>NC_083876.1:54360356-56860356 GCF_032452875.1 Bos javanicus
ACAGCCAAACAGTCACTCCAGTCAGAACGGCTGCGATCCAAAAGTCTACAAGCAATAAATGCTGGACAGGGTGTGGAGAAAAGGGAACCCTCCTACACTGTTGGTGGGAATGCAAACTAGTACAGCCACTATGGAGAACAGTGTGGAGATTCCTTAAAAAACTAGAAATAGAACTTCCATATGACCCAGCAATCCCACTGCTGGGCATACACACTGAGGAAACCAGAATTGAAAGAGACACGTGTACCCCAATGTTCATTGCCGCACTGTTTATAATAGCCAGGACAGGGAAGCAACCTAGATGTCCATCAGCACATGAATGGATAAGAAAGCTGTGGTACATATACACAATGGAATATTACTCAACCATTAAAAAGAATACATTTGAATCAGTTCTAATGAGGTAGATGAAACTGGAGCCTATTATACAGAGTGAAGTAAGCCAGAAAGAAAACACTAATACAGTATACTAACACATATATATGGAATTTAGAAAGATGGTAACGATAACCCTGTATGCGAGACAGCAAAAGAGACACAGATGTATAGAACAGTGTTTTGGACTCTGAGGGAGAGGGCAAGGGTGGGATGATATGGGAGAATGGTATTGAAACATGTAAATGATCATATGTGAAACAAATCGCCAGTCCAGGTTTAATGCATGAGACAGGGTGCTTGGGGCTGGTGCACTGGGATGACCCAGAGGGATGGGATGGGGAGGGAGGTGGGAGGGGGGTTCAGGATGAGGAACACATGTACACCCATGGCGATTCATGTCAATGTATGGTAAAACCAATAAAATATTGTAAAGTAAAAAAATAAATAAAACTGGAAAAAAGAAAATCGAATAGAAAAAAAAATTTTTTTAATGAAAGAAATTTGTGCCTTGAAATTCACTACTCCTCTGGAAAAGACTAGTGTCTCCTTGACTACATAGATTTTGCCATTTTATCTTTAAGTGTCCAGAGCCAACAGAATTGTTGCCATATAACAAGAATTCAACAAACAATTTTTGGGAGTGATAAGAGTGAACAGTTAGGAGATCACTTAGTCATTATTGGGCTCCCCAGGTGGTGCTAGTTGTAAAGAATCCACCTACCAAGCAAGAGACATGGGTTCAAGACATGGGATTGGGAAGATTCCCTGGAGTAGGAAATGGCAACCTAGTCCAGTATTCTTGCCTGGGAAATCCCATGGACAGAGGAGCCTGGCAGGCTATAGTCCATGGCCAAGAAAGAGTCAGACATGATGGAGCGCACACGTGCATACACACACACACACACACACACACACACACACACACGTCATTATTGTTTAACCCTACTTCCCGATATGTACTATTTGTCTAGTCCCCAAACTGTCCTTATTATCTGTCTCCTGAAGACAGTTGTTGTTCTTCAGTATCTGCAGAGGATTGATTAGTTCCAGAACCACCCCCCCATACCAAAATCTTAGTATATGCTCAAGAACCTTATATAAAATGGTGTATTTGCATATAACCCAGGAACAGCCTCCCTTATACTTTAAATCACACCTAGTTTGTTTATAATACCTAACTCAATGTAAAAGCTATGTAAATAGTTGTGAATACAATTTAAGTGCTCTGTAAATAGTTGCCAGAGTGTGGCATATTCAAGTTTTGTTTTCTGGAACTGTCAGTAATTTTAATTTTTTTAAATGTGGAACCTGTGGATAGAGAAGACCAGTTATATTTCAAGTCTGTTTTTCCCCTCCAGTCTTGGAAGTTTTATTAGAATCTCCTAGATTAAATCATGCCATTTTATTGCCATTTACTTGAGGTGTCTTTTTGGTTCATTTTCACATCCTCTCCATTCCCACTGGACTTCTCTGGTGGCTCAGTGTTAAAGAATCCTTCAGTCAGTGCAGGAGATGCAAGAGACCCAAGTTCAACCCCTAGGACAGGAAGATCCTCTGGAGTAGGAAATGGCAACCCACTCCAGTATTACTACCTGGGAAATTCCATGGACAGAGGGGCCTGGTGGTCTACAGTCCATGGGGTTGCAAAGAGTCAGATACAACTGAGCATGCATGCATGCCACTGCCATTAGTCACAGTTACTTTTTGCAGAGAATAGAAGCTGAATCTTTCAGCTAAACACAGATAGACTTTATATGAAAAGCTATACAGTACTGCATGAAGGTAAAGGCTAGTATCAGTACTTAGGCAATGGCAATGGACAGGAACCCAGAGGGGCTGGGCGTTGGGAGCACAGCCTCATACCACAGTACAGATTAAGGCACTGATAATTTCAGGATGTACTGAACCCTCAAAGTCGTTGATACCACAGTGAATAATTTCTCAATTCTGCCTGTATTATTTCTCTCATTTCTTCAAGATTTAAATTTTGGGCAGGAATAATCTGCTTAGCTAAGCCTAGGTTATATGTGTGTATCTCCTTAGCTTCCCCACGTCATGGTATTAGAAGGTGGGGCCTTTGAGAAGTTATAAGGTCATGAGAGCAGAGCCCTCATGAATGGGATTAGTGCCCTTATTAAAGAGGCTTCAGAGAGATCCCTTGCCCCTTTCTGCCATGGGAGGATAAAATGAGAATTTTAAAACCCAGAAGAGAATCATCACCTGACCACACTGGCACCCTAATCTTGGATATCCAGCTACCTCCAGAACTATGAGAAATAAATTATATTTATATGCCATCTTGTCTACAGTATTTGGTTATAGCATCCCTGAGCAAATTAAGACACTAACTAAACACGTTAAATCCCTTGACAAAAGCACTTTTCATTCTCTGATTCAAGCACTATCCTGGGTCCTGGTAGCCCTGACTGATGGAGATAGAAGAGAGTTCCAGTGTGGTAACTTCCCATTTAGAGGTGGCAGATTGTTCACCTCTGGGTATCAGGCGATGCTAGATGTGAATGCACCAATGCTGGGTATGGACCAGCTCTTCTGAGGGAGACCCTGTTCCTTTCACAGGAATGGTGGGAGTTGAGACAGATACATGCCTTTAGTTGAAAGCTGGGCCAGCCTGGAGATGGAGCACTTCCTGAGTGAAACTACTCTATAGGTTGATCCAGAACCTCTTGGTGTTTTGAGGGGAAGAAGTTTCACATATTGTGATAGTGTGTTAGCTTTATATCCTAATCAGCCAAACTCCCAATGTTACACCATGAAATCTAGGTTTTATAGAGTCATTTCCTAAGGCATTCATGTTTGGGTTTCTTCCTTTTTAGAATGCCTTAGGTTCCTTAACCAAATTGACCCAACTTGTCTTCTTCCATAACACCACCCTCTCCTTACATAAAACAGGAGCGGTTTATAAAGTCACTGAAAGGTGGGGTTGGCGGGGCTGGGAAGGCTTGCCATTTCATAAGATAGATGAGCCCACTCATTCTCTATTTATACATGAGAGTCCGCAAATAATTCTTCTCAACAGTATCTGCTGCGAGGTGATTTTTCTGTGCCTGCTTATTCTAAGAAGTACCTGGCAATTTCTGTTGTTAAAAGAGAAAAGGAAACAACATGCATTTACTCTCTGATAAAACATTTTTCTGTTAGAGAGCTCAATTAAAAAGTAGGTCGGTGCCTTGTATAATACATCTTGTCTACCTCCCACTGTATTAAGCTCCATCTCTGCAGGTGCAGAGATGTCTGACTCACAGCAGTGTCTCCTACATCCAACATATAGTAAGTGCTTTTTGGAAGATGAATTGATTGGTTGGTTGGTTTGTTGCTCAGTTGTCTCCAACTCTTTATAACCCATGGACTGTAGCCTGCCTGATTCCTCTGTCCATGGGATAATCCCAACAGAAATACTGGAGTGGGTTGCCATTTCCTTCTCCAGGGGGATCTTCCCAACCCAGGAATCAAATCCACATCTCCTGCAAGTCTCTTGCATTGCAGGCAGATTCTTTACTATTGAGCCACCAGGGAAGGCCAGGAAAGTCTACTACATCAAGTGTGTTCTCACAAAATCATAGGTGGCCCTCTAACGTATCACATTAGAATACATGTGAGAATCAAAGAATGAATCAGTTCAGTTAGGTTCAGTCGCTCAGTCGTGTCCAACTCTTTGCAACCTCATTACCCGAAGGAAAGAGCTGCTTTCTAGAATATACAAAACCACTCAGTTCAGTTCAGTTCAGTCACTCAGTCGTGTCTGACTCTTTGTGACCCCATGAATTGCAGCACGCCAGGCCTGCCTGTCCATCACCAACTCCCAGAATTCACTTAAACTCATGTCCATCGAGTCAGTGATGCCATCCAACCATCTCATCCTCTGTCGTCCCCTTCTCCTCCTGCCCTCAATCTTTCCCAGCATCAGGGTCTATTCCAATGAGTCAGCTCTTCTCATCAGGTGGCCGAAGTATTGGGGTTTCAGCTTCAACATCAGTCCTTCCAATGAACACCCAGGACTGATCTTTAGGATGGACTGGTTAGATCTCCTTGCAGTCCAAGGGACTCTCAAGAGTCTTCTCCAACCACAATATTTATATTACACTTAATATACATATATGTGTGTGTGTGTGTGTGTGTAGCTCAGTTGGTAAAGAATCTCCCTGCGGTGCAGAAGACCTGGGTTAGATCCCTGGGTCAGGAAGATCCCCTGGAGAAGGACATGGCAAACTCCAGTATCCTTGCCTGGAAAATCTCATGGACAGAGGAACCTGGCAGGCTACCGTCCATGAGATCGCAAAGAGTTGGGCACGACTGAGTGACTAACACATACATATGTATACCTTTGTGTGTATGTACATTGTTGTTTAGTCACTAAGTCATGTCACACAAATATATACACAGAACCACAGGGATGAGGAAAGAGAAAAATAGAGAACAATATTGATGATAATAAAAAATAAATATGTGTGCATATAGAACAATTTTCTGGAAATACACATACCAAGCACTTTTTACGGAGAAGGCAATGGCACCCCACTCCAGAACTCTTGCCTGGAAAATCCCATGGACGGAGGAGCCTGGTGGGCTGTAGTCCATGGGGTCAATAAGAGTGGGACATGACTGAGCGACTTCACTTTCACTTTTCACTTTCATGCATTGGAAAAGGAAATGGCAACGCACTCCAGTGCTCTTGTCTGGAGAATCCCAGGGATGGGGGAGCCTGGTGGGCTGCCGTCTATGGGGTCGCACAGCGTCAGACACGACTGAAGCAACTTATTAACAGCAGCACTTTTTAACAGTAGTTATTTCTGGGAATTGGAGTTTTAGTTTTTATGTGTACTCTTAAGAATGGTTTGCATTTTTACAATAAGCACACATTAATTTTGCACTTAAAAAGTAAAAGAATAGCAAAGTGATGAATGATGCTCAAGATACTTAATCAAAATCACCAGAGTTATCTCCTAATATAAACATCCAGGGAAAGAAATGGTCTCTGAATAAAATATATGTTTCTTGAATTATTCATGAAAATCAATTGGCAGATACTTTCCCACAGGTGCTTTATGCTATGAATTGAGGAAATTAATCTTTAAACTACTAATTGGCTGAATTGTTACATAACTAAATAGACCAGCCATTTTTAGCATAGAATAATCATATTGGTATCACTATAATAATAATTCTAATAACACTATTATGCCACAGTGATAGTAACAGTGTAAATAATAAACTGTTTATATCTTAATGGGGTATATGCTACCATTTTAAAGCATTTTTAAAAGCGTTCATTTTGTAAATTCTCACAAGCATTCTACAATATTAATAGGCAAAACAGATAATATTATCATCCCTTTTTGGAAGAAATAATATTCAGAAGACTTAGGAGTTGCCCAAGGTCCAAAAGTTCAAAATTATACAGAAACAAAATAAGTACTTAAATGTTCTGTTTAAGGAACTATGTACAATTTAAAAATAAGTATGACTTCTGTTCTAATGAAGTTAACACATAGAAATGGAGAGAAGACACGTATGTGGGTGGTCATACTCAAGGCTGAAAGCTGTGAAAATCACAAAAAGGGTACCTATGAAGCCTTATAAGAGTTTAGAGAAAAGTTGATTGCTTGAGTATGAAATTATTGGTCAAATACGCAGAATTTGAACTAGGCTTTAAATAATAACTATGGTATGATTTTACCAAAACAGGAGCCGAATTTGAGGTGCAGGACTTTGAGACCAGGATTGAACAACAGTGGCCCTCTTAGTATCAACGACAAGGACAAGCCTGAGAGAAGCAACAATCATTGTGCAATTAGAATTAATATCAGAAAACAAATGAAAGAAACAGATCCAAAATGAAGATAAGTTTTCAATTCTGGATACATAGAATAGTAGACTTCCCTGGTGGCTCAGAGGGTAAAGTGTCTGCCTACAATGTGGGAGGTCTGGGTTTGATCCCTGGGTTAGATCCCCTGGAGAAGGAAATGGCAACCCACTCCAGTACTCTTGCCTGGAAAATCCCATGAACGGAGAAGCCTGATAGGCTACAGTCCATGGGGTCGCAAAGAGTCAGACACGACTAAGCGACTTCACTTTCACTTTTCAGTTTTAGCAGTATTCATTAGAAAAGACCCTGATGCTGGGAAAGACTGAAGGCAGGAGGAGAAGGGGACAACAGAGGATGAGATGGTCGGATGGCATCACCGACTACCAACTAGATGGACATGAGTTTAAGCAAGCTCCGGGAGTTGGTGATGGACAGGGAAGCCTGGCATACTGCAGCTCATGGGGTCTCAAATAGTTGGACACCACTAAGTGAACTGAACTGAACTAGCAGTAGTCATAAGAAACATTTCCTTCGAATGGTTATTGCTTGTAATACTTTTCAGAAATTGCTTTTCTCAAGTTTTCCAGAGGCTTCCTTGCACTAAATACAATAAACACACATCAGTCTCTACCATAATTAAGGTCTTGGTTGTAATCAGCTCTATAGTTGGTTTCATCTATATTGAACAATTTCTTCCTTTGACTTCCTTGACTCTACACTCTGTGGTTTTACATAAACCAATCCATGCAAAGTGCTTACTGCACTCAATGCTCAGTGAACATACACACTCAAAATATATTAGCTTAGTCCTGATTCTTCCTGTTATTTTTTTGATGACTTACCTTCCCCATCTTCTTTGCAGGCTTCCATTTCTTGGTTGAAGAATCTGGAGCCTCTCTCTTTTCATGTGGTGTACTCACTGTTGGCAATCTTCATTTAGTTTCATGCTTTGAATAACCTTTCATGCCCTAAGGCTCACTAAGGCAAAGTTTCCAGTTTAAATTTTTCTCTTAAACTCCAGACCCATTCACTTTCTACTGATTATTTATGCTTATACTTAAAGAAACTCAAGTGCAACATGTTTAAGATTGAACTCAAATTTTTCCTTTCTAAACCTGCTGTTTTTCTGTTCCACTTCTCAGTAGAAGGCTGTAGTATAACAAAAATAAATATTTGGTCTTTGTTCCCCATTCCTGACACCCAGCTCCTAAAATCCTTGAAATTTCCTGACTGATAAGGGTTATAGAAACAACTTTTATTCTAATGAGGTAACTGATGAAACCTCCATAAAACCCCCTCAACCACAGAGTTCAGAGAGTTACTGGGCTGGTGAACATGCCAAGGTGTTAAGAGGGTGGTACACCTGGAGAGGGCACGGAAGCTATGTGTCCCTTCCCATATGCCTTGCCTTATGCATTTCTTTCATTGGCTAATCCTGAGTTTTATCCTCTATAATAAAGCAGTAATAGTGAGTACAGTGTGTTCCTGATCCTCATGAGTTATTCTAGGAAATTATTGAGACTAGAAAATGGAGGATGTGCATACTGTGGAAACGCCGACTCTCTAGCTTAGTGAGACAGAAGTGAAGATAACATGGTAACTCAGTACTTGCAACTGGCATCTGAAGTGATGGAAAACTTGAGGACTGAGCCTTTAGGTCTGTGGAGTCTGCTGCTACCTCCAGGGTAGTCAGTATTAGAATTTAACTGAATTGTAGGACATCCAGTTGGTCAGAAGAAAACACACACACACAGATATCCTTATACATCCTATTACTCAAGATATAAATCATTGAATTTTCTCCCTTTAAAGCCCCAATTAATGAAATCACCATGACCTTCAAAATATATTTTAATATCCTTAGCTTTTCTCCATTTCTAATGTCATTGCTTCAATCAAAGATTTCATCATCTCTCATTTCATTCTAATTGTTATTTCCCCTGTCTTTGGCCTTTCAGTGTGAATGTAACCTTCACAGTGCAGTCAAAATGATATTTGTAACTTCAAATTTGATCAAATTATCCTTCTTTTTAATCCTCCAATGTTTCCTCTGTCCTTTTGAATAAAGTACAAATTCTTTAACATGACTTAAAGAGCACTTATGGGTTTGGCTCCTGATTCCTTTTCTGGTGTGAAAACTCACTATTTCATACCCCTAAGAAGCATCCAGATATAATGAAGATCCCCTGGAGAAGGAAATGGCAATCCACTCCAGTACTCTTGCATGGAAAATTCCATGGACAGAGGAGCCTGGTAGGCTACAGTCCATGGGGTCACAAAGAGTCAGATACGACTGAGTGATTTCACTTTCTTTCTTTCTATTTTCTAGACATGCTTGTGTGCCATGATTTTTTTTTTTTTTTTTACTGTTATACTCACTGTCTTCCTTACCTTCTCTCTTTTACATGGATAAAATATTACTCGAGCTTTAGCACTTAACTTAGATGTTACTTCCTTTAAGAAGCTTTTGCTGACACCCAAGTCAGGATTAGGTGCTCCCTTTGTTCTTTCATTCTATCCCAATATCATCATGACTTGGTACTTCTCATGCCATCCCATACTGCTAACTTGTATGCTGCGTGCATGTCTCTTGATTCTGTGAAAATCTCCTCAGAGGACTGAACTTGTCAGCTATCTTCACTAATATATATCCAGCAACAAGACTTGATACAAAGGAAGTATTCAATAAATACAATAATGAATAAAGGTATAAATGAACAGATGAATGAGCATACAGAGAGATAGATATGGAAAGGCAATGGATATGGAAAAATATGGAGTTTTGAACATGTTTCTTTGACTTAAAAGCATCATCATAATATCCAAAGCAGGAGTAAACACTCATCTGAATGGTGGAACCAGAGCCTATGCGAAAAGCAAAAGTAAGTAGATCTGGGTATATGTGGGTGGATGGGTGGGTGCGTGTGTGCACATGTGTGTCACGCGTGCTCAGTCATGTTGGGTTCTTTGTGACCCCGTGGACTATAGCTCACCAGGATCCTCTGTCCATGTGATTTCCTAGGCAAGAATACTGGAATGGGTTGCCATTTCCTTCTCCAGGGGATCTTCATTATATCTGGATGCTTCTTAGGGATATGAAATAGTGAGTTTTCACACCGGAAAAGGAATCAGGAGCCAAATCCATAAGGGCTCTTTAAGTCGTGTTAAAGAATTTGTACTTTATTCAAAAGGACATTGGAGGGATTGAACTGGAATCTCTTGAATCTCCTTCATTGGCAGGCAGAGTCTTTACCACTGAGCCACCTGGGAAGCCTAAGATCTGGGATTTATCCATAAAGTAGAGATGGGAAACTGGATGAAATTATATATAGGAAATATAGAAAAAAAGATGAGAGCTAAAAATGAAACAGAACCCACTAGTACATTAAAAAAATAATACACCACAACACATTTAGATTCATTTTCACAGTGGAATAATAGTTTGACATTAGGGAATTAATTAAAATAGTATGCCCTATCAATTAGTCAAATGAGATAAATATAAAAGTGTCTGTCTCACACTGTCAAAAATTTAAATGGACTTGAAGTAAAAAAAAAAGAGAGAAAATGATAATCAAAATACTAATTTCAAATTCTATAAAAGTCTCTGTACTCTAGGTTTCAAGGATTTGGGCTGAAGATGTGTCCTATAATTCATGCCTTACTCCCTACCACAGGTCAATAACCAGAGACTACTGACTCAACACAGTTAAGAACTCAAGAACTTAAGTTCCTGTGTTAAGGAACTCAAAACAGTTCCTTAACACAGGAAAGTACCCTAAGGGACAGTTTGTCATACTTCTCTAATCTGTCTGACTAATAGCAAGGAGTTTCAATAGAAACGGGATGTGTAAAGTCCGAATACAAAGGTACATCCAAATTGCTTAGACCAGAGTCCATAAATGAAGGCCTATAGATAAAAAGGTACAAGTGCAGGCAAAACATACATGCATGCAACAAAAAGAAAGCCAGCAGGGAGGTTTTTGTTTGTTTGTTTCTTTTCAGTCTCTTTAAAATTTTTACCAGTGTGACAAGTTCACAACAAAATGAAAGAGTAATCTATATTAAACACTTTTGTAATAGGTAGTTGATACTGTACTGGATGAAGTAATTTAAAAAATAAAATTCCCTAGACTTTGGTGGTCTGAGAGTATAGTTCTCGATTCTCTCTTTAGGCAGCTAAACAAATGAGTAGGTGAATAGGTAATAAAATCTTACACCCTGCCAATCTGTTAAACTGAAGTTCTAAGTGAATGATCAAATGGGGCCCACTGAAGAGAAAACTTGAGAATTCAACCAAATTCTTCTAGCAGAAAAGTCACTCATCTGCAAATTGTAAATGACATTCTGACAAGTACTTGAAGCTATCCTTTTCTTTTCTTTTTTTTTTTTTTTCATTCCTTTATTTCTCATGTGTTCCCCATCCTGAACCCTCCTCCCTCCTCCCTCCCCATACCATCGCTCTGGGTCGTCCATATACAAGAACCTGATACAGTCCATGGTGGACTCTCCCTTTGGCACAGAATGCAAAAAAAGGTGAAAAACAGACCTCTAGAAGAAAGGACATGAGGACCACAAACATGATTAACATGCAAAATAGCCTGCATTTTTTTTTTTTTCCTTCGAAAAGATCAAATCTAAAAGAATAGACTTAAAAATATGTGGGGCCCATAAGAAAAAAAAAATATGTTAATGAAATACATGAATAAACACAAATATGGAGGTTTACATCTTGTTTTCATGTGTGAAACGTTAATGTTTGAAGACACTGATATGTAAAGAAGACAGCTAGTGGAAGCACAGGGAGCTCAGCTCAGTGCTCCATGATGACCTAAGGTTGGGATGAGGGGTGGGAGGGAGGTTCATGAGGCAGGGAGTATATGTACACATATAGCTGATTCACGATTCTGTACAGCAGAAAGTAACACAACATTGTAAAGTAATTATACTCCAATTAAAAATAAACAATAAAAAGGCATTCATTTATGCAGTTGGATCAACATATTCACTGCTTTTGCAATCAAAATCTGAAAGATTCCATTACCAACTTGATGAAACAAAAAATGCAGGTTAGAAAATTAACAAGAAAATAAACGAATATTATTGAAAGTAGAGGAATAAAAGGAATCATAGAGCTACAGTAATTAAAATAGCGTGGCTTGGGGGAAAAACAAGTTAGATCAATGGAACTGAATAGAAAATCTAGAAATTTGTTCCTATATTTTTATTGGCATGTGAAAAAAATGTAGCATTTCTAATCATTGGGGAAAATATAGATTGCAAGATAAATGATATCAGGTCTACTGAATAACTAGTTTGGTGAAAAGAAAATACAGTTAAATTCTGACCTGAAGTAAAAAAAGACATATAACAAGATTAAATATTTACATGCAATTTAAGTATAAAGAAAAAATCATATACATATAAGAAAAATTAGATAATGCTTCCATAATTTAGGCATGAGACTCTAAATTTTTTACAAATAACTGAAAAGATACACTGGTCATAGCAAACACCCTCTTCCAACAACACAAGAAAAGACTTTACACATGGACATCACCAGATGCTCAATACCAAAATCAGGTTGAATATATTCCTTGCAGCCAACTATGGAGAAGCTTTCTACAGTCAGCAAAAACAAGACCAGGAGCTGACTGTGGCTCAGGTAATGAACTTCTTACTGTCAAATTCAAACTTAAATTGAAGAAATAAGGGAAAACCACTAGACCATTCAGGTATGACCTAAATGAAATCCCTTAGGATTATATAGTAGAAAGGACAAATAGATTTAAGGTATTCGATCTAATGCACAGAGTGCCTGAAGAACTGTATGCAGAGGGTCGTGACATTGTACAGGAGGCAGTGATCAAGACCATCCCCAAGAAAAAGAAATGCAAAAGGCAAAATGGTTTTCTGAGGAGGCCTTGCAAATAGTTGAGAAAGGAAGAGAAGCGAAAGGCAAAGGAGAAAAGAAAAGATATACCCAAGTGAATGCAGAGTTACAAAGAATAGCAAGGAGAAATAAGAAAGCCTTCTTCAGTGATCAATACAAAGAAATAGAGGAAACCAACAGAATGGGAAAGATTAGAGACCTCTTAAGAAAATTAGAGATACCAAGGGAACATTTCATGCAAAGATGGGCTCAATAAAGGACAGAAATGGTATGGATCTAACAGAAGCAGGAGATAGTAATAAGAGCTGGCAAGAATACACAGAAGAACTATACAAAAAAGATCTTCATAACTCAGATAACCATGATGGTGTGATCACTCCCCTAGAGCCAGACATCCTGGAATGTGAAGTCAAGTGGGCCTTAGGAAGCATCACTATGAACAAAGCTAGTGGAGATGATGGAATTCCAGTTGAGCTATTTCAAGTCCTAAAAGACGATGCTGTGAAAGTCCCACACTCAGTATGCCAGCAAATTTGGAAAACTCAGTAGTGGCCACAGGACTGGAAAAGGTCAGTTTTCATTCCAATCCCAGAGAAAGGCAATGCCAAAGAATGCTCAAACTATTGCACAATTGCACTCATCTCACATGCTAGCAAAGCAATGCTCAAAATTCTCCAAGCCAGGCTTCAGCAGTACCTGAACCATGAACTTCCAGATGTTCAAGCTGGATTTAGAAAAGGCAGAGGAACCAGATATCAAATTGCTAACATCCTTTGTATCATTGAAAAACCAAGAGAGTTCCAGAAAAACATCTACTTCTGCTTTATTGACTATGTCAAAGCCTTTGACTGTGTGGATCAGAACAAACTGTGGAAAATTCTTCAAGAAATGGGAATACAAGACCACCTTATCTACCTCCTGAGAAATCCGTATGTAGGTCAATAAACAACAGTTAGAACCAGACATGGGACAACAGACTGGTTCCAAATTGGTAACGGAGTACGTCAAGGCTATATATTGTCACCCTGCTTATTTAATTTATATGTATAGTACATCATGTGAAATTATGGGCTGGATGAAGTACAAACTGGAATCAAGATTGCCAGGAGAAATATCAATAACCTCAGATATGCAGATGACACCACAGTGACTTAGCAGCAGCATATACATATAAACACATCCGTATCATATATAGAGATACAGAATAATATGGAAAGATAACCATGAGTCTTTGCTAAGTGAATAACAGGCTATAAAATAACAGAGTGAAATGCTATGGGTAGCTATAGAATATTTTTTACATATATGTTATAAAGTCAGAAAAGAAAACCAAAAAGATATTTTTCTCTGGATTACAGAAAATTTTAAATTTGTTGCTACATCTTTTATTTTTTAACAATGAGCTCATCGCTCAGTCTCTCAGTCATGTCAGACTCTTTGCGACCCCATGGACTGTAGCCTACGTCTCCTCCGTACATGAGATTTTCCAGGCAAGAGTGCTGGAGTGGGTTGCCATTTCCTTCTCCAGAGAATCTTCCCAACTCAGGGATAGAGACCGGGTCTCCCACATTGCAGGCAGACGCTTTACCGTCTAAGCCACCAGGGACATTAATGAGCTCACAGTTCTATTAAAATCAAGAAAAAGCATTTTATTTTAAATTAATATGATTTAGGGCATTTAATTGTGCCTGGCATCACTAAACATTTAAATATATAATTGCAAAAATAATTCTAATTTGGTATAAAACAAGGAAAATGACATAGAACATTTTGAAAGAAAAAATAGGCAAAATTAAAAATTATAGTAAGTTTTAAACATTATAGTAAATTGTTTCAATCATGTGATGTATAAATTAAAAATTAGAAGGGTAAGCTCAACCTATACTGATTTCCTCATCTTGAAGTAAATAAATACACACTGCCTTAGTTTTGACATAGATAATTAAATTAAAGCAATATAGATTAAATTTTGTTTTTGCAAATCATAAAGGTAGAATTTATAAGGATTTTTTGAAGTATGAAAAATTGTACTGAGATCATGTACTGACATGATTTTTAGATAGAATATAAGGTTATATGTCTTGACCTGGAGTAAAGAATAGTACTTAATGTGAAAAATAATAATTGACTTAGATTCAAATTTAATTTAAAAGAGAAGAAATTATATCATACTTAATGAACTGCAGGAAAATTAGGTATTTCATCTAGAAAGAAAACTAGATGTGTAACTGAATCCAGATGATGTATTACAGTCATTGAATTAATTCTCTATGTTGATTAAAGACATAATCTCCAACAAATTGCTTCCTGATAGTCCTTTAAGTTGCTTTGCTTGAAAGGAGTTTAAAATGGAGAAAAATAGAGACATCTAAAGTAAATTCTGGACCACCTGCAGTTTGACTCTTAGAAGTCTGATGAGTAAAGATATTTTAGTCAAGTGTTTGACGTAAAGTCGTTTTTCTATCACCATTTTTGATAGGAAAGGGGATTCTTACAGGTAATCCAGCATAATATGTCCATGAAACTGTAGCAGAATACCACTTTTATCTATATAAAACTGTGTTTTGAGCTATTAAAACAATGTTAAAGAAAATTAATGGACATTTACTTTTCTTGCCAAATTCATTTACAGTTTATTAAATCATGCTTTCATTCTTTGAAAATATTTGAACCTGTACTGTCAAAGTGGTAGAATAAAAAATTTATATACAAATTCAAAAATTGAACCCATAGTGTCTGTATTCATTAAGTTGATAGTTGAATAAAAGAATTTAAGCTGTTTAAAAAGTTAATTGAAAAATTCATATGAGTTCTCAAAAGTAATACTAATTTAATGAATGCTAATTTGTAGAAACCAATATTTCTTTTAAATAAGGCTGACCCTGTACAGCAGCAACTAGCTTCAGTGACAAAATTTGGTGACCTTAAGCCAAAGAATGCTTGTGCTAACTTCAAATAATAGAGGATTAGATGAAAAACAACAGAAGTAGCTGATGGTTTTTTAGTCAGCATGGACCATCTGCATAAGGAGGACCAGCTGTGACCTTTTAGTGAAAGTGTTCATTCAGATATTCAGGCCCTGGTTCAGGATGACCAAATTCAAATTTATGAGGTAAAACCCAGGAATTACATCTTTGTAATCATCTTTACATCTGCATCTTTGCCAAAACCTTTCCAACACCTTCAAGAAGTCTCAAAACCAGTACTCATAGGATGAGAAACAAGAATCTATAGTAGGGGAAAGGGAAAAGCACAGGGAGCTAAACACAGGTCACTAGCTGATTCTCTGAGAGCAGCTGACATCACACATCTCATACCTGTGATGCATAACTCCACAGATTCTTTGGAAATTGCATTAGAAAGATAGATATCAGGAGAGTTATTCAGACTTATTTAGATGTCTCAGAATAAGTTAAGAGAGGATGGTGAAGGAACCTGCTTTATCAGCAGTTTTGCAGACAAAATTTAGGAATGAAAATTAAGAAATGTACTCATCTTCTTACTTGCTATATGAATTTTGGTAAAATATGTTTTTATATCTATTTCAGTATCATGTATAAAGAATAAAAATGTTTACATTCTCCCAACTACAGATAAAATTTTTTATGAAAATTAAATATCTTAAGAAGCTTTGGTTATGTTTACAGAACTGACTTAACTAGGCCCACTATTTATTAAATCAACTGTTTCCTTTCACTAAACTATATCCCACCCCCACTACTCACCCCCTCTCTCTTTTTTTTCCCCCCTATATACAAAGAAAATCCTGATAGACTTCCTTGTGGACTAATATTTTAACACAATACCTAGCATTGTCACCAAGCATCATGCTCATGCTTAGTCGTTCAGTCCTGTCTGACTCTTTTCGACTCCATGGATTGTTGCCTGGAGGCTCCTCTGTCCTGAGATTCTCCAGGCAAGAATACCAGAGGGGGTTGCCACTCCCTTCTCAAGGCGGGTCTTCCTTACTCAGGGATCAAATGCGGGTCTGCTGCATTGCAGACAGGTTCTTTATCATCTGAGTCACCAGGGAAGCCCCATCACCAAGTATATAATTTATTAATAAGAAATAGTTAATATTATTGGTAATTGTTAACATTTCATTTACATTTCACATTCATCTATTTTTCTTCATTCATTGACCAAATATTTTGAGTCTCTACTTGTACAGGATACTGCTAGGGCTAGTCTGGAACTGATGAACCAAATAGCACCATGAAGTTTAGAGGATAATGGCAGAAACAAATATCAGACAAGCGTGGAAACTAAGAACTTTTCTAAAAGCTAGAAATGCTACTAACAAAATGTACAGGGTGCTCTCAGAGAATATAACAGTAATCCAACAGAAAGTTCGGTCCTATATGAAGAGATACTGGTGCCTAAAGGATAGATTTACTACTATTTGTCCACAAGAGTGAAGGTGAAAGGGTTCTGAACACACAGAGCTATAAATCACACTTTCACAATCCAGAAGGCAGTCCAGTATGGCTGGAACTTAATGAATGAGAGAGAAAGAGTAACTGGAAAAGAAGTTGAAGCTGAAGGTATTAGTCAAAGAAAAGGCTCAGAAGGCCTAAGTGAAAACAATGAGGAGGACCCTGAAGGCTTTGAAACAGGGGGTGATTGTATCCTCTTTGCTCTCTATGCAGAAGAGATGGGGGAAGAGATAATAGTTAACTTGGGGAGCACCTTAGAGGCTATTTTATTCTAGGTAAATATAATGGTGACTTCATCCTGGGTCTTCTAATGGAATTAGAAATGTATTTAGGGATGGACTAGCTATGGACTTGGCTGGAAGGAGAGGGAAGGAAACATCAAGTGTATCTTAAAGATAAGAATGTGTTGTTTATGTGGCACATTCTCATTTTTTAATATGACCAGTATGGCCTAGGAAATAGAGTTTGGATAATCCTAGAGAAATCCTGACCTTGACCCAGGTATAATGAAAATTTTGAAACAGAGCTTGTTTCCAGGAGTCAGGAAGAGTGCATTTTGGGAAATAGATTATAATGTTGAAAAGAAATCATAATAGATGGCAACTTTAAAGCTGTGGTGTCAGAGGAAGCCTACTGAGAGGACCAGGTTAGAAATTCCACCCAGAAGGCAGAGAGGCAGACAGGCAGCAGCTGAATGTCCTCCTCAGACCAGGCAGCAGACCTTGAGCAGGGCAAGATTACAGCCCCTCCCATTGTTTCAGGGGATAAGTAAACCCAGAGGATTTAAAATACTGGGTAAGTAACCAAGAGAGGGATTTGAGGCCTCAGGGGAAAACACAGTGCCCAGTTGCTGTAACTCATATGTGAGAATGAAACAAAGGCAAATTTTTCAAAACTATAGCATGACAAGCGGCACAAGTGACGAAGGTTACTGTCAGAAGCTTTGGCTAGAAGTCATTAGAATAGGCTTGTTCTGAAAACTGCAGTGTTGTGGGTGGGGGTTGGGAGACACCAGTTGTAGGGAAATGGGAAACAAGCTGATAGGGACCTATAGGTAAAAAAAACGTTTCATTTTAAATCACTGGGTGATGATAGTGTTATGCAAATTATTGGAGTAAATGCTACAGAAACCCAAAATGTTGTAAAGATTTGTGCTGTGCATTTAAAGTAATGAGCATAAGCATCAGAATCAATTCTGTTAGCAATGCTTGATGAAGTCTTCCCAAATTCCAAGTATGATATCCATAAAAATATTAATATATTCATAACCCCCAAATCAAGACAACCAGTTTTATCTTTACAAATTACACTTTTCTTTGAACTTAAAAAGGAAGCATAAGTAATGAGTGATACTTTGCCTTTGGAAGGAAGCAGTCTCCAGAGAAACAGAACCAATAGGTTAGATAGACATAGATACATAGACTGATTGTAGGGAAATGTCTCATGAGATTATAAAGGTCAAGAAAACTCACAATCAGCCATCTTACAAGGCCGGGATCCAGAAAAATAAGTGGTGTAATTCAGTCTAAATGTGAAGACCCAAGACTCAAGGGAAGTTGGTGATGTAAGTCCCACTCCAAGAGTAAGAGAAGATGAAATGAGATGCGCCAGCTCAAGCACTGAGGTAGAAAAGAAGGGGCAAATTCCTCAGTACTCTTTTATGTCCTATTCGGGTCTTCTGTATATTGGATGATGCCAACTATGGGGAGGTTTATCTACTCTACTGAGTTCACAGATTCAGATGCAAATCACATCTGGAAACAACCTCCCAAACACACCCAGAAATAAATCGGCATCTCCTGATCCAGGCAGGTTGACACATATAATCAACTATCGCAACAGATAACTAATGTGTAAGCCTAAATGTCATTAGCCTTAGCTTCTGGGTCTCAGTGCCCAATGTCTGCACCAGCCACAACACTAAACTACTTTTCCTGTAACATGAAGGAAAGAGCTGCTTTCTAGAATATACAAAACCACTCAGTTCAATTCAGTTCAGTCACTCAGTTGTGTCCGACTTTGTGACCCCATGAATCGCAGCATACCAGGCCTCCCTGTCCATCACCAACTCCCGGAGTTTACTCAAACTCATGTCCATTGAGTCGGTGATGCCATCCAACCATCTCATCCTCTGTTGTCCCCTTCTCCTGTCCCCTGTCCCTCCCAGCACCAGGGTCTTTTCCAATGAGTCAACTCTTCGCATGAGGTGGCCACAGTATTGGAGTTTCAGCTTTAGCATCAGTCCTTCCAATGAAAACCCAGGACTGATCTTTAGAATGGACTGGTTGGATCTCTTTGCAGTTCAAGGGACTCTCAAGAGTCTTCTCCAACACCACAGTTCAAAAGCATCAATTCATCGGCGTTAACTTTTCTTCACAGTCCAACTCTCACATCCATACATGACCACTGGAAAAACCATAGCCTTGACTAGATGGACCTTTGTTGGCAAAGTAATGTCTCTGCTTTTGAATATGCTATCTAGGTTGCTCATAACTTTCCTTCCAAGGAGTAAGTGTCTTTTAATTTCATGGCTGCAATCACCATCTGCAGTGATTTTGAAGCCCAAAAAAATAAAGGTTGACACTGTTTCAACTGTTTTCCCATCTATTTGCCATGAAGTGATGGGACCAGATGCCATGATCTTAGTTTTCTGAATGTTGAGCTTTAAGCCAACTTTTTCACTCTCCTCTTTCACTTTCATCAAGAGGCTTTTGTGTTCCTCTTCACTTTCTGCCATAAGGGTGGTCTCATCTGCATATCTGAGGTTATTGATATTTCTCCCAGCAATTTTGATTCCAGCTTGTGCTTCTTCCAGCCCAGCGTTTCTCATGATGTACTCTGCATATAAGTTAAATAAGCAGGGTGACAATATACAGCCTTGACGTACTCCTTTTCCTATTTGGAACCAGTCTGTTGTTCCATGTCCAGTTCTAACTGTTGCTTCCTGACCTGCATATACGTTTCTCAAGAGGTAGGTCAGGTGGTCTGGTATTCCCATCTCTTTCATAATTTTCCACAGTTTATTGTGATCCACACAATAAAAGGCTTTGGCATAGTCAATAAAGCAGAAGTAGATGTTTTTCTGGCACTCTCTTGCTTTTTCCATGATCTAGCAGATGGCAATTTGATCTCTGGTTCCTCTGCCTTTTCTAAAACCAGCCTGAACATCTGGAAGTTCACAGTTCACATACTGCTGAAGCCTGGCTTGGAGAATTTTGAGCATTACTTTACTAGCGTGTGAGATGAGTGCAATTGTGCGGTAGTTTGAGCATTCTTTGGCATTGCCTTTCTTTGGAATTGAAATGAAAACTGACCTTTTCCAGCCCTGTGGCCACTGCTGAGTTTTCCAAACTTGCTGGCATATTGAGTGCAGCACTTTCACAGCATCATCTTTCAGGATTTGAAATAGCTCAACTGGAATTCCATCACCTCCACTAGCTTTGTTCGTAGTAATGCTTCCTAAGGCCCACTTGATTTCACATTCCAGGATGTCTGGCTCCAGGTGAGTGATCACGCCATCATAATTATCTGAGTCATGAAGATCTTTTTTGTATAATTCTTCTGTGTATTCTTGCCACCTCTTCTTAATATCTTCTGCTTCTGTTAGGTCCATACCATTTCTGTCCATTATCGAGCCCATCTTTGCATGAAATATTCCCTTGGTATCTCTAATTTTTTTGAAGAGATTCCTAGTCTTTCCCATTCTGTTGTTTTCCTCTATTTTTTGCATTGATCACTGAAGAAGGCTTTCTTATCTCTCCTTGCTATTCTTTGGAACTCTGCATTCAGATGTGTATATATTTCCTTTTCCTTTGCTTTTCACTTCTCTTCTTTTCACAGCTATTTGTAAGTCCTCCTGAGACAGCCATTTTGCTTTTTTGCATCTCTTTTCCATGGGATGGTCTTGATCCCTGTCTCCTGTACAATGTCATGAACCTCCGTCCATAGTTCATCAGGCACTCCGTCTATCAGATATAGACCCTTAAATCTATTTCTAACTTCCACTGTATAGTCATAAGGGATTTGATTTAGGTCATACCTGAATGGTCTAGTGGTTTTCCCTACTGTCTTCAATTTAAGTCTGAATTTGGCAATAAGGGGTTCATGATCTGAACCAATCAGCTCCTGGTCTTGTTTTTGCTGACTGGTTTCAGTGTTGACCATCTGGTGATGTCCATATGTAGAGTCTTCTCTTGCATTGTTGGAAGAGGGTGTTTGCTATGACCAGTTCTTTCTCTTAGCAAAACCCCATTAGCCTTTGACGTGCTTCATTGTGTACTCCAAGGCCAAATTTGTCTGTCACTCCAGGTGTTTCTTGACTTCTCACTTTTGCATTCCAGTCCCCGAGAAGGTCTTGTATGTCTTCATAGAACCATTCGACTTCAACTTCTTCGGCATTACTGGTCAGGGCATTGGATTACTGTGATATTGAATGGTTTGCCTTGGAAACAGAGATCATTCTGTCATTTTTGAGATTGCATCCAAGTACTGCATCTCAGACTCTTTTGTTGACTATAATGGCTAATCCATTTCTTCTAAGGGATTCTTGCCCACAGTAGTAGATATAATGGTCATCTGAGTTAAATTCACCCATTCCAGTCCATTTTAGTTTGCTGATTCCTAAAATTTCGACATTCACTCTTGCCATTTCCTGTTTGACCACTTCCAATTTGCCTTGATTGATGGACCTAACATTCCAGGTTCCTATGCAATATTGCTCTTTACAGCATCAGACCTTGCTTCCATCACCAGTCATTGTTTTTGCTTTGTCTCCATCTCTTCATTCTTTCTGGAGTTATTCTCTACTTATCTCCAGTAGCATATTGGGCACCTGCCTACCTGGGGTGTTCATCTTTCAGTGTCCTGTCTTTCTGCCTTTGCATACTGTTCATGGGGTTCTCAAGGCAAGAATACTGAAGTAGTTTGCCATTCCTTTCTCCAGTGAACCACATTTTGTCAGAAGTCAACACCAAGACCTGTCCAAATGATAAAAAAAAAGATAAGGAAAAAACCTGCCAAAGATATATTGTATAAAGGCAAACAAAAGAAAGTGGATAATATTAAAATCAGCTATACTAGATTTTGAGGCAAATAAATCATCACAGAATCAGAAGAAATTGACTGTCATTTTATATTGGAAAATGATACATTCACCATGAAGATATTAGAGGCATAAACCTTTATATGAGAAATAACTACAAAATGTTTGAACTAAAAACTGTGCAATAAAGCTTTACAAGGAAAAATTGGAAAATTATAATGCAGCTTTGGAGATACATCTTCCAAGTTTTAAAGAACCATGTAGAAAACATGGTAAAAATATAAAGGCTACATAATACTTTCATTTATAATTTATTTAAATGACAGACCAAGTATGTTCTAAATAGGTGGTATGTATATTTCCTTCCCAAAGCTAATGGATCAGAGAAGTTACAACTGACACCACAGAAATAGGAAGGATGATAAGAGGCTATTACAAACAGTTATATGCCAATAAAATGGACAACATAGAAGAAAGGGGAAAATTCTTAGAAAGGGTCAATCTTCTAAGACTGAACTAAGAAGTCATAAAAAATATGAACAAAGCAATCACAGATACTAAAACTGCAACTCTGATTAAAAAACCTCCAACAAATAAAACTAATGGATCATTTACTGGACAAATAACAGGCCACAAAACAGTTAAATTACAGAAAAGCTGAAATTGTGAATATTATGATATTAGATCGTGATACAAAAATAGTCATTAATACCAAATGCTGAAAATTAATTATTTGGAAATAAACAATGCATGGCTCATTTACATGGATCAAGGGGGATTATTGATTGTTTACAAGATAATATCAATGAAAATATGTTACTAAATATTTGATAGAAGCTCTACGTCCATAAACTCTTTGGCTCAAATTCATAGGATGGGGATTATTGATTGTTTACAAGGCATTATCAATGAGAATATGTTACTAAATATTTGATAGAAGCTCTATGTCCATAAAGATGGGATGTACTAATAACTAATACTCAGTTACAACTCCCTGGTGACTCAGACAGTAAAGAATCTGCTTGCAGTGAAGGAGACCCAGGTTCAATCCCTGGGTCAGGAAGATCCCCTGGAGAAGAGAATGGCAACCCACTCCAGTATTCTTGCCTGAAGAATCCTCATGGACAGAGGAGCCTGGCCGGCTACAGTCCACAATACTTTCACTTCATAGTAGAAAAAATTAATACTCATTCTGCAGCCAAACTGTTATTTTAAAAATGCTTTAAATACAAAAAAATAAGAAAAGGAAGAAAATAAACCAAAAAACTGAATAAAAATATATCAATCATTCCTAATATATTTTAATTATTTAATATATTATTTAATCATTTAGTATATTAAACAAGTCACCTACTTGTTTTAAAATCCAGGTTTCATTATTTAGTTATGGTTAGGCAAAAAGAAAAGGAGGTGATTACCATGAAAAAGATAGCTTATTACTCTCAGTTCCCAAGAGGAGGCACATAGCATAATATACAGGGCCATGTCAGGAAGCACAGGGATGGTCTGAAAGCAGAGGTTACAGGAAAAAAAAGCCTGGGCAAGAGCCTTTATTTCCATATCCGTGTGAAGGGATAGGCATGGCCGGGAAAGCAGGTTTAGGATTGGCTAGTTTGAATAATGTCAGAGGCTTTGGGGCTGTCTCAAACTGTCTCTAGTTCTGGGATGAGTAGGGAAAGGAGATAGTATCTCAATCTGGAATGATTAGGGAAGGGAGGTAATGGCCCTGAGAGAGAGAGGAGGGGGTGAAGTGTGAGAGCTCCGAGAGATTGGTTGGTTTGCATACAAAAGTGTGCTCCTGAGCTAATTACTTAACATACCTAAGAACTGGCTTGCACATGCAAAGGGTAATCTCTCCAGAGTCAGCAAGACTCCAAGACATCAAAGCATTGGAACTCACAGAAAATAAAGAGGCATGATCAATACACTGCTGATCCCAACAGTTGGTCAAAAGCAGGCTTCCACAGACATGGCAGATGCCATGATGCACTACTGCATTTCTACTCAGAAACAAATGACTTACCCAGCTGATGGAAATGCTGCCAGCAGACACCTCGAAGCTGAAGAGTATTCTCGCCTGTATCACTTTCTCTAGGCTGACCTACATCTAATGACTAATCTGTGCTCTGCTGCTGCTGCTGCCGCCAAGTCGCTTCAGTTGTGTCTGACTTTGTGTGACCCCATAGATGGCAGTCCACCAGGCTCCCCCATCCCTGGGATTCTCCAGGCAAGAACACTGGAGTGGGTTGCCATTTCCTTCCCCGATGCATGAAAGTGAAAAGTGAAAGTGAAGTCGCTAGCACAGGGTTTTTTAACCTTCAGCTTCCCTGGTGGCTCAGATGGTAAAGAATCCACCTGCAATGCAGGAGACCTGGGTTTGATTCATAGATTGGGAAGAGCCCCTCAAGAGGGAAATGGCTACAAACTTCAGTACTCTTGCTTGGAGAATTCCATGGATGGTGGAGCCTGGTGGGCTTATAGTCCATGGGGTCACAAAGAGTAGGACATGACTGAGCAACTAATACACATGTATTATTGACATTTTGGACAGGACAATTCTTTATCGTGGAGTTCTGGTCTATGCATTGCAGGATGTTTAGCAGCATACCTGTTCTTTACCCATTAGTCACCAGTGGTACTCATCTTCAGTCACAGTGATCAAAAAATGTCCAGACACTGCTCAATGTCCAGAGGTGGGGGGCCAGGAGGGGATGAATTTTTTTTTTTCTGGCTAAGAACTACTGACCTAAGAATATAAAAGCTCACCCACTCATCCTAATGACTCTAACATGAGTTTCATAGAAACTCTATGAGTTTCATAGAAAGCTGACAACTCTGGTCAAGCTACTCATTCCTCAGGGGTTAATTCATCCATTTCCAAGCATTTGTGGGCATGTATATACAGACAGCTTTTAGATTCATGTTTCTAGCCCAGATTTCTTGCCTAAACAACAACTTTGTATATATGTAGAGAGAGAGCAATGGCAGCCCACTCCAGTACTCCTGCCTGGAGAATCCCATGGACGGAGGAGCCTGGTGGGCTGCAGTCCATGGGGTCGCCAGGAGTTGGACATGACTGAGCGACTTTACTTTCACTCTTCACTTTCATGCATTGGAGGAGGAAATGGAAAGCCACTCCAGTGTTCTTGCCTGGAGAATCCAAGGGACAGAGGAGCCTGGTGGGCTGCTGTCTATGGGGTCGCACAGGGTCAGACATGACTGAAGTGACTTAGCAGCAGCAGCAGCAGAGAGAGAGCTGTTGTGAATAAAGGGTTACCATCAGTTCTGAATATCAAGCCTCTTTCAGAAAAATCTTCAATTCTCATAGTTACTGTTTCCTTGGAAACAGTAGAGTTAAGATAAATGAGGAATATTTTGTCTGCCTCATTTGTTGTCTGGGTTATACACATCTGCCTCGGGTTGCGGGGGGCAGTGGAGGAGACCTGAGTTAACAAAAAGCCTATGTGATGACTGTGATCTAAAACTTGGTGGGAATAGAGGCTGAGAAACCTCTATGTATCAAGGATGTACCCTTACACACCCTCCACATGTACCTTGGCTCTCATCTGTGGCTGAGGCTGCGAATGAAACCTCTTCTTTTGTATACATGAGTAGCTGCTTAAATGAGATGAAAATGAGATAGAGATGCTGAACTTACTGCATGTTCTGTGTTATGCCCTTGTATAATGCCAAGTAAGCATACAGGGAAGCCACCAGGGCTTCCCTGGTGGCTCAGATGGTAAAGCTTCTGCCTGCAATGCAGGAGACACAAGTTCGATTCCTGGATTGGGATGGTCCCCTGGAGAAGGAAATGGCAATCCACTCCAGCACTCTTGCCTGGAAAATCCCATGGACGGAGGAACCTGATAGGCTACAGTCCATGGGGTCTCAAAGAGTCGGACACGACTGAGTGACTTCACTTTCACTTTCAAGCATACAGTACTATGTTAAATCCTCTCTGTGCCTCTTAAGTCTGTTTGCCAACTCATACCCACAACTACAACTGTGGTGCTAGAGAATGGTGTTAGAAATAGGTTTGGCTTTTGGATCCTTGAGTCAAAATATAGTGATGCAAGAAACAGAAGGGATTCTGCTGAGAATTTGATGCCAGGGTAGCTGCATTACATAGATTTCTCTCTTGGATTACTGGTAAACAAAAGTCAAAGAGAGGCAAAGCGGGACAGGTTGGGAGAGAGGCAGCTAAAGAATTAAGGAAAGAGTAAATTAAATATACTTATTATTAGGTGGCAGTTAGGACAAGGGATAAAAAAAGAAGAAATTTAAGGTGTTCTTTCAAAAGATTTACTAGCTCACTAACAATAGGTGTAAAGAGGAAAATCTGCTCCATATCAGGGCAGCTGCTTTCCTTAGTAAATTCCTTGAGATATGCTCCCTTTAACCCATCCTGGATGAATTTTAGTCCAGTGATGCTGTTAGGGAACAATAACAAAAGTTGTTGATTCAGGCTGCTAAATGTACCCTGTGACTAAGGCAGTAGAAATCATAGAGGATTAACATGAAGGCTAGGACATTTTGCCCTATCCCAGTGGAAATTCCAAAGCCATGTGCTTTGGTTAAAGCAGAATATCCTGGAGTTGGTAAAAACTTTTTGAAATAAGTGTAATAAGTACAGTAAGTATATAATGTACTATACACCTCCAGGGAGCAAGAGGACAACACTAAGAGGTCAAAAAAGGAAGCTAAGGAGAGATGGAGATGTTTTGATAGGAGGCGCCATGGTCCGAGTAAGACTCCTGAAAGAAACGTGATAAAGGAAGAGCTACCCAGTAGTGCCATTCCCTTTGCTTGAATCTATAAATGGAAAGGATATGATACATGAACAAAGGTCTCGCTCTTACTGGTCTGTAGCTGAATGTTGGAGACACCTGCCCATTGTCAGGTTTGGATCAGCTTAATGGCAGTCCTTATAATTCCCCTAAACATTTTTTTTAGCAAAGACTAAACTGCACCACCTTCTAGGAAGGCAACAGGAAGTCTTGGTCCTGATTAAAGAAGTCTTGGGATCTAGTGTCCATCTTCGTCTTGTCTGGCCTGTAAGAAAACCCAGAAATAAAACAACTCTGCCTAAAGTTTCTATGTTCCAGAGAGGGTAAAAATTATCAGGAAGTTAAGCAGGCCAGTGTTGATGGCATTTGGTCATAGACTCAGAATCTCCCCAGTATATGAATCACTGTGTGTATCCACACTACAGAGATTGCGTTACATATACTTTACCATCTTCCTTTAAGGTAACTTACTTTCTGCAGGATTCAGTTACTGCCCTATCTATTGATTCATGAAGTTGATAATATACTTTACTTCTCAGAAAGGAAGTTGAGACAGGAGGAGGGGTAATTTAAAAACTATAGTCGAGATGAGACTAGCTGAGGATCCCTGAATAATTTGGCTAAGCCTCAGGGCCCAGCTCTGTCAGCCATTTTTTTAGAAATGATCTGGGCTAGGACTACCAGAGGCATTTCACAAACGGTGAAGAGCAAATTGCTATCCTTTCTGGGTCTTTATTAGTAAGAGATAGACACAAAGCCTCAAAGGGCTGTTTGAATTCTGGAGGACACATATGGCATATTTGGGAATCCTGTTGGCCCTGATCTACAAAGAGACTAGTGAAAGAAATGGGCTTGAATGTGGTCCAGAGCAGAGGGTAGCCCAAGTTGCCCATCTTGGATTTATAATCTTGACATAACAGCCAGGAATTTTAGATAAGGCCACTACTAAAACTCACATGGATGTGTCCCTGGCAAAAGCCTTAGAATGCTACTTGAAGGTGATTGCTAGATTTCCAGACCAATATACTCCCTGATATTGTGTCTAAAAAGAGCTCATGTGAGAGTCAGGTATTAGCACACCATTTGGTCTTGTAGAAACGGCCCTCATACCTGAGCAGCATCAGATGATACTGAGGTTTGCTACTACTACTACTACTAAGTCGTTTCAGTCGTGTCCAACTCTGTGCGACCCCGTGGACTGCAGCCTACCAGGCTTCTCCATCCATGGGATTCTCCAGGCAAGAACACTGGAGTGGGTTGCCATTTCCTTCTCCAATGCATGAAAGTGGAAAGTGAAAGTGAAGTCGCTCAGTCGTGTCCGACTCTTAGGGACCCCATGGACTGCAGCCTACCAGGCTCCTCCATCCATGGGATTTTCCGGGCAACAGTACTGGAGTGGGGTCCCATTGCCTTCTCCCACTGAGGTTTGAGTTACCTCTAAAGTCATGGATTGTATTACAAAGAGATCTCAACAGGAAGGAGCTGCACAAGTTTCCTGATAAAATACAAATAGTGCATTTAGGAACATGTTAGAGAGATTAGCTCTAAGGGAGCCATAATATCTAAGAGTAGGTAGCATCTCTGCCTCTACAGTGGAGCTTCTGAAGATTTTACCCACTCTTAGTGTCATAGGGTCTGAAACCTACTGAGGCATAACACCTGCTGAATTCATTGGTGGGAGTTCTACTGAATGGTGGAACTTGGTATAGAAGGCCACTGCTACCTGAGAGTCATTTGTTAAAGTCCTAGATACAGGGTAAGTATACACAGTGGGCTGAATTGAGAGTAGCATATGTGACACAGCAGGAAAAACTGGGTTCTTGGCCTCAGGGAAATATTTGACTATAGAGATGCATGCAGAGCCCAGGGCTGTATCGCATAAATGTGCAGGTAAATGGTTCCTTGATGAATACATACATAAGAGAAGCTTGGTGTGAAAGGGTGTATTTGTGGATAACCCTACAGAAGCACCTAGGAAGAACTGCATTTGTGGATGTGCACCAAGAGAACCTGTTTGTGGCACTGGAAAGCCAAGGCAGGTGCCCTGGTCTGCCCCTGGGGGAAAATATTTGGGTATATGAGATGAGCTGGCACAGTAGTGCTCAAGCAGTGCCATAGTGGATGAAACAATGGCATATATCAGTGTCATTCAGTGTCACTAGTATGGTGACAGACTGTCCTCAATGCTATCAAGAGGAAAAAAAAAAGTCTAAAAATGGCACTGGGAGAATTCCACGGGATCAAGGGCATCAATGACAAATTACATAGAACACTGCTCACGGCTCTTAGGGTATTTCATTGGGTCTTTTCTGGAATAGACAAGTGCTTGGGGTCCTATGTTCATATTTCATAGGGAATACATTCACCATAGCTTGTTTATCAAAACGGGACAAAAATCACAATGTATAATGGACATGGATTCCTATCAGTTACACAGGAGTGGCTTAATTGAAAATTAGAATTGGCAATTAAAACATTTGGATTTGAATGACAGTGTGTGCAAATGTTTGGAAGGATAAGAAAGTCTGGCTCAGTGAGTATGTGCTTCATTGGAATATGAAAACCCTTTAGGGAAGGTTTCTATGTGATAGGAGTAAATGGGTGGGAAATGAAGCTGTAGCACTAATCTTTATCTTTCACACCTCACAAAATTTTCCTTTCTCTTGAGTTATCTGATCTAGTGGTTTGGGCTTCCCAAGTGGTGTTAGTGGTACCGAACTTGCATGCTAATGTAGGAGATGTAAGAGACATAGGCTCTATCCCTGGGTCAGGAAGATCCCCTGGAGGAGGGCATGGCAATCCACTCCAGTATTCTTGCCTGGAGAATCCCATGGATAGAGGAGCCTGGCGGGCTACAGTCCACAGGGTCACACAGAGTCAGACATGGCCATGATCTAGTGGTGTAGACCAGGATTGCATTTACTCTTCCAGTTGAATGGAGCATTACTCCTTAAGATACTGTATTCCTTTCAATTTAATTGTATTTATTCCTAAGGCAATCCTGATTAGATGGTCACTTTGCCTAATGTGAATAAGCTAAGACTCACCTTAAATGTAGCTTTATTGCCCAGTGGTAGAGACTGACCTGTTACCTTTTATCTCTGCGGACCTACCATCTACTTCCAGGAATGGGGAAAGAAGGACCTAATGAGGCTCTGTTGCTACCTGGAGGGAAGAAAAAGCCACTTGGGACATTCTGCCCAGCAACAACTCTGGGAAGGGGCTGTATTTTCACCCAGAAGGGCTCTCTACTGTGTTTGATGGCTATTGTGTTTAAAGAGCAATGCTGGGGTGTTTTAGAGCCCACACCAGCTATTGAAATGCTAAGGGCCACCTAAATTATAGTAGGGTACTGCGGGAATGCACACTCTTTATCATTTCCTTATTGCATGTGTGCCATGAATTTGAAAGGAGGAAGCATTTCATGCTGTACAGTTAGTGGATATGGAGCAGATAAAAGAACAACACTGTGTTCTCTTTACAGGGTAAATGAGTTGTACTCTACATTAATATGTGGGAACCAGTGTCAATAAAAACCTGTTCCTTCACAGATGAGAATGATTGGGCCTCCAGGCCAGAAGGAATCCTGAATTTATTGAGTGCTCTAGTGACCATCCCTGTCACTGAAAATATATAGTCTATGGGCAAGAGATGATTCTGCTGGGAAGGATTGGGAAGTTACACTGCAATACAAACAAATGTTTAGTGTGCTAAGTATTATTGTACTATCTTATCGACTGCCATTTGGTGTAATATTAACAAGTGGTTTGTGTGCTAAGCATTGCTTTAGTGTCTCATCTACTGCTATATGGCATAATAAAGTATTTTATAGGCTTACATATGGAAATTAAAGAAAATGAAATGGATACTAATGATGACCCCCAGGATGAAAAGATATTTTGAGAAACCAATTTAAAACCCCCAATTGACATTACCCCTTAGGAAACTGTCCTGACAAAATGGTAAGTTTGGCTTTAGAGAAATAAAACACACATATAAATGTCTCTAATAATTTTTGAAAGATGCAAGTACTAGTGAATGAGAGGGCAACATGCAACTGATTAAAGTGTCTAAAGATTTAGGAAGCACATTGCTCAAATTAACATATTTTAGGGAAATGTTACCTGCACTTTATTGGATAGCACAAATCTTGATGGTTATAGCTGTGCTAGCTTGCTTTTTCCTGCATGTAAAACATTAGATGTGTCAGTCAGAAAAAATATCACAGAACACTTAAGGAATATATTTTGTGAAAATATTGATTTGAGGTCATAGGGTTGAAGCTGAGAGAAAGAAATTAATGTCAGCTGATCTGAGGCAGCCTCTCAGAGAACAATCTCAGTTTTCCACAGCACTCTTTCCTTGGAAGGAGTGGAGCTGAGAAAAATGAGAAATGGTATTTCTGTTTGTTTTGTGAAGTCAGCTCTGGGGTGGGAGAACTACATGCTGATGAGAAGGTTTGGGATTGAAGAATGAAACGGTATAAAGAATTGATAGAAGATATAGCTTGTAGCTTCTATGTGACAAGGTGACCCCTATATATGTTGGCTCTCATTAGTTGGACCCAAAAATCCTTGTGGTGAGATAAACAAAAATACCTATGCACATGTCATTGCTGAGAGAGAAGAAGATAAGCTGAAGACATTACAGCCCTGTGTTTTCCTGGCCTGTATCCTGTCATAAAGCTAAATAAACATGAAACCTATTGATATTTTCAGGAAAACATCCAGAGTCTTTAGTGAGATGTCCATTCATTATATAATCCTGCTTCATCCTTTCTTATAATTCTCATTCCTAATCTGTGTATACTTACTAACCATAGATAGATATTTCAAAATACTTGTATTTTTGAGAAATAATTTTCTCTTATCCCTGAATATTTGCTATATTTCTCCCTTTGCAATTACCCACTTGCTCTATGAACCTCACCCCACCCCTACTCATCTCAGTCTTGAAGGACATCTTTGTTATAAAAACAGTGACAAATATCCAGTCCATGTGCTCTGCTGTGCTTAGTCACTCAGTCATGTCTGACTCTTTGCGACCCCATGGACTGTAGCCCACCAGGCTCCTCTGGCCATGGGGATTCTCCAGGCAAGAATACTGGAGTGGGTTGCCATGCCCTCCTCCAGGGGATCTTCCCAACCAAGGGATTGAACCCAGGTCTCTCACATTGCAGGCAGATTCTTTACCATCTGAGGCACTAGGGCAGCCCAAGAAGACTGGAGTGGGTAGTCTATCCCTTCCCCTGGGGATTTCCTGACCCAGGAATCTAACCAGGGTCTCCTGCATTGCAGATGAATTCTTTACCAACTGAGCTACGAGGTAAGCCCTATTCAGGCCATATCATGACATGAATGAATTACATCCCAGGACACTCTTTTTCTCTCTAATCTTATTATATGGTCATTATGTAATCTTCTAATTATTTTTTATTTTTCAAATCTTTGTCCTGAGCACCCTGATGCAATAAAGGAAGAACCCAAGTTCAGCTCACTTCAGTTGCTCAGTCATGTCCAACTCTGTGACCCCATGGACTGTAGCACACCAGACCTCCCCTGTCCATTGCCAGCTCCCAGAATTTACTCAAACTCATGTCCATTGAGTTGGTGATGCCATCCAGACATCTTTAGAATTCTGGTGACCTGGCTAGTATATCTGTGTCTATGTATTAATAGTAATATTCCAAGTTAACATAAGTGTTTCATGCTGCTGCTGCTGGTAAGTTGCTTTAGTCATGTGCAACTCTGTGTGACCCCATATATGGCAGCCCACCAGGCTCCACCGTCCCTGGGATTCTCCAGGCAAGAACCCTGGAGTGGGTTGCCATTTCCTTCTCCAATGCATGAAAGTGAAAAGTGAAAGAGCAGTCACTCAGTCGCGTCCGACTCTGCGTGACCCCATGGATTGCAGCCTACCAGGCTCCTCCATCCACGGGATTCTCCAGGCAAGAGTGCTTTAGTAATATTCCAACACCAGAGGACCTTATAAATATGAAAGAACTGAGATAGTCAAGTTTTTTTTTTTTTAATCCATTAACCTAAGGACTAGGCAAGTGACACCAAAGTATTACAACAAATGAGGCCACCTGTCTAAGGCAATCTCCCTCTAACTGCACTCGTCCAGCTTGTTTTTATTAATGTATCTTTCCATAGTCACAATAATATTTTCTCTAAAAACAAGATCAACAATATTTTATCTAATAAACCAAGGTCAAAGAGCTTTGTAAATTGGTATATATAACTTGATGTTAAAATACATAATTACTCAAAGGAATGAGAAAGGTAAGTCACCAGATGAGGAGAAAACATATGCCACAGACATCCGATAAAGGACCAAAGGTCCTTTGAAAGACATCTTGATTGCTTCCAAATTTTAGCAATTACTAATAAAGTGGCTATAAAATCCTTCCTTTTTTTGTGGTTATACACTTTCAACCCCTTTAGGCAAATACCAAGGAGCAGAATTGATGGGTTGTATGGTTTGAATATGTTTAGTTTCATGAAGGTCCAAAATATGCAACGATCTCTAAAACTCAAGAATGAAAAAACAAATGGCAATATTTAAAAAATGGGCTCAGAGATCAGGGGTCATTTGAGATACTATCTCCTGGGCTTGAAGTTCTAAAAATTCCTACCATGTAAAATATAACTCTCAACAACAACAAAAAAACAAAAGGCCCAAAGACCTTAACAGACACCTCATCAAAGAAGATATACAGATGGCTAACAAGCATATGAAAAGATGATCCATGTCATATCATCAGAGAAATATAAATTAAAATAATGAGATACCACTACACATCGATTAGAATGGTGGTCAAAGTCCAGAACACTGATGACACTAAATTTTGCTGAGGACGTGGAGCAACAAGAATTCCCACACATTGTTGGGATTTCAAAGTGGTACAACCAATTTGAAAGATAGTTTGTTTGTTTTTTTTTTAATGAAACTGAACATATTCATGGGAAATAGATGGGGAAACAGTGTCAGACTTTATTTTGGGGGGCTCCAAAATCACTGCAGATGGTGATTGCAGCCATGAAATTAAAAGACGCTTACTCCTTGGAAGGAAAGTTATGAGCAACCTAGATAGCATATTCAAAAGCAGAGACATTACTTTGCCAACAAAGGTTTGTCTAGTCAAGGCTATGGTTTTTCCAGTGGTCATGTATGGATGTGAGAGTTGGACTGTGAAGAAGGCTGAGCACCGAAGAATTGATGCTTTTGAACTGTGGTGTTGGAGAAGACTCTTGAGAGTCCCTTGAACTGCAAGGAGATCCAACCAGTCCATTCTAAAAGAGATCAGCCCTGAGATTTCTTTGGAAGGACTGATGCTAAAGCTGAAACTCCAGTACTTTGGCCACCTCATGTGAAGAGTTGACTCATTGGAAAAGACTCTGATGCTGAGAGGGATTGGGGGCAGGAGGAGAAGGGGATACCAGAGGATGAGATGGCCGGATGGCATCACCGACTTGATGGATGTGAGTCTGAGTGAACTCCAGGAGTTGGTGATGGACAGGGAGGCCTGGTGTGCTGCGATTCATGGGGTCGCAAAGAGTCGGACACGACTGAGTGACTGAACTGAACTGAACTGAACATATTCAAACCATACCACCCATCAATCCTGCTCCTTGGTATTTAGCCAAAGGGGTTGAAAACGTATGACCACAAAAAAAGGAAGGATTTTTATAGCCACTTTATTAGTAATTGCCAAAATTTAGAGGCAACCAAGAAATCCTTCAATGTGAAAGCGAAAGTGTTAGTCGCTCAGTGGTGTCCAGCTCTTTGTGATCACGTGGACTGTAACCCACCAGCCTCCTCTGTGCAGGGGTTCTCAGGCAAGAATACTGAAGTGAGTTGCCATTTCCTTCTCCAGGGTATCTTCCCAACCCAGGGATCAAACCCTGGTCTCCTGCATTGCAGGCAGATTCTTTACTGTTTGAGCCACCAGGGAAGCCCTATTCAATAGGTGAATGAATAAATGAATCATGATATACCCAGACAATAAAGCATCATTCAGAACTAAAAAAAAAACTGTGTTATCAGTCAAGAAAAGACATGGGTAAACCTTAAACATATATTATTAAGTGAAAGAAAGCCCATTTGAGAAAACTACATACTGCATGACTCCAACTATATGACAGTCTGAAAAAGGCAAAATCATGGAAATAAGCCAGGGCCTAGGGGGAGGGAAGGATGAAGAGGATGACAGAAAATTTTCAGAGTTGTGAAAATATATATGATACTAATGGGGAATACACATCATGTTTGTCTAAACTTATAGAATGTTCAACACCAAGAGCGAACTCTCAGGTAAACTATGAACTTTGGATAATTAGAACAGGTCAGTGTGGGGTCATCAATTATAACAAATGTACCACTTTTGTGGGGGATGTTGATAATGAAGGAATATATGCATAGGCGAAGGCAGGGGTATGTGGTAAAATTGTACCTTCCCCTCAATTATTCCGTGAGCCTACAGCTAAATATTCTTTAAAAATAATCAAACACAAACTTTAATTACTGTTCTCACATGAAAGAGTTATAGTGTAGTTGTTAAATCTACAGACTGTGGAGTCACAAAGCCTAAGTGTGTATCTTAGATCCACCTTCATACCTGTGTGACCTGCACACTCGGATGTGTTTCGTTTCCTCATGTGTAAATTGGGGATTAGAATGAGGCACTTTCATCACAGAATCGGTGTAGGAATTAAGTAAAATAATGCACATTAAATGTTAAAATGTGCCTGAATCATGGAAAGCACCCAATAAATAGTAGCCGTAACATATTTTGAACTCTCTCTTAATATAGGCTTCAGGTTACCAAGGGCATAAAATGATCTTATAAAACAATGTTTTCATCAGGAAGTGAAGATTCAGTGCATGGGAAACTAGGAATTGTGCTTAGAAATGAAAACATTTTATGAATCATATGTACTAAGGAAATACTTCTGGTACTGGCTTCCATTAGGCTGATCAGTCAAGGTCACTGGTTCTTAATTAGTAGAATATTAGCTTTCCTTGCAAAGTAAGTTAAATGTGTAGTATGCTGTCAACCGAGCATTTTAAATATATCGTATTTACTGGGACACGCAAACAAGAATGTTGCCCTGTGTCAGACTAATGCTTTGTCTAATACTGTAAATGACTTTATTCAAATATCTATAAGACAATGAAGTACAAATCTAAAAAGAAACATAAAGAGGAAATGCTACTAAAAGAACAGCTAAGCAATAGTTAATATAATAATTACAAGAGTGTTGCTGGACTTCCCTTGTGGAGCATTGAATAGGAGTCTGCCTGCCAATGCAGGGGACACAGGTTTCATCCTTGGTTCAGGAAGATTCCATATGTGGAGCAACTAAGCCCATGTGCCACAACTACTGAATTCTGTGTGCCTAGAGCCTATGCTCCGCAACAAGAGAAGCAGCAAAATGCATCACAAGAGAGGCTCCTGCAACGCAATGAAGAGTAGCCTCTGCTCGCTGCGACTAGGGAGAGCCCACGCACAAAGCAATGAAGACCCAGTGCAGCCAAAAAAAAAAAAAAGAAAGAAAAAAATGTTGCCAAAGACTACTAGCAGTTGAAAGGAACAAGGAAGCTAAGAGCCACTTGCCTAAGTAATAGCAGTCACTTCTTTATAGATCTTCATTCACTGGACATCTCACTGTCTCTTTCTTGTCTACTTAGAATAATATTAAAATTGTTTCTACATCTCCAAAATGGCAATCCTCTAGTGTTTGCTTGCCAGTGTTATCAGAACAATATTTCCAAAGCCCGTTTGTCCATTTGGTCCCCCTTCTTCAAACTCTTCTGGCTTTTTCTGTTTCTTATAAAATAAAACGAAAAGTCAGTTCAGTTCAGTCGCTAAGTCATGTCCAACTCTTTGTGACCCCATGAATTGCAGCACGCCAGGCCTCCCTGTCCATCACCATCTTCTGGGGTTCACTCAGACTCACGTCCATCAAGTCGGTGATGCCATCCAGCCATCTCATCCTCTGTCGTCCCCTTCTCCTCCTGCCCCCAATCCCTCCCAGCATCAGAGTCTTTTCCAATGAGTCAACTCCGCATGAGGTGGCCAAAATACTGGAGTTTCAGCTTTAGCATCATTCCTTCCAAAGAAATCCCAGGGCTGATCTCCTTCAGAATGGACTTGTTGGATCTCCTTGCAGTTCAAGGGACTCTCAAGAGTCTTCTCCAACACCACAGTTCAAAAGCATCGATTCTTCGGCGCTCAGCTTTCTTCATAGTCCAACTGTCACATCCATACATGACTACTGGAAAAACCATAGCCTTGACTAGATGGACCTTTGTTGGCAAAGTAATATCTCTGCTTTCAAATATGCTATCTAGGTTGGTCATAACTTTCCTTCCTAGGAGTAAGCGTCTTTTAATTTCATGGCTGCAATCACCATCTGTAGTGATTTTGGAGCCCCCCAAAATAAAGTCTGACACTGTTTCCACTGTTTCCCCATCTATTTGCCATGAAGTGATGGGACCAGATGCCATGATCTTAGTTTTCTGAATGTTGAGCTTCAAGCCAACTTTTTCACTCTCCTCTTTCACTTTCATCAACAGGCGTTTTAGTTCCACTTCACTTTTTGCCATAAGGGTGTGGCTAGTGCCTAAACTTTCTTGGCTCTTGTAACCTGTCACATTGTAGTTATTTTCTTCAAAGCACCCTTCAGGTGAAATAAATATCCAACAGGAAAATTTATTAAATAGTTAATTCTGACAACTTAATAGTGGTAATCTCTATGGTATGGCGCAGATATTTCAGTGTTTCCTCCTGAAATTTAAAGTGTCCCATAGCACTCCTAGGAGTTTTCTGTGCTATGCTGGGGTGCATTGGAGTACAGTGTGGGTACTGTGATACAGTGACATAGTTTTTTCCTTCATCATTTAATTCTATTTGCTTAACTTAAAAACTGTCTCCCTCCTTCTGAGTCTCCATCCCACTCATGGAATCTATTCTTCCACATTCATTTCTCAGATATGCTGGAGAATTTAATATATATGCAGTTTTTCTCATTCTGATTCCCTCATACACATTACTTTTCCTGTCACTGTCTACATGAAGAATATCTACTTCATCATCAAGGTTCACCTCTAACACTACCTCTTTTTTTAATATTCATTGCCCAGGTAGAGTTGACTTCTATTGATGTTTGCAATTCACATTATACAGACTTTCATCATAGCAGGTATAATAGTTTAACTCTTTCTTTACCGCTTTTACTTTCCTTTAGACTATAGGCCCTGTGATCAAGAGGTAGAACCACATCTAAAAGCTCAAGGCTGCATCCCCAGGATGACCTTAATTTTTATTAAAGTGCCTGCCTGAGACAAGTCAAGGCTAGCAACATAATTTAACTGTTTCAGCCAACATCTGAAAATATGGCCCCTATGTCCCAGTTTCTGTGGAAAGTTAGGAGCCTAACTTTCAATAAATGTCAGTTAGCAAACCCAGGTAGTTTCACATGGGCTGATCTATTCTTAATTTTTCACTTATGTAGCTCTACTGTGTTTATGTTCAACCTCTTCCCTATTTCTCCATTCTTCCTGTAGGATACCCAGTCATTTCCACACAAAGAGAAGCTGAGTTCAGTTCTTTTTGTACTCTTTTCTCTATTTAAACAGTTATTACTCATTAAGATCTGTCATTACTTTTAAGTGAAAGTAGCTAGCTTTTTAAAACTTATGACACCATGAAGAATTTTTAGGAATCATTTATAATTAATGCATTTAGTATTTCAAGGATAACCTGCTAGAAAGATGATAAACTGCATTCTCTTTTCAGTAAGTACTGATCTTATTTAAAACATGAATTTTCATAACAAAATGCATATCCTAGACAAAAAGTTCATCTTTTCTTAAGCTGAAATTTTATAGCTTACCAAGCAAATCTTGTAAATGTGGGAGAGGTTTTGTTCAATATTCAGTTGATCTCTTGTATATTTTAAAACATTTATAGGTTGCATAAGTTATCAATGTATTAAATATATATGCCACAAATTAATTAGTAAGTATTAGTTTCTTAATGTGGTTAAAGACCCTGACTTTCCAAATACAAAATTAGATGCTTTTTAAGATATACATTTTGACAGTGTATTGCACAAAAAAGGAAATGTCTTGGCTATGTCCCTGTGTAGTGCTTGCCTCATATAGATATGGTCAAGAAATGAGACTATCTACATTTGCTTCCAGTGTTATATATATTCTACTAAGGAATAATATAACGGGCTTCCCAGGTGTCTTAGTTGTAAAGAATTTGCCTACAGTGTAGGAGAGGCAGGTTCAATCCCTGGGTCAACAGGTTCCCTTGGAGAAGGAAATGGCAACCCAGTCAGTCTTCTTGCCTGGGAAAGCTTATGGACAGAGGAGCCTGGTGGGCTACAGTTCATGGGGTCACTAAGAGTGGGACATGACTTAGCAACTGAAGAAAAACATCAACAGCAAGGTGTAATAGCTCCTTCTTTCTCCATAGGAATACTGACTTTTCTCAATGATCTCCCCCACCCCCCACCACCAATTTTACAAGTAATTCAACTGCCATTTAAACAGTTTTTTTTTTTTTTTTTGGCTAAGATTCTCAAGAGAGTCTTTGCTTCCTAAAGCTATAGACTGTTATAACTGACACTGAATGATAAACAATTCAGCACCTATTTAATAGCAATAGAGTACTTTCATTTTGTGTGCTTTGAAAGATTCTTTTTTTCAGTAATGCTAAAAGCACCCTTGTGAAGGAGAGATATTTTCCAATATTATGTCTAATTGACAAATGGAAAAACTTTGGCCTAGAGGTTCAATTAAGGTCACAAAAGTCACTGTGGAATTCCCAAACTGATGACTTCAGGCCCTTGCTCTAAACATTCAATTGTACAGCATATAATTACATGTGTTTGGAGGGAAAAAGAGATAGGGGACAACACAGCTCTTTTACCCTTGTAAAAAACTGTTATATTTTCTATTCTAGTCTTTCTTTCTAGCAGTTCCATAGACACTAAGTGGAGGTGACTTGAATGTGGTGGCAGTCTTCTGTGTGCTAGTCAGTTACGTATTTTTCAGTAGTATCTTGTCAGATCTAGTTAAAGGCTATGGAAAATGGCTATTTTTATCTCCATTTTACAAGAAAGAACTAAGTCATTCACATAAGGTCACACAGCTCTTAAATGTCAGATTTGGGTCACAAGTAGCCTGATCTTCAAAGTCATGAATCTCTTACCTGAAGACCCTTTTGTGAAAATACTCCCTTCTAAATATAAGAATTGAAAAGTGTAAAAAGTTTTCTGATATACTTAATTTTGAGAAAAATTGCATATCATTACCTAAAATTACACAGCTATAGAGTATTACATATAGAATTATTTTTAAACAATAAATTTAATTAGGACACTTAATCTAACCCACATTATAGTTGACCAAGACAGCTGCAATGTTCCCCTCAGTTTCATTTAGATTTAGATAGGTTTCTAACTGAATGCATGTCCTTGACTTCCTTTCCCTTAGAATAGTGACTTTAGAAAACTTGGAATTGTAAACTTTCTCCCCTTTTAGAAATGTATATTAAATCTTCTCCCAGACTCTTGCCTGTTTTATAACACAGAGACTTCTTTCTCAAGGACCTAGGAGCCATTCCTTTGAAATGTAATCAAGGAAGACAGAACCCCTATCTCCCAGTCTCTATAAGAAGGGAGGAGCCTGACATCCATGAACACTAATTAGCAAGCACAAATAGCCTAATCAGCCCCCAACCACTAAATATTTGCAAACTTAACAATAATTCATAAAGCTAATCAATGAATATAGTGAAATTGCAGGATATAAAATTAATACACAGAAATCCCTTGCATTCCTATATATTAACAATGAAAAATCAGAAAGAGAAATTAAAGAAACAATTCCATTCACCATTGCAACAAAAAGAATAAAATACCTAGGAATTAACCTACCTAAAGAGACAAAAGACATGTATGCAGAAAACTATAAGACACTGATGAAAGAAATCAAAGATGACACAAACAGATATAGACATATACCATATTTTTGGATTGGAAGATTGAATATTGTGAAAATGACTACAATACCAAAAGCAATCTATAGATTCAGTGGAATCCCTATCAACAATGGTATTTTTCATAGAATTAGAACAAAAAATTCTTCTGTACAAATTTCACAATCTGTATGGAAACACAAAAGATCCTGACTAGCCAAAGCAATCTTAAGAGAGAAAAATGGGGCTGAAGGAATCAACCTTCCTGACTTCAGACCACGCTACAAAGCTACAGTTGCCTAGACAATATGGTACTGGCACACAAACAGAAATACAGACCAATGGGACAAGATAGAAAGGTACACCCATGTACCTATGGGTGCCTTATTTTGACAAAAGAGGCAAGAATATACAGTGGAGAAAAAACGGTATCTTTTAAAAGATGTTACATGGACAGCTACATGTAAGAGAATGAAATTCGAATATTTCCAAACACTATACACAAAAATGAACTCAAAATTGATTAAAGACTTAAATGTAAGGCAAGAAACTATAAAGCTCTTAAAGTAAAACATAGGTAATAAATTCTTTGACATAAATCACAGCAAGATCCACTCTGACTCACCTGCTAGAGTAATGGAAATAAAAACAAAAATAAACAAATGGGACCTAATTAACTTAACACCTTTTGCAGAGCAAAAGAAACAACAAGATTGAAAGACAACCCTCAGAATGGGAGAAAGTAATTGTGGACAGAAACAACTGACAAAGGATTAGTCTCCAAAAATATAAAAGCAGCTCATACAGCTCAATTCAGAAAAACAAACAGCCCAATTAAAAAATGGGCAGAAGATTCAGACATTTCTCTAAAGAAGACATACAGATGTACCAAAAAACACATGAAAAGATGCTCACCATCACTAATTATTAGAGAAATGTAAATAAAAATACAATGAAGCATCACCTCACACCATCAGAATGACCATCATAAAAAATCTCAAAGTAATAAATGCTGGAGAGGATGTGGAGCAAAGGGAACCTACCTATACTGTTGGTGGGACTGTAAACTGATACAGCCATTAACAGTATAGAAATTCCTAAAAAACAAAAAAAAGAAATAAGTCATATGATCCAGCAACCCCACTACTGGGTATAATACCCTGAGGAAAAAATTCTAAATACACAATTCTAAAAGACACATGAGTCCAATGTTCATTGCATCACTATTTACAATAGCCAGGACATGGAATCAACCTAAATGCCCATCAACAGAGGAATGCATAGAAAAGTCATGGTATATATAGACATATGCTACGGAATATTACTCAGCCATTAAAAGAACCAGAAAAATTTGAGTCAGTTTTCATGAGATAGATGAACCTGGAGCCTGTTATACAGAGTGAAGTAAGACAGAGAAAAGCAGAATCATATATTAATGCATATGTATGAAATCTAGGAAAATGGTATTGATAAACCTATCTGCAGGGAAGGAATGGAGATGCAGGTGTAGAGAATGGACTCGTGGACACAATGAGGGAAGGGGAGAGTGGGATGAACTGAGAAAGCAGCATCAACATATATACACTATCATGTGTAAAGTAGATAGCTGCTGGGAAGTTGCTATATAAAACAGGGAGCTGAGCCTGGTGCTCTGGGATGACCTAGAGGGGTGGAATTGGGGAAACAGAGGGAGGTTCAAGACAGAAGGGGTATATATGTATAATTATGGATAATTTGCATTGTTGTATGGCAGAAACCAGCACAACATTGTAAAGCAATTCTCTTTCAATTAAAATAAAATTTTTTAAAATCAATAAAAAGAATAACTCAATGTACTCAACATATCCTGTTCATTAATTCCCATCTAACAACCTTTGTTCTCCAATACTCCTACGAGCCCACCTCAGAACTCAAAAACTCTCCAAGTCCTTTATTTCAAGGCAAAACTGGCTATCCAAACTTGTTCTGTGCTTTCTGTCCTATTGCTGTCAATGTATCAGAATAAAATCAGTTTCTGTTTTAATTTCTTGTTTGGTGTCATTTTATTTTCTTTAATTGAATACTTTCAATTCTATGCAATTTTGAGAAATCTGTGTGTTAATGAAAGCTCATATTAAGTAACATAAAATCATAATTTGCTTTTTTATGCCTATTAAGCATTTGTAAACATCTATTTCCATGAAAATGGAATTCAAAATGTTTGAATAAAATATTTCTTAAGAAAGATTGTTCATATTTCTCTAGTATTAATTTCAAACCTTGAGTAGAAGATGATTTCCCAGTTTAGAGTTATTTAAAATTAAACTGAAATGTCTTAAAAATATACTTACAAAATATGTATTAAAGGAATGATCTTAAGGCCTTAACCTATATACCTTTTCTTTCTTTTTATTCTTTCTTTACCTTCCTTCCCCTGCTTCTCTTTCTTCCTTTCTTTCTTCTTTCATTCATCATTTCCTTAATTCATTGTTTTCTTCCTTTTAAATAACTTTATCTTCTCTAGACTCTACTGCCAACAACAATTACATTTTGTGGTACTAGGGGTTAGGATTGCAACATATGGATTTTAGAGCCTATAACCCCCTCGATTCCCTAAACTCTTTCTGTCTAGCTGACTACCCTCTGCCTGGATTGCAGTTCTTGTTCTTGAAAAATGCTACCTCAAGGCTTTTGATGTTTCTCCTCTTGTTTGGAATGCTATTCTCCCAAAGTCAGCTAACTTAACACTTTTATTTCATTCAGAAATGTCTTCTTTGACATCCAAAGTGAAGCAACCTTCACCTAAACACAAACTCTTTCATTACACATAATTTCGAGTTTTCTTCACAGCACTTATACTACCTGATTCCCTGTTGTATATGTGTTGGATTACTTATTTATCCACCTTGCTTCACTTCATCATCTTAGAATGTAAGATTCATGATGCTCTACTGGTCATGTTTACTGCTAGCATGCCTTGTATTTATTAGGTGCTATACTAATCAAAGTTCCCCAGAGAAACAGAATCAATAGGAGAGATAGAGTTAGAGTATATGTAGATTTATTATGAGGGATTGGCTTATACAGTTATGGAAGGCTGAGATTACATGGGCTGAGCAAACCCATAATCTACCATCTGCAAACTGGAGGCCCAGGAAAACTGGAGGTGTATCCCAGTCCAACTTGAAAATCTAAGAATAAAAAGCTAACAGTATAAGTCTCAGTCTGAGTCTGAAAGCACAGAAACCATGAATATTGACATCTGAGGGCATAAGAAAATGGTTGTCCCAATTCAATCAAAGACAAAAAATTCACCCATCCTTCTCTTTTTGTTCAACAGAGGCTCTCAAAAAATTGGTGATGCCAAATCTCATTGGTGACACTGAACTTTCTTCCTTAGTCTACTTATTCAAATACTGATCTCTTCCAGAAATACCTTCACAGAAATACCCAGATATAACATTTACCAGCTGTCTGGGCATCACTTAACCCAGTTGATGCATAAAATTAACTATCACAGGTAGTTGTATATTTTGCTGAAAGAATGGATTTCTTCTGAGTGTGCATGAAATTCTGAGTAGCGCTGAAGACTACTTAAGAATGTAGACACAGAAAGAAAGGGTGAGTCCTGGATAGAGTGGATCTAGAATGCTCATCTTAATAAGCTGAATTTTTCATCATTTGAAGATCCATGAAATAGACTGATCATGACTCCTTAAGATTTATGAAGCCTAAAGTTTTCTTGATGCTTTTGAACTGTGGTGTTGGAGAAGACTCTCGAGAGTCCTTTGGTTTGCAAGGAGATAAAACCAGTCAATCCTAAAGGAAATCAGTCCTGACTATTCATTGGAAGGACTGATGCTGAAGCTGAAACTCTAATACTTTGGCCACCTGATGTGAAGAACTGGCTCACTGGAAAAGACCATGATTCTGGGAAAGATTAAAGGTGGGAGGAGAAGGGGATGACAGAGGATAAGATGGTTGGATGGCATCACTGATTCAATGGACATGAGTTTGAGTAAACTCTGGGAGCTGGTGATGGACAGGGAGGCCTGGCATGCTGCAGTCCATGGGGTCGCAAAGAGTTGGACATAACTGAGCAACTGGACTGAACTGAACTGAAAGTTTTGTTTGGTGAGAACTCTCATTATTAAGACAGCGAGCTGTATATTCTCCTGACTCTAAAATCATTTTACTATCAGCAAAGCAGTCATCTCTGTTAATTTTAAAACTCTAGGTCAGATCACAAATAATTATATATATGTTTTAGCAAAGATTCAGAATATGTCTAAGAAAAGACAGTTACATCATAAAATCTTTGGAAAATATACATTCGTATATTAGTTTTGCCCTATGATTGATTTGATCTTGAAAGTTGTAAAGTGCAGCTAAGTTTGGGAGCCAAGTTATTAATAAAGACTGACTTACTTTTGACAAAGAGTTGATTGATTGATTTAATTACTATTAAATCCAGAATTTTATGTAGTAATTTCATAAAATTTAGGATATGCAGTGACAGATTTAGAGAAGTCAAATTGTCCTTAAGCAAAATACTTATCTTAGTTCAGCATATTTTCTGCCTACTCTGTCTATTAAGTGGATTTGAACACTCAGAGTCTCAAAAAACTATAGACTATGCTTAACATATTTAAATCATGAAATAAACTTTAAAGTGTGGTACATTCTAAAATATATTTCATGATTTAATAATATGAATCATAGTCTATTTGAACTGTGGTGTTGGAGAAGACTCTTGAGCATCCCTTGGACTGCAAGGAGATCAAACCAATCAGTCCTAAAGGAAATCAACCCTGAATATTTATTGGAAAGATTGATGCTGAAGCTGAAGCTCCAGTACTTTGGCCACCTGATGCGAAGGGCCACCTGATGTGAAGGGCCACCTTGATGCTGGGAAAGATTGAAGGCAGGAAGAGAAGGGGGCAACAGAGAATAAGATGGTTGGATAGCATCACTGACTCAATGGACATGAGTTTGAGTAAGCTCTAGGAGATGGTGAAGGACTGGAAAGAAGCCTGGCATGCTACAGTCCATGAGGTCTTAAAAAGTTGGACACAACTGACCAGCTGAACAACAAACAACAGATAAGTGGTATTTCTCTCAGTAAAAGAACATAATTGTTACTTGATAAGATTATTAATACACAGATTAAAAAATAGGATAAACAATATAACAGATGAAGGATAATGACATAATGACTTCTTTGTTAGGGCAGCTCTTTCTAAGTATGCTGAGGATGGAATGGACATGTTATACAGGAAATGAGATAACTGAGAGTATGAGATTTTTTTTGAAGCATTTTATTTTTTTTTCATGTTGTAGAAATATATTTATTTATCTGATGAAATAGACATACAAATGCCTGTGATAAATTTATAACAACCTCATTCTTAAAATGCATTTGACAATCTTTATAAAAAAGCCCACAAATACCCATACCCTTTTACATAATAAGTGTTCTTCCAGGAATCTTAATGAAATAACCTAACTGTGGCAGATATTTGGAAGTAAACATATTAATCACAGTGCTATTTATAATAATAATAATAATAATAGCTAGTCTGTATTGAGTGTTTAATATGGGCAAGATCTTATTATAAAATATTCATATATTTGTGGTAAAGACAGTTAATGCTCATCAACTATTTCAAGTGCCTCCCAATGTTTTTTAGCATTCACACCACTTAAGTTGAAACCTCATGACTATTTTGGTCTGAATCAGTTCTAATGAGGTGGATGAAACTGGAGCCTATTATACAGAGTGAAGTAAGCCAGAAAGAAAAACACCAATACAGTATCAGATCAGATCCAATCAGTTGCTCAGTCGTGTCCGACTCTTTGCGACCCCATGAATCGCAGCACGCCAGGCCTCCCTGTCCATCACCAACTCCCGGAGTTCACTCAAACTCACGTCCATCAAGTCAGTGATACCATCCAGCCATCTCATCCTCTGTCGTCCCCTTCTCCTCTTGTCCCCAATCCCTCCCAGCATCAGAGTCTTTTCCAATGAGTCAACTCTTCGCATGAGGTGGCCAAAGTACTGGAGTTTCAGCTTTAGCATCATTCCTTCCAAAGAAATCCCAGGGCTGATCTCCTTCAGAATGGACTGGTTGGATCTCCTTGCAGTCCAAGGGACTCTCAAGAGTCTTCTCCAACACCACAGTTCAAAAGCATCAATTCTCCGGAGCTCAGCCTTCTTCACAGTCCAACTCTCACATCCATACATGACCACTGGAAAAACCATAGCCTTGACTAGATGGACCTTTGTTGGCAAAGTAATGTCTCTGCTTTTGAATATGCTACCTAGGTTGGTCATAACTTTCCTTCCAAGGAGTAAGTGCCTTTTAATTTCATGGCTGCAGTCACCATCTGTAGTGATTTTGAAGCCCAGAAAAATAAAGTCTGACACTGTTTCCACTGTTTCCCCATCTATTTCCCATGAAGTGATGGGACCAATACAGTATACTAACGCATATATATGGAATTTAGAAAGATGAAGCATTTTAGATATATGATATCAGAGAAAATTTATCTAAGAAGTATGATGCTACAAGTTGATTACAAATTATAAAAGATCCTCATTAAAAGCTATTTTTTTAAATTTTATTTTATTTTTAAACTTTACAATATTGTACTAGTTTTGCCAAATATTGAAATGAATCCACCACAGGTATACCCGCGTTCCCCATCCTGAACCCTCCACCCTCCTCCCTCCCCTCCCCTCCCTCTGGGTCGTCCCAGTGCACCAGCCCCAAGCATCCAGTACCGTGCATCGAACCTGGACTGGCAACTCGCTTCATACATGATATTATACATGTTTCAATGCTATTTTCCCAAATCTCCCCACCCTCTCCCTCTCCCACAGAGTCCGTAAGACTGATCTATACATCGGTGTCTCTTTTGCTGTCTCGTACACAGGGTTATTGTTTCCATCTTTCTAAATTCCATATATATGCGTTAGTATACTGTATTTATGTTTTTCTTTCTGGCTTACTTCACTCTGTATAATAGGTTCCAGTTTCATCCATCTCATTAGAACTGATTCAAATGTATTCTTTTTAATGGCTGAGTAATACTCCATTGTGTATATGTACCACTGCTTTCTTATCCATTCATCTGCTGATGGGCATCTAGGTTGCTTCCATGTCCTGGCTATTATAAACAGTGCTGCAATGAACATTGGGGTACACGTGTCTCTTTCCCTTCTGGTTTCCTCAGTGTGTATGCCCAGCAGTGGGATTGTTGGATCATAAGGCAGTTCTATTTCCAGTTTTTTAAGGAATCTCCACATTGTTCTCCATAGTGGCTGTACTAGTTTGCATTCCCACCAACAGTGCAAGAGAGTTCCCTTCTCTCCACACCCTCTCCAGCATTTATTGCTTGTAGACTTATGGATTGCAGCCATTCTGATTGGTGTGAAATGGTACCTCATAGTGGTTTTGATTTGCATTTCTCTGATAGTTAGTGATGTTGAGCATCTTTTCATGTGTTTGTTAGCCATCTGTATGTCTTCTTTGGAGAAATGTCTATTTAGTTCTTTGGCCCATTTTTTGATTGGGTCATTTATTTTTCTGGAGTTGAGCTGTAGGAGTTGCTTGTATATTTTTGAGATTAGTTGTTTGTCAGTTGCTTCATTTGCTATTATTTTCTCCCATTCTGAAGGCTGCCTTTTCACCTTGCTAATAGTTTCCTTTGTTGTGCAGAAGCTTTTAAGTTTAATTAAGTCCCATTTGTTTATTTTTGCTTTTATTTCCAATATTCTGGGAGGTGGGCCATAGAGGATCCTGCTGTGATGTATGTCGGAGAGTGTTTTGCCTATGTTCTCCTCTAGGAGTTTTATAGTTTCTGGTCTTACATTGAGATCTTTAATCCATTTTGAGTTTATTTTTGTGTATGGTGTTAGAAAGTGGTCTAGTTTCATTCTTTTACAAGTGGTTGACCAGTTTTCCCAGCACCACTTGTTAAAGAGGTTGTCTTTAATCCATTGTATATTCTTGCCTCCTTTGTCAAAGATAAGATGTCCATATGTGCGTGGATTTATCTCTGGGCTTTCTATTTTGTTCCATTGATCAATATTTCTGTCTTTGTGCCAGTACCATACTGTCTTGATAACTGTGGCTTTGTAATAGAGCCTGAAGTCAGGCAGGTTGATTCTTCCAGTTCCATTCTTCTTTCTCAAGATAGCTTTGGCTATTCGAGGTTTTTTGTATTTCCATACAAATTGTGAAATTATTTGTTCTAGCTCTGTGAAGAATACCATTGGTAGCTTGATAGGGATTGCATTGAATCTATAAATTGCTTTGGGTAGTATACTCATTTTCACTATATTGATTCTTCCAATCCATGAACATGGTATATTTCTCCATCTATTAGTGTCCTCTTTGATCTCTTTCACCAGTGTTTTATAGTTTTCTATATATAGGTCTTTGGTTTCTTTAGGTAGATATATTCCTAAGTATTTTATTCTTTCCGTTGCAGTGGTGAATGGAATTGTTTCCTTAATTTCTCTTTCTGTTTTCTCATTATTAGTGTATAGGAATGCAAGGGATTTCTGTGTGTTGATTTTATATCCTGCAACTTTACTATAATTATTGATTAGTTCTAGTAATTTTCTGGTGGAGTCTTTAGGGTTTTCTATGTAAGGATCATGTCATCTGCAAACAGTGAGAGTTTTACTTCTTCTTTTCCAATTTGGATTCCTTTTATTTCTTTTTCTGCTCTGATTGCTGTGGCCAAAACTTCCAAAACTATGTTGAATAGTAATGGTGAAAGTGGGCACCCTTGTCTTGTTCCTGACTTTAGGGGAAATGCTTTCAATTTTTCACCATTGAGGATAATGTTTGCAGTGGGTTTGTCATATATAGCTTTTATTATGTTGAGGTATGTTCCTTCTATTCCTGCTTTCTGGAGAGTTCTTATCATAAATGGATGTTGAATTTTGTCAAAGGCTTTCTCTGCATCTATTGAGATAATCATATGGTTTTTGTTTTTCAATTTGTTAATGTGGTGTATAACATTGATTTGCGGATATTGAAGAATCCTTGCATCCCTGGGATAAAGCCCACTTGGTCATGGTGTATGATCTTTTTAATGTGTTGTTGGATTCTGATTGCTAGAATTTTGTTAAGGATTTTTGCATCTATGTTCATCAGTGATATTGGCCTGTGGTTTTCTTTTTTTTGTGGGATCTTTGTCAGGTTTTGGTATTAGGGTGATGGTGGCCTCATAGAATGAGTTTGGAAGTTTACCTTCCTCTGCAATTTTCTGGAAGAGTTTGAGCAGGATAGGTGTTAGCTCTTCTCTAAATTTTTGGTAGAATTCAGCTGTGAAGCCATCTGGACCTGGGCTTTTGTTTGCTGGAAGATTTTTGATTACCGTTTCAATTTCCTTGCTTGTGATGGGTCTGTTAAGATTTTCTGTTTCTTCCTGGTCCAGTTTTGGAAAGTTGTACTTTTCTAAGAATTTGTCCATTTCTTCCACGTTGTCCATTTTATTGGCATATAATTGTTGATAGTAGTCTCTTATGATCCTTTGTATTTCTGTGTTGTCTGTTGTGATCTCTCCATTTTCATTTCTAATTTTATTGATTTGATTTTTCTCCCTTTGTTTCTTGATGAGTGTGGCTAATGGTTTGTCAATTTTATTTATCCTTTCAAAGAACCAGCTTTTGGCTTTGTTGATTTTTGCTATGGTCTCTTTTGTTTCTTTTGCATTTATTTCTGCCCTAATTTTTAAGATTTCTTTCCTTCTACTAACCCTGGGGTTCTTCATTTCTTCCTTTTCTAGTTGCTTTAGGTGTAGGGTTAGGTTATTTATTTGACTTTTTTCTTGTTTCTTGAGGTATGCCTGTATTGCCATGAACTTTCCCCTTAGGACTGCTTTTAAAGTGTCCCACAGGTTTTGAGTTGTTGTGTTTTCATTTTCATTAGTTTCTATGTAAATTTTGGTTTCTTTTTTGATTTCTTCTGTGATTTGTTGGTTATTCAGCTGGGTGTTGTTCATCTGCCATATGTTGGAATTTTTAATAGTTTTTCTCCTGTAATTGAGATCTAATCTTACTGCATTGTGGTCAGAAAAGATGCTTGGAATGATTTCTATTTTTTTGAATTTACCAAAGCTAGATTTATGGCCCAGGATGTGATCTATCCTGGAGAAGGTTCCATGTGCACTTGAGAACAAGGTGAAATTCACTGTTTTGGGATGAAATGTCCTATAGATATCAATTAGGTCTAACTGGTCTATTGTATCGTTTAACGTTTGTGTTTCCTTGTTAATTTTCTGTTTAGTTGATCTATCCATAGGTGTGAGTGGGTATTAAAGTCTCCCACTGTTATTGTGTTATTGTTAATTTCTCCTTTCATACTTGTTAGCATTTGTCTTACATATTGCGGTGCTCCCGTGTTGGGGCATATATATTTATAATTGTTATATCTTCTTCTTGGATTGATCCTTTGATCATTATGTAGTGACCATCTTTTTCTCTTTTCACAGCCTTTGTTTTAAAGTCTATTTTGTCTGATATAAGTATTGCTACTCCTGCTTTCTTTTGGTCCCTATTTGCATGAAAAATCTTCTTCCAGCCCTTCACTTTCTGTCTGTATGTGTCCCCAGTTTTGAGGTGGGTCTCTTGTAGACAACATATGTAGGGGTCTTGTTTTTGTATCCATTCAGCCAGTCTTTGTCTTTTGGTTGGGGCATTCAACCCATTTACATTTAAGGTAATTACTGTTAAGTATGATCCCGTTGCCATTTACTTTATTGTTTTGGGTTCGAGTTTATACACTGTTTTTGTGTTTTCTGACTAGAGAAAATCCTTTAGTATTTGTTGGAGAGTTGGTTTGGTGGTGCTGAATTCTCTCAGCTTTTGCTTGTCTGAGAAGCTTTTGATTTCTCTTTCATATTTGAATGAGACCCTTGCTGGGTACAATAATCTGGGCTGTAGGTTATTTTCTTTCATCACTTTAAGTATGTCTTGCCATTCCCTCCTGGCCTGAAGAGTTTCTATTGAAAGATCAGCTGTTATCCTTATGGGAATTCCCTTGTGTGTTATTTGTTGTTTTTCCCTTGCTGCTTTTAATATTTGTTCTTTGTGTTTGATCTTTGTTAATTTGATTAATATGTGTCTTGGGGTGTTTTGCCTTGGGTTTATCCTGTTTGGGACTCTCTGGGTTTCTTGGACTTGGGTGATTATTTCCTTCCCCATTTTAGGGAAGTTTTCAACTATTATCTCCTCAAGTATTTTCTCATGGTCTTTATTTTTGTCTTCTTCTTCTGGGATCCCTATGATTCGAATGATGTAGCATTTAATATTGTCCTGGAGGTCTCTGAGATTGTCCTCATTTCTTTTAATTCGTTTTTCTTTTATCCTCTCTGATTCATTCATTTCTACCATTCTATCTTCTAATTCACTAATCCTATCTTCTGCCTCTGTTATTCTACTATTTGTTGCCTCCAGAGTGTTTTTAATTTCATTTATTGCATTATTCATTTTATATTGACTCTCTTTTATTTCTTCTAGGTCCTTGTTAAACCTTTCTTGCATCTTCTCAATCTTTGTCTCCGAGCTATTTATCTGTGATTCCATTTTGATTTCAAGATTTTGGATCAATTTCACTATCATTATTCAGAATTCTTTATCAGGTAGATTCCCTATCTCTTCCTTTTTTGTTTGGTTTGGTGGGCATTTATCCTGTTCCTTTATCTGCTGGGTATTCCTCTGTCTCTTCATCTTGTTTAAATTGCTGAGTTTGGGGTGTCCTTTCTATATTCTGGCAGTTTGTGGAGTTCTATTTATCGTGGCGTTTCCTCGCTCTGTGTGGGTTTGTACAGGTGGCTTGTCAAGGTTTCTTGGTTAGGGAAGCTTGTGTCAGTGTTCTGGTGAGTGGAGCTGTATTTCTTCTCTCTGGAGTGCAATAAAATGTCCAGTAATGAGTTATGGGATGTCTATGGTTTTGGGGTGACTTTGGGCTGCCTGTATCTTGGAGCTGAGGGCTGTGTTCCTTGCTGCTGGAGAATTTGCTTGGTATGTCTTGCCCTGAAACTTGTTTCACCCAGAGAGGTTTACAGCGTTATGTGGAGAAGAGAAGAGTGAGGAGAGAGTTAGAGGTGACCCAAATGAGATGAGGTGGAATCAATAGAGGAGACAGTGGGCTATTCAGTAATCTCTTCCTTATGTGCACTCCACAACTGGACCGCTCAGAGTTGTTCACAGAGTTATACAGAGAAGAGAAGAAGGAAGAAGGTGGCAGAGGTGGCCAGGAGGATAAATGGGGGGAATGAAAAGGAGGGAGACAGATCCAGCCAGTAATCAGTTCCCTAAGTGTTCTTCACCGTCTGGAACACACAGAAATTCACAGAGTTGGGTAGAGTAGAGAGGGGTTAAGGAGGAGACACAGGCAACCTAGTGGAGAAAAAGGAGAGTCCAAAGGGAGAGAGAGCAGTTAAGCCAGTAATCTAGCTCCCTCGTGAAAAATGGGTACTGAAGATTGGGTTCTTAAGGTACAAAATTGGTAACAAATACATAAAAACAAAAATTTAAAATCTAGAGTAGAATTTGGAATTTCAAAAATATGATGTTAAAGAAAAGAAGAAGGAAAAGAAAGAGAGAAAAAACGAACAAACCAAAACAAACAAGGTCGCAAAAATTATAAAGAAAATATAGGTACAAAATTGATAACTAATACCAAAAAGCAAAAGTTAAAAATCTAGAGTAGAGTTTGGAATTTCGAAAATACAATGTTAAAAAAAAAAAGAAGAAAAAGAAAGAGAGAGAAAAAAAACAAACAAGAACAAACAAGTCGCATAAAATATAAAAAAAAAGAATACAGGTACAAAATTGATAACAAATACCAAAAAGCATAAATTAAAAATCTAGAATAGCGTTTGGAATTTCAGACATACAATGTTATTTAAAAGAAGAAGAGAAAGAAACAGAGAAAAAGAAAAAGTAAAAAGAAAAAAGGGTCCCAGAAATTATATAAAAACAAAAACAAAAAAAAGCTATAGGTACAAAATTGATAACAAATACTAAAAAGCTAAAATTAAAAAACTAGAGTAGAGTTTGGAATTTCAAAAATACAATGTTAAAGAAAAGAAGGAAAAAGAAAAAAAAAAGGTCAAAAAATTATTAAAAAAATTATATATATATGAAGTTTGCTTTAAAAAAATAGGGTCTTTTTTTTTTTTGCAAAGTAATCGGTTATAAAAGTGGAAATTAAAGGAATAATAGAGGACTTAAATTTTTTTTTTTTTTTTAATGGGCTCACTTGTTCAGTCTCACTGAGGGGAGGTAGGGAGGGATGCTGCAAACAAATAACACTGGTGTGTGCTCACAGTGCCTCAGCCACACTGGGTCTGCCCCCTGTTCACAGCGCGTGTAGCCTCTCTGCCCACGCTGCTCAGGCTCTAGTTTGCTCCGCCGTGAACCATCCGCGGCTAGCCCTGGGCTGCCTGTACTTCCCAGGTCCAAGCCGCTCAGGTTCAGGCACTCGGGTAGTCCTCAGAGGCGCAAACTCTCCGTTGGGCCTGCGTTTTGTGCCCTTCCCAGATCCGAGCAGCTCAGGTGATGAGGTGTTTTGCGCGCACAATTGCTGCGATTTATCGCCTCCCCGCCGCTCGGTTATCTAGTTGCGCACCGGCACACCTTCTCAGGCAGATGTTGACCGTCCAGACCCCCAAGAAGTTTTAGTTAGCAAAGAAGCCTGCTTACAGTTTCATAGATAATGTCTCTCTGGGGCTGCGATTGTCCCCTTCCGGCTCTGGCTGCCTGTCACCAGAGGGGGATGGTCTGCCGCCGGCTATCTCTGTTCAGTTCTTTGTTCCGTGCGCGGGCCTGGCGGTGTCATAGGTTAGGGCTGGCTTTTCGCGTGGTAGATATCCCACAGTCTGGTTTGCTAGCCCAAATTATTTCGCTTAGATAGTGCTCTGGGTATTCAGTCCAGATTCTTGCGATGCAGCCCGCGCCGCGCCTCCCTGCCCAGCCCCCGCTTGCTAATGGCGTATGCAGGCGTCTGCGCTGCTTCTCCGCTGGGGGAGTTACCGTAGGGCTCACAATGTGTGGGTTTTAATTATTTATTTTTCCTCCCTGTTATGTTGCCCTCTGTGCTTCCAAGGCTCGGCACAGATTCGGCAGTGAGAAGGTTTCCTGGGGTTTGGAAACTTCTCTCTTTTTAAGACTCCCTTCCCAGGACAGAACTCCATCCCTCCCTCTTTTTTCCCTTTTTTTGTCTTTTATATTTTTCCCTACCTCCTTTCGAAGACTTGGGTTGTTTTTCTGGGTGCCTGATGTTCTCTGCCGGCATTCAGAAGTTGTTTTGTGGAATTTACTTGGCGTTTAAATGTTCTTTTGATGAATTTGTGGGGGAGAAAGTGTTCTCCCCGTCCTACTCCTCCGCCATCTTAGCTCCTCTCTAAAAGCTATTTTTAAAGTATCTCATGTCTTAGTTATAATAAAGCTACTTTAGTATGGTCAGAAGACAAAGTTTTATTTTAAAATTGCCTATATATACCCACAAAAATGCTTTTTGGTTTCAAATAAAAGATAAAGTTGGAAAAAAGTGTTTAGGATCAGTCAGAACAGATGCCTCACTGGTGGATAATTTTAGAGTTAGCTTCTCAATAAACAAGTTAGTGAGTAAAATAAGTAGTTTTAATGCTGTTGTGCCTTTGTTTCCAAAGTTGAGATTTTTCTGTTTACATAACTTCCAGAATGAGTCTCAAGATTCAGTGTTCTCATCATGTTTTCTTTTCAAAGAACTTTTTTCAGATAAAATTTAGAGATGGTATAATCTACCTATTTATAGTATACAACTTAATGGATTTTAGTATATTCACAGATCCTTGCAACCATAACCATAGTCAATTTTGAACAGTTTCATCATCTTAAAAAGGAAGCCTGACAGATTTTAATGTGTTTCAATGGTTTTAATTTGTCTTAATTGATGTTTATTAATAACTTATAGCTCAACAGTCAGAAAACGAAGACCCGGCATCCAGTCCCATCACTTCATGGCAAATAGATGGGGAAACAGTGGAAATAGTGGCTGACTTTATTTTTGGGGTTCCAAAATCACTGCAGATGGTTATTGCAGCCATGAAATTAAAAGATGCTTACTCCTTGGAAGGAAAGTTATGACCAACCTAGATAGCATATTAAAAAGCAGAGACATTACTTTGTCAACAAGGGTCCATCTAGTCAAGGCTACGGTTTTCCCAGTGGTCATGTATGGATGTGAGAGTTGGAGTATAAAGAAAGCTGAGTGCTGAAGAATTGATGCTTTTGAACTGTGGTGTTGGAGAAGACTCTTGAGAGTCCTTTGGACTGCAAGGAGATTCAACCAGTCCATCCTAAAGGAGATCAGTTCTGGGTGTTAATTGAAAGGACTGATTCTGAAGCTGAAACTCCACAACTTTGGCCACCTGATGTGAAGAGCTGACTCATTTGAAAAGACCCTGATGCTGGGAAAGATTAAGGGCAGGAGGAGAAGGGGACGAAAGAGGATGAGATGGTTAGATGGCATCACGGACTCAATGGACACGGGTTTGAGTAGTCTCTGGGAGATGGTGATGGGCAGGGAGGCCTGGTGTGCTGCAGTTCATGAGGTCGCAAAAAGTTGGAGACGACCAAGCGACTGAACTGAACTGAATACCTTATTTAATAATTCACTAATATAATGATTTATTTAATAATTTTAATGTACAGAAAGGATATATGAGCCTTTCTCCTGCAACTGTCCTTAAAGACGGATGAAGAAGGAATCTTTGTGGCTTGATACATCCCCTATTCCAGTGACTTACTTCCTCCTCAGTCTGAGACAAAGTGGACTTATAATTCAGGCAAAAAAGAAAAGGACATAGCTAACTTTAGGTCATCAGTACAAGATGACAGTGTGATTGCCAGTTAATGAGTCTGAATTCATGAGCAATTTGAGAATCAGTCTATTCACATTCATTCCAGAACACATTGTTCTTTACATCTATTGAAATATAAAATGTCTTACATCTTCTTTCCTGGAGGGGACTAAGTTGTGGTACAATTTCATATATCTTGATGCAAAAAAAAATATTGTTTTTCTCATTATAGTACACTGACATCCTTAGTGAAATTCAAATATTTTCTATCTCAAGAAATTATCAAAATTGTTGATATGTCAGGATCAGGAAAACATATGTCTTCCTTTATCTAGCTGATATACAGATATGAATATATTTTACCTTTTCTTTCACAACTACATGAACACACACACACATAAGATACATATAAACAAAATACATACAAACATATATACAGAAAGTAGTGCAAGTTAATGTTTCATTTGGAATGTTTTTTCAGCTCTTTCCATAATCAAGATTATATTGAGGAATTATTTAAAGTAATTATTTTATGTGTATTAAAGTTACTAATAAAAGCTTAAATTTTTTATTGCTTTCTTCAGATAGTTTTGTAAACATAACACAAAAGTCCCCAAAACAGAAAAATATTATTTTGTCATCAAAGTAACATTTCTGTTCTACCTGTTACTTCTTCCTTTTCCAACTCCTTATCATCTCTTTTTCCAATAGAAAATTAATTATCTCTGGTGGCTCAGATGGTAAAAGGATCTGCCTACAATGCAGGAGACCTGGGTTGGATCCATGGGTCAGGAAGATTCCCTGGAGAAGGGAATGGCTACTCACTCCAGTATTTTTGCCTGGAGAATTTCATGGACAGTTGATCCTGGAAGGTTACAGTTCATGGGGTTGCATAGTCAGACATGACTTAGTGACTAACACACAGTCCATGGACTTAGTTACTCTTCATATATATCATCTTTTAATGCCCTAATGATAAGTTTTTGAGAAAATGTCTCTCTTGGGATCTTATAGTGTATAGTAGCATTTAATGTTTGAGAAGGCTTAGGGTGAAGATTTCCATTTAAAAGAATCTGTTAAATATTCTTGGCCATAGAACCCTTTGTTCAAATAACATTAATTAACATACTATAGAATACATTTTGGGAAGAGATTAAATGACTCTTTTCTTATTGAAATGATGCATAGAAATAAATCATAGGCATTTTAAAATAATCTGTTTAGGAGTTGTTCAATTGCTTCCAAAAGGGTTCTACTGGTTACAACATACCTGAGTATGTTTCTTTCCTTGAACATTTTTATGGAGTCATATTTTACATTTGCAATATAATAAGAATAAAGAGCATTTTACTTGATTTTCCTTTATTTTATGAAACGTTTAAGTTTAGATATCTGTCTGAGATGTTTGAAATAACCATATGTTCATATCATGTATTAATCCTAACACATATATTTTCATATATTTTTATTCAATTGGAAAACAATTGTAATATCTGTTTAAGTTTTAGTTAATTTGGCCTAACAAATATTTACACAATCATCCCTTCAAATCTGTAGAATACAGATTGCAGGACTCCTGAAGATACCAAAATCCAAGGATGCTCAAGTTCCTTATACAAAATGGCATAGTATTTGCATATAACCTACACATATCCTCCCTTATACTTTAAATTATCTCTAGGTTACTTATATTATCTAATACATTACAAACACTATTAAATATTTGCTGGCACAAGGCAGATTCAACTTTTCCTTTTGAAACTTCCTGGATTTTTTCCCAAATATTTTTGGTCTGTGGTTGGTTAATTTTGAAGAGACCAGACCCATGGATATGGAGGCCCAATTGTACTTAGTGTGCAACATTAAATTATGCTACTCCCTTTTTTGATTTCTAGTAAATTTTAAAGTCATTGTCAAGGTGAAGAACGATTCAGCTAATAATTCTATTGATGTTAGCAGTCTTTCTTTGGTTTCAAGGAGCAAAACCAATCTGAGCTATTTAAAGAAAAAACAGAAATTTCATAGGAAAATAAAGATATGTTTTTTAATGGTTCAGTAGAATATCTCTCACAATTCAGAGTTTTAGACAACCAAAACACAGGAAAGTTGTTGATAGTCAACCTCAAGATATTCACACTTGCCATTCTGAAAGCAAGTCAAAGCTTTAATGAGATTTTGTCTCAACGACTTGGTGGCTTGTAACTGATTTCAAATTTGAAATTCCCAGAAGAGATACTCTGATTAGCCCAGCTCTAGAACAATGTGATACTAATATTGTAGATATAATGTGAATAACACGTATTTGATCATAACTTGTTGGGATTCCCATGAAGACTCCTGGCCCTAGACAAGTTAAAGGATCAGGTCTCAGGTCATCAGGAAAAGTTGAAAGAAGAGATGTGCCAACTATAGCAGTACCACCTTGTGGCTGGAGTCCCATCCTCATTGTTTCATTTCCCATCCCTGCACACTCTGAACTTACCATCAGAAGTTGGCCCCTGCTCAATCTTCAGATCAGATCTGCATTTCCCTCAAGAGAGGATATATTTATATATGGATATGGATATATGTGTGTGTGTGTGTGTATGTGTTTGTGTGTGTGTGTGTGTGTGTGTGTGTATGCTCAAGATGGTTATATCAGAGTTAGGAGCTGATTTTGAACTAGTTTAACTAGTTTTGTCTGAGATCTGATAATATTAGGGAGTCAATTTTTTCAAATGTGTATTGAATATATTTTAAAAAGTCTCTATAGAGAAAATACTCCATATACTTGGTATATGACAATTTGGTTATGTCCTCAGTATTATCTGACTGCTTAATCTTCCAAGGACAATGAGTTTTATGTTAAACCTATTACTACAACTCTGTTTCTAAAAAGAATAGACCCTAGACCAAAACCCATCTGCAGATGTATTTTGTTAGGTACACCTAACTTTTATTGTGGTAAAATACCACACAGAAACATACATTTCACTACTTAAATAATTTTAAATTATACTATTCACTGTATTAAGATACATTTACATTGTTGTGCAACCATCATCACTACCATCTCTATTTTTTTTTATTATCCCACATGGAAAGTCTAACCCATTAAGCAATAATTCCTGATTATACCCATCACAGCCCCTGAAGACCACCGTTTACTTTTCTGTCTCTATGAATATAACTACTCTAGATACCTCATGTAAGCAGAATCACTCCTTTTTAAGACTGAGTAATATTCCAGTGTAAATATGTGTGTGTGTGTGTGTGTGTGTGTGTGCGTGCTCAGTTGCAGTTGTGTGCAATTCTCTGCAACTCCATGGACTGTAGCCCACACCAAGTTCTATGTCCATGGGATTTCCCAGGTAAGAATACTGGCACTGGTTGCCATTTCCTACTCTAGGGGATCTTCACAGTTCAGGGATTGAACTCACATCTCTTGCACTGGCAGGCAGGTTCTTTAGCACTGAGTCACCTGGAAAGCCTTTGTGTATGTGTGTGTGTGTGTATATATATATATATACATATATATATATGTAAAACCTTTGTTATTTTCTATATTTTTTCATAAGAGCTGTCTGAGTGAATCTGAAGTTGTATTTAATTGTGACTTTGATATGCATTCTCACATAATGTTTTCAAACGTTTAAAAAAGTAGCCAATATTGAAAAGTCTAAAGATTTTACATGCAAACCTAGAATTTTAGCTTCTTTTGAAAAACTAGAGAGTGTGATAATAAACAATTCAATCTAGCAGCTATGAGCCAGAGCTGAGACGTGATAGCTATCTACCTTTGGATCGGGTATATACTTTCCTATACCAAATAGATCATTTTCCCCCAGGCCACCCTACATGATCCACTCACATTTTCATAGCTACAATAAATAGTAAGTTTGCCTTCCTTGTCATCAAGTCATTCTAGACAATATACACTTTATCTGGATTTAGTCCATAAATATTCTGATGTTCAACTGTCATGGGGTTGAGAGGACAATAGTTGATTGTGGGCATAATGATAGCTTTAGTAGCTTGAGTGAAATTACTCTATTTCAGCTGTTATGACCATATTAGGTCTATAAACATGGAGTTTGTGGCCAGCTTTTAATTCAGAATGTGTCCTAAATAGAAATTATCTCTACAAGTGTTGCTGCTTTGAGTGTTTTAGAAATCTAATTAAATTCAAGACAGATTTGGAAATTGCCTTAAGGTACTTATGCAAGCAGTATTTGTAAAAACAAGAAAAAGCAAATTGCTATTTTAATGGGAAAAACATTCAGCCATAACGATCATTTTTCTAATTTTTGACTGTAACAGGGCTTCTTTGACTGGGGTCTACTCACAGCTACCACAACCTATAGCCCGAATCAGCACCGTTACTCTTCTTATGGTATCTGTTTGAACCCATTGCAACATTTCCTTTTAATAAGGAATGAAGAAAGATCATGACTGCAGTAATATGATACATTCTGTTTCCCTACATGGCCAGGTTTTGAGCCTGAATTGAAGTAGAAGTTCATGGGGTTCTCAAGGCAAGAATACTGAAGTGGTGTGCCATTCCCTTCTCCAAACTCTGGAAAATTCTTAAAGAGATGATAATACCATACCATCTGACCTGCCTCTTGAGAAATCTGTATGCAGGTCAAGAAGCAACAGTTAGAACTGAACATGGAAAAGCAGACTGGTTCCAAATAGGGAAAGGAGTACGTCAAGGCTGTATATTATCACCCTGCTTATTTAACTTATACACAGAGTACATCATGAGAAATGCTGGGCTGGATGAAGCACAAGCTGGAATCAAGTTTGCCAGGAGAAATATCAATAACCTCAGATATGGAGATGACATCACCCTTATGATAGAAAGTAAAGAAGAACTAAAGAGCCTCTTGATGAAAGTGAAAGAGGAGAGTGAAAAAGTTGGCTTAAAACTCAACATTCAGAAAACTAAGATCATGGCATCTGGTCCCATCACTTCATGGCAAATAGATGGGGAAAAAATGGTAACAGTGACAAACTTTATTTTCTTGGGCTCCAAAATCACTGCAGATGGCGACGGCAGACATGAAATTAAAAGATGCTTGCTCCTTGTAAGAAAAGTCAGGACCAACCTGATGCTGCTGCTAAGTCACTTCAGTCCAACTCTGTGTGACCCCATAGACGCAGCCCACCAGGCTCCCCCACAGGACCAACCTAGACAGCATATCAAAAAGCAGAGACATTACTTTGCCAACACAAGTCCATCTAGTCAAAGCTATGGTTTTTCCAGTAGTCATGTATGGATGTGAGAGTTGGACTATAAAGAAAGCTGAGTGCCAAAAAATTATTGATGCTTTTGAACTATGGTGTTGGAGAAGACTCTTGAGAGTCCCTTAGTGTACAAGGAGATCCAACCAGTCCATCCTAAAGGAAATCACTCCTGAATATTCATTGGAAGGACTGATGCTGAAGCTGAAACTCCAATACTTTGGCTACCTGATGCGAAGAACTGACTCATTGGAAAAGACACTGATGCTGGGAAAGATTGAAGGCAGGAGGAGAAGGGGACGACATAGGATGAGAGATTTGAATGGCATCACTGACTCAATGGAGATGAGTTTGAATAAATTCCGGGAGTTGGTGATGGACAGGGAGGCCTGGCGTGCTGCAGTCCATGGGGTCGCAAAGACTTGGACACAACTGAGGGACTCATTTGAACTGAAGAAGAAGTTAAAGGAAGAAACATGTAGAACAATTTTAGGCAAAATCAGAATGGCATGGGAACAGGGAAACCAAGTATGGTTTAGAATTGAGAAGGAGAATGATATTTTTGTTTTTCTGCATAGAACACAGCATGCAGCTGGAGGATTGAAAACTTTGGCAACATTCAGTGATAGCAAGCTTTGCATAAAAACTGTTGATTTCCAGATGGCACCAACAATATGGATGCTTCTCTGTGCAGTTTAGCAGGAAAAGGAATTGGACAAGCAGAATGAGCAGCAGAGGAACATTCTTGAGCAAAGGCTGTGCCCTGAATGTAACTGAAAGCCTGATGTATTAACACATTGTGTGAGAAAGCTACCTGGGAAGGGCCAGAAATAAATATGGACACTTTGAGGGGTTCTAGTTTTAAAAATGTAGATTCCTGGGAATTCTTATCATTATGATTCAGCTAAGACTAGAAACCCTGCAAATTTACCATATAGATTTGAATTATTGGCTTATTCACTTGTTTCAGTTAAAATGCCCTCTACTGCTTGTAACAGGCAAAACCACTTTAAAAATGGCTTGAAGTGTGAGAAGGATAGTCTTTTGTGTGGTAGCTCAGATGGTAAAGAATTTGCTTGCAGGGAGGGAGACCTGGGTTTGATCTCTGGATTGGAAAGATCCCCTGGAGGAGGGCATGGTAACCCACTCCAGTATTCTTGCCTGGAGAATTCCATGAACAGAGGAGCCTGGCAGGGTACAGTTAAAGGGGTTCACAAAGAGTCGGACATAACTGAGAGACTAAACACAGCACAGAACAGTCTAGAGGAAGTGGTATTCAGGTGTGGTGGTTTACATTTCTGCAGTCTTCTTGGCTCTGCTGTTTACCAAAGGGTGGCTATTCTCAGGCTATATTAGGGAATTTTCAGCCATTATAGATGCCATATTCATATATCAGTCCAGAGAGAAAAATAAAGGGAACTATTCCCAGAATTTCTCGTAGACTTTGCTTGCAAGTTATTGGCCAGAATTTGGTAAAAATGTCCAATTGTAAGAATATAGTGGTTAAGAAAATGAGATATCAATGATTAGCTTTGATTTATGAGAAAAATGTCCCAAGGTTAGGAATGGAGATCACTTTCCTCTTAGTGACATGAGGGTAGAGACTGAATTTAAACAGAAAAGGGAATTCAAAGGTGGGAGAGAAAAGATTAAATAGATTATGAGGACAATCAAGAGCATCTATCTTTGAAACATTCAAGTTGATGGCTGAAGCAGTGAAGACTCTGGTGTCCCATAGCAAACCTGTATTTGATCTCAAGGCAAGTTAGTCTAGTTTTCTGAACTATGAGCCACACCCAAAGGAAAGATGAAACCATAGTGACAATCTATAATTTCCTGAATGAACAAGTATACAGAGTTAGCTTCCACAAGAAAACTTACATTAACAATCTCATCTCCAGACCAGGGAGGAGCGATGCAAGAAACACTAGCAAGAATGAAAGAAGAAAGTAAAAGTTTTTCAAAGCTCAAAGGAGACTCATTAAAGCTGAAGATTAAGTTAAAAAATGTTTTTTATGATTCAATATTATGTTTTTCCTATGCCTTTCCCATTTCACCTCCCCCATTACTTCTATATGTTAATATTTTGGGGGATATATTTGTTTTTATAAGCTCTATTTCACTCACTCACTTACTCAGTCACGTCTGACTTTTTGTGACCCGATTTACTATGGCTCTTCAGGCTCCTCTGTTCATATAGAATACTGGAGTGGGTTGCCATTCCCTGTTAAGAAATATGCTGATGATATATATGCTGAAGTACATAAAAGGGAAAATGTATGAATGGGAGGAGAGTTGGTGAGGAAAAAAATAATTATATGACTTTGTTGGAACAGATTAACAATTTCTACAATTATGCCATGGAATACTACTCTAAATATTGGATTGGGTCAAGTGGAGAATCAAATAACTGTCACTACCTTCATCCTTTATTTTTTCACCTTAGTGCCAATCAACTAATCATTCATATATATATGAATCTAATATATAATAATCTATTTAAAATTAATAATAATTAGTGACTTAGCAGCAGCACTAATACTCAATTAAAACATATTATATATCACCTAGCTTTTCTTTGTATGATTTCCAGCATGTCAAATTCAATATAAATTCATATTTAATGATTTTCAATGTCATTTAGAGGGAACATCACTTTTATGAAATTTGGCTTATACATATGTACATGTGTTATACATTTATGCTGATTTTTATGTGTTCAGTTATTTAGAGAGTAGGTCTATATTCATTAATGAGATAACTAAAGAAGACTAAGTGTATCTGTAATTTGAAACAATTGGTTTGCATATATGCAAATATCAATAGAACTGAGAACACATATAAGATGATTTTTTAAAAACTATCTTTTCCAGTTTGTTTCAACAAATATTTGGAATATCCATGGAGTAATGCAGTTTAAATAGTAAATGCTTTCAGAGGAAATAGATTTTGAGACCAGTATTGAAAGAACATGTTAGGTCAAGACTTAGGGTAAAAGAGTTGTAAAGAGAAGGCCTCCAAAGCTAGAAAATGTGTTGCAATTATATGAGGGCAAAGAAACAAGTGATGTTTACTGTCAGGAGTACTGCTAGAGTATGTGTTTGTTGCATCATAGAAATTGTGGCCCTTGAGATGATGAGAAAGGGTACATCAAAGAAACATTGCATTGAATGCCACAGAATCCTAGGGCCCAAAGTGGCCACTTGCCTCATTTGCTTGACAATAACAGAGGCCTGGTGTGCTGCGATTCATGGTGTCACAAAGAGTCGGACACGACTGAGCGACTGAACTGAACTGAACTGAACAGTTGTTTGAGGGGATGCATAATACAATTTTAAATTAATTCTCCAACCAGTCAGTCCTAAAGGAAATCAGTCCTGAATATTCATTGGAAGAACTGATGCTGAAGCTGAAACTCCAATACTTTGGCCACATGATGGGAAGAACTGATTCATTGGAAAAGACCCTGATGCTGGGAAAGATTGAAGGCAGGAGGAGAAGGAAACAATAGATGATGAGGTGGTTGGATGGCATCACTGACTCGGACTGAGATGGCTCCAGGAGTTGGTGATGGACAGGGAGGCCTGGTGTGCTGCCGTCCCTGGTGTCACAAGGAGTCGGACACGACTGAGCGACTGAAGTGAACTGATAGAGAATCTGAAAAAAGTAATAAGTGTCTGTGCTAATTGATAATGCTTGGATAAGAGCACAGAACATAAATTTTACAGTTAACTCAAGATACTATGGCTAATGCCTTAATTCTAAGGAGGCTTGATTGCACTCTATTGGAGTTCTTGAAAAACGCTTTCTGCAAATTATTCAAAATATATAATTTAGAAATTTCAATTTACTAGGCTTTATTGATTTCTAAGCTTCTTAATTTAAATCAGTGGCACATATTTTTATAGCTTTATATTAACCATATTTCTCATTAATTATTGACCCATGTAATTTCTTGCTAACACGTTAAACTCATTTGAAATCTTGAAGGTACATTCAACTAAATCTTCATTCTGACAAGCTGTAATTTCATCTGACAATGATATTTTAAAAGTTACCTGAAAATAAACTAATTACATTTTCCTCAAGAAAATTTAAATGATCATTAGTTTGTACACTTGATTTTTTTTTCTCATCATCCATAATTATTCTGTCAAGGTGGTAAATACACACCTACAATTCTTTCTGTGTATAATGAGTCACTAAATTGCAATAGTTGAATTTGTAATTTGAATTCCAAGTGACAAAACTCTTATTAGAAATATTTGCAGAACTTGCATGTTATGTAAAAGTTCTTTAAGTTTAAAATGTGCTTAGCCTGAAATATATGAGCATTATGAGATGTTTTACATAGAGATGCAAGTGGCCTATAAATGCCTTCACATCTTCCATGATAATGTGGTTGCTGCTATAAAAATGGGAAATCACACTGTAACAAATATATCCAATTTGTAGTTCTCTGCCTTTAACACTGGGAACATATTGAATGTGCATAAGGCTTCCTTGCTCATTTGATAAAAACATCACCATATCTAGGTCACAAACTGCTCAATTCAAATGTGTGTCCTAGTATTTTACAGTAAATTTGTTTCTCAGACCTCAGAGGCATAGAAAAGAGTAGAAAACTGCTGAGTTTTTTACTTCTAATCAATTTTACATATTAAAACCCATTAATTATTATTTTGACAGGAGGAAATTTTTTCCTGCTAAGAGATACTTAAGTGAGAAGAGTCAGTTCTTTATGACCTTGATGAAGAAAGGCCAGATACCTTGTTATGCGTGTCTGACAATGTTTTAAATTTAGGATACCCAAAACAAACTCAGAACCATTCCACTTAAATTAGCTCCCAGTTTAGAACTGGTATTTTTATTTTTGTTAGCAGTAGCATCAATGTCCAGTTATTTATATATTACAAAAAGAGGTGAGGTAGTTTGAACAAGGATGGTACCTGCAGAGCTGAAAAGAAATACTCTGAATTTGAAAATATACAAAGACACACATGCACACTTTAATTTCAGTAAAATTTGACTTGCTTAGTATAAATTTCTAAGAGTTTTAACCTACACGTACAACTCAGTCAATTCAGTCGCTCAATTGTGTCCAATTCTTTGCAACTCCACGGACTGCAGCACTCCAGGCTTTCCTGTCCATCACCAACTCCTGGAGTTTGTTGAAACTCATGTCCATCAAGTTGGTGATGCCTTCCAAATATCTCATCCTCTGTCATCCCCTTCTCCTGCCTTCAATAGTTCCCAACATCAGGGTATTTTCCATTGTGTCAGTTCTTCACATCATGTGGCTGAAGTATTGGAGTTTCAGCTTCAGCATCAGTCCTTCCAATGAATAGTCAGGACTGATATCCTTTAGGGTTAACTGGTTGGATCTCCTTGCTATCCAAGGGACTCTCAAGAGTCTTCTCCAACACCACAGTTCAAAAGCATCAATTCTACAGTACAGCTTACTTTATGGTCCAACTCTCACATCCTTACACGACTGCTGGAAAAACCATACCTTTGACTAGACAGAACTTTTTTGGCAAAGTAATGTCTCTGCTTTTAAATGTACTGTCTCCCATCCAAGTACTAACCAGGCCCGACCCTGCTCAGCTTCCAAGATCAGACAAGATTGGGCGCATTCAGGGTGGTATGGCCATAGATATATTGTAAAGTAATTAGCCTCCAATTAAAAGAAATAAATTTATATTAAAAAAAGAAAAAGAGATATTGAAAAAATAAATAAAGAAATATACTGTCTAGGTTGGTCATAAGTTTTCTTCCAAGGAGCAAGCGTATCCTAATTTCATGGCTACAGTCACCATCTGCAGTGATTTTGGAGCCCAAGAAAATAGTCTGTCACTGTTTGCATTGTTTCCCCATCTATTTGCCATGAAGTGATAAGCCAGCTTTTTCACTCTCCTCTTTCACTTTCATGAGGAGTCTCTTTACTTCCTCTTTGCTTTCTGATTTAGAGTGGAATAATATGCACATCTGAGGTTATTGATATCTCTCCTGGCAATCTTGATTTCAGCTTGTGCTTCATCCAGCCTGGCATTTCATGTGATGTACTCTACATATAAGCTAAATTAAGCAGGTTGACAACATACAGCCTTGATGTTCTTTTTTCCCAATGTGGAACTAGTCCACTGTTCTGAGTCTGATTCTAATTGTTGCTTCTTGAGCTGCATACAGGTTTCTCAGGAGGCAGGTAAGGTGGTCTGGCATTCCCAGTGACAATATACAGTCTTGATGTACTCCTTTGCCAATCTAGAAGTGAGAATAAGGAAAAATGGAAGCTGAAGCCATGATGAGAACTGCCTTCACAGTTTCCTAGCTATAGGAAACTTTTGGGGGAAGTGTGAAGTGCTGACTGATAAAGATACACAATGTGAGAGTTGTAAATTCAGTTTTATTTCAAGGCTTTCTGAGAACTACAGCCCAGGAGAAAGCCTCTTGGATAGCTGTGAGGAACTACTTTGAAGAGGTAGCAAGGACGGTCAGTAAACTATAATGATTTTGGTTAAGGAGTTATGTTTGATAAAGCACACAGAATGATAGAAGATTGCTGCTAGTCATGAAGAGTGGGTATCTCTATTAATCATCTTAGCACTTTCCTAGGTAGAAGAAGATGCAAGAAATTGGATTCATAAAGTTTTATCTTAAAAATGTCTATCTGAAGGCCTGTTGTGCCAGTTTTTCCCAGAACACAGAGTGCCTCATTTCTGATCTCCACTCTGAAGTCCTCTCAGGTTCAGACAGTACAATGGCTAATGAATAATCCTTGTAGAGGATGGAAAGTTGTCATTCTTATAGCATATGGAATAGAAATGTGGTATCAAAGGTTATGAATCAGTATCTCTCTGTCTCCATTTGCAATGGTTCTTCCTTGCTCAGCCAGGGAACTTCAAGGTATTAACTGTTTTGAATATAAAAGAGAAATGATTTACTGATTCTAACTGGTCAGTATTCCTCTTGGTATTATTTTTTTACTTCTCTCTGCTTATGGATTTTTTGTTTGCTTCACAAGGAATGTTAATGTTTTCTGACAAGAGCTTTCGTTCTGTTCCCTTGGGAATTGTCAAAACTATTTTTTTCTCCTTTTCTTTCCTTGCTGTGCTTAGTCATTCAGTTGTGTCTGACTTTTTGTGACCCCATGGGACTTTAGCCCGCCAGGCTCCTCTGTCTGTGGGGATACTCCAGGCAATAATACTGAAGTGGGTAGCCTATCCCTTCTCCAGGGGAATCTGCCCAACCCAGAAATCAAACTGGTGTCTCCTGCATTGCAGGAGGATTCTTTACCAGCTGAGCTACCAAGGAAACCCTTTAGTCTCTCAAGTCAAATTATATGCTTGACTGTCTCCTGCCTGGGACTTTCCAACGTGTTACTGATTTGTAAATCAAAAGACAGTAGTTAATCAGGAACACAACTTTAAATGAGATTTGAGTCTTAAGGAAATTATGTAGTTTTTTTTTTTTTTTTTTTGGTCTTTGTTTTTTACTAACAACAAAAGGAATTTATTTTTCAATTTTATGCCTTGAAATATATCTGAGTTTTGTGAACTTTTAAAACATTTCTCATCAATGTGTGTTAGTTGCTCAGTCGTGTCTGACCCTTTGCGACCCATAGACTGTCCATGGGATTTTCTCCTCTGTCCATGGGATTTTCTAGGCAAGAATACTGGAGTGGGGGGCCATTTCCTCCTCCAGGGAGTCTTCCCAACCCAGGGATCGAACCCAGGTCTCCTGGGTCTCCTGTATTGCAAGCAGATTCTTTACTGCTGAGCCATCGGGGAAGCCACAGATATTATACCTTAGTAAAGCTTTAAAAAATAGTTTAATTTAAAGATCTCTATGCCTCAGTCTTTTTAGCAGAGAGGTATGGCAACCATATACTCCACCATCTCTCCTTACACTCTGGGGTATGGGGTGGTAGTCAATCTTTCATCAGTGGCAGGAAATATGGTGAGTAATAGAGAACATTTCTGATCAATAGGAAGATGCTTTGATATGTGTTTTTATATTAGTGCTTTGGGGAGGCCCATGCTTTAGTCTTGAACTTTGGAAATTCGTTAAAAAAATTCTGAAAATTATATTTTACTCTCAACAAATTAAAATGTTTATCTTAGGGGAATGTTGAATAGTATATCATTGTAAATTCTAATATATTAACTTTATTTCATATATTTGAATATCCTTAAAACTAAGTATTATTATACTTGAGAAATAACAGAAATCTTAAAATTTTTCCTGTCATTTGAGAAAAAAAAATTTATGCCATCTGTGATAGTCATGTAATTCAACACAATTTACACTGATTTTAAAATAATTCCACATTTAAGAATTATATCTGAGTGTAAATGCAAATTAGTCATATTCAAACATTAAACCTGATATGATATAAATTAATTGTAGTAGGATAATTTCTGTGCTAATTCACTGAAAATGCTAATGCAAATTAGTTAAAAGGTATTTTCCTGATAAAGCAAAAATCCAAGATAGGGTAATCTCAAGGGTTGGTATGAGCATATTTTGAACATTCCCTCAAGAGTTGAGGTTTCTTCCAAACCCACTTGGCCAGCATTAACTTTATTTTGGCCAGTTTTCCAATGGTTACAAACTTTGTTGACATCTCCATGAAAAAGGTAGAGACTTTTTCCAAACATGTAAAATAATACTTCTCTTTACTCTGATTGGTCAGTTTAGAGAGTAGGCTGTCTGCCCAAACCGGGGCCAGATGCAATCACTGGAGATAGAATTGGATTTAATATCAAGATAACAAAGCATCAGTCTCATTAATTGTCTAATTTTTAGTAAGGCACATACAGGCCCTAGGTAGGTATTCATATCCTCATGTTTTCTTTTTTGAAAATTTTGCAAAATAAAATATTTTAATCCAAATTAGTTAAGACTGCTGCATCTGAACTTTGACTTTCTGTGTCACACTACCTTTATTTCTAATAGTGTTCAAGTTCTGAATATTTGGAGGATCCTGCTAAGGAGAATTCGACTGAAAATTTGGGGCTTCCCTGGTGGGTCAGATGATAAAGAATCTGCCTGTAATGCAGGAGACTCAGGTCCAATTCCTGGGTGAGGAAGACCCCTTGGAGAAGGAAATGGCTACCCACTCCAGTATTCTTGCCTGGAGAATTCCATGGAAAGAGGAGCCTGGTGGGCTACAGTCCATGGGGTCCCAAAGAGTTGTACATGACTGAGCAACTAATACTCACTTTTATGTAGATTAGGATTAGTGGCATTTATTCATGTGATTTATAGTCTGCTTTAAACTTAGTGGGTATAGTTAACACTTTGCTACCCTTCCAATTTACTGTCCCTTGTACTTAGGCTGAAGTGCAATATGAATATATTTTAAGACATCTGGCATGGGAAGGGCATGGATGATGGTGGGAAAAATTTTTTAATGTAGAAAATAAAAAATAATCTATGAAATATTCTCTCAACACTGGAAGAGTAAAATTGTTAGCTCAGGATACAGCTCTCATCTATAACTTGTTAAAGTGGAAGATTATTCTTGTCTATAATATATTTTGTATTATAGAATAAATAAGTCTTAATAAATCATATTTTTTCCTTTTTGGTTGAAATTACACAAAACAGATGGAGAAGGAAATGGCAACCCACTCCAGTATTCTTGCTTAGAGAATCCTGTGGACAGAGGAGCTTGGTAGGCTGCTGTCCTTAGGGTCGCATAGAGTCGGACACAACTGAAGTGACTTTGCATGCATGCGTGCATCAGAGAAGGAAATGGCAACCCACTCCAGTATTCTTGCCTGGAGAATCCCAGGGACAGAGGAGCCTGGTAGGCTGCCATCTATGAGGTCGCATGGAGTCGGACACGACTGAAGCGACTTAGCAGCAGCAGCACACAAACAGAATTTATCAGAATTTCTTAATTTGTAGGGCACATACCAGAAGCAAAACTAAAAACAGAAAGTGGTTATCAATAGTAAAATCAACATTTTTTTATTTTAACTTTTCATATTCTGAATGAAAGATTGAAGTATATTTTTATTCTCTCTATAGAAAACACTACAGAATTATTTCATACAAATACTGATGAAAGGCTAAAGATTTTGAAAATGAAGAAATATGTAGAGATGAATCAAGCAGTTCATTAAAATTATATTTTTCTGCTTTAATTTTAGTCAGCTTTTAATTTTTAAAAACCTGTTAATTTTCTTATTTTTAATAAATATTTAATCATTCATATTTTTATATTTATAATCTGTATTGTTTTTCTTACAGACAGCTTACAAATTTAACAGTTTTTAGAACATACAATATCTTGATCCTTTTGACCAAAGGAATGCTATAGAAACAAATCTAGATTGAACTTTGGAGTAAAAAATAGGCTTGATTACTGGAAATGATTTAAGGTGTTCTAGGATAGTTAAGATAGAGGTTGGGTGGATCACCAAGATGTTCCAAGTCAGGATAAATGATCCAATGTTGGTTAATATAAAAGTTAATTTGTAGTTCAAGAAAATATTGCTAAGTACTGAAAAGAATCTGTATACAGTTCTTTTTTCCTCCATATAAATATACTAGAAGTATGAATTTATAAATAAAGAGAAGTTAACTAAATATTTAGTCATCTAAATATTTTACTTTAGAAGGAATGAATATGAATATTAAGATAGTTGATAGAGGTATCTTTTCTGTATCAGTCTCATCTCAACATAAAATACATGGCCAACAGAAAAGAGGTTAGTTTTGATGTGCTTATTGACATAGATAAAAGAGTAGGTGTAGGACGATCACAAGGGCTACTGCAATAAAGTGGCTTCAACAGCAGATGAACTGGTACCACTCCTAGATCTAAGGGGACAAAGGGATGTAATTGGAACCCAGAGGGGGATCATAGGGTACCATCTGCTACCTAGAGAGCCTTTTGATTCAGGGAGTAGCCAGTTTGAACTCATTTAGAAAGGCGAAGCCAGGACAATAATACATTTACCTTACTTTTTTCTATTCCTTTAAATTATTGCTAGATTTCTCCACTGGCTAAACTCAAATGGAAGAGAAGTGTGGATATGATTTATATAAGTCAATCTCCTGGGTTAGAAGGTAGGATAGATAATAGATATGAAGGAGCAAAATGATACTAGATACTGAAGAATAAATTATGTCAGAGCAATGTCAATATAACTTAAATTTGTGTGTCCTAAAAAGCTGTAATTCAAAAGAAATATGCACTGCTATATTCATAGCAGGACTATTCACAACAGCCAAGACATAGAAATAACCTACATTTCCATTGACAGATGAACTGATAAAGAAGATGTGAAATAATGTCACTGTAGCAACATTATCATACTAAGTGAGATAAGTCAGAAAGAGAAAGACAAATACCATACAATATCACTTATATGTGGAATATAAAATATGACACAGGTGAACTTACGTATGAAGCAGACTCACAGAGGTAGAGAAGAGACTTGTGGCTGCCAAGGGGGAGGGGTAAGGGAAGAGATGCATTGGGAGTGTGGTAATAGCAGAAGTAAACTATTATATAGAGAATGGGCCTCCTGGTGGCTCAGTAGGTAAAGAATCTGCCTGCAATGCAGGAGACTCCCTGCAATGCAGGAGACCTGAGTTCGATCATTGGGTTGGGAAGATCCCCTGGAGAAGGAAATGGCAACCCAATCCAGTATTCTTGCCTAGAAAATTCCATAGATAGAGGAGTCTGGTGGGCTACAATCCATGGGGTTGCAAGAGTCGGACACAACTAAACGACTAATGCCACCGTATATAGAACGGACACTGTATAGCACAGGGAACTATATTCAATATTCTGTGAGAAACTAAAATGGAATATTAATATCAAAAAAGAATATTATATATGTATAAATGAATCACTTTGATGTACAGCAGTAATTAACATTGTAAATCAACTATAGGTCAATAAAATAAAGTTTAAAACATAAAACATATAAATTCTATTTTGTGGCCTATGAAATAGAATATCCACAGCTTATGTCAATAAACATATATATACTGTTACTGAAAGAATTATAAGTAAGGTCACTCATTCCTAAGAATTCGTATTATTACTCAGATTTCTCTCCTCTTCACAGTTTGTGACATAATTTTTTTTTCCCATTGATGCTTCCAATCTTATGAATATATCTGAAGAAGCTACACAGTTCAATTCACAGTTGTACTCATAACAAAATAATAAATAGAAGAAAATTATTTTTGAAGAGAAAAAGACAGCTCTGTTATTTCTTATAGCCATTCCCTGCTCAGCTTTTAGAAGACACCATGAAAAGGTATACTGAAACTTCAATATATTAACTTATTATAAAGAATTTATAATAAAATTATTCTATTCATTGGTGTTACAAAACATAAAACTTTTCTGGGGAAATTATCATCTGTTTATTTGATTTTCTCAAAATGATAAGCTCACTTTTGATCCAAAGGTGAAATATCCTTCCTCCCAGAAAGAGAAATTTCCACTGAGATTAAAATCATTTTATCCAGTTATTAAGAGGTGGTAAATTGTATGATAATTGAGATTCAGTTTAACTCTAAGTTTTCTTATATATAACATATAATGTGTATATAATATATAACATATATACATAACATGTGCTGTGGGCTTAGTTGCTTAGTCATGTCCAACTCTTGAGAACCCATAGACTATAACCAGCCAGGCTCCTCCGTCCATCGGGTTCTCCAAGCAAGAATACTGGAGTGTGTTGCCATTTCCTTCTCCAGGGGATCTTTCTGACCCAGTAATCAAACCTGGGTCTCCTGCATTGCAGGCGGATTCTCTACCGACTGAGCTATGAGGGAATATCTCATATATATCATAGTCATATATCTTTGAGATTAAGACGGACCACTTTCTGTGTTCCTTTATTCATATTCACTGGAAAACAAGCTTTCTCAAAAGAAATAAAGATAATATTGCCATTGTGTTTACTATTACTGTATTGTTTTTGCGTATAGCTTTTTTCCCTCCATATTATTTCAGTGGGGTTAAATTGTTTTAATGATATTTTCATCTTTAGGTTTGAAAAAACTCTAGCAAATAAAGTAAGCCAGTATCAAAAATTTCTTTCCCTAGCTTTGTCATGGAAGAAAAAAAAAAGATGTAAAAGCTAAATTCAGGTCCATGTAAGGAAAGATGCTTGAACTAACTTTATGGACTAACAAAAAGAAGCTCCTTAAAGAAAAAGAAAAGTTCTCTAACTTTGTGCTACAGTGGAGTCTGGGATCACATGGTCCCTTGTTTTTTGAGATTTCTAGCAGCTTTGCCATTGTTAAATTAAAGGAGACACTGCTCGTAATTCTTCCTGTTGTTTGTCATGTTAGTTGCTCAGTTGTGTCTGACTCTGTGACTGCATGGACTGCAGCCTGCCAGGCTCCTCTGTCCATGAAACTCTTCAGGCAAGAATATTGGAGTGGATAGCACTCAGTTTCTATTCTCCATTTCTTCATTCCTCTCTACTTTAACAAATATTTCCTGAGCACTGACCTAGGAATGGCTCTGGTAATATGATTATAAGTAAGGTCTGAATGATGGTTTTGCTCAAAGAGTTTCTAAGTAAAATTAATAAATTATGAAAATTAAAATGTTCATTTTTATGTATTTTGTAGATGAGGAAACTGAGATCCAAGAAGTGAAATACATTGCTAAAAGTCACAAATCTAGGGTGTAATTTCAGCCAGCCCAAATCTAAGATCTGTGCTCTTAATCATGTAGTGTGTTGCCTCTCAGAGGAGAAACAGGAGTGATTCTGATGACAATCAAAATTTCAAATTATGATATAGATGGAGAATTTTTAGATAATTATAACTGAGAGTAACATATGAAATTAAGCCTGATGAATAATTAAAACTCTAATTTGCCTTCTGTGTCAATATCATTCAACTGGAAACTGCCATTGTATTTTTTAATTGTATTTTTTGTTACACCAAGCTTTTAGTCATCTTTAGAAATGTAGGTCTTCTTATTATTATCAACTGAATTTTGAGTAAAGTTGACTCCAATCTTTAAAGTACTCAGGCAGCTTGAGTAGCAACACAAATATAATCATCTGATAAATGATTTTCTGGAATCTATTTATAGAATCAGTTCAGAGCTGTGCACATTATAATTTTGAAATGTTTTCATTCCTGGAAAATGATAATTTTATTTTGGATATTTATACATGCAATATTTTGTGATTGGATAGTTCCCCTTGTAAATGTACTGCTTCCATCATGCCAATATTTATCACAAATAAACATGCCTATCATTTTGGCAGTTCTCATTATTCAATATTTCTTATGACTATTGCTATTGATTTCATTATGGAATAGAATTCTATTTTATATAATTTTTGGAATGTATTCAGAAAGTTGTTCAAAATGTAAATAAAATGCAAAAATCCCTTTGTTTCATTTACTTTAGCAATGTACATTCACTGAGACCTTTGTGTGTATGTGTGTGTATTCCAGTATATGCTTTTGAGGTAATTAGAGCAAGAAAATTTTTTGCAGGCATAAGTAGAAGCTTGACTTTATTATTCACAAATTTCATTTTCAAAGCTTCCATATTGCCCTGTCTAGAGTCAATGATTGATCTCATATTCATTTTTGGCATCTAGCACTACAGCTATAAGATTGATTCTCCTTTTCTGCTTAAGAGGATTTCTTCTTTTCTGATTCATATTAGCTCTTCTCTCCTATTCTCCACCAATTAGTTTTTGTATCAGAAAGTTTCAGATATATAAATTACTTCTGGTATAATGAATTATTTACCACTATATTTTGGGTGGTAGCTTTGCACTTTAACTCAGAGCTCTTGGAAAGAGAAGTATTTTAATCTATAACAACAAATGTCTAAATGTGTTATGTTAGCTAATATAAAAAGTTTGGCACACAAATTTTGGCTACAGGTGTTTCTACGATGAAAGTGAAAGTTGCTCAGTGTGTCCGACTCTTTGCGACCCCAACCCCATGGTCTATACAGTCCATGGAATTCTCCAGGCCAGAATACTGGAGTGGGTAGCCTTTCCTTTCTCCAGGGGATCTTCCCAACCAGGGATCGAACCCAAGTCTCCTGCATTGCAGGTGGATTCTTTCCCAGCTGAGCCACAAGGGAAGCCTATTTCTATGGTATCTTCTAATATAATTATTTATAGTTATATGACATTCATTATCCCTGAATGAGGATATCATACAATCAAGAGGTGAGAATTATGTCAAGCAAGATTAGAGCAAGGTTGAGGCAAGTGAGGTGCTTGACTTGGGCATAATATTTAAAGAGATACCAAAATACACAATAATAGTGATAAAATATTTTAATGTAATATTTATAAAATAATATCAATATAAGAATATCCATAATGAATAAAATATCTAAATTTCAAATAAGGATAGGATCAACATTACTGAAATTTTTCTTTTGCCTCAGGCTGCACATGGCACTGCTGCAATAAAAGAAGTTACAAGATAGAAGTTCAGAGTTCATAGCAATATAGACTGTCCTCAAGAAAGAAGAAAACTACCAAACAGACCGCCTAGTCTACCATCTAAAGGAGTTAGAAAAAGAAGAAAAAACAAAGCCAAAAGTCAGCAGAAGGAAGGAAATGATAAAGACCAGAAATAAATAAAATACAGAAAAAAACAATAGAAAATAGCAACAAAATTGAGAGCCAGTTTTTTAAAGGATATACAAAACTGATAAGTCTTTAGCCAGGCTCATTGAGATAAAAAGAAAGAGGACCCACATAAGCAAAATAACAAATGAAAGAGGAGAACTTACAACCAGTATCACAGATATATATATATATATATATATATATATATATATATACACACATATACATATCATACTAAAATACCATGATACCATGAACTCATACTAGAACAGTAATACACCAACAAATTGTATAACCCAGAAGAAATGGATAAATTCCTAGAAACATGTAGCCTTTTAAGACTGAATCAGGAACAAGTAGGTAAACTGAACAGATGGATCCAAGTACTGAAATTGCATCAGTTATTAAAAAGAAAAAAAAACTCACATCAAAAAAAGTTCATGACCTGATGTCTTCAGATGGGAATTCTACCAAGCATAAAAAGAGATAATGTCTATCCTTTGCAAACTATTCAAAAAAAATAATAAAATAAAATAGGAAGTAATACTCTCAAATTCATTCTATAAGGATGCCATTATCCCTGATATCAAAACTAGACAAATATGATACAAAAAGGAAAAACAACAGGCCAATATCTCTGACTAATATAGATGTAAAAATCTTCAAAAATTATTAGCAAATCATATTAAACAATATATTACGTGATTTTTTTAAAAAATCACAATCAAGTGGGATTTATCCCAGGGATGCAAGGATGGTTCAACATCTGCAAATCAATAAATGTGATACATTAACAAAAGGACAGATAAAAATCACAGGGTCATTTTAATAAACACAGAAAAATCACTTGAAAATGTCAAACATTCATTCACAATAAAAATTGTGATGAAAGTTGTTATAGAGGGAATATATCAAAACATAATAAAGGTCATATATGACACACCCACAGCTAACATCATACTCAATAGTGAAATGCTAAGAGATTTTCCTTTAAAATCAGGAACAAGACAATGATGTCTACTTTTGCTATTTCTATTTAAGATCAGTTCAGTTCAGTTCAGTAGCTCAGTCGTGTCCGACTCTGCGACCCCATGAATCACAGCATGCCAGGCCTCCCTGTCCATCACCAACTCCCGGAGTTCACTCAGACTCACGTATTCATAGTTATAACTATAGCAATGAGACAAGCAAAAGAAATAAAAGTCATCCAAATTAGAAGGGAAGAAATAAGATTGCCTCTTTTTTCATATGACATGAAATAGTATGTAGATATTATACATATTATACATTATACAAAAGTCATTCATTTGTGTCCAACTTTTTGCAACTCCGTGGACTATATAGTCCATGGAATTCTCTAGGCCAGAATACTGGAGTGGGTAGCCATTCCCTTCTCCAGGGGATCTTCGCAATCCAGGGATCAAACCCAGGGTCTCCTGTATTGCAGGTGGATTATTTACCAGCTGAGAAACAAGGGAAGCCCAAGAATACTGGGGTGGGTAGCCTATCCTTTCTCCAGCAGATCTTCCTGACCCAGGAATTGTATTGGGGTCTCCTGCATTGCAGGAGGATTCTTTACCAACTGAGCTATCAGGGAAGCCTCCTCTCCTGGGTATATATCCAAAGAAAATAAAAACACTAATTCAAAAAGATACATGCAATCCAATGTTCATGGCAGCATTATTTACAATAGCCAAGACAGAATTAACCTAAGGTGCCCATCAACAGGCAAATGGAAAAAGATATGTTATATACATACATTGTATATACAATATATGGTGGAATATTACTCAGCCATAAAAGAGTGACATTTTGCCATTTGTAACAAAGTGAATGAACCTGGAGGGTATTATGTTTAGTGAAATAAGTCAGACAGAGAAAGACAAGTACTCTATGTGATCACTTAAACGTAGAGTCAAAAAATAAAACAAATGGATAAATATAACAAAACTGAAACAGAGCCACAGATATAGAGAACAAACTAGTAGTTACCAAGGGGAAGTGGTATGAGGGAAAGGGTAGGATAAAAAGAAGATTAAGAGCTACAAACTGCTGCTGCTAAGTCACTTGAGTCATGTCTGACTCTGTGCAGCCCACCAGGCTCCCCCGTCCCTGGGATTATCAGGCAAGAACACTGGAGTGAGTTGCCATTTCCTTCTCCAATGCATGCAAGTGAAAAGTGAAAATGAAAAGTGAAAGTGAAGTCGCTCAGTCATTTCCAACTCTTCGTGACTCCATGGACTGCAGCCTACCAGGCTCCTCCATCCATGGGATTTTCCAGGCAAGAGTACTGGAGTGGTGTGCCATTGCCTTCTCCGAAATATTGTATAGCACTACTACTACTGCTAAGTCACTTCAGTCCTGTCCGACTCTGTGCGACTCCATAGATGTCAGCCCACCAGGCTCCCCCATCCCTGGGGTTCTCCAGGCAAGGACACACAGGGAATATAGCAATTATTTCTTAATAACTTTATTTTTTAATTTTAATTGGAGGCTAATTACTTTACAATATTGTAGTAGTTTTTGCCATACATTGACATGAATCAGCCATGGGTGTACATGTGTTCCCCATCCTGACCCTCCCTCCCACCTCCCTCCCCATCCCATCCCTCAGGGTCATCCCAGTGCACCAGCCCTGAGCACCCTGTCTCATGCATCGAACCTGGACTGACGACCTATTTCACATATGATAATATACATCAGTTCATTTCAGTTCAGTGGCTCAGTCGTATCTGACTCTTTGTGACCCCACGAATCCTCAGCACGCCAGGCCTCCCTGTCCATTACCAACTCCTGGAGTTCACGCCATCGAGTTAGTGATGCCATCCACCCATCTCATCCTCTGTCGTCCCCTCTCCTCCTGCCCCCAATCCCTCCCAGCATCAGAGTCTTTTCCAATGAGTCAATTTTCACATGCAGTGGCCAAAGTACTGGAGTTTCAGCTTTAGCATCAGTCCCTCCAAAGAAATCCCAGGGCTGATCTCCTTCAGAATGGACTGGTTGGATCTCCTTCCAGTCCAAGGGACTCTCAAGAGTCTTCTCCAACACCACAGTTCAAAAGCATCAATTCTTCGGCACTCAGCTTTCTTCACAGTCCAACTCTCACAATCATACATGACCACAGGAAAAACCATAGCCCTGAATAGACGCACCTTTGTTGGCAAAGTAATGTCTCTGCTTTTGAATATGCTATCTAGGTTGGTCATAACTTTCCTTCCAAGGAGTAAGCATCTTTTAATTTCCTGGCTGCAGTCACCATCTGCAGTGATTTTGGAGCCCCCCAAAATACAGTTACTGTTTCTACTGTTTCCCCATCTATTTCCCATGATAATATAGTGTTTCAGTGCTATTCTCTCAAATCATCCCACCCTTGCCTTCTCCCACAGAGTCCAAAAGTCTGTTCTTTACATCTGTGTCTCTTTTGCTCTCTCACATATAGGGTCATCGTTTCCATCTTTCTAAATTCTGTATATATGTGTTAATATACTGTATTGGTGCTTTTCCTTCTGACTTCACTCTGTATAATAGGCTCCAGTTTCATCCACCTCATTAGAACTGATTCAAATGCATTCCTTTTAATAGCTGAGTAATATTCCATTGTGTATATGTATCACAACTTTCTTATCCATTCATCTGCCAATGGACGTCTAGGTTGCTTCCATGTCCTGGCTATTGTAAACAGTGCTGTGATGAACATTGGGGTACATGTGTCTCTTTCAATTCTGGTTTCCTTGGTGTGTATGCCCAGCAATGGGTTTGCTGGGTTGTATGGCAGTTCTATTTCCAGTTTTTAAGGAATCTCCACACTGTTCTCCATAGTGGCTGTACTAGTTTGCATTCCCACCAACAATGTAAGAAGGTTCCCTTTTCTCCACACCCTCTCCAGCATTTATTGTTTGTAGACTTTTGGATAGCGGCTATTCTGACTGGCATGAGATGGTACCTCATTGTGGTTTTGATTTGCATTTCTCTGATAGTGAGTGATGCTGAGCATCTTTTCATGTGTTTGTTAGCCATCTGTATGTCTTCTTTGGAGAAACGTCTGTTTAGTTCTTTGGTCCATTTTTTGATTAGTTCGCTTATTTTTCTGGAATTGAGCTTCAGGAGTTGTTTGTATATTTTTGAGATTAATTCTTTGTCAGTTGCTTCATTTGCTATTATTTTCTCCCATTCTGAAGGCTGTCTTTTCATCTTGCTTATAGTTTCCTTGTTGTGCAAAAGCTTTTAAGTTTAATTAGGTCCCATTTGTTTATTTTTGCTTTTATTTCCATATTTCTTAATAGCTTTAAATTCAGTATAATCTATAAAAATATTTAATCAGTGTTGTATACCTGAAGCTAACATAATGTTGTAAATCAATTGTATTTTATTTTCAAAAATGAGCATTGTAGTTCAAATCTAAATGTTACATTAAGCATTTACTTAATTGTACCACACTGAAAAGGAACCAGCCAATTAAACTCCTACCAGTACTGTGTAGGAGGGTTATCAGAAGACAGTGCTTTTCTGGAAGGAGAAGGCTAATGGAAATGTGTGACAAGTGTGACAAGTACTGAAATGGGATGAAGGAAGCAAGTGTGAGAATCCTCTGGAAGATCCCAGAAGATAGGAACTGGATTCAGAGTAAAAAGAGAGGCTGGAGGTAGAAGATACAGGACAACTTCAGCTGTTTTCCAACTCAACAATGCTCATCATACTCCGTACAGGCACAGACCAAAAGTAGCCAGACATTTATTCCAAGACCTAAAACCCAGGGGCACTTTTCCAAAAAAGGTAATTCTAGTATACATGATTTTACTTCTAAATTTTGTTTTATGGGAGCCTAAAGTTTTATGAACACTTCTGCTCAGCAATACTGAGTTATACTCTAATTAAATCTGCTCATATAGACAGACCTTCTAGTAGTTAAGGCCTGGATTCTGAGGCCAGAGTGTCTGAAGTTCAATGGGGCTTATAAAAGTAATAGTACATTTAAAGTTCTAAAAAGTTCTCATTAAATGCTCGATTTAATCAGTTGCTGATATTATTATAAATTTAGGGAAGATGTCTGAAGGAGATTAGCCCTATTTGTATAATCATAGAGCAAGCGTAATAGCTTTTTAGATCAGAGATCATCAGGCTTTTTCTGTAAAGAGTCACATAGAAAATATTTTTGGCTTTGTGGGCAAATAAGGTCTTTGTTGTAATTACTCAACTCTGTTGATGGCCAAAAAGAAGCCGTAGGAAATACAGAAATAAAAGAGTGTGGTTTTTGTCTGAATATATCTTTATTAAAGAAACAGACAATGGGCCAGGTCAGATTTGGCTTTGGGTTGTAGTTTGATGATACCTATTGTAGAATGAAGGATTTGGTTTTAAAATATAAGAGTAAAACAAAGGATCACTAGACCAGGAGATGTGGAGGACATTGTGAAGAACTTCCTAGATACTCCTCCTTCAAGCAAGGATCTCTGGTCTCAGATGCTGGGAGGTTTGTGGTCACTGGACTTTAGCTGCCAGCCTCTCCTGTGATTGTCCCAATTGCAGAGTGTCTCACCTAGGGTCACATCCTTTTCTGGAGTGGTCCTCATCCCGTAACTGACAGATGTGATTGTCTCTATGTCTGACTATCTCCACCTATCTGGGGATATTCTAAATGAGTTCCAGAGCTGTTCCTTGGGCAGTGGAGACTGTCTTTTAAGCCTGCACTACAGATCAGCTTTTTTCTCTGTGCAACCTTGCTTTTTTTCCCTCTCTTCTGCTAGTGCTGATCCCCAAAGCACTCTTTAATGTGGTGTACTTTGTACACTAAACTCTATCTCATGGTTTGTTTTTCCCAGAAACTAGGGTATGATGAAAACAGTTATTTTGAAAGAAAGACCAAGATAAACCCACAGACAATTTGACATTGCAGGAAAAAGAGAGAATTAAGAAAATAGAAGGAAAAGTAAAAGAAATTATAAAATAAAGCAATGTACATAGATTTAAGAAGATACCACAGCCATAAAATTATGAGATCCAAAAGTAAATTGAATAAACTTTATAAAGAACATGAAAGAATTGAACATAAAACATCTGAGGATATAGGGAAAGTCAGAGGGGACCTGTTCAAACAAGAATAATACTTTTTCAATGGCAGCTTTGAAAAAAGAGAAAACGGAGGGCACTAAATACTAAAGAAATATTAATGTACATAAAATGAGTTTCCAAACTACATTGTGGAAGACATTTAATTTTCAATAACAGCTTAACTTTCATTCTAAGCTTCATTTTGTGGAAAAACTTAATGGAGTATGAAATAGAAGATTTTTGTGGTTTCAGTTAGCATTTCCTGATTACTGATGAGATTGAGCCCCTTGTCATATGGTTATTGGCAATTTAGAAATCTTCTCTTGTAAATTGTCAGTTCAAGATTCCTACCATTTTTTTTCAGTGTATTTGTGTCACCTGTCTTTTTACTGATTTATATATAACATATATCTTGTATATAACTCCTCTGTTGATTGTATGAATTAAAAATGGTTTATTTCATTCTGTGATTTACATTTTCATTATTTAGTAGCTTATTTTGATGAACAACCCAATTTATCAATCATTTTCTTAATTGTTAGTGCTTTTTTTGTGTGTAATATTTAAGAAATCTTGCCTTAGCTCTGAGTCTCAAAAATATCATTATATTTTCTTTTAGAAGCTTTACTGTCTCATCTAGAATTGATTTTTTATAGTCTCATCTAGAATTGATTTCATATATGGCTTAAAAGATTATATAGATATGTAAATGACCCAGAGCTATTTATTTATGACTGTTTATTCTCCTATTGTTCTCTAGTGCCACTTTTGTAACAAGTGTTCACACACGTTAGTTTCTTTCTGGACTCTATTATGTGCAATTAGAATACTTACCTATAGAGTCTATATTATACTTCTCAAAGATTTTCTTGGCCTTTTGAATAAGTCTGTAAATTTGCAGATATCTGCACACACATCTACACAAAACTACAAGAATTTTTACTGGTTTTTAAAAATCTATATAGGTCACTTTTAATTTATATAGGTCACTTAAAATATTATCATCTTTACAGTTTTAAGACTTCAATTTATAACTATGGTACATCCTTCCATTTATCAAATTTCTCTTGCTAACATTTTTGCATGTTTTTTTCTACAGAGATATTTGACTTGACACTAATGAAAATTTTACATTCTAATTTCTATTGTTACTATATTGAACTATATTTTATGTTTTATATTAAACATATAAAAAGTGACCTTGCTAAATCTGCAATTGTATTCTTTGTACTTTTATGTATTTCTCTGTAGAAAATTATGACATTTATAACTAATTTTAATATTTTTTTCTTTCTTTACAATCCTTATACCTTTCCATCCTTATCTTATACTCAAAGTGATCCTCAGAAGAATATTGAACAGAAGGAGCGATAAAGATCATCTTTATCTCATTCTTCATTTCAGAGTAAACTGTTCAATATTTCACCACTTCATCACCTATCAAGATGTTAGCTGATTTCTAATTTTTTAAATTCTCTCTCTAGACACTCTTTGTTTGATTAAGAGTTTTTTTTTTAATTTCATAGTTTATTTTCAAATGGCTTCTTTGCATTCATTGAGATTATATTTTCCCAGTATTCTTTCCATTCTTTCTCTATATTGAAATGCACTAATTTTTAAGTAATAAATGCCCTTGATTATTTAAACTAAATCTTATGCATTTATGCTGTATTATCTTTGAATTTACTGGTGATTTACTTTGCTTTTTTTGTTTTTAAGAATTTTTCTACTATATCTAGGAAAGGGTTATGTTATTTTCATTTAATCTCATTTCCTCTTAGGATTTTGTATTTTGTGATGTTTGGGGCTTGATTTCTATTCTGTTGCTCCTATAAATGAGGTAGCAACATTTGCAAAGACATAAGAAGTAGCAGTGGTGAAGATTGAGGGGGTGGCTGACTTTAGGACAACATAGTAGACCTGCTGATCTCTGAAGCCTCATATAAAATTGTGGTCATGACTCTGGAAGGTGAACAGTTAGAGTAATTGTGAGTCTTCTCCAGCCACTGTCAGATGCTCAGTTGCAGCATAATATAGATGGATTTGGATGTGATTGTACAAAAGAAAGAAAAACCATAGGTTGAGAACAGGAGGAAACAGTGTCCTGAGAGGAGGCTTTTGCAATAAAAAAGAGGTTACAAAATAGTCTGTTATAAAGGTAGATAATGTGAAAATGTCATAAACACATGCTATACTTTTACCCATAGACACACAACATATAACAAATTAAAAGGAAAAAGAAAAATTAAATCCAACACAAAACCAAAAAGCAAAAGACCTACTTAGGAAAATCATGTTCTACATATGGAGAAAATTAAGGTGTTTCATCATTTCAAGCAGTTGGTGGCATGTTACAAATGGGACTTGCAGTGATCTTGATGCTAAGAACATGCCTTTTAGAGTATCCCGGTGTCAGGATATTGGAATACTAACACATTATCTAGCTTTATAACAATAAATAGCTACATAATTTTACTAATATACTGTTGTTCATAGGTTTTCAGCTTTAAGGATTGAAACAGAAGACTTCATGATTTCGTATTTAGATGTACATGTTATCTTTAAAGAAATTGATCATCAAAGTTCAAGGTGGAAGGGAGGATGAAAGGACTGAGTCAAGATAATAAAGATCTTTCATCAGTAAATAGAAATGTATTGTTGAGTGTTAAAAAGGTAATTGACAATGTAAATAGATTTATTGTCTGATGTAATATAGCTGGCCTGTACTGGATTGCTAGAGCTAATTGCTAAATTTTCAGGATTTCTTCAAGTCAGTTCTCTGATAACTTGAAATTAACCATGGTGGAAGTATTTGCAAAATAGTCTCATCATGTAAATCAGCAAAGGCTATAAATAGGGGCTTTCTTTTCTCCTTAGTGAAAACATTGTTAAAATTTTACCTGCACATCTCTGGTATAACCATGGGACAATTGTAAAGGTAGAGACACTTCACTTAGATTTTTTAAGTAAGATGAATGTCTCACTTTCAGCTCTTATGAGCAAGGAATTATATATTATTGAAATGGATAAAGCAGGAAATAAAGCCTTAAGCCTTTAGAAAACAGAAAAATAAATAATTTTTAAAAGAAATTGATTCAGGAAAATGTAATTGGGATTAGGGGATATTGGGATGGGAGATGAATTTTTTGTGAAGACATTTTCTGCTTTTTATGATTGCTAACCATGTCACATTGGAATCTCTTTTAATAAGTCTAAATATGTTAATTATGTAATAAAATATAATAGACTTATGAATTAAACTTAAAGCTATTTTTCCTAGAGATGAAGCATTCCATGCCTCTGATTTTATTTTCCCATTACTACTGCTGGTCATCATGTAGACATAAAAATTGAGAAATGTATGTAATATGAAATATAACTGTAAATATTATCTACCCTCATTGTTACCTAAATCATTTAAATAGTCTTAGTGCTTTTAATTCACTCAATAGCCACTTATCAGGCATAAGCATGATGTTCCTGACATTCTTTGGGGGATTCTGATCTCTGTTTCCTGTGGAATTCTCATTTGTCTTCCTAAATGGGGAAGATGGCCTGTGGTTGAAGTGCAGCTTCCTTGAGGTAAGCAGAACAAAACACATACAGCAAAGGAATCACCACCTTTCTGCAGATATGTTTCTGTAGGTAGAGAAACAGATCTTGAAGTTCCAACTGAAATTCAGTTTAGAATGGTATGAGAACTGGATTGTATTTTCTTTCTGTCCAGCCTGAATTATTATTTTTATCACTTCCTTCACAAATTACCTGGCCTTCCTCCTCCTCCCCATTTTAATTTTTATTGCTATGCAACTGTAGAACCTGATTTTTATAGGGCATGTTTCAGGAAGAAATTCATTTGCATGTTTTCTCATTTTCAGGTTGATTTCCATTCAAGTTTCAATATGAACTTGAGAACACAGCAGAATTTCAGAGATAAACTCTAGATGGATAAAGAAAAATAATTGGTTTAGATATGAGTCACAGCATGTCAAAATCATATAAAAGGGGAAAACATTTTTGGAGTATCCTTTACAGTTATAAAAATTGTAATGTGCAATAGATTTTCTTTATGAATATATATGACTTAGAAGAAATGTTGGTACTTGAAAAAGCAATAATTGTACAGAATATTTTGAAGGGGACTTAAAACTTTACCTTTTGGGGAAAGAAAAAACCTCTGTTTTTAAATATACATTATTAAAAACTTCAAAATTACCCATTTGTTTCCCAAAAGAGAAATAAAAGTGTTTTAACTTACTTTTCAAATCTGTGTCACAAGAAAATAATTTCAAATCTGTGTTCACAGAAGACAGAAAACTGTCACATTCAGGAGAAAAATTAGGTTTTATATTTGGTTGTCAAAATAGATCAGTGGCAACTGTGAGGCAAGATTAAATTTTATCTTTCCTTGGTGAACAATAGTATAGCTAAAATTTACAGGCTACGACTATCGTGGAGGTATAACCTATCAAGTTTTAGAGTTTAAAATATGACTGTTTAAATGAACAAAAATATTAAAGATAGGAGTGTTTTTAATCATAATTTAATCACTTTCCTTCAATTTAGATGTAATAAAATTGACATAAACACAATTGCAATTAGTTCTGTACTTAGTTCTGAACAGATTAGTTCTGTACTCTGGTATTATAGAAACAGAGGAGAGAAGCAGCTATCTCAAGCTAAGACGTTTTGAGGAAAAAAGTCTCAAATGTGCCAGCTGTGGTAGTAATCCAGGTAAAGAACAAAGGAAATATATACCATAGAGAAGAAAACATCCATTAATAGTTATTTAGAGGGGAGAGTCTGTACCACTTATGTAACATATTACAAAAATCCAAAAGACAACTGGCTTTGACAATAAAGCCATAATTTATCTCACTCAACAGAATGTTAAAAAATACACAGTGGCAGCCTTTTGTACTATGAATTAGTTTCTGGTTCTGTTCTTTAATCTGTTTTCATAGTCTGTTGTATGTTTTCTTAGTGTGTGTGTGTGTTTGTACTTTCTTTTTTAACTGACAAGATGGCTACTAATAGCAGCTGAAAATATATTTCTATGTTGAAGTCTAATAAGAACAGAAAAATACTTTTACAAAGTATTGCAATGTAAATGGGAGAAGGCAATGGCACCCCACTCCAGTACTCTTGCCTGGGAAATTCCATGGATGGAGGAGCCTGGTAGGCTACAGTCCATGGGGTCGCTAAGAGTTGGACACGACTGAGCGACTTCGCTTTCATTTTTCACTTTTATGCATTGGAGAAGGAAATGGCAACCCACTCCGGTGTTCTTGCCTGGAGAATCCCAAGGACAGAGGAGCCTGGTGGGCTTCCGTCTATGGGGTCGCACAGAGTCGGACACAACTGATGCGACTTAGCAGCAGCAGCAATGTAAATCCTTCAGACTGATTGGACTGTCCAAACCAGGATGCATTATAGTTGCTAGGGGAATTTTATGAGTTAATTGGATTTAGTTTTATATTCCTTGGTATTGGCAAATGGTACTTTGGCCGCCTCATGTGAAGAGTTGACTCATTGGAAAAGACTCTGATGCTGGGAGGGATTGGGGGCAAGAGGAGAAGGGGACGACAGAGGATGAGATGGCTGGATGGCATTACTGACTCATTGGACGTGAGTCTCAGTGAACTCCAGGAGTTGGTGATGGACAGGGAAGCCTGGCGTGCTGCGATTCATGGGGTCACAAGGAGTTGGACACGACTGAGCGACTGATCTGATCTGATCTGGGATTATCATAACTGACCAAGACAAGTAAGTGTCCACTTGAATCTAGGAAGAGGATTAGCTTCCCATGGATTAGTGGAATGTAATGGAAAATATTGGATGCCTTGGTACTGCAGGTACTATAGGAAGTTTCTGCACTTACATATTGCTCTCCCCACCCCCCCCTTCCCCACATTGTTTTGTTCTTATATCACTAATTATGAGATTTTATTTATTACTTAAATTCTCTTGTTTTCTATCTTTATGCAATGAAATCTATAATCCATAAAGTTTTTTTAAAATCAGTTTTATAATGAATAAATGGCTAGTAGATAGTCAATAAATATAACTTGACTAAATGAAAGAATAAATACAAGTGGAAGAGCCAAATAAAGGGTTGCTTTCATAACATGTGTGATTGGGTAGATTTGGTGACATCCAAAGACTTAGGACCTAAAAGAAGCAGAAGATATTAAGAAGATGTGACAAGAATACACAGAAGAACTATACAAAAAAGATCTTCATGACCCAGATAACCATGATGGTGTGATCACGCACCTAGAGCCCGACATCCTGGAATGCAAAGTCAAGTGGGCCTTAGGAAGCATCACTACGAACAAAGCTAGTGGAGGTGATGGAATTCCAGTTGAGCTATTTCAAATGCTGAAAGATGATGCTGTGAAAGTGCTGCCTTCAATATGCCAGCAAATTTGGAAAACTCAGCAGTGGTCACAGGACTGGAAAAGGTCAGTTTTCATTCAATCCCAAAGAACGAAAATGCCAAAGAATGTTCAAACTACTGCACAATTGCACTCATCTCACACGCTAGTAAAGTAATGCTCAAAATTCTCCAAGCCAAGCTTCAGCAATATGTGAACTGTGAACTTCCTGATGTTCAAGCTGGTTTTAGCAAAGGCAGAGGAACCAGAGATCAAATTGCCTTTGACTTGGTGGATCACAACAAATTCTGGAAAATTCTTCAAGAGATGGGAATACCAGACCACCTGACCTGCTTCCTGAGAAATCTGTATGCAGGTCAGGAAGCAACAGTTAGAACTGGGCATGGAAGAACAGACTGTTTCCAATTGGGAAAGGAGTACATCAAGGCTATATATTGTCACCCTACTTATTTAACTTATATGCAGAGTACATCATGCAAAATGCTGACCTAGATGAAGCACAAACTGAAATCAAAATTGATGGGAGAAATATCAATAACTCAGATATATGATGACACCACCCTTATCGCAGAAAGCAAAGAAGACCTAAAGAGCCTCTTGATGAAAGTGAAAGAGGAGAGTCAAAAAGTTGGCTTAAAACTCAATGTTCAGAAAACTAAAAGTGAGAGTGGGAAGAAGGTGTGAGAACAATCATATTTACACATGTGAAAGAATGAAGTTGGATCACTTCCTCACACCATTAAAAAAATGAACTCAAAATGGACTGATGGCCTAAAGAGCTAAAACCGTGCATACATGTGTGTTAAGTTGTTTCCGTCGTGTCCAACTCTTTGCGACCCTATGGACTGTAGCCCCCCAGGCTCCTCTGTCCATGGGATTCTCCAGGCAAGAATACTGGAGTGGGTTGCCAAAACCATAAAACTCAAAATCCTCCACCAGCTATTCTAAGGTTCTATGAACTGATTCATCGAGACAAAAGGATTAACCTTGTTTTATTATTATTTTTTTTAATCTTTAATATGTCAATAGGATTTCCAGTACCACCAAACCATTTTAGACTTTTGTTCCTTCCCTCCCCACACACTGGACTTAATGAAAGAGTGCTTTCTATTTTTAACAATACACTGAGGTCACTGAGTAAAATTTTCCAGTTCCTATCTGTTTCAGCTAAGACCATAAAGAAGGTTCCACCATAACAACCCTCTGGAGTTAGGAAAACTACCACAGACCTAGAGCTTTGGTGGGTCATTAACTTCCAACTGGTCTTTATTTCTTGTGATGAAATGATGTGCCTTTACTTGCCTAATCCCTTTGTGATGTGTATCAGCGTTATTCAATGTCTTCTAATTTAGCCATTTTTAATAAATATGTCTGTAAACATTGAAAAAAAAAAAAGAAAACTAAACTAAGATCATGGCATCTGGTCCCATCACATCATGGCAAATAGATGGGGAAACAATGCAAACAGTGACAAATTTTATCTTTTGGGGGGGCTCCAAAATCATTGCAGATGATGACTGCAGCCATGAAATTAAAAGATGCCAGCTCCTTGAAAGAAAAGCTATGACCAACCTAGACAGCGTATTAAAAAGCAGAGACATTACTTTGTCAACAAAGTATGTCTAGTCAAAGGTATGGATTTTCCAGTAGTCATGTATGGATGTGAGTGGGCTCTAAAGAAAGCTGAGGACCGAAGAACTGATGCTTTTGAACTGTGGTGTTGGTGGACTCTTGAGAGTCCCTTCAACTGCAAGAACTTCCAACCAGTCCATCCTAAAGGAAATCAGTCCTGAATATTCATTGGAAGGACTGATGCTGAAGTTGAAACTCCAATACTCTGGCCACATGATGGGAAGAACTGACTCATTGGAAATGACCTTGATGCTGGGAAAGATTGAAGGCGGGAGGAGAAGGGGACGACAGAGGATGAGATGGTTGGATGGCATCACCAACGTGATGGACATGAGTTTCAGTAGGCTCTGGGAGTTGATGATGGACAGGGAAGCTTGGCATGCTGTAGTCCATGGGGTTGCAAAAAGTCACACACGACTAAGTGAAAAAGATCTTCATGACCCAGATAATCACAATGGTATGATCACTCACCTTCATCCTGGGAGGTGAAGTCAAGTGGGCCTTAGGAAGCATCACTACAAATAAAGCTAGTGGAGGTGATGGAATTCCAGTTGAGCTATTTCAAATCCTGAAAGATGATGCTGTGAAAGTACTGCCCTCAATATGCCAGCAAATTTGGAAAACTCAGCAGCGGCCACAGGACTGGAAGAGGTCAGTTTTCATTCCAATCCCAAAGAAAGGCAATGCCAAAGAATGCTCAAACTACTGCACAGTTGCACTCATCTCACATGCTAGTAAAGTAATGCTCAAAATTCTCCAAGCCAGGCTTCAACATTACATGAACCATGAACTTGCAGATGTTCAAGCTGGATTTAGAAAAGGCAGAGGAACCAGAGATCAAATTGTCAACATCTGCTGGATCATCAAAAAGCCAAGAGAGTTCCTAAAAAACATCCATTTCTGCTTTATTGATTATGCCAAAGCTTTGTCTGTGTGGATCACAATAAACTGTGGAAAATTCTTAAAGAGGTGGGAATACCAGACCATCTGACCTGCCTCTTGAGAAAGCTGTATGCAGGTCAGGAAGCAACATTTGGAACAACAGACTGGTTCCAAATAGGAAAGGGAGTATGTCAAGGCTGTATATTGTCACCCTGCTTATTTAACTTGTATGCAGAGTACATCATGAGAAACGCTGGGCTGGAGGAAGCACAAGCTGGAATCAAGATTGCCGGGAGAAATATCAATAACCTCAGATATGCAGATGACACTACCCTTATGGCAGAAAGTGAAGAAGAATTAAAGAGCCTCTTGATGAATTGAACGAAGAGAGCGAAAAAGTTGACTTAAAGCTCAACATTCAGAAAAGTAAGATCGTGGCATCCGGTCCAATCACTTCATGGGAAATAGATGGGGAAACAGTGAAAACAGTGACTGACTTCATTTTTCTGGGCTTGGAAAATCACTGCAGATGGTGATTGCAGCTATGAAATTAAAAGATGCTTACTCCTTGGAAGGAAAGTTATGACCTACCTAGACAGCATATTAAAAAGCAGAGACATTAGTTTGCCAGCAAAGGTCCGTCTAGTCAAGGCTATGGTTTTTCCAGTGGTCATGTATGGATGTGAGAGTTGGACTATAAAGAAATGAGTGCCAAAGAATTGATGCTTTTGAACTGTGGTGTTGAAGAAGACTATTGAGAGTCCCTTGGACTGCAAGGAGATCCAACCAGTCCATCCTAAAGGAGATCAGTCCTGGGTGTTCATTGGAAGGACTGATGTTGAAATGAAACTCCAATACTTTGGCCACCTGATGAGAAGAGCTGACTCTTTGGAAAAGTCCCTGATGCTTAGAAAGATTGAGGGCAGGAGAAGAAGGGGACGACAGAGAATAAGATGGTTGGATGGCATTCCCGACTCAGTGGACAGGGGTTTGGGTTGATTCCAGGAGTTGGTGATCAACAGGGGGGCCTGGTGTGCTGTGGTTCATGGGGTCACAAAGAGTCGGACATGACTGAACGACTCAACTGAACTGAACTGAACTGAACTGAAAGACTTAGGAATTAGGTTAATACCATCAAGGACATATTTGCCAAGAGTTAACAACTGTTCCTGGGAAATTGAAATGATTAGACACCCTAGTACCAATACGTCTTGGAGAAATATGCCCAAAGAATCAATGGGCTACTTGGCTGCAGAATTTAAAAGAAAGACCAGGACTCTCTCCATATATTTGGTGAGACATAAACATTTATGTTATGTGATTTTAAGAGGATAATGAGTTTTCCCCTGTTTATGTGAAGGAGACAGTTCTTTCTGTCTAACTTCCAGAGTGCAGACTTAAAGGCTTGTTATACATTTTGCTTTGTAGGTGAACTGTGAGCTTACGATGAATGCTCTGAGAGTTCCATTGGTCTGCCTTGGTCCTTGCTTTAAGGATAACAGTTAAATGCAGTGTTTGAAGTTTCTACCCTCCCAAGATCAGATAACTAAGAAATATTCCAGGCAGAAGCCTCATTATAAAAGTGAATAAAAGGAGTATCACAGGACATTAACAGTTATCAAGCAAATTTTCTTTTTCTGGAGAGGTCAGCACACCTGTCAAGACTATAAGCTTCCCTTGCTTCAAAACTGACAAGGAACCACATGAAAAGTGGTTTTCTTTACTCTGTTTGCAGTCAAGCTGGTTGTAGTTGATTCCCTGGATTGGAAGCTACATTTCAGATTTGCAAATAATGATAGCATTTAATACTAGAGTTTGAGATATTGGGATTTATGAAATACTAATAGTGACACTGAAAGCCCAAAGGATGTATGGATTCCAATTATAAAACATCATCTGGAATTCTGTTGGAAAGCATAAGTGTTGAAAAGTACTCATATGTTTTTGAAAACTTATCCTTTTCTATCTTAAGCTTTTCTGAAAGTTACCTGATATGTCTTGTGTATGTTCTATAAAATCCTGTTAGATGTTGCACCTTTTTAAAATATATCAGATTTGGCCTTTCTCCAGATACATATTTTTTTCTTCCAGTTTTAAACTAGAGATTTTCACAGACAATATGAGATTTAGGAGAACAACTTGAAAATCTCAATGGAATTTTTCTCCTGAGAAACAGAGAGAAAAGGGATTGAAGAAGACTAGGCTATGATCATTGGGGGCATTTTCGTCTATATCTCTCTGCAGAGAAGCTGTTTTTTTAATTTTCTTTTTCTTTCCAATCCTTGCTGTTTAATTTAGCAGCCACTAGCTACAGGTGCGAAGAAGACAATGGCACCCCACTCCAGTACTCATACCTGGAAAATCCCATGGACGGAGGAGGCTGGTAGGCTGCAGTCCACGGGGTCACGAGGAGTCGGACACGACTGAGCGACTTCACTTTCACTTTTCACTTTCATACATTGGAGAAGGAAATGGCAACCCACCCCACTGTTCTTGACTAGAGAATCCCAGGGACAGGATGGGCCTTGTGGGCTGCCCTCTCTGGGGTCGCACAGGGTCGGACACGACTGAAGCGACTTAGCAGCAGCAGCAGCTACAGGTGACTACTGAGCACCAGCAGTGCAGCTAATTAAAATGGAAATGGGCTCTGAATATAAATTACACCTTGGGTTTTGAAGACAGTATAAAACAAATAATATATGAGTATTTTTGTTTACCAATCATTTGATTTAATACATTAAAAATTAATTACTTTAATATATTTATTACTTACTGAATTAGACAAATATTGTAATATTTATTAAATCTGACTAAATCTTGAGATAATATTTTGCATTGATTGTGTTACAACAGAATATTAAAATGATTTCACAAGTTTTTTCCTGCCTATTTAATATGCCTAGTAGAATTTTTTAAATAAGATATGATTTACATTTGGGGCTCACATATAATTTCTATTAGACAATATTGTTCTGTACTTTACTTCTTAATCTCTCTCATTTCAACTACAAATGCAAAATGAGAGAATACATTGTGTGAGAGTGTGTGTGTGAGTGAATGAGCATGTGTGTTGGCATGGTTGGAATTATTAACAAGTTAGTAAACTTGTTTTTCCTCTCATCCTAAATGTCTGATCATCATGAAAGTACTTTTGCATTGTTATACACATAAAATGAATATTAAATAGGGGACATTAAGAAGCGGAGTAGCTATTTTATCTCTAAATAGAGAAAATGTTTTGTAGAAGAATAGAATCAATCTTGGAACATTTCCCCCTAACCTTTATACAGTGCTCTCTTAAGAAGAGAGAGCAATTTAAAGCATACATTGCAGATGTTACAAGTATTAGTTTAATGATAGCTTTCAAATATTGATAACATTATCACATAAAATCTTTTGAACTCCAAGATAATGTGGAAATTTCCATAAAATATATTTTATAGTGTTTAAGTTTTAGTACTGTGCTACTTGCTGAATTTTGCATGCAATTCTAAATTAGAAAATATAAAGACTGTCTTCATTTTTATAATAATAAATCTTTACATCATTCCTTCCAACAAAGAAATCATCTGAAATGCTTATCAAGGGCTTATTTGTGCCTACTACATTAAAAAGTTGAATTCTCACAACAAAATTATAAATTGCTTATTATACTTTTTTTTTTCCACAGACAAAGCAACAGATACATAGAGAGGTTGACTAACAGATACAAAGAGTTGAAGAGTAGATTGGGAATTCAGACCTGGAAGTGTAGTACTAAAGTCTCTACCTTATCATCATGATATATTGTCTCTCCTAGCAAAGATATTTTGATAATATTTCATATCTAAACTTTCTGACAATCTATTTTGACAAAGGATTTATTTTTATTATGTCTCAGAATAATAAAATCTCAGACTAATAAAATTATCAGAAACAGATAAAACATCAAATCAGATCAGTCGCTCAGTCGTGTCCAACGTGACCCCATGAATCGCAGCATGCCAGGCCTCCCTGTCCATCACCAACACCCGGAGTTCACTCAAACTCACGTCCATCGAGTCAGGGATGCCATCCAGCCATCTCATCATCTGTCATCCCCTTCTCCTCCTGCCCCCAATCCCTCCCAACATCAGAGTCTTTTCCAATGAGGTGGCCAAAGTACTGGAGTTTCAGCTTTAGCATCAGTCCTTCCAAAGAAATCCCAGGGCTGATCTCCTTCAGAATGGACTGGTTGGATATCCTTGCAGTCCAAGGGACTCTCAAGAGTCTTCTCCAACACCACAGTTCAAAAGCATCAATTCTCCAGCACTCAGCCTTCTTTACAGTCCAACTCTCACATCCATACATGACCACAGGAAAAACCATAGCCTTGACTAGACGAACATTTGTTGGCAAAGTAATGTCTCTGCTTTTGAATATGCTATCTAGGTTGGTTGTAACTTTCCTTCCATGGAGTAAGCGTCTTTAATTTCATGGCTGCAGTCACCATCTGCAGTGATTTTGGAGCCCAGAAAAATAAAGTCTGACACTGTTTCCACTGTTTCCCCATCTGTTTGCCATGAAGTGGTGGGACCGGATGCCACGATCTTCGTTTTCTGAATGTTGAACTTTAAGCCAACTTTTTCACTCTCCACTTTCACTTTCATCAAGAGGCTTTTTAGTTCCTCTTCACTTTCTGCCATAAGGGTGATGTCATCTGCATATCTGAGGTTATTGATATTTCTCCCGGCAATCTTGATTCCAGCTTGTGTTTCTTCCAGTCCAGCGTTTCTCATGATGTACTCTGCATATAAGTTAAATAAGCAGGGTGACAATATACAGCCTTGACAAACTCCTTTTCCTATTTGGAACCAGTCTGTAGTTCCATGTCCAGTTCTAACTGTTGCTTCCTGACCTGCATACAGATTTCTCAAGAGGTAGATCAAGTGTTCTGGTATTCCCATCTCTTTCAGAATTTTCCACAGTTTATTGTGATGCACACAGTCAAAGGCTTTGGCATAGTCAATAAAGCAGAAATAGATGTTTTTCTGGAACTCTCTTGCTTTTTCCATGATCCAGCAGATGTTGGCAATTTGATCTCTGGTTCCTCTGCCTTTTCTTTTTTTTTTTTAATTTTATTTTATTTTTAAACTTTACAATATTGTATTGGTTGTGCCATATATTGAAATGAATCTGCCACAGGCATACATATGTTCCCCATCCTGAACTCTCCTCCCTCCTGCCTCCCCATACCATCCCTCTGGGTCGTCCCAGTGCACCAGCCCCAAGCATCCAGTATCGTGCATCGAACCTGGACTGGCGACTCGTTTCATATATGATATTATACATATTTCAATGCCATTCTCCTCTGCCTTTTCTAAAACCAGCTTGAACATCAGGAAGTTCACAGTTCACATATTGCTCAAGCCTGGCTTGGAGAATTTTGAGCATTACTTTACTAGCGTGTGAGATGAGTGCAATTGTGCGGCAGTTTGAGCATTCTTTGGCATTGCCTTTCTTTGGGATTGAATGAAAACTGACCTTTTGCAGTCTTGTGGCCACTGCTGAGTTTTCCAAATTTGCTGGCATATTGAGTGCTGCACTTTCACAGCATCATCTTTCAGGATTTGGAATAGCTGAACTGGAATTCTATCACCTACACTAGCTTTGTTCATAGTGATGCTTTCTAAGGCCCACTTGACTTCACATTCCAGGATGTCTGGCTCTAGGTCAGTGATCGCACCATCATGATTATCTGGGTCGTGAAGATCTTTTTTGTACAGTTCTTCTGTGTATTCTTGCCACCTCTTCTTAATATCTTCTGCTTCTGTTAGGTCCATACCATTTCTGTCCTTTATCGAGCTCATCTTTGCATGTAATGTTCCTTTGATATCTCTGATTTTCTTGAAGAGATCCCTAGTCTTTCCCATTCTGTTGTTTTTCTCTATTTCTTTGCATTGATCGCTGAAGAAGGCTTTCTTATCTCTTTTTGCTATTACATAGCTCATTATAAATAATGAGTTTAAACTTTATAAATACATTTTTTAACAAAGTAAAACAGGATAATATGTACTGAGCACTGCTCTTGTGCCAGAGACAGTGATAAGAACTTTACATTATCTTGTTAAATCTCATGGGGGTCCCTATTTTAAGGATGAGGAAATTGACAGCTCCATAGGCTGAAAACATAAGCCCTGATTGTGCCTGAGGCCCAAATCCTTCTCTTTACTACACAGAACTGGAGACGAATTGCAAGATAAAACTTTGGATGCTTAGAGACCACCAAACAGACAGTGATTATGTGAAGTTAAAATATAGCACTTGCTGCAAAATTTAACATGAAGTAAAGAAAGGACAAACCACTGGGTGTAACAATAGAGAATGAGGTAGGAAAAATGAGTGAAAATGTGCAAATAGAAGATAAGCTACTTTAAAAAAAAAATAGGTTCTTTCATTTAATCACATAAGTGGGACAAAAAAAGAGTTCCAAGAGATAATAGAGGGTAAAGATATAGGAATATAGGTAAATTTCTTATATACTATAGTATACATTCCTTTGAAGTTATTCATTATAGAGTATCTCTATGATAATTATATTTATGATCTTTATACTACTTTGAGATGTTCATATTTATTTTAACTAGATCACCCTCAGTGCAGTATTGAATAGAAACTGCTTTTGATTTTTTGAGATATGTGCTCTGGGGCACTAAGGCAGATTTTTCAGAACAAACAGGAATTATTATGCTTTTGTTACTATTTGCTATTTTCCTGTGGGTTTCACTTAAAGGCTAATTGAACCAAACTATCTGTAAGGTACTTATTCTAAAAAGAGATTCAGTCCAGTTGGTAATTAGTGAGACAGGGATTTCAGTATTTAGTAGAGTAGGTAGTAAAGATATTTGTAGATTGTATATAGGTTATAAAACCACAAGATCAGATCTCTTCACTTCACCCTTTTTGCCTGTGGTCTTTAGGACATTGTAAGTGAACTAACTGCTCTCTGTAGCATTGGGCGTGAACTCAGATTGCAAGCAGTGGGCAGCAGGCACGTGCAGCTATGTGTACTTGAAGGTTAATAATGTCAGAGAAAGAAAACAAATGTTACTTATGAGGACTTTGCTGGGTTTAGATGATATCCTCAAAACAGCTGTAAAATAGGTATTATTATTAATGCCTTTTCACATTTTGGAAACTGTATAAGGCATGGGGAAGTTAGATAACTTAAATATCACACAGAAAATAATTAATGGGATTGGGCTTCAAACTCAAGTCTTCATTTCAAAATTCAGTAGATGCAAATCAGCAGTTCCCCGAGGGAGTACAGTTTAGTTGAAGACCTGAACATTCTCATCCATATATTCTCCAGTCTTCTAGAAAACCCTTGTTTCAAGTTTATGGCCAATTCTGTACTTGACATGTAGTGGATTTAAAGCTACTGGTTTGAGGCCTCATTTTTAAAAACACCATTATCACACACACACACACAAACAAATAAGGTTCATTTTGACTTTGTCTCTGAATGACTAACTAATGAAATTATCAGATACATCGAAGATGAATAGCAGAGTGGCAGATATGGGCCACATAACCCAGTGTTTTGTACCATATTTTCTGAAAACACTGCCCTGCCTGTATACTTATAGCAACAGTATCAGGAGGAGAGCTTCTCCAACTCTGCTCATATTTTTTCCAACAGAATTTTATGATAGCATCACACTCTTCCATTTTATCTTCCTGCTCACTCTATCCCTGGGGCTTGGGAAGGAGTGACAAATAAGTGGTGAATTTGAGAAGAGTGATCTGTGCTTGTTTTGGCACTGTTTTCCTTTCCTCTAAGGAAGCCAGTCAGCCTGCAGACAGAATTCTCCCTCTTATTCTCCCTAGAAGGCTGGCCCCCTGCATGAGCCAACCCTGCTGTGACTGGAGGTACATGATTATCCGTTTTTGGTCTCAGGTACCAGATGCATTTCAACCTCATATGAAGCTCTGTCTTCCAAACTAAACTTGTTCAGCAATAAAGGTGATGTTTTAGCCCTGTATTATGCTACTTTTTCTTTTTCTCTCTTGGTTCAAATTGAAAGGGTAATACAGGTGGTCTTTCTTTTATCTCTCAGAGCCCCCAACATTTGGTTTTATTTTCTGAGAAAACTAAGAAATGAAAGAGGCAGTGGAATTTATAGGCTTAGCACATGGAGAGGTTTTGTTGTGCATGACTTTGGACTTCCCTGTGGGAACAGCAAACTGAATTTGGCAGACTGTCGATACTGATCATAGGCTAGGTTTGATTTTACAGTTGTGAGGTTTAAGATGGACACTGACATTTAATCTTGGCAGTTGATTGTGCTTATATTGACTCTGTCCACAGCCCATGGCTATTTCTCTGGGGACCTCCACCTTCATAAAACAAGTAAAGGATTCCTCTTATTCCTTGGCAGCAAAAGTTGAGGGATATACAATCTGTCTAATCTAAAGATGGGGTAAGGCTGAGAGACCTGAACAAGATTTCCCACCTGGCTGTGCCTCAGGTTGCAGCCTGAGAGGCAACATAAGAACTGTTTACCTTAGCTTAGCTTAGTAAGACCCTTAGCTTACTAAAGCTAAAAGAAAGGGGAAATATTTTAGGATAAACGAAAGGGGTTTTTTAATAAGTTCCTTGGACAGGTTTATGAGTGAGGGATTTAAATGGCCAGAAGCTGTGTTCCTGTTCACTACACAGCAGTGAGGCTCTAGCTTTATTTTGTTAGTGTTAAGCTTAGCATGACTTTGTAACATCAAGAGCCCCAATTTTGTCCTGCATTAAAGTCCAGGAGGAAAACTTTGGAAAGACCACTTTTGAATTCAACAGAATAGTTTGTGTGGTGGTACAAGAATCATCTGCTTCCTGGGGGAACATGACTGAGAAATTTTTAAAATTCAATATGGAGTTAAAGACAATGATCTACAGAGCACACAGCAGGCTCTTTAGCTTTCACAGTCCATAAAGACAGAGATTTCAGAAGCATCAGTAGTAGCTTCTACCTTCCATTCAGAAATCTGTTCAGTGTGATTTTGCAGTAAGATAAGGAGAAAGTTAGACCCAGGAGGCATACATCTTAGGTTAAACATTTCCTTAACAAGAGACAATCACAGATAATTCTGTGGTGTACATACTAAATATGCTTTTTGTTCCCACAAGGGATTTCAGAGCCTAATAAGAACAATCTACAATGCAGAATAACAATAATGAACCCATAGTTTATAGGAAGTGATTTGAATATACTGGATTGAACATGTATTTGTGTCTTATTTCTGCTGTCACAAATTACCAAACCTTTAGTGGCTTAAAGCAACACAAATTTATAATCTTATAGTTTTGGAGGTCACAAGTCTGAGTCTGGTGGGCTAAAATTGAGGTGTTGGTACACCTGCATTCCATATGGAAGCCCTAGGACAGAATCTGTGTCTTTGCCTTTTTCAGATTCTAGAAGCTGCCTGCATTTTCTGGCTCATGGACCCTTCCTTCATCTTCAGATTGTGCATCAGTCCAGTCTGTGCTTCCATCATCACTTCTCGTTCCTATTAGGAACCTCCTGATCATAAGGTTCAAAGGAACCTCTTGCTCATAAGGAAGTTTCTATTAGGAACCTTCCTCTCACAAGGACTCTTTGTGATTACTTTGGGTCTACTTGGATAATTAAGGATAATCTCCCCATCTCAAGACTTTTAATAAAATCTATAAAGTCCCTTTGCCATGTAAGTAATAAGCTTATAGGTCCAGAGATTAGGACCTAGTATGTGTTTATCTTTGGGATCATTGTTTATCCTACCACAAGAACAAAAGTTTTCTCAAATAAAACTTTGTGACTAGTGCGCAATGCTTTGTTTTGCTGATTAGATGCTAAGCCATGTCCAACTCTCTGTGACTCCATGGACTGTAACTTGCTAGGCTCCTCTGTTCTTGGGATTTCCCAGGCAAGAATACTGGAATGGTTGCTATTTCCATGCTTACAATACTACTATTAGAGGGGAGATAAATGTTTTTATGCATTTTGTGATTAGAGTATTAATTGCCATTTAATCTGATTGAAGGGACTCTGAGATATTAGTGAATGTAGCTGAACATTACTTGGAATGGAAATAGAGTTAGAAAATATTTTTCAGTTCTGACTAAAGACTAGTCTTGGATTTAATGTGCTATTCTGAGTCATTTCTGAAGTGTGGAGGTTAATAGAAAAATAAAGCTGAAATCCCAGGTGGCTCAGTGGTAAAGAACCTGACGGGCAATACAGGAGACATAAGAGATGTGGGTTCAATCCCTAGGTTGGGAAGATCCCCTGGAGGAGAGCATAGCAACTCATTCCAGTATTCTTGCCTGGAAAGTCCCTTGGGCAGAGGAACTTGGTGGGCTACAGTCCATGGGGTAGCAAAGAGTCAGACACCACTTACCAACTGAGCATTGCAGATAAACAGGAAATGTGGAGAGAGGAATTTCCCCAAGGAAACAGTGACCCATGGATGATGTAACATGGGTTCCTTCTCCTATGGGAAAGAGGGAATCTACACAAGAGGGCTGTGTAGACAAAAAATGATGTAGAGTAAGGATTCATCCAATAGGTCAACAGAACTAAAAGCTGGGGGATATTAAGAATTTTCTTCCCCAGTTCTATTTCCTCCTTGTTAAGATAGTCCAGTTTTTATTACACATGGTCTTTCTCCTCCCATTGACTCAATCCTCCTCCTCTGGAATGGAACAGTGGGATGATTTACCTGGTTGGTATATTTTGGAAGAATAGCTTACCTGGGAGTTTGGTTCAACTTCAGTCTTCTAAACTCTTTGGAAGCCCACTTGCTCACAGAGAGCTGTGGTCTTCGTTTTGTCCTAGCCTGTTCTCTTCATATGTGAGAAACCTGTCTTACTCCAACACTATTGTAATTTGGTAAATATGTCTTATTAATTCTAGGATTCAGTTAGCGTACCCATTTGTCTTATTTCTCAATTTATAAAACATCCAGTAGGAATGGAGGATGTTATTTATTTGGTCATCTTAGAGATCACAGAAACAATGAGTACAGAGATTTAGTTCAGCATTTCCATGTAGCATTTGTGTTTTAGCAAATAATTTTCTGAAATGTTGCTTTATATTCAATTAAAAAAATTGAGTTAAAAAAAGTTAAACAAGAGTTTATTTAACTATTTCATTCAACCTACAATAGGAATTCCCAAAGTCTTTGATATGGTAATATGTACTGTGATTCTCTGAAGCACAAGGAGATTTTGAAATGTATTTGTTTCTTGAATAGATCATTGTTTTGTTTTTCCATAGATTATTTTTGCTCCTTTGGTGTTTAAAAACTTAAATGCTATATTTGAAAACTTGACTATTGGGTTAAACAATGCTTTTGAAATGTATTTGACTTTATTTATATTTGAATGGAGCTTCTTCAATGACCTTGGAAGTCATACCATCTTTCAGTTCCATAACCTGAAGAATTTTTAACTATAGGTATACAGAATAACTAAAATAACTAATGAAGACTGTCATTATGAAAAAATACAGAGCTATATTTTCTACATTATTGAAAATAATAAAAAACAGTTTAAAAACTGTGTATTAAATTCATAAAATATGATGAAAACTTGGTTAATAAACTACCCAGTACATTTAATCTCACACGTCACAAAACTCCAAATGAGAAAATGCACACTACATTTAACCTCATAAGCTAAAAAACTTCAAATGACTTTCTGTGCGTTGGCAATGACACGAGAAAAAAATGCTTTGTTGTGCATTTGCTAACTGTGGGGTTTCTTTTTGTTTCATAATGAAGATAGTTGATGTCACCTTTTCTCCTTTGCTTTTTGGATTTCATAACGTATCAACTCAAGAAGTTAGAAAAGCAAATCTTGGATGAACGTAAAGAAGACAGTATCAATAAAATAAGATAACCATATAAATTAATATGACACAAAAAATATCAAAAAGAAAAGAGCATCAAATAGACAAGATTATCGTAACAATACCTGATTGTTTGAGAGGTTGATGAACACATTTAATTCAATATTAATTAAGAGAAAAGAGAAGTGACAAAAAAAGTAGTAAAGGTAATTTTAAAACATAATACTATATGAAAAATAGAACTAAAAATGACAAGTGATTACAATAACAACTTTGCATCTATAATTAAGCTTGAGAGATCAGAAGGAAAGATGTTTCCTTGAGAATGTCATTTTAAAATATTGTTTTAAAAGAAATTTTTAAGTGCCAAAGGCATTCCTAGTTAAAATTTCCCTACCCTAAATTCCAAACAATTTTTAGTAGCAAGCTCATATCAAGAGAGATACACGTCCTAACATTTATAAGTTCTCTACACAATAAAAGCAGAAATTTCATGAACTCATTTACTGGATGTAATATAATTTTGAAACAAAAAAGAGATTAAACTGTGAAAGGAAAATTATAGAAAATATCACTCAATTTAAGTATAAAATCCCGTAAGCACATTGACAAAAGAAATTAAAAAATATTTCAAAAAGAAAAAGATACATGACTAGATTTACTTGTAAGCAATAAAAAATCCATTAATATAAATCTCAACATTAAAGGAGAAAAATCATATAATCAATTTGGCCACAGTGATTTGATAGTTGCAAAGAGCAGTTGAGCTACTCAGATTTCACTTGGGACTGATGAATCGAAAGCAAAACCTTTTGTTAACTAGGATGTAAGGCTTAAGATCCTTAACTTATCAAAATAAATCAACTGCTACATATCCCCCACCATTCTTTATTTCTATTTCTATAGTTCTTAATGGAAGCAGCTGATATTCAAAGCAAATTATTTAATTTTGTAACATGGTAGCAATTCCTGTTAATGATATTTTATTTTTCAGCAATGTACTGGAGATGGTCAATTGAATAAATCAAGAGAAATAAATCCATGACTGAATAAAGCTCAAAAATTATATAATTAAAGAAGATATAAAAAAAAATCTCAAAAAATTTGATAGATGAAAGATCCATAAAACTGTATAAAACTTTAGGTGGCAAAAGTCTATGTTTATGCACACAATACGATTAACCAGTTTTTTTTTACTTTTCACTCAGTAGTAAATGATATTCTTTATAGGTGCTTATATATGCAACCAAAATCCAAAAAAAAAAAATCATTCTGATATCTGATATGATATATATAAAGTGCAGAACAGTGGTTATTTCTAGAGGAAAAGCACACAGGCTAGAGGTAGAGCTTAAGGTGACAATGTAAATTTTAAAGAACTTTTTAAACAGATATGGGTTTATTTTTAAGAAAACTTTTTAAAAGAGATATTTTGAAGAGCTCTATACTTCCTTCTGTCACCAGGAACAAAGGGTGGAAGACCTAAATAAACATTTCTCCAAAGAAGACATACAGATGGCCAAGAGGCACATGGGAAGATGCTCAACATCACTAATTATTAGAAAAATACAAGCTGTAACACATCACATTAGTCAGAATGGCCATCATTGAAAAAATCTACAAAAAATAAATACTGGAGAGGGTATAGAGAAAAGGGAACTCTCTTACCCTGTGAGTGAGAATGTAAATTCATACAACCATTTTGGAGAACAGTATAGAGTTTCCTTAAAAATGTAAAAGTAGAACTACTATATGATGCAGCAATCCCACCCTGGGAATATATTAGGAGAAAATCATAATTCAAAAAGATCCATGCACCACAATGTTCATTGCATCACTATTTACAATAGCCAGGATATAGAAGCAACCTAAAAGCACATCAACAGAAGAATGAATAAAAAGATGTGGTACATAGACCCAATAGAGTATTATTCAGCCATAAAAAAAGAATGAAACTACTTGCAGCCATGGATGGATCTAAAGAGAAAAATAAAACTATTATATAGTAAAAAAAAATAAATAAATAAAGACTGTTATACAGAGTGAAAGAAGTCAGAAAGAGAAAATTAAATATTGTATATCAATGCATATATGTGGAATCTAGAAAAAGAGTACAGATGAACCTATTTACAAAGTGGAAATAGAGACACAGACATAGAGATCAAATATATGGACACCAAGATGGGTGGGGGCCGGCATGGGATAAACTGGGAGATTGGGATTGACATATATACACTACTATGTATAAAACAGACACCTGATGAGAACCTACTGCATAGCACAAGGGGGAGAAAAAAAGAAGGTGCAATCTGTTTGTAGGCCATATATTAAATTAACCTTAAAAAATACATTGCAATACACATTGTAGCTGTTTATTTGCTAAGTCATGTCAGACTCTTTTATGAGTCCATGGACTATAGCCCACCAGGCTCCTTTGACCATGGGATTTTCCAGGCAAGAATACTGGAGAGGGTTGCCATTTCCTTTTCCAGGGGATCTTCCTGACCCCAAATCCACATCTCCTGAAAGCATCTCCTGCTTTGCAGGCAAACTGTTTACTGCTGAGATACCAGGGAAGACTCTCCAATATACATTGTAGTAAGTCAGTTCAGTCATGTCCTACTCTTTGCAACCACATTGACTGTAGCCTGCCAGACTCCTCTGTTAATGGGATTTTCCAACCAAGAATACTGGAATAGATTGTCATGACCTTCACCAGTATACATTGTTCTGTGCTTAGTCACATAGTTGTATTGATTCTTTGAGATCCCATGCTCTGTAGCCCACCAGGCTCCTCTGTCATGGGGCTTCTCCAGGCAAGAATACTGGAGTGGTTTGCCATGACGTCCTCCAGGGGATTTCCCAACCCAGGGACTGAACCCAGGGTCTCACAAATTGCAGGCAATTCTTCACCATCTGAGTCACCAGGGAGTGTGCAGACATACTGTTTGATTTCCCCTTATATGAGAGACCTCCAACGTCAAATTCATAGAGTCAGAAAGTACACTGATATATGCCTGGGGCCTCAGGGTGGAGGTGGGGAAGGGAAATGGGGAGTTATTGTTTAACAGGGACAGAGTTTCAGTCAAGGAAGGTAAAGAATTTGGGAGAAGGAAGTTGGTGAGAGTTGCACAACAATATGGATGTACTTAGTGCCATGAACTGTAAAGTTAAATATGGTTAAAATATATGATTTATATTATGTGAATTTACCACAATAAAATATTTAAAAAATTTTTTCTAATATCTTCTGTAAAACATTAGTTTATCACATGAAGTATGCCACATAATGCTTTTCTTGGACTAATTTATTTCCCAGAAAATTAAGTGATTGAACTCTACAATCTCTTTAAGTTTTCTTTTTTAGCTAAGATTGATTGAACTGAAATTTGCAATTGTAAATCTTAAATTAGCTAACTTGTTTAATTTGTGGTCAATTCATTGACCTTGATGTTCCTAGAATAATATTTGGATCAATAGTGATGGCAAACTTTGATTTTGAAATAGTCCTTTCTCTTATAAATAGGTTTTATAAAGTTTATTTTAAATATTTTACAATAAAGCCACATATAACAACCTCAAGTTAACCATTAATGGTTGATAACCGTTTACTGATACCTCAGTCCATGTTACTTACATGTGCCTCATTATGGGAGAAATGTACATTTCCTATGGGACATGATCTCAATTAAATTCTCACATGAACTGCATGAAATTTCTTTTCTTTTAACAGTTAAGGAATGATTAGCTTTATAAAGGGTAAGTAACTTTCTCAAATATGCTTGGGTGGATTTTTTTTTAAAGGGCTCATAAACTATAGCAAGAAGTTAAACCCAGATTGTGCTGTGCTGGGCTTAGTCGCTCAGATATGTCTGACTCTCTGCAATCCCATTGAATGTAGTCCACCAGGCTCCTCTGTCCGTGGGGATTCTCCAAGCAAAAATACTAGAGTGGGTTGCCATGCCCTCTTCCAGGTGGTCTTCCCAACCCAGGGATTGAATCCACATCTCCCATATTGTAGTCAGGTTTTCTTACCGTCTGAGCCACCAGGGAATCCCAGATTATCTGACTCTAAATTCCGGGCTGGTTCCACTACATCTTACTAATCATGAAAATACACCAATGGTTGATAATGGTGTCTTAGGTTGGATGTTGACCTACTTTGGAGGGTCTCGTGAAGAACAAAGTATATTTCAACATATCCTGGGAAGTTGCCATAGTTTTTGTGTTTTTGCTTGTTTGTTTTACCTTTATCTCCTCCTCAGTGTCTTTGATCCATCACATGCTTCAGGAGAGATGATTCAGCAGTAAAATTTCTGATGGACTGCTTGAGCTGATACACTGACCCGTTAAGGTTGGAAGCACTGCTGCACACTGCAGTTATAAGTATTGCAATGCTCCCTCTCCCTGACATGATCTTCTTTTAGTTTGAATACAGTCCTAGATTTGCTCTATCTTTCACTTTTCCTTTCTTTCTCAGACATGTTGTATAACAGAGGTTCTTCTTGATGATGAATAGTAATAGAATACACATTTTGGTAACTGACTATTCCGAAAAATATGCCTAAAATTCAACTACTTGCTGTGATACTTTAAACATCTCAAAATTGTTAAGATTAGGAGGCCACTGTAGGTTCAATATTGTTTTTAAAAGGTTAATGTTCTGAAAAGTTTTGGTTTGGTTTTCACTGTTAGTTTGATTTTTAGCATCAGAATCATCATAGGTTTGATTGCTATAACTTCCCATTTAAGATTATGGACTTGGCATTATCAAAATTAAGGTCTTATTTTCATAAGACTTTATATTAATGAAATCTTATATAAAACATTTCTCTCCAAATTTTATATACTAGACATTAAATATTAAGAAATTCTCAAAGCAAATAAAAATAATCAAGACCAAGAGTAAACCACTTTAAACCCTGCTATCTTCTCAATGTTTGGAGGATTTAGGAGGGGAGCGCAGCTACTCGTACACCCCTGACTGAAGACCAAAGGATTCCAGAAAAACATCCACCTCTGTCTCATCAACTATGCTAAAGCCTTTGACTGTGTGGACCATAAAAATCTGTGGAAAATTCTTAAAGAGATGGGAACACCAGACCATCTTACTGTCTCCTGAGAAACCTGTATGTGGATCAAGAAGCAACAGTTAGAACCCTATAGAGAATAACTGATTGGTTCAGGATTGAGAAAGAATTATGACAGGGCTGTCTGCTGTCACAATGTTTATTTAATCTATACTCTGAGCACATCATGAGAAATCCTGGGCTGGATGAGTTATAAGATGGAATCAGGATAGGTGGGAGAAACATCAACAACCTCAGATACACAAATAATGCCACTCTAATGGCTGAAAGTGAAGAGGAACTAAAAAGCCTCTTGATAAGGGTGAAGGAGGAGAGTGAAAGAACCAGCTTAAAACTAAGATCATGGAATCTAGCTCCATTACTTCATAGCAAATAGAAGGGGAAAATGTGGAAGTAGTGACAGATTTCCTCTTCTTGGGCTCTAAAATCACTGTGAATGTTGACTGCAGCTGCAAAATCAGAAGACAATTGCTTCTTAGCAGGAAATTTATAACAAATTTGTGTGTTGAAAAGTGGAGACATTACTCTGCAGACAAAGGTCTGTAGAGTCAAGGCTAATGTCTTCCCAGTGATCATGTCCAATTGTGAGAGCTGTACCATAAAGAAGGCAGAGCACAAAGAATTGATGCCTTTGAACTGTGGTGTTGGAGAAGACTACTGAGAGTTATTTGGACAGCAATGAGATCAAGCCAGTTAGTCTTAAGGGAAATCAACCCTGAATACTCACTGGAAAGACTGATGCTAAAGCTGAAGCTCCAGATTTTGGCCACCTGATACGAACAGCCTACTCATTGGAAAAGTCCCTGATGCTGGGGAAGATTGTGGTCATAAGGAGAAGAGGGTATCAGAGAATAATGCTGGATGGCATCACCAATGCAATGGACATGAACTTGGGCAAACTTTGGGAGATGTGAGGGGCAGAGAGGACTGGCATGCTGCAGTCCATGGGGTCCCATAGAGTCGGACATGAATGTGCAACGGGACAACAACAATCTTCTCTATAATTTTAAAATATTGTCAGTCATGTTGATTGAAATATGCTTTGAGAGAAACAATGATATCACTATGCTCTTACCCTTTTTTAACTAGTCCTTCTTATTACACTTTATATTTTTTACAGAAGAAAGAGTAATATTGAATGTAAGCTCAGGTGGGTTATTTTCCTTTCTGACCTTTTTTAAAGCAAAATCACTGTTGTCCTAAAAAAGAGTAAAGAGAAACTGAAATTGAATTAATAAACTGTATTTACTTTAATTTTCCACATGGTAGACTGGGATAACATAAGCAAGAAATCATATTCAATGGAAGTAATGGGAATCTCTTATTGTGAACTTTCTATGTGAATAGCACTTTCTTTTAATCTCAAGTAATCTTCTTAGCAAACTCAGTCTTCACACTTCAGTATTATTGTCATTACCATTTTCCAGGAAATGATCAAATTGTTGCTTGCCCAAGGTCAGGTAGCTAGTAAATGTGCAGTGAAGATGTAGACCCAGCCATCTTGATCTATAGTGCCCATATGTGCAATTAAGCTAAAATGCCATGGTGGGTTTCAGAATTTGTTAACTTTACTTATCGTTTTGTACATATTATGAATCCTATTTTACAGTTGTAGGACATGTGAAACAATCATAAGTCACAGAGTCATGATACCTGCATGAAACCTAGATTAGAAGGTAATTAGGGAGATACTTGATCATTTGCTATTTTGATCTAAACATAAAAATAATTAATGCTATGATTTGGGTAACATCTAACAGTACAAATGAAATTATTATTAAATCAGCATGCGTGTGGTTTAGAGACAGAACTAATAGAGAAAACCATATTATTATTTGCATTCTTCTAATGGCACCCCACTCTGGTACTCTTGCCTGGAAAATCCCATGGATGGAGGAGCCTGGTAGGCTGCAGTCCATGGGGTCACTAAGAGTCAAGACACGCTGAGCAATTTCACTTTCACTTTTCACTTTCATGCATTGGAGAAGGAAATGGCAACCCACTCCCGTGTTCTTGCCTGGAGAATCCCAGGGACGGGGGAGCCTGGTTGGCTGCCGTCTATGGGGTCGCACAGAGTCGGACACGACTGAAGTGACTTAGCAGCAACCAGCATATGCCAGCAAAGTTGGAAAACTCAGCAGTGGCCACAGGACTAGAAAAGGTCAGTTTTCATTCCAATCCCAAAGAAAGGCAACGCCTAAGAATGCTCAAACTACCACACAATTGCACTCAGACATGACTGAAGCGACTTAGTAGCAGCAGCAGCAGCAGCAGCATACGCTAGTAAAGTAATGCTCAAAATTCTCCAGGCCAGGCTTCAGCAATACGTGAACCGTGAACTTCCAGATGTTCAACCTGGTTTTAGAAAAGGCAGAGGAACCAGAGATCAAATTGACAACAACTGCTGGATCATCGAAAAAGCAAGAGAGTTCCAGAAAAACATCTATTTCTGCTTTATTGACTATGGCAAAGCCTTTGACTGTGTGGATCAAATAAACTGTGGAAAATTCTGAAAGAGATGGGAATACCAGACCACCTGACCTGCCTCTTGAGAAAGCTGTATGCAGGTCAGGAAGTAATAGTTAGAACTGGATATGGAACAACAGACTGGTTCCAAATAGAAAAAGGAGTATGTCAAGGCTGTATATTGTCACCCTGCTTATTTAACTTATATGCAGAGTACATCATGAGAAACGCTGGGCTGGAAGAAACACAAGCTGCAATCAAGATTGCCGGGAGAAATATCAATAACCTCCAATAGGCAGATGACGCCACCCTTATGGCAGAAAGTGAAGAGGAACTAAAAAGCCTCTTTATGAAAGTAAAAGAAGAGAGTGAAAAAGTTGGCTTAAAGCTCAACATTCAGAAAATGAAGATCATGGCATTTGGTCCCATCATTTCATGGGAAATAGATGGGGAAACAGTGGAAACAGTGTCAGACTTTTTTTTGGGGTGGGGGGTGGCTCCAAAATAACTTCAGATGTTGATTGCAGCCATGAAATTAAAAGATGCTTACTCCTTGGAAAGAAAGTTATGACCAACCTAGATAGCATATTAAAAAGCAGAGACATTAGTTTGCCAACAAAGGACTGTCTAGTCAAGGCTATGGTTTTTCCAGTGGTCATATATGGATGTGAGAGCTGGACTGTGAAGAAAGCTGAGCACCAAAGAATTGATGCTTTTGAACTGTGGTGTTAGAGAAGACTCCTGAGAGTCCCTTGGACTGCAAGGAGATCCAACCAGTCCATTCTAAAGTAGATCAGTCCTGGGTATTCATTGGAAGGACTGATGTTAAAGCTGAAACTCCAATCTTTGGCCATCTTATGCAAAGAGTTGACTCATTGGAAAAGACTCTGATGCTGGGAGGGATTGGGAGCAAGAGGAAAAGGGGACGACAGAGGATGAGATGGCTGGATGGCATTACCAACTTGATGGACGTGAGTTTGAGTGAACTCCGAGAGTTGGTGATGGACCAGGGAGGCCTGGCATGCTGCGATTCATGGGGTCGCAGAGTCGGACACGACTTGGCGACTGAACTGAACCAGCATATTTTTTTCATATTTAATTTTATTAATATCTTTTATTTTATTAGTGTTATTAAAACATGGTTCCAAAAGCTGATGTTTTCACAAAAATTATCCTAGTTTTCAAAAAAAACAATTTCTTTTTAGTACAGAAGGAAGATATAAGTGATCTGTTGTGATTTCTCCTCACCTGACAGCTGTGGGTTAACCTTCATTTCGGACCCAGAGAAATGGTAGATAAGAGTCAAAAATGTAGATATAATCACCCAGGCATTTAAAGGGTTAGGTTGTCTTATTATACACATAGCCCTTTTTTTTTTTTTTAAGAAAACAACTATGAAAGGGATGGTAATTTACATTTCAAAATGAAGGAAAATAGGGGTCATGGATCTTTTCAAAGGAAAGAAAAGCCTGGAACTGGAAGATGGCTATTTTTTACCTTCAAGTTTCTAAATTATTCTTTAAGGTGAGGAAGTTGAAAATCTTAGTTCTAGTTAGGGTGCTGACCAAGCAGGCTGGTGTCAGCTCAGATCCTGAGGTATTCAGGGGTGGAATGAGTGCAAAATAATGTGTATGGGGTAGAAACAGGAATGGAGTAAGGAGCTGGGCAGAACTGAATGAAGAGGTCTCAGCTCAATAGTGCATTTTGTCTATGTGGGATGTAGTGCTTTGAATTAACAAAAAAAAATCACAGTACACAGGAAGCTATACTGGTAAATGGGGTGTGAAGAAATTAATGATTTCTAAGTAATCAAGTAAAAATAAATGCAAAATGGCAATATAAGTGTTAAAATGAAATTCCAGACTTTAGACAGATTTTTAAAAAGTATTCACTGAATTCTTGGGTTCATTCATCCATGTATCTATGCAAGTATATACCCATCCACCCATTTAACAAAAATGCTTTGTGAGTTGGTAGGATGCTGGGATTCTGCATGAATAAAATAATACAGTCCCTGTCATCACTAATTTTACATTCTTTGGAGGAATAAATTAAACAATTAACTTCATGTAACTAAATAGTTATAACTGAAATATATACTATAAATGCCAAAGACAGGATGCTGTGACAATTAGCAGTGAAATAACCTGCAGTGTGGGAAATGAGTGAATAGCTCTTTGAGCAAGTGTCACTTAACCTGAAAGAGAAGGAGGAAGTGATCAGTAAACGGGACGCAGGAAGTGAGCTTCCATGTAAACTACCTGATTACTTGCAGAAGATAGAGGTCATTTTGACTGAACTAGCAACAGAGGGAGTTGAGTGACAGAAAATTATTTTGAAAGGATAAGCAGTAATCAATCATTCAGGGAATTTTAAGGACAATTTTTGCAGTTATTGAACTTTGTAAGCCAGAAAAATATTTTATTTTGAAGACATATCCCCAATCTACATGAGAAAATATGGCATTGGTATGCAGGAAAATATTCAAAATGCCCAGCTATAATAAATAGTCTGGATAAATTAATGAATATCGAGATAGGAAAAAAATCCTGAAAACTTTTAGATAGAAAAAGAGTTCCCCTCTGCTTAGTTTGGGGACAACCAAATTGGCTTAGAGCTTTCACCCAGCAACATTCAATGCAAGAAGATGAAGTAGTGAAAGGTTGTTGTTGAATCACGTGAATATACCAGGATTCTTGGCCCCCAGAGGAGAAGAATTCAATCCGGGGCCAGAGACGAGGCTTGATCGCTCAGAGCTTTTGTGTAATAAAGTTTTATTAAAGTATAAAGGATATAGAGAAAGCTTCTGATATAGGCATCAGAAGGGGGCAGAAAGAGTACCTGCTTGCTAGTGTTAACAATGAAGTTATATACTCTCCAGTGAATCCAAAGAATGTCTGGAGGTTGTAAAGACCTCACCAGACCTACTCCCATAATTTACATTTTAAGATAAGAGAAGGTTTAATCCAGAGACTGTCCTTAGGCAAGATACACTATTGTTATATAATCCTAAGGAAGGTGGAGAAAGAAAAAGTTTGTCCTTTCTTCCTGCTTGAGAATTCCAGACCCCTCTCTCCTTGGGAACCCCTAGACTCCTTATCAAACTGCCTAGGAACTGATTTTCTCAGTAGTAATGTGCCAATAGTTTCAGATCATAGGAGGTATGAGCAAGGAATATTAATTCAACCTCAAAGTGACTCAAGGATAAAGATGAAGTGGACATTTACAAACACCAAGGTGGTTAAGGAATATAGAATCCATGAGCACCTCTTAAAAAAAAATACACTGGATAAGGGAATGTACTCAATTAAGTACCTCAGATAAGCAAACCAGAGAGTAATTGTAAAGCCAAGTATCAAAAATAGTCAGCCCTTTCTAAGTGTCTACTGTATGGAAGGTATGTCCTAAGTGATTTTTTGGTGGTTCCTCATTTGTTCCTTACGCAGTCTCACAAGATAATTTATGCCATTACTCGCTTTTACGAATAGGGTAACTAAGACTGAGGGAGGTTAGGACATTTCCCCAAGGTCAGGACTGAGCCAATGTGAGACACCATCAAGAGATGAAAGAGTGAGAAGAGAGTGGGATCCGATCTCAAATTAAACCATGAAATTGTATTTTGAATATGAAATTAATTTTTAAAAAATAACAACATTGAAACCTACAATGACCTTCCAAAATAGACAATTTTTGATATATTTAAAGTTTAACTGCAGGTAGTTGAATTTGAGAAGGTATATTTTTCTGAAAAGTCAGTTATAGAATTGATTACCTTGGCTCCATCCTTGTCAAATAATTGAGCATAGCTTTGCCTCTCTATAAAGACCTTTAGGTGACCTCTTCATATTGTCATCTGGTCCATGTTTCAATAAGCATAACTTGTCCTTTCAGGTTTAGGGATGATGAGATCTTCAATGTTACTAGCCTTAAAGATTCTGCACTATCTCTTTTTGGTTTACTTGAACCCGTATATGCTTTGCAAATAGCCCTTTTATTCAACTCATCAAATTATCCAGTTTGTTTGTTCTATCTCTTTCCTACCCTAATCATTCCTGAACAATCCTCTAATAAAATACTTAATTATATTTTAGGAAAGATTATGCCACCATGTCAAATGATTATACCTTATTTTGCCAAGTACATACCAAGCACATTAATGCTTAATAGTGAGGTGCTTAATTAGTTAGGTACTTATGGACTGTCTGTGGAACACTGAGGTTTTTAATTAAGATGTTAAAATAATATGTGATTATATTTAGAGTTTATCATATTATTTCTGTGTTCCTGGATGAAAAATGATGACTCTTTCAAAAGGCATGTCGGAAAGCCCATTCTTAAAAAATTAGCATAATTAATCACTGTGACATCATTGCATAAAGTCTGATTTCCATAAAGATCTAAAGTAAAAATAGAGAGTCTTTAAGAAAGAGATGTTCTTTCTCACCCAATAATACTGAAAGATACTACAGCTGACCCTTGAACAATGTGGTGGTTAGGGATGCCAACTCTCAATGCAGTCAAAAATCCCAGTACAGCTTTACTGTTGGCCCTCCATATCAGCAACTCCTGCATCCATGGAGTCAACCAACCACAGAGTGAAGGACTATAGTACATGTTTAGTGAAGAAAATCTGTGTATAAGGGGACCTGTGTAGTTCAGACCTGTGTTGTTCAAGGTCGCCTGTTATAACAGTGATGCTTTTAGCAGATTTATCTTCACCTCTGATCCTGGAAGACCAACTATAACTCTGTGATGGACAACTCCTCATTGTGGAAAAACCAAGTGCTCCTCTACGCACTGAATGAATTTGACATATTCATTTAGAGATAGTTTAGTCCCAAACTATTATTCTTTGATATGCTGAAAAATAGGATGTCAGAGTTTTCTAGTCCCTTAGATTATTATTCTTTCCCATCACTTTATGGACAGGATCCCAGTGAGAATGTGTACTGCTCTAGAGTTGTTACAAATGGTAAGTTTGAAAATTTTGTACATTTGCATTGTAGGTAGCTGCTAAGCCACACTGAGAGATGGTTTCTTAAAGAGAAAGCCCCTTATTTCTAAAAGTTATGTTGACATAACTGTGTGGCATTCCTGACAAATCAAACCAGGATGCCACTTTCAGCTCTGGCCCCAGAACCTCCAGTGTGATCCCATAGTCTCCCCCCCACCCGCCCCTTTTTTCCTTCACTTGGTGTCTATTAGCCAAATATAAAGAATGCAGTAAAGAACATACAAGACCTAGGGAATGGAGGAGTCACTCGATTAAAGGGTCCTCTGTCACTGAAGGGATACATGAAGGGAAGTCACTTAGGCCAATAAGTTACAGGTCATTTGGTTACTTTTGCTACTACCTAGGGGGTTGATCAGAGTCAGACAGGACTGAACAACTTCACTTTCACTTTTCACCTTCATGCATTGGAGAAGGAAATGGCAACCCACTCCAGTGTTCTTGCCTGGAGAATCCCAGGGACGGTGGAACCTGGTGGGCTGCCATCTATGGGGTCGCACAAAGTTGGACATGACTGAAGCGACTTAGCAGTAGCAGCAGCAGTGAGTAGAAAAGATGTAATCATTATATGATCATCTTTGTGATAGGAAGAATTTTTCTTAAATTTATCTATCTTAGTTATAAAGCTCACAAGTGTATGCATGAGAACCTGTTATTGGGAGTGGGAAATATTTAGTTTAATCTCAGTGGATTTCTTTTCAAGTTTAAATATCTTTATTGCCAATGTTTTAAAAATTTTTACCCTAGAATCTATGGTTAAGTATAAATTTGTATATCAGATCAGATCAGATCAGTCGCTCAGTCGTGTCCAACTCTTTGCAACCCCATGAATTGCAGCACACCAGGCCTCCCTGTCCATCACCAACTCCCGGAGTTCACCCAGACCCGTGTCCATTGAGTCAGTGATGCCATCCAGCCATCTCATTCTCTGTCGTCCCCTTCTCCTCTTGCCCCCAATCCTTCCCAGCATCAGTCAAATAAAGAAAAAACATATATACTTTTATCATAAAGAAAAATTACTAACACTGTTGTTTTTTTGCATACATGGCAGACACTAAAAAGGAGATGATATAACATCATTTAATTTTCATCTCTCTCTCTCTCTCTAGTCACTGTTATCAAAAGCTGCATGTCAATTGACTATTTACCAAGGCCATGTTGGTTACACCTAGACTATGTTGGTATTTCCAGAACTTTTAATTCATGTTTAGTTTATTAGCTTCAATGAAGCCCCTTATATTTCTTTGATCAGTTGCATGAATAACTCTTAAACCAATCACTAACATGAAGAATAAGAAGTTATTGTAGTTATTGGAATGAAGTTACTGTAGTTATTGGAATGAGCTAAAAAATTGTTTCTAGGAGGCGTCTATACATAATTTCCCCTCATTCTCTCAAAATCTCTTTATTTGTTTAATTATATAGATATAAAAGCTGAGACTCAGAAGTAGTAAGCAACATGCCTAAACCACCAAGCTTATCAATGACAAAGTAAAAAACAAAATCTCCCAAGCCCTAGCTTTTAATTTAGTGTTCTTGTCTACTTCAAGATCTATCCACAGGGACAGCCTGTGACTTGATACTGTGCTGTTCTATGGTAGGTGCTTAATAAGTACTGATTAATTGTTATGATGAATGTTGTCAACCCTGATTTTTATGACATGCAGTTTAACATATTTTTCTGTTAAAATATGTCCAGTGAGAGCCATATCCTAGGGATACAAATTAATATGGGAGAAAAATGCTTCTCTCTGCAGTTGTAAATACCAAAATTTAATTTCTCTAAATTAAATTTTAGAGAAATTTAAAATTTAATTTCTCTAAGCCATATTTTTTATTGCTCACAGTTTCACATAACAGATTAGAAAGACAAGACCAGACAGACAACCTACACAGGAATTTGGGCCAAGACAGGATGAGATCTGCCCATGGGAAGTGGTCTTTTGTGTAGATCTCTGCTTCATAATAGAAGTTTAAATCTGAGTCAAAACTAACTACTACCAGTAGCTGATGTTAGGGAAATGGCTGGGAAGATGACAATTCAAATCGTCCTCTACCACTATTGGGTATTCGTATAGCATTTTTTTATTTTTATTTTTTTAATTAGAGAGGAATGAGGAAAGTTTCATGGAAGGAAAGAAACTGTTACATAATTCCAGCTATGGCTGGGCATTTTCATATTGGTTGCTGTGGAATATTTTAGTAATTTAAGAAATTAGCATAAGCTACAGTCTTATAATGTAAGAAAAAATGATTAATCAGAATTTCTGAACAGTGACATTTCAAAAATTACTCAGTTAGGATGAAGGCCTCTTACTTGTCAGTTCTTAGTTATCTTGCTCATGCATTTTGATGGATGTTTGAAGTTCTAATGGCTGCTGTGGTAATTATGAAACTCCATGAATTCTATTAGAGATTCTCTGGTTAAGGGCTGAGACCTGTTTTGTGCCATCAGAGGTGACACTGTGCAAGGGGAAAGTGGAATGCTGAATTATCAATAGTAAAGAAACCAGGCTGAAAATTCTGAGCATTCAGTTATGCCCTGGAAATGCCAAACCTTTGGATTATGGACCCTGTCCCGAAGTAAGTGTCACCACCAAAAACTAAGTTCCAAATCAAAATGAACTCTTCTCAGCAAAGAATAAAACCTAATCTCACAAAACCTGAAAGGGTCCTGACGGAAGTCTGTGTGTGTTGAAGGTAAGACTGTATATAACCAGACACCCCAGTGCATGTTGTCTGCAATGTTGAACCTACACCCCAAAATGCAATGCCCCACCAGGAGGCTAGAAACAAAGGAATCAACCCTAAGAATACAATTTTCTGTATTCAGAACAACAAAGAAAAAGAGAAAAAGTGAGTACAGCCAAGAAAAAAAAATAGATTGTATAGTGAGAACAAATTGTGCATTTTATACCCTACCTCTCATTAGGAATCATGGTGGCTGGGAGACACAGAACAGCATCTTTAAGTTAGTACAAGAGAAGGAAATGTGAAACAAGAATAATTCTACATCCCTCCAAAAAAATGAATTAAATATAAAAAAACAACGGTAAAATAAAGACACGTTCAAACAAATAAAAGTCTGCTGTTGCCTGTTTTGTTTTTGCTTTAAGCACCTTGTATTCTCTAAGGTCTTTAAGTATTTTAGGCTGTCGTTTTTCTTTTTTACAAATTTTTCTATTTTTATTTTCAATCTGCAAAACTTCTTTGCATTTAGATAAATTGCATTTATTTATCTATCTATATATTTAATAAATATAAATTTATTTAATAAATTTTATTAATTTTTAAATATTTAATAAAATTTTAATTTATTTAATATTTAATAAATTTTAATAAATTTTAAGATGGCCTCCTCAGAAGCAGAGCCTGAGATGAGGATTCAGATGCAGATGGTTTATGTATCAGCACCAACTGGTACAGGAGTAGGAGAGTAGGCTGAGGAAGGGAAGGATTTTCCTAAAGAAATCTATATCACATGGACAATAATAATAAGGAATATCATTACCAAATAAGTTGAAGAAGGCAATCAAAATTGACAGGAGAGTTTTATTTTAAAGTAGAGATCTCTTAAATTCAGAGCATTCAAGACATGTAAATAATATTTTAGTCACACAAAGATGAAAATATCATTCTAGCTTTGAGAAATCATTGCCCCATCAAAATTCTTTAAAAAGGGAAACAAACAAATATTCATTTAAGAATAATCTTCACCAAATATAGTCAACATTCAAATTTTTTCATGCTAAAAATTTTTAACCAAGTTACTTCATCCTTGAATATGAAAAGAAATGTTTATATAAAACTTGCAATTACTTCCAGTATATAGTTTCAGAAATGTTCATTACTTAAATTTATAACTTGTACTTTAACAGTGATGCAGTGTCATTAGCCATTCAAAATTAAATGGGCTACTTTCATGTTTAATTATAATTAAATATAAAATCCAAATAAAATAAAATGGGATATATTCTCTAAAATGCTCAGAGTTTCTTAATCTTATTTTGTACCATTGACATCTTTGCATAGGTTAGGCAAATGAACCTTATACCAGATAAATCACTTAATGTATAGAATAGAATACATAGAATTACCAAGTAAAATCATGCTACTAAAATATCGTTAAGTATTAGCACATAGTTGTTTTAGGGATGATCTAATGTGTCTAATCTGAAGAATCTAGAAAATATACCTTTTATTATGATGATTATTATCACATGTATCTCAACATACATGAAAGTATATGTTTTGATGTTTCCTATGTATGAATAATATTTTTTCTGATTACATAAGTATTAAGCTCACTGTAAAATAAACTGGAAAAATACAGAAACATTTAAAGGGAACTAAATGATCAATAATCTCAATATGCAGAGCTGGGTCTTACCCATTTTTTACATATATAATTCTAGAATTTTTGTATATAATCATACTTAAAATTGGGATAATACTAGATGCATTCTTTATAAGTTTATTTTTTCTTAATAATATATTGTATAATACTCATCTTCTCATTTAATGATCACTTTGTATTTTATCTTTGGATAATAAACTAATTGATATGCTGCTGAATTTTTAGGTTTTCTAATTTTTCCATGAGAAATAGTCTGTAATGAATATTTTTAGAGATACTATATAATCACATTAAATCTTTTTAGCTTATTTTTTGATACAAATAAATTTCTTTTAAAAAACTATACAACATTTTTAATAATTGTCTGCTTTAAGGTTCTCACAACTGTTTCAATATCTATTTGTACATTTTAGTACTAGAATCATGTTACTTAACTTGTTGCTTATCTGTGATAAATTTTAATATTTGGGGAAAAAGAAGCCCTCATCATGTCTATTTCTAAATGCACTTCATTGCCTTGTTGAGTTACAGCTTAATAAACTATCTAAAACTAGTTTTTAAAAGTTTCACAGTGATTTTAGTTGGGATGGTCAACACATAAATGCATCAATTATTTTCATTTCACTTCTTGACATCTTAATTTACATTTGTCAGTAAAGTTTAATGTTAAAGTTTCTCATTATGTTAATTCATCAAAAGTTGACATTTATTGCTATCATCAAAGAGCCTCGTGTTAAGTTTTATCTGATTTATGTTGAAATATTGGAAAACTCTTGATTGAATTTTTAATAGTTTATTGGTTGATTCTTTCGGGTTTGTCCTGTCATCTGTTAATATTAATGATGTTTCTTTCCAAGTCTTGGCTAACACACAAAGAACAATGTTAACTAAATCAAGAGATTCTGTTGCCCTATTCTTGGCTTAAATGGACACATATTACATTTCAGCTATCTTCATACTGCCTTTGATTTACTATAGGATTTTGACTGGTTTTCATCATGTTAGCAGATTCTGTAATATTAAATAGCTTTGCATTTCTGGAGGAAATGCTACATTTACTCAGTGTACTTATTATATTGCTGAATTCTATTTACTAATGTTTTACTGAATTACTTTTTAATCTTTGTAACTGAGATTTGTCTGTATATTTTTTATTCATGCTCTTTTTGTCTTTAGTATCAGGTATGTTTTGGCTTCAGAAAAGTTTTTCAACATGGACTTGGGGGTTATTTATTTGTTAAGAAATTTTACACACATTAAAATGCATGAGAAATACAGTGGACCATGTGTTGTGTTGAGACTCATCAAAAAGACAGACGTATAGGAATTGGAATAGGTCAGCAGTGGCAGGAGTAGGAACTAATTCAGGTTCAGTCCTGGGATTGAGATGGAGCAGAAATGGCAGTTTATGTGATTATCACATACAGAGGCTTTAGATAAATAGAAGACAACAATAAAAAGTCAGAAAAGCATGGAGAACTTCTATTGAATTATGTAACCTCAGAAGTGGATTGAAGAGTACCAGTTACTCAGAAAATTCTCAAAATGAGTAACAAATAAGAAATTTTGACCACTTGGAACTAAAAAACAAGTGCATTTTACTGAAGTATGCAGGCATGCGTTCTAAGTTGTCTCAGTTGTGTCCAACATTTTGGGATCCTATGGAAGTATAACTGACATAAAAAAGCTGTATACAAGTTAGTAAGTTTGGGATAAGTATATACATGTAAAACTATCACTGATTTTATGCCACAAACTTATCCATTATCTCCAAGTTTCCAACAATCCTCTTTCCCTTCCACCCTCCCTCCCTTCCTTCCTCCTTTCATTATATATTGCAGTAAATTATATACATACTTATATTTTGTGGTAAGAATGTTTAACATAAGATTACCTCAGCAAATTTTCATGTATATAATACAATGTTATTTATTATAATATTTATTCATTTATTGATCTTGTGTAACTGAAGCTAATACATTCCCATCTCTCCATCCCCTTAGCAAAGAGCATCATACTCTCCACTTCTAAGAGTTTGACATTCATTTTAGATTTCTCATGTAAGTGATAGCATATAGTATTTGTCCTTCTGTGTCTGGCTTATTTTACATTGCATAACGCTTTCCAGATTTGTCCATGTTGTTGCAAACAGCAGAACTTTCTTGTTTTTTAAGGTTGAAAAATATCCCTTTGTGTGTATATACCACTTTTTCTTTTTCCATCATCCTTTGATGGACATTTGGGTTGCTACCATGCCTTGAGTACTATGAATAATGCGGCAATAGACGTGGGTGTGCAGTCTTGAAGTCTCTTCAAGATCCTGATTTCAATTCCTTTGCTTATGTGTATTTATATACTCAGAAGTAGGATTGCTGGATCATCTGATAGTTTTATTTTTAATTTTTTGAGGAACCAAAGATGATAAATGTTGGTGAGAACATGGAGAAAAAGGATCCCTCATACGCTGCTGGTGAGAATGTAAATTGGTGCAGCCACTATAGAGAACAGTGTTTGACCAGTAAGCTCTCTCTCTCTCCATCCGTTTTTCCTTTTCTCTCTCTCCCTCCCAACCCCTTCCTCTTTCTCTGGCTTTCTTTCTCTAATAGAGAAAATTATACTTACACAATTATTGTTAAGTACCCTTAAAATTGTCATATATATTTTATATGGTATTAATTATTATATGGAATAAACTTTTCTCTAAAAATTCCTTCCTGAACTTGGGCTTTTTGATACATATCTTAAGGACACGGCAAAGAGCTTTTGCAATGGCACCCCACTCCAATACTTTTGCCTGGAAAATCCCATGGAAGGAGGAGCCTGGTAGGCTGCAGTCCATGGAGTCACTAGGAGTTAGACACGACTGAGCGACTTCACTTTCACTTTTCACTTTCATGCATTGGAGAAGGAAATGGCAACCCACTCCAGTGTTCTTGCCTGGAGAATCCCAGGGACAGGGGAGCCTGGTGGGCTGCTGTCTATGGGGTCGCACGGAGTCGGACACGACTGAAGCGACTTAGCAGCAGCAGCAGCAGCAGCAGCAAAGAGCTTTTGAAAACACTAGATTCAATGACATTCTAAAGTTAAGCTTATTCTTTTATAATAGCTGATATTTTTATTCATAAAATATTTTCATCCAAGAAAGAACTGATGACACGTTGTAGCAAAAACCAAATATACTTTAAGAAAGTTTTAAGCACCATGCATTTCAAGCCTCTTTTTTCCTTCCAATTATTTGGTAATAATATTGACTTAGGATTTTCTACAATTTTTGAAAATTACTGTCTAAATTTATTTATTCATCAAAAGTGACAGGCATTCTTTAAACCTGGTATAAGATATTTTAAGCTTTATGCTTTAAAAATTTCTTCATTTGGGAAAAAGACAAAACATATTTACAATTAGAAATGTATCTTTTCTTCTGCTATAATTTTTAAAGTCCAGTTATGAGGACAATATGTTGCTTTAGCTATTTAAACGTAAGCTGGTTATACCTACCTGTCTGAAGATGATCATCTTATAGAGCAATCTATTGTCACTTGCACTGTATGTCGTAAACTGTTTCGTTTTCCTGGAGATTGCTGCCTCACTGTGGACAGATTAGGAATTACTAAAGTTTAATGAGGGACTTAGCAGCAGCAGCAGTGGCAGCTTTGGCAAACATGGTTCATCAAACTTTATATACAAATATTTCTCATGTAAAATATGAAGAAATATATACCCACTTTAAAAGAAAAATATGGTATCTTCTCTTGGGAGAGCTACTTCATTATAACTAGCAAATAGGCCTTTTCTGATTTACAATATCTTATGAATTTTGCTTCACAAGATGTCTCTAAGACATATCAAGATAGAATAGTGGAAAGAAGCAATTTACATAATCATAATCTCTTCTCCAAAAATTTAGTACATTTAATCTCAACTACTGCAAATTCAGGATGTTGTCTACTGTGATCATGAACTTATCTTCATGTTCAATATTGTTTTTTATATTAAACCTTGATTGTTTCTAAGGTTGCTGTTATTGAACCTAAATAGTGAAGATGATGAATTAAATTACATTATCATGGCTTATTTCTTCAGAATGACTCCACAATAAAAGTTGACACTAGTAATGGAAACGGTGCTGGTAATTCAATCAATGACAATAAGGTCATTATCTATTTCCATTTTTACTTAAGTACTTCTGTACTTTCATTCATAGCATTGAAATAATTCTCTTCAAATTATAAAAGCAAACTGCAGTAGGCTAAATCACTTTCTTTTGAACAGTAAAACTATGTTATAGAATCATGGGTTTAAATAATATTCTCAACAACCCTTGTTACAGATACGAAAATTCTCCTCATTCTTATGTTCTTTTTACTATTCAATAGATTTATAGGTCACAGAGTTTTTATTTGAAATATTCACTTATTATCCAGAGACTCATTGTTTGGAAGGATAGTGATTTGGGAAATAATGAAGTAGCTCCTATGATTTTTATGGTTAAGTATTTTAAATATGCCTATATATAATATATTTGGAGAAGGAAATGGCAACCCACTGGTATTCTTGCCTGGAGAATCCCATGGACAGAGGAACCTGGTGGGCTACACCACCAGGTTAGCAAAGAGTCAGACATGACTGAACGACCTCACATATATATTAGTAAAATATCACTTAGTAGTGATTTCTTGAGTTTGTGATACTTTGTAAACAAAAAGAGAAATTCAATTTGATCTAGTTTGACCCATGGCTGGAATAATTGTGTAAGCTGGGGATCAAGGGAGCGTTGAGTATCACCATATAAGACAAGCATGGAGAATGCTGGACTAAGCATGCCTGGAGTTAGGGGCCTCATGATCAGGTGACTTTCTTGTCCCTTTTCGTTGCTACTTTCAATATATATATTTCATTCTACTTCAGCATGGAGCCTCTTGCTCTGTGGGGCAGAATATATCTCACTATGATCTCTTGAATTCAGCACTTAATTTTAGCCAAGAAAAGAAACGGTCACAAATTCAATTCTAAAAACCTTGGGGAAAGACTCTCAAGGTTAAGTTTCAATCAGTGTCCAACCCTAGGCCAGAACTCAGAGACCATGTGACCCTGTGCTAATGTGGTTATGTCCACAGAACTCATCATGAATAGTGCCCAGAAGAAAAGAGTTGATGGGGAGCAAACTGATAGACATTTACCCTGCCAGAATTAGATATCACTATTCATTGAGAAAAGGGACATTAACTCTTTTAATTAAGTTTCTTACAGGCCAGTATCAGCAGGGATCCTTTCCTTGAACAGTTTTAGGTCTCTTAATAGGAATGTGTTAATTTTTTTGATTGTTCAAAGTCCAGAGCCTCTCCATTATGTCTCTGAGTTCCTGGCAGCTTATGCACTCCTGCTTCTAGGGTTTTCTTATCCAAACACTCTTGTCAGTCTGCACAGAAAGCCCAGATTCTTCACTTTTGACAGGAAGGATGGGATCAGTTTGCACAAAGCTGTGTGTGTGGTGGAGGTGGTAGGGTGTGGGGACAGAGTTTTATAAAGATTTAAAGTTCAGGTGGAAGGAAAAATTCAAACTGCTGAGTACGAGCTCACTGTCCCTATGTCAGCACCTGTAACTATCTCCTCTCTCACCCCTCAATCAGTTCTGAGGAAACCCTCTTCTGTTCCCATGTGGAGCATTCTTCTATGTAACAAACCTCCCCCTAACCAACACTTAGCCTCTCATTTTCTACCAAAGCTCATTTATTTATTTTCTCAAAGCTCATTTCTTTTTCCAAAAGGGGCTTCTGATCACTAAAGTGTTCTTACCATCTCATTTCACTATAGCCATTTACTTTAACAGCTTCTGATGTGCTGTGTTAGTAATCTGTTCCAAGCTGAAATTTCCAATACATTTGACCAGAAAAAGAATATGCACATACACCCATAACACATATGTTTTATATGTAAATGCACGTACTCACACACACATAAAACATATTACATTTTAAATATATGTGTATGTAAATATGTATGTGTGTATGTATTATATACATACATATGTCTAATGTGGTCTACTATGAATAAGGATCTGAGAGCTTATATAGTTATAAAGGTAGTGGAGGTGGGTGTAATGGAGCTTTACCAGATCATAGTGTTAGTTATCAAGGAGTGAATCAATAATTTTACCAATAGCAATAATATATGGCACTTACATAACCATTGTTATCAGCTAGGCACTGTTCTGAGTGCTTCATGAACAACAATTATCCTAATTCCTATGACCTCCTTTTAAGTAGTTATTTTTATTATTTCTCTTTCAGAGATGGGGAAATTGAAAACCAGAGAACTTAAATGATTTGTTCTAGTCACACAGTTCATAATTGGGATTTAAACCCAGGCAATCTGACTCTGACTCTGTTTTTAAAGAAACATTAGCATCAGTATAAGAAGATGTAGAACAGTGCTTATCACTGGCGTCTTTAGGGAGAGGATAAGGACAGGTGACCCAGTAGGGCTGCTCACTCAAGTGCAGATGCCACCTGGGGAAACTGGACTGCATTTCTTAGGGTGGTGATCTTGGTGAAGAAGTTCACATGGCAGGAGTTGTGTTTGGGGAAGAAGCATGTTGGATAGATGAAAATGATGAAGGACTGAGCAGTGGAATATGTGCTTCCCCCACAGTCTTCAGTGCTTCATCAAAAGTATGAAAGACACATCCCTAGAACAGTAATTAGTAGTTTGTGGAAAATATCAATATGGTTAACACAATGACCAGTGTGGGACCAAAAAACAGAACACACTTGAATTAGGTATAGGGACAAAGGAAACCTTGCTGAAATAAATTTAGGAACTCTCAGAAATTTTAGATGTTCAAATATATATGAAGCATAATTTGGAATATATATCATTAAGAAGGGCAATGTATTTGATGTATGTGTTAAAATTTGATAATGTGGATCTAGATGCCATGCCAGAATATCTTATGAAGAAGTTTGTACATCAAGTCTAGAAGGGACAAGTAAACACACAACTGAATTACTGTGGTGCCTAACTAGAAAGACTTCATGAAGGATCAGAAGAGCCCTTGAATTCATGCTGTTAGTGAAACTAATTGGAATGAGGGAGGAAGAATAGACAATGTATAGCTGGATCTCTTTCCATTTGGGAGGCTGGATTTGCCCTGGGTACTACTTAGCATTAGAAATGAAATCTTGATAAGTAAGGATCCAAAGTGTGAACCTAATCAGATCATTCTTTTTGGTCAGAGCTCTCCCTTTTATATGCACCATGGCTTTTAAGAAACACACTGTTTTGCCTCTGCTTGGTGAGACTTGACATATGTGATTACCTGGAAGATCCCAGTAATAGCTTGTTACACAGCTTGTTACATAAATTGTGGCACAATTTATGAAGTATTATGGAATTCACAGGAAGAATATGTATTGACCAAAAGTCAAAGAAAACTTTATAAAAGAAAGGGTGTTTCACTTGAGTTTTTAAAAAAATGGATGTGATGTCAATAGACAGAGATGCGAGAGTTTTTCCATTAAAGGAAACAACCAGAAATAAAATGGCAATCCCACTCACATCAAAAAGAATAAAATACCTAGGAATAAATCTACCTAAGGAGGCAAAAGACCTGTACTTAAAAAATTATGAGGTGGTGATGAAACAAATCAAAGATGACATAAACAGATGGGGAGATAAACCATGTTCTTGGATTGGAAGAATCAATATTGTCAAAATGACTATACTACTCAAAGCAATCTACAGATTTAGTTCAATCTTTATCAAATTACCAATCTCGTTTTTCACAGAATTAGCACAAAAAAATTTTTGTATGGAATCACAAAGGACCCTGAATAGCCAAAGCCATCCTGAGAAACAAAAACAGAGCTTTAGGAATCAGACTCTCAGATTTCAGACAATATAGTCATCAAAACAAAATGGTAATGTAAAAAAACAGAAATATAGACCAATGGAATAGGATAGAAAGTCCAGAGATACCCATGGACCTATGGTCACCTAATCCATGATAAAGGAGGCAAGAATATACAATGGAGAAAAGACAGTCTCTTCAATAAGTGGTGCTAGGAAAACTGGACAGCTGTATGTAAACAAATGAAATCAGAACACTCTCTAATACAATACACAAAAATAAACTAAAAATGGATTAAAGACTTAAGTGTAAGGCCAGAACTATAAAGCTTAGAGGAAAACATAGGCACTACACTCTTTAACATAAATCATGGCAAGATCCTCTTTGACCCACCTACTAGACTAATGGGAAAAATAAGTAAACAAATGGGACCTAATTAAACTTAAAAGCTTTTGCACAGCAAAGGAAACAATAAACAACATAAAAAGACCATACTCAATGGAAGAAAATAATTGTAAAAGAAGCAACTGATAAAACGCTAGTCTCCAAAATATACAAACAGCTCTTGCAGCTCAATATTAAAAAACAAAACAAAACAACCCAGTGAAAAAATAGACAGAAGACCTAAATAGATATCTCTCTAAAGAAGACATACAAATATCAGAAATCACATAAAAAGATGCTTAATGTCACTAGTTATTAGAGAAATGCAATTTAAAACTACAATGAAGTATCACCTCATGCTGCTCAGAATGTGCGTGCATGCTGTCATTTCAGTCATGTCTGACTCTTCGTGACCCTATGGAGCATACACAGCCCACTAGGCTTTTCTGTCTATGGGATTCTCCAGGCAAGAATACTGGAGTGGGTTGCCATACCCTTCTCTAAGGTACCTTCCTGACCTGGGGATCAAATCCATGTCTCATGTCTCCTGCACTGGCAGGCTGTTTCTTTACTGTTGCTTAGAATGCTGCTACTGCTAAGTCGCTTCAGTCGTGTCTGACTCTGTGCGACCCCAGAGACAACAGCCCACCAGGCTCCCCCATCCTTGGGGTTGCTTAGAATGGCCACCATCAAAAAGTCTACAAACAGTAAATGCTAGGGAGGATATGGAGAAAAGGGAAACCTCCTCCACTATTGGTGGGAATGTAATCTGATGTAGCCATTATGGAGAATAGTATGGAGATTCCTTAAAAAAAAAAAAAAACATCCTAGAAATAAATCTACCATATAACCCAACAGTCCCACTACTGGGCATATATCCAAAGAAAACCATAATTTGAAGAGATTCATGCACCCCAATGTCACTGAAGCACTATTTACAATAGCCAAGACATAGAAGCATACTAACTGTCCATCAGCAAAAGAACGGATAAAGAAGTTGTACACACACATACATACAGACACATATATACACGATGGAATACTACTCAGACATAAAAAGAATGGAATAATGTCATTTGCCACAATATGAATGGACCTAGAGGTTATCATATTAAGTGAACTAAGTCAGACAGAGACAAATATCATGATATCACTTACATATGGAATCTGAAAAATGGTACAAATGAACTTATTTACAAAACAGAATGAGAATTACAGATGTAGAAAACAAACATGGTTAACAAAGGCAAGGGGAGAGGGGTAATTTAGGACATTGGGATTAACATATGCACCTAACATATACACACTGCTACATATATATAATAGATCACTAATAAGGACCTACTGTATAGCAGGCAACTCTACTCAAATCTCTGTAATAACCTATATAGGAAGATCATCTAGAAAAGAATGGATATATGTGTTAATATATTCATTTTGCTGTATATCTGAAACTAACACAGCACTGCAAATCAACTATGCTCCAGTTAAAAAAAGAAGAAAGGAAAATGGGGGAGATGTGGGAAACAGTGAAGTGTTAAATTTAGCTAGAACATGGGCTACAAGTTAGGAAGGATGTGATGACTGATCCAGAGGAAAAGATGTCCAGGTGACATTAAAGAGAATTTAAATAGTATCAGGATATTAAACAATGTTGATTTCTTACTAATTATGTATGAAGTAGTAACTAAATATTCTGAACTGGGGATGACTGTATTGCATTGAAATAGATTATTTCAAATTCAGCTTGCTCCTAAAGTGTTTTTTAAGTGATGGAAATAACAGTTATAAAATATTTTAAGAACTTGTAGAATGGCTTAAGAATCAGCTGAGTAAGTGTATGTTTTAAATTTTCTTATTTGGTTGAATAAAAGACAGATTTTTTTTTCTATTAGAGCAGAAAGCTATGTGGCATCAAAAAGGCCACATATGGACACAGAAACCTGATGGGCTATAGTCCATGGAGTTGCAAAGAATCAGACACGACTCAGTACATAGCACACATAATATATATAAGCTAAATATAACAATATTTTTATAATAATCACATTTATCCTCTTTTAATTAACATTTTTACTTGGTAATTATTAAATCCTATATTTTGTGATCATTAATTCTGTGTTTTGAAAATTATATATGTTTTCCTCTGGAGTTTATACTTTACAATTCATATTGCCAGCAATCCTACAATTTCTCTCAGAAGAACAAAGGAACTATTACATATTGACACATATAATAGCATAGATGTATCAGTCTGCTTATTAAATTTTGCTTATTAATTTTGGTATAATTTTTACTATCTCATACATATAGCATAAGATACCTAAGTAGTAAGATACCTAGTTTATTGTAACATAAATTATCTGAGTACCTATACTTGGAAATACATGAAGTATATAACTCAATGAATTTTTTCCAAAGAGAATACAGTTGTGTAACCACCACTCAGATCAAGATGTAGAAATTACTGAAACCCTAGTTCCTCCTTGTCCTTTCTCTTAGTCATTAGCCTTTTTTATCCCACAAGTATAACTTCTTACTTTACTGTCATGGATTGTTTTTTTTTTTCTTTTTGTTTTGAACTGTATATAAATGGAGAATCAGATAGAATTTAACTTTTGTTTGATATCTCATTCAACACAACCCTGTAAGTTTCACCCGAGTTGTTGCATGTAGCACTAGTTCATTTTGTTTCTTTTTTGTTCTTTCTTTTTTCCTGTATGTTATGACACTGCTGGTGGGACAAACTGGGAGATTAGGAGTGACATATATACAGAACAATGTGTAAAACAGATAGCTGATGGGAACCTTCTATATAGCACAGAGGCTCATCTCAGTATTCTATGATTACCTAGAGGGGTTGGATGGGAAGGGAGTGTGAGGAAGGTCCAAGAGGGAGAAGAAATATGTATACATGAAGCTGATTCATTTCACTGTACAGCAGAAAATAACACTGCATAGCAATTAGACTCCAATAAAAAAGAAAACCAAAAGAATAATATATACTAATGTCTACTTAGTTATGATATTTTTGTCTTAAATAATGTTGCCAAATTTTTATTTTTATGCTTAAAGTTGCTAAGAGCAGTCTTGTTTGTGTCACTTCATGTATAGATGTACTCATTTGTGTTTAGTATATCAGGGAATGGAATTATTGCAACATAGGGTATGCATATATTCAGCCTTAGTTTAACTTGAATCTTTTTATCTACCCTGTCCAGGAGTCTATAGCAGATGCATCTGTCATCATTCTGGTAGAAAAAGAAAATGGCTTTTTTGCTGTTGCTCTGGCAACATCACTGGTACTGCTGTATTTAGTAATTACTTTAAGGACACTACAGAAATTTTGTATGTAAATATGGAAGTAGAGCCAGCAAAGTATAAGAATTCAATTAATGTTGTATATAAAGAAAGTAAGATATTTGGAAATTAACTCAGACTATGCAAACCCTCAAGTCATCATAAAATTCTTCTTAAAAACTGAATCAAAAGGTAAAATGTTCTAGTGGAATGAGTGCTGCTTAGGAGTCAGAGGGACTAGCTGGATTCCTAGATTTGCCACTTAGCGTCAAGAACTCCAGAGAGTCTGAGATTTTATCTTATTTGCATGATAACAATTTTGCCTGCCCAAGCAAGCTTCATGGATGCTGGTAGGAGTCAATGACAAAGGACAGTTTACTATTTACAATAATAGGATTGCCAGAGTATAGTCATTCCTAGGCATCCGTGGGGAACTGGTCCCAGGACCCCGTGGATACCAAAATCTGTGGATGCTCAAGTTCCTTATATAAGAGGGCATGTTTGCATATAGCCTATGCATACTCTCCCATTTATTTAAATAATCTTTAGATTAACTATAATACCTAATACAATGTAAATGCTATGTAAATAATCATCAGTGAGTGGCAAATTCAAGTTTGCTTTTTGGGGGCTTTCTGGAATTTTTTTCCAAATATTTTTGATTCATGGTTGGTTGAATCATCAGATGTGGAACCTGGGGATATGGAAGGCTGATTGTGTAAGCATATTTGGATTAATTTCTTCAAGCTTTGATCCCCAGAAAGTGACATGAAGAGGGCAAGATGACACCTGCACTCACAGTTGGTGTCATTTCTCTGAGTTTAAGGAACCCGTCTTTCATAAACAGTAATAAACACATCTGTTCTCAGCTGCAAGGGGACACAATCTATCTTTTCTTTCACAGCTGTGAGAAAACCTGCTTTTTGCTTTAGAGGGAGACACTATATCTTCAAAGACTGTTACCTATACAAATGTCTTAGAAAAGATGATTTGGAAAAAGTATTATCCAGTGCTTTACTCACAAGATAGGCAAAAATTCAAGAGACATAGGGAGAATTATTTTCCAATAATAATGACTATTTTTACACCATCCCAGCTTCTGACAAATGTTCCCACACACACACACATTAGTCTGTCAGCTACTCTGATTCATCTTACTGGCAGGAATTGTGACAATGTGTTAAATTTATTTTCTATTCCTTTTACTTAAGGCTATAATCAATAGGCAGCTCAGTGGTAAAGAATCTGCCTGCCAGTGCAGGAACCGCAGTTTGATCCCTGGGTCGGGAAGATCCCCTGGAGAAGGAGACAGTAACCCACTCCACTCTTGCCAGGATAATCCCATGGAGAGAGAAGCCTGGCAGGCTACAGTACATAGGGTCACAAAGAGTGACTGAGCTCACATGCAGAATCAATAGGATATCAAGCATCAGAATGAAGTCAGCTTATAGAAATTTTGTCCCCAGGATCCTTGAACCAATTCGCTATAAACCAAGCTGGCCTAGAGTGGCCATTAGGAGAAAGAAATAATCATTATGCTCAGAAATAGTCAAGGTAGGATCCCAAAGTTTCATATTAGATCTATATAACCCCCCATCCCTTCTGTCTTAATAACTACTCAGCTGGCATCCAAGACAAGATAATCTGTTTTTGTGAAAAATCACATTTAATGATCAACTACCTTCCTAATGGTTGTGGACCAAGAAGCAATAAGAAAGATAGAGTCAGAACTATACTGTGTCTACTTTGAGGAAGCTGTCCCAAAGCTCAACAATACTAGAGCCCTGTGATACTAGGGACCATGGAAGGTCCACCGAATTCCTTGATTATCATTCCATTGTTGAATGGAGTTTACAATAAAAGGACATATTTGTTGATTCTTCAGAAGGTTGTAAAAGCTGAAAACAACACAGATAGTTTTAAAGACCACAGTGGTATGGCCAGAGTCAATTGTTCCCATTGGAACAGGAGCAATGTAACTTAAGGAAATGTCAACAGTGGCTTGGGTATCACTTGATCTCCCTGTGGGCCAGGAGGTGGTCAAAGGTCCAATGCACGACATTTCCTAGAGTATGGGTGATGCAGCATGTTTAGCCAGACTCTCTCATCACTAGACAAATGGGTAAGTGTTGGCAGTATGCTGCTGCTACTGCTGCTAAGTCGCTTCAGTCGTGTCCGACTCTGTGCGACCCCACAGACAGCGGCCCACCAGGCTTCCCCGTCCCTGGGGCTCTCCAGGCAAGAACACTGGAGTGGGTTGCCATTTCCTTCTCCAAGGCATGAAGGTGAAAAGTGAAAGTGAAGTCGCTCAGTCGTGTTCAACTCTTAGCGACCCCATGGACTGCAGCCTACCAGGCTCCTCTGTCCATGGGATTTTCCAGGCAAGAGTACTGGAGTGGGGTGCCATTGTTGGCAGTATAAAATTGCATAAAAGAAAGGAAGGATGAGTTAATGTGAGCTAGATAGGTTAGAGAATGCTACAAGTGAAAAATGAAGTTGCTGAGTCATGTCTGACTCTTTGCCACCCCATGGACTATAGCCTACCAGGCTTCTCCATCCATGGGATTTTCCAGGCAAATGAAAAGTATTGTGATCTGTGAGGAGAGTAGATTGTCTATAGGAAAGCTGCTGCACTGGCCTAACTTTTGTACCCATGGGTCAGGGAGAAAATAATAGTTGATTCAGATATGAATTTAGGGAAGATTGTGGAACATATATTTAATAAATATTAAATAAAATTTCTTTATAAAATTTATTTTAGGTATGACAGTAATTATTAGAGATTTAATATTTGCACCTCCTTCCATTAAATAATTTTGCTCTAGGAAGTGATTTGCTGTTTCCCAGCACCGACCACCACACCCTTACCTCTAAATGGGGACTTGTGATTAGTTTCAGTCAATGTAAGGTAATAGGTACTGATGTGTGTTATTTTCAGACCATCAAGAAATGTGTAAGAAGTGAGTATGCTTGTATGCATTTCTCATAATTTCTTTCCATATCTATTAGTCAAACTGAGTATCTCAAAGCCCAAGAAAAAGGCAGAGACACAAGATGGAAATCTGAGTCCCTGAAGGATCATATGAAAGGACAGTGTCATAAAGAAATAAGTACTACTGGCTTAAGTCAAATGAGATTTTGGAGTTTATCTTTACTGCATTTAGTTAATACATCACTATATTTGTCTCAACTTACCAGACAATTACATTTTAAACATAATATAATTAGAGCACAATATCTTTATTCTTCTTTAGAAAGAGAAGAAGCAAAATTTAACTTAACGTGACTCAATATACAGAATTTCTTTTAATATTCCATTCTCTGAAAATCAATCTTCTAAAACAATAGAAATAACTTTTTAGAAATAAATTTATGTAGAGAAGTAAAAACTCCACAAACAAACCAAAACAATAATAAACCATATAGCCTAAGATCACCAAATACCAGCATGAGAATCTAAAGAATGGTGTGCTGGGACTTCTCTGGCTGTTCAGTGGTTAAGACTTTGCCTTCCAATGCAGGGTTGAGGGTTCAATTCCTCATCGTGCAGCTAAGATTCCACATGCCTCATGGCCAAAAAAACAAAGCATAAAACAGAAGCACATGGTCCACATCAAAAAAACAAAACAAAACAAAACAAAAAGATGGGGTGTTGAAACTGTATAGGTAGACAATTCAGGCGAACTTAGTAAAACATGTTTATTTCAAACTCTACTGCAAGATGATTTAGGAAGACTTCTCTTTTTATAGCTTCATTTTAGGCAGTGTCCAGCGTCTTTTAGCAGACCATTTAGCTGCTTCAGTAGATTTTACTGCTTCTTTCTAAATTTGTCAAGTTGTCCTTTGCCTATAGCTTCAACTAGAATGAATGGCAAGAAAATTGCCTCCAGTTGTGATTGCTCTGTTTCCTTATGACACCCCGAGCCCTCAGTGCTAAGGCTTTTCCCAAGTGCTGTATCAAAACTCAGATTCAAAGATTGCTCTGTTTTGTTGTTATTTGATGGTATATCACCCTTGAGCTCATCATTTCAGGCAGTTTATCCCTTCTTATATTGTCCTTATTTCCTATACTCTCAGTGCTTTATTTATATTACTAGCAAATAGAAGTGATTTCAAAATGCAGGAGTGCTTTATTTATTCCCTTTCTCTTTTTGCCACTTAACTAGTGATATGTACAACTTTTTAGTATCTGAAAAGACTTGAGTATCTTTACCTTAAACTGGCACATTAGATGGAGACTTGTAAATTTAAAATCTGCAATGTTTTCTTCAATATGGGAATGTAATATGTGTTTAAGACTAGATTTATGTTTTCATTAGGTACTAAAAATTAAATACTTTACAAGTGAGTGCATAAGTGTGAAAAGAAGGCTAAAAAATATGTGACTGTTTATAGGTGTCTTGCAAATACTAACCACTTAATGATTAAGAAAAACAATCTAGGCTTTGCTACACCAAATTAATCTTATGGGATCTAATAAAAAAAAAAAAAACTGTTGAAAGACACTGTGATCTAATAAAAAACTGTTGAAAGACCCTGTATCTTTGCTACACATCTTCTTAAATTTTAAACACATGTAGAATTTTACATTTTATTGCTTTATCTGTGTGTATATTATGCCCCTTTTAACAATGATATTAAGAAACTTTTAAAAAAGACCTTTTAACAAACTTAACTAAATGGAGGTCCAAAGGGAAATGAAGATCAAAGAAAAGAAGAAAGTATTCTAACTAGGCTAACTTGAAAGTTACAAAGATGAGAGAATAAGTCATGTCTGGACACGACTGAAGTGACTTAGCAGCAGCAGTAGCAGGGCTTCTACAAAGCTAAGCCAAACTCCAGCTTTTTATACCAGAAGCACCAGTCTAAGAATTAGCTCAGATTCAAGTACCCATTCTGTAGGATGGCAAGTTTGGGCAAATTATATTACTTCCTCAAGCCTCAGTTTCCTCACATGGAAAATAATGGGTTACACTAGGTCACTTTTTGAGTGTCTTCTATGTAGAAAACTGGTCACTATGTTTACTAACAGAAACTCATAACTTTCTTGGAAATGAATTCATGAGAATGCTCGATTAGAAATTCGCTAGTATTTGTTTTCCTAGCTGTTATGCTAATATCCTTATGATTCCTGCCTCACCCAACCTACCTTCAAAATGTACCAATAAATCTCAGAATATTGAAAGTTATTATGAAAAGGAGTTTTTACTGAATTCTTTTCTATGAATATAGCTTATTTGAGTAAACTTATAAAAAACAGATTTGTTTGAATTGGCAGTGGAGGCAATGAGAAATAACTCTACATCTGGTTTAAGTGAAAACACCAAGATTCTTGTGTACACTGAAGGAAATCTCATTTAATTAGTTCTTCTCCATCAAAAATAGAGGAACCTTTGAAGCATGACATTTATTTTCCATTGTGTTAACTTTGTAGCACAGTACTCCTTGAACAAAAAAAGTTCACTTTTTAAATACATTTCTTAAAGTATGGATAAAATGCTTTTCAGACACCTTAGAAACTGTTTTTACCTACAAATTATACCAAATACAAATGATACCAGACTTATAAACAGGCTTTTCTTAAAGTACACCTTAAATAGAAACAAAGTAATTGTTTCCATATTCCTAGATATTTCATCAAAATTCTCTTTTACCTCAAATTTTTTAAAAAAGTTACTTTGATAAATTTTGAGTTTTGACCTTTGTGAATATCTAGTCTATGAAGAAAGCTGAGTGCCAAAGAATTGATGCTTTTGAACTGTGGTATTGGAGAAGACTCTTGAGAGTCCCTTGGACTGCAAGGAGATCCAACCAGTCCATTCTGAAGGAGATCAGTCCTGGGTGTTCTTTGGAAGGACTGATGCTAAAGCGGAAACTCCAGTACTTTGGCCACCTCATGTGCGGTGTTGACTCATTGGAAAAGACTCTGATGCTGGGAGGGATTGGGGGCAGGAGGAGAAGGGGATGACAGAGGATGAGATGGCTGGATGGACGTGAGTTTGAGTAAACTCCGGGAGTTGGTGATGGACAGGGAGGCCTGGCGTGCTGCAATTCATGGGGTCGCAAAGAGTCGGACATGACTGACTGAACTGAACTGAACTGAGTCTATGTTTTCTTTTGTTAAACCATTTTAATAGTGCTGTTAGAATAATGAGAAGAATGATTTCTGTTAAGCATTGGGAGTAACCATGTGAAGCATTTCTCTTTCTTGGAAATTAATAATACTCTGACTCCTTTTTTCCCATGATTTTTTTCACTGTGTATTCATTTTTTCCTCATCAAGTTATACTGATTTTCTCCCTTCCCCATGAATGATAGATTTCTCAATTTCTCTCTGAATTCTCCTCTTGATTATTAACTCCTTAGAAATTAGGTTCAAAATCTAATTCCTTGTGTCTAAAAGCAACTTGCTAGTAATATAAAGTCAAGATACTAAGACTTACTAAATTGTATACTCATTTATTCTCTTTAGTGTTTGCATCTCTTGAGAACTATAAATCACTATTTTATCATGCAGTTTGACTGTAAGACAAGACTAAAATACCTCTACTGCTTTACATACAGAGGAAAGATTCAGAACTCCCAGAATTTAAGGTGAAAGGGTGTTCTTCCAGTATTGCATTAATTGCGGGCCTCAAGAAGCATGATTTACAACTGCTGCTCTTCTGGCTTTTAAATTATGGGATACTGTAATTTTCACTTTGTCTCTCTCAACTTAGTTTGAGATTATTTAGTGAATCCTCTAATGTGTAGTGAATATATGAATTTTGACTTAACATTTTCCAATTAATAGACTTTAAGATGTGAGCACTGAAATTCAAAGATGAATTATGCATACTTATATTGAGACTAAAGCAGACATAACATATATTCCCCAATGCATTGACAGCTTCATTGGTTATCTTGTACCTATGCATTTATGTTACTTAAATAGCATACTATTTATGCTATTTAAATATATATTTAATCGTCTTTTGAAATAGTAGTTTGCATCTAACAGATATTTAATTGTGTAAAATAGTTACTATGTTCTCTAAGGACCTGTGAGACAAGGGTTGGTTGCAATAGTGTCTCAAGTGCCTCTGATCATAATAATGTAGAGAAATTTGCAAAAAGAGTTAGCACTTGTGGTCTTTCTGGGCATGAAGAGAAAATGGTTTGGCAATTTTGATTCATTTTCCTGCAGATTAGAGTATTAAGAGCAAGACAGATGGATGTAATTGAATTTTAAGGGGAAATGTTTTCCTTTATACACATATATACATCTAAATCTAATATCTAAATAAGCACCCATTCTCATATTGCCCTAATGATCTCTAATATATGTGTACTGATGTATAAACATATGTATATGCAGATATATGCATTTGTACATATATGTATATATGTACGCAATTCATATTGTCTATGTAATTGTATCACTTAGCTTTGTTCTAGTTGTAGCTTGTAGACTACAGAAAACAAGCAGTTGGTGGCAGCATTTTTTTTCAGGTTCAGACAGAGTTCTGAATTGTGCAAAATTTGTATCAGTTGATTCCCCTTTGCTGGTCTGCAGTGTTTTGTTTTCTTTTGGTATTTCCTTTTAAAATATCTGAGACTGACACTTTAAAATACTATCACAGGAGAAAGTAGATTATCACACTTGCTTCCAATGAGTCACAGAGAGAGATTTATGTTATTAAATCAAAACATAAAGACTAAGATTCTAATGACTGGATTTCAAACATTAGGAAGAAAGTAAAGGGTGAATTCACCAGCCTTCTCAAAACCTACAGTGCCTATAGTTGCTGAATATCTCCATCTACTTATGAGTCTTACTCAAAGGAGAACAGAAGCATCAAGAAAGTCAATTAATGTTTAAAAATAGCCACACTCTAAAATATTTGGGGTAGAAGGTACCTTATATGTTATGAAATTAAAAAAAAAAGATGTGAATTTGATAGAATTACTTTAGCAAAACAATCCATATTTCCTCTCACTATCTGTTGTGTTCCTGAGTCTAACATTTGAAATCTGAGCATGAACAGGCAAAGTTTGTGATATGGAGAGCATTATCAGTCCACATAAACTTTACTAGGTTTACCTACCATACTTTAAAATGCAATCTCAGACTCAGAATTTCTAGATTCACTGCAGTTTTTTGATAATGTAGGCAATACATTCATCTCCTAAAGTCTGAAAAAAGCTTGATTATCATTAAGGTCATCTGTTTTAGACTCTATTCTAATGGTATTGCATGGTGAATAGCAGTGTCGTGTTATATGAAATGCTTTTGAATATTAAGATGTCTGAGTAACTCTAAGAGGGAACTGCCAAAATATACAAGAATTAGTTTCATTTACACACAGTAAATTCTCAGTGCAAATTATTAAGCATAGATTGCAATTTGGTATTAGGCCATGAATTAGTAATTACTTAACATTTTGGAAAATCACTGTATCTGGATTGCTGTGGTAAAAATACTATAATTGAACTAAATAAAAACAACTTTGTGCATGTGTGTGTGTTTATGTTTGTGTGTTGTGTGTATGTGTAAGTTGTATGTGTATGTGATAAGTTCTTAATTCCTTGGGAAACTTAAATTATTTTAAGAAAACACGTGGTATGTATTTGTTATTATTATACTAGGCTTACTACTTTCAGGGGGCCTAGAGAAGATACATTATTTTTTCCTATTTGTATTTTCCTGTTTTAGGCAAGCACCTAAAATTTGCCTAGTAGTCATGTTAACAAATTAATCACCTTTCCCATTTGTATATTTGTCAAATTTCAAAAGTATCTTCTTACTTCCAGTAGAGAGGCAGTTTGTTTCAATTCAACCAGGGACCACATAATCCTTATTCCCCAAAAGGCACTTGGTTGCTTTCTGACCAAGAAAAAATAACATTTAAAATTTTAAAAATGAGTAAGTATCAAGTAACTAAGTCTCTTACATGTATCATTTTGCTTTTGACAAATAACTTCCCCTTGACTTCTGTGAAATAAGTGCTTCATGCCTAAAGCTATAAAATCAAAAGTGATGTTACTGACAAGACTTTCTCCTTTCACAATCTAACCAAGCAAAGCTAAAACATAATAACAATTCCTGGATTTTGCTATCAAGTTGTAAAAGAAGAAAACAAGAAATGCCATGTATCTTTATCTCTGCCCCATGAATAAGATTTCTTTAAATCAGAATGTGAGAAGGAAAAACCTATAGAGACCCTACTTTTCATTTGCAGGTGATTATTTTCCTTACACACTTAATATTTTTATTTATTTTCTTGAGAACAGGTACAGCATTGGAGGCATTCATATTTCTTACTGCAATTAAAAAACAAACAAACAAAAAAAACCCTATCTTCTCTTATTGACCAGGACAGTCTTCATCCATTTTATAAACTGGCAGGATCAGCCCTGCTCAGCTCAATTCTGGAGGGAGGCTCTCATTTGAACATTGCAGTAGGAACACAGAAAGGACATTTCCTTGTGTAACAGGGTGAAAGAGAATTAGTCACAGCAGGAAAGCAAGAGGGATTCAATGAAGATGCTGTGGTTCTCTTGAAGCATAACCTGAGGTGATAGCATGAACTAGGAAGCAGGTGCAATTCCTGCTACTGTCTACAATGCATGAATGCGATTGATGCAAATTTACTTTTTGTTCATAGTATCAGTTATTAAAGACACTGACTTAACTACATACACCATTGTTTCCTCTCATAAGCATTTAAAATAGTGCGTTTTAAAAACTCTCACTTTTGAAACAGATTTTTAACATTACTAGATTAAGTCTACTTAACATTTAGATCGTGGACTCAATAATGTGATGGTTATTTTCTGTCTCCCTGGGAGATACATCCACATTTTTTCATACAATTTTTCGAGCATTTACTGAATCCATGCAGTATACGGACTTCAGGTTACAGACTGGTGTCTGAAATTACAAAATATGAACTTTAAGCATCAGGCAGTTAAGCTTAAGAAACTCTAATCTTGTGTAGAGTAGAAACAAAACATTTCAATAAGCCAGTGTTTTCAAAGTATGTTCTGCAGATAAATAGTTTTGCTGAATATTAAAATATTTTACACTGAACATATCTCTTGGGCTTCCCTTATGGCTCAGTAGGTAAAGAATTTGCCTGCAATGCAGGAGACACACCAGACATGGGGTAAATCCCTGGGTCAGAAAGATGCCCTGGAGAAGGAAATGGCGATCCACTCCAGTATTCTTGCCTGGGAAGTCCTATGGACAGAGGAGTCTGGGGGGCTACAGTCCATGAAGTTACAAAGAATTGCATGGGACTGAGCACATGGCACTATCTATATCCAAAATAAGCTTTTAAGAAATTCTGAGTTAAACAAAACTTAACAATTATATACAACTCTCTCTTGAACAGGGATTTCTCAAAGTTTTTAATACTCTAATCTATACTTTGATTCTCCAAGAAGGGACATAAACTGAGAGAGTTAGCAGAATATATTTGCACATTGAACTTTTTTCTTTCATGGAGTGTTTCACTGGAATGATGTTTCCTCTGAATCTCAAGAATTTGGGAAACATTGCAATAATCTTTTCCAAATTATTCCACAAATAGTCACTTTAGAGATGTAACTATTTTGGACAGCTCTTTTAAGTTGAATCACATTGGTTCAAGCATATTAAGGCATCTTAAAGTTCTCATAAATGAGTTTCATTGATAATTCAAATTTTAACTGGCACTGACATGCAACTTGATCAGTAGGGTATTTCTCTTATAACTCTGATCACATTGTATTTAGGAACACAAGAACCTAAAATATATGAATGTGAGGCACTTTTGAATACATTCAATAAGTAAATCCATTTAATAAGTGAAATTGGAAATTGATTTCTTAAGAAACAGATCCAATATTATGTTTAGTCTTTTGAGTGGAAAATCCCCTTATTCAGAGGATTCAGAACCAAATTCCAATCACATTCTGATTCTGACACGGAACTTAATAAAAAGCTAACTATTAATATTATTTGTGTCATAATTAGAGTCAATTCTACTTGTTTGGTTTTACTGGAGTTTCATGAACACAGAAAGACATCTAAAAATGCATCACCACTAATTCTATTCAGCATCTAAAACATCAATTGTATATATATAATTGGATCAAGACAAGTGTGTTACACTATAAGCTGATTCAACAATAAATGGACTGAGCCAATTTTGCTTAAGTATATGAGCTTCTTACATGACTTTATTTTTCTGGGCTCCAAAATCACTGCAGATGGTGATTGCAGCCCATGAATTTAAAAGACGCTTACTCCTTGGAAGGAAAGTTATGGCCAACCTAGACAGCATATTGAAAAGCAGAGACATTACTTTGTCAACAAAGGTCCATCTAGTCAAGGCTATGGTTTTTCTAGTGGTCACGTATGGATGTGAGAGTTGGACTATAAAGAAAGCTGAGTGCCAAAGAATTGATGCTTTTGAACTGTGGTGTTGGAGAAGACTCTTGAGAGTTAGTTGGACTACAAGGAGATCCAACCAGTCCATCCTAAAAGAGATTAGTCCTGGGTGTTCATTGGAAGAAGTGATGTTGAAGCTGAAACTCTGATACTAATGCCACCTGATGAGAAAAGCTGACTCATTTGAAAAGACCGTGGTGCTGGGAAAGATTGAGGGCAGGAGGAGAAGGGGACGACAGAGGATGAGATGGTTGGATGGTATCACTGATCCAATGAAAATGGGTTTGGTGGACTCTGGGAGTTGGTGATGGACAGGGAGGCCTGGCATGCTGCAGTTCATGGGGTCACAAAGAGTTGGACACAACTGAGTGACTGAACTGAACTGAACTGGACATGGAATAAGTTGTTCATGAAATAAGCAACTTAATTTATGACATTTAAATTCACCACTTCAATGACCTGATGATTGGAATGACAATTGTAAAGTATATAAACTATCTTCATTTGACAGCTAACCGGGAAAGCTTAAGCTGGAGAATATGTAAGTATTAAGAAATCTTTGAATACAACTTGTTCTTTCTCAGAGAAAGACAAATACCATATGATATCACTTAGATGTGGAATCTAAAATGCGAAACAAATGAACATATCCATGAAACAGAAACAGACTCACAGACATAGAGACAAACTCGTGGTTGCCAGGGGGTTGGAGGGTGGGAGAGGGATGGATTGGGAGTTTGAGATTAGTGGATGTAACAAAGAGAATGGATAAACAAGGTCCTACTGTATGGCACAGGGCACTGTATTCAATATCCTGTGATAAACCATAATTAAAAAGAATATGACAAAGAATGAAAAAATATATATATAATAATCACTTTTCTATACAGCAGAAATTAACACAATATTGTAAATCAAATATACTTCATTTTTTTTTAAGCTGCTTTTTCTCCATCCTGGTCTCTACTTCTGCCTCTGTCCCTGCTTTTATCTCTGCCACATCTGCTTCCACATCCATATCTACAGCTACATGTGTATCAGCATACAGTAGCCCTCTCTCTCAGTCAAGATCTTGGGAAATACAGTTATTTTCCTTTTAAAGAGTTTTGTCTTTTTGCAAATAACTCATTCATACTTATAAAACACATTTGTAAACAGAAATTATTTCTAAAGTTTAACTTAAAAATGTGATTTTAATATCTTTGTTTCCTTATTTCCCAAGAGATTACATTCCATCACAGATTAGGTACAAGCATATTCTATCAGGATTCATAATTAGAAATGAAATTGCTCCAGAATAGTTTTGTCTGAGGTGAATCATCTTACCTTTAGTTATGTGCTTGAACGGATGTAGCCTAATTATCAACTCTCAGCTGAAAATGAGTACCCTAAGCTCCTGCTGCTATGGAGCTGCATTTTATTTGTTTTATTTTTTCTAATCAATGAGGCAAGTGTAGCATAAATCTGCGAGACATAAAACTGAGACTGGAGATTCAACACTTTCTATGGCTAAATTAAGCAGAATGTCATAAAAGCAAACACATTGCTGTCTGCAAAGTTAAGGGAGCAGAGTTTATTAAAAAATCCAATATTCTGGTCAAGGGAGAGTCACTGTATCATGCTAGTATAAAATTATACATTTCCAAGGAATTAGAATGCCATGAAAATGACAACTCTAAATATATAACAACAAAAGCTTCTCTTTGATTAATAAATTGAATTCTCTGGGTTTTAGAGTCATTATTAATAACTGCAATCATGATAAGAATAAATACAGAGGTGTTAATAGGCATTCTAATATATTGCAAGAAAAATTAAGGTTCAATATGCTTATTTACAAACCAATACTCTGAAAAACAGTTAACTCACTTAAGATTCATATTCCAGTATTTAAAGCTTTTCAGAATCTATGAGTTGGCTGGGAAAATATGCATGAATGTTCTCGGTTTCTACTCTCTTTCTTTAATTGGCTGATATGGGAAAGATAAATAAGGATTTATCTGCATTTGTTTGGATTGCTGTACATGGGGTTATGTCATATATTCTCTCAAAGGTTGAGGTTCTAAAATTCTAGATTTGTGAAACTGAATAAGAACTGTGCACTAAGTATTCAGAGAAAAAGGAGTATTGAGCCTAGAAATTGTGATATTTATTCATGTTTTTTCCCTCCTTGAAAGAGTCACCATGGAGTGCTTTGAGTGGGGACAACAGGAAGTCTGCCTAATCCAGCATTGTGGACTGAATTTTTCTTGTAAATGCACTTTATCTACACCAGATAACCACTTAATTTCAGTAATGCTCTGAATTGACTTAATTTGGATAACAAAAGCAAGTATTTAGACAATGGTGTAGAGTTTCAGTAATACCAGTTTAATGCTTTCATAGAGCAGAAATCAAACATTAATTTTAGCTGTCTCATTTAATATGTGCTTTTCTTTATTTTTGTATGAATTATTGTAGATCCTCTCTAATAAATTTTCTTTCAGCAAGTTATCAATTAGATTTGTAACCTTTCTGGAACTGGGTTCTTATTTTAACATAATATATCTCACCTGAGCTATTTATTAATGTCATCACTGATCATCTGTAAAGTCTTCCATGGAGAATTTACTTTTATGCTAGATGTGTTGATAATTTATAGGAAAGAAAATCTGTAGTATAATTATGAAACAACATGGGTGACCTATTTTTTCTCTATTGATTCCAGCTAAATGTATCATTGGTTGGTTGGTTAAACTTCAAGGTGGCTCTGTATCTGTTTCCATTGATAATATGATAAAGAATTACCAGCATGAAATAATAAGAGAAAAACACTTCTGAATATATTTTATCCTAGAGGGTGATTTAAGCTTTGGGATGGAATGGGGATGCTCTAATTACCTCTGTCAAGTAGAGGTAAGCTAGACTTCTGAGGATAACTTTCTTAAAACATTCATTTAGTTTTATAAACTGAACACAATTCCTAATTAAAGAGAGTAATGTTAACATAATTAAAACATAGGTTAAAAGAAAGGTGGCCATGTGTATCCATTCTTTTAATTAAAATGTATAGTGCTAGGAAGTAGGAAAGTCTCAATCACTAGAGCCCTTCATTATTCTCTGAATATTTTTAGACTGGCAGAGCCTAAGATTGCAAGAACCATTTTAAGTCAAAACTCTTTTCTTAGTTTGGATTGTAAATAAACTGGAATGAACTGGAAGCATCACGCTGCTTCAATTCAAATTACATATTTATTTAGTACCTATAATGTGGAACAACAAATTGCTAGGTGGAAATGTGGAAAGTGAAAATGAAAGTTGCTCAGTTGTATCCGACTCTTTGCGACCCCATCGACTATACAGTCCATAGAATTCTCCAGGCCAGAATACTGGAGTTGGTAGCCTTTCCCTTCTCCAGGGGATCTTCCCAACCCAGGGATCAAACCCAGGTCTTCCGCATTGCAGGCAGATTCTTTACCAGCTGAGACAAAAGGGAAGCCCAGGTGATAGGAAAAATTTTCTTAAATTGACCCTTTTTCCTGTTGGTGAAAATTATGTATATGGATCTTTATGCCATTTTATTTTGGCTATAAAAAATAGCAACTAAAAAATTAACAGAATTGAAGCATTGGTTATAGTAGGTAAATGAGACATTTAAATGAGAGCCATTTCAGAGAACCCTGGGGGGACAGATTGAGCTGGTGGCTAAACTAGGAATGATTCTTTCCCTCAGGGTGTTCTAATTAATTGACTGTGAACTAAAATAATGTGAACAGGAAATGGAAAATGAATGGTAGGGTGTATAGGAAATGAGTAGCTCTGAAATAGGAAGACACTGTCTAGAAACTCTATTAAAGGAATACAGAGCACTTAGTCTTCTGATTGGCTTACATAGCCCTTAGTACAGGAAGAATGAAAGCCTTAGGTATAAAAATGCCAGGATCCACTAAAGGCTAACAGTGTGTGACAACTAATGTAAAGGACCTAAAGAAACAAACAAAAGAAAAAGTGCACAGAAGAAAAGTATGACTTACAGAGTTTAAAGCCAACTGTCTTTCCAACAGTGTGATGGAGACTGTAGTAGATCCATAGAAGGAGGACTGAAACAGAGTAGCCTCAGATCAGAGGACATTCTTCTCAATAAGAGGTGGGCAGAGGGAGGGGGTCATGGACCCCAGGGACTAGTAGAGAGGCCATGAAGAGACATGAGTGAGACATCTAAATATTCAGGGCAAAGCACCCTGCAGTGTAGGAATAAATTCAATAGACAGAATATTTTCTATTTAAGAAGATGAGGTAACAAACAAGATAGAAGTCAAGCCCTAAGAAAAGATTGAGAAATTGCTACTGGAAAGGGCTGATGCTCAGGTCAGATTTATTTATTTATTTATTTTTTAATTTTTTTATCAGGTCAGATTTAGAAATGAAAATATCTTCTCAGTTAAAGTACAAACCATCTGATTGTTTTCCTGCTTCCTGTAATGAGCCTTCTGGATGTGAGCTGGTGAGGAAATCAGGTATTCTAGATTAAAAATTAGATCAACAAGAACTTGATAAGACTTCCAGATATACTGTAAATTCCTGACTTCCTTATTTTTGTGGGTCTCCATTTCTTCAGATTGAGGATATTCAAAATACTAAAACCAAAAAGATGGAGATGATTTGGTAGCTGGGAAGGACACTTATATGCTCTTCCCCAAAGTCAATCCATGGAGGAGAGGTATATCCCAAAACTGCAAAGAAATAAATGTAAAATGGAAAGAGAAGTAGGCTGACTGCTTCAGAGTCAATATGATGAGAAAGAGGATTTCACAGGATACAAGCTTGCAACTCTCTGGTACTTAGTCTCAGACTGACATTAGTAGAAAATGTGCCCTGTGGTGGTCATTTGTCATTTACCACTGTTTCTCCAGATAGCCTGCCCATTTGAGGGGACTTCTAGGGCAGCTGAGGAGAAGGCAATGGCACCCCACTCCAGTACTCTTGCCTGGAAAATCCCATGGACGGAGGAGCCTGGTAGGCTGCAGACCATGGGGTTGCGAAGAGTCGGACATGACTGAGCGATTTCACTTTCACTTTTCCCTTTCATGCATTGGAGAAGGAAATGGCAACCCACTCCAGTGTTCTTGCCTGGAGAATCCCAGGGACGGGGAAGCCTGGTAGGCTGCAGTCCATGGGGTCACGAAGAGTCAGACACGACTGAGCGAATTCACTTTCACTTTTCACCTTCATGCATTGGAGAAGGAAATGACAACCCACTCTAGTGTTCTTGCCTGGAGAATCCCAGGGACAGGGGAGCCTGGTGGGCCACTGTCTATGGGGTCGCACAGAGTCGGACACGACTGAAGCTACTTAGCAGCAGCAGCAGCAGCAGCAGCTAGGGCAGGTGAAAAGTAAGCCCCTGACTGACTCCCACAGCTGCTGGGAGCCAGAGCTTGGGCATAAGCTAAAATGCGTGATACTCCTATCGAGGGCTCTAAGTAAGGGACAAGTGATGCAAAGATGCATGACAGAGCTTAGAGTTCATTCTAGTGAGAGCAGCAGAAGTGGCATCTGGTGCAGTTGATGCTGGGAAGTGGTGTGTTCAGGTCTGGTACCTGCCACTGTGCAAATGTCAGCAGGGGCAGCAAGGCGACCTGCGCCATGTTCCTTTTGGATCCTAGTCCCTTTAGCTGTAGCTCTTGCTCTCTACACAACTTAAGCTCTTTCCAGTTTTCTGTTTTGGTTTTTATCCTTTGTGCTGATTCTGTGGAATAATGCAATCTTTCTAATAACTTCATTTCACCTAATATTAACTAGCATGGAGTTTCTTATTTGAAACTGTAAATCCTGACTGATAATTAGTTAATCCTGACCATTTTATCAAAGAAGTTATTTGGAGAAATGTCTATTTAGTTCTTTGGCCCATTTTTCGATTGGGTCATTTATTTTTCTGGAATTGAGCTGCAGGAGTTGCCAAAGAAGACATACAGATGGCTAACAAACACATGAAAAGATGCTCAACATCACTCATTATCAGAGAAATGCAAATCAAAACCACTATGAGGTACCATTTCACGCCAATCAGAATGGCTGCGATCCAAAAGTCTACAAGCAATAAATGCTGGGGAGGGTGTGGAGAAAAGGGAACACTCTTACACTGTTGGTGGGAATGCAAACTAGTACAGCCACTATGGAGAACAGTGTGGAGATTCCTTAAAAAACTGGAAATAGAACTGCCATACAACCCAGCAATCCCACTGCTGGGCATACACACTGAGGAAACCAGAAGGAAAGAGACACGTGTATCCCAGTGTTCATCGCAGCACTGTTTATAATAGCCAGGACATGGAAGCAACCTAGATGTCCATCAGCAGATGAGTGGATAAGACAGCTGTGGTACCTATACACAATGGAGTATTAATCAGCCATTAAAAAGAATACATTTGAATCAGTTCTAATTAGGTGGATGAACTGGAGCCTATTATACAGAGTGAAGTAAGCCAGAAAGAAAAAGACCAATACAGTATACTAACGCATATATATGGAATTTAGAAAGATGGTAGCAATAACCCTGTATACGAGACAGCAAAAGAGACACAGATGTATAGAACAGTCTTTTGGACTCTGTGGGAGAGGGAGGGGGGATGATTTGGGAGAATGGCATTAAAACATGTATAATATCATATAACAAATGAATTGCCAGTCCAGGTTTGATGCAGGATACAGGAAGCTTGGGGCTGGTGCACTGGGATGACCCAGAGGGATGGTATGGGGAGGGAAGTGGGAGGGGAGTTCAGAATGGGGAACACATGTATATCTGTGGCAGATGCATGTTGATGTATGGCAAAACTAATACAATATTGTAAAGTATAAAAATAATAATAATAATAATAATAAAATTAAAATAAATAAAATTTTTAAAAAGTTGTTGTTTGTTGCCATAGTAGTGGAGGGAAGACTCACCGCAAGAAGAAAACTATAGAAGTGTTGAGTATGTATTAGAAATCGGAGATGTCTCAATGTGGATATGGGTCTGGTGTGAGCTTCAGGCTTCAAATCCTATTTTCACCATTTAGTTGCCATTTGCAAATTAACCTCTTTAGACTTCTTTCTTTATGAGATAATAATACCTACCTTGCATAATCATTAAGAGGATTAATGGAATATAGGTACTGGAACACTGAAACTAGTTATTACTTAATATTTATTAAGGACTTCCCTGGTGGCTCAGATGGTAAAGCATCTGTCTACGATATGGGAGACCTGGGTTTGATCCCTGGGTCGGGAAGATTCCCTGGAGAAGGAAATGGCAACCCACTCCAGTACTCTTGCCTGGAAAATCCTATGGAAGGAGGAGCTTGGTGCATGCTACTATCCATGGGGTGGCAAAGAGTTGGGCACGACTGAGAGATTTCATTTTCACTAATACTTATAATTATTGTCCTTTATTATTTGAAACTGTTTCATATCTTGTTACTGAATTATAATCATGCCCATGATATATATCAGCGCTGACTGTGGCACTGCAGATAGAGTGAACATGAGAACTCAAGACCTTCGTGGAACTTACATCGTAATAAGAGCAGAGGATTTCCATACTTAGAGAAGATGAGTGGGGCAGACTCTGGAAGGTATCCAGGATGAGCAAGGAAGCATGGAAGCTTCAAGGCCATTTCATATTTAGGGAATGCAAGGGTCCTGTGTGGCTTCTCCCTCATACAGGTTTTTGGGAGACACAGAAAACTATGATGAGGCAAAGAAACCTAGGAATCTGGCTGAAGATCACTGATGCATAAACATGTGGAAATCTTCCCCTCCCGCTGCTGAGAGGCCTCTGACACCACACAACTTCTTATCTTCCTTCAGAAATTCTGAGGTACATCCTCCTCAGACAGGGAACAGGTGAGGTAATTTTATGATTAAAAAGTAGAAAGAAAAGTGTGAAGAAAGATTAAAAGTCTCAAATTGGAAGCTGAATTCCATGGATTTGAGATGAACAGGAGCAAAGAGGAAGCAGTAGTACTATGAGTGTGGTGCTGGTGTATGCCCATACAGTACTGAGAATCTTACACGACAAAGGCCCGTATTAGATGTGTAGAGTTGACTCAGTATATATGTCATACCAACCATTTGATGTAATTTGCAGTAATGTGCTTTTGGTCAGTAAAATTTGGAAAGAAGTGTTGGGGGTGTCTCCTGGTGATTCTTTCTGCTGCTTGACCCAATCTGGGAAGCTTTACTCAGGGTTTGAGAGAAGTAGCTCTCATGGGAAAACCTGGACATGCTCTGACCCTTGTTTTCTTCTTTAACCATCAATCTATCTTTTCCTGCCAAATAGACCAATAGACCATATTAAGAAAAGAGTTTTTGAGTTGTGTTTTTGTCCTGCCACATTTGAATTATTCTGAAATTACTTTTGGCTGAACAGATTATTTCTGTAGACCACCTGAAAGGCTACTCCAGGTTAAACACAAGGGCTGAGTCCTGAACAAGGTTGTGAAGTGAAGGGAGAGCCTGGTGAAGGAATATGAAATTCATTCTGTAAGAGTTCACTGAGTAAGGTGATACAAGCATGAGATTTGGGATTAGATAAATTTGTGTTCAAATATATTTCTAGCTACAGGATTGCATAAACTGCTTAGAGTCTTTACAAAATAAACACTCAGTTAGGATTAGGATCAAGTGGAATAACATATATGGAGTACACTGTAGCCGAAGAATTGATGCTTTTGAACTGTAGTTTGGAGAAGACTCTTGAGAGTCCCTTGGACTGCGAGGAGTCCAACCAGTAAGTCCTAAAGGAAATCAGTCCTGGATATTCATTGGAAGGATTGATGCTGAAGCTGAAACTCCAATACTTTGGCTACCTGATGCAAAGAACTGACTCATTGGAAAAGACCCCTATTCTAGGAAAGATTGAAAGCAGGAGGAGAAGGGAATAACAAAGGATGAGATGGTTGGACAGCATCACCAAATCAATGGACATAAATTTGAGCAAGCTCTGGGAGTTGGTGATGGACAGGGAAGCTTGGCGTGCTACAGCCCATGGGGATGCGAAGAGTTGGACATGACTGAGCAAATCAACTGAACTGAATGGAGTATGCTGTAATATCTGGCATCCAGGTGTAGTATTTATTGAGATTGGAATGTGGATCTAGAAGTGAGGAAGAAGAATTCAGAACTACAGATAAATACTTGAAGAAATGATGGTTAAATCTATGAACTAACACAGGGATCAGCCAACAGCAATAGTTCATCTCTTGTTTTTATAAATAAAATTTTGTTGGAACACAGTGACCCCCATTCCTTTAAGTATTGTTAAGGCTCTAAAATGACAGAGTTGAGTAGTGGTGACAAAGTCCATATGGCTTAGAAAATCTATAATATTCATTATTTGACCCTTTACATAAAAGGTGTTTTTTACCTCTGGACTGGAGAATAGATTGACTGAATAAGAAAACATGAAGAGAACACTGAAGAGTCCTGAGCCTGTGCATAAGGATATTATGCTTTCATTTTGAAGACATCACTATTACTACCACATTTATAGGGAGAATATAAAAGAGTCAACAAAATAGTCTATTAAAAGGATAGTAGAGATAGTGTATTAAAAAGTAAAGACATCATCTTGCCAACAAAGGTTCGTATGGTCAAAGCTATGGTCTTTTCAGTAGTCATGTATGGATATGAGAGTTAGATCATAAAGAAGGCTGAGCACTGAATTGTGGTGCTTTAGAAGACTCTTGAGAGTCCCTTGGACAGCAAGAAAATCAAACCAGTCAATCCTAAAGGAAATCAACTCTAAATACTCAATGGAAGGACTGATGGTGAAGCTCTAGTACTTTGGCCACCTTATGCAAACAGCTGATTCATTGGAAGAGACCGTGATGCTAGGAAGAGTTAAAGCAGGAGGAGAAGAGAGAGACAGTTGGATAGTATCACTGATTCAATGGATATGAACTTGGGCAAACTCCAGGAGATGAGGGACAGGGAGGCCTGGCATGCTGATTCCATAGGGTCACAAAGAGTTGGACATGATTTGTGACTGAACATCAACAACAACAAGAGATAGATGAAAATGTATCCTTTTATCAAGCCTTGTTCCTTTCATATCAAGGAAATACAAGTGGGGCAGGATGCTTTTAGCATTGGCCTTTCTAAGGAAGCTGAATGTTCTCTAGGTATAGGAAGAAATTCACGTAGGCAAAATTCCCGAGATTTCCTGAAACTGAGGCTATAGCTAAATCAGTAAAGGTTTTATTTGTCAAATATCTATTTTCTTAATAAAAATATATATAAAGGGATAGGTGATACATAGTTTAACACTGTGGTATGTATCTTAAGCATCATTTACAAAGTGAAATGACAAACATCATTTTGGGTGATAATGTTTTCAATCTACTTCTTTATTTTACCCAGTTTAAACTGGGATTCAGCTTAATCATATTATCTCCAACCTGGAAGACAGAAGCTTAAACTGTGAAATAAAATTTGCAAAATTTCAAGCCATTGAACTAACTGTTCTACACATGGATGATGGATGGTCCCTCAATGACTCTATATCTAATACTGTCCTTATAACATTCCAACTAAATTAATGTGTTTGTTCTCCAGGGGACACTTTTGATGTTGGCATTTTGCCTTCAGGAGCCCACAGATTTAATGCTTGTGAACCAACTTTAGATCTCATTGGCATATCCTGACTGAGAATGTTGTCCCTGAATAATGCTTATTTATTTGGACATCTGCTCCTACACAATAGTTACTATCATTTAAGAAAATTACCAGAGCATACTTAATAAAAATTATTTTAGAGTCTAAGTGCCACATAGGAAAGTCAGTTTAAAAAAACAAAATTGCTATATGTTTGGTGATTTTTTTACTCAGTTTGTTTCATTTCCATTTCATATTTAGTTTTTAACTGTTTTCATTTGAAAGACTTTTATTTGAAAGTCTATTGTATTTGAAAAGAAACAAGTTAATAATACTTTATACCTTTTATTGATATGGAAAATGTTGACATGACTTGAACAAGTGATTTTTTAAAATTTTCCTAAAATCTTTTGATCATAAAATCTTTAAATCATTTTCCCTAAATATTCAAGTATTATGATTTTATATATGGGTTTCCTTGGTGGCTCAGTGATAAAGAACACACCTGCCCATACAGGAGACATAGGCTTGATCCCTGGGTTGAGAAGGTCCACTCACTCCAGTATTCTTGCCTGGGAAATCCAATGGACAGGGAAGCCTGATGGGCTATAGTCCATGGGGTCACAAGGAGTTGGACACGACTTAGTGACTGAACATACACACACCCATGCTTTTATCTATCCATTTGGATTTGTTCAACATGAATGTTTGTTTTGGTTTTTGACTACTTGCTTAAGACCACAGATGAAAGTGAAAAAATATTATGTGTCTCTGAGAGATTTATAAGAATAAGTAAATGAAGATTTTCCATGCAGTGCATTCTTGATTTTTTTTGAAGTCCACAGTAGATGAGTTTTCAGATGAAATTCTAGTTGAAGTTATAAAAGATATGAAAATAAAAAAACTCAATAAATCTTGTTTAAGTAGTCCAGGAAGAACATTCATCATGCCGTTCACACTCTCTAATCATCACATTCAGAATCCTTAAGCAATAATGTGAACTAACCATCTTTATTTGATTAAACAAAGATTACCTATTAACATGTCAAGACCAACTAAATGAAAGTCACATTCTCCAAAATGACTCTGTCCTAGTAATGAGTTGTATGGATTCTAAACAAAATTGATTCTGTTACATTTATAGGGGAGAATTGCTACCAATTTGAATACAAAGTGGAAACAGTGGCCTCATTTCACATCTTAAACAGTGGGGAAAGCAGAATATATGAAAATATTTAAAAAACAAACAGTTTCAAAAATTTATAAAGCATCTAGTTTCATAGGACACTTGCTCAGTAGTCCTCCTGCTGTTCTTCCTTTATTTATTAAAAATGGCCACAACTCTTGAATATGAAGTGCCCGAACACATAGTTGGTAAGCTAAATACACCATTTTGTGTAGTAGCAACATGATAGGAATATATTTCAGACCTGATATAAGTAGTTTAGTTTATCCTATTTTTATTTGCCTGTGTACACCAGCTTCTGAAGCTTAGATTTCTCTAAGGAGAGCATGAAGTGAAAAATTTAATTTAAAAGTATAAGCTGTGAGCAGTTGAGGTTTAATTCAGGAATTTATAGACTCACCACTGGCAATAAGCTCTGAAAAGTACATCTAATATAGTGCATTATGGCAGCATCATTCAATGTACTGTAGTTAAGGGCTTGTCAGCATTTCTATTTTAAACTCCTATTTTCTGGTGTTTATGATTTGACCATTAAGAATTGCTGGGGCTTGAAAAAACAGTTTGTGAAGATTGAGTTCGGCAGCAAATTGTATCATTTTTTTTGACCAGTAGAATGAACAGCAAAGTGGTATAAAAGAGTCAAATCAGGCCAACCAATTTAGGACTTCACCTTGTAAAAAGGAGAAGAAGGAGAAATCTCCAGCTTAGGTTCTGATGTGTATTGTAAACTAGGTGCTTCAAATATGTAGTCAGAAATGAGATAATTTAACAAGAAAATGACTTTGAGATTAAGAGGAAAACAAATTGAAAATGAAGAAAATCATTTTTTTTTTCAGCCTTGTTATTATATATGACACACACTTAACAAGGTATCATTTAACAGGAGAATGCTATCATGTGAAATACAGTGTTAAGCTTTTGGAAAATGGGTTATACAAAAATGACATATTAATATCTGACATATCTAGGAATATCCTTTGTGGTGTTTGTATATAAGCTACCATCACAGTTTACATGCCCCCTGAGAGTGCTGACTCTGAACTTACGTAATTCCAGCATTAAACCAGAGAAAAACAGAGACAAAAACCTTTGTATGCCTTTACTTTCATGACTAGAGCAACAAGAGAGAAAAGTTATGTGGTGGGAGCAGAAGTGAGAGCCAACAACTAGATATCACAGTATAGAAAGAGAAAAGCAATCCCCCAGCAATGTAACTGTACAGTTCATGATTCCCATAATAGACTGTTCTTATCTGATTGTAGTCAGTTGGATTAACTTTCCCCCTTTTATGGAAAGTGCCAGGACATCAACTCCTTAAATATGCAGTGTATATTCAAAAACTGTCATTCTATGATCAAGCAGGACCCTATGGAGCCTTTCTGGAATAGATACCACCCCCATCTCTCCACTCGCCACTCCCACCCTCAGCTACCATATCCTTCGCCTGCCTCTTGTCTGTAGAAAAACTTTAGTCTCCCAGGCTTCTCCAAGCTTCAAAGAATAAATTTAATCAGAGAAATGAGAAAGGAAAACTGTCAAGTAAGACAAAAATAGTAATAAAATAGTAATAATACTTTAACCATTAAACTAAGTCAGGACCTTGAGATCCTCCTCAAAGACTGTAGATAATATTCCTAGCTGTATCTTTTGAGCTACTTTGCAGATACTAAAGCCCTAACTAGGTGGGAAAATTTAACTCTATGCTGCCCACAAGTAAGTAGACCCTAAGACCAGTTAAATTCAGAAGGCTGATGATTCTGACTCCCGATTATCTCACTACCAAGTAATCAGGAGAATGTCCATAGCTTGATCACAAACCCCACAATCCCCCTCCCTCACTGTGCCTTTAAAAAACTGTCCCTGAAAGCCTTTGGGGGAGTTCAGGCCTTTTAAACAGTAGCTACCTGGACTTGGGCACTCTGTAATAAGTGCTGTACTTTCCTTCACAAAACCCACTGTCAATAGATTGACTTTACTAAGCATGGGCAAGTGGACCCATGGTTTGGTAACAATTTCACTTCCCTTGGGGCTCAGATGGTAAGGAGTCTGCCTGCAATTTGGGAGACCTGTGTTTGATCCCTGGGTTGGGACGATCCCCTGGAGAAGGATATGGCAATCCATTCCAGTATTCTTGCCTGGGAAATCCCATGGATAGAGGAGCCTGGCAGGCTCCGGTCCATGGGGTCACAAAAAGTCGGACACAACTGAGCGATTTCACTTTCTTTCTTTTCACTTCATGTCATTAGTTAATTGATTCAGATTGAGCCTCAAGATTGAACTGAGTCAACTAGAATCACCTTCCCAAGGGCTTAGAATTAGGAAGAAAGCAGTCAGCATGGAGAAAAGAGAGGAATGAAGCAGACATACAGAAAGATCTAAAGCTAATAGAACAGAATCCTAATAGGTTCTTGGTTCTGGTTTGTTCCTGTGGTCCAGCTGCATATGTGCTCCTAATTCTCTAGATGCTACAGTTACTATTAAATTAATCCTCTTCTTGTGTTAAACTTCTTAGCACCTATTATTAATACTTAAAATAGCATCCTAATGCACAAGTTAACAAAACCATATCAATATGGTAGCAGTTATTATTCCCATTCATACAATTGTAAGGCTTGATTCATTTCTCTGACTTCTCATATATTAAGCTTTTCTACTAGAGATCAAATTAATGAACCGTTCTTGATATTAAAATCTCACTCAAATAGACTCTAGATTTACTGAAGCCTATTTTTATTACAAAATTTCTCATTTTCCTCCTCTGATTTCTGATTCAGTTCAGTTCATTTCCGTCGCTCAGTCGTGTCCGACTCTTTGTGACCCCATGAATCGCAGCACGCCAGGCCTCCCTGTCCATCACCATCTTCCGGAGTTCACTCAGACTCACGTCCATCGAGTCAGTGATGCCATCCAGCCATCTCATCCTCTGTCATCCCCTTCTCCTCCTGCCCTCAATCCCTCCCAGCATCAGAGTCTTTTCCAATGAGTCAACTCTTCGCATGAGGTGGCCAAAGTACTGGAGTTTCAGCTTTAGCATCATTCCTTCCAAAGAAATCCCAGGGCTGATCTCGTTCAGAATGGACTGGTTGGATCTCCTTGCAGTCCAAGAGACTCTCAAGAGTCTTCTCCAACACCACAGTTCAAAAGCATCAATTCTTTGGCGCTCAGCCTTCTTCACAGTCCAACTGTCATATCCATACATGACCACTGGAAAAACCATAGCCTTGACTAGACAGACCTTTGTTGGCAAAGTAATGTCTCTGCTTTTGAATATGCTGTCTATGTTGGTCATAAGTTTCCTTCCAAGGAGTAAGCATCTTTTAATTTCATGGCTGCAGTCAACATCTGCAGTGATTTTGGAGCCCCCCCAAAATAAAGTCTGACACTGTTTCCACTGTTCCCCCATCTATTTCCCATGAAGTGATGGGACCAGATTCCATAATCTTAATTTTCTGAATGTTGAGCTTTAAGCCAACTTTTTCACTCTCCTCTTTCACTTTCATCAAGAGGCTTCTTAGTTCCTCTTCACTTTCTGCCATAAGGGTGGTGTCATCTGCATATCTGAGGTTATTGATATTTCTCCCGGCAATCTTGATTCCAGCTTGTGTTTCTTCCAGTCCAGCATTTCTCATGATGTACTCTGCATATAAGTTAAATAAGCAGGGTGACAATATACAGCCTTGACGAACTCCTTTTCCTATTTGGAACCGGTCTGTTGTTTCATGTCCAATTCTAACTGTTGCTTCCTGACCTGCATACAGCTTTCTCAAGAGGGAGGCCAGGTGGTCTGGTATTCCCATCTCTTTCAGAATTTTCCACAGTTTATTGTGATCCACACAGTCAAAGGCTTTGGCATAGTCAATAGAAAAGAAATAGATGTTTTTCTGGAACTCTCTTGCTTTTCCCATGATCCAGTGGATGTTGGCAATTTGATTTCTGGTTCCTGATTACTATATTATTTTTTCCTCTAAGATCTGAACCCTAGAGACTTATTATTTACCTGAGATATAAAAGCTCCAGATGATCCAAGTCCTTGGTTTTGGATTGTTTTCGTGATAAAAGACTAAAGTTAATACAAAAATAATAAACAAGTAAGATTAAATTATAAGGTATTTTTTTTTCAAACTCAGGTGAACAATAGGTCTTATTTCTAAGAAAATGAGATCTAGTTACCTTTTTAGGGCCCCCTCTTTGGTAGTCCCTCAAAGCTCTAGTGTTTTTGAATGAGGTTGCAAAGTGACTACAATTCCACCCTTTTTACAACACATTATACCATCTCAAGAAATACAGAGAATCTTTCCCAGTGGCTCCTCTCAAATGCATGAGATTTCTTTTAATACATTTCTCCTTACTAGATCAGGTGACCCTATGGGTGAAAGGGAATGAGATGGGCAAAGTTGGCATATACCAGTAAAGGCCCACTCTTCAGTTTTGTCAAGAGAATGCACTAGTCATAGCAAACATGGTTTTTCCAGGAGTCATGTATGGATGTGAGAACTGGACTATAAAGAAAGCTGAGCACTGAAGAACTGATGCTTTTGAACCATGGTGTTGGAGAAGATGCTTGAGAGTCTCTTGGACTGCAAGAAGATCCAACCAGTCAATCCTAAAGGAAATCAGTCCTAAATATTCATTGGAAGGACTGATGGTGTAGCTGAAACTCCAATACTTTTGCCACCTGATGCGAAGAACTGACTTATTGGAAAAGACCCTGATGCTGGGAAAGATTGAAAGTGGGAGGAGAAGGGGACAGCGAACCTTTCCTGATTTGGAACCAGTCTGTTGTTCCATGTACAGTTCTAACTGTTGCTTCTTGACCTTCATACAGATTTCTCAGGAGGCAGATCAGGTGGTCTGGTATTCTCATCTATAAGAACTTTCCACAGTTTGTTGTCATCCACATTGTCAAAGGCTTTGGTGTAGTCAGTGAAAGAATCATATAGTCAAAAACAGAAGTAGATGTTTTTCTGAAACTGTGTCACTTTTTTTATGATCCAGTGGATGTTGGCAATTTGATCTCTGGTTTCTCTGCCTTTTCTAAATCCAGCTTGAACATCTGCAAGTTCATGGTTCACATACTATTGAAGCCTGGCTTGGAGAATTTTGAACATTGCTTTGCTAGAGTATGAGATGACTGCAAATTGTGCAATAGTTTGAGCATTCTTTGGCATTGTCTTTCTTTGGGATTGGAATGAAAACTGACCTTTTCCACTCCTGTGCCCACTGCTGAGTTTTCCAAATTTGCTGGCATCTTGAGTGCATCACTTTCATAGCATCATCTTTTAGGATATGAAATACCTCAATTGGAATTCCATTGCCTCCACTAGCTTTGTTTGTAGTGATGCTTCCTAAGGCCCAGTTAACTTCACATTCCAGGATATCTGACTCTAGGTGAGTGATCACACCATCGTGATTATCTGGGTCATGAAGATCTTTTTTGTATAGTTCTTCTGTGTATTCTTGCCACCTCTTCTTAATATCTTCTGCTTGTTAGGTCCATACCATTTCTGTCCTTTATTGTGCCCATCTTTGCATGAAATATTCCCTTGGTATCTCTAATTTTCTTGAAGACATCTCTAGTCTTTCCCATTCTATTATTTTCCTCTATTTCTTTGCACTAATCATTGAGGAAGGCTTTCTTATCTCTCCTTGCTATTCTTTGGAAATCTGCATTGAAATGGGTATATCTTACCTTTTCTCTTGGCCTTTAGCTTGTCTTCTTTTCTCAGCGATTTGTAAGGCCTCCTCAGACAGCATTTTGTTTTTCTTTTTCTTGGGGATGGTCTTTATCACTGCCTCTTGTACAATGTCATGAACCTCCATCCATAGTTCTTCAGGCACTCTATCAGATCTAATCCTTTGAATCTATTTGTCACTTCCACAGTATAATTGTAAGGAATTTGATTTAGGTCATACCTGAATGGTCTAGTGGTTTTCCCCACTTTCTTCAATTTAAGTCTGAATTTGGTAATAAGGAGCTCATGATCTGAGCCACAGTCAACTACCAGTCTTGTTTTTGTTGACTGTATAGAGCCTCACCATCTTTGGCTGCAAAGAATATAATCAATCTGATTTTGGTATAGACCATATGGTGATGTCCATGTGTAGAGTCTTCTCTTGTGTTGTTGGAAGAGGTGGTTTAATATGACCAGTGCATTCTCTTCACAAAATTCTGTTAGCAAAACTCTGTCCACTCTTAAAGTCAGAGAAAAGGAGAATCCCACCCAAAATGCCCTTCTGATAATGGGAGAGAGAGAACTTCTCAGATAATAACCATAATATGACTGGTGATATAAGGAGGGAAATGATACTGGGAAGACAATCAGAATATACCTGTAGTACCACATATCTGCCTCCTTTCCCAAAAGTGAGATTGTAGATTAGATGGTATGAAATCTCCATTTGTGTGAGAATAAGTATGAATGGGGCACAGAAGAAGAAAGATGCAGTGTATGGGAGCTCCAGTGGCAACACAGGTGCTATTTATACAGGCAGATAATGGTCGAGACAGTGCAGAACCCTATAATCAAGGCAGGAGGGGCACACAACTGGTAAAGCAGAACACAGCAGCAGCAATAAATCTGGAAGAAAGTGAGCATCCCAAATCTGGATCTGAGCTCAGATCAGATCAGGGGTACCTCAGGGTATGAAAAAAAATTGCCAAAAGAGGAGAGACTCTGAAAAGCCTTTGTTAATATATAGAATATTATAATTTACTAATAGAGAAAAGCACTATTACATAAGAATGCAAGTTAAATTATACCAGATGAGTGGTGTCTTTACTCAGCTCTTCATTGACTCATTTCCCAAGTTCTTATTGTGAAATAATTTACTGTTTACCTGTCTCATTAATAGGGACAGTGGGGATGCTGAGCAAACTCTTAAGAAATTAGTAACAGGAGTTATGCATGGAGAGCTGGCCAAAGTGTTCTAGAGAGAGGGAGTAATTTTGTACACATTATGACATAAAAAAGAAAAAAAAAAACAGGTCAATCATCTTCCTATTTCTCTTGCCAGGGACAGAAAAAAACAAAACAAAACTGTGCATTCAGAGCATTTTAGAAAATAAATAGATATGATCTTCCTGAGCTGGGTCTGAGAATTCATAAATATTCCACAAAGATCCTTAAGGCATCTGTGAACTACTCCTAAATGGTATCCAAAAAATGTATTTGCATAAAGGAATCTTTATCTAAACAAAAACTTTAACTCATTGATCATGTCTGCAAAGGGATTTATGACACAAAAGGAAGTTTACAATAATAGAAAACATCAAAAGAGCGGAGAATCTCTAATAGGTTTACCAGAGAAAAACAAGAGAGGATGATTAGAGATTCTAAAGAAGCCCTCTGTATCTAAAGGCCCTCCTGGAAGTTACTAGTGTGACTCACTAAGTGGTCTCCACTGTAGCTCCTTAGATGTTATCTCTTTCTTCATACTCTTTAAAAGCTTCAATTCTGCCCTTAGAACACAGCTTTCTGTAAACTGCCTGCAGGCTCCTCATCTAATTCCACAGATTGTATTATCTCTTTGGGGCTAGATTCTCCAGTGTTTTTTTTGATAGAGCGAGAAAATTACCAACATCTTTTCTTGGTTGACTTTAATTGCCATTGTAGTTCATTTTGCTCGGTCATGAAATGGAGATGGCTCCAATGTGCTGCACCGATGAGTGACTTGTTTCCCATGCAAATCTCCCAGGAGCCCTGACCAGACCAGCTACCTCTCCCCGCTGAACTCCGTGCACTGTCCTCACAATACCTCCTATGATATCTATATCTCCTTGTTTGCCCTGCAGTGTAGTCTTGGCATTTCATTTTTTCTGTCCTCTCTGGAGACATGATGGACTCACATTTCACTGGGAGCTGGGAATTTAAGAGTGAGGTCTTGATTCTCTTTCCATCTGGCAGTTTCCCATCAGACCAACTGATTCCAGTTTTCTTTTATTCTGCACTATGTGTGACACAGAAAATTTAGCAACTCTGCTGTCTAAGCAGACATCCCAATAGGGAGTAAGATTCTCTGCCCTTCCCTCTTGAAGAAAATTCCAGTATCTATGATCGTTTTTTCTTCAAGTCGTATTCCAATTTCTCTTTGAATAGAAAGGGACTATTTTTCTCCTGCTCCTCATCGCTTAAAAAGAAACTAGTCTTTGTCCACAAACAATGGTCCGCTCACAGGGATAGAGTGGAATTGGGTGGACCTCAATTCTGGCATCTCTCAGTAGGCCCAGTGGCAGTTGCTGGGTTCAATTGCTGGTGACTCCTTTAGAGTGTGGAAAGCTTTGCTACTTTCAGTCTACTCTTCAACCTACCTTGTCTTCTCCAGTTCTCACAGCTGGACCCACTGTTTATCTTACCTGCAGATTTGGCCTCAGTCAAATTTGCTAGACAATTCAGAAGGAGAAACAAAATAGCACCTTCAGGCATGATGGAGTGGAGCGTTTAATAACTAAGTCTTTCTATCATTTTGAAAGTAGATATAAATCCTTACTGTAGACCCATGTGCCTTCATTTCTGAGATTCAGATGCTTCCTGCTTGTGATAAATAAGGCTCTAAAGCAGTGGAGAAATGAAATATGATGATGGCCATATAGTACCTTGTGACATATGGGCTACAAAATCCTTATGAGCTGAGAGTGAGGGGTAGTTGGGTAGGGAACATATTACTGTGCCAAAGGATGGGAGACAAGATAGAAAACATTGAGTCTCTACTTAGCTGGCACAGTGACTTGGATGAACCACAGATCCCACAGGTCCTGGTCTATTTTCCTACTTACCTGAGGAGATTGCAAGATTTCAGGAAGCAAGCATCCTATTCAGCAACTACTTTGAGTGTAACCACCAGGTTTGTAAAACTTATGCTACTGGGTTTTTGCTTTATCCTTTCAGATATTGAAACCTTGGCTTACTCTCCGTAGTCACTCCCTGAGAGGTGATGATTTGATGGGAAATTACAGACTGCAGTTTGTAAAATAGCTTCTAAAATAGCTGTCCAGTTAATCTGTACATGACCATATTTTAAATTCTAGTGGAAAACTACCATATAGTATCTGTTCTCTATGGTCTACTCCCCATTTATCATTTCTATTGTAAGATAAATCACTTTATCACTTGGTAAATAGCAGAACTTGCAACCCATACTCAAGGCTAAAAATGGTGCAGGCTCACTTTTCCCACTGTCCCTCTGAAGCCAGAGCACAATCACCCAAACTTGGCTTGGCTATTCCAATGCACCTGTCCTGAACTTTGATGGAGAAAAGCAAGGTGGTGGTGAGTGATGGTGATGGTGGTGGGTGGTGGGTGAAGTTAGTGCAAAAACTGAATCCCCAGGTCTAACAGTTTCAGATTTTCCAATGGGCTTGAAATGTCTGGAGGCAATACTGGTGGGTGACCAGATATGCTCAGCATCACCCAGTCTTGAGGAGCAGTAACATCTTGTCCTCACCAGGTGAGGTACATTTTTGGTACATTTTTTTCAGTGGGCTTGGCCCCTGTTCAGTCTCCCTGGCTCCAGACCAATTTCTGAACCTGGTTCTCCAGCATTCCAGGTGATTCTGATAACTATCCAAAATCCTGTTCTGCTTAAATCAGTCAAAGACAATTTCTGACACTTGTAACTAAGAAGATAAATTGAAATTGTTCTCTACTTAGCTTAAGAGGAAAATCATATTCTGGCTGGTGGGTGAATTTATGCTATCAACTCATACAGTTGACTTCATCTTTCAGTGATTTTCGTATTTGGAGCTCTATTCTTCCAGCCTGTTTTGTTGGGGAGAAACTAAACTCAAGAAATGAGAGGAATAGAAGAAATAAAATCAATATGGTGAGATTTATTAGCTGGATACTTCTTTTAAGGAAATATTTTAAAAATATGATTATACTTATGGAGATAAAGGATGTGTTTTTTGTGGAGATAATCTCATAGGTATATACACATGTCAAATGTACGCAAGTGGTATGTTTAATATGTGCAACCTATTATATGCCAATCATACATAAATAAAGCTGTTAATAATTTATAGCATGCAAATACTTATTTACTAGTATAATTAAAGACTAATGTTTATAAATTTTTATACTATGTAAATCACTCAAATAAAATTCTTACAAGAGTCTGAAAAGCATACCAGATAATTGAAAGTTGTTAAGTGATAATTGTGACAACATTTTTAATTGCTCAAACATATCACTTGGAGTATTAAAGAGTCTTTTTGATGAAGCAATTTTTTCTGAGAAAGAAAAAAGCAGACCTTGCCAGAAGGGACTCTTTCTGGCACTTAGAGCTGGGCTGTGATGTTTTCTTATTTAACATTAACAATTTCACAAAGAAGGTCATCATATTACCATGCTGGATCATGGTAAACACATGATCAATGTGCAACACACACACACACACACACACACACACACACACAACTCATATACCATCCAAATCATAAAAATGATGGAAGATCTCTAAGTAATGGCGAATATGAATAACTTTTGCCTCTTTTCCAGTCACAGTAAAAGCCTATTTCTTTTCTTCTCCACTCCTTCCTGACAGTATCCATTCCAGACCAAAGCCCCATTACTACCTGAACCCTCTCCCAAAGCACCTTACATGAATCCCAATACTATACCAAGTCCTACTAACACGTTTTTACTGAAATACCCCACAGCTCCCATTGTGTTTTTTCTCTGTCATTGTGAAGAGTCAATCCATACAAATTTGTTCAATTACAGGTATGTTTCTTGTGGTCTTTGGTTCAAGGTCATTAGCAGTTCTAATGTAAATTGTGCTTAGTATTAAAGTACACATTAGCTCAAAAGCATTTATCATTAATGTTTACTTTCTAGGGACTTTTTTTTCTGCAAAGGTATTATTTCTAATGAATAATATTCTTCATAAAATTTTCTCAAAATTAGAAAACTTAATGTTATAAAAATAAGTAATTATTTTTTGTTGGTCCATTAGAAATTAAGATTTAAGAAATTCCCACATTTTTCAAAGGGTTTCTTGTAATAGGCACATTTTTCTTGGCTGCCTTCTTGTTTCCCTATTAATTTCAGAACCATAAAAGGCAATTATTCTTGTCAAGAGCCACCTGCTATCCTGTTGCTTGAATGGCATATTGCTGTTTAGATTTAACTTTAAGTGTAATTTTCAAGTTGCAAAGAAAATCCAGACTATTTTTCTTTTCTATCTAGAACTTGCAGATGAATCTTTAGGTCTAAAGAGAATATTATTTACGGAAAAGATAAGCTCTTATTTCTATCATAGGGAATCCAAAGAAAAGAACTCTGCCAGCCTAACAAAACTGAATTTGCTAAAGATAACAATGATGTTACTATCATTTTTAGATCCTTCTGGCCCAGAATGCAAAAATATAGCAATTATTTTCTTTGATAATCTTTAAAAACAAATATTCAGGTGGGAATATATATTTTCCATTGAAGGTAAATTTTAAGCTGAAGAACTGTGCTTTCATCAGTCATCTTGCCAGCAGCTATCGGCTTTGTACGATCCTAATAAATTTTACAGGACTACAGAGTGGAAAGATTTTAACTGAAAGCAAGAAGATGGGGGTGTTGCTAGTCATTCCTCAAATAGAGTGACTTATGATGCTCAACAGGAAAAAGGACAGACCTTAGGTTATGGTTCAAAAGGAGTAAAGAGCATAATAAAGATATGAATAATAATCCGAATTTATATTCAGGTGGCTGCCATTAATGTATCAGAGTCAAGAGGTCTACAGATTGATTTTCTTGGGGATGATTTTCACTCCTTTTGAACCATAACCTGAGGAATGAGTTAATAAAGGAGAAAAGATAAATAAAAATGCAAGCAATTTAATGTTTATTTTCCTTTCCACAAATATTCTTCAAGAATAGTGCCTACCACAAAGTAAAGGGTCAATAAATAGTTCTTGAATGATTAACAAATGTTAAAAAATAAATGGTTTATCTGATTTATACTCTCATTTTTTTATATTAAATGACATTTACTGGTTAAGTATAAACAGGCGTGTGATATTTAAGGAACATGTAAATACTACATTGAAAAATAAAGTTCCTAGGAACCCTTCTATCCTCCCAAAAAAAGAATAGAGAGAGAGCCTTAGAATGAAGTATATCAGTTTTGCCATCTGTAAGTCAATTGGTAACTACAATAGGACCAGGCTTCTCTGGTGTCTCAGAAGGTAAAGAATCTGCCTATATGCAGGAGACTCATGTTTGATCCTTGAGTTGGGAGGATGCCTTGGAGAAGAGAATAGCTACCCACTCCAGTATTCTTGCCTGGAGAATTTCATGGACAGAGGAACCTTGTGGACTACAGTCCATAATAGGACTAGAGGACTTTATTGTTAGCTCTGTGTTTCTCTTTATATCCTTGAAAAGGAATATATTATTTTAGGTATGTACTGATTTTTTTAAAAATACAAGTAATTTGTTTGTGTAAAAAGTCCCTTTAAATCTTTTAGATCTTTTCTTGAGAGTACTGCTACACTGGGTGATTGAATCAATTCTAGTGAGTCACTTTCATTTTATTTTTATCCATATCTTTTGAGAAAGAGACCTCTAATCATCACCATAAAGACTGCTAGTAAAAAGAAAAAATGTATTTTGTATTGATGAAATCATCATGAAATTTATACAGAATAATATTTTGAGCAATTATAGTTAATCAACGTAATCAGGATCAGTTTGTATAGTCTGCTTCTAGTAAGAGAAGCTAGTAGTAATTGATTTTAAAGACTCTTGACAGTAATACATAACCAATGATCTTATCTAATTTATTCTGAAACATCTATCATTTATTAATTTGGGGGTACAGATACATTTCACTCAGAGTTTCATGAAAAACAGGTTCATTTGTGGACTGTTCAAAGCCGCTTAGGATATTATTTCATTGTTCATTGTGTTCATGTTGCTTCAGTTAATCAAAAATAATGATTATGATAAATCATACTCAATTATTTTTAAACTACTACAGCTTAATCACAGACTTTTTTTGTCTGTCTTCTCTCTCTTGTACCTTTTAGATTGACCTACAACTTGACCACTTTCTCAATTTACTAGTCTTATCTCAAGATTAAAAAGGGCAAAAACAACAGCAAGAACAGCAAAAATTTTCTGTACTTGGTGAAAACTTAGGCACTCCATCTTTTCCAATATATTAGGCACCTGAATATATGTAATACTCTGAACAAATTTATACTATGAACGAAAATGTGTTGGTGTGCCAGACTGTTTTCCTCTTATACTTCTGATGCAGTTCTTCTGATGTATCAACATTTCTGTTAAATTTCTGATATATTTCATAGCCTTACCATGAATAACAAAAATTAACTTTTTTTACATCTTGCAAAATTCCTCAAATAAAATTTTATGCATTATTTTTAACGAATGACTAGCCTATTCATGTAGCTTATGGAAGACTGACATATCTTTTATTTATACTTTTTATGTTTCAGTGAGTAATTATTAAACTATTATAAAAGATATATGATCAAACTGTTACAATAAGAGAATCTATTCATATGTATCCAAAATGGCTAATTTCACTTACAAAAATGGAACAAAAATCTAAAAAGAGTAACAATGCTGGGTAGCATACTAATTATATCAGTAATCATCATATTGATATTGATGTTTAGTTGCTTAGTTGTGTCCAACTCTTTGAGACCCCATGCATGGTAGCCCACCAGGCTTCTCTGTCCATGGGGATTCTCCAGGCAAGAATACTGGAGTGGGTTGCCATGCCCTCCTCCGGGGGATCTTCCCAACCCAGGGATCAAACCCAGGTCTCCCACATTGCAGGTGGATTCTTTACCATCTGAGCCACCAGGGAAGCCCAAAGAAAGTCACTCAGTCATGTCCAACTCTTTGTGATCTCATGGACTATACAGTCCACAGAATTCTCCAGGCCAGAATACTGGAGTGGGTAGCCATTCCCTTCTCCAGGGGATCTTCCCAACCTATGATTATCATGAAATTATCATGAAAATACAAATTTAATTCCTTTAAAAAAAAACTATTATCAGGTATTTTATCAATGAATAGGCAGAAGTGGTCATCAGTTCAGTTCAGTTCAGTCGCTCAGTCATGTCTGACTGTTTGTGACCCCATGAATCGCAGCATGCCAGGCCTCCCTATACATCACCAACTCCCGGAGTTTACCCAAACTCATGTACATCAACTTGGTGATGCCATCCAGCCATCTCATCCTCTGTCGTCCCTTTATCCTCCTGCCCCCAATCCCTCCCAGCATCAGGGTCTTTTCCAATGAGTCAACTCTTCGCATGAGGTGGCCAAAGTATTGGAGTTTTGGCCTCAGCATCAGTCCTTCCAATGAACACCCAGGACTGGTCTAGACAATGTTAAATTTGGGGAAATAGAAGCCTGAGTCATTCTGTTTAGTTCAGCACTGGGGTTAAGCCTCGTTTGGGGTAGGGATGAACCCCAGCACAGTTTTTCTCTGGTACCTACATTTGAGAATCCTCAGGCCAGATGAAAAAAGCAGGATTTTCTAGGAAATCATTAAATGTCATATGCCTCCATGTGTGCTCAGTTGTGTCCGACTCTGTAACCCCATGGATTGTAGCCTGCCAGGCTCATCTGTCCACGGGATTTTCCAGGCAAAAATACTGGAGTGGGTTGCCATGCCCTCCTCCAAGGGATCTTCCCAATTCAGAGATCAAACTTGTGTCTCCTGCATTGGCAGCCATGTATTCTTTACTACTGAGTCACCTTAAATGTCACAAAATACTTAAATTGTAAGATACATTTAAATGTTTCTTACACTGTTTGGGGATAATTATGGTAATTGAATATTTGTTTTAAAATATAATTTTCTATAGAAGCCCACTTGAGTTCTGGACACCCCCTCAAACAGATAAATTTCACACACATCACAGAGCAAGAGGAATTTGTAATGTTTACCAGTTCTGAGAAAAATTTCTTTAAAATTGGTCTTTGAAATTTAACATTACAACTAAACAAGAGTTTGGCCAGGTTTGCATTAAACCTGGCCAAACTACATTAATCATGACTGTAAATCATTATTGTCAATCATACGTCCTTCATAGAGTAATAAAAGGGCCAAGAGCACCTCCTTCCCTTGAAATGACATCTGATTAAAGACAAAACAGTTGGCATTTATTTATTTATTTCCATGCTTAGGCTAGAGAAGGAAGTCATCACTAACATTTGACAAGTAATAAATACAACTGTTTTGTTATAGAAATATAAGGTTATTTTAGTAAGGTTTTAGCTTATGAAGAAAAGACCAAATTTTATAAAAGCTTCAAGAAAATTGTGATTTTATATAAAGTATTGTAATATTGTCTTTAGTAGGGAATGTAATTAAGAAGAATACCACTTGGGTTAGATTCTAGACCACATTTTGACCTGGTATATTTGCCTCATTTCTTGTTTGAAAACAAGTGATTCCTGTGCTTGGGCTAGAGAAGGAAGTCATTACTAACATTTGGCAAGTAATAAATAGAAGAGGTTGTGGGTGCCTGCTGTCAAATTAAGAGGGAACATTATAATGTATAGAATTTAATCACAGTAGGAAGGAAAGCAAGAAGGATAAGCCTGGGTATCCAAAAAAGAGATGAGGGGAAAAAAGGAGGGCAAAGAAATGTTAAGTACGATATATGGACTGGAAGTTTGGAATAGAATATTGGAAACAAGATCAAAATGCTTTTCTCATTGGACTAAAATTTGACCATTCTCTCAAGTTAGCAATCGTATATTGCATAAAAAATTGGCTGAAACACATTTCTCTTACTATCACAATAGTACACATTCAAGATTTGATGAAGCACTTGGTTATTTCAAAAGATTATAAAACTCAAATACCTAACTTCACAGTAAAATATAGCTGCTATCAATGAAAAGCTATCCCCCTGGTGAATCAGTTTTATGTATTTGTTTAGAACCTAATCTCATGAATAGAAAGAGTTTTATCTGAAATTTCTTTTATTTGTGAGTTAGCAGTCTTTCTTGAGCAACTGTGGAAGCTTATGGCCAATATTTTCATGAAGTCTAGTGGCTAAAGTGATCTCCAAGGCACATGAATGTAGACTAGAGGCATTGCATTTAGAGTATAGTCTTGCTTTGCTTAGAGATGGTGCAGGGAGGAAGTTTGAATCTTGAAGCAGACTTAATTTTATTCTGGGCAGAAAGCTTGCAGACGTGTGTCTGGGAAATTAAGTACATACTGATACTAATCAATGACATTGTTATGATGTAAACTGTTTCCCCTATAATTCATATGATGAAGCCCTAACCATCAATGTAACTGTATTTGGATACAGAACATTAAAAGGATAATTAAGGTAAAATAATGTCAGAAGGGCAGAGGTCTAATCCAATAGGGCTATGTTCTTATAAAAATAGGATTCAGTTCAGTTCAGTTCAGTCACTCAGTCGTGTCTGACTCTTTGCGACCCAATGAACTGCACCACACCAGGCCTCCCTGTTCATCACCAATTCCTGGAGTCCACCCAAACCCATGTCCATTGAGTCGGTGATGCCATCTAACCATCCCATCCTCTGCCCTTCCCTTCTCCTTCTGCCCTCAATCTTTCCCAGCATCAGGGTATTTTCAAGTGAGTCAGCTCTTCACATCAGGTGGCCAAAGTATTGGAGTTTCAGCTTCAACATCAGTCCTTCCAATGAACACTCAGGATGGATCTCCTTTAGGATGGAGTAGTTTGATCTCCTTGAAGTCCAAGGGACTCTCAAGAGTCTTCTCCAACACCACAGTTCAAAAGCATCAATTCTTCTGAGCTCAGCTTTCTTTATAGTCCAACTCTCACATCTATACATGACCACTGGAAAAACAATAGCCTTGACTAGATGGACCTTTGTTGACAAAGTAATGTCTCTGCTTTTGAATATGCTATCTAGGTTGGTCATAACTTTCCTTCCAAGGAGTAAGTATCTTTTAATTTCATGGCTGCAATCACCATCTGCAGTGATTTTGGAGCCCAGAAAAATAAAGTCAGCCACTGTTTCCCTATCCATTTGCCATGAAGTGATGGGACCGGATGCCATGGTCTTGGTTTTCTGAATGTTAAGCTTTAAGCCAACTTTTTCACTCTCCTTTTTCACTTTCATCAAGAGAATGCTCTGTCTGAGAAAAGGGGCCTTATTAAAAACATACCAGAAATGAGCTGTCTACAAGCCAGGAATAGATGTCTCACCAGAAACCAACCCTGATGGAACCTTAATTTTGGACCAGTAGCCTTCAGAACTGTGGAAAAATTAATTCTGTTTTTAAGCTACTTAGCCTTTTTTTTTTTTTTAATGGCAACCCAAGTAGTCTAATACTGACAGTACTTCAGGAAACATAGAGTTAGAAATAACATTTGAGGTTATAGAGGGATTATAGAACAGTGGCCCATTTGAGGATGAAATTCTGGTACTTGGGCTTATTAGCACCATATTATAATTAGTAAAACCCATACTTGTTTGTTACTCTGCAATGCTCTTTATGCAAAGATATTGTTTCATTTAATCCCGTTAATAATTATATGAGATACTCAATCTCAACGAACAAGGCTAAAAAAGTAAGGCAAAATAACTTGGTCAAGTTTTACTGGCAATAATTCAATGAATCTGATTTTAAATCAAGGTCTCCATAACCTGAATGATATACAACTCTAGAATCTTTGCTACATTGTTAACCAGTTATAATCTACAATCCTTTTAACACAATGTCAGTAGTTTCCAAAACCAAGTGCCTTGAAGAAAAGGCACATCTGGAGAGTTTTTTAAAATTACAATTTCTAGATCTGACAGTTGTAGATTTTTAATTCAGTAGCTCTGGAATACAGTCCCAAAAGCAATTAGGATGTTTCCTAATTCTTTTTCAATTCCCTTATTTACCAAGTGATATCAAAATATCTTTTCTTTTTCACAATTTCTCTTTAGAACTGGGATATCTAATATGGTAGCTACTGGCAACATGTGATTATTGAGCTATTAAATGTGGCTTGTCTGAACTGAGACATAAAATAAATGTAAGATAAACATTTAATTGGATATACTGTAAAGACAGTACAAAAATAATGGAAATAATAAATTCTTGTTGTTTACCTTTTGAAATAATTTTTAGATGTATTACGTTAACTGAAATATACTACTAAGATTAATTTCATTTGCTTACTTTAATTTTTTCCTCTTAGAAACAGTGCTTTATGATTAAATATCAGTTCAAAGCTAAGTGTTTCTTTCAGGGAGACATTTATAAGAGGGAAGTACTCTGTGAAAAGATAAGGGAAATCACAAATAGTTGTGTTTTGCAATGCCTGTTTATGGCATGTAGGCCATATATATTCAACAGCAAAAACTAGGTGAAATTTCCTCTAGTGGTACTCTACTGTATACCCTAGTATTTCTTTTTTCATGCTTGGAATTAGTGTTTCTGATGAAAATGGCTTTAGGAAAGGCTTGAAAGAAACCATTAGTCTTAAAATCAGAAATTTTTCTTTTATAACATTATCTTTTTTCTAACACTCAGTACTATTTACATAGACATTCAAAGCAAAGCAGATACAAATTTTTCTGATTCTGCTATTGCACGATAATTACATTATTTCTGACAGAGGTAAGCATTCATTGGAAAACACATATTTCTAAAGCACAGAATTTCATATAAATCTCTAAGGTCACAGATTTACTATAACACTGTACACTGACTGCAAAAAATTCTTAGTTTTATGATATTAAAGTCATTATATTTTTCTTAGAACTATGGTTTAGAGAGTAATAAACCCCATTATTAATAGGACTCATATCCAGTTTCCAGATCTCTCATTTTTAGCTGGGGAACATATATTATATTTGTATTTTAGGTTCTTCTTTTGCAATGAAACATTCAGATTATGTTTTTTTTATGAATTAATAAAAATAGTGTGCCCATTTTGAAAGATATTCAGCAAAGAAAAAATGCTGGTAATAAAGCTTACTCTCTTCCTCCTCTTCTTTTTCCTTATCTTCCTCATGTGCCTGCTCTGCAAACATTTTATATTTGGTTCCAAACATATGCCTCACTGCTGGGGTCCAGCCCCAGCAGGATCCAGGGATACCCTCAGGATGAACGGCATCGGCGAGAGAGAAAGTAAAGGAGAGAGAAAGAGGCTGATATTCCTTGGTTTACACAGAAAGCCAATAAAGCCCCTGACACAGGACTTTGTTCACGGAGGCCTCAGGTGCCCTCTCGATGGGGTGAAAACACAGAGCGGTTTCTCGAGAGGGTCTTAGAAGCCCGAGCAGGAAAGTGAACTCAGAGAGCCTCTGCGCTCCAGGGGATTAGCCTGAAAAAAGAGAGAGAGAGAAAGAAAGAAAAAAAGAATTACACGGGGAGACCAAGCTTAGGTGGAACAGGGTCTGCAGCTTTATTTTCAAAAAGATCTTTTATACTTTGAGTTACACATTTCCAGAAGTGAAAGATGTAGAGTCATGCAGAGTCAGCTCAACAATACATCTGTTTAACCCTTATGGAAACCAGGATGTTTTCTGCATACCTTTCCACTTACAAGGGCCTTGTCATTATCTTCTGGCTTGGAGGCCTGTTAACATTTTATGGCCCTTTTCTGATAAAGGTTGGTCAACCAGAAAACTTGTTTTTCCTTTAAAGTGTTTTTTCTTTATTTTTCCAATCAGTGTCACCCTCAGAAAGTACTAAATAAAGTTACTTTCTTATGGAGCAAAGGTGCAGTGGGTTACAACAAAAAAGAACTTATTAACTCAAAGGTCTTATGTTGCTAATGTCAAGGCTAGTACTTGTTTTTCTACATTCTAACTATATTAACTAATGCACTCCCAGGCACACAATGGGTAAGGGATAGGGAGACTTGGCAGCAAGCATTGGCTCAACAATGAAGCCCCTCGCCAGTATTATCTAATAATTTTTCACCCCTCAAAGGGCTCTATGCCCATCAGGACTTTTAGAATGCTTTAGGCTTCCCGTGCCTTTCATGTTTGGGAAGTTGTGAACAATCACGTGCATTAGTTGCAAAAGTATGGACAGACATGCCAAGCAAGCTAGAATGCCAACAGAAGTTTGAATTGAAATACTCCTTTCATGCCCAGGAGACTTATTAACTAGAGCCCTAAGTTGATATTTTTCAGAGAAAGGTGGTCGGGGATAGACCCCTGTTGATGTCAGAAGAGTTGGTGAAAGGCATAATATAGTAAACGGTAGACAGACAGACTTTGGTTTCAGGGTAGATGCTCAAGCAGGTCCAGGGAGTCCCTTGAGTCCTGATCCGCCTTGCCTGTCAGGTCTGCTCCACATGACCTTGTCTGGGACCGTGCTGGCTCCCAGCACCTCACCTTCTAAAATAGTTGGGATGTTTCTATACGTAGATAACAAAATCTCTACTTCAAAGAGAATATCTGTTAGCAACGAGGTAGTAAAACACTCTAGACACAATTCAAATCAAATTAACAACTACTTATTTAACTCATGAATCCACAGGCTGTGCTTAAGGATGTATACTAGTTCCTTACTGCTGTTGCAATAGTTAACCACAAATTTAGTGGCATAAAACACACAGATTGTTATTTTATAGTTTTGGTGGTCAGAAGTCCATTACGGGTCTAACAGGGCTAAAATGAAAGTGCCAGCACACCTGTCTTCCTCCTGGAAGCTCTAGGGGACCATCTGTTTCCTTCCTCTTCCAAATTCTAGATCCCATCTGCATTCTTGAAATCATGGTCACTTTTTATATCTTCAAAGCTGTGTAGTATCCTGGAAACTATCTTTTTCTTTGCTTCCCCTGCCTTCCTGCCTATCTCTTCTAAGAGCCCTTGTGATTACATTCAGTTCAGTTCAGTCGCTCAGTCGTGTCTGACTCTTTGTGACCCCATGAATTGCAGCACGCCAGGCCTCCCTGTCCATCACCAACTCCCAGAGTTCACTCAGACTCACGTCCATTGAGTCAGTGATGCCATCCAGCCATCTATCCTCTGTCGTCCCCTTCTCCTCCTGCCCCCAATCCCTCCCAGCATCAGAGTCTTTTCCAATGAGTCAACTCTTCGCATGAGGTGGCCAAAGTACTGGAGTTTCAGCTTTAGCATCATTTCTTCCAAAGAAATCCCAGGGCTGATCTCCTTCAGAATGGACTGGTTGGATCTCCTTGGAGTCCAAGGGATTCTCAAGAGTCTTCTCCAACACCACAGTTCAAAAGCATCAATTCTTTGGCGCTCAGCCTTCTTCACAGTCCAACTCTCACATCCATACATGACCACAGGAAAAACCATAGCCTTGATTTGACGGACCTTTGTTGGCAAAGTAATGTCTCTGCTTTTGAATATGCTTTCTAGGTTGGTCATAACTTTCCTTCCAAGGAGTAAGCATCTTTTAATTTCATGGCTGCCGTCACCATCTGCAGTGATTTTGGAGCCCAAAAAAATAAAGTCTGATGCTGTTACCACTGTTTCCCCATCTATTTCCCATGAAGTGATGAGACTGGATGCTATGATCTTCGTTTTCTGAATGTTGAGCTTTAAGCCAACTTTTTCACTCTCCACTTTCACTTTCATCAAGAGGCTTTTTAGTTTCTCTTCACTTTCTGCAATAAGGGTGGTGTCACCTGCATATCCGAAGTTATTGATATTTCTCCTGGCAATCTAGATTCCAGCTTGTGCTTCTTCCAGCCCAGCGTTTCTCATGATGTACTCTGCATAGGAGTTAAATAAGCAGAGTGACAATATACAGCCTTGACGTACTCCTTTTCCTATTTGGAACCAGTCTGTTGTTCCATGTCCAGTTCTAACTGTTGCTTCCTGACCTGCATACAGCTTTCTTAAGAGGCGGGTCAGGTGGTCTGGTATTCCCATTTCTTTCAGAATTTTCCACAGTTTATCGTGATCCACACAGTCAAAGGCTTTGCCATAGTCAATAAAGCAGATATAGATGTTTTTCTGGAACTCTCTTGATTTTTCCATGATCCAGCAGATGTTGGCAATTTGATCTCTGGTTCCTCTGCCTTTTCTAAAACCAGCTTGAACATCAGGAAGTTCACGGTTCACATATTGCTGGAACCTGGCTTGGAGAATTTTGAGCATCACTTTAGTAGCATGTGAGATGAGTACAACTGTGCGGTAGTTTGAGCATTCTTTGGCATTGCCTTTCTTTGGGATTGGAATGAAAACTGACCTTTTCCAGTCCTGTGGCCACTGCTGAGTTTTCCAAATTTGCTGCCATATTGAGTGCAGCACTTTCAGGATTTGAAATAGCTCAATTGGAATTCCATCACCTCCACTAGCTTTGTTCATAGTGATGCTTTCTCAGGCCCACTTGACTTCACATTCCAGGATGTCTGGCTCTAGGTCAGTCAGAACATCATCGTGATTATCTGGTTGGTGAAGATCTTTTTTGTACAGTTCTTCTGTGTATTCTTGCCACCTCTTCTTAATATCTTCTGCTTCTGTTAGGTCCATACCATTTCTGTCCTTTGTTGAGCCCATCTTTGCATGAAATGTTCCGTTGGTATCTCTAATTTTCTTGAAGAGATCTCTAGTCTTTCCCATTCTGTTGTTTTCCTCTATTTCTTTGCATTGATCACTGAGGAAGGCTTTCTTATCTCTTCTTGCTATTCTTTGGAACTTTGCATTCAGATGCTTATGTCTTTCCTTTTCTCCTTTGCTTTTCGCTTCGCTTCTTTTCACAGCTATTTGTAAGGCTTCCCCAGACAGCCATTTGCTTTTTTGCATTTCTTTTCCATGGGGATGTTCTTGATCCCTGTCTCCTGTACAATGTCACGAACCTCATTCCATAATTCATCAGGCACTCTATCTATCAGATCTAGGCCCTTAAATCTATTTCTCACTTCCACTGTATAATCATAAGGGATTTGATTTAGGTCATACCTGAATGGTCTAGTGGTTTCCCCTACTTTCTTCAATTTAAGTCTGAATTTGGTATTAAGGAGTTCATGATCTGAGCCACAGTCAGCTCCCGGTCTTGTTTTTGTTGACTGTATAGAGCTTCTCCATCTTTGGCTACAAAGAACATAATCAATTTGATTTTGGTGTTGACCACGTGTTGGTCTAATGTGATTACATTGGACCTACCCAGATAATCCAGAATAATCTCCCAGTTTTAAGATTCATAATCTAATCACATCTGAGCCATCTTTTGTGTCATGTAGGTGTCACTTACCTATCCCCAGCTTCTAGGAATTACAATCCTTGGGGGACCATTATTCTCCATACCTGCTGCGCACAGCTAACCCCCTCAGGGCTCTACACTGAAGGTCAGACAGCTCTGCTTTGGGGGCTTGTTTCTGGCTTTCCTCCAAGTATCTCACTTTATGAGTCTACCAAAAAGCTCATTCACAAAGATCAGCCTAGACGTGATCAAATGGCAATAGCCCAGTCAAACTGCCAATGACACAGACTCAAGAAGCCTGTGAACTGGGAACTTTAGTGCAATTAGTCTACCACAGTGGGTCCCCAATATTGAAGTTTAATGAGAAGATTATTTATTAATATATCTGACAATATTGAATCTGTATCTATTTCATTTATCTAGCTCAGGTAGTATAATTCCATTAAAATATTAAAAGGGACTTAAGTTTAGGTAGGCATATCTGATATATCTCAAGTTACCAAGGAGATTATACTTTCAGATTGTAACTTAAGTATACCTGGGCACTCCCTTCTCTTCAGTTTAGTCTCTCAGTTGTGTCCGACTCTTTGCGATCCATGGACTGCAGCATGCCAGGCCTCCCTGTCCATCACCAATTCTGGAGTTTACTCAAAAAAGTTAATTGAGTCAGTGATGCCATCAAACCATCTGATCCTCTGTCATCCCCTTCTCTTCCTGCCTTCTATCTTTCCCAGCATCAGGGTATTTTAAAATGAGTCAGTTCTTCACATCAGGTGGCCAAAGTATTGGAGTTTCAGCCTCAGCATCAGTCCTTCCAATGAATATTCAGGACTGATTTCCTTTAGGATGGACTGGTTGGGTCTCCTTGCTGTCCAAGTGACTCTCAACAGTCTTTTCCAACACCACAGTTCAAAAGCATCAATTCTTCGGTGCTTAGCCTTCCTTATAGTCCAACTCTCTCATCCATACATGACTACAGGAAAAAATACAGCTTTGGACAGATGGAACTTTGTTGGCAATGTAATGTTTCTGTTTTTTAATATGCTGTCTAGGTTGATCATAACTTTTCTCTCCAGGAGCAAGCGTCTTTTAATTTCATGGCTGCAGTCACCATCTGCAATGAATTCGGAGCCCCCCAAAATAGTCAGTCAGTGTTTCTGTTGTTCCCCCATCTATTTGCCATGAAGCAATGGGATCACATGCCATGATCTTAGTTTTTGGAGTGTTGAGTTTTAAGCCAATTTTTTCACTCTCTTCTTTCACTTTCATCAAGAGGCTCTTTATTTCTTCTTCACTTTCTGCCATAAGGGTGGTGTCATCTGCATATCTGAGGTTATTGATATTTCTCCCAGGAATCTTGATTCCAGCTTATGCTTCATCTAGCCCAGCGTTCCTCGTGATGTACTCTGCATATAAGTTAAATAAACAGGGTGACAATATACTGCCTTGACATACCCCTTTCCTGATTTGGAACCAATCCATTGTTCCATGTCCAGTTCTAACTGTTGCTTCCTTTCCTGCATACAGATTTCTCAGGAGGCAGGTCAGGTTGTAGGTATTCCCATCTCCTTAAGAATATTCCACAGTTCGTTGTGATTCACACAAAAGCTTTGGCATAGTAAATAAAGCAAAAACAGTTATTTTTCTGGAACTCTCTTGCTTTTTTGATGATCCAGTGGATGGTGGCAATTTGATCTCTGGTTCCTCTGCCTTTTCTAAAACCAGCTGGAATATCTGGAAGTTCATGGTTCATGTACTATTGAAGCCTAGCTTGGAGAATTTTGAGCATTACGTTACTACTATGTGAGATGAGTTGTGCCGTAGTTTGAGCATTCTTTGGCATTGCCTTTCTTTGGGATTGGAATGAAATCCAGTCCTGTGACCTCTGCTGAGTTTTCCAAATTTGCTGGCATAATAAGTGCAGCACTTTCACAGCATCATCTTTCAGGATTTGAAATAGCTCAACTGGAATTCCATCATCTTCACTAGCTTTGTTCATAGTGATGCTTCCTAAGACTCACTTGACTTCTGATTCTAGGATGTCTGGCTCTAGGCGAGTGATCACACTATTGTGCTTATCTGGGTCATGAAGATCTTTTCTCTATAGTTCTGTGTATTCTTGCCACCTCTTCTTAATATCTTCTGCTTCTTTAGGTCCATACCATTTTTGTCCTTTATTGTGCCCATGTTTACATGAAATATTCCCTTGGTATCTCTAATTTTCTTGAAGAAATCTCTAGTCTTTCCCATTCTATTGTTTTCCTGTGTTTCTTTGCATCCCTCTTCAGACTATACTTTAATGATTCAAGTACCTTGCATTTCTTTGTTGGTAGTTACTTGGACCTTCAACATTTATTTGAAAAAAAAATAAGTCTGTCTTGAAAGGTGACTGGTATCAGTAGTAGGGTATCTAAGCCTTACCAGTCACAAACTGTGTGCCTTTTACTAAGTTATGTTATTTAAATGTTAAGTGCTCAACGCATGTGTGTGAAAGTCGCTCAGTCATGGCTGACTCTTTGCGACCCCATGGACTGTCACCTGCCAGGCTCCTCTATCCATGGAATTCTCCAGGCAAGAATACTAGAATGGGTAGCTGTTGCCTTTTCCAGGGGATCTTCCCAACTCAGGGATCAAACCTAGGTCTTCTGAATTGCAAGAAGATTCTTTACTGTCCTAGCCACCAGGGAAGACCAAGTGCTCAATAACCATTCCCAATTATCAAGTATGGTATATGCAACGTGATCATCAGTGGTCCATTTTTCCTGAGCAGCAGAACACAGGAAATAAACTAAGAAGGAACTAGAGGATATATGTTAGTCAGTTCAGCTCAGTTCAGTTGCTCAATCGTGTCCGACTCTTTGCAACCCCATAATTTGCAGCATGCCAGACCTCCCTGTCCATCACCAACTCCCAGAGCTTACCCAAACTCATGTCCATCCAGTCGGTGATGACCTCCAGCCATCGCATCCTCTGTTGTCCTCTTCTCCTCCTGCCCTCAGTCCCTCCCAGCATAAAGGTCTTTTCCAATGAGTCAACTCTTTGCATGATATGGCCAAAATATTGGAGTTTCAGCTTCAGCATCAGTCCTTCCAATGAAGATCCAGGACTAATCTCCTTTAGGATGGACTGGTGGATCTCCTTGCAGTCCAAGGGACTCTCAAGAGTCTTCTCCAACTCCACAGTTCAAAAGCATCAATTCTTTGGTGCTCAGCTTTCTTCACAGTCCAACTTTCACATCCATACATGACCACTGGAAAAACCATAGCTTTGACTAGACGGACCTTTGTTGGCAAAGTAATGTCTCTGCTTTTTAATATGCTGTCTAGCTTGGTCGTAACTTTCCTTCTGAGGAGCAAGTGTCTTTTAATTTCATGGTTGCAATCAACATCTGCAGTGATTTTGGAGCTCCAAAAAATAAAGTCTACCACTGTTTCCACTGTTCCACCATTTATTTGCCATGAAGTGATGGGACCAGATGCCATGATCTTAGTTTTTGGAATGCTGAGCTTTAAGCCAACTTTTTCACTCTCCACTTTCACTTTCATCAAGAGGCTTTTTAGTTCCTCTTCACTTTTTGTCATAAGGGTGGTGTCATCTGAATATCTGAGGTTATTGATATTTCTCCTGGCAATCTAGTTCCAGCTTGTGCTTCTTCCAGCCCAGTGTTTCTCATGATGTACTTTGCATAGAAGTTAAATAAGCAGGGTGACAATATACAGCCTTGACGAACTCCTCTTCCCATTTGGAACCAGTCTGTTGTTTCATGTCCAGTTCTAACTGTTGCTTCCTGACCTGCATACAGCTTTCTTAAGAGGCGGGTCAGGTGGTCTGGTATTCCCATCTCTTTCAGAATTTTCCATAGTTTATTGTGATCCACACAGTCAAAGGCTTTGCCATAGTCAATAAAGCAGATATAGATGTTTTTCTGGAACTCTCTTGATTTTTCCATGATCCAGCAGATGTTGGCAATTTGATCTCTGGTTCCTCTGCCTTTGCTAAAACCAGCTTGAACGTCAGGAAGTTCACGGTTCACATATTGCTGAAGCCTGGCTTGGAGAATTTTGAGCATCACTTTAGTAGCATGTGAGATGAGTGCAACTGTGCGGTAGTTTGAGCATTCTTTGGCATTGCCTTTCTTTGGGATTGGAATGAAAACTGACCTTTTCCAGTCCTGTGGCCACTGCTGAGTTTTCCAAATTTGCTGCCATATTGAGTGCAGCACTTTCACAGCATCATCTTTCAGGATTTGAAATAGCTCAGTTGGAATTCCATCACCTCCACTAGCTTTGTTCATAGTGATGCTTTCTCAGGCCCACTTGACTTCATATTCCAGGATGTCTGGCTCTAGGTCAGTCAGCACATCATCGTGATTATCTGAGTCATGAAGATCTTTTTTGTACAGTTCTTCTGTGTATTCTTGTCACCTCTTCTTAATATCTTCTGCTTCTGTTAGGTCCATAGCATTTCTGTCCTTTATTGAGCCAATCTTTGCATGAAATGTTCCCTTGGTATCTAATTTTCTTGAAGAGATCTCTAGTGTTTCCCGTTCTGTTGTTTTCCTCTATTTCTTTGCACTGATTGCTGAGGAAGGCTTTCTTATCTCTCCTTGGTATTGTTTGGAACTCTGCATTCAGATGCTTATATCTTTCCTTTTCTCCTTTGCTTTTTGCTGCTCTTTCACAGCTATTTGTAAGGCCTCCCCAGACAGCCATTTTGCTTTTTTGCATTTCTTTTCCATGGGAATGTCTCCTGTCCAATGTGATGAACCTCCATCCATAGTTCATCAGGCACTCTGTCTAATATAGGTTGGCATATACACACCTTGTGCAAAGATTATTTTGACTGTCAATTCTCACTACAATATTTTCACAGTTAAATAGAAATGTCATGCCATATATAACGCATTTCATGATGAACCCCATGAATTGTTGTTTTTCAAAGTTTTTTTTTGATGACTGAGGAACTCTGTGTCATTACAAAGATTTTTGCTTAAACCCAATTGCTAAAATTTCAGGGTGAATTTCTTCTGCTTTATTAAGGATACAGAACCAATTGAACACAAATATTAATTCAATCACTAATTGATTTGTGAACTAACCATTAGAAAACAGCATTTATTTAGTATTGAACATACTTTTATGAAGATATAGAATCACATATATCACATTTATCTAACACTGTTCCTAAAAAATCTGTTATGTCAAAAGTTTTAACATCTCTGCATTTGAGTAGCTCATTTAAGTAATATTTGTAAAATATGACTTTAGCTTAATTTACCTCTCAAAGAAAAGGAAGTTACACTGTGTCAGATTTCTACTCTCAAAACTATAATTTTAAAACACTTAAAGTGGATTACAATAAATGCAAAAGTGAGTTTCATTACAATGTAAAGCCTGCCCTCTAGTGGTACCAGTAGTTATAAATTGAGGGAAAACAATTTAATGAAAGATTTTAGTACTCAATGGCGTATCATCTATTTTCTTTCAGAAGTGGCATGCTAAAAATATAATTACTATAAACAAAATTCATCAGCTCCCTTGAAATTTACACTAGCAAAATAGCTCTCCTGCAGATGCCATTGATGATTTTTTTTTTTTTTTAAGTTCATTGATATTTTATTGGAGGCTGAAACTTTTCATTTTAATTAGATTAATTCTCCAGGTTTACTACATTTTTTAAAATTTTATTTTATTTTTAAACTTTATATAATTGTATTACTTTTGCCAAATATCAAAATGAATCCACCACAGGTATACATGTATTCCCCATCCTGGACCCTCCTCCCTCCTCCCTCCCCATACCATCCCTCTGGGTCGTCCCAGATGATTTTTTAAAAACAAATGTATTTTAAATGATATGGAATATGTATTAAAAATTAAAGCACAATTTGAGTTTCACTTCTGGTTTCACTTGTAACATTTCCCACTTTATTTGTCCTAGTTTAGTAATTACTGTGATGATTGACAGTGAATAAGAAGTCATTTTTAAAGGCACTTGTGACCTGCTGTTGGGTCAAATGGACTAAGAAACTTTATTAATAAGCTTGAGTCTATTTCACTGACTTATTTAGGCCTAAGTCATCAGATTATTTTTTTTAATTGCCTACATAATAATACATAGTAAGAAATGGCAACCCACTCCGCTATTCTTGCCTGGAAAATTCCATGGAGAGAGGAGCCTGGTGGCCTATAGTCCATGGGGTAGACAAGACTGAGCACACGTGTGCACACACATACTAGAAATCTAATGGATAGACAAAAATCTGGTTGAAAGATACTTGTTTATAAAAATAAAAGAACAAAGGATAAATGCTAACTTCAACATATTGGGCTCTTAACACTGCGTTAACTGCAGTGTGAGTGCTAAGTCACTTAGTCATGCCCAATTGTTTGTGACCCTTTGGACCGTAGCTGGCCAGGCTTTGTCCATGGGGTTTTTTTTTTTCAGAAAAGAATACTGGAATGTGTTGCCATTTCCTCCTCCAGGGGATCTTTCCCACTAAGGGATCGAACTCTTGTCTAGGTGAATTCTTTACCCTCTGAGCCATCAGGGAGGCCCAATTAACTGCAGAGGTGAGTCTAATTAAATGATAATTCTTGAACAATTTCAGAGGGCCCCTAGGGAAGAGGGGTTCTATTTCCTTGTTAATTCCATTATAGAGATTTTCAAAATAAAGTGGTAATTTGAGGCTCCAGAATATATTAAATATATTGATCTGCTACTCAAATTTGTTTCTGTTGTACTTTATGGGTTTAGTGTATTTGAAAGATTGCTTTAGTAGCTATTTTGCAAATTTTGTATGCTCCTTTCTCTTGTTGAAATACATATAAAATTATTATTATTTTTTTTTAGGACAGAACAATCATTTTTATGACTCTGTGCTTAGAAAAGTGCTCTGTTTAAAAAGAAAGAAAGAAAGAAAACCATATTCTGCTCAGAGTTACATGATCAACCTGGCAAATGATAAAGGCTTGGGATAGATATAAATGGGATTTCTAAAAGATTCTTAGAACAAAAGTGAAATAATTGTGTTTAGTGTGCAGGAAATATTATGTGCAATTTTTACCTGTTTCTTTTATGTTTTCTTCTAATCAAATTTAGAGACAAATAATGGATTTATTTAAAGAGCAAAATTAGGATGTCTCTAGTGGCACAGTGGAATGGAATCCTCCTGCCAAAGCAAGGGACACAGGTACCTGGTCCCTGAAGATTCCACATGCCACAAAGCTAAGCCTAACCACCGTAACTTCTGAGCCCTCCTGCTATAGGGCCTGTGTGCTGCAACTACTGAAGTCCGTGTACCTAGGACCTGTGCTCCGCAACAAGAGAAGCCACCACAATGTGAAACCGTGCACTGCAACGAAAAGTGGTCCCCACCTGCTGCAACTAGAGAAAGCTGGTGCAAAGCAACGAATACCCAGTGTAGCCAAAACCAAAATTTCAAAAAAGAAGAGAGTAAAATTACATGCTTGTTATGGATACATATACCATGAAAGCATCACCATGATTGATGTACAGCATAGTTCCATCACCTCCTCCAAATTTTATTGTGCTGATTTGCACTCTGTCCTTCTCTCTGCCCCTGCCAGGCAACTGCTGATGTGCTATTTGTCATTATAGTTTAGTTTCCATTTTCAAGAATTCTGGGGTTTCTCTTGGTTAAATATCTAGTAGTGAAATAACTAGGTCATATGTTAGGTGCAGGTGGAAACCTCCAAAGATACCACCAGCAGAGATTTTCAATGGTTCCACATTTTTGCCAACCCGTTGTATTATCACATCCTTTAATTTTAGACACACACATGCATAACCTTTGCCATTATCAACATCTCTCACCAAAATGGTGTGTGTATGTATATATATGTGTGTGTGTATATATATATATATATATATATATATATATATATATATGTTTTTTTTTTTAAACCAAGGATGAACCTACACTGACACAGCATAATCAAAGTCTATAATTTATTTTAGGGTTCACTTTTGGTATCATGTGTTCAATGAATTTGGACAAAACTGTGGGGCTGGAGAAGACTCTTGAGAGTCCCTTGGACTGCAAGGAGATCAATCCAATCAATCCTAAAGAAAATCAGCCTTGAATATTCATTGGAAAGACTAATGCTGAAGCTGAAACTCCAATACTTTGGCCACCTGATATAAAGAGCCAACTCATTAAAAAAGATCCTGAAATTGGGAAAGACTGAAGGCAGGAGAATGGGATGACAGAGGATGAGATGGTTGGATGGCGTCACTGACTCAATGGACATGAGTTTGAGCAAATTCCAGGAGATGGTGAAGGACAGGGAAGCCTGGCATGGTGCAGTCCATGGGGTCACAAATAGTAAGACGTGACTGAGTGACTAAACAATAACAACAACAAATGATAAGAGTACATTTAATTTTGTAGAACAAATTCCCAAACTGTATTCCAAAGTGAAGACACCTTTTTGCATTCCTACAAGCAGTGAATTAGAGTTCCTATTCCTCCACACTATTTTTGGCAAAAGATGTCCATTCCCTGGATTTTGGCCATTCTGCTAGGTGTGGCATGGCATCTCATTACTGTCCTCATTTGGATTTCCCTAATGTCATTTTATGGGGAATCATCATATGCCATATTTTCTTATGCTGTTTGCCCTGACCATATCTTCTTTGTTGAGGTGTCTGTTAAGGTCTTTAGCCCATTTTTAAATAGTACTATTTGTTTCTTGTTGCTGAGCTTGAAGTATTTTGTTTCTTTTCTTCGGTATATTTTTAGATAACTATTTATTAGATGTGTCTTTTGATGAAACTTTCTCCCAGTCTATGGCTTGATATTTCCTGATATTGTGTTTTGCAGTAGAGAATTTTTAATTTTAATTTTGTCCAGTTTTACTAATAATCAATTATTTCTTCCATGGTCAGGTTTTCAATGCTGTATCTAAGAAAGCATCACCATACCAAAAGTCACCTTGGTTTTTTTCAGTATTATCTTCTAGAAGTTTCACAGTTTTGCATTTTAAACATATCTATGATCCATTTTGAATGTTTTTAATATTTAAAAATTTTGAATTCTAAATTTTCAGAATCTATTCAGTTGGAGCACATAATGTTATTCTTGGATCTGTCTCTAATTTTTCCCCTCTGGTTTTTCTGTTTCTTTTATATTTATTCCAAGCCTTTATTTTCTATTATTCTTCCTGCTTTCCTCTCCTTTTGTTCATACTCCATCACATTTTACTGTTGTGACCTATTGGCATAAATGTGTTTTACTTGGTATTTAAGTATTTTGATGACCTATTAAAGTAATCATTTTTAAAATAAAAACTTAGAATGCTATTTATGATCATGTGATTGGCTGGAGATGAGCCACTTTCATTTATATTGGAACAATAGAGAGTGAGTAAAAGTAACTAGAAAAGAAGAAATTCATTAGAGAACATTTGTATAGCACATGGTAAACTAATGGCTATAAAATAGGAGCAATTATGAAAATTCTCTTTATTTCTATATATAATTAATAAATCTGATACTCCTGTGAGTAAAAGAAAATTGTTCATTCCATTTGACAAAATGAGAATTTCCACTACTTTCTATTAATTATTAGAGGAGATGAAGCACAAGCTGGAATCAAGATTGCTGGGAGAAATATCAATAACCTCAGATATGCAGATGACACCACCCTTATGGCAGAAAGTGAAGAAGAACTAAAGAGCCTCTTGATGAAAGTGAAAGAAAAGTGGAAAAGTTGGCTTAAAGCTCAACATTCAGAAAACTAAGATCATGGCATCTGGTCCCATCACTTCATGGCAAATGCATGGGTAAACAGTGGAAACAGTGTCAGACTTTATTTTTGGGGGGCTCCAAAATCACTGCAGATGATGACTGCAGCCATGAAATTAAAAGACACTTGTTCCTTGGAAGAAAAGTTATGATTAACCTAGATAGCATATTAAAAAGCAGAGACATTACTTTGCCAACAAAGGTCCATCTAGTCAAGGCTATGGTTTTTCCAGTAGTCATGTATGGATGTGAGAGTTGGACTATAAAGAAAGGTGAGCACTGAAGAACTGATGCTTTTGAACTGTGGTGTTGGAGAAGACTCTTGAGAGTCCCTTGGACAGCAAGGAGATCCAACCAGTCCATCCTAAAGGAAATCATTCCTGAATATTCATTGGAAGGACCGATGCTGAAGCTGAAACTCCAATATTCTGGCCGCCTTATACAAGGAACTAACTCATTTGAAAAGACCCTGATCTCACTATATCGCCTTGTGAGGTTCTTAACCCAGCCACCCTCCTGCATACCCCCGAGGGCTCTCTCCCTTTTCACTCTTGCCTAGAAACTTTGGACCACTGGGCAAAACCCCAAGAGGGACTCTCAGAATATCCTCTGACCAATCCTGAGGAAATCTGGTACACTGATGAAAGCAGATTTGTCTTGGATGGAAAAAGAGCTGGATATCCAGTAGTCTCCAATTTTGAGAACATAGAGGCTAAAAATTTGCCACCAGATACTTCAGCCCAACTAGCTAAGCCCATAGCCCTGACTTGAGCTTTAGAGCTGGGAAAAGGAAAAAGAGTAGCCATTTACATTGACTCCAAGTATGCCTTTCTACATGCACACACTACTATTTGGAAAGAAAGAGCCACTTGACCACCTGAGGGTCCCCAACCAAATACGGTGATCAAATCCTTAGGCTCTTGGAGACAGTTCATCTGCCCACTAAGGTTTCAGTCTCCCATTGTAAAGGACACCGGAAAGGGAGCATGGAACTGGCACGAGGGAACCAAGCAGTCGATCAGGCAGCTAAGAGAGCAGCATTACAGAATAATCACCTAACAGGGATTGCCACCTTAGTTCCACAGACTAATTTGCCAGAAACTCCTTCATATGATGAAGGTGAGACTCTTAAAGCTAAGAGTGAGGGCTTTCAAGAAGATCATATGGGGTGTTTCCACAAGGAGGGGGGCGGGGGGACTCCTTAATCTGCCTGGGAACCTCAGTGGAAATTGTTTAACTCCTTACCTGCCACCACTCCTTTAGGGGAAAAAGGCCCTCTCCAAAGATGACTAAAAATGTCCTTCAGAGGAACAGGCCTCCAAAAAACTATAAGGCAAGTGATCTCTTCTTGTCCCATTTGCCAGTTAAACAGCTCCCAAGGAGCTTGAAGACCCCAGCTGGCCCAGCCTGTCCAACAACGTGGGACCAACCAGGGGAGGACTAGCAGATGGACTTCACCCAAATACCAGTTTCTCAAGGGTATAAATACCTATTAGTCATGATAGATACATTCACAGGATGGATTGAGGGCTTTCCCACCTGGACTGAGAAGGCTGAGTAGGTGGTAAAAAAAACTGCTCCATGAAATCATTCCAAGATTTGGTCTGCCCAGGTCATTACAAAGTGACAATGGGACACCATTTACTTCTAAGGTCATCCAAGGGTCTCTAAAGCATTGGGAATTACTATCTCCATTGTGCCTGGAGGCCTCAATCTTCAGAAAAAGTAGAAAAAGCCAATGAATTCTTAAAATCAGCGATAAAATACCCAGGAGACCTCCCTGGGATGGAAGGAGGCTTTACCAATAGCTCTCCTCTGTACCTGCATTGCCCCTAAGGAACAGGTTGGTCTTAGTCCTTATGAGATGCTATATGGGAGACCTTTTGTTTATGTCAATGACCTCTTCCTAGATCCAGAGGCTCAGACCCTCTGGTGTTATACCATGGCCATTGGGCAATTCCAAAAGGATATATGCTTGTGGGGTGTCCACCAGGACCCAAAAGATTCTAAAAAGTCACCACTACATACTCCAGGCACTCAAGTCCTAATTAAAGTAGGAAAGATGGGTCCCCAAAGGCTCAACTCCAGCCCACATGGAAGGGCCCCTACCCTGTAATACCTTCCACCTCAACAACAGTCAAGGTAGCAGGACACGAATCCTGGATTCACTACTTGCAAGTCAAGCTATGGAAGAAAACAGAAGAGGACACTCAATACACCTGTGAGTCCCAGGTGTATTGGGAGATCTCAGATACCTATTCAGAATTACAAATGATGCCATTCTAATAAACACCATCAAAATTAAGTTTTTTTGGGGAAAAAATTTTCTCAGGATAGCTCTAAAGAGCCAACACAGCTTGGCAGGGGTTGTACTCCAGTTGACAGGAGATAGATCTCCTGATCCCTGAACAAGGAGGGACTTGAACCATCTTGAATGAGATGTGTTGTTTCTGGGTAAATACCTCCAGCTACATTAAGGAAATGGTATGGACCTAACAGAAACAGAAGATATTAAGAAGATGTGGCAAGAATACACAGAAAACTCTATAAAAAGGATCTTCATGGCTCAGATAATCACGATGGTCTTATCACTCACCTAGAGCCAGACATCCTGGAATGGGAAGTCAAGTGGGCCTTAGGAGGCATCACTACAAACAAAACTAGTGGAGGTGATGGAATTCCAGTTGAGCTATTTCAAATCTTAAAAGATAATGCTATGAAAATGTTTCACTCAATATGCCAGCAAATTTGGAAAACTCAGCAGTGGCCACAGGACTGGAAAAGGTCCATTTTCATTCCAATCCCAAAGAAAGGCAATGTCAAAGAATGCTCAAATACTGCACAATTGAATGCATCTCACATGCTAGTTCAAAATACTCCAAGCCAGGCTTCAACAGTACATGAACTGTGAAATTCCAAATACTCAAGCTGAATTTAGAAAAGGAAGAGGAACCAGGGATCAAGTTGCCAACATCTGTTGGATCATCAAAAAACAAGAGAGTTCCAGAACAGCATCTATTTCTGCCCTATTGACTATGCCAAAGCCTTTGACTGTGTGAATCACAACAAACTGTGAAAAATTCTTGAAGAGATGGGAATACCAGACCACCTGACCTGCCTCTTGAGAAATCTATATTGCAAGTCAGGAAGCAACAGTTAGAACTGGACATGGAACAACAGGAACGACAGACTTGTTTCAAATCAGGAAAGGAGTATGTTAACACTGTATATTGTCACTCTGCTTATTTAACTTATATCAGAGTATATCATGTGAAATTCTGGGCTGGATGAAGCACAAGCTGCAATCAAGATTGTCGGGAGAAATATCAATAACCTCAGACATGCAGATGACACCACCCTTATGGCAGAAAGTGAAAAAGAACTAAAGAGCCTCTTGATGAAAGTGAAAGAGGAGAGTGAAAAGTTGTCTTAAAACACAACATTCAGAAAATGAAGATCATGGCATCTGGTCCCATCATTTCATGGCAAATAGAAGAGGAAACGATGGAAACAGTGACAGACTTTATTTTTGGGGCTCCAAAATCACTGCAGATGGTGAGTGAAGCTATTAAATTGAAAGACACTAGCTCTTTGACAGAAAAGTTATGACCAACCTAGACAGCATATTAAAAAGCAGAGACATTACTTTGCCAAAAAAGGTCTGTCTAGTGAAAGCTATGGTTTTTCCTGTAGTCATGTATGGATGTGAGAGTTGGACTATAAAGAAAGCTGAGTGCCAAAGAACTGAAGCTTTTGAACTGTGGTGTTGGTGAAGACTCTTGAGAGTCCCTTGGACAGCAAGGAGATCCAACCAGTCCATCCTAAAGGAAATCAGTCCTGAATATTCACTGGAAGGACTGATGCTGAAGCTGAAATTCCAATGCGAAGATGCGAGGAACTGACTCATTTGAAAAGACCCTGATTCTGGTCAAGATTGAAGGTGGGAGGAGAAGGGGACGACAGAGGATGAGATGGTTACATGGCATCACCATACATGAGTTTTGGTAAACTCTGGGAGTTGGTGATGGACAGGGAGGCCTGGCATGCTGAAGCCCATGGGGTCGCGAAGGGTTGGACACAACTGAGTGGCTGAACTGAACTGAAGTGAAGTTAAAGAAAGTCTCACAGTCCACAAGAAAAACATTCAGATCCTACAGGATCTCAAAGAATGAGCTGGAGAGTTCTTGGGGTAGTTACAGTCTCTCTTTGGTTGATGTTTCTCCTCATGAGGGGGAATTTGGAGTTGGCTAATGCCCTTACTAATCCCTGTTATCACCACATTGATGCTGCTTCTGATTGCTCCATGTATTATCAACTGTCTAACCCATTTTGTCTCTGTGCAGGTCAACAAGCTACCACACGCAGTGCCAGTTCAACAAGAAATAATAAAACTATACCCAACCATAGAAAATATCATTCAACCTTAGATGGACACCGCTATAAGGACTCTGAGGCTTGAGACTAGCACTATGCGGAGGCCCAATGTCCCTCACCATCCCAGCTCAGCAGGATGTAGCCAGAGAGACCTTGACGCCCCTATTCCTGAAGAATTGGGCCTCCCATCTCTTGAGGGGGGAATGTTAGGCAGTTAGAATAGGAAAGTGGAGTCCAAAATGGCAGTGACTAAAAGACAAAGAAGGGAAAAGCCCGTGAAAATAGAATAAAGGAAGGTCCGAGGACCAGAGTAAGGACCACAAGTAAAACAAACAACCCTCCTGGCCAGCCCAATTTACACAGGGCAGGCTCAGGGGGAGGAGAATAAACATATAAAAAAAGGAGCCAAAATTGAGCTGGGGGCTTCTCTTCTCCTGTGTCTTTTGGGACAGCCCTCTCTCATGCCTCCAGGATGTATTTTCCTTTGCTTGCCAATTAAACAGAGCTATACCAGAGGTCTGTCCATCACTTCAAATTTTTGCTGCATCAAGACAGAACCAAGGGAATTACTAACTCCCCTGATACTACTGATCCTTTGGTTGAGTTCTCAATAATCCTAGCCAAGGTTATGTCCTCTACTTGTGCACAAGAATTCATCATATTTTACCAACTTAATTTCATCATTCCAGCAATTTTCTCCTCTTTGTTTAAAATTATATATATATATATATATATATATATATACACATACACACCATTCTATTGGATTCTTCACATCAATCCTTATTTCTCCAATTCTAAAAGCAAGCTTCTCTTGATTCTAGTTCCTAAGGCAATGTCAGACTGTAGTCTTCATTTATTTGACCCTTTAGTTATGTTAAATACAATTGTTTACTTTACCTTTCTTGGAGCAATCTTTCACCTGGCTTGTAGAAAGACAAACTGTTTTTTTCTTTTTTTTCCTTTTCCTTAGCTCACAGGCCTCTAGTCTAGTTATAATACATTTAAATAGATGTCTTAAAATGAACAAGTTGTAAACCAAACTCCTTTTCACTTCTAAACTTGCTCTTCCCTCAATTTTTCCCATCTAAACTGTGGCAGATTTATTCACTGCGCCAGATTCATTTGTCCAATTATCTAAGTAAGACTTAATATTATCCTTGAAATAGAGACCATACACATAGAGAATAAACATACGAATACGGAAGAGAGCTGTGTGTGTGTGGGGGGGGGGATGGATTGGGAGATTGGGATTAACATATACACTGCTGCTGCTGCTGCTAAGTCACTTCAGTCATGTCCGACTCTGCAACCCCAGAGACGGCAGCCCACCAGGCTCTCCCATCCCTGGGATTCCATGTGTTAAACAGACAACTAGTAAGAACAGATGGTATAGCACAGGAAATTCTACTCAATGCTCTGTTGTGACCTAAATAGGAAGGAAATCCAGGGAAAAGGGGATATAGGTATACATGTGGTTGATTCACTTTGCTGTACAGCACAAACTAGCACAACATTGTAAAGAAGCAACTATATCCCAATAAAAATATAAAACAACAGGGACCTACTGTATAGCACAGTAACTATATTCATTAACTTATAATAATAATATATAATGGAAAAGAATAAGAAAAAAAAATATATATATACACACACATGTATGTGTGTGTACATGTATAACTAAATAATTTTGCTATACACCAGAAAACATATACCACATAATTGCACTCATGTCACACGCTAGCAAAGTAATGCTCAAAATTCTCTAAGCCAGGTTTCAACAGTACGTGAACTGTGAACTTCCAGATGTTCAAGCTGCTAAAGCCTTTGACTAGGTAGGTCACAACAAAATGGAAACATTTTAAAGAGATGGGAATACCTGAACACCTGACCTGCCTCCTGAGAAATCATATGCAGGCCAGGAAGCAACAGTTAGAATTGGACATGGAACAACAGACTGGTTCCAAATCAGGAAAGGAGTACATCAAAGCTGTATATTGTCACACTGCTTTTTTAACTTATACGCAGAGTACCTCTAGAGAAATGCCAGGCTGGATGAAGCACAAGCTGGAATCAAGATTACCAGGAGAAATATCAATAATCTCAGCAAGGCAGAAGACACTACCCTTATGGCAGAAAGTGAAAAGAAACTAAAGAGCCTCTTGAGGAAAGTAAAAGAGGAGAAGGAAAAAGCTGGCTTAAAACTCAACATTAAGAAAACTAAGATCATGGCATTTGGTCCCATCAGTTCACAGCAAATAGACGAGGAAACAGTGGAAACAGTGACAGACTTAAATTTGGGGGGCTCCAAAATCACTGCAGATGGTGACTGTAGCCATGAAATTAGAAGACTCTTGCTCCTTGGCAGAAAAGTTATGACCAACCTCGATAGCATATTAAAAAGCAGAGACATAACTTTGCCAACAAATGTCCGTCTAGTCAAAGCTATGGTTTTTCTTGTAGTCATGTATGGATGTGAGGGTTGGACTACAAAGAAAGCTGAGTGCTAAAGAATTGATGTTTTTGAACTGTGGTGTTGGAAAAAACTCTCGAGAGTCCTTTGGACAGCAAGGAGAACCAACCAGTCCATCCTAAAGAAAATCAGTCCTGAATATTCATTGGAAGGACTGATGCTGAAGCTGAAACTCCAATACTTTGGCCACTTGCTGCGAAGAACTAACTCATTTGAAAAGACCCTGATGCTGGGAAAGATTGAAGGCGAGAGGAGAAGGGGATGACAGAGGATGAGATGGTTGGATGGCATCACGAACTCAATGTACATGAGTTTGAGTAAACTCCAGGAGTTAGTGATGGTCAGGGAGGCCTGGCATGTTGCTTTCCATGGGGCCACAAAGAGTCAGAAACAACTGAGAGATTGACCTGAACTGAACTGATACACCAGAAACTAATAGAACATTTTTAATCAATTATACTTCAATAAATTGTAAAATAAATGAAATATTATCCTTGATTCTTCTTTCTCTCAAATGCTGTATTTAATCCCTCAACAAGTTCTGTTGCCTCCACCTTCAAACTATATGTAGAATGTGACTATAGTATCAATACCATCTCCCTAGAAAAAGACGCACATTCCCTAATCACTGCACAGATTTTCTAATTTTTGTACTTTCTCATCTGTTAAATGGATATGAGTTTGAGTAAACTCTGGGAGATAGTGAAGGACAGGGAAACCTAGAGTACTGCAGTCCATGAGGTTGCAAAGAGTTGGACATGATTTAGTGACTGAACAATATCAACATTCTCAGTACAGAAGTTGGCTACAAATCTCCATAGGATTGTATAAGATTATATTTCACTGACTTTCTAATTTGTACTCTAACTTGGCTTCCTAGTGGTCTACATGACCCTCCATGATCTGGTCACCCATTCCTCTCTGCTCACATTTCTTATTGCTTTTCTAGTCACTCATTTTGTCTGAGTCTTATAGGTCTCTTTGCTTCTTTCTTGATAACACTATGCAGGAAACTGACTAAGCAATTGCTCCTTTGCTGTTCTCTTCATGTGGAAAACTCTTATCCCATTTTCAAAGATATAGCTCTCTTCCTTGACATTTTCAATGTTTGTTTAAATATCACTATCTAAGACTCTCTCTAGCCAATCTTTTAAAATTTGCAAACACCCTAGACTTCCAAAACTACCTATCCCTCTTCCTTTTAAAAACTTCATCACCAGCATTTAATACCTAGTCACATACTGAGTATTTTGGTTATTTGTTTTCTCATCTTCACCAAATTCAGGAACGTGAGATCCATAAGGAAATGTTTTCTTTCACCTTCTCTTTCTCTCCCTCCCACCTCCCCTTCCTTCTTTTTCTTCTTCAAATGAACTCATTTAATCTTCATATCTGCCTCCTGGAAGATACTCATCTTCTCCATTTTTTGGATAAGAAACTGAAGCACAGTGAGGTTAACTCAATTACTCCAGACTGCAGATCTTATAAGGTATGGAACTGAGATTCAAGCCTGAGAAGACTGCAACCAAAGTCCATGCTCTTAATTTCTACTTAATTCTGTTCACTGATGCAGTGACATGACAAGTGTTCAGATATTTGTTGAGTGGATTAACCTGCATCATCTGGGTGGCATGTCCTGGGCTGTCTGCAGGTGTAAGTTGTTCTTATATTGTCTTCCTCTGTGATAATGTACAATTCCCCACTTGAACTCTACAAATAGGGGTGTCTCTACTCTAGTGAACCCTACAAAGTAGTGGTCATTAGAAAGAGAAAACCACTGAACTCTAGGCATTTCAGAAGTCTTTCACTGAATTCAGAAGATCTAGACCTATACGACAATACAGAAGCTATTAACATGTAGCCACTGAGGTCTTGAAATGTAGCTGATTTGACTTGAGGTATAGATAAATGTAAACAACACACTGGATTTCAAAACTTAGCATTAAAAATTAAATTATCTCATTAATGCATTCCAATGATAATATTGGGCATTCACTGGGTCAAATAAACATATATGATTAAAGTTCAGTTTACCTATTTCTTTTACTTTTTTTACTTAAAAATTATATATGTTGCTCACATTATATTTTATTTGGACAATGACAATCTAGACAATAGCTGGGAGGCAAAAGCTGCCTGTATAGGCAGTGGTGTGATCTATCAATGCTTAGTCTGTCAGCAAAGATGATGACTGAGTTTTTACAGAAAGACAAAGGTGATTAGTTCATTCTTAATGACATTTTTAAGATAAGAATTCTTCCAGTTAACTTCTATCCTTTACTCAGATGTCCTAAAAAGCATTGCTTTGCTATTTATACTGTTGCTATCTAAGCAAATGAAGTTTAAGGAAACTGTTAATATATCATTGAAACAAATCTCTAGTAATATAGTGCACTTTGGTATTGCTGTTTCATCAAGCATAAAAACTGAATTGTGGTATCTGACTAAATTTTAGTAAAGTTGATATTTAAATTGTTAATGACTCATAGCTCAGTTGGTAAAGAATCTGCCTGCAATGCAGGAGACCTCAGTTTGATCCCTGGGTTGAGAAGATCCCCTGGAGAAGGGAAAGGCTACCCACTCCAGTATTATGGCCTGGAGAATTCCATGGACTGTATAGTCCATGTGGTCGCAAAGAGTTGGAAGGACTGAGCAACTTTCACTTTCACTTTCTACAGAGAGGATACAGGGACCTGATATCTGGACTGTAAATAAACTAATTCTGGCCTGTATGTGTTTTCAGTGAAGTATATAGCGATTGCTTCACATAATCTCTCTTCAGCATCACAGAGGGAATACTGACATCACATTTACCAAAGTAGATTGAGAATTTCTGCCAGGCCAAGTTTAGTGTGTTTCTAGAAACATAGGATCTGGGACAAGAATTAATATCTAATTGATTTACAAAAAAACAAAAGAAACTTTTAGAAGCGGAGATTTTTCTTTTCTGAACTTTAATATATGTCTGTTGTCTGGCCAACACCTATGTTATATTATTTCAAATGAATTGCTTAGTTTCTTTGTATAATGTGAGCAACATCAGATTTGTTTTCTGTGGCATCTTTAAAACTGTAGACTACATATTATTTCCTCACTGAAAAATCTCAAATGCCATTAGACTATCTAATGCGCAGAAGTGTTATACTGAGATTGTGACAATAGAGGACAGTAAAGCACTAGGCTTTGTAATTTTTCAAGAAGAAAGCATCTCAATAGTGGGAAGAAAAAAACCCAGCATTGCAAATGTCTATACCTTATTCAACTATAGTTATGCATCAAAATACTTTATTTTCATATAGAAGAGAAAATTAAAGAGTTTTTCAGGAATGGAAGAGTTGGCACAAAACCTGAAGATCACTTGTGAACTTTAAGCACATGGTTAACATTTAAACCTTCTGTTATTAGTGAAAATTTTTGCTGTTTTATAATAGAGACTTGGGGATATATGCATTTTTCAATTTATCTCCAATTTTTTTTTGTTACGACATTAAACACTAATAATAAAGAATCTGGTCGTCTCCCATCAATCCCTTTTAGAGAAATACAATGAAATATGTGTAGTTCATTTGTTGTACATATTTTATGAGCTTGAGTGTAATGAATTAAAAGGAGGAGCATATTCTGAGTTCATGAACAATTCTTTTTTCTAGTTCACAGATCTGCCTCTCAAAGTAAAATTTTAATTGCATTTTGTAACATCTTTTTGAAGGGTGAAGAGTGGATTTTAAAAACTATTAGCTTGTTATAGACTTTTTTCAATATAATTCATAGTAGCATAATATAGGCTTATTTACTTTTGCCAAGGTAAATGCTGGCAAAAAATATTGAATCCTGTCTAATTAGATTAGCTTTTAAAAATATGAGTCTATTTTCATCTCAAAAGCTTTAGACAGGTCAATGAAACAATCTTCAAAGTATAGCAGTTGACAAAAAGATTTTTAGGTAAAAGCATAAAAATCTGTTCAACACATGGCAGAGCTAACTGCATGGGTAGTAAGTTTTTTTTTTTTTTTTTTTAATTTGGAATTTTTATATGCTTTCCCAAGTTCAATAGTAATATAGTTTGGAATCACAAATGTTAGAGAATTTAAGTTCTCTATCTTTCTGCCAAATCTAATAGAGTAGTTATTTTAGTTAACTTTACTCAGATAGGTTATTTCATATTGGAATAGGAATTAGGGAATGACCTTACTCACAGATTCATAGTAAACTGTATGATACTTTTAAGTGTTTGCAATAACTAGCTGTGACGTTTTCATAACATCACAACTTACTTTTGCTTATATATATGAAGCATTAAGACCTTATTTCATTTAAACTCTTTGCTCTTAAATCATAGTCAACAGAAGAGACTATGTAGAAGCATGAGTGTACATTTATGTTAGAATGGAGATAAAGCAAAATTCAGTTGATTTCAGTATGAATGAATTTTTAACCAATTGACTGAATAATACATGATTCAGAGTATTTTATCAAATATCAGTTTGCCTCAGTATAGTAAAATACTGGGCCCCGTGACTACCTTACTCACATAACATAAATGTTGTTATGGTGTATATTTTTACTTTGTGCTCATTGTAAATTATTTCATGTTATCTACATTTAGTCCATTTGCTCTTGATCCTCTTACTTTTCATGAAGTCAGAAAATGATAAAACTAGAAATAAAGCATTTAAATAATCACCCATTCTACTGACTTTATGTTAGAGATTTCAGGCATTTTCTGGGAAATAGAATATTGTATGCTTCTTGTGGCCCTCAATAGTGCAAGCCTCAGGTGTGCAAGACAGCATTAGTACCATTAAGATATATTTGAATCAGAGCCAGGTGAATTTGCATATCATGCAGCCCAATAATTAGCATGAAGTGATTGTTCACAAATTAGCATGACTTCATTTCAATCACTTGAAAAATATATATATACATATTTCATGACAGAACTATGATTTAAATAGGGCTTTACTGACACTAGAATACAAATCATTCAAGATCTCTAGATCAAAACCTGAGAGACAATTCAAAAAGTCATTTATTTTGAATTGAACTAGTCTTACAGTAGTAAATTAGGATCTAGAGCTTTTACACAGTAAATTTTGTATTCATTGCATTTTTTATTTTTGAGATTTCCTCTGTATGTCTGTGTATATATTTTAAATATTATAAAACAGACACATGAAGAGTAGCATATCATGATACAGAAAATAGTAGTATTTTTAAAAAATGAGTAAGAAGTTTAAATAAGGGATCTTATTGTAGGCCAATTTTGCTATTTCTCCAGGCTACCTGGAGCTTAAGAATAAGGACATGTGAACAGGGAATGAGCTTATTCACCTGAAAATGCCAGCAAGGTGAATAGTTCAAGAAAACTATAATACAGCATTTTGATGTATTTGGAACCAAGATCAATAAAGAACTTTTTAAGTGTTTCACTAGAGGCATTAATGAGACTGTTATCATTGAGTAGTTTCTCTTGCTAAGTCCCAAAGTGCTAATAACATAATAATATAGAATGAAATCCTAATAGAACAATAATTTCAGTCAGCATCCCAGAATAGAAACTAATTTTATTATATGTGCTGTGGGGTCAATTGTGTAAATGTTCCCAAAAATCAAGCAGTTGTTTGCATTAGTGTTACTAGAATTCCAGGAGCCTTCAAAGGAAAGCAAATGCCAATTCATTAAAACAGCTCCAGCCATAATTCCACTTGACTGACCCCTTCACCTTTCTCAAAGCTTTGCTCAAACTTCATCCTTTCATTGAGGCCCATATGACAAATATATACTACTATGTCCCCTACACTTCCAGTCACATAACCCCTTATATTCTGATACTCATTTTCTTGCTCTACTATCCACCCCACACCCATATCACTCTAAGACTGAGCTTTTCAGAAAATGACTTCTCTTAACTGTTGAGTCTTTCAGCGTATTAACTATGGTACTAGAACATATTAATGAGATGACTGTTTTTACAGGCTAGTGAGAGAGTCTGCAAGGAGATCCAACCAGTCCATTCTGAAGGAGATTAGCCCTGGGATTTCTTTGGAAGGGATGATGCTAAGGCTGAAACTCCAGTACTTTGGCCACCTCATGTGAAGAGTTGACTCATTGGAAAAGACTGATGCTGGGAGGGAATGGGGGCAGGAGAAGGGGATGACAGAGGATGAGATGGCTGGATGGCATCACTGACTCGATGGATGTGAGTCTGAGTGAACTCCGGGAGTTGGTGATGAACAGAGAAGCCTGGCGTGCTGTGATTCATGGGGTCGCAGAGTCGGACATGACTGAGCAACTGAACTGAACTGAACTGAGAGAGTTTATTCTTAGGTGCATTGATATGGAGACCAAGGCCCTCAAGGAGGAGAAAGGGGACATTTTTTTTCCCCTATATTCTTTCATCTTAGTCATCTAAGGCATTTTTATTTTCTTAAGCTCTGAGTTGTTATGGTAGGAATCTATTTCACCTAAGACTAACTTTCACTAAGCCCAAAGCTAATGATTACACCAGGGCTTCTCTGGTGGACCAGATGATAAAGAATCCGCCTGCCATGTAGGAGACCATGGTTCAATCGCTGGGTGGGGAAGATCCCCTGAAGAAGGGAATGGTGACACACCCTAGAGTTCCTGCCTATAGAATCCCATGGACAAAGGGCCCTGGCAGGCAAGGTCCATGGTGTCACAAAGAATCAGACACCACTGACTGACTAACACAAAATGATTACAGAACAAAACAACTCATCTTTCTCAAGGGTATGTTTTTCTTTAAGCTCTGTATTGATGATTATATAACAACAAGGTACCTTGCTCCAGGATATGTTTCTCCTTAATAGGAACTTTCTGACTAACACTGCTATCTTAAGATGTAAGTTGTGGGAGTGAATCTGGTAAGACCTTTTTATTTTCAGTAACGAATTGAAAAAGTACATAAGGCCTTGATAAGAAGAGCAAGTGGGGCACTCTCTGCCCCCTTCTGACATCTAATTTCAGAAGCTTTTTCTATCCATTTTTAACTGTAATAAAACATTTATCGCATGAAGCTCTGAGAGTTACTGAAGCCGAATCTCTGGTCCAGAAGCAAAATTCTCTCCTTCAGAGATCAACAATCCATCGCTGTTTATTGCAAGCTATCATTTCAATTCAGTGCAGTCGCTTAATTGTGTCTGATTCTTTGGGACCCCATGGACTGCAGAACATCAGGCCTTCCTGTCCATCACCAACCCTTGGAGTTTACTCAGACTCATGTACATTGAGTCAGTGATGCCATCCAACCATCACATGCTCTGTCATCCCCTTCTCCTCCTGCCCTCTATCTTTCCCAGCATCAGGGTTATTCAAATGAGTCAGTTTTCGCATCAGGTGGCCAAAGTATTGGAGTTTCAGCTTCAGCACTGGTCCTTCCAATGAATATTCAGGACTGATTTCCTTCAGGATGGACTGGTTGGATCTCCTTGCTGTCCAAGGGACTCTCAAGAGTCTTCTCCAACACCACAGTTCAAAAGCATCCATTCTTCGGCGCTCAGTTTTCTTCACCGTCCAACTCTCACATCCATACATGACTACTGGAAAAACCATAGCTTTGACTAGATGGACCTTTGTTGGCAAAGTAATGTCTCTGCTTTTTAATATGCTGTCTAGGTTGGTCATAACTTTTCTTCCAAGGAGTAAGTGTCCTTTAATTTCATGGCTGTAGTCACCATCTGCAGTGATTTTGGAGCCCAAAAAATAAAGTCTGATGCTGTTACCACTGTTTCCCCATCTATTTCCCATGAAGTGATGGGACCAGATGCCATGATCTTCATTTTCTGAATGTTGAGCTTTAAGTCAACTTTTTCACTCTCCTCTTTCACTTTCATCAAGAGGCTTTTTAGTTCCTCTTCACTTTCTGCCATAAGGGTGGTTTCATCTGCATATCTGAGGTTATTGACATTTCCCCTGGCCATCTTGATTCCAGCTTGTGCTTCAACCAGCACAGCATTTCTCATGATGTACTCTGCATAAAAGTTAAATAAGCAGGGTGACAATACACAGCCTTGACATACTCCTTTCCTGATTTGGAGCCAGTCTGTTGTTCCATATCTAGTTCTAATTGTTGGTTCCTGATCTGCATACAGATTTCTCAGGAGGCAGGTCAGGTGGTCCAGTATTCCCATTTCTTTCAGAATTTTCCACAGTTTGTTGTAATCCACACAGTCAAAGGCTTTGGTGTAGTCAATAAGCAGAAGTAGATGTTTTTCTGGAACTCTCTTGCTTTTTCTATGATACAGAGGATGTTGGTAATTTGATCTCTGGTTTCCCTGCCTTTTCTAAATCTGCTTGAACATCTGCAAGTTCATGGTTCACATACTGTTGAAGCCTGACTTGGAGAATTTTAAGTATTACTTTGCTAGCATGTGAGATGAGTGCAACTGTTGGTAGTTTGAGCATTCTTTGGCATTGCCTTTCTTTGGGATTAGAATAAAAACTGACCTTTTCCAGTCCTATAGCTACTTGTCAGCTGTCCAAATTTGCTGACATTGAGTTCAGCACCTTCACAGCATCATCTTTTAGGATTTGAAATAGCTCAACTGGAATTCCATCACCTCCACTGTTTTGTTGGTAGTGATTCTTTCTAAGGCCCACTTGACTTCACATTCCAGGATGTCTGGCTCTAGGTGAGTGATCACATTATTGTGATTATCTGCGTCGTGAACATCTTTTTTGTGTAGTTTTTCTGTGTATTCTTGCCACCTCTTCTCAATATCTTCTACTTCTGTTAGGTCCATACCATTTCTGTCCTTTATTCTGCTCATCTTTGCATGATAATGTCCCTTGGCATCTCTAATTTTCTTGAAGAGATTTCTAGTCTTTCCCATTCTATTGTTTTCCTATACTTATTTGAATTGAACATTGAGGAATGCTTTCTTATCTTTCCTTGCTATTTAAGATACATGGGTCATGGTGGAAAGTTCTGACAAAACATGGTCAACTGGACAAGGGAATGGCAGACCACTCAAGTATTCTTGCCTTGAGAACCTCATGAACAGTATGAAAAGGCAAAAAGATAGGACACTGAAAGATGAACTCCCCAGGTCAGTAGGTACCCAAAATGTTACTGGAGATCAGTGGAGAAATAGATCCAGAAAGAATGAAGAGACGGAGCCAAAGCAAAAACAGTTACACCCAGTTGTGGATGTATGGGTGATGGAAGCAAGGTCCGATGCTGTAAAGAGCAATATTGCATAGGAACCTGGAATGTTAGGTCCATGAATCAAGGCAAATTGGAAGTGGTCAATTAGGAGCTGGCAAGAGTGAACATCAACATTCTAGGAATCAGCAAACTAAAATGGACTGGAATGGGTGAATTTAATTCAGGTGACAATTATATCTACTACTGTGGGCAAGAATGCCTTAGAAGTATGGAGTAGCCATCGTTGTCAACAAAAGAGTCCGAAATGCAGTATTTGGAAGCAAGCTCAAAAATGACAGTGTTCTTTGTTTGTTTCCAAGACAAACCATTCAATGTCACAGTAATCCAAGTCTATGCCCTGACCAATAATGCTGAAGAAGCTGGAGTTGAATGATTCTATGAAGACCTACAAGACCTTCTAGAACTAATACCCAAAACAGATGTCCTTTTCATTATAGGGGACTGGGATGCAAAAGTAGAAAGTCAAGAAACAACTGGAGAAACAGGCAAATTTGGCCTCGGAGTACAGAATAAAGCAGGACAAAGGCTATTAGAGTTATGCCAAAAGAATGCATTGGTCATAGCAAACACCCTCTTCCAAAAACACAAGAGAAGACTCTACACATGGTCATCATCAGATGGTCAATACCAAAATCAGATTGGTTATCTACTTTGCAGCTGAAGATGGAGAAGCTCTATAGAGTCAGCAAAAATAAGACCAGGAACTGACTGTGGCTCAGATCATGAACTCCTTATTGCCAAATTCAGACTTAAATTGAAGAAAGAAGGGAAAACTACTGGATCATTCAGTTTTTATCTAAATCAAATCCCTTACGACTATACAGTGGAAGTAACAAATAGATTCAAGGGATTAGATCTGATAGACAGAGTGCGTGAAGAACTATGGATGAAGGTTTGTGACATTGTACAGCAGGCAGTGATCAAGACCATTCCCAAGAAAAAGAAATGCAAAAAGGCAAAATGGTTGTCTGAGGAGGGTTTACAAACAGCTATGAAAAGAAGAGAAGTGAATGGCAAAGGGGAAAAGGAAAGATATACCCATTTGAAGCTATCACTAGGACCAAGATATCTCTAACAAGTTCTTCACCTAATTCAATCTTCTCCTACTGAAACTTTAACATGGTCTTCTAACACCATTAGTGACTTCCATGATTATAACATATCTAAGAAGCTAGTTTCATTTTAGATGCCACATTGAGAAACATTAATTGCAAAATGTATACTTATTAAAAAATTTCTAAATATAGGAAAAAACTTACTAGTAGAGAAAACACAACTTCCCTGTTTTGTGACCCAGAGTCATTTATTATAAACATCTTCTGTGTCCCCTTGTACTAGCTCTTTGGTTCCAGTTATCCTCTGATAGCTGATTTTATATTGTGATTTTTTAACATAACATTATAGCACAAATACTTCCTAAACTGTCATGATGGTTTTCAACATTTTCATTTTTGATGGCAGCATATTTTTGCATGAAATAAAAATGCTCTACTTTTCTCCCCCATTTTCTTATTTTGGTTTGTAGTTTGCCTGGAGTGGTCTAGGTCTGCAATCATTTTTTGTTCTATTCCTAGGGTTATAACTATATTTCTGATAATTTTTGTAACTTCCAAGGGTCAGTCAAGGGAGAAAAAGTGTTTATGTTTATTCCTTGCCTTTCAGGCAAATCTATGTTTTAATTTCTTGCCAAAGTCTATAAAAGTGTCATTTATCTTATCCTCTTGCTGTAGATGTGTTTTTGAAAATTCAATATTTTTCAATATTTTTGACAGAAATTCAGATAAAGAATATTCTACTCTGTCCTCTTACTGTATTTTAAAGATAATAAATTACTTTTAGATATTCTAAAAATATTTTTATATTATTATTCATAATTGCTTTCTCTTTCTCTGTAGTGCAAATTAACATTGTCTCATGCCACGCTTGTTGAAATATATCCCATAATTGTTACAATCCCCAGTGATCTTTCAAACACCTTTCTATATACTACTGATTTACATGAAATCTTTCATTAATTTGTTATATGACTACAACTCAGTTTATTATTTAGGTATTATGTCTCATGTTTTAGTATAAAACTATGAATGTGACAGGGTTAAATATTTTATAGGATTCAAGACAGCCTGTTTAAAGACAGCAAACCTTCCTCAATCTCCTTTTAGTTTTGTAGGATAACTGGCCCTATATTTTTAGTGTAATTACAAATTTACAAAACTCATCATACTTTGCCTCAGAGTGCTGGTAACAAGAAACATGCAGATAACACTATCCAGAAGATGCTTCCATAGAAATGCTTAACATGGCCCAGTTAAGAAGGATCCATTCCATTTGTATATGACCTGTTTATTCAACAGTGTCATATTAACAGTGCAATTACATTGGCTTGGATGATTCATGGACAAATTAAAGCACTGAATAAAGCATTATTGTAGTCATTACACTTCATTGTAAGTGAACATTTTCACAGCATTATATAAGTGTTATGCAACATAAAGTTAATAGGGAAATGGTATTAACCATGCTTGCGCTTTGTTACTATTTACATATACAGGTTTCCATTGGTGTTTTGAGTGGTGAAATGAGTATAATGTATTATGGAAACCATTACTACAGAGTAATAATTTCTCATCCTGTGTTCAGGATTCATGCCCAATCCCCCAGTTCACTAATTTAGAATGAATTTAATTTCTGGCACTTTCCAACTCTAGTCTGTCCAGTCATTTTAGAATAAACATTACAGTTCAGTTCAGTTGCTCAGTCGTGTCCGACTCTTTGCGACCCCATGGACTACAGCATGCCAAGCTTCCCTGTCCATCAACAACTCCTGGAGCTTGCTCAAACTCATGTCCATTGATTCAGTGATGCCATCCAGCCATCACGTCATCTGTCGTCCCCTTTTCCTCTTGCCTTCAATCTTTCCCAGCATCAGGGTCTTTTCCAAGGAGTCAATTCTTTGCATCAGGTGGCCAAAGTATTGGAGTTTCAGCTTCAGCATCAGTCCTTCCAATGAATATTCAAAACTGATTTCCTTTATGATGGACTGGTTGGATGTCTTTGCTGTCCAAGAGACTCTCAAGAGTTTTTTTCCAACACCACAGTTCAGAAGCATCAATTCTTTGGTGCTCAGCTTTCTTTATAGTCCAACTCTCACATCCATACATGACCACTGGAAAAATCATAGCTTTGACTAGATGGACCTTTTCTGGCAAAGTAATGTCTCTGCTTTTTAACATGCTGTCTAGGTTGGTCATAGCTTTTCTTCCAAGGAGCAAGCGTCTTTTAATTTCATGGCTGCAGTCACCATCTGCAGTGATTTTGGAGCCCAAGAAAATAAAGTCTGTCACTGTTTCCATTGTTTTCCCATCTATTTGCCATGAAGTGATGGAACTGGATGCCATGATCTTTGTCTTTTGAACGTTGAGTTTTAAGCCAGCTTTTTCCTTCTCCTCTTTCACTTTCATCAAGAGGCTCTTTAGTTCTTTGCTTTCTGCCATAGGGTGATATCATCTGCATATCTGAGGTTATTTATATTTCTCCCAGCAATCTTGATTCCAGCTTGTGCTTCATCCAGCCCAGCATTTTGCAAGATGAACTCTGCATATATGCCAGAGGTAAAGTTTTGATCAAATTTATGTTATTATCAGAATTGCTCTTAATTAACAGACAATGTATATCTATGGTATATATATGTCTACATGACAGACATCCTGCTTACTTCCTATTTAGTGTCCACTTACTGACCACTGCAGCTCTGACATTCTTTGGTTATACCTTGAGTGACCTAGATTAAGGATGCTTGGTAGCAATAATATATTAGGCTGACAAGAACAGCATGCAATGACATTTATTAGTTTTAAGATATTACACATTTCCAATTTTCTGAACCATGGTTAAATATCTGTTATCAGTAATACTTTTACTAAAGCTATCTTAAGATGTATTAAAACTTTAATAAACATATATATATATTCAGAAAAATTACATATTTCTTTAGTTATCTAGGTAAGAAATTGCTGAAGATGCTAATATATAAAGAGCAATGGCCAACCACATAGAGAAGCTCTCATTTTAATCGACTAGCGCTTTTCATTAACTGATAGTATGTATTATTTTGTTTTTAGTTTCCTAAAATGAACATAAATTCTAATAGAAATCAGGATGCCTGGTCAATTAATATTCTTTTAGCATAAGAAGAAATATGCCATACTTTCTTGCTTTTTAAGACCAGAACATGAAGATTTAGGATAGCCAAGTTGAAGACTTGCTTTTTAAATTTTTAAAGCTGTTTTTCCTTACCAATAGCCCACTCCAGTATTTTTGTTTGGAGAATTCCATGGACAGAGGAGCCTGGTGGGCTACAGTCCATGGGGTTGCAAACAGCCAGACATGACTGAATGACTAACACATTCACTTTTCAAATATGTAGAGTTAAATCCAAGAATGGTTGGAAAGAGCATAGGTTACTAGATAAATGCATTTGTGGTAAGATGTAGTGCTTTTTTCAAATACTGACATTTAATCTTTATATGTGCAATTATAATTGTATTTAGTATATATCTATGTGATACAGTCAAAAATAAAATTTATGGGATGCAAAATTTCACATTTTTCTTTTTTTTGGTTTGATTTGGTTTTTAATCTCACAGAAGCAATCTGTAACTCCTTGAGAGACAGGCCAAGTGGCTGTGAGCTATATCAGATGGTAATTCTCAGAAAACTACTAGACAAAAGTGGCATTCATTTCCTCTCTCCTCCTCAAGAATTTAAAGTGTCAGTTTTTAAACACAAATATATAGCCATATCTTACTTTACTGTGTTTCACAGATACTGTGTTTTTTGTTTGTTTTTAACAAATTGAAGTTTTGTAGCAACTCTGAGCTGATCAAGTCTGTTGGCATCATTTTTCCAACAGCATTTGCTCACTTCCTGTCTCTGTGTCACATTTTGGTAATTCCTGCAATACTTCAAACTTTCTCATTTTGTTATATTTATTATTACCTTAGACCAAAACACAGTCTAGAGCCACGCCCTAACTCTCTTCAATTCTGTGAAGATAAGAGAGGTGAAGTAACTGCAGAAGAAAATTCTGAAGCTCACAGAAACTCACTCATGACGTTTAAGGAAAGAAGGTGTCTCCAAAACATCAAAATGCAAGGTAAAGCAGCAAATGCTGGCATAGACTCTGCAGCAAGTTATCCAGAGATTCATGCAGGTATCTAACCCAAGAATATAATGGTATCACTGTTTCCATCATTTACTCATCTATTTGCCATGAAATGATGGGATGGGATGCCATGACCTTAGTTTTTTGAGTGTTGAGTTTTAGACCAGCTTTTTCACTCTCCTCTTTCACTTTCATCAAGAGGCTCTTTAGTTCCTCTTCTCCTTTTGTCATAAGGGTGGTGTCATCTGCATATCTGAGGTCATTGATATTTCTCCCAGCAATCTTGATTCCAGCTTGTGCTTCATACAGCCTAGCATTTCCCATGATGTACTCTGCTTATAAGTTAAGTAAGCAGGGTGACAATATACAGCCTTGACATACTCCTTTCCCAATTTGGAACCAGTCTGCAGACGCATGTCCCCTTCTAACTGTTGCTTCTTGGCCTGCATACAGGTTTCTAGGAGGCACGTAAGGTGGTCTGGTATTGCCATCTCTTTAAAAATTTTCCACAATTTGTTGTGATCCACACAGTCAAGGGCTTTATCATAGTCAATGAAGCAGAAATAGATGTTTTTCTGTAATACTTTTGCTTTTCCTATGATCCAACGGATGTTGGCAATTTGAGCTCTGGTTCCTCTGCTTTTTCTAAATTCAGCTTGAACATCTGGCAGTTCATAATTCATATACTGTTGAAGTCTACCTTGGAGAATTTTGAGCATTACTTTACTAGCATGTGAGAGGAGTACTATTTTGCGGTAGTTTGAACATTTTTGGAATTCCCCTTCTTTGGGACTGGAATGAAAACTGATCTTTTCCAGTCCTGTGGCCAGTGCTGAGCTTTCCAAATTTTCCGGCATATTGAGTGCAGCACTTTCATGGCATCATCTTTTAGGATTTGAAATACCTCAACTGGAATTCCAGCACCTACTAGCTTTGTTTGTAGTGATGCTTCCTAAGGCCCAGTATCTTGCGCTCCAGGATTTCTGGCTCTAGGTGAGTAATCACACCATCGTGGTTATCTGGGTCATTAAGATCTTTTTTGTAGCATTCTTCTGAGTATTCTTGCCACTTCTTCTTAATATCTTCTGCTTCTGTTAGGTCCATACTGTTTCTGTCCTTTCTTGTGGCCATTCTTGCATGAACTTTTCCTGTGATACCACTAATTTTCTTGAAGATATCTCTAGTCTTTCCCATTCTATTGTTTTCCTCTATTTCTGTCCATTGTTCACTTAGGAAGTCTTTCTTATCTCTCCTTGTTATTCTTTGGAACTCTGCATCAAATGGGTATATCTTTCCTTTTCTCCTTTGCCTTTCACTTCTTTTCTCAGCTCTTTGTAAGGCCTTATCAAACAACCATTTTGCCTTTTTGCATTTGTTTTTCTTGGGGATAGTTTTGATCACCACCTCCTGTACAATGTTACAAAGCTCCATCCATAGTTCTTCAGACACTTGTATATGAGATCTAATCCTTATAGGCTATAGTTGCCACAGGTAGTAATTCCTTTGATATATCTGGGCGATATTAATGGAAAACTTCTTGGAAAGAATTCACCATTTTAGATGCTAGTAAAAACATTCCTGATTCATGGGAACAGGTCAAAATAAGAATATTAACAGGAGTTTGGAAAAAAGTGATTTCAACTCTCCTAGATGACTTTGAGGGGTTCTAGACTTCAACTGAGAAAGTAACTGAAGCTGTGGGAGAGATAGTAAAAGAGCTAGAAGTAGAATAGGAACCTGAAGATATTTCTGAATTGCTACAATCTCAAGTTTTACTTGAATATGAATGAAGATTTTCTTCTTATGAGTGAGAAAAAAAAAAAAAGTGGTTTCTTGAGATGACTCTGCTCCTGGTAAAGATGTTGTGATGATTGTTGAAATGACAAGAAATAATTTAGAATATTACATAAACCTAGTTGACAAGGCCATGGCAGGGGTTGAGTGGATGACTCCTTCTCTGAAATACATTCTAGTGTGGGTAAAATGCTATCAAATAGCACTTCTAGCTACAGAGAAGTCCTTCATGAAAGGAAAAGGTGATCACTGTGGCAAACTTCATTGCTGTCTTATTTTAAGAAATTGCCACACCACTCCAACCTTCAGCAACCGCCATGATCATTCAGCAGCCATCAACACTGAGGCAAGACCTAGACCTTCCACCCACAAAAATACCACTACTTACTGAAGGCTCATGTGATGGTTAGCATTTTTTAGCAATAAAGTATTTTCAAATTATGGTCTGTACATTTTTTAGACACAATGATGTTGCACACTTAACAGACCACAGTCTAGTGTACACATAACTTTTACGCACATAGGGAAACTTAAAAAATTGTGGGAAACTTAATGAAAAGGTTCACCACTATATTTGCTTTATTGTAGTGGTTGAGAGTTGGACCTGCAATCTCTCTGAGGTACACCTATAATGATCATTACATTTTAGATAATATCCTGGATTTATTCTTATTTTGAAGTAAATTGTACTTGTAATATGTTATCCATTCAGATAACTGTATAGCCCTGTTATAATGGCTGTTTTCAAAAGCACAATAGTTATCACATGTTGGCATGAATGTAAAATAAAGGGAACACTTATACATGGTTGATGGGAATAACACAGTATGCTGGTCCTTCAAAAAATTAAAAATTGAATTACAATGTAATAAAGTTGTCCAACTCTTGGATATATTTCACTAAAGATAATGAAATCAGTATCTTGAAGAGAAGTCTGCATATCCATGCTCATTGCAGCATTATTCACAATAGCTAAAATACAGAAACACCTTAAATGTCCTTCAATTGATGGATGGATAAAGAAACTGATACACATACACGATTGTGCATGCACGAGCACACACACACACACACACACACACACACACAGAGGAATATTCCTCAATCACAAAAAGAAGGGAATCCTGTCATCTGCAACAACGTGGGTAGGCCCAAAGGGCATTATATTAATTGAAATAAGCTAGACAGAGAAAAAACAAATGCTATATGGTACCATTTATATGTAGAATCTGAAAAAAGAAACAAATGATTTTATAGAAACAGATAATACAATGGTGGCTGCAAAGGCCTGGGGGGAGAGACCAAATATAACACACTTTAAGTTATAAAGTTAATTATTTCTGAAGATCTTATATTCATATCATGACTATAGTTAATAATACAGTATTATACAGCCTTTGGTTTTTCCAGTGGTCATGTATGGATGTGAGAGTTGGACTGTGAAGAAAGCTGAGCGCTGAAGAATTGATGCTTTTGAACTGTGGTGTTGGAGAAGACTCCTGAAAGTCTCTTGGACTGCAAGGAGATCCAGCCAGTCCATTCTGAAGGAGATCAGCCCTGGGTGTTCTTTGGAAGGAATGATGTTAAGCTGAAACTCCAGTACTTTGGCTACCTCATGCAAAGAGTTGACTCATTGGAAAAGACTCTGATGCTGGGAGGGATTGAGGCAGGAGGAGAAGGGGACAACAGAGGATGAGATGGCTGGATGGCATCACCGACTTGATGGACATGAGTTTGAGTGAACTCCGGGAGTTGGTGATGGACAGGGAGGCCTGATGTGCTGTGATTCATGGGGTCGCAAAGAGTCAGACACGACTGAGCGACTGAACTGAACTGAACTGAACTGATACAGCCTTGTCTAACTCACTGAAACTAAGCCATGCCGTGTGGGGCCAGCCAAGATGGCTGGGTCATGGTGGAGAGGACTGACAGAATGTGGTCCACTGGAGAAGGGAATGGCAAGCCACTTCAGTACTCTTGCCGTAAGAACCCCATGAACCAGGAAACAAGGCAATGAGGTCTGAAAATGCAAAAAGATAGGACACTGAAAGATGAACTCCCCAGGTTGGTAGGTGCCCAATATGCAACTGGAGATCAGTGGAGAAATAACTCCAGAAAGAATGAAGGGATGAAGTCAAAGTAAAAACAACACCCAGTTGTGGATGTGACTGATGATAGAAGCAACATCCAATGCTGTAAAGAGCAATATTGCATAGGAACCTGGAATGTTAAGTCCATGAATCAAGGCAAATTGGAAGTGGTCAAACAGGAGATGGCAAGAGTGAACATCAACATTCTAGGAATCAGTGAACTAAAATGGACTGGAATGCATGAATTTAATTCATAGATGACCATTATATCTACTACTCTAGGCAGAAATCCCTTAGAAGAAATGGAGTAGCCATCATAGTCAACAAAAGAGTCTGAAATGCAGTACTTGGATGCAATCTCCATAATGACAGGATGATCTCTGTTCATTTCCAAGGCAAACCATTCAATATCACGGTAATCCAAGTCTATGCCCTACCCGGTAGCACTGAAGAAGCTGAAGTTGAATGGTTCTATGAAGACCTACAAGACCTTTTAGAACTAACACCCAAATAGATGTCCTTTTCATTATAGAGGACTGGAATGCAGAAGTAGGAAGTCAAGAAACACCTGGAGTAACAGGCAAATTTGGCCTTGGAGTATGGAATGAAGCAGGGCGAAGGCTAATAGAGTTTTTCCAAGAGAATGCACTGGTCATAACAAACACCCTCTTCCAACAACACAAGAGAAGACTACACATGGACATTACTAGATGGCCAACACTGAAATCAGACTGATTATATTCTTTGGGCCAAAGATGGAGAAGCTCTATACAGTCAGCAAAATCAAGACCAGGAGCTGACTGTGGCTCAGATCATGAACTCCTTATAGCCAAATTTAGACTTAAATTGAAGAAAGTGGGGAAAACCATTAGACCATTCAGGTATGAACTAAATCAAATCACTTATGATTATACAGAGGAAGTGAGAAATAGATTTATGGGACTAGAACTGATAGACAGAGTGCCTGATGAACTATGGATGGAGGTTCATGACATTGTACAGGAGACAGGGAGCAAGACCATTTCCAAGAAAAAGAAATGCAAAAAAGCAAAATGGCTGTCTGAGGAGGTCTTACAAATAGCTGTGAAAAGAAGAGAAGTTTAAAGCAAAGGAGAAAATGAAAGATATACCCATTTGGATGCAGAGTTCTAGAGAATAGCTAGGAGAGATAAGAAAGCCTTTCTCCACGATCAATGCAAAGAAATAGAGGAAAACAATAGAATGGGAAAGACTAGAGATCTCCTCAAGAAAATTAGAGATACCAAGGGAATATTTCATGCAAATGTGGGCATAATAAAGGACAGAAATGATATGGACCTAATAGAAGCAGAAGATATTAAGAAAAGGTGGCAAGAATACACAGAACTGTACAAAAAAGATCTTCACAATCCAGATAATCATGTTGGTATGATCACTCACTGAAAGCCAGACACCCTAGAACGCAAAGTCAAGTAGGCCTTCAGTTCAGTTCAGTTCAGTCACTCAGTCGTGTCCAACTTTGTGACCCCATGAGTCGCAGCACGCCAGGCCTCCCTGTCCATCACCAACTCCCGGTGTTCACTCAGACTCATGTCCATCGAGTCAGTGATGCCATCCAGCCATCTCATCCTCTCATCCCCTTCTCCTCCTGCCCCCTCCTGCCTCCTCCCTCCCAGCATGAGTCTTTTACAGTGAGTCAACTCTTCACATGAGGTGGCCAAAGTACTGGAGTTTCAGCTTTAGCATCATTCCTTCCAAAGAAATCCCAGGGCTGATCTCCTTCAGAATAGACTGGCTGGATCTCCTTGCAGTCCAAGGGACTTTCAGGAGTCTTCTCCAACGCCACAGTTCAAAAGCATCAATTCTTCAGCGCTCAGCTTTCTTCACAGTCCAACTCTCACATCCATACATGACCACTGGAAAAACCATAGCCTTGACTAGACGGACCTTTGTTGGCAAAGTAATGTCTCTGCTTTTGAATATGCTATCTAGGTTGGTCATAACTTTCCTTCCAAGGAGTAAGCATCTTTTAATATCTTGGTTGCAGTCACCATCTTAGAAAGCATCAATATGAACAAAGCTAGTGGAGGTGATCGAATTCCAGTTGAGCTATTTCAAAACCTAAAAGATGCTATGAAAGTGCTGCACTCAATATGCCAGCAAATTTGGAAAACTCAGCAGTGGCCACAGGACTGGCCATTGGACTTTCATTCCAATCCCAAAGAAAGGTAATGCCAAAGAATGCTCAAACTACCACACAATTGCACTCATCTCAAATGCTAGCAAAGTAATGTTCAAAATTCTCCAAGCCAGGCTTCAGCAATACATGAACTGTGAACTTCCACACATTCAAGCTGGCTTTAGAAAAGGCAGAGGAACCAGAGATCAAATTGCTAACATCCTTTGGATCATCAAAAAGGCAAGAGAGTTCCAGAAAAACATCTATTTCTGCTCTATTTACTATGCCAAAGCGTTTGACTGTGTGGATCACAATAAACAGGAAAATTCTGAAAGAGATGGGAATTCCAGACTAGCTGACATGCCTCTTGAGAAACCTGTATGCAGGTCAGGAAGCAACAGTTAGAACTTACATGGAACAACAGGCTGTTTCCAAATAGGAAAAGGAGTACATCAATGCTGTATATTGTCACCCTGGTTATTTAACTTATATACAGAATACATCATGAGTAATGCTGGGCTGGATGAAGCACAAGCTGGAATCAAGATTCCCGGGAGAAATATCAACAACCTCAGACATGTGGATAAAACCATCCTTTTGGCAGAAAGTGAAGAAGAACTAAAGAGCCTCTTGATGAAAGTGAGAGGAGAGTGAAAAAGTTGGTTTAAAGCTCAACATTGAGAAAACTAAGATCATAGCATCCAGCGCCATCACTTCATGGCAAATAGGTGGGGAAATGGTGGCTGACTTTATTTTTTTGGGCTCCAAAATCACTGCAGATGGTGATTTCAGCCATGAAATTAAAAGACACGTACTCATTGGAAGGAAAGTTATGGCCAACCTAGATAGCATATTAAAAAGCAGAGACATTACTTTGTCAACAAAGGTCCATCTAGTCAAGGCTACGGTTTTCCAGTAGTCATGTGTGGTTGTGAGATTTGGACTATAAAGAAAGCTGAGCACCAAAGAACTGATGCTTTTGAACTGTGGTGTTGGAGAAGATTCTTGTGGGTTCCTTGGACTGAAAGGAGATCCAACCAGTCCATCCTAAAGGAGATCAGTCCTGGGTGTTTATTGGAAGGACTGATGTTGAAGCTGAAACTCCAATACTTTGGCCACCCGATGTGAAGAGCTGACTTATGTGGAAAGACCCTGATGCTGGGAAAGATGAGGGCAGAAAGAGAAGGGGATGACAGAGGATGAAATGGTTGGATGGCATCACTGACTCAATGGACATGAGTTTGGGTAAACTCCGGGAGTTGGTGATGGGCAGGGAGGCCTGGCATTCTGCGGTTCATGGGGTCATAAAGAGTTGGATACGACGAGCGACTGAACTGAACTGAACTGAAAAGTATTATATACTTGACATTTACTTAGAGTAGATGTTAAGCATTCTCCCTACAAAAGAAAAAGAATTAACTTTATGAGGGGTAATTGCACTAATTATCTTGATCTGGTAATCATCCCACTATGTATATACAGATATGAATTTGAGCAAACTCTGGGAGATATTGAAAAACAGGGAGTCCTGGTGTGCTGTAATCCACGAAGTCTCAAATTTGGACACGATCTAGCATCGTCATCGTCTAAAGAATCCCTTTATGGGAATTCCCTGGTGATTCAGTAGTTAGAACTTGGCTCTTTCACTGCAGAGGGCCCTGGTTGGATCCCACTAACCGTGGGGAGCAGCCAGGGGGAAAAAAAGAGAGAGAGAGGCAGTCTCTTTCACTTTAAGATTCCACTCTCTAGTGAGCCAGTGCTAGCCATAAAGGAAGTGGTTTGGAGAGTCGCCTGTGGAGAGGACATCCCCGGCATTCCTCAGATTCTCTTGTCCCCCAATTTTAGAAGCTTGGCTCTACTCGATGTCTTTTCCCTTATCAAGGGTTCACCCCATCATATAGCCTAGTGGTTATAAATGGTGGACTCTTGAGTCCCCCAACCTTTAGCAGCTTCCTGGTGCCCCCACCTCTCTGTGCCTCAGTTTCTTCATCTGTAAAATGGGGGTGTTAATACCTATATTACCCACTCTATAGGGTTGCTGTGGGGATTAAGTAAAGTAAGAACAACACTGTATGTATATAAAATCATTATATTGTATACTTTAATATGTAAAATTATATTTGTAAGTTATTTCTCAATAAAGTTGGAAAATAGGTACATATATACAATAAATGCATACATATTTATTTACAATATAAGTATTTATTTAGAGATATATAATCATATAAATTTTGTGTATATATGTACTTTATTATATGTGCTTCTGTACATATATGATAGATGGGATATATGCTTATGTGTATTTATACCATATATACAAAATGTACATAAGCACACATAATGTACATAATATATTCTTCAGAAAAAGGATCGAGTTTTTCACAGGAAATTGGATAGGACCTACAGAAGCACAGGTTTCTGCCATGAATCCTTTCAGATGTGTTAAAGGTAGGAGCTATTTTGGGCTCCTTCTTAGGGGTAGTCAGAAAGAAGGAATGGTTGAAGTCTGGGGTGTCAGAAATGTCCTGAATCATACTTTGTTTTGGCTCTTTTCTTTTTTCATTCAGAAATTCTTTCCTTGGAACTTTCCGTTGGTGTCTGCTTTGAAACAATGATAGCTACACTCAGGGAGAAGTTGCTGTAATGTCTTTTGCTGAAGTTGGAACATGTTTGCGTTCACCTTCCGTTAACAAGATCCTCCTGTAGGCACTACTGTATCAGCACCAAAGCATCAGGGTAACTTCATCATCTTGGTTTCACTTTTACAGACCTGGGACACAGCACTTGCTTATGAATGAAGATATACATTTAGAAGGCCATTTTTCCTTTTATGTCAACGATTTGATGCTTTGTTTTACATATATTAAAAATATTTATACAGTCCTGATGAGCTTTTAAAAATAGATACAAATATAGGAAAATTCTGTGTTCTCCTAAATTAAGAAGCTATAGGGTTTATGTTACTTAACAAAATTCTGATATAAAATGTATTTTCTATAAAATAATAGCATTTCTTTACTTGACTGTTTTTAATAAAAACGAATAAGGCTTATAAAAGTCTTTCAAATTAGTGTAACAAATTCTTCTGACTTCTAGTTTTGAGATGCCAATTGTTTTATTTCTTTACTTCCCGTGATTATTCAAATCCTATTGAAATGAACAAGGGAATGCTAAAACATTTTTAAAAATTATTAATGTCCATTGTTTGTAAAGATGTGAGTATATGCTGCCTTGAAAAATGTTAGTGGATACGTAAATGTAAATTATGTCCACTAAAAAAAAAATTAAAAATATGTGTAAAAATTAAAGGATAATCAAAATATGGAAATATGTTTTTCCAAGATGTTTACTTATAATTACTTACAATAATTTAAAAAATTATATGCAGATGAGAATGCTCAGATTGATCAAATAATCTATACCTTAAATGTGCATTAATTTGCTTTAATAATACACAAATGAAGATGATAATAAACGTCAGCCATTTAAATATTTTAAGTGTATGCATTCAGTTAAATAAGAACTTAAATGTATGTGCTGCGTGTGCATGTGTGTTTCTATGTCTGAAGATACATGCCAGAATTAAGTTGTTTTAGCAGTTTGAGGGACAAATTATAGAGTAGGCTTATAAGAAATTTTAAACTTTCTAAACCTATTTTCAACAAATAAACATATATTACTTTTATGAGAAGCTAAATGTTTCCATTTTAAAATATAGATATATAAATCATTTAGTATTAGTTATTATGCATTTACTCATTTAATTTATTCATATTTATTACAGATTTCCCTTGCCTGTTTGAGGCCTTACCACAGAAGGTCATAGGATCAAGAAGTGAGACAGTGATAAGGATAAATTCAAAGACTAAGGGTTAGGTGAGGTCATTGTGCAAGGGAGATTTGTAGAGATTAGTTGTGGTCATAAAGGGCAAAGACAGAGCTTATTGCTTTCCATAAATAGTTTTTAGAAGTTATTTTATTGATTTATTCTTTAGTCTTCTGTGAATTCTTTAGCCGTATCAGAAGTACTTAAATTCAGTGCTGAAATAGACTGAAGGCTTGGGTCATTCACAGGGTTGCAGGGTTCTGACCTACCAAGTAAGAGAGTGCAGAAGGGCAGAGAAGGTTCATTTTCTTGTTAGTTTCCCTGGAGTGCAGCTGCTCTGAAGTCTTTGGTTTCTAGATCTTTAGGATGAATTCCTTAATGGCTCTCTGGGTACCAAACAGCCCTCCCTAGTGTATATCAAACCAATTCTCTAATGGCTCTAATAAGGTATTTTTGTAACTACATAACACATGACAACTCAGGGCTATCCTTTCCACTAAATTTTTCTGGCAGGACAATTAAAAGGCCAGCTGACCTTGTCATCTGACATCTTATCATCTGGGATGGTGAAAAATGCAACTCTTAACAGGCAATCTGAATTTGAACATGATTCCATCACTTTCTTGTTCTGAAACCTTGAGCAGATCATCACTTTTTTGAGCCTTATGTATCTTCTCGATAAAATGCAGATAACAATAGTATTACCTCAATGAAGTATTTTGGAGATTAAAATGAGATAGTATATGTAGAAAACTTAGTACACATTCAATAAATGGTCAATGGCCTATGTTCTCTAAAAGGCTACAAAAAACAAAGTAAATATTTATTTAAACTTAAATTTTCATATATTTTCAATAGTATAGTTTAATATCAAAACAATAATTGTATTCTTAAATTTATATAGTCTCTCTATGAAAATTCTCTTATGGCAGCTACTCTATGGGGTAATTTGTCCAAATAAATTTCAATGATCAATACCATGAAGGTGTGATTTTTAATGAACAATGATAGAACATCCTTAATTGTTTATTTTTTGTTTTCAATTGTATAACACTATTATACAGGTTATTATTTATACTGCATAAGAAAGTATAATTATCTTATATGAAGTCATTATATTACTATCAGGAAGTGTTTTAATTGTGTAATTAAACTAAATTTGCTAAAACATCTACAGTATATTAGACAGTCCTGCCATTAGAGAAATATTGCCTGAGAAATACAGTGGATTAATACATTAAGAAACTGACCTGTTGCCATTAAGATGTATTAGAAAAACACATCCAAATGAATCACACAGAATTATTCCAAATAAAAACTAAACAGACAATATCATCCTTCCTCAGTCCTAAATGTGCTTCATAGTGTTGGCCACAATTCTGTATTTTTTGTTCTTTATGACACTATATATTTGTTCTTTTTATTTTTACAATCCTTCTTTTTCACTCATTCTTTTTCCTTCTCCTCCCTTTGCAAATTGTGTTTTCCTCAATTCTAGCCCCTTGTAACTTTGTTCTTTTATTTCTACTTTCTTTCCTTGCGAGATGATTCTGTCTTTGAGATGCTATGTTTATGTTTCCCTAATTATTCTCTCCTCTAACTTTGAATCCCAATTTCTATAACTTTCTTTTACCATATATTAGTACTAGCTACCATGTTACCCCAAACTCATTGTCTGAATCCACATTTTTCACCCACTCCCACAAATTAGTTCCTATCTTCTGTGAAGGTCTCTAATTTTGCCAATGATATTTTCTAGTAAATTCTAGCCCATGCACTAGTAACTCCTTAGGAACCACTGAGGCTTAAGCTGTAAATAATGACACCTCTTACAGGAATTTACTCAGACTGTGCTCCTGCTCTTCCACTTGGCCATTTATTGTCTCCTATCATCTCTTTTTTCCTTTATGTAAGTACTATATTGGTGGTGGTTTTCAGACTTACTTTAATTTGGTAAATGTTATAAATAATATACTTGATACATAATAAGGGCTCAAAAAATGTCAGATGCTTAGAATTTTATTGTAGCTCTTCTCTTGTGTACTAGTTCTCACTTCACCTCTTACTCACCTCTCCCAACTTCTGCATTTGCATATTTTATGTGTTCCCTACATCTAAAACTCTAGTCAGTGTTCAGTATTCCCACCAACTTTGCCTTGGTGTAATATAAGTTGCATTGTTTGGACTAGCAATAAAGAGATACCTTGACTGTTCCAAGTTCCTAATCTCGAAAACGTGTAGAACATTTTAACTTTGTCTAGTAAGTTACTGCTAAATATGTATTTACACTTAAGTTTATCATCTTTGCATAAAATTTGAAGGAATTATTTTTAAAGATAGAAATTATGTCAACAGTATAATTGCTGTTGATGGACATAAACAGTACTGCATACTTTAGGAACAGAGTGTGAAATTGGAATTGCTGTGAGTGCATGTGTGATAAAGACGACATGGGCACTCTCACAACTTCTCAAGTGATGAGGCCGCAGTGGTTACTTCAGTTCAGTTCAATTGCTCAGTCATGTCCAATTCTTTGCAATCCCATGGACTGCAGCAGGCCAGGCCTCCCTGTCCATCACCAGCTCTCAGAGTTTGCTCAAACTCATGTCCATTGAGTCAGTGATGCCATCCAATCATCTCATCCTCTGTCATTCCCTTCTCCTCCCACCTTCAATTTTTCCCAGCATCAGGGTCTTTTCCAGAGAGTCAGTTCTTCACAGCAGGTGGCCAAAGTATTGGAGTTTCAGCTTCAACATCAAGCCCTCCAATGAATATTCAGGACTGATTCCCTTCAGGATGGACTGGTTGGATCTCCTGACAGTCCAAGGGACTCTCAAGAGTCTTCTCCAACACCACAGTTCAAAACCATCAATTCTTCAGTGCTCAGCTTTCTTTATAGTCCAACTCTCACATCCATACATGACCACTGGAAAAACCATAGCTTTGACTAGATGGATATTTGTTGGCAAAGTCTCTGCTTTTTAATATGCTGTCTAGGTTGGTCATAACTTTTCTTCCAAGCAGCAAGCGTCTTTCAATTTCATGATTGCAATCACTATATTCAGTGATTTTTGGAGCCCAAAGAAAAACAAAGTCTGTCACTGTTTCCATTGTTTCCTCATCTATTTGCCATGAAGTGATGGGGCTGGATGCCACGATCTTAGTTTTCTGAATGTTGAGCTTTAAGCCAACTTTCTCACTCTCCTCTTTCACTTTCATCAAGAGGCTCTTTAATTCTTCTTCATTTTCTGCCATAAGGGTGGTGTCATTTGCATATCTGAGGTTATTGATATTTCTCCCAGCAATTTTGATTCCAGCTTGTGCTTCATCCAGCCCAGAGTGTCTCATGATGTACTCTGCATATAAGTTAAATAAGCAGGATGACAATATACAGCCTTGACGTACTCCTTTCCCGATTTGGAACCAGTCTGTTATTCCATGTCCAGTTCTAACTGTTGCTTCCTGACCTGGATATAGGTTTCTCAAGAGGCAGGTAAGGTGGTCAGGTATTCCCATCTCTTTCAGAATTTTCCACGGTTTGTTGTTGTCCACACAATCAAAGGCTTTGACATAGTCAATAAAGCGAAGTAGATATTTTTCTGGAACTCTCTTGCTTTTTTGATGATCCAGTGAATGTTGGCAATTTGATCTCTGGTTCCTCTGCCTTTTCTAAATCCAGCTTAAACATCTGGAAGTTCACAGTTCACGTACTTTTGAAGTCTGGCTTGGAAGATTTTGAACACTACTTTACTAGCATGTGAGATGAGTGCAATTGTGCTGTAGTTCAAGCATTCTTTGGCATTGCCTTTCTTTGGGGTTGTAATGAAAACGGACCTTTTCCAGTCCTGTGACCTCTGCTGAGTTTTCCAAATTTGCTGGCACATTGAGTGCAGCACTTTCACAGCATCATCTTTTAGGATTTGAAATAGCTCAATTGGAATTTCATCACCTCCACTAGCTTTGTTCGTAGTGATGCTTCCTAAGGCCCACTTGACTTCCCTTGGCAGGATGTCTGACTCTAGGTGAGTGATCATATCATAAAAGTGATTATCTGGGTTGTGAAGATCTTTTTTTATATAGTTCTTCTGTGTATTCATGCCACCTCTTCTTAATATCTTCTGCCTCTTTTAGGTCCATACCATTTCTGTCCTTTATTGTGCCCATCTTTGCATGAAATATTCCCTTGGTATCTCTAATTTTCTTGAAGAGAACTCTAGTCTTTCCCATTCTATTGTTTTCCTCTATTTGTTGCACTGATCACTGAGGAGGGTTTTTTATCTCTCCTCACTTACTCCTTGGAAGGAAAGTTATGACCAACATAGATAGCATATTAAAAAGCAGAGACATTACTTTGTCAACAAAGGTCCATCTAGCCAAGGCTATGGTTTTTCCAGTGGTCATGTATCCATGTGAGATTTGGACTATAACAAAGCTGATCACCGAAGAACTGATGCTTTTGAACTGTGGTGTTGGAGAAGACTCTTGAGAGTCCCTTGGACTGCAAAGAGATCCATCCAGTCCATCCTAAAGGAGATGAGTCCTGGATGTTCATTGGAAGGATTGATGTTGAAGCTGAAACTCCAATACTTTGGCCACCTGATGTGAAGAGCTGATTCATTTGAAAGGACCCCGATTCTGGGAAAGATTGAGGGCAGGAGGAGAAGGGAACAACAGAGGATGAGATGGTGGGATGGCATCACCGACTCAATGAACATTGTTTCGTGGACTTCAGGAGTTGGTGACGGACAGGGAGGCCTGGCATGCTGCCATTCATGGGGTCGCAAAGGGTCAGATATGACTGAGCAACTGAAGTGAACTGAACTGAACTTGCTATTCTTTGGAACTCTGCATTCAATTGGGTATATCTTTCCTTTTCTCCTTTGCCTTTTGCTTCTCTTCTATTCACTGCTATTTGTAAGTCTACTTTGGCTTTCTTTTATTGCCAACTGGGCTAATTCTACACTTGATGGGTAGAGTTAAAAGATTAATTATATGGGGAACATGGATGAATTACATAGAATTCTGCCCCAGGACTTATCACTGATTTTTAACAAAATACATTTTAGGTTGGATACCTTGCTGACCATATATATGTATTTATATTAAGTTGAAAAGAAATTGATATAAACTAGAAACATATTGGTTTTCACTTGTGGAAATGGTATATGGGATTATTTGTGGAAGTCAATTATATATTTCAGGGCCTAGTATTCACACACTTGTGCAGTCCCTTCCCATTATATTTCATTTAGCTCCTGACCTGCTTTATCTGAGAGAAGGCAGAAGAATTGAAGGTGTACCTGTCAAAGACTAAAGCCTTAAGAAGGCAGAGCAGGCTATATTTTGTGCTCTGGGTTACACTGGACAACATGTAAAAAGTCTGACTGCCATGAGGCTCCCTTACAACATACTGGGAGGAGGTCATTCTGCTCAACTGGAGAAACCATGAATAACCAAGAATAACCAAAGACCCTGGACAGCAGCCTCAGTTGAGTTCCCAGTTGGCAGCCTGTGCTAACTCTCCAGAAATGTGAGAGAGGCCATCAAAGAAGTGGATTATTCAGCTCCAGGAAAGCCACCCTGCTGATGCCATATGGAACACAGATGAGCTGTCATGCTCAAATTGCAGAATTGAGAGCAAATAAAGGTTGTTGTCTTAGTCACGAAGTTTTGAGGAAACCTGTCACACAGCCATATATTAACAGAAATATATTTTTCTACATATTGAGGTATTTAAATTTATTAAGCTATGACTGCTAGAATTAATGTGATTTCTTTTGAAATATATTTTAAAAGTGTATTTGTGAAGTTTTCAAGTAGTGAGGCAAATTATATTTTGTTATTATACCTTGCTGTGAGATTTATGCCTAATCACAATTCTAGATGTATGGAGCAATTTATAGTTGTATGAATAGGACACTGAAGTAAGAGCTTGCCTATTTAACTATTAGTTTGATATACAGCATAATTAACTAAATGGGAGCAATAAAATTACCTAGCCATGTAATAATTTATTTTGTGTTCATGCACTGTGTCCAATTTTTTCTATGTTAACCTTTCACCTGCGTATTATCACTCACATTATGAACTTGTACCAACAGATGCTCATTTTATTTTATTTTTTAATTACCTAAGGGATCTGGTTGATTATTTATGCAACTATATTAATAAGATATAGCTTCAGACTACTCTTATCAAAAAAGAACAAAATAGCCACTCAAAAATTTAATATAACAAAGATTTATACTTTAAAATGAAGATGGTAAAATAGATGAATCAATTATAGCAGTATTTAAAAGTTAATCATAAACTATATGCACATGAAGAATTGAAAATAAAGGAATAGGATGGGGCAGATAACCATTTATAAGGTTTATACAACCTTGAAAGTAATCATTTTTGCACAGGATTGTGCAAGAGATGGTGTTATCAGCCAGTGTTCCATAAGGATCAATCTGTTATTTTTGAATGTGAATGTAGTGATGGGTAGATGACCAGATTATGTCAATGATCTGCTTCCTTTAGAATTCAAAGAACAGAGGTGATAAAAGTTTTCTGAAGAATATGTTGAACCAAAAATATTATTTTTCTGATCTTTAGTACATCCTTTTTCATTCATGTCTATTCATTAATAGTTAAGTAAAATGTAAGGAGCTGGGACAAAATTAAAATAAAATAAGGCTGCCTTATTTTAATCTTTGTATACATACATACACATATATATATTTCCACTCTGTATTCTAGAATAAGTGACTTTTTCTTCATTCAAATAGGCCAATAGGTTAGCACTTAGTAGGCTGCATCTTCTTCTCTTGAAAATGATCCAATTCTTTATGCAAAATAAATAACTGATTTAGTAATCCAGAAATTTTGTTTCAATATTTAGATGAGTGCACACTTATGTAAACAGATATATTTGTATAAACCACCTAACTTTTCCTTTAATTTGTTTTATTTTTACTTAAAGAATATTTCTGAAACATAAACAAGGCAGAGCTAGCTGGGGTAATAGTGTAAATCATGTAAATCAGATTTGTACATTCTCACTGTATTAATGTTCTTTCATTTTCCCCAAAGTTAAAAAGTATTTGCTTTATTATACATTTTGTCTCTTCCAATAATTTTTTAACTTACAGTCCTTAGTACTTTATTGGAAGAAACTAGAACTAATAATAGTTTTGATTCATAATATAATAACTTTCTAGTGATTATAATTAAGAAACTACCCTGATTCTTACTTGACATAGCTCTATAGAGATTTTGTTGATTGTGGCAAAAATAACCTTTTTTTTCAATTTCCTTAATTTCTTGTGGCTTCTATTTAGAGAATAAGACTCTTAAAAACTGCCACTAAGGCTCTATTATGGTTCTGCTGGGGGTTTAACTTATTAGATTTGGACCTAACCTTATCAAACGAGCTTCTAACTAATGATTATACTCTGAAGACCACTTTTACACTAATTGGCTTTCCCTGTTTAATTGTTTTACAAAATTGATAATTTAGTAGAAATATAATAAGCCTTTAATATTTTAGATAATTTGGCCCCTTTGTGGTCTTTAGAGGGTTCTCACTTAATAGAAAATTGGAATGCACATTGTGAAATTTAGGTCTTGCTTTCAGCATATGACTTGTAAAGGCTACAGTACAGTATAGAGAAGGTTTTATAATACTATGCTACTGTCACAGATGTTGAATAGTTATAAAGAATATTATACATTTGATTTTAAATTTTGAACTGTATAAAATGCTTATACAAAAGCATTTGGAGGGAATTTTAAGCAATAATGCAATTTTCAGATGGAATTTTTATAAATTCCTTTTTTTTCAATATGGCAAAAATCAATCTTTCTGTTTTACCTAGGTATATTTTAGTGTCATTTTTATCCAATTTTACTTAGTGTAACTATTAGAGAAACTGTTTTCTGATTTTCAGAATAATACATTCTACTGGGCCATATTAAAAGAAATACTTGAAGATTTTTGAATTACCTTTAAGTATTTGTTGATACTATTCATTTCTGAGTCTAAGATGAACAGTTGCCCTAAAGGCTCTAATGCTTGTTGAAGAAGTTGTAATATCTGCTAGAAAAGTACTCACTGCTTGTTTTTCAATGGTTTTTGTGTCCTTACCCACATTAGAACATGAGCTCTAGAAGGACAAAGCCCATACTAGTTTAGCAGGAAATGCCCAGGGACTCTTAGAATGGGAAACTGAAAACAGATAAAGTCAACAATACGAAGTATGGTAAATATGCCATGATTATATTTCTCTTGAGAGTATAAAAGAAAGAGAACTTTTTATTAGGATAGAAAATAAAAACAAAGAACGATCATCATACCATTCTTATGAAAATTATGTTTTTTTCATGAAAAAAACTGTTTGCTAAATTGGTAATGGAATAAAAGAACTTAGGATGTTCATTCTTTTCTGTTTTCTTTGGTCTGGGAAAATATTTCAGGGGTAGGAGACGGGAGGTTGCTAGATTGACTTTTCTTATATATGCACATGAGGCTAAATTTTAATGACAAATTAAATAGCTCTTACAACCATACTTTTATTTTAAGCATCTATTAACAGTAAAACATACTGCAACCTTCTAAAACTATAGCCATACTTCAAAAAAACCAAATCAGTGATTAAATGCAATGACAGTTTTAAAAAGGAAATTGTTGTGCTATGTCTTCTTAAGGTCAATTTTTGTTCCTTGTAGAGTTGTACTGTAATTTAGACACATGTTTTATTCATTTAGACACTAAATCTATCTACATGTGCTATTCTGAGCAACAAACTTGGTCTCCAAATACTTTAAAATAGCCCCAAGTTTCATAAAATTGCTACCTAGAGTTGTGAGGAACACATCCATAGATATGATTTAGATGTAGTTTAGAATACTGTACAGCATGATCCACGGGGTACATTCCCCCAGATACACCATCTAATCTCAGTACCCAGCAAATGCCATCAATAAAGTAGGAAGTGAAGTTAATTACAGGCTCCCATTCAGCATCCCTCTGCCACCGGTGGCCCATTATAATGAATCATTCTTCAAATTGAGAAGAGATTGACAGAAATTTTATAAACTTTTCACTCCCCATGTCTTCCCAGTGTAATAAGTGCTTGCTATACACTGGGAAAGTGATTAAATATCAATTTCATGGAAACCTGGGAATAACGTTTAAAAGACTAATGAGACACTGTTTTTACTGCTTAGATACTATGACTCCCCCATAGTCAGAAGAATGCCTGTCATTCTAATTAGTCTTCATTTGGCCAGGGTTTTTTTTTTTTTTCCTCTCTCTCTTAAAGGTCCCTAATTAGGTTATTTAAGAACTTTAAAGTTAGTTCCTCAGTGAGAGGAATGTTCTTATAAGGTCAATATGATTACTTTGTTATAATTCTTTTGATTGTTTACCTCAAAAGCAAGCACAATTTTATTTGAAAAATATCATTTGCAATCAATCCATTTCCAACTGACCTTATTGCCAACATGAAAACTTGTTTTCTTAAAAATTAGATTTTTTAAAATATCTGAAAATGGTTTCTAGTACCAAAATTATGATTATACATTTATATTTGATATGCATTAAAATGATTATTCCAATTACTCTGTCTACTTGACTAAAAGGAGCACAAGGCATCTTCTATAGTAGAACCAATTTCTATAAAAGTAAAAGCAGACATATTCTTTCTCCAACATTAAAATGAACTTGCAATAGAGGAAGAGTTAATATCAGGAGAATTTGAAGAACTATTTTTTTTCCAAGTAGGGTTATACTGTGATCATCCTGGAGAGAGGGATCAAAGAGTAATCTTTTCATATAAAATATTTCAATAAATCTTTTTCATTCACTCTGATGCTCAAGGAGCTAGAAAAAGTTTTACTTACAACTGCTTTCCAAACAATTCCCAAATATATATAGTATTATAAGTATCTGATTATTTAATTTCAGAGGTAGAAGAAACCTTCTCTGATTGCCTCACAATTTTAGAACAGCATTTCCCTAATCCTTTTGGCTTTTCAATGGAGTTTGGAACAAAGAAGGAATTGACATTGGGGCCTCCCAGGTACTTCAGTGGTAAAGAATCCACTGCCGAGCAGGAGATATGGGTTCCTCCCCTGGATTGGAAAGATCCCCTGGAGAAGAAAATGGAAACCCACTCCAGTATTCTTGCCTGGGATACCCCATGAACAGAGGAGCCTGGTGGGCTACAGTCCATGGGGTTGTAAAGAGTTCAATACGACTTAATGACTAAACCACCACCACCAGGAATTAACATTTATCTTTACAAAATTTCTTTTTATTAGGTATGAACCATCAACTGAATTTGTAAAAAAAATATATATATATATTTTGCATTCAATTATGCTCTCTGAATATCAGCTGTGACCTCCAGGTTTGTACCAACCTGAACACATATAAGCATGCCAGCGGTGTCACTAACAAGTCTTGGATAAAATTTTTGAAAAGGATAGTGATAAGATTTCTCTTCAAAATGACACTGAGACATTCATACGGCAGGATTTTCATTCAATTATTAATCTACTTAGGAGTATTTTCAGGACATCCCTGGTGGGCCAGTGGTTAAGACTGTGCTGCCAATGTAGGGGGCATGGGTTTGATTCCAGTTGGGGAAATAAGACTCCACATGCCCAGATGTGTGGTCAAATAATTTAAATAAATAATTGAATATGAGGAGGAAAGCTTTCAAAAAAAAATAACTATAAAAAGGGAGTATTTTCTTCTAGCTCCCATACTCCACTTTCTTCACATTTATTCTAAAAGGCTTTGAAAAATATTTAGCCAAAAAATCTAGATATGCTTGTGAATGGCTTCTTATAATATAATAACCCCATTAAAAGACAAATAAGAAGAAGAGGAGAAGGCAATGGCACCCCACTCCAGTATTCTTGCCTGGAAAATCCCATGGATGGAGGAGCCTGGTGGGCTACACTCCAGGGGTCGCTAAGAGTCAGACACGACTGAAGCGACTTAGCAACTTAGCAACTAGCAAAAGACAAATAAGACTGGACATTAGTGATTTTTTTTTTTTTTTAAATCAGGACTTTTTTTTGTTTTTGTTTCCAGAATTCTGGCTTCTTTCCCATTCTTCATGTATACTCAACATAGGCATAAGGCAACAGAATTATCTCTATTTTTCTCTGTATCCTTATATGAATCATTCAGGAAAAGGGACATTAATTCATTCAAAGGAATCTCTTGCAGTTACCTTAGAACTAAAAATTTCCCAAATGTTACTTCTTTTTGAAGTTAAATTTTGAAGTTAGTTTTATCCAAGACTTGTTTGTGCTCAGAAAATAAGTGAATCAAGTTTTCCTTTTTATACAATATAAAACTAAATACTCTTTGAAAGTAATATAATAAAGAACCCCCCCAAATAGTAAAGCTAAATTTAAAATATGCAGAATTCCACTTATTTCTACATATTTAAAATTTTCAGGTTTTCAGAGTTTTAATATTTCAAGTAGAGCTATAAATAATTGATACGTTAAGAATATATTAAGAAATAATTGATATAATAAGAATGATAGGAAAAGACCAGGTCTGTTTGAAAAATTAAATTATGCATATCCTAGACACAGTAAATAGACTGGATTATATATTAGGGATCTTGACAATTGTGCTCTGTATTATAGAACATCAATCCTGTTACAATTCTTACACCCTAATGAAGATATTACACTAGACATGATAATCTATTTTGGATTTTTCCCTCTTGGTTGCTGCTAATTACTGAAATATTATTCTCTGAATTGGACCATTTGGGGAAATGTACGCAAACCACACACATTTTTACCAACTCACATGATTTTGTGCAGCTGTTATTTTGTTTTAAATTTATTTCATGAGAATCATCAGTTTAAATAAGATGTTTCATAGCATAATATTATTTTTTTTACTATATCTTTGTTTTCATATCATTTATGTGCTGTAATAATCTACTAAGCTATTCTGAATGTTGACACATAAGACTGGATTTCACCAACCAAATCTCTTCTTCCCTTGAGCAATTGGATATTACAATTATATAAAAGCTAGACAAATGTTTTATACACCTAAGATGGTCAGAACTATTGAAAGACCTTCTGTTTTCTCAGTCTGAGAAGCTAAAATATAGCATATTTTTCACAAACTTATTTCCCAGCTGTGCTTTATAATGATTCTGGTCCCTAAGTATGTGAGCATCATTTTAAACAAAAATCTTGAAAACTCATTTCCAGCCCTTAGTTTTAGTGAAATATCATGCTCTTTGTCTGAATTAAACTCAAAATGAATGTATGAAACACATTTTCAAAGATAATATGGCAAATCAAACAATAATGACCTAAGCATGATTATGGTACTTGGAAAAAATGATCTTGTTATCTCTCCTGTACCTATAATTTTAACCATCTTTTCTTTACAAAAGGAAACCATGTTATAAACTTTTCATAATATTAGGATTTTACAAATATACCTTACATATAGACACAATTAATTGAATCAAATTTGCTTAATCAGTTACTGCCTAAGGGAAGAATTGCATTCCTATTGTTTTGAATCTGCATTACTGATAATTTAGAGGGTTTAATAAAGGGGCTATGTCTCAGTAGTTCAAAACTTTATTTGCAAATAACGTACATTGACTTGATTGCTTTTCATGTTCATTATAGTGCTTGTTTGGAGATTTCTCAATAGAATATATGAATTTTTAATGCAGTATTTATAGACAAAAGGTCATTGGTTAGGAAAAAGTCAGAAAGAATTTGGTAAATGACCAGATATAAACTAATGGATGAAGAGGAATATTTAAATGGAAGATCAATTTCACAAAGCAATCAATTCCATATGCCCTATAAGGTTACACTAATTATATTCATTACTTCATAATTTCAATAGTATAGAAAAACAATTCAGACAAAATGACCAAGAAAATTAAAACGCTTAAAAGGGTAGAAATGTTTTTGTATACGTGAAAGTTATTCTTGTGTATATCCTCATCATTGGTTGTTCATTCCTTTCAGGGATGAAGTCACATGCTTTTCATTAAGTAATAGGTGAATTATATTTTTGTGAAAAATTTTAACATGTGATAAAAGAGAAGAGTAGGGAAACAAGGTGGTAGATATTTGGATGGTGGCTGAATATTGAATCCTTGCCTGCTCAGTGCTCCAAATGACATCTCCTTTTGTCTGTGTACTATTGGAAAACACAATAAAGATGTTCTAATTGCCTTAGCATTCTTAGGTTTACAAGCAAGTGCACAATATATTAGGAACAGATGTTCAGCCTAGCAGGAAGTCTCACTAAAGACCTGAAATCCTGATCCTTTCCAGAAAATGTATAGCATCTGGTATGTTTGAAATAGAACTGCTATCATTTATTCATCTATGGAATGATACTCCTGTGTGTTTAGATACTATGACTCACTTTTCTAGGGATGACTTAACTCAATTTTTCTCATGAGAAATAACTTAGGAAAACTGTCAGGAAAAATACATGAAATAAGAAAACAGCATCATGTGCTAAGACCATGGTTGGCAACAGTATTCCCCCATTTTGATTTTGAGTTGACCACCCAAAATCAAATAATATCATTTTATCAGGATGCTATATTTTAGTTTGGACTTGTTCAACACATAGGCCATGTAACAACGTGAATTTCAAAGAATTGCTCTTTTACTGAGGAGAAGGCAATGGCACCCCACTCCAGTACTCTTGCCTGGTAAATCCCATGGATGGAGGAGCCTGGTAGGCTGCAGTCCATGGGGCCGCTAAGAGTCAGACACGACTGAACGACTTCACTTTCACTTTTCACTTTCATGCATTGGAGAAGGAACTGGCAACCCACTCCAGTGTTCTTGCCTGGAGAATCCCAGAGACAGGGGGAGCCTGGTGGGCTTCCTCTATGAGGTCGTACAGAGTCAGACAGGACTGAAGTGACTTAGCAGCAGCAGTAGCAGCTCTTTTACTGATAAGTTTATCTCTCCTAGATTCTCCTTCTTTATAGTCCACTAAAACTGCTTTTTCTTTTTAAAATGTCACTAAGTTACATATTGGAGAAGGCAATGGCACCCCACTCCAATACTTTTGCCTGGAAAATCCCATGGACGGAGGAGCCTGGTGGGCTGCAGTCCTTGGGGTCTCTGAAGGTCAGACATGACTGAGCGACTTCACTTTCACTTTTCACTTTCATGCATTGGAGAAGGAAATGACAACCCACTCAGTGTTCTTGCCTGGAGAATCCCAGGGATGGGGGAGCCCGGTGGGCTGCTCTCTATGGGGTCACACAGAGTCGGACACGACTGAAGTGACTTAGCAGCAACTTACATACCCATAGAACTGTGTGTTTTATAATTCTGTTTTCTTTCTAAACCAAACTCAAATATTTAAAAATTTTCAAGACTCTGCTGCAACAGCCTGCTACTACTTATACTTTTTACCCCTTTGGCCTGTGATTCAGTTGTATAGGATTAGTCAATTATTTTATGTAATATATCAGCCAATATTAGGTAATTATTAAAGAAATCATAAGATTTTCTATTTTTAGAAGTAGCATCCCTAGGATTTGTAAAAGTAAAATAGAAATGTTTTTTAAAAAGCACTCCTAATGTCTATGATAGCCACTTAAAATATTTTAGACATACAAATTATTCTTCTTTCAGATGTCCAGTATATTCAATTTGGGGAGAAAATGAATTAGGAGAGCAAGGTACACAGAAAGATGGAGACAAAGAATTATAGTGTCACAGTCAAGAGCTGGGAATCAATTCAGCAAAACTGATTGAAGGTGTTGAGATGTGATGGGTCTTTTTGTCAAATGAAAAAACAAAATAAAACCCTCTAACTCTAATGGAACAATGTCTACAGAATCAAAGAAATATAAAGGTAGCTCAAGGAAAGTAGAAATAAATAAATAGAATAAAAGTAAAAAGACAAGGACGAAAACAATTGACATGCGATGTGAATTAAATAACTTGATTAGAAATACCTCAGAAAGTAGAGGAACATCCATAGGAAAGTAGCAGTGAGAGTTGACTGAGAAGTCATCAGTGAGGAAGGGAGTAAAAAAGGATTAGAAAGTATCTACTGTCGTCAAATAAAATACTCCAGCAGTTTTCAGAGCATTTCCAAGTTCAGATTTTCCTATAATGTTGCCAGTTACCAAACAAAAGTGTTTATCTGCTCTCTTTATGTTCACTTCCTAAGAAGTAGTAGAGCTATCTGAAGGATAGGACACATTCCAAACCACTTGCTTAGGATTAAGTGAATCTGTCAGTGAAAGAAGTTCTGGTTTAACCAAGATTAAAATTTATTTCCCCTCACATAGATGGCCACATTGGCATTCCAGCACTGATATGATCTGTACTAATAATATCAATTGGTATTTTTATCTACCTTTTTCTCTAATATACTCCATGCTTGGATTTTGAGTGGCTTTCAGTTCCAATCAACATGTCTGTAATTGCAACTAACAGGAAGAAAAGAAGTGAAAGGAATCAGATACAATTCTTCTTTTTTGAGGTGTTTCCTAGAAGTGGCATATATCATTTGTTTTCACAACCCACTGGCAGAAGCTTGATTGCTTACACACCCCATAGCTTCAATGAGGATTGGACATCATAGCATTATTCTCAAGGTATTCACATTCCTACCTAACAATAAGGAGATGTTACCAAAGAAAAAGAGACTAGCACTTGGAAGACAAATAGCAGCATCTACCACACATGCATTTCATAAATATTTGCCAATAATGAGCAAAAAAGAACTTAGGGAAAAACAAAATAGTCATCAGCTTTAAGAGTGCTATAGGAGATAATCACACATGGACTGAAATCTGTGAAAGTAAGATTATTAAGGATTATTGTATTAATTTTTCCATAAGTGCAAATTTAGAATATAAAAAGCATCTTCTTAAAAATTCTGAAGCACTGAAAATTGCCAATTGCCAATGAAAGTTATACTCTGTGTATGATTCATTTGGAACACTTTTATAAAACTAGTTTTAAGAAGGAGATTAGAAATTGGCACATCTCTGTCCCAATCTTAATTGGAATTTTCAAATATTTTTATGAGCAAATGAGATTGAATAAGCCATGATTTTTTTCTCAAGTACAATTTTGTCACGTTAAACACAGACAATATTAGAAAGCTACTATAATCCATCAAAAAGATGAATAAACCATGGGGCTGCAATATAATTTTGTGCCCTTTTCAGAAACCTCATTTCTGAATGCAGTCCAGATCCTGAATAGTTTTACAATGCTAGTGAGATTGGTTTATTTATGATACTTGTGATATTCTAGCTTAGTATTTGTTCATGAATTGTCTTCCTAATTTTTAAGGGAATAAATTCAATTTGACTACTCTTATATGCAGTATTCCATCGGACAAAATCTTGAGTTTTGCAAATGCAAATAGTCTTAAGGGTAGTCATTCTCAGTAGTGAGACAAAAAGGTACACCTCTATTTGAACCATCTGAAGAGGGTATTTAAACTTCATATTTTCTCTCTCGATCCAGATTCCAATATATCTCCCACCAAGAGGTCTGTCTGTGTGTGCGCGCACATGCGCGTTATCATCTATCCATCTATTGCCCTTCTATCATCTGCATTCATATCTTTTTCTTTCTGTCCCAAACTAGTTATCTGCTTCTACTTTCTCCGGTAATCTCTTGCTTGCATTTTCCTCAAATAAACCTCACTCTTACTCAACTTCACTCTTACTCAAGTAGAATATCATCACACCAGGCAATCAATGTACTCCTTATCATATCCTTACCCTCCGTCTCTCAGATAATCTAGTTTGGAAGACCAAAGTCACTGTCCCTTGGCCTAATGCTGCATCTGCCCCTTCATCTGATGAAGGGTTCTCATACTTGGGTACTAGGTTCTGTGTCTTCTGGTTCTCCATCACTTTCTATATATAATTCACAGAACTGGGCTGCAGTGAGTTTAAAATGTATAGCAGAATGAGGTGAAAATTAATAGTGGGCAGATGGCAAGAGTCAGTTGGAAAAAGAGACAGAAAACTGAAGCCAAATTATCAGAGACAGAATACAGTGTTAAATTAATTTAAGGAAAAAGCTATATGAGGGAAGGGAGAGTTTATTATTTTTCTCTCATTATCTTTGTTTTTCTATCACTCTTTCTCACACACAATTTTTTTTTATTTAAAGTTCAGGAAAATTGCTAAGAAAAACAAAATAAAAACTCATGTATATGCTAACAAAAATTAACGTAGCAAAGTTTTTCATATTTGGATCATATTTTTCTTCTTAAAAACATTGCAGAGTTAAAGAACACTGTTTAACTAAAGTAGTCACAGTCCAGATTTTGTTACTGTTGTATATTCAGAGAAATTTATTCTTTTTAATGTATTCACTAAATATAACATATTATTTCATATATTTTATAGCTTTTAATCTTTTTGTATTCTATCTGAAGTTAAAAATTAAGAATTGCTACTTGCTACTAAGTTTGTAGAATTTTCTGGGCATAATGATGCCAAGGGACAATTTTCATCTTTTGAAATAAAAAAGAAAGGTTTACAATGTGAAGTGTAGAGAAGAGTGTGTGTTTAGTCATAGATACTGTACTGGTAGGCCTTCCCTAGTGGCTCAGCTGGTAAAGAATCTGCCTGCAATGCTGGACACCTGGGTTAGATCCTTGGGTTGGGAAGATCCCCTGGAGAATGGAACGGCTACCCACTCCAGTATTATGGGCCAGAGAATTCCATAGACTGTATAGTCCATTGGGTCGCAAAGAGTTGGACACAACTGAGTTGTACACTTTCACTGTACTGGTAAGGAACCCTGCCTGCCAACGCAGAAGATACAGAAGACATGGGTTCGATCCCTAGGTCAGGAAGATCCCCTGGAGTATGAAATGACACCCCACTCCAGTATTCTTGCCTGGAAAATTCCATGGACGGAAGAGCCTGGCAGGCCACAGTCCATGAGGTTACAAAGAGTCGGACACATCTGAGTGTACATGCATGCACACAAATTGTACTGGAAGTTAAGACAGTGTGTTGTGGCACAAAACAGTGGTGTGTAACTTAGAAGGACAAGGATTCTGGGTAAGGCAGATGACTCTGTCAGGGGAACTCAGACGTAAGAGAATCCTCAGCATAGACAAACTTAAAAAAAGAACTTCAGATACCCTTTCCCAGTAGGTTCTACTTACCTTGTTCTATTCTGAGAACCTGAACTGAGGTTCTGATCCTAATCTCAATCTTTAAACCAGCTTCTAGTTTTCCTAATCTTTCCATTTGTCTGGATACTCTATCTTATCATGAAAATAATTTTGGTAGCTTAATTCTGGTGTCCTGTATCCTAAAAGCTCTACTGACAGCTCTCCATCTCTTTGTCACCATCAGTACCTGATAACTTGACCCATCTGCCTGATTATCTCCACAGTGGATTGTTTGACATACCTGATCCTGCCACTCTGATTAACCCTGCCATTGGGATCAGTTCAGCAGAAAGGGTCTCATCCCCTCCCATTGACATTGTGCTAGTGAGGCAGAAATAATGGATAATGTTTTAAATGTTGCTGACAAGGCAAAGGACATTGATAATGAGAGTAGAGAAGTTAACTTTCTGAAGAGCAAGAAAATTACTTGGAAGAAGGCTGATTCAGCCTTTGAGTCACTAATTAATTTTTGAAAAAGACAGAAGTGTCACAGAGCCCAGGAGGTCATACAACTGAACATTCTTCATTTTAGTTCAATAAGAAAGAGGTAAATGGAAACAAAAACTTGATATTAGAGACTTTTTCAGTAAAGTAAGCTCTGCTTATCTCCTGGAGCTAGTATTTAGTGAGCAGTAAGTTCAATATAAAAATAGCTAGTGCCATAGAACAAAAATTGGTATGTATTACTATGCCCCTTGGCCACAGTATGTCATGTTTACTAAGGTATGCAAGTTGATATAATATCTTTGAATTATATTTTCTCTCAAGAAAAGTTTTTGCATTAACACTGCATAAAGATTCAATCCCTTCAGTTATTTATTATCCTTTTAGAATAACCCTTAAGGTTGATACAAAATATTTACCAATGTTTAAGTCAAAGGCATTTTAATATACACTTTTCAAAAAATGTCCACAGAATGAATAATTATTTGCTTAAATTTTACATGTCAGTTATTACCACGGTTATTAGAAATGTATAATATATGCATTTTATTAACATGTATAGAGTCAAATTTTCATTTATAAATTATTTTAAAATTTAATTATTGAATATTATCTAAAATTTCCTGTTTTTATATTTTATTTTTATATATGTTACTCACATGTTACAAGGTTATTAAAATTATACTTTCAATTTTTTAGTTAAATGATTTAAGTATTCTTAACTCAGTCTTCAAAAGTTTCAGTAAGAATTTCATATTGTGACCAATAAAGTCTACTGTTTTCTTTTCTTATCTGATGGTTCATTGTTATTTGACAATAAACTTTTTGCTTTAGTTTTTAGTGAAAGTCGTTTTCAACCTGATTTTAGAATAGTAGCTAAAATATCATTAAAAACACAGACTGACATTTTTGTCATAGTTAATGCTTAAAAAGAAAGATAAGTTTATATTCAAATAGAGTTTATTAAACTGTTTTGGGGAAAAGAATGCAGAACAAAATAAGTAAATTGTAGTGGTCATTGTATTGGGAAAACTTGGTATTGATAAGTATAAAAATGAAGTTTTATTATTGTCCTTATAAAGTCACTGTTACTTTTTAAAATGGTAAATCCATATAATTGACTACTGTGGAAAAAAAACAAGGCCCAGTAAAAGTTTCAAGAGAAATATGCAATCTGCGTATATTTGAAATTTTTGTTAAAATTCATTGTTGTTTCTCTTCAGTCGCCAAGTCATGTCTGACTCTTCATGACCCCATGGACTGCAGCATGCCAGGCTTCACTGTTCCTCATATTCCACATAAATATGTTAAAATTCATATTCGTGTGGAATAAATACAAACAAAAACAAAGTTCAAGCAACAGAAAGCCAATATTGCTCACTCCTATTACCACACACAGGAGAAATTGCTGAAGGCAAGTCCTAGACTCAGGATATCTGATAGATACTGACTGGGGGTTGGCATGCCCTGAGAGAGACCTCACATTCCAAGCTGAATATATAAGTAAAACTGAGGCAGACATTTTTTTCAAGGCATTTTAGAAAGAAGAAAAGTTCTTAGACTTTTAGCAAATTTAAATAAGTCACTCGCTCAGTCATGTCTGACTCTTTGGGACCCCGTGGACTGTAGCCCACCAGACTCCTCCATCCATGGGATTCTCCAAGCAAGAATACTGGAGTGGGTTGCCATTTCCTTCTCCAGGGGATCTTTCCGACCCAGGGATCAAACCCAGGTCTCCCTCATCGCAGGCAGACACTTTAACCTCCGAGCCACCAGGGAAGCCCTAAATTTAAGATAAGTAAAATTAAAAATCACTGCAGATGGTGACTGCAGCCATAAATTAAAAGATGCTTACTCCTTGGGAGAAAAGTTATGACCAACCTAGATAGCATATTGAAAAGCAGAGACATTACTTTGCCAACAAAGGTCCATCTAGTCAAGGCTATGGTTTGTCCTGTGGTCATGTATGGATGTGAGAGTTGGACTGTGAAGAAAGCTGAGTATGGAAGAATTGATGCTTTTGAACTGTGGTGTTGGAGAAGACTCTTGAGAGTCCCTTGGACTGCAAGGAGATCCAACCAGTCCATTCTGAAGGAGATCAGCCCTGGGATTTCTTTGGAAGGAATGATGCTAAAGCTGAAACTCCAGTACTTTGGCCACCTCATGTGAAGAGTTGACTCATTGGAAAAGACTCTGATGCTGGGAGGGATTGGGGGCAGGAAGAGAAGGGGAAGACAGAGGATGAGATGGCTGGATGGCATCACTGACTCGATGGACGTGAGTCTGGGTGAACTCTGGGAGTTGGTGATGGACAGGGAGGCCTGGCGTGTTGCAATTCATGGGGTCGCAAAGAGTTGGGCACGACTGAGCGACTGAACTAAACTGAACTGAACTGAAATTAAAAAGGGAGGAGGACTGCCTTGTGTGCATACAGTTCAAAATTCACTATAGGAGTCAGACATTGGGGGCAGGAGGAGAAGGGGACAACAGAGGATGAGATGGTTGGATGGCATCACTGACTCAATGGACATGGGTTTGTGTGAACTCCGGGAGTTGGTGATGGACAGGCAGACCTGGCCTGCTGCGGTTCACGGGGTCGCAAAGAGTCGGACACGACTGAGTGACTGAACTGAACTGAACTGATAGGACTCAGAAGGTTAGAAAAATCCAGAAAAAGACAAATTCAGTTTGTACCTACATAGACAAGGTTCCAGGTAACAGCGTTTGGAATGTATTGAATGCTGATTAATCTAGACCATCTATTAATGTCTGTATTATCTGATCAATTGCTCACTGCATTTCTATGAAGAGGTTGGTTTTCTCTGCTGCTGCTGCTGCTGCTAAGTCGCTTCAGTCGTATCCAACTCTGTGGGACCCCACAGATGGAAACCCACCAGGCTGCCCTGTCCCTGGGATTCTCCAGGCAAGAACACTGGAGTGGGTTGCCATTTCCTTCTCCAATGCATGAAAGTGAAAAGTGAAAGCGAAGTCGCTCAGTCCTGTCCGACTCTTAGCGACCCCATGGACTGCAGCCTACCAGGCTCCTCCATCCATGGGATTTTCCAGGCAAGAGTATTGGAGTGGGGTGCCATTGCCTTCTCCTGGTTTTCTCTACATCTTATAAATTAGAAAACTGAGAGTTTGAGATGGTAAATAACATACCCAAGGAGCTTAGTGATAATTCTTAACAGAGAAAGGACAAATCTCTATTCTTTTTTCTATTTCGAAGCTTCTGTTTTTAATTCATGTAATAAAGAACTTCAGCTATGCTGGACTGCCACCTCAGATTAGGGTTTCTGCTCTTAGTGAAGAAGCATTAATGGACTGCATATATATTGTTGAATGTAAATATGCCCAAGTTAACTGAATTATAAAGTACAAATAATTATTATACAATAGAAGTTCAATTATTTTCAACTAGTGTTTTCATTGTCTTTATAAACTCTTAAATTAGAACAATCTTCTAGGTGTTGCTATGTATGGAATATCTTGCCTGAATCTAACTCAACATAAAAGTCAAGATCCTGATTCTAAAATAAGCAGACTTGGAAATACATGACTCTAACAAAATGTTACTTGAATAAGGACTATTTTTTTAAGCCTAAATTAAATTACCTGAACTTTATTTAGTCATGGAGTGACTTTCTATAGACTATTTTTCTGAAGATAATCTACTTTACTAGAGAATCAAAGTTGAGAATGATACCGAAAAGAAAAATAGTAATAAATGAAGCCTATAGGCAAGTCTAGAAAAGGCATGGAAATGCTATTTACCAAAGAGTTTGGAAGCTTAAGAAAATACTGTATTATGAAAAGATAACAAAAGTATATAGTTGTTATAAAAAAATCCAGGCTCTCTTCACAATTGGGTAGCCTGGGGAAAAAGAATGAATGACTACCAGATTCCAAAGGCCATCTCTGATGATTAAAGTACAAGATGATTGGCAAAAATAAAAAGAAGATTCAAGACTGCAGGATGATTTTTTTTCCCCCTTGAGTTTACTTTGAAAATGAGGAAAATCTCTATTAGAACTAATCAAATCATATTTAAAGACTTGTGTTTCACTAGAGTAATATTTATATAAGAGTATTATCTTTTATTTAATACTTGTAAGCTTAAGCATTCCCTTTATAGATACGATTTTTATGTGTAAGATACAGTTATGCATAAAATTTATATTCATTATGCACTAAACATTTCAGATTTATAAATGCATTGATAATAACTGCATTTGCTTTTATAATGCCCTTATGCAATATGTAAGAGATGAACTAATCTAAGTGTTGCCCTGCTCTGGTTACTGCTACAATCACCACCACCAACACGTCCATAGTGTGATGACCTTGCCACTATTTACAGACTGGCTCCTTCCTAACTACAATTACCAGCATATTTACTAGAGTTAAGATGGAGGCATCTATATAGTAAACACTGGAATTTAAACTGATTTTTAACAGAAATAGATGAGAAAGCCATTTTCTCAATTTAATGTATCTTCATTTATTTCACTATGATAATTAGGGTAAACTAACTGGAGAAGGCAATGGCACCCCACTCCAATACTCTTGCCTGGAAAATCCCATGGACAGAGGAGCCTGGTAGGCTGCAGACCATGGGGTCATGAAGAGTCGGATACGAATGAGCGACTTCACTTCCACTTTTCCCTTTCATGCATTGGAGAAGGAAATGGCAACCCACTCCAGTGTTCTTGCCTGGAGAATCCCAGGGACGGAGAAGCCTGGTGGGCCGCCGTCTATGGGGTCGCACAAAGTTGGACACGACTGAAGCAACTTAGCAGCAGCAGCAGCAACATTAGTAGGTAAATCAGTAAACAGCCACATAAATCCAAAATTTGCAATTATTAAACCTATGATAATGGATAACATATGACTTAGTGACTAAACAACAATATATTGACAAATAGTTTGTCTCAGGAATTCCTCATAGTCACCCTGAGAAGATTGTCATTCCTACTTTGTAGATGTGGAAATTGAGGCTTAGAGATATAAAATAATCTACCTAATTCACACAGCCAAAAGGTGGGGGAACCAGGATTGAAGGCTTGGCTGAATTTAGCCTCCAGATTTTTGTGCAGGTATCACCTATGCCTATACATCATGAGAGCTTAGCACTGGCATTTGATGGAACAAATGGGATTATGTAAGTTTAACAATTTGCATTTTAATTTTAATAATAATGTTTTAAAAGAGTTTCTTGATTTTCATTGAAATAAAAGTATAAGCAGTGTCATGTGGTAGCTGAGATTTCAAATTCTAGCGCTAAACTACCTGGATTCCAATCCTGGCTCAACAAGTTACCTTATTAATTGTATTGTTTAACCCCTGTGCCTTAGTTTCCTCTTCTAAAAGTGGTGATTAAACAGTACCTATCTTACAGAGTTGTTATAAGGATTAAAGGAATAGTTCACATAAGTGGGGTAGACAGTCAAATATTTTCCTAAAGGGATTCAAAGTAAGGAATTTAAGGGTAGAATCACATGAATTTAAGCCTAGTACTTTAACTTTCTAGAATCAATGAATATTCAAATGGAAAGGACATGCAGTGAAATGATAAATAGAATGACAAAAAATAATGTTATATTTAGAAATTTACAAATAAAATTTTTAAAGAAACACACACTTATATTTAATGTAGTTTTTTACAGAGAGTCAATTGTTTAGAGCTCTTTGTAATCTGAATCTATTCCTATCTGTATCATTATAAATTTTTTTATTTGAAATAGAGTTAGTGAATAGATATGCTTTGCTTGTATGGCCTCTATTATCTATCAAATTAAGGGCCTTAAGGCACAAAATTACAAAGTAAAAATGATTATTTGCAGACTAGCTTCTCCCTAGAATATAATCATTCACAACTATTCAGGTTTACTTCCTTTTCATAAAGGATCATTGCACATTTATAAAAGTGTTCTGATGATGCCTTATATTTAGAACAAAACTAGAATCAAGCTTTATGTAGTATAAAGCAGTTCTTGGCAGTAATCTAGGACAATTTTCTTCCTGATATGGAGCATCAAATCACCCTTGGATTAGATTTAAATCCCTAGACTCTACTAATGATGAACCTATTTTCCTTTTGATAACTCACAAAACTTCTAAAAGGATCAAGAGTCCAGAATAAAATCTTTAACCTCATCACAGGGTACACTAGATGGATAAAGTAAATGTTCCATGTTTAATTTTTTTTTAATTAAAATAGGGATATCTAACTCAGTGTAATAATCACACATTTTCCCTTGTGGTCCTAAAGTTAAACTCAAATTTCTTTTATACCTTATACAAACCTTTATACAAACAAATAATTATATTTTTCCTAGAAGTTCCTACTTATTTATACATTATTAAATATTGTTTAATACTACACTTCTTATTGTAACTTCATATTTTATAGGTTCTTGAGATCACTGAGCTTTTGTTATTGAAAAGTTTGAATAAGAAGAAGCAGCACATAATTAACTCAGTGATAAAATAATGTGGTGCTCAAAATACAGTTCAGAAGTTTGAGTCTAAACTCTTAATCAAAATTAGTTCAAGAATTTAAGGAGAAAAAGTCTCAAAGATGCCTCAATTACCTCTCATTTATGTTCAAGGGAAGATTACAGCCGTTTTTCATTGTGCAGAGCTTTACAGTTTCCAATTGCATCCATGCACATCCTCCTAATTTTTCAAAGGTAGGGAGACTAGGAGCCAGCAGTGACATACCTTGTATATAGGAGATGTGGGCTGCATCCTCCAGGCTGGCAGAATGATGTCACTGCAGGCTGGTGGGCTGCTAGCTGCTCAGGGATGGTCTTGCTCAGGCCCATGGATACAGGATGATGCTAGGCTGAAGCTACTCCTTCAAAGTAAAGATACAGGTGCCTTAGGTCATTAGAAAACAGAAGTGGAGGTCTGAAAGCAAAGTAGCAGTTAAGTTTAAGCCCAAATGCTTGATTCCTACCTAATGCAAGGAAGCACTGAAAGCATTCATAAGGGGCTGCTCTGGGATCCAAGTGCTATATTACCTGTCTCATAGCTCAACACTAACCAGCCTGGGGTCCACTTAAAGTGATGTCCAAACTTATTTTCTGCCCTCTGATCCCAACATGCTTCTATGCATTATTCTTTCTGTGGTCATTATTGGCTATTTTCATCCCCTCAGTACTCTGCTGTTTCCCGCTTATTGTCCTTGCTTACATGTCTTCTCTCTGGCAAGAATTCTATTTCCCCAGCCCTCTTGTTGTTTTCATGGTGTTAAAATCTGTATATGGAGAAATAGTACTTTCCTTTTCAAGAGGTTAATATTCCTTTGCCCTGAACAGCCACAATTCAGTGGCTATTTAGGTATACAATTACTATATTCCAAATCTTTGGTTAAAAACTACATCTTAAAGACATACTTCTCACACCCTTTATTATAGCCCACAATATATAGTAGCCCACAGCATATAGTAAATGCAGTATTTATGGAAAGAAGCTTTCTAGAAGCATGCAGTTTCAAGTTCAAATCCAGATACTGTCACATTCTAGCTATGTGACCTTAAGTATTAAAACTTTGACTAAAATACACTTTCTCTTAAAATTGTGAATCAAAATACCTATCTTGCAAGGCTGTTGAAAACTGTGTAACAATGTTTGGAAAAAAATATAAAATTATTGAAAACAGAGTCTTTTCATTTATTCTCTATGTTTATTCTTTCCTTATTTTTTTGCAAATCAAATAATTATGCACACAATTAGCCTTGGCTTATCAAGGGTAATGTACCAACTGCTGTCTTGATCTATAAGAAATTGCTTGAAATAGCATTAACATCCTATAAACAGTAAGCCATTTTAGTTATCCTAATTAGAGTAAAAACATTGTCCATATCTTCCAAGAAGAAAACTAAAGTTGATTTTCCATCTGGAGCTATTTAATTTTTAAATTGATAGATTTCAGGTTGATTTTGATTTATCCATGATTTCTGTACCTACAACTCATATGTAAGTCGCAGAAATGTACTGAGAGTGGTTGGAAAGCTTGAATAAAATTTACATGAAAACTTTGCTCCAGTTTACCTAGTAAAGAACCTGACTGAAAACAAATCTTCAGGCACTCATTCTAAGGTGTGCCTGCGCTGAATAGTCTCTGCCCTTGGTTTTGCTTAGCCATATAATCAGAAGGTTATGGAATGTCTGGAATGTGCTTTCTAAGTCTACACAGCCTAAATAATGGTCACACTTACAGTTGTATGGCACTTAAATATATTGTTTCTCAAGGAGTATGGTTTCACTTTGGGGAATGTTCAATTATCACAATCGAACTTCATTACTATCTAAGTATCACAATATACTGAAGCATCTTAGGGAGTTATTTTCAAGTACTCCTACACAACACACTGGTGAAAAAATAGTCAAAGAAGCTTGCATTTAATGTCTCTCCACCTCAGTCCTTACCCTTATTAGGTCACAAGAGTAATGTCTAACAGCAATAGAGACTGGAAGACTGAAGCTTTCAAGACTAATGGAGAGACTTGATGGTAAATATTTTAAGTTTAAATTTGATGAAAGCCTTTTTAACTAAAGCTCCCATAAATATTGCTTTCCTATACCCAAGTTAATAGCCCAGATACATTTATTCATTCAAGATAAAATTAATGTAGTAACTGAATAATACTCATTAGTATCTATTTTAATTGTAATTTTAAAATAAGAATTTGTACAATCATACCACCTCCTCACCAATTTATGTTTGGGGCCATGAAATATGAATTCCTATATCATCATAATCAAGAGAAAAATGGAAAATGTGAAAAAGGAAAAGCAAGGGAGGGTGCTAACCTTATGCTACTGCTCTTTATTTGCTTCTCCACCTAAGGTTAGAAAAGTTATCCTATAATGAAGTGCTTTTCCCTTACTGGGGATGAGGAAGCCTCATCTAGCCAACATACATTAGTGTTTAATATATCACAGGCATTATGTATACAAACATGAACATGTGTCCCCGCTCTCACATTCTATCGGGGAAGACAGATGTGTAAACACATTATTACAATTCAGCTGGTTTAAAAAGTCCAAGAGAAGTAGGAATCTAGTATGTCAGGGCACCATAATTCTTAAAATTAAGGCAAACTCAGCCTAGCATAAAACCTTGCAACTTGTAAACATGCAACTGTAATGGATAAATTTATGTAGTAACAGTTACATAGAAAATCAACAGGAAATTGCTGGGTCACATGGTAATTCTATTTTTAGTTTTTTGAGAAACCGATCTTCTGTTTTTCACAGTGACTGCACCGATTTATGTTTCCATCAACATTGTACTACTGCTGCTGCTGCTAAATAGCTTCAGTCATGTCTGACTCTGTGAGACCCCAAAGACAGCAGCCCACCAGGCTCCACCATCCCTGGGATTCTCCAGGCAAGAACACTGGAGTGGGTTGCCATTTCCTTCTCCAATGCATGAAAGTGAAAAGTGAAAGTGAAGTCATTCAGTTGTGTCCGACTCTTAGCGACCCCATCGACTGCAACCTACCAGGCTCCTCTGTCCATGGGATTTTCCAGGCAAAAGTACTGGAGTGGGGTGCCATTGCCTTCTCCACAACATTGTACGAGGATTCTCTTTACTCCACATCCTAGCCAGTATTTGTTATTTGTGTTCTTTTTGGTAATAGCTATTATGACAGGTGTGATGTGTTGTCTTATTTTGGTTTGATTTGCATTTCCCTGATAATTAGCAAAGTTGAGCATCTTTTCACATGCCTGTTGACCATCCATTTTTCCTCTTTGGAAAAATGTCTATTCAGTTCTACCTATTTAAAATCAGGCTGTTTGCTTTTTTGATGTTGAATTGTATGCGTTATTTATATATGTTGGATATGAACCCCTTATTGATCATATCATTTGCAATATTTTCTCCTGTTCAGTAGGTTATCTCTTCATTTTGTTGATGGTTTCCTTTGCTGTGCAAAAACTTTTAAGTTTAATTTGCTGCTGCTGCTGCTAAGTCACTTCAGTCGTGTCCGACTCTGTGCGACCCCATAGATGGCAGCCCACCAGGTCCTGCCATCCCTGGGATTCTCCAGGCGAGAACACTTGAGTGGGTTGCCATTTCCTCCTCCAATGCATGAAAGTGAAAAGTGAAAGTGAAGTCACTCAGTAGTGTCTGACTCTTAGTGACCTCATGGACTCCAGCCTACCAGGCTCCTCCGTCCATGGATTTTCTGGGCAAGAGTACTGGAGTGGGGTGCCATTGCCTTCTCCCTTTTTTTTTTTTTTTTTGGCTTTTATTTCTTTTGCTTTAGGGACAGATTCAAAAATATAGTCCTATGATTTCTGTCAAAGAGTCTTCTGCCTGTTTTCCTCTAGGAGTGCTATGGTTCCCAATCTTACATTTAGGTCTTTAATTCATTTAGAGTGTATTTTTGTACATAGTATTAGAAAAACAATGTTCTAGCATATGATCCAGCAATCCCACTCATGAGTATATATCTGAAAATCACAAAACACTAATTTGAAAAGATACATTCACCTCAATATTCATAGCATTTTGTACAATGGTCAAAATATGGACGCAATCCTAATTACCTAGATGAATAGACAAAGAAGATGTGAGATATATACATAGATATACACACATATACATATGCACACAAGGAATATTACTCAGTTATAAAAGGAATGGAATTTTGCCATTTGCAGCAACATGGAAGGACCTTGAGAGAATGAGACTAAGTGAAATAAGTGAAATAGAGAAAGACAAATAGCATATGATATCATGCTAATGGTAGAATGTAGAATCTAAAAAATACAACAGACTAGTGAATATAAAAAAAGCAGCAGACTCACAGATATAGAGAACAAAGTTGTGGCTACCTGTTGCGGGGGCAGAAGGGAGAGACAACATAGGGGTAGGAGGTACCAACTACTGTGTATAAAATAAGGTATAAGGACATATTGTGCAACATGGGGATATAGTCAATATTTTATAGTAACTATGAATGGAATATAACCTTTACAACTGTGAATCACTACATTGTACACCTATAACATATAATATTACATATCAAATATACTTCAATTTAAAAAATTTAAAAAGGAACAAAGTGAAGCAAATTTCTTTCTTAATAATTAAACTTAGCTTCAGTATTCTGCTTCTATGTAGATCCAACTATTTTATTTTTAGTTGCATAAATTTTACTTAGTTCAAATATAAAAGGAGATATTGAAATGTCTACTGTAAAATCTATGAATTTGATATTAAAAAATTAGAGTTTAATTGTTAGTTAATAAACTGACAGTTTTCTGCAAACCATTGTGTCAAATACTGAGTTTTAAAGGTCTGTAGAACAAAATGCCCCTGGCCTAAAAGAGCTCAATTAACATAAATTTCAATGTAATTTGTTATATTTACTCACCATAGGAAATCCAATGAATGTGAAAGCACAGCAGCTTATGAAATTTAGAAAACAGTTATTTGTTTTGGGGATATTCAAATATAGTGTATTTATGTATTTACTGACCTATTATAGACGTCTGGTAAAGAATCTGCCTGCAATGCAGGAGACCCTGGTTCAATTCCTGGGTCAGGAAGATTCACTGGAGAAGGGATAAGCTACCTACTCAAGTATTCTTGGGCTTCCCTGTAGTTCAGCTGGTAAAGAATCCACCTGCAATGCGGGAGACCTGGGTTTGATCCCTTGGAGGAGGGAAAGGCTATCCACTCCATTATTCTGGCCTGGAGAATTTCATAGACTGTATAGTCCATGGGATCGCAAAGAATCAGACACGACTGAATGACTCTCACTTTCACTTTTCATAGACATCTGGGAATCTAACCAGATTTCTTAAGTTACTCGTTATGATGGTCCCCTGACTGTCTCCCTTGGAATTACCTATGATCTTACTGGAAACAAAGTATTCTCGCATCACTTTAGAAGATAATATTGTCTTCCTTGAGTATTTTTGTAATAAAAATACTTTAAAAATAAAGTCTCTATATGGAATTTTATTAGTATGTGATACTTCTTTTGAGTTTCCAGTTTATATTTCTGTTATACTCAACTTCTATTGGACTAAAGAGTCATTTGGTAGAATAGTTTCCTTCCTGTCAAAAGCAACATTTATGATTATATTAAATATTCATATGTCTTTCAAAGTGTGCCTAGGTGTTCCCTTGGATGTATAATGTTAAACTAGTGATGTTTCTTTTGTGCGCATAAGTTATTTTATAAATTTTGTTAATGAATCTTCTAAAGAGAATAATCTTCTGTACTACTTAAAGTTTTAGATTTTGCCACCTGTTCATATGAAATGATGCCATTATACATAAACAAAATAATGTTTAAGATGAGTATATTCTGCACTCTTGAATGTATGTAAAATGTTGAGTGTCAGGAGAGGGAAGAGTTTATGAAATTACATCTAATGTCACACTTTTAAATTGCTCATTATAGAAAAATAATTGATGCATGAGTATATATTATTTCTAAACCCCAAAAATTTACAAAAAGAAAGAGAAAAAGGAGCAAAAGAGACATTTAATCTAGCAAAAGTCAGACAAGTCAAAAGCATTGAAAAGGGAATAATAATTGAATCTGATAGTAGAAATAACACACAATAGTGTTGGTAGTTATAATAAAGATAATTATGTAAATTTCCCTACTAACAGAAAAAATTCTAAGAGTAAAAAGGCAATTTAATCTGAATGTTATACATAAAGAAGTTGAACACAGACCCAACATTATTTAAAATAAATATTTGTGCAAAAGTATATTGTATAAGTGTACATAAAATTAGTTCAGTTTGCCAATACTTATATGAGCCAAAATAAGTTTCTAAATTTCAAGATGAGAACAAAAATTGGACAAAGAGACTTTTATGCAATGACAGAAGTGACAATTCATGAAAATATATAATACTTCTGACCTTTTATCAAGCACCTTCTCATCAAGCACCATAACATTGAATTATATACAAAAGTGTCAAATACATGAACTAGACAAAACCACATTGAAATGGAGATCAATCACACTTTGTTTAGAATTTGACAATTGTATTAGCAACACTATACATTAGATTATAGAGAAAATATATAAATACTAGATAGTAAGATTTATTTTATGTACATGGTTAATGTGACAGAGAAAATGATGGAGAGATGGAGAGACAGAAACAATTATACTTACAAGATTTGTGTGTGTATATATATATATATATGTATACGAAGAGAGGGAGTACACACTGAATATTCTGAATTTGAGATATCATCAATTAACTTCAAAGGTTAAATTTAAAAGAATTATAGATAATTTCAAAATTTACAGTAGTGAGAACTAATAGAAAAGTAGGCTTTCAGGATCTACAGAATTTAAGGCAGATTTAACTTTAGAATTCAGGGCCACCTTTATCCAAATCTCTAAAAAGCAGAAAAGGATGAGTTATTATCTAGACTGCATATGTTCCTAAAACAAAACAGATACAGATTTCCTAAATTAAGTTTCCAGAATATTAACGATGTTAGAAGTCTGAGTTCAGTCAGTGAAACAAAATTCATGCTACGTAGCTTGTTAAAGAGTTATTAGTTTGGGGAGCTATTTACATACTGAAACTTTAAAAATTCAAATAGAATATGGTGAGGCAATTTACATGGAAGATCGGATGTTATCAGGGCTTGGGACCATGGAAAGGGCTGAGACAGGAGGTAGTGGGACCACAGAAGGGAAACTGCTAAGCAGAAATTGACAGTAGCCCCTTTACACTGCCGGTCAGGGAAAGAGGGGAAAACAACCTGGTCACCCACTTCTCACTCTCTAGTCTCCCACCATCATCTCATTGGCCAACTCTAATCTGCAACCATTTAGTGTGTGAGCCCAGGACACTTAGTTTGCTGGGTTAGTCCCCTATGATTTGGAATAGGGTGGGAAGTACAGGGACTGTATTGTGTAAACAGACAAGTGACAAGCATACATTACCTCTTTATTGGAGAAGTTTAGAGGTTTACTTTCATTCTCTACTGCCTTCACAAAAAAATGGATAACACAAGTGTTTTTATTATTAAACAAAGTGGCTGAAAACTTATCACTAAGCATTCTTATGGGAAAAGAAACCAGATTATTTTAGTTTGGAAGAAAACATTATATGTAAGAAGTCAGAATGGTGTGCTGTGCTGAACAAGCAAGATTTATGACATAATCTTAATACATTTATCCCCTGCCCTTGTAGACTTTATTGCACAGGGATAATCCTATCTTGAATGAGACCAAAGATATATTTCACACTTTGCTTCTCAGATGGTTAAATGAAAGTTCTATATCTACACTTAAATAAACAACCTCATGCCTCAATTCAGGAATTTAAATATCCAATTTCATGAAGTAATGAAAACTTCAAATTTGACCCAGAATGAATTCTTCTATCCTCTCCCAGCTCTGACCTTGTTCAGGCTAAGAAGTTGCCTGGGGCCTCCCTCTTCTGCTCATTCCCTTCCCCCAATTCACTTCAACCCCTACCAGCTAGTGATTTTTCACTGCTCCAAAAAATAGAAGGAAAGTAGTTGGAAGAAAACAGAGGATGAACCTGGTCAGTTCTGATTTAGCTGGGTTGCTTACTGTCTCTAAGCCTTACAGATCCTGAAATCTGTTTCTTTTCTTTTGTCAACTATTCAGTTTCCTCTACAAATCCATATCTCCTCCATTATTCTTGACCTGGACAAGTACTTTTTTACTCCCAAGTAACATATATGTGACTCTTTCTTCAACTTCTGGGCACAAAGATGACTTCAGATTCTTCCTGCTAGGGGCTTCTCTCTCTCAAGGACCTATGATGACCAGAAGCAGGCACTGTTTTTCAGGCACACACCTTATGTTCACAAGAGACCTGGAGTGCATGGAAACCCAAATCAGGAAAATGATTAAAAAAATTGCTAACTGTAGCATCAAGGAACTAAAGAACTAAGCTTAAGAATCAGGTAGCTGATCAGTTCTCTTAAGAGAACTCAAGAATGTCACCCAGGTTCCATAGTAAAAAAAAAAATGGATTATAACTATTTCTCTATCCCTTGAGTCATCTGGTTCAAATTCATAATCCTTAGAAAGAGGTTATTTGTTAAATTTAGGTTTTATGCCTACCTTTTGTCTTTACCCAATTTCAGAGAATTAGGTAAAAGAATATTTCAGGAATCTTTCCATTTATATAAGCATTTAAGTTTACTATCCAACAAAAACTGTACATAATGTGGACCTTTATATATGGTGGTGAAAGAGAAAGCCCCACTGTGTAAGCACTTATCAAGCTTCTGCTTAAATCCTGTCCCCTAATATTGAATTAGGAAAAGCAGATCAGTGGGCCAAACACAGATTTAAGGCATTGAGAAAGAGACCCCAACTCTTGCTTAGAGAAGCTGTGAAACACAAAGGAAAGGAGAAATGAATAATATGTGATCTTCTTTTGACATGCCAGTGATAGTTCACAAAAAAATTTGCTCCATGGCCCATATTCAGTCTTCCATTAGAAGTTTCCAAACACTTTTTAAATATTAAACACTATGTTGGAGATTTAATTATAAATATGGGAAAATGCTTACTCATAAGAACTATTTACTTTGAGGAGATAGGGGCCAAATTGAGTGACTGATATACTATATGTTATGTGCTATGGTAAGAACATGCACAGTGCTGCAATAACATTGAGAATAACTTTGAAGGAGTGAACCCAACTTTAGTAGAAGAGTAAACAAAAGTTACAGTCTCTGGAAAAGATAATATAAAGGTTTGAGTTGGAAGAAAATCAGGACCTATTATTATCCTACTGACATTTTTAGCCAATTTAAAAAGAAGAAAAAAAATGGCATCAAAACTAACAATGAAAATGGAGAGCCATTATGATTTTCAGATGATGAAATTGTATTTGTAGAAAATCCAAGAAGACCTACCAATAAAATTAAAATTGACATTTGAACTGAAAACATTCATGAACACAAATTTATTATACAGAATTCAGTTGAGTTTTTATACTAGCAAGAATAATTTGGAGATTAACATTTTGAAGAAATACCATTTAAAATCATATCAGAGGAAATCAAACATCTAGGTATAAATCTGATGAAAGATGTGTAAGAATTCAACACTAAAACCTGCATACATTGATAACAACCTAATGATGCATTAAGAGATGAGAGAGAGAGACTGAATGAATAACTTGTCTAGGCATGAAAAAAAAATCATAGTTGGTTATTTAAAAAAAGGTATGTCTGTTATCCAAGAGCTTTCTCTTGTCCAAAACACCTTCTCACCTTTCTTTCCACTGTAGCCTCTCCATCATAGCCCTAGTTCAGATACTCATCAATTCTTCTATAAACTACTATATAGTTGCCTTTTAAGTTCAGATTTCACACATGTCAATACAATCCTATTTGAATATGCAACTGTTCTCAGTCAAAATGTGTTGATGGGTTTCTATTACTACTTTACCAAAATCTGAGCTCCTTAGCACAGCATGAGTTAACCTCAGCTCCAACCATGCATTGTCCTCCTATAGCTGGTGTTTTGTGTATTGTTTCTCTTCCCTTCTCTTTTCCTTCTTTTCCTTACAATCTCTTGATAACAGAAAATTCTTGCGAATCTTTGAAATCACATTTGAATTCTCCTTTCTGAATTTTCTTCCATCCTGCCTCTTAACCTATTATAGTAAACTCTTGTATTACTTTATTCTGTTCTTCAAATATGCTTTGCATTTTTTTTTTTTACAGACTGATAATATTTCTTCACTGGATTGTGTCTATTTCTTCACTGCATTGTGAGCCACTTAAATGAAAATCCTAAGCCTCTACAGTGCCTGGTATTAGGGAGAGGATTAAAAATGTGAAAAATATTTTTATATAGAATACTTTAATTATTTAAGGCAGGGAAATAAAAGCACAAAATCTGACAATTTGTAAAGTTTATTCTAACTAAATCATAGATGAAAGTTTCTATTCCACAATCAGAAACTAGTATTTACTTTTAGCTGACTAAATGTTTTTTTTTAATTCATATTATTTATCTTTTAAAGATAGAATTATGATTTGTATATTACAAACTATTCACTCTGGCCCACATGGGATTTGACTTTAATGTTCTTTCAGATATTAGACCTATTACACAGAGATACCTTCTATTAAGATTTTGAACTACCATGTGGTTTCTGTCACAAAAAGGCTATAGAAATAAATCAAATATGAAATTATGATTTTATTTAAAAGAGCCATTGTGTATAAACTATTCCAAACTATGTCTAGACTAAAGCATATTCTAAAAAAAATCTTATTCCATTTTTTATACACAAATGATAACAAAATGAAAAGTCCATTAATATACATTAAAGATAAAACAAATGTAAATATTTCCAAGCAATGCAAAACTTCCAAAATAAATTGATCTTATTTATTATTTAAGTTATAATATAAAAGAAAATAAGGTGAAACTTTACATTTGTAGTTAAAATGTTTATGCCTCAGGCTTCTGTAGCAATATACCTGCAGTTAATGGAAAACATTTTTAACTCAGGGATGTTAAGCACAATTTGTTTTTGTAGCTGAATTTAATTATAGAATTTTATTTTGAAAATGAGATAAATTATAGAACTTAATTCTTTCTTCATATGCACTACTTTTTTGAAGTACAAAGTGGAAGAAACTTTCTACTTGTAAACTATATCTGCCCATGTCTATAAAAATCTGTATATGGATTTTGGTGCTACGCTTTTAACCACTAATGCATTTACATTTTTATTACTTAAAATCTAACTTTGGAATACTTAATATTACAAATCTATATTTTTTTTCTAATTTTATATTTATGTTTATGTCTTAGAATCTCGAAGGCATAGTATATACATCAATTTTAAGATTAGTAGATATTGGATCTGGGATGATATTTGATTAGGCTAAGAAATAAAGCATTCTGGCCAACACACACTTCCTATTAAAAAGATAATAAGGAAGGGGGGGCAGGGATAGTTAAGGAGTTTGGAATTGACATGTACACCCTGCTGTGCTTGAAACGGATAACCACCAAGGTCCTACTGTATAGCACAGGGAACTCTGCTTAGTGTCATGTGGCAGCCTGGATGGGAGGGGAGCTTGGGGAGAATGGATGGATATATACGTATGGCTGAGTCCCTTTGCTGTCCACTTGAAACTATCACAACATTGCTAATTGGCTATTCTCCAATATAATATAAAATGTTTTCTAAAATTTAAAAAATACAAAAGGAATAATCACAAATGAAAATAACATCTACTTGTTAGCTCTATCTGACTTCTGTGGGAAAACCAATACTGAAGTCAACTGAATTAGATGGGAGTTTGGCCTGAAACAGAGATTGAAGCAAGAAAATTAACCTATATCTGAATCTCAAAGTGAGAACTTTCGTCTTCATCTAAAGAAACCAGAAGTGACATGACAGAAATAGCCATTAGATTTTAGAATGCATCATACTTTGAAAATACTTAACAACAATGTTTTGAAAATAAAGAAGCTTCTGCTCTAAATAATGACCTAGGTGAGAAGATTACTGGTTGCTATTTGCCTGAAAACAACTTCAGTGAAAGCAGGATTTAGAGTCCTAATAAAAGCCTAAACTGGAAATAAATATTATAAAACATTTTATCACTTTTATTTATCTTTATTTACTAGGGACATTTTAATATACTGTCAAAGAAATTTTATCAAAAGAATGTAATTTATACATCTGGTCAAATCTAAGTGGTTTTCCATAATTATCAGTTTTAGTTTTCCTCATTATCTTGTCATATTTCTACATCAGGGTGTTTTAGGCCTTTTGCTCTTACTAGCAGTCCATTTGGGCATAAAGTAATGTAAGTGTAAGAAGGAAAAAAAAACCTTTAAAACTATTTAATGATGATGACTATGACAGTGATTAGTGAAACTGAGTTGATAACCTAGTTGACAAATTGATTGTGCCAGGAATTGTCCATCACAAACCTAAAGCTATAACTCAATATAAACTAAAATATAAACTAAAATAAATTATAATTTAATTTATTTATAAACTAAAATAAATTCTTAAAACATTTCATTTTAAATACAAAAATTATTATTAAATAATTAATTACTATGTATGAGCTAAGAAAAAGAAATAGAACCACATTGTTTTTTATGTGGTAATGATGATGTGAAATCCCTTGAACAAAGCTCTCAAAACCCGACAATGCAAATACGGAAATATACAAAATGTACCTTCAACAAAAAACTAGGATAGCTTTTCTAGCAGGAACATCCATCTAACAAACAAGATTCTCACCTAAGTTGTTATGCTGCACTGGTTCACTAAGAAAGCAACAGAGGCAAGATAGGAACCAATCTACACCGCACTCATTTAAGAATGACTCTTACCCTATTTCTCATGTCATTGTTAGTAAGAAAACATTATTCTGAGAAAGCACTATAGTATATATGCAATCATCTGTACATGTGGAACATGTAATAAACTATAATTTAGTAACATATTGATATATAAATATCAACAGAAGGCTAGACAACTTTCTACCTCAATATTGGCTAAAATACAAATATAATGACTGACAGCCAAGTACATGTGGGAAAGTCTTCACATATAGACTTAACAAAGGAAATGAAAAAAATGGGTGTCGTTATTTGTAAGGCATTTATACAAAGTCTTAGTTACAAAAATAGATATGAGCAATGAGTAAAGATAATTTGGGAAGTATTTTTGGAGACAGCTGTCTGAGATACGACTTTCTAAGGAGAAGGGGCTCTATACGCTTTTACTCAGGTTGACAGTGCAATGGGACCACTCAGATTTCTGAAATATGCTTCCTGAAGTTTTGAAACACAGAAGCCAAGTACCTGACTTCCAAAGAGATCTGGAGAATAAATGATGGACTAACTTACTCCAGTATTCTTGCCTGGAGAATCCTTATGGACAGGGGAGCCTGGTGGGCTACAGTCCACAGGGTCATAAAGAGTTGGACATGACTGAAGCAGTTTAACACACACACACAACTTACTACTCTGAAAGTGGAGACAGCAGGTCTTTGGGGATCAATTTGAGACAGCCAGTGTATTGACTGAGGTTTGTAATCCTAGACTCAGCCTTTTGCAAGATAAGGGCTATATTAACATAAAGTCTTTGCTGTGTAGTAGGGTGTGTGGGGGAAAGGTCAAGCATGGTTCCTATCAGGTTCTACTTAATAGCACCACCGAGTGGAGGAGTGACAACAGCAAGAAGCTGAAGGTGAATACCAGATCCCTAGTGGTTAAAGGAAGAGTTCAAAGTCATGACCTCAAAAGGATTCATAGTCCCAGGTCAAAAGATCTGTAAGATAATATTCCCAGTAAATGACTCTCTAAAGATCCCACAAGAGAAAGAATCATCAGACACACACACGAGTGTAGTCAGCTTATCATGCAACAAATTCAAGTAAGGTCTTCCCTACTTTTAACTTCTACTCATCTTGCCTCATTCACTTGTAAGCTTGCCTTTCACATCCATCCTTGGTCTCAGTCAGAAACTGGTTAAAAAAAAAAAAAAGACAAGTAGAAGTCAGGCTTGCCCTTTCTTAAGCATTCAGGTGAAAGTAGGCTCAAACTAATGAAAAGGAAATTAAAATGTTTTAATCAAATTTGCATTGAGTACATTTTGTACCAGACATCCAAACGTCTTAGTCAAGTTTGTGCTTGTAAGTGAAAGGGACCAAAGCATCATGTATTAATTAAGACTGGGCAGAAAAGCCTTTGTGGCTATAGAGTAATGATAATTGAATCATCCTCCAAGCCAGAGTCCTCAGCCTGCATCATATAAAAGCATGCTATCTATTTCATAAGTGTGTCATAAAAATTAAATATATGAATACTTGTAAGGAGCTTGGAAATAAGCTTGGCATACTGTATATCCTCAAAAATATTAGTTGTTTTTATCATGCAATAACCTGCTGAATTAATTTCATATAGAACAAATCTTCCTCCTGATAAAAATGATCAAATAGTAATTTTCATATGACAAAATTGGCTTATCTGCAAATGTTTATAAATATTGGCTTCTTGCACAATAGTGAAATGTGAAAACATGCAGAATTATTTACTATATATCTTAAAAAGTAGGTAGTGCCCTAGAAACAGATTCAATTATTGCCTCAATAACAATACCTCAGATATCATCCTGAAAAACTTTAATTTTCATTTAAATTACAATATTATGGGTGGTTTTATCTCTGTTATTTAAGATATATTTCTATGTCTTCTGCTTGATTATAATATAAACTAGTCATTCCTTTAACTTTGAATATTATTATAGCTAGCATTTTTGTTTTCCTTTATCTAAACTTATAATGTTCTATAAAAATGGTTTCAGTAGATTTTGTTATTCTTTAAGCTATTAGATGCAGGTCATTGGATATAAAATACATATTCTGGTTAGATTTGCCTAAATCTTAATTTTTCTCAGTTGATTCACAGTGATATATTTTAAACTATTCTAATTTCTGTCATTATAGCACACTCAGTATGCGGTAGAGACTTAATATCATCAGACCCTTGAATACTGAAGAGACACAAATATAATTTTTCTTTGGATTCTGAGGTGAATATTTTAAGCTTCATTACCTATATTAGTTTAAATACTCACCTATCCAATTAGCAGAAAGACTCTTAACTTACCCAATTGGAAATGAGGAGCACCATTTGCACTTGATTTTAGAATGTATGCCAAAAATAATTAACTTCTGTAACAGAGAATGACTCTGAATTTATTGTCAGACATGACTATAGCATAGAAAAGTATTGCCAAAGGAAAAGAATTCTAATGTTTCAAGGACATAAAGTTTTGATTCAGCTCTCAAAAATAAAGTCAGGATATGCTTTAGATTTTGAGTTTACCACTGGCGATTTAATATGGTCTTAGACATTCCATAGTATGGAAGTCAAACAGAAAATTCAACCAGCGATCCTATCACCTTTCAGATGTGGGAGAAATCAGGGACATCAAAGTTTGAATGAGATGTAACGGTAGCTTTTTGTTTTCTTTTGAGGCACTTGATCTCTGGACTTATCTATTCTTCACTATTTCTATGTTACTCTTCACTGATGTTCTTACTTTTGGGGGCTATCCATTGCCATATATCACTCAACTTCACATTTATTGCCTGCTCCTGAAATGAATTTTCTTCATTAATTTATGTGGTCATTAATTAAGGGGTAAGGAAACTTACCCCTTCATAGATCACAGCCTCGTCATGGTGAAGGGGTTTGCATAACTCCACGAAGCCAAGAGCCATGATGTACAGGGCCACTTGAGATAATGGTCATAGTGGAGAGTTGTGACAAAATGTGGTCCCCCAGAGGAGGGAGTGGCAAACCACTCCAGGATTCTCACTGCTAGAACCCCATGGAGAGTATGAAAAGGCAAAAAGATATGATACTGCAAGATGAGCCCCCGGGTCAGAAGATGTCCAGTGTGCTATTGGGGAAGAGAGGAAGGCAAATACAAATAGCTCCAGAAAGCATGAAGCAGATGAGCCAAAGCAAAAACAATGTTCAATTTTTCTGCTGAGTCCTAGCAAACACCCTTTCCCAACAGCACAAGAGATGATGTGTCTAGTGGTGAAAGTAAAGTCCAATGGTGCAAAGAACACTATTGCATAGACTGTTAGGTCCATGAATCAAGGTGAATTGGATGTGGCCAAGTGGGAAATGGCAAGACTAAGCATCATCTTAAGAATCAGTGAACTAAAATGGACAGGAGGGGAAAATTTAAGTCAAATGACCATTATATCTACTACTTCTCCCTTAGAAGAAGTAGAGTAGCCCTCACAGGCAAGAAGAGAGTCCAGAATGCAGTACTTGGGAGCAATCTGAAAAATGACAGATAATATGTTTGTTTCCAAGACAGACCATTCAACATCTCAGTAATCCAAGCCTATGCCACAACCACTGATGCCAAAGAAGCTGAACTCACTGGTTCTATAAAGAGTTACAACACCTTCTAGAACTAACACAGAAAAAGACGTTCTTTTCACCATAGGGGATTGGAAAGCAAAAGTAAGGAAGTCAAGAGACACCTGGAGTAAGAGGCAAGTTTGGCCTTGGAATACTAGATGAAGCTGGGCAAAGGCTAACAGCATTTTGTGGAGAGAATACATTGGTCACAGCAAACACCCTTTTCTCAAACACAAGAGATTACTCTAAACATGGAAAACACCAAATGGTTAATAATGAAATCAGATTGGTTATATTATTTACAGTGGAGGATGGAGAAGCTCTATACAGTCAGTAAAAACAAGACCTGGAGCTGACTGTGGCTCAGATCATCAGCTCTTTACTGCAAAATTCAGGTGAAGAAAGTAGGGAAAGCACTAGACCACTCAGGTATAACCTAAATCAAATCCCTTGTGATTCTACAGTGGAGGTGACTGTATAATCACACAAGGGTACAGATCTGGTAGAGAGAGAGCCTGAATAACTATGGACAGTGATTTGTAACATTGTATAGGAGGCAGTGACCAAAATCATCCCAAAGAAAAAGAAATACAAGAAGGCAAATGGTTATCTGAGGGGCCTTTACAAATATCTAAGGAAAGAAGAGAAGTGAAAAGCAAGGAAGAAAGGGAAATATATACCCATATGAATGCAGAGTACCTGAGAATATCAAGAAGAGATAAGAAGGCCTTCCTCAATGAACAATGAAAAGAAGTAGAGGTAAACAATAGAATGGGAAAGACTAGAGATCTCTTCAAGAAAATTGGGGATACCAAGGGAACATGTAAGGATGTTCATGTAAGGATGGACATGATAAAGGACAGAAACAGTAAGGACCTAACAGAGGCAGAAGAGATTAAGAAGAGGTGGTAAGAATAAAAAGAACTGTATAATAAAGATATTAATGACTTGGATAATCATGATGGTGTGGTCACTCAACTAGAGCCAGACATCCTGGAGTGTCCAAGTGGGCCTTGGGAAGCATTACTAAAAACAAAGCAAGTGGAGGTGATGCAATTCCAGCTGAGCTATTTAAAATCCTAAAAGAAGATGTTAAGGTGCTACACTCAATATGCCAGCAAATTTGGAAAACTCAGTAGTGGCCACAGGACTGACTGGAAAGAGTCAGTTTTCATTCCATTCCCAAGGAAAGGCAATGCCAAGAATATTTAAGTTACTGGACAATTGCACTCATTTCCCATGCTAGTAGGCTTATGCTCAAAATCTTTCAAGCTAGGCTTCAGCAGTATGTAAGTTGAGAACTTCCAAATGTGCAAGCTGGGTTTAGAAAAGGCAGAAGAACTGGAGATCAAATTGCCAACATTCATTGAATTTTAGAGAAAGCAAGGGAATTCCATAAAAAACATCTACTTCTGCTTTATTAACTACGCTAAAGCCTTTAACTGTGTGGATCACAACAAACTCTGGAAAATTCTTAAAGAGAAGGGAGTTATCAGACCACCTAACCTGCCTCCTAAGAAATCTGTATGTGGGTTAAGAAACAACAGTTAGAACTGGACATGGCACAGCTGACTAGTTCGAAATTGGGAAAGGAGTATAACAGGGCTGTATATTGTGACCCTGTTTATTTAACTTATATACAGAGTACATCATGTGAAATTCTGGGCTGACTGAATCACAAGCTGGAATCAAGATTGCCCTGTCGACAATGTCAAATATGCAGATGATACCACTCTGATGCAGAAAGAGAAGAGGAACTAAAGAGATTTAATGACAGTGAAAGGGAAGAATGAAAAAAGCTGGCTTAAAACTCAACATTCAAAAAACTAAGATCATGGTATCTGGTCCCATCACTTTTTGGCAAATAGAAGGGGAAAAAGTAGAAGCTGTGACAGATTTTATTTGCTTGGGTTCCAAAATCACTGTGAATGGTGACTGCCACCATGAAATTAAAAGACACTTGTTCCTTGAAAGGAAAGCTATGACAAACCTAGACAGCATGTTAAAAAACATAGATATCACATTGCTGACGTTTGACTGTCTGCACAGTCACAGCTATGTTCTTTCATATACAGATGTGAGTTTTGACCATAAAAAAAGGCTGAGCATCAAAGAATTGATGCTTTTGAATTGTGGTGTTAGAGAAGACTCTTGAGAATTCCTTGGGCTGCAAGGAAATCCAACCAGTCCATACTAAAGGAAATCAGTCCTGAATATTCATTGGAAGGACTGATGCTGAAACTGAAGCTCCAATACTTTGGCCACCTGAAGCAAAGTGGTGACTCATTGGGGAAAAACAAACAAAACAGATGCTGGGAAATAATGAAGGCAAAAGGAGAAGAGGGTGGTAGAAGATGAGATGATTAGATAGCTTCACTGATTCAATGGACATTAATTTGAGCAAACTCTGGGAGCTAGTGAAGGACAGGGAAGCCTGGCATGCTGCAGTGCATGATGTCACAAAGAGTCAGACACAACTTAGTTACCGAACAATAACAGCCAGGAAACTTATGGCTTCCCAGGTAACTCAGTAGTATAAACTTGCAATGCAGGAGACAGAAGATGAGAACTTGATCCCTGGGTTAGGAAGATCTCTTGAAGGAAGAAATGACAACACACTTCAGTATTCTTGCCTGGATGATCCCATCAACAGAGGAGCCTGGTGTGTTACAGTCCATGGTGTCACAAAGAGGTGGGCACGACTGCGTATGCACACAAGGAAACTTACTGAAATGTGCATATGCCTCCAAGAAACTCATAGAGTCTCTTGTAAAATGGTACCTATTTACCAGGGTACTAAACCAGGGGAAGAAATATTTCAAAAATATGCGATATACTCTCCTATGGAGAGGTAGGAACACTGAATATATGAGTTCTAGATCAAATGGGCATAGTTCACCTTCTAGGACATTCAAGATGGTTCTATTATCATTCAGGGTATCCAGGGTTCTCAAGCAGCAGCCACTCAGAACCTGAGTTGACCAACCCTTTGTCTATACTCTTCAGGTCAGATGTGGGTAGGATGGGTTCCATCTAAGGGATGTGAGAAACAACCTGTTCATGCCTACTGCCTGCCTCCAAGTGGTATCCTGGCAATCTACGGCCTTTCTTGACTTATACAATTATCATTCTAATTTCTGTCTTCACCTTCACACAGCATTCTCCTTTGTCTGTGTCCAAATTTCTCTTTTTAAAGGAAAAACAGTCATATTGAATCCTAAGACTTTGGTATGACCCCACTTTAACTAAGTATATCTGTAACATTCTTATTCCCAAATTCACATCCTGAGGCACTAGATGCTGGGACTTGCACTTATGAATTTGGAGGGAGACATAATTCAGTCCATAACACATATAAAAAGATACTTGAAATACTAAACGCACAGACCTGGAATGACCTGAATGGATATGATGTATTGACCTCAGCAAAGAGATCTTCAGGATTGAGAGAAAAGAGAACGCTGTGTGTAGGGCTTTTGGAAATCCTTAGAGTGGAAGGTCTGGCAGGCATTCAGAGAAGTGACCAGATTTCTTCAGAAGTGTCAGAGGTTAGGGTCAGATGAGGATAATCCAAATGAGAATGATACAGAGCCACAGAATCACAGAAGGAGAGTGTTGTGTCTGAGGGGAATGCTTCCTGAAGAAAGAAGTAATAAGTGCCAATGGTTGCAGCTGCCCTGAGGCTCTTAGCCAGGTTTGCATTCAGGATTCTCTTTGTATAATGAGAACATTCTCCTACAGAGAACAATAGCTTGCCCGACATCTTTAATGAGCTACTGTCAGAGTGGGGATTGGCAATGAGAGCTCACAAGTCAGAAATAAGCCAAATTCCTGGCTGTCTAGTCTATAGATACCACCTGTCTGTTTTCACTGGGAGAAAGAGTGAGAGAACACACATTTGTCTCTATAGGATTTTAACTTGGGAAATGTTTTGGATTGCTTATTCAATCTTTCTGTTATATTTTAGGGCCAAAAAGTTTTCTGGATCTATTTCACAGCAAATCAGGATCTACAAATTCCTGTGGTATGATCCTGCTACGAGACCAGTGTCTAGGGAAGTAGTGTGACACATGAAAAGCCTGCCCGGCTGGATGTATCACAGCCTCCGATTCTCACCCCAAGTGTATGAACTTGAACAGCCATCAGGCCCTCTGAATTTCAATCTCTTAGTGTATAGAACTCATCTTACAGTAGAAAAATTCTTAAGATATAAGACCATCCTTGCTATAATCTCCTCTCCTTATATTTCCTAAATTAAGTCAACGTGGACTGAAAGGGTCTATGTAAAAGAGGCTCTATCCTAGGTATTCTCACACACATTATTTGTTTAATTTGGTTTAGTTGTAAGAGAGGATCTTCTACAATGTACATTCGTGGAACACAATTTAAAATTGATAGACTGCTGTGCACTCTAATAAAAATATTTTTCTGAGTTATCCCATCACGAGTCATGAAAGCAGAATGCACAATAAGAACAGAGAGAAGCAAACCTTATTAATCCAGTATTCAGGGAGAGATAAGACCTGCATAACTTTTCCCCCACACTTGGCACTAGAAATCTACTACAGATACTGTAGATTTTTTTAAATAGCAACACTTGGAAGGATTGTCTACCTAGGTACTTGAAGCAAATGTCCAAAGAATCTGTGAAAGTTAATTGTAACTATACTCTTAAATGGGAAATATATACATAAGGAATTTAATGCATATTGATTTAAGATATACATGTGTTTATATATACTCATTGTATACGTGAATGTGTACATTTTTAATATATTTATGAAAATATAACATCTGTAAATGCTATAAAATAGGTTTTTATGTAAACATTTGTGACAGGACAATTAAGTTAATCAAATACTAATTTTTATTTTGGAAAGTCTAATTTACTTTAAGAAAAATATAATTCATAAGAATAATCTGTACTGAAACTTTAATATTTGGTCATTTCAAATAATTTATAACAAATAATTCCATTAACTTTTAAGCAGTATAAAACTGGGCTCCCTTGATAGCTTAGTTGGTAAAGAATCCTCCTGCAATGCAGGAGACCCCAGTTGGATTCCTGGGTGGGTCGGAAAGATCAGCTGGAGGAGGGATAGGCTACCCGCTCCAGTATTCTTGGGCTTCCCTTGTGGCTCAGCTAGTAAAGAACCCGCCTGCAATGCGGGAGACCTGAGTTCAATCCTGGGTTGGGAAGATCTCCTGAAGAAGGAAAAGGCTACCCACCCCAGTATTCTTGTCTGGAGAATTCCATGGGCTGTATAGTTCATGGGGTCACAAAGAGTCAGATGGGACTTTCACTTTTCAAGAAGTATAATCTGATTTGTATCAGCTCTTGCCTTAAAAACAGAAAATGTTGGTATCACAGAGTGGAAGGAGAGTAGATAAACATGTTTGAAGAAACAAAGATAGAGGCACATTCCTAGAGCCTAGGAAGGGGACAAAAGCTCATGTGTCGTAACACAAGAGGCACTGTGTTCTGCTGCTTGGCAGTACCCAGGGGTATAGCCAACCTCAAGGGAAATGGCTTTATAAAGATACATGCAAAGTATTGGGTACTGGGGGTCGTAGCTACTACAAATATGTTTATGTCCTAGAAACAGGACAAGCACAACTAATTCCTCAATCACAGGCACTGTGAAGATCGTGATATTGAGTATCTAAATATAAATAGTGCATACTGAGGACTAATGGCTGAAATAGGAAGACTGAACTCAAGCCTGCTTAAATAAGAGGCAGGCAGATTTTGAAATGCTGGGGCAAGTTGATGGAAGAGTACTGGAAGACATTAGTGGTAGGTGAGTTAATGTGATGAAGCCATCTAACAAAATTTTAATAAAATGTGCAAGGACATATACAGAGTTATTGTTATTTAGTCACTCAGTCATGTCTGACTGTTTTGCAACCCCATGGACTGTAGCCCACCAGATTCCTCTGTCCATGGAATTCCCCAGGCAAGGATACTGGAGTGGGTAGCCATTTCCTTCTCCAGGGGATCTTCCTGACTCAGAGATCAAAACCGCATCTCCCGCACTGCAGGCAGATTCTTTACCACTGAATCACCAACAAGTAGAGAAAGAAAAATTAAATAACAATCTTGTCTTTCCTTTATATTAGGAAAAAAGAGAATATGATCCAATATTAAGCATTTTACAAGCTCTTCTTTTTTATCTTTTTATATCTGTTCTTTAGAACAGATAAGACCCATTGCATTTGAAAAAATGAAATTCTGAAAACACCAGACTTTTGCAGATACCAGTTCTTCACAGAGTTTTTTTTTTTTTTTTTTTCCTTGGTGGGGGGAATTACACATGTAGGAATTGAAAACAGGTGCATATATAAAACAAAGGGAAAAAAACCCATTGGAAATGTAAAACACTACACATTTTGGCATCAATTTCTACGTAACACTTGGAAAGAATGTCAGTAAAAATTTAAGAGGCATTCTTTGAGTCTTGTATGCTGCTAAGTCGCTTCAGTCATGTCCGTCTCAGTGCGACCCCATAGACGGCAGCCCACCAGGCTCCCCCGTCCTTGGGATTCTCCAGGCAAGAACACTGGAGTGGGTTGCCATTTCCTTCTCCAATGCATGAAAGTGAAAAGTGAAAGTGAAGTCACTCAGTCGTGCCCAACTCTTAGCGACCCCATGGACTGCAGCCCACCAGGCTCCTCTGTCTATGGGATTTTCCAGGCAAGAGTACTATTAGGGTCCAATTCCTTTCAATTTATTACAGGAGAGTTAATGCTATTGTTCACAATTCCTTTACCAAATCTAGAAAAAAGAAACTTCGGTGCTCAAGCAGATAAACAGCCCAGCCAGGCAAAGGACTATTTTAAAAAGAGGCAGCCAGGTCTATAAAGATACAAGATATCCTCCTGAAGTCTCTGAGCAATTTGAAGCTCTGACACTTGTAGAAGTATAAATGCTACAAACTTATAAAACATCACCCAAGAGTCTACTTGAATTTCCTCCGAACTCATCAAGTTCTGTAAATCTTAAACATCAACTTCAATTTTTTGTTTCAGCCCATTGTTTGCCATCTTCAAGAGGGGCTGAAACAAAAAATTAAAACCAAAAGCCCAGCATCCAAGATCCACAAAATTAAATGAGTCCAGAAAAAATTCAAGCAAACTCCCAAGCGATGTCCTGTGTCTATAGCATTTATACTTCTGCGGCAGTGTCCCGGAGTGTCCAAGTACTCTGTATTAAAGCCTAAAACTGCACCAAGACTTTTGGGACACCGTCTATTTCACTATCTGCTTATTCCTGGACTAACAGGTTGGCTGGAATTATGAAAATATCCTTTAATACAAGTATTTAACAAAGAGAAAAATCATCAGGAAATGAGAAGCACCATTAGAGTTAAAAAGAAATGCAGCACAGACCCAATAGAAGTAGGTAACAACATACTTTCTCTGCTTATGATCCCAAACATGCTAATATGCTAATAAGTAGTGCTTGCAAAAAATCTGAATGACAAGTCTTGTATAGTATCTCTTTAATAAGCATTTACCACACTCAATTCTTAGTCATTTTAAAGTGGAGACTGTTTTAACATTATTTCAGTAGAACCATTTTTCCACTGGTAAGGATATCAGTAAAAACTTAGGGGACTTTTTTTAATAATTGTGTTCAGTTCAGTTCAGTTCAGTCGCTCAGTTGTGTCCAACTCTTTGCAACCCCATGAATTGCAGCACACCAGGCCTCCCTGTCTATCACCAACTCCCAGAGTTCACTCAGACTCATGTCCATCAAGTCAGTGATGCCATCCAGCCATCTCATCCTCTGTCGTCCCCTTCTCCTCCTGCCCCCAATCCCTCCCAGCATCAGAGTCTTTTCCAATGAGTCAACTCTTCGCATGAGGTGGCCAAAGTACTAGAGTTTTACTGCCTCCATAAAATGAATTTACGTTGGTCAACATTTTAATTATTTAAAAATAGAAAATATTTTTGTTATTATTTTAATACTCTCATTTTCATATTTTATCATTAAATAATATATAGCTATAATTTATCTTTGATTATGTATGTCTTTCAAAATAATTTGAGTGCCTTTTATATGTCAAGTATTTTCCTAAGTATTGATATATAGTGGGTAAAGCCCCTGTTCTTTTGAGACAAAAAAACAAAACCAAGTAAAGCAGAAGATAAGTAAGTACAAAACAAAATATGCAGTAGAGGGAGGGTGAAGGCTATTTTAGAATGGGTGTCTGAAAACACCCTGCTAAGGACGTATCAGTTAAGCTAAGAACTGTAGGGTGATAAATAATTGAAGGAACATGTGTGAAATGTGTATTCCAAGCAGATGAACTAATGGAAATGGACTTGGGGAAAAAAAAAAAAGACAAGAGTGTTTAAGGAATAGAATAGAATAGAGCCTGTGTCAGGGAACTTAGACCCAGAATGTTTGAAGGTAACTTCAAAGTGGCTGATTTATTATGGCTGTTTACCAGGATGCTGAGAGTTTAGCTAAGGGACTCCATGATATTGCTGCCTTAACACACACATTATGTGTCTAGGCAGCCTGCAGGGTCTTTGAACTGACACTAGTCCCCTGTTTAGAACTCATGCCTTAGATCACAGCCTGCAGAGTCACAAGTAAATTCCTGATATGACTTCCCCAATAACCTGTGAAAAGCAACCTTCTCAGCCATCCAGCGGAGAAGGCAATGGCAACGCACTCCAGTACTCTTGCCTGGAGAATCCCAGGGATGGGGGAGCCTGGTGGGCTGCCATCTATGGGGTAGCACAGAGTCGGACACGACTGAAGCGACGCAGCAGCAGTAGCAGCAGCAGCCATACAGAGCCTTCCTTCCATGTAAACCTTAGGAAAAAATCTTCGATTAAAGTTTATCAAAGACCCCACCACCTTGGACCTTAACAAAGGCATGTGCCCCAGGTCCTGTCCTGGTCTCTCTACCTGGACCCTGCCTTGTCCTCCCGCTATGGTCCCTGGAAGTGCTTTGTATCATATCCTTCGGACCTGTAAGTAACAAACTTCTCTATTTCAGTTTAGTAATAAACTTCTGTTTCACTTTCCTTTGAGATCTGATCTTTTTGTTAAACTGTGGTTAACCATCCACACCCTGGGGCTCTACTAAACAAATGTGAATTTAAGAAAGTCACCACAAACGGGGTTTTGGGGAGAGTCCTAGGGATGTCACTGGGACTGTAGGCTCCAATAAACAATGCTATTTAAACCTAAAGGCGTAGAGTTATGCTATGTTACCTGATGAGTGTGTTTTTCAAGGTGAATATACAAGATCAAAGCCTAACCCAATGCTATACATTGGCAGCTTTGATGATAATCTCTTCACTTCCTGTTTCCAGTGTCAGGAAAACCTGAGAAATAAAGTGTTAACTGTGGAGAAAAACCTTGCAATCGTTTGAATGTTTACCTGCATGCTTAGTTGCTTAGTCATGTTTGAATCTTTGTGACCCCATGGACTGTAGCCCTCCAGGCTCCTCTGTTCATGGGATTCTCCAGGCAAGAAGCCATTCCCTTCTCCAGGAGATCTTCCTGACCCAGCGACTGAATCTGGGTCTTCTGCATTCCAGATAGATTCTTTGCCATCTGAGCCACCAGTGTGTCTCCCCAAAATTCCAAAATTCCTGTTTAAACCCTATTCTCATTGTGATGGTGCTTTGAGATGAAGCCTTTCAGAGGTGATTAGGTCATGAGGGTGGAGTCGTCATAAATGAGACTGCTAAGTCACTTCAGTCGTGTCCGACTCTGTGCGACCCCAGAGACGGCAGCCTACCAGGCTCCTCTGTCCCTGGGATTCTCCAGGCGAGAACACTGGAGTGGGTTGCCATTTCCTTCTCCAATACATAAGAGTCAAAGTGAAAGTGAAGTTGCTCAGTCATGTCCAACTCTTTGAGATCCCGTGGACTGCAGTCCAGCAGGCTCCTCCATCCATGGGATTTTCCAAGCAAGAGTACTGGAGTGGGGTGCCATTCCTTTCTCTGTAAATGAGACTAGTGCTTTTATTAAAAGAGGCCAGAGATAGTTAACAAATTTGTGATGGACATGTACACACTGCTATATTTAAAATGGATAACCAATAGGCACCTACTGTATAGCACAGGAAACTCAGCTCAATGTCATATGGCAGCCTGGATGGCAGGAGAGTTTGGGGGAGAATGGATACATGTATATGTGTGGCTGAGCCACTTTGCTATTCACCTGAAACTATCACAACATTGTTAACTGGCTATACTCCAATATAAATAAAAAGTTAAAAACAAAATAGAGTCCAGAGAGCTACCTAGCCCTCTTTCTGTCATATGAAAATACAAGAAGTCAGCACTCTGCAACCAGGAAGAGGACTCTCACCAGAGCCTGACTCATCTGACACCATGATCTCATGCTTCAGCTTCCAGAAAACTGTTTGTCGCTCAGTCATATCTGTTTGTGACCCCATTGACTGTAGCCCACCAGACTCCTCTGTCCATGGGATTTTCCAGGCCAGAATACTGGAATGCATTGCCATTTCCTTCTCCAGGGGATCTTCCGGAACCAGGGATTGAACCCAGGTCTCCAACATTACAGGTGGATTTTTTTTTTCAATGCCTAATTACCACTTATTGATTGGTATATTCCTTTTAAGCACAAATGGGCTGAATAGTGGTAATGGTGTCACAATTCCTTTTATAGGACCTGCAGCACCTCAAAAAAACTGAGCAACTCAGGAAAAAAAAAAATACTAGCCTGTGTGAATGAATCTGAGTAGATTTTTATTGCAAGAACACTTGTCAGCCTTACTATAAAAGAATTTTGATTAACATATGTAAAATAGAAGAAAACCTTGTCTTAGCTCAGGTTGCTATCACAAATTACCATAGATGGGATGGCTTAATCAATAAGCCTCTGAGGCTTCCCTGGTGGCTCAGATGGTAAATAATCCACCTGCAATGCAGGAGACCTAGGTTCGATCCTTGGGTTGGGAAGACCCCTGGAGAAGGGAAAGGCTACCTACTCCAGTATTCTGGCCAGGAGAATTTCATAGACTGTACAGTCCACAGGATCACAAAGAGTCGGACACGACTGAATGACTTTCACTTCACTATGTAAGACCTTCTATTAGAAGCAAAACAAAATGACACAGTCCTTATTCTGCAATAAGTTATCTTCTACATGGGGAGACGTGACATAGGCCATCAGAATATATAATTAACAATATGAGTCAATATCATTATAATTATTATCCACTTCGTAATAATAACAAAGACGTTTATTGAGCACTTACAATATTTAGACATGCTTCTAAGTGTTTCTAAGCACACACCCTGTCATCTAAGTTTCCAAGTGAATTCCAAGAGGTTCATTGCTGTCATTATATCATTTTTACGAGCAAGTAAATAGAGAGAAAGACCAAGGAAATTGCAAAACCAACAATGATAAGTGTAATTATTAAGGAAGGAATTTGCAGTGGAGAGAGCCCTTTTAACCTGGGGACAGGTGGAAGAAAGTCTAATCTGGGGCTGAAGGTATAGGTAGGTTTCTGAAAGTGGGTAGGGGAGGGAAAGGAGAGAGGCACGAAAGAGGAGTACATTCTAACCTGAAGAAGTAGCTTGGGAAGATGTAAAAAAAAAAAAAAAAACTTAAGGTGATTTCAGGGTTACTGGGTGTACCTGAATAACTAGACAGAAGGGATCTTGGAGGGCAATATGTTGAGAGACACTCGGTGTTCATCTTTGCAATTTATTTTATGAGGCTGTGTTGGAGAGTTAAAGAGTTAGGAAATTATTATGGTGGTTTAGATGTGGGTTGATAAGTACAGAATTAGTATGGAGATACCAGGTCTGGAAATGAGGCAGCAGATGTGAGGGCGCTTTGCAGGGAATAATCAATAGGCTTTCAAAACTAATTAGATGTGAGAGCTGTGCTGGGTCTGCTTGTGAAGGATTGAATTGCTTAAGGAGTGGCCACAGGATGGAGCTCGCCATTAACTAGCATGGAATTATTGCAGCCCAGGTCTTTTAGTGAGAGAGGTTGCAGACAAAACACAGGACAGAATTCCATAGAGTTCTATGAAAATAAGGTCCTTTAACAGCAATAAATAATAATAAAAATAAAACTTTAAATAAATAAAAATTTCTACATTTCTGCTCCCAAAGCACATTTCCTGAAACAAACTGAGAGCTAGCATTTGAGTACAAATATATTTGCACTTGGACTAAGGATCATCAAACACAGATACAAATAAATTGATATTCTTTGATCTGGCAATTTTTATTTAAGAATTTATCATAAATATTAATAATAAGAACAACTCTGTATGTACATGGACATATATTTGATACATGTCCTTTTCAGTGCTACTTTAATGTAAAAACAAGATACAAATTGGGGTCTAAATTACTAATATTAGAAAACTGGTTAAATTATTTATAAAAATTATCATAATTAAAATCATGTTTTCAAGAATACTCAGGGGCACACCCCATATGTATGCTGCTGCTGCTGCTAAGTCACTTCAGTCGTGTCCAACTCTGGGCGGCCCCATAGATGGCAGCCCACCAGGCTCTGCCATCCCTGGGATTCTCCAGGCAAGGATATCATGCAATGGAAAAAGAAGATTATTAAGCATTACATAAAGTATTATTCATGTTTAAAACATATTTTAAACATGCACATGTATTGATACATGAGTACATATTCAAGTAAGTATGCATACATCAGTAAGACTTGAAGGCTGTTTATAAACAGTTATTTAAATGGATTATTTCTGGGTTTGTAGATTATGGGCTAGTTTTTAGTTTTAGTTTCTTTTTAATTTTTTTTCTAAATTCTGTGCCTTAAGAAATCACTAAAATAAAATGTTTTAAAATACACTGTATTATGTATCAACAGTAAATTACCTCTACGAAAGAAGAAAGTGTTACTCACTGTCATGTCCAATTCTTTGCAACCCCATGAACTGTAGCCCATCAGGCTCCTCTGTCCATGGAATTCTCCAGGCAGGAATACTGGAGAGTGTTGCCATTCCCTTCTCCAGGGGACCTTCTTGACCCAAGGATCGAACCCAGGTCTTCTACACTGCATGCAGATTCTCTACCAACTGAGCCACAGGGGGAAGCCCAAATTACTTCTATACTTAAGCTTAAAAATTTGCTTACAAATATTGCTGAAGCCTGGTTCATTTTGTGTAATTGAAGCTTCCCACAGGAGTTCACAAATCCATGACCTGATAAACTTTAACTGTGGTACCACTACTCTGTCCACCTTGGGCTTCTGGAGTGATGTCAGGAAGACAGTTATGACCAGTGTTGCAGGAAGTTAACCTTAACTTGAAGTACCCACCACGGGACTGCTGCACTTGAATCTACCCAAGAAGGAAATTTTATAGCCATTTGTGGTAGTAAAGCAAGAGTAAATAAGCATCTGATACATACTCAGTTAAGCAATATAGTTAGCTTAAATACAGTAACTGTTTATGGCCTGCTTTTTGTTGTTATTGTTACTTTGGTGAAAGCAGTTTGGGGACCTAGGAGGTTAGAAAGATTAAAGTTACCAGATTGTGTTCTATGCCTTTCCATCGCAGATTGGATGAGATGCTAGAAATAAGAGTTATGACAAATAAGTCCCATTGATCTAGTATTACATTTCAACTTTAGTTTATATGTAAAGATTATAGTCTTAATGATACTGTATCTAGTTTCAATTTCCAATAGCTATTGTGTTTTTTTTGCATATTCACTATGCCAAGCTCTATTTATCTAGTCATTTAATCTTCTCCACATTAATTCCAGGCAACCATAGCAGATGCTTAGAATATTCTTGCTTTACTACCACAAATGGCTAGAAAAGCTCCTACTTGGGTAAATTCAAGTGCAGCATTCCAGGCAACTATAGTTAAAACTCAACATTTGAAAAACTAAGATCATGGCATCCAGTCAGATCACTTTATGGCAAATAGATGGGGAAACAATGGAAACAATGACAGATGTTATTTTCTTGGGCTCCAAAATCACTGCAGATGGTGACTGCATCCATTAAATTAAAAGATACTCCTTGGAAGAAAAGTTATGACAAACCTAGACAGCATATTAAAAAGCAGAGACATTACTTTGATGACAAAATTCTGTATAGTCAAAGCTATGGTTTTTTCAGTAGTCATGTATGGATGTGAGTGTTGGACCATAAAGAAGGATAAATGTCAGAGAATTGATGCTTTTGAACAGTGGAGTTAGAGAAGACTCTCTAGGGTCCTTTGGAGTGCAAGGTGATCAAACTAGTCAATCCTAAAGGAAAGCAATCCTGAATATTCATTGAAAGGACTGATGCTGAAGCTCCAATACTTTGGCCACCTTATGCAATGAGCTGACTCATTAGAAAAGATCCTGATGCTGGGAAAAATTGAAGGCAGGAGGAGAAGGTGATGACAGAGGATGAGATGGTTGGATGGCATCACCGACTCAATGGACATGAGTTTGAGCAATCTTCAGGAGACGGTGAAGGACAGGGATGCCTGGCATCCATGGGGTCACAAAAAGTTGGACATGACTCAGTGACTGAGCAAAAACAAGGCAGGATTCCTTCTATACCCTCTGGACAGTCTTGCCCTAGCATTTTGTATTCATTCCATTTTACTTCTAATTTATAAATATCTCTTGAAATTATTTATTATGTCTTTTTCTATGGTCTTTATTGAAGGAACTCCCACAAGTTACACTGTTGCTGTACACTTAACTCCACTTGTAACCAATTACATCTTTTAATTCAAATGTTCTGGTGGATGGTCACTAAGGTGGTCCTGATGATCCCTGCCTTCTGGCGTTCACAAATTTGTGTGGTTGTGACTTTACGATGGCAGTGAAAATTATGCATAATGTTATATTAAGGGACTATTCTAGGAATTATCTCTAAGATATTAATTCTAGGTGTCATAATTTCCTAAAAGTTAATCAGTTTTATTCTTACCACAAAAATTATCTATGCTGGAGTTTCTGGGTGGTACAGCAGAGGGTTTTAAGAGTTTGGAAAATCTCTCTCTTGTCTTTCTAGTATAAGGTAGAACCTCACTGTGGATGAGGTTCATCCCCCCAGACTGAGTACATCCTTCATGTGGTAACAGCTCAAGAAGAAAGGCCATGCATAGGACCCTTCACTCAGCCTATTCTCCTTGCATGTCCTTCAAGCCTACTGCCACAAACAATGTTTTCTATAGCACTTGGGTGTCACTGTCAACATTTTAAATAATAATAAGGATTGTATCAGATTATTTCTGTTCAATTTTGGGGGGCTTTAAAGAAATGACCAAGTGAGAAATGCTATAATCAGACAGTTGGATGCATGGTCTTTTCTTAACCAAATCAGAGAGGTGCTCATGACCATCTTAAAGTAAGAATGGTTGGTGAAAGTCTATGACCTAGAAAAAAACTTCAAACCAGCCCTTTTTTTAGCAAGATGTGGGTGATTACTCACAGAAAAGGGCAGGATGAGGCACAAAGCAAGAACAATGCAAGATCCCAAGGCCTCCAAGATGAGAAAATCCTACCTCTTCAGTTTCTGGCCTTGTGTTCATGGAAGACATCTAGACATCGTACGATTCTCAACTGATTGTCTTTGATTTTTGTGTTATTGAAAATTAAATCAGCATCCTCATCTTGAGGTTGGGAGTGCTCACACTTGTAGGACTTTGGTCTGGGCTCTAGTTTAGACCTTCCTCCAAATTGCTCAGAGTTCCTTTACCACACACAGCCTAGTCTTTCTGACTCCAAAACTTATTTTCCATTAAATAGGTAACACAGGCATTGCTTTCAAGGTTCAAGTGAATTATAGGAGAAAAAAATTATATTTTCTACAACACACTTTGCATAATAAATGATTCAAGCTGTGAGGAAAAAACGAAGCAAAACAAAACAAAAAAGACTGAGAAAGACAGGCATAAAGAGTGATGATAAGATATACAGAGGCGGACTTTGGGTCTGGCTTGTAGGACCATAAACAGTAAGTTTTTATTGTAATTTGAACAATGGGCAATATTTAGACATAAAGATTAGAGATGCGGCAAGGCAATAGAAGAGATTGGGAAAATATTCCATAGGTAGAGTTACACTTTATTAGGAGGCACAGATAAGAAAATTATAAATAATGTTCAGGGAAGAGGAGTATATATACCCTGAGGAGTAGGGTAGATGAAGAAGAGGAAATAAAGAGCAAGAATGGAATATGAGCTTTGTTTTACAAATATTAGAGAGGTTTGAAGGCTTTTTAGAATCAAAATGATCTATCAAAGAAAATTACTTGTTAATTTGGCTGCAAAAATTAAAGGTTAATGGAGATGAGAAAGTCTGTTTTGAGAGTAAAATATCCTCAAAGTTAATGAACAAATCTACTAGAGAAGCTACATTTAGGATAAAGAAGAATGAATGATTGGATAGGTATTCAATAGAATCAAAACTGCAAAGGATTTTAGGAGTTGGCAGATGGCATTGCTGAAGGGAAGGGATTCAACGTTTTGAGCCTATTGGAAGAGATGATGCTATAAATAGTTCAGGAGGTAGAGGAAGCCTTGAGTGCTTTGGAGATTTATACATAACTTTGGTTTTGGAAATGTTAATTCTAAAGGAATGATGACAATCAAAATTTCCAACTGTGTTTCATGAGAGAGCTTAAAATGAACACTAACATAATATTTGGGCCACACACACAAAAAGTAAGCTATTATGCAATGGCCAAAATGTCATTGTGTTAAATGAGTTACTGTATTTACAGCTTGTGGTGATATTCACAATGCAAATGTCCAGCTAACAGATCTTTTTAATAGAAAAAGAATAATACTCAAAAAATATTCAATAGTTTTCTAGAGCAGTTTTTCTTTTCTTTCAGTAGGGCATGGATGGTGACATTTTTTCACTTGAAGTAATGGGATTTACTGAGATGGATAAATAACTTCTTTTTTCATGCTAGAAGTCAGAAACAACACTGACAAATAGAGAAAGAATGAGTCTGAACAAACAACAAAGTATCATAGACTATATGTGGTAAGGGAAATGAAGGAATGCAGGGAAGGGAGGAAGTCCAACTCCCTGGCATGGGAGAAAGGTAGCAATGGAAGCATCCATCACAGTGCACGAGGTATACAGAGAATATGGGAGAGAAAGGAGAAGAAGATCAAATAGAGATATTATAAGGTTCTATGAGACAAGGGTTGCAAACTCTAGAAATGACAATACTGTCATTGGGACAATATTGAGGGAGCTGGCAGTCCTTGAAATGAGGATGGAGGCCCTTAGAGAAAATGATTAACTCAGGTCATGGTATCAACAAGGGTTAACCAATGTCAGAAGATGGAAGATCAAGAGCAAGAGTACGGATAATAAATGCAACAAACAGGGTTGTAACCTCTTAGGCTTGTAAATTACCATGAACCCTCAAGAGAGGAGGAATAAATAATTTATTCTTTTCTTAAAGACATCTGTTATTCATTGTGTGTCTGTTTTTTAGTGATTTATTAAACTTGGTCATTCTCAGTTCAGTTCAGTTGCTCAGTCGTGTCCAGCTCTTTGTGACCCTGTGGACTGCAGCACAACAGGCTTCCCTGTTCATCACCAACTCCCAGAGCTTGCTCAAACTCATGTCCATTGACTTGGTGATGCCATCCAACCATCTCATCCTCTGTTGTCCCCTTCTCCTCTGCTTCAATCTTTCCCAGCATCAGGGTCTTCTCCAGTGAGTCAGTTCTTCACCTAAGGCAGCCAAAGTATTGAAGCTTCAGCTTCAGCATCAGTACTTCCAATGAATATTCAGGACTGATTTCCTTTAGGATTAACTGGTTTGATCTGGCAGTCCAAGGGTCTCTCAAGAGTCTTCTCCAACACTACACTTCAAAAGCATTAGTTCTTTATGGTGCTCAGCCTTCTTTATGATCCAATTTTAGCATCCATACATGACTACTAGAAAAACCATAGCTTTGACTATACAGACCTGCTGCTGCTGCTGCTGCTACTGCTGCATCGCTCCAGTCGTGTCCAACTCTGTGCGACCCCATAGATGGCAGCCCACCAGGCTTCCCGTCACTGGTATTCTCCAGGCAAGAACACTGGAGTGGTTGCCATTTCCTTCTATGTATAGTCAAATGTTTGGTCATTCTAAATAATAGGAAATAATATCTTTTTTAGTCATTCTCAGATAATGATTACAGGGTACTGTGTTGTCTAGTAACCACTGTATCCCTAGCACCTGGAAAAATCTTGGTCTACAGTACACACTAAATATTTTTGAATTGGTGAATGAGTGTGTCAGTGAATGACTAAATTTACTTTCAAATTCATTGTCGAACAGAAATCATGTTAGAGAATTTCTTAGTCCAAATGGATCCTAATGAATATCTTATCTTCATAATAGAGTCAAAGTAGGAATTAAACCATCCCCTCAATTATCAATGCATCAGAAAGTGAGTCTCTGACAGTTACAGATGCAAGCAGTATAGTTCTCTTCTGAAGTGTTTATAACTCAACACTTACTTGTCTACCTGATGGGGTGTGAAACACTGCAACTCACTGCAATGCTGTTTGTAACCATCTTTCAAAATATAGTAAATGATAAATGACTTTGAAATAAATGTTAATAAATGTATTTGTTTTAAATATTTGTTTTAAAACAAATATTAGAAACATAATTACTTCTATAATGGTCCTGAGGTATGTTTTCTATGATAAACAGGAAAATAGTTATCTCTGTTATCTGTAGCATCTGCTTGGAGAAGGCAATGGCACCCCACTCCAGTACTCTTGCCTGGAAAATCCCATGGACGGAGGAGCCTGGGAGGCTGCAATCCATTGGGTTGTGAAGAGTTGGACACGACTGAGTGACTTCACTTTCACTTTTCACTTTCATGCACTGGAGAAGGAAATGGCAACCCACTCCAGTGTTCTTGCCTGGAGAATCCCAGGGATGGGGGAGCCTGGTGGGCTGCCCTCTATGGGGTCACACAGAGTCAGACATGACTGAAGTGACTTAGCAGCAATACTCCTTCTAAAATATAACTAGATGAATAGATATTGGATAGTGATCAAATAGTTACAGCTCAGTGCATGGTTAAAATTAAACTGATTTAAGCTTCACATCAATCATTTTGTCTAGTTTAACCTATTTTTCTGAAACACTTTATTTTCTTTTTCTTAACTATATACCCAAAATACATTCCTTAATATTAATAGAAACAAATTTTTATTGAATATTCTATAAGGGCTCTTAATGCACTAGAGTTTTGGCTCTACATTTTGGTTCTTTTTACTTAAGCCAGCTGTATAAGGTTCCGTTTTTGTACATACAACTACTTTTAGCACAGTAGACTGCCAAAATCTACTGACTTTTTTTCATGCTGCCTACTCTATATTTATTATTCTTCTCAGAGTTTTCAAATTTAACAAATTCACAGATGCTTTCTCTGTCTAGGCTAATTTATGTAGATTTTTATAACAGTAAATATGTCTACTGACCCACTCAACACTTCCCTTCTCAGAGCTCTGGTAAACTCTCAGTGTTAAAGCATTTCTTCTTTCTCTCAGAAACTTGCCTTAGTATAATCATTTCACTACATGATGTTTGAAAACTGTTCTTAACCATGATAACATGGAGGTTAATTGGATTCGATTATTGTTTGCACAGAATTTTATGATCTCAACACATCTATTTGTTTTTTATTAAGAAGACATTTTAACTCCCATATTTGAGAAAAAAATCAATATAATTTTAAGTTTTATGATCGGCAGTACTTTGAAAGACACCTCATTGATTTTAGAGACCAATTTGGACATACGTTTGAGAATGCTGGAAACTAATATCTCAGAAGTGAAATAATTTTATTGGACCATGGCCAACTAAGTTTCTAGAAAATTAAGTTATTATTCAACAAGAATAACTTTCCATTGATAAATTTCGTACTTTCTTCCACAAATTACCCTAGGCATTTAAATTTTAAGAAAAGTATAAACTATAAAAAGAAAATTTTAAAAAATTAAAAAAAATAAAATTATGTTAGCTGTTGGGTTCAGTTCAGTTCAGTTCAGTCGCTCAGTCATGTCTGACTCTTTGTGACCCCATGAATCGCAGCACGCCAGGTCTCCCTGTCCATCACCAACTCCTGGAGTTCACTCAGACTCACGTCCATCGAGTCAGTGATGGCATTCAGCCATCTCATCCTCTGTCATCCCCTTCTCCTCCTGCCCCCAATCCCTCCTAGCATCAGACTCTTTTCCAATGAGTCAAGGTTGAAAATATAGAAATATGAATGTTTTCTAAGTTTATAAGTGGCTTGTATTAACGTGATGATTTAATATCTTTGTTTGAATTTTTCCAGTTCTAAAATTATACCTTTTTATTGACATGATGCTTCAGGATGTTATTAGAGAAAGTAGAATTGAAATATAATATCACTATTTTTAATGTTACCAGATTTAAAAGGTTTTATTCTTGGGATCAATGAGTCACATGGTAAATTCCATTTCAGTTATTCATCATGATGATTTTTTTATATTGTAAGTTCCATGTGTGCATAAATGATGCTTCTTGATCTACAGCAAAATTAAACACTTATTAAATCTATTGTCAGTCTATAATTCAGCACAGTTAATTCCACTCAGGAATTACAGTTTATGATGATATATTGAGAGAATTAACCATGACATTTCTGGGGCAAAGTTTGTGTTGGTCAAACATGATCAATGTTGGGGGTCCAAATGATACTAAGGTTATTAATTTTCCAAGCTTTGATGATAATCTGTTTTGTTTATTGTCTCATCGACTTATATTACGATGTTCTGCCTGTTATAGCTGGCATAGTATTCAATAATAATTTTCTACAAAAGCCACTTTTCTAAAGATCTTGGTACTTTTACAAACCTAACTGAGAAGCCATTCTGGTATTTCATGAACCTTAATAGAAGTTCAACTAATATTATCTATCTTTATCTTTTAGCATTCAGAAATTGTACCTACAATACCAACCAGGAATAAAATCTCAGCATTCCAAAAGAGAGTAGACTGATAACAAATCTATAATTATAGAGATGCTACAGAATGAATTAGAAAAATATTTTGCCCATGATTCTCAAAATGCAAATTTTGACACTTTACAAACATATCAGGTATTTTAACTCATTTCCAAAGGCAATTAAAATGCCAACAACATGATATATTCTGTTTCCTTTTTAGATCACTGGAATCCAGTTTTCAATAATTGATAGATGCATCCTTTAATGTTTCACTATTGCAGATTGAAATCCTATTTTCTATACCTTAGATTATGAACCTGCTTTAGTCTTGAGGATAATATTATGCTTATGCTTATCTCTAGAAAAGACTTTCTTTCTTCCAAATGGCCACTGGATTCTCATTTATTATTTTGCAGCTTTAAAGTAATATTGTGCTTAAATTATGCAGAATCTACTGCAACAGTGGACAAGTTCTCTAAAGTTATTTTCTTTAGGGACTTTACTTCTCATAAATATTCTTTTAACAGCCATCAGACTAAAACTCAATCTAGAACATACAAACTGAAAACAGAAGAAATACAGTTAGTTAGTATTTAAATAGAAGATTAATGGAGGGGAAAGAAAGAATACGCCCCTGGCTAAATGAAACAGTGAAATTGTTTTAAGTTCATAGATAAATGACTCATATAAAATACTGCACATGTAGAAATAATTTTACAGGAGTTAACAAGTAATAATTTAATCATAACATGTCATACTTGGCAATGTGGAAAATATACTTGCTATAAAAATATTCAAAACTATCAACATAGTCATAATACTGAATAGAAGGATGATTTTATTTTGTAGAACTTATTGAAAATGAGATTATAAGAAATATACAGAGACTAGTTTCAGGAGCAACCAAGTAAAAAATTCACCTGGCTCATCTATGAGCTGGTAAAGTCCAGAGTATCTGGTAAAAGAATGTGAGAGGTAGATCTAAGAAAAACTAAATAATTAGAATATTTAGTATTTCATTAAAATTGGGCATACTTAGATGCATACTAATGATAGTAATATGGCAAAATTAACTTCACAACCACAGAATTTTAACATGATTGTACAAAATATGCAAAGCTCTGAGTGGGATGACTTAATAACATAGACTGAAGTGTACTTTTTAAAATTTTGAAAACTAGTTATTGTAATTAAATAATAATAATTACCTCAAAATTCCAAAGCAGTTCACTGTTTACTTATAACACTGAAATAACTTAGAACAGGAACTGGTATACAACCAGATATGTGTTATATATATATTATATGATTATATATTATATTAATGCTATATATTATACTGTTGTACTATACATATTTATAAGTACTGTATATGTTAGTGTTGCTCTTGTTCATTTTCAAAGACTTTAAAATTTATATACGTTTTAAATGGTAGCTGTAGGTGTGAAATCAATTGCTCTAACTAGTAAGAATTTAAAAAAACAATTCCTTCAATTTAAATTGAGAAGGTCTTTAAAAAGGGAATAATGATATTGGCTTTCCTTAATATACACACAGTGTCTGATCCATATATGGTTTCTACAGATATTCCCCAGTTGGGAATCTTAGTCCTGAGAAGTTTTAAGAGAAAGTTTTCTCATAATTGTCAGTGTTTCTGAGAAGGTTTTATTTTGACCTTACTCATGGAGTGTGGGTTATACTTAGTCTGATGTCTGTCACTCACAAAGGGTCCTGTGACTTTGGGCCAGAATTCTCCATTGCAGATGAGGATGACTTGTTCCCAATTCAAAGAACATCAGTGGATAGGCGGCTTTCCTTCTAATTTCATGGATGATGAGTCTTTCAGAATGTCCTTAACAATTGAGCTTCTTTAAAAATCGAGGAATTTCAGGATTCAGAGTCTTCTAGCTAAGGACCATTTGCTCTCACACAAAGAAATAGACTCTCCATGACTGACATAGCTCTTTTCCTTCTATGAAAGGCGCTACAGAAACTAGAACAGCTTTAACAACACAATCATTGGATGACTATGTACAGACTGGTGACAGTATTAATCATTAATTCTGTTAAATCTTTGGACTGTCCTTAATGTTTCGTGAAAAAAAAACAAAGTATGTCAGAATGCTGCTCTTTCCATATTAGGGACATCTGGACCCTAGCTAGAGATCTCTGTTGCAGATGAGGATGACTTGTTCCCAATTCAAAGAATCTAGAGATCTAGAGATCTCTTGAAGAAAATTAGAGATACTAAGGGAACATTTCATGCAAAGATGGGCTCCATAAAGGACAGAAATGGTATGGACCTAACAGAAGCAGAAAATATTAAGAAGAGGTGGCAAGAATACACAGAAGAGCTGTACAAAAAAGATCTTCATGACCCAGATAATCTTGATGGTGTGATCACTCATCTAGAGCCAGACATCCTGGAATGTGAAGTCAAGTGGGCCTTAGAAAGCATCACTACGAACAAAGCTAGTGGAGGTGATGGAATTCCAGTGGAGCTATTTCAAATCCTGAAAGATGATGCTGTGAAAGTGCTGCACTCAATATGCCAGCAAATTTGGAAAACTCAGCAGTGGCCACAGGACTGGAAAAGGTCAATTTTCATTCCAATCCCAAAGAAAGGCAATGCCAAAGAATGCTCAAACTACTGCACAATTGCACTCATCTCACATGCTAGTAAAGTAATGCTCAAAATTCTCCAAGCTAGGCTTCAGCAATACGTGAACCGTGAACTTCCTGATGTTCAAACAGGTTTTAGAAAAGGCAGAGGAACCAGAGATCAAACTGCCAACATCCACTGGATCATGGAAAAAGCAAGAGAATTCCAGAAAAACATCTATTTCTGCTTTATTGACTATGCTAAAGCCTTTGACTGTGTGGATCACAAGAAACTGTGGAAAATTCTGAAAGAGATGGGAGTACCAGACTACCTGATCTGCCTCTTGAGAAATTTGTATGCAGGTCAGGAAGCAACAGTTAGAACTGGACATGGAACAACAGACTGGTTCCAAATAGGAAAAGGGAGTACGTCAAGGCCGTATATTGTCACCCTGCTTATTTAACTTATATGCAGAGTACATCATGAGAAATGCTGGGCTGGAAGAAGCACAAGCTGGAATCAAGATTGCCGGGAGAAATATCAATAACCTCAGATATGTAGATGACACCACCCTTATGGCAGAAAGTGAAGAGGAACTAAAAAGCCTCTTGATGAAGGTGAAAGTGGAGAGTGAAAAAGTTGGCTTAAAACTCAACATTCAGAAAACAAAGATCATGGCATCCGGTCCCATCACTTCATGGGAAACAGATGGGGAAACAGTGGAAACAGTGTCAGACTTTATTTTTCTGGGCTCCAAAATCACTGCAGATGGTGACGGCAGCCATGAAATTAAAAGATGCTTATTCCTTGGAAGGAAAGTTATGACCAACCTAGATAGCATATTGAAAAGCAGAGACATTACTTTGCCAACAAAGGTCCGTCTAGTCAAGGCTATGGTTTTTCCTGTGGTCGTGTATGGATGTGAGAGTTGGACTGTGAAGAAAGCTGAGCACCGAAGAATTGATGCTTTTGAACTGTGGTGTTGGAGAAGGCTCTTGAGAGTCCCTTGGACTGCAGGGAGATCCAACCAGTCCATTCTGAAGAAGATCAGCCCTAGGTTTTCTTTGGAGGGAATGATGCTGAAGCTGAAACTCCAGTACTTTGGCCACCTCATGAGAAAAGTTGACTCATTGGAAAAGACTCTGATGCTGGGACGGATTGGGGGCAGGAGGAGAAGGGGACGACAGAGGATGAGATGGCTGGATGGCATCACTGACTCAATGGACATGAGTCTGAGTGAACTCTGGGAGTTGGTGATGGACAGGGAGGCCTGGTGTGCTGCGATTCATGGGGTCGCAAAGAGTCGGAGATGACTGAGCGACTGAAATGAACTGAACTGGACCCTAGCTTGAAAGCCTGAGATGAAACATTCAAAACCACTATGCCTTTTAAAAGCACAATATAAAGCTTGTTTTCCTGGGATACACTTATATGATGATGGTAGTTTAAGGAAAGGGAAGGAGGGAAGGCACAGAAAGAAAAAATGAGAAAATTATTTCTGGAAAAAAATACATTGTTATGAATAGACTATGCAGCTGAATAATCAGTTCATTATTTCAGTTTTGTTACAATTAGCATTAATTAAATTATTTCAATTCTAGAAAAAAAAAATAAAAGCACAATATATCATAAAGACTTCAGCTTTGGGGTTTTATTTCCTCTTAAAATGAAACTTACTTTCATCAAACCAATTATAAAAAATGTAAAATGTTGTAACTGATATTTATTACCAAAAATAATAATATTCTTTACTTTTAATGATTCTATTTGCAAATGAAATCAAAACCAGTATGCATTTAAAGCTTTATTACATTTGTAAAAGATCTATCCTGACTTCCTATGAATGTACTGTACTACCTAAAATGAAATGTAACCTATAATATATGTTTATATATACATCCATGCTACCATACTTCAGTCTTATCATCCTGGTTTCAACTGAACTTTGTTGTGTGGGGGTTGGGATGATACTAAGTGTTCCCCAGAGCTAGGCCTGAAGTGAAGTCATCTCCAAATAAATGAAAGTTATTCAGGTCCAAACAGCAGAGTATCTCTACTGGAAACATCATCCAGCTAATGATAAAGGATCTGGGAAAGACTAGGCTAAATGAATGGGTTAATAAGTGAGTCCCAAACCTGGTGTAAATTCTAAACTCACAGGAGCGAACTGGGGAGTACAAGGGCCCTTAAACTCAGTCCCTTAATCTTAAACTGAAACTGACAAGAGGGTTTGGAGGAAGGGTTATTAAATTTAGAAAATGAGTATATATATATATAATGAAGTAGAGGACATCCCATTAACTTTGAATTTCAAGTAAGCAATGAGTGATTTTCTTTTCTTTTTTAGTACAAATTTGGTCCATGTAAAATTTGGGACATATATATAATAAAAAATTTATCTACCATCTTTCTGAAATTCAAAGTTAACTGCAACTCTTGTGTTTTATTTGGCAACCCTCAGGGGTTTTGGACTAAGGGAAATAAAAACAAAAACAGCTTCTGAGTACTTTTAGGACACAAACCTTCTTAGTCACTTAATACCATAGTATTCTCCTATACAACATGAATAATTAGATTAGGTTGATGACCATATAGTGAAGAAAAACAAGAACATTTACTACAGTGTCTGAGCATAGATTAAACTGAAAAGAACTATTCCAGACTTCTAACTAAAGTTTCTTATTGTCAACAACTTGAACTGTACCATTGCATAATACCTAGTACACTTCTGACTTTCTTCCTGTACCTCTTAGAACCCTGAGCACTTCCTTTTCAACAATCTGAGACTGAGGATCTTTGCACTAGTGGTAGTCCTTTTAATACATCTTTTCTTCAAGTTTTTAGCACAGCACTGTTGTGAAAGGTTTTCCATACTACTAAAAATAAACAAACAAAACCCTTGAGCTGAACTGTACATTTAATCAAAGTTTTCTCAAAACATAAATCTTGCATAATAATTAATCAGATTCTATCTCCATTAGCATTTTTTGATCCTTTTGGCATTACGTTTGTTGTTCCTCAAAGCTCTTTCTCTCTTTTTCTATGGTGAGAATGTTTTACTTAGATAGAGTGTCTGATGAACTATTGACTGAGGTTCCTGACATAGTACAGGAGACAGGGATCAAGACCATCCCCATGGAAAAGAAATGCAAAAAAGCAAAATGACTATCTGGGGAGGCCTTACAAATAGCTGTGAAAAGAAGAGAAGAGAAAAGCAAAGGAGAAAAGGAAAGATATAAGCATCTGAATGCAGAGTTCCAAAGAATAGCAAGAAGAGATAAGAATGACTTCCTCAGCAATCAATGCAAAGAAATAGAGGAAAACAACAGAATGGGAAAGACTAGAGATCTCTTCAAGAAAATTAGAGATACCAAGGGAACATTTCATGCAAAGATGGGCTCAATAAAGGACAGAAATGGTATGGACCTAACAGAAGCAGAAAATATTAAGAGGTGGCAAGAATACACAGAAGAGCTGTACAAAAAAGATCTTCACAACCCAGATAATCACAATGGTGTGATCACTATCTAGAGCCAGACATCCTGGAATGTGAAGTCAAGTGGGCCTCAGAAAGCATCACTACAAACAAAGCTAGTAGAGGTGATGGAATTCCAGTTGAGCTATTTCAAATCCTGAAAGATGATGCTGTGAAAGTGCTGCACTCAATATGCCAGCAAATTTGGAAAACTCAGCAGTGGCCACAGGGCTGGAAAAGGTCAGTTTTCATTCCAATCCCAAAGAAAGGCAATGCCAAAGCATGCTTAAACTACCGCACAATTGCACTCATCTCACATGCTAGTAAAGTAATGCTCAAAATTCTCCAAGCCAGGCTTCAGCAATATGTGAACCGTGAACTTCCTGATGTTCAAGCTGGTTTTAGAAAAGGCAGAGGAACCAGAGACCAAATTGCCAACATCCACTGGATCATGGAAAAAGCAAGAGAGTTCCAGAAAAACATCGATTTCTGCTTTATTGACTGTGCCATAGCCTTTGACTGTGTGGATCACAAGAAACTGGAAAATTCTGAAAGAGATGGGAATACCAACCAGACCACCTGACCTGCCTCTTGAGAAATCCGTATGCAGGTCAGGAAGTAACAGTTAGAACCGGACATGGGACATGATCCTCTACATAGAAAACCCTAAAGATTCCACCAGAAAATTACTAGAAATAATCAATGACTATAGTAAAGTTGCAGGATATAAAATCAACACACAGAAATCCCTTGCATTCCTATACGCTAATAATGAGAAAACAGAAAGAGAAATTAAGGAAACAATTCCATTCACCATTGCAACGGAAAGAAAAAATACTTAGGAATATATCTACCTAAAGAAACTAAAGACCTATATATAGAAAACTATAAAACACTGGTGAAAGAAATCAAAGAGGACACTAATAGATGGAGAAATATACCATGGTCATGGATTGGAAGAATCAATATAGTGAAAATGAGTATACTACCCAAAGCAATTTATAGATTCAGCGCAATCCCTATCAAGCTACCAACAGTATTCTTCACAGAGCTAGAACAAATAATTTCACAATTTGTATGGAAATACAAAAAACCTCGAATAGCCAAAGCGATCTTGAGAAAGAAGAATGGAACTGGAGGAATCAACCTACCTGACTTCAGGCTCTACTACAAAGCCACAGTTATCAAGACAGTATGGTACTGGCACAAAGACAGAAATATTGATCAATGGAATAAAATAGAAAGCCCAGAGATAAATCCACGCACATATGGACACCTTATCTTTGACAAAGGAGGCAAGAATATACAATGGATTAAAGACAACCTCTTTAACAAGTGGTGCTGGGAAATCTGGTCAACCACTTGTAAAAGAATGAAACTGGACCACTTTCTAACACCATACACAAAAATAAACTCAGAATGGATTAAAGATCTAAACGTAAGACCAGAAACTATAAAACTCCTAGAGGAGAACATAGGCAAAACACCCTCCGACATACATCACAGCAGGATCCTCTATGACCCACCTCCCAGAATATTGGAAATAAAAGCAAAAATAAACAAATGGGACCTAATTAACCTTAAAAGCTTCTGCACATCAAAGGAAACTATTAGCAAGGTGAAAAGACAGCCTTCAGAATGGGAGAAAATAATAGCAAATGAAGCAACCGACAAACAACTAATCTCAAAAATATACAAGCAACTCCTACAGCTCAACTCCAGAAAAATAAACGACCCAATCAAAAAATGGGCCAAAGAACTAAATAGACATTTCTCCAAAGAAGACATACAGATGGCTAACAAACACATGAAAAGATGCTCAACATCACTCATTATCAGAGAAATGCAAATCAAAACCACTATGAGGTACCATTTCACACCAGTCAGAATGGCTGCGATCCAGAAGTCTACAAATAATAAATGCTGGAGAGGGTGTGGAGAAAAGGGAACCCTCTTACACTGTTGGTGGGAATGCAAACTAGTACAGCCACTATGGAGAACAGTGTGGAGATTCTTTAAAAAACTGGAAATAGAACTGCCCTATGATCCAGCAACCCCACTGCTGGGCATACACACTGAGGAAACCAGAAGGGAAAGAGACACGTGTACCCCAATGTTCATCGCAGCACTGTTTATAATAGCCAGGACATGGAAGCAACCTAGATGTCCATCAGCAGATGAATGGATAAGAAAGCAGTGGTACATATACACAATGGAGTATTACTCAGCCATTAAAAAGAATACATTTGAATCAGTTCTAATGAGGTGGATGAAACTGGAGCCTATTATACAGAGTGAAGTAAGCCAGAAGGAAAAACACCAATACAGTGTACTAACGCATATATATGGAATTTAGAAAGATGGTAACGATAACCCTGTATACGAGACAGCAAAAGAGACACTGATGTATAGAACAGTCTTATGGACTCTGTGGGAGAGGGAGAGGGTGGGAAGATTTGGGAGAATGGCATTGAAACATGTAAAATATCATGTAGGAAATGAGTTGCCAGTCCAGGTTCGATGCACGATGCTGGATGCTTGGGGCTGGTGCACTGGGACGGCCCAGAGGGATGGTATGGGGAGGGAGGAGGGAGGAGGGTTCGGGATGGGGAACACATGTATACCTGTGGCGGATTCATTTTGATATTTGGCAAAACTAATACAATTATGTAAAGTTTAAAAATAAAATAAAATTAGAAAAAAAAAAAAAAAGAACCGGACATGGAACAACAGACTGGTTCCAAATAGGAAAAGGAGTACGTCAAGGCTATATATTGTCACCCTGCTTATTTAACTTCTATGCAGAGTACATCATGAGAAACGCTGGGCTGGAAGAAACACAAGCTGCAATCAAGATTGCCAGGAGAAATATGAATCACCTCAGATATGCAGATGATACCACCCTTATGGCAGAAAGTGAAAAGGAACTAAAAACCTTCTTGATGAAGGTGAAAGTGGAGAGTGAAAAAGTTGGCTTAAAGCTCAACATTCAGAAAACAAAGATCATGGCATCTGGTCCCATCACTTCATGGGAAATAGATGGGGAAACAGTGAAAACAGTGTCAGACTTTATTTTGGGGGGCTCCAAAATCACTGCAGATGGTGACTGCAGCCATGAAATTAAAAGATGCTTACTCCTTGGAAGAAAAGTTATGACCAACCTAGATAGCATATTGAAAAGCAGAGACATTACTTTGCCAACAAAGGTCCATCGAGTCAAGGTCATGTATGGATGTGAGAGTTGGACTGTGAAGAAAGCTGAGCGCTGAAGAATTGATGTTTTTGAACTGTGGTGTTAGAGAAGACTCTTGAGAGTCCCTTGGACTGCAAGGAGATCCAACCAGTCCTTTCTGAAGGAGATCAGCCTTGGGATTTGTTTGGAAGAAATGATGGTAAAGCTGAAGGTCCAATACTTTGGCCACCTCATGCGAAGAGTTGACTCATTGGAAAAGACTTTGATGCTGGGAGGGATTGGGGGCAGGAGGAGAAGGGAATGACAGAGGATGAGATGGTTGAATGGCATCACTGACTCGATGGACATGAGTCTGAGTGAACTCTGGGAGTTGGTGATGGACAGGGAGGCCCGGGGTGCTACGAGTCATGGGGTTGCAAAGAGTCGGACACAACTGAGCCACTAAACTGAACTGAATTGAACAGGAGATGAATCATCTGGATGTCCATTTCTATGGGCGACAATTGAGGTGTGACTGTAACCCAACTTAGACACAAAGATACAGATAAAGACAACATTCTAGAAAGGGAGAGCAATTAGGTGGATCAAGCTTGTGTTCTGAATGGGCTTGAGGAACAGAGCTGTTCTGAAATTCAGTTGGCCAAACTATCACAGAAGAAATTCCTGTCTTATCAGCATCACCGAGTTACAGGTGTTCTTAGTTAAAGCAGTTTAACCCATAAATTTTATATTATTTTATATCAAGGTTTTATGAATTACCTTTGGTTTTCCTTGAATTATATTCCAAAGTTCTTGCTGTAATCTTCCCAGGTAAGAAGTATCAAGATAATCATATAGTTTAGTTGTTGAAGATGGAATCTCAAAGCAAATGTCCTGGATTAGAATTTGAGCTCTATAAAATAATTGGACTAGAACAAGTTATTTTACTTTGGAATGCCTCTCTTTTCCCATTTTTGAAATGGTGATATTTCTAATAACAACACCTGCTTTGTAGAATTGTTGAAAAAAATTCAATGAACTGATATATAGAAAGCTAACATTACATTTTCTGAAACATAGTAAATCCTCAATAAGTCAATAATGATAATTATTATCAATTTTCTCAAGGAGTAGTATCTAGTATCCGTTCTCAAGGAGTAGTATCTACCAACAATAATAGTAAAACAATAACTTACACACATTGCCTACTGACAATACATGGGATATTTTTCCAAGTATCTTGTGAATAGTAACATTTTTATTTTCTATTCATTCAACAGATATTTGAGTGACTGATTGGTGCAGGCTCTGTTATAGGTGCTACATATAGAAAACTGTGACAAAAACACTTGCTACAGTGATTTTTTTTTTCTACTGGACTAAACAGAACATTAAGCAATGGTTGAATTTTTAATGTATTAATGATATATAGAACAATAAAGCAGACCAAATGAAAGGTTTATTGGAATCCCTTTCATATAGGCTGGTCAAGAGAAGTTGTCTCCCAGACAGTGAAGTTTGTGGAGGGTTCTGATGGAAATGCAGAGTAAACAGTTGTGATATAGGGGAGGAATGCTCCTGGCCAAAAGAGCAGAATGTTCAGGTTCCTGAAGGAAGGTCTGCTCGGTTTGCTTGTGGAGCACCAAGGAGGCCATTGTAGCGTGGTTGGAAACGTAGGGGGAGGAAGCAAGGAAGGTTTAACCCATGGCCCTACCCACTCCTTGATTTCAGAGTTCTATCTTCATGAATTGTGAGGCAGCACATCTGATTTTTTCAGTCGCCTAGCGTGTGGCACTTTGCTACAACAGTCCTGAGTGACTAAACTCCTCTGGTCTGTCCGCTGTCTTAGCTCAAGTGGAGAAGGTAAACACGATTCTTAGTAATACAGAAGGTAAATTGTTTTTAACAACTGCATATAGATTTCTTTAGCAAAAATGTGGATAACAAGCCATAGCTTGAATAACACTATAAATAATCAGTTTTAACTATAGCAGATAAGATATGAGAGCTTAACTTTTTTCTTTTTAATATACAACATCTATTGAGTTTTTACTACATGTTGCATACCACGCTACATTCACTAACTAGTATTGCTTTGAAAATTCCAGAATTAGGCACCATTTATGTTTTTTTCATTTTTACATATGAGATGTTAAGTGACTTGTTTTGTCCATTTTGGTGGCAACCTTTGGACCCAGGCAATCTGACCCATCACTGCTGTGCATAACCAATGCTCTCTGCTTCATTCGGTCTCAGAAACTGTGTGAGGAGCTACATTTTTAGTGGACAATGAGATCCCCTTGGCTCTTAATTCCAGACTTCTAAAACTTGTTTTCTCTAGTCTTTTCTTTTTGTTACCTATCTTTAATTTCTTTGCCTGCAGTTTGCTTTCAGTTCCATCAGCTATTTTGATGTCTGTTTAATACTGAATTAGCATTCCAACAATCTTTCTGCCAGTGCTAAATTGGCTCATTTTCCCTTCAACAGTTCAGTAGACTGACCGTGCATTGCAGCCTGTGTGGTTTGTTAAATTGAATCATTTGTGCTGTTATTTATGTTTATTATCAACTGTTATTTACATGGCTAGCTGTAATCTTGATTTACAATGATAGCATTAATTGACTGCATTTGACTGCACCTTAAGTCTACATACTTGGCTTATAAATTTTCAGAATTTTGTTGTTTTGTTTAGCGTGGGAGGCTCATGAACATTTTTGCAAGACTGCTCTATCAGTGTTGTTCTCACTAATTGGCTGTATGTGGTGTAGAGCTTAACCTTACAGAAAGGTTTATAGTTTTTTGCCAAAACAAAATTCCCCGTTTTCCCTTCTTAGTGTTTACCTCTCCCGTTGCTTTCTAAATCACGAGGCCATGAGACCACTGGTTTCCACTCATGGCCAGATGAAGTCACCAGTCATTCACAAACATGAGTTTCCATGAACGTCTAACTCAAGCTAATGGAAAAGGCAGAGATCAATAGGATTACAATAGCTTTTCCATAAGCCCTCTGCATCTATTTTAATAACTGACATTAATACCTAGGTATCCACACCAGTGCTTGGCACCTAAGTTGTGTCAGAAACACCTGTAGGGTTTTTTTTAATTAATTAATTTTAATTGGAGGCTAATTACTTTACAATATGTAGTGGGTTTTGCCATACATTGACATGAACCAGCCATGGGTGTACATGTGTTCCCCATACCACACCCCCATCCCACTTCCTTCCCCATCCCATCCCTCAGGGTCATCCCAGTGCTCCAGCCCTGAGCATCCTGTTTCATGCATCGAACCTGGACTGGTGATCTATTTCACATATGGTAATACACATGATTCAATGCTATTCTCTCAAATCATCCCACCCTCCTCTTCTCCCAAAGAGTCCAAAAGTCAGTTCTTTACATTGGTGTCTCTTTTGCTGTCTTGCATATAGGGTCATCATTACCATCTTTCTAAATTCCATATATATGTGGAGTTTTTAAAAGAATATATGTGGCCAAGAACTTTATTCTGCTGTTGTAGGGCAATGGGGTGGGGATGGATGTTGGCAAATGTGCTTGTAAATTCTATCACTGATGAATCTAATGCAAAACTGAGAAGACTCCCTGTCCATAGTATGAAGGCAAATTGAGGAAGAGGATGTGAAAACACATTTTGAGAATCCTGGCCCATTCTGGAAAACTAGCTGAGCAGACTATTCATTTTACCTATAAACATAATACAGGTCAACTCATTTGTCTACTAGTATATCTGGTTTGAGCAGAAGATTAAATAATCATTTTTTAGAGTAAAAATAAACAAAATACCATTCTATCTAATGTTACAATGATTTCCATTTGATAAAATATGTCCTGTGCAATTTTACCTAGCTTATATGTGTTGTGCTTTGTACTGAGTACAATGAACCCTGATAGGTAAAAAATAGGAGAGATGTACCAAATCCATGGATTGAAAAACTCAGCAAGTTAACGATACCAAATCTCTCCAAACTGATATACATTGAACACAATTTCTGTAAAGATCAGACCATGGATTTTAGAAGACACTATATTGTAAGCTTAATTAAGGCATTGGTATTATTAGAGGGATAGATTTTTTTTTTCTGATTTATTTTTCTTTCTGCAACCAAGATGAGGATATCTTATTTCTCTGAACAGCTTTCTTTTGGCATTTGTAATCAGCTTGGTATTGTGAGTATGAAAATGTTTAACTATGAGGACCAATTATATTATATGGTAGCCTTTTCTTTCAGCATTTTAAATATTCAAGTGATTATTTCAATGTGACAATATTTTGCTACTTGACTATAATTATTGCTTTGTTTTTCACTGCTGATATACATTTGTTAACAAATTATAGGAATATACTTTTTAAAATTAAATTTTAAGATCAAATTTTAAATTTGTTGGCCATATTAATTTGAAGTTGTGGTGAAAATGTGAAAAATTTTATTACATGAAAAGGCAAATTTGGTTTTATAAATTATCATTTGGGTAATGCTTGCAAATGTCTACTCTAACTAATAGGGCTTCCCTGGTGGCTCAGTGGTAAAGAATCTGCCTGCAGTGCAGGAGAAATGAGTTTGATCCCTGGGTTGGGAAGATCCCCTGGAGAAGGGAATAGCAACCCAACCCAGTATTCTTGCCTGAGAAATCCCGTGGACAAAGGAGACTGATGGGCTACAGTCAGTGGGGTGCAAAAGAGTCAAACATGACTTAGTGACTAAACAATAACTTTAATTAATAAAATTCTAGATTTACAAGATTCTAAAAGCTATTTTTCCATACCTTCTCTAAAGAGTTGCCACTTATCTTCAGTTCAATTCAGTTCAGTCGCTCAGTTGTGTCCAACTCTTTGCCACCCCATGAATCGCAGCACGCCAGGCCTCCCTGTCCATCACCAGCTCCCAGAGTTCACTCAGACTCACGTCCATTGAGTCAGTGATGCCATCCAGCCATCTCATCCTCTGTCGTCCCCTTCTCCTCCTGCCCCCAATCCCTCCCAGCATCAAAGTCTTTTCCAATGAGTTAACTCTTCGCATGAGGTGGCCAAAGTATTAGGTAAAAATAATCTGTAAATTCAACCAAATAATATCACTTCTCCATCCTGTATTCTCCACTTCATCTAACTGCTAGATGTTGGATTTTGTGTAAAAGAGCAGTCTTTAAGACTCTGCTTTTAAAACTGTGATAATATGGTCATCTTTCAAGCTAATTGCTTGAAAAACTTGCTCAAATGTAGATTCCCTGGACCCACCTCAAGCTTACTAAGTCCAAATCTCTGGGAATGGGCCCCCAGTTCATTGTTTTTGAAAGATCTTCACACAATTCTTATCTGTTCTAAATTTTGAGACTTACTCCACACAATATTCTTTCTTTAAACTCTATACAAAATATTTTCTACTCTGTAGACTCTATAGCACTTACTAATGAAATTATGCATCCTCAGATCAACTTGACAATTAATAGTTATTCTATTGCCGTTTGTTGAAACCGTGGCTCATTTGCCACCTCCGTGCACATTTGTCAAAAAAAAAAAAAAATACTAAGAACATGAGATGAATTGGACATGATTTTAACTACAAATGCCCATATTCTTTGATTATTCATTTGTATGAAATTCTATTTAGACCAACCTAGTTTTCAAAAATAAGAAAATATGAGAAGCATAAAATCTAGGAGAAAGCAGTGAATGAATTTAGATTGTTTTTCTTGATGTAAATCTTTCACAAAGCACAAAAAGAGTTAATGCACACTAGTAAGAAAGTATATGTTCCTTTTCTATCTCACTGTACAGTTTCATTTCCCCTTATTATCTATAGCAGGTTTTGTGCAAATTTGTTATTATACAGATTCTCAAGGGAGGAAGTAGAATGCTTTGGTTTCTGTGGCTTCAGTGGCCACCTTCATACATTGTGACTTGTTTGTATGCATGTGAAAACCTGCTTAAACACAGGTTCAATACTGACACCTAGTTTTAAAGTTTAAAGGATGTAATAGCAACAAATTAGTGTAAAGGTGCAGAAGATTCATCATAGTTTTACTCTGAAATGGGGTAGCTACATTTACAACTGGATTATTTTATTTTGCAACTGTATTAAATAATTATTTAATTAATAAATAACTTAATATTATAACTTAATAAATACATATGTGTGTGCTAATTTGCTTCACTCATGTCTGACTCTTTGAGACCCTGTGGACTGTAGCCTTCCATGCTCTTCTGTCCATGGGATTCTCCAGGCAAGAGTACTAGAGTGGCCCCCTGGACTACATGGACCAAATTCAGACTTAAATTGAAGAAAGTAGGGAAAACCACTCCACCATTCAGGCATGACCTAAATCCAATCCCTTATGATTATACAGTGGCAGTGACAAATAGATTCAAGGTCTTAGATCTGATAGACAGAGTGACTAAAGAACTATGGAGGAGGTTTGTGACACTGGACAGGAGGCAGTGATCAAAACCATCCTCAAGAAAAAGAAATGCAATAAAGCAAAATGGTTGTCGGAAGAGGATTTACAAATAGCTGAGGAAAAAAGAGAAGCTAAAGGCAAAGGAGAAAAGGAAAGATATATCCATTTGAAAGCAGAGTTCCAAAGAAGAGCAAGGAGAGATAAGAAACCTTGCAAGTGAACAATGCAAAGTAAAAGAGGAAAACAAAAGAATGGGAAAAACTAGAGATCTCTTCAAGAAAATTAGAGATGCCAAGGGAACATTTCATGTAAAGATGGGCATAGTGAAGAAAAGAAATGGTATGGACCTAACAGAAGTAGAAGATATTAGAAAGAGGTGGTAAGAATACACAGAACTATACATAAAAGACCTTAATGACCCAGATAACCATGATGGTGTGATCACTCACCTAGAGCCAGAAATCCTGGAATGCAAAGTCAAGTGGGCCTTAGGAAGCATCACTACTAACGAAGCTAGTGGAGATGATGGAATTCCACCAGAGCCATTTCATATCCTAAAAGATGATGCTGTGAAAGTGCTGCACTCAATATACCAGCAAATTTTAAAAACTCAACAGTGGCCGCAGTCGGACTGGAAAAGGTCGGTTTTCATTCCAATTCCAAAGAAAGGCAATACCAAAGAATGTTCAAACTACCACACATTTGCACTCATCTCACACATTAGCAAAGTAATGCTCAAAATTCTCCAAGCTAGTCTTTAACAGTACGTGAATGGAGAACTTCCAGATGTTCAAGCTCGGTTTAGAAAAGGCAGAGGAACCAGTGATCAAATTGCTAACATCCTTTGGATCATAGAAAAAGCAAAAGAATTCCAGAAAAACATCTACTTCTGCTTTATTGACCATGCCAAAGGCTTTGACTGTGTGGACCACAACCAACTGTGGAAATTCTTGAAGAGATGGGAATACCAGACCACCTGACCTGCCTCCTGATAAATCTGTAGCAAGTCAAGAAGCAACAGTTAGAACCAGACGTTGAACAATGGACTGGTTCAAAATTGGGAAAGGTGTACACCAAGGCTGTATTTTGTCATCCTGGTTATTTAACTTATTGCAGAGTACATCATAAGAAATGCCAGGCTGGATGAAGTACAAGCTGGAATCAAGATAGCCAGGAGAAATATCAATAACCTCAGATATGCAGATGACATCACTCTAATGAGAGAAAGCAAAGAGGAACTAAAGAGACTTCTGATGAAAGTGAAAAAGGACAGTGAAAAAATTGGCTTAAAGCTCAACATCCAAAAAACGAAGATCATGCCATCCAGTCCCATCACTTCATGGCAAATAGATAGGAAAACAATGGAAATAATGAAGAATTTATTTTTGGGGGATCCAAAATCACTGCAAATAGTAACTGCAGCCATGAAATTAAAAGATGCTTGCTTCTTGGAAGAAAAGCTATGGCCAACCTAGACAGCATATTAAAAAACAGAGACATTACTTTGCAGACAAATGTACATCAAGTCAAAGCTATGGTTTTTCCAGTAGTCATGTATGGGTGTGAGAGATGGACCATAAAGAAAGCTGAGTACTGAAGAATTGATGTTTTTGAACTGTGGTGTTGGAGAAGACTCTTGAGAGTCCGTTACACTGCCAGGAGATCAAACCAGTCAATCCTAAAGGTAGTCCTGGATATTCATTGCAAGGATTGTTGCTGAAGCTGAAGTTCCAATATTTGGTCACCTTATGCAAATAATTGACTTACCGGAGAAGTCCCTGATGCTAGGAAAGATTGAAGGCAGGAGGAGAAGTGGATGACAGAGGATGAGATGGTTGGACGGCATCACTGATTCAATGGACATGAGTTTGGGCAAGCTTTGGGAGTTGGTAATGGACAGAGAAGCCTGGTGTGCTACAGTTCATGGGGTAACAAAGAGCCAGAGATGACTGAGTAATTGAACTGAACTGAACTTCCCACCCCAGGCATTCATACGTGCTATGAATTATCTGGAATGTCCTTGATTTCCCTAACTTTTCACCAAATTGCAGCTTATATTTCACTTCCTTGGACTCACACCTCAATTCTCTCATTTAAACTTATAAAACCATACTTATTTAAAATAGGTGGTTTTTCAAATTACTTTTGGCATTCATTATTTTCATGTATATATGTATTTATAACTTAATAAATACATATGTGTGTGCTAATTTGTTTCACTCATGTCTGACTCTTTGAGACCCTGTAGACTGTAGCCTGCCATGCTCCTCTGTCCATGGGATTCTCCAGGCAAGAGTACTGGAGTGGGTTACCATGCTCTCCTCCAGGGAATCTTCCCAATCCAGGAATCAAACCTTATGTCTTAAGTCTGCTGCATTGGCAGGCAGGTTCCACTCTTCCCAGGTGGTGCTAGTGGTAAAGAACCCTGTTGCCAAAGCCGGCAGCAGGAGAGAGATGGGGGTTTGGATACCTGGGTCGGGAAGATCCCCTGGAGCAGGATATGGCAACCAACTCTGTTATTCTTGCCTGGAGAATCCCATGGACAGAGGAGCCTGGTGGGCTACAGCCCATAGGGCCTCAAAGAGTCAGATACCACTGAAGTGATTTAGTATGGCATAGCACCTGGGAAGCCCTAATAAGTACATATTTTTGTATAATTAAATATATTAATTTATAATTTTTGTCTTCCTGCTAAAGTCTAAGTTTCATAAAACCTAGTCTGTATTTTTTCACATTGTATACCTACAATTTGTTGTAGATTCTAGAAATACAAAGTTTTAAATAATTATTGTTTGTTGGATAAATAGATGGATTAAATGAATAAACAACTAAGATAAACTTTACTTCCTTCTTTAACATCTCACAAATAGCATATGATGATACATCTATGACATGTGTTGCATGATATAAAGCCAAATAATATGCAGCATTTAAGAATTCTGAATTTGTTCTAGCAAGTTAATGTAACCACATTGTAAATTGCTTAGAGCTATCCATTTACAAAATAAAGCTACAAATGTGAAAAACAAAATGATTCCAATTTTAGAAAAGAACATTTTGATTGAGAACATTAACATTTACAAAGACACTTATTTTCAATTTTTAACAAGAAGACTAAATGGCAATATGTACTCTTGCTTTGTGTATAAAGGTGTACATGGTTGATTCTACTTATGTGCTACAGTGAGCATATTATACACACACTTAAAGAAAAAAAAAATACTTTGAATCCAATTGCTCTCATTTCTCCATCTCAGCCCAGGATATGGTGTAATAGAGTCAGGATCTGTTTAGTGACACTGTGACTTCTGCTTTATATGTTATAAATTTTCATCCTGACATCCGTGTAAGGTGGTGCACCCTACTTGGTAAACGACGCTTGTCTAAGGACAAGATGATTAGAAAGAAGGATTTTTCAAGGTGGCAAGTTCAAGGTTGGCTTTCACAGGTATCTGATTCCAATTCACATACCTTGGTCCACTAAACCAGTCTGCCTATATATATATATATATATTTTTATAAGCATCGCTGAAGCCATACACTTCAATCCTGAACTCAAGTTAAACATCTCGAGGAATTTTCCAGGCTTTACACTTTAGCCTTTGTGTGTTTTGAAGCTTAAATTATCGACCTTAGTTTTCTGTGTCAAAAAAGGCCAAGCAAGTACTTGTGAGATTTTACCTTTTTTTTTTTTTTTTTGTAGATAAAAAGAGACCAGGTGGCAAGGAGGTTTTTGGAGATTTTTCTTGTTAGCTCTCTGTTATTAAACAAGTCCTCTACTAAACAGAAAGTTTAGGAATTTGGAAAAATTTGGAAACTCAGTTATCTTGAAGGTGTGACATTAGAAAGCCAAGTTGAAGGTTAGAATATGTAAGGACCTGTTAATGATATTTGTCTTTATATCGCACAAGAATATAAACCACATTCTGGGTAACTTAGAAGTGTATTACCTTTTATGATCTTTCCTATTCTTTCCTTACTGGGTTTCTGCAGTTTATTATCAAGCAAAAAAAAAAAAAAAAAACACACACACACAACCAAACAAGCAAAAAAAAAACAAAAACAAAAACTGATCAATAGAAAATGAGGCTACCACCTAAAGAGCTATGTCTATCAATTATAGGAGCGGTTGAAGAGCTTCATGTTATGTCTCTTCCTAATCTAATTCTATTTTAGTGAATTTTAATGTTTGGCCAAAAACAAAAACCTGAACTCTACTGTTATAGATTTGGTTATTTGCTCAGTTGTGTTCTACTGCTTGTGACTCCGTGGACTGTAGGCTGCCAGGTTCCTCTGTCCGTGGAATTTCCAGGCAAGAATACTGGAGTAGGTTGCCATTCCCTTCTCCAGGGGATCTTTCCTGATACAGGGATTGGACTTGAATTTCTTGTACTGCAAGCAGATTCTTTATTGTCTGAGCCACCATGGTTTGGCAAAATGGTTATTTAACAGGGATTAGAAATGTTACTTGGCCAATAAGAGCATTCTATTGGTGTAAGTTTCATCCATAACCAAATGACCTGCCCATTAATAATGAAGCAGTTTTTCCTGCCACTGTAACAGCCAGTTTATTGATAGAGTTGGTTAAACAAGCATATAAGTACACATATATTTGGGTTATCTTAAAAACAGTTATATTTTTCTTTATTGAATCTAAAGTTTTGTTTTGGTTACCACAGATTGATCTTTGAATCACATATGCCCACTTCAAATATCTCCATAAACTAGATTTTTTGGCAGTAGGAAATGATAATATATTTTATCTACCACAAATTTTCCAATTACTAATGACTTGAAGGAGGGTTAGAGGATAAGCAATTAGAGGCCAGCTTAAGGAGTTGAGAAACTTTTAAGTGGTCATTTTTTCCCCTTTTTTGTTTCAAATCTAACAAAAAAAAAATTGTGAAGGAAACAACCTCTAACATATTTTTAAATTTTACATGTCTCCAGAGTTGGTTTCTGGAAGCTTTCCTTAAATAAAGTGCCATAAAAGTGCAAATGCCTTCTTTAGCCTTTTATTAAGTTAATTGTTTTGGTGATGGTGGGAGAGAAAATCAAGATAGAGAGTATTTTGAAATGTATTTGCAAGTATGGGAGAGCTGCCAGTCTTATATTAAATGTTTTAAAACATTTTATCTGCTGGACTGAAACATTGGATAGAAAGTTAAACAATACTCATAGGCATCATGAGATCAATAAAACGTCCCAAGATTTGGCAAAATATGCTTATTTTGCATTTCCTATATTGAATTAATGAATACTACTACCACTGCTCGCATCTCTATCACCACTCTGGTTCCTACTATTATCAAGTTAATAACTAATTTTAGTATTACTTTAATCATAAACAAGTCGTGAGTCTAAATATTTTCCATACAAGTTATTTATTCCTCACACATATTATAAAGGTGGGCATTTTCATTAGATGTATATTTCAGATATTGTAACAGAGAATTAACTTTTCACCATATTTAGAGCTGAGGCTTTAACTAAAGTTTTCCTGACATTTAAATCTGAATTTTAATCGCTGGGTTGATTGATCTACTAAATTCCAAGGGGTCAGAGTAATAAAAGTGGGTGGCAGAATTCTGATAGCAGAGACCACTAATATGGAAACATGTTTCTTAAATCTTGCTGTAAGATCAAGTGGGGAACTTATTAGAAAGGTATAATCTCAAGCCCCACTCAAACTTCCTGAATCAAAATTTGCATTTTAATAAGATTCATGGATGAAAGTAAATGTTGAATCTATCTTTTTAAAGGTCTTTTTAACAGAATATTTTGAAAAATATAATTCAATTTTTCACTGAAATTACAGTTCCTGTATTTATGTGATTTTCTCAACAGAATAGGCTACTGTACATTTTATTTACTCACTGACTCTTTTATTTTGATTTATTTATTCAATAGTCCTTATTTGTACACCTATTTTGTGTAAGATGTTTAAACATTTTATAGGATATTGAGATGAACAAAAGTTTTAATTCCTTTAATAAAGGAGGTAAATGTGAAAAGTTATTTCAGGTGCCATTTAATAAATACTACTGGTAAAATAAAGTTTAGGCACAGGTAGTATTTTTGCACTCTGGGAATTTATCAAAGAAAACTTCATAAAGGAAGTATTTCTTATCAACCAATAAATGAAATCTGGGGAGAATATTTTCTTTGTGTACTTATTTCCTCTGGTAACATCTTCTAATCTCTATTCTTAATTTACACAGCCCAAATGAACAAGATTTACCATTTTATTGATTTTGAAATCCATTTTCAACTTCGGTGAAAATTCAAGTAACATTTTATCTCTTCTTATGTGGTATCTCTCTTGCCCTTAGCTACTTCTTTTTAGATATAACTTAAATTTTTCTGAATTTAGAATTCTGGAATTTTTTCAGACTCCAAAAATCTAAACACTCTTAGGAGTCAAGAGTTGACTTTTTTATGTCATCTTTCCTTTGGCAAATAGCACAAAATTTAAATAGAGGAAGAGAAATTTTACTGAAAATGTAAAGTATTTAGTTCTTAGAACTTCACATACACTAGATAATCCAGATTAAGTAGCAACAGTTACCGCTTGGTGAATATGATGCTATTGGTAGGTTGGATTTTACATATTTATATAATTTCAGAGAATATGCTCACTGCCTATATAAATGTTCATAAGTCTCTCCTTTGAACATCCTATGAAACTATCAGGAAACAAATATTGTGACACAGGTATATTCTAGTGATAAACTATGGATTTTAAGATCTCAGTGATTACACTGGCAATGAGTTTAGATGAACAAGAGTCCCATGCGGGAGACTGAATTTGATCTTTTTCTTCAAATGCATAGGATTTGTTATAGGAAAAGTGTACATTTTAAAGGAGGACACAAAGATGAAGAAGCATGAAAAAAAAAAAACAACAGTTTAGAGAGAGAATATATAGAGACCAGTATTACTATGGCAAAGACCAGCCACACCACAACAAAATACTGAGGGAGACGTGATGTCAATATTTTAAAAGAAATTTTAGTAGAAAATTACTATGTATATTCATTAGTGTAGTATCATTTATGACTCTTTAAATATATTAATGTTTATTATGTAATAATTCTGACTTCATATTTTTATCTAACATTTTTTCCAACATTTATCTATATTAACCCACTTAGGTAAAATTCATTTTCATGATTTGTAATTCTTTGATATATTATCCCAGATTAGAGGCTTTGGCTTTATTTACAATTGTTTTGCTATAATAAAGCTACAATAAACATTGTGTCATATGTGCCAAACTTTGTACCTTGGAAATATGAATTAGAAGACATGAACTTTATTAGATGTTTACCAAATTTAACACCTTCACTTGAAATTGCTCTAAGAAAACGTTTCAACATGTTGTAGTCTCACCAGCAATGTATATGTGTTTGTGTTTGTCCATACCTTTTCCATACTCAGTATCATTACTCTTTTTAATAAACCAGAACAAAGTCAGAGGGCTGGCATCAACTGACTGTAAGATATACTACAAAGGTCCAGTAATCAAGACAGTGTGGTATTGTCAAAGATATTAGAAAAATAGATCAGTGAAACTGGTCCCCAAAATAGACACCCCCCCTAACATATACTCAGCTAATCTTTGACAAAGGAGCAAAGGCAATACAATAGAACAAAGGCGGTCTTGTCAGCTAATGATAATGAAATAACTGGACAACACAGGCAAAAAAAAAAAAAAAAATCTAGACAAAGAACCAATATTTTTTACAAAAATAAACCCAAAATGGACCTAAAGGTAAAACACAAAGCTATAAATCTTCTACAAGAAAATGTAGAAGACCTGGAGCACAGGAATGACTTAACAGACATAATACCAAAGTTGAGGTTTATGAAATAACTGAGAAGCAGGAGTTCATTAAAATTAAAACAAACTTCTGCTCAGAAAGATAAGTGAGAACATAAGTAACATGCTAAAAGATACAAGACCGGGAGCTAACTGTGGCTCAGATTATGAACATCTTATTGCCAAATTCAGACTTATATTGAAGAAAGTAGGGAAAACCATTAGACCATTCAGGTATTACCTAAATCAAATCCCATATGATTATACAGTAGAAGTGAGAAATAGATTTAAGGGACTAGATCTGATAGACAGAGTACCTGATGAGCTATGGACGGAGGTTTGTGACACTGTACAGGAGACAGGGAGCAAGACCATCCCCCAAAAAAAGAAATGCAAAAAAGCAAAATGGCTGTCTGAGGAGGCCTTATACATGGATGTGAAAAGAAGAGAAGTGAAAAGCAAGGGAGAAAGGGAAAGATATACCGATTTGAATGGAGATTTCCAAAGAATAGCAAGGAGAGATGAGAAAGCTTTCCTCAATGATCAGAGCAAAGAAATGGAGGAAAACAATTAATGGGAAAGACTAGAGATCATTTTAATAAAATTAGAGATACCAAGGGAACATTTCATGCAAAGATGGGCTCAATAAAGGACAGAAATGGTATGGACCTAACAGAAGCAGAAAATATTAAGAAGAGGTGGCAAGAATACACAGAAGAACTGTACAAAACATATCTTCATGACCCAGATAATCACGATGGTGGGATCACTCGTTTAGAGCCAGACATCCTGGAATGAGAAGTCAAGTGGGCCTTAGGAAGTATCATTACAAAAAAAACGTAGTGGAGGTGATGGAATTCCAGTTGAGCTATTTCAAATCCTAAAAGATGATGCTGTGAAAGTGCTGTAGTCAACATGCCAACACATTTGGAAAGCTCAGCAGTGGCCACAGGACTGGAAAAGTTCTTCCATTTTCATTCCAATCCCAAAGAAAGGCAATGTCAAAGATGCTCAAACTACTGCATGATTGCACTCATCTCACATGCTAGTAAATAAATGCTCAAAATTCTCCAAGCCAGGCTTCAGCAATACAAGAAACGTGAAATTCCAGATGTTCAAGCTGCCTTTAGAAAAGGCAGAGGACCAGTGATCAAATGACCAATATCCTCTGGATCATCAAAAAAGTAAGAGAGTTCCAGAAAAACATCTATTTCTGCTTTATTGATTATGCTAAAGCCTTTGACTGTGTGGATCACAATAAACTGTGGAAAATTCTGAAAGAGATGGGAATACCAGACCACCTGACCTGCCTCTTGAGAAACCTATATGCAGGTCAGGAAGCAACCGTTAGGACAGGACACGGAAAAATAGACTGGTTCCAAATAGGGAAAGGAGTACGTCAATGCTGTATATTGTCACACTGCTTATTGAACTTATATGCAGAGTACATCATGAGAAATGCTGGGCTGGAGGAAGCACAAGCTGGAATCAAGATTGCCAGGAGAAATATCAATAACCTCAGACATGCAGATGACACCACCATTATGGCAGAAAGCAAAGAGAAACTAAAGAGCCTCTTGATGTCTTGATGAAAGTAAAAGAGGAGAGTGAAAAAGTTGGCTTAAAGCTCAAACATTCATAAAACTAAGATCATGGCATCCAGTCCCATACTTCATGGCAAATAGATGGGGAAACAGTGGAAACAGTGGCAGACTATTTTGTTGGCCTTCAAAATCACTGCAGATGGTGACTGCAGCCATGAAATTAAAAAATGCTTACACCTTGGAAGAAAAGTTTTGAACAACCTAGACAGTATATTAAAAAGCAGAGACATTACTTTGCCAACAAAGGTCCATCTAGTCAAGGCTATGGTTTTTCCAGTAGTCATGTATGGATTTGGACTATAAAGAAAACTGAACACTGAAGAATTGATGCTTTTGAACTGTGGTTTTGGAGAAGACTCTTGAGAGTCCCTTGGACTGCAAGGAGATCTAACCAGTCCATCCTAAAGGAAATCAGTCCTGAATATTCATTGGAAGGATTGATGTTGAAGCTGAAACTCCAATACTTTGGCCACCTATGAGAAGAACTGACTCATTTGAAAAGACCCAGATGCTGGGAAAGATTGAAGACAGGAAGAGAAGGGGATGACAGAGGATGAGATGGTCGGATGGTATCACCAACTCAATGGACATGAGTTTGAGTAAACTCTGGGAGTTGGTGATGGACAGGGAGGCCTGGCATGTTGCAATTCATAGGGTCGAACAAGAGTCGGACACGGCTAAGTGACTTAGTTGAACTGAAAAGATTATATTTGCAAGAGACATATAATAAAAGACTGCTATCCAAGTGTAAATTGTTTATTTAAACAACAAGAAAACAACCTGATTTTAAAAAGGGACCAAAAACCCTGAATAGGTACCTCGCCAAGGAAAATAAACAGCAAATAGCTTATGACAAGATTCTTGACATCATATGTCATGATGTCATGAGAGAATGACAAACTAAAATAAAAAAGAGACTCAACCATATACCTAGTAGAATGGCAAAAATCCAGAACACTGATAACAGTAAATGCTGGCAAGGACTTAGAGGAATAGCAGCCTTTATCCATTGTCAGTGAGACTGGTACAGTCAAGTTTGAAGATAGTTTGGTAGTTTTTTATAAAACCAAACATACTCTTACCATAAAAACAGGCAATCTTGCATGTTGGCATTTACTCAGGTAAGTTGAAAACTATGCCCATGCAAAAAAGTCAGCACATACTTATTTGGATAAATAATAGGATATGATCATCTCTTTTATACTGCAGGCCCTCTTTCAGGCTTTGCACCATTTTGTTTTGTTATCGATAACCATTGGTTATCAAAGCAATCTGGTTCTTTGCCTTCTAGTTTCCCATATTTTGGATTTTGTTGATTATATCTCAATGGCATTAGCTAATATGTTTTTCTGTTCTTTGTATTTTCTATAAATAGGAAGTAGGATTTAGAGGTTTAGTTAGATTTATGTTCCACGTCTTTGTGCTTGTGTGTGTGTGTGTTTCTGATGTTTGCTGTTATTCATTTTGTTGTATTTGGCATAGCTACTAGATGTTTGGTGTTCTATTTTTTTTCCCTCAGAATGCACCTAATATCTAGATGTCTGTATTTATGACAATATCACTTGTGTATGATCCACTAACTGAATAGATCCACTAATTTCAGACCAAAAAGAAAGCCATTCTAATTAAATTATCATTACTTTGTCTATGAGATGGAACATTTCTCTAAAAAGAAGATTCCTTTGTCTAGTCATCTAGTATTCTGTTAATCAGGGAAAGAGATGCTGTGAGAAAGATGGGATAAGTCGTTAACTGTTTTTTCCTTTTATATATCAGCTCCTAATGAAAACTGTCCTTTAATTGTAGCCAGTTGGTGGATGGTATTTCTTTCTTTTTTATTTTTTTTCAGCCTTATGAATGTGTAGGCTTTAAACATATTTTGTCTCTTTCAATCTATTGCAGCTAATACTAATTATACTAATACTCCTAGTTATGATCTGTTGGTTCCTTACTACAAGTAATAATTATAATGAAATTAGTTATAACTAAATTCTGCTTCCCCCCATTCACTCTCTTCCCCAACAACTGATTTGAAGTAATTCAGTTTAATTCATAGTTAATAATTATAAGATGATCAGCAGGCATATTCCATACCCTCTTCTTCCTAGAGTTTAATAATATTCTTATTTAGGTTAGCCTCAATTTTGAATCAACTTACCCCTAAATATTCTCTAATTTTCTTTCCTTCATTTCCCCAAAATCATACATTTGGAATATTTTAAAATATTATATCCTGAATATTCCATATGTTCAACTTCAAATCATATTTATTGAACATATTATCTTAGTTTCACATTTAATGAAATGATTAAATGAATTTTTTAATTTAATATTTTACTTCCATTTTATTTTTCAACTTCCAGAAGATTTTGAAATTAGTTGTATAATCTAGGGATTGATTATTTCTTTTAATTGTATCAAGGAAATAGAACTCAAAATCTGGTCAAAGTAAGATTCACAGCAGATCAGAACTGAGCAGTTGTCTATCATTATGGAAGAATAAAATGCTGAACTTGAAGGTCTGATGGATTCTAAAAGGCATTTAGTACTCCTAAAACATTTTCCCAATTTCCAGACATATTTTGAAAACTCTGGTCTAGATAAAATCTTGGATGAATTATCCACATAGTATTATTAATAATTTCATACATGTAATCAATGGAAAATATTTACAATTTTCTTTTTTTTTTCCCATGAAGTGGTGGGGCCGGATGCCATGATCTTCGTTTTCTGAATGTTGAGCTTTTTTTTTTTTTTTTTCCGTGTTTTTTTTTTTTTTGTATACATGTGTTCCCCATCCTGAACCTTCCTCCCTCCTCCCTCCCCATACCATCCCTCTGGGTCGTCCCAGTGCACCAGCCCCAAGCATCCAGTATCGTGCATTGAACCTGGACTGGCATCTCGTTTCATACATGATATTTTACATGTTTCAATGCCATTCTCCCAAATCTTCCCACCCTCTCCCTCTCCCACAGAGTCCATAAGACTGTTCTATACATCAGTGTCTCTTTTGCTGTCTCGTATACAGGGTTATCGTTACCATCTTTCTAAATTCCATATATATGCGTTAGTATACTGTATTGGTGTTTTTCCTTCTGGCTTACTTCACTCTGTATAATAGGCTCCAGTTTCATCCACCTCATTAGAACTGATTCAAATGTATTCTTTTTAATGGCTGAGTAATACTCCATTGTGTATATGTACCACTGCTTTCTTATCCATTCATCTGCTGATGGACATCTAGGTTGCTTCCATGTCCTGGCTATTATAAACAGTGCTGCGATGAACATTGGGGTACACGTGTCTCTTTCCCTTCTGGTTTCCTCAGTGTGTATGCCCAGCAGTGGGATTGCTGGATCATAAGGCAGTTCTATTTCCAGTTTTTTAAGGAATCTCCACACTGTTCTCCATAGTGGCTGTACTAGTTTGCATTCCCACCAACAGTGTAAGAGGGTTCCCTTTTCTCCACACCCTCTCCAGCATTTATTATTTGTAGACTTTTGGATCACAGCCATTCTGACTGGTGTGAAATGGTACCTCATAGTGGTTTTGATTTGCATTTCTCTGATAATGAGTGATGTTGAGCATCTTTTCATGTGTTTGTTAGCCATCTGTATGTCTTCTTTGGAGAAATGTCTATTTAGTTCTTTGGCCCATTTTTTGATTGGGTCATTTATTTTTCTGGAGTTGAGCTGTAGGAGTTGCTTGTATATTTTTGAGATTAGTTGTTTGTCGGTTGCTTCATTTGCTATTATTTTCTCCCATTCTGAAGGCTGTCTTTTCACCTTGCTAATAGTTTCCTTTGATGTGCAGAAGCTTTTAAGTTTAATTAGGTCCCATTTGTTTATTTTTGCTTTTATTTCCGATATTCTGGGAGGTGGGTTATAGAGGATCCTGCTGTGATGTATGTCAGAGAGTGTTTTGCCTATGTTCTCCTCCAGGAGTTTTATAGTTTCTGGTCTTACGTTGAGATCTAGAACTAATCAATGATTATAGTAAAGTTGCAGGATATAAAATCAACACACAGAAATCCCTTGCATTCCTATACACTAATAATGAGAAAACAGAAAGAGAAATTAAGGAAACAATTCCATTCACCATTGCAACGGAAAGAATAAAATACTTAGGAATATATCTACCTAAAGAAACTAAAGACCTATATATAGAAAACTATAAAACACTGGTGAAAGAAATCAAAGAGGACACTAATAGATGGAGAAATATACCATGTTCATGGATTGGAAGAATCAATATAGTGAAAATGAGTATACTACCCAAAGCAATTTATAGATTCAATGCAATCCCTATCAAGCTACCAATAGTATTCTTCACAGAGCTAGAACAAATAATTTCACAATTTGTATGGAAATACAAAAAACCTCGAATAGCCAAAGCGATCTTGAGAAAGAAAAATGGAACTGGAGGAATCAACCTACCTGACTTCAGGCTCTACTACAAAGCCACAGTTACCAAGACAGTATGGTACTGGCACAAAGACAGAAATATAGATCAATGGAACAAAATAGAAAGCCCAGAGATAAATCCACGCACATATGGACACCTTATCTTTGACAAAGGAGGCAAGAATACACAATGGATTAAAGACAATCTCTTTAACAAGTGGTGCTGGGAAATCTGGTCAACCACTTGTAAAAGAATGAAACTAGAACACTTTCTAACACCATATACAAAAATAAACTCAAAATGGATTAAAGATCTCTACAATTTTCTTATATCAAGTATCATATTAATAATTACAGAAGACCTTTAACTCCATATTTGCTTAAATATTTGTATACATGTGCATTTTATTTCAGTATATACTTTACATAGAAAAGATTCATTTACTCATTTAACAAACAGCTATCAAACTCTTTTTTAATAAAATAGGTTTTAACTTAAACTGATCCAGAAGATTAAAACAAGAGGAAGAGTATATGAAAATACCTTTGAGTTTGAAACAAAATCTGTGTAAACTTCTGCATGGATTACAATTACTTCAAATGCTACAGAAAGTGGGAATTTCCATAGCCTTAGCCCCACTCTTTCTAATTTTGATAAACATAAGTAGTAATGCATATTGCCTTTAAAACAGATAAAAGAGACAACAAATGCATGAAATGGAAATAGTTTACCTGTTAGCTGCTTGGAACTGTAAGGAAAGATATTCTTACCCTCCCCTTTCATTAAGTATTTCATATTATCATTGTTGCTAGCCATGAGAATGGGTATAGCTTGGAACTTCATCTTTATGAACGTTTTTAAACCATGTACATCTATTCTGTCAGTTATGTGAGAAAAAGTATTTTGTTATAGTGAGGTATTTATTATCCACTTCTTAGGTACCATCAAATGACATAGGACTTGTGTTAAAACAGTAAGTCAGGTAAAATGCATGCCTTTTGGTACGTTATAGTCTAGTAAAAGAGACATGCAAATAGGCCTTTCTAATGCAGAAAGGAATGTGACAAGTGAACCTTTCTTATATAAGATTTGATTACAAAACAATCAAAAGGATGAGAAGTGAAATTCCAGGCACCTGGCTGGGCTTAAGTATTCCTATAATATGATTTGATTTTAAGGCATGGAATCTGCTCTTAAAACCCAAAATATAGGTCACCCTTACTTGGCAACTGTACATCTGTGAGTGTAATATCATGTTGGCAAGGAGGAAAATAAGATATATCACTCCACCTTTAACATTATTGTATTTCTGGCCAACAATTTAAAGAGGTTATGGAATTATTGATCTAGAAATCATAATGCAAACATTACTCTGGGAATCACAAATTCATATACTAACTTTCAGAAAGCTTGTAAGTTGTATTAAATGTGTTTTACATATTTTTCATATTTACAATGAATTATGAATTAGATTTTTTTGAAATATGTAATGCTGTAATAGCAGAAAATCTTATTGTTGTTAATTAGATTTGCATCACAATACAGATACAATTTTAAAGAAACATTTTAAAACACTAATGTGGATTGTGATGTACATCAGTTTTACTAAGTTGCAAACACAATTATGAACTTTGCTTTTCTACTGGGGAAAACTTTCAACATCCATGCCTATATTTGCATATAATCATTTTTATGCTCAGTCAAATCTATTTAAAATTATGCTAAAAAAAACAAAAGTCTTTTCTGAAGAGTAGAATAAAAGAGCATATAAACTGTATATTTTGAAAACTAAAGCTTTGAAAAAGAAACCAGTAAGAACAACAACAATAAAGAAGTGCCATAGAATTGTTCTGGGAAAACTCCAATAACTGTAAGTAGGTAAATTAGTTTATATAAATATATTTGTATCACATCAGAGCATCTGTCTAGCGCTTTTGTGAGCTTAAGTTCTACTGAAGACATTACAGTATAGGTAAGTAAACCTGTCCGATTTTATATGTACATAAAGACTGATGAAGTCATAAAATAACAAGCTTAGAAGGGATCTTACTTTCAGTTCATTATCATTTTGGGGAGGTATTATAGTCTGTTTGCCATTTGATAGATATCACATTTGTGTGATACCTACATTTTCTACATTTTATTACATCAGAGTAAATTTTGATAGTAAGAGAAAAAGTAATCTTTAGAGGGTGAATATGGTAGCATTAATTTAAAGGTTTAGTAATAACACAGTAGAACATCTCATAGAGCAAGAATGTGATAAAATTTCATTGCTTCATAATGTAGTCATCAGTCCTTATATTTGAAACACAGATCTGAATGTTCAGAGATTTTAGAGAAGCTGTAGCTGTACTTCAGGATACAAGGTGGTGCTATTTCATTTTACAAACAAAACTTGCTGTTACCCAAAGCTAGCAAAGCTAGGATGAGGACATATCTTAACAAAGAGAGCAAGAATACAGAAGGAGCCAGTTCCTTACCTCTGCATGCCAGTTATGATTTTGTTTAATGGAAAAATAGATAAGGTATATCTCTATGTGCTGCACAATGTACATACAGAGGCAATAACAATAATCAACCAAGGATGAAATGTTCATTTTTTTAGTAGTTTATAGGGTTCTGCAGCCTGTAATGTTTTTCAGTGGCTGCAAAGTCTCTGGCCTTAAGGGAATATAAATGTGTATTTTATGAAAAATGAGTGAAAGCTAAGGTTTATTTCTAGTTTTTATTGACTTTCTATACTGAAAACAAACTATTTTACTGGATTTGTAAATGAAATTCTAAGCTCATATTTTAATTTTTAACCTACTGACCTAAACATTAATAAAGACCAAAGGTTCCACATTTTCTCTCTCAGTTCAGTTCAGTTCAGTTGCTCAGTCATGTCCAACTCTTTGCGACCCAATGAACCGCAGCACACCAGGCCTCCCTGTCCATCACCAACTCCTGAAGTCCACCCAAACCCATGTCCATTGTGTCAGTGATGCCATCCAACCATCTCATCCACTGTCATCCCCTTCTCCTCCAGCCCTCAATCTTTCCCAGCATCAGGGTCTTTTCAAATGAGTTAGCTCTCCGCATCAGGTGGCCAAAGTACTGGAGTTTCAGCTTCAACATCAGCCCTTCCAAAGAACACCCAGGACTGATCTCCTTTAGGATGGACTATTTGGATCTCCTTGCAGTCCAAGGGACTCTCAAGAGTCTTTTCCAACACCACAGTTCAAAAGCATCAATTCTTCAGCACTCATCTTTCTCTACAGTCCAGCTCTCACATCCATACATGACTACTGGAAAAACCACAGCCTTAACTAGATGGACCTTTGTTGACAAAGTATTGTCTCTGCTTTTTAACATGCTGTCTAGGTTGGTCATAACATTCCTTCTAAGGAGTAAGCATCTTTTAATATCATGGCTACAATCACCATGTGCAGTGATTTTTTCCACTGTTTCTCCATCTATTTGCCATGAAGTGATGGGACCAGATGCCATGATCTTCGTTTTCTGAATGTTGAGCTTTAAGCCGACTTTTTCACTCTCCTCTTTCACCTTCATCAAGAGGCTCTTTAGTTCTTCTTCACTTTCTGCCATAAGGGTGGTGTCATCTGCATATCTGAGGTTATTGATATTTCTCCTGGCAATCTTGATTCCAGCTTGTGATTCCTCCAGCCCAGCGTTTCTCATGATGTACTCTGCATAGAAGTTAAATAAGCAGGGTGACAATATATAGCCTTGACGTACTCCTTTTCCTATTTGGAACCAGTCTGTTGTTCCATGTCCAGTTCTAACTGTTGCTTCCTGATCTGCACACAGGTTTCTCAAGAGGCAGGTCAGGTGGTCTGGTATTCCCATCTCTTTCAGAATTTTCCACAGTTTATTGTGATCCACACAGTCAAAGGCTTTGGCATAATCAATTAAGCAGATATAGATGTTTTTCTGGAACTCTCTTGCTTTTTTGATGATCTAGCAGATGTTGGCAATTTGATCTCTTGTTCCTCTGCCTTTTCTAATACCAGCTTGAACATTGGAAGTTCATGGTTCACATATTGCTGAAGCCTGGCTTGGAGAATTTTGAGCATTACCTTACTAGCGTGTGAGATGAGTGCAATTGTGCAGTAGTTTGAGCATTCTTTGGTATTGCCTTTCTTTGGGATTAGAATGAAAACTGACCTTTTCCAGTCCTGTGGCCACTGCTGAGTCTTCCAAATTTGCTGGCATATTGAGTGTAGCACTTTCACAGCATCATCTTTTATGATTTGAAATAGCTCAATGGGAATTCCATCACCTCCACCAGCTTTGTTCATAGTGATGTTTCCTAAGCCCCACCTGACTTGATATTCCAGGATGTCCGGCTGTAGTGAGTGTGAGTGATCACACCTTCTTGATTATCTGGGTCATGAAGATATTTTTTGTACAGTTCTTCTGTGTATTCTTGCCACCTTTTCTTAATATCTTCTGTTTCTGTTAGGTTCATACCATTTCTTTCCTTTATTGAGCCCATATTTGTACGAAATGTGCCCTTGGTATCTCTAATTTTCTTGAAGAGATCTCTAGTCTTTCCCATTCTGTTGTTTTCCTCCATTTCTTTGCATTGATCAGTGAGTAAGGTTTTCTTATCTCTCTTTGCTATTCTTTGGAACTCTGTATTCAAATGGGTATATATTTCCTTTTCTCCTTTGCTTTTTGCTTCTGTTTTTTCACATCTATTTGTAAAGCCTCCTCAGACAGCCATTTTCTTTTTTGCATTTTTTTTTTCCTGGGGATGGTCCTGATCCCTGCCTCCTGTACAATGTCACGAACCTCTGTCCATAGTTCATCAGGCACTCTGCCTATCAGATCTAGTCCCTTAAGTCTATTTCTCACTTTCACTATATAGTCATAAAGGATTTGATTTAGATCATACCACGTGAGTGGTCTAGTGGTTTTCCCCACTTCCTTCAATTTAAGTCTGAATTTGGCAATATGGAGTTCATGATCTGAGCCACAGTCAGCTCTCGGTCTTGTTTTTGCTAACTGTATAGAGCTTCTCCATCTTTGGCTGCAAAGAATATAATCAATCTGATTTTGGTGTTGACCATCTGATGCTGTCCAAATGTAGAGTCTTCTCTTGTGTTGGGGAAAGCAGGTGTTTGCTATGACCAGTGCATTCTCTTGGCAGAACTCTGTTATCCTTTGCCCTGCTTCGTTCTGTATTCCAAGGCCAAATTTGCCTGTTACTCCAGGTGTTTCTTGACTTCCTACTTTTGTATTCCAGTCTCCTACAATGAAAAGGACATCTTTTTTGGGTGTGAGTTCTAGAAGGTCTTGTAGGTCTTCATAGAACCTTTCAACTTCAGCCTCTTCAGCCTTACTGGTTGGGGCATAGGCTTGGATTACCATGATATTAAATGGTTTGCCTTGAAAACGAACAGAGATCATCCTGCCGTTTTTGAGATTGCATCCAAGTACTGCATTTCAGACTCTTTTGTTGACTATGATGGCTATTACGTTTCTTCTAAGGGATTCTTGCCCACAATAGTAGATATAATGGTCATCTGAGTTAAATTCACCCATTCCAGTCCATCTTAGTTTGCTGATTCCTAGAATGTCAATGTTCACTCTTGCCATATCCTGTTTGACCACTTCCAATTTGCCTTGTTTCATGGACCCAACATTCCAGGTTCCCATTGAATATTGCTATGCAGTATTGAATCTTGCTTCTATCACCAGTCCCATTCACATCTGGGTGCTGTTTTGCTTTGGCTCCATCACTTTATTCTTTCTGGAGTTATTTCTCCACTGATCTCCAGTAGCATATTTGGCACCTATTGACCTGGGGAGTTCCTCTTTCAGTATCCTATCTTTTTGCCTTTTCATACTGTTCATGGGGTTCTCAAGGCAAGAATACTGAAGTGGTTTGCCATTCCCTTCTCCAGTGGACCAAATTCTGTCAGACCTCTCCACCATGACCCATCCATCTTGGGTGGCCCCACACAGCATGGCTTAGTTTCACTGAGTTAGACAAGGCTGTGGTCCTTGTGATCAGATTGGCTAGTTGTCTGTGATTGTGGTTTCAGTCTGTCTGCCCTCTGACGTCCTCTCTCAGTGCCTTTCATCTTACTTGGGTTTCTCTTACCTTGGATGTTGGCTATCTCTTCATGGCCGCTCCAGCAAAGCGCAGCCATTGCTCCTGACCTTGGACCTGGGGTAGCTCCTCTCAGCCACTGGGCTCATGCGCCGTTGCAGCCATCACGCTCGTGCGCCATTGCAGCAGGTCTATCTACTCACCTGCTGATCACCATTGTCAACTTACACTGGGAATTTAAGAACTACAAAAAGTGAGACTTAAAAAAAAATCACTCTATCTCTGGATTTATTATTACTTTGCATGAAGAGTATAAATGAAAATTTGGGGTCTTACTTCAATGTCAGATTTTCTGAGTGACAGTCAACTGCAGTATACATGTCTAACTTTTAATCTCATTTTAAAAGATGTTTAATAGGAACATTTTCACAGTAGTTTTTGGGATATTAGTAATGTTTATAAAATATGTTGAAAACGTATTTTTTTTTAAACCACAGACATTTTTGTTTACTCAAAATTGGTATTGTAGAGAAATTTGGTTGTTTCATGAATGTTGATATCATTGGTAGATTTTTGCAAAAATTATGACATCAATCACAATTTTATCCATTTTTTTTTCCTCCAGTCTATTTATCTTATTTAGGGGTTTTGGCTATTAAAAAGAAAAATCAAATCAAAACCTCTGTTGAGAACCTGTGAAATGTAATTGTATCCTTTACTGATTTTTTTCACTCACTCGTTTTACCCTGACATATCAGTTATTTAAATATCAGCATTCATGTTAATTTACTTTTCTATTTCTGCATTTTCTTTACTAAAAGCTGACTTGTACTTTCAAATAATAGGGAGGGAAGAACCACACTATTCACTTATTTTGGCATGTGAAAAAGAATAAATAGACTTATTTAAATAATGCTTTATACTCAGCTTTACTGACAGACTAAATAGTAGATTCACTTATCATTGATATTATATTACATGGTGTTATTTATTCTATGGAATACAGAAATATCATTAACATAAACTCGAAGTTTATGCTAGCAGAATTTAAGTCAGTGAGGACAAAGAAGGCAAGTTAGTTCATTTAGCAGCAAACACCCAATAACAAAAATACTTAATAGACAGTAATTAATAAGGCTTGACCTGCTGAAAGGAAGTCCCATAACTTCTGATATTTCCCTAAAATGTATTGTCTACACACTATGGTATTGACATTAGAGAATTATTCTTTTGAAAAACAAATCTGAGGTGGCATTATTATGTAATGATATAAATATGTCTTTCAAAAAATAGCTACACCACTTACTGTTGTATGGCCCTTCACAAATAAGCCTGTTTTGGAGTCAGTTCCAGATATATCTATAAAATGGGGGTAATGCTCACTTCACTCATGGTTAGATGGATGATTATGTTAGATAATTCATATACAGTATTTACCAATAATAAACACTCAGTAATAATTAGCTAATTATTAATGTTTGTTTTCCAGAAAATGTTATTTTTTAAAAATCTCTTCAAATATCCTCCAAATAATTATTAAACCTTACCAAGTTAATTCCTATCATGCATATATGAAATGGACCAAACGTTTAAAAATGAATTCACTGCTTCCAAAGAGTAGAGTTATGAGAAAATGGAGAGAGAGCAACAAAGTCATTTTATTAGAGTAGAAAATCCTAACCAATATTATCTCATCCAGGTGACCAGGTCAACATCAACAGTGATGTCATTTTGATAGTAAGAATCCTTAATGTGATAAGATGAAATGGGACCTTCCTACTGTATTCTTCCTCTCAAAACATATAACCACAGTCTAACCAGAAGATAAACATCAGGCAAGTGCTAATGGAAGGATAGTTAACAAAATTTTGAATGAGTACCTGTGAAAACTCTCAATATCCTTAAGAATAAGAAAAGCCTGAGAAAATGTCACACCTAAGAGGAGCCTTAAGGAGGAATGACAACTAATTACATGGAAGTAAAAGTATATGAATTTGAGTCACACTCTAGTAAAATTTCTAACTTAAGAGATAACACTTGGCCATCATAACCAAAATACCCAGAAAATCAAAGAAGGCAATGGCAACTCACTCCAGTACTCTTGCCTGGAAAATCCCATGGGTGGAGGAGCCTGGTAGGCTGCAGTCCACGAGGTCGCAAAGAGTCGGACATGACTGATTAACTTCACTTTCACTTTTCACTTTCATACATTGGAGAAGGAAATGGCAAGCCACTCCAGTGTTCTTGCCTCGAGAATCCCAGGGACAGAGGAGCCTAGTGGGCTGCCGTCTATGGGGTCGCACAGAGTCGGACACGACTGAAGCGACTTAGCAGCAGCAACATTCAGTCAGTTCAGTCACTCAGTTGTGTCCGACTCTTTGCGACCCCATGAATCGCAGCACGCCAGGCCTCCCTGTCCATCACCAACTCCCGGAGTTCACTCAGACTCACGTCCATTGAGTCAGTGATGCCATCCAGCCATGTCATCCTCTGTCGTCCCCTTCTCCTCCTGCCCCCAATCCCTCCCAGCATCAGAGTCTTTTCCAAGCCACTCTTCGCATGAGGTGGCCAAAGTACTGGAGTTTCAGTTTTAGCATCATTCCTTCCAAAGAAATCCCAGGGCTGATCTCCTTCAGAACGGACTGGTTGGATCTCCTTGCAGTCCAAGGAACTCTCAAGAGCCTTCTCCAACACCACAGTTCAAAAGCATCAATTCTTCGGTGCTCAGCCTTCTTCACAGTCCAACTCTCACATCCATACATGACCTTGACTCGATGGACCTTTGTTGGCAAAGTAATGTCTCTGCTTTTGAATATGCTATCTAGGTTGGTCATAACTTTCCTTCCATGGAGTAAGCATCTTTTAATTTCATGACTGCAGTCACCATCTGCAGTGATTTTGGAGCCCCCCAAAATAAAGTCTGACATTGTTTGCACTGTTTCCGCATCTATTTCCCGTAATGTCATTTCACATCCTCTCTACTCCATGTAGAAATGTGAATTAAATATGGGTAGATTGCAGATATAATACCTTATTTTATTAAAATGAGGTGGTGGTACATAAATTGTATTAGTAAACATCCAATATTCATTTGTATTAAACAGAAGAACAAACAGGAAAAACAAAAGAACTGATGTTCTTCAGATAAATGTTTCTTCATCATATTATTTGCAAAAGATCAAGAAAATGTTAGGGATTTATGAAACACACTAAGATGGAATCATTATTATTATTATTTTTAATTACATGGTTCAGTTTTATATGGTATCAATTTACTCTGGCTATAAATGATGAGGTAATTATATGCAGGATAGAGCTTATTAACAGACCTATAAACATTGCTGCCTGAGACATCTGGGTAACTGATCCTCCTTCTTACTCCATTGCCCTGAGTTAAGGAATGTACTTACATCAGGCTGTGTAACCTAGAGGGGGTGATGAATGGGATCTGGGCTAATGCTGTGTTCATGGGACTTACCCTTATTATTGCATTTTATATAATGTAAGTTCTAAGATTGATATGGAGCACTTGTCCCAAGGAGATTGTCCCTAGTGCCTATCGACTAGCTTGAGTTGAGGTTTAGCTATACCAGCCTATATACACAGACAGGGCTAAGAGGGGGATAGGAAACACAGTGCCTCACAATCAGAAATTACTATTGACAAACCTTGTGAACATTTTGAGGTGTAGATTTTTGTCTTTCCATTGACTCTGTAACATGTTGATCTCGCCTTTGTGTACTCCCATTTTGCTTACTTTCTTTGGTATTCTATAGATGGGGAAACTCTGTATGACTGATCTAGTGATTTGTGGGCTTAGTCTTTCCATAATTTTATTCCTAATCTGGACATAAGATAATAAAGTAGAAATGCAGTATAATTTTCATACTTTCTCCTTTTCTCATAAAGTTGTAAAAATTAAGTTATTATATATTATTGTTCTGATTTAAGGCATTTATTTCAGTTCCATAAGTGTAAGTATCCTTACTTTGTTTCCTCTTGTCAGCTTTATTGTTGATTTTATATTTTGGTTCATTTGTTGATTGGGTCTGACATTCAGGAATTTATTTTTCACAAAAGGATCATAGGTATTGTGTTACCTGAGTAATTTTATATTTGATAAAACGTCTCTCTTGCTTTTGATAAGTGAGTGGTATCTGGTCAGTGTCCAAGGAGTCTTGGGCTGCTTTTTTACTTCTCTCAAACTTTGTACACATAGATTTATTATCCTCTAGTATTGAATGCTATGAAGGGAAGTCTCAAATAAGCCTTAATTTTTTTTTCTTCTTCTTGTAAGTGTGTTTATTTATCTTCCAGGATGACTAAAACTCTTTCTTTATCCTGATTTTCAATAATATAATTTGGATATGACTCACTGAAAGCTGTAATAGATCAAGCTTTTCCTGGAAAATGGCACGCCACTTCGTCTGCAGATGCCGTCTTCATTCATTTCGGACACTTTTTTTTTTACTATTGCATTATTAAATAATTTCTTATTCTGTTTGTTGAGCTCTTTACTTCAGGGAGATAAGCTATCCTGATTTTGGATTATCTGCATTGTACAACCATTGCCTGCTTTCACTGTCATTATCTCTGGGTTATGTCTGCATCAAAATTTCCATTCATTTTTTCTCTCCGTTTATTGTTTCTCTGTTTCTGAATCTATTCATTCTTGCCTTCCTCTCTTTTATTTGGCACCTTACCTCCTATTCCTCTATTCCATAGTTTAAAAATATAATTCTCTTTTATTTCCAACATTTTGTCTTTTATAAAAAACTGATTTCATGTGTAGTTTATATATATATATACACGCATATAATATATATATATATATATTAAATTCTGCAGTACATTTGCCTATTTCCTATGTCATTTAATTATCTTTGGATGATATTTAGAGAATTTTGTGCAGGTTTTGTCTTTGTACTATATCTTTTGTTTAGCTTCTGCTTGACTTTCTGTGGAGACTACTTCTCTGAAATAACTTTTGTGGACTACATATATTCTAACCATGTTTCTTAACCACTGTGTCTTTAAGTAGGGGGACATGGGAAGTAAGAAGCAATGACATGATTACTAAATTTTCCCTTTTTCATGGCATCAGATCATTCCCTTCCCTTGTTTCATAACTGCATAATATATTTCTAGTTGTTAATTGTATGTTTATTTCACTGAGGAAGAGTAATACTTATTAGGCTTTTATAAACTGCCACGATCTTTACCAGAAGCACTAATGTAATTAATTTTTACTGTTTTTTTTAAATTATTTTTTCTATTACTTCTAGACTGTAGGAGTTGATACTGTTGTTTGCTATTGTGATATAAGTAATATTTAGAATAGTGTCTGAACTATCATAATAAATTATTGATATATATGTCAGTCAATGAATGATATATGAATGACATAAACTTGCAGATACAAATCCCTATTTGGTGTTTCTTTAGTCCCTATTTTGGTTTATTTCTTTAGGGAATTATATACTCATGCATGACATCAAGTATGCCTGGATTCTCTCTTTCAAACAACAATGTAGACAAAATTTGTAACCATTATCTGGCCTTCCAGTGGAAGTTAACAGCACCCTCTAGATGAATTCCATTTCCCACATTGGAAAAAAAAAAAACAAAAAACAGCTGGAAATAATTTCTAGCTTTTGTAGCAATTGTTTATTCTAGAAATATAGATAAAGGTGAGTAAAGAGAAATATATTATAATAGTTGTATAACTTTGTGTTCTCAAACTTGTAAAAACAAAGAAAGTCCTTCATTATTTCAGCAAATGAATGAACCATTCATTCCTTATTCTAAATACAATGGTTCAGCAAATTAAAAAACTTACATAGTTTGCTTTAAAATGTTGATACTATTTGTTTTGTAGTATAAGTTTACATTCAAATATCAAATTCTAAACCAATTTAAAAATATTACTATTATAAATACTCATAAGCATCAAAGAAAAATGAGGCAACTTGTAAAAAGAGTTTCCTTTGGACTGACAGAAAACATGAAACCTTTAGTTAATTTAGAAAGTGAAGTCTTTGAGAAAGAACCTATAATGAAACTTCAGCTTCAGTTATACATAGAGCTGCAATTCTGTGTGTCTGGAACACAAGCCCTGAACTTGGGTTTATGATTGCCATGTGCAATGTATTCCTTACACAGTATTTTTTTTCCTTTTTGCTCCAGTTTCATTTTATAGACTGTCGTATACTATATATGAACTCATTTTTACACTAAACCCTTTGGCAAACTCACCTAAGTATTTAAGGGATTGCCTGTCTATTTGAGAACTTGGCTTAGAAAACAATGGGGCAAATGGTAGGAAGACGGGAAAAATCTGCTTTCTAGATTAACAGCCAATGAGCAGTAAATAGACACACAAGTTAGACTGAACATCTAAAATAAGCTATGCTTAATTATAAACTATGTAAATCTCTAATTTGCAATGAACCAATTGGTTTTGTTGAGCTTTCAGGTCTGTGAGGCAAGGGGGTGCGGAGCATGTCAAGTGCTGGGGAAGGCCTATACCCTGGGACAGGACTTGCTTTTATTTTGGAAATCTTCACAGTGACATTACCCAAGACTTGCCATGCATTCTTGATCATTTTGCTGCTTTTGTGAATTTAACTTTTTCAAATAACATCATTTTGCCTCCAGCGGTTTGCCAAATTGGGTTTAATTCTCTCTAAATTCCTTAGATTATACACGTGAATTTATGAAATAGCTACATTTCCATCATCTGGAAGCTAGCTTTCATGATAACATGATGTACGTGGTAAAAATATACCTTAAAATATGTAAAACTCAACTTATGGCACCCCTACAAATATATTTCTCCCACAGTCTTCATCTCAGCTTATGGCAATAGCTCTTTCTCTCGAATATCACATTCAATTCATCCAAAAATTCTGTTGACTCTACTTTAAAAATACAAACAGAATCTGTACACTTAATCATACCTTAATATCACTATTCTGGGCCATTGCATATCGTCCTAGCTAGTCTCCCAAATTCTCACCCTTGCCCTTAGAGTCAGTCCACAACACAGCACCCTCTTTTGTTCGGAAATATGTTACATTGTTTCACTCAAAAGGCCCTCTCACAAATAGAGTAACTGGTTCCTTTTAATTTTGTACTTTAATCATTGAAGGCTTTGCTCCAATAAGGAAATGTTTAGATATTTATCCAATGTATATACAAATTACCATGCAAAACCCATACTCTGTGTTTAAAAGCACTAGCTCAAGCAGCGACTCCTAGCGACCCCATGGACTGCAGCCTACCAGGCTCCTCTGTCCATGAGATTTTCCAGGAAAGAGTACTGGAGTGGGTTGCCATTGAGTCGGACACGACTGAGTGACTTCACTTTCACTTTCCACTTTCATGCATTGAAGAAGGAAATGGCAACCCACTCCAGTGTTCTTGCCTGGAGAATCCCAGGGATGGGGGAGACTGGTGGGCTGCCGTCTATGGGATCGCACAGAGTCGGACATGACTGAAGCGACTTAGCAGCAGCAGCAGCTCAAGCAGCAGACCACTTCAAATACAAATTCAATTTTTACCATCGATTATCATCAACTATGATTTAAGAAATTTTAATAACATTTCCAAATATTAATTTTTGTTATATAAAGTATGATCAAAACAATACTATACCATTTTATATGGCTATAATAATTTATAGATTTGGCATATCAGAGTTTAATCAGGAAAAAAAAAAAAACATTTAAAAATGTTGTCCTTCACATCCTGGAATGTGAAGTCAAGTGGGGCTTAGGAAGCATCACTAGGAAAAAAGCTAATGGGGCTGATGGAATTCCAGTTGAGCTATTTCAAATCCTGAAGATGACGCTGTGAAAGTGTTGCCCTCAATATGCCAGCAAATTTGGAAAACTCAGCAGTGGCCACAGGACTGGAAAAGGTCAGTTTTCATTCCAATCTCAAAGAAAGGCAATGCCAAAGAATGCTGAAACTATTGCACAATTGGACTCATCTCACACTCTGGTAAAGTGATGCTTAAAATTCTCTAAGCCAGGTTTCAGCAGTATGTGAACTGTGAACTTCCAGATGTTCAAACAGGTTTTAGAAAAGGCAGAGGAACCAGAGATCAAATTGCCAACATCTGCTGGATGATGGAAAAAGCAAGAGAGTTCCAAAAAAACATCTATTTCTTTTATTGATTATGCCAAAGCCTTTGACTGTGTGGATCACAATAAACTGTGGAATATTCTGAAAGAGATGAGCATACTGGACCACCTGACCTGCTTCTTGAGAAACCTGTGTGTGGGTCAGGAATCAACAGTTAGAACTGGACATGGAACAACAGACTGGTTCCAAATAGAAAACGGAGTACGTCAAGGCTGTATATTGTCACCCTGCTTATTTAACTTATATGCAGAATACATCATGAGAATTGCTGGATGGAGGAATCACAAGCTGGAACCAAGATTGCCAGGAAAAATATCAATAACCTCAGATATGCAGATGACATCACCCTTACAGCAGAAAGTGAGAAGAACTAAAGAGCCTCTTGATGGAAGTGAAAGAGGAGAGTGAAAAAGTTGGCTTAAAGCTCAGCATTCCAAAAACTTAAGATCATGGCACCCGGTCCCATCACTTCATGGCAAATAGATGGCGAAACAGTGGAAACAGTGGCTGACTTTAATTTCCTGGGCTCCAAAATCACTGTAGATGGTGACTGCAGTCATGAAATTAAAAGACACTTACTCCTTGGAAGGACAGTTATGACCAACCTAGACAGCATGTTAAAAAGCAGAGACATTACTGTGTCAACAAAGGTCCATATAGTCAAGGCTATGGTTTTTCCTGTGGTCATGTATGGATGTGAGAGTTGGACTATAAAGAAAGCTGAGTGCCAAAGAATTGATGCTTTTGAACTGTGGTGTTGGAGAAGACTCTTGAGAGTCCCTTGGACTGAAAGGAGATCCAACCAGTCCATCCTAAAGGAGATAAGTCCTGAATGTTCATTGGAAAGACTGATGTTGAAGCTGAAACTCCAATACTTTGGCCACCTGATGTGAAGAGCTGACTCATTTGAAAAGACCCTGATGCTGGGAAAGATTGAGGACTGGAGGAGAAGGGGATGACAGTGGATGAGATGGTTGGATGGCATCACCGACTCAATGGACATGGGTTTGGGTGAACTCCGGGAGTTGGTGATAGACACGGAGGACCAGCGTGCTGCGATTCATGGGGTTGCAAAGAGTCAGACACTACTGAACAACCAAACTGAAATATATCTAGTGGATCACTGATATGGGTCTATGCTTTTTATTACTTGTGTACCTTATATTATACATAAATGTAAATAATCTTTATATATATAATAACCTTTATATATACATATGTACCTATGTGTGTATGTACATGCATATACATGTGTGTGTGTGTGTGTAATAAACCGTTGGAATGAAAAAAGAATACATTTATCTGCCAATCAATGGAGGGTATAGGAAAACAAATTTTGAAAAAAAATGTAGAGTAAGGGACTTCCCTGGTGGGTCAGCCATAAAGAATCTGTCTGCCAATGCAGTAGACGCAAGTTTGATCCCTGGGTTGGGAAGGTCCCAGGGAGAAAGAAATGGCGACCCACTTTAGTATTCTTGCCTGGGAAACCCCATGGACAGAGGAGTTTGGTGGGCTGCAGACAGTGGGGTCTCAAAAGAGTTGGACACAACTTAGTAACTAAACAACAGCATTTGAGGTAATTTACTGATTTACAAATATGAAGAAGCTACTGAGATGTCTGAGTTGTAAAAATGAAAACAAAATAAATAAAGCAGCCTAAGGCCAGTTGCAGAAATGAAGAGCAAAGCTGCTCATTCTTGTGGATGCAAGGACACCACTCATTCTGATGAGTTTCATTTAGGATCAATGAGGATAATAAATCCTACAGAATCTTGAATTGATATCCATTCTGTTGACTAGTATACATCTTCATATGCTAATGAAAATGAACTTGGGGTATAAAAATATATCTTGCATTTTTTTGCTAATTATGAATCACATTGTATCATGATGATGTTTCATTTCCATTAAATAAGTTGAAAATTCAAGTACTGTATTTGAATTGTTAAAAATGTCTAGTTTGGAATTAAGCTCGCCCTTGTAACACTACAATGACTTAGCTTTGCATGTACCTCAGAGCATAAACACCAGTGAACCAGAACTTTTTATTGTATTCAAGAGTCATACACACCTCCCTAAGACAATTCTGAGGGGGTAGAAAAGTGCTGTTGCCTAGAAACTCAGTGTCAGTGAAATTAGGAACCAAATGCTTATATGTCTATAAAGAAATTTTTGCATTGACATATTTTCTGCCTTTATGGTGATAAGATCAGATGGATTTCAAATGTTTTAGATTAGTTTGGATAACTCAGTAGAAACATCCAGCTATTTTAATTAGCAGCATTAGTTTAAAGCTTACAGAAGGAAAAAAAAATATAAAGCTAATGCTCTACGCTAGAAATAAAATTTAAAAAAGGAAATAAATATTTACTTAATGCAGAGTCAAAGCTCTAGCAGTGAGATTGGATCCTTTGTTATTAAAGATGAAGCTTTTTAAAAGTAAGGCTAAACAAAGTATATGAAATTTGGTCAAATTTTATTTTTTTTACCGTGAAGTTAATTTTCTTTGAGATTACAATAGGTGTAATTACAATAGAGGTCTTGTCTATGTTTACATCCTAAAGGATTAGAAATATGGCTCTACATCTTCCTACACTAGTTGATTTGAAAGTCCTATGTTTTTGTCAAACAGCTTGCAAATGAACTTTGCAATCTTGTAAAGTGGAAGCAATAATAAGTGGAAATAATTATCACTGTTCACTTATTTTCAGTGAATACGCCCACATTTGTCTCCTTCAGGGTTACACAGAAACAACATTGACAAGTATATAACTCTTTCTTTTAACCTAAACTGAAAGGCACTATTATTGCTGACCTTTCCTTTATTTTTCTTTCTTGAAAATTATGAAAACAGCACTCAAATTTCTCAGTACATTTAGTATTGCCTAAATAGGAATAAATCACTCTATGAAGTGTGAGGAAATTTCCAAAACACTGATCAGTTCATAGCCTTTAGGTAAACTGTATCCCTTTTTAATTTCTTTCTAAACCTGTTTCCTCTAGAATATGTAATGTAAAGTGAAATTGCTTGTTACAAAGTACCACTAATTATATGCCACCATAACTGTATATGTTTTATTGTATTCCTTAGATTTAAATGGTCTCTAATATGTTCAAGGTTAATATTTGATGAAAACTTGTTAATATTTAAATAGTTTGCCTAATGTAGTAGTTTCTATTAAAAATGGGAGTATATCATGTGATCATCTTTGAGTGAACAAAAAGAAAATCTCAAATGATTTTTTTTCTTTTGGTCAACTGTATTTTGCTATGTCCAGGACTTTAGATTTTTCAGGAGTTCACAAATATGATGTGAATTTGAATATATTTACAATCTTTACCTTTTCCTGTCGAGTGTGATTTTTATTATATTGTGATAATCTCTTAGAGAGTTCAATTTATTCTCAGACTGTGTTTTTTTAATAGTAGGAAACTACTTGTTCTGAGTTTACCAATAAAATATAAGACAATTTATACTTTGATTTATATGAATTACAATTATTTGATTATTAAAGCAGTAGTGTGTCAGTAACTCATTGGAATACTCCATGATTTTTTAGAGAAGAGTTATGATTTTAACAGGAAAATGCAAGGGAAATTTGAATTCTTTTCTATTAAAAAGGTAGAGCATTGTGACTTAGAGTGATTAAGAATCCTTCTAAGAGAGAGAACTTCATCTACAGAGCAAGGAGTGTAGTCATATGGTCCATAAGGATAATCTGAGCATAAGAAAGCCTGAATTGCCTTGGATTCTGATTTATTTACTTTGATGTTCTTTTAAATCATGTTTCATATTTTGCTATTAAAATAAGTTGGCTTTTTTTTTTTAAACTATCAAAATGCAATTTTGTTGTTGTTGTGTTTTTTCATGCCTTACTTCATACATAGCCTGGGGAGGGAATAGATGACACTTACCTTATAAATTTTTCTTTATCTTTTTATTTTCCTTTTGGAGTACTTAATGTTTTCTGAAGAAAAAAAAATAATAATCAAAGGGATATCCCTTGCCTCTTTGTAGCTAGTTAGGGCCTGAAATCTGAGGGTAGACATCTCCCTTGACTTTCATAGCAGATCCGTTTTCTAGTATCTCCTTAAAATAGGGGTGTTCTTCTTATAAAAGGTAGTGATGCATCAATAATATATTTACATTTTATATTTCTCAAGAATTTTGACTCAAAAATCGATATCAGTGTCTTAAATATACATAAAGAGCTTAACCAAAAGACCTGCTATTCTGAATAGCAATTTTCAAATTGCTTTTTTGTACATTATTCCATTTGTTTCTAAAAGTTATATACAGTCTCATGAATATAGATTAGAAAAGATGTAGTTTACAGAGGAAGAAACTGAAAATTCAGATAACATTTTTTTTTAATCAATGGAGTACTATTAGAAATATGTTGTTTTCATTTTGGATTGGAGACACTGCACCACATACCTTGCTGCTGCTGCTGCTGCTGCTAAGTCGCTTCAGTCATGTCCGACTCTGTGCGACCCCATAGACGGCAGCCCACTAGGCTCTGCCATCCCTGGGATTCTCCAGACAAGAACACTGGAGTGGGTTGCCACTTCCCTCTCCAATGCATGAAAGTGAAAAGTGAAAGGGAAGTCGCTCAGTCGTGTCCGACTCTTAGGACTGCAGCCTACCAGGCTCCTCCATCCATGAGATTTTCCAGGCAAGAGTACTGGAGTGGGGTGCCATTGCCCTCTCCAACCACATACTTTACTAGGCCATAATTCTCATAAATCCCAATGAAGCCGACACTGCTTGCCAATAATGGGAATTCTCTCTCCCTAGAATAATTTGGTCACCTGTGGAAACGTTCCTTTAGAACTCCACTGCTGAAATTCTCTCTCCTTTTCCCCCTGGATTCTTTCATCATGGAGAGTTTTGTCTCTGATTTTAGGAATTAAGAATTATTTCTATACATGCTTCCCCTAGACCTTGATGTCCAAGACCAGGATTGATTTATCTCTTGTCTTCCACAACATTTAACAAACTGATTTTCATATGGTATTACTTAATATATATTTGCTCATTTAATAAAATATGTCACTATGATTTTGAACATCTCTAAGAAAGGAAACTAATGGGAGATTTTGGATGAAACAAATATAGCAAAGCATAAAAGAACCATCGAAAATCTAGTAATAAATGCTTTACTAAGTTGCCTAACAATCTATGCAAATATATCAGTATCTAAACAGAAAAGATGTTTGTAAGAATATAAGGTAAACAGTTATAATAAGAACCAATGGAAAAGTCTTTATCTAAAGACCTTAAATCCTTATTAAAAGCCAGTTGAAAAATTCACATTTGACTTGTGCAATGGGTGATGTGAGATGGGATATTTTATGGAAGTTGAGTGACTTTATTTGGACTATAGAATTTACAGAAAATAAAATATTCCCATGATGTGTTTATTCCATTAACAAAATGGAATGAGTGGAAAAATGGCTCTACATGACATGCTGAGAACTCTTAAGGAAAAACAACATGCTAGAACTGGTATGAAATCCTCCTAATTTGTGTACTTTTAGTAATGGGAAGTTGGAGTGAAAAAGCATATTGTTGCATTTATTCATGGCTTGTAAGTCATTTTTTTTTAATTTAGTACCATTAGAAATATGAACTTTCTTGACTCCTAAAATAATAAACAGGCAATCTTCCATCCTTGAGGATATTTGTCTACAGCAAGAAGATAAAGGGGCTGATAGTACTGCCTCTGCCATAGTCATACATATTCCTAAGATTTCCTAATCATAACCTTATGGTCTATACAGATTACATATGTGAAAATGTTTCTGAATGTTTCACTTGTACCCTGGATGACTGCATGATTGAGTTACAGCATTACATAGTAATCTTGTCTCATTTAAATCAAGTCAATCAGAGAAATTATCCATGCCCTAAGCAAAGGCAAACCTACCTCTCAAAGTCTGAAATTATTTAAACTTTTGCACTATAGATATTGCACAGTACTAATTCAAAATTTCTTCTAGTCTTTCAGATAGATCCCTTTGTTTCAACGATGCTTAATTGTTAGTATATTTGTTTGGGAAATTTTCAGTGAAATCTGGAGATTTAAAAATACTTAGTGTAGTTAGAAAACATACTATCTTTTTATGAAAACTTTATAATATGTTGTAGCTCAAGAATGTTAAACTTTACTATTTATTTGATGTCACTCAAGAGTTCATATATTTATTATCATCAGAGAGATTAAAAGCCCTTAGGTACCTTTTTGCAAAGATGTGTCTCTCTCTCTCACTCTGAAGTTCAGAGGTTTTTAAGGCACTTCATTATTCACATGACATTATTACAACAGTTCTTAAACATTCCAAAAAAGGATATTGATAACATTGAGAGGCATCTGGTCATAAGCAGATGTCTTTTAGGCAACTTATTTGCGTGTTGAGAATCCTCAGGGAAGGCCAACATGTGATTCACATCTAAAGGCTTTCCTAAATATCTGGTAGAAATTGACATAAAGATTACCATTTATATGAAACAAGTGTTTACTATTTTAAACATTATAGTTGACATGCTATTTAAAAAGCATGGTAGAACAAAAGCGTTTAAAAACCTGTTAGTGTTTTAAAACTATTTGGCATTAAAGCAAGACAGTCTTTCTAGTGGTTTGATTTTCATTCATGTCAGTTATTTCAAAAGATGTCTAATCTGAAAAAAAAAAAAGATGTCTAATCTGTAGTTTATATAGTTTATACATAATTTAAGTTAAATCATTTGAATTAATTTCCAATCACACTGAAAGCAGTTTACATTGACTTAAATATATACTAGTGATACATAGTTATTCATACACATATAATTATGATTTTAAGTGTTTGATATGGTTCCTTTATCTGATAAATTATTTAATTCCTTAATGTTCAAATTGATAAGTATGAAACATGAAATTTTAAATAAGGCATTAAATCATAGATTTTTGAACTTTTTAAGGGGATTATTAGTACAAAAGAAAGTAACATAGAGATCCTTTTAATACATCAGACTGCTTAAACAAATACCAGTCTTTGCTGGAATACCAGCAAGGATAGGGAACTCACTACCTCACAAGTCATTCTACTTCATTACTGTACACCTTTAACATTAGAAAGGTAATCCTTATGTCAAATTAAATTGCAAAGATATTTTTATGCAGAGGTTACTTGGCTATAAAAATTATAGTCGCATTACTTCTTCTTGATATTGTTAAGTGCTAGGCACCAGGTCAAACAATTATGGGCCCTTGAGGATTACCTTACTGCATTACCTAAAATTCTAATGTGCATGTGATATCTCCCAAAGTGGAAAATGGCATGTGGCATTTATTAGAATTTGTCTGACCCTAAGTTACTGTTAGTAGATATTCTTCCCCAAAATAGCAGTTGGGATAATACTGGAAAAGAGAGTTACTCAGTTCCTGGAGCCCCCTGCTCCTTTCCTTTTGCTTCCTCTAAGATTGGAGAATGCATTTGGGCCAGAACTGGTATGTCTGGAGTGGGTGGCTTTGTAGGCTATCAGTAAGCATCAGTCTTAATTGGCAGATGCCCATTCTTATGAGCTGTTTTAATAAGACACTACAGTGTCTGAAAGTGAAAGTGTTAGTTGCTCAGTCGGGACTGACTCTGCAGCCTCATGACTGTAGCCCACTAGGCTCCTATGTCCATGGAATGCTCCAGCCAAGAATACTGAAGTGGATTGCCATTCCTTTCTCCAGGGGATCTTCCTGACCCAGGGGTCAAACTCAGGTCTCCTGCACTACAGGCAGATTCTTTACCATCTGAGCCCCCAGGGAAGCCCCTGGTTCTTAAATATTTTCAGTATTTTGTATAAATATCCTTAGTGTCTTAATGCAAATATTGAAGACAGAAGTAAAGGAAGGATTCTAAAAGAGATATTTAGAGAAGAAAAAACAAATTCCAAATGGTTTTATTCTTTTGCCATATTCAGAAACAAACTAGCCAACTCTTTTTCGGTTTAATAAGAATATATTCTGTTTGAAAAGATCTTACTGGTGGTAGATGTTATTGAATTAAGACAAAAATGTAAATTATATAATGAAAACATTGCCATGCATTTTTTAATTTTAAATTTTATGTGGAATTTCTAGGAAGAAAATATGAAATGAACTAGATAGATTTTGCTCAATATTATAAAATCCTCACAATGATTTTATTTAAGGTATTTACTTGCTAAGAGTGATATTTTAACAGATTTTATGATAAAATGCTTATTTCATTTAAAAATATAAACTCAATACTATCAAGATCATTATTATTCATCAAAGTTAGACAGAAATGTACTGACCCTGAAAAGGATTATTTTGTGAATGTGCATTTGTAATTATTTGGTTTAAAAAGTTCATTCCAGTAAGCAAAGTAGGGAGTTAATGGCTCCCATTTGTAAATAGGTGACATAGCTTATTGTAATGCTCAATTATCTCTGGTCCATGAATTGTTCAATTATGCAAGCACTCATCTGCCCTAATAAATACTCATTAAGGTGTGCATCTATGCCAAAAATACAAATTTTCTGTATTTTTACTACATATAAACACAGTAAGCTCCAGAGAAATGGCTGAACAGCACCAATAAAACCTCTGGAACCTAGATATAATTTGAAAAATTAGATGTCCATTAAAGAACAATAAAATGGGTTTGTTTAGAAAAATGTATAAAATTATCTTGTTATGTACATTTCCTGATTGGGAGGGTAATAATGAAACCTCACATTAGCATCCAAGCCCTATTTTTTTTTTATAAAGGAGAAGTGGTCAGGGTGAAAGAAATAAGAATATCACTCAAGTCATAAGTTAGAATAATAAATAGCACACAGGCTCTCCCTGTAAGTTCTTCAAACTCTGAAAAAAGGAGAGTTCATGCATCTCATTTAAACTTCAAAGCAACTTTCTCCTTTTTATGTTTAAACCAAAGCTTTCAAGAATGGAGGCCAGGTTTCCTTTACAATTTAAAATTCAAAGAGCACCACTTTGAAATTTAATAGAGCAGTGTTTGCTAAAGTAAACATTTTAGTCACAGTGACGGCAGATGCCTCGGTGCATCCGCAGCCTTTTCTGCAAGTATTAAAGCAGTGCTTCCAACCTTTGGAATGTCTCTTTCCCAACAGCCATTCAAAAAAAAAGATACAGATTTCACGGAGGGCAGCATTCTCCTCCAAACAAAAAGCACCTTTAGTGTTAAAGCAATGCTGAGACTTAGAAACTTCCAATGACGCTTTCTAGAGCTCTGCTTTAGAATAATCTAATAGGAACACTGAAAATGAGGATTCCGGATTCCTGTTAAAGGTTTTTACTACCACTCACCACCCCAATCCCCAACCACATGGGCCTGGCGAAAAAAGGCCCCAGGAAGGGAGAGAGAGAAGTGGGTTAGACAAGCATTTATGGTGATCAACACGTGGTGTGAGAAGCCTTTGTATTATAATAAAATGGGTTACTAACACTGCTGGGTGCAAGGCGCTGTTTCTTTTACAATGCATACCAAATCCAATTACTGAGAAAGAAGAGTGGAAATTCTCTTCTTATTGAGAGCTAAACCAGCTTACTAAACCATGTAATTTTTTCCAGTAAGCCTAGAACATAAACATGTATATGCATTAAAAGACTTTTCTCCATGCATTGACTACAACATGTTATCAAACATCTTTTTTTATTCCTGGTGACTATTTACTTCTTGTTGTTTTAAAATTTCTAATTAATTAATGGTAAAATAACTTGGAAATCCAGTTAATAAATGCATTAGAAAGATGTTGTCGTTCTACTTTCAATTAGTTTATTTTTCAGGATCTTTATCCATGTACTACATAATCCAAATGAATTTGCTAAGTTATAAAACTTAATAGATTTTTCCAAACCATAATTAGAATTAATTTCTCATATTTCAATTATATCAAACTAAAACATATTCTGATAATGTCCTATAAAATACTGTATTTAGAAATACATATTTAGTATAACACCCATATTTTTAATGACAGTCTATAAATAGGAATAGGAAAAACCTCTTTTGGATTTAAATTCATGTTAATAAGACAAATAAATAGGATTTTCATAATTTTTCATGTTAGTTGCATAACCCTAACTTCTCAGTTACAAATACACATTGATCTCCAGAAATGTTAACTCCTTTCAATCCATGGTATGTTTAAATACATTGTATATAATGACATATGAACTTTTCTTCAAATGGAATTCAACTGAAAGAGAGAGAGAGGAAAAAAAGGAGCCATATTTCTAAACATGCAAGAGGCAAATCCAAACGCATTCTTCTGTTTGTTGTGCTATCAGTTGAATATGTTTCTTCCCCTGGCACAGTAATTGTAGCATTGCAGTTTTCTGGCAACAAATGGCTGCTGGGGGTCACCAAATGTCTCCGATTTGCTACAGCGTTTAATCTTCTACAAAAGCTGTTTACTGCTTCATATACACTGAACGCCAGGAACATTATCCTTTAAATCATGCCTAGCTGCTAATTAATGGATGTATAAATGTCTAACGGCCAAGTCTTTAAAGCGCAGCCATGAATGAGTATAGCAGACATTCTGCACATAACTAAAATAGACTTCTGATGAACCATAAACTCTGATTTTTCTACGTAGCTATTGTCATGCTGTGTATCTAACCAGATTGAAGTGTATTTGAGAAATTTGCTTTAAAGCCATCTGAAACTGAAAATATATTAGTAGTGCCAGAAGGGTTCAGCCGTGCATTATTATTAGGTTACAGGGCTACATTTCTGTCTCTTCTGTGTTTCTCTTGGATATCTACATTTTGGAAGCAAAACAAAGCCTCAAGATTCTGAATTGAATGCCCAGATTTGACATCAGTCATTGTAAGACTTTTGTCACCCTAAGTTCTTGAACTTTCTTTTCTAAAAGAAATAGAAATTGCTTTCAAAATATTTCTTTTATATCTTTTTTTCTTGATTATGTTCAGTCATCATTGGCTATAACACAATAATTTAACGGAATTACCTAGGTAATTTTTATTGTATGCACTACGTGCCAGGCACCATAATAAGCACTTTTACAAGCATTGTTTTGTGTTGTCCTAAGAACTATGCTTCCTACTATAATGGAGGTTTTAAATAATCTTGAGAATCCAGATGCGTGTCAGTGGGTTAGGAATTTAGAAATTTGCTCTGGGTTTCCCAGCTTGCTAAAGCAATCAGAACTGTGCACAAACAGCATTAGCTGACACCAGGTCCTCTCGCCATGAGTTTCTATACAATAAGTCACTCTTCCATCAGTCTTGACTTTACATATATGTTAATAGTTTACCAAGATTTTACATTATAACCAGAAAAACTTCTAGAATGTAAAGAGAAAATCACTATGGGCTAACAAAGCAAGGGACAAAACATGATTAAGCTGCCAATAAAGAATGGCAGAAGAAACAAATTGAAGAGGATGACTCCAGCTTTCCAAAGTAGTGCCAAAAATCTTGATTACCCTCCTACTTTAGGGATTATCTTCAAATTCAGACAGTGGTAGAAAGGTAAATTAAATGTAACAGACAAAATCTAGAATCCACTCTCTACCTACTGAAGCATGAAGGGAGAACAGACTCTGATATCATTAAACAGAGACTAAAATTCCACTTCTAACATTTCTTAATTTTTTTCCCCTAGGAAAGTTCATTTGCTTCTGAGAGCCTTGGTTCCCTTATCCTTCAAACAAAGCTTCTACAATTATTGTGGAAATTACATAAGCATGTATCTACCAAATAAATGAATGAATAATTCAGAATCAAAAACTCTGATTTCAGGTCTAGCTCTGCCATGGATTACTGATGTGATTTCAAGCAAGTTACTTAAGCACTCTTTCTCCAACTGCAGGAAGGTTAATGCTCATTTTATATACTTTGCTGTAAGGATTCAGTGACATAATATTTGCAAAATATTTCATAAATTATAAAGATCTTTAACAATTATCATTACTTGTTTATTGATCTTACCCCCAAAGCCATCCCAAGTGTCTTCCTTTTAAGTTACAAGCTACCTTTCCACAAAATTCCCTATTTTCTAAAATTGTATATCTTCCATTCTGATAATAACCCTCAGTCCTTTAATATAATGACTGTAACTTGACCATCCAAGGAATTTTTTTCTCTACCTGAAAAGTATTTTTATTAGGCAAAATTCAGCCAGAGGTGCAAAATAAAGTAAAAATAAAATGAAGATGGCTGAGGAAAGGTGATTGCAATGAAAACAAGTCTGCTCTGTGAAATGACCCAATTCACAAGCATGGCTAGGTCAGTGGGAGAGGAACGAGACAGTCACCCTGTTATTGTGCATCAAACTAAGAAAGGACATCTGAGAAATGGTAGTGAGGAAGATCCCACGTGTGAAGCTGGCATAGTGGCAGCACTTCTAGAGGTGAACCATGTATGAAATGGGGTGTGTGTGTGTGTGTGTGTGTGTGTGGTGAGTTTTTACTAGCTTGGGATAGGATTACATGGAAAGCTTACAATGGGGTGTTTTATGTGAAATTAATACTCATTAAATTTGAGCAAGAATTTTGAAACTTTTGGAAAAACATGTCACACATGACAGCAAACAAGTTTACATTCATAAAATAGGAACCTTAGGATCCTGGGATGGTAATTTAGATACCATCTAGTACAAGGCTCACCCAGGTAAGGAGAGGTAAGCTTCCATGACAGATGTGCTGAAAATCCTCCAGAATAGGGAATTTGTTATTTCATGGCATATTTATTCCAATGTAAAAATCAAACTGAAATTTATTCTGAGCTAAATTTTGCCTTCTCAGAGCATGACTTTGATCCCAGTTCCTTGGATCTCTTTTCCATGATACTGTTTGGCACATTTGAAAACAGATGCCACTCCCCATTTACTCTTCTCTCCTTTCCAAGCAGGCCTTTCAACAATGTATCAAGTGATCATTCCCAAACTGTTTGCATATTTTCTTACTGATGCTCTAGGCTAGTCCTGGTTTAGTAATATCCCTGTCTGGTGGCACAGTATGAACATATTTAATATTTGAACCCTTCAGTGAAGCTTACAGAGAGACCCTTTGAACCAGTGACTGGGGCACCAGATTTTATGAATGCAGCCTGAAATGATTTTAGCTTCATTACCAGTCAAATAACATCCTTGAGTCATACTGCTTTTGTCATCAGGTAAAATCTTATTATTTTTCATATGAACTATTAAAATTTGGTCACCTAAATATGTTACTCTATTTGTTCATACAATTTGTATTCCAGTGATTCCAGCCAACTGAGATAAACTTGAATCCTGTTCTGTCATCTGTTGAATACATTCTGTCATCTGCCAGTCTGATAAAATGCCTTATTTAAATGTAACAAAGAACATCTTGTTGGTGTTTTTGACATGTGTTTTCTCTGGTGCATAGTGTTCCCCTTTAGAAATCATATCCACAGAGAAGTAGAATGTGTTCAGTTAGATGCAGTAAATAGCTATTAAACATCTGCTTTAGACTAGAACTGAAATGAAAATGCTGCCATCAAGGATTGTCAATATAGTTGGTTAGTCAGAAATGCAAACAATGACTTTAAAATGTAGCAAATTTAAAGATAAAACAATATATCAATATAAAATCCTACAGAGGCAGGGAGCAAAGAACAGCTGATAAAGTTGAACTAAGTATTCTCAGAGCTGGTTCTGGAAAAATGAATAAGCAACTCATGTAGACAAAAAGAAAAGAAAGTAATTTCCAGGCCGAAAGAGCCAACTAGGGTAAAAATATCATGGCATAATACATTATGCAAACTTTTTCAAATTACTATCCATAGATCACCTGGACTGTATTGCATAGTCATATATATAGGGAAACTACCAATTCCTGGATTTTACCCCAAATATCTAAACCAGTATCTCTGGATAGTGACAGAGAATCACTTGCATTAAGCTTCCCTGGTGATTATTATGCAGATAAAGATTTGACTGATGTTTCAAACTGGAGTGCTAGAGAAGACTCTTGAATTAGAGTCCCTTGGACAGCAAGATCAAACCAGTCAACCCTAAAGGGAATCAGTCCTGAATATTCACTGGAAGGACTGATACTGAAGCTCAAATACTTTGGCCACCTAATGCAAAGAGTCAACTCATTGCAAAAGACCTTGATGCTGGGAAAGACTGAAGACAGAAGGAGAAAGGGGAGATGATGAAGGACAAGGAAGCCTGACATGCTGCAGTCCATGGGGTCACAAAGAGTTGGAAACAACTTAGCTACTGAACAACAGGATTTGAAAACAAAGATTTGAAACCTTTGCATCATGGTAGAAGGAAGTGTCCAGAGTCATTGGAGCATAGGATTCATGGTGCTGGAAAGAGATGCAGTGGTAAATAAACATACTGTCTGAACAAGGACTCTCATGTGCCATTCTGAGGAGTTTGGGAAGGGAAACTTCTGAACATGTTCTGAAGGCAGTGAAGTGATCAGATTCATGTTTAGGAAAATAAATATTTTCACAGTGTGAAAGATGTAATGGATGAGATAGTATGTAAAGATGAGGAGATCTTTCAAGGTGCTAGATGTGACAAAAGTTTAACTTAGATCAGGGACCAAGAAACTGATGGGAAAGACTGAAAAAATGATTGATGAATATCAATGTGTTTCAGATTCAAGTATTAGAGAACCTGGGAACCAAATATGTGGAAATAGGAGAGTAGAGAGGAATCAATAATAATTTGGAAGCTTCTAGAAATGTGATGCAGACAGCTATCAATATTTTTTATACAAAAATTAGAAGATTTTTACCTTCTATACTGTGGTATAGAAGGTAAAAATTAGTTCAACTTTTGAAGTGTTTAGTGCTAAATACTTGAGTTTTATTTATAGAAAGCTATCTGCCAAACAACTGGTGATACAAATCTGAAGATTAGGAGATGTCTCAGAATTGGAGAACTTGATTTGAAACCCATCATCAGATGATTTGTGACTCAATGAAACTAGACTCAAGGAGGTTGCCTGGCAATAGTAAGAAAGGTGAGGAAGAAGAGGACAGTGGTTGGTACGTGGTTGATGCCACTGTTGAGAAACAGGGCCAAAACAAAGGCACTGGGGCAAAAGCCTAAGAAGTAACCCAGAGGCAAAAGAAGAAACATAAGTAATCATCATAAGGAAAGCTCAGGGTGGAAAGAGTTTAAAAAAGAATTGTCAGGAGGGTCAATTACAGATAAAATGATTTTAACACTGGTTGTGCTCTTAACTAATTTTTACATGATAAAAGAATCTTAAGATGAAATGATATTTAAGGTGAGAAGTCACTTATCTTAAAAAAAAAGTTTTCTGATATTTAGCTGATCATTTAATTCACAATCATAGTTTTCAAAAACTAATCTTTAAGAGATTTTAAAATTTTATTTCAGGAGTGAATCAGTAGCATCATTACTTCATAAATGTATCATCAATAGTAAGATAATTTATGTTCTCACAATTAGGTGAGGTCTTATGGTCTCTGCTCAATAAAGTAGAGCATAGCAAACCACTGTTTCTCAACTTTTAAGAAATATTTCATTTGCTTTTCAGTCCACTAAAATATATAAGAGAGCTGAAAAGATGTTACTTTTCATTATAAACCAAGGTAACTTTAGGACAGTTTACAAACATCCCCATTCTTTCTTCCAGCACCTGGTAGGATGGTGCCATCTCCTTCCCTTTGAAGTTAGATATGGTTATATAACAGGCTTTGGCGGATAAATATTAATGAAGGAATGGATTTCACTTCTAGACAGAAGTCTTTGTCAGTGTGCAACCCACCATATACAGTTCTTTACCACAGTACCCAACAAAGTTCTAGATGCCTAATATATCATCAGACTGAAGAATTGAGATGAGTCCCTGGCAAGCCATGATGGACATGTGGGGGGAGGGGGTTGAGTTTTTCATTACCTCAACATGACCTAATGCATCCTAATACACAAATTGTTACATGCTGAGTAGTCTGGTGAGAGTTCTATCTTGCTTACCATCAGCAGTCCCTATTCTGAATAGTTCTCACTGCATAATTCCAGAGATCAGACATGGTGAAAAGTAGATAGTTTCGTAAAGATAGTAGGGTCACCCTTAAAATTTTTTCCTTGTGGATCACAGAAAAGTGGAGCATAATTCTTATTAGTGAGGATCTTTTAGATCAGTTGCAAAGTGAAATCAGAGAAGTGATTATTTCTGCAATTAGTTAACACATGTTAGGTTAACCAAAAAGATTCAATCCAAACAGTAGTGAAACTTTTCTTATATCTCAGAATTTCTCTGGCATCAGAACAGACCTGAAGACAAGGCTGGACACATAATTGGCCATGTATTCTGCAGTGAAAATCCTCTGGTATGTTTCTCATGTGAATTATGACATCTTCCTTATACATGCCAGACAGTGTCTTATTTCAAGATTATATATCCAAAGAAAGTCCAGAGTCACATGTCAGTCACTCTGTAAAAAACATGCTTTGAGGTTTTTTCTTTTTTTTTCTAGTTTGATGATATGTGTGCACTGACTAACGCATCTTGGACTAATTCATTTCTCTTAATCAGGTATAAAGTTGCAAGAAGAATAAGTTTTCCAAAAGGAAAAGTTATCTCACAGAAGAGACCTAAGTTCTTCACTGTTTTAAGAAGTAGTCTGTGGGTTCTTTTCTAGAAGGAAGGGAGTACAGCATTTGTTTCCTGCTTGTTTCCTGTTCATTATATCTGCTGTACTGTAATTTTAGTACACTGACTTTTCTCAACTCTATTTTCTGTATGATTGCTTATTTCTCAGACTTTTCCCAATTTGAAATAAAAGATGTGTCCAGTAAGATGGAAAGTACTTGGTCCAATAACCCAAAGTTTTGGTTAGAAAAAAAAAATATATATATATATGTACCTGTGCATATATATACATAAGTAAATGCATACTGTACATATATTGCATATATATTGTATATAAGGGATATTAAAAAGAATACATATGTTCATTTTTAATGAAATAATAAGGCTGGCAAATAACCACGTGCAATTTACCTCACAACTATTAATATCTATTAAGCAACGTAGGGAAGGAAATGGAAAATTTAGTATTATAAGTATAAATATTAGTTTGGACAAATTGATCATCTGTGTGTTTATTTTTTCTTTCTCTCTTGCCTGTCTTTTCTAACTAAGTTGTCTATCTAACTAATAAATCAGTTACCATGCACCTCTTGCAACATCAATTATTGCATTTGTGGAACTTTCCTTAATGCTTTACAAAAAAAATTCTGAGTGACAAAAATGGTATATTTGATAAACTTATAAGGTTTTCATTTTTTATATTTTTCTAAAGATTTCAGATAACAATAATTTTGTTCTAATTCAACTATATACTATTTCCCTAATGAATTCATGTGGATAAACTTTCTTTAAAAAAGGGAAACCTCAAATGTAGAATATTTATAGACATGCCAGGACACTTTTCTGATGAGTGACTGAGCTTTGACAAAACAAGGTTTCCTGTACAATCCTAGAAGTGTGAACAGTTTGAGACTTGATATGTCTTTTAACAGATTCATAATATGATATATAAATATTTACCAAAATAATATTTTCAATGATAGCATCATTAGATATAAAAACCTCAAACTGTGAATTGAAGTCTAATTAATATATATACTGTGAAAAAGTGTGTATGCTCTAGAAATGATTATTAATTCTGTTCACACGGTGATTGATGGTTACCTGAACTCACAGTGAAAACATACTGTGTACATTTTGTATTCTACTTCTGTGGAATTGATAGAGAATATTTGTTATTAATACTTGTTTATAATAATTTAACTCAGCAGAAGTTATTCAACAAGAAACTGATCAAAGCCTCCCTCCTCCTTGTTCTCTGAAGCACATGTACTTGAAGTCTGAAAACAGGTGAGAGAATATTCATGGATACTCAGTTTCCACACCAAAGAAATAAAGTCCAACTATTTTTCAAGTACACACAAAGGACTGCATGTTAATAGACCTGGCAGAGAAACAAATCTTCAGATAAAGATGACTTTAATTTGCTGAACTTACTGAATTTGCTAATATTTCACAGTATAAAACCTTGATGAAGTTTAGCTAAAGATTTCTATTTTCACTGGAACTTCTCATAGTAAGAAAAGATCATTAAAATTGTTTCAGATTTTGTAAATCTTAACTGCTCTCTCAAATAGAGCTCCAATTAATTTGCTCATATTTAATTTTTTGTTATTTGACAAATTACAATGTATTTTTAAAATTTCTCTATCATTAATATTAGCAGACTTCATGAATCTTATAAACTTTATAGTATCTGTAAGATAAAGCTACAAAGGAATATCATGGCCTTTAAAAATCAATTTGCTTCTATGTTCTGGGGATAGTTACTTTATGTAATTAAATCACAGAAAATTTATTGTTAAAGGAAAGCCAATTTGTTGTTTGTTTGTAATCTGAGTCATACTTGTTGTCTTTTTATGTAATCAGATCAGTTCAGTTCACTCACTCAGTCATGTCCGACTCTTTGTGACCCCATGAGCTGCAGCATGCAAGGCCTTCCTGTCTATCACCAACTCCCGGAGCCTACCCAAACTCATGTCAATTGAGTCGTTGATGCCATCCAACCATCTCATCCTCTGTCATCCCCTTTTCCTCCTGCCCTTAATCATTCTTAGCATCAGGGTCTTATTAAATGAGTCAAATCTTCACATCAGGTGGCCAAAGTATTGGAATTTCAGCATCAACATCAGCCTTCCAATGAATATCCAGGACTGATCTCCTTTAGGATGGACTGGTTGGATCTCCTTGCAGTCCAAGGGACTCTCAAGAGTCTTCTCCAACACCACAGTTCAAAATCATCAATTCTTGGGTGCTCAGCTTTCTTTGTAGTCCAACTCTCACATCCATACATGAATACTGGAAAACCATAGCCTTGACTAGATGGACCTTTGTTGGCAAAGTAATGTCTCTGCTTTTTAATATGCTGTCTAGGTTGGTCATAACTTTCCTTCCAAGGAGTAAGCGTCTTTTAATTTCATGGCTGCAATCACCATTGTTAGTGATTTTGGAGCCCAAAAATATAAAGTCTCTCACTGTTTCCACTGGTTCCCCATCTATTTACCATGAAGTGATAGGACCGGACACCATGATCTTAGTTTTCTGAATGTTGAGCTTTAAGCCAGCTTTTTCACTCTCCTCTTTATTTTCATCAAGAGAATCTTTAGTTCTTCTTCACTTTCTGACATAAGGGTAGTGTCATCTGCATATCTGAAGTTATTGATATTTCTCCCAGCAATCTTGATTCCAGCTTGTGCTTCCTCCAGCCCAGCGTTTCTCATGATGTACTCTGCATATAAGTTAAATAAGCAGGGTGACAATATACAGCCTTGACATAGTCCTTTTCCTAATTGGAACCAGTCTGTTGTTCCCTGTCCAGTTCTAACTGTTGCTTCCTGACCTGTATACAGGTTTCTCAAGAGGCAGGTCAGGTGGTCTGGTATTCCCATCTCTTTCAGAATTTTCCACAGTTTCTTGTGATACACACAGCCAAAGGCTTTGGCATAGTCAATAAAGCAGAAATAGATGTTTTTCTGGAACTCCCTTGCTTTTTTGATGATCCAGTGGATGTTAGCAATTTGAACTCTGGTTCCTCTGCCTATTCAAAAACCAGCTTGAACATGGGGAAGTTCACAGTTCACGTATTGCTAAAGCCTGGCTTGGAGAATTTTGAGCATTACTTTACTAGTATGTGAGATGAGTGCAATTGTGTGGTAGTTTGAGCATTCTTTGGCATTGCCTTTCTTTGGGATTGGAATGAAAACTGACCATTTCCAGTCCTGTGGCCACTGCTGAGTTTTCCAAATTTGCTGGCATATTGAGTGCAGCAGTTTCACAGCATCATCTTTCAGGATTTGAAATAGCTCAACTGGAATTCCATCACCTCCACTAGCTTTTTTCCTAGTGATGTTTTCTAAGGCCCACTTGACTTCACATTCCAGGATGTCTGGCTCTAGGTGAGTGACCACACCATCATGATTAACTGGGTCGTGAAGAATTTTTTGTACAGTTCTTTTGTGTATTCTTGCCACCTCTTCTTAAATCTTCTACTTCCATTTCTATCCTTTATTGAGCTCATCTTTTAATGAAATGTTCCCTTGGTATCTCTAATTTTCTTGAAGATATCTCTAGTCTTTCACATTCTATTGTTTTCCTCTATTTCTTTGCATTGATCACTGAGAAAGGCTTTCTTATCTCTCCTTGCTATTCTTTGGAACTCTGCATTCAGATGCTTATATCTTTCCTTTTCTCCTTTGCTTTTCACTTCTTTTCTTTTCACAGCTATATGTAAGGCCTCCTCAGATAGCCATTTTGCTTTTTTGCATTTCTTTTTCCTGGGGATGGTCTTGATCCCTATAAGGATTACTCATTTATTTTTTTCTTTTCAATTTGAAACATCTTACTGTGAACAAGAATCTTATCCAGGGGAACTTCCTGACCCAGGGATCCAACCACCTCTCTTTATGTCTCCTGAACTGGCAGGTGTGTTCTTTACCACTAGCACTGCCTGGGAAGCCCCCTTATTGTGTCTAACTTCCGTGTATTTGGTATATCTGGATTTCTTCACACAAGAACACATTTTCACCAAAACTTAAAGGCTGATTTTTAAGGGTAAGTTTGGTTAATAAAAGGAAAAACTTATTTAGGAATTGAATATTGCTACTTATTGCTCTCACAATGGGATATGCCTTAAGAAAGATCAAACTTCAGAATACTTCATGTTTCTTAGAGAGGTTATGCTATTTCCTCTTTATAAAGAGGGAAGTTTATTATATAGTTACTTGTTGTTACTGTATATATTAATGTGGACAAATCATATGTTCCTTAGTTATCATCATTCCTAAAGGATGAGAGAATGTTTTCTACTGTGATGGATAGGATTGTGGATGATGAATGGGCAGAAGGAATAAAACCAAAGGATTGGTTTGAAACCGACATCATGTAGTAGATCAACTAAACAAAGCTATCAGAGTATCAACAAAAACAAATTCAGCATCAGTTTATATCACTTAAGTAAGTTTAGTTCTTTGCCAGAGCATAATATAGGAAGAAAATCAAGTTTTTTAATAAATAGTTGAGCATTAGTCAAAATAAGGTTGAACTTTCGGAAGTCTTAGTAACAGTAAGTTCTACAACAGCAGAAAAGATTGTAACAACTGATGCTCCAAGAGTGGGGTGACATGTAAAATACTAATGATGACGTTCACTACTTGAATTTCTTTTGTGTGCCAAGCACCAGTGGGGACTTTACATGCTGTCTCTAACCTTCTTAACAACTTTGAAATGACAATTAACTCTATATTACAGACGCTGCTGCTGCTGATGCTAAGTTGCTTCAGTAGTGTCCAACTCTGTGTGACCCCATAGATGGCAGCCCACCAGGCTCCCCCGTCCCTGGGGTTCTCCAGGCAAGAACACTGGAGTGGGTTGCCATTGCCTTTTCCATTTACAGATGAGGGACATAAATTTAAAGATAAATAAGTGACTATGTGGCAGAGCTGTAATGATTATTAGCATTTAGGTCTATCTGACTCCAGATGAGAGCAAACTGGAGAATTACAGACACCTGCCTAGGCTGAAAACAGCAGCAGTTTGTGCACAGCAAGGAAATCAACCATTTCTTTTCTCCTACTGATGTGGATTAAATGATGCCCTCCTCCCACAAATTCCTATGTTGAAGGAACGTGATATTTGCAAATTAGGTATTTCCAAATGTGATATTTGAAAAATGAGATCTTTGGGGTAGAATTAGCGTTAGATGAGGTCATGAGGGTAGGGGTCTCATGGTAAGATCATTGCTCTTATAAGAAGAGACACTAGATGACATGTTCTTTTTTTCCCTACCACATGAGAACATGGCAAGATAGTGGCCACCTACAAGCCAGGAAGTGAAACATTTTAGAAACTGATCATGCTGGAATTTTGAATTCCTTGGACATCTAGCCACCAGAACTGTAAGAAATTAACTTTGTTATGAAGCCACCTAGTCTATGATATTTTATTAAAGAAGCATAAGCAGACTAAGACAATTTTTTTGTACAAATTTTCACTGCGATATAACAACCAACCACAAATTTAGCAGTATAAAAACAATACAAATTTTCTATCTCATAGTTACAGTGGGTCAAATGTTTGCCTGTGTCCTGGTCTCAAGGTCCTACCAGGTTGAAACTAAGGTGTTGGTCAAGGTTACCAGCTCATCTGAGGCTCAGGATATTTTCCAAGTTTATACAGGTTGTAGGCAGAATTCACTACAAAAAAAGCTAGTGGAAGTGATGGAATTCCAGTTGAGCTATTTCAAATCCTGAAAGATGATGCTGTGAATGTATTGCACTCAATATACCAGCAAATTTGGAAAACTCAGCAGTGGCCACAGGACTGGAAAAGGTATGTTTTCATTCCAATGCTAAAGAAAGGCAAACCAAAGAAGATTCAAACGACTGCACAATTGTACTCATCTCACATGCTAGTAAAGTAATGCTCAAAATTCTCCAAGCCAGGCTTCAATAGTATGTGAACCGTGAACTTCCGGATGTTCAAGCTGGTTTTTGAAAAGGCAGAGAAACCAGAGATCAAATTGCCAACATCTGTTGGGTCATCAAAAAAGCTACCGAATTCCTGAAAAACATCTTCTTCTTCTTTATTGACTATGCCAAAGCCTTTGACTGTGTGGATCACAACAAACTGTGGAAAATTCTGAAAGAGATGGGAATACCAGACCACCTGACCTGCCTCTCGAGAAATCTGCATGCAGGTCAGGAAAAAACACTTAGAACTCAACATGGAACAACAGACTGGTTCCAAATTGGGAAAGAAGTACACCAAAGTTGTATATTGTCACCCTGCTTATTTAACTTATATGCAGAGTACATCATGAGAAACGCTGGGCTGGATGAAGCACAAGCTGGAATCAAGATTGCTGGGAGAAGTATCAATAACTTCAGATATGCAGATGACATCACCCTTATGGCAGAAAGTGAAGAAGAACTAAAGATTCTCTTGATGAAAGTGAAAAAGGAGAGTGAAAATGTTGACTTAAAACTCAACATCCAAAAAATGAAGATCATGGAATCTTGTCCCATCATGTCATGGCAAATAGATGGGGAAGCAATGGAAACAGTGACAGACTGCATATTTTGGGCTCCAAAATCACTGCAGATGGTGACTGCAGCCATGAAATTAAAAGACACTTGTTTCTTGGAAGGAACGTTATGACGAACCTAGACAGCACATTAAAAAGCAGAGACATTATTTTGCCAACCAAGGCCCATCTAGTCAAGGCTATGGTTTTTCCAGTATTCATGTATGGATGTGAGAGTTGGACTATGAAGAAAACTGAGTGCTGAAGAATTGATGCTTTTGAACTGTGGTGTTGGAGAAGACTCTTGAGAGTCCCTTGGACTGCAAGGAGATCCAACCAGTCCATCCTAAAGGAGATGTCCTGGGTGTTCATTGGAGAGACTGATGCTGAAGCTGAAATTCCAATACTTTGGCTAGGTGATGAGAAGAACTGACTCCTTGGAAAAGACCCTGATGCTGGGAAAGATTGAAGGAGGAGGAGGGGATGACAGAGGATGAGATCTGATGGATGGCATCACTAACTCAATGGACATGGGTTTGAGTAAACTCTAGGAGTTGGTGATGTCTGATGGATGGCATCACTAACTCAATGGACATGGGTTTGAGTAAACTCTAGGAGTTGGTGATGTACAGGGAGGCCTAGTGTGCTGCAGTCTATGGGGTTGCAAAGAGTCAGAGGTGACTGAGGGACTGAACTGAACTGAACTGAGGCAGAATTCAATTCTTCCTTTAGTAGTTCTGAGGTCCCTATTTTGTTCCTGAGCCTCAACTTGGAGTCACTTTGGCTACTAGCTGCTGCCATGAGGGTGCTAAAAGTTAGCAGGAAAATCTCCAGGCAGCTTCAACAACAGAATCACAGGAGTAACTATCGTATTTCCTTTTTGCCTTATAATGCAACCTAATTATTGAAGTGACAGTACAATCTTATTCACAAGCCCCGTTTACACTCAAGGAATGCATACATGTGCCTGCTCACTTGCTAACTTGTTTTAGCCTCTTTGTGACCCCATGGACTGTAGCCAGCCAGGCTCCTCTCCATGGGCTTGTCCAGACAAGAATACTGGAGTGGGTTGCATTTCCTTTTCCAGGGGATCTTCCCAACCCAGGGATTGAACCTGTCTCCTGTGTTGGCAGGTGGATTCTTTACCACTGAGTTATCATGGAAATAGTCAAGGAGAGGGGATTATAAAGGGAATGTTTACACTGCAGCCAGAATGTTTGGGATGATTTTGGAATTCTGCTTGTCACCCTGATTAAGCTGGTCCTGGTAAAGAATATTCCCAAAGACTAACAGAACCATTTCCTTCCCATCCCATGTGCTCTTTCTTAATATGACTTCCCTTCTTAGAACTGAAGTCTATTCCTCCTGGTTTGGAATCCAGTGAGAACTGAGGTCCCCAACAGCAGCCCTGGCTGAGCTCCTTCCTAAAAGCCAGCACCAATGCCAACCACATGAACGAAGTCATTTTGGACCTTCCAGTTATCCCATTGCCCTAATCAACATGATGTGACACAAAAGAGTGGAGGGCCAACCCATAGAATCATTTAAGAAAAGAAATAGTTTCATTTTAAGCCAGTTGTTGATGTTATTTTCCTATGTGGCTGGTGTAACCAAAACATAAGCCAAAGTATGGAGGAAGAGATTGGGTTTAAAGGTGAGATAGTGTCTAACAGAGCAAGAAAGTAGGAATAAATATATATGAATGACGAGGGTGCTCATATAATTTTACTGTGCAAAGTAGGACTCTTTTGGGAGAAGAATAAAGCAGAATGAATATTCTATCAAGAAGAACAACAGTAAGATGGCTCATGTTAAATAAATGGAAAAGGGCAGGATCGGGGAGACTGGTTTCATTATCTTACGGTAAAAAGGAAGTTGATAAACAATTACATTACAGCAAGCTACAGTGTATACATACTGAAAAAGAAGTATAAGGAGCATAAGATTATTTCACAGGGATTTGAGGGTTATCTAAAAGCTGGTTAAAAAGTTTACTAGAATATTCCAATGCACTGCTGCTGCTAAGTCACTTCAGTCGTGTCCGACTCTGTGCGACCCCAGAGATGGCAGTCCATGAGGCTCCCATCCCTGGGATTCTCCAGGCAAGAACACTGGAGTGGGTTGCCATTTCCTTCTCCAATGCATGAAAGTGAAAAGTGAAAGTGAAGTCGCTCAGTGGTGTCCGACTCTTAGCGACCCCATGGACTGCAGCCCACCAGGCTCCTCTGCCCATGGGATTTTCCAGGCAAGAGTACTGGAGTGGGTTGCCAGTGCCTTCTCCAATGCACTAACTGTCCTTAAAACACTGGCTGTTAGAGAATTTGGTAGCTCTTCTAAGGCTGCCTAAGAGGAGTTATAACTAGAAACATAGAAAAAACTATTCCTTTCTCCTGTACAATAGAGTAACTCAGAATGGACATCAGGGGACCACTTATAGCAAAGCTTCAGTGTGTTCCTTTTTCACTAATGGTTAAGCACAGAACAGAACTTACTTTATGACACTTTTTTTTTTAATATACAGCTATTTTTAACTTGTGTAAAATAAGATTATACATGAGAGTTAAAAGTAATGCCCTTGGTTTGACCACAGTGAAAGTAAATTATATGTATGAATTGGTATGTGTACTAAAGATTTGAGAGTTAATAGGTAAAAATGGAGACTAAGTCTTTTCTAAAAATTTTAAATTATTTTGATAAGGTTTATTAGGGATGTTCTTAAATAATGCTGTATACTAGCCTCAATCTTTCTGCTCTCAACCAGGCTTCATAAACTTCATTATTTTTATAGTTTCAGACTATTTAATTATCAGAAAGATTATTGATCCAGTTGTCAGTTGTTCAGCTTGATTATATTAGTCTGGTTTCAAAGGATATAAGTGACAGGTTATAGAGTGTCGAAGTTTAAAGAATGAGGCTCCAGAATCAGATCTTTTATACTCAGTGTTAGCTTTAAAGGCACTTAGACTATAGACATGCAAAATCTATTGTGAGCAAGCTCAATGTCCAAATTCACCCAAAAAGCTAAAGTCTGGCAACAAAGTTCACTGACTTTCTTGATTCCTCTGAATTTTAAAATCAGTGTATTTCAATAATGCCTGCCAAGACTATTATGAACCTTGACACGGATGGGAAAATTCCACTTTGAAATCTTAAATTCCACTTCCAACATTCTATCACCTCTTGACCTTCCAGGATGGTCAATCCCATAACTCTTAACACTTGCACTTTGACCTCATTAAAACATCCAGTCCCCTAACTCTGGTTTTACTTGCTACATAACCTGGGCCTTATTTATTTTTTTCTACTGAACTGAGCTTTTTTGATACAGTTATCTTAGATTCATTTTTCTCCACATTTACTTCCTTTTTCCAAATCTTCAGTCAGTCCTCCACATTGCATCAACTCTACCATCTTCATTGGCAAACTTTACAACAGGCTTGATGGTAAAAATAGTAAAACATAGCCCCTCTGTCATGTAAACTCTGCTCTCAAAGCTCCCTCAAACTGAACCATAATGAGCAAATCTTTCACATATTAAATCCTCTTTCCAATTTTTCAATGTCTACTTCAAAAATTTACTTTTATTCTTAAGCACCCCTGATTTATCATAGGAACTGGCTCAGGAGTAAGTATTTTTTCAGTTCTATATACACACACATTCTTTTAAGCATTTTTGAAGTTGAGGCAAAAATCATATGATGCCCACCTCCCCTTTGGAATGGCTCCTTCTGCTTCCAGGAGTAAAACCTAAATCTTTATAAGGATCAGCAGTAGACATCTGGCCTAAACTAGGTCAACCCAATTCTAACTTCCGGGAATTTTCAATTAGGATAGCAATTCAATTCATGTAGGTGTTTAAAAATGCAACAAGTACATCCAGAAACTATATTCTTTATGTAGACTAAAGAATATGAAGAGTCAACTCATTGGAAAAGACCCTGATGCTTGGAAAGATTGTGGGCAGGAGGAGAAGGGAGCAACACAGTATGAGATGATTGGATGGCATCATTGACTCAATGGATATGACTTTGAGCAAACCCTGGGAGACAGTGAAGGACAGAGAAGCCTGATGTACTCAGTTGATGGGGTCGCAGAGAATTGGACATGTCTTGACCACTGAACAACAACAACAAGAATAGAAAAAAGCTGATTTGCAATCTAGAATGTATAGAAAAGCAAGAAGATAATAAGTCAAAAAGTAACTTTGTGTTCAGTATTTTTCCATTTTTTGGTCCTATGCTTGATGAAGCTAGCTTGATTTCTCTGGTAACTCAGACAGTAAAGAACCTGCCTGCAATGTAGAAGATCAGGGTTCGATCCCTGGATTGGGAAGATCCCCTGGAGAAGGGAACGGCAACTGACTCCAGTATTCTTGTCTGGATAATTCCATGGATAGAGGAGCCTGGCAGGCTACAGTCCATGGGATTGCAAAATGTCGGACATAACTGAGCAACTAACCCTTTCACATTTTCACTTGATGAGCCTATACTGGACTTCTGTAAATGGACTCCTGGCTTGTTTTCTTAGAAATATTCCCCTTTATTTGTCTAAGTTAGCTAAAAATTATTTCAATAATTTATAAATGAAATACTGTTTTTTACTTGCTTCATGTATTTTTTATTTTTTCAGCTTTGTTGATATACAATTGACAAATGAAATTGTAAGATATTCAAAGTACATAACACAATGATTTGGTACATGTATGCATTATAAAAGGATTTTTGCCATTGAGTAAATAAATATTCTTAAACAGGACACATGTGCCTCTCTGAAAAACAAATTTGAATATGTGCCATTTAGAGGGCATTGGCAAGTTCTGTCATAAATGTTTAGGTCATTTTCACTTTTACTAATGATGTTTCTCCTATATCCAATATTTAAGTGGATGCATGGGTCACTTAATGGGAATATTTTAATTTTTATGAAATCACCCTCCAAAATCCAAGCATTTGAGAGTATCTTTCTTCATAACATATCAACAATGAAAAAAGTTCATTTTTAATTATTTGCCAGTACCATGGGATAAAATAGTATCTCCGTGTCACTGAATTTATTATATGAGCAAAAAAAATTGAAAGTCACTCAGTCTGTCCAACTCTTTGCAACCCCACGGAATTCTCCGGGCCAGAATACTGGCATGGGTAGCCTTTTGCTTCTCCAGGGGATCTTCCCAACCCAGGGGTTGAACTCAGGTCTCCTGCATTTCAGGCAGATTCTTTATCAGCTGAGCCATAAGGGAAGCCCAAGAATACTGGAGTGGGTAGCCTATCCCTTCTCCTGTGATCTTTCCTACCCAGGAACTAAACCGGTTTATCCCTCATTGCAGGCAAATACTTTATCAACTGACCTATCATATCAGTTCAGTCGCTCAGTCCTGTTCGCTTCTTTGCGACCCCATGGAATGCAGCATGACAGGCCTCCCTGTCCATCACCAACTCCTGGAGTTTACTGAAACTTATGTCCATTGAGTTGGTGATGTCATCCAACCATCTCATCTTCTGTCATCCCCTTCTACTCCCGCCTTTAATCTTCCCCAGCATCAGGGTCTTTTCAAATGAATCAGCTTTTCATATCAGGTGGCCAAATTATGGGAGTTTCAGCTTCAACATCACTCCTTTCAATGAATATTCAGGACTGATTTCCTTTAGGATGGATTCGTTGGATCTCCTTGCAGTCCAAGGGACTCTCAAGAGTCTTCTCTAATACCACAATTCAAAAGCATCAATTCTTTGGCACTCAGCTTTCTTTATAGTCCAACTCTCACATCTGTACATGACCAGGGGAAAAGGTATAGCCTTGACTGGACTGACCTTTGTTGTCAAAGTAATGTCTCTGCTTTTTAATATGCTGTCTAGGTTGGTTATAACCTTTCTTCCAAGGAGCAAGTGTCTTTTAATTTCATGTCTGCAGTCACAATCTGCAATGATTTTGGAGCCCCCAAAATTAAAGTCTGCCACTCTTTCCACTGTTTCCCCATCTATTTGCTATGAAGTGATGGGACCAGATGCGATGATCATCATTTTCTAAATATTGAGCTTTAAACCAACTTTTTCACTCTCCACTTTCACTTTCATCAAGAGGCTCTTTAGTTCCTCTTCACTTTCTGCCATAAGGGTAGAGTCATCTGTGTATCTGAGGTTATTGCTATTTCTCCTGGCAATCTTGATTCCAGCTTGTGCTTCCTCCAGCCCAGCGTATCTCATGATGTGCTTTGTATATAAGTTAAATAAGCAGGGTGACAATATACAGCCTTGACATACTCCTTTTCTTATTCGGAACCAGCCTGTTGTTTCATGTCCAGTTCTAACTGTTGCTTCCTGACAGGCATACAGATTTCTCAAGAGGCAGGTCAGGTGGTCTGGTATTCCCATCTCTTTCAGAATTTCCCATAGTTTCTTGTGATCCACACAGTCAAAGGCTTTGGCATAGTCAATAAAGCAAAAATAGATACTTTTCTGGAACTCTCTTGCTTTTTCCATGATCCAGCAGATGTTGGCAATTTGATCTCTGGTTCCTCTACCTTTTCAAAAACTAGCTTGAACATCTGGAAGTTCATGGTTCCTATATTGCTGAAGCCTGGCTTGGAGAATTTTGAGCATTATTTTGCTAGTGTGTGAGATGAGTGCAATTGTGCAGTAGTTTGAGCATTCTTTGGCATTGCCTTTCTTTGGGATTGGAAAGAAAACTGACCTTTTCCAGTCCTGTGGCCACTGCTGAGTTTTCCAAACTTGCTGGCATATTGAGTGCAGCACTTTCACAGCATCATCTTTCAGAATTTGAAATAGTTCAACTGGAATTCCATCACCTCCACTAGCTTTGTTCATAGTAATGCTTTCTAAGGCCCACTTTACTTCAAATTTCAGGATGTCTGGCTCTCGGTGAGTGATCACATCATCATGATTATATGGGTCGTGAAGATCTGTTTTGTACAGTTCTGTGTATTCTTTGCCACCTCTTCTTAATATCTTCTGCTTCTGTTAGGTCCATACCATATTTGTGCTTTATTGAGCCCATCTTTGCATGAAATGTTCCCTTTGTACCTCTAATTTTCTTGAAGAGATCTCTAGTCTTTCCCATTCTATTGTTTTCCTCTATTTATTTGCACTGAAGACTGAGGAAGGCTTTCTTATCTCTCCTTGTTATTCTTTGGAACCCTGCACCAAATGGGTATATCTTTCCTTTCCTCCTTTGCTTTTTGCCTGTCTTCTTTTCACAGCTATTTGTAAGGTCTCCTCAGAAAGCCATTTTGCTTTTTTACATTTCTTTTTCTTGGGGATGGTCTTGATTCCTGTTTCCTCTACAATGTCACGAACCTCCATCCATAGTTCATCAGGCACTTTGTGTATTAGATTTAGTCCCTTAAATCTATTTCTCACTTCCACTGTATAATCATAAGGGATTTGATTCTGGTCATACCTGAATGGTCTAGTGGTTTTCCCTACTTTCTTCAATTTAAGTCTGAATTTGGCAATATGGAGTTCATGATCTAAGCCACAGTCAGCCCCTGGTCTTGTTTTTGCTGACTGTAAAGAGCTTCTCCATCTTTGGCTGCAAAGAATATAGTCAGTCTGATTTTGGTGTTGACCACCTGGTGCTGTCCATGTGTAGAGTCTTGTCTTTTGTTGTTGGAAATGGGTGTTTGCTATGACCAGGGCGTTCTCTTGGCAAAACTCTATTAGCCTTTGCCCTGCTTCATTCTGTACTCCAAGGCCAAATTTGCCTGTTACTCCAGGTGTTTCTTGACTTCCTACTTTTGCATTCCAGTCCCCTGTAATGAAAAGGACATCTTTTTTGGATGTTAGTTCTAAAAGATCTTGCAGGTCCTCATAGGACCATTCAACTTCAGCTTCCTCAGCATTACTGGTCAGGGCATAGATTTGGATTACCATGATATTGAATGGTTTGCCTTGAAAATGAACAGAGATCATTCTGTTGTTTTTAAGATTGCGTCCAAATACTGCATTTTGGACTCTTTTGTTGACTGTGATGGCTACTCCATTTCTTCTAAGGGATTCTTGCCCATAGTAGTAGATATAATGGCCATGTGAGTTAAATTCACCCATTCCAGTCCATTTTATTCTGCCGATTCCTAAAATGTCAATGTTCACTCTTGCCATCTCCTGTTTGACCACTTCCAATTTGCCTTGATTCATGGATCTAACATTCCAGGTTCATATGTAATATTGCTGTTTACAGCATTGGACCTTGCTTCCATTACCAGTCATATCCTCAACTGAGTGTTGTTTTGCTTTTGTTCCATCTCTTCATTCTTTCTGGAGTTATTTCTCCACTGATCTCCAGTCACATATCGGGCACCTACTGATCTGGGGAATTCATCTTTCAGTGTCCTATCTTTTTGTCTTTTCATACTGTTCATGTGGTTCTCAAGGCAAGAAAACTGAAGTGGTTTGCCCTTCCGTTCTCCAGTGGGCCACGTTCTGTCAGTAATCTCCACCATGTTGTGGAGACACCACACTGTCTGTTGTGGGTGGCCTTACACGTCATGGCTCATAGTTTCATTTAGTTAGAAAAGGCTGTGGTCCATGTGATTAGATTGGTTAGTTTTCCGTGATTGTGGTTTTCAGTCTGCCCTCTGATGAAGAAGAATAAGAGGCTTATGGAGGCTTCCTGATGGGAGAGACTGACTAAATACAAATTTGGAAATCTCACCAGTGGCCACAGTACTGGAAAAGGTCAGTTTTCATTCCTATCCCAAAGAAAGGCAATGCCAAAGAATTCTCAAACTATGGAATAATTGCACTCATCTCACACGCTAGTAAAGTAATGCTCAAAATTCTCCAAGCCAGGCTTTAGTACTGTGTGAACCGCAAACTTTCAGATGTTCAAGCTGGTTTTAGAAAAGGCAGAGGAACAAGAGAATAAATTGCCTATAAATTTAAGTGGTTAAGTTTACAGTATATCATTTTTTATTTTATAATGTCTTACAACTAAATATTGTTTATGATATGAGTAAAATGTTTTCTATTTTAATTTTTATATAAAAGTTTTTATGGCTTTGATATTTTGCTTTTATACTTGGTAGAATTTTTCCTTTTTAAGATAATAATAAAGCAATTTGATTTTTTCTTATAATTATTAGATTATCTCCCATTTAGATATATGAATAACATATTTGTGGCATTTTAAATAAAATAGTGTGATTAAAAGATAAATTTTAACAATGTATTTTCTAATTATCTCAGAACCATTATTAAATTGGATTGACTTTTCCTCACTGATTTGAAATGCCATTGCTATCGTAGATTAAATAATTGTATATGCTGGAACTTGTTTTTGATCTCATTTTGTTCCCTTCTGGTCCTAACTAAATATCTCATTGTCTTAGTTATTATAGAATTGTGAGCCTCAATATCTCATAATACACATTTATTTTTTGACTTTTTTCAAAATTCTCTTGATCTGTATTGAGCATCTTATCTTAAAAAAAAAGCAACAAAACTCTTGGTAGTGTATTAATTAGGACAGTATTATATTTGTTTATTTTTGAGATTTATGCTTTTTGGCATACACACATTCTCATCATCTCATTAAATTATTAGAGAGAAACCATTTTTATTCCTAATAACATATTCTCACTTAAAGTTTACTCTGTGGGATTTTATTATAGGTATACTATCTTTTTCTCTCTAACTCTTCTCAGGTGGCTCAGAGTTATATAAGCCATCTGCCAATGCAGGAAATGTAAGAGACAAGGGTTTGATCTCCAGGTTGGGAACATTCTTTGGAGTAGAAAACAGCATCCCACTCCAGTATCCTTGTGGCGAAAATTTCAACAGGCAGAGGATTTTGGTGGGCTACAGTAAATGGGGTCACAAAGAGTCAGATATGACTGAGCAACTGAGAATACCTATACCTTTTTTCTGACTTCAGGAATCTACAGATTTTGTTTGCTATCCATATAAAAATTGTCTCCTTTCTAATTGGCTTTTCTTCCCTCATTTTACATTCATTATTGATACATTTAATTTAGTGTCATCCATTGATATTTTGTATAGATGTGCTTCCAAAGTGTTTTTATGTTTGTTTTTTTGCCAAGAAATCAGGTATATTATTGGTCCTAATATATTAGGACAGATAACTTTTTCTTAAGGCATTTCCCTTAGCTTGCTACTGATACTGCTAAGTCACTTCAGTTGTGTCCAACTCTGTACGACCCCAGAGACGGCAGCCCACCAGGCTCCCCCGTCCCTGGGATTCTCCAGGCAAGAACACCGGAGTGGGTTGCCATTTCCTTCTCCAATGCATGAAAGTGAAAAGTGAAAGGGAAGTCGCTCAGTCGTGTCTGACTCTTAGCGACCCCATGGACTGCAGCCTACCAGGCTCCTCTGTCCATGGGATTTTCCAGGCAAGAGTACTGGAGTGGGATGCCATTGCCTTCTCCGTCCCTTAGCTTAGGTATTATCAAATCTAAACTCTGATGTTCAGGAGATAAAATGAATTCTCAAGGAAATCGTTCCCCATGCCCCAGTCTCCTGGAAATTACACAGAGACACAAGAATACTTAGGTTCCTAAAGATAGGCAGTATCTTTCTACTGAAACTGTGAACTTTTCAGGGTGTAGCTTTGTGTCAGAAGTCTTAATTCAATTCCCATACCACTGTATACAAAGGCTGTACTCTTTGCTTCCCTATGGGAACTATGTCTTTTCAATCCCCAAATTGCTGAGACAAGCACCCTCTCACACCCCAAGCAGCTATTAATTATTATTGTCTTTTGACACATGAAGATTTCTCTTTCTTTTTTGTGAATTCAGCTATGCTTTATGTTGTGCTAGCAAGAGGGATTTAGAGTATCATGAACTGTCATTTCTAGAATTCAAAGCTTTTTTTGTTTTTGCATTTTAAAACTTTTTAAAGTCAAAACATATATAATACATGACATAAATTATCTCCTGAGTGAATCAACTATCTAAATTTTTTTTCCATCTGAAATCTAGATATCTCATTGCTTCTATTCAATTATAAACTTTCTGATTTTGTGGTACAATGTTATTTATAAGATGATAAAAACCTAGATTTTCTAGTGAAGAAATATTTGATGTGACTTTATTTCTTTGAGTTTTAATTAAAGCAATCTTTTAGTCACCACAAAAGAGTTTAGAGATAGAAAATGCTGCATCATAGATATTTTATGCAATTGATGGATAAACCATGCTTTATGGACTAGACATTTGCTAAAATACTTTTAAAAAATCTAGTGATACTCACTATTAAAATATCCCCAAAGATTTGCTTTCTTCAACAATATTTCTAGTCAGTTAGCAGGAATTTTTCACTCTTTACATTACCAAATTCAAAAGCAAAATGATAGAAACTTTAATCCACTTCTTAATCTATCAAAACTTCCCCAGGAGGGGGACAAAAAAAGCCTTTTGAAGCAAGCTATAATAATTTTCACTCAATCCTACAATAGGAATAGAGGAATAGAACGCAAATTAGACAAAAAAATCCCTTTTAACTTTTGAGCACAATTTTAAAGTGAAAGTTTTCATCTGAATTTGAAATTTGCCAAGGTCTGTGGCTGAGTTTCAGATACCCACTTCCCTTCTTGGCAGCAGATAAGTTGGAAATCAGGAGTCTGCACATTCGAGATATTTCTAGGCTCAGAGTGTCAAAAAGACAAGATGGCATATGGTGAAGTAAAAGGGATTTCTCACATTCAGGAACACATTTCAACTTCCAAAACATAAAAATAAATAAGTGCTTTTTCAAATTCATAAAAGAAATAATGAGAATTTTGCCCAAATATTATAGACATATCAAAGTTAAGCAGCAAGATGTTTGAGTCTGTCACTTCCTGCAAGCTTTCCACTAAATGGATAAGTTCAAATTTCAGGATTGTTATATTAACTTTGGCATAAAAACGCTTCCTTCTTTGGCAAAGATGATAGTATTCCCCCTCAAGGAAAAATTACAGTCTAATTAAAGTATACAATTTGATGTTTTTATACCAACGTTTTCCTGGGGAGTTTCTTCAATACTCCACTGCTAATTTTATGTTCAGTGGATCAGAGTGTGAGGGGATTGACTTGGTGGAGACAATCAAAATTATTTATTCTGTTTATTTGCCTTGTTGTTCAGTTTTTTATCCTGACAGATTGTTATAAAGCCAGAAGTTGAGTCTTACTACTCTAGTTCTTTTATTTATTGGTTTTGTGATCATATTGATAAATGTTATCACTTCAAGTGTTGCAGAATAAATACCAGTTACAAATTAAGTCAGTCAACACTGTTACCCCTTTCTGATCAACTATTTATTAGTAGAAGCAGTAAAAAATATTTACTAAAGAGCAGAAAATTGAGCACACTTATCAATTTCCACTATTTACGTTATTATTATGTATTATCAATGATTTCAATAGTGTACTTAACCAGTACTTTCATCTTAATTGGAGAATAACTTCTTTGACAACAGTGCTGGGCTGATCTGGGGAGATTAGGCAGAGAAATCCTGCAACTAACAAGAAAGTTTTACGAAGTTGCCCACATGAGTTGTTCATTATTTAGATTTATACATGGGATATCTTTGTGTGACAGCTTCTTTAGAACACGAGTGCAAGTCTAAACATATTTGGAAAATGACATAAAGTAATCAAAGAAAGTAGCATATTGTAAAAACTCATTTTACAAAGCAGTTTTCCAAACTGTCAGATTATAGAAAGCATTTGTACGTGGGTAGAATAGGATTTTTTTCCCAGATTTATTTTAAGGTAATAAGAAATAAACTGTAAACTTTTAAATGTCTCACTTTTCTAAGCTATAAAATACGGCATTTGAGTCCCAAGGTGGCACCTACCATTAAGACACTAATATTCTAGATTCTGAAATGTACATGGGTTTTATTAAAGACAAAATCTATTCTTCACCATCTTCGAATTTGTGTATAAGGGGGGGAAAAAGGGTAAAATAAATGTGCAGGTCTGGATAATGAAGCTCTATTAACTTAATATATGGGGGCTTCACCTTTTTACCCAGAAGAATTATTTATCATTGATATCATGAGCTAAACTTTATACCTGAATTCTGAAAGTGTAGTATTAATGTAACATGGTTGCTGACACAAGTTATAAAATTTTAAGATTAATATGATATATACATTAGATAATTTTTTTGTAGGACCCATTCGAAGTCATTATTTCCCTCGGTTTCAGACAGATAAAATATGTCTAACTATATGTGAGATCATAAGCTAGAAACAGAGAAAATCAAATCTTCATTAGTATATGTATCATTCAGTTCTGTTCAGTCACTCAGTCGTGTCTGACTCTTTGCGACCCCATGAATCGCAGCACGCCAGGCCTCCCTGTCCGTCACCAGCTCCCAGAGTTCACCCAAACTCACGTGCATCGAGTCGGTGATGCCATCCAGCCATCTCATCCTCTGTCGTCCCCTTCTCCTCCTGCCCCCAATCCCTCCCAGCATCAGAGTCTTTTCCAATGAGTCAACTATTCACATAAGGTGGCCAAAATATTGGAGTTTCAGCCTCAGCTCAGTCCTTCCAATGAACACCCAGGACTGGTCCCCTTTAGGATGGACTGACATGTATCGTTAAGAATTATCAAATATCTAGCACTATTCTCCAAGCTTGCTGTGCCCCTTTTATATTGATTTTTATGCCTAACTTTAAAGTTTTCACACATAACAGACCAGAAAAATAAGATGTTTTACTTTTATATTCAGGTTACATGTTATTAACAGACTCTTCCTCATAAAAGCCCACTCTTTCCTTGTTAATAGCTAGCAAAATAGACTGAAGTGTTTGAAAAGTCATCCACTTCTGAATACTTAACTAATCTCAGTTTTGAAATAACTTACCATTGTTTAAAATGTACTTAACACAGTGTCAGGTGTTGAGGGTAAGGGTTTTATCACTTATATTTTCACTTGCTTCACAATACTGATGACATTTCCTGGCATATCATTGTTGTTGCTTAGTCTCTCAGTCATGTCCCACTCTTTCGCGACCCCATGGACTGTAGCCCTCCAGGCTTTCTGTCCACGGGATTTCCCAGGCAAAAATACTAGAGTGGGTTGCCATTTCCTTCTCCAGGGGATTGAACTTGTGTCTCCTGCATGGCAGGCAGATTTTTTACCACTGAGTCACCAGGGAAGCCGTGACATATCATTGGTACTTCAAATATTAATTGAATTGTTGTTGTGCAGTTGCTAAGGCATGTCGGACTCTTTGCAACCCCATGAACTGCAGCATGCCAGGCTTCCCTGTCCTTCACCATTTCCCTAAGTCTGCTCAAAGTCATGTCCACTGAGTCAGTGATGCCATCCAACCATCTCTTCCTCTCTTGCTCCCTTCTCCTTTGCCTTCAATCTTTCCCAGCATCATGGTCTTTTCCAATAAGTCGGTTCTCCACACATTAATTGAATTAATATAGTTTTTACGGAGAAGGCAATGGCACCCCACTCCAGTACTTTTGCCTGGAAAATACCATGGATGGAGGAGCCTCATAGGCTGCAATCCATGGGGTTGCTAGAGTCAGACACGACTGAGCAAATTCACTTTCATTTTTCACTTTCATGCATTGGAGAAGGAAATTGCAACCCACTCCAGTGTTCTTGCCTGGAGAATACCAGGGACAGGAAGCCTGGTGGGCTGCCGTCTATGGGGTCGCACAGAGTTGGACACGACTGAAGTGACACAGCAGCAGCAGCAGCAGCAAATAACTACTCAAAGTTTGATTCAGTTAATTCTGTCAGTGTCTGAAGGAACACTTTCAATTTTGTGTTAACCAACATTTGGTAACATACCTCTCTACCCCAAAACATGCATACAATTCATATCTATCTACAAGTCTATCATTATTTCTACAAGGCTAATGACTGTGTGGATCACAATAAACTGGAAAATTCTGAAAGAGATGGGAATACCAGACCACTTGATCTGCCTCTTGAGAAATTTTTATGCAGGTCAGGAAGCAACAGTTAAAACTGGACATGGAACAACAGGCTGGTTCCAAATAGGAAAAGGAGTATGTCAAGGCTGTATATTGTCACCCTGCTTATTTAACTTATATGCAAAGTACATCATGAGAAACACTGGGCTGGAAGAAGCACAAACTGGAATCAAAATTGCTGGGAGAAATATCAATAACCTCAGATATGTAGATGACACCACCCTTATGGCAGAAAGTGAAGAGGAACTAAAAAGCTTCTTGATGAAGGTGAAAGAAGAGAGTGAAAAAGTTGGCTTAAAGCTCAACATTCAGAAAATGAAGATCATGGCATCTGGTCCCATCACTTCATGGGAAATAGATGGGGAAACAGTGGAAACTGTCAGACTTTTTTTGGGGGGGGGCCTCCAAAATCACTGCAGATGGTGACTGCAGCCATGAAATTAAAAGACGCTTATTCCTTGGAAGAAAAGTTATGACCAACCTAGATAGCATATTCAATAGCAGAGACGTTACTTTGCCAACAAAGTTCCGTCTAGTCAAAGCTATGGTTTTTCCAGTGGTCATGTATGGATGTGAGAGTTGGACTATGAAGAAGGCTGAGCACCGAAGAATTGATGCTTTTGAACTGTGGTGTTGGAGAAGACTCTTGAGAGTCCCTTGGACTACAAGGAGATTCAACCAGTCCATTCTGAAGGAGATCAGTCTGGTGATTTCTTTGGAAGGAATGATGCTAAAGCTGAAACTCCAGTACTTTGGCCACCTCATGCAAAGAGTTGACTCATTGGAAAAGACTCTGATGCTGGGAGGGATTGGGGGCAGGAGGAGAAGGGGACGCCAGAGGATGAGATGGCTGAATGGCATCACTGACTCGATGGACGTGAGTCTTAGTGAACTCCGGAAGTTGGTGATGGACAGGGAGGCCTGGCGTGCTGCGATTCATGGGGTCGCAAAGAGTCAGACAAGACTGAGCGACTGAACTGAACTGAATAGAACTAAAGTGAAGGAATGATGTAAGATTAGGGCATTTTCATTTCAAGTCTAATACTTTGTGTAAGTGGGGACTTAGGTAGCCAAAGAATTGCTGAAATCTGCAAGAGAAGAAAAACAGAAATGTTACAAAGACAAACACAGATAAGAAAGATAGTGGATAATAGTAAACAATAATACAAAATAGATTTGAAGAAGCTATTGTAGCCATAACTGACACAGACATTGGATTTTCACCTTTGTCCCAAACCATTGATGACCTTTTACACATTTTCTGACAATGTGCTCTGTGAACTAGCACAACAAAAGGAAACTGTGTTTTCATGTGTGTCTGGGAGTAGAGAACGCAGAAGCATACAAATAATACACCATAATTAAGTCTGGGTGGTGAGATAATGGATTATGGTTTTAAATGAATTATCTCATTCAATTCTCACAAGAACTCTTTGAATTGGCTTCTATTATTAGGATGTAAGTATCTTGCCCTAGGTCCCAAAGCTAGTCTGAACGTCTAAGTTATTTTAAATTTATGAAACATTCATTCCTTTTATTTTCAGATTAAAATATTCTCTCACTTCTCCTCCCTCCTCTATGTCTCTCTTTGTCTATATTGATTTATCCATTCATTCATCCATATATACATCTTTTTTTTCTTTAATATTTTATTGATATTTGCTTTACACTATTGTGTTGGTTTCTGCCATTCATCAACATGAATCAGCCACAGGTATACATATGTCCCCTCCCTCTTGAACCTCCCTTATCTTAAGTGAGTAATTATTGTGCCTGCTAAGTCGCTTCAGTCAAGTCCAGCTCCCTGTGAGCCTATGGACTGTAGCCCACCAGTCTCCTCTGTCTATGGGATTCTCCAGGCAAGAATATTGGAGTGGTTTGCCATGCCCTCCTCCAGGGGATCTTCCTGCCCCAGGGATGTGCAAAAGATGTGCAAAAATCAAGTTATAGTTACTCTAAATCTAAGCACTAGAGGTTCATTTATCTAAAATGTTATTTGTTTGTAGTGGATTCTTTGATTGATATCCACTATTCATTTGCCCTTAGATGATTAGCCTAAGGCAATCATGGTAGCCTAAATCCATCATCTTTACTAGCCATTGATTCCCAGTTGGATAGAATTTAAACTATTTAGGCCAAAGAGAGACCAAGGGGAAAAACATTCTCCAAGATTTTGGTTAAAAATGAACAAGTATTTCTTACTCCTACTGCAGAAAAACAAAGAAAGATCCTTCCCTCATATTGCTAAAAACTAACATTGGATGAAGTCAGCACTTATCTGGCAAAGGAAATATACAAGCGATTGAGATATAAATATAGATTGAATGATAGAGATGAGACAAAGAAGTAACTTAATAGAGATGAGAGAGACAGAAAGAGAAATATATTAGAACTTAATTTAAAAGCCACTCAGTAAAGGTTTTAACATAATAAATGATGATTAGGGTAATCCATTGGGTTAGGACACAGAATGTATAGTGAGAGGGCATGGGTCCCTGTGGAAGAAATATTTAACTGAGAAGAAATCCATTACAAATTTTAGACTTTAAGACAGTTTTAAACTAAAAGTGTTTGAATGACTATTTGGTTAAACTGGTATATTATTAACGACAAGTGCCTCACTACTCAGTGCTTTTGAGACTCAGTAAAGCAATGTTAGTACTGGTTGCTTCAATAAAATAAAATGAATAAATATCCCATATTATACATAACTGAGTTGTGACTATTCACATCTTACATTCCAAATGTAAACCATTATTCATGTTTCTAATGATATGTATCTCATTTATTTATCAGTTGATTTTCATACATACAAAATTACTATTGGTTGCAGAATAAATTTATATTAAAGGATTACCAACAGTGAAATCTTAGGGCAATGATTATTTAGTAATGCATTTACAATGGGTAAACTACTGCTAAATTTAATGGTCGAATACTTTTTAATCAAAGGAAGAAGTAGTATAAGTCATTTACCTCATACCACAATCTTCGGGAAAAAAAAAAAAAGATCTAGACGGGCTTTTGATTAATTTAATCACGGTTTCATTCTTCAACAGAATATCAAGCAAAAAAACGAAGTTTAGCATGCCATAAAAAGATCAATGGATCCTGCCTATTGCCTGATCTGACATATTTCCTTTATAAATTCTTTGGTTTTTTACATAGCAAAGTTTCAGAATTCTTTTCCTTTGGGTTAATTTTTCTTTTTTTTTCTTATTTTCTTATCACATCCTCTTATAAATTTTTTCCTTCTTCCTAGGCTGATTAGATGCCATTCATCTATGCCTCTGAAGCGTCCAGCGCATTCTGTTATAACGGCTGGCATCACACTGCACAGTACTACTGTGGTTTTCCAACTTTCCCACTGACATGGAAGCTGTTCGATGACAGAATCCTGTTAAACTCTTCGTCCCTAACACTCCCCAAAGGGCCGAGCATGAAGCATATGGGACAAACTCAATAAATATTTGTTGAGTGACTGTAAATAAAGTGAGAGAGACACCAGTAAATGCCCTGTGTATCAAAATCAAGTAAGAGAACTAAAGCCATAATTTTAATTTTATCTCCACATATTTTGCTACCCTTAAAAAAGCTTCAAATATATCACATAAATCAACTTCTTAAATAGAATAAATACCATACTTAAACAGTTATAGAGTGTCAAATAAATTCCTAAAGTTCATATTCAAATGATACTTCAAAATTTTGTCAATGTATGAAAATGTTAAAGCAGATCCGATTCTCTCATTCCATATTTTTTAAAATGTAAAAGAGACATCACTGTCTAATTAAAGAACTATTGTATATTGCATATATTGAGAAATCAATAAATATTCACTTAGACAAACAAAAAATACTTTGTAGCTCCCGGACAGAAGGAAGAGTTAAAGAATCAAACTATGGACAGTAACCTAAAAGTTGAAATGCATACATCATTTCTTAGACATTGCCATTCAACTCAAATTACCTCTGAGCCTGTACTCAAAATAAATATTTTTGGGAAAGGAAATTTGACTAGTAGTTCTGCAGTTAGGAGAAATGTGGTACTGTGATTGGCAAATCAAAATCAATTGGCTTGTTGTGTACATTTGGTGGAGAGGAGGGATAATTTCCCTAAAGTTCACAGATCAGAGCCAAAACAAAGTAAAATCCAAAACCAGAGTACACCTACTATAGTCATTTAAATTCTCAAAGTTTATATATTTTGTCTTATTTTTTTAAATCTCACAGTAAAAGAAGAAAGCAATTGGTAAAAATAGAGTTAACTGTTGGATTGACATTTCAAAGGTAGATTATAGACTGAAGACTTTCACTTATTTTTCAACTAAAATTAGCTAATCTCCAGGAAAGTTAAGTTTCTCTTGTAAGTCTATTGGAAGAATCAAAAAATGGAAGCATTATCGTCTATTTCAACAAACAGAATCTGCTATTATAGAAGATTGGTTACAAAGATGTTTGGAAGGTTGCAAACAAAAAATAATTATTGAGATACCAAAGTATTAATCACTACAGGAAGGGAACAGTACTCATTTAGTTGGAGAAACAAAGGGGACATTAGAATCCAGATTCTTGGAGGAGGATGGTCTCCCAGACACAAATTGGAGGCAGGTTCTACCCGGCTGTAGAGCTGACTGACGCTGGTTCTGGGAGTATCTGATAAAGCAGGGGACTGGAAGGAATGGCTGCAGGGGTAAAGGGACATTACTGTGCTAGGAGGGCCAATAAACAAAGACACAAGGGAAGATCTGTTGTGTTTTCCTACTATATGTCCCCTCTTATTTGTCTCTCTTGATAAAACAAAATTGAAGTCCCAGCTTATTTAAAAAAAAAAAAAAAAAAAGAGGGGAAGAGTGAAAGACGAGTGTTTCATAGCCAGTACATGTGACATAACATGTTATGAAACTGATTTTTTTTTCTTACTTAATAAGTAAAGGACATACTTTATTGGCATATTAATTTGATATTGTCAACTACACATTAATTTGTATAATATGGTTACTGTACATAGAATGCCAGTAATGTTTACATACATTTAATTTTTATTTTGGCTAAAAAGTTATCTAGAGTAGTCTCAATTTTTGATTTGGTAACAGTTTCATAATAAATTTGTGTTTTATTAAATTCTAGTAAATAAAGCATTATAGACTTGTGGCCTTTTTAAAAATCTTCCATTAAGTCAGGGGATAATATCTGTAGGCCTGCCATGCCAGATATGGCCCATTAGTCAAAGGAAAAAAATAGACAAAAGACCATGGAGTGGATCAGCCCAAATTCATCGTGACCACAAAGAAACAACAAACAGCAAATATCCTATTAGTGACGTGCCTAGAGCTTAATCACTGAGAGTGAAGGATGGCATCTTAATGAATATGTATAAAGGTTGTTCTTAAATTCACGTATTTCAAATTAATGGCAATCAGTCAATTACACACATGATATTGACTTGTTTCACATATTGCCTTTGAGAAAGCTGCTGCTGCTGCTGCTGCTAAGTTGCTCAGTCGTGTCCGACTCTGTGCGACCCCAGAGATGGCAGACCACCTGGCTCCACCATCCCTGGGATTCTTCGGGCAAGAACACTGGAGTGGGTTGCCATTTTGAGAAAGCTAGAATCATACAAATGAAAATGAAGCATATTTATGAAAGATTTGGAGTAGAATACTAATGTAAATCATAGCAAATAATTTATCTTTCTGATAAATGGATCCATGAGTTTTAATCAAAAAACCAACTCTAAAATAGGCACAAATAATAACTAAGCAGATATGGAGGTGTACAAACAGCAAAAGCAAAAATCCTGAGCTCAATAAAATGGAAAGGCATTGGACACAAAATCTTGTCTTTTGACCCCCGTATAAAATAGATTTTATAAAATAAGGTGACACATTCTGAAATCAGTTGTAAAAAATGACTCCCCAAAATACAAGGAACAATGGTAATATTGCTAGAAAAACAAAGATATACAAAGTTATACAACCTAAATGCAAAACTAACAAATAACCAAATTTTTTAAAAAATGAGCAAAGTCCCTAAACAACTATTTATTTTTCCGAAGAAGACATACCAATACCCAACAGGTCAGGTGCTCCACAGCACCAACCGTCAGACAGATGCAAATCAAAACCACAGAGAGGTATCAATTCGTATTTGTTAGGAAGTCTATTCTAAAAAAGAAAAGAGATAAACACGATGGTAAAAATGTTTAGAAAAGTGAAACTTTGCACACTATTGGTGGAAACATAAGTATAAACATTATGGAAAACTCATAGGGAACTCTGGAGAAGGAAATGGCAACCCACTCCAGTATTCTTGCCTGGAGAATCCCAGGGACAGGGGAGCCTGATGGGCTGCCTTCTATGGGGTCACACAGAGTTGGACGTGACTGAAGTGACTTAGTAGCAGCAGCAGCAGCAGCAGCATAGGGAACTCACCTGAGTTCTAATGAAACTCAGATGAAAACTCATCTGATATGAAAACTCAGATGAAACTCATCTGATAAAAACATTATGGAAAACAGTATGGAAACTCCTAGGGAAGCTAAAAATAAAACTTCCATATGATCTAGAGGTCCCACTTCTGGGTAAATCCAAGGGAAATAAAATCACTATCTCAAAGAGACATCTGTATTCCCATAATTATTGCAGCACTATTCTGAATAACAAAGCTATGCAAACAAACTAAGTATCCATTGACAGATGAACTGGGAAAGAAAACGTGATGTATACACACATACAGTCTCTCTCTCTCTCACTCTCACACACATAAACACACATTCACACAGACAATGGAAAACTACTCAGCTTCAAAAAAAAATAAATAAACGTTGCCATTTCAGACAACATGAATGAAACAACTTCAAAATACATTTTATTTGGTTAAAACTATAGTGTTTTAAATATAGTCATGTGGTGATTGTAAAATCTTTTAAAAATCTTTAAAGTCTTCAATAAAAGGTAAAATTAACATTCTAGAGATCACCATAGTTACCTCATGTCTGCTTTGAGGTATTATCAATTAATGATGTCTTTGTTACTATAAAGCAAAATTTAGCAGTTAAGGTTTAGCAGGGATATACTTTATGAATTCTGATTTTTTAACTCAATTCAGCGAAGTAGATATTTAAATTTGTCCACCACTCAAGGAAAATCTTTGGGGTGTTTTGATTATGAGACGCAAAGTAAGTGGTTAATATTTAAAAGATGACATATACTATTGTTTCCTCAAGTGGTATATAATTTTTCATTGTGGGAATTTTTTACAGTTGTTTTAATGTGTTGTCTTTCAGAGGGAGAGACGGAGGTTTCTTTGGTCTTGGATTGTTTGCTTTTAATGGGCCATAGAGATATCTTTTAAATAATATTATTTAGTATTTTAACTAAATTAATATTATCTTTTTGGTTGGGTTTCCACATAAAATTGGCTTAAAACTCAACATTAAAAAACTAAGATCATGGCATTCAGTCCCATCACTTCATGGCAAATAGAAGGAGAAAAAATGGTGGTTGCAGCCATGAAAATAAAAAAAAAAAAAGATGCTTTCCCCTTGTAAGTATATCAGTGACAAAGCTAGACACTGAACTAAAAAAGCAGAGACATTACTTTGCCAACAAATGTCCACATAGTCAAAGTTATGGTTTTGGCAATAGTCATGTATAGATGTGAGAGTTGGACCATAAAGAAGGCTGAGTGCCCAAGAACTGATGCGTTCAAATTGTGGTGCTGGAGAAGACTCCTGAGAGTCCCTTTGACTGCAAGGAGATCAAACCAGTCAATTCTAAAGGAAATTAACCCTGAATATTCATTGGAAGGATTTGATACTGAAGCTGAAGTTCCAAAACCTGATCATCTGATGCAAAAAACTGATTCATTAGACGAGACCCTGATTCTCAGAAAAATTGAGGGCAGGAGGAGAAGGGGGCAGCAGAGTATGAGATGACAGCATCACTGACTCAATGGACATGAATTTGAGGAAACTCCAGGAGATAATGGAGGACAGAGGAGCCTGGCATGCTGCAGTCCATGGGGCTACAAAAAGTCGGAAATGACTTAGTAACTCAACAATAGCAACTACTACATTTTGTGATGATTATGAATTTGGAAACGATTTTAGCTCATGATATAGTACAATGGTTTCTAATCCTCACCTCACTGTCCCCTGCAAGTATTGACTCTAAGTAGACAGCAGCCCACACAATGGTTCTGGAGACAGAAAGCTGGAAATCGTCTAATCATATTTCCATTTATTGGCAGTATTTTAAGGAGCTGTATTTTATTCAGAAGCTCATTTACAGTATGCCAACTCGAATCTGGTCCATGACTCTGCCTTTTGTCCCTAGGTACCTAATGACCACATTCCATCCACTAGATTTGCCTTTGACACCCTTCATTCATGGTTCCCGACTGATGATCTCTGTTCTACCTTGATGTCCCCTGTTTCCTTACTTGAAAATCTCATTTTTTCTTAAACTTTTGTTAAGTACTTATACTTTTATTATTTTATCTGACATTTATATTTGGTATTTTGAATGGTAGGAATTGGTGACATGCATTCCTATCAGCTTGGTCCACGATATGAAAAAAGATACTGTATATTGAAGGCATATATGAAATACTAGTAGCTGTTGTTAATAAAATGGAAATTTTCAAAGATAAAAAGAATGTCCTATTTATTTCAAAGGCCCAGAACAAGCAGCACTTTGACTGCTAATATTTTAGGGTACTAAAAGATAGTTTGTTGTTCTGGAGAACAGAAAAATGAAATTAACTGGTCTATACTAATTTGCTATTTAGAAAACAGTTCTATAATTCCTTTTAAAACCAATGAACAATGTACAATGTTCAATGTACACATTTTTTGCATGCCAGAATTTATCAGGAGTTGTCTAAGAGTTTTGGGTATGTAAAAATACAGATATGTGGATCTCATGAAGTTTAAATCATATCAAGGAAACAGACTCAAGCACACTAGCTATACTACCAGCTATAAGATGACAGAAACTGAAGTACAAAGCTGAAATTATCAATCAGATTGGGTAGTGGTCAAAAATTCTTTGGGAATAAACAAGATTTGCCAATTGAAATTTCTAAGCCTTTTTGTGACCCTAGGATTTTTGTGTCGCTTGGATTTTTGTGTCTCTTTAGCCTTCCTTTTCAGAGCTTCCCAGGTGGCACTAGTGGTAAAGAATCTGCCTGCCAATGCAGGAGATACAGGAGATGCAGGTTTGATTCCTAGATTGGGAAGATCCCCTGGAAAAGGAAATGACAACCTATTCCACTATTCTTTCCTGGAAACTCTCATGTACAGAAGTACCTGGTGGGTTACAGTCCATGGGGTCACAAAGAGTGTAACACAACTGAACACATACACATAGCTTTCCCTTTCATAGTAATCACAAAAAATAAGGAAAATGTAAGCATATGGTATAATTCCTTAGAAATTAATGGGTATGGAAAGTTGACTGGTAGGAATACAAACACTTAATCAGAATAGCTAATGTTTTATTGAGTGTTTACTATATGACAGGCAGTTCTCTAGAAATCATATTTTTGAACTACTAGTGCATTTTAAATAAACAATCTATTTTCTGTATTATGCAATGGAATAAATGCAATTGCATCTGTCCTTTTTATCAATATAGATATATCTTTCCATCTATTTTCTTATAGTATTTAACTAAAGAAATTTTCATTGAATTTTAATAGATAAAAAGACCCTCAAAATACAGTGGAGATACATGTTAACTTTCTCTTAACTTATGGGGATGCTAAAAGCAATTAAGAATTTAAAACATGAAATAGAAAGACTGTCTATTTTATATTGATGGAAATAAAGATATGGAAATTTTGAATCCAAATAAAATCTCAACCTCATTTGAACTCAACCTTTGAAACAAAAAGTAGGCTATGTGTATATTAAGTTTCACAGATTTTGGCTAACAACCATGAAATAGTCTTGTGGTACCCTAACACAGTGAACACAATGGGCATGTATTTAGAGCTCTGATACAATAAATTAAACATTATGCTTGGGTTCAAGAAAAGTACGTGCTTGTTAAACTTACTGCCATGAAAGATTTTTATTTTTTTGTTTTGTTTTATTTTGATTTTTAACTGAACTTAAATATTTTCATTAAGTGAGCTAGTTATTTGTAATTATATTTGGAAAATGAATCACTGTGAGGATTAAATATTTCTCTTCATTTGTTAAGAAAAGCAACCACAATGATCATCTAGAAAGAAATTCACCTGAGATTCAGGAAAAACTGAATATCAGAGCTAAAATGAAACTTACATTCATTGACCAATGATCTTTTCATTCATCTATAATATTGTGAGTTCAACTATATAAACTGCAAAATATTATCTTTAAAGATTGATTCTTATTACTTCCATAGTGCGCTAATGGGAAAATACTAGCATTTAGGAAGAACAGAGGCAATAGATTCACCCTGACTATAATGGTTTTGTTTGCTTAGTCCCCTATTAGCTAGAAATGCATGTTTAAGACAGTCAATTGGAGAAAAGGATCCAGTGAAACATGAAAATCTTGAAATAAAAGGGGTATTATGTAGCCTTATCTTTACTGAAAATCCTACTATAAACAATTGAATTTCACTTACAAATTGTTAGTTTTATTCTTCTTCCTTAGAAGGTCTGTATCCTTTAATATTTCCAGAATAAACAGCAAAATTAATACAAGTTTTATATCTAGTTGTCAGTAGATGCAAAGAAATGACTGAATGATATATATGACAAATACTTAAGTTCAAATAATAGCCTTTGACACAATTTGGGTCATATGAACATGTGATGGTCCTTTCTCTTTTTTCACTATCAATATCTACCCATCCTTTCAAGCCATCCCTCCTTAATTTATTATGACCAGAATGAGAAAATCATGGTTTTTCTCAAGTCAAGGAAATTTGAAAAATCATGAAGCCCAGCATTCTAATTTTATGGCAGAGTAGAGAGTGTACTGGTGGTTTACTAGTGAAGAATCCGCCGGCCAATTCAGGAGATACCAATTTGATTCCTGTATAGGGAAGATTCCCTGGAGAAGAAAATGGCAACCCACTCCATATTCTTGCCTGGGAAATTCCATGGAGAGAGGAGTCTGGTGAGCTACAGCTAAGGGATCAGACATGACTTAGTAACTAAATAACAACAAGAATGGATTAATATCTATCTTCCTACCTCATGGGGCAGTTTTTATTTTTTTCCCAATCAAAGGATATAAAGTCATTTTCATTAGCTCACTTTTATGTTTTTTTCTCCTCAAAATTCTACAGCAATATCTTGCTGCTGAGGACAAGAGTTCTGGAAGGGTGGAGTCACTTAGAAAATCTAAATGTACAAAAGGTGCAGTCTATCTTTCTTTTGTCTCATAATGGCATGAGCTACTATTTCTGGTGGGATTTGTTATGCTTGTGACTGACATCTAGTGACCCTTGTCAATTGGAAAGAAGCTGGAACTGCTTATAACCTTGATTTTGATAACTTTAGGACCCTTGCAGATGGGCCATAGATTTATTTCAAACACAATTCCTTATTTAGTTCCTACAAGACAATGATACAATGCTGCTACTACTAAGTCGCTTCAGTTGTGTCCGACTCTGTGCGACCCCACAGACGGCAGTCCACCAGGCTCCACCGTCCCTGGGGTTCTCCAGGCAAGAACACTGGAGTGGGTTGCCATTTCCTTCTCCAATGCACGAAAGTGAAAAGTGAAAGTGAAGTCACCCAGTGGTGTCCGACTCCTCGAGACCGCATGGACTGCAGCCTACCAGGCTTCTCCGTCCATGGGACTCTCCAGGCCACTGACTTATTTCCTGAAAGATGGAAGCTGTTTGCTAGTAAAGACTGCGTATAAGATTAGTTATAAAAAATCGAAATTAGTACACCTTTAAGACTTTCAGAAGTTTCTAATTCTGTGGAGATTCTACTTGCCAAGTAGCATCACACAATACTGTGAGCTATACTTTGAAAACCCAAGTTTTCACTTTTAAAGTGAAATTATGCACTTTTAAAGTGCATAATTAGTATAGTTTTGAATAAGGTACGATTTTTAGTTGCTACTCATTTCACTATGAATCTCTGTATTGGCAGCCTGAGCTCATTATTAATTTTAAAAAAACATTTTGTCAAATAGGGAAACACAGTTATGATAGTAAAAATACAGTGATTAAAGTTAAAATGATACCATTTTGTATATGGATTGTGCACAAGAATATCACTGTAAAATTCTAAATGAGAAATGAACATAACATGCAACTGCATACTGGAAGGCTACATCATTACCAAAAGGGTGTTGCAACATTAAGAAATGGTATGACATAATTAATAATATGAGATGGCCAAATGTCCCCAGTACTCTTTATGAACCTGAGATGTGTTGTGTCAGATGGAAGTGCAGCAGTAAAGGCTTGTGAAAATTTCAATCCAGCAAGAGTTCCCAAGTGATAGTAAGCCCTATAAACTGGGTCAAGCAAACCTACACCTGGAAGCAAACTTACTTTCAGGTAAAAGAAGAAGATTGAACTGGTCAGAATACCCCATCTGGAGCATATGCTGACAGGCGAACCTCATTATCTCTGCCCAGTAACGAAAACAAACACATTACTTTCAAGGAGCATATATATACTAGCACGATAAGCAGAAAATAAATATCAAAAATAAGTAAAATGTGTTCCTTGCTGGAAGGTACTTAGATAAACATTAAAAAAAAAAATAAGAAGCTGAGAGAAAGAGCATGGGGTGCCAAGGGTAGGGATGGCTAAAGAATACAGTATTATATTGGGAGGTCGTGCTAGGCTTCACGGAAAAAATGACAAAGAGCTTAAATGACATGAGTGAGGGAACAGTGTAGAAGGTATTTAGGAGATAAATGTTCCAGATAAGGAAACAGAGCATGATGGAAACATTCTTCTAACATTCATTCTAAAAGAAATTTACAAATTCTGTGTGACTGATGTAGGGTGAGTCAGATTGAGAGATATAAGCAACATGGTCAGAGAAAAGAGTCAATTAAATTGGACTGTAAAGACTTATTCTGAGGAAAATGTTGCACTATCACAGGGTGTTAAGCAGAGGAGTGACATCTAGTTTACATTTCAAATGGCTTTTCTGGCCACTGTGCTGAGTATAGATTGTGGTAAGCAGGGCATGGGCGTAAAGAGAAAAATCCACCATGAGATAGTTACAATATTCCAGGTGAAATACGATGGTGACTGAAACTAGAGTGGGGTTAATAGATGTGGTGGGAAATGGTTGGATTGAATGTATATTTTGAAGATAGAGCTGGCAGGATTGCTTCACAGACTAAATGTATGGTATAAGAGAAAAAAACATTAAAATGTTAATTAAAAATTATTATTGTCATTTGTTATTAACTGAGATGTAAAAATTAGTAAGTGCCACAGCATTTCAGGGAAAATCAGGAGTTCTGTTTGAGGTATTTTAAATTTTTGAAGGTCTATTAGACATCCAAGTAGAGCTGTTAAATAGCCTGTGGAGTGTATAAATAGACCAGAGTTTGGATAGAACTCTGGGCTGTAGATATACAATTTGAGGTTTTCAGCTTATTGATGGTATTTTAAAGATGCGGGACCTAGTGAGATCACTAAGAGCACAAGACTGAGCCCTGAAGTACTCTAGCATTAAGAGAGACCTATACTAGGCGAGTTAGGGACCTGCTTCTTGACTTAGGCAATATGGCATCAAAGAAAAAAAAGGTAGAAGTTGATTTCTAAAACTTGGTACATGTTTTGCTAAACTAGCAGCAGTTCATTAATATTAAGGATATACCTAACTACTGTCTTCTAGCCCCCTTTAATGATGTCATTGATTGCAGTTTCCATTCCTCTTTCTGTGTCTTCAGCAGTGAATAAGGAAGAGTAGCAGAAGCAGTTTTATAGAGAAACATAACACTTTTATTCTTCAGTGTTAGTAAAAGTTTGATGGAATCCAAGGAATGTGTTGGAAAGGGTAAGGACAGAGATTCTAGAAGAGTGGTAAGACATAAAATGTTTAAAAACAACTGGTTTAGGTCTATCAGCAAGAATAAACATCCATTAATTTGCCCATTAAAATAATTTTAGGCATGAATCAAATAATAGCAAAGGGTTCACTTGTTGGTTTTGATAGAAAATAATTGCATTTTTTATACCTTTTTCGTTGACATGAAAAGTAAACACAATTTCCCCTAATTTAGCACAAACAGTCTTCATGAGGCTTTCATGGAGTCCTTGAAACATTTAAAAACTGTTTAATAAAAATCTAATTCATCTTGCCTAATGCCATTCAATAAAACTGTCATTTGGTAAGGCCATCATTAATTACTCAATTGGCAGAAATAATTATTTTTAGATTTTCTCTTTCTGGCAGCTCAGCAAAAAGAAAGCAAAAATTGCCTCTGCAGAAGAAGCAACTGGAGGTTTCTTTGTAGTCAGCATTTAAAGGTGACTTCTGATCTGTTGGTAAGACACACTCCTCTGGAAAATGAGCATATGGCACTTTCTCCTCACCCTTTGCTTACTTTACAATTCATTCATAGAAAAATTAGAGGCTTCACTACAGCCTAATTTCATCCTGGATGTGTGTTCTTATTTACTTATTTATTTTGTTAAAGAACTACATCAAAAATGACACTAGTGCAATGGGATTTTTACTTTTCCCTTACAGAGCAAAGATGTTGCTGATTATACAGATCTGAAAATGAAAACTCTGAGATAACAAATTTAAAGGATCCAGGACTTTAGAAGGGAAGTACACAAGTTGTAAATTGAAATGCCTTAGAATATGCTTCAGGATGTGCACGTCTTAAACTTTTGCGTGGGACTGAGTTTCAATTTATAGCTAATTTTCTCTTCTTTTTACCATCAATACTTGACTTGGATAGCATATACTTGCAAATAAAAGCTATAAAGTCACTGGAACACTGTGGTGTGTCCCCAGTCCAGATGAACTGTCTCCTGATCAACCCACCTTGGTACTTTCACTTACAGAGCTCTAGATACAAAGACTTAAACAAAAATGCTGGCACCCACATTTTCTGTAGTATGTGAGCAGTCTATACAATTAATTTGTGAAACATTGTGTTTCTTTCAATGACATTTAAAAACAATTCCCTTAATTCATGTCATAGACCACATTATATCAAATAATGCGAAGTGAGTTTAATATTCACAGCTGCTATGACATCAAACTTGTAAAATAATGAACAAATAATGCAAATGTTCACATCAAAGAGAGGTAATAGTTTAAATAGGGAAAAAAAAAAAAGAAGTGGGAGAATTGAGCCATTTCCTGGACCTATACAGTATCAGATTACCAAAAAACAACCTCTGATGAAGCAGTGAGCATAATATTCATATTTTGAATAGCAATATCATTTCAGAATAAAATATTATCTAAAGTGTTAAATTAATTTTTCAGGGTTTGTAGATTTAAAAAAACACAGATTTTTAAGATAAAAATTATTAATGTAATAATTTTATACTATTAAGGAAACATAACAAATATAATTTGATAAAATATGGCACAGTGAAACTGCATTACTGAAGTCCTGAAATTAACATCTGGTAACATGGATACACACATAGAGAACTAGGAAACACATGCAAAATCCACCAATAGCAGCCAAGCAAGGAAAGGGCTTCAAATCCATGCCCCAAACTCCAGAAACATAAACATCACAGAAAATTTCACACTATTCTGGAAGGCCTTGTTATTGTTTAGTCGCAAAGTCATGTCTAATCCTTACAGCTGGCCAGACTTCTCTGTCCAGGGGATTTACCAGGCAAGGATACTGGAGTGGGTTACTATTTCCTTCTCCAGGGAATCTTAATGACTGAGGGATTGAACTCATGTCTCCTCCATTACAGACAGATTATTTACCACTGAGCCAGCTGGGAAGCCCTCTGGAGTACCAAACTCTGTCATCCAAATCCAAAATAGTAGAGGAGAACAGGATGAATCAAAATAAACAAAAAAGAATTGCATAAATTATCATCGATGAATCATGGTTTAGGGAGAGTGAATATGTAGATAGACTGCAGAGGGATTGAAAGAGGAGGTACAAAGAGAAAGGGAATGAAAAAAAAGGGAGAGGGAAGAGGGGAAAGAAGAGGGAAGGAAGAAGGGAGAGGGAGAGAGAGATAGGGAGAGAATATAAATACAGAAGTCCTTTAACATATGATAGAATCTGAAAATCCTAGTAGAGGTAGAAAAAAACCACCATGACTTCAAAATTTCAATGGATCTGTGGCAAAAATCAGAGATGATACAGAACTTGAACATTGCTCTGCTGCTGCTGCTGCTAAGTCGCTTCAGTCGTGTCCAACTCTGTGTGACCCCAGAGAGTGCAGCCCACCAGGCTCCCCTGTACCTGGGATTCTCCAGGCAAGAACACTGGAGTGGGTTGCCATTTCCTTCCTTCTCCAATGCATGAAAGTGAAAAGTGAAAGTGAAGTCGCTTAGTCGTGTCTGACTCCTAGCGACCCCATGGACTGCAGTCTACCAGGCTCCCCTGTAGAGCCATTGTCTTCTCCGAAGATTGCTCTACCCCTTGGAAATAGGACACGGTCATCTACTAACCAAGTGTAATCTTAATAGAGGTAGTTTTTTTTTTTTTTTTAATCCACCTACCCAGAACCAGTAAATATTTTAAGTTTTCTAACACACATTGTTCCCAGCCCTAGTTATATCCATAAGTGCATGAAAACTATGAAAATATATTATGAAAGAAATGAAGCAGAGAAGGAAGGGAGGAAGAAGGGAAGGAGAGAGGGTGGAAGGAAATCCAGTAAAAGACAAAGACTCATGTTTGATTATAAACTTCCTGAGAGTACCTTCTACCTTAAATAATTTAACAAAGACCTTGTTCAGTAGAATAAGTATTCAAAGGCACTTAAAGAAAACAGAGAATGAGATTCTTGAGCTATGGAAACAAACAGAGGAACAAATCGAAACCATCAGTTAGAAAAATAAAAGAATTGGAAAAAAAAACATGGTAAGAAAAGTTGAGGATGAAACACAAATAACTGGCACAGAAGAAAGCCATGAGATTAGTATATTGAATGCAGAGGGAAATAAAAAAGGCAAAGACAGTAAAGCAGTTAGGAAGATAGAAAACACAGGAAGAATATTTCTCATTGTAAGTATAAGTGCTGTTGCTACTCTTGAGTATTCAACAAATAGAACAGTAAAAATATATTCACAGAGACAGTAGTAAAAATCTTTCTATGAGATGAAAAACTAATTTTGATATTATCAAATCACGCATGTTCTACAAAAAACTGACACAAAGTAGTACACGTGTTCTAGTTTAACTATTGAGTTTCAAGAATAATTGCAGAAATTTTCATGCACACAGCAAAATAATAAGAGAATAAAAGAGGGGGAAATCAAGTTTGCCTTAGACTTTCAAAAGTGAGATTTAATATCAGAAAGCTAAGCCATATCTATAAAATCCCAAGGAGAAAATATCCAAAAATATAGTCAATTTGTAATCCAAGTTCATAGGTAATTTATATTTATAAAGGCAGTAGACAATTATTATGTGGCACAAATGAGCATAGGGGAATCCCTTATAGTCCTCTTGAAAAACTACTTGCTGCCCCTACATGCAGCAAACCAGATGATGAGCCAAAGTTTAGAAATCAGGAATGTAGACATGGAAAAACAGATTAAGATATAGCAATGATCCCTCACTCAGCTCAAACAACTGAAGGGTTTAATCCTACAGAAACGAATGCAAGTCTTATAAACATGATTAAAAAACAAAAACAGAGCATCTTAAAGCAGACAGTGATGGAAGGAAAGAGAAAAACAGCGTGCAAGTGCTGATTTCTGATCCTTTGTAGTGGGGATTCATTTTGGTAACATAAAATTGAAACTTGGAGTGAAAAACAAACAGCTCCAGCTCTAAATTGTGTATCACAATCACTTCTTTTTAAACTTAAAGGAATATTTTAGGCAGTGTAGTCCTTTTTTGTTTTTTAAAGAACAGAACATTTATCTCAAACTTCAGTTTCTTTCCAATTCCTTTTTATCCTAGCAATTCAGAAAATATTAAATGTAACATTTTTAATGAAATACACAGATATGACCTCATTGTAAGAAAGCAAAATTTGTTGATTTATTAAATTATTTAATGTGTCAGTACGCATGCTTAAAAAAATGGATGATGCTCTGTTTCATTTACTTTCTTGATGATATGACAGATTTAAAAATTGTTTATATAGATTGTATTGATTAACTAAAAATGAGCACTGTGATTTTATATAAGTACTATAAAATCATTACTCAAAATGAAAAGAGATCTAAATAATATTTATGTCTGTGTAACATGCCTCTGGGGCTTCATTGGTGGCTCAGTGGTAATGAATCTGCCTGCCAATGAAGGAGATGGAAGGGAAGATTCTCTGGAGAAGGAAATGGGTACCTACTCCAGTATTCTTGTCTGGGAAATTCCATGGACAGAGGAGCCATGCTGGCTACAGTCCATGAGGCCGCAAAGAGCTGGACAGGACTTGGCAATTAAACAACAGCAACATGCCTCCAGGTGGTAAAACTTGTAGACATTGGTCTGGATAAAAGAGATAGAGGACTTTTTTTTTTTCCACAGAAATTTTGGGTTCATATATCATGGGGATGTGTTCTTTTACCTTAGTCTTACCTGGTGAAAATGCCTAGTGTTTTTTCCAGGTAGGGCAAAAGTAGTCCATTTCTGTTTTTGGAAGCCATAACCAGGACCCTTTTGACCCTGTCAAGATTTCCAGAATCTTTGTATCTTACTTCCTGAAAGTCTTCTATATATATTATTTATTATACATATTTAATATCTACAGGGTAGATCAGTAGGAAGGGTCACTCTGATTTATCACTTGGCTTTCTCTAACTAGTACCAGTACTGAAGGGAGTCACTAATAATCTGATAGAAATCAAGAGGACAGGGAATGAAAGCAATATTCATCTTTAAAATATACATATATGGTAAAATACTGATTTTGAGACGGAAAACCTGCAAAGCAGGGGAAATATTCAAATCTCTCTCCTCCTAATGGAAAAATTCACTGCCTGACAGTGAGCTGTTGTATCTTGTCAGCTACAGCAGTGACCTTTAGACTTGATGCTGACATCAATACACCACAACAAGCTCTCTGTTAGAAAGCAAACACAGACCCATCTGCACTTCAAGAATCTTCAGTGAATATTGCATGAAGTCATTTACCCCATGATCCTTATCTTTTGAATGTCTAGAAATTGTACTTCTAAAAACTTCATAGTAACTACTCTCTAAATATATTTACTTAAACTTTGCTTTTTGTTTTGGTTAGAAGAGTGATTTTTGAAGAGGGCTTTTAAGAGAACTGCCTTCCTAGAGCTCTGTAACAACCTCGAGGGGTAGGACAGGGTGGGTAGTGGGATGGAGGTTCAAGAGGGCAGGAACATTTGTATACCTATGGCTGATAGATGTTGATGTTTCGCAGAAACCAACACAATGCTTTAAAGCAATTATCCTTCAATTATAAATAAATAAAATTTAAAAAAGAGAACTGCCTTCCTGGAATCTTATTGGATATTTTCTAAATGCCTGAATTATTGTCTAGAGAGACACTTTAAAGTAACATTCTCCAAAATAAGTGAACAAAAAGGGTAGCAGAATTGCTGCTTGTGTGTCATTGGCATCTTTGAAATTCTATTCCCATCTTTCATTCCTTAAACAAAATTATCATTTTGAGGAGCAAGTTAGTGTGTGTGCTGGCTGGGCTGGGGGTATGAGGAAAACCAACTATAATAACAGTTCAATTGTAGAACATCTAAGCCTCCCTGCCTTAATTCTTCCTTCCTTCCTTCCCTCCTTCCTCTATCCTTCCCTTCTCTTTAGTATATTTTTTTTTTCTAATTTGCTTTATAAACATTATTGATCACTGTGCCCAGATGTGCTAAAAGCTGGGAATAAAAAGAGAACCAGCATTGTCCATGCTCTTGTTTATCTTTTCCTATTCTGGCTAAGTTTTGCTGAAAGTCAAAGACTATAAGGCTTGGAGTCTGTGATTCTATTTTTGAGGTAAAGGAACATCTTTCACAAAGGACTGAAAGATACAGATGAAATATATATATTTCTGATATTAGCCTTCAGCATCTTTGACTCATATTAGCTATTTCCATCCTTTGAGCACCTACAATATGTTTTGAACATATTGCACTTATTCTCTCCTCTAAACTTTCAACCATGCTCTTCTCCTCCTCTGGAATGTACTTTTATATCTTTCTGGATAGAAAAATTCTTCATTTTCTTCAATGTGCATCTCAATCAGGAAAACATCTTTCAACTCAGTAGGTCACATTAAATTTTTCCTCAATAGACAGAACATTTATAGATAGTTGACACAATTTAGACGCAAACCTATACTGCATTCTCTGTATGTTCGTTTTAATTCCCCTGGTTATACTGCAATCACTAGGAGAGAAGACCTTCGTGTTGTTATAATACTGAAGAGAAGGTAATTCATAGTAGAATTTTGAGAATCACTTATTCATTGAAATATTTGCTGAATATTTAATATTCTAAACACATATATAAAGAGGTGTTGGAAGTAAAGTTTTCACATTTAGAAAGAAAAACAAGACATTCCGTTAAATTCGAATTTCAGATAAAGAATGTATTTTTTTTTGCGCATATAAGCATGTCCCAAATATTTCATGAAGCACACTTACACTACAGGAAATTATTTGCTGTTTATCTGAAATTCAAATTTAGCCGTGCAACCTGCATTTTATCTGGAAAACTTTGTTGGAAGGAAACATTTTTCAAACTTGTGTTAATGTTTCTGTCAGTAGATTAGAAGCATAGTACATAGATCCAGTCATAGTATTTAAAAGACAAACACACAGTCGTGTTTATTTTTTGGAGGGAGGGACTTTTTTTCTTTGGTAACGTGTGTGCATGCCCTCTTGTGTATGTATATGGGTGCACAAACCTGCAAAATGAGCACTAGGGGCACACGTGCCTGTGAGCAGAGGGAGAGGAAGGGCACTATTTTCAGGTTGTGTGGCACATAGATGGCAGCGGGAAGCAATGACTCACTCACAGAGGCACATGAGGGCAACCCAGATATAATCAGATGCTAAAACAGTATTCCTTGAAAACGTTACGATCCATTGTTGTAGAAAAGACACATAAGCCTTCCATAAGCTACATTGCATTTTTTTTTTTAAATCTCTTTCAGATTTACTTCAATGTATTTTCTTTCCTTTAATTATTATTTGACTATTCTGCCAAATCATGGCTAAAAATGCGGGCAATTTTTTTTTTTTTTATTGCATTTGGACTTTGTCAAAAGTGTTGGGTTCAGGGAAATATTTTCTGCCAAGTTCCTCTATGTTCATGCCAAGTAATTTTCAATTGGTTTATAAACCCATGTGTATTTTAAATGAAATGAATACATACATTTTAGATTCCTTTACCCTTAACTCACCCAGATGGTTCAGAAGACATCCAATAAACCTTTGATTCCTGTTATAAGAAATAGATTGCTTAAAGGTTTTGGAAGTCAAGAAGCAAGTCACCTCTTTTCCAAAGAGTAAGTGGACCCAAATGTTCTAACTTCATGTGCATGATGATAGTGAGAGCTGCACTCTCTAGAGGCTGGAATGAAGTTTTGGACTGAAATTCACTGAGGTAGATTCAGTGCTTAGCTAAATGTTCAAACCTAATAATGCTACACATTTAGTATCTACATGTCTTGGATCATACTAACTTCATTAACCTAAGTGGTGTGTACATCCTACTATGAGCCTCAAGTGCTTATTGTCAACATATGAAGATATTGAAAATGGTATTACATTCTCGTTTAACACTGGTTTATTTTAGCATGTGAATCACTTTTATAATGTATTAGAAGTCAGTGATGCAGATGTAACAGGAAAACAGAAGGAACTACTTAACCCTACTGTGCACACCTGAGCCATTTTTGCAGAGCATTCCATATATAGAGTAAGATGAAAGATATGCAATAATAAAACACTTTATTTTTATTAATCATATTCTAGATGTGAAGCATTTTAGGAAAACTCAATTGTACACAGCATATAACAATTTTCTGTACTTGAATGTACATCAAATTTTAACTGCTGTTAATTACTCAGTGGAAACTCATTCTCAAAGTAATCCACCCTTTTCTCCCAGAGCTGGGTCAACTATCTGGGGGTGAGGCAACTTATAGTGCCAAGGGCTTTGTGGGAAATGCTATTTTTTCTTTTGCATCTAGCATCTGGGAAGAAGGCCAATATCTGCTGTTTGGTCTTCCATCCACAGTTCTCTACTAAGATATTGCTTATTCAGGTCTCCACATTCATTCTGTTCTTGTGAGTTCTATGTTATGTCTACCACCCTGAAGGACATGGAAATCCTGATCCTTCCATGACACTGTAGGGCATAGAAATTTTTCATTCCTGCCCTGCATCCTGATTAATTAATTAATTAATTTCTCAATTAATCAGGACATTTGTGTGCTAATATTTCTCTTAAATTTCTTCTTGTTTCTCCCTAGATTGAGAAATATGTGTGTGTGTGTGCGCGTGCGTGTGTGTGTATGTGTTTTTTTGTGTGTGTGTGTGATGATCTCTGCCAGGAAAATAAAATCTAGCTCTCTCTTGATGTTTTATGAGATGCTTTGTCTAAGTCAGCAGATCTCTGCATCTCTGAAGACTAAGATTTTTGTAAATCAAAGCCAGGAAAAGCACAAACCACCAACTCAACTCAATATCTGAATTAGTCTGAGGGTTGCACAGTAGAGAGAAACAAAGTGTTATTCTGAGAAGCAAAAAATCTCAACAGTGTTAACCTTTTCTTTCAGAAAGAATTCATCCCCACTATTTAGAAATATTTAAAAACTATATAGAGAATATTTTATCAGTAAAATGGTACAGCAACTATGGACTTAAAAATCTATAAACCCAAGATCATAGAAAAAAGGTTTGAATGAATCTTATTCTAAAACATAAAAAATAAATAAATAAAAATATTACCATAAAATAGAGTCACTTTCAAATTAGCCAAAGACCTAATGCATCCTAGGAAGGGGAGGCTGCTCTGGGAATGGGTGTGGTGGGAAGGGTTCAGTTTGTCATGCTCAAACTTATACTCCCTAGAATGACTTTTGATTTTTCAAGAAGGAAAGTAGATTATCCTAATACCTACTACTAGGTGACGCTAGTGGTAAAAACACCCTCTGCAGGGGATGAGCTAGTTAGACAGCATCAGCTAATCAATAGACATGAATGTGAGTAAACTCTGGGAGATAGTGAAGGACAGGGAAGCCTGGTGTGCTGTAATTCATTGGATTGCAAAGAGTTGGATAGGACTAGCAACTGGACAACAAGTGATGGAGAATCCTCCTGCCAATGCAGGAGAAACAAGAGATGTGTGTTCAATCCCTGGGTCAGGAAGATCCCTTGGAGAAGGAAATGGCTACCCACTTCAGTATTCTTGCCTGGAAAATTCCATGGACAGAGGAACCTAGCGGGCTACAGTCCATGGTGTCGCAAAGAGTCGGATAAAAATGAGTGACTGCGCACACAATGCCTACTACATAGATTGCTAATAAACTGGAGAATTAAAGAGAATACATTGGAATACATTCAAGATTCAGAAAATTAAGAAAGTATCTGTTCGAAATATGTGAATTTAATGGGCTTTATAATTTGGGGCTCTTTCATTTAGTAGAGATTTAGGACGGTTCATTTTTACAATCCAAATTGCATCCGTAGGTACAAACTGAAATATCTTCAGGATCTAGGCAAGTAACTTAAATATGAAGAGGACCAAATTTTAATCCTATAGGAGTTCATGGGAGCTGGAAATGTACTTCCTATTCTGTGAAAAGACTAATCATTTATGGCAAACAAAACAAATCTGCAGACAACATTAGTGAGTTTCAGGTCACTGCCAAAGCAACCCTGCACCTTACAAAAGACCTGAAAGAATTTGCAAGTGAATTATGAAATAATTAGATTTCTTTGTAAATTATAATATCTAGATATGAAATTTCAAGAAGGTAAATTCCAAACCTCTTAATTTCATTATTATTGAAATAAAATTTGTGCTCTATCTCCCAATTTTGAGAATCTGCAGCTCTTTCCTTACAGTTCTCCATCCGTCGTTTCAAAAGTCAATAGCACTAGATAGTTATAAAGAAGCAAATTATAATCTTTTTAAAATGTGATTCTCATTGTATGAAACTGGTGATGATATTAAGTTTGGAAAACCAATTGGAACAAAGTGGGGAAAGTGTTTAAAATTACTTTAAAAGATGGTAGGATACTGAAACACTGACCATAGCTGCCTTCCCATGGTTTTCTGACAAATTTGGAATTATAGGTTTCACAGTCACCTTCCTGCCACAGGTTTGTCATTGCTATTCCTATTGTGTATCATTAGAAATGAGTTTTAAAATTACCAATCTTATTTCTATGAATTGTTACATTTTCCACCTTGAACTTTAGTATGTTTTTTCATCTGAGCTACTCAACTATATCTGTCCTTATTTGCACTTTACATATGAGGAAACTGAGGTTCTAAAAAGTTAACTGATTTCCTTAATTTAGGCATCTGATCAAGAGGAAAAAGAAAACACAAATCTGAGTTTTTTATACTTTGGACTCTGAGTCTTTTCAAACATGCCCTGTGACACTAATGGGAATGTACTTGTATTATGCTGTCTTTCTTCCAAATATTTTTCACCTATTTTATTTTATTGGTGTTTCCCAGATGTCTGCAAAGGAGATATGCTTTGTCTCATCTTACGTGTATCGGAAAGAGAAATTTGGGAGATTTAAGTTACTAGAAATCAAGCAGTGAATTAGGCCAGACTCGACAGAAATGGTTTCCTGGCTCCTGTCTGGAAGTTTCCTTATCTGTCCTAGCCTGAGCTTGCAAGAAAGCAGGAGCTCTTCATTTAGCTTGATATAATTATTCTGAGTTCTTTCACCCATGGACTAAATGGCTCTGTAGTTTACATGCTCTTTTACTTACAGTTGATGGTTTTAATTATAGCTTTCATCACTTTCTTTGACTTTTAACCACCTGTCATTCCTTTGTAAGATTCTTTCTTTCCTATTGGCCATTGGTGGCAATGTTGCAGACACTTTAACTCAGGCCTGTGCTTTTGTTCCGTTTATGCTAATGATAAATCCTACACTTCTAACGTTATAGTTAGGGTGGAATTCAGTGGAGTTAATCATATTCCCTGCATAATGCAATTCTGAACTCCCTGAGATGAAAATAGCATTAGAATTTTCTATAATTTTATGTTTGCTCTCTCATTACTTCTGAGGTTTAAACAGATTTAGTTTAGATGACCTGAAGTTCAAGGTTTTCCTAAGTGAACTGAATGAATTATCTCTGCTTTCCACTTAGCAATGATGTTTATAAACTGACAATGAAATGGGATGACAGTCTCCTAAGGGTAGGAAGCGAGGCAAGATGCTTGTCAGCACCATTACACATTCCTTGATTTGTTTTGTATTTTTTTCCTTGGTTCTTTGTTCATGAAAGTCAAATCACAAAATAATCCTATAGGATCTTGAGGTCAACCAGGATTGTATTAGCTGTTCTCACATTTCAAGACTTTGATAGAAAACATAAAAAGAAGGAAATACAATTATTTTTAAAGCAAAAATAGTCTTTTTCTTATGTACTACCTATGTGTTCATGTGGAATTGGAAATGTTGATTTTTGTGGGCCCATGGTGTTATAGAACAAAGACATCAGAATCAGCCATAGATTTGTCTAGTGGACCTTGACGAGGACCTTGTCTCTTACCTTGACAAACTACCTAATCTCTCAGGTTCATTGGAGAGACTGGGATGTTAATACCTATCTTACAAGTGCTATGAAGATCAAATGTGATCATGTACATTGCAGTCCCTCAAAAAAATTAGTGATTAGTCCTAGTAAGATATGCATTTACACATTGGCAGTGGTTAAACTAATTTCACCAAAATTTATGAAGCTCCAAAATATTCAAGAAGGGAAGTATTCTTGTGGGCTTTCCTGATGCCTCAGATGATAAAGAATTTGTCTGCAATGCAGGAGACCTGGGTTTAATCCCTGGGTCAAGAAGATCCCCTGGAGAAGGGAATGGCTATCCACTCATTTTCTTGCCAACATTTACAAAGACCCAGAATATTCAGAAAGGAAAGTACTCATAAAGTGTCTAAATTATCTCACATCTTTCTCACTCCTGGCCACATCAGCCTGACAATAGAGCAAAGCTCTATCGATACCCCACTATCGGAGTATCTGAAACCTGAACTATTTACATATTTCCATTCTGGTTCCCTTAGGTCAGCAGAGTTTTGCATAGCCTTCCCAAAGGTCACAATTTACATTTTCTTCTATCACAGCCATGTCTTATCTGCCACTTCTGGGTGACATTTCATCACCACCACTATAGCCTCTGTCAGTCCTGAGGTTGATTTCCAGACTCTCAAACAATCAGGCCATCCAAGTGAATTTCTCTTATGTTTCTAATATTGTACGGATTTTATGTAGATAGACACTGAACTCAAATAGTAGGATATATTTTCCCATATCCCACACCAACCCCAAAAATTATGTTATAGTCCAGAAAATACAACTGAATATTTTTCTTATTTTCTTAAACTGACATAAAGTGACAAAGTTCTTTCATTTTGCCTACTTTTATTACAGTTCTTTTTCTCTGTAGGATCCCAGAGATAAATCCAAAAAACAGCCTGATGTGCATCATTACTACAATAAACATTCTTCTTTGTGCTAGCCCTCATCTACTGTTCATACTTGTAAACCCTAACTCTATTTGTCCTCTGGCTAACTTCTTTATTTGTTAATAATGTCTTCAAAATTGGTCAGTCCTCAGTCTCTATCAAAACACAATGATCTCATAAACAGAAAAATGCCAAGTGACCTCCTTCACAATCTGTGTCCTTCTCTCCTAGCACATTTTTAGATTTGGATAAATTATCTGAGATGGGAAGTATGGTGTTCTCTACATTATTAAGGCCATTAAGATATGTGAGGATGCCAGTCTTTTGTCATATGAATGTGGCCAAAGCTTGTCAGAAGTACACAGGTTAATGTAGACTTACATTATTGACTAAAGTGATAAGCACCCACTATGGCAGAACTATTATTACTAGTTCCAGTCATGTTTTTGCAATTCTATTCTTAACGTTAGTTGTATGTTTTACTCATCTGGTCTTGAATTACAAATGAATCACATTTCCCAGACTACTAAATTCTTATTCAAAATATTTATTATCTGTCATCATAAGAGATGGCAGATTAAGCTAATTTTAAATGTGCCCTTCTTTTACGTAGGCTGAAAGTATTTTCTAACTTCTGAGTCTCAACTGAGGAGGTTCTGAGTCTCAACTGAGGAGGTTATTATATTTGGCTGTTCATGCTACTCACTTTAACTATAGCTGCGGAGCTTTAAGAGTTGAGTCAGATCTACCTGCAGTGTAAGGGATTTTGCAGGGAACCATCACTTATTAGAGAAGATGAAAGGGTTTCTGAGGAGGCAAAAGCATTTTCTTCCTATGTAGAATTGAATCGCTGGTCTAGTCAGGAGAATCTTTTTGCATTAAAGTAGCTTTGTTACTTTCTAATCACCCATGAATTACTGAACATCTACGAAAGATTTAAAATGTGGGTTCTTTACTATCTTCTGGTGTGCTAATGTTGAAATTAAAGATAGACTTAGATAAGAGATCTTATTTTCTTTTTAAATAAATGTGCCTTTTCCATTAGATTATTGTCTCTATGGTTGTCTCACTGAGCTGTAAATTATTCCCATTACTTTATCATGTGCTTTGTTTCTGTCGTCCTGGTAACAAAGTATAATTGCCTTTTTAATATTTATGTATTTTATTCAAATGATTCTTTTTAACTAAAGGGAAAATGAACTCTAACAGTTGAAGGGCATGCCAATTCTAATCTCTGTAAAGCTTCCTTTTCTTTCCTTTGTTTTTTGACCTTTTTCTTGTATTAGTTCTATAATATGAACTTCAGTACAGACACTAACATAATTTTTGAAATATCTATACAAAATTGTACATTCAACAGTAAAACTACATGCATTTATATACTAAATGCAAACATGATAAATCAGATGTTCCAAATTATATTAATTATCATTGCTAGTAAGTTAGTCATTCTCATTAAGGCATACAAATTATTTGAAGAAAGTTCATTCTGACCCCTTATTATTATCTAATACCCTGCTGCAGTACTCAAATACTGATCACATTGTTTATAATAGATAGCTCATTTCAGACTGGTTGCTTTAAAGCGGTTTGTCAGTCATTTAAGCTGGATTAAAAAAATATATATCAGCTTGCACATATTTAAAACTAATTACATTAAGACATCACATTTTCTTTAATAACTTTTAATTTCAATATTTAAATATAATTTGGGGAATTACATGTAAATATGCTGAGAATAGTATAGTTAAGTGGTGATATGGCACATTTTCATCTCATTCTACTGCTGTCATAATTTGAAAAAAGAAAAAAAAATTGCAGGAAATATAATGCTTAATTTGGAGATAAACAGATTGTGGAAACAGACTTTAGTTTTCAAGAAGAAGGAAACTATTACATGAGCTAGAGAAATAAAAAACTTTCTAAAATTTTATAAAACAGTATAATCCTTATCTTTGACTGCAAAGCTCAGTGCATATCAATCAATTTATAAACGTTTTGGAGTCAAAGTATATTTTTAAAACTACAAATTAATGTGACATACAGAGAAAAGACAAAATTAAAAGTATATCACCTGTTAAAGAGAAAACTAAATGATAATAGCATTAGATTGTTACAAGTTTGAAAATGGCCAATTCTTATGGTTTACACATCAATTTTAGGGAGAATATTGCAAGAGTTACTATTGTCTTTAATTGTAATCTACTGCATTGTATAGAAAGCTTGCAAACATTGTTCAACACATCACAAAATTTACGCAATGAAATTGTTTGGCAGTTATTATCAAGGTGGTTTCATGAGATTAAATTACAATTTCTTCAAATTATATCTTCTCACTTTTAATCTTCAGGTTATTTGTAAGTGAATGGGATCTTTGATAGCTTTGAACTAATGTGAATTACAAAATCTGCTTCAGTTCACATGTAACGCAGTGCTACTTTAATGATAAGGCTGATTTTTTTTCCAGTAAATTATTTTTTAGTTTTAAGTTCACAGAAAAGTCGAGAAGATACGGAGATTTCTTATATAGCCCATGCCCACATATTTGCATAGCCCCCCTCATTGTGAACATCACCCACCTGAGTAGTCCATTTGCTACAATTGATGAATCACACTGACACATTAACATCACCCACAGTCTATGGTTTACATTAGGGTTCACTCTTGGTGTTATACATTCTTTGGGGTTGGACATAGTATAATGACATGTAATCACCATTATAGAATCATACAGAGTGTACTCACTGCTTAAAATTCCCTGGGCTTTGCCTACTCATCCGTTTCCCCTAGTCTCTGGCAACCACTGATCTTTCTACTATCTTCACAGTTTTGTCTTTTCCAGAATGTCATATAATTGGAATGGTATAGCATGTAGCCTTTTCAGATTGACTTAGCTCATTTAGTTATATGCATGTACGTTTCATCCATGTCTTTTCATGAATTGATTAATTCATTTCTTTTCAGTGTTGGAGAATATTCTATTGACTGGATATAACACAGTTAATTATTAATTTACTACTGAATGGCATCTTGCATACTTTAATGCTTTGTCAATCATGAATAAAGCTGCTACAAGCTATTCATGATAGCTTAAATACGGATTCAACCCAAGTTTCCATTAGTAAATTAATGAATCAACATATGTGGTATACACATACAATGGAATATTATTTAGCCTTAAAAGGAATGAAATTCTGACACATGCTAAAATATGGATGAACCTTAAGGACGTCATGCCAAATAAAATAAACCAGTCAGAAAAGACATACTTTGTATGAATCCATTTACATGAAGTATCTAAAAAATGTGGAGTGTGAAAGTCGCTCAGTCATGTCTGACTCTTTGTGACCCCATGGACTGTGCACAGTCCATGGAATTCTCCAGGCCAGAATACTGGAGTGGGTAGCCATTCCCTTCTCCAGGAGATTTTCCCAACCCAGGGATTGAACCCAGGTCTCCCATATTGCAGGCAGATTCTTTACCAGCTGAGCCACCAGGGGAGAATCTAGAGTAATCAACCTCAGACCTATATATGTAGAAGCAGAAGGGTGATTTCCATGAAAAAGAGGGAGGAGGAATGGGGAGTTATTAAATGGGTACAAATTTTCAGTTTGGAAGAAAAAATTCTAGTGATTGATGGTAGTGCTCATTACACTGGTGTGAATGTATTCATGCCAATGAACTCTTGAATGTGAAAATAATTAACATGGTAAATATTATGTCATGCATGCTTTACCATAATAAAATATTTTAAACCTGTTAAATAACAAACCTGCTACAGATATCTATGTACATGTTTTTATATTGATATACATTTTTAGTTCCTCTATGTAAACACCAAGGAGTGAAATTGCTGGACTCTATTCTAAGAGTATATTAAGTTTTATAAGACACAATCATTTCCATTCATACCACAACATGTAAGAATTCATGTTGCTCCTACATCCTTGTTAGTATTTCATGTTGTCAATATTATGGATTTTGGGTGCACAATTGTACTCATCTCACATGCTAGTAAAGTAATGCTCAAAATTCTCCAAGCCAGGCTTCAGCAATACATGAACTGTGAACTTCCAGATGTTCAAGCTGGTTTTAAAAAAGGCAGAGAAACCAGAGAACAAATTGCCAATATCCGCTGGATCATCAAAAAAGCAAGAGAGTTCCAGAAAAACATCTATTTCTGCTTTATTGACTATGCCAAAGCCTTTGGATCACAATAAACTGTGGAAAATTCTGAAAGAGATGGGAATACCAGACCACCTGACATGCCTCTTGAGAAACCTGTATACAGGTCAGGAAGTAACAGTTAGAACTGGACATGGAACAACAGACTAGTTGCAAATAGGAAAAGGGTATGTCAAGGCTGTATATTGTCACCCTGCTTATTTAACTTATATGCAGAGTACATCATGAGAAACGCTGGGCTGGAGGAAGCACAAGCTGGAATCAAGATTGCCAGGAGAAATATCACTAACCTCAGATATGCAGATGACACTACCCTTATGGCAGAAAGAGAAGAAGAATTAAAGGGCCTCTTGATGAAAGTGAAAGAGGAGAGTGAAAAAGTTGGCTTAAAGTTCAACATTCAGAAAACTAAGATCACGGCATCCTGTCCCATCACTTCATGGCAAATAGATGGGGAAACAGTGGAAACGGTGGCAGACTTTAGTTTTCTGAGCTCCAAAATCACTGCAGATGGTGATTGCAGCCATGAAATTGAAAGACACTTACTCCTTGGAAGGAAAGTTATAACCAACCTAGACAGCATGTTAAAAAGCAGAGACATTACTTTGCCAACAAAGGTCCGTCTAGTCAAGGCTATGGTTTTCCCTGTGGTCATGTATGGATGTGAGAGTTGGACTATAAAGAAAGCTGAGCACTGAAGAATTGATGCTTTTGAACTGTGGTGTTGGAGAAGACTCTTGAGAGTCCCTTGGACTGAAAGGAGATCCAACCAGTCCATCCTAAAGGAGATCAGTCCTGGGTGTTCATTGGCAGAACTGATGATGTTGAAGTTGAAACTCCAATACTTTGGCCACCTGATGTGAAGAGCTGACTCATTTGAAAAGACCCTGATGCTGGGAAAGACTGAGGGCAGGACGAGGAGGGGACGACAGAGGATGAAATGGTTGGATGGCATCACTGACCCAATGGACATGGGTTTGAGTAGACTCCGGGAGTTGGTGATGGACAGGGAGGCCTGGCGTGCTACGGTTCATGGGGTCGCAAAGAGTCAGACACAACTGAGCAACTGGTGAACTGAACTGAATAAGCGTATAGTGGTATTTTGCTGCTTTAATATGCATTTTCTTAATGACATATAACGTGACAATTTTTACATAGACTTATTTTCAATGTCTTCTATATCTTCTTTGGTGAAGAGTATTTAAAGTCTTTGGTCTTTTATTTATTTTTTAAAATGGGTCATTTGTGATCCTGTTGAGTTTTCATAGTTCTTTGTATATTTTGGATAACTCCTGTTTATCAAAGATACCTTTGGCAGTATTTTCTCCAAGTCTGTGGCTTATCATTTTCATTCTCTTGATATTGTCTTATGCAGAACAGAAAGTTCTTTTTTTAATGAATTCCTGCATATTAATTTTTTTTTTTTTTTTTTTGTGGATTGTGTTTTTGGCCTTCCATGTAAAAGGTAATCACCAAATCCAAGATCATCTAGATTTGCTCCTGTGTTATCTTTAAGAAGTTATATAATTTTATATTTTGGGTTTTATTATCCATCTTGAATTACTTTTTTGTGAAGGATGTAAAGTTTATGCCTAGATTTATTTATTCATATTTTGCATGTGGAAGCCCAATTATTCCTGCACCATTTGTTGATCCTCTTCTCCATTGCATTGCTTGTGCTTTTTTGTAGACTGTAACTTATTAGAATAATTTTCTGACATATTCAGGTGGCAGAGATAATGCAATGAGTCTATCAAATTTGAGCACTTAGGGAAGACCATATAATCAACTTTTAATCAAAGTAATATGAGCACAAGTCTGTTTGTGATTCTGTGATGTCTTCTGTTTGTCATCTCTCACAATTTTGCATTTCTTCTCTATCTCAATTCATGTATCTATCTAGCAAAAAAATGATTAAATAGATAATCTGGGTCCCTGGTTAACATTTAGAGGAGGACTGCCTAGGACCACTTTCTGACCTGTCCTCAGATGTGGTAAAAAAAAAAAAAAAAAAAAAGATAATTAAACTTCTATTGTGTTAAACCACAGAAATTATCAAACATGGTAGCTAGTATTACTAATCCTGAAAAGTACAGTGCAATGTCATAAAACAAAAATTTCTCTAAAGCTCCAGGAAAAAATAAAGTAATTGTTTTAGAAATCACTCCATTGGACTAAAAATGGTTTAAAAATTATGGTATTTAACAGTAACAGTTTATTTTTCTCGTACAAAATTCAATAATAATGATGTTTTAATGGCATTAAGAATATGCATATATAATCTAAGTATCACTAAGAACATCTAGCACTGATTAGAGTTTCTGGCCATTTTCTTGTTTTTGATACATAATCTTCAACATTATCATTATGACAGCTTCTTCAGACTCTAACTACCTTTAAAAAATATTGTTTTGGTAATCAAAGCAAGAATAAAATAGCATAGGTTTTTTGCCCAGTTAGAATATATTTCACTTCAATCACTTAAACTTCTTTGTAATGTTCATGTAGATGGACAAATCATTGTGGAAATACATACATGTAGGAGTGATTAAACACAGAGAACATAGTTTTCATGTTAAGTATATCTTCATAGGGAACTGGAATGCAAAAGTAGGAAGTCAAGAGACACCTGGATTAACAGGCAAATTTGGCCTTGGAGAACAAAATGAAGAAGGGCAAAGACTAACAGTTTTGCAAAGAGAATACAATGGTCATACCAAATGTTCTCTTCCAACAACATAAGAGACAGCTCTACACATGGACATCATCAGATGGTCAATACCAAAATCAGATTGATTCTATGCTTTGCAACCAAATATGGAAAAACTCTACAGTCAGGAAAAAAAAAAAAAACACAAGACCAGGAGCTGACTGTGGCTCAAATCATGAGCCCCTTATTGTGAAATTCAGACTTAAATTGAAGAAAGTAGGGAAAACCACCAGACAATTCAGGTATGACCTAAATCAAATCCCTTATGAATATACAATGCAAGTGACAAATAGATTCAAGGGATTAGATCTGGTAGACAGAGTGTCTGAAGAGCTATGGACAAAAGTTGGTTACATTGTACAGGAGGTGGTGATAAAAAACCATCCCCAAGAAAAAAAAAATGCAAACAGACAAAATGGTTGCCTGAGGAGGCCTTACAAATAGTTCAGAAAAGAAGAAAAGTGAAAGGTGAAGGAGAAAAGGAAAATATATCCATCTGGCTGCAGAGTTCTAAAGAATGGCAAGGAGACATAAGAAAGCCTTCTTAGGTGAACAATGCAAAGAAATAGAGGAAACATTAGAATGGGAAGGACTAGAGATTTCTTCAAGAAAATTAGAGATACCAAGGGAACATTTCATGCAAAGATGTGCACAATAAAGGACATAAATGGTAAGGATCTAGCAGAAGATATTGTGAGGTGGCAAGAATACATATAAAAAATATACAAAAGAGGTCTTAATGATCTGGACAACCAAGATGGTGTGGTCACACACCAAGAACCAGATATAAAAAGGTGAAGTCAACTGGGCCTTAGGAAGAATGACTAAGAACAAAGCTAATGGAGGTTATGGAAATACAGCTAGGCTAGTTCAAATCCTAAAAGACGATATTGTTAAAGTGTTGCACTTAATACACAATGCAAATTTGGAATACTCAGCAGTGGCCACAGAGCTAGAAAAGGTCAGTTTTCATTCCAATCCCAAAGAAAGGCAATGCCACAAAATATTTAAACTAACACACAACTGCACTCATTTCACATACTAGCAAGGCAATGCTCACAATTCTTCAAGCTAGACTTCAACAATTAAACTGAGAACTTCCAGATGTACAAAATGGATTTAGAAAAGGCAGAGGAACAATAGACCAAATTACCAATATTTGTTAGATATTAGAAAAAGCAAGATAATTCCAGATATACATCTACTTCTGCTTCATTGACTATTATAAAGCCTTTGACTATGTGGATCACAACATACTGTGGAAAATTCTTAGAGAAATGGAAATACCAGACCACCCTACTTGCCTCCTGAGAAACTTGTATGCAGGTCAATAAGTAATAGAACGAGACATAGAACAATGAACTGGTTCAAAATTGGGAAAGGAGTACGTCAGGGCTGTATATGGTCACCCTGCTTACTCAACTTAAATGCAGAATACATTATGTGAACTTCTGGGCTGGATGAATCACAAGCTGGAATCAAGATTGCTGGGAGAAATTTCAATAACCTCAGATATGCAGATGAGAAATAAAGAGCCTTTTGATGAAAGTGAAAGAGGAGACTGAAAAATTTGGCTTAAAACTCAACATTTATAAAAAGATCATGGCATCTGATCCCATCACTTCATGGCAAATGGATGGGTAAATAACGAAAACAGTGACAGACTTTCTTACCTTAGGCTCCAAAATCACTGCAGATGGTGGCTGCAGCCATGAAATTAAAAGACACCCGCTCCTTGTAAGAAAAGCTATGACCAACCTGCTGCTGCTGCTAAGTCACTTCAGTCGTGTCCGACTCTGTGCGACTCCATAGACAGCAACCCACAAGGCTCCCCCATCCCTGGGATTCTCCAGGCAAGAACACTGGAGTGGGTTGCCATTTCCTTCTCCAAATGACCAACCTAGACAGCTATTAAAAAGCAGAGACATCACTTTGCCGATAAGATTCCATATAGTCAAATGGTTTTTCCATTAGTCATGTATAGATGTGAGAGTTGGACCATTAAAGAAGGCTGAATGCTGAAGAATTGATGCTTTTGAACTTTGATGCTGGAGAAGCCTCTCAAGAGTCCTTGGATAGCAGAGATCAAACCAGTCCATCATACAAGAAATCAACCCTGAATATTCATTGGAAGGACTGATGCTGAAGCTCCAATACTTTGGCCACCTGATGCAAATCACTAACTCATTAGAAAAGACTCTGATGCTGGGAAAGATTGGGAGCAGGGGAAGCAGGTGACAGAGGTTGAGATGGTTGGATAGCATCATTAACTCAATGAACATGAGTTTGAACAAACTCCAGGAGACAGTGAAGGACAGGGAAACCCGGAGTGCTGCAGTCTATGGGTTTGCAAAGAGACAGACAGGACTGAGTGACTGAACAACAGCATATCTTCACTGATGTTCTGCCTCATTGAACTATCAATAATCATAAGAGTAATGTTGAAATGTATAACTGTAACAGTGGACATGCACCTTTCTTTTTGTAGTTTTGTGTTTGCCACACCTAACATGTTTCATACATGTTTAGATTTTAGATCTTCTTGGACAATTGATTTTTTGTAGTTCTATAATGTTCCTCTTTATGTCTGAATTATTTTTCTTCTGAAGTCTGTATTGTCTGAAATTAATATAACTTCTCCAGCTTTTTTAAGTGTTTGCATATATATTTTTATATTCCCTTACTTTTAATCTGCATCTTTATATTTAAAATGGCATTTTTGTATACAATACAGACATTTTTTTTGTAAGCCATTCTGACAATGTCTGTATTTGAATTAGTGTATTTAGATCTTTCATACTTTAAGTGATTATACACTTGGATTAATATCTATTATGCTTGTAACAATTTTCTGTTATATTTTTTTCCTCTGTCTCTTCTAGTTTTGAGATTTTCATATTCAGATTGTCTCCTCTCCTAGTATATCAGTTATAATTTTCAAAATTTTTAGTGGTTGTACAACAGTTTCCAACATGTATTTTAATTAATCCAATCAATGTTAATGTTCAGATAACACTTTACCATTGTACATGTAGCCTGAAATTATAATAAAGCATCCCCAATTCCTACTTCCTCTCTTTTGAGATATTATTGTTCATTTCACATAGATATTATGGTTACTGAATATATGAATACATTGTTATTATTACTTAAGTTACATTTATATCATTATACAATAAGTAAACTATTTTAATTTACTTATTCATCTCTCATGTTGTTTATCAAATCCTAGTTTCTGACCTATATTACTTTTGTTCTCCTTGAATATTATATTTTAATAGTTCTTTTGAGCAGTTCTCAGTCATTTAATTCCTCAGATTTTGTTCATCTGAGAGTCTTGACTTCTACTTCACTTTTAAGGATAGTTTCCTAGAATATAAAAGTTCAGGGTGTGGTTTTCTTTTAGCTTCTTAAATATTTCACTTCACTCTCTTCTTACTTATATTCTGTTGCTATGTCTAACTTAATTTTTCTTTGTTCCTCTACAGGTATAGTGTTTTTCCCCTGTCTGGTTTCTTTCAAGATTTTCTCTTTGTCTTTGGCTTTCTGAAGTTTGAATATGACACATTTAGCCTATTTAGTTTTATCTGAGGCCCCTGCATAGATTTCTGTCATTAATTTGAAGATTTATGAGACATTTTAACTTCAAACCTTCCTTCTGCTTCATTCTTTCCTCTCTTATTGGTACAATTATATGTATGACGCACCATTTAAAATTGCTTCACAGTCCTTAGGTGCTTTTCTCAGTTTCCTTCATAATTTTCTTTCTCTTTACATTTCAGTTTAGGAAGTTTTTATTGGCATATCTACAAGTTCAGTAATTCTTTCCTCAAGCATAGCCAGTCTACTGATGAGTCCGTCAAAGGAATTCTTTATTTTCATTACAGTGTTTTTGGTTTAGCATTTCCTTTTGATTCTTTCTTAGAGCTTACATCTCTTTGCTTACATTAACCATCTGTTCTTGCATGTTGTCTATTTTTTTTGCATGAAATCCCTTAACATGTTTGTCATAGTTATTTTAATTTCCCTATCTGTTAATTCCAATATAAGTATCATACATGAGTCTGGATTTGATGTTTTCTTTCTCTTCAGACTGTTCCTCTTGTCTTTTGGCATGCTTTGTAAATTTCATTGAAAGATAGACAGATCACATTGGGTACTAAGTTTTATGTTAATCTTTTTGGGAATTGGGCTATGTCTATTTTCTGTAATTGTAGGTTACAAAGGCTTCACATTCTTCTAGTGATCTTGGTTTGTCTTCTGCTTAAATAGAGTATAAGTCTTGTCACTCTTTCTGTTGTATCAATTTTTATTACACTAGAGTTATGTTATATTACTAAGATTTGGGGGACTGTTGTTGGCAAAGTAATGTCTCTGCTTTTGAATATACTGTCTAGATTGGTCATAACTTTCCTTCCAAGGAGTAAGCGTCTTTTAATTTCATGGCTGCAATCACCATCTACAGTGATTTTGGAGCCCCCCAAAATAAAGTCTGACACTGTTTCCACTGTTTCCCCATCTATTTCCCATGAAGTGATGGGATGGGATGCCATGATCTTCGTTTTCTGAATGTTGAGCTTTAAGCCAACTTTTTGACTCTCCACTTTCACTTTCATCAAGAGGCTTTTTAGTTCCTCTTCACTTTGTGCCATAAGGGTGGTGTCATCTGCATATCTGAGGTTATTGATATTTCTCCCGGCAATCTTGATTCCAGCTTGTGCTTCTTCCAGCCCAGCGTTTCTCATGATGTACTCTGCATATAAGTTAAATAAGCAGGGTGACAATATACAGTCTTGATGCACTCCTTTTCCTATTTGGAACCAGTCTGTTGTTCCATGTCCAGTTCTAACTGTTGCTTCCTGACCAGTATACAGGTTTCTCAAGAGGCAGGTCAGGTGGTCTGGTATTCTCATCTCTTTCAGAATTTTCCACAGTTTATTGTGATCTACACAGTCAAAGGCTTTGGCATAGTCAATAAAGCAGAAATAGATGCTTTTCTGAAACTCTCTTGCTTTATTGGTGATCCAGCAGATGTTGGCAATTTGATCTAAGTATCCAGTAATTCACCAAAATTATTATTTAAGTTTTCCTCTAAGTTTATGGCGCTTGCTGCTTCAATCTAGGAGGGCAGATCTTACTTGTGACTCTATGTATTCACCTGTCAAGATTTTCAGGTGATAGTTTTCCCAAAGACCTCAGCTGCCTCCAGAAGTTTATTTTCAGTTTATTCAGCCTTCTGCTGTTATTGCTGTAATAACAGGTATGAGGGTTTCCAGATTCTTTATATGTTGAGACTAACTGAAATTTGTGAGATATATTTTTTAAGTAATTTATCAACTTTTCAAGGGCAAGACATTTTCCTTCTAAGTGAACACACTTGCCTTCCCTTTTTTTTTTTTAACTCCTTTATTTCTTGCTTCCTTTCTTCCAACCCTTCCCCACCACCCTAAACTTCACAGTTTGCAAAGTTGTAAGACTGAGGATATACAATTTTTGTGGCAGCACTATATGAGACAGTTTTGATTTCTTTGACCCAACACTTGTTTTTAAATTACATGACAACATTTTTAAAGATGAGATTTTACATAAAGGAAATATTTGCTTATTTCCTTAAATATTCAAAGAACTAGCAATGTTGAGTTCACATTGCTCATGGAAACTATGTTAGGCTCAGTTGCAGATACCTCCTTTAAATGTCCAGGTATGTGCTACTGTATTTGTGCTTAGCCACTCAGTTGTGTCTGACTCTGTGCAACCCCATGGGCTGTAGCCTGCCAGGCTCCTTTGTGCATGGGGATTCCCCAGTCAAGAATACTGGAGTGAGTTGCCATGCCCTCCTCCAGGGGATCTTCCCAACCCAGGGATCAAACCCCGGTCTCCCACATTGCAGACAGGATTCTTTACAGTCTGAGCCATCTGATATTGTATTTACCATGTCAAAAAAAGTATATCCTTAATTTATGTAAAGTATCTCTCAGACACGCATTTTGGTGTGCCACTGAAATGTAATTCTGACCTTGACTACCTGGAAATAGGTGGCATTTCACAGTTAATGGTCGTTTCCAAAGAGACTGCCCTTACTTCAGACACCAGCCACAAACTCTGGATTCCTAGGTCACCTATGCTCTTACCAACAGGTTACAAATTTAGGATTTCTCACTAGTTTCCCAGGTTCAACAATTTGTTAGAATGACTCACAGAACTCTGAAAAATACTATAGTTGTGATGGTCATTTACTTTTAAAGAATGCAAACAACAGCCATTCAAAGGATGAAACCCAAAAAGAAAGCTCTGGGAGGGTCCCAAAGGAGATGCTTCCATGTCTTCAGAACATGTCACTTTCACATCTACCAGGAAGCCCACCTGACCTTTGGTGACCAGAGGTTTAATTGGGATTTTATTATGCAGTCATATTTTATTGAATCTTTGGCCATGTGGTTGAATTCAATCTCCAGGACCCCTCCTTCCCCAGAGGATGAAGCCCCAATCACATTGATCTAATTGCATCGGTCTTTCAGGGTTAGTGTATTCTCATTATAAGTCATCTTATTAACAAAGAAGATTTAGGAGTCAATCATAAGTCACTTTATTAGCAAAAACTCACGTCTAGCTGTAGAGTTCCACATAACAAAGACACTCCTATCACTCAGGAAGTTTCAGGGGTATAGAAGTTGTCTCCCAGGAATCAGGGACAAAGACCAGCCACTTTCTTCATTATACTACAGCTATCCTTATTCAGAGGCAAAGTTCTAGAAACATGTAAAACTGTAAACAAAATATTCAGTAACTGAGAAAAGATAGAGTTTAGTCTGTCGATCAAGAGGACTAGAGGCTACTGTATGAATACTGATAATTAGCAGGAGCTAACCATTTCAGTTGGAGTTGCAAATTTTAGAAGCTTCATTAAATTTTATATTCAAGCTAATAACTTCACTCATATTACTAAAAATTATAGTAGCTAACATTTAAAGATATTTTTTAGAGTCCATACCTTTTTATTATCTGAGTCTTTGCCCAGAAAGAAGACCCTTTCATATTCTTGTTGGGCTCTGCTACTTTGCAGGGTATAAGTGGTCCTCTTTCTGGTCTCCCAACTCAATTTACCTGAGATTTCTGTTTATCATTTTTTTATACAATACACAGTTATATTTCAAAACATATCCATAACAATAAGTCATAAATAATGTAGTCTGCAAAAATTTGAAATATTTAATTTATTAATTATTAATGTATACTCCTTACTACACAAAGATGATTCCCTCCATTGGCCAGCTCTTATCAATTTATTATTATTAAAGGAATAGCAATTATTAAGTAGGTACTGCAAAAGAAGTACACAAAGAATAGTATAGAAATACAAAGGATAGATTGTTTCACTGCCTCAAGAATCAAGTAATATTTGAGTTTTTAAATACAAACATTAAAATGAATCTGAAACAATAACTTAAGGAAATTTTTTTTAAATGAAGAGACATAAGAAAAGAAGTTTTGTTTGGCCAGAACATGGTTAAAGATGAGACTAGATATAGGCAGACACTTGACCATAAACTATCTTTCATTTCATGCTCCGATGGTGGAAGTTTCAAGGGTATAGAAATTGCCTCCCAGGAACCAGGGACGAAGACCAGACACTTTATTATACTACAGCTATGGACTTTCTGAAGTCCATAGAGAACTTTGAAGGATTTTATGTAGGCTTGTGTCATGATTAGATATATTTTAAAAGTTATTCTTTTGATAGTGTGAGGGAGAATTTTATCACTTGTTAAGTGATGTTATTAAATATTTTATGAAGGATAAATGATACATAGAAGTGTACACAATAGAACCAACATATGAGCCAGCAATCCCACTCTTGGGAATATATACAGAAATAACTTGAAAAGATATAGGCAATCCAGTGTTCACTGTGGCACTATTTACAATAGCCAAGTCATGGAAGCCTTGAGAAACCTATATGCAGGTCAGGAAGCAAGAGTTCGAACTGGACATGGAACAACAGACTGGTTCCAAATAGGAAAAGGAGTATGTCAAGGCTGTATATTGTCACCCTGCTTATTTAATTTCTATGCAGAGTACATCATGAGAAACGCTAGGCTGGAAGAAGCACAAGCTGGAATCAAGACTGCCGGGAGAAATATCAATAACCTCAGATATGCAGATGACACCATCCTAATGGCACAAAGTGAAGAGGAACTAAAAAGCCTAAAGCTCAACATTCAGAAAACGAAGATCATGGCATCTGGTCCCATCACTTCATGGGAAATAGATGGGGAAACAGTGGAAACAGTGTTAGACTTTATTTTTTGGGCGGCTCCAAAATCACTGCAGATGGTGATTGCAGCCATGAAATTAAAAGACGCTTACTCCTTGGAAGGAAAGTTATGACCAACCTAGATAGCATATTGCAAAGCAGAGACATTACTTTGCCAACAAAGGTCCGTCTAGTCAAGGCTATGGTTTTTCCTGTGGTCATGTATGGATGTGAGAGTTGGACTGTGAAGAAAGCTGAGCGCCAAAAAATTGATGCTTTAGAACTGTGGTGTTGGAGAAGATTCTTGAGAGTCCCTTGGACTGCAAGGAGATCCAACCAGTCCATTCTGAAGGAGATCAGTCCTGGTATTCTTTGGAAGGAATGATGCTAAAGCTGAAACTCCAGTACTTTGGCCACCTCATGCGAAGAGTTGACTCATTGGAAAAGACTCTGATGCTGGGAGGGATTGGGGGCAGGAGGAGAAGGGGACGACAGAGGATGAGATGGCTGGATAACATCACCTACTCGATGGACGTGAGTTTGAGTAAACTCCAGGAGTTGGTGATGGACAGGGAGGCCTGGTGTGCTGCAATTCATGGAGTTGCAGAGTCAGACATGACTGAGCTATTGAACTGAACTGAACTGACTGAAGGCATGGAAGCAAGCTAAACATCTATCAAAAGATGAAGAGATAAGGAAGATGTGGTATATATATACACAATGAAATGATACTCAGCTATAAAAAAGAATCAAATAATGCCATTTTCAGCAACATGGGTGTGCTTAGACATTATAATCCTAAATGAAGTAAATCAAGAGAGATAGACAAATATATAATATCTTTTAAATATGGAATCTAAAAAAAAGAGATACAAGTGAGCCTATATACAAAGCTGAAACAGATCCATAAATATAAAAAGCAAACTCATGGTTACCAACGGGAAAATGAGTGAGGGAAGAGTTCAGGATTAATGTATACACAGTATTATATATAAAATAAATAAGGACATACTGTATATCACAAGGAATTGTACTCAATATTTTGTAACAATAATGGAAAAGAATCTGAAAAAATTGATATATATGTATGTATAACTTTATCACTTTACAACTGAAACATCACTTCAATTAAAAAGAAGGACACACTTTGTAATTGTGCAGCTTTATCAATTTTCACCAAGAAGTCATACATATAACCAGAATACAGATCAATACAGAGAACACTGAACATTGTCAGTCCCACAGAAAGACACTTGTAACTTCTCCCAGCTACTTACACTCCTCCTCCAAGAGAAACAGTATCAGACTTCTGACACTTTATTTGTTCACAATGCTGTACAATATTGCACTCTTTAAAAATTTTATAATGTAGTTTACTTAATAAACCTATGGCTCTTATAAATAATGATACTATAAACAGTCCTGTACATGTCTTATGGTGTTCATTTGCATATATTTCTGTGGAGTATACAGACTGGGTTGTAGAATTCTGGGCAAGAGCATGTATGTTTGTTTAGGTTTAGTGTATACTACCAAACAAATTTCTAAAACACATTGAATTTGAGACTCTGTTAGTATTTAGGTGATAGGTTTAATAGCAAGTATAAATACAGCTTAGACTCCTAAGAGAGCAATGTAGGAGGAGTATACATGTATTAGTTATCAGCATCAAGGTGGTAGATAAAGCCATAAAGAGGGAATGTGATTACTGGGCAGATAAAATAAAGGCTAAGAAGAGAAATAAAAAAGGAGAAAACCTAGGAAAAGCTTAATTTACTAAGTGGATGAAAAGAGAGAAGCACAAACTCTAGAAATAGAAAATCACAGTTAAAAGAAAATGATCAAAACCCTGATAATAGGCTAATTCAGAAATAATAGTTAAATACACATTTATGAAAAAAAAGAAAAGAAAAAGGATTGAAATGTTTTTATTTGAATTGAATCCCTATGAGGTCATTGGTAAACTCATAAAGACTTTGCCAGTGGAGGTAGGGATCATAGAACAGATGATTACATCAAACTAGAGAGGATTCCAGGTGAAGAAGCAGAAGATTACATTTAGATTGCATTTCCTTAGTGGAAGAGTGGGTACATGAAAGAGAGACCTCTAAGGGAGATTGTGAAAATTGCTTGGAAAAATACATTTGCTGCCTCTGAGACAAGTTTAGCTATGATTTCTGTTAGTTTATTTTTTCTATTTGTGGAATAACAGTCTACCTTATTTTTTATACTATCTCTGGCCATTGACCTTATAGAATGAATTGTACTGTAGCAAAATTAGTTTATTATAGAAAGGCAAACTAAACAAAAGGGAAAAGGAGGGGGAGGTGCTTAATTAACAACATCCACAAGTTTCTATAAGATTATCCCCAAGTCATGCCAGGACTGCTGCTAATGTTGCACACTGGTCCTGCCATAGCAGCACTGTTCAATAGAGCTTGAAATTAGCGAGAAACACAGGGACTCTTTGACAGCCAGTGTGATCATGGCCGCCAATTCTGTGCAAATAGTGGCAGCTATTTTGCTCACAGGAGAAATAAGGTTAGGGGAAATATTAAAGAAATGTGAATACCACTGCTTTGTAGTAATTGGCTCTTGGCAATTCATGCTGGCCTGTTTCTGAAAACTACAAATTGAAAGCTTTAATGCCACTTTTCAGAAAACATCTCATCTCTTAAATAATGAAAAGAGACCAAACGTCTATTAAAAGTAACCAACGGGCTTTTAGTTTCAGTTATTGTGTGGTTGTATGTAAGGTGTTTAGTACAAGTTTTTCTTCTAAAATAAGACTAAAGTCATTGCTTTCTATACATTTTTAGTTTAATGGTTAATTTACACATATGCAAATATATGTGTATGTGATTTTTAAGATTTTCATATTGTAACTGAGTATTTTTCTTCATGTGTATATGTGCCTTAAATACAGCCTTTATCTTCCATGCTTTATTTATTTATTTATTCTGTGATAATAGCACTTAAGTTATTGGGTAAACTTGTTTCCTTGAATTTATTTTTGTATTGTAAGAGTATATATTTGTCTGCAAACAAATTATACACAAGTCCTATGACTGAACAAAGTGTATATATACAGGATTAGCTCTGTGAATCAAAGCAGAGATCTTTTGCTCATAGCCAAAGAATTAGCATCTGTGCAATTAAGGAGAACCTGAACATTAAGAATATAGGTGGTAAATTGAAAATTAAAGCAGTAAGTACAATCATAACTCATCTCATTATCATATTAAAATAGTTGTAACAAAGGCTCTGAATTTAACATGCAATTGATATATTTTAGTGCCGCTGCTGCTACTGCTAAGTCGCTTCAGTCGTGTCCGACTCTGTGCGACCCCATGGACTGCAGCCTACCAGGCTTCTCCGTCCATGGGATTCTCCAGGCAAGAACACTGGAGTGGGTTGACCTTTCCTTCTTCAATGCATGAAAGTGGAAAGTGAAGTGAAGTCACTCAGTCGTGTCTGACTCTTAGCGACCCCATGGACTGCAGCCTACCAGGCTCCTCCATCCATGGGATTTTCCGGGCAAGAGTACTGGAGTGGGGTGCCATTGCCTTCTCCCATTTTAGTGCTACTCATAATGATATAATCCATTGAGAAAACAATATTGTTTGGCAAAATATTTTTAAAAGTTGTGAATACTCTAAACACTTTGACTTCATCTATTCCTGAGAATTTATCATATAAAGTAACTAAAAGGTTTTAATGTATCCTTATGCTGGCACAGTCAATGTAGCATTATCTATTGTATCAAAATGCTTAATAACACTTAAAAGAATCCTAAAACATAGTGGTTTGGTCTCCTCCAGCTGCCATAACAAAATGTCACAGACTGTGAGGCTTAAACAACAGAAAAGTAATTTCCCACAGCTTTGGAGGTTGAGACATCCAAGATCAAGGTGTCAGCTAATTTGGGTCCTGATGAGAACTGTCTTCAGTGTTTGTGATTGGCTGCATTGGTTGTGTTTTTCTGTGTTTGGCTGTGTTTCTCTCTCTGTGCCCCGACTAGTAATACTGAAGAAGCTGAAGTTGAACGGTTCTGTGAAGACCTACAAGACCTTCTAGAACTAACACCCAAAAAGATGTCCTGTTCATTATAGGGGACTGGAATGCAAAAATAGGAAGTCACAGGCAAAATTGGAGTAACAGGCAAATTTAGCCTTGGAGTACAGAATGAAGCAGGGCAAAAGCTAATAAAGTTTTGACTTGAGAACACACTGCTCAGAGCAAACACCCTCTTGCAACAACACAAGAGACGACTCTACACATGGACATCACCGGATGGCCAAAACTGAAGTCAGTTAGATCACATTCTTTGCAGCTGATGTTGGAAAAGCTCTATACAGTCAGCAAAAACAAGACGTGGAGCTGACTATGGCTCAGATCATGAACTCCTTATTGTCAAATTCAGACTAAAATTGAAGAAAGTAGGTAAAACCACTAGACCATTCAAGTATGATCTAAATCAAATTCCTTATGATTATACAGTGGAAGTAAGAAGTAGATTTAAGGGACTAGATCTGATATACAGAGTGCCTGATGAACTACAGACAGAGGTTTGTGACATTGTACAGGAGACATGTACAAGACGATCCACAAGAAAAGGAAATGCTAAAAAGCAAAAATGGCTGTCTGAGGAGGCCTTACAAATAGCTGTGAAAATAAGAGAAGCAAAAAGCAAAGGACAAAATGAAAGATATACCCATTTGAATGCAGAGTTCCAAGAATAGCAAGGAGAGATAAGAAAGCCTTTCTCAGTGATCAATGCAAAGAAATAGAGGAAAACAACAGAATGGGAAAGACTAGAGATCTCTTCAAGAAAATTAGAGATACCAAGGGAACATTTCAGGCAAAGATGGGCTCAATAAAGGACAGAAATGGTATGGACCTAACAGAAGCAGAAGATATTAAGAGGTGGCAAGAATACACAGAAGAACAGTACAAAAAAGATCTTCACGACCCAGATAATCATGATGGTGTGATCTCTCACCTAGAGCCAGACATCCTGGAATGTGAAGTCAAGTGGGCCTGAGGAAGTATCAGTACGAACAGAGATAGTGGAAGTGATGGAATTCCAGTTGAGCTATTTCAAATCCTGAAAGATGATGCTGTGAAAGTGCCGTGGTCAATATGCCAACAAATTTGGAAATCTCACCAGTGGCCACAGGACTGGAAAAGGTCAGTTTTCATTCCAATGCCAAAGAAAGGCAATGCCAAAGAATGCTCAAACTACTGCAAAATTGTACTCATCTCACACACTAGCAAAGTGATGCTCAAAATTCTCCAAGTCAGGCTTCAGTGATACATGAACCATGAATTCCAGATGTTCAAGCTGGGTTTAGAAAAGGTAGAGGAACCAGAGATCAAATTGCCAACATTCACTGGATCATGGAAAAAGCAAGAGAGTTCCAGAAAAACATCTATTTCTGCTTTATTGACTATGCCAAAGCTGTTGGCTGTGTGGATCACAATAAACTGTGGAAAATGCTGAAAGAGATGGGAATACCAGACCACCTGACCTGCATCTTGAGAAACCTGTATGCAGGTCAGGAAGCAACAGTTAGAACTGGACATGGAACAACAGACTGGTTCCAGATAGCAAAATAAGTTAAAACTTATTTAACTTATAAGTTAAAACTTATTTAACTTATAAGTTAAAACTTATTTAACTTATAAGTTAAATAAGCATTGTTACCCTGCTTATTTAACTTATATGCAATTTACATTGTGAGAAACGCTGGACTGGATGAAGCACAAGCTGAAATCAAGATTGCCGGGAGAAATGACAATAACCTCAGATATGCAGACGACACAAGCCTTATGGCAGAAAGTGAAGAACTAAAGAGCCTCTTGATGAAAGTGAAAGAGGAGAGTGAAAAACTTTGGTTAAAGCTTAACATTCAGAAAACTAAGATCATGGAATACAGTCCCATCACTTCATGGCAAATAGATGGGGATGCAATGGAAACAGTGAGAGACTTAATTTTTTTTTTGGGGGGGGGCCTCCAAAATCACTGCAGATAGTGACTGCAGCCATGAAACTAAAAGACACTTACTCCTTAGAAGGAAAGTTACAACCAACCTAGACAGCATGTTAAAAAGCAGAGACATTACTTTACCAACAAAGGTCCATCTAGTCAAAGCTATGATTTTTCCAGTAGTCATATATGGCTGTGACAGTTGGACTATAAAGAAAGCTAAGCACTGAAGAATTGATGCTTTTGAACTGTGGTGTTGGAGAAGACTCTTGAGAGTCCCTTGGAGTACAAGGAGATCCAACCAGTCCATCATAAAGGAGATCAGTCCTGACTGTTCTTGGAAGGACTGATGTTAAAGCTGAAACTCCAATACTTTGGCTACCTGAAGTGAAGAGCTAACTCATTTGAAAAGATCCTGAATCTGGGAAAGATTGAAGGCAGGAAGAATAGGTGACGACAGAGGATTAGATGTTTGGTTGGCCTCACCGAATCAATGGAGATGCGTTTGAGTAGTCTCTGGGATTTGGTGATGGACAGGGAGGCCTGGTGTGCTGTGGTCCATAAGTTCCCAGATTTGGACATTGCTGAGAGACTGTGCTGAACTGAACTGTGTTCTCATCGTGTCCTCTTGTGGCAGAGAGAGTGTTCATGACACTCAGTACCAGGAAACAAACAACCCAATCAAAAAGTGGGCAAAAGACCTAGACAAACATTTCTCCAAAGTAGGTATACAAATGGCTAATAAACACATGACAAGATTCTAAAGTCCACTCACTATTAGAGAAATACAAATCAAAACTACAACGAGGTATCATCTCACATCTGTCAGAATGGCCATCATCAAAAAGTCTTCAAACAATAAATGCTGGAGATGGTGTGGAGAAAAGGGAACACTTTTACACTGTCGCTGGAAATGCAGGCTGGTACAGCCACTATGGAGAACAGTGTGGAGATTCCTTAAAAAACTTGGCCTAGAACTGCCATCAGTTCAGTTCAGTTCAGTCGCTCAGTCGTGTCCGACTCTTTGAGACCCCATGAATCGCAGCATGCCAGGCCTCCCTGTCCATCACCAACTCCCATACCACCCAGCAATCTGTCTACTGGGCATACATAGAGAGGAAACCAGAATTTAAAGAGACACATGTACCCCAATGTTCATTGTAGCATTATTTACAATAGCTAGAACATGAAAGCCACCTCGATGTCTATTGATAGATTAATGGAAAAGGAGGCTGTGGTACATATACACCATGAGATATTAATCAGCTGTAAAAAGGAATCCATTTGAATCTGTTCTAATGAGATAGCTGAACCTGGAACCTATCATACAGAATTAAGTGAGTCAGAAAGAAAAAGGCAAATACTGTATGTTAATGCATACATACGGAATTTAGAAAGATGGTACCGGCGAGCCTACATGCAGGGCTGCAAAGGAGACATAAAGAACAGACTTTGGGATTCAGTGGGAGGAGTCGAGGGTGGGATGATTTGAGAGAATATCATTGAAGCATGTACATTACCATATGGAAAATAGATGAGCAGTGTAAGTTCCATGCAAGAGGCAGTGCACCCAAAGCCAGTCCTCTGGGGCAACCCAGAGGGATAGGGTGAGGAAGGAGGAGGGAAGGGGTTCCACATGGGGAAGACACATGTATACCTGTGGCCAATTAATGTTGATGTTTGGCAAAAACCATCACATTATTGAAATGTGATTATCCTCCAGTAAAAACTAATTAATTGAAAAAAATAAAAAAAATATTGTACCTTAAAAAAAGAGAGAGAGAGAGAGAAACAAACTCTCTGGTGCCACTTCTCATGAAAACATTAGGCTGATAAAGTCAGAATCATCACTTACAACCTCATTTAACATTAAGTACTTCCTTAGAGTCCCCATCTCCAAATACAGCCACAATGGGGGTTATGGCTTCAATATTTAAATTTGGCAACAAACATTCTTTGCATAGAAGATTCATGACTTCGTTAAAGTAATGTTTAGAAAGATTGGATAGATAAGTGGGAAAATGTTTAGAAGATATGTTAAAAGAAAAGACAATGATTTTGTATAGTATGATGTGAAATATATTCCAATAATATTGATTTGAAAGAAGCTTGAAAAATAGTCAAAATAAATATGAACTATTGAAGTGCTTTATTTAGAATTAATTAAAAGCATAGTCAGTCTGACATGACAGAATTATCATTTCAAGTAAATCAGAAATAGATTTTTTCCATGAGGAAATATATATGAAGCCCTATCTCACACCATACACAATCAATTTCAAAAAGTTAAAAGATTTGGTATCAAAGGCAATATAAACACTGTTAAAACAAAATATTGAAAATTATCTTCATAGCTTCAGGGAGGGAAAGGATTCTTCTTTTTTTTTTTTTTAACTGAAAACATTTTGCTTAACTTTAAGTACATGATTTTAAGTAACCTTTTCTGACAATAGTTAGCAAGTAGAACTAATTTCCCCCAAGAATCCTGATAATTTGTGATATATCTGTATCATAAGCATGTAGAAGGAACATTCCATTCTCAATATGGGACATATTTGCACTAGTCAAACAAATCAATTAAATATGTACAAAGAAAATGGGGTGAATTAGAACACAGCAGGTTCTTATGTTTTTAAAATTAGTTGATTAATTAGTAGGTTGAGGAAAGAATTTCTTAAGCAAAACATATAAAGTAGAAAGTATAAAAGAAAAATACATTTTAGTACATTGAGCATAAGACTATAACTACTATTCATAATTCTTTTCTCAATGGATTAAAAAGTCACACTTGGAACCTGGCAAGTCATATTTGGAACATAGTTGGAAAAAGATATTTTCTATTGCCATACCATTGACAATGGATTTTCATTTAGAAAGTATAAAGTATTCCTCTAAGGCGAAACAAAGAAAAGAAGCAATTTAATGGAAATGGGAGTTCAATTCAGTTCAGTTGCTCAGTCGTGTCTGACTCTTTGCGACCCCATAGATTGCAGCATGCCAGGCCTCTCTGTCCATCGCCAACTCCTGGACTTTACTCAAACTCATGTCCATTGAATCAGTGATGCCATCCAACAATCTCATCCTCTGTCATCCCCTTCTCCTCCTGCCTTCCATGTTTCCCAGCATCAGAGTCTTTTCAAATAAGTCAGTTCTTTGCATCAGATGGTCAAAATAGTGGAGTTTCAGCTTCAGCATTAGTCATTCTAATGAATATTCAGGACTGATTTTCTTTAGGATGGACTGGAAATAGGAGTGGCCAGTAGGAATAAGCATGTATTTACCCTCATTAGTTATTATGAAATACAAATAAAAACCACAATAATTTATATTTTCACCCTGCCAGATTAGCAAGAATAAAGAAGTCTGAGAGCATTATCTATTAATTAGATATGAAGCAACCAAATTTCATGAACAATTATCTATTACTTTAAAAATGATGTAGCACATTTGAAATGCTCAGATCCTAAATTTAGTAATCCATTACTTAGTAAGTCTTATAGAAATTCTCTTGCATATGTGTTCCTGAAGACTTTGACAAGCTTGTGGACAGCAGCACTCTAAGAGTAGAATAATATAAAAATGCCTATTGGGTCTTCCCGGAGAAGGCAATGGCAAGCCACTCCAGTACTCTTGCCTAGAAAATCCCATGAATGGAGGAGCCTGGTGGGCTGCATTCCATTGGGTCGCTACGAGTTGGTCATGACTGAGCAACTTCACTTTGACTTTCATGCAATGGAGAAGGAAATGGCAACCCACTCCAGTGTTCTTGCCTGGAGAATCCCAGGGACGGCAGAGCCTGGTGGGCTGCCGTCTACGGGGGCACAGAGTCGGACACGACTGAAGCGACTTAGCAGCAGTAGCAGCAGCATAGAGTCTTCCTAGATTGGGTTAATTATTCTACCTAACATCTAAACACCACTACTTGGGTTGTTATCAACTTATCAGAATGTTCTTTCTGTTGGGAAAAAAATATGTATTTCAATGTTCTATACTTGTTTTTACAATTGTCTTTCTATAGGACATGTGTGACAGCTTATAAGTAATAAATTGAAAGGGGGAAAAGAAAACTAGAATGTATTTCCTATCATCCCACTTAAGAAACTTGATTCTATTTGAGTTGATAATAATTTACTTAAAAAACTCCCCATATTTTAATTCTGCAATAATTTATGTCTAAATAAAGCCCCAACTTTTAAACAATTATTGACAAATTTTCAGTGTAATATTTTAGGTGACTACTGGATTTTATTGGGGCAGACTGAATTAAAACTGTTCTCCCAATATTTTGATAAGTTTAGCATTTGCCCAAATTGTTAGTTTCTTGACAAAGTAATATAACTAAGAGTTGCATTTGAGTATTTGCTTTGAAGTTCCAAATGGTCTCAGCTAGCAGGTATGAGACACATGCAGTTAAGTTTGAAAGATAACTAGCAGCATACCCTGGCTCTCTTTTCCCAAATCCTTCTAGTAACAAAGTAACTAACTGTCCCTTTACAAGTAACTAACTGACCCTTTACAAGTAACTTTTAAGAATGCCATACATGGTACTTTGTGATAAAACGAAGTGCACTAGAACCCAAGTTACAAGAGACAGTGAATGCCTTCTGGTCTTGGGCTGTGTTCATTGTATTGCCCCGTGGTTCTCAGGCCAAGTAGTGAATTGGCTGCAGAGACCCTGCCCCAGACAGAATCAGAAGACCGAGCTGATCAAAGTTAGTGAAAACATATCAAAAATTGCTATTTTATTTGTTATTGCTAAATCAATATAGATTTTACAGTCTAATATATATGATTATACATTCTTTTCATTTTTAATAATAATATTTTGAAAATAATTTTTGAATTGAAGTATTTCATAGGTATATTTAAATAATATGTGCATTTTCCCATCAGTATATATTTTAAAAATTACACATTTTAATTATTTCAGCACCTTTTTACTCTCCACAATGGACAATACTTAAATGGTGACTCCAATTATATATCATATTCACTATCCCATTTGTCTAATTTACATAATTATAAGACATATTTTCACAGGAATTATATGCCAGGTATATTTAACCTTCACATTGACCCCATCAAGGAGACCAAATTCGTATTTAACAGATTAGCAAATGATGCCTGAGTTCAGTTCAGTTCAGTCGCGCAGATGTGTCCAACTCTTTATGACCCATGAATTGCAGCATGCTAGACCTCCCTGTCCATCACCAACTCCCAGAGTTCACCCAACTCATGTCCATCCAGTCAGTGATGCCATCTAGCCATCTCACCCTTTGTCATCCCCTTCTCCTCCTGCCCCCAATCCCTCCCAGCATCAGAGTCTTTTCCAGTGAGTCAACTCTTTGTATGAGGTGGCCAAAGTATTGGAGTTTCAGCTTTAGCATCATTCCTTCCAAAGAACACCCAGGACTGATCTCCTTTATGATGGACTGGTTGGATCGCCTTGCAGGACAAGGGACTCTCAAGAGTCTTCTCCAACACCACAGTTCAAAAGCATCAATTCTTTGATGCTAAGCTTTCTTCACAGTCCAACTCTAATATCCATACATGACCACTGGAAAAACCATATCCTTGACTGGATGGACTTTTGTTGGCAAAGTAATATCTCTGCTTTTGAATATGCTATCTAGGCTGGTCATAACTTTCCTTCCAAAGAACAAGCATCTTTTAATTTCATGGCTGCAATCACCATCTACAGTGATTTTGGAGCCCCCCAAAATAAAGTATGACACTGTTTCCACTGTATTCCCATCTATTTCCCATGAAGTGATGGGACCAGATGCCATGATCTTCATTTTCTGAATGTTGAGCTTTAAGCCAACTTTTTCACTCTCCACTTACACTTTCATCAAGAGGCTTTTTATTTCCTCTTCACTTTGTGCCATTAGGATGGTGTCATCTGCATATCTGAGGTTATTGATATTTCTCCTGGCAATCTTGATTCCAGCTTGTGCTTCTTCCAGCCCAGCATTTCTCATGATGTACTCTTCATATAAGCTAAATAAACAGGGTGACAATATACAGCCTTGACATACTCCTTTTCCTATTTGGAACCAGTCTGTTGTTCCATGTTCAGTTCTAACTGTTGCTTCCTGACCAGTATACAGGTTTCTCAAGAGGCAGGTCAGGTAGTCTGGTATTCTCATCTCTTTCAGCATTTTCCACAGTTTATTGTGATCCACACAGTCAAAGGCTTTGGCATAGTCAAGAAAGCAGAAATAGATGCTTTTCTGGGACTCTCTTGCTTTTTCCATGATCCAGCAGATGTTGGTAATTTGATCTCTGGTTCTTCTGCCTTTTCCAAAACCAGCTTGAACATCTGGAAGTTCACGGTTCACATATTGCTGAAGCCTGGCTTGGAGAATTTTGAGCATTACTTTACTAGCGTGTGAGATGAGTGCAATTGTGTGGTAGTTTGAGCGTTCTTTGGCATTGCCTTTCTTCAGCATTGGAATGAAAACTGACCATTTCCAGTCCTGTGGCCACTGCTGAGTTTTCCAAATTTGCTGGCATACTGAGTGCAGCACTTTCACAGCATCATCTTTCAGGATTTGAAATAGCTCAACTGGAATTCCATCACCTCCACTAGCTTTGTTCGTAGTGATGCTTTCTAAGGCCCACTTGACTTCACATTCCAGGATGTCTGGCTCTAGGTGAGTGATCACACCATCGTGATTATCTGGGTTGTGAAGATCTTTTTTGTACAGTTCTTCTGTGTATTCTTGCCACCTCTTCTTAATATCCTCTGCTTCTGTTAGGTCCATACCATTTCTGTCCTTTATCAAGCCCATCTTTACATGAAGTGTTCCCTTGGTATCTCTAATTTTCTTGAAGAGATCTCTAGTCTTTCCCATTCTGTTGTTTTCCTCTATTTCTTTGCATTGATTGCTGAGGAAGGCTCTCTTATCTCTCCTTGGTATTCTTTGGAACTCTGCATTCAGATGCTTATATCTTTCCTTTTCTCCTTTGCTTTTCACTTCTCTTCTTTTCACAGCTATTTGTAAGGCCTCCCCAGACAGCCATTTTGCTCTTTTGCATTTCTTTTCCATGGGGGTGGTCTTGATCCCTGTATCCTATACAATGTCACGAACTTCCGTCCATAGTTCATCAGGCACTCTATCTATTAGATCTAGTCCCTTAAAACTATTTCTCACTTCCACTGTATAATCATAAGGAATTTGATTTAGACCATACTTGAATGGTCTAGTGGTTTTCCCTACTTTCTTCAATTTTAGTCTGAATTTGGTAATAAGGAGTTCATGATCTGAGCCACAGTCAGCTCCTGGTCTTGTTTTTGTTGACTGTATAGAGCTTCTCCATCTTTGGCTGCAAAGAATATAATCAGTCTGATTTTGGTGTTGACCATCTGGTGATGTCCATGTGTAGAGTCTTCTCTTGTGTTGTTGGAAGAGGGTGTTTTCTATGACCAGTGCATTCTCTTAGCAAAACTCTATTAGCCTTTGCCCTGCTTCATTCTACCAGAGAAGGGAAAGGCAAACCACTTCAGTATTCTTGCCTTGAGAACCCCATGAACAGTATGAAAAGGCAAAATGATAGAATACTGAAAGAGGAACTACCGGAGATCAGTGGAGAAATAACTCCAGAAAGAATGAAGGGATGGAGCCAAAGCAAAAACAATATCCAGTTGTGGATATGACTGGTGATAGAAGCAAATTCCGATGCTGTAAAGAGCAATATTGCATAGGAACCTGGAATGTTAGATCCCTGAATCAAGGCAAATTGTAAGTATTCAAACAGGAGACGGCAAGAGTGAACGTCAACTTTCTAGGAATCAGCGAACTGAAATGAACTGGAATGGGTGAATTTAACACAGATGACCATTATATCTACTACTGTGGACAGGAATCCCTTAGAAGAAATGGAGTAGCCATCATGGTGAACAAAAGAGTCCGTAATGCAGTACTTGGATGCAATCTCAAAAACGACAGAATGATCTGTATTCGTTCCCAAGGCAAAACATTTAATGTCAGAGTAATCCAAGTCTATGCCCCAACCAGTAACACTGAAGAAGCTGAAGTTGAACGATTCTATGAAGACCTCCAAGATCTTTTGGAACTAACACCCAAAAAAGATGTCCTTTTTATTATAGGGGACTGGAGTGCTAAAGTAGGAAGTCAAGAAACACCTGGGGTAACAGGCAAATTTGGCCTTGGAATATGGAAAATGATGCCTAGAGAGGTTTAATAATAATTCTGCCAAGCAGTAAGTTAGAATCTGATTTTGAGAAGTTCATATCTCGTGCTTTCAACCTCTGCTCTCACTCATGAATTTCTCTGAGCAGTCATGAGTTCTCTAAGTGCCAGGAAATCTCAGAACATGTAAAATAAAAGTATATGGCAAAAAACATGAATGAATTTAGGCATGAGTTTTGCAATACAAAATGCACAGGTTTCTTCAACATTGTTGAGATCATGGGAGCCAGGGTAAAATATATATCTATGTATGAATTCCTGAACCAGAACCAGAGTGTATTCCTGGTTCTCTTATGTTTTAGAGAAATGTCCATATAGGGGGAAGAGTGAAGTGGGTGTGTATAATAAATATATGGTTATAATAAATATAAAACCAACAAAATGTATCTGGTTAGAGAGTACTTGAAATTAACCATGCAAATAATGAAACACATTATAGCTCTGTTCTTTGAAAATGTAAAAAGTGGGTGTTTTTCTCTTACGGGAGAAGACAAAAGGAAAACTACACCATCATCTTACAAATACAGCTAAGATCCCATATCAGACTGTGACTCCCATCACAGGTTTTTGTGAGGCAATAGTACTGTTCAAAATAATCTAGAATTGATTTTAAAGTATCTCTGTCTACTTGTCAAAAGAAGAAAAGATGTTATTTTAGAATACAAAATGCCTGATAAAGCATAACATGAAGGAAACAAAATGAAGTGACTAATTCTCAGCACTAATTCTTTTTTTTTTTTTTTTAAAGCATGAGTTTAATATTATATTCCTCTTCTGGAGCTTAGATGTGATGAAAGCATGGTGGCAAAGGACAAAGAATCCCTAAATAATGAGGGAATAACCTAAGCAGCTCTAGAGACCAAGTTGCTTCCAAATTGTCACTGAAAGGCTTAGGTGCCACTTCCTACTTCAGGCCATTTTGATTTTGAGATTAGTCCTTCTTCTTGTACTCCCCACAGCTCCACTGGCTCAAGAAACATCACTCCATCTCCTACCAATCCAAAGCAAGGTAAGTGATGTCTTTTTCCTGAGGCCCGGCCCCACTGGGAACCAGTGGGACACTGCTTGATCTATGAGGTTGTTCTGGTTGTCATTAGGCTAACATAGACTATGGACCAAGTCATATCAAGGCCAGCAACATTTTTTCCCCTAAGAATGCTACATATTCCCACTTAAGTAATCGGTTTCTGGAATGAAAATAGTTTCAAGAAATAACTACAAAATACTTGACTTTTCTTCACAGGCAAAACATTATTTGACATAAATTGTACCAATGCTTTCTTAGGTTAGTTTTGCAAGGCAAGAGAAATAAAAACAAAAAGATCTAATCAAACTCACAATCTTTTGCACAGCAAAGAAAACCATAAACAAAATGAAAACACAACGTATAGAATGGGAGAAAATATTTGCAAACAATGAGACTGACAAAGGCTTAAAATTGTATAGGGCTTAAAAATTATATATTTCCAAAATATATAAGCAGTTCATGCAACTTAACAACAACAACAACCCCCCCCTCCCCAATAACTCAATTGAAAAACTAGCAGAAGACCGAAATAGACATTTTTCCAAATAAGAACTACAGATGGCCAATAGCCACATGAAAAGATGCTCAACACTGCTAATGGTTAGAGAAATACAAATCAAAAGTAAGCAATCCCACTGCTGGGCATACACACTGAGGAAACCAGAAGGGAAAGAGACACGTGTACCCCAATGTTCATCGCAGCACTGTTTATAATAGCCAGGACATGGAAGCAACCTAGATGTCCATCAGCAGATGAATGGATAAGAAAGCTGTGGTACATATACACAATGGAGTATTACTCAGCCATTAAAAAGAATACATTTGAATCAGTTCTAATGAGGTGGATGAAACTGGAGCCTATTATACAGAGTGAAGTAAGCCAGAAGGAAAAACAGAAATACAGTATACTAACGCATATGTATGGAATTTAGAAAGATGGTAACAATAACCTGGTGTACGAGACAGCAAAAGAGACACTGATGTATAGAACAGTCTTATGGACTCTGTGGGAGAGGGAGAGGGTGGGAAGATTTGGGAGAGTGACATTGAAACATGTAGAATATCATGTAAGAAACGAGTTGCCAGTCCAGGTTCGATGCGCGATACTGGATGCTTGGGGCTGGTGCACTGGGACGACCCAGAGGGATGGTGTGGGGAGGGAGGAGGGAGGAGGGTTCAGGATGGGGAACACATGTATGCCTGTGGCGGATTCATTTTGATATTTGACAAAACTATTACAATTATGTAAAGTTTAAAAATAAAATTAAAAACAAACAAACAAAAAACACGTGGGCTATTAAAATCAGAGCAAAATATATAACAAAAAAAAAAAAAAAGTAAAATGAGGTACCACCTCACCCCCGTCAGAATGGCCATCATTAAAAAGTCTACAGATAAATCCTGGAGAGGGTATGGAGAAAAGGGAATCCTCCTACACTGTTTGTGGGAGTGTAAGTTGGTGCAGCCACTGTGGAAAACAGTATGGAAGGTCCTCAGAAATCTAAAAATAGAATTATCATATGATCCAGCAAGCCACTTCTGAACATATATTCAGATAAAACTATTAATTATAAAAGATACATGCACTGCTATGTTCACAGCAGCACGATTCACAATAGCTAAGACATGAGAACATCCTAAATGTCCATCCACAGATGAGTGGATTAAAGACGTGGTTTATATACAATATTGGAGAAGGCCATGGCACCCCACTCCAGTACTCTTGCCTGGAAAATCCCATGGACGGAGGAGCCTGGTGGGCTGCAGTCCATGGGGTCGCTAAGAGTCGGACACGACTGAGCGACTTCCCTTTCATGTTTCACTCTCATGCATTGGAGAAGGAAATGGCAACCCACTCCAGTGTTCTTGCCTGGAGAATCCCAGGGACGGCGGAGCCTGGTGGGCTGCCGTCTGTGGGGTCGCACAGAGTCGGACACGACTGAAGTGACTTAGCAGCAGCAGCATATACAATATAATATCACTCAGCCATAAAAAGAACAAAATAATGCCAGCAACATGGATGGACCTAGAGATTATCATAGCAAATGAAGTAAGTCAGAGAAAGACAAATATCACATGGCATCACTTACATGTGGGATGTAAAGCATAATACAAATGAACCAAACTATGAAACCGAAACAGAATCACAGACATAAGGAACAGACTGGTGGTTACCACAAGGGAAGGGCTTCGGGGAGGGGTGAATGGGGATGAGAGGTTGGGGTTAGCGGCTGTAAGCTTTTTTGCATAGAAAGGGTAAACAGCAGGCCCTACTAGACAGTGCAGAGAAATATATTCACTATCCTATGATAAACCATAGTGGACAAGAATGAAAAAACAATGTGTGTATATATGTGTGTGTGTGTGTGTATAACTGAATCACTTTACTATATAGCAGAAATTAACACGACATTGTAAGTCAATTTACTTCAATATAAATATCAATAAAAAAGCCAGAAAGAAAAACACCAATACAGTATACTAACACATATATATGGAATTTAGAAAGATGGTAACAATAACCCTGTGTACGAGACAGCAAAAGAGACACTGATGTATAGAACAGTCTTATGGACTCTGTTGGAGAGGGAGAGGGTGGGAAGATTTGGGAGAATGGCATTGAAACATGTATAATATCATGTATGAAACAAGTTGCCAGTCCAGGTTTGATGCACGATACTGGATGCTTGGGGCTGGTGCACTGTGACGACCCAGAGGGATGGTATGGGGAGGAAGGAGGGAGGAGGGTTCAGGATGGGGAACACATGTATACCTGTGGTGGATTCATTTCGATATTTGGCAAAACTAATACAATATTGTAAAGTTTAAAAAAAATAAAACAAAAAAATAAAAAATAAAAATGAATAAAAAAAATTTTGATCTCAACTTGAAAACCATTACTAACTTTTATTGAAAATCACCACAAGCTTAAAAAATTCACAAGAATGTCTTTCTATTTTATTATTTTATTTATTTGGTTTCCATTTCCATGGAAACAGAATAGAAATTGAAGCTAGAGGCCAGAAACAGATTGGATTTTTTTTTTTTTTACTTTGTTAGCTATCTGCTAGAGGTGATAGACATTGCCAGTATGTTATAGGTTTAAAAATAATAATAATACAAGCAAAGAATAAAAGGAAAAAAAAAAGACTTCCACAATTCAATGGGCTAGAGCTTTTTACTGTCAAAACCTAAGGAAGATTCTTCAATAAATGATAATGTACAAAAATATACTCCTTTTTAGTAAATGTCATTGAATATTTTGAATATGTTTCCACAGTAAAAACATAATATATGAAACAGATTTTTAAGTTAATTTCTGTAACTGTCAATAACCCGAAAATCCATTTAATTTGGTTGAAATCAAATATGTAGAAATTCAAGAAAATATAGAAAACAACAAAGAAGATAAAATAGATAATCTCAGAGTTCTCTTTGAGTCTCCGTGATACCTAACCCCAGCACAAACACACAATCTTCATCATCTTCCCTCATTGGGAACTTACCTTCTAAGATTGAAGCCACTGTTCCAATGTAAGATATTCTTGATAGTGCTAGAAATCTTGTAGCTACCTAACAAAAGGAAGTAGAGCATGTCACTCACACCTGCATAGGATAATAAGCTTCTGGAAATATCTAATAAAGCTGTGTATTCCTGTGTTCATCAACCATCCATTATACCACTGAAAAGGCACCAGGACTCATGCTTACTACTAAATAATAAACACTGAGTCTACTGGTTTGAGAAAATATTTGGTTAACCAGTGGAAGTATAAAAAGAGCTTAAAGGGCTAGGCGTATTTTTAAAATGTTTATTTAAGAAACTATGTCTTCCAATTAGGTAAGATTTAAATATATCACAAGTCTGCCTCTAGGAGTCCTCAATGAGGAGACTAGGAAAAAAACTTACGTGACAATGTATTTTAACTAAAACCTTTGCAAATTGATGTATCACAGTATTTGGAATGAGTGGAGAATAATTTGGAAATAATTGCTTGTAAACATTTTAAATTTCCTTCTGTCATTCAGTGATTAGTTTCTCAGCGCCTTTCCCTGGTCAACTATATCTAAAACCTACACATAATTATACATTTCTATTAAATCAAATAAAGCATTCTCTTTTCCTCATGAGTATGAATTTTTATCCATCACATTATTTGGAGGTTACTCAGCTAAACATATCTAATCACTGGTGGAATAATTATTTTTAAGTCAAAAAATGATGGCATTTTCCTAATTTTCTATTTTTTCATAATTTTCTTTTCTCTTTTGACCCAAAGGTATTACATGTCTGCTTATTTATGCAATTATTTAACATTTTTATTCTGCAGCTGCTATGTCTTATCAGTATTTAATTTCATTTCTGTGTTTGTCTTGAGGTGTGAGGTTCTAAAGACAGAGATTGTGCCAAAATAATTCTTTCTCATAGCCCTCAGCAGGGGGTCAGTTGAATTTATATCCTGAAGCTACAGTATTTATTATCATACATCACTGTAAGAGGATATCAAATTTTCTAATCTCTTTTAGTCTTATGTCTTCATCTTTCTCTTCCTGGATTAGAAAATCTCATTTATTTTTAACTAGCTTTTAAAAATTTTAGAGCCACACAGTGGGAATAGAGAGTTACAATAACTAGATTTCAGGAAATTAAGATCAATTGTATATATTGATGTAACAAGGAGACTATTAATCCTAGTATATTTTTAATTGTTAATTAATTCAATGCAAAAAATTCTTTATACTTCAGTATGTATATATACTGGAGATGGGAACGGCAACCCACCCCAGTAGTCTTGCCTGGAGAATTCCAGGGATAGAGGAGCCTTGCAGATACAGTCTAAGGGGTTGGAAACAGTAGGACACGACAGAGTGACTCTCTCTCTCTCTCTCTCACACACACACACACACGTATATAATTGACTGCAATCACCTATATAATTAAGGGTGATAATAAAAAAAATAAGCTAGCACTTGATTACTTCTTCACTATTGAATCCTAAAATGAGACTAAACTACAGATTGAGTTTCAACTCATAAACCTTGCCTATATATTTCAATCCAAAAATCAGAGTTCATCAGAATTTAGCCTTAGGCATGACCTCACCCGGGGAAGGCAATGGCACTCCACTCCAGTACTTTTGCTTGGAAAATCCCATGGACGGAGGAGCCTGGTAGGCTGCAGTCCATGGGGTCGCTACAGTCGGACACGACTGAGCGACTTCACTTTCACTTTTCACTTTCATGCATTGGAGAAGGAAATGGCAACCCACTCCAGTGTTCTTGCCTGGAGAATCCCAGGGACAAGGGAGCCTGGTGGGTTGCCATCTGTGGGGTCGCACAGAGTCGGACACGACTGCAGCGACTTAGCAGCACCAGCATGACCTCACCTGTTACCTACAAAGTTATGCTTTCATGGTTTCTGTATACATACTAGGAAAATCCAATCAAGAATGACTTCTGAAATGTTCCAGTGGTTTTACACAAAGTGGAATTAGACATGATGCACATATCACTGCTAACTACATATTTAACTATAATTTATTTATTTTAAACATATGGTTTAGAAACTCTACAAATAGCTTACATTGTGTATGTATGTGTGTCATATTCACTTGAATGTATTTTACTATCCAAATCATCTCACTATCAAACACAATATTTTTTCTTATTTAAAATTGCTGATACAAACTGCATTAGCCATCTTAGTCCTTTCAGGTTACATTCCAGGAATTTTGCTAGAGATACATAAATGATGCTCTGGCATGCTATTATAATCCACATGAATCAATTTAACCTTATTTTTTTAAACTTCAGAAAACATCCTTATGAGGATGTTTAGTTCTTTTTAAAGCAGAAGGTTCTGTAGGTACTGAACTCATATATTTTGATATGACAAACTGGAAAAAATGTTATGAAATTAATGAACCATGGAAATGTATTTAAGGAGACAGTTCAGCCTGAAAATCGCTAGCATTTTTCCAGGTACTCTATTCCCAGATGCTCATCCCTTAAAACACGAAATCTTTGTCTTATCATGATGAATCCCTATAAGGCATGTATACCTTATGCTGTTGCTGCTACAGTGTCTGACTCTTTGTGACCCAATGGACAGCAGCCTGCCAGGGTCCTCTGTCCATGGGATTTCTCAGGCAAGAATACTGGAGTGGGTTGCCGTCTCCTTCTCCAGGGTATCTTCCTGACCCAAAGGTCGAATCCATATTTCCTTATATTGTGTATGTATTTAATACTGAGCCACCTGGGAAGCCCCATGTACACCTTATATTTTGCTTTAACAAATGGTGCATATTCTCCATCAAAGGAGATAGTGGAGAAAGTGAGAAAGAGAAAATGAGGAGATAACTTCTCTAGCTCTTATGACCCTTAGATATTTCATGCAAATCTAACTCCTTGTTTTCCTCTGGTTCTTATTATCATAGTGGCTTTGAGGCAAGAGATAGATGGGCCCCAGGCTGAGCAGCTAGAGTTTGTTCCCTGTGGACAGCTACTCCAAAATACAGAAGCAAGAGAGGAGCTGAGTCCTGCCTAGATTAAGAGATAAAAGACCACACATTGCTCATTCTCTAAGTCAAGGAGAACTTTTTGACTACACATGTGCAGAAAGGCTTCTTGAAGGTAAAAAAGGGAGTGATGTCAAACTACTCATAGACCTTTTTGCTAGAATCCATCTTGGCTAAGACATGTCCATGCACACAGAGGATAATCTTGACATAAACCAAATAGGAACTTGGAACCAAGCAAAGCAAGATGATTGGCCAGAGGAAACTCAGAAGAAACGCCCCAATATAAGTGATTCAAACTTCCAGGAGGGATCCACTCTCTCTGAGCTCGCCTTTGTGTGCCTATTTACATACATTTTCCTTCTAATAAACAGTTTAGTTGTTTTAGGACTTCCGTTTCTTTGCTGAAATTCATCTTCTGCAAAGTCATACAGGTTCGATCCTTATCACTGACCACTGGTCTAGTGTAAGCTAGGATTCAGTGTTCTCACTACCACCATCTGACTTCAATCTCTGGCCAAGAACCAAAATCCTGCTTCAAGCCACTGCAGGCCAAGGGCACCTGTGATCAGTTTTACCCTTATTCAGTCAAATTAAATTGACTAAATTTACTAAAAGAATTTATATGTTCAGTCTTGGAAGCAGGATTGTGATTCATGTACAAATTCTAATTGAAAATTACAGTACTATGCACCAAGAAAACCTAGATTAACATAGTATAAAACTATGTATATGGACCATTATTTCACTCATTCCACAAATACTTCTTGATAAACTATGTGCCCCAAACTCTTCCAGTTAGTGAACTCGACTGACTAGGTTGCTACCTTCAATATGCTTACATTCTAGTGGAAGAGACAGACAATAAACTAACACAGAGCATAAGATTTCAAGCTAGAGTAGCGAGTGCCACTGAAGCAATTACCTACATATTGACTGGGAGTTCTAGAGAGATAGACTGAGGTCCTAAAGTAAATAACCTATCATGCTCATTGAAATTAAGTAGACATTAAAATATGCTTTTGAGAATATTACTCAGCTATAAAAAGAATAAGATATTGCCATTTGCATCAACATGGATGGACCTAGAGGATATCATACTAAGTGAAGAGAGAGAAAGACGAATATGATACACTCATATATGGAATCTAAAAAAAAAAAGAACACATTTATGGTTACCAAAGGGGAAAAGGAATGGGATAAATTAGGAGTTCCAAATTAACAGTCACATACTACTACATATAAAACAGATAAGCAACAAGGATTTACCGTACAGCACAGGGAACAGCATTCAATATAGGTAATAACCTATAATGGAAAATACTCTGAAAATATATACATATATAACTGAATCACTTTGCTGTATACTTTAAACTAACACAATATTATAAATAAACTATACTTCAATTTAACATAATTGACTGGGGAAATTTTGCAGAAACTAATGCCTGTGGCTGGTACTTTATTATGTGAGTGAATGTTGAAATGTCTCCAGTCAATAATGCCCAGGTAACAAAAGGAACATTAATACAACTCTGGTAAGCTGTTAAAGAAAACGAAAAAAGGCGGGGGGGCGGGCGATAAAAGTAGCAGTGTGCAAATGTTTACTGTAAAAATGCTTCATGAAAAAATAGCTTTCAAAATTTTATGCCATGAAGGCAAGTATCCAAACATATAAACAGGTTAGTGGTTTTAGAAGAAAAAAAAAGAGTTGTGTTGGGATATTAAAATCTTATTTTTCATTTCTCTATTGTATACCTATTCCACATCACTAACATCACCTAATAAAATAACATTACATAAATGATTTTAAAAAATGGAATTGAAAGAGAAAATGAAACAAGGAAAAATATTTAGGAAGACTAAGAATGACTAAGAAGGTACCTCTTCAACAGAGGTACTGAACACCAGAGAGTAGGCTAGATACCAGTAATACAAAAAACAAGTTCAAGTCTACTGTCAAATAACTTACCTTCCAGCTAGAGGGGCAAACAAACAAGCCAAAGCTGGTTTTCCTTGTGATAAGGGATAGGTTTACAGGAAACCCAGTTTGTTCTGGAAGCACAGAGGAGTGGTCAAAAAGCTATGCAAGGGATTAAGCAGTATGTCACAAAGGTTAATGTGCATCAGAATCACCTGGGTACCTTGCTAAAGGCTCATCCTGATTCAGCACACATGGGTGTGTGCACTGAGTGCGGTTCTAGCAAACTCATGGGTGATACCATTCTGACATCTGTGAGCAGCATTAAGGTAAAGAGAAGCAATTCTAGGGAATAAAATACTTCTGATGAGATTTGAAGAACTAATCAAATTAACCAAATTAGAAAAAAAGAGTCAATTATGTCTTTCACCATCCCCATTTCTGATTTTAAAGATTTTTAAAAATTTATAAACTAGTAAAATCTGGGCATAACGAAATTAACTCTCTTCATAGGAGAAACAGCTAGATGTCAACAAATATGTGATCAACGAGGTTAGGATCAAGATACCTAAAAATAGACCAGTAATGGCAGGCAATTCTAATTTGATAGATGAGAATCTGATTGATTTCATTTTTACATTCTTGAAGAAACATAGTGTGAAAAGAAAAAAAAAAATTATACTCTGGTAAAGTACTTCTCAGGCTTTCCAGGTGGCTCAGGGATAAGAATCCATCTGCCGAGCAGGAGACGTGGTTCAATCCCTTGGTCGGGAAGATCTCTTGAAGAAGGAAATGGCAACCCACTCCAGTATTTTTGCCTGGAGAATTCCATGGACAGAGACGCCTGGCAGGCTATAGTCTATGGCATTGCAAAGAGTTGGACATAACTTAGTGACCAGATAGCAGCAAAGTACTTCTCAGTTTCATCAATTACTATAATCTGGGGGCACTTTTAAATAATAACAATACCCCAACCTCACCTTGGAACATTTGAGTTTGACTCTATGGTTGGGCCCAGTCATGAATATTTTTAAATACTATTCAGATTACTCAAATGAACAGGGCTGAGCAACACTGATTAGAAGTGAAAATAATAAGGAATCAGAGGTTGGTGGTACTGAATAAAAACACTAATCTGGATTAGGAAGGGTTCAAAACATGATGTTGTGTAAATCACATTCTCAGTTCTGTGAAAGAAAAACTGCACTTCAGTTCAGTCGCTCAGTCCTGTCCAACTCTTTGTGACCCCATGGACTGCAGCACACCAGGCCTCCCTGTCCATCACCAACTCCCAGAGTTTACTCAAACTCATGTCCATTGAGTTGGTGATGTCATCCAATCATCTCATCCTCTGTCATCCCCTTCTCCTCCTGCCTTCAATCTTTCCCAGCATCAGGGTCTTTTCAAATGAGTCAGTTCTTTGCATCAAGTGGCCAAAGTATTGGAGTTTCAGTTTCAGCATCAGTCCTTCTGAATATTCAGGGCTGATTTCCTTTAGGATGGACTGGTTGGATCTCCTTGCAGTCCACGGGACTCTCAAGAGTCTTCTCCAACACCACAGTTCAAAAGCATCAATTCTTCAGCACTCAGCTTTCTTCACAGTCCAACTCTCACATCCACACATGACTACTGGAAAAACCATAGCTTTAACTAGATGGACCTTTGTTGGCAAAGTAATGTCTCTGCTTTTTAATATGCTATCTAGGTTGGTCATAAATTTTCTTCACTTGGGTGGATTAAATACACAAGGAAGACTTTATCAAAAGTATTGCAGTAGAGAAAGGGATTAAATTCAACGATGCTGAAACAAAACATAAGAGTGGTTTTAAGCACTGGGATGAACTATTGAAAAAGTACTAAAAGACATTAGGGAGGAGGTTGGAAATGTGATTAGGTCACCTGTGTTTGCTAAATGGGACATGTTAGTTAGGTTTCTACACTTCCACAAAGGCTAGAGGTAAGGGTCCCATATTTACTGATGATTATATTTCATAGAAATGGCTTCCAGGTTCTTGAAAAGGATATTTCTAGGTTGTAGATGGTTTACCTTTTAACTGAGCTGAGGATTTTGCTACAGTTTCAAGTATTCTAAAATAAATGTTACAAGAAAAGGAAAGTCAGGGACTTATTGCCAGGAAGAAGACTGTCAAAAGCTCAGTCAAGCTGATGCGCTGCAGCCATTCCCCTTCCATGGTCACTACACTTTGGGTTGAAATTTGGCTTCTTATGGACCCCTGCTTAGTGGGTCCATTCTAGAATTCCATGTGTGTGTGTTAGTCACTCAGTCATGTCTGACTCTTTGTGACTCCAGGGACTGTAGCTCACCAGGCTTCTCCGTCCATGGAATTCTCCAGGCAAGAATACTGGAGTGGATTGCCATTCCCTTCTCCAGAGGAACTTCCCAACCCAGGGATCAAACCCTAGTCTTACGCACTGCAGGCAGATTCTAGAATTCCATAGGGCAGTGTTATTTTTTCAACGTGAATTGTAAACTCCTGAAAATAATAGTCTGAACTGATTGTCTAAAATCATGAAGTTCATAGGTTTATCACTGTCCAGCATTCTACTTATCAATGTTTTCAGCCTTTCCTTTTGAGAAAGTCTTATTACTAAACTTTCTAAGATACAAGAACAACAAAATACCACTAAAGCACAGCTTACTAATCAACATGTTATGAACTAGCATTGAGTTAAATAATCAACATAGCAACACATCAATGCATCATTCATCATGGTAAAAGAATAGACTTTCAGTAGTCAACATCAGCTAGTTTTTTTATACATGCATTATAAGACGTAATTCAGTTAACAATGAAAAAAGCTATACGAGATTAGTCAAAGTCATTAGTATATATTTATTTAATACATGAGGCAAATGAGACAGGCATGTGTTAAAATTACCCAAGTTGCAAGGACTAAGTAAAAATTGCTCATCTTAAACACTAATATTCTATACTGTTTGCTTATTTTGTTTCAAGGGGTCATTCTATGCTTCCATCTGCTTCCGCTTCAGGCATCCTTAGAAGCATTCCTTTCTGTCCTACAGAATGAGAGAAGCATGAAACTCCAGTCTGACTTCCAAACTGCAGTTTTGTTCTTCCCTGTTATTCACATCATGTTCCCAAGGCACAGTCCATCCTTATTTATTTATTTGTTTTGCCTCATAATATTACTGTTGATTCTTGCCTACATTTTTTCTGACTACCCCTCTCTTTTAGTCTATTTCTTCTATTTGTAGAATTAATTTATCATTTTCATTTATTTTGAGGCCTGGATTTCTACACATAATGTACTTCTCAGATATGTGGTAGGCTACTTCTCTCCTGGTTGAACTGGAAGTAAAACAAGACCACTAATTGCAAACATAGGTCACTCCCTGAATACCGACTTTGAATTCCCACAAGAGTCGCCTCTTTCATACACAGCATGGAATTTTTCTGTCTTCGCATTGTTATGTACATATCATCAATAAAGTTTACCTTTCAAAAGGATTTGAGCAACCAACTGGCTGTTTTTTCTCAGATTCTTGTTTTCACACTTCCCATTATAAAATGGGTTTTTGACTGGACTAGGAGAGATTTTGATTGCAAGAGGTGAATAGGTTTTTTCAGTGCCTTTTCTGCCTTGCTCCCTGAAATTCTGGCCCATGGACTCTTGGGAAGAGAAGTGGTTTAGCTATTGGAACTGAAGACATTTAAACAAACATGCTGTAATGCTTTGACCTTCTGGTCCTTGCTTTGAAGTGGGTATTACGTACAAAGGACTGTATTTACCATTTCTCTAAGAGTAAGTTCTTCTTCCTGTTGACATTAAGATAGGATGCAGTGGCTATACTTCAAGAGAATCATGTTCCCAATTGCAAAGCCTTAGGGAAACAAAAATTGAGAGATTCTTTTGTAGTTGTCAGTGGGATGGATTGATAGGAAAACTGCTCAAATCAAAATCTAGAGGAATTTGCTGCTGCTGCTAAGTCACTTCAGTCATGTCTGACTCTGTGCGACCCCATAGACAGCAGCCCACCAGGCTCCTCCATCCATCCTGGATTTTCCAGGCAAGAGTACTGGAGTGGGGTGTCATTGCCTTCTCTGCTAGAAGAATTTAGGATATTGTAAAAAAGATATAGAGATAAATAATTATAGATATATATTAGATATTCATTAAAGCAAATGAATCAAGTCATCTAGAAATCCATATGGCATTCTTTATTTATAAGTTAAAATATGCTATTATTTTTACCAAGTTATATGACTGACCTGCCCTCAGCAAACATGACATTTGAGTTCCTAGAAGTGAGGATGAGCTGATTCTTACCCAGAGCCTCTTTTAACCCATATAAAGCTCTAAGCAGACTACTGGTTTGGGCTATTGTCACTAAGGCTAATGTTGGTAGGAAAGTATATGTAAAGTTAAAAGAGAAATAAAACTGTTAATTAATGAGAATTATACCCTTAGTAGAAATTAAAATGAAAAGCTGCCCTTTATTGTTAAAACCAGTAATTAGGGCAATAGAAAACAAAAAGAAGTAAAAGTTGTCTTCCCCGAATACCCAGTGCAGCTGCTCTGTAAGTTAACTGTTATTAAGGCATTGTTTAGGTTTCCACTGAGAAGAAAGCAGGATTACCATCAGCGGATGACACACAGTGATCTTTGTTTGGCTTCTTCATAAAACATGGAAGCTTTGTTTGTTCAACTCTACTGCATATTTACAATGGTAAGTATATATACCCTTTTTCCAACATTAAACATAATATAGTCTGGCCTTTAAAATCAGATATACCTGGGGTTTTAGTGCTGGCTTTCCTTAATTATTACTTGGCATCATGTGTATTACATGTGCTAAAAGCATTAGAGTATTTTAGATGATAAGCCATTCCTGTGACACGTGGCAGATAAACCCTGAAATTATGAGAAAGGGGAATATTTACCAAGAGTAGAATTACTGAGCTAGTGACAAGAGAGTCATGAGAAGGAAGGTTGTGGTTTTGAGAGTGATGGTAGGGATGGTACCTATGAAATCAGTGGAAACCACTTGATCCAAATCAGATTGGATACTGAATCCTGGTCTCAAAGTAACTCATCACACCTGAGTTTAAATATGAACAAGTTGATTTCATTCACGGATAGTCCATGGGCTCTACATGGATACATAGCATTCAACAGATTTACACCCATAGGTGTCACTGTGTTCACATAGCATCAATGTGACAAGGTTATTGAGAAAATATTTAGCAGAATAAATGAAATAATGTGTTATTTTATTTTCCTCACAGCTAATACTTCTGGATGGAAGAACAATGAAGATAAATTTAATTTCAACCTGGAAATAACTGGAAGAAGCAGAAAACTCTAAGACCCTGGACCAAGGGGGATTAAAATCAGAGACAGCCGAGAGGATCATAGTGGCCATGTGAACTGCTTTAGGGAAGAGCAGAAGCCTGGGATTGCCGGAGGGCCCGACAGCTGGTGATTGGGAGAACACAGCAGGAGAGCCACATAGACGTTCAAAGGAGCCCCTTCCCAAAGTCCCTGGCTTCAGTTACAAATTGGGCTAAAGGCTCAGCTGAGTGAATCTACATGATTCTATGCTTGTGTTTGTGCGTGAGAGAGTGTGTCAGCAACATAAGCAGGAAAGTAGGCTGCTTATTGAGTTGTTTCATTTTGCTTTCTTGTTACACTTTAAAAAATAACCATAAGCTTTCCACAGAATTGAAGGACTTGAAAATGATTCATCAACAAACAAGTAGAAGACTTAAAACATTAAGGTTCAAGATGTCATGAGCTTTACTCTGTTAGGACATAGATTAGAGAGACTGAGTGGGTTAAGAATGTTAGTCTGAGGCACTTTAGACTGGATTCTACTGAAGTTGTCTATGTATACCTAACTTACATCAGGAGGAAGATGATTTCCAGGGCATGAAGCTGGGGATAGGGTAGGAGATAGGGAAAGAGAATAGAGTATAATTATATCTATCATTATATGAATTTGTTTTTTGGTTAATGTGGATATGGAATGTACAAAGAGAAAACAACACCAACTTCACTTTTAGCAAGTTTCTCACTGTAGCTCAAAACAAAATGCAGAGAAAAATACAATTATACTTAATAGACTGTTAAAAATTGGAAAGGTGAAATATGATTTAAAAAAAAGGCAATATTATTGAGTCATGTGGATTAAATTCAATGCAATTTACCTTTTCTCTTTGGTTTCCCTTATGCCTTCAGCACCAAAGAAATGCATAATGATGAGTCTAAGTTAGTAGTTTATTATACAAAAAGTGATATACAGTGTTTTATGAAAACAAAGCTTTTGTGACAAGAATCACAGTACTATCAGAAGACACTAGTAGACTACACCTGTATTTCTTCATCTATAACATGATGATGATGTAGACTTTATACAGTTAGCATGAGAGTTAACCCCATGCAGCACAATGTACCATAGCCAGGATATGAAAGAAACCTAATATCGATCAGCAGAGGAATGGATAAAGATGTGGTACATATAAATGATGGAATATTACTCAGTCATAAAAAGGAACCAGATAGAGTCACTTGCAGCAATGGATGGACCTAGAATTTGTCATATTGAGTGATGTAAGTCAGACAGAGAAAGACAAGTATCCGGTGATATCACTTATATATGGAAATGCACAATTGCACTCATCTCACATGCTAGTAAAGTAATGCATAAAATTCTCCAAGCCAAGCTTCAGCAATACGTGAACCGTGAACTTCCAGATGTTTAAGTTGGTTTTAGAAAAGGCAGAGGAACCAGAGATCAAATTGCCAACATCTGCTGGATCATGGAAAAAGGAAGAGAGTTCCAGAAAAACATCTATTTCTGCTTTATTGACTATGCTAAAGCCTTTGACTGTGTGGATGACAATAAACTGGAAAATTCTGAAAGAGATGGGAATACCAGACCACCTGACATGCCTCTTGAGAAACCTGTATGCAGGAGAGGAAGCAACAGTTATAACTGGACATGGAACAACAGACTAGTTCCAAATAGGAAAAGGAGTACATCAAGGCTGTATATTGTCACTCTGCTTATTTAACTTATATGCAGAGTGCATCATGAGAAATGTTGGGCTGGAGGAAGCACAAGCTGGAATCAAGATTGCCAAGAAAAATATCAATAACCTGAGATATGCAGATGACACCACCCTTACTGCAGAAAGTGAAGAAGAACTAAAAAGCCTCTTGATAAAAGTGAAAGAGGAGAGTGAAAAAGTTGGCTTACAGCTCAACATTCAGAAAACTAAGATCTTGGCATCCAGTCCTATCACTTCATGGCAAATAGATGGGGAAACAGTGGAAACAGTGTCAGACTTTATTTTCTTGGGCTCCAAAATCACTGCAGATGGTGATTGCAGCCATGAAATTAAAAGACGCTTACTCCTTGGAAGGAAAGTTATGACCAACCTAGACAGCATATTAAAAAGCAGAGACATTACTTGCCAACAAAGGTCCATCTATGCAAGGCTATGGTTTTTCCAGTGGTCATGTATGGATGTGAGAGTTGGACTGTAAAGAAAGTAGAGCGCCGAAAAATTTATGCTTTTGAACTGTGGTGTTGGAGAAGACTCTTGAGAGTCCCTTGGACTGCAAGGAAATCCAACCAGTCCATCCTAAAGGAGATCAGTCCTGAGTGTTCATTGGAAGGGCTGATGTTGAAGCTGAAACTCCAATACTTTGGCCACCTGATGTGAAGGGCTGACTCATTGGAAAATACCCTGATTCTGGGAAAGATTGAGAGCAGGAGGAGAAGGGGATGACAGAGGATGAGATGGTTGGATGGCATCACTGACTTGATGAACATGGGTTTGGGTGGACTCCGGGAGTTGGTGATGGACAGGGAGGCCTGGCATGCTGCGATTCATGGGGTCACCAAGAGTCGGACTCGACTGAGCGACTGAACTGAACTGAACAAAATGAACTCAGTTACAAAAAAGAAGAGTTACAGATGTACAAAACAAGCTTATGGTTACCAGGGGATAAGAGGAGGGATACACTGAGAGACTGGGATTGACAAATACACATTAGTATATATAAAATATATAACTAATAAGAATCTGTTGTACAGTACAGGGGACTCTACTCAGTATTCTGTAATGGCCTATATGGGAAAGAACCTTTAAAAAAAAGAGTGGGTATACATATATGTATAACTGATTCATTTTGCTGTGCACCTGAAACTAACACAACATTGTAATCAACTATACTCCAATATATTAAGAAACAGAGTTAGCATGAGAATTCAACAAGAATGTATATGTATATGTATTTATACACATATAATTTTTAACAGTTTCTGCCTGACCCATATTAAGAACATGCTGCTGCTACTGCTGCTAAGTCACTTCAGTCATGTCCGACTCTGTGTGACCCCATAGACGGCAGCCCACCAGGCCCCTCCCCGTCCCTGGGATTCTCCAGGCAAGAACACTGGAGTGAAATGCCATTTCCTTCTCCAATGCATGAAAGTGAAAAGTGAAAGGGAAGTCGCTCAGTCGTGTCTGACCCTTAGTGACCACATGGACTTCAGCCTACCAGGCTCCTCCATCCATGGGATTTTCCAGGCAAGAGTACTGGAGTGGGGTGCCATTGCCTTCTCTGATTAAGAACATAGAAGAAGCAATATTCTGCTGCACTATAAGTCTATGAGTCTGCTTAACTATAAGTCTGTAAGTCTTTGCACAAAAATAGCAAAGAATCAACTATCATTAGTAAAAAGCAAACTACAATCTTATTTATAGTCTCCTCTTTTGATTACAATGCTAGACACTCTAGATATACTGGGGAATTACTATCAAAGTAAAAGTGTTAGTCACTAAGTCATGTTTGACTCTTGCAACTCCATGGACTATAGCCCACCAGGTGCCTCTGTCCATGGAATTCTCCAAGCAAGAATATTGGAATTTGTAGCCATTCCCTTCTACAGGGAATCTTTCTGATCCAGGGGAGGGGAGAACTTGGGTCTCCAGCACTGCAGGTAGATTCTTTAATATCTGAGTCACCATAATGGAGAATTACTATAAGCATCTATAAACCATATATAGCAAAACAATTTTAATTCTTTAATTTTGTCAGTATTTACATGTTTTTTTGTTATCACTTATGATTTTAAATGATTCTGGGTAATATCTATAGTATTTTATAATAAATAAAACTGATAGAATTAAAATCTGTAGTAGAATATGTTGTCAAAATGAAATAAATTATTTTATGCTTAACAGTAAATATTTAACCAACTATTAAAAGTTATCCTTCTTTTATTGATGCATAAATAACTTGAGCATTACATGACTGTTTATTAGTCTATTTTATTTTTATTTTAGTGCTAAAAATGGAAAAGTTAACAATTTTGAGAAATTAACATGTTAATGGAAGCTTCATTTACCAGACAGTATAGGATAACAGGTATGAAATTAGCCCTCCTACCAAAAGAAAAAATTTTAAAAAGCCAGACAAATAAATAAGGCAATTGTCTTCAGGCATTTAATAATAGGAAACTTGAGACTGAAATTTCCAAAAAAGGAAAACTCACAACTGAGGCAGACAATCTTTGTACCTTAGCACAATTTCCAATTGTTTTTGCAGAGAATATGACCCCAAGAGAAACACCATGATCCCTCTGACCTGAAAGCAGAGCCTAGAGCTTTGAGTATCTGAAGCAGCTGAAATAAAAGATTTGTGAGTTTAGGGTACCAGTCAGAGGGAGCTGAGGCTTGGATTGTGAAGGATTTATCTTTGAGTTAACTAAAAAGTAGGCTACACATGTAGTGAGAGAGACTCATCCCTAACCATCATAGAAATGCAAATCAAAACTCACATATGTCAAAATAGTTATCACCAAAAAGTTAACAAGTAACGAATGTTGGCAAGAATGTGGACGAAAGGGACAGTTGGTGGGATGTAACTTGGCGCTGCCACTATGAAAATAGTATGGAGGTTCCAAAACCGAAAAAGAGAACTACTTTGTGATTCAGCAATTTTCCTCCTGGGTACATATCCCAAGAAAACGAAAATACTAATTCAAAAAGATATATGCACCACAATGTTCAGATAAGCATTATCTACAATAGCCAAAATATGGAGATAATCTAAGTGTTCATCAATAAATGAATGGATAAAGAAGGTGTAGTATATTTATTGGAATATTACTTGGAATATTACTTGGCCATAAAATGAGAATGAAATTCTGCCATTTGCAACAATCTGGATGGACCTTTAAGGTATTATGCTTAGTGAAATGTCAAATAGAAAAAGACAAATATTCTATGCTATAATATATATGTGGAATCTAAAAAAAAAGTAAAATAAACAAACTTATTTTGTTTGAACAGACACAGACTTACAGATACATAGAACAAATTAATGGTTACCAGTGGGAAGAGGATATGAGAGAGGGGCAAGATATGGGTAGCAGGTTAACAGATACAAACTACTATTTATAAAATAAACAACCAAAAGGATATATTGTACAGCAAAGGGGAATATTGCCATTTTTTGTAATAATTTTAAATGGGGTATAAGCTATACAACTATTGTGAACCATTATGTTATACAGCTGAAACTAATGTATTATAAATCACTATACTTTAATAGAAAAGAAAATAAAAAATAAATGTAAGATCTAAAACATAGAGAAAAATGAAAAACTTTACAAACTTAAGGTTTGCCCAGATTTATAGATAATAGTCAAAACACAAGGACCATAAAAGAAAAATTGATAAGCTAGATTTCATGACTACATCTTCCTTTTTTTTTAAATTTTATTTTATTTTTAACCTTTACAATATTGTATTAGTTTTGCCAAATATCGAAATGAATCCGCCACAGGTATACCTGTGTTCCCCATCCTGAATAAATCTTCTATTTAAAAAAAAAAAAAGTCTCCTAAAATTGAAAGGTAAAACATAAGCTTGGAAAAATATTCCCAATATGCTTGTTTGACAAGACTGCACATTTAAAATATTTTTAGAAATTTTATAGTTCCATAGAAACGGGAAAGACTAGAGATCTCTTCAAGAAAATTAGAGATACCACGGGAACACTTCATGCAAAGATGGGCTCAATAAAGGACAGAAATGGTATGGACCTAACAGAAGCAGAAGATATTAAGAAGAGGTGGCAAGAATATAGAGAAGAACTATACAAAAAAGATATTCATGACCCAGATAACCACCATAGTGTGATCACTCACCTAGAGCCAGACTCCTGGAATGTGAAGTCAAGTGGGCCTTAGGAAGCATCACTACAAACAAAGCTAGTGGAGGTGATGGAATTCCAGTTGAGCTCTTTCAAATCCTGAAAGATGATGCTGTGAAAGTGCTGCACTCAATATGCCAGCAAATTTGGAAAACTCATCAGTGGCCACAGACTGGAAAAGGTCAGCTTCCATTCCAATCACAAAGAAAGGCAATGCCAAAGAATGCTCAAACAACCACACAAATGCACTCATCTCACACACTAGGAAAGTAGTGCTTAAAATTCCTCAAGCCAAGCTTCAACAGTACGTGAACTGTAAACTTCCAGATGTTCAAGCTGGTTTTAGAAAAGGCAGAGGAACCAGAGATCAAATTGCTAACATCTGCTGGATCATTGAAAAAGCAAGATAATTCCAGAAAAATATCTACTTCTGCATTATTGAATATGCCAAAGCCTTTGACTGTGTGGATCACAACAAACTATGGAAAATTCTTCAAGAGATGGGAATACCATACCACCTGACCTGCCTCTCGAGAAATCTGTATGCAGGTCAAGAAGCAATGGTTAGAACTGGACATGGAACAACAGACTGGTTCCAAATCAGAAAGGAATAGGTCAAGGCTGTGTATTGTCACCCTGCTTATTTAACTTACATGCAGAGTACATCATGAGAAATGCTGGACTGGATGAAGCACGAGCTGGAATCAAGATTGCCGGGAGAATTATCAATAACCTCAGATATGCAGATGACAGCATCCTTATGGCAGAAAGTGAATAAGAACTTGAGTCCCTTAACAAAAGTGAAAGATGAGAGTGAAAATGTTGGCTTAAAACTCAACATTCAGATAATGAAGATCATGGCATCTGGTCCAGTCATTTTTTGACAAATAGATGGGGAAACAATGGAAACAGTGAGAGACTTTATTTTATTTTTTGGTGGGGGGAGCTCCAAAATCACTGCCGATGGTGACTCCAGTCAGGAAATTAAAAGACACTTGCTCCTTGGAAGAAAAGCTATGACTAACCTAGACAGCATATTAAAAAGTAGACACATCACTTTGCCAACAAAAATCTGTCTAATCAAAGTTATGGTTTTTCCAGTAGTCATGTATGGATGTGAGAGTTGGACTATAAAGAAAGTTGAGCAGTGAAGAATTGATGCTTTTGAACTGTAGTGTTGGAGAAGACTCTTGAGAGTCCCTTGGACTGCAAGGAAGTCTAACCAGATCATCCAAAGGGAAATCAGTCCTGAATATTCTTTGAAAGGACTGATGTTGAAGCTGAAGCTCCTATACTTTGGCCACCTGATGCAAAGAACTGATCAGTGGAAAAGACCTTGATGCTGGGAAAGATTGCAGGAAGGAGAGAAAGGGGACAAAAGAAGATGAGATAGTTGAATGGCATCACTGACTGATTGACATGAGTTTGAGAAGGTCTGGGAGCTGGTGATGGACATGGAAGCCTGGTGTGCTGCAGTCCATGAGGTTGCAAAGAGTCAGACATGACTGAACATCTGAACTGAAATGAACAATAGTTCCATAATTCAAAGAAAAACTATCCAAATATGAAAAATAGATATAATACTTGAATAATATCTTCCCAAAGTAAGATATATTATGATAATCACATGAAAAGTTTAGCATTAGTGATATACATATTTAAAACAAAGAGTAACATGAAATAGCAGGTCATACACAATTGAATGGCCAGAGTTAAACAGATTGACAATGCCAATTGTTTCTGAGATCTAGGGAATCTGAAATTCACATATATGACTCATGGAGGTACAAAAATATTAGACCACTTTGGAAAACAGTTTGACCATTTTTTATAAAATTCAGCATCCACCTATATTCACTCAGCAATTTTGTGTAAGAGAATAAAAATATATACATGTCTACAAAGATATTCATGTTTTAGCAGCTTTATTCATAATAATCAAAAGAGGAAAGCAATACAAATGTCCATCATTAAATGATAATATATTGTGGTATATTCCATAGAATGAAATACTACTCATCAATAAAAAATAACAAAATAATGTTACAAGCAACACCATTTAAAGAAAATGAAAAAGAGCTGAACAAAATATTAGCTTTCAGAAAGTACAGTACAAACAGTATGATTATATTAACATGAAATTTATAAGTGTCAAAAAATCTAAAATAGAAAATAATCTAAAATAACAGAATCAGATCAGTATTATCTAACTGGGTCAGGGGATGGGAAGTGTTAAATGCAAGAGGTGAATAATAAAACTTTTTAGGCTGAGAGAAGCCTTGTATCTTTGGTAGGGAAGTGGCCATATGGTTGCATAAATTTGTCAAAAACTCCTTAAATTTTGTGCATGACTACATTTTCTTACTCGTAAATAAAGCTTGCTTGTAAATCAAGAAACATACTATTGTTTACATTTGTGTCATACACATCCTACATCACGTTCCTCTTCCTCCTACCACACACACTTTTGGTTTTCTTCTAACATGCATGCTATATATGCTTTGCATGTGAGCACAGTTGTGTTTGACTTTTTGCAACCTCATGTATTGTAGCCCAACAGGTTACTCTGTCCATGGAATTTTCCAGGTGAGAATACTGGAGCAGATTGCCATTTCCTTCTCCAGGAGATCTGCCTAACTCAGGGATCGAACCCATGGCTCTTGCATTTACTGCATTGGCAGGCAAAATGTTTACCACTGCAACACTTGGGATCCCATCCATATGTTTTAAATTTACATTTTATTCTCATTCCAGAAAACCAACATTCATTTAACTTTATTATTATTATTAAGGACCTGCTTGGAATTTGGCTATCTTCCAACTGTTCTACTCTTGGCAATGTGTCAAGCAGGGAAAGATCTGTTCCCTACATTTATCAGTTCTCTGTACAATAAACAAACAAAAGACATGATATAAATGTCAGGCAATGATGAATTATGAGCAAAAAAGAAACTCAGGTTACAGAAATAGAGAGATGGGTGTGCAATTTTTGACAGTGTATTCAGGAAAGCACTCTCTGAGGAGGCGATATCAGCTCAGACCTGATCATGAGAGGCACAGCAAGGTGATATCAGGGCAAGAGTGTTTCAGGCAAAGGTAAAGGCTCGTATTAAAGTTCTCACACTGCCAAGACTTTCAGAGGATATGATGTTACAAGTATGTTAAATAACACTCATATCAGCTTTCAGGGTAGGTTGATGATACTGAAATAATTTCAATTCATTTCATTATTAAAATCTTAAGTGTGAGAATGCATCGATACTAGCATCAATCTTCTAATTCATATAATTCCCAACTTTGAAGATCTCATTGATTTTTCATGTCATTACATTTGGGCTAAGTCAATGTCATATTCATGAGACTTTTAGAACATCCTAGCAAAGATATAAAATGCCCTTGAAATTTTGGCTTTTAGAAGAATGTCTTATAGAAAATGTATGATTTTTCCTCTCTGCTCTGTATAAGAGCCTGGATATCTTGTTCTTCAAAGAGTTTTACAGTATTGCTTTTCCTGGTTGCATCTTCAGTTTAGTTCAGTCACTCATCATGTCCAACCCTTTGCGACCCCATGAACTGCAGCATGCCAGGCTTCCATGTCCATCACCAACTCCCAGAGCTTGCTCAAAGAGAATCGGTGTCCATTGAGTTGGTGATGCCATCCAATCATTTCATCCTCTGTCATCCCCTTCTCCTCCTGCCTTCAATCTTTCCCAGCATCAGGGTCTTTCCAAGGAGTGGAGTCAGTTCTTCATATCAGGTGGCCAAAGTATTGGAGTTTCAGCTTCAACATCATTCCTTCCAATGAATATTCAGGACTGATTTCCTTTAGGATTGACAGGTTTGAACTCCTTGCCATCCAAGGGACTCTCTAGAGTCTTCTCTGACACCACAATTCAAAAGCATCAATTCTTCGGTGCTCAGCTTTCTTTGTGGTCCAATTCTCACATCCATAAGTGACTAAGATGTATGTATCCATATATGACTTAAGATGACTAAGATGAGCAAGGTTGTGTCTTAAGTCTATTAAAAACACTGAGTAAGATCCTCATATATGTCAGTTTTATACTAGGCACTTTACTTATAATAAGCCTTAATGTTTATGTGTGCATATATAGACACACACATACATATACATATACCTGTACACATATATATAAATATCCACACATTCATACATTTTGTATAAAATATTCAATATTTAATAAAATATACAATACTTAAATATTGTATAAAATATTTGTATGCAATATTCATCTACATTTAAATATGTATACACACATATCAATTTTATATGTGTACATAAATTTTCCATTTGCATACATACTATATAAACATTTGCTATATATCAAATATGTGTCTATACCTGTACATCAAATTTGGTATTTGTCAAATTTATGTGAGTATATACATATACACATGTATATATTGCAGACATATATCTATTATATACACATACCATATATATTTTTTAAACAGGAAAATGGACACTGAGAAATGTTAAATAATTTGCCTAAGACCAAGAAAGATTTTGTTCCCAAGTTCTACCTTCAAACTTTAGATTCATTGTAAGCCAAGAACATAAATTCCCTTTGCATTCACTGAGGACTTACAATAAAAGTAGGTAAAACATAGTGTTTGAATAGTGAAACCACCACTTACGTCAGACCTACCCTTTACATGGTAAGTTATAAAGTATTAATACAATGCCAAGAGTCTGGAGGGAGAAGGCAATGGCACCCCACTCCGGTACTCTCGCCTGGAAAATCCTGTGGACAGAAAAGCCTGGTGGGCTGTAGTCCATGGGGTAGCTAAGAGTCAGACATGACTGAGTGACTTCCCTTTCACTTTTCACTTTCATGCATTGGAGAAGGAAATGGCAACCCACTCCAGTGTTCTTGCCTGGAGAATCCCAGGGACGGGGGAGCCTGGTGGGCTGCCATCTATGGGGTTGCACAGAGTCGGACATGACTGAAGTGACTTAGCAGCAGCAGCAGCAGCAGCAAGGGTCTGGAGGAGATTTTGAAGAGGTTATGTTTTATATAATGTTATTTGTTTTATATGCATGTACAATTCCTCCTTTGGCATGGAGGAATATAATTATAGGAATGGGAATATCAAATGAGAACTTTAGGCATCATTTTAGAAACACTCAAGCTAGAAGTTGCTGTGAATTGTGCTTGGCAAAACTCAAACTCTGTAAAATTCAATCTGATAAATCTTGCAAACATAGGCTGACATGAAAACAATTTGCTTTATCTGTGCTTCTGATAATTATATCAGAAATACATAAATAATTCTTACATAATTGAACTCCTAAAAGTAAGTCAGAGTATTATGCATTTCAGTGAACCATTATATAGAGCTAAAATATTTTGGAGTAAGAAATACAATGTTTTGAAAACTTAACAAAGCTAGGATTCCCTGGTGGCTCAGTTGATAAACAGTCTGCCTGCTATGCAGGAGACCTGGATTCAATCCCTGTGTCAGGAAGATCCCCTGGAGAAGGAAATGGCAATCCAGTCCAGAATTTTTGCCTGGAGAATTCCATGGACAGAGGAGCCTGGTGGGTTATAGTCCATGGGGTCAAAAAGAGTCGGACCAGACTGAGTGACTAACACTTTCATTTTCAATAAAGGAAGTATCTCTCAACTTTCCTTAATTAAAGCTACTATATTACTCAATGGTTTCTCACATTGCCCAGTGGTAAAGAATCCATCTGCCAATGCAGGAGGTGCATGAGGACACAAGTTCAATCCCTGAATTGGGAAGATCCCTTGGAGAAGGAAATGGGAACTCGCTCCAGTATTCTTGCAGGGAAAATTCCATGGACAGAAGAGCCTGGCAGGCTACAGACCATAGGGTTACAAAGAGAAAAACATGATTAAGCGACTGAGCACACACACACATTATTCAGAGATATTAAATTTCCAATGGTGAGAATGAAGGGGATTTTGGAAGACTGTGAGTTTGTGCAGCATAAAGATAAGATTCAACTAGAAATATAATATTAGTAAAATAAAGAGTATTGATATATATTGGGTAATAAGTATAGGCTGGGACATGTTTCAAGTTCTTTATATCAATTAAGTGACATGAGACTCCTGATTAATGATTTCCATAGTTGTGGAACCTAAATTCAGAGAGGTCAGGTGACTTACTCAAATTCATACTAATGGTAGAACTGACTTCACAGCTTGGTTTTTCAACCAGTGTGCTACAGATCATGACTCAAAAATTTATATATAGTATAAAATGAAGTTTGTTTTTTCTGAGAAATGCTGTACATAATATCAAACTCCCAAATTATTAATAATAAAGACAATAGAAGCATTGTGATAAGCCATTATAATAATTTTGCTGAATATTGTACAAAATTGATACATTTGGTAATATTTTTAAAGTAACAATTTGTATAACTTACCACAACAAACCTTGGATTCTTTCCAGGAACATTCACTAGAGGGGGAAAAAAAGCAGGGATGTGAGAGATCACATAAGCCCCAAGCTACAGAGAAAAATGGTGTGGAAAGAAATCACTGAGGGTCACACGGAGTAACTGTGTTCCAAATTTCCAAAGATCTCATATGACCTAGGCTATGATATCTGACCCAAGAATATCTGTGAACTTGCCTGCTGTCTACCCAGGTTTGTAATCACGTACCATAAAGTTTCACTTACTTAAAAAACAAAAACAAGCAATGTATTGTGTTCAGGCCTGACTGCACCAATAGCTGGCTGGAGACCTGGGATATTATTTAATCTATATGGACTTGAGTTTCATTATTTATATCAATACCTGCTTTATTAGTATTATTGAGTTGTTTGATTAACAGATAACATGTTGTCACTAACACTTCAAAATTTTGTGTTGCTTACAGGATGATGAAGAAAGATTTTAAAAAAATGCTGATGTGTTTCTTCAATTTTGAATGCAGGCAGACAGGAACAAAAGGCTTGTAGAATTAGCCTTGTGACGGATGCCTATTTGTTTTTACAAAATCTAAAAACAAACCAAAACATGTGTGCAATCAGAGAGTCTAAAAAAAAGAAAATGATGGCTTACACACAAGCATGCCTTGGAAAGAATAGGGTCATTTTAGGTGTATATAGTATGACTGAGAACATCTTTTGACAAATAAAGCAATAAGCAAAGTTACTTTCAAAGTTTTTGTAGAAATTATGAAAAACCTCTATGCCATAAATTAAAGACATTAATTAAAAAGGGAGTGTTATTTACACTGCTAAAAGTACTTAGTTTATAATTTTCTTTTTTTCTTAGTTATAATTTAAAGTATTAATTCATGTGTTCTATTAGTACTTATTTCCTTTATCTCAAAGTATCTCTACTTAACTGCATCTTTTTTCCTGAAACAATGTTTCAGATATTTGAAACGATTATAGAAAAAATGCTGAAAAATTATGGGAAAATTATACTTAGCAATTATATAAATTTCAAAATTATTTCCTTTTTATGTATGAGTAATCAGGATACCCCTATATCTTTTGACAATGTCTCTTCTTATGTCATCTACTGAGTTACCGTGTCACAACTTTCATGCTTATTTTAATACTTGTGTAACTTATTCTTCCCCTTTGTATTCTTCTCAGTTACCATTTAAGGTGCTATATTAGAAATGATATGTTAGTCCAGGTAATCAAAGCTCTTCATATTTTTAATACAACTAATTTTGGATTTACCAGAAAAGTTATCAGAATTATTTATAATCAGATCAGATCAGATCAGATCAGTCGCTCAGTCGTGTTCGACTCTTTGCTACCCCATGAACTGCAGCACACCAGGCCTCCCTGTCCATTACCAACTCCCGGAGTTCACTCAGACTCATGTCCATCGAGTCAGTGATGCCATCCAGCCATCTCATCCTCTGTCATCCCCTTCTCCTCCTGCCCCCAATCCCTCCCAGCATCAGAGTCTTTTCCAATGAGTCAACTCTTTGCATGAGGTGGCCAAAGTACTGGAGTTTCAGCTTTAGCATCATTCCTTCCAAAGAAATCCCAGGGCTGATCTCCTTCAGAATGGACTGGTGGGATCTCCTTGCAGTCCAAGGGACTCTCAAGAGTCTTCTCCAACACCACAGTTCAAAAGCATCAATTCTTCGGCGCTTAGCCTTCTTCACAGTCCAACTCTCACATCCATACATGACCACAGGAAAAACCATAGCCTTGACTAGACGAACCTTTGTTGGCAAAGTAATATCTCTGCTTTTGAATATGCTATCTAGGTTGGTCATAACTTTCCTTCCAAGGAGTAAGCGTCTTTTAATTTAATGGCTGCAGTCAACATCTGTAGTGATTTTGGAGCCCAGAAAAATAAAGTCTGACACTGTTTCCACTGTTTCCCCATCTATTTACCATGAAGTGATGGGACCAGATGCCATGATCTTTGTAGACTTCTAATTTCATAGGTGTATTAGCTTTTCACATCACAGGAACACAGTGATATCTACTAAGTCAAATAAATTTTTGGAACAGATTATGGTTTTGGGGCAAAAGTATGGATTTATTGCATTTATTATTTTTATTATATATGTAAATTAGGTGCACTGTGAAATTATTGTAGCATAGTGTTCAACCATCATCACAGGTAGTATATCTGCTAGGGTGGCTTATATTTAGCCACCCTAAATAATCGATGATTGTGAAAGCTGGACGTGCTTGACACACTGTTCTGTTTTCCACTTGGACGAAAGACTTTGAAAGTGATGAAAAGGAAAATACTTTAATAATGGAGACAGGACTACTCTCTCCTTATGAGTGGGGGTAAAACATTTGTTTCAAATCCACAGGTGTCTCCTTCACATATGGCTATTTCTTTTTACTTTTTTTTTTTAATTTACTTCTACAAGGTTTGATTGAAATAGCATAATTCTATGTGACGTTTTCCCCTGATATATCTTGAATAACTTTGCTTAAGTGTGAAATATTAAAAAAAATGTCATATATGAAACGAATTGCCAGTCCAGGCTCGATACACGATACTGGATGCTTGGGACTGGTGCACTGGGATGACCCAAAGGGATGGTATGGGGAGGGAGGAGGGAGGAGGGTTCAGGATGGGGAACACATGTATACCTGTGGCGGATTCATTTTGAGATATGGCAAAACCAATACAATATTGTAAAGTTAAAAAAAACAAAAAAACAAAAAAAACAGTGTGGGGGGGAATGTCAATTGATTTGCAAGTTTTTGTTTGCTTATTTGTCTACTGCAATAGGTAGTTGTGTGTTTTCTATTATGAACTATGAAACTCCATGTTTGAGCCTGGCTCTCTTCTTGTTTCTTTAATCACATTTTGTTGTGTGAGTATCTTGTTGTTTCTGTCAGTGACACACACTTCTTAAAAGTAGAGGTCATTGTCACATTAAATCAAATAGGAAAAACTTTTTTTCTAATATGCTGGTGATTAAAACGATTACAGAACATTTTTCAAGTTTGTACATTCCTGTATTCAACAAGAATGCAACATATTTCTGGTTATACTAAGCAGGAAATGCTATACAAACTTCCAACACAATATTTTCTTTCAAGGGAAACACATTTGCTCCTCAGGCCCAGGGAGAATGCTTGATAGGAGGAAACAGAAAATAATAATAATAAAGGAAAGTGTGGCTATATAAATTTAGGTAACAACTTCCAGGCACCATTCACACTAACATATAAAGAGTATATACCAGACCATAGTCACTCAAATAATAAATTGGGAAGGTTATAAAACCTTTTTTTACACAGAACAAAGTATATGTAGTTAAAAAGCACTTTGCAAAAGCTATTTTGAAGAGAGCCTTAGGAGAACTTATCTACATTAAAAAATAAGCAAGATTTTGATTTTTTCAGCATATGCACAATTTTGTACAATAACAGTGAGGTAAAGAACTAACTAGAACAATGACAATAGCGTCAGGAATAGTGTATGTTTGAAGCAGCAAACGTTTGTAATTTAAAGATTGAATTCTGAATGAATTCAAACCAATTCTAAAGACTGATTTGCAAATGAGTCTGGAGCGAGGAAATACTTGGTGTGATGTGGTCAATATAGGTGAAACATGGGGACTGGATTTATAGATTTAGAATAAAGAAGAGGACACTCCTACATGTGTGAAGTAGTGTTCTGGTCACACCTGACCTTCTTATGCCACCAACGATAATGTATAACAATGACATCACACTCTCCTCATGGTCAATATGGACAAGGATACTCTTTACCTGTAAGTTTCCTCAACACAGAGCTCCTCCAAGAAACTACTAGCCGATCAGCATTGCCTGTGAGTGGAAACCAATTAGTCATCTCTGACCTACTTATTCAGTAATGAGGATGGATTTGAATAAATCACAATAAAACACATTTGTAGTTATTCCTGTATTTTTGTGATGAGTTGAAGGCTCCTGTGAATGTGCTTCCCTCAGCTTCCTGTGATATAAGGTGCTGAGAGTTCTTATGTGCTTGATGAGGGTAGAGAAGGTGGCCTAGGGGACTAATGAGGGGCTTCTCAGGGTAATGACCTCGACAGAGAGGGAAAGTGATGGGAGAACTGATACAAAAGGGGAATTATATTGATTTTGAGATCCAACAGTGCTGATCTCAGCAGGACCCAGACAGCAAGGTAGAAACTGGCCAGTGTTCCCTACGAGTAACTTCTTGAACTTTAAGAAAATAATTTTTAGTTGTTTAATTTTCTATTAGTTCAAACATATGCTATATGCATCTTATTATATAGATATCTTTTTAAAAACAAATTTTAATATCCCAAATGGCATATTTAGTTGCTAAGACATAACTTCAGTATAGGAACAGAAGAAAAGTTCATGTGCAAAAATAAGAGAAGCACTTGCATGTTGAAAGGTGACAGAATACGAATATTGGCAAATAAAATGCAGATTTTGGGTTAACAATATATTATTATCATTTTCAACTAGGATAATAATATAATGACTTTGTTTCTTCCTGGTAAAATTTTACAAATTTGAAAAAAGTAATTTCTTAAAGATTCTATAAATAAAAGGGTTACAGTTAATTATATGAAATATCAGAAATGAAACATATATGTGTGTATATATATATGTATGTATGTATATCATATATATATATATATGAATAGTTTTAAAATCAGGTCTAGAAAATCACTTTATACTCCAGATATCAAGAATAAAATAGTTATGGACTGTAGCATGTGTTCTGGAGAAGGCAATGGCACCCCACTCCAGTACTCTTGCCTGGAAAATCCCATGGATGGCGGAGCCTGGTAGGCTGCAGTCCACGGGGTCGCTAAGAGTCGGACACGACTGAGTGACTTCACTTTCACTTTTCCCTTTTATGCATTGGAGAAGGAAATGGCGGCCCACTCCAGTGTTCTTGCCTAGAGAATCCCAGGGATGGGGCAGACTGGTGGGCTTCCGTCTATGGGGTCACACAGAGTCGGACACGACTGAAGCAACTTAGCAGTAGCATGTGAGAAACTAGCTCACTGATAATTCTGAATACATATAGAACAAGGAAATTGATTTTGAAATTTAAAAATTTATTCAAAATGAATCTAATAAACATAGGGTAAAATATCCTGAAATATCTTTTTTTTGATGGACTTTAAGATATGATTTAGGCTTTTCCATACCTAAATACATGGGGGGAAAATCTATAGATGATATAAATTCTTGCTTGATTTAAAAAATTTTATTTATTTATTTTTTATTTATTTTTTCTTTTTTTTTTAAATTTTTAATTTTTTTTTTTTTTTAAATTTCAGGTATACACATGCTCCCCATCCTGAACCCTCCTCCCTCCCCCCTTCCCATACCATCCCCCTGGGCCGTCCCAGCGCACCAGCCCAAAGCATCCAGCATCGTGCACTGAACCTGGACTGGCATCTCGTTTCATACATGACATTTCACATGTTTCAATGCCATTCTCCCAAATCTTCCCACCCTCTCCCTCTCCCACAGAGTCCATAAGACTGTTCTATACATCAGTGTCTCTTTTGCTGTCTCGTATACAGGGTTATCGTTACCATCTTTCTAAATTCCATATATATGCGTTAGTATACTGTATTTATGTTTTTCCTTCTGGCTTACTTCACTCTGTATAATAGGCTCCAGTTTCATCCACCTCATTAGAACTGGTTCAAATGTATTCTTTTTAATGGCTGAGTAATACTCCATTGTGTATATGTACCACAGCTTGCTTATCCATTCATCTGCTGATGGACATCTAGGTTGCTTCCATGTCCTGGCTATTATAAACAGTGCTGCGATGAACATTGGGGTACACGTGTCTCTTTCCCTTCTGGTTTCCTCAGTGTGTATGCCCAGCAGTGGGATTGCTGGATCATAAGGCAGTTCTATTTCCAGTTTTTTAAGGAATCTCCACACTGTTCTCCATAGTGGCTGTACTAGTTTGCATTCCCACCAACAGTGTAAGAGGGTTCCCTTTTCTCCACATCCTCTCCAGCATTTATTGTTTGTAGACTTTTGGATCACAGCCATTCTGACTGGTGTGAAATGGTACCTCATAGTGGTTTTGATTTGCATTTCTCTGATAATGAGTGATGTTGAGCATCTTTTCAAGTGTTTGTTAGCCATCTGTATGTCTTCTTTGGAGAAATGTCTATTTAGATCTTTGGCCCATTTTTTGATTGGGTCATTTATTTTTCTGGAGTTGAGCTGTAGGAGTTGCTTGTATATTTTTGAGATGAGTTGTTTGTCGGTTGCTTCATTTGCTATTATTTTCTCCCATTCTGAAGGCTGTCTTTTCACCTTGCTAATAGTTTCCTTTGATGTGCAGAAGCTTTTAAGTTTAATTAGGTCCCATTTGTTTATTTTTGCTTTTATTTCCAATATTCTGGGAGGTGGGTCATAGAGGATCCTGCTGTGATGTATGTCAGAGAGTGTTTTGCCTATGTTCTCTTCTAGGAGTTTTATAGTTTCTGGTCTTATGTTGAGATCTTTAATCCATTTTGAGTTTATTTTTGTATATGGTGTTAGAAAGTGTTCTAGTTTCATTCTTTTACAAGTGGTTGACCAGATTTCCCAGCACCACTTGTTAAAGAGATTGTCTTTAATCCACTGTATATTCTTGCCTCCTTTGTCAAAGATAAGGTGTCCATATGTGCGTGGATTTATTTCTGGGCTTTCTATTTTGTTCCATTGATCTATATTTCTGTCTTTGTGCCAGTACCATACTGTCTTGATAACTGTGGCTTTGTAGTAGAGCCTGAAGTCAGGTAGGTTGATTCCTCCAGTTCCATTTTTCTTTCTCAAGATCGCTTTGGCTATTTGAGGTTTTTTGTATTTCCATACAAATTGTGAAATTATTTGTTCTAGCTCTGTGAAGAATACTGTTGGTAGCTTGATAGGGATTGCATTGAATCTATAAATTGCTTTGGGTAGTATACTCATTTTCAAATTTTAAAATACATTTCCTTACAGATATTTGTTGGATTCCCTGTTTTACATTCATCTTTTCAAAATTACATACATGTATAAATCTATTGACAATGGCTAATGATTATGGTAAAAATTCTCACACTCATGCTTACTTTCCTAAATATAGGTTTCTGTAAATTTTGTCCCAAACATGTCCTGTCTAGATGTTAAATCATTGCTTAGCTGCATTTGATACAGAAGACAATGTTTGAAATTAATTTGTGAATATACTATTTTTTTCTCACAAACTGTGATATTAATTGATATTAATAGTTGATATTAATTTTTAATGTATGCTTGTGTTAAGGTCACTACTAACCATTTGATGTAACAAGCATACATCACTAGTTTTTGTTACATCAAATGGTTATTAGTGATCTTTTGTAAGATTTTCAAATAATTGATATAGCCTCTTAGTTGAACAATTCTTGCCTTCAACTACTGTTATTTTTTTCAAGAGCAACAAAGCAATAATATACAGTTATTTGTAAACAAACCTAAACAATGTAACTCCTTTGTGAAATGCAAAAGGTAATAAAGCAAGTCTTTATTTCATAAAGGTAGGGGACAAGGCATAAAAAGTTTATGTAATTTGTTTGTAGCTCATAAAGAGGTGTTGGTAGAGTCAAGAAGTCAGATTATCTGCTTCTTTAAGCATAAAACCGTGCTTTTCAACAAGCAAACTTCACATGGAATAAATAGGAGTAACAGAATTTCCTGTTTAAATACTGTGATTTGGGATAAAAAATGCCCCACAGTAAAGTGTAATTAAATCTTCAAATTCTTTAATGTAGTTTAGTTTCAGAATTTAAGATGAATTTAACTTTTAAGATTAAAAAATGGACATCTGAATTCACTTCATTATCACTTTGATGTGCAAAAATTATGGAGGAACTCACTTCCAGGAAGACTTCAAGACACTCTTGTTTTTGAAATAATGATTCTCACTCCTACTCTTCCTTCAGATGAGGCTGTTTTGACAGCCTGAGTGGGTGGAGTGGAAAAATAATGTTTCATGTAGCCATGTAATACTTCAGGTAAAGAAAGGACTTATGAAAAATATCCTGTTCAAGAGAAAAGCAGATAGACACAAAGGAACTGCCATTTTTCAGAAATCATATTTTTCAAATCACCTTTGTTCTCCTACCTATCCTCCTTTCCTGAAGCAATGTCTGAGTTTTTGTTTGCCAACAGCTAAACTAAAGTGAGAGAAAGTGGAGTGATCAGCTTCTCAGGAGGTCTTGAACTTGAGCCAGTTTGTCTGCATGACTATGCATGAGAGATGGCAGAGATATGACAGCACTGCTGTCAGAAAGGCAGTGTTTGGTGTCATGATCTCAGTCTGGTCACATTCCTTTTCCTTTGGAGTGGGTTAGGATAACTAAATAACTTGAGAGGCAGGGGTGGGACAAGTGTTAAATGCACACACCCAGATTTTTTTGAATGTTGTGACTAGTTTAGTTCCTTTAAAAACAATAAAGTCTGTGCTAACTCATATAAAATCACTTTGAAGACCTTTGGGTGGAGTCTCACTAATATATAAGAGAAAGATTAAGAAGGATAAAATTTGAATTTATAAAGGTGAATTTTTATCTTTATGAAAAAGTGGTACTTTCATAACATAATAATTTATTTCCCTGCTTCACTTTCACACTCATAAATGATGGGCCTTTTCCTTTATAAAAGATGAAAGAAATCTAAAACATTTATTTTCTTAAAGAAGATATATGCTCTTACAGTCCCTGTTTTACAGATGAGGAAAATAAAGGTCAGAGGGGTTAAGTGTCTTCCCAGGGTCACACAGCTAATAAATACTGGAGTCAGATTTCAAACCCAGGCTGTCTCCCTCCAGAGTCTACACAATTAAGCAATTCACTGTACAAGTTAAATACTTGAGAGTTCTGGGCGAGACATGAAACTAAAAGGAAACTGATTCACAGACAGACAAATAGACGTCTTTACATGGTTAAAGTTCATGGGTTTAAGAGGAAAAGAGTGAACTTGAAAAGTTATAGTCAAAGAAAAACCATTAGAGTTTATAGTTTTCGAGCCAGGGAATCCCCAGGTCATGGCTAGTTCAAGGGTAACCATGAACACGGTTGCTGTAGAGAATGGTGTTGGAAATTAAGTCTGAGGTTGCTTGATGAATCTCTCATGTGAATATTGAATTTCCATTGAAACAAATACTGGATTTGAATTTGGTCCAAAATGAGGGGGAGTAGGACAGGGTTAACCATATGGTTTGGCCCAAAACAGAGGCAATAGTCTACAGAAATGAACTTATAAAAATTTGGAAGTGACTAAGGGAGATTTATTTTACAGCAAGTGAATTGCAGCCATCAGAAATAGCCTTAAATTTAAATAGAAAGACATGATAGGAAAATTAATTTAACACATGCTGTTAATCTATAAATGAACCAGGACAGTGACATAAACCTGAACAGATACTTCTTTGGGGAGAAGACTTATAAAAATTGATATATAAATTAAGACAAGACAGAAATTTCCCCTCCTATTAAACTCATCCCCTATCACAGGTCCTTAGTGATGTAGCATTACAGAAATGATGGAATAATACTAACTAGATACAAACTATGCTAATGACAAGCTCACAGGCCCATCCTTAAATTAATACTATTTTCCACAGCTCTCCACCTCTATAATCAAGATACACTTATGGAGCTGATTGAAATAAACAGTCACGCTCTGAAATGTGTCCCCAAATTATCATAAATGGCAAATGTAACAACAAAGTAGTAAAGACATCGCCTTGTTCAAGAACTCTGTGGTGTTTATAGATAAATCTCTGAAATGCAAGAGATATCCTGAGTTCCAATGAGGTTCTCTTTTTAATATTATATTTTGAAAATGAGAAAATGCACATGAATTTTTTTAATCTGCTCCAGGGAACTCTCATAGCTTTTACTGTCTGTGTTTTTAATGGTACTCCCTGACTGCTCACACTGCTGGAAAGCCTGGCATTGGGGACAGAAAAGCAATGTACCGTGGTCAAGAGTAACTATCATAGCAGTTCCACTTCGAGCAGGCTCTTTGCCCAAAGTCCTAATTCAAGTGTTGCTAAAGAGCTCTCCAGAGGTTGTAAAGAAAGGCAATTGCAAATGTGGAGCCCACAAAATCACTTTTATTTGCTTTGAAGTATACTTATGGAAGGTTTTTCATTCTCCTGTTCTTTCTTGTTAGGTCCCTAGTCTGCAAAGTGGGCAAGGCAGCACCCTGCTGTATTTGACGACGAGGCCAATTGCAAGAATGATAGATCAATTTATTACTTTTCTGAGATATATTCACCAAGTACAAGAAACCACACTATACTCCAAAAAATATCTTGTTTTCACATCTAACAGATGGATTATAATTTATAATAATAATTGATTCATGATAAATGTATAATATTGCATTGGTGTTCTGGATGGAAGTGCTTGCACAGTGAAAGTAATGTCAATTTTGTTCATACATTTATTTGCATCTACTTTAGTGTTTACTTTTTTAGAAGTACTTGCATTTAAGCTTTTTTCTTTTAATTGACTTTATTTTTTAATGAATTTTTTTGGAGTAGAGTTGATTTACAATATAGTGTTAGTTTCTACTACACAGCAAAGTGAATCAGTTAGATTCTTTTCCCATATAGGTCATTATAGAGTATTGAATAGAGTTCCCTGCGCTTATACAGTAGGTTCTTATTAATTGTCTATTTTATGTATAGTAGTATGTATATATCAATCCCAAACTGGGAGATTGGGATAAGCCTTTTTGGTTTTAAATCATAACATCATTTATTTGCAAAAATAACATAATTAAAGGGATTCAAAGGGATTTGAGACAAATATTCCTATATTCCCATCATTATTCTCCATAATACATTTTACTTCTTAATGACACTGGCATGCCTACTATTCAGCATTAAGTGTAGTAGTATTCTATATGGACTTTACATTTAACCAGGCTTTTCCTCCCGGTTTCTTATCACCCCACATTATAGATATCCACTGATGCCAGTATCAATGATTAAGTAAAGCATTCCTTTTCTGTTGCTTTAATATATTGCTTTGTTGTATATTAAATCTCCTTATATATTTAGATTTATTAGTGGACTTTCATTTTTGTTTTGCTTACTGGTTTGACTTTTTATTTTTAACACTGGTGACATCGTGATAGCTCTTAAGATCTTTTTGTTCTTTACATTTACTACAAAATGTTTCTGACACAAAAATAGAATACAGTAAAGCCCATGAATGCTTTGCCATCTTTGTTTTATAGTTTTCATATTATTCTTTGCAGAGTTTTCTTTCATCCTATTGTCTAGTTGATTAATCATATTTTCTCTATTGCATTTTTAACTCATTTTCAAGTTATTGACTCTATATTATTCTAATGATAACACAGTGTTTATAATTTCATTTATACACTTGATGATAATACACCAAAAATGGCAAACAGTAGATTAGAAAGGACCAGCAAAGACAGAAAACAGCAACAGCAATAGTAACAACAATCACAGCAAAAGAACAATGGGACCATAGCTTCTGGAATTCCTAGAAAGTAAAAAATAAATGGCCAATGTCTATTCTACTGTTATTTAGAATTTCTGTCATTCACATTTTAAAACAATCAAACTGGACACAAGATTCACTTCAGTTTCAAAAACTCTTATTTAATATATTTTTACCATACTGTAAATTACACTTATAATCAATTTATATTTAACCATATAAGATGTCCCATCACTGATAACATTTTTTCCCTCTTCCCTCATGTTGAAAATAGAGCATATTTTTTTCTAAACATGTTGTTGAAATGTCTTTTAATCTTGCATTATATATATGCACATAACTTCCCTTTGCTTAACAGTATAATATTCTTGGGCCCCAGTCTTCTTGCTCAAGAATGTATAGATTAATTACAGTGCTTTATGGTTTTCAGCATCGCAGATTTAACGTCCCATGTTAGACTGCTTTTCTTTTTCTTGCCTTGTCTTTAAGTCAGGATGTGTGTGAGATTCTCTTTATCACTTCAAAAGTTTCAAGGCACATAGATAGGCTTTTTGTCTTTTTGCTAATCCTGAGTGAAAACTTTCAACTATCATCAGATCAGCAAATATTTCCCCTCTAGAAGTTTGTCTTCAGTTTTCTTTTTCTTCTTTTAAGTTGTAAAATATTTTTATGAGCCATCTCCTCAATTTCTCCTCCAAGACTTTTCATTCTCTCTTATCCCTGGAATTTTTCTCACTGTCATAAGTTTTTGATCTTCTAGACCGTTGTTTCAGTTCTCAAGAGTGTGCATCTTCTCATTAAGCTTTTTGATAAGAACCCCCTATCATTTTTAAGTTAATATTATAGTGATCTACTTGAAAACTTTATTACTGCTGTTTTTGGTAAAGTTTTACATTCTCCCTAAAACACTCATGTTTCTCAAGTGATGCTGACTCTGCTAGTGCAGGAACCATACTTGGGACCACTGCTTTAGGTAAAGGAATCCTTGATTCCTTTTGAAAATTTAAATCTTTCAGAAAGCAATGATGCATTTAATACATTCATTTGTTCACATTTTATTTGGTACTCTTGTTTTTACCTTTTCTAAGGAAAAAGAAGTGACATTATTTTTCTACTCTGCTTCCTTCTAAAGATTTTAAACAGGAAATGCACACTGGTGGGTTCTTCCATTAGTTATAGGGTGGATGACCAGTACTGAAGAGCTGAAGCAGTGTGATTCCCTGCCAAAGATGCGCCATAAAGCAATGCCACCCTTACTTCATGATGGTCTGTGATGAGTGATCTGTAGAATGGATAAAAGCAAACTAGCTGCTGTGTGACATTTGCTTTTATTACTGTAAATGATATCATGTGTTTGCATTTACTTTAAAGTTGATCAAATGTAACAGGAGACAGTGTTGACAGATGCTGAAAAGTGTTAACCTTTCCTTTCATCTTTTTTGCTTATGTGTATCATGTACCATAGGCTTCTCAGATAGTTTTATTAGCTGATATATGAAATGTTGTACAAAATACTCGCACAAAGAATTTCACTCTTAGAAAGAATTATCTGTAATTCTATAAATGATACAGTCAAACTGTATGGTTCATGTATGGTAAACCAGATTCTTTAACTAAATAAAATCGGCCTATATAAAAGTACATTATTAAAAAATTAGTTTCGAATGTAAGTCCAGGCATGCAGGTAACTGATTTATACTAGATGTGATTTTCAATAAATTTAGGTCAATTGATTTATGTGAATTGAAATGCAGTTATTTCTTAAAATTTGACACTAAAATTTCAAAGGTTATATTATTTTTCTTATGTATTTACTAATCTAAATGGACATAATACAGAACAATTGTTTATAGGCTTCTCTTCAAGCAGATGGAAGGATTCTGATTTATCCTATGAAGTTAGTGTAGCATCCCTTGGAAAATTATAAAGACACTCTGTCTATAATACTGTACATATATATCATATTATAAACCTTATTTTGTACTGAAAAAAATTGGAAAACATTTTTCAGCTGTAAATTGATGGATTTTAATTTTCATCATTGTTGCCTTGAAATTCCACTTTTAAATCAGAAATACATGATAGAAAAAGTTGACTACTTGACCTTTTTAGCAAGACAAAATCAAAGAAAGCTTTTAATTGTGCTGAGAATATTTTATATTTTCATTGCTTTTTCACTTCTTTAGTGTCAGGTGAAGCTGCTCAGTCTGCCTTGGGATCATTGTTAAAGAAGAGAAGCTATTCTCCAACAGAAGTTGAGGAGAATCACATGAAGAAACAAAGAGAAAATGGGGCAGATAGTACAGGAGATATATATATATATATATATATATATATATATATATATATATATATACACACACACACACATATATATAGCAACAATAAAATCAGAAATAAAAAAATGAAAGACAAAATAGCCACAACAGAAATACAAAGAATCATAAGAGGTTACTATGAGTAATTATATGCTAATAAAATGGACAATCTAGAAGAAATGGGCTAATTCCTAGAAATGTATAACCTCCCAAGACTGAACTATGAAGAAACAGAAAATATGAACAGACCACTTACCAGCTATGAAATTGAACCCATAATAAAAGCATTTCCAACAAACAAAAGTCCGGGACCAGATGGTTTTTCAGTTGAATTCTACCAAACATTTCAAGAAAATTTAACAGTTGTCTTTCTCAAAACTATTCTAAAAAATTAGAGGAAGGAATGCTTCTCAACTTACTCTGTAAGACCAGCATTACCCTATATTAAACAAAAGCAATACTAGAAGAAAAAGCACATCTAGACAAATATCACTGATGAAACTAGAAGCAAAAATCCTCAGCAAAATATTAGTAAACAGAATTCAAAAACACAGTATTACATCATATACATGTTTAAGTTGGATTTTCAAAGATGCAAATTTTCGCAAAGATGGCACAATATCTCCAATTCAATCAACAGGATACACCACATTAACAAATTGAGAATAAAAACTATATGATTGTCTCAACAAATGAAGAAAAAGCTTTTGAAACAATTCAGGTCCCACTTATGATAAAAACTCAACAAAGTGGATATAGAGGGAACATACCTCAGTATAACCACATACGGAAGGCCACAGCTAATGTCATACTCAAGGGTGAAAAGCTGAAAGTACTTCCTCTAGGACAAAGGACAAGACAAGGATGCTCACTGTGGCCACTTTTATTCAACATAGTATTAGAAGTCTAGCCATAGTAATCACATAAGAAAAAGAAGTAAAAGGAACCAAATTGTAAAGGAAAAATAAAAAATCTCACTGTTTGCAGATAATACGATGTGATATTTCAAAATGATATTAGCAAAATTAGCAAAAATTGTAAAAAAAATCCTGCCCAAATCCTACTAGAACTTTTCAATGAATTTGATAAAGTTGCAGGTTACAAAACTAACATACAGAATCTGTTGTATTTCTCTATACTAACAAAGAAACTATCATAAAAATTATTAAAACAGTAAGAAAATAATCCCACTCAGAGATAAAAGACTGGTACTAGGAAAATTATAAGACAGTAATAAAAGTAATGAAGATGACACAGAAATGGAAAGATATACAGTGTTCACGGATTGGAAAAATTTAAATGGTTAAAATGACCATACTACCCAAGGCAATCTACAGATTCAAACAAATTCCTATCAAAATACCAGTGGCGTATTTCATAGAAGTAGAACAAATAATTCAAAAATTTGTATGGAAACATAAAAGACCCCAACTAGCCAAATCAATCTTGAGAAAGAACAGATCTAGTGGTATCACACTCCCTGATGCCAAACTATACTACAAATCTAGTACTAGAACACATGAAAATGACACATAAATGAATGGAACAGAATAGAGAGCCCAGAAATGAACCTACGTTTATATGGGCAATTAATCTATGATAAAGAAGGAAAGAACACACAGTTGAAGAAAGATAAGCTCTTTAGTAAGTGATGTTGGGAAAACTAGATAGCAACATGCAAAAGAATCAAACTGAGCTACTCTTTCATACTGTACACAAAAATAAATTCAGTATGGGTTAAAGAATTAAGTGTAAGACATGAAACCATAAAACTTTTGAAAGCAAACTTAGGCAATATGGCCTTTAACATTGGTGTTAACAATACTTTTTTAGGATATGTCTCCTAAAGCAAGAGAAACAAAAGGGAAAATAAAAAAGCAGGAATATACCAAACTGAAAACCTTTTGCACAGTTAAGGAAACTATCAACAAAATGAAAAGACCACCTATTAAATGGAAGGAAGTATTTGCAAGCAGTATATGATGATAAATGATATCAAAATTATATTCATAACATATGCAATTTAATATCAAAAACAAACATCTTAAATTTTAAAATGGGGAGGCTTCTGTGATAATGATGTAAATTAAAAATTTAGTGGCTCACAACATCATAGAGAAACAATGTACTTACCAAATTAAAAATATTCATGGAACATGCCTGTAAATTACTTGGCTGTGGCATACATGAGACTCATAAATGCATGAAAACCGATTCAATATTATAAGAATTAAAATAAAATTCACAATTATTAAAAGCTATACATTTCCTCTCCAAATAGAAGAAGAAATTCTTTAATTTGGCAACATGCACTTTTTTGTCCCTTTGCCTTTCACAAGTTAAATTTTACAGTTCTGGTAGCTAGACAAGCAAGTTATTTTGACAACAAATTTTTCTGCAACAGGATTTCTCTGTACGAAGAAAAAATATCTAAAATAAACAAGATAGCTGAAGGAAGAAAGAGGGGTAAGAAAGTTCTATACAAGATCTCTTCTGGAGTTCTGAATTTTTAAATTCTCATTCGGGACACAGGTGTAATATCTTAGACCAGACAGTGAGAAACTGGGTTTTGTGTGAGCACAGCCAAAAAGAGAGTTAAAAGCCAGTCCTGGGGAAGTCAGAGGCAGCTCAGTTTATTTCTTGAACCTAAGATGGATCAATGCTGGTCTCCCAAACTTGAATTTAATAACTGGAAGTGCAGTCATACATGTACATTCACATTGTAGTCATATACCAAAAAAAGAAGCCTGTCTTTCCCAAGCTTTATTTTTCTGATGTAAGGGCAAAACTTCTTAGATAATCATAGCTAGAAAACCACTTTCTTTTTATCTTAGACTTTGGGAGAATGGTGGACACACTGAATCATATAATTTCTAAAGCACACAACTTACAAAAATGAATGGAGAGCAGGAGAGTGTGACAGATTTTATAAATCAACTTTAGGGGAGAAATCATTTCACAACCTACAGAATTTGAGTAGTAACTTTGTTTTGTGGGTGTCATAAACATAGTTCTAATACCTTTCTATTTTCTTATTACAAGTGTTGATGAATAGGTTTTTGGTTGTCTTGTCAATAGATTAGATGAGTAATAAGCTGAATGTAGCTGTCAGCCAAGTTCTTATTATGTGTAATATTATTGACTTTTCAATTTCCTAACCACAGAGAATTTGACTCATAAGACATACAGGAGGGTAAAAGACTCTGAAGATATTAGGATGTCTACGTATAACCATATTTAGTATATATGAAAACAAAGAGTGCAAAAAGTTTAAAATAATTGGAAATTAAAAAAAATTTTTTTGAGGCATATATTCTATTTTTTCACCTAGTCTTTTATTTATGTGAAAGTACTTTATATGTAGAATTTCAGATGTGAAAGGAAACCTCAGATCAAATTGTCGTATCTCTACCAGTATATAGGGAAAGAAAACTCACAGGAAAATTATTTATTTCATATAAGATTACATATCTCTTGGTCTTCCCTGATGGTTCAGTGGTAAAGAATCTGCCTGCAGCACAGGAGACACAGATTTGATCCCTGGGTTGGGAAGAGCTCCTGGAGGAGGAAATGGCAACCTACCCCAGTGTTCTTGCTGGGAAAATCCCAGGGACAGAGGAGCCTGGAGGGGCTACAGTCCATAAGGTAACAAAGAGGTGGAGGTGACTCAGTGACTGAATGCGCATGCGCACATGCGCATACAGGCACACGCGCCGCCCCCGCCCCCACCCCCACCCCCACCACTCCCCGCAACACACACACATTTCTTAGTAATGACAATTCTAGAATCTCGTTCTTCTGGATCCCTAGCTGCTATTCTTTTTCATATCATTTAACGTTCATTTCTGTAATTACTTTTAGTAACAGGGTTGAGGGAAAGCAGATCTATTGTTTATAATGGCAGTCCATGAAAAGAAGTAAAAAAAAAAAATTCTTATACGCTAGGAGAAGAGGGCAACAAAGGATGAGATGGTTAGATGGCATCACCTACTCAACGGACATGAATGTGAGCAAACTCTGGGAGATGGTGAAGGACAGGGAAGCCTGGCATACTGCAGCCCATGGGCTCACAAAGAGCCAGACATGACTGAGCGACTGAACAATACCAACAGTCCTTAACCAGACCACTTCTTTTCTTTTTCTGCTATTTAACATCTAGATAACCAAAGCTAGAAAATAGCTTCCTTCTCATGTTAGAGTTTTGGAAGAATGATGAACTGCATCATGTAATTTTAAAATCACATTTCACATAAAAACGATTGGATAAGAAGGCAGTTTAACAAATTTTATAAATTATGTTTTGGGGAAAAACAATTTAAAGATGTAATTATATGATAGAAAACAATATTAATTCAATTAAAAGATAAAGAGAAATAGTAACTTTCCTTTAACTGATCCTTGTATTACTGTACCCACATGACCTCATAGCCATAATCTTATACTAATGGCATACCAAAAGGCATCTATTAATACATATTTTTTATATTTTACTCTAAATTCCTCATAATATGATGTTTATTCAACAGTTTTCTTCTAATACCTTGCTCCTTTTTCTAGTACAATTGGTCTTTTTTTCTTTATCAAGATATTTTCATTACCAGTTCCCACTTAGCCTTCTAGAAAGCTTTCTGGTTTTTCATGGCTCTAAGTGACTAAGATGTGCCTTAACACTGAATTCTAAGTGGTACACAGATGGTTCAGGGTTGGCAAAATTTTCATTCAGTAACAAAGATCCCCAGGATTTGGGGGATTTAACACAACAAAACTTTTTCACCCATGATTCATTTCCAAAGCCTGTTGGAGGACAGACTTCATGTGTAATCACTCAAGAGGGAAGCTGACCAAGGCAAGACTGAGGCTGAGAGGCCTTATCTCAACACAAGCTTTCACAATCACTGAGACAGGAGAAAGGAATGTGATGAATTGAGTGAAGGTTTTTAAAGTTTCCTTGTAGAAGTGACACATGCATTCTGAATCTCATTTCAGTGCCAAGATGAAAACAATAGCTGTCTCTAACTTCAAAAAGGGATCTGCTGGGAAATGCAAACTTACTCTTTGCCTAGAGAGAGAAAACCAGAACATTTATGATAGCAGATTGTGTTCTATGTACTCAAATCTTAAATTCTATTATCACGTTTTGTAGTAGGCAGGATTCTGAGGAGACTTCACAGTTGTCATCCTCTGAAATATAGTATCTCCTGTAAATATATTACAAGACTATCTCTAAGTATGATATTACTCTCATGATCAGGCTGCCTTAGATGGCAAAGCTGAAGGGATTTTGTAATTAAAGTTCCAAACAAGTTGGTTTTGAATCAACCAAAAAGAATATTATGTCAGATACGCCTGTCTTAATCAAGTTATAACTGTTAAAAAAAGTGTGTGGACATTCCTGCAGAAACAAACTCTTTTTTTCCAGCTTTGAAGAAGTAATCTGGCATGTTGTGAGAAGGTCTGAGAGGATTGTGGAGAGGGCCACATGGCAAGGAGCCAAGAAAGGTCTCTAGCTAACAGGTAGCCTAAACTGCAGCCTAGGAAGACACTGAGCTGAGAATCAGACTAGATATGCCTAGGCTCTGGGAACACAGAACCTGTGAGTAAGGAAATGCATGTTGTCTTAGGCTTTTTCATTTGTGAAAATTTGTGGTTATACAGTAATAAAAATAATAAAAATTTTCATTCTCATTAAGAATCATCTATTTTATATATTTTTAAAATTTAATAGATTATATATTTGAGTGTAGTTTTAGTATTGATTGCTAATTCCTTCATTTCCCAAACAATATTGTGTGTCTATTATGAGCCAGCAATAGTGGTATTGGTAATAGCCCAGTAAATACATCAAAGTTTTAAAGTTTCTAAATAGAGACTATAAATAAATGCACAATTAATAAAAAAAAGACTTGCTTTTTATAAGTCAGTCTTTCATGAAGTAGACAGTGATTCATTCAATCATTCCACTAATAGTTCTGAGTGTCTACAGTGTTCCAGAACATGGGAAGAAGTTAGGTTTTATAAAATAGGTGACACATGGCATAGTTTTTAAAAAAGACTTGTGTCTGCCCTGTATTAAATAAAAAGATGAAAAGAACGTGTCTTGACATGTATACAAACAGTGCAAGCCCTGTATGAGATGAAGGGCAAAGTAAATTCTCTTTATCCTGAGGATGGAAAATGCCAAAATCTAAGCAGCAAAAGGAGTACTGGTGTTGGAGGAGGGGGCTCCTTTAAATCTCAATCCATGAGTGACTTTGATATTATTCTACCTGGATCTGAGAACAGCAGAGGTTAAGAAAATTTTTAAAAATGTCTCTGTAGGATTTGGTCATTATTCATTCTTCAGAGGATTTTAAACATAAGATCTCACTTAGGATGGCCCAGGCCCACAGACCCCAAGGTGGTTTAAAATTCCCCAGTGAATTTCATTCCTGAGCCTCTAAGACTCAGAGCAATGCAGATAAAGAGCGGCTGAACAGAAAATATCAGAGGACTGTATACATCTTACCTTAATTTTCTTGGAATTGTTTCTGGCTTTATCATAAGTTTTTAAGAATGTTGTATGGAAGTCAGTGACAGGAATAAGGACAAGAACTAACCACCCCTTTCTGTTTTCCAGCTTCAGTCAATCAAGAGAACGCATGCTGTCAACAGCCTTCACCTCAGATATCTAGTCAAGCAGGCTCAGCCAGAGATTGATTCACAATTGAACTATGTTTTCACATGATTAACCGACTCATTCACACCTGAGCCACATTTTAAGGGTGGAATGGGGAAGCTTTCACTTTTGCAGCCCATGCTCTATCAGTCTTGTGAACAGAGGCCTCCTGATGACACTGCTCTCAATCTTGTGCTGTTTACTAACAGAAATTAACTTTCTAGGGGAAAAAGAGGTTAACTGCTAATTTTGTTATTTAGCATTTAATTTTGTAACATGAATTTCATCTTTAAATATCAACTCCAAATTCAATTTTTGATTTGTAACAGCTGAAAACTAAATCTATACTCTCAAATTGAACAAAATCAGTTTCAAATCTGCAACTGAGGAAGTGATCTGAAATAAATTGAATCTAGGACCCCTCTTTCTCACTGATAGTTTTGGCATTTTTGTAGGGAATGTGCAATATGTGGCATTCCATAGTAGGAAGGTAAAATGGATAATTATCCCTTCTAATCTGTTAAAATATCAACCTCATAGAAAAATCATCCTAAGAATGCATATAAAATTTTAAATTTGATTAATTTTTCTCATCATTACTCAAAGTTTTAAAAGCTGGAAATCAAGTTTTTCATTTAGACTTTTCACAATGCTTTTGAGCTAAATTAAAATTGACTAAATCAAAGATATTATACTTATATTAAAATTGCACCCATATTTTAAGAGTCAGCTGAAGAATTTGCTGCACCTCATAATCATTTCCTTTAGTTTTATTGTAGTTAAAAATGCAATAGATGCCATATAATTTCTGGTAATAAATAGTATGAATTGAACGTCATTTGTGGGTATAATATTGTTCTTTTTTTAGTTTTTTAAGAAATCCTAATCCCTAGATCATAGTTTGAAAAGTGCAGTCATTAAGTATGCCAACATAGGCTTTAGTTTCATTACAAAAGGAAGAATAGATAATCCCCCCCAAAGGAGTGCCATTTAATCCCCAGTGACTGTACAAATCATGATCTCTTTGTCTCTGTCTCTGTGTCTGTCTCTGTCTCTCTCTCTCTCTCTCACACACACACACACACACACAAATGCCTACTTGGCTATTAGACCTTGTATCTTGCCAGCTTTTGTGCTAGCACTTCTGCAAAAGTAACCAATTCCATCATTTTGACCAAATATATTTTCTTCTTGAGAAGTGAATCTCAGTATTAGAAGAACTTTTGACTTTCCCCTATACCTCTAAAATATGAAAAGATCACAGCTAACAGCGAAAGAATGAGTAGTATGGGGAGGCAGTGTGATGTTCAGTGATTTTCCAAATGCATTCTTCAGTATGTGGCTGCTGCTGCTGCTGCTAAGTCGCTTCAGTCGTGTCTGACTCTGTGCGACCCCATAGACGGCAGCCCACCAGGCTCCCCGGTTCCTGGGATTCTCCAGGCAAGAACACTTGGGTGGGTTGCCATTTCCTTCTCCAATGCATGAAAGTGAAGAGTGAAAGTGAAGTCGCTCAGTCGTGTCCGACTCCCAGCGACCCCACGGACTGCAGCCTACCAGGCTCCTCCGTCCATGGGATTTTCCAGGCAAGAGTACTGGAGTGGGGTGCCATTGCCTTCTTCACAGTATGTGGCTAGTGTTCTCCATTATGACAAAAGTTACATCATTGAGAGAGTGACTGGACTTTGAATGCAATTTAGTGACAGGGAAATGGCACTAAGATGCTTTAGTGGGTATCATTTAACATACTTTACATTGAACTGTCATCATGTTGGAGAATATTTTGGCCAGTAATTAATATGATTCAATGCAAAACTCTGTTCAATTCAGTTCAGTTCATTTCAGTCATTCAGTAGTGTCCAACTCTTTGCGACCCCATGAACAGCAGCACGCCAGGCTTCCTTGTCCATCACCAACTCCCGGAGTTTACCCAAACTCATGTCCATTAAGTCAGTGATGCCATCCAACCATCTCATCTTCTGTCATCCCCTTGTCCTCCTCCCTTCAATCTTTCCTAACATCAGGGTCTTTTCAAATGAGTCAGCTCTTCGCATCAGGTGGCCAAAGCATTGGAGTTTCAGCTTTAATGTCAGTCCTTCCAATGAACACCCAGGACCAATTTCCCTTAGGATGTACTGGTTGGATCTCCTTGCAGTTCAAGGGACTCTCAAGAGTCTTCTCCAACATCACAGTTCAAAAGCATTAATTCTTCTGCACTCAGCTCTCTTTATAGTCCAACTCTCACATCCATACATGACCACTGAAAAAACCATATCCTTGACTAGATGGACCTTTGTTGGCAAAGTAATGTCTCTGCTTTTTAACATGCTGTCTAGGTTGGTCATAACTTTCCTTCAAAGGAGTAAGCATCTTTTAATTTCATGGCTGCAGTCACCATCTGCAGTGATTTTGGAGCCTCCCCAAATAATGCAAAACTAGTCAGGTTGTAATGGAATGTACTTGAGTTCTCATTTATATTATCTTTGCTTCTAATTTGTTGCAGATTCCTTATATAAATTTTTTCTTACTCTAATAATATCAATGAATGTTAGAGATCTTATCCCTCTGTTTATATCAAGGAAAGTGAATCTTAGGAAGATTAGGTATATTCATATTCATTAATTTATTCATGCATACATAAATAAATTCATCAACTTTTTGATACACATACCCAACTATGTGCGGGTCACTGTCCCCAGTGCTAAAAAATCCTAACAGAATTCTAAATCTAGAAAGCTGCAGTCCCAGGATTGTGAACAGAGAACCATTATCTAAAGCTTGTGATTTCAAAACAACTTAATGTATTATAAAAAAGAGGTTAAGTTGAAGTTCCAGTTTAGAATTAGTGTTGAAACTGAAGTAGTTTTGGGGACCTAAGAAGAATCTCCCACCAGGCTCTTCTGTTCATGGGATTCTCCAGGAAAGAATACTGCAGTGAGCTGCCATTCCCTTCTTCAGGGGAACTTCCCAATCCAGGGCTTGAGCCTGGATCTTCTGAATTGCAGGCAGATTCTTTAGCATCAGAGCTACCAAGGAAGTCCAAGAAGAATCTCAGTAGCCAGCATAAAACTTGGATGAACTAACTTGAAGCTGTTATGTACTGACCAGCAGAGTACAGTGATTCCTTCCCTGCTCTTGAATTTTTTTATATTGTTAGAGTTTGTGGTGTTTGGGTAGAGTTAAGCTCAAAGTAAAGTTGCTTCAACAAAAGCCAAATGTAGAGGATTTCTTGCCTCTTTTGACACACCGTTATTCCCAAACCATCCATGTCATTACTGGGATCTAGCAATCAACCTCGGAGAAGCAATGGCACCCCACTCCAGTACTGTTGCCTGGAAAATCCCATGGATGGAGGAGCCTGGTAGGCTATAGTCCATGGGGTCACAAAGAGTCAGACACGACTGAGTGACTTCACTTTCACTTTTCACTTTCATGCATTGGAGAAGGAAATGGCAACCCACTCCAGTGTTCTTGCCTGGAGAATCCCAGGGATGGGGGAGCCTGGTGGGCTGCCATCTATGGGGTCTCACAGAGTCGGACATGACTGAAGCAACGCAGCAGCAGCAGCAGCAGCAATCAACCTGACAAATTCACTGAAAGGTAGGAATTCTTTGGACAGAATAGAGTTTCCTTTGAATTCACTTCTCTGATACTATGTAAATTGAGTGCTCCAATGTGGAATTACTATCCTACTGGGAAATTCACTAAGGTTTTTAAATTAAAATCAAATAAATCTTGCATTAAAAAAGGCAATTTCTGTGAATATGATAGCTAAATTAACTCTTATTTCCCAGGTTGAGGAGTTCTAACAACTGCAATGCTGTAATAATGCCTTTGACAGATAAACAATACTATGAAATGAAGCAAGTCGTATTTTTTAAGTATCATAATAACTAATGCTTTAATATAGCACAGATTTTAAAGCATCATAAAAGATATGATGTGATAATATATTTTACTAAATAGTTTAGCAGTGGGAGTAAAACTCAATTAAGGCCAGACTCATTAACACTTAATTTCATTTGGGCCTTTATTGCTTGTAATTGTACAGTTTCTTAACTTTATTCCTCACTCTAACTCTTAATTCTAGTAAGCCTTACATCTATCATGGAAGACAATACTTCTCTGTGAAGCACCGATGGATGAATTTTTCACGTGCGAAAAGACACGCAATTTCTTTTATTGCTGACATCCCCCTGATTTAAGAGAGCATGAGCTGGTAGGGAATCAGATCCTTGTAATTGCGAAGATGCTTCCAAGTGATCTGAGACAATAGAAGGAAAATGCAATTTTGACACATAGTAGTTTCATGTACATGGCATAAATAGCACCTGCAATTTGGAATAGGCAGGCAATACTGGATTTAAGCCAAATTTAGGATTTTTAGACACGTGTAAGTAGTCTGACATTCCTTTGGAACTAGTAATTTCAAAGTTGGAAATTGTACTAGAAAATTAAATATTATGACAGTTATGTTGGTTTTCTCAGGAGAATACATGTTTTAGTCTATTATTTCAGTACTTTTATGAAGAAATATTAGTACTCCAGTATTCCTTATATAAGTAAAAAAAATATTTCAGAATTTTATTAAAATTATTATTGCTAAGTCACTTCAGTCGTGTCCAACTCTGTACAACCCCACAGACGGCAGCCCATCAGGCTCCCCCATCCCTGGGATTCTCCAGGCAAGAACACTGGAGTGGGTTGCCATTTCCTTCTCCAATGCAGGAAAGTGAAAAGTGAAAGTGAAGTCACTTAGTCATGTCTGACTCTTAGCAACCCCATGAACTGTAGCCTACCAGGCTCCTCCATCCATGGGATTCTCCAGGCAAGAGTACTGGAGTGGGGTGCCATTACTGTTATATATTTAGGCATAAAGAATGGGCTTCCCAGGTGGCACTAGTGGTAAACAACCCACCTGCTTGGAAAATCCCAGGGACAGAAGAGCCTGGCGGCCTATGGTTCATAGAGTTGCAAAGAGTCAGACATGAGTGAAGTGACTTAGCACACATGCGCATGAGAAAAGTACAGAGCTTAACATTATGAAAACCCATGTAACAACTGCCAAAAATCTAATATACATTAAAATATTACCATGAAAATCTCAAAATTATTTATAAATAGTTGCTACAGATAAAATTGAGGAGATGATGCTCAGTTTGCACTATTTTCAATCTCATTCTTCCCCTTTCTTCACAAAAGCAACAATTATCTTGAGATTGGTTGCATCTGTGCTGCAATATTTTAGTAGTGTTACTTATAGCCGTAAGTAATATATTGGAGTTTTGTATGTGTATGTTGTGATTATCAAGGACTCTCTGGATAGCAGAAGGCCTCTTTTGAAGTCTTTTATGATACTGTGTCATGATATGCTTATCAATAAATTCTGTAGCTTGCTTCTTCATGATGGTGTTAAGATCTACCAGTTTTGATATGCAAAGATCAAAATAGCAGATACATCACTATATACATATTCTTCTACTTGCTTGCCTTTGCAAATAAAATTTTTTGTGAAAACCATTTCATATAAATGTAAATCAAACTTATTGTTAGTTTTTGCTTTATTATTTTTTCTATTTCCTCCCATCTTCTCCTTTGAAATAGATGTTTTATTCTCACTTTTGTTTGATTTCTTAGAATAAAAAGACATAGCAACTCTGTTATTTTAATGGTTACTCTTAGATTTTTTAAAAAATAAACACAAATTTATTGAATAAGTGTCCTTTATAAGCACATAACAGACTGCTCTTAATTTCCTCTTATTTTTCAAGTTATTACTGTCAATTTCATTATTCTTGTTTAAAATCCCTTAAAATTAGTGGTAGATAATTTTTGGCAGTAAATACTAATTAAGATATTCCAAAACATTTAACTGTGTATTTACTTATTATTGTTTATTCCATATATATCTTTTTTTGAGTGTGGAGTTTTATTTTTTAATTGAAGTTTAATTGTTTTATAGAATTTTGTTGTTTACTGTCAAATATCAACAATAATCATGCATAGGTACATCCATGTCCCCTCCCTCCCAAATCTCCCTTGCATCTCCGTCTCCATCCCACACTTCTAGATCATCATAGAGCCCCTGTTTGAGTTTCCTGAGTCATAGAGCAAATTCCCATTGCCTATATATTTTGCACATGGTATTATAAGTTTCCATGTTACTCTCTCCATACATCTCACTGTCTCTGTCCTCCCCCTCCCCCTATAAGTCTGTTCTCTATGTCTGTTTCTCCACTGCTGCTCTTCAAATACATTAATCAGTACCATATTTCTAGATTCCATATTTATGTGTTAGTGTATAATATTTATATTTCTCTTTCTGACTTACTTCACTCTGTATAATAGGCTCTAGGTTCATCCACCTCATCAGAATTGACTCAAATGTGTTCCTTTTTATGGCTGAGTAATATTCCATTGTATATATATAATGTAGTTTCTTTATCCATTTATCTGTCAATGGATATCTAGGTTGCTTCAACATTCTAACTATTGTAAATAGTGCTGCAATTATATTTTTCTTTTTATTGAACTTGTTTTCCTTGTCGAAGTATTCTTTGTTCCTTTTTTTAAGTGAAAGTGCGTGAAATGTAAACTTTCTGTTTTTATGCTGGAAAATAATTCATTCAACCTTCAGATGTGAATGGTATTTATTCAATTTAGTATTAACATTGTTAATCTTGTATGGATTCCTAGATTGACAACTAACTTCTCTAAATAATTTGAGGATATTATTACTTTGTATTGTTGTTGTTCAGTCACCCAGTCATGTCTGACTCCATGAACTGCAGCATACCAGGCCTCCCTGTCCCTCACCACTTCTTGAAGTTTGCCAAAGTTCATGTCCATTGCATTGATGATGCCATCAAGCCATTTCATCCTCTGACACCCTCTTCTCCTTTTGCCCTGAATCTTTCCCAACATCAGGGACTTTTCCAATGAGTCAGCTATTTTCTCATCAGGTAACTAAAATACTGGAACTTCAGCATCAATCCTTCCAATGAACATTCAGGGTTGATTTGCCTTAAAATTAACTGGTTTGATCTCCTTGTCCAAGGGACTCTCAGGAATCTTCTCCAGCACCACAGTTCAAAGGCATCAATTCTTTGGCCTTCTGCCTTCTTTATAGTCCAGTTCTCACATCCACTTGGAAGACCACAGCCTTGACTATATGGACCTTTGTCGGCAGAGTAATGTCTCTGCTTTTCAACACACTGTCTAGGTTTTTCATAGCTTTTCTGCCAAGAAGAAATCACCTTCTGATGTCATGGCTGTAGTCACTGTCTGCAGTGACTTTAGAGCCCAAGAAGAGGAAATCAGTCACTACTTCCACATTTTCCTCTTTTCTATTTGCCAGGAAGTAAAGGGGCTGGATGCCATGATCTTAGTTTTTATGTAATATTTAGTTTTAAGCTGGCTCTTTCACTCTCCTCCTCCACCCTCATCAAGAGGCTCTTTAATTTGTCTTCGCTTTCTGCCATTAGAATGGTATCATCCACATACCCGAGGTTGTTGATATTTCTCCCATCTATCTTGATTCCAGCTTGTAACTCATCCAGTCTGGCATTCCTCATGATGCTCTCAGCATATAGGTTAAATAAACAGGGTGACAACAGACAACCCTGTTGTACTCCTTTCTCAGTACTGAACCAATCAGTTTTTCCATACAGAGTTCTAACTCTTGCTTCTTGACCCACAAACAGGTTTCTCAGGAGACAGGTAAGATGTCCTGGTATTCCCATCTCTTGAAGAGCTTTCCACAGTTTATTATGATCTACACAGTAAAAGGCTTTAGTGTAGTCAACGAAAGAGAGATTTTTTGTGTGTGAATTTCCTTGCTTTCTCTGTGATCTAGTGAATGTTGGCAATATGATCTCTGTTTCATCTGTCCTTTCTAAACACAGCTTGGACGTCTGAAAGTTCTTGGTTTGTGTAATGCTGAAACCTAGCATGTAAGATTTTAAGCATGACCTTACTAGAATGGGAGATGAGTGAATTGTCTGATGGTTTGAACATTCATTAATACTACCCTTCTTGGGGGATTGGGATGAGGATCTTTTCCAACTGATATTTTCCAGTCCTGAAAAAGACTGTAAAAAAGACTGGGTCTTTCAGTTTTGCTGACATATTGAGTGCAAGGCTTTAATAGCATCATCCTTTTGAGTTTTGAATAGCTCTACTGGAATTCCATCTCATCCACTAGCTTTATTGACAGCAGTGCTTCCTAAGGCCCACTTGACCTCACACTCCAGAATATCTGACCCTGGATGACTGACCACACCATTGTAGTTATCTGGTTCATTAAGATCTTTTTTGTATAGTTTTTCTGTGTAGTCTTTCCATTACTTTGTATACTAATTTCAAATGTTTTGCTGAGACCTCTGCAATTAAAGTTGATTACCAATTCTTTGAAAATAATCTTTTTTTTTTAATCTTATTTTTCCTTTTGGTACTTCTCCAAGACTTTTTCCTCGTCTCTTACATTCTACATTTGGAAGCCCTGCATTTTCACTATAACACAAACACATATAGGCTTATTATTTATATATGTTGTTTGGTTTTCTGTATGCTATTTCATTTCTGAGGACTCATATTTCTTTTTATTTATAAATTCTGGATTTTAAAATTCATGATAGCTTTGAAAATATCCTCTCACCTTTTAACTCTGTTTTCTATCTGGAACTCTTATTATGCATTGAAACTTCTTAATTTTTCTTCAATGTCTCTTAACAGCTTATTTATATTTTCTAAGATCTTATTTATCTGTGCTGTATTTTTAATATTTAACTCTATAACTTCCCAATATATAACTCTTTCTTCAGTTGTTCCTGTTCCACCCACAGAAACACCTTTAAAAAAATACAGTGCCTTTAATTTTCATCTTATAAATTGTGTTTGTTCATCCTATAGTTTTCAAAATGAACTTTTTTTTGTACAAATTACAATATTTTCATATTTCTTTGAACATTTTCAAAGTGCTAAAATTACCCTTAAAATTTCTTTGAACATTTTCAAAGTGCTAAAATTACCCTGAGTGGTTCTATTCTCTGTTGTTCTTAAAGTATGAGTTTTTTCTTTAGATTTCTTTGATTATTCTCTTTCTCTTTTTCTCATAGTTGTTCTGTTCTGGACACTTTTGCTTCTTTTTATTTCAACCCAAGTCACTTGTTTGCTCTGGAAATTCTTTATTGCTTTAAACCACAGAGGGGCTCTGACAGGGCTTCTCCATGTTCATCATGAGCTTTCTGAATGTCATCCATCTTGTATCAGTTTTCAGATCAGTTTGGGTTGCCTTTTTGTATATCTAACAGATAACATGATTTTAGACTTCTATTTAATGTAATAGTTTGGAGTCTCAGCTTTCTCTGGATGTTTCTCTTCTTTCTTGCCATAAAAAAGAGTAGGAAAAGCATTCTTAAATTGGTTCCACAACCAGGCAAGTGTGAGAATTCATGTAACTTTCCAGGTTTTGTTAACTTATATGATTGATTCTGTTTGTTTATAACCTGATGAAATTTCCAGCCTTGAATTCTTTCTATATCATTTATAGGTATTGGTTTCTCTTCCTTTTAAAACCTACTGTATATCTGAATTATTTTGGCATTGCAAGAGAGACTGCTTTTATTAACTTGGTGGACTATAGTGACTGAAGTCTCTGTGAAACCTAAACTCCTTACTGGAAATGTATGTGCTCAGTGGTCTAACTATAATAACTCAGTTTTATTCTTAATTCAAAATACTTCCTCAAAAGTTTACCCTGATTTTTTAAAGTAAAATTTATACATTTTGTGTAGACATCATTAACAAAATAGTCATGAGGCAATGAAAAATAACATGAAGAAATTTGTACTGTGGTATGAAGTTATGATGATATTAGAAAATATCAATAACACCTGGTGTTTGTTTATTCAATATCATTTTTCAAGGATATTCACAGACAAACATTTTAAAAACTTGATATCAAAACAACATTGTGAGATATATAGGCAAGAATAAAGTCAGGGATTTGACATTTAAATATGTGTGCATCTTCATAATGTTAGCACATTCAGGGCTGGTATTCGAGTCCTTTCCAACATATGATTCAAGATTTAATATTTTAATAAATTTTTTAATGCTGCTTAAGTAAAATATCTGATTTTAAAAACTGAAATTCACAATTTTAATATTATCTACAAATATAATACTGATCACTCTCAGGAGGTAAACTGCACATTTATGCAGTAAAAATAAAATTTTTATATCATAGCCACACCTAATTTATGTTCAGGCTCATTTTACAGATTGTACTGCAGATAATCATGTCTCTTATTGTCATCCTAATTAACTGCTTGCTTATCTGGCAGTTCCTTCTGTTAGTTTGTACCCTTTGCATTGTCAACTTTCAGGTGTAATTGTTCACACTTTTTTTTTGGCTTAAAGCTCACCGGATAAGAGGAAAGAAGATTCAGTTCAATTCAGTTCAGTACATTTCAGTTCAATCGCTCAGTCGTGTCCGTCTCTTTGCAACCCCATGAATCACAGCATGCCAGGCCTCCCTGTCCATCACCAGCTCCCGGAGGTCACTCAAACTCACGTCCATCGAGTCAGTGATGCCATCCAGCCATCTCATCCTCTGTCATCCCTTTCTCCTCCTGCCCCCCAATCCCTCCCAGCATCAGAGTCTTTTCCAATGAGTCAACTCTTCACATGAGGTGGAAAGAAGATTAGCCTTCTGTTTTGTATCAGTTGGAAAATAAAGTTGATTCTCAGGGAATATTGGTGAATATAGAGTTACTTATTGAAACTAGGAAGTTTCCAATTCCATGTTTTGACATTTAAAATGTTTGAAAGGGATTAGAGATTAAGTATAAATATAAGTAAACAACACATTCAAGTTTTTCATTATTTTAAATAAATAAATTGGTCTTATCACCATTTTGTCACAGATCACAGTAATTAACTGGAATATAATCATCCACTCTCACAAGCTAGAATAAAAAATAAAGTTTTTTTAATTGCAATCTGAGTAGCAATATTTACCAGAATGGTAACAATGATATCAAACAGTTTGGCTTTGATATGTTAATTATTCATCATATTACATCATTATTACTTTCGCTTTCAAAATCTACTTGATCTACTTGGTATATCTACTTATAATGCAGATTCGTACACATCACCTCAAAATTATCACAGAGAATTTGGAGAGGTTTGGCCCTGGAATATTTCTCATTTGAGATTCATTGTTCTACTGAATTCAGAGTCAAAAATATTAGATTCAATTAATTTTTATTACATTGCCCTCCAAAATTCAATATTTAAATTGTTCTGGCCCTTCTGTGCCAATTAGGTTTTTTGTTTTTTTTTTCAAATCGAGCAATTTGAAATAAACTAAAAATATTTTTAAAAAAATAATTGCATTACCCTAGTGTCTTTAGTACAAAGGAATAATGTCCATTCATACAAGTATCATAGTGACAGCAGGTGTGCATTTTTAGGATATAGCATGCATTGTGTCTGTTTGTATATTGCCTCATATAATTTTCAACAACTCTATAAATAAGAAATTATTACCTTAATTTATATTTGATGACACTAAGCCTTAGAAATGGAATAAATGTTTGATTCTTGGAGAAAAACTCCAAGGTTTTTCTCTTCACTGTTGAGCTTTATTACACATTATACATGTTCCCAGGTACTGACTGGAAAGAACAGTTGTCTAAATCCATCTTGAGTATTAGAGTCATCCAGGGTAAGTTTGCTGCCCTCAGATAACATGTATCAGTTATAAGATGAAGGAAGATTTATTCATATAAAAATTACCTCAAAAATCTAATAAACAATGAAACTGAACAAATAACTTGAATGTTATTTCATCTAATTAATCATTAAATGTGGGCATGGGCTTATATTTTGAAATATTAATTTACTGACGATTTCTATCATTCCTAAATTGTTTTATTTAAAATAATGAAAAGTATTTTGGTCATTTTATAAATTCTGGATCCCCAAGAAAATTAGAAGGTCAATGGGATGAAAATACTAATTAGAAATGTAATATATATTGTAATTCTAAACTCTCATAATTGTACATAAAGTTTTGTTAATTATAGAAGTTCCCTCCTATGCTTAGTGAAGTTGATTAGAATCACTTGTAAACATGAGAATGCTCATACAATCTAATGAAAGTAAGTAGGGTATTTTAATTATTCACACCTGTAAACATTTGAGACCAACATTCTAGGGATTCTTTTTTCATGTGTAGAAACATCAAACTTGTGTTGAGTTTGATATTTCAAACTCTTTGACACTTCAAACTCAAAGAGTCTTCCAAGCTTTTTTCTTTATGAAACGTAAAAATAAGTATTTCCCAATAATTCTGTGAAAAACATTTTCCTATTTGATTTCTTTTTCTCTGTCACTTATCCATCCCTTCCACTTGCCACTTTGCCATTAATGTTATCTTTTGACAACTATGTTTTGATTTTTTAAGCCACTAATAATATACCATTTGCTATAGAAGAATCTGCAATATTTTGACACAGCATATGCCATCATTCAGAAATTGTGTTCAAACTTAATTTTAAATCTCTTTGATAGCCATTTACATTCACTGTGCTACAAATCCAATTCTAGATCCCTCCAGACGGGGTCCATACACCAGCATCCCTGGCACACAGAGAGCTTGATGAACATTCAGAAAATCAGCACTGCTCAGAATCTCCCACACTTCAGCATCTCCCCAGGTGATTTCCTTGAAAAGTTCTAGTAGACAAAAAGTCTCAAAATGTTACGGAGGGTGTTCTTTCCACTTGAAGGGAAGGGCTCTCTTAGGGATCACTTTAAGGAAAAGAAACTCATTTGAACTAGCTAAGAACTTGTTGAAAAGATACAGAATCTTCATAAGATCCAATGCCAAAATTACAGCTGCATCTGACTGACTTGAACTACCTGTCTGCTTTTGAGCCCTAGAAGCTCAGGCTGATTGGTTTCCCAGTTACTACTCTTGGCATTTTTTTCTTTCTTCTTCTGCAATCTAAATTTTCTTTTGTTTTCAAAAAAATAGCCTTTCAATGTATAGATATATGCTTCTCCTCATTCCCTATTCTTCAAATATAACTTCTCTGACTCTTGTCCTAAATCCTAATTCTTAGGAAAAAGAATCAATTAGATCCATTTGAGGGCCAATATCCATCCCTGTCTAATCAATTACAGCAGGGTGCTAGGAGGGGTCATGGTCACTTCAAATTAACATGAGGGGAAAATCCAGAATGCTATAAAGAACTGAAGGTAATAATTAATTCACTCAGAAGGTAGTGTGACCTGGACACAGTCCCATCTGCCAGTGCTCAGCCCCAAACTATTGCAGCATTTTTAAAACATCATCATTTTCCCCCAAACATCATCAGGCCCACAGGTGGAGCATCTCTATCAAGGGAAGCCAGCTTCAGTCTCCAGGTTCAGGGATATTATATTGGGCTGACCACATAATATAGTAATAGAAATGCAGTTCAGTTCAGTTCAGTCACTCAGTCGAATGGACTCTTTGTGACCCCATGGACTGCAGAACACCAGGCTTTCCTGTCCATTATCAACTTCCAGAGCTTACTCAAACTCATGTCCATAGAGTCAGTGATGCCATCCAACCATCTCATCCTCTGTTGTCCCCTTCTCCTCCTGCCTTTAACCTTTCCCTGCATCAAGGTCTTTTCAAATGAGTCAGTTCTTCGCATCAGGTGGCCCAAGTATTGGAGTTTCAGCTTCAGCATCTGTCCTTCCAATGAATATTCAGGACTGATTTCCTTTAAGATGGACTGGTTGGATCTCTTTGCAGTCCAAGGGACTCTCAAGAGGCTTCTCCAACACCACAGTTCAAAAGCATCTATTCTTCAGTGCTCAGCTTTCTTTATAGTCCAAATCTCACATCCATACATGACTACTGGAAAAGCCATAGCTCTGGCTGTTGGCAAAGTAATGTCTCTGCTTTCTAATATGCTGTCTAGGTAGGTCATAACTCTTCTTACAAGGAGCAAGTGTCTTTTAATTTCATGGCTGCAGTCACGATCTGCAGTGATTCTGGAGCCAAAAAAATGAAGTCTATCACTGTTTCCACTGTTTCCCCATCTATTTTCCAGTGATGGGACCAGATGCTATGATCTTAGTTTTCTGAATGTTGAGCTTTAAGCCAACTTTTTAACTCTCCTCTTTCACTTTCATCAGAAGGCTCTTTAGTTCTTCTTCTCTTTCTGTCATAAAGGTGGTTTCATCTGCATATCTGAGGCTATTGATATTTCTCCTGGCAATCTTGATTCCAGCTAGTGCTTCATCCAGACCAGCATTTTGCATAATGTACTCTGCATATAAGTTAAATAAACAGGGTGACAGTATACAGCCTTGATGTACTCCTTTCCCAATTTGGAACCAGTCTGTCGTTCCATGTCTGGTTCTTACTGTTGCTTCTTGACCTGCATACAGATTTGTCAGGAGGCAGGTTAGGTGGTCTGGTATTCTTATTTCTTGAGAATTTTCCATATTTTGTTGTGATCCACATGGTTAAAGGGTTTGGCATAGTCAATAAAGTAGAAATAGATGTTTTAATGAAACTTTTATGGTTTTTCGATGATCCAATGGATGTTGACAATTTGTCTCTGATTCCTCTGCCTTTTCTAAATCCAGGATGAACATCTGGAATTTTAACGGTTCACCTACTGTTGAAGCCTGGCTTGGAGAATACTTCATTGGCATGTGAGATCAGTGCAATTGTGTGGTAGTTTGAGGATTCATTGGCATTGCCTTTCTTTGGGATTGGAATGAAAGTTGACCTTTTCCAGTCCTGTGGCCACTGCTGAATTTTCCAAATAAGACTCCAAAAATAAGGCCGCATGCATCATCAGTTTGAATGTCTACACAAAATAAGTACTGAGAATCTGGTGAAGGTCACCCCATTGCTCTGAATACATGTGCCAACATTATTAATCAACAACAAAGAACATTCTCTAGGTCACAGTCCTGCCTGGGGGTTGAGAGGGATCAAACCTGTTTGTAGATTCCTCTGGAGCCATCCAAAGATGGACGAATCAGATTTGCTGTGTTAACTCTTTCCTCACAATGACATTATCAATAAGACCTTTTCATATACATGTATTACTCTCTAAAAATATTTTTTCGCTCCATAAAAGTTACTATCATCTGATATTACTTGTGTTTCTTAATGGTCTTCTCCCAGCTAAAGGTCTAAAGGAGTAGGGGTTTGTTTCTCTCTCTCTCTTTCCCTCTCTTATTTTTTGGATCCCTAGAACTCTCAAAGTACATAAAATGAAAGTGTTAGTCACTCAGTGTGTTGGACACTTTGTGACCCCATGGACTGCAGCCCGCCAGGATCCTCTGTCTTTTGGACTTCCTAGCTCATGTAAAGAGTTGACTCATTGGAAAAGACTCTGATGCTGGGAGGGATTTGGGGGCAGGAAGAGAAGGGGACGACAGAGGATGAGATGGCTGGATGGCATCACCAACTCAATGAACATAAGTTTGAGTGAACTCCGGGAGTTGGTGATGGACAGGGAGGCCTGGTGTGCTGTGATTCATGGGGTTGCAAAGAGTTGGACACGATTGAGTGATTGAACTGAACTGAACTGAAGGCAAGAATATCGGAGTAGATAGCCATTCCCTCTCCAGGGGATCTTCCTGACCGAGGGATTGAACTCAGATCTTCTGCATTGCAGGAAGATTGTTTACCATCTGAGGTACCAGGAAAACCCAGAAGTACACAGATGCTCAATAAACATTTGTTGAATGAGTTAATGAACATAGCATTTTTATACCCTTCAAACTGTTTTGTCTTTTCTCTATTAGATATAATTGATAAAAGTGTAATACTGATATATTGAAAGCATACAGTGTCATTTGAATCACATGTACATTGTGAAAAGATTCCCCTCATCAAGTTAATTAGCACATTCATGACCTCATATATCCTTTCTTTTTAAATTATACAATACAGTGTCATCAACTAAACTCACTATGTTATACATTAGATCCTCACACTTATTCTTCTTAAAACTGAAAATCTGTACCGTTTTTACTAACCTTTTCTTATTTCCCCCAGCTCCCAGCCCCTGGCAACCACTTTCCTTTGTGACTTCATTCTTTCTGGCTTTGCTGGTGGCTCAGAGGGTAAAGCATCTGCCTACAATGCAGGAGACCCGGATTTGATTCCTGGGTTGGGAAGATCCCCTGGAGAAGGAAATGGCAACCCACTCCCGTACTCTTGCCTGGAAAATCCCATGGACGAAGGAGCCTGGTAGGCTAGAGTCCATGGGGTCGCAGAGAGTCGGACACGACTGAGCTACTTCACTTCACTTCATGAATTCAGCACAGTTTTTTGTTTGTTTTTAGGATTTCACATTTAAGTGATACTTTGCAGTATTTGTCTTTCTGTCTGGCTTATTTCACTTAGTGTAATACTCTCCTTTTCATCCATGTTGCCATAATTGACAGGATTTTTTCTAAGTCTCAATAATGTTCTGTGTGTGTGTATCACATTTTCTTTTTCATCTGTTGATAGGTTGTTTTCATACTTTGACTACTGTGAATAATGCTGTTATAATATGAATGTGGGTGTACAGGTATCGCTTCAAGATAATGGTTTCCTTTTCTTTGGTTATATACCCAGAAGTGGGATTGCTCAATAATATGGTGATTCTATTATTAATATCTCGAAGAACCTCCTTACAGTTTTTCCATAGTGGCTGTGCCAGTTTCCATTCACGCTGACAGTGCATGAATGTTCCCCTTTCTTCATCTCCTCACCAATGTTTGTTATCTCTTATCTTTTTAATGAGGATCCTTTAAAAGGTGTGAGGTTTGTGGTTTCAATTTGCATACCCCTGTTTGTTGGTTAGTAATGCTGATCCCCTTTTTATGGGCTTGCTGATCATTTGTAAGTCATCTTTTGAAAAATGTCTATTAAGATCCTTTGGCTATTTTTAATTTGGGTTGCTTCTTTGCTATTGAGTTCTAGCATTTATGTTTCTGAAGTTATTCTCATAAAATATATAATTTTAAAATACTTTCTCTCATTCAGTAAGCTTTTTTTTAAAACTCTGTTGGCTTTTTCCCTTGCTGTGCTAAAGTTTTCAGTTAAATGTAATCCTACTTTTTAATTTTCATTTTTCTTGTTTATGCTTATGGGGTCATATCCAAGGAATTGTTTTCAAGGCAATATAAAGAAGCTTTTCCCTTGTTTTCTTCTAGTCATTTTATAGTTTCAGGTCTTATGTTTAAGTCTTCAATCCATTTGAGTTGATTTTTGTATATGGTAGAAAGTGGGGTACACTTTCACTTTTTTGTATGTAGATATCCAGCGGTACCAACATCACTTACTAAAGAGAATATCCTTTCCCCATTGTGTCACTCTGGTCAAATTTAAGTTCACTGTATATATGTGGGACTTAATTCTGATGTCTCTGTTCTGGTATATATGTCTGTCCTTATGCCAGTACCATACTATTTTAATCACTTTAGTTTTGAAATATCTTTTGAAATTAGAACATGTGATGCTTCCAGTTTTGCTCTTCTTCTCAAAAAAGTATTGGCTGTTCTAGGTCTTTTGTGGTTCCATATGAATTTAAGGATATTTAAAATATTTCTATGAAGCATTTATTTTGGATTTTGATGGGGATAGCATTGAATCTGTAGATTACTTTAGGTAGTATAGACACTTTAGCAAAATTAATTCTTCAAATCCAAGAACAAAAAATGCCTTGTGATTAGCTTTCAATACCATCAGAAACTTCCACTAAAAGTCATGACCAATCCTTAAAAGTATATTAAATTTCATACTGTTACTGTATTTAGAATATATCTATATCCACACACTCAGTAGAATTTAAAAAATGCCATATTCTTTATTCTTTTAATGAGCTAAAATAAAAATCTAACCCTAAATCTGAGTTCATTCCTTAAAGTCCAATTATTTGTCAATATTAGTTTTATTCTCCCAATCTAAAGCAAAGTAACTGAAATTTCACTAGACTTGGACAGTACCACATAAGCTTTCAGGCTAGAAACATGTCTGTCTGTGTTCAAATCATGTAAGAAGAGGTGGCAAGAATACACAAAAAACTTTTGATAGTTTGCTGCTAATTTCCATATGTTTCTTCTTTCTTATTCCAAAGATGATATTCAGGGTCTAGTCCATAAAATTTTTGCAGGAATAAAACTATCTCTCTTTTGCTTGCTTTGTAAATGAATAAAATCCTCTCTCAAAATATAAGTAAAGATAGCATCCTAATTGTTAAAGTCAAGATGAGATCAAATTTTAGAAATTAAATCAGTAGGCTGCAAAAGGTGATCCTTTCAAGTTCAGAAGATATAATAGAATATCTTTTTACATTTGTTTGCATTTCAGTCTTTAATTTCTATTTTTGTGTGTATTGTATAATTTTCATGCAACTCATAATACTAAGTGCTATAATCCATGGGGTCTTAAAGAGTTGGATATGACTGAGTGACTGAACTGAACTGAACTGAACCACTTACTTGTGTGATCTTGAGCAAACAATATAGCATTTCTTTGCCTTAGCTCCTCTGGTTCTAAAATAGGATCAATGCTAATCTAATACAATATGCTTGTGACCATTAGGTGTTTCCATGCGTACAATGCATAGTAAATGTCAGTGTCTGTGGGGTTTTTTTGTCAGTCCAGAGGTTACTAACAAGAAAACAATTTCTCAGCTTGTATGGCTATTCATAATTTGGCAACTTGCTACCACTGCATTGATTTTCATGCATGGGTATCACTGTCAACCCGAGGACCTGATTATTTTGTTTCCCTTAATGAATCATCAATTCTTGCAAGTTCTGTGTGTTGCTGCCACTAAATGATATACAGATCTTAGCTATTCTGAATTCTTCAACTTCTGTCTCCTTCCTCAATTTGGTAAAAGGCTTCCTTTCTCTCACCTTGCTCCCCAAAGCATTTCTCTTTCTCCCACCCAGACACATGTCTTCACTTTTGCTGAGTCTCCAAGTTTTGAAAGGCTTCTGACACTCTGCAATTCCTCCTACAAAACATCCTGAGGCACGGCATTTCAAAGGACCTGCTTAGAATATCACTGCTTTGAACAGGAATGAAGGGGAAATACAGAGAAAAAGACAAATTGATATCTCAAAAATGATTCTGCCATGTTGAGATGCTCAGTTTATGCTTTCCCTATTTTTAGTGTAATTTTAGCAATCAGTAGCTGAGTTGCAGCCATATTTTAATATAATTCACCTCATACTATTATGAGATAATTTCCTACATTCAATTATTTTAGTGTTAAAAATAAACTAAGCATAGCAAAAGAGGATCTTTAAGGTCATTAATGAACTAATGGGTAAGATTATATTATAGAGATATAAGAACATAAAGTACACAGGAGTAAGAGTTACAGAGTCAGACAGATGTAGAATTGAATGCCGGTTCTGCCACTTACTAGCCACTTACTAACTTCTGATCTTTGGAAAATGAATTTCCTTACTTCTAAAATGGGATAAGGCAAATCGATATAGACTGCAGATTAGTGACCACAAGGGTTTATGGGTAGGAGGAGAAATTGACCCCAAAGCAGAAGAAGAGAACTTTAGGGGGTGAAGAAAATATTCTATAATTGATTGGGGTGATTTAACAAAACTCTTAAACCAGATGCCTAAAAAGAGTAAATGTTACTAGATGCAAGTTTAATTTTAAAGAAATGGAATAATGATATATTTTTTAGGGAAGTATCTGACTCTGAGTGATCACTTAGTATTAATTTGTGCTATTACTACTTAGGATTCTCATAAGAAATTATATTCATCTTAGATATTTTTAAGTTTTGTTAAAACACGCCAAGTATATCAGTATAGGAAATTAGGAGAGAATAACATTCTCTCTCAAATTTATGCATATGGAGAACTGAATAGAATAACATGTATTGAGAGTGGATCAAAGCTGGAAGTGAAAAACGAGAAACAGAACAGTTAAATCATTCTGTGCTTTCTCTCTTCAGCTATATGAATGATTTGTAGTTTATCACTGGATGTCTGGTAAATGGGTCTTTCTGCCACCATACAATGGTTTCTTTTGATTGTCTGAGATAAGTTGCCTTCTAGCTTAGGGCAAGAAATCCAGAGCTTCCTTTTAAAATGATTACAAAAGAAAAAAGGATGAGATACTAATATTGCACTAAGTTACTTATTCAGAACTTAACTGAAGTGTATAAGTGTTATGGAATATATCTTCAATACTTGTATTATTCTAGGGATTTTGATAACTTTCTCTAAAATTAGTGTGTTTATTTGGGGATTTGTTCAGTTTAACAGAGACTTTAAAGAATTTACAACCCCTTTCAGTAAGAATTCACATCACTTTTTATATAGCTCGAGACCTTTTGCTGGCTAATAACCAATTACATAGTTGGTTTATGAGTAGGGAAATAAGCAAGCCAGACACTTTTGGGCTCATCCAAACAGTTCCTGAACTGGGCATCGGCTATCTGTTTATTCATAATTATTTGGAAACTCTAGTTCTCTTGGGAATAGTTGAACAGGAGCAAATAAATACTTAAACGGAGGTGTGCTTAATTATCACTCTCTTTGAATTTCAGCTCTGTTAAATCATACATCATACATCTATGACCTTAGATATATGTCTATATCATCTTGGACAAGCTACTTAACAATTCTGAACTTCAATTTCCTCTCTGCAATATTGGAGGAATTACTGTACCTTGTTTTAGTGTTGTGAGGATTAAATCTTATATATCAAGTACAGTGTTCAACAAGATGCCTAAGAGTTAAGAACTCAGTCAGTGTTAAAGAATTTTTTTTTTATTTAAATAATTTGACAAGGTGAGGGAAAGCAGATCTAGCTTCCAAATTTTGAAGGAAAGTAAACTTGATACATGAATACTACTTTCCAAATAACATTTGTTTTCTCCTTCTCTTCCTAAATACTTCTTTTCCTTTTCATCTCACTGGGGTGAGAAGTTTGTGTCATTAAAATGAGTGGCTTTGTGGGGAGAAAATATACTCAGGGCAGCAATAAGTAACATTTATGGAATTCTTATTCACACCAGCCCTCTTTAAGCAATTTTTGTGTACTTAATAAATTAATCCTCACAACTTTAAGAATCTAAGTACTGCCATTATGTCCCTTTCAAAGATGAGGAGACTGAGGCTTTACATAAGTGGGTATTTTGTTCAGATTACACAAGCATAATATGACTCAAAGAGTCTCTGTTTTTAGAAATGGCTTCTGGAAATAGAAATTCAAAATTAAGTGTATATGTATAGTTATCCCAAGCTTCTTTGGGATATTATTAAAAATAACATCCCAAGCTTCCTTCCTCTGCTGTTTTTCTTTTTCTATTTGTGAAATTCTTATTATATTCCATAGACAGATAGTTCCCATATATTACCTCATCTGATAGGCATGGATAAATTATATCAGAACTATCCCATTCACAGATAAGAAAACTGAAATATGCCCAGGCTTATTAAGAGACGGTATCAGGAGGAACTTCCTTGGTGGTTCAGTGGCTAGTACTCTGCACTCCCAAAGCTGGAGGCCCAGGTTCAATCCCTGATCAGGGAACTGAATCCCACATGCTGCAGCTAAGATCCTATGTGCTGTGATGAAGACCCAGTGCAGCCAAATTAAAAAAAATAATAATAAAAAGAAAAACAATTATTTTTATAAAAAGATAGTATCAGAATTCCTATAACATCTCCCTGCTTGCTGATGTTACCTGGTGCATAAGTGAAGGATGAGATTGAAATGCTGTTCACTGTTCTTACATGACATGACATTGGAGTACAATGGAGAAAACATTGCCAAATTCATTAATTCATGGGGAACAAAAGAGCATAGTAAGATGCTGGTTAAACTGGTGGTGGTGGTTTAGTCGATAACTTGTGTCCAACTCTTGAGACCCCATAGACTATAGACTGAAATTAAAAGATGCTTGCTCCTTGGAAGAAAAGCTATGCCAACCCTGCTACTGCTCCTAAGTCACTTCAGTCGTGTCCAACTCTGTGCAACCCCATAGATGGCAGCCTACCAGGCTCCCCCGTCCCTGGGATTCTCCAGGCAAGAACACTGGAGTGGGTTGCCATTTCCTTCTCCAATGCATGAAAGTGAAAAGTGAAAGTGAAGTCACTCAGTCGTGTCTGACTCTTCACGACCTCATGGACTGCAGCCTACCAGGCTCCTCCACCCATGGGATTTTTCAGGCAAGAGTACTGGAGTGGGGTGCCATTGCGTTCTCCGCTGCCAACCCTAGACAGTGTATTACAAAGCAGACATACATTACTTTGCCGACAAAGGTCTGTATAGTTGAAGCTATGGTTTTTCCAGTAGTCATGTACCATGTGTGAGAGCTGGACAATAAAAAAGGCTGAACACTGAAGAACTGATGCTTTCAAACTGTGGTGCTGGAGAAGACTCCTGAGAGTTCCTTGGACAGCAAGGAGATCAAACCAGTAAATCCTAAAGGAAATTAACCCTGAATATTCATTGGAAGTACTGATGCTGAAGCTGAATCTCCAATACTCTGGCCACCTGATGCAAATTGCCAACTCATTGGAAAAGACCCTGATGCTGGGAAAGATTGGGGGCAGGAGAAGTGGGTGACACAAGTTGAGATGGTTGGATGGTATCACGGACTCAATGGACATGAATTTGAACAAACTCCAGGAGATGAAGGACAGAAAAGCCTGGCATGATGCAGTCCATGGGGTCGCAAAGAGTCGGACATGACCAAGCAACTGAATAACACAATAGCTCCCCTGTCCATGGGATTTCCCAGACAAGAATACTGTAATGGGTTGCCATTCGCTTTTCCATGGGATCTTAATCCAGGGATTGAACCCACATCTCTGGCATTGCAAGCGAATTCTTTATCCCTGAGCCACCACAGAAGCCCGGTTAAATTGGTAGCTACTATAATTATTATTATAATTCTTATGCTTACTAATTTCTAGGCCTGAAAACAATTACTTTTCCATCAAAATGCACCACTAGAGAAGCAGATTTAAGTGTCTGGTTTCATGTCTCTGCACAATGTCACCTGTTTCTATCTCTGACTTTACCTTCCTTTTCTATTAGATTGGATTCAAATATTGCTACAGGGAGATAGATTCTCAGTGGCTTATTATCTTCCCTTTCTCCAATGCCCTTAAGGGTGCTGTGGAACAAGCCCTGCCACCTCCTCATCACCTCCACAGGCCATCTGTGATTAGGAAGTACAGCACATTCACATGCAACCTGCAGCACACACATCCGCACACAAACACACACTTGTGCATGCATTTGCTATTCTTTTTTTTTTTCAACTGGGCAAGATAACATAAAGAAACTTTACTTCTAAAAATGACTGCAGATTTCACTTTTATCATAAAAATGAAAGAAGAGATGTCTGATAAAACGTCTCCCTGTTTCCTTGGATTTTCTGTCATTTTCACCTTGACCTAAATTCTATAATCCTTTACCACTTGACTCATCCCTGTTGATATACTGTCTAGTAGATAATTCCCTCAAAAGTGTCAAAAATATCTAGTGCTTAGTGTTTTATTTCCTTGTTCTTGTCAAGAAAAACAAAGGTCACTCTTACTTACCACCAGATCTTGTAACTCACATTTTATAGTCTGAAGCTTTATCAAATTTAGATTTCATTTTAGAGTTTTTACTACTGAGCTTAATAATTGCATTTAACATACTTAAAAGGTATTCCTTGTTTGTAAATGTCACATAATATCAATAGGCTTTCTGTTATAAAATATTAAAAAAGAAATAATTAAATCCTCATATTTCTTACCCAATTCACTTTCCTAGGCTTGTCATTATAGTCTTCTAAATTTCTTATTTTAATCCTTTAAAAACAATTTAATTGTATTTGACAATCAAATATGCTTGCACCACTTTAAATTTATTTGCAAAATTTAGATAAAATCTATTAATTGTATATTAAGAAACATATACACTCTTCATAAAAACTCATTAATTAATATTGTCTCAAGTTTCACCTTTTTATTTTCTTTTTGGGTAGTTACCTTACTTGTGGTCATTGCAGTTTTCTGGCTAAATGTGTTTCATATGACGCGAGAATCTGTGATATAACTTTTTCTTGCCCCTTGGCCCAGTTATCCACAGGTCAGGTTTTCACTTAGAAAAAATTTTACTCTTTAGCAATTCTTGTTCTGCTCTATCCTTGAGATGGATGTGGAAACTATTTCACACATGTTTATTCTTCATGGAATCTCCCAGACCTTATGTGAACCCCATAAAAACTTTAAATGGTTGGCAATTATAATTTTTATTACTAAAAATATCAGTGAAATTGTTGTGACTCTAGAATCCTAAAGCAGTTTATCCTTTACTGTATGTGTGTGTGTGTGTGTGTGTGTGAATGTGTGTGTGTTCAGTTGCTAAATCAGGTCCAACTCTTTACAACATCATAGACTGCAGTATGCCAGGCTTCCCTGTCCTTCACTATCTCCCAGAGTTTGCTCAAATTCATATTCATTGAGTCCTTTACTAGAGAGTTACTAGTTAGTGTAATGTTTCTGATAAAAATATTTTTAAAATTGTCCATATGTTAATATGAGCAGACTATAAAATGGCAGTGCCTTTTCCTTATGTCTCTTAATTTGAGGCACTTAAAGCAACTAAATGACAGGGTCGTTGAAATAGCTTATTGTTATTGCAATCTAACCCCAGAACTTATTTGGTTAGAAAATTTTGTTTCTATTTTGGGGAGTGTTTCATAGCAAATGCTCAATAAATCTCAGTTGTAATTTTTATCATGGCAGAAGGAATATGGCAAAATTCCATGATGGTGGGCAACATATGGAACTTCCAAACATTTTTTTGTGCTAACCAGATTATGGTTAGTATCTTTATCTACCAACAGAAAGGCAATGATTCATAATAAAGAATCAATCTTCACCTTACATAACTGGAATTGTTGAATAGGTAATCTGGATAATCACTTCCCTCTCTTTTCATCAGAGGTAGAAGCTGATCTGAGTACTGTGTTAGACTCATTGGTCAAGTTCTCCCCAAATCATATCACCTTACCACATATATGTTCTAGAACTTTTGAAAAAGTGTCTAGCAAGATAGTGAGTTGGTATAAATCAGTAGAGACAAGAAGTGTGTCAGCAAGAAGTTATACAGGTGTTTTCTATTTTGAACATATGTGTAGGGGTTTTACACTGTCAGTGTTTTCACTGAAGATTAGGTTAGAGAGACTGCAATTTATACCAGGAATTGTACATGTTATTGGAAAGATGTAAGATGCTTCATACACTTTGTGAAACTTGGCCAGACACATTTTATCTCAGGATGCTAGAAATGATTATGATTTTCTGAATTTGCCTTTTGTGTAAAATGCAAAATGAAGTTCATTTCCCTGCTATCTACAAGATACTGATAGATACAATTTGCCTTTCTAAACTGGGTATAAATTAACAAGCGCTCTCTTTTTAAGATGTATTACTTATTTAATATAGGCTCTTAAGTTGTATGACTTAGTGATTTTCTGTGGTGGGCAAAGCAAAGGGTCAGCAAACATCTATGCCTCTATTCACAAGCAAACGTGTAAAGGCAAAATGCAAATAATTAGTCTTAAATTGATGTATTTCTTAGCCTGAATGTAAACAAAAGTAATATTCTTCCATCAACATTTTTATCAAGATATATATAATGTGAAGCAGAATTTAAAATTTAACAAACCTAACATATTTTAATAATTCTCTATGAATTTCTTAATAAAATAAAAAAAAACAATTTACTGAACATAGAACTCCAAAATTCTCCATTCCTATTAGTTACACAAATTTTGAAGGCAGTATTAAATAAAATACATAATGTCAAGAAAATAGTCTGATATTCAGTTTTGCCAAGAGCTATAAATTAATGCTACAGAAAGATAGGCTTCTTTTTTTCCCCCTTAGGTAAGAAAAGTAGGCCAGTGAGAAGATGTGAAAAACACGAACAAGGAAAACAAAACTTGAATATCTGACATATTTGGGACAAGGTATTCTTGATGGATCACTGTCTTGGCTTGCTTGCTGACCCACATAGTACCTAATATCAATCAGAGATAAAGTCATCTGACTACAAGCCCACTTACAAGCACTTCTCGAAGCTCTCTGGCAATGGTTAGGAAAGCTTTGATTTATTCACTCAGCATTATAGTCTATTCTATCATTCTTTCCCTGTTCAAATCATGTATTTGGTGTTTCCACAAATACGAATTTAAATTGCAAATAGGGACTTGAAAGTACTGGCCTGGATATGAGTATATATTCTACATAGATCCAATCCACTGGCAAAAATTACAGTTTTGACAGGAATTCAGCATAAATATACCATAAATATAGATCTACATTAAGACATTCTGATACAAGACAGATCTTTATTCACCTGATGCCAGCTAAACCTGTGAGATAATGAAACTGCTCACCCAACAGAGCATTTCAACATATTTGACCATTTAGTTTTAGCCAAATAATTGGAAAAATGTTTATATTCATGTGGGAAATTTGATATCATTTGAATATATTCTATATTATAGTCAATTCTGAACATTGTCAAGGCTGTGTGGTACAAAAAGGTTCAGATAAAAATTTTAAAATATAAATGAATTACTAGATGTTTCATCTGCATAAATCTAAGAATGCTTATATTTATAAGTATTTGGTCAATAGTTCTATTTTTAAATTTTCATGTAGCTATTTAATGTTAACTACTGAAACTGTAATCAAACATTCTATGCTAGGCTCTTTAAAAAGAGAAAATGGATTAAATAATAGTTATTTAGAACTATTTTCATAAAATACTTTTTATTTTAAATTACTTTGTATATTATTTGAAATGTTATAAATGAAGAGTAAGTATTTACCTTTAAATTATATCTTCCTGTAGACAAGTTTTTGTGTATTCATATTACTAGTAAAGATAATCCTGAAGGATGAATCTTTGGTTCCATGTATCATAGTTTCCCTTTAACTTCAATGTGAAAGGCCAACACTGCATCGAAAAGATAAACTTGTTCTATGATTTTATTTGTGATTCTATTTTCTAAATTGTGTTAGATGCAACATAAAACCTCTTACACAAAACATCAAAAGAACTTTAACAATTAAACTTTTAATGAAATAAAGCATTCCCAGAATGAAAACGGGTTGCATTTCCAACAAACTGTCTGTATTTATTTTATCTACAAGAAACATTTGCATCTCTAGATTAAGTAGTTTTGCTAATCAGTTTACATCTCCAAGAAGGCTGCTGTTCCTTAAATATTTATATAGCTTTAATGTTCATCATGCTGGTTTTATTAATTTTAATCCCAAAGCCTATTCTACCTATTACCACTTAATGACTACATCGCTTTTCCTTCTGATCGCCTTTGTTCTTTGTAAAGTATCAAAGAGGGGGGCAGGGACATCAGACTGAAATAAAACAGCTAAATAAAATGATACTCTGATTCACCATGAAGGACTTTTCTTCTTTGACTCACCTGTCTGTTTCAAACAAACTTTCCTGTTTGGGGTTTGTTTTATTTTTCTTAATCCAGAGTCATATGCTTTCTTTTTATCCTAAGAAAACATTTTAAAAAAGCCTTCTGTTTGATGGAGTTGATTTAGACTTTATGTAGCTTGATAAAAGCATATCAAAGTCCTTGAATCATCCTATATCTTCTGACTGATCAGCAAAAGAAAACATTTAAGCCTTTTAGGAGCTTAGTAAGATCATTCAGCCAAAAAAATGTAAGATATCCTGGTAAAACTTACCTAATATTTTATTTTATAAAATATGTTTGTCAAAGAGATTTTTTCAAGTTTTAAGTTATTTTTTCTTTATTTCTAATATCTATCAAGGATGTGGACTATTTTAGAACACAAAATTAGACTTGTGAAATGTAACAAATAACACACAGTTATGATTAGAAGTATATTTCATTTTAGAACATCTAACCATATATGGAATAGTATCTCTAAATATAATTAATATGTTTATCTGTTTAAACTTTTGCCGAAATGGTCACAAAGAAAAGTTTTTACTATATTAATCCATGTGTATATATACTGATGGGATAAAACTCTTTACTATTATATTTTATAAACTGGCTCATTTAATATATTTATATATATTTTAGTGATGTTTCATATACTTATATAAATATAACAATTTTATCTTTCTTTTTCTTTATATTTTAATCTATGATGTGTGATATGTGGCATATATATGACAATTTATATAAAATTTATATTTAAGTACTACTTTAAAATATTTCTTATATTTCTTATTTAACTATGGCAGTGGAGGAACAGTCTGACATGGAAAAAATTGCAAACAGATCAATTTGTACTTTACTTTTTAAATCTTGATTTATTATTCAACTTAGCTGTGCTGTTAGGATTCACTGGGTGACATAGTTATCAGAGTTGTGAGATGTTTGTTTGCTTTCAAACTGATTTATACTCATTGTTCCTTCTATTATTTTAGTTCCTTATAATTGTAGCTATCTTTGTTTGGGGTGGTGGTTCTATTTAGCAGGCAACCAACTCAAAACTGGATGAAAAAACAAATTTATAAATTATATATAAGAAATCTGCCTTAGGTTTAGTATTTAGTCCTAAAACTTCTAGAATATGTATTTAAGTATTTACATTGTCTTTCAGAAATGGGGGGAAAAAAAAAAAACACTGCACACTAATATGTACTATGTTTCTAACATAAACCTTTTAAATAGCTTTTAAATATAAACCTTACATAAATATTTGTATCAGTGCCTGACACATAGTAGATGCTAAAAAATATGATGCACATATAAATAAATCTAACTAAATTCCCTAGTATAAGTTTTCAATTTATCTTGATCAACTAACCACTAAGACAAATTTCAAAGTTTTAATATGGATAGATATGTTGCTAATATTTTCTCTTTCTAGTTATCTTACTAGGATTTCTGTATTGTATTTTTTTTGTACTTAAGTTGTACACCAACCTCAGCCTGTTCAGCTTTCTAGTGTCACAGGGCATTCAGGACCCTTTCTAGTCTTTCCCAAATGAACTTTCTAACCCTTTCTTCCACCATTCCCTGGCCTAGGGCATGAACTCTCCTCTTTCTTACGAGAATAATCAACCAGTGCTTCCTCAAACATATCTAATTTACTTTAAACTTTACATCTTTGTTACCACTGAAGCCATTATGCTCTGGCTTACACAAATCATAAGCATTCTTTAAGCCCCAAAGCTAATCCTTCCACTCCCAGGAAGCCAACCACTGTTTTCTCTTACTTTTCTCTGAATTCCTGCAGGATGCTATGATGCAACCATTCCTTTGTTTGGAGTTGTGATACATGTTTCTCTTTTTCTCTCTAGAGACACAAACCCTGTATTATTGCAGAAACACTACTTCAGTATTTGTATATAAATGTTCAGTACATTTTAGTGAGTCAAGCCAACTGGCTCTGCTGAGTAATTAACTCATAATCCCTCACATCTCTACTTACTGAAGCAGAGTGAGGGACTATCATGTAGATATTGCATAGACACTACAAAGATTTGATCGTGTCATCTGAAGCAGAGCAATCTTTCCCCACTGCGTCAATCATTTCCAGCCCCAATTCCATGCCAAAGAAGAATCCTGAATTTTCTTTTTGTGTCTTCAGAATTCAGGTGGCTGAACTCTACCTGGTCCCAATTAACCTAACGAATGAATATACATCATTATACCAGCACCAAGCCGCAGCCTGCTAGGTTAGTGTAAGATTTTTTTTAAACACATACAAAACAAAATGAAATGCAATTTGCTTTCTCTTTTCAGTTTTACTTTTTTTTTTTTAAAGGCAGATATCACCAATGCAAGTGCTATTCTAGTCTGCATTTTGGAACCAAAAAAATCAAGATTACATTATAAAAATTTTAAAGCACTTCTTATTTTGAAAACTGACAGTCTTAATTTCTTTACAAGGATTTCAAGAGATCAATCATCTATTTTTATATTCTGGAATTCTGCTGTACACAGAGGACCTCATTGCTTGAACTTTCCTTCCCTTTATACATAGACATTTTTATAAAATATTCATAAGAAATTGTTGACTATAGAACTATGGCAATTCTCTTGAGTGATCCTGGGAGTTTTTCAGTCAATGAGCTCCATGCGGCTCTGGCAGCATGAGCCACGCTTCATAAATCAGACTAAAACCATTTTATGCTGCTTTTAAAATTACTGCTATCAACGAAACCCATGAGCCTGAATTACTTAATCTATGCAGATGTTGTTAACTGCATTAATTATTTAATTCTGACAATAAAACAGCAGTTATATTTGCCTTATACGGACGATTCTCGCTGCTAATTCCTGAAAGGACATTTAACCACATGACCACTAGGTGGGAGTAGACAACTTTTTAAGCTTCATAAAGCAAGGGATGAAAATGGCAGCTGCTAAACTTAGATGTAAGGTAATTCTAGGTTACAGTACTGCATTTCTAACCAAAGCTCATGAAATACCTTTTGTTAACTAGTGCAGGTTACATTAAAATTGAATTACTCTCCTGGAGAACCGAATTGATTCAAAGGAAGTTCCTTCTTTATTGCCAGCGGAGTCATCTTTATGATTTCATAAGAAATAAATTATATAGAAACTTTTCCTATATTTCTATTGATATAAAAACCAATTTTACATACCAGTTAGCCACTAGCTTGATGAATTAAGTGGTCCCATTTGAAATAGGATTGTAGTTTTTAATAATCATATTAACTAGAAATTAACAAAAAGGAAATGCATGGATTATTATCCTCTTTAAACCTCTGGTTAATTGATTACTTCTTACACATGTGTTGAATATTAAGCTTCCCCAATCAGACATGTGCATAAAGCAAAATGATTTTTTTTTTTTTTCACCAGGACATAGTGAGCCATAGCAGGTCAATGAAATTATAATTGGTTCTAATTAGCACTCTTCAAGCTGTTAATTTTTTTTTAACCTGCATCTAAATCACACAAAAAGAAAGGTAAAAACTGTCTTAGGAAATCACAAAAGTATCCCAAATACTTGGATCTTTCAATTTGAGTGACATCTCCAAAGCTTAGATTATTTTTTTCTTTTTTTGGTATGTGTTTTTGGTGATTTCTGGGGGGGGGGGGCGGGGGGAGTTCATTAAATTGCAACATTTTTTCCAAGAAAAAGCACATAAGGATGTCATTGTAACAGTCATGCTCTTTTTGTTTTTGTTATTATTTATAGCTACACAGAGAGTGAGGTCATTAACTGGAGGCAAATGTCACATTTTTTATATAAGCTTTCAGCTTTTTTACTTTGCTTTGTTTCAAGGAATATTGGAAATCTGATTCTAGTTCTAGTTGCCACACAAGGTAAACATGAATGAAACTGATTGTGTTCTTTGTGCAATGCAACTTGACATAAAAAATTCAGATATCTACTCCTCTTACACATGTCAAATATAAAAAAAAAAAATACGCACGGTCAGAATGTCTAATAAAAATGAAATCTCTGTGAGTTTTTTCTATGTACTAAGGTTCACCTCTATTTTTAAATGTGAATGCTTCAATGTCAAAACTTTGCAAAATTTCTGAATAGATATGTGAATTGGAGCTGTTCTCTCAGGTTTATTTTCTCTCTAATGCCAATATACTTTTTAGAAATCACTTTTGAATCATCATTTATTTTTATATAATGTGTTTTACTTCATTTCCCATTGCTTCATACAGATTTCATCACAAAATTAGTTTCTAATAATGTCTTCTTTGATTAAGAAATTATTCATAAATTTAATTTTGCTCAATGTTTCTTCCATTTGATTCTTCAACCACAAATTTCCTATTTTAATTTTACATCACAGTTATCATTTTAATAAATTTACACTAAATCTGCAAAATAATTGTATTTGCAACAAATGTTAAATTTTATCATAATGTTATTCTTTTTTCTAAGATTAAGTATCACACATTTAAACTATAGGAAAATGCTTATATAATATATAAAAACCTGCTTTTATGGCAATTGTAGAAACAAATAATATTTGTAGTAACTATTAAATGTGTCTGTTATCCCCTTAACTAACAATAATGTGTTTGTCAAATGATGAGCAAGACAATGTAGTCTTTGTAGTATAAGATACAATATGAGACTTTAGAAAAGTGTTCTAATCAGATTTCTCTGATATTTCACCTAAGAAAGTTGAATTATGTGACATTTTTTAACAGTAAAATTAACACTATGTTTCTTCAATATGTTTTTAAAGTAAACATTTTCAATCATACACATGATATAAAAATACATATATCAGGTTAGACTATCAAATATGATTTCATTTTGGCTTTAAAACCTGATAAATTTATTTCAGAAAAACAAATGTAACATCATAAGACAAGCTAAAAAGAACATATCAGTTCCAAAGCAGATCTGATTTAATTTTCTTGTTTAAATGATCTTGATGATATAATGGCTTGAGAAAATGTTAACCTACAACTAATAAACCTGAATAGAATAACTAGAAAGTGAAAGATTGTTATTAAATGATAATTTTTTTCCTCTTAGCCTTTTCTTATTTTACAAAAATTAAAGTAATTATATTTTCTTGTGAAGTTCTATTTGTGTAAATTTCCAATTTTGACATTTAAATTAACAATTTAAATTAATAAGCTATTTGAGTATTAGTAAGAATTGGATTTGTTTACAATTTCCTAATTATTTTGTTGAAAGAAATTTTGTCAAAAGTCTACATAATTAATTGGTCAGGAGAAATGATATTTTAGATTACTATTTATTATCTTGTGTAAGATCTTTCTTGGTATTAAAATCTTTGATAATAGCATGTTTTTGGCATATATGTAGCATTCTATATTTTCCAGTTGATTTTTATTATTGTTCCTTAGTTGCATATATTAATGAGACAAATAAATATATTTTAACATGGCTGAATTTAACAGAATATATATTTTAATTTCTATATAGATTTTTTGCATTTATATAAAAATTGAGATGTCTTAATAGAAACCCTCTATCCATGTGTTCTAATTCATAGCTCTGTAGTCAATCATAAATACAGCAGAAAACACCAAATTGACCCTGCTGGGGACAATGGAGCCAGGTTACACAGAATTTGGCTCCAGGTTTTGTTATTTTCAAAAATGTCCAGTTAGAAAAACATACTAATCCTGGAGACAGCAAGCCATCTTCAGTTTAAAGATCTAGGGTGGAAGTGCAGCCAAGTAATACATGTATGTAGAAAAGGAAAAAAGAAACTAGAAATGAGAGCTAACTGAATTTTTGCTTTACATTATTTACAAAATTTATTTACACTTTGTTTTCTTGAAATAAAAATTTGTTATTGCCTGGGAACAGATCAAATACTTAAGCCACAGGCGGGAGATTCGGCTCCACCCTTTACCTGCTGTGAAACCATCTGCAATCTCCTTAATCTTCTGAATACCTCAGTTTCTCCATTTATCAAGTGACAAGAGAACACCACCTGCCCTCTATGCCACTTTTTATTTTAATTACAGGAATGTTAGAATTAATGAAATCTGTTTTGCAAAAACACACTGAGCTCTGAGAAAGTGGAGAAGGTAATGTCTTGAGGAAGTATAACATGACGATAGCAAAGAAAATGCCTTTGAACAAAGATACTACAGATACTTGTAATAGGTTATCAGAACTAACAGTATGTATTCAAAGAAAGCAGTATTTTAGAGTATTCAGCTTTTCTGCACACAAACCTGGAGATCTGGGTTTGCCAGTTAATGCTGTCTGAGGATTATACAAATTCAATAACTAAATAGCTTAATTGCTATAAATATTTTTGGCTAAAGCTTAAAATGAATCTATTTATTTTCATTTAAATTGTTAGCAAAATTGTAGGTCATGAAGCGGTAGAATAAACATGGTCTTTTGCATTTGCTATTGGTGGTGGTGGTAGCAGATGTGATATTCTATTTGTCACTTGTGTTTAATGATAATTAAAATGTATAAATTTAGAAACTTGAATATAGCTAAAAGTTGACCTACAAGGATTCTTACTGGGCATTTTGAAAATTAGTAAATTTATACAAAATTAGATCTTTCAAAATGGAGTATATGAACAAAAATGTAGTGCAGCAATAGCTATTGAAATTGACAACTTCAATTAATGAAAACATCAAATATATATAGCCTGAAAGAATATCACATTGGGAAAAGATGCACACATTGGTCTTACCAGCCATTTCATTTTACCTAGCTTAGATATAATCTCAAATTCTCTTCTGTTAAACACACAATAAATAGTAAAAGAGATTGTCTCTAATCTCCAAAATGGAATATGCATATAATGTTAAATAGCTTAAATTTTTAAATAAATGCATATTATGTAGTATATTATATTCTATAGTCACAATAAAAATATCTCACAGAAAAATCTTATTCAGATTACGGAGTTAAGTGTGAATCAAAGTATGGAACATATTATAAAAATCAAAGAGGACCAAGGTGGAATAAAGCTGTGGCTTCGGCATTGGCATAAAATGTAGAGCAAACCTCTCTAAATAAGCTTATTTGATTTGGGAATTTTCCATGCTTGCTTAACATAAACTACATTTTAATTCCAGAATAATCAGCCAGAGGGAATGATTTTATAGTTAACACATACGGTTTGAAATCCTTGGACTTCCTGCGACTACAGGTTCAAATCCCAGTAGTGCTCCATTCTACAGTGGTGGCTGAGTTAAGTACCACGCACGTGTATATACATGTGTGAGGGGATTTTTACAGATGAAACGTCCTAAACGAGAGCATTGCTTGCACTGTGTGAAGATCCCAATGCAGTTTTCCTAAGAACCGAGTGTGTGGCTCATGAATGACTGCAGCTTCTGGGAATCTTGCCAAAAACCTAGGGCAACCGAGAGTGTGGCTTTGCTCTAAAGGAGATTAAACTCCCTATTTAAAAGCTCCCTATACTCCACCATTGTGAGGGTTACACTCATTATTTTTTCCATGTTAGATGGTGAGTTAATACACATGCCTAAAATGCAATATCTTAATTCTCCTCTGCCTCCCTGTCTGACCGAGTTGGTAGACTTGCCACACACAGTATTCAAGGTTACTGATTTTCAACAGCACTAACAAAATGCTATTACAGGGGAAATATCGTATGCACTGGATGGATAACCACAAAAAAGGTGAAAAGTGACCCACAGCAGTTAGCTCAGTAAGAATATAAAAATAAATATGTTTTAAAAGCTAAGGCAATGAGGTCAAATTCCCTGTGAATCACACACTTCTATGTTTTCTAACTATAATCTGTGGTCCCTAAATATCACTATTTGTTGTACGATTAGGTAGAAAATATGAAGGAATCAACACAGTGCCTTTTTAAAGTTTATTTCCTACTGTGCTTTGGTCAATATAGTTTTATTTATATTTTGTGAGGAATTAGATAAACAAAATACTTCTGATAAACTTATCTCCTATTTAGTATTGGTCAATATAGTCCATATTTATTTAGGAGATGTTTGTTTTAAAGGAACATCTAAAATTTCTGAAATTAATCAGTCATAAAGAATGTAAGTTGGGGCATGAGGAAGAAAAAAACATGTTTTTACTACTGTTGCTTTCCATTAAGAAAACATCTTCATTCTTTAAATTTTTCACTATTATAATTTAATCATGATGTAATATTATATATGTTTAACATGGAATAAAAAAATGATACAGGTTTCCATTATCTTTTCTACTTTTTTAAAATTCACTAAATCATTCCTAATTAAAATAATCCAATAACATCTCAATTTTTAGAATCCATGTGATTGACTGATAAAACATATTTAAATGCTCTCTGAAAAATATAAGATACCTTGAAACTATATGGTATTACTATTTTCTAATCTTAGGATTTGTGTTAAAATTAGCAGTTTTTGAAAGGACTAAAGAAAGGAACACAAAAAATATTAAATATACAAGTATTACAAATATATCATTAAATTGTAAAACTAATTATGGTAAATATAATTAGATTAAGTTTAGCATTGGAGGTCTTACTAAGAATTATTGATGCAATTGGTTTTCCAGCATGCTCAAGGTTTCTTTTTTTTTTTCATTCTTGGACATAGAATTTAAGGTGTTTTATTTTATCATTAAAAACAAACAATAAAAACTTTAGTTTGCTGTAGGTTAATAGCTCAGAGTGTGATAGATAGGTTGTCAATTTCTGTTTTGCCCTTTCATTCATATATAAAAGGTTGAGGACATAATTATTCACAGATGGCATGATTATCTACATAGAAAGAAACAAAAACATACAAATAAGCCATGGTTTCCAACACAAGATTTTACTGTTTGCTCTATTAAAAATCTTAATATAAAACTAACTTGAATTTCTATACATCAGGAGCAACAATCAAAAAATCTTGTTAGACAACGTAATTTTTAAAGGATGCCAGTTGTAGTATATCAGAAATAAAGTAGTTAAAGAATATTAACGTGCTATCTATGAAGAAAGTAAAAGTGTTTCACCAGAAGATATTAAAAAAGACTAACAAATTGAGGCATATATCAGTAATAAGTTCACAGATGAGAAGATACTGGAGTGGGTAGCCTATCCTTCTCCAGCAGATCTTCCTGACCCAGGAATCAAACGGGGGTTTCCTGTGTTGCAGGTGGATTCTTTACCAATGGATCTATCAGGGAAGCTGATATGTAAATGTCAATACTCTTCAAAATGATTTATAAATTTGATACATTTTACATCAAAATCCCTACAGTTTATCTTCTTGTACAGATGACTCTAAAGTGTGTATGCTTGAGAAAATGACAAAAATTTCCAAGATATACCTGTGAATAACAAGGAAATAGAATTCTTCATGAGATATCAGAAATTATTATAGATCTATAATAAATGAGACAGTGGTACTGGTGTATGAACTAAGAAAACATGAAGAAGTAGAATAGAAAAGCCAGAAACAATCCACAAATACATGGATTTTTGATTCACCACAAAGCTGGCTTTGGTTGTTCATGAATTGATAAACTTATAAATAAATGATGCTAGTATGTTAGGCTATATTCACTTTTATGGATATAAGTAAAGCTGAAGCTTTATTTTATACTATACACAAAAAATCATTTGCAGGTGGATTAAAAAATTAATATAAAAGGAAAACAAACTTTTAGAAAACAATATATTTAAATACTTGAACAATTAAATTTTTAGAAGACAATATAATTGAATATTTTGAGGGCTCAGTAGAAACTAACTTATTAAGAATCAAATAGCAAAAGTAAAATAGAGATTAATTTTAAAATGCTAATATTTAAAATTTCTATTATTCAAAATATCAAATAGAAAATAAAATGACAAGATAGAAACAGAATATTTGCAACATATATACCTAGGCCCCCCCAAGTTATGATGAATAAAGAGAATGACTGTTTAAAAGATAGTCAAAAGTCCTGAATAATCATATGAAAAATTGACCCATGGACATACAGATATTCTAAAACTATCTAAAAATCAGAGAAATGCAATTTAAAACTAATGAAATATAATTTTTCACTCAGGACTTTTGTAGAACATTTTTTAAAGTTTTGACAATAGGAAATAAAAATGAAGCTATGGAAAAACTTGAATGTTATACTGGTGGTGAGTTTCAGTTAGTAACACTAATTTAGAAAAACATATTGTCATGATCTCATAAAAGTGAGGATAAGTATATCAATGACATAGCAAATACTTTCTTTAGCATTCACCCTGGAGAAAGATGTGTACCTGGAGACACACAGCAGAATGTCCATGGCAGCACTATTTGTCCAAAAATAGGAGATAAATCAATTGTCCATCAGCAGTAGCACCCATAAATAAATGATGGTATAGAAAGGAATTCTATACATCAGTAAAAATGAATAAATGACAGCTCAGGAATAAAACATAAGGCATTAAAAATAAATTGCAAAGGAATATACAGATTTGATTCAATTTATATAAATTTACAAAATAAGAAAAACAAAAATAAGTTATTAAGGGCAAAATATCACTTTAGTAGAATAATAAATAAAAGCAAGAAAATGATAAACATGAAATTCAGGAAATAATTTACCTTCTTTAAAAAATGGGATGAGAAAACGTCATGTAAGGTATTTCAAAGAAGTGAAAATATGTATTTTATTTCTTATATAGCTTGACTAATAATGGATATTAAGCTATATGATTAAATATATTTCATATAGTGTATATAGAAATATATGAATGCTAATAATCTTTTGCATCTTTTATTACTTAACAAATGTCCTTCATGTTTCATGATAAAAAGAAAAATTATATTAAATAGTCATAAAATTATTTTTCACTAAAGACATTTTAATTAGGCTGTCACAACGCTAATAAAACTAGATCATTTGCACTTGCACAGCATTTTAACTAAATTCTGTACTTGGGAAACATTCTAAATACATTCTAGGCTTCTTTTCCTGACATTTGAACTGAAACTGGGACAATGGATTTTCTTGATACATAAGAGGAAGTGATTGTGATATATTCATGGTATTCAAAGTTCAGACTTTCTTAAACACAGTATTCACTACCTCATACAATATTCTTTCACCAGGACTAACAAACAAACTTGCTTCAGCACTAAGCTTAAAAAAATGTATTTCCTGAATAAATGTCTTAAATTAATGGTTTGGACCTGGGAAACTCTTCGGACATTGTTTAACTTAGCTCTGAAACTTTCATTTCTAGATTTAAGGCCTCACTGACCTTATGAAATGCCAAATTTTGGCCACCAAATAAGAATTTTATAGTAAGTTTTTTTTCATATTATCCTATATTTTAAATTATTTTCCAGCACTTATTTTCCATTTATTTCCTGAAATTAGTGTACCTTCGGAGAAGGCAATGGCACCCCACTCCAGTGTTCTTGCCTGGAGAATCCCAGAGATGGCGGAGCCTGGTGGGCCGCTGTCTATGGGGTCGCCCAGAGTCGGACACGACTGAAGTGACTTAGCAGTAGCAGTAGCAGTATACCTTACTTTTGTTCCCTACTGCATATATGCATTCCTTAGCTGTTGCATATTCTTATCTGAAGGAATCAGTGTATAAATAATTCTCTTAAAATTTTTCAAAGTTTTTAAATCTTATGACTACCTTTTATTACTTAAAATTCAGAATTTGAACTTTTGAGGATGTTCTCCTGCACAAATGATATTGAAAAAAATCATGCCAGTTTCAATACTGAATAATCCAGAATATAGGCAAAATTTTTAAGCCATTTATAAACATTATATGATAAAAAACTTTGTAGAAACATATTATATACATTTGCTTTACTTTAAGAGGACAAATATCAAGAAGTCATATTTGAAATACAAGGAATACTAACATAATGTATACAGCATGTCCACTATGGAAAATAAGAGAAAATAAAAATACTTTGCACGCCTTTTGTTCCTTCTTTTAATTGCTAAGTCACATCTCACTTTTGTGACCCATGGACTGTAACCCTCAAGGCTCCTCTGGCCATTGAATTTCCCAGGCAAGAATAATAGAGTGGGTTGCCATTTCCTTCTCCATGGTATCTTCCTGACCTAGGGATCAAACTCATGTCTCCTGCATTAGCAGGCAGATTCTGTACCACTGAGCCACAAAGTGTATCCTTAAAACAGTTTACATAAGAACAAAAACTATATCCATCGTTATCTGAAAAAAGACTTGAGACCTGCCTTTAAAACTGGGTTAAATTTTTGACTGGAGCCTCAAATCACCTTTCTGAAAACAAAGCAAATTTCTCCTAAATATTTTTGAAACTGACTCAGTGGCTTAAGACACACAAGTGCATCAACAATTTTTACACCGGAAAGCACAACCAGCTTCACAATGTTTGGCAACAGGTAGAGGGTGAATTTCAACATGAGTCTTTCCTTTCTTCAGTGGTCATCAGGAAAGTGTACCCACTCTTCCTGCCTCAGTTACAAAAGGAGTTATCTACAAAGGACTTCAATATCCATTATTTTGGTAAAGAAAGTGAGCAACTAACTTTATGTATAGTTAAGTACTATGCTTCCCATACCATATCATCACCTTTTCACCAATAACATGACAAATCAAAGCTACACAATAGCTCAGACATACCAGGAATGAACCTTAATTTACAGTCTCCCAGGCATTTTTACAATGTTTTGACATTTTTTATTTTTTTGCACGTTTTGCAGTAATTTCAATATTTGCAGTATTTTCAATAATACAGTCTTCCCCCCAACTATTTCTCTTTTCTCCTTATTTTTCATTATTTTCCTTTTTATCCTTAACATCATTTTATTGGTGATAATCACTATTATAATACATTGTGTTTACAATTATCACGTTCCACACTAAATCAAAAGCTATTTCAAATATATTTACCTTTAATAATGAGTGATATTAACAAGGGATTAGTATGTTCTAGTTACCTTTTCCAGGTTTAGAGATTTTCTTAATTGATTCCAGTCACACAATTTTCATCCCAATTATTTGCAAAATAAATATAACAGATTCAAGACTGACCTCCATCAAATGGCTGGGAAAATTTTAGAAGTATGCACAGTGCCCCTAATCTGAAATTTTCTAGACCAATGACCTCAAGCTTCATCTACTTATCTCTGGAGTCATTATATCAATCAATGATACTTGATTAAAGAATGTGTGTATATATGTGTGTGTATGTATACACACACACATATTCTTGGGGTGCTGTTCTTTTTTTTCAGTACATTATTTACTTATTAAAAATGTATATATCCTAGATACTTTTAACTTTCAAGAATGTATGAATGTAGAAAAATTCTGACTTCATTTAGCTTGCATTTTATCAGAGGGAAAATTAATTATTTTAATGTGCTAAACACTTGGCATTTTACATGCAAAAACACATTCAAATCTTAAATCTTATCTGTGAGTTTGTATTATATCCTCATTTATTTAGCCAATAAGTATTTCTTGCCATTTATATATCATACACAGTTGCTGCCCTTATTTTATTTAGAGTGTAGTGGAAGAGGTACATATTAAACAGAAATCATAAAAAGAAATATTGAATGTTTGTGGGATTTATCTTAGGAAGGTTTTCTTGAAAATTGAAATGAAAACTGATTAAATAATAGAAGTTAAATAGAGGCTATGCTGAGCTTTGCAGACAGAGGGCACAGAGTGTATGAAAGCTCTATTCTGCAAATATTATTTCCAGAACAAAGAATACCACTTCATAGTTAGTATGTCTTTCATCATTTTTTTCAAAATGAAGGAGTATGGGATAATCAAGTCTTGTTTAGTTAACAAATGATGCAGAGTATGGATGGGTTGGAAGCATATTTATTGTTACAAGAAAATATTTGGTTTGGGCACATGTGAACAACCCAAGCATTTGTTTCAGTTAAAAACATTTGTTTCAGAAGGAAATTTGGCTTTCACAGTTGTATGCAAGTTTCCAAATTGGTTTCCAATTGTAGTGAAGTAAGCATTTGGTTGGTGGCAGTTAGGATAGCCAAATGCTTCTGCACATGTTTATAGAGACCTGGGGACTCTTCTGAGGCCCAAGGCCTTTTATTTTGTTTTTATTGGTTTTCTGATTAATGATTTGTCACATAGTTGTGCAATTAGATTCATCCAAACTTTCACTTAAAGGAAAAAAAGTTTTACAAAAGCTCTTCAGAAGTTAAGAAGGCCTCCCCCATCTTAGAACTTTTATTCTTTCCTTAGATTATAAAACTTTTAGGAAACAGAAGGCATGGCACAGACAATAATTATGCTATATTATTTTTGTATTTATTTATGTATTTATTTACCCATGAAAGTGTTTTTTTTAAAGATACTCTAAAATTTTAAATTTAAATTGGCTCAGAGAGTAAAGCACCTGCCTGCAGTGTGGGAGACCTGGGTTCTATCCCTGGGTTGGAAAGATCCCCTGGAGAAGGAAATGGCACCCCACTCCAGTGCTCTTGCCTGGAAAATTCCATGGACTGAGGAGCCTGGTAGGCTACAGTCCATGGGGTCGCAAAGAGTCGGACACGATGAGCAACTTCACTAAAATTTTAAAGATTTTTGAAGATTTTTTTGAAGATTACCTTAGAGATAAGAATCAATCATGATAAAACTGGAGTTATTTGTTGAGATTAATTGCAAAATACCCCGTGTTTCTCCTACTGTTTACTGATAAGATATTCAAGTTTTCAGTTTACTTAAGAGAAACCTAGAGTAAAATTTTGAGACACTGTGGAAAGCTGCAGCTTTGTCTTCCAAATCTCGTCTCAATTGTTCCGTAGCATATAAATGCTCAGTTAGTTGCTTCATTCTTCAGTTCTCCAGGCTGCCTCTGGCAAGGTCTGACCATGAAATTAGGTGATTACCAAAATGATGTGAAAAGAAGAAATAAAACTTCCACCTGATCAACTTTTTAGAAAATTTCTTGCCCTGGAGTTTCTGCTTCTTTTTTCCCTTACCCACAAGTTGAAGTATGGATGTAACACCAATCCGGTACCACTGTGAAGCCAAAAACATTGCCATACATGGGTGGGTCACAGTAGAGTGGATGGTTTCATTGATAGAGAATTTATTTCTTTTAGCAAAGCTATTATATTCTACAGTCTCTTTATTATAATAGCTCAACACTTATATGAGCTATTATAATGAATAGCTATTCAACCAGATTATCAAAGTGATATTTTTACAATGATGAAAGTGTTTCTTATACTGATATTGAAAATTATTAGTTAAGTTTCAAAAATAACTAATATTATTAGAAGGATGAACATGTTGCTTTTGTCAGTCCCTACTATTTAGGTAACTAAACCTCAGGGCTACATATATATTAACATGGACTTTTACTCAGGATCCCAACTGAATGTATGTTTTTAATTTTTTAACTTTAACTAAATGAAAATAAAATTGCCAAAGATGATGAATATATAGAAACCATATTGGCCAGAATAGTAAAATACTATATAAGAAATTTAATCAAAGAAACTTATTAAGACAAAATAGAGATATCAAATTTTGTCTCAAACAGAACCTGGAAATTAACAGATCATATATTCATATACCTTCCATAAGCAAGAAGCATAGAATGAAAATAAAAATACACCCAAAATGCAATCTTTCATGTAGGAAATACCATATTATGTGGAATATCAACAAACAAGCAAGCCAGTTCAACCCAGTTATAAAGAAGCAATATATTTTGAAAGCTAAATAAAGATTAAAAAAATTTAAATACTTGAAAAAATATTTTTGAAACAAATTCTTTATCCTAGGCTATATCAAAAAGTAGTCATGGCACATTTTAATTTTTTCACATATATAAGGAAAAGAGACAACATTAATTTTATAAATCAATAAAAAACTTACAAAATTTAGATTATATACTGTCCATATTAATGAATATGCCTACAGTGATGGGTGATAGATGCTAGAACTTAGTGTTTTATTTTGTAAAGTGTGAATACTTTTATTTAACTCCATGGTGATATTAACAATAATAATACCAGTCCAATTGTTTTTCACTTTAATATTTGTTTTTACATTATCATATTATTTGGTCCTGATGAGTAGACAATGTTCCTGTCAAGCAAGTATATGCTCCTTGGTTCTGTGTCGTCACAACAAAGATTTGCAGTGGCAGACGCGAAAGCCCTCAGCGCGTCACAGCTCTCAGGTCTCAAACAGACCGCGTTATAGCTCTTAGACAGATCAGTGTTATAGCTTCGTGTTACAGCTCTATCTTATTTAGAAAATAGCAGGAAAATCCATCCTTGAGGTGTGAGGGCACGCCGACCCAAAGATCCAAAGAGAAGAGACTGGGGGAATGTGCCAGAGCATGGGAGAGAGAGAGACCCCCAGCCCTTTGGCTCCTCTTTTTATATGTCTTTTCCTCTCCCTGGGCCTGCCCTATGTACATTGGGCTAGCCAGAAGTGTTGTTTGTTCTACCTGAGGTCCTCACTCCGGTCCTCAGACCTTCCTTTGTTCTATTTTCGCAGGCTTTTCCCTTCCTTATCTTTTAGCCACCGCCATTCTGGACTCCTATTTCCTATTTTAACTACCTAACAGTCCTATTCATAATTGTTCACCAAATGAACATGTTTGCAGCAATATTTTTTAAACGTTCAAAACAATCTTGTGATTTCTGCTTCTAGGACAAAATGGCTTAAGTTCACTTTTCTCTGTTTATCCCCTCTAAATGTGAATTAATACCCTGGACATAAATACACAAACGAAAGAACTCTGTTAGTTGAAAGGTAGCTGCTAGAATAGCTAGAGATATCAAGATTTGTATAATGCTCAAGTAGTTTCTTGGGCCTTTGCTTTGTTACTGCTCATATGTTCTGGATAAGTACTGGGAAAAAAACAAAAAAACAAAAAACTCCTATCCTAAGCTGATAGTTGCCTAAGTGTTAGTCACACAGTGTCTGACTCTTTATGACCCATTGTCTGTAGCCCACCAGATTCCTCTGTCCATGGGATTTTCCAAGCAAGAATACTGGAGTGGGTTGCCATTTCCTTTTCCAGGGGGATCTTCCTGACCCAGGGATTGAACTCAGGTCTCCCATATTGCAGGCAGATTCTTTACTGTCTGAGCCACCAGGAAACCCCAAACTGTTAACAATTATAGAAAAAGAAAAAAGAAGAAGTACATAGTACAGTACAACACATGCAAAACTCCAACAATTAACCACATGGGAAACCAGGTCTTTTTGGCCAAGAAACTAGAAGAAGGGAAGACCAGCAGAGACCTAGCTGGAAGACCAATATCTAGGGGCCACAGCAACCAGATCTGCCTATCCTCCCTGACCCTACATCCATGATGGGGGAAGCAACAGGATGTGTATCAGCCTTTTGCAGGAAGGGGGACCCCTTCTAGGGTCTGAAAGTGCTCTTGTCTAACACTCGGAAATGAATTGTCCAAGGAGACACATGTACTAACAAAGCAAGAGATTTTATTGGGAAGGGGCACCCAGGTGGAGAGCAGTAGGGTAAGGGAACCCAGGAGGACTGCTCTGCCACATGGCTTGTGGTCTCGGGTTTTATGGTGATGGGATTAGTTCTCAGGTTGTCTTTAACCAATCATTCTGATTCAGAGTCCTTCCTGTGGCACAGGCATCAATCACTCAGCCAAGATGGATGCCAGCGAGAAGGATTCTGGGAGGGGATTGGACATGTGTTATCTCCTTTTGACCTTCCCCAAAGGTCAAAAGGTTGGTAGTGGCTTATTAGTTTTCATGCTCCTTAGCAGGATCTCCTGTCGTAAAACAATTCATACACGTGGTTACTAGGGTGCCTAGCCAGGATGGGCTGCTTCAGTCAGTGTGCTTCCCCTAACAGGCCCACACCCTGCCTAGGGCCCTACTCAGTAATGTATGAGGCAGGCCCACTCAACACATGTCCCACATCCATTGGCAATAGGTGGACTCCTCCGCTTGTATGAGCAGTGTCAATAGGTCTAGTGTCTCTCTGTCTTCTGCCCAGAAATGGAGAGGCACATTCCTGACCCTCAAATCCAGTGGCAGAAAGACATCTAATCCAGTTGAAGAAGGCACATTGGGTAGATATTTCCCTCTTCCCATGTAACTCTCAGAGATTTCAATGGAAGTCCAATGGCACTAGATGAAAGATTCTACATTGTAGGGGTTCAGTGTACTCCATCTAAGGGACCTGGGGATATTTTAGACCTGTGCTGGCAACATTAGCAGGGAACCAGCAATTAGTCACAGCCCAAGCAGAACAATAAGAGGAAAACATCAGAACAGCATTGTTAGGGCTCAGAAAACAAAATTGCCATTAGAATTACAGCCTACAAAAATAAACAAGAACATACATGTTAAACCTAAACAAGGTGGCTGACTGATAAAAGAGAGCATTTTAAAAGAATCAAGAATCACCTAACATAAGATCTAAAATGTTTCAGTTCAGTTCAGTAGCTCAGTTGTGTCTAACTCTTTGCGACCCCGTGAATCGCAGCACGCCAGGCCTCCCTGTCCATCACCAACTCTTGGAGTTCACTCAAACTCACGTCCATCAAGTCGGTGATGCCATCCAGCCGCTTCATCCTCTGTCATCCCCTTCTCCACCTGCCCCCAATCCCTCCCAGCATCAGAGACTTTTCCAGTGAGTCAACTCTTCGCATGCAGTGGCCAAAGTCCTGGAGTTTCAGCTTTAGCATCATTCCTTCCAAAGAACACCCAGGGTTGATCTCCTTTAGAATGGACTGGTTGGAACTCCTTGCAGTCCAAGGGACTCTCAAGAGTCTTCTCCAACACCACAGTTCTAAAGCATCAATTCTTTGGCGCTCAGCTTTCTTCACAGTCCAACTCTCACATCCTGACTACTGGAAAAACCATAGCTTTGACTAGACAGACCTTTGCTGGCAACGTAATGTCTCCGCTTTTTAATATGCTATTTAGGTTTTAGGAGACAGTAAAAAAGGTCACGCATTATATCAAGGGCCAGGAAAATCACAACTTAAACAAAAAAAGACAACCAACTGATACCAACTCAGAGGTTAAGCAGATACTGAAGTTATCTGACAAAGATATCAAAATACCCATTATAAGCATGTTTTTTTTTTTAATTTTATTTTATTTTTAAACTTTACAATATTGTATTAGTTTTGCCAAATATCGAAATGAATCCGCCACAGGTATACCCACGTTCCCCATCCTGAACCCTCCTCCCTCCTCCCTCCCCACACCCTCCCTCTGGGTCGTCCCAGTGCACCAGTCCCAAGCATCCAGTACCGTGCATCAAACCTGGACTGGCGACTCATTTCATACATGATATTATACATGTTTCAATGCTATTCTCCCAAATCTCCCCACCCTCTCCCTCTCCCACAGAGTCCACAAGACTGATCTATACATCGGTGTCTCTTTTGCTGTCTCATACACAGGGTTATTGTTACCATCTTTCTAAATTCCATATATATGCGTTAGAATACTGTATTGGTGTTTTTCTTTCTGGCTTACTTCACTCTGTATAATAGGTTCCAGTTTCATCCACCTCATTAGAACTGATTCAAATGTATTCTTTTTAATGGCTGAGTAATACTCCATTGTGTATATGTACCACTGCTTTCTTATCCATTCATCTGCTGATGGGCATCTAGGTTGCTTCCATGTCCTGGCTATTATAAACAGTGCTGCAATGAACATTGGGGTACACGTGTCTCTTTCCCTTCTGGTTTCCTCAGTGTGTATGCCCAGCAGTGGGATTGCTGGATCATAAGGCAGTTCTATTTCCAGTTTTTAAAGGAATCTCCACACTGTTCTCCATAGTGGCTTGTTTTAACAATTATAAATTATCTTTTAAATAAATGGAAATACAGTATAGGAATGGAAACAATAAGTAAGAACAACATGGAAATTATAGAAATGAAAAATTAAAAAAAAAGAAACATAAAAAACTTGCTAGATGAACTTGATAATAGAGTAGAGATGACAGAAAATTGAATCAGTAAATTTGAGAAGAGATCAATGGGAATTTACTCAATCTTAACTATAACATCTAGACTGATAAAACAAACAAACAGAAAACAAACAAACAAACTTGAACATAGTCTTAGGGACATGTGGAAAAAATCAAAATACTAAACATTTGCAGTACTGGAATACCAAGGTAAAGGAGAAAGAATATAGGTCTAAAAATACTCCAAGAAGTAATCACTGAAATTTCCTAAATTTGGTGAAAAACATAAATTTACAGATTCATGACGATGAGTGAAACCTATACAGGAAAAAACTAAAGACATCCATGGCAATCTCAGATATGCAGATGACATCATCCTTAGGGGAGGAAGCGAAGAGGAACTAGAGAGTTTCTTGATGAAAGTGAAAGCAGAGAGTGAAAAAGCTGGCTTAAAACTCAACATTCAAAAACCAAAGATCATGGCATCTGGTCCCATCACTTCATGGAAAATAGATGGGGAAACAATGGAAACAGTGAGAGACTTTATTTTCTTGGGCTCCAAAATCACTGCAGAAGGTCACTGCAGCCATAAAATTAAAGACACTTGCTCCTCAGAAGAAAAGCTATGACCAACCTAAACAGCTTATTAAAAATCAGAGACATTACTTTGCTGGCAAAGGTCCATCTAGTCAAAGCTATGGCTTTTTTAGTAGTCATGTATGGATGTGAGAGCTGGACCATAAAGAAGGCTGAACTCTGAAGAGTTGATGTTTTTGAATTTTGGTGTTGGAGAAGACTCTTGAGAGTCCATTCGACTGCAAGATCAAATCATTTCATCCGAAAGGAAATCAGTCCTGAATATTCATTGGAAGGACAGATGCTCAAGCTGAAGTTCCAATACTTTGGACACCTGATGCAAAGAGCCAACTCATTAGAAAAGACCCTGATGCTGGGAAAGATTGAAGGCAGGAGGAGAAGGGGTCAACAAAGTATGAGATGGTTTGATGATATCACCAACTCAATGGACATGAGTTTGAGCAAGCTCTGCAAGATGGTGAAGGACAGGGAAGCCTGGAGAGCTGTAGTCCATGGGGTCAGAAAGAGTCAGACACTACTGAGCGACTTAACAATAACAAAGACATTCACTTCATGACTCATGATAATTAAACTGAAAACCAAAGATAAAGGGAAATGTGTTAAAACCAGTCAGAGAAAAATGATGCATTATATCTAGGGGAACACCAACTCAAGTGAAATTGGGTTTCCCATTTGAAATGACAAAAGCCAGAAAAAAATAGGCACAATAATTTTTAAATTCTAAAGGAAAAGAATTGCCACCTTCAAGATCTGTATTTGGCAAAGCTATTATTCAGTAATAAAAGGGAAATAAAGTCATTCTCAGACAAAGGGACATTAAGGTGTTTTGTTTATTTTAAACTCATTTTAAAGAATGACTTGTCTTTTCCAATAGAAATAAAATGAAAAGATTTTGAATTTGAAAAGTTAAAAAAAAAAAACAGAATAGGCAAAAATAGGGGGAAAATAATAGGGTTTTTTTTCTCCTCATAGTTGTTAAATCATAGTAGATGTTTGAAGCAAAAATTATTTGGTGGTCAATGTTTATAGAGAAAATAATTATGACAATCAAATTGTGAAAATGGGGAGGAATAGACATAAATAGAACAAAGGTTTCAATATTTCACTTGAAGTGGCAAATTTCAATCATGGTTGTAATAATTATGTATGTATAGTGTCCTATAGGGAACGACCACTAAATCTATACAAACTGATATTTTTAAAAACATACAAAAGATGGAATTCTACAAAATGTTCACGAACTTGAAAGAAAGAGAAGAAAAGAAAAACTGAGTAATGAGAAATAGAGGAAATGATAAAGAAAATCACAGATGTATACATTACAATACCAAAAACTACACTAAATATAAATAATCTAAGAAGACTAATTAAAAGAGATTTGCAGAGTATATATTTTTTTTTAATTCATGATCCAACTATATACTATCTGTAAGAAATTCACTTCAAATATGTCATTAAGTAGGCTAAAACTAAAAGAATACAAAAAGATATATCATGTCTTTTCACCTTGCTAATAGTGTCCTTTGATGTGCAGAAGCTTTTAAGTTTAATTAGGTCCCATTTGTTTATTTTTGCTTTTATTTCCAATATTCTGGGAGGTGGGTCATAGAGGATCCTGCTGTGATGTATGTCGGAGAGTGTTTTGCCTATGTTCTCCTCTAGGAGTTTTATAGTTTCTGGTCTTACGTTGAGATCTTTAATCCATTTTGAGTTTATTTTTGTGTATGGTGTTAGAAAGTGGTCTAGTTTCATTCTTTTACAAGTGGTTGACCAGTTTTCCCAGCACCACTTGTTAAAGAGATTGTCTTTAATCCATTGTATATTCTTGCCTCCTTTGTCAAAGATAAGGTGTCCATATGTGCGTGGATTTATCTCTGGGCTTTCTATTTTGTTCCATTGATCTATATTTCTGTCTTTGTGCCAGTACCATACTGTCTTGACAACTGTGGCTTTGTAATAGAGCCTAAAGTCAGGCAGGTTGATTCCTCCAGTTCCATTCTTCTTTCTCAAGATCACTTTGGCTATTCGAGGTTTTTTGTATTTCCATATAAATTGTGAAATTATTTGTTCTAGCTCTGTGAAGAATACCGTTGGTAGCTTGATAGGAATTGCATTGAATCTACAAATTGTTTTGGGTAGTATACTCATTTTCACTGTATTGATTCTTCCAATCCATGAACATGGTATATTTCTCCATCTATTAGTGTCCTCTTTGATTTCTTTCACCAGTGTTTTATAGTTTTCTATATATAGGTCTTTAGTTTCTTTAGGTAGATATATTCCTAAGTATTTTATTCTTTCCGTTGCAATGGTGAATGGAATTGTTTCCTTAATTTCTCTTTCTGTTTTCTCATTATTAGTGTATAGGAATGCAAGGGATTTCTGTGTGTTGATTTTATATCCTGCAACTTTACTATATTCATTGATTAGTTCTAGTAGTTTTCTGGTGGAGTCTTTAGGGTTTTCTATGTAGAGGATCATGTCATCTGCAAACAGTGAGAGTTTTACTTCTTCTTTTCCAATTTGGATTCCTTTTATTTCTTTTTCTGCTCTGATTGCTATGGCCAAAACTTCCAAAACTATGTTGAATAGTAATGGTGAAAGTGGGCACACTTGTCTTGTTCCTGACTTTAAAGGAAATGCTTTCAATTTTTCACCACTGAGGATAATGTTTGCTGTGGGTTTCTCATATATAGCTTTTATTATGTTGAGGTATGTTCCTTCTATTCCTGCTTTCTGGAGAGTTTTTATCATAAATGGGTGTTGAATTTTGTCAAAGGCTTTCTCTGCATCTATTGAGATAATCATATGGTTTTTATTTTTCAATTTGTTAATGTGGTGTATTACATTGATTGATTTGCGGATATTGAAGAATCCTTGCATCCCTGGGATAAAGCCCACTTGGTCATGGTATATGATCTTTTTAATGTGTTGTTGGATTCTGATTGCTAGAATTTTGTTAAGGATTTTTGCATCTATGTTCATCAGTGATATTGGCCTGTAGTTTTTTTTTTTGTGGGATCTTTGTCAGGTTTTGGTATTAGGGTGATGGTGGCCTCATAGAATGAGTTTGGCAGCCTTCAGAATGGGAGAAAACAATAGCAAATTAAGCAAGTGACAAACAACTAATCTCAAAAATATACAAGCAACTCCTACAGCTCAACTCCAGAAAAATAAATGACCCAATCAAAACATGGGCCAAAGAACTAAATAGACATTTCTCCAAAGAAGACATACAGATGGCTAACAAACATGAAAAGATGCTCAACATCACTCATTATCAGAGAAATGCAAATCAAAACCACTATGAGGTACCATTTCACGCCAGTCAGAATGGCTGCAATCCAAAAGTCTACAAGTAATAAATGCTGGAGAGGGTGTGGAGAAAAGGGAACCCTCTTACACTGTTGGTGGGAATGCAAACTAATACAGCCACTATGGAGAACAGTGTGGAGATTCCTTTAAAAACTGGAAATAGAACTGCTTTATGATCCAGCAATCCCACTGCTGGGCATACACACTGAGGAAACCAGAAGGGAAAGAGACACGTGTACCCCAGTGTTCATCACAGCACTGTTTATAATAGCCAGAACATGGAAGCAGCCTAGATGCCCATCAGCAGACGAATGGATAAGAAAGCAGTGGTACATATACACAATGGAGTATTACTCAGCCATTAAAAAGAATACATTTGAATCAGTTCTAATGAGGTGGATGAAACTGGAACCTATTATACAGAGTGAAGTAAGCCAGAAAGAAAAACACCAATACAGTATTCTAACGTATATATATGGAATTTAGAAAGATGGTAACAATAACCCTGTGTACGAGACAGCAAAAGAGACACTGATGTATAGATCAGTCTTTTGGACTCTGTGGGAGAGGGAGTGGGTGGGGAGATTTGGGAGAATGGCATTGAAACATGTGTAATATCATGTATGAGACGAGTCGCCAGACCAGGTTCGTTGCATGATGCTGGATGCTTGGGGCTGGTGCACTGGGATGGCCCAGAGGGAGGGTGTGGGGAGGGAGGAGGGAGGAGGGTTCAGGATGGGGAGCACAGGTATACCTGTGGCAGATACGTTTCGATGTTGGGCAAAACTAATACAATATTGTAAAGTTTAAAAATAAAATAAAATAATAAAAAAAAAGATATATCATGTCAACATTAATTTAAAAACAAGTGACTATTTTAATTTCAGAAAAAGCAGACCTCAGAGCAAAGAAAATTATTAGAGGTAAAGACATTACATAATAATAAAAGGAATAACATTCTTTAGTTTTATGGACTAAATTGTGCTACACCAAAATTCTTATGTTTTAGCCTTTCCCTCAATATGACTGTGTTAGATGGGGCCTTTAAGAGATAATTAAGTTTAAATGAGAGCATAAGGCTGGGACTCTAATCCAATATTACAAGTGTACTATAAGAAGAGGAAGAGATAGTAGAAATGCAGTGCACAGAGGAAAGTCCAGGTGAGGACACAGCAAGAAGATTGCTACCTGCAAGCCAAGCAGAAAAGCCTCAGAAGAAATCAAACCTGCTACCACCTTGATCTTGGTCTCTAGTCTGAGAACATTTTTTTGTTGTTTAAAGCATCCAGTCTGTTGTATTTCATTATGGCAATCCTAACAAACAAATATAGTTGTTAAGTGATCATTAACATGTTACATCACAAAAGAGACCTTCAACACACATGGGAAAAAAAAACAAAAATTGATGGAATTAAATGGTAAAATATAGAAATTCACAGTTATAGCTGAGAACTTCAACACCCTAATTTCAGTAGTTTATAGAATCAACAGAAAGTTGGCAAAGATATAGAAGTAATGAACATAACAGTCAACCAATGGAATCAAATTATAACATATAGAATTCTTCCCTCAACAAAAACAGAATACCCACAAACGCCTATGGAAAATATGGCATACTCATCAAAACAGATTGTATCTGGGTCATAAAGCAGTTTTCAAAAAATTAAAATAAATCATGTAGAGTGTGTTCTCTAAACATAATGGAATTACACTAGAAACTAATCACAGAAAATGAGAACTTAAAATATTTAGTAATTAAACAACACATTTCTAAATAATTTTTGAATAAAAGAGAAAGCCTTGAAATGAAATACATGGAATTAAATGAAAATAATACAGTGTACCAAAACATGTGAGATGCACCTAAAACAGTGTAAAGAATGAAATTTATAGTATTGAAAGCTTCTATCAGAAAGGTTACAAGTCAATAATCTAAGTTTCTATTTTAAGAAATAGGAAAAAAGAGAGCAAAATAAAGCTAAATCAAGTAGAAGGAAAAAAAAATACTTGTTGAATAAGAGCAGAAAATAATGAAATCAAATTAGGAAAACAGTAAAGATCAAGAAAATAAAAGCTTATTATTCAAAATACCAATAAAATTGATTAACCCCTAGCAAGAATTGACAAAGCTTAAAAGAAAAAAGAAAAATACATATTACCAATATCAGAAATAAAACAGGAGACATATTTATAGATTCTTCAGTTATTCAAAGGATAATAAAAGGATCCTATAAACAACTTTAGAGCCACAAATTCAACAACTTAGAAGAAATGAGTTGATTTCTCAAAAAGCAAAATATCAAAACTGAGGCACAAGAAATTGACACCAGTCTTATAATCATTTAAAGAAATTGAATTTCTACTTAAATTTGTCAGTAGAAATAAATATCTAGCCCCACATAACACCACTTTTGAATTTTGAAATACACCTAAATAAGAATTAACACCAATTATACACAATTTGTTTCAGAAAACAGAAGACAAAAGAACTTCCCAATTCATTACATATAAAAAGAAAAAAAAAAAAAGAAGAAAGAAAACAAACCAAAATTTCTCATCCTCTCATTAACTTAGATCCCAAAATTCTTATCAAAATATTAGCAAATCAAGCACAACAAAGAATAAAAAAAGAATTCTACACCATGAAGACTATACTACAGTGAGATTTTTTCACATATGCCAAATCTGGTTTGCCATTTGGGAATTAATCAATGTAATCCATCATATCAACAGGCTAATGTAAAGAACCATATAACTATATTAATTGATACAGAAGAACATTAGATAAAATTCAACATTTAACCATGAGAAACTCACAACAAATTAGGAAAATAAAGAAATCTCAACTTGTTGAAAAGCATCCACAAAACAGTTATAGCTAACATTACACTTAATATGGGAATGACAGTACTTCTCCCTAAGATTATGAAGGAAGTGTGTCAGCTCTTAAATTTATTCAAAATAGTATAAAAGTTCTAGACACAGTATTTAGAGAGAGAGAAAAATAGAAAAAAAAAAAAAAAAGCAAACAGATTGAAAAGGAGGAAATAAAACTGATTCTATTTGCACACAACATGGGTGTCTATGTAGAAACCTAAAGGAATCTATTTAAAGACAAAAAAGAAAAAAAAAGCCCTAAAACAAATTTTGAGTTCACCAAGGTTTCAGAATGCAAGTTTACTGTGGAAAAACCATTTTCATTTCTACATACTAAAACTGAACATGCAGAAACCAAGTTAAATACAATATGAAGTGAAGTGAAGTGAATTCGCTCAGTCGTGTCCGACTCTTTGTGACCCTGTGGACTGTAGCCTACCAGGCTCCTCAGTCCATGGAATTTTTCAAGCAAGAGTACTGGAGTGGTTGCCATTTCCTTCTCCAGGGGATCTTCCTGACCCAGAGATTGAACCCAGGTCTCCCCCATTGCAGGCAGACACTTTACCGTCTGAGCCACCAGGGAAGCCCAAATACAATATAAGTTTTATTATAAAATAAAATATGTAAATTTTAACCTCATAGGGTCAGTATCAGAGAAGGCAATTGCACCCCACTCCAGTACTCTTGCCTGGAAAATCCCATGGATGGAGGAGCCTGGTAGGCTGCAGTCTATGAGGTTGCTGAGAGTCGGACACGACTGAGCAACTTCACTTTCACTTTTCACTTTCATGCATTGGAGAAGGAAATGGCAACCCACTCCAGTGTTCTTGCCTGGAGAATCCCAGGGAGGGCGGAGCCTGGTGGGCTGCCATCTATGGGGTCACACAGAGTTGGACAGGACTGAAGCAACTTAGCAGCAGTAGCAGCAGGGTCAGTATTCAGAAAATTACAATATGTTGATGAAAGGAATCAAAGCCCTAAGTAAGTGGGGTGACAAACTTGTGTTCATGGACTGGAAAGACTTAACATAATTAAGATGTCAATTTTTCCCAAATTGACATATATATAATTAATGCAATTCTTATCAAGGTTTCTGTAAGATTTTCTGTATCACAAATAAGCTTATAAGGAAACACAGTAGCCATAAAAAGGCTAAAAATATCTTGACCAATGTTGGGAGACATCACTACCTTATTACACAGTTATAATAATCAAGAGTTAGAAGAGAAATAGAAGAGAGTTAGAAGAGAGATAGACATATTGATAAGATGGACAAAACAAAGAACCCAGAAATCAGATCAGATCAGTCACTCAGTCGTGTCCGACTCTTTGCGACCCCATGAATTGCAGCACGCCAGGCCTCCCTGTCCATCACCAACTCCCGGAGTTCACTCAGACTCACATCCATCGAGTCAGTGATGCCATCCAGCCATCTCATCCTCTGTCGTCCCCTTCTCCTCTTGCCCCCAATCCCTCCCAGCATGAGTCTTTTCTAATGAGTCAACTTTTTGCATGAGGTGGCCAAAGTACTGGAGTTTCAGCTTTAGCATCATTCCTTCCAAAGAAATCCCAGGGCTGATCTCCTTCAGAATGGACTGGTTGGATCTTCTTGCAGTCCAAGGGACTCTCAAGAATCTTCTCCAACACCACAGTTCAAAAGCATCAATTCTTCGGTGCTCAGCCTTCTTCACAGTCCAACTCTAACATCCATACATGACCACAGGAAAAACCATAGCCTTGACTAGACGAACCTTTGTTGGCAGAGTAATGTCTCTGCTTTTGAATATGCTAAGATCCTCACAAATACATTCAACTGAGTTTTTAACAGTTTGAAAAGCAATTATTGGTGGAAAGATAGAATTTTCAACAAATAGTTCTAGAATACTGGGCATACATAGTCACAAATATGAGCCTTAAAATAATGCATGTATATATGAACTTATATATATAGCACCTAAAATTGTAAAAGTTTTGAACACTACTACACTGTTGGTGGGAATATAATTTGGTACAGCCACTATAGAGAACAGTATGGAGGGAGGCTCCTTAAAAAAAAACCTAAAACCAGAACTAGCACATGATCCTGCAATCCCACTTCTGGGCATATATCCAGAGAAATCATAATTTTAAGATACTTGAAGCCCAGTGCTCATTGCAGCACTATTTCCAATAGCCACGACATGGAAGCAACCTAAAAGTCCATCTACAGAATGGATAAAGAAGATTGTGTGTGTGTGTGTGTGTGTGTGTGAAAAGGTGAAAGTGTTAGGCATTCAGTAGTGTCCAGCTCTTTGTGACCCCAAGAACCATAACCTACCAGGCTCCTCTGTCCATGGAATTCTCCAGGAAAGAATATAGAGTGGGTTAGCCATTCCCTTCTCCAGGGGATCTTCCTGACCCAGGGATTAAACTGAGGTTTCCTGCATTACTGGAGAAGGCAATGGCACCCCACTCCAATACTCCTGCCTGGAAAATCCCATGGATGGAGGAGCCTGGAAGGCTGCAGTCCATGGGGTCGCTGAGGGTCGGACATGACTGAGCAACTTCACTTTCACTTTTCAGTTTCATGCATTGGAGAAGGAAATGGCAACCCACTCCAGTGTTCTTGCCTGGAGAATCCCAGGGACAGAGGAGCCTAGTGGGCTGCCGTCTATGGGGTCTCACAGAGTCGGACACGACTGACGTGACTTAGCAGCAGCAGCAGCAGCCCCTGCATTACAGGCAGATTCATTACTGTCTGAGCCACTAGGGAAGCCCATATATATGTATATGAATATTACTTAGCCATTAAAAAATGAAATAATGCCATTTGCAACAACATGGATGCACCTAAAAATTATCACAAATAATAAGTAAAGTAAGCAAGAGAGAAATAAATACTGAAAATACTGTTTATATGTGGGGCAAAAAAGACACCAATGACCTTATTTACAAAACAGAAAGAGACACTCAGACATAGAATGCAAAGTTATGGTTGCCTTAGCGGAAATAGGGATGGATAAGGGATAAATAAATGAGGTTGGGATTAACATACATACTGCTATGTATAAAATTGGTAACTGACAAAGACCTACTGTATAGCACAGGGAACTATACTCAATACTTTGTAATAACCTATAAAGGAAGATTTCTAAAGAAGAACATAGGCCACAAATGACCTAGCCACAAGTTATCTGTCCCATCCCATTTCCATAGATAAAGTCCCCTCAACAAGAAACTTGCTTCTTAACCTGAAAAAAAACAGGTGCAGTTCAGTTTTGGTTCCTTGCCACCCTGCAGAAACATACAAACAAACTGATAAAAATCTCCCATGGGAAGGAGGAGACACCTCATCCTCTTGATACTACAATGCCTGCCTTTTACAGCCCCTGGAAGTTTAATCCCTTATGAAGTTCAATTCTGGGGTGGCCCTGTGTGGCCCTACATGACCGTCCCCCTGTGAAGGAAGTTATAAAGAAAGTCAGTTCGGTTCACCTCAGTTCAGTCACTCAGTCGTGTCTGACTCTTTGGGATCCCATGGACTGCAACACTCTAGGCTTCCCTGTCCATCACCAACTCACAGAGCTTACTCAAACTCATGTCCATTATGCTGGTGATGCCATCGAACCATCTCTTCCTCTGTCATCCCCTTCTCCTCATGCCTTCAATCTATCCCAACATCAGGGTCTTTTCAAATGAGTCAGTTCTTCTCATCAGGTGGCCAAAGTATTGGAGTTTCAGCTTCACCATCAGTTCTTGCAATGAATATTCAGGACTGATTTCCTTTAGGATGGACTGGTTGATCTCCTTGCAGTCCAAGGGACTCTCAAGGGTCTTCTCCAACACTACAGTTCAAAAGCATCCATTTTTCAGCACTCAGCTTTCTTTTAGTCCAACTCTCACATGCATACATGACCACTGGAAAAACGATAGCCTTGACTAGATAGACCTTTGTTGGAAAAGTAATGTCTCTGCATTTTAATATGCTGTCTAGGTTGGTCATAACTTTCCTTACAAGGAGTACACATCTTTTAATTTCATGGCTGCTGTCACCATATGCAATGATTTTGGAGCCTCAAAAAATAAAGTCTGACACTGTTTCCATTGTTTCTCCATCTATTTGCCATGAAATGATGGGGCCTGATGCCAAGATCTTAGTTTTCTGAATGTTGAGCCTTAAGCCAACTTTTTCACTCTCCTCTTTCACTTTCATCAAGAGAAGTCTTTAGTTCTTTAGTTCATCTTTAGTTCTCCTTCACTTTCTGCCATAAGGGTGGTGTCATCTGCGTGTCTGAGGTTATTGATATTTCTCCTGGCAATCTTGATTCCAGCTTGTGCTTCTTCCAGCCCAGCGTTTCTCATGATGTACTCTGCATATAAGTTCAATCAGCAGGGTGACAATATACAGCCTTGACGTACTCCTTTCCCGATTTGGAACCAGTCTGTTGTTCCATGTCCCGTTCTAACTGTTGCTTCCTGACCTGCATACAGATTTCTCAGGAGACAGGTAAGGTAGTCTGGTGTTCCCATCTCTTGAAGAATTTTCCACAGTTTGTTGTGATCCACATAGTCAATGGCTTTGGCATAGTCAATAAAGCACTCTGGTAACACTCGGTGTACTTGTTATTCTGTACTTGTGTGCATGCATGATAAGTCGCTTCAGTCAAGTCTGAGTCTTTACAACCCTATGGATTGTGGCCCTCCAGGCTACTCTGTCCATGGGATTCTCCAGGCAAGAATACTGGAGTGGCTTGACATGCCTTCCTCTAGGGGATCTTTCTGACCCAGCAATGGAACTCACATCTTTTGTGTCTCCTGCATTGGCAAGCAGGTTCTTTACCACTAGTGCCACCTGGAAAACCCCATTCTGTACTTAATGATCTATAATGATTTGTTTATTGCTTTGTTTCCCCATAGACCATGTTACTACAAACCTAAGTACTATGTGTTTTAGACACAATCTTTCTAAATCTTAGTTTAGTGTTTATATAGTTCAATGTTTATATTAGTTTCCTGTGTCTGCCGTCACAAGATGCCACAGACTGGATTGCTTGAAATGAGATAAATCTATTCTCTCAGTTTTGGAGGCTAGAAGTCCAAAATCTAGAAGGGCCATCTCCCTCTGTGGCCTCTTGGGATTACAGGTCCTTTGCCTCTTCTAGCTTCTGGTGGCTATCCCAACATTCTTGGGTGCATAAATGCATCAGTCCAGTCTCTGCATCTGCAATCATATTGCCTACTCATTGTCTGTTCCTCTAATCTCCCTCTACCTAACTTACATAGGAATACTAGAAATTGGATTTAAGACACACCATAATAAACCATCGGAGAAGGCAGTGGCACCCCACTCCAGTACTCTTGCCTGGAAAATCTCATGGACGGAGGAGCCTGGTAGGCTGCAGTCCATGGGGTCGTGAAGAGTCAGACACAACTGAGAGACTTCAGTTTCACATTTCACTTTCATGCATTGGAGAAGGAAATGGCAACCCACTTCAGTGTTCTTGCCTGGAGAATCCCAGGGACAGGGGAGACGGTTGGGCTCTTGTCTATGGGGTCACACAGAGTCAGACACGACTGAAGCGACTTAGCAATAATAAACCATTTGACTTCCTCGTCTTCAGATCCATAACTTAATTCCATCTTCAAAGATCTTTTTTTATAATTAAGGTATTATTCACAGGTTCCAAGAATCAGGACGTGGACATACTTTTGGGAGACCATCATTCAACTCACTATAGTGCTTAATCTTAAATGTGCGTTGGTAGCACATTTTTGAGAGACAGTCCAAGTTTTTTCAAAGTGTCAAAATTTTAGTTGTATTATATTTTTATTTAAAAAAATGTTAAGGATGAAGACAAGAGTCACCCTTAGTTGTTTGCCACCTGGGTTTCTTGAAAGAATAGATCAAAATATGATAGTAAGTTTCCTTTACAGCAAGACACAGTATAAGAAAGTGCCCAAGATAACACCCACAGGATCAGAGAGACCATTTATGAGGCTACTGCAGTGATTATCACAGCTGACCAGAGGTAATGTTAGCTTGTACCACAGCATAGCAGTGGAAGTGCCGAGAATTTGTTGAGTTTTACAAAAGAACTCAAAAAGTATGTCAACACAATTTCTTAGTGGATAAGAAGTGGGTGTAAAAGAAGAGAGTATTGTAATAGCAGAAAAGCAATATCTTCCTCCCTAAATACTTTATTCTGTTCAAGAACAATTTTTCTTTTCTCCACCACTGTATTTCCAATATTTCTAAAACAGTTAATAATCAGAATAAATGAGTGTATCAATGGATAATTTGACCAATTCAGCAAAATTAACAGATGTGGAAGTATGAAGTATATCAAATCAGTGTCAACCTACATATTCTGTAACTGTGCTACAAAGAAAAATATTGGTCATAATTATAACAGTAGTAAAGCATCAAGGGCTTTAATACAATATATTGTCAGAAAATTTAACTTATAGGGTAACGTGATGATAGGGACATATAATGTGAATACACACAACAGGCATATCAATGAACAACAATTATAAAAAATAAAATTTTTGAGAATGAAAGTTCTTCAGAATCACTGTGATTTAACATACCTTACTTAATTAATTAAAACTCATAATAGAGTTTGGTATTCTGACCAGGATTGAGCAACTAATTCAACATTTTCATTTTAAATTAGAAAATGTATACATCTTTGAAGCAACATTATATGGTAAATTTTGTATTCTTTTCCATATGTAGATTGGTAAGTTACAAAATTAATTTCAGTTATTACCACACTTGATGAGAAAAAAAAAATGCTAGTCTCTTACTATAGGTAGGGTGAAATTTAGTATTTTGTATCAACTTGGCTAGGCTATAGTCCCGAGGCTGATTAGCTATTTTCAGATATTAATCTAGTATTTCTATAAAAGTATTTTGTACATGCAGCTAACATCTACAATAAATTGACTTTAAGTAAGGTCCATCTAGTCAAAGCTATGGTTTTTCAGGAGTCATGTATGTATGTGAGAGTTGGAACATAAAACTGAGTGCTGAAGAATCTATGCTTTTGAACTGTGGTGTTGGAGAAGACTCTTGAGAGTGCCTTGGACTGCCAGATCAAACCAGTCAGTCCTAAAGGAAACCAATCCTGAATATTCATTGGAAGGAATGATGCTGAAGCTGAAACTCCAGTACTTTGGCCACCTGATGCGAAGAGTCGATTTCTTAGAAAAGACCCTGATGCTGGGAAAGACTGAAGTCATGAGGAGAAGGGGACAACAGAGGAAGAGATGGTTGGATGGCATCACTGGCTCAGTGGACATGAGTTTGAGCAAGCTTTGGGAGTTTGTGATGGACAGGGAAGTCTGGTGTGCTACAGTCCATGGGGTCACAAAGAGTCAGACAGGACTGAAGGACTGAACTTAACTGAAAGGGAAATACCCTCAATACTTTGAGTGGGCCTCATCAAATCAGTTGATAAGACCTAAAGCACAATCTGAGGTTTCCTGAAGAAGAAATTATGCCTCAAGATAACAGCAGTAACTCTAACCTGAGTTTTTGATCTGTCATTCTATTTTATGGATTCACCAGTCCCCATAATCTTGTGAACCAATTCCTCAAAATAAATTTATATCTAGCTATGTATGTAGGTCATATATATCAATATAGTTATACCTGTATGTCTATTTACATATCTCCTGTTCTGTTTCTGTATTTTTTTAAAAACATTGTTTTTTATCCATGGTGATTATGAAAGAAAAAAAATGTTAGGGATATTTGCCAGGAGACTACAGTGAGAGAGAAATCACAGGATAGTTAAATCTGAACTTCTGACAAAAGAGAAAAGTCAAAGAAAATCATTAGCATATACTTGGTGAAAGGGTGCCAAGTTCAAGCTCTAAAATCAGACAGCCTCTGTCCAAATTCAGGTCCTGCCAATTATAGGGGCTCTTGGACAAGCTACTGACTTCTTATAATTCCAGCTTCCCATGTGCATAATGACATTATTAATGATTTCTACCTCATTGAGTGTTATGAAGATTTAATGAGGTCCTGAATATAAAATGTTAGCGCAATGTCTTAACTATAGTGAACACATAATAAAGTTAGTGAAATTATTAGTTCTCAGTTTTAAAATAGGGAATTATGCCAATTGTAGGTACAAAGAGAAATAAAAGGATAACAATCTGGTTGAGGATATCTTATTGACCTTAAAGAGGAAAATATATGCCAGAAATTTACATAAATTTCCTATTTCTAATCAATAAAAATATTCTAATAGAAGGAAAAAAAAAAAACTCTTTTGAAGTAAATAAAAGCTTTCTGCAAATGAGAAAAACTTCAAAATCCAAATCGTCTGGCAAGTCAAGTGCAAAATAGAAACTGAAGAAGCAAAAATGAATTTAAGAAGTGCTCTATAAAGAATTCTGAGAAAAGAGAAAAGGTCAAATAGAGTATCACAGGAACCTTTGCTTTCAGTTAACTTTGTGTTACAAGTACTTTTTTTTTTTTTTTTGCGGCATGTAACAACCTTGCCACTAAAATAACAGTAAAGCTCTGGTTCACTCTCTGACACATTGTTTCACTATTATGACACAATTTGCTATTCTTTTCTGGCAGTTACTGGTAACATATCATGAGTATAAGTAGAATACAGGCAGTCAAGAAGACCCCAACGGTATGTGTGTGTGATGGTCCGGTTTGGATGGAACAAAAATGTATTGCCTGAGTCAGTTTCCCATGACTGGCACAGCTCCCTATTAACAGAATCCTTGGGGAAGAAGAGATAAAGCATCTTTTCTGACCCTGCTCCCCCTTTCCTACAAATGTCACATGAAGCTACTGTCACAACCACTGGAGTGGAAATACAGTAAAGTAATATTTAGATTGGGTACGCTAATGACTTTCTAAGATTATAGCTGTCTTCAAGGAATTCAGTTCAGTTCAGTTGCCCAGTCCTGTCTGACTCTTAGGAACCCCATGGACTGCAGCACACCACGCTTCCGTGTCCAACACCAACTCCTGGAGCTTACTCAAACTCATGTCCATAAAGTTGGTGATGCCACCCAACCATCTCATCTTCTGTTGTCCCCTTCTCCTCATGCCTTCAATCTTTCCCAGCATCAGGGTCTTTTTCAATGAGTCAGTTCTTCGCATCAGGTGGCTAAAGAGTTTCAGCTTCAGCATCAGTCCTTCCAATGAATATTTAGGACTGATTTCCTTTAGGATTGACTGGTTTGATCTCCTTTCTGTCCCAGGAATTATGGCTTCAGTATTTTATATTTTCATTTAAGGTTTACAAAAAGTTTTCTATGAATAACATGAATGAAAATTAAATGCTTTCTTTTACTTTTCTTTTAAACTGCTTCAAGTTTTCTGCTCTACACATAAACTTCCCAGTGCAATTATCTAAAAATCAAGTCTATATTTTTATATTTATTTTTATAATTAAATATAACAAATTGTTTTATCATCATGGAGTCTATATTGACTTCTGCTAATAAGAACAGTCATAGAATGAATATATAAATTAACTTCAAATCAAACTGTAGTTGGAGTTTTTTGTTTGCTTTAAAGATTGCTCATGTCAACCCCCAAAATACTTCAATTCTGGCAGGTTCTACTAAAGAAAAAATAATGTTAACTACAATTAGCGATTTGACATACATAAAAGGAATATTATGCTAAGGCTGTCTGAGTCCATTAAGAAAAAAAAATATTTTGTCGGCACGTTTACAAAGTGTTAAGAGGATCTGCCATGATGTAGAGAAAACCTTGATTAACGACTTAAAACACTAGAGATAATTTCAACCTGCTCTGGCTTCAAGATCCCTACCGAGTTGCTGCCTATTCCCGCTCCGCACATTCTCTCTCCTCACCATACTTGGTTCCAAGCACCATAACGGATGCTACCGTGACCTCCCCCTGCAAATATATATTTTCCTCATGACCCTAGTAGCTCTTTTGTGAATTATTTGAAAGCAAAGTAATAGCTAATAAGAGAATTCTGGTCACTTTAAGGACAATACGAGTATAGGATAGTGGCTATCACTTGCATGTCAACACAATCTCAAATCTTTATTCTAGGGAGGTAGAGGGCCTTACAGAAAGCCACCATACAAAATAAAATAATATTCCACTAAACTAACGTGACTAGTTCACTAAAGTAATCCTGGATATGAACAGCACTGTTTAAATCTTCAAATTTGCAATACAAGCAGCAGAAGGTTGTTTTCCCATCATACCAAACACACATGTTCTCCAAGGCCAGAAACATCCCAGTTATTTTTTTTTCTGAAGTCTAAAGTGTTTTCTAAGTTCTAAAGTCATCTTCTAAAGAGAAGATGGTAGAATAAATGGCTTTTGGTATAAACTAATTCATGAATATTTGCATTTCTAAAAAACAATGTGGGGATCTGTCCTTTCATCTTAAAGACAGTCTATATTCTTTAGAATTTCCTTGATTAATTCTCTGTTAATGAGAGAATTAATTCTCATTAATTAATACTATTAATTCTATTAATACTATTCATCTATTGCCATGACTGTGCTGGATAACAAACAAGCCCAAAATTTCAATGACTTTTGAGAAGTAGCACTTGTTTTTTTCTTACACAAGTGTGCGAGTTAGCATGGATAGTTCTATTTAACACAGCAGGTCTATTTCAGCACAGCTTCAATACAGTGTTTCAATACAGTGTTTCTCCTTCTGGGAGAAGCAAGTAGGAGGCAAGCTTCTATCATAGTGAATGGCAGGAACACAAGTAGACAAGAAAAATCTTGCAAATACACTGAGCCTTCTTCTAATATCCCTCTGTCTAATAAGGTAGGAATGTATATTTTACCTACAATGTATAATAGAAAAAATGGAGAGTGCTCAAAGAATAGTGGGGAAAAATGCAATTTATTTGCATTTGTCTTCAAGTTGCATTCAGCTATTTTGATCTATTTAAAATCCTAAAAGATGATGCTGTTAAAGTGCTGAACTTAGTATAACAGCAAATATGGAAAACTTAGCAGTGGCCGCAGGACTGAAAAAGGTCTTTCATTGCAATCCCAAAGAAGGGCAATGCCAAAGAATGTTCAAGCTACTATATAATTGTGCTCATTTCACATGCTATTAAGGTTATGCTCAAAATCATTCAAATTAGGCTTCAGTAGTACATGAACTGAGAACTTCCAGATGTACAAGTTGGGTTTCAAAAAGGCAGACAAATGAGAGAGCAAATTGCCAACATTTGTTGAATCATGGAGAAACCAAGGGAGTCCCAAAAGGATCTATGTCTGCTTCATTGACTGTGCTAAAGCTTTTCACTGTGTGCATCACAACAAACTTGTGGAAAATTCTTAAAGTGATGGGAGTACCAGATCACTTTACCTGTCTCCTGAGAAACCTGTATGTGGGTCAAGAAGAAACAGTTAGAACAGGACACAGAACAACTGACTGGTTCCAAATAGGGAAAGGAGTACGGCAAGGCTGTATATTGTCACCTTGTTTACTTAACTTGTATGCAGAGTACAAGTACAACAAGCAAAATGCCAGGCTAGATGAATCACAAGCTGGAATCAAGTTTGCCGGGGGAAATATCAACAACTTCAGAAATGCAGATGATACCATCTAATGACAGAAAATGAGAGATAACTACAGAGCCTCCTGATAAGGGTAAAAGAGGAGAGTGGAAAAACTGCCTTGCAACTCAATATTTAAAAAACTAGGATCATGGCATCTGGTCCCATTACTTCACAGCAAATAGAAGGGGAAAAAGTGGAAACGGTGACAGATCTTATTTTCTTGGGCTCCAAAATCACTGCCAACAGTCACTGCAGCCACGAAATTAAAAGGTGCTTGCTCCTTGGAAGGAAAGCTACGACAAACCTAGACAGTGTATTAAAAAGCAGAGACATAACTTTGCCAGCAAAGTCCCATATATTCAAAGCTATGGTTTTTCCAGTAGTCACGTAGGGATGTGGGAGCTGGACCATACAGAAATCTGAAAGCAGATGAATTGATGTTTTTGAATCGTGGTGCTGGAGAATACTCATGAGAGTGCATTGGATTTTTAAGGAGATCAAACCAGTCAATCCTAAAGTAAATCAGCCCTGAATATTTATAGGAAGGACTGTTGCTGAAGCGGAAGCTCCAATACTATGGTTACCTGATGCAAAGAGCCAACTCATTGGAAAAGACCCTCTTACTGTGAAAGATGGAAGGCAAAAGAAAAAGGTGACAGAGGATGAGATGGTTAGGTAACATTAAAGACTCATTGGACATGAATTTAAGCAAACTCCAGGAGATAACAGAGAACAGAGGAGTCTGGCGTGCTACAGTCTATGGAGTTGCAAAGAGTCAGATGCAACTTAGCTACTGAACAACAACAATTATAATATCGGCAAATGGCTAAATCTTTCAACAAATAATTTATCCTAGGTTTTACATATAATATGCTGCTGCTGCTAAGTTGCTTATAATCACTACATAAAAATATTTTCATTTTAGAGGAAATAATGAAACTCAAGTATGACAACAGTAACTTTTAATCAAAGTAGTGTTCTGCTTTGATGAAGAACTGTAATTTTTACATCAAGAGGTCTAAACACTTCCTTAAGCTCTCAGGCAACAATATACAGTATACATTTTTATCTATGTTTATATAAACATACACTAAATAAACATTACAGACTAAAGTAGAAAGACTCCTAAATTATCAATAATTTGTTTGATATTTTGCTAAAAGCAAAAATATTACATATCAGAATTGTGGGATAATATGGTATTGTTTAGTGATAATGTCATAATTGCTTATCACTTTGAAGAAAGTGGCTCACTAGCTGTGGAATCATATGTGTGCCAAAAATAATTTATTCTGAAATGTCTAAACATGGTATGCTAGGATAAACTGTTAATAGATTTATTAAAACTAATATATTATTTAATATTAGTCAGAACAATTCAAGGTGGAGAAATAAAAGCTAAATCCAAACTTTTAAGGAGTGCAATATGGCCAAGAAATTTGACCTGAGAAGAGCATTAAATTGCATAGGACTAAATATAAAAACAGTGCTTGGGAATTCCCTGGTATCTCCGTGGTAAAGAAGCAGCTTGCCAATGGAGGAGACATAGGTTGGATTCCTGATACAGGAAGATCCCACATGCCATGGAGCAACTAAGCCTGTACACCATAACTATTGAGCCTGTGATCTAGAACCCCAGAGCAACAACTATTGAGCCCACATATTGCAGTTACTGAAAGCTGTGCATGCTAGAGCCTGTGATCTGCAACAAGAGAAGCCACCATAATGAGAAGCCTAAGCCCTGCAGCTGGAGAGTAGCTGCTGGTCTCTACAACTAGAGAAAAGCCCAGGCAGCAAAGAAGACCCAGCACAGCCAAAAATAAATAAATAAAATTATTTTTAAAAATAGTGGCTCATGAATGGTGAAAAGAAAATATTTGAGATGTTACATGAAAGTTATTGTTAGTATTATTATCTAAATCCTCTCAAAGTCTCATGTCAAAAATACCATTTTTTTTTTTTTTTGGCTTCTTATACCCTGTTTTAATGTTTGTGTGTCTTCTTTTTTTTTTTTTTTGGAGAGTGCATTACCCCATACCAGTAAGCAATTCTCAGATGCCAGGAGGGTGTTAAAAAATTCAACTGAATTTCGATGCCTTTCTACATGGAGATAGCATGGGACACCACAGGTTAAGAGTGCCATCCTACATGTGTATTCCTATGGCTGACTTATGTTGATGTATGGCAGAAACCAACACAACATTGTAAAGCAAATATCCTCTGATTAAAAATAAATAGATTACAAAAATAGTAATGCAAAAAAATTAAAAACAAAAAAAGAATGAAGTCCTAGAAGATCATCTCCCTCCCACTTTCACAAACCACTGGGAAGTCAAGTCAACCTGTATTCTGGATTGCCCTGTATTCTGGCACTAATTTAGCAGTTTCCACAATCCCCTCCTTGGGTTCAATGAATTTTCTAGAGTAGTTCACACAACTCAGGAAACTACCAATTTATTATAAGTTAGAACAGGCAGAATGCTAGACATAATCAGAGAGAGGGAGGCATGGATCGGGTGGCAGAAAACCATACATCTTGTAAACAATAGGGGTCCCTGGGAAGACAAAGAAAAATACAAACCTCTAGGCTGACAGGGTGGAGAAGGAAATGGCAACTCACTCCAGTACTCTTGCCTGGAGAATTCCAGGGACAGGGGAGCCTGGTAGGCTGCCATGTATACGGTCGTACAGAGTTGAACATGACTGAAGTGAATTAGCAGCAGCAGCAGGCTTACAGGGAGTCAAACATTTTGTGACAGGGGTCCTAGAGGCAGACAAAGAAAGGCAGGAATATCTCAAATGTAACCTTTTGTTCATTATCTCCTCATTACAATTAAATTAGCTTTGCCAGATAAGAAGTACCCATCATATACCAATGGCGTCACAATTCTGATCAAGAATAAGTAGGGACAAAATCCCTGTTCACCTTGGCAAGAAGGATCCAGGATGAAAAAAAAAAAAAAAATCAACCCAAACTCCTTCCTTCTCATCATTTCTACACTCCCTAATAATCAGCCTGCCAAAGAATCTCTGGGCAGCTATTTGCCTAAGTCTGTCCACTCTCCCCTTAAAAATGTACTATCACTTAATAAACCCTCACTTTGCTTTCTTGACCTCCATGTCTCCTCTCTGAATTCTTTCTGCCATGAAACAAGAACCTGCTCTCTGATAACAAAAGAATTCAACTCAGGAACAACCTGATGAAGACATGCATATAGCAAGGTATACAGGAAGGGGAATAGAGCCTTCAAGCCCTCGATTCTAGGTGCACAGTTCTCCCCAAATATCCATGTATTTACCAAACTGAAAGCCCTCTGAACTCTTTTAGGGGTTTTATGGAGGCTCCATTATGTAGGCATGATTGATTAAATCATTGGTTGCTTGTGTTTGAGCTAAATCCCCAGCCTCTCTCCCCTCTCCAGAGGTCAGGGGGTGGGGTTGAAAGTTTCAGCTCTCTAATAACAAGATTTGTTCTCATGGCAAACCAGTCTCCATCCTTAGGCGAGATTGAAAGTCATTCATTAACATAACAAAATGCTTTGGTTACTCTCATCATTTAGGAACTTATAAGGGTTTAAAACCCTCTCACCAAAAGTGAGGATAGAGACCCAATATGCATTTCATATTATAAATTATAACACACATTCTATATCTATTTATACTTGTAGTTTATCATTAATTCCTTATTACTGAAGAGATACATGCTTATCTTAGAAATTTTTATCCTATTTTTTTTGGGAATGAGTTATGGATCTGAGATAGATTAAAAAAAAACTGCAGAAACAAAATAAAAAAGTAATTTTGAGAGTAACTTAAACTACTATACAATTGCACTCATTTCACATGTTAGCATGGTCATGCTTAAAATGCTCAAAGCTAGGCTTTGACAGTAAGTAAACTGAGAACTTCCAGAGGTACAAGCTGGATTCAGAAACTATAAAACTCCTAGAAGACAGCATAGGCAAAACATTCTCTGACATAAATCACAGCAGGATCCTCTATGACCCACCTCCCAGAATATTGGAAATAAAAGCAAAAATAAACAAATGGGACCTAATTAAAATTAAAAGCTTCTGCACAACAAAAGAAACTATAAGCAAGGTGAAAAGAAAGCCTTCAGAATGGGAGACAATAATAGCAAATGAAGCAACTGACAAAGAACTAATCTTAAAAATATACAAGCAACTCCTGCAGCTCAATTCCAGAAAAATAAATGACCCAATCAAAAAATGGGCCAAAGAACTAAGCAGACATTTCTCCAAAGAAGACATACAGATGGCTAACAAACATGAAAAGATGCTCAACATCACTCATTAGAGAAATGCAAATCAAAACCACAATGAGGTACCATTTCATGCCAGGCAGAATGGCTATGATCCAAAAGTCTATAAGCAATAAATGCTGGGGAGGGTGTGGAGAAAAGGGAACCCTCCTACACTGTTGGTGGGAATGCAAACTAGTACAGCCACTATGGAGAACAGTGTGGAGATTCCTTAAAAAACTGGAAATAGAACTGCCTTATGACCCAGCAATCCCACTGCTGGGCATACACACTGAGGAAACCAGAATTGAAAGAGACACGTGTACCCCAGTGTTCATCGCAGCACTGTTTATAATAGCCAGGACATGGAAGCAACCTAGATGTCCATCAGCAGATGAATGGATAAAGAAAGCAGTGGTACATATACACAATGGAGTATTACTTAGCCATTAAAAAGAATACATTTGAATCAGTTCTAATGAGGTAGATGAAACTGGAGCCTATTATACAGAGTGAAGTAAGCCAGAAAGAAAAACACCAATACAGTATACTAACGCATACATATGGAATCTAGAAAGATGGTAACAACAACCCTGTATACGAGACAGCAAAAGAGATACAGATGTACAGAACAGTCTTTTGGACTCTGTGGGAGAGGGAGAGGGTGGGATGATTTGGGAGAATGGCATTGAAACATGTATAATATCATACATGAAATGAATCACCAGTCTAGGTTCGATGCATGATACAGGATGCTTGGGGCTGGTGCACTGGGATGACCCAGAGGGATGGTACAGGGAGGGAGGTGGGAGGGGGGGTTCAGGATGGGGAACACGTGTACACCCGTGGCAGATTCATGTTGATATATGGCAAAACCAATACAATATTGTAAAGTAATTAGCCTCCAATTAAAATAAATTTATATTTTTAAAAATTAGGTAGAATAAAAGATAAAATATATATTTATATTCCTTTACAATTAAAAAAATTCATTAGCAAAAAAAAAAAAAACCAGAAAAGGCAGAGGAACAGGGATCAAATTGTCAACATCTGCTGGATCATAGAGAAGTAAGAGAATTCCAGAAAAATTCATCTACTTCTGCTTCACTGATGATGCTAAAGCCTGTGAGTGTATGGATCACAACAAACTGGAAAATTCTTAAAGAGATGGGAATACCAGACCACCTTCCCTGACTCCTGAGAAATCTATGCGCAGGTCAAGAAGCAACAGTTAGAACCAGACAGGGAACAATGGACTGGTTCCAAATTGGCAAAGGAGTAGGTCAAGGTTTTATATTGTTACCCTTCTTATTTAACTTATATGTAGAGTACATCATGGGAAATGCTGGGCTGGATGAAGCACAAGCTGGAATCAAGATTGCTGGGAAAAATATTAACAATCTCAGAATGCAGATGACACCACCCTTATGGCAGAAAACAAAGAGGAAGTAAAGAGCCTCTTAATGAAGGTGAAAGAGGAGAGTCAAAAAGTTAGCTTAAAACTCAACATTCAGAAAACAGAGCTCATGGCATCCGGTCCCATCACTTCATGGCAAATAGATGGGGAAATAATGGAAACAGTGACAGACTTTATTTTCTTGGGCTCCAAAACCACTGCTGATGGTGACTGTGGCCATGAAATTAAAAGACACTTGCTCCTTTGAAGAAAAGCTATGACCAACCTAGACAGCATATTAAAAAGCAGAGACACTACTTTGCTAACAAAGGTCGATATAGTCAAAGCTTTGTTTATTCCAGCAGTCATATATGGATGTGAGAGTTGGACCATAAAAAAGCCTGAGCACAGAAGAACTGATGCTTTAAACTGTGGTGTCAGAGAAGATTCTTGAGAGTCCCTTGGACTGCATGGAGATCAAACAAGTCAATTCTAAAGGAAATCAACCCTGAATATTCATTGGAAAGACTGATGCTGAAGCTGAAGCTGCAATACTTTGGCCACCTGATGAGAAGAGCTGACACTGGAAAAGATCTTGATGCTGAGAAAGATTGCAGACAGAAGGAGTAGGGGATAAGAGAAGATGAGATGACTGGATGGCATCACCAACTCGATGGACGTGAGTTTCAGCAAGCTCTGGGAAATGGTGAAGGACAGGGAAGCCTGATGTGCTGCAGTCCATGGGGTTACAAAGAGTTGGACACAACTGAGCAGCTGAACAACAGCAACAAATCACTCCTTACAACAGAGTACTACAAGAAAGAAAATTTATTGATATTGAAAATGAATAGATTTTAAGTGTGAAATAAATTTTATCTTGCGATAAAAATGTGAACATAAAAACAGATTTTCTCTGCCTTTGGCCTTCCCTCTCCCCACTATATGCCTTGGGTACCTGCATTATGTATTGAGCAAACCTTCCCCATCTCAAAAAACTTATATAACAGTCCTTGGTCCTTGCCTTCTAATGGTCAGAGCAGTTCACAGAGCTTTCTGAGATGTTCTTCCTGGGTTATAATCCTCAAATTTGGCCCAAGTAAATTTTAAAATTTATTTCTTAGATTGATAATTTTTCATCAATGTAAGGAAGTGAAGACTTAGAGGTGTGTGAGGGCAGCATAAAGAGAGCAGACATGTAAAGAAAAGCTAGCGAATGAGAGCAGTAAGGCTTGGTGGCTGTTGCTGCTGCTGCTGCTGCTGCTGCATCGCTTCAGTCGTGTCCGACTCTGTGCGACCCCATAGAGGGCAGCCCACTAGGCTCCTCTGTTCCTGGGATTCTCCAGGCAAGAACACTGGAGTGGGTTGCCATTTCCTTCTCCAATGCATGAAAGTGAAAAGTGAAAGTGAAGTCGCTCAGTCATGCCTGACTCTTAGCGACCCCATGGACTGCAGCCCACCAGGCTCCTCCGTCAATGGGATTTTCCAGGCAAGAGTCCTGGAGTGGGGTGCCATTGCCTGTTAGGATAGAAGAATCAAAGGGAGGAAGCAATGCTGCTGGTGCCCCAAAATAACAGGACGCCTGTGGGAGGGATCAGCAAGGTGAAATGTGGTCCTGCAACAAGTACACTGCAAAAAGAAATGGAAGAAAGAGAAGCATTCTTACTTGACTTACTTCCCAGTCGTCAAACATCTGCTGGTTTTTCCAGTTGGTTATACCTAACTAGGAGGAGTTTCTTGTGCTATATAGGAGGTTCTCATTAACAATTTATTTTATACATAGTATCAACAGTATATATGTCAATCCAATCACCCAATTCATCTCATCCATTCTACTCAAAGCTCTGTGGTGACCTAAATAGGAAGGAACTCCAAAAATGAGGGGAGGTATGGATATACATAGATTATTCACTTTGCTGTACAGTAGAAACTAACTCAGCATTGTAAAGCAAGTACACTTCAATAAAAATTTAAAACAATAACAAAATACATAAAATGAATGTATTAAAAAGAAAAAAAAATAATTGGAAGCCAGCTAGCCAGAAGGTCCTAGTGCTGCAGTGGACAGGGATCAAATACAGAGAGCACAAATCAGGGTGGAGAAGGATGAGGAATGGATTTAGAGAGGGGAGAATACAGCATATGCCTTCCTGTGCAAGAGTGATTACTGGAATAGAGAGATAATAAAGAATAAGGTCAGTGGTGAAAATACAGGGGCACACAGCCCTGCAAAGCAAATTGACAGTGACCAGCCTGCAAGAGCAAAGTGTAAAGCAATGAAAGTGTAAGTATTGATTCTCTATCAAGAAAACATATACGACATCCTGGGACCGTATCAGAGGAAGAGAGGAAAGCAAGTTGTGGTAACTTAACTGTGAGGACTCATTTACAGAGAATAAATCTGCCATCTAGGAGGTAAAACCTGGGGAACATAATCTTTAAAAATATAAATTGTGCACGCTAAGTCACTTCATTCATGTCCAACTCTCTGCAACTGTATGGACTTGAGCACATTAGGCTCCTCTGTCTATGGGATTCTCCAGGAAAGAATACTGGAGTGGGTTTTCATGCCCTCCTCCAGGGGATCTTCCCCACAAAATATAAAGAACGCCTACCTTAATTTATGAAAGATGCTGTAGCTGAAAATACTATCTACTAAAAAAAAAAAAGTGCAACCTGAAATTTAAGAATTCCATTTAATTCAGTCTAGTTTCTGAAAACTTAAGCTTGGAAGAGAGCTTCTTAGATGATTTTGAGGGACAGTTCCAAAAAGGTAAGGGAGGAACTAGGATAGATAGAAGTTTTTACAACATAAAACAGGCAGCTGCAACATCACAAGATTCAGTTCAGTCAGTTCAGTCGCTCAGTCATGTCCGACTCTTTGTGACCCAATGGACTTCAGCACACCAGGCTTCCCTGTCCATCACCAATTCTCAGAGCTTACTCAAACTCATGTCTATTACATCAGTCAAGCCATCCAACCATCTCATCCTCTGTCATCCCCTTCTCCTCCTGCCTTCAATCTTTCCCAGCATCAGGGTTTTTTTCCAATGAGTCAGTTCTTCACATCGGGTGGCCAAAGTATTGGAGTTTCAGCTTCAGCAGCAGTGCTTCAGCAGCAGTTCTTCCAATGAATATTCAGGACTGATTTCCTTTAGGATGGACTGGTTAGATTTCCTTGCAGTCCAAGAGACTTTCAAGAATCATCTATAACATCACAGTTCAATGGCATCAATTTTTTGGTGCTCAGCTTTCTTTATAGTCCACCTATCAAATCCATACATGACTACTGGAAAACACTATAGCTTTGACTAGATGGACCTTTGTTCATAAAGTAAGGTCTCTGGTTTTTAATATGCTGTTAAGGTTGGTCATAGCTTTTCTTCCAAGGAGCAAGTGTCTTTTTTTCATGGCTGCAGTCACCATCTGCAGTGATTTTAGAGCTGAAAAAATAAAGTCTGCCACTGTTTCCATTGTTTCCCCATTATTTGCCATGAAGTGATGGCACCAGATGCCATGATCTTAGTTTTCTGAATGTTGAGTTTTAAGCCAACTGCTCCACTCTCCTCTTTCACTTTCATCAAGAGACTCTTTAGCTCTTCTTCACTTTCTGCCATAAGGATGGTATCATCTGTGCATCTGAGGTTATTGATATTTCTCCCAGAAATCTTGATTCCAGGTTGGGCTTCATCCAGCATGACATTTCACATGATGTACTCTGCATATAAGTTAAATTAGCAGGGTGACCATATACAGCCTTAATGTACTCCTTTCCCGATTCAGTCTGTTGTTCTATGTGAAAAGATTACTGTAGATTAAAAAATAAGTTATTAAAAAGCATCTCAAGTTAAAGGATTCAGCACTTTTCCATCTTCTGGAAGATGCACAAGTGTTTTTGTTGTTTACTCACAAATTTATGTCTGACCTTTTCCAACACTGTGGACTCTAGACCACAAAGCTCCTCTGTCCATGGGATTTCCCAGGCAAGAATACTGGAGTAGGATGCCATTTCCTTCTCCAAGGGATCTTCCTGACCCAGGGATCCAACCCATGTCTCCTGCATTGGCAGGCTGATTCTTAGCCTCTGAGCCACTAGCGAAGCCCTCCTTTATTATGCACATTATACCTAGGACCAGTATCTCGCTCTTCTTCATCCTTATCCCTTCAGGGTACTCAGTTGGGGGCAGTTGCAGTGACTGATGTCTTGATGGTCTCAACATCCTTTGTTTACTTATATGGCAGTAATTCACGATACTGATATTCCTAAAGGTTCACAGAATATTTTTCTAAAAACAAATAGTTTCTTAGTGCCTTCTATCTTATCTAATATCTCTTTCATCACTACAGGTTAAATGTTTCTATCATAAGCATTTTATCAAAGCATTTATGAAGAATTATTTTATATATGAATATCAAATATAGATTTTAGTTAAAACATATTATATTATGGATTTTGTATAACAAGTTAATTTACACACTACAGATTTTCTTTTCACAAGTATAGCACAGTATATAGTCTTGGGTCAATTTTTCATCTTGTTCAGGAATTTGAGATTGGAGCTTCTTTTTTTCATCTCTTGGAACTTTGGAGCATTAGAGACAAAATAACATATATAAACTTAAAAATATTCTGAATTACTCTTTACTCTGGAGTTGAGCATCCCTTGGACTGCAAGGAGATCGAACTGGTCCATTCTGAAGGAGATCAGCCCTGGGATTTCTTTGGAAGGAATGATGCTAAAGCTGAAACTCCAGTACTCTGGCCACCTCATGTGAAGAGTTGACTCATTGGAAAAGACTCTGATGCTGGGAGGGATTGGGGGCAGGAGGAGAAGGGGACGACAGAAGATGAGATGGCTGGATGGCATCACTGACTCGATGGACATGGGTCTGGGTGAACTCTGGGACTTGGTGATAGACAGGGAGGCCTGGCGTGCTGCGATTCATGGGATCACAAAGAGTCGGACACAACTGAGCGACTGAACTGAACTGAACTGGAGTTGTATTTATTAACACACATTCTTTTTTAGATGTGAATATCTATTGGTTAAATTGAAGAAGGTAAAAACTATCCTGCTAGTTTTCTTGAATAATTTGAAATAGTATTCTGAGTTGAGAAGAAGCAGTGAATTTTTTTTTTTTTTTTTTTTAGTTAAAGTAATAGTAGCTTGAAATCCCTTAAGCCTTTATATTATCTCATTGAGGTTCTTAAAACTATGTCCTGAAGGCCAAGTCCTGCCCACTGTCTGTTTTTGTAATTAAAGTTTCATTGGAATACAACATGTTAACTCATTTATATATTATTTATGGTGTTGCAGTGCACCCTGCAGACCTGCTAGGCCTGTACTTGCCCAGTTTCAACTCTGAAGAAAGAGCTCAAAGTCAGCAACAGAGATATCAAAAGTTTAATGGGTAAGGGGAGCCTGAAGCAAGGTCCTGAAGCAAGTTTAATGGATATGGGGAGCCTGAAGCAAGGTCCAGGGAAGCGGAGATTCCCCTTTATAGGGGAACTGATGTCAGGTTGGCTCATTGGTTACCAGGGAAAATAGCAGAGAGGTATGAGAGGTATGACCCTCAAAGGCCCATTGATAAGAACTGTCACTTGCTTGGGGCCACAGAAAGTCTGTGGGAAGGTCAGTCCTGTGAGTAGAGTGTCTGTGAAGTAGGCACTGGTTGAGCAGGGGATGTGCAGGGAGCAAGAGAACAGCCATCTTCCAGGGGACTGACAATACACATGGCTTAGAGAAAAACAGCCAAATTACATTGTTATAACAGGGAATTTATGGCCCACAGTTTAAAATATTTACTGACACAGAAAAAAGTTTGCCCACCTCTGGCATGTAGTGATATCCCCCACTGATATTAAGAAAGTGATACATTTTTGCCTAGCATATTTCTGATGTAGAAATAATAACATGTAATTATAAGGAAGTAGCTGCTTGTTTGCAATTCTTTCACTGACAGATGGAATTAGTACACAAAAACCTTTGGGAAAATAAAATCCTACTTATAAAACTATGTTAGGTCAGCACATAATAGGCACACAATGAATTTCTATTGCACTGAATGCAACTAACTACACATTGAAGAGTTGCTCTATAAATATATTTTTTGTATGAATGACATATTAAATTAATTAATTAATGTAGCTATAAAATCTTCCTTCATCCAATAAAGTCCTTTCGTATTAGGTCCAGATTTTTGGAGAATAAAATACATGTAGCATTCTACTTTATAAAAGCTTCTCTAATTCTATGATTTAATATTAATAGGTCTAAATATCTCTATAAAAATATATAACAATAATCCCTGAGGTATCACAAAGACCATCTTAAAAGTGAGATTGTTTCGGGCAAAGGTTGAGAACCACACCTTTTTGTAGCTTCCCTTTTCTAGCAGTATTTTAGAAATTATTGAACTCACTAGACCAAATATAGAAATACACAATAAAATTTGAAGACAAAAATAAACAGGGGTTATCTACTAGAAAATATACAGAACCTTGAAAGCATGCAAGCAGACAGTATGGGATTGATGAAGGAAACCACAAGCTAAAATATGTGCAGAAATGGCTACTTGAGAGGGTGATGTAACTCTAGTGTGATCCATGGAGATGGAGGTCTTAAAGGCAGGAGTGTGCCAAGAGGTCAGTATCAAGGTTTCTAGGGATGGAGATCCTACATACAAAGGAAAGGCATGACAAAAAAAATACAGAAATAACTTATAATAAAAGTATTCAATAGAGGAAACTGAGCAAGAAAAAACAGAATACAGGGGTAATATACTTAATGCCACTAGGGAGCTGCACCAAGGTGCACACAGGAATAACACTGAGCAGGACACTGCAGGACTCTCCTGGGTGCCAAAGCCTTCCCATGTCCCTCATTTCTTCTTTGTAGAGAAAAGGTTTCGGCATCCTAGACCTTCTCTGATTTTCAAAGGGCAGACTCATACAGTTGGTGACTGGAACAAGAGAGCTACAGGACACCTAGTTCTTCCTGAAGGAATATACAGAAGAATCTGATACACATCTTTAAATTCTTCTACAGGAACTCAAGCACCACCCAGGTGGAGGACAGTGAGTGCAAGCTGAGCCCAAGCCTGGGGACCGGAAGCTGGTTAGAATCAGATCTAGTGATTCAGATTCCTGGAGTACCACACTGTTACCTCACCATCAACCAATCAGAAGAGAAGCACACATTCTGCAGCCCTTATCTCAAATTTTCTTTAAAAATTCTTCCCTGAACCCATCAGGGGATAAGGCTTTTGAGCATGATCCACTCACTATCCTTGTTTGGCCTTGCAATAAACATTGTTTTGCTCCCAAATCCAAGGTTTTCATTTGTTCAGCCTCACTGTGCATGAGACACACAGAACTTGAGTTTTACAACAACAATTCCAAAAGATATTATGAAAAATAAATTTTTGGTCATTCAAAAGAAACAAAACATAAAAGATAATCATAGGCGGCTAAAGATGATAATTGTGATATAAGATACTAACTAAAGATTAGGAGCTGTTGCTGCTATCCAGACACTAAATTGACTCCAACTCTTTATGACCCCATGGACTGTAGCCCACCTCTTTCTATGGGATTTTTCAAGCAAGAATACTGGAGTGGGTTTCCATTTCTTTCTTAAGGGGATCTTCCCAACTCTAGGATCAAATCCAAATCTCCCTGTCTCATGCATTGGCAGGTGGGTTCTATACCACTGAGCCACAGGGAAGCCCAGAAATTAGGAGAGGAAATAGTAAAGTTTGATTAAAGTAGAATATAGATCTAGTGTTCCTTCCACCTTTTAAGTTCAGTGCAGTTGCTCAGTCATGTCCGAATCTTTGCGACCCCATGAATTGCAGCATGCCAGGCCTCCCTGTCCATCACTAACTCCCGGAGTCCACCCAAACCCATGTCCATCGAGTTGGTGATGCCATCCAACCATCTCATCCTCTGTCATCCCCTTCTCCTCCTGCCCTCAATCTTTCCCAGCATCAGGGTCTTTTCAAATGAGTCAGCTCTTCTCATCAGGTGGCCAAAGTATTGGAGTTTCAGCTTCAACATCAGTCCCTCCAATGAACACCCAGGACTGATCTCCTTTTGGATGGACTGGTTGTATCTCCTTGCAGTGCAAGGGACTCTCAAGAGTCTTCTCCAACACCACAGTTCAAAAGCATCAATTCTTCAGCGTTCAGCCTTCTTTATAGTCCAACTCTCACATGCATACATGACCACTGGAAAAACCATAGCCTTGACTAGATGGACTTTTGTTGGCAAAGTAATGTTTCTACTTTTTAATATGCTGTCTAGGTTGGTCCACCTTTTAAAAGAAATTCCAAAAAGAGTGACTAGAATAGATGAAAAAAATCTTCAAAGAATTCATACTAAGCTTACAAAGTTAGGGGTTAAAAAATGTAAATTTGAAGTGTCCAATGAGGACTGATCCACTAAGATAACTGAATAGCAATAAAAGTAAAATAACAACAACTGTTACTATCCAAAAGTATTAAGGCAAAAGTATTAATAGAGAGGGAAAAATTGAAATTGTCTGCTAATCAATAAAACTCAGATTTATCTCAGATTTCTCATTGGCAAGCAAACTACTTCTGTTAGTACAAGTTACAATATCTACTACTGTTATTAATAATAACAATGAAATGGGTGATATTTTGAAATCTCTAAGGAAATCAACATTATAGCTACAATTCTATAGCCAGTGCCAATTTATTATAAAAGGGCACTATAGGGACCTTACTGGTGGTCTAGTAGCTAAGACTCTGGGCTCCCAACACAGGGGTCTGGGTTTGAACCCTGGTCAGAGATATAGATCCCATGTGCTTCAACTAAAACATCCTATACACTACAACTGAAACCCAGAGTAGCCAAATAAATAAATAAATTATTTTTTTCTTAAAAAAGGTGATATAAGTATACCTTTAAACAAACTATAGACAATCCACCTTCTCAGATCTTCTATGAAAAAATTATTATATAATTTATCCCACTAAAAGGACCATGTAATTCAGGAGAAAATGGGAAACTAAGCAAGCTGTTTGTACAGCAAAAGCAGAAGTTCCCACACATTAAGTCTAAATATTAATAAAAGCTACATATACATTTATTAAAGAAAATACATAATGGTGTGGAATAAAATCCCAAATAATGACAACTTAAAATTGGTAAGGGAAGAAATATCAGGAGAAAACTGAAAATATGAATAGTTATCAAGCATTTTTAATGTTCACTCACTCTTCTCTTCAAATGTTAACTATCTGCAATGTTAACTCTCTGCAATGACAAACACTGCAGAGAGTTATCCCTTATTGTCCTAATACGCTATCCCTTATTGTCCTAAGATAGCATATTTTGTCATCCTATATCCCATTGCTCTGCTTTTAAAATCTATATCTGAAATAAATATCACTGCCAGGAATTCAATATTTACTCATCAAGTAGTCTATTATTTGTCTCAATTGAAAAGTATATCAGCTCCATGAGATCTGAGATTTCGTTTTGTTCACTGTTACACAATGAGCACTGAGAGTGATAGTAAATATAATGTAGGTACTCAACTGACACGTCTTTTATCAGTGAATAAATGACTGAGTAATTTTACATTCATACAATAAATAAAAAGAATGTTATAGCTCTAAAATAATCAATATGGACTAATTTAAAAGTGATATTAAGTGAGAAAATCAAGGAACACTAGTTTAAATTGAATAATCTCACTTATTCAGTTTATTTTATTAACTTAAACAAGCCATTAGAATGAAAACAGACCAGAAAATGAAGCTTTAGATTGGGAGACTGAGAAAGATAATATCAAAATTATAAGTATACTAAACAAAAAGAAGAAATTTGACCACATTGGGTTTACTCAAAAGTTCAGGTTCCATATTGCAAAGTGGCTGTACCATTTTGCATTCTATTAGCAGTGTATGAGAATTCCATTTGCTAGTGTCCTACTAACTTTAATATTGAAAAAATTTAAAACTATTTTTAATAAAGGTGGGGTATAATAAAGGTATATTTGTATATCTCTAATGAATATTGCCGGGAGAAATATCGATAACCTCAGGTATTCAGATAACACCACCCTTATGGCAGAAAGTAAAGAGGAACTAAAAAGCCTCTTGATGAAAGTGAGAGAGGAGAGTGAAAAAGTTGGCTTAAAGCTCAACATTCAGAAAACGAAGATCATGGCATCTGATCCCATCACTTCCTGGGAAATAGATGGGAAAACAGTGGAAACAGTGTCAGACTTTATTTTGGGGGGCTCCAAAATCACTGCAGATGGTGACTGCAGCCATGAAATTAAAAGATGCTTACTCCTTGGAAGGAAAGTTATGACCAACCTAGATTGCACATTCAAAAGCAGAGACATTACTTTGCCAATAAATGCCCATCTAGTCAAGGCTATGGTTTTTCCAGTGACCATGTATGGATTTGAGAGTTGGACTGTGAAGAAAGCTGAGCACTGAGGAATTGATGCTTTTGAACTGTGGTGTTGGAGAAGACTCTTGAGAGTCCCTTGGACTGCAAGGAGATCCAACCAGTCCATTCTAAAGGAGATCAGTCCTGGATGTTCATTGGAAGGACTGATGCTAAAGCTGCAACTCCAATACTTTGGCCGCCTCATGCGAACAGTTGACTCATTGGAAAAGACTGTGACGCTGGGAGGGATTGGGGGCAGGAGGAGAAGGGGACGACAGAGGATGAGATGGCTGGATGGCATCACCGACTTGATGGACATGAGTTTGAGTAAACTCCAAGAGTTGGTGATGGACAGGGAGGCCTGGCGTGCTGCAATTCATGGGGTCGCAAAGAGTTGGACATGACTGAGCAACAGAACTGAACTGAACCAACAACTGATGTGCACCATCCTTTCATATAATCTCCTATGGTAAAGACTGATTAAATATTTTGCCTATTTTTATTGGATTGTTCATTTTCTTATTATTGAGCTCTGAGAGTTCTCTCTTTATATATTTTGGATGTTAAAATTTTTTCAGACATGTGTTTTATAAATATTGCCTTCCAGTAACTTTGTATTCTCTTAACATTCTTTTTAGAAGTTTAGATGAGCAGAAGTTTAACTTGAAGAAGTGAAATAAATTATTTTTAAACATAAAAAATAACATTTAAAAATATATTATATGTAACAACACCTGTACTATTAATTGAGGAAAGGAGGAAGGCATAAGACAATTATCCCAATAGGCCAGAAAACATGTATTCAATAAATTAAGTTCAATAGGTTTTAAAAAGAAATAGAAAGTTTAATTAAATAATATTATAATTAACTATAAAGAGGACAAACTTTCTTACATAAAGTGTTCACAAAAATAAATAGTAAAGATAATGTATGATGTCTAAATATTAGAAATACTTTTATCAGAAATAGACAAGATTCTGGCTCTCACACTCATACTAACATTGTAAGAGAGGTTGAAGCCAATGTAATGATAAAGAAAGAAATAAATGAAATGTTTGTTGAGAGGAAGAAATATGTCATTATTTCTAGACTATATGGTTGTACACCTAACATCCAGGTTTAAATCAAACAAGAATCATAAAAAATTAAGTGTCCTCATAATACAGGATAACATTTACTGATTATACTAAAGATGTCAAGTAGAATTAGAGATTCTTTTCATGTATTACCTCATTTAATTGTAATTTTTAATTTTGATAACTTTTCAAAATAAATGCTATTATTTTCTTCACTTTTAAATGAGGAAAACTGAGACACAAAAAATTAAAATTAATTTCTTCATTGTCATAGAGCTTCTGCTGCTGCTGCTGCTAAGTCACTTCAGTCGTGTCTGACTGTGTGACCCCATAGACGGCAGCCCACCAGGCTCCCCCGTCCCTGAGATTCTCCAGCTAATAAGTGACAAAACAAGGCTTCACTGTGGCTCTGAAGTCCATTGATTGAACCTCTAAGTTTTACTGTCTCTCCTAGTTCAGTCATGGACAGTTAGGAATATATTAAGTTCAGTACCAATTGCAACTGTAAACCACAAAATGTGTGTGTGTGTAGGTGTGTGCTTGGTTGCTTGGTTATGTCCAACTCCTTGTGACTCCATGGACTGCAGCCCATCAGGCTCCTCTGTCCACAGGATTTTTCAGGCAAGAATACTGGAGTGGGTTGCCATTTCCTATCACAGGGGATCTTCCTAACCCAGGAATTGAACCCACATCACTTGTTTCTCCTGCATTGGCAGGCAGATTCCTTACCAATGAGTCACCTAGGAAGCCTCAAAATACAAAGTACTTAGGAATAAATCTCAGAAGAATCCATAACATATCAGAAGAAAATACTGAAACTTTGTATAAGCACACTAATAAAGATATGAATAAATTATATATCATATAACCTGATATAAAGACAGGGAGAGGCAACAGTGTAAAGATGCTAGACACTCTGAACTAATTCATAAATCTAATCTAATCTCTCTAGAATTCTAATAAAATTATTTTAAAATTTGTTGAACAAATTTTCAACTTCATCAAGCAAAGTTAACATGAAAGAATAGTGAAGATAAAATTGGAAAAACAGAACAAGAAATAGACTTTAGCATATAAAGTAACAAATTACAAGTAGTAATAAAATAGTAATGTAATCAATAATAAATTATTAGACTAATAGAGCAGCATTTTACAAATTATTCATGTGTATTTGGAAATTATTACATATAAAAATGACTCTCAATTTGTAAGAAATCAATATCATCTACATAATGAATCTCAAAATAAAAGGACTTCAACTTAAAAATGATAATAATGACTATAAAATTATAAATATATCTAGGTGTACTGTTCTAGTTTCAAAAGAGAATATAGGAGAATATCTTTTAAACCTTGAGAAAGGAAGCCATATTTTAAAAAGACACACACACACACACAAAAAGAAGGAAAATGCTAGTAAACCTTTTACTATAACCAAAGCATCATTATTAAAGTCAACATATGAGTAGTTTAGAGGAAGAAAATATTCGGTGCATACACATTAGAGGATTAATAGTTAAGATTAATAATTTTAACAAATCAACAACAGAAATTGAGAATGGAAAGACAGAAAAGGCAAAAATACAAAAAGTTGATCAATATCATTGTTATCAGAAAAATCCATATTAAATATACAAAATGCATTTTCCATTCATCATTTTGCCAAATTAAAAAGTTTAATAAGGTGCTACAAATTTTTGCTGTCTAGAACAAAGAAGTGTCTGAGATTTTACCTACTTTCAAAGCTAAAATTTTAGCTTGCCATAATTTCATAGATGTTGGCAGAATACACAAACTCTTGGTTCAGAAACTGCTTGTATTATTCATGGCTCAGGATGCAGAATAAGTTTCATGTTCACACTAGTTCTTCTTACACTGAAGACCCATAGGGAAAAGGCAGACACTGTTTTTAATAGATCAAACCAGGTGGAAGATGGAGATCCAGCAGCCAGTGAGTCTAAGGAAACTGCAATGGTTCGGGAGAATAATACCCTGACATTTTCCTTCTGGAAAAAGGCTTCACTAGCAGTTATGAAAAACAAAAGATAACTAATGACTCCCTAACATTTTTCCTACACACAGGGAATTGTCTTTTAACTTCTGTTAGCTTATTAATATGAGTCAACAGCAATGTTCTCAAGAAATATTAGAGGCAGAACAGGAAACTTGATTAAGCCCCTAAGGTGGTACACAAAATCTCACATTTCAGACTCTAGTCTCTTATTAAATATGTTCTTAAGCTAGTGGAAGAGTAGCAGGAAACTCTCGCAATTAAGGAGCCCTGAGGATAATGTACTGTCCTGGAGAAGGGAAACACAAGTGGTATAGTACTAAGGAAGAAGTAGAACATCTTAAGTTGAAGATGCTATACAAAAAGACAGAATTAGACTCCTACCCTGGGATGATATGTAAACTCCATTCCAACCCAAGATCTGTAGACTCAAGGAAGAGTTTGGCTGCCATGAGAAGGAGGCACAAAAATGCTAAAGAAAGCTTTGCCCCTGAGGCCCAGGATCTGCAACAATGCCAGGAAAACTGAAAATTATCCTGTCCCTAACACTAGACACATGTTTAGTAAAACATAGCAATCTACAGCTGGGGTCGGGGGTGGGGGCAAGAAAGTGGAAGAAGAACACTGATTCAGGTCTACACACATTACAGTAGCAGAGGGTGAGATACTAAGGATGAGTTAGCATTCTGCCTCTGACAGAATTTGAAGTTTGTGATGCTTGTGTGCTAAATCACTTCAGTCATGTCTGACTCCTTGCGACCCCATGGACTTTAGCCTGCCAGGCTCCTCTGTACACGGGATTCTCCAGGCAAGAATACTGGAGTTGGTTGACATGTCCTCCTTCAGGGGATCTTCCCAACCCAGGGATCAAACCTACCTCTCTTGTGTCTCCTGCATTAGCAGCTGAGATCTTTACGACTAGCACTAACTGGGAAGCCCGAAGTTTGTGGTGTCTTGAGGTCATTATATAATAACAAAACTCAAACCTGCTCAAATGTGGACTGAATTTAATCTCCACATCAAAAGCCTGAGAAAGAAAAATGCATAACTCTGTTTACTATAGTTTCCAATGTTCTCCAACTCTTTGTGATCCCAAGGACTATACAGTCCATGGAATTCTCCAGGCCAGAATACTGGAGTGGGTAGACTTTCCACTCTCCAGGGGATTTTCCCAACCCAGAGATAGAACCCAGGTCTCCAGCATTGTAAGTGGATTTTTTACCAGCTGAGTCACAAGGAAAGCCCAAGAATACTGGAGTGAATAGCCTATCCCTTCTCCAGCAGCTCTTCCCTACCCAGAAAACCAACCAGGGTCTCCTGCATCACAGGCAGATTCTTTACCAACTGAGCTATGAGGGAAGGGAAGCCCATAAAATACTCATCCTTCAATATATATATATATAAATCACTAAAAGATGAAATTAAGAAGAAGCAACAAATTGTCAGGAAAAAACATGGTTCACAGAATCAGGCATAGAGATTGTTAGAACTATAAGGACTTTTTAAAAACTATGACTAATGTTTCAAGTGAGCTACTTCAAAAAAGTACAACATGAAAATACATATGAAGAACTTTGCTAGAAAAATGAAAGAAAGAAAAAGAGTCACATGACAATGGTACCGTAATATAGCAAATTCAAGTTAAACCATGTAAATAGTGTTAAGTGCCCCAAATATAAGTTATAGATTGTTAGACTGGATAATAGAGCAAGAAATTTATGGGCCAAATATGAAGTCATAAGGAAAAGATACAGTAATCTGAAATAAATAAAAATAAAATACAGTAAATTAAAGATTATGGGATCAGATAGAGCAATGCTGATAGGCAAATATACAGGATTCAGTATTTATATTAGAAAAGAAGCAAAATCTCAAACCAATACCCTACATTTCCCTTTTAAACAAAGCAGTAGAAATAGAGAAATTAAAATCAATTAGAATTATTAAAATAATAAACACAGGATTAGAAATGAATGAAATGAAAACAGAAAAAAAATACTGCAACAATCAAGGATATCAAATAAATGTTTTTGGAAAGATCAATAAATCCATAAAACTCTGGTAACACTGACAAGAAAAAAAGAGAGAGAATACAGACGAATGATATTAAAAATAAAAATGATTACTGACTTTTATGCATGAAAGCCATGAAAATAATAAATGAATACTTTAAACAACTCTATGTAAGCCAATTTACAAACATATACTTATGTGAAATACAACCAACATTCATCAACATGAAATTTATAGACTGAATATCTTTAAGTTTATTAAATAAAAACTGAATTTATTGTTCACCTCCTAAAAATCTTTCTGTATGTTTATGCTTAATAATTTTATAAACATTTAAGGAAGAAATAATACCAACTCTATATAATCTATTCTAAAAAAGAGACATGAAAGAGATATTTCTCACTTATCATTTGAGGCCAATCAGATCAGATCAGATCAGTCACTCAGTCATGTCCGACTCTTTGCAATCCCATGAACCACAGCAGGCCAGGCCTCCCTGTCCATCACCAACTCCCGCAGTTCACTCAGACTCACGTCCATCGAGTCAGTGATGCCATCCAGCCATCTCGTCCTCTGTGGTCCCCTTCTCCTCTTGCCCCCAATCCCTCCCAGCATCAGAGTCTTTTCCAATGAGTCAACTCTTCGCATGAGGTGGCCAAAGTACTGGAGTTTCAGCTTCAGCATCATTCCTTCCAAAGAAATCCCAGGGCTGATCTCCTTTAGAATGGACTGGTTGGATCTCCTTGCAGTCCAAGGGACTCTCAAGAGTCTTCTCCAACACCACAGTTCAAAAGCATCAATTCTTCAGTGCTCAGCCTTCTTAACAGTCCAACTCTCACATCCATACATGACCACAGGAAAAACCATAGCCTTGACTAGACGAACCTTTGTTGGCAAAGTAATGTCTCCTACCTACTAAAAACAGAAAAAGATAATGCAACTAAAGAAAATCACAGGGTAATATATTTTTTGAATATGTACATAAAATTTTTCAAAAAATCTTAGCAAACTGAATCTAGCAATATACAAAGGAAAGATACATGATAAACAAATACGGGATATCACAGTAATGTCAAGCTGTCTCAATATTCAAAAATAAATCAATAAAATCCACCATATTAGCCAAAAAAAGAGGGGAAATGTGTGATTGATGTAATTGAGTCAAAAAAAAGAATTTGACAAAATCATACATCCACTCTTAACAACAAAAAAACAGTCTAATATCACACTTAACGGTAAAAAATTGAAATCTTCTCAGTTTAGGAATGAGGCAAGGTTATCTATTCAACCAGTGCATTAAAGCAACACATTTTAAAAAGGTAGAGATTGAAAGGAATAAATAGATAACTGTCCCTATGCATATAGGACATGGTTGTTTACATAGACGATCCCAAGTATTCTGAAAAAAAAAAAAAAAAGATCCTAAAACTAAAAATGAGCTTGCAAATATCACCATATAAAAACCAATAATATTTCTAAGACCAATGTACCACAGTGTTTATTGCAGGATTACTTACAATGGCTGCAGTGGCCATAAAACTGGAGTTCAGTTTTCATTCCAATCCCAAAGAAAGGCAATGTCAAAGAATGCTCAAACTACCAACAGTTGCACTCATCTCAAATGCTAGCAAAGTAATGTTCAAAATTTTCTAAGCCAGGCTTCAACAGTTCGTGAACCGTGAACTTCCAGATGTTCAGGCTGGATTTAGAGAGGCAGAGGAACCAGAGATCAAATTGCCAACATTTGCTGGATCATAGAAAAAACACGAAAGTTCCAGAAAAACACCTACTTCTGCTTTATTGACTATGCCAATACCTTTAACCGTGTTCAGTTCAGTTCAGTTGCTCAGTCCTGTCCAACTCTTTGCGACCCCATGAACCACAGCATGCCAGGCCTCCCTATCCATCACCAACTACCACGGTTTACCCAAACTCATACCCATTGAGTTGGTGATGCCATCCAACCATCTCATCCTCTGTTGTCCCCTTCTCTTCCTGCTCTCAATCTTTCACAGCATCAAGATCTTTTCAAATGAGTCAGCTCTTTGCATCAGGTGGCCAAAGTATTGGAGTTTCAGCTTCAGTATCAGTCCTTCCAATGAACACCCAGACTGATCTCCTTTAGGAATGACTAGCTGGATCTCCTTGCAGTGCAAGGGACTCTCAAGAGTCTTTTCCAAAACCACAGTTCAAAAGCATCAATTCTTCTGTGCTCAGCTTTCTTTGCAGTCCAACTGTTACATCCATACATGACTACTGGAAAAAACATAGCCTTGACTAGATGCACCTTTGTTGACAAAGTAATGTCTCTGCTTTTTAATATGCTGTTTAGGTTGGTCGTAACTTTCCTTCCAAGGAGTAAGATCTTTTAATTTCATGGCTGCAATCACCATCTGCAGTGATTTTGGAGGCCCCCACAAAAAAATTCAGCCACTGTTTCTACTGTTTCCCCATCTATTTCCCATGAAGTGATGGGACTGGATCCATGATCTTAGTTTTCTGAATGTTGAGCTTTAAGCCAACTTTTTCACTCTCCTCTTTCACTTTCATCAAGAGGCTCTTTAGTTCTTCACTTTCTGCCATAAGGGTGGTATCATATGCATATATGAGGTTATTGATATTTCTCCTGGCATCTTGATTTTAGCTTGTGCTTCATCCAGTCCAGCATTTCTCATGATGTACTATGCATACAAATAAAATAAGCAGGGTGACAATATACAGCTTTGACATACTCCTTTTCCTACTTGGAACCAGTCTGTTGTTCCATGTTCAGTTCTAACCGTTGCTTCCTGACCTGCATACAGGTTTCTCAAGAGGCAGGTCAGGTGGTCTGGTATTCCCATCTCTTTTGGAATTTTCCACAGTTTATTGTGATCCACACAGTCAAAGGCTTTGGCATAGTCAATAAAGCAGAAATAGAACTATCTTGCTTCACCGATGATCCAGTGGATGTTGGCAATTTGATCTCTGGTTCCTCTGTCTTTTCTAAAACCAGCTTGAACATCTGGAAGTCCATGGTTCATGTATTGCTGAAGCCTGGCTTGGAGAATTTTGAGCATTACTTTACTAGCGTGTGAGATGAGTGCAATTGTGTGGTAGTTTGAGCATTCTTTGGCATTGCCTTTCTTTGGGATTGGAATAAAAACTGACCTTTTCCAGTCCTGTGGCCACTGCTGAGTTTTCCAAATTTGCTAGCATATTGAGTGTAGCACTTTCAAAGCATTATCTTTTAGGATTTGGAAGAGCTCAACTGGAATTCCATAACTTCCACTAGCTTTGTTCGTAGTGATGCTTCTTTGGCCCACTTGATTTCACATTCCAGGGTGTCTGGCTCTAGGGTGAGTGATCTAGGTGAGTGCCCAGTGATTATCTGGGTCATGAAGATCTTTTTTGTACAGTTCTTCTGTATATCATTGCCACCTCTTCTTAATATCTTCTGCTTCTGTTAGGTCCATACCATTCTGTCCTTTATTGAGCTCATCTTTGCATGAGACATTACTTTGCCAACAAAGGTCCGTCTAGTCAAGGGTACGGTTTTTCCAGTGGTCATGTATCGATGTGAGAGTTGGACTGTGAAGAAAGCTGAGTGCCGAAGAATTGATGCTTTTGAACTGTGGTGTTGGAGAAGACTCTTGAGAGTCCCTTGGACTGCAAGGAGATCCAACCAGTCCATTCTAAAGGAGATCAGCCCTGGGATTTCTTTGGAAGGAATGATGCTGAAGCTGAAACTCCAGTACTTTGGCCACCTCATGCGAAGAGTTGACTCATTGGAAAAGACTCTGATGCTGGGAGGGATTGGGGGCAAGAGGAGAAGGGGACGACAGAGGATGAGATGGCTGGATGGCATCACTGACTTGATGGACATGATTCTGAGTGAACTGTGGGAGTTGGTGATGGACAGGGAGGCCTGGCCTGCTGTGGTTCATGGGGTTGCAAAGAGTCAGACACAACTGAGCAACTGAAATGAACTGAACTTGCATGAAATATTCCCTTGGTATCTCTAATTTTCTTGAAAAGATCTCTAGTCTTTGACTGTGTGGACCACAACAAATTGTGGAAAATTCTTCAAGAGATGGGAATACCTGACCACCTGACCTGCCTCCTGGGAAATCTGTATGAAGGTCAAGAAGCAACAGTTAGAATTGGACATGGAACAAATCAGGAAAGGAGTACGTCAAGGCTATAGATTGTCACCCTGCTTAGTTAGCATATATGCAGAGTACATCATGCAAAATGCCAGGTTGGATGGATGAAGCTCAAGATGAAATCAAGATTTCTGGGAGACTCAGCTATGCGGATGACACCACCCATATGGCTGGTGGTCCCAAATCAGGAAAGGAGTACATCAAGGCTGTAGATTGTCACCCTGCTTAGTTAACATATATGCAGAGTACATCATATGAAATGCCAGGCTGGATGGATGAAGCTCAAGCTGGAATCAAGATTGCTGGGAGACTCAGCTATGCAGATGACACCACCCATATGGCAGAAAGTGAAGAACAACTAAAGAGCCTCTTGATGAAAGTCAAAGAGGAGAGTGTAAAAGTTGGCATAAAACTCAACATTCAGAAAACTAAGACCGTGGCATCCAGTCCCGTCATATCACGGCAAATAGATGGGGAAACAGAGGAAACAGTGGCTGACTTTATTTTTGAGGGCTCCAAAATCAGTGCAGATGGTGATTGCAGCCATGAAGTTAAAAGGCACTTGCTTCTTGGAAGAAAAGCTATGACCAACCTAAACAGCATATTAAAAGCAGAGACATTACTTTGCCAACAAAAATCTGTCTAGTCAAAGCTGTTGTTTTTCCAGTAGTCATGTAATGGATATGAGAGTTGGACTATAAAGAAAGCTTAGTGCCAAAGAATTGATGCTTTTGAACTGTGATGTTGGAGGAAACTCTTGAGAGTCACTTGGACTGCAAGGAGATCCAACCGTCCATCCTAAAGGAGATGAGTCCTGAATAATCATTGGAAGGACGGATGCTGAACCTGAAATTCCAATACTTTTGCCTCCTTATGCGAAGAACTGACTCATTGGAAAAGAACCTGATGCTGGGAAAGATTGAAGGTAGAAGAAGAAAGGGACGACAGAGGACAAAATGGTTGGATGGCATCACTGACATGATGGACATGAGTTTGAGTAAGCTCTGGGATTTGGTGATGGCCAGGGAAGCCTGGTGTGCTGCAGTCCATGGGGCTGCAAAGATTCGGACATGACTGTGTGACTAAAATGAACTGAGCTGAACTTACAATGGCTAGGACATGGAAACAACCTAGATACCATCAACAGATGAATGGATAAAGCAGCTTTGGCACATATTATATATAAAATGGAACACATTTGTGTCAATTCTAATGAGGTGGATGAACCTAGTGTCTATTATTCATAGTGCAGTAAGTCAGAAAGAGAAAAACAAATATTGTTATTTAATACCTATATATGGAATCTAGAAAGATAATATTGATGAACTTATTTGCTGGGCAGCAATGGAGATGTAGACATAGAAAACAGGCTTATGGACATAATAGGAAGGAGAGGTTGGGATGAAATCAGAAAGTAGCACGGAAACATATACATTACCATATATAAAATAGATAGCCAGTGGGAATTTGCTGTATGATGCAGCACGCTTAAACTTGGTGCTCTGTGACAACCTAGAGGGGTGGGAGGTGGGAGGGAAGTTTCAGAGGAAGTGGTCATATGTATACCTATGGCCAATTCATGTTGATGTATAGCAGAAACCAACACAATATCATAGGAAGGACAAATGAGTTAGCCTAATTTTAAAAAATTGAAAAAGAACAATGCTCCACCTAACTAACTTTAGGTGATAGGTAATTCACTGTACCTGACTTTATGGCTTAGTATTTAGTTATAACAATCAAGACAATATAGTTATAAGAGAATTTACATATCTGTTGATTAGAATAAATGATCTAGAGAAAGATTCACAGAATTATGGTCAATTGCTGTGACAAAGGAGCAAAAGCAAGTCAATGGAAATAGGGTAGATTTTTCTTAAAAAATGGTATACAAACAATTAAATATTCATATGCAAAACAAACATGAACCTTGATCTATACTTCATGGTGCATCCAGATTAAATTACTCTGCATAAATCATACCTTCAAAACACCTGACAAAAAGTGTATAAGAACTGTACAATATTCTTTATTTTTGCAATAATATATTATGTACAGATGAATAAGTGTAAACACATGGAATAGTCTAGAAATATACTTAATAAATATATGATTTTAAGCATATTGTGATTGGCAGTGGTGGTCAAAGTTTTCTATAAATATTTAACAATATTAATTCAGTGCCTGTTGTGCGCTAGCACTGTTCTATAGCTTTGCACATATTCACTCATTTAATTTTTGAAGAAACTATAAAAGGTGGATACTATAATTAACTTCATATTGAAAACAAACTAAGGAACAAAGAAAAAAATATAACTGACAAGGAGACATTTATTGCACGTGGTAGATCGGTCATTCAAACCCAGGCAGTCTTGATCTAGGTTACATGCCCCTAGCTGTGAAGCCAGAAATGCATTTCTTCACAGCAGAAATGCATTTCTGCTACAGCTGCATTTCTGCTGTGGTTCACTTCCACTCTGAGCTTGCACAAAAGTGAAATTGTAAATACTCTATGAAGTCAAAAAATAACCTGATAAATGGATGGAAAATGATAAGTCACAATGTCTCAAAATCTCTGCATGGGCTTTTAAGATAAGTTATCAAAGATATATCATTAAAAAACTTGGGCAGGAACCATACACAAGCTCTTATCAGGTCTACTGCTGAGCAGTTTGGGGGCAAAAAAATAAAATGTACTGCAGCAGAACTATTGATATTTCATTTCTTTTCAAATGCCTCAATTTTGTATTGGAAGCTTCTTACAACAAACAAACAAAACACAGTAATTATGATCTGTCTTAGAGCATAAGAAAGTTTTACTTAGAAGAGTATACATTCGTATATAGGCAGCTGAACAAGTTACAGCTCTCTGCATATTACCACCACAGCTTGTATATCCATGAATTAGTAGATATGTGTGGAACATCTTGTTAAGCTCCTAGGACCCTTCACTGCAATAAATAGGCAAATATTTCCAATCTAGACATCTATTTCTGACATTAAAGTGAGGAGGGGAAAATTTTAATGACTTAATCTTTATGATTGGAGAAGGAAATGGCAACCCACTCCAGTACTCTTGCCTGGAAAATCCCATGGACAGAGGAGCCTCTTAGGCTGCAATCCATGGGGTCACAAAGAGTAGAACACTACTGAGTGACTTCACTTTCACTTATGATACTGGTCAACGTCCTCAGCTAAATACCAATAGGAATGTATCTATTCAAAGTTGGCTTATTGTGTGACACAATGATAGAGCCCTCACGCTGAAGGAAATGGAAATACCATAAGGGACTTCTAGGATTTTGGTTTGTGTTAGGTGACTTACCCGATGGCTCAGCAGTAAAGAATCCACCTGCAATGCAGGAGAAGTCAGAGTTTTGGTTTGGTCCCTGGCTTGGGAAGATCCCCTGCAAGAGGAAATGGCAACTCATTTGAATATTCTTGCCTGAAAAATCCCATGAACAGAGGAGCCTTGCAGACTACAGTCCATGTATCACAAAGAATGGGACACGACTGAGGACCCACACATTTAGGTAGTTTATGTGTGGAGTCAAGAAGGAAAAGAGACTTTGTTTCGGTTTTTATCTGGTCAGGAAGAAGCAGCAGTGTGTATGTATTAACGTGTGTATACACACACACACACATCTCTTTCACAGAATGATAGGGTGCTAGGATAGGTAGATGGCTGGTATATTTGTGGTTCTGACAATGTTCTGTTTCTGTTTTGCTGAAATGATTGCAGAGTGGTCTTATTTTATCTCAATCAATCACAGTCACAGAGTGGCCTGGTCTTGATGTTGCATTCTGTGAAATGGTTTATGTTCATTAGCTGTGAGCACAAGGACTAAGTCAGCAAAATGAAGCCAGGAGAGCTGATAGTTCCAGGACCGCTTCCAGCTGTCAGGAGCTGCTTTTTCCTCTACCAATACCAGACAAACAATTAAGAAGAAGGATAAACTCATTATTAGAACTCCATACATTTTATTCTAAAGCTTACTAAAATTAGTAATAAACAACACATTTAATCCAATAAACAATAGGTGTATCAATAATGATTTCCAATTCCCCACTCTTTAAGGAACTGCTAAAGTTAGTAACAAGAAGTGACAAAGTAATGTTTTGTGTTCAGATTCTGTTTTTCTTCTCTTCTTTGCTAATCCCTTTTGATAATTCTTTTTTGCCTATGCACATATATGGTTTCTTACCCTGGAATCATTTTATTATTAACATCTGTGGGAATTTCTCAAGATTTGTTGTTTCAATTGCTCAAAGTTCAATATTAGTAAGAAACTTTGGTTTTCTACAGAGATTTACAGCCTCTTATGGAACCTTTAAAATATCTGCACAAATATTTTTTCTAGGAATACCCCTGCATATTATCTCCACTATAATTGTGTTCTAAGTAATGTGGGTGAAGTAAAATTGCTTCCTCTTGCTTTTTCTTTTATTTGCCTGCCCCCACCCCCTGCCACTGCAATGGCAGTGGAAATCATCAAATTCTGTTCTCCGCACAAATAATTATCCCCTGGTTTTGCCCTAATGTGAAATTATGCCTCATGTGGGAAGAAAATAAACACTTTTATTTCCTGTCTCCTGGATTAATCTTCTCTTTGTAATTCTGTAATTTAAGTTTTTCCACATATCCACTGAATATGAATATCCCTATCAGAGATCTCACTTTTAGTAGCATTTTTGGTAATTTATTATTTTAGTCATTATTTTTCAAAGGTTAGCATGCAATATATACTTTAAAAATTCCTGATTTGGGTTCCTCTTCCATCCTTTTCACCAAATAGGGATTTCATAATAAACTCTGCAACCAGTAAATACTGAAATATGTAGTTACATTGTTGATATGGATGTGTGTGTATGTATATGAATGTACATACACTATATGTATGTGTATACACACACACACATATACATGTAAACATAGAGTTTACTCTGCATAATTGTTTTGTAGATTAGTTGTTTGGTCTTGTTTCTTAATTATTCTTTAAGAAATTTATTGGGCTCTAATTATTCTATATTATCATCATAGCTTATATATTATAGCTGAAAAATCAAATGATATCTAGAACCTGAATTATCACTAGAGGAAGGAGCTGTACTTGATTTCTTTGAAAATGGGGGGTTGATTGGCACATATCAAAATGCAAACAGTCCCACAGAGAATAGGCTGCCACTAGGAAAGCTGGCAATTTTTGCAATAGCTATGTAGGGGGTGTATGTGTGTGTGACTGTGTGAAAGAGAAGGGACTTGATTGAACAATGATCCTACAGCACATTTTCTGGATTCAAATCCTCCTGTTTATTACTTTGTAGTGTCTTTTCTCAAGGAGATCTGTGTTCAAAGTACCTCAAGTCACCTGCCATGTCTCTGAAATATTATCTCATATTTCAGTGCTTGTGTTCCAATAGCATTCTACTAAATCTTTGGTATTCTTCTGACTGCTGATACTATTTCTTCTTGCTTTTTCATTACTGTAGTATTTCCAGTATATGAAATTATAACACCACAGGAATAAAAAAGATATACAGATCATAAAATAGATATCAAATAAGACCAGTCAGGCTACTGACATGTTGCAGAAAATAAACATAAGTCTTTCAAGGTCAATAGATCCCCTGGTGCCCATTGGTAACAGAATCGGTACTAGAGTGTTTGTCCAATTGAGTATGAGGGTTTATATCCATGCTTCTTATCCCAACTGGATTGCTGCTAATCAAATATTACTCTAAATTTTTACAGCTATCTATATTAACATTTTAATCAGAATAGTATACTTTTCAGAGCTCTCTTTTTTCCCTTTTGGGAGGTGATAAAATCCTTTTTTAAAGAAATGAGAAATAATAGCTACTGCAACAAGTTGGACATTTATAATAATCTCTTTGGAGTAAATACTAACTTGTTTGCATTTTGTACTAGTATAATAATTAAAAATATTTAACAAGACAATTTTCTCATATTTCCTTTTGTAGATATAACATGAGGTTCAAAATCACAAGCTACAGAAATATTTAATTTACTAATATTTTGACTTAAATCATGGACAACTAGTCCCACAGCATCTATAAAATTCATATAATTATATTTATTAATGATCAGCCTAGTTATAAACTGCTACTTACATATTTTTACACTTGTGTTTATGATAGCTGTACTAAGTAAACAACTCCACATATAAACATTCACTAATTCTAGCAAAGTAATTTAAAATGGATAAATAGAATGAATAATTCCTCATAAGTAGAACCTGCTACATTTCTAGTAGCTTTTCAGTATTTTCATTTTATGAATCAATTCAATTACTTCATTACAGTATTTTATTTTGTCTAGTTTACTTAATTTCAATCATAAAGAAATGTTCACCATTCTATTATGTACAATAAATAATTTAGCTATTGAATTAGATCAGTGTACCCTCATTTTCCATGTTGGTGTTTGCAGTATCTAGGTATTCAGTCTGTGAGAGAAATTGTCCATCTGTTGTCCCAATCCATCTGTTATTTGACCTAGGTATTATGATTGTTTAAAAACTTTTCTACAAATACATAATAATTTATTATTTTGGCTTGACACTTTAAAATTCCCAACAAGTCTATTCCCAAGATTAATTCTTACCTATTTTAATTTAAAGTGCTTTTCTAATGATAATATGATATTCAAGTCAGTTTACAATTAAGTGAATGTTATCTCAAGAAGTGTAATCACATTTATAATACTGTTACTTCACTTCACTGCATGACATGGTACAGAATTATTTGGTCCTTAGATATGTGCACACTTTTTTGAATAACTTTTATAATACCAATCATTTCTTTTATACAAATCTCTTTTTTCTTGATTTTTTCTATCGTCATGGGCTTATGCTTCTATGTAGAATTACTAACCCTTGGATTAAGCCATTTAAAGATGAATCTGTCATTTCTAAGGGTGAAAAAATGTGACATTTGAATTTTTTAAAAGGAGCAGGTCAAATGTAGGCCAAGGAAGAAGCCCATAAAAATCTATTCTACAGCTTTACTTTAAAACATTCATCTGATAATAAAATGAATAATTTCTCATTAAATCCAAGCCATTTAACATATTATTATTATGTTTGAAAATGACTGTATTTTTCCTTTTTTTTGTACCTGTAAATTTTTGCCTCTCTTATTTAATGTTATTTTTAGCAATTAAAAACTTCCTGAATTTATTTACACAGTTTATATAACTATTATTTTTCTGTGGTATTTTGTCTCTGAGCATCACATTTATTATTTTGTCTTCCCGTCACAATCCTACTCTCCATTTCTTACCTCATTTCTCCTAGCTCAGCTTTCCCTATCCCATACAATGAAATATTCCAGTTATATCACCTGTAAATTTAATAAAGTGCCTGTTCTCACCACAACATGGTTTTAGAACAGTTTTCAGAAGTCTCAGCACATAATGTATTTTAGTATTGGGATAACTCTCTTATTAAATAATTATACTTCTGCTGCTGCTGTCAGTCGTGTCCGACTCTGTGCGACCCCATAGACGGCAGCCCACCAGGCTCCCCCGTCCCTGGGATTCTCCAGGCAAGAACACTGGAGTGGGTTGCCATTTCCTTCTCCAATGCATGAAAGTGAAAAGTGAAAGTGAAGTTGCTCTGTCGTGTCCAACTCTTAGCAACCCCATGGACTGCAGCCTTCCAGGCTCCTCCGTCCATGGGATTTTCCAGGCAAGAGTACTGGAGTGGGGTGCCATTGCCTTCTCTGAAATAGTTATACTAGGTAATGCTAAAACACACATTCTATCTAAAATTCCCCTCATTAGAAATGTCATCCAAGTACAGAGATGGATTTATCATGAATCAAATAAAGCTTAAGCTTTGGAGTCTCTAATGCACAAAGTGCCTTTCCAAGGCCTTGAGAACAGCCCCAAATTTACTAATAAATATCTCTCTTTTTTAAAAACCCCAAATTTTCTAGACTTCAGGTACTATAAACTCTAGATCTCTCCTTGCCAAAAAAGTATAGTGGATGATTAGACCTCCATGCAGTTTCTAATATGTAGCTCCATACCTCAACCTTCTAAAGTCATCCAATTTGATAATATTCCTTTATATTCTTGAAATACAAAACTTGAAATCTCAGATCTTAGACCTGGAGATCTGCTTTGGGCTCAACTGTATGTAAAGAGATTTTTATTTTGTTTGCCAATTAGAATACCTGATCTGAATCCTAGCATGATTCTTAAAACTATATGGGTAGAGTAATGATAAAGTAAATAACAGTAATATCAAATAATGAAAAATAATATATCAACACAAATATATATGCATGAAAAATTTAGCATCAGACAAGATACATGAAGCAAAATAAGATAACTCAAAAAGATTTAATTAAAGGAAAAGTACAATAAAAAAACAGCTTTATAAATTGTAAGGTCAAACTGAATAAATGGACAAATGAAAACTTAAAGAATACTTGTAAATACAAATTTACAAATAACTTTAGATTTTCCCTAGTTTAAAAGTGCAGATTTGTAAGTTTGTATTTCTCAAACAACTTTGTAGTAATAATTGAGATCAGGATCTACTACAATCATTCATCTGAGAAAATCAAGTTTCCATCAATTTTTTCAAGTAAAAACATGTAAAAATTAAATGACTAACAATAAAGGACTTAACATAAAGGATCGAGAAAAGGCCAATGCTCATTCTAAAAGAAATGCCATAAAAATCAGGTCTGATTTTAGGTTGTCAGCCTAAACTGCTAGGTCTCATTAAGATTTTCCTGAATAGAGGATAGAGCTTGCTACTTCCAGGTTTTCTCTCTCTGGGGGAGCCTGAAAGACAGGTGACAGAAAATCAGATCAAACAATAAAAATGTCAGAGGTGCCTGATTCTGCTGCTCTCAAGCTGTGCACATAGTAGGCACTCAACAGGCTTTTGAATGATGAATTGTCCTTCTTGAGTTAAACATTTAAAGAGCAAGGCTAGAATCAAGAATAAACTTTAGCATAAAGACTTCCATTATAAGAATCTTCTAAAGATATTAAGGTTGTGCTTTGTTTTGTTTCAAATTAAGTGCTTGTCTACATCTCAGTTTGTGTATTCCAAATATAGTCCCTTATTTTATAATTCTGAGGGACATAATCTTTTAGCCTCTGCAAATGTATGTTATACAGAAATTTAATTCTTTAAATATATGCCAACACTAGCATGTATTTGTGCTGTTACTTTAAACCATCTTGAAGATTTATTTATGAAATTTAGTTTCCTTTTCCAAGAATCCCCAAGCATTTCCACTGTGTGTGTGTGTGTTTAGGAGAAAGAGTGTGAAAAGTAGAGTTTGAGAGAGCAAGAGTTTCCTCCATGGCTGCTTTTAGATATAGATAGTATGATATAGTTCAATTTTGATGCCTTCCATCCTAGCATAAGATGGTTTCAGTAACAGTTAAAAATAAGCAGTAGGCACTTTTCTAACATCTAATAAGGTTAGTACTATTATTACATCCATACAGAGACAAAGAAAATGAGGCACAGAGAGCTTAATGATGTACATGTTTAAAATTCAATAAAAATATTTATTATTATTATTTTATTAGTTTTACTGTGAGTCTGGGCAACACAATGATGTTTGGCAGAAATCAACACAATATTGAAAAGCAATTATCCTTCAATTAAAAAATAAATAAATTTAATTAAAAAAATACTGGAGTGGGTAGACATTCCTTTCTCCAGGAGAACTTCCAGACCCAGGAATTGAACACATGTCTCCTGCATTGCAGGTGATTCTTTACCATCTGATCCACCAGAGCAGTTCAAATATTATTGATAGCAAGACTTAAATGTCTAGATTGAAAGGGCTTACTGATTGGGGAAAGGAAGCTTAAATGCTCCCATGAATATATAACATTATGAAATTTTAGAACTCTAGAGACTAAAAAATCACTCCCACTGAACTAAAAGGTCACAAACAAAAACTCAAGAAATTACAATAGCATTGGATTTTTAACAATATCAGAATTAGAAGGTAGAGAACAGTTGAGAAATACCTTGAAAACTCAAAGGATCTTTTTAACCTAAAATTTTATGTTCAGCTAAATTAAGATTCAGATAGGCAGTAGACCAAAGACTCTTTTAGAGAAACAATATCTTGAAACTGTATCTTCTATATAATCTTTCTAAGAAAGATGAAGGATAACTTGGTCAGAAAAGGGGAGAAAAGAAAGGAAAGAAACTGTTATCCAGCAAAGAAAAAAAGATGAAAAGAATCCTCAGGGTAATGACACAGGGAGACTTTAGGATTACAACCAAGCCTGGAGAAAAGCAAACCCTGTCAGGGACAGAATGTTGGAGAGTGGCTGGAAGACAAATGGAAATTTACATTTTCAAGCAAGCTGGAGAACAAGATTATAATCACATATGAAAAAAACTAAACAAGCAAATGATAAAGAGGAAATAATATTCTAGTACACCACATGCCTCCAATTGAATAATATTTTCAAAAATTCTGCCTATTAATCTATATTAATAACCTGACAAAATTAAAAAAATCAATACTGGTGTATGAGAGGAGGTTGAAAGTGGATTTTCCCATTTCATCTTAGGAAATTTATAGATCTTGAAGTAACATTACATGTAAATCCAACAATATGGTTTATTGTTACTCAGTATCTAAGTTGTGTCCAGTTCTTTGCAAACTCATGGATTACAGCACACCAGGCTTCCCTGTCCTTCACAATCTCCTGGACTTTGCTCAAACTCATGTCCATTGAGTTAGTGATGTCATCCAACCATCTCACCCTCTGTTTCCCCCTTCTCCTCCTGCCCTCAATCTTTTCCAGCATCAGGGTTTTTCCAGTGAGTCATCTCTTCACATCAGGTGGCCAAAGGATTGGAGTTTCAGCTTCAGCATCAGTCCTTCCATGAATATTCAAGGTTGATTTCCTTTAAAATTGATTTGTTTGATCCCCTTGCCATCCAAGGGACTCTCAAGAGTCTTCTCCAGCACCACAGTTCAAAAGCATCAATTCTTTGGCACTCAACCTTCTTTATTTCATATCTCCTTCCCTGGTGGCTCAGATGGTAAAGAATCTGCCTAAAATGCATGAGACCCACATTCAATTCCTGGATTGGGAAGATCCCCTGGAGAAAAAAGTGGCAACTCACTTCAGCATTCTTGCCTAAAGAATTCCATGGACAGGGGACACTGGTGGGCTATAGTGCATGGGGTCATTAAGCATTGACGACTTTCAGTCACTCACATTTGTACTTAACTACTGGAAAAAACATAGCTTTGACTGTATGGGCCTTCATCAATAAAGCGATATCTCTGCTTTTTAATACGCTGTCTATGTGTGTCATAGCTTTCCTTCCAAGTATCTTTAAATTTCATGACTGCAGTCACCATCTGCAGTGATTTGGGAGCCCAAGAAAATTAATTCTGCCTCTGTTTTCACTTTTCCTCCATATATTTGTCATAAAGTGATGGAGCCATGGGCCATGGTCACCAGTATACAGACAGAGTGGATAGGTTGGAAAATCAAGAAATAGTACAAAAATATATTTTAAGTAAAATAGCATTAACTCATTGCTTCAGTAAATAAAAAAACTAAAACTATGGAAAAACTGATGCGTAAGAAAGATGGTTTTCATTATAATATAAACCTCATAAAACAACTTGCTTTTTCTAACAAGTATTAGGTATAAGAGTGAGAATAAAACTAATTTTTAAGAGCAAATGACAAAATAATAATAAATAAGATAAATATAAAAAGTAGTGGAGTGAGTGAGACTACTTCTATTACTATGACTATTCTTATTTTTCTGGTCCTAATGTTGTTCCCTGTGATTGCTTTTTTTCTTTTTTATGGACTCCCATATTTTTCTTTCATATTTTTTCTATCTTTTTTTGTCCCTTTAATTATCCTTGTATTAGTTTTTCTACTCTTCTAATATAAGTATTTATAAAAATAAAAAGTGTCAAAACTTGGAATATGTTTCATTACCTGTATCTTCCCTAAAATATTTTAATATTTTGTACGCACTTCTTTTATTTACATTAGTTCAATGATCCTCAAGGAATTCAAAGTATAATATGAGAAAAGTTTATTAAAATTACCAAGGGAATGTTTTCAAATTATACCCACCTTTATGTTTCCATTTGGACAAGAATCCCTAGAGTTGGTTATATGTTGGTTAGCATCTACAGATAATTCTAACAGTGTTTTAGAGTTTGTCTCAACATGGACTTTTTAAAGTCTCATCCTTTGATTAAATTAAACTATATGCTCAAATTATGAAATACTCTTAGCAGCATGATTGAGGATTCTTTGGACAGCGAGGCTAAAATTTTCCTCAGTCAGTAACCCAATAATGGAAACTATAAGTTCTTCTCTATTATTGAAACACATAATCTATATCTCAACTTGGGCTTCGAATAATTTAGTTCACAGAAAGTCATTTCAGTAGCTAGCTTTATGTGCAAAGACAGCTGATTTATTCCATATTAACATAACAGTACATTTCAAATAAAAATACTTGATAATTTAAAAAATACAGGCCCAAATTCAAATGACGTATGAATAGAACAAAATATTATACTAAATCATAATGTAAACACTTATTTTCAATAAAAGATATAATCTGGAAGAAACAATAAGTTCAAACTGTTCTTTTACTGTTCTCCATCATGTTATATATTTTCAAAACTCCATTTTCTGCACATAAGGATTATTGTGTGAAACATTCTTATCGTCATTTATCATCTGCCAAATTCACATACATATATTAGGACCCTCCTCTGCATGAAGGCCTTCTTGGTTCCCCAGATGGATTTAGTTTCTCCTCATCCTTTGTAATCATAGATCATTTTAAGCTTCTTATCAAAAGTATAACAAATATTTATAGGCTTAAAAGCTATATCAGTATAATAATGCTCTGGAGGCTAGAGACCTCTTTGTGCTTTTTTGTGTCTCTGGAATTTGGAAAATTAATATCTTTTTACTTTTTATGGAAACACTTTTTAGTAAATGGAATTACTCAAATAGTATTGTGAGTCCTCATATACACATGATTCATAATCACTGATATATATAAACATATACAAAATTTCAGTGTGTATCTCAAAAGACAGTGCCTCTTTTACTTAACACTGCCTAAAATGTCGTTGTCACACTTATAAAAGGTTTAGTTTATAATAATTCCCAAATACCGCTAAAAATAAAATATCATGCTCAAATGTCTCATTCTAAATGTACAGATAAGAGTGATCTGCTTGAGCTAGGTCATACCACCTTGTAAGAACCTGTTATAGTTTCAATAATTTTGTGAGCTTAATGTTAAAAACAAGCATTATTAAAAATTAAATTATATATTTGCACAATTAAAGAAACTATATTTAAATCATATTTAAAATGAAAGTAAGAAATACTAAAAGTTTCAGTGCCATATTTTCACATATACATTATTAGAATATGTATTAAATAATCCTTTGGTCAATATAGTTGTTCATATTTCAGCTGAAAATGCAAATGATGTCAAACTCGATAATTGACAGCATTTCCTAATGTGATAGAAAATATTTGGTTGGAAGAGTTATCTTCCTGACTACTTAAAGCAGTTCTCTTTTGGACTGTAAATAGATGGAAGGGATAAGCTACACAAATGAAAATAATTAATGATAATATTATCAGTCAATACAAAGACATCCTCCAGAATCACTAGAATAATAAATTATTAAATAAAAAAAATTTACAGCACCTGCCATAGCAAAGCTAATGGTTCAGATCTTTAAAAGGAAATAGTAGCTTTAGGTACTAGTATTTATACTGTACCTTGAGGATTCAGTTTTTCCTTTAGAAAGCATTGATTCTCTAGAAATGCTTTGATTGAAGGAAAGAAGACTTTAACCTTTGTAAGTAAAAGGCCTTATGTTGCTGCCCTAATGTTCCAAGTCCTCAGTTTATCTTTATTTCTAGCAGTATGATTCTAAATCAAGATTAAAAAGCAACTCAACATGAGGTAAAATAAAAAAGGTCATTTAATCACCCTGTTAGCTTCAAATGATTATTGATTCTTAGAGGTGATGTCTAATTCTGCCAGAAAATCCATTTCTGTAATGATTACTGCCTTAGTTTTATCTGTGATACTGGAGGTTATTAAAAGTAGGAATCTCAAGGGAAGTGTACAACTTTAGGCCATTAATATTATATTTAATATTATTTTTTTATCAGAACAGAATTTCTAGCTCTACCCTGTATCAATAGTCACATAGGAATATGTGCTTCACTGCAAGTCTAATTATTATATACATTCCTTTGGGAAACAAGCACATTGAAATATCTGATAGGTAAATATCAAACGGTGTAGGGCATGTTGAACTACTCATCATTTCTTGTTAACACATATACAACACTCAAGTATCGTGCCTAGAAAGCTGACATTACTCTATTGTCTTTTTTTTTCCACCCAAACTATTTTATAGTCATGCTTAGAATGCTATTAGAATCACAGATTTGAACATATAGTATACAGGAATTCCTGAATACAGTTCAAACTATAAGCATAGACAATATAGGCATCTTGAACACAGATAACTAAAGCTCAGATGACCCTTTATGTAAGGTTCATTAAAGGTAATGTGCCAATTAATCAGAAAGTTGCTGCTTTGAGCATGTCTCTCCGCTTGTAGGTGTTAGTGAAAAAAGAGTAAGAGAGGAGGAAATCTATGGATCATAATCTAAAAATCTCAAGTACAAATTTATTAAACTTCTGCTGAACTGCAGCCCAAGATAGAGCTAGTGAGCAACAGAAATCTCATGCAATGGAAATGAGGAAAAGAGAGATATATGAGAATAAAATTTACACATTTGATAGAAAGCATATATAGATAATAGGGTAAATAGAGTGATTCAAAATGATTACCATATTTATGAAATAAGCAACTGAATCTTACCTCAATAAGATGAAATATAATACAAGGGATAATTCGCAGGGAAAATTATGAGCATAGTTTTGAAGAAAATAAATATGAATTTGAAGTTTTATTTATGATATCATTGAAAATATGATTCTAATGTTCATAAAATAAATATAGCTTGGGATTAGAAATCTGTGAATATGTTTACTTGTTATCATAGTAATTAACAGGCTGATGAGGAGGTAAATAATAAAATAACAGGTAAAAGGGTAGCATAGAAGTTATTCTGGCTCCTTTTGAATCATCTTTAAAATACAAGATATTACATTTTGTTTCAATCAGAGCTTAATCACATTAAGTGTACTAAATAAGGGGTCCTTCAATTACGATTATAGAAAAACAGATACGAACTATAAAATAAAATGAAAAAAACAAATTCTAACATAATCTTACCAAATGTAGATTTTTTAACCCTAATTTGCAGACTACAAAATATTCAGAGGAAACTGTATGCAAATGATGCTGTAGAATGTTGCTGTTCAGTATTTGTTCACTGAATCTGCATAGCCCTATTACATGGAGGTTACACTCTAGTCAGAAGAGACAGATAATAACAAAAGTAAATAAGTAAGATATTAGGTAGTGTTACAATTTTAAATAGAGTGAACAGGTACAGCCTCACCAAGAACAAAATGTTTGAGATGGAAATATTTTGTCTGCATTATAATGACATAAACTTTAATTTGTATAAAATTGCTGTCCAGATAGATCATATTTATACAAATCATTAATCAATGAAATCATACTGAATGACAGGCTATCTATATTTGAACTTCAAAAATTCAGTTTTTAGTCCTCTCCTGCAATTATAGAAAAAATACATTCTAAAATATTATATGTACATTTAGATATATAGGTATACAAATATATTTATATTCATAATGTGAGAGTTATTTTAATTTTCACTGCTGTTTTTTCTGAACACAGATTGAAATGATCAGTAAAATTGGTTAAATCCTAGCAATATTAACAAAAAATAAAAGAGAAGATACAAATTACCAGTATTATAGATGAAATAGGAGATATCTCTATAGATCTGGCTGATCTAAAATGAAAACAAGATGATACTAAAAACAACTGTACATATATTAATTTGCAAACTTAGATCAAATGAACCCATTCCTCAAAAACCCAAACTATTACAACTCACACAATATGAAATAGAGAATTGAATAGCCTTATAGCTATGAATTCAGGAAACTGAATTCATAATTTAAATCTTCCCCAAAGAAATTGTCAATCCCAGGTGATTTCATTGACAAATTGCACCATATTTTAAGGGCTTCCCAGGTGGCTCAGTGGTGAAGAGTCTGACTGCCAATGAAGGAGAAGAGGGTTTGATCCATAACTCTGGAAGATTCCCTACAGGAGGAAAAGGCAACCCATTACTGTATTTTTGCCCGGGAAACCACAGGGACAGAGGAGTCTGGCAGGCTACACCCCATGGGGTCGCAAAGAGGCAGACATGACAGAGCAACTAAGAATGCTTGCAGCATATTTTAAAATAACAACATTAACTCTATGTAATATCTTACATAAAATATACAAAAATTAACACAAATAGATCATAAACTTGAAGATAAAGTGTAAAATAATTACATTTTAAAGAGCCGCATAGTAGAAAATCTTTGGGATATAGAACTACATAAAGTATATTAGATTTCACTGAAAAAATAGTCTACAAAATGAGAAATAGTAAAGTGGACTTTATAAAATTAAAAACATTTGTTCTGTGAAGGATGCTATTAAAGGGAGGAAAAGATAATTATATTCTTGAAGAAAATATTTTTAAGCCATAATCTGGAAAAGCACTTGTATCTAGAATACTTAAAGGACTTTCAAAACACAACCATAAAAACAAAACAAAGAAAAATATCACATAATTTGAAAATAGAAAGACCTCAACAAATCTTTCGCTAAAGAGGATATATAGATGACAATAAGCACATGAAAAGAATAGCTTAAAAAAAAAAAAGCGATAACACTAAATTCTGGTAATGGTAATACCACTTTGGAAAACAGTGCAGAAATTTCTAAAAATTGAACATGTAATTGCCATGAATTCCAGCTACTGTCCTGTGCATTTATCTGATAAAAATGAAAAGCTGGGTTGATACAATATCTTGTAGCTAAATGCCTAGAGAAGTTTTATTTAAAATAGCCTAAACTTGAAAAACATTTATGAGATAAATGGTGAAACTAATGGTGGTACCTTCACACCATGCAATAGTACTCAGCAATAAAAAGGATTAAAGTATTGATACTCATAAGAACCTAGAAGAATCTCCGAAGAATTAATAATACTTTGAATGAAAACAAAACAATCTGAAAACGTTACATACTATATTATTCTATTTATAAAACTGTCTTCAAGTGATAAAATAATAGAAATGAAGAATGGTTAGAGGTTCTAGGAGTTTGGATGGGATTGGGGTGTGAGGAAAGTGAGTAAAATCATAAAAGGGTAACATGAGGGATCATTTTTTCATGTGTGCATCTCTACAGGTTAGTTCTTAAAAGTGATTTATCTGGTATAGAAGTCCATTTGAAAATTAATATAATTGTACAACAAGTTTATAAAATTGTAAGAGTAAATTTTTCTACATTCTCTACATTACTGGTATACAAACTGAGATAAAAATATTTTATGTATATGAGAATATTTCTAAGCTGTGTTCAGGCAAGGATGGCATAAGGAAATCAATTTAGAATCCTCAAATTGCGCATTGCATCTCCAAAATTGATGCACTGTCTTAGGAGCTCATAAGAACAGTACATTTAAATCCCTGGGTGAATGTAAGACAGATTGTAAACTTCAAGAAATCTGAAATCAATCCCCAAGTCATACACCAATGGAAAAGTGTGACCTAGCACATCGTCTGAAAGATCAATGGTTGATCATTAATATATTCTGACATAGAAGTGAATACTAGGACATTAAACTTAAAAATAAAAATAAGGAAAATAAATTGATCATGGACATCAAGAAGCTGTACACCATGGGAGAAATGGATCTCACAGAATCAGAGCAGTGAATTCACTAAGCCAAATATACAAATGAACAAAAAGAGCAATAACAATAAACCCTGAGGAATAAGAAATAAGAATCCAGAATTGCTATAACATTATATAAAGTATTTAGTTTTCACCAAAATATTATGTGACATGCCAAAGGAAGCAACATGTTACCCATACTCAAGAAAAAGAGACAACAGAATATGCCTTTAAGAAGTTCCCCAATGTTCAACTTAGCAGACACAGATTTCAAAGCAGCTATTATATGTGATCATAGAACCATAGGAAACCATTTTCAAACACTTTAAGGAAAGTCTCACCAAATAGACAATTTCAAATAAAGATGGAGAAACTATTTAAAAAGAAATGGAAATTCTGGATTTAAAAAGTAAAATAAATGAAATGAAAACTTCATCCCACAACTCAACAGGAGATGTGAGCTGAAAGGAAAGAATTCAATGATATTGAAGATCAATCAATACAATTTATACAATCTGGAGAAGAGAGAATGGAAAAAATTGAACAGAGCCTAAGAGAAACATCATGAATCACGAAGTCACTCAGTCGTGTCCGATTCTTTGAGACCCCATGGACTGTAGCCCATCAGGCTCCTCCGTCCATGGGATTTTCCAGGCAAGAGTGCTGGAGTGGATTGCCATTTCCTTCTCCAGGGGATCTTCCTGACCCAAGAATCAAACCCAGGTCTCCCGCATTGCAGGCAGATGCTTTACCGTCTGAGCCATCAGGGAAGCCTAATGAGAGAAACATGGAACACCATTAATGTATCAATGCATACTTAATGTTAATAACAGAAGGAGAGGAGAGAGAGGATGGGGGAGAAAAAATATGTCAATAAGCGATTGAAAACCTCCCAAATTCTTTCTCTTCATAATAGTAATCTATATCCAAGAAGCTCAAAAAACTCCTAGTAGGATAAAAGGGTCTGATATACAGAAATATCATAATTAAATTATTGAAAGTCAATGAAAAAGCAATTACCTTGGAAGAAATTTTAAAAATCTAAAAAAAGGAGTCACAATAAGATTAAAATTTATTTCTCATAATTTCTCCTCAGGAAAAAAGTGGAGACCAGAAGGGAGTGGATGACTTCAAAGTGCTCAAAGGGAGGAAAAAAAAAAATGTTATCCAAGTATTCTCTATGCAGCAAAATTCTCCTTCAAAACTGAAGAGTAAATAAGGACATTCCTAGATGAACTAAACCTGAGATATTTTGTGAGCAGATTTGTCTTACAAGAAATACAAAATTTTTTAGGCTGAAAGGAAGTGATCCCAAGCAAAAGAACACAGGAAGAGGTAATTATGGGTATGATTGAAAAAGGCAGTATAATAACATATTTCTTCTCACTTCTCTTATGGAAATGTAAAATCACATAGTTACTTTAGTAAAATCACATAGTTACTTTATAAAATAGTTTGGCAGTTTCTCAAAATGTTAAAAATAGAGTTACCATATGACCCAACAATCCCAATCCTTGATAATTACCCAAGAGAAATGAAAACAAATGTATACATAAAAATCTATACATAAATATTTAAGCTAGCATTATTCATAATAGTCAAAGAGTGGAAAGAACTCAAATGTTTATTGAAAAATGAATGGACAATGTACTATAAATTATTAAACAATATTATTAAAAATAAAGTATTAATAAGTACTACATGAATGATCCTCTAAAACATTATAAGTGAAAAATGCCAGACACAAAAGATTATATATTATTTCATTTATATAAAATATCTAGAGTAGGCAGCTATATGGAAACAGAGAGTAGATTAATGTATGCCTAGGGCTATTGGGAAGGGATAAGAAGTGATTTCTCATTGATAGTAGGTTCACTTTTTGGGTACTGAAATTGTTTTAAAATTAGACAGTGTTATTGGTTCCATAACTCTGTGTGTATGTGTGTATAAATATATTAAGAAGTATTGAATTTTCAAAATTCATTTAATTAAAAAATTGAAACCTGAATTTTTTGATATGACTATTATAGTTAAATGAAGTTGTTTTTAAAAAGTTAAAATTTAAAAATCCAGTTTAAAAAGTAAAGAGGAAATAATTCAAGGACTAAATGTTTATGCAGGAAAAGTTAAGATATGAATGGTGAGCTGATTTTTAGATTTAGCAATGTAACCTTTATCTTCGTAGTAAAATTTCAGAATGAAATGCATCTGTGCTAAATCTTTTTTGCTTTGATTTTTCATTTATCACACCTGCTTCTAGAAGTATATATACCCTTTGAATCTGGAGGCTTACATTATTAAACACTGGGAAATTTTCATTACTCATTTAACAATATCTTCCATTCTGTAGTCTGTGATCGTTCTCAGTTGAAAGTTGCCTTCCCTGTGTCATTGCTCCAAATGTCTGATGTATTTACTCTTAGTGCTTTTGTGTTACTGAGTTTTATTTGCACTTATATATAGATTTCAAGATATTTGTTTCAGTTTTCTTTCTTAAGGGCTCTCATCTTATTTACTAAAATTTTTACTTCTAAAAATGAAATATCTTCTTATATTTTTTCTGTGTATACCAATCAAAACTTTCTAAACACAATTCCATTCTGAGCTTAATTTTTCTATTTTTTTCTGGGACCACTTTAATTTTGTTTTGCTGTTTGGGTTCATTTTTTCTTTTCTTTTTTTATATTTTCCTTAAACATCTCATTAACTATGACTATGCATTCATATTTAACAGGGAGACTCTAAAAAATCTGACTGGTTTATATCTGCCAATTTTTAACTTCCAGTCCTAGGATTAGCAGATGCAAACTAATATTGATGGATAAATAACAAAGTCCTATTATATAGCATAGGGAACAGTATTTAATATCTTGAGATAAACCATAATGGAAAAAAAACATGAAAAGAATATATGTATATGTATAACAAGTCATTTTGCTCTATAGCAGAAATTAAGCACAACATTGTAAATCAACTAAGCCTCAATAAAATTAAAAAAAAAAAAAATCTGGGGAAAGCACCTGAAGTGTCTGCTAGAGGAGTTCTAGCTTGGGTTAATAGGCAATAGAGATTCATCACAGTGGTTCCCAAATCTGGCTGTATTTCAGAAACACCAGATGAACTTTATAAAGAAAAATTAATGACTTGCTCTGACTCAAGAATTTGAATTAAATTAATTAAATGAGTTAAATTAAATTAATTTCATATGAATTAAATTAAATATAAATTAAATCAGAACCTACTCACGTAGAACTTTGGCATCAGTGGTTTTTTTAAAAAGCTCTTCCCTTGGAATCAAAGGATTAACCGGATTACAGACTTCTGGACAAGGATGTGGCAGGATAGATAAACCTGTCCATGAAACAAGGATTTGAGGATGCCAGTGTCTAGTGACACTAGTGATTACAGCAAGAAAAGTTCCAGAGTCTCCCTTATTTCCTGACTTAAAGGAGCTTAGACTCACAGAAGGAGAAGAAATCAAGCCCTGAGCCTTTGGAGTCGGAGCACAGATTCCAAGACCCTAGACTACCAGAGAACTAACTCTAGAGAGTATCAAATAGTGAGAATGCACACAAAGAAAACCACTTGAATACAAGACTCAGCGTCACCCAATCACCAGTAGCACCCTGTGAAGGACACCTTATCTAAACAACAAACAAAAGAAAAATACAAACCCAATCATCAGCAGACAGAATTACCAACTCACTCAGCCTTGCCCATCAGAGGAAAAACAAACAAACAAAAACTCGGCACAAATCTCACCCTATACGAAGCTTACACAAACCATTGGACCAGCCTTAGGAGGGAAGAAACCAAAAAGAAGAAATAATTCAACCTTGAAGCCTTGGAAAAGGATATCTAAAACACAATAAGTTGAACAAAAAAATAATAAAAAGGCAGAGAACTACTACACAAATGAAGGAACAAACTAGAAACACAGAAGTCCAGATAAATGAAGAGGAAATAGGCAAACTACTTGAAAAAGAATTCAGAGTAAAAATAGTAAAGATGATCAAAAACCTTGAAAACAAAATGGAGAAAATGGACGAATCAATTAATGAAGACCTAGAAGAATTAAAGAATAAACATACAGAGACAAACAACACAACTGTTGAAATTAAAAATAGTCTGGAAGGAATCAATAGCAGAATGTCTGAAACACAAGAACAAATCAGTGAGCTGGAAGATAAAAGGGTGGAAATAACTTCTGAAGAGCAGAATAAAGTAAAAAGAATGAAAAGAACTGAGGATAGTCTCAGAGACCTCTGGGACAATATCAAAGTCACCAACATTCAAATTATAGGGGTTGCAGACGAAGAAGAGGAAAAGAAAGGGTATGAGAAAATTTCTGAAGAGATTATAGTTGAAAATTTCCCCAACATGAAAAAGGAAATAGTCAATCAAGTCCAAGAGGCACAGAGAGTCCCATACAGGATAAACCCAAGGAGAAACACTCCTAGACACATACTAATCAAACTAATAAAGACTAAACACAAAGAAAGAATATTAAAAGCAGCAAGGGAGAAGCAACAAGTAACATAAAAGGGAAACCCCATATGCTTAACAGCTGATCTTTCAGCAGAAACTCTGCAGGCCAGAAGGGAATGGAAGGATATATTTAAAGTATTGAAAGGGAAAAATCTACAACCAAAATTATAGTACCTGGCAAGGATCTCTTTAAAAACTGATGGAGAAATAGAAAGCTTTTCAGCAAGCAAAAGTTAAGAAAATTCAGTACCACCAAACCAGCTTTACAACAAACGTTAAAGGGACTTATATAGTCAAGAAATACAAGAGAAGAAAAAAAAACTTACAAAATCAACCCCAAACATAAGAAAAATGGCAATAGGAATATATATCAATAATTATTTTAAATGTAAATTGATTAAATGCTCCAATCAAAAGACACAGACTGGCTGAATGGATACAAAAACAAGACCCACATATCTGCTGTCTAATAAACTCACTTGAGACCTCAAGACACATATAGACTGAAAGTGAGAGGATGGAAAAATATATTCCATGCAAATGGGAAGCAAAAGAAAGCTGGAGTAGCAACCTCATATCAGAGAAAATAGACCTTAAAATAAAGAAGATCACAAGAGATAAGGAAGGACACTACATAATGATCATGGGATCAATCCAGGAGGAAGACATAACAATTGTAAATATCTGTGCACCTGACATAGGAGCACCTCAATACAAAAAACAAACACTAACGGACATAAAAGGAGAGACTGACAGTAACACAATAATAGGAGACTTTAACACCTCACTCACACCAGTGGACAGATCATCAAAACAGAAAGTTAATAAGGAAACACAAGTCTTAAATGATAGAGTAGATGAGATGGATCTCATGGATATCTTCAGGACATTCCAGCCAAATGCAGAATACACCTTATTCCCAAGTGCACATGGAACATTCTCCAGGATAGACCACATCTTTGGTCACAAATAAAACTTCAGTAAATTTAAGAAAATTGAAATCATATCAAGCATCTTCTCTGACCACAATGCTATGAGACTAGATATCAATTACAAGAAAAAAAAAAACTGTAAGAGACAAACACATGGAGATTAAACAACATGTTTCTAAATAACATTGATGAAGACATCAAATGGGAAATCAAAAAATTCTGGAAACAAATGACAATGAAAACAATACAACTCAAAACCTATGGGATGCATTGAAAGCAGTTCTAAGAGGGAAGCTTATAGCAATACAATTCTACCTCAAGAAACAAGAAAACCATTGAATAGCCAACATAACTTTATACCTAAAGCAACTGGAAAAAGAAGAACAACAACAAAACACCAAAATTAGTAGAAGGAAAGAAGTAATAAAAATCCAAGTGTAAATAAATGAAAAAGAAATGAAAGAAAGAATAGTAAAAATTAATAAAATGAAAAGCTGGTTCTTTGAGAAGATAAACAAAATTGGCTAAAAGCTTTTAGCCAGACTCATCAAAAAAAAAAGAAGAATCAAAACAACAAAATTAGAAATGAAAAAGGAGCAGTTACAACAAACAATGAAGTAATACAAAGGATTATAAGATACTATTATGAACAACTATATGGCAAAACCACTGGATAACCTGTAAGAAATGGACAGATTCTAAGAAAAGTTCAATCTTCCAAGACCAAACCAGGAAGAAGTAGAAATTATGAACAGCACAATTCATTTCAGTTCATTCGCTCAGTTGTGTCCTACTCTTTGTGACCCCATGGACTGCAGCACCCCACGCTTTCCTGTCCATCACCAACTCCTGGAGCTTACTCAAATGCATGTTCATTGAGTCGGTGATGCCATCCAACCATCTCATGAACTGTTGTCCCCTTTTTTACCTGCCTTCAATCTTTCCCAGCATTAGGGCTTTTCCAATGAGTCAGTTCTTCACATCAGGTGGCCAAAGTATTGGAGTTTCAGCTTCAGCATCAGTCCTTCCAATGAATATTCAGGACTGATTTCCTTCAGGATGGACTGCTTGGATCTCCTACAAGCATTGAAATTGAAGCTGTGATAAAAAAAAAAAAAAAATCTCCCCCAAACAAAAGCCCAGAACCAGATGGCTTTGCAGATAATTCTATCAAACATTTAGAAAAGAGCTAATGCCTATCCTTCTAAAACTCTTTCAAAAATTGCAGAGGAAAGAACACCTCCAAACTTATTCTATGAGACCACAATCACTCTGATACCAAAACTAGATAAAGACAACACAAATAAAGAAAACTACAGGTTAATATCATTGATGAACATAGATGCAAAAATCCTCAACAAAATTTTTGCAAACAGAACTCAGCAACTCATCAAAAAGCTCATATACCATGATAAACTTAGGTTTATTCCAGGAATGCAAGGATTCTTTAATATAAGCAAATCAATCAATGTGATAAATTATATTAACAAATTAAAAGATAAAAACCATATGATCATCTCAAAGATGCAGAAAAAGCCTCTGACAAAATTCAGTACCCATTTACAATTAAAATTCTTTTAAAAATGGGCATAGAGTTGATCCTAAGATGGCAGAGGAATAGGACCAGGAGATCACTTTCTCCCCCACAAATTCATCAAAAGAACATTTAAACGCTGAGTAAAATCCACAAAACAACTTCTGAATGCCGGCAGAAGACATCAGGCATCCAGAAAAGCAGCCCATTGTCTTCGAAAGGAGGTAGGAAAAATATAAAAGACAAAAAAAGAGACAAAAGAGGTAGGGACGGAGCTCCGTCCCGGGAAGGGAGTCTTAAAAAGAGAGGTTTCCAAACACCAGGAAACACTCTCACTTCCGAGTCTGTGCCGAGCCTTGGAAGTACAGAGGGCAACATAATAGGGAGGAAAAATAAGTAAAGAATTAAAACCCACAGATTACAAGCCCAACGGTAACTCCCCCAGTGGAGAAGCAGCGCAGAGGCCTGCACCTGCCACTAGCAAGCGGGGGCTGGGCAGGGAGGCGTGGGCTGCATTGCTTAGACTAAGGATTGGGCCTGAATGCCCCCTAGGCTAATCAGAGCGAACTAATTTGGGCTAGCAAACCAGACTGTAGGATAGCTATCACGTGAAAAGCCCTAAGACACCACCAGTCTCAGGCACAGAACAAAGGGCAGAACAAAACTAGCTAGCTGCAGACCATTCCCCTCCGGTGACAGGCAGCCAGAGCCGGAAGAGGGCAATCGCAGCCCCAGAGAGACATTATCTACCAAACTGCAAGCGGGCTTCTTGGCTTACTAAGACTTCTTGAGGTTCTGGACAGTCATCCGCCTGAGAAGGTGTGCCGGTTGTACACCCAGAAAACCGAACGGCAGGGACAGGAGAGGCGATAAGTCGCAGTGACCACACTCACCAAACACCTCATCACCCGAGCTGCTCAGAGCTGGGAAGGGCACAAAACCCAGGCCCAACAGAGTCTGCGCCTCTGAGGAGTACCCGAGTGCCTGAACCTGAGCGGCTTAGACCTGGGAGGTGCATGCAGCCCAGGGCCAGCATCAGACGGTTTCCGGAGGAGCAACCTAGAGCCTGAGCTGTGTGGGCAGGGAGGGCACATGCACCGTGAGCGGGGGCAGGCCCGGTGTGGCTGAGACACTAGGAGCACGCCAGTGTTATTTGTTTGCAGCTTCCCTCCCTCCCCACAGCCCGACTGAACAAGTAAGCCTAAAAAAGTGTCCACCACTGCCCCCTTGTGTCAGGGCGGAAATCAGACACTGGAGACCAGCATACAGAAGCTAAAACGGAGAGAACCGCCTTGGAGGTGAAAGGTGCAATAGATTATAACCCTGTAGTTAGTAATGACTACATAGGAAGGGGCCTATAGATCTTGAAAAATATAAGCCGGACCAAGAAACTATCCAAAAATGAACTGACCCCACACTGCCTACAACACCACCAGAGAAAGTCTTACATATATTTTTACTATTTTTATGATCATTCTTTCCTTTTCTTTTCTTTCTTTTCTTTTTTTAACTTTTTAAATTTTTAAGTCCTCTATTACTCCTTAAATTTTCATTTTTATAACCTACTATTACTTTTCCAAAAAAAAGACTTTTTTAAAGCAAACTTCATATATATATATATTTAATAACTCTTGTGATTTTTTTTTCTTCTTCTTTTCTTTAATATTGTATTTTTGAAAATCTAACTGCTACTCTAGAATTTTAATCTTTGCTTTTTGGTATTTGTTATCAGTTTTGTACCTTTAAGAACCCAATCTTCAGTACCTATTTTTACTTGGGAGTGAGATTACTGGCTTGACTGCTCTCTCCCCCTTTGGACCGTCCTTTCTCTCCACTAGGTCGCCTCTGTCTCCTCCCTCCCCTTCTCTTCTCTACCCAACTCTCTGAATCTCTGTGTACTCCAGACGGTGGAGGACACTTAGGGAACTGATTACTGGCTGGATCTGTCTCTCTCCTTTTTATTCCCTCCTTTTATCCTCCTGGCCACCTCTGTCTCCTTCCTCCCTCTTCTCTTCTCTGTATAACTCCATGAACATCTCTGAGCGGTCCAGACTGTGGAGCCCACATAAGGAAGAGATTATTGGCTAGCTTGCTCTCTCCTCTTTTGATTCCACCTCATCTCATTCGGGTCACCTCTAACTCCCTCGTCCCTCTTTTTTTCTCCATGTAACTCTGTGAACCTCTCTGGGTGTCCCTCACTGTGGAGAAACTTTTCATCTTTAACCTAGATATTTTACCAATGGTGCTGTATAGATGGAGAAGTCTTGAGACTACTGTAAAAATAAGACTGAAAACCAGAAGCTGGAGGCTTAAGTCCAAATCCTGACAACATCATAGAACACCTGACTCCAGGGAACATTAAGCCATAGGAACTCATCAAACGCCTCCATACCTACACTGAAACCAAGTACCACACAAGGGCCAAGAAGTTCCAGAGCAAGACATACCATGCAAATTCTCCAGCAACAAAGGAACACAGCCCTGAGCTTCAATATACAGGCTGCCCAAAGTTACTCCAAATCCATTGACATCTGATAACTCATTATTAGACACTTCATTGCACTCCAAAGAGAAGAAATACAGCTCCACCCACCAGAACACCGACACAAGCTTCCCTAACCAAGAAACCTTGACAAGCTACCGATACAACCCCACCCACAGCGAGGAAGCTCCATAATAAAAAGAACTCCACAAACTGCCAGATTACAGAAAGGCCACCCCAAACTCAGCAATATAAACAAGATGAAGAGACAGAGGAATACCCAGCAGATAAAGGAACAGGATAAATGCCCACCAAACCAAACAAAAGAGGAAGAGATAGGGAATCTACCTGATAAAGAATTCCAAATAATGATAGTGAAAATGATCCAAAATCTTGAAATAAAAATGGAATCACAGATAAATAGCCTGGAGGCAAGGATTGAGAAAATGCAAGAAAGTTGTAACAAGGACCTAGAAGAAATAAAAAAGAATCAATATATAATGAATAATGCAATAAATGAGATCAAAAACACTCTGGAGGCAACAAATAGTAGACTAATAGAGGCAGAAGATAGGATTAGTGAAATAGAATGGTAGAAATAAATGAATCAGAGAGGAAAAAAGAAAAATGAATTAAAAGAAATGAAGACAATCTCAGAGACCTCCAGGACAATATTAAATACCACAACATTCGAATTATAGGAGTCCCAGAAGAAGAAGACAATAAGAAAGACCATGAGAAAATACTTGAGGAGATAATAGTTGAAAACTTCCCTAAAATGGGGAAGGAAATAATCACCCAAGTCCAAGAAACCCAGAGAGTCTCAGACAGGATAAACCCAAGGCGAAACACCCCAAGACACATATTAATCAAATTAACAAAGATCAAACACAAAGAACAAATATTAAAAGCAGCAAGGGAAAAACAACAAATAACACACAAGGGGATTCCCATAAGGATAACAGCTGATCTTTCAATAGAAACTCTTCAGGCCAGGAGGGAATGGCAAGACATGCATAAAGTGATAAAAGAAAATAACCCTACAGCCCAGATTACTGTATCCAGCAAGGATCTCATTCAAATATGAAGGAGAAATCAAAAGCTTTACAGAAAAGCAAAAGCTGAGAGAATTCAGCACCACTAAACCAGCTCTCCAACAAATGCTAAAGGATATTCTCTAGACAGGAGACACAAAAAGGATGTATAAACTCAAACCCAAAACAATAAAGTAAATGGCAACGGGATCATACTTATCAATAATTACCTTAAATGTAAATGGGTTGAATGCCCCAACCAAAAGACAAAGACTGGCTGAATGGATGCAAAAACAAGACCCCTACATATGTTGTCTACAAGAGACCCACCTCAAAACAGGGGACACATACAGACTGAAAGTGAAGGGCTGGAAAAGATATTCCAAGCAAATAGAGATCAAAAGAAAGTAGGAGTAGCAATACTCATATCAGATAAAATAGACTTTAAAACAAAGGCTGTAAAAAGAGACAAAGAAGGACACTACATAATGATCAAAGGATCAATCCAAGAAGAAGATATAACAATTATAAATATATATGAACCCAATATAGGAGCACCAAAATATGTAAGACAAATGCTAACAAGTATGAAAGGGGAAATGAACAATAACACAATAATAGTGGGGGACTAATACCCCACTCACACCTATGGATAGATCAACTAAACAGAAAATTAACAAAGAAACACAAACTTTAAATGATACATTAGACCAGTTAGACCTAATTGATATCTATAGGACATTTCACCCCAAAACAATGAATTTCACGTTTTTCTCAAGCCCACATGGAACCTTCTCCAGGATAGATCACATCCTGGGCCATATATCTAGCCCTGGTAAATTCAAAAAAATTGAAATAATTCCAAGCATCTTTTCTGACCACAATGCAGTAAGATTAGATCTCAATTACAGGAGAAAAAATAATAAAAATGTCAACATATGGAGGCTGAACAACATGCTGCTGAATAATCAACAAATCACAGAAGAAATAAAAAAAGAAATCAAAATATGCGTAGAAATGAATGAAAATCAAAACACAACAACCCAAAACCTATGGGACACTGTAATAGCCGTGCTAAGGGGAAAGTTCATAGCAATACAGGCATACCTCAAGAAACAAGAAAAAAGTCAATAAACAATCTAACTCTACACCTAAAGCCACTAGAAAAGGAAGAAATGAAGAACCCCAGGGTTAGTAGAAGGAAAGAAATCTTAAAAATTAGGGCAGAAATAAATGCAAAAGAAACAAAAGAGACCATAGCAAAAATCAACAAAGCCAAAAGCTGGTTCTTTGAAAGGATAAATAAAATTGACAAACCATTAGCCAGACTCATCAAGAAACAAAGGGAGAAAAATCAAATCAATAAAATTAGAAATGAAAATGGAGAGATCACAACAGACAACACAGAAATACAAAGGATCATAAGAGACTACTATCAGCAATTATATGCCAATAAAATGGACAACGTGGAAGAAATGGACAAATTCTTGGAAAAGTACAACTTTCCAAAACTGGAACAGGAAGAAATAGAAAATCTTAACAGACCTATCACAAGCCCAGAAATTGAAACTGTTATCAGAAATCTCCAGCAAATAAAAATCCAGGTCCAGATGGCTTCACAGCTGAATTCTACCAAAAATTTAGAGAAGAGCTGACACCTATCCTACTCAAACTCTTCCAGAAAATTTCAGAGGAAGGTAAACTTCCAAACTCATTCTACAAGGCCACCATCACCCTAATACCAAAACCTGACAAAGATCCCACCAAAAAAGAAAACTACAGGCCAATATCACTGATGAACATAGATGCAAAAATCCTTAACGAAATTCTAGCAATCAGAATCCAACAACACATTAAAAAGATCATACACCATGACCAAGTGGGCTTTATCTCAGGAATGCAAGGATTCTTCAATATCTGCAAACCAATCAATGTAATACACCACATTAACAAATTGAAAGATAAAAGCCATATGATTATCTCAATAGATGCAGAGAAAGGCTTTGATAAAGGCTTTCCATATCATTTATGATAAAAACTCTCCAGAAAGCAGGAATAGAAGGAACATACCTCAACATAATAAAAGCTATATATGACAAACCCACAGCAAACATTATCCTCAATGGTGAAAAATTGAAAGCATTTCCCCTAAAGTCAGGAACAAGACAAGGGTGCCCACTCGCACCACTACTATCCAATATAGTTTTGGAAGTCCCAGGTATAGCCATCGAGAAGAAAAAGAAATAAAATGAATCCAGATTGGAAAGGAAGAATAAAGCTGTCACTGTTTGCATATAATATGATACTCTACATAGAAAACCCTAAACATAGTATCAGAAAATTACTAGAGCTAATCAGTGAATTTAGCAAAGTTCCAGGATACAAGATCAATAAACAGAAATCACTTGCATTTCTATATACCAACAATGAAAAATCAGAAAGAGAAATTAAGGAATAAATCCCATTCACCATTGCAATAAAAATAATTAAATATCTAGGAGTAAACTTACCTAAGGAGACAAAAGAACTGTACACAGAAAATTATGACACTGATGAAAGAATACAAAGATGGCATAAGAAGATGGAGAGATACTCCATGTTCCTGGGTAGGAAGAATCAAAATTGTGAAAATGACTATAGTACCAAATGCAATCTACAGATTTAATGTGATCCCTCTCAAATTACCAATGACATCCTCCACAGAACTAGAACAAAAATTTCACAATACATATGGAAACAAAAAAGAGCCCGAATAGCCAAAGCAATCTTGAGAAAGAAAAATAGAGCTGGAGGAATCAACCTTTTTGACTTCAGATTATACTACAAAGCTACAGTCATCAAGACAGTATGGTACTGGCACAAAAACAAAAATACAGACCAATGGAACATGATAGAGAGCCCAGAAATAAAGCCATGCACCTATGGGTACCTTGTTTTTGACAAAGGAGGCAAGAATATACAATGGGGCAAAGACAGCCTCGTCAATAAATAGTTCTGGGGGAAATGGACAGCTACATGTAAAAGAATGAAATTAGAACACTTCCTAACACCAAACACAAAGATATACTCAAAATGCATTAAAGACCTAAATGTAAGACCAGAAACTATAAACCTCTTAGAGGAAAATTTAGGCAGAACACTCGATGACATAAATCAAAGCAAGATCCTCTATGACCCACCTCCTAGAGTAATGGAAATAAAAACAAAAGTAAACAAGTGGGACCTGATTAAATTTAAAAGCTTTTGTACAGCAAAGCAAACTATAAGCAAGGTAAAAAAACAATCCTCAGAATGGAGGAAAATAATAGCAAATGAAACAACTGACAAAGGATTAATTTTCAAAATATACAAGCAACTCATACAACTCAATGCCAGGAAAACAAACAACCCAATCAAAAAGCTGGAAAAAGACCTAAACAGACATTTCTCCAAAGAAGACATACAGATGGCTAACACACACATGAAAAGATGCTCAACATCGCTCATTATTAGAGAAATGCAAATCAAAACTACAATGAGATATCACCTCACACCAGTCAGAATGGCCATCATCAAAAAGTCTACAAACAAATGTTGGAGAAAAGGGAATGCTCTTGCACTGTTGCTGGGAGTGTAAATTGATACAGCCACTATGGTAGATGGTATGGAGATTCCTTAAAAAAGTAGGAACAAAACTACCATATGACCCAGAAATCCCACTCCTAGGCATATATCCTGAGGAAACCAAAATTGAAAAAGACACATGTATCCCATTACTCGTTGCAGCACTATTTACAATAGCTAGTACATATAAGCAACCTAGATGTCCATCAACAGATGAATGGATAAGGAAGTTGTGGTACATATATACAATGGACTATTACTCAGCCATAAAAGGAATGAATTTGAGTCAGTTCTGATGAGGAGGATGAACCTAGAACCTATTTTACAGAGTGAAGTGAGTCAGAAAGAGAAAGATAAGTATCATATTCTAACATATATATACAGAATCTAGAAAAATAGTACTGAAGAATTTATTTACAGGGCAGCAATGGAGAAACAGATATAGAGAATGGAGTTATGGACATGGGAAGCAGGGAGCAGAGGGTGAGATATATGGAAAGAGTAACATGGAAACTTACATTACCATGTGTAAAATAGATAGTCAATGGAATTTGCTGTATGGCTCAAGAAATTGAAACAGGGGCTTTGTATCAATCTAGAGGAGTGGGATGGGGCAGGAGATGGGAGGGAGGTTCAAAAGGGCGGGGACATTTGCATACTTATGGCTAATTCATGTTAAGGTTTGACAAAAAACAACACAATTTTGTAAAGGAATTATCCTTCAGTAAAAAAATTAATAAAAAAAAATCTGACTGGGCATGCTGAATCCAGTTTCCTCTCTCTAATGGTTGACTTTAAGTTAACTCCTTAGTTAACTGACTTTTAATCTGGAAATTTTCAGTTCAGTTCAGTTCAGTCACTCAGTCTTGTCCGACTCTTTGCGACCCCATGAATCGCAGCACGCCAGGCCTCCTGTCTATCACAGACTCCCAGAGTTCACTCAGACTCACGTCCATCGAGTCAGTGATGCCATCCAGCCATCTCATCCTCCCCTTCTCCTCCTGCCCCCAACCCCTCCCAGCATCAGAGTCTTTTCCAATAAGTCAATTATTCGCATGAGGTGGCCAAAGACTGGAGTTTCAGCTTTAGCATCTTTCCTTCCAAAGAAATCCCAGGGCTGATCTCCTTCAGAATAGACTGGTTGGATCTCCTTGCACTCCAAAGGATTCTCAAGAGTCTTCTCCAACACCACAGTTCAAAAGCATCAATTCTTCGGCACTCAGCTTTCTTCAAAGTCCAACTCTCACATCCATACATGACCACTGGAAAAACCATAGCCTTGACTAGACGGACCTTTGTTGGCAAAGTAATGTCTCTGCTTTTGAATATGCTATCTAGGTTGGTCATAACTTTCCTTCCAAGGAGTAAGTGTCTTTTAATTTCATGGCTGCAGTTACCATCTGCAGTGATTTTGGAGCCCCAAAAAATAAAGTCTGACACTGTTTCCCCATCTATTTCCCATGAAGTGATGGGACCAGATGCCATGATCTTCATTTTCTGAATGTTGAGCTTTAAGCCAACTTTTTCACTCTCCTCTTTCACTTTCATCAAGAGGCTTTTGAGTTCCTCTTCACTTTCTGCCATAAGGGTGATGTCATCTGCATATCTGAGGTTATTGATATTTCTTCCTGCAATCTTGATTCCAGCTTGTGCTTCTTCCAGCCCAGGGTTTCTCATGATGTACTCTGCATATAAGTTAAATAGGCAGGGTGACAATATACAGCCTTGACGTACTCCTTCTCCTATTTGGAACCAGTCTGTTGTTCCATGTCCAGTTCTAACTGTTGCTTCCTGACCTGCATACAGGTTTCTCAAGAGGCAGGTCAGCTGGTCTTGTATTCCCATCTCTTTCAGAATTTTCCACAGTTTATTGTGATCCACACAGTCAAAGGCTTTGGCATAGTCAATAAAGCAGAAATAGAACTATCTTGCTTCACTGATGATCCAGTGGATGTTGGCAATTTGATCTCTGGTTCCTCTGCTTTTTCTAAAACCAGCTTGAACATCCAGAAGTTCACCATTCATGCATTGCTGAAGCCTGGCTTGGAGAATTTTGAGCATTACTTTACTAGCATGTGAGATGAGTGCAAATTGTGTGGTAGTTTGAGCATTCTTTGGCATTACCTTTCTTTGGGATTGGAATGAAAACTGACTTTTTCCAGTCCTGTGGCCACTGCTGAGTTTTCCAAATTTGCTGGCATATTTGCAGCACTTTCACAGCATCATCTTTCAGGATTTGAAATAGCTCAACTGGAATGCCATCACCTCCACTAGCTTTTTTTGTAGTGATGCTTTCTAAGGCCCACTGACTTCACATTCCAGGATGTATGGCTCTAGGTGAGTGATCACACCATCGTGATTATCTTGGGTCATGAAGATCTTTTTTGTACAGTTCTTCTGTGTATTCCTGCCACCTCTTCTTAATATCTACTGCTTCTGTTAGGTCCATACCATTTCTGTCCTTTATCGAGCCCATCTTTGCATGAAATGTTCCCTTGGTATCTCTAATTTTCTTGAAGAGATCTCTAGTCTTTCCCATTCTGTTGTTTTCCTCTATTTCTTTGCATTGATCACTGAGGAAGGCTTTCTTATCTCTCCTTGCTATTCTTTGGAACTCTGCAATCAGATGCTTATATCTTTCCTTTTCTCCTTTGCTTTTCGTGTCTCTTCTTTTCACAGCTATTTGTAAGGCCTCCCCAGACAGCCATTTTGCTTTTTTGCATTTCTGTGCCAAAATACGATTATCATTTATTTTTTTGGTGTCACTTAATCTAGCTAACAGAGAAGGCAATGGCACCCCACTCCAGTACTCTTGCCTGGAAAATCCCATGGATGGAGGAGCCTGGAAGGCTGCAGCCCATGGGGTCGCTGAGGGTCGGACACGACTGAGCTACTTCACTTTCACTTTTCACTTTCATGCATTGGAGAAGGAAATGGCAACCCATTCCAGTGTTCTTGCCTGGAAAATCCCAGGGATAGGGAAGTCTGGTGGGCTGCCATCTATGGGATCGCACAGAGTCGGACACGACTGAAGTGACTTAGCAAAAAAAAAATCTAGCTAATGTTGGTAGGGAGAACTTTCTGGCTAGAATTTTCCTGTTTAAGGTGGTGAGCCTTTATGCTTCTTTTTTTTTAATCCATATCCCAGACATTTATTGATTTGCTTTCTGTCACTAATTCTAGAATTAAAAAAAAAGAAGAATCATACAGTATGTGCTTTCATTTTTTTAATCTTGTATCTTTCACTGATAATAATTATTTTGAGATCCATTCATATTATAGCATATGTAAATAACACTTTTTATTGCTGTATCAATAGTTCTTTTAATTTTATTTATCTGATACACAAGCTGACCACAATTTGCTTACCCCTTTACCTGTTGATGGGCAGTTGGTTTCTGTCTAGTCTTGCTATTACAAATAAAGCTGCTGTGAATATTAGTACAAGTCTTTGAATGAGGATATGTTACATTCTTTCTCTGGTAAATACTGAGGAGTGGAATGGCTGGGTCATATGTTAGGTATATGTTTTCCACAGTGGTTGTATAATTTTACATTTTCACTATCAGTATATAAAACTTCCAGTTCCTCTACATGCCTTCCAAAACTTTGTGTAGTCAGCATTTTAGATTGTGTGACTCCAGCAGACATAGTTATATCTCATTGTGGTGTAATTTGCATTTTTCTAATGGCTAATGCTGTTTAGATCTTTTCATATAAATATTTATCCTCTGTATGTCTCAAATGGTGAAATTTCTGCTCAAATAATTTGCTTTTTTTTTAATTGTGCTATTTTTTAATGTATTCTGGATTGAATCATTTATCAAATATATATTTTAAAATATTGTTCTCCCAGTACATAGCCTGTCTTTGCATTCTCTAAAGAGTGCTTTTTGATGAGCAATAGTTTTTCATTTTGACAAATTCCTATTTACCAATTTGTTCTTTTGTAAATTTAGCTTTTAGTGTTTTATCTAAAGAATCTGATATTCTATACATTTGTAACATTTTTTGTCTGTATTTATGTCAAAAATTGTGAGGGGCCTAAGATTTTACCCTGCTCTGAACTAACGAGTTAGTCAGCACAGTCTTATACATGCTGGCAGAAGACAAGATAACCCTTGTTCAGTTCATGTGTTCATGGCACAGCACATAGGAAGAGCTTCAACTCCTTTTGCCATCTTAGCCCTAGATAGGCAAGGTAGAGGTGAGCTCAGGAAGATGGTAGACACAAATGCAATAGTAGATTTGTGTATCTGAGAAGCCTCAAGCATGGAAATTATAACATTTTAAAGGAATCTCTGCTTATTTTCGCACCATTTTCTATAGCCTGGAAACTCTCTCAAGGCAAAAAATATAGTAATCGTTGGGTCCAATTTACTATCCTGCATTTCAAGGATCAGTGTCTTTCATTATCTCTAGTTTGATGTCTTAGAAATTGTGATTTAATATATTTGGTTGATTTTTAAATTTATTTTCTGGTATTCCATCTTGACCAAAAGTGTAGAGAAATCTTAAAGATTGTCATTATTCAAACTGAGACCAGACAGCTTGTGTGTATGTGTGTTGCTGCATGTGAATTGTGGTAACAGGCCTCTCAATTTGCTTAGGAATAAAGGATTCCCTGCAGAGAAGGCAATGGCACCCTACTCTAGTACTTTTGCCTGAAAAGTCCCATGGAGGGAGGAGCCTGGTAGGCTGCAGTCCATGGGGTCGCTGGGAGTCAGACACGACTGAGAGACTTCACTTTCATGCAACCCACTCCAGTGTTCTTGCCTTGAGAATCCCAGGGGTGGGGGAGCCTGGTGGGCTGCTGTCTCTGGGGTCGCACAGAGTCGGACACGACTGAAGGACTTAGCAGCAGCAGCAAAGGCTTCCCTGAGATATATAATTTTAGTACAAAACCAAGATAGTCACAGACCAACAGGAAAACCTGGTCATTTCAGTTTGTGTGTGATTCAGCTACTTTTGGTGAGTTCCATTAAGATGAATATTGCACATATAGTGTTGTATTAATATATAAACAGAACTATTGTGTACTGGAATTCCTAAGAATCTTGTGGATATGTTTTGTTGTGCATTTAGCTTATTTAATTCAGTCAGATTTAACAAATATGGAATAAGTAAGAATGGTAAATTTAATTCTTTCATGTCTTCTCCTCACAGCCCTGATATTTAAATGAATTCTTATAAATTGTAATAAAATCTTCTTTGGCCTTTCTGATTCATATAAACTCTTTTTAAATGACAGTGAAACAAGATTTTCTGTGTCATAAATTTAGTCAAATAAATTATTTTTAACCATGCTGATCAAAAAACCTAAGCCTTTAGCCTAAATTTAATCATTTACTTAAGAATTTTATTTCATGTTGGAAAGCATAATTTTATGATGAAAGGACGTAAATGCCTTTTATATTTTTTTAAGTTTTGTTCTAGAGAAGTATATCTTATGTGACTAAGAGATGTGTTAGATCAAATTTAAAATGATCATTGCAGAATATTTCATAATTTATAGAGAATCCTGAAACACCATTTCCTAATTTTAAGGTAGATTTCACAGTTCATGTCAGATCCCATTGCACTTTACATTTCCAGTATATTTTACAAAAATTACTATTGACCCTACACAGGGAGAGAAAGGAATCTTAACTAATAAACTGGATGCATATGGTCCATTAATGCTAACCAATACCATGGTATGTGATTAAGTAGGATAATTATCCAGTACCAGATTCAAAGCTGGCAGATCATTTCACATTGTCAGAGGAATCATTGTTAGTCTTACCTCGTATTAATCTCCGCTTAGCTCAGTTTTAAGCTGTTGATCCATTGCAGTGATGACACATTTCATACTTTATTAAAGGCTCCACTAACACACCTAGACATTTAATCTCCCCTGTTTTGGTAGAAATTCAGTCCTTAAATATTAATTAGTACTGCAAACACTGAAATGCTACCAAAAAAAAAAAAAAACCCTCACAAAAACTGCTTGCCATTATGTATTGTCATGTTCTTTTTCATTTATAACACAATCAATTCTGGCTGCTCTGTTTAAAAGGAAGGTATAACTTTGTCTCATTTTCAAAGTTTCCTCAGTATTATTATGATGAAAAAAAACTTATCTACACAACTCACCAGATCCATAAAATATTACTGAATATTTTTAAAAGGAAGGGTATACATTTTGACCATTAAACATTCCTACAATATTTCCATTCCATTTAGTAAATCTTATAATGAAGAAAGAAGTCTGAAAACTTGAGGAGGAAAGAGAGGGCACATCAAGAAAAGACATAGAACGGAATATGATAGACTATACCACTCAGTGTAGTAAAGATCAATCAAGTTAAACAAACCAATAATTTATGCAATATTCTTTTTCTACATTATAGTTAATGACTTGCTAAGAGAAAGAGGCAGTGAGAGCTAGAATGTTGTGCACGTACCTAACTCAGCACAGTTTATCTTGTTTATCTAGGGAACCAGCAACTGCACCTGTATCCACTTGTTTGACACACAGGTGTTACAGTCTGTATTTACAAGATTGTCTGCAAGCCTGAAGACCCTTTGTTGTGAAGGCTGTAAGCCATTGTGATTATACACACATAAAATCAAAAGAAAACCGTTCCCTAATCCTCTTCACTTCCATCTGTTTGGTTGCTAGTTCTCAGGTGTAATTTAGACAGGCAGATGTGCAATCTGGGAATCCATCCAAATTCACTTTATTTACTTCCTTTTTAAGGAAAGAGGAACATTCAATATTGTCTTCAGAAAACAATTCTGTTTCTACTGGTGTTCTCTCCAATCTGTGGTTATATTTTATTCTATGATCATAATGTGGAAAAAGTGTAGGTCCTGGGACTTTGACACTGGTCTTCTGTTTCTCTTGCTTCTTCTGTTACATCAGACAATGCTGTTTCTAGGCAGAAGGCTCCTGCACTTCCTCCAGGGAGACTTCTTCAATAATGACTGTTGGTCTCTGGTTGGTGGCAAAGGGCTAGGGGAAAGCTACATAAAATTCCCTATAATATGTCTCTTAAGCTAACCAAACTGTGAAGACAGCCAAATTCATTGTATAATTGACATAATAGTAAGGTTAGGGATCTTTTAGTAACCAAACACAACTGGACATCCGGAATACTTAGGAAGGAATAGTCAACCATTAAAAGTCTCATTAAGGGGGAAGATAGAGCAATGGGAGACAAATTAACTCTTCAGCTGCTTGTGACCTATAGTATTCGTCAAAATAGGCTAGGTTGTGTTATGGTAACTAAATTAACCCTGAGATCCTGGCTACTTAAAAAAAAAAAAAAGTTTCAGGCTAGACTAATGTTTGTGTCCTTACTATGAATTGGCCATAATGGTCATATGACTTCATTTAACAGCAAGTTGGAGCAAAAGTGTAATTTTCATGGAAGAAGAGGTAAACCACATATGCACAGATGTCTATAGACTTCACTACATTGACCACATTGATGACTATTTATCTTTAAGTTGACTGATTCTTTAAGTTCTCTATTGTTTCCCATCAGGCATGGGTTCTATAAAGCAAAAACAACAAAAAATTCCATATTGCCTTTATTTCTCAATATGTACCTCTCTTGAAATTAGATATATTTTTTCCCAATTACTAGAAAATTCAGTGAACATCATAGCTATTTTACCTCCACCAAAGGAGGGAAAAACATTTAGGTGTATAGAATAGTGGACAAACATTATCTCAGTTATGAGATATTTAATTTTATTTTCAAAAGTCATTTCCATCACTGACTTAGTGATGCTTCACTTACTGAAAATGATGGCAGGACCATGTTTGGAGAGGTCAATTGGATGCAAGAAAATGTGGTGGCAGATGGTGACATAGTGTGTGGGAGATAGGGTGGTGTGAGTGGGAATACACAAATAGAAATAACAAGATTAACTATAGGTGACAGCTGCTGGTGAGGGAGCTGACAGATTTTTTCTTCTGGTGTCCAAGACTTTCACCACATTTGTTTTAGGATTATAAAATGTGAAACCAGCTTTGGCACTTTTGTTCTGTTTTGGCATTACCTAGAGTCCTTGCAGTACCTACAGTCATCATTATAATAAGTCAAGAATGGATCCTTTGAAGTAACCAACAGTACCTGAGAACTACTAACATCCAAGTGCTCCTGTCTCTTTGCTCTCATCCTACTGAATAATTATTAAACAAAAATGACACCATCAACAGGAAGAGAGGAAAAATCAAGAGTTTTATGTTGCATTTCATTGTGTTAAATCTAATATTATAGATACCATGAAGGAACTTGCAATGAGTCAAAACTGACACCATTTAGTAGCAACAATATTGACATACTATTAACAACAATATTGATATAATATTGACAACAACATTGGCACACTATTCATAAGTCATACTAGAATATTGCCTGGCACATAGTGTTGTGTGCTGAGTCACTCAGTCATGTCTGACTCTTTGTGACCCCATGGACTGTAGCCAGCCAGGCTCTTCTGTCCATGGGTTTCTCCAGGCAAGAATATTGGAGTGGGTTGCCATGCCCTCCTCCAGGGGATCTTCCCAACCCAGGGATCAAACCCAGGTCTCCTGAATTGCAGGCAGATTCTTTACCATCTGAGCCACTCCAGTATTTCTGAAATATACATTAAAAAAAAATCATCAGTATTATTTTTTTCTTAGATCATAAGCAACTATTTTCTTATCAGGTCAAATTCAAAGGAATTTTTCATAAGTTTACTGTTTATGGTGCTGTTATGGGCTTCCCTGGTGGCTCAGATGGTAAAGTATCTGCCTGCAATGCAGGAGACCCAGGTTCAATCCCTATGTAGGGAAGATCCCTGGAGAAGTGAATGGCTACCCACTCCAGTATTCTTGCCTGGAGAATTTCATGGACAGAGGAGCCTGGTGGGCTATTGTCCATGAGATCACGAAGAGTCAGACAGGATTAAGTGACTAACACTTTCACTTTCATGGTGAAGTTCTAAAAACTTCACAAGAAAACTTGGGTACATAAGATTATATAAGTTTAAAAAGGCTTTGTTTGCAAATATTTTTCTCCCACTCTAAGGGTTATCTTTTCATTTTGTATATGGTTTCCTTTGCTGTGTAAAAATATTTTAAGTGTAATTAGGTCACATTTGTCCAATAGTTAGAATGGACATCAGTACAGTGGGTGAATGCACAGTCACTCAGGTATGTCTGATTCTTTGCAACCCCATGGACCTCAGCCAACCAGGCTCCTTGTCCATTGAATTTTCCAGGCAAGAACACTGGAGTGGGTTGCCATTTCCTTCTCCAGGGGATCTTCTTGACACAGGGATTGAATCTTTGTCTCCTGCCTAGGTAGGTGGATTCTTTACAACTGAGCCACCTGGGAAGACTTATGTCTCAATTTCAACAATATTTTTCTTAGAAACCCAAACTAATACTTTTATAATCATGGTACTTCAAAGTTATTACAATCTCTTTTACGGTTTTCTGTTTCTTACAGATAACCTCTTTTAGATTATTATGCTTTACATATTGTAAATCTGGCAGGGTACCACTGAATACACTATAGCAACAAAGATAAGTCTTTTTCCTAACTAATGAGAAATTAAATTTGCATTCATTAGACAGAACAAACTTACACTTGAGATTTTAAAAATTAACCATATTTTAGATAAGTAGTTTTTAACTAAATACAGAGAAGAAGCAGGAGTCATTTATACAGCTTTTCTACAGTCTCAAATTTAAGTCACCCTGTTTTACAATTACATACAAATGCTCAAACTACTGCACAATTGCACTCATATCACATGCTGGCAAAGTAATGCTCAAAATTCTCCAAGCCAGGCTTCAACAGTACATGAACCATGAACTTCCAGATGTTCAAGCTGCATTTAGAAAAGGCAGAGGGACCAGAGATCAAATTGCCAACATCTATTGGCTCATTAAAAAAGCAAAAGAGTTCCAGAAAAACATCTACTTTTACTTTATTGACTACACCAAAGTTTTTGATTGTGTGGATCACAATAAACTGTGGAAAATTCTTAAGGAGAAGGGAATATCAATTACCTGACCTGCCTCCTGAGAAATCTGTATGCAGGTCAAGAAGCAATAGTATACTTATGGCTGATTCCGGTTGAGGTTTGACAGAAAACAGCAAAATTCTGTAAAGCAAGTATCCTTCAATAAAAAAACTAAATTAATTTTTAAAAAAAGAAAAAAAAAAAAGCAACAGTTAGAACTCGACATGGAAGAACAGACTGGTTCCAAATCAGGAAAGGAGTACATCAAGGCTGTATACTGTCACCCTGTTTATTTAACTTACATGCAGAATACATCATGAGAAATGTTGGACTGGATGAAGCACTAGCTGGAATCAAGACTGCTGGGAGAAATATCAATAAACCTCAGATATGCAGATGACACCACCCTTATGGCAGAAAGGGAAGAACTAAAGAGCCTATTGGTGAAAGTGAAAGAGGAGAGTGAAAAATTTGGCATAAAACTTAAAACTGAGATAATGGCATCTGTTCCCAACACTTCACAACAAATAGATGGGGAAACAAAGGAAAGAGTGATAGACTTTATTTTGGAGGACTCCAAAATTACTTCAAATGGTGACTGCAGCCATGAAATTAAAAGATGCTTACCTCTTGGAAGAAAAGTTATGACTAACCTAGGCAGTTTATTAAATAGTAGAGACATTACTTTTCCAACAAAGCTGTTTAGTCAAAGCTGTGGTTTTTCCAGTGGTCATATATGGATGTGAGGATGTGAGAGTTGGACTGTGAAGAAAGCTGAGTGCCGAAGAATTGATGCTTTTGAACTGTGGTGTTGGAGAAGACTTTTGAGAGTCCCTTGGACTACAAGGAGATCCAACCAGTCCATCCTAAAGGAAATCAGTCCTGAATACTTATTGGAAGGACTGATGCTGAAGCTGAAACTCCAATACTTTGGCCACCTGATGCAAAGAGCTGACTCATTTGAAAAAAAAAAAAAACACTGATGCTGGGAAAGATTAAGGGCAGGAGGAGAAGGGGATGACAGAGGATGAGATGGTTGGATGGCATCACCAACTTAATGGACATGAGTTTGAGTAAACTCTGGGAGCTGGTGATGGACAGGGAGGACTGGCATGCTGCGGTCCATGGGGTCACAGAGTAGGACACACGACTGATTGACTGAACTGAACTGATCGTATATTTTATACTTGCAGCTACTGTTTAATGAAATAATTACTGAAAGTGTCTGTATAGCATCTATATCTCACTACATTGTAGGTTCTGTTTATTTATTTCTACTCTGTCCTTATCATCTAGCACATTGTTTGATCTATCAAGTCTCAGTTTCCACATGTGAATAATAGTGTATAAGAGCATATACTTTATTGGGAAATAGCATGAAGTTGTAGTTAGCATTGATTTTAGAATCAAATAGTCTGTATATTAGCTATGCAATTATTAATAATAATTATGTGAATCTGAAAGAGATGGGAATACCAGACCACCTGATCTGCCTCTTGAGAAATATATATGCAGGTCAGGAAGCAACAGTTAGAACTGGACATGGAACAACAGACTGGTTCCAAATAGGAAAAGGAGTACGTCAAGGCTGTATATTGTCACCCTGTTTATTTAACCTATATGCAGAGTACATCATGAGAAAGGCTGGACTGGAAGAAACACAAGCTGGAATCAAGATTGCTGGGAGAAATATCAATAACCTCATATATGCAGATGACATCACCCTTATGGCAGAAAGTGAAGAGGAATTAAAAAGCCTCTTGATGAAAATGAAAGTGGAGAGTGAAAAAGTTGGCTTAAAGCTCAACATTCAGAAAACGAAGATCATGGCATCTGGTCCCATCACTTCATGGGAAATAGATGGGGAAATAGTGTCAGACTTTAATTTTTGGGGCTCCAAAATCACTGCAGATGGTAACTGCAGCCATGAAATTAAAAGACGCTTACTCCTTGGAAAGAAAGTTATGACCAACCTAGATAGCATATTCAAAAGCAGAGACATTACTTTGCCAACAAAGTTTCATCTAGTCAAGGCTATGGTTTTTCCTGTGGTCATGTATGGATGTGAGAGTTGGACTGTGAAGAAGCCTGAGCACCGAAGAATTGATGCTTTTGAACTGTGGTGTTGGAGAAGACTCTTGAGAGTCCCTTGGACTGCAAGGAGATCCAACCAGTCTATTCTGAAGGAGATCAGCCCTGGGATTTCTTTGGAAGGAATGATGCTAAAGCTGAAACTCCAGTACTTTGGCCACCTCATGCGAAGAGTTGACTCATTGGAAAAAACTCTGATGCTGGGAGGGATTGGGGGCAAGAGGAGAAGGGGATGACAGAGGATGAGATGGCTGGATGGCATCACTAACTCGATGGATGTGAGTCTCAGTGAACTCCGGGAGTTGGTGATGGACAGGGAGGCCTGGCGTGCTGCGATTCATGGGGTCGCAAAGAGTGGGACATGACTGAGCGACTGATCTGATCTGATCTGATGTGAATCTAAAAAATTCAACCTCGAATAGCCAAAGCTATCTTGAGAAAGAAGAATGGAACTGGAGGAATCAACCTACCTGACTTCAGGCTCTATTACAAAGCCACAGTTATCAAGACAGTATGGTACTGGCACAAAGACAGAAATATAGATCAATGGAACAAAATAGAAAGCCCAGAGATAAATCCATGCACATATGGACACCTTATATTTGACAAAGGAGGCAAGAATATACAATGGATTAAAGACAATCTCTTTAACAAGTGGTGCTGGGAAATCTGGTCAACCACTTGTAAAAGAATGAAATTAGAACACTTTCTAACACCATACACAAAAATAAACTCAAAATGGATTAAAGATCTAAACGTAAAACCAGAAACTATAAAACTCCTAGAGGAGAACATAGGCAAAACACTCTCTGACATACATCACAGCAGGATCCTCTATGACCCACCTCCCAGAATATTGGAAATAAGAGCAAAAATAAACAAATGGGACCTAATTAAACTTAAAAGCTTCTGCACAACAAAGGAAACTATTAGCAAGGTGAAAAGACAGCCTTCAGAATGGGAGAAAATAATAGCAAATGAAGCAACTGACAAACAACTAATCTCAAAAATATACAAGCAATTCCTACAGCTCAACTCCAGAAAAATAAATGACCCAATCAAAAAATGGGTCAAAGAACTAAATAGACATTTCTCCAAAGAAGACATACAGATGGCTAACAAACACATGAAAAGATGCTCAGCATCACTCATTATCAGAGAAATGCAAATCAAAACCACTATGAGGTACCATTTCACACCAGTCAGAATGGCTGTGATCCAAAAGTCTACAAGCAATAAATGCTGAGGAGGGTGTGGAGAAAAGGGAACCCTCTTACACTGTTGGTGGGAATGCAAACTAGTACAGCCACTATGGAGAACAGTGTGGAGATTCCTTAAAAAACTGGAAATAGAACTGCCTTATGATCCAGCAATCCCACTGCTGGGCATACACACTGAGGAAACCAGAAGGGAAAGAGACACGTGTATCCCAATGTTCATCGCAGCACTGTTTATAATAGCCAGGACGTGGAAGCAACCTAGATGTCCATCAGCAGATGAATGGATAAGACAGCTGTGGTACATATACACAATGGAGTATTACTCAGCCATTAACAAGAATACATTTGAATCAGTCCTAATGAAGTGGATGAAACTGGAGCCTATTATACAGAGTGAAGTAAGCCAGAAGGAAAAACACCAATACAGTATACTAATGCATATATATGGAATTTAGAAAGATGGTAATAATAACCTTGTGTACGAGACAGCAAAAGAGACACTGATGTATAGAACAGTCTTATGGACTCTGTGGGAGAGGGAGAGGGTGGGAAGATTTGGGAGAATGGCATTGAAACATGTAAAATATCATGTATGAAACGAGTCACCAGTCCAGGTTCGATGCACGATACTGGATGCTTGGGGCTAGTGCACTGGGACGACCCAGAGGGATGATATGGGGAGGGAGGAGGGAGGAGGGTTCAGGATGGGGAACACATGTATACCTGTGGTGGATTCATTTTGATATTTGGCAAAACTAATACAATTATGTAAAATTTAAAAATAAAACAAAATTAAAATAAATAAATAAATAAAATAAAAAATTCCCTAGAATATCCAGTAAAATGCTAATTTTAGATATTGTATTTTTCCTTTCCACAATTTTAATTAGTGTTTTGTTTGGCTTTTTTCACTAGATCATATATCTCACAGAGATCTTAATTTGTCTGTCCCAATGTCTGGGATATTTTAGACTTGTTCATTAATTTCCTTTTATGATGGGTATGGATCATGTTCCCTTGTTTTTCTTTTTGATATATATGTCTTCTAGAAATTTTATAACATATCCTGAAAACTAAATGATACCCTGAGTGGATTCTGGCTGGATCCTGTTATATTTCTCTGTGGAATATTAAGATTTCTCTTGCTTGTTTACCTTAGCAGCCCTTTACCTTGGCTGAAATGAAATTCCAAACTCTATCTTATATGTAGGGTGCAGCCACTGACCTCAGTATCCAACTGTTTATAGTTGGCCTGCTTGGAGTCTGTCCCATGCATTCATAGAAAGAGATCAGCTAAAGAGATGGGAAAAGGTAACATATAGAATTTGGGGCCACTTCTCTCTGTTTTTTACCTTTGTCCAATTTCACTCCTCACATTCCATTTGCTGTGATACCCCTGATGTGCGTGCTCAGTTGCTTCAGTCATGTGCAACTCTTTGCAACCCTATGGACTGTAGCCCACCAGGCTTCTCTGTTGATGAGACTCACCAGGCAAGAATTCTGGAGTGGGTTGCCATGCCCTCCTCCAGGGGATCTTCCGGACCTAGAGATTGACCCCCCGTGTCTTGCATTTCAGGTAGATTCTTCACCACTGAGCCACCAGGGAAGGTACAGTACCCCTCATATATGTTCCCTAATTTCCAAAGTCAAAAGCACCAATTCTAAGTTTTAGCTGCTTGTCATGAGTGCTGGCTGTAGACCTTCATTAGGCAAAAACCAATTGAGAAACTCAGAGCTATTCCCTTCTTCCCAATGTTGATTCTTTTCCAGATTCTGCTGGTTTTAAGTCACACTTTAGTACCTTTGGGTATTTTGTTACATATACTTCTTTAGAATTTCTAATTTTTTAGAGCTTATAATTTACAGAAGATTACTCTGTCACCAACTCAATGGACATGAGTTTGAGTAAACTCCGGGAGTTAGTGAAGGACAGGGAAGCCTGGCATGCTGCGGTCCATGGGGTTGCCAGGAGCCGGACGTGACTGAGTGACTGAACTGAACTCAAATGAACTCTGTCATTACCAAAAGTCAAAAGCTCTTTCCAAACTGTGAAAATAGTTTTCACACATTTGTTTAAAAAAATACTTGAGTAATTATAACACTTCAACAGATGTGGCAATTATTGATTGAGGTGATACATGACAATAATTCAGCAAGGCTGGCATGTGCAGTATTCAATCTGTAGCAATAGCAATTACATTAATTACACAGTCAGTTGCTCAGTTGTGTCCAATTCTTTGTGACCGCATGGACTTTGGCCAGCAAGACTCTGTTCATGGATTTCTCCAAGCCAGAATACTGGAGTGGGTAGCCATTCTCTTCTCCAGGGGATCTTCCCTACCCAGGGATCAAACCCATGTCTCCTGCATTGCAGGCAGATTCTTTACCATCTGAGCCACCAGAGAAGATCGATAATGACATAACTGAGTATTAAATGAAAACGTATAGCATTTTCAAATAGTAAAATATTATATTCTCAGGATAAATTTGATGACTATTTGGACAATATGGACAACATTACATTGATAATTATAATAGTCTAGATAGCTAATTTCTTCTGAGAATCAAAGTCATTTAGATATGTTTCAATTACTGTGCTGTATTGCATCCTTAAAGCATTTTGATTAATCAAAGATTTTTGTACATCAATCATCATAGTAGATATTTAAACTAAATCCTTTGATGCAGTTGGGTAACAGCTATCATATTTATTCTCTTATAGTAACAGAACTGAAAATTAGATTTTAAGTAAAAGTTTATCAAAACCACATAGAAAATATTTAGGCCAGGTAGTTGGAGTTCCTGAATAAGCATTGTAAGCTTCTCATTCTCTACATCACTTTCTCTGTTTCTTCTCTTTAATAGCAATTTCAGATGCTAGGAAGCAATATTCTTTTTTTTTTTTTCTGCACTCAAGAGATGATGTTGATGATTTTGTATGTTATATTTACAAAACATTTTCTATTTACAATGTAACTTAGTTCTCCTAATGCCTTTGTGAAGAAGACTTTCCACCTGTGTGTTTGTTCATTGTACTAATGGGGATTATCATCCCCATCCCTTTGCATTTTCTTCTGTCACTGGGAATAATGACACATAAGAATGCTAGAATTTGCATTTGATGGCACACTTAAATATGAAATAATTACTAGCTTTACAGTCATCCTGGCTCCAGTTACTGAATTTAACTTGAGAAAAATATAGAGCAGTTTTAGACAGTAATCATTTGACAAGAAATTAGCTATGATGATTTTTACACACCTGTCTTAGAATTAAGAAGTTAAAAAAAAGGAAAGAAAGGAAATTGCATCTCTTCCATAGCAATTTTCTGGGGTGCTCTCTTGTTTTCAATTCATCTGGGGTATTTTATTTTTTGATTGCTTTGAAGATGTTCTTTCTCTATATAAACTATAGTCTTGTTAAATAATAGAAACATTTTAATTATAACAATGGGGCAAATGTTTGAACATATGTATATATGTATAAATATAATATATAATATATCATTTTATATCACACATAAACATGCACATATATAGATATACTACATTCGTATTTCTCTTCATTTTATAATAGTCATAAAATCTTTATTCAAGATTCTAGCTTGGCAATCTCTAAGAATGCGATTGTGGGGTGGTGTTATCATGGAACCACAGAAAGAGTATCAGAATTTAAGAGTGCCTGGATACAGAGTTTCACCTGTGTGAAACTCTGAGTTTCTATGTACACATGTGAAAGTTACAGGCAGACCTAGAGTGAAAAGCAAATTCCATCTTATAGTAGCTATGTGAACAGAAGTTAATTGTATGTAAAATTAGGATATTAATAATTACCACACAGGATCAAAGATAATACATCTAATTTCCTATTTCAACAGCTGTGATATATATACAGATAGTCAATATATTCATTTTCTTTACTCTCAACTCAGTTCAGTTTCCACCTTTGCTTAAAAGCTTTCCCTAACAGTCTTTCTCCTCAATGCTGAATTTTTCCTTAATACCCATGTTTTGTGATTCTTTCTTAGCAGCTGCTACCTAATATTTCCAGTTGCACACTGTTATTCATCTTGTATTCCTCAAAATGAGATTGTAAAACATTTAAGATACTGTTGAAGACAGTAGTGGTTCATTACACCTTTCAATATACCAACTAATCATCCATGAGTCTAATGTACAGGAAGTAATTAGTTTTTAACAGTAGTGATCAAAGAAAAAGAACCATAGAATTGTAGAGATTTAAAATTTAGAGTAATCATAGAAATCATCTAGACCATTCTTCTTTCTCAAGATGGCTGGTTTTCAAACAGTTTCTGTAAAGGGTCAGACAGTAGCTATTTAAAGCTTCTCAGGCCAGACTCTCTAAGTCTGCCACTAAAGCATGAAAGCAGGCATGCTGCTGCTGCTGCTGCTAAGTCACTTCAGTCGTGTCCGACTCTGTGCGACCCCATAGACGGCAGCCCACCAGGCTCCCCTGTCCCTGGGATTCTCCAGGCAAGAACACTGGAGTGGGTTGCCATTTCCTTCTGCAATGCATGAAAGTGAAGAGTGAAAGTGAAGTCGCTCAGTCGTGTCCGACTCTTAGTGACCCAATGGACTACAGCCTACCAGGCTCCTCCATCCATGGGATTTTCCAGGCAAGAGTACTGGAGTGGGTTGCCATTGCCTTCTCCAGAAAGCAGGCATAGACAATACATAAATAAATGGATTCAGCTGTATTCTAATAAAATGTGATTTATTAAAATAGGCAATCATGGCATGTTGATCCTTAATTTATAGATTATTTGATCCACAGTGACACATTTCAGAAAGATATTTTTCCAAAGATGAAAGCAGTCAAAATGGCAGAGTGAGAGTTAGAATATCTTTAGCCATAATTGAGCTCTCATTCTAGAAATCCAACAGCCAAAGGAGCTAGTAGAGTAAATATGCAATAATATTTCAGAATATAAATAACATAAAATTAAACTTACTATAAAGAGGTTTTAAATTTCTATTTGGAAATACCTTGTTGTAACTGTGTAGGACTAGAAACACCCATATAGTCTCATTTGTTATATCAATTGCATTAGAAATATAGTAAGTTAATCTAATCACTCATATTTTCCACTCATTTTACTATAGTCATTTGAAAAATAACTAATCCATTGTGTAGCTTATTTAATGTCACCAACTTCTTAAGAGTAAAACATCAATTTGAGATTTAAAGGTTAAAAAGTAGCTCAGAACAGAAGGTAACACAAGAGTAGGCTTTCTATGTCCTTGTAAAATGGGAAAAAACACAGGTGTCCAATTTCAGCAGCTTTTGAATAAGTGGAATCCATAAAAATAAGATTGTTTGCATTTACAGGAAATAACTATGAAAATAGTCTATTCATATTGAAATAGACTCCTGATTAAGATGTCTGTGACAGCTTTAAAACTCATTCTGTAATGATTTAAGTAGCCTCATGCTGCAAAAGGATTGGCTTTCCAAATCTGCAGAGTTGTTGTATTAACTCTACTATTAAGTGAAATATTTGAAAACTTTTAGAATATCCTTTAAGGTCAGTTTCATGATACACAGATTTATTTTGCCTGTATCTTATGTGAAGATATTTGAATAGTCTCTTATGAAAAATACCTGACTATAAGTAGGCATATAATAGATTTCTTAGACTTAAAGTCCTGTCATATTTCAAGGTAAGTCTATTATTATTAGCTTATCACCATGATTTTACATAATGTATCCTAATAAACAAACCAAAAATAAGTACAAAATATCATAAAGAAAATATAAATGATGATAAATCCCATGTCTTATTAACTTAAGTTGTGGATATTTTCTTAAAAACTGGTATCCACATGCATTCATTTTTGGCCACACATAATAGAAGCCTACATTCAGAGTAGTATATTAGGAGTGAAGATAATGTTCTCTAATAGTTGAAACCTCTTTCCCTTGCTGGGTATGATTTTTGGTGTCATATTTATCTTTTTATTATTTCTCCAACTGCAAGCTAGGATGAATGGCATTGAAATATGTATAATATCATGTATGAAATGAGTCGCCAGTCCTGGTTTGATGCACAATACTGGGTGTTTGGGGCTGGTGCACTGGGATGACCCAGAGGGATGGTATGGGGAGGGAGGAGGGAGGAGGGTTCAGGATGGGGAACACATGTATACCTGTGGCGGATTCATTTTGATATTTGGCAAAACTAATACAATATTGTAAAGTTTAAAAATAAAATAAAATTAAAAAATAAATAAAAATAAAAGAGCAATATTGCATAGGAACCTGGAATGTCAGGTCCATGAATAAAGGCAAATTGGAAGTGGTCAAACAAGAGATGGCAAGAGTGAATGTCGGCATTCTAGGAATCAGAGAACTAAAATGGACTGGAATGGGTGAATTTAACTCAGATGACCATTATATTTACTACTGCAGGCAGGAATCCCTCAGAAGAAATGGAGTAGCCATCATGGTCAACAAAAGAGTTTGAAATGCAGTACTTGGATGCTATCGCAAAAATGACAGAATGATCTCTGTTTGTTTCCAAGGCAAACCATTCAATATCACAGTAATCCAAGTCTATGCCCCAACCAGTAACGTTGAAGAAGCTGAAGTTGAACAGTTCTATGAAGACCTACAAGACCTTTTAGAACTAACACCCAAAAAAGATGTCCTTTTCATTATAGGGGACTGGAATGCAAAAGTAGGAAGTCAAGAAACACCTGAAGTAACAGGCAAATTTGGCCTTGGAATACAGAATGAAGCAGGGCAAAGAATAATAGAATTTTGCCAAGAAAATGCACTGGTCATAACAAACACCCTCTTCCAAGAACACAAGAGAAGACTCTATACATGGACATCACCAGATGGTCAACACTGAAATCAGATTGATTATATTCTTTGCAGCCAAAGATGGAGAAGCTCTATACAGTCAGCAAAAACAAGACCAGGAGCTGACTGTGGCCCAGACCATGAACTCCTTATGCCAAATTCAGACTTAAATTGAAGAAAGTAGGGAAAACCACTAGACCATTCAGGTGTGACCTAAATCAAATCCCTTATGATTATGGAGTGGAAGTGAGAAATAGATTTAAGAGCCTAGATCTAATAGATAGAATTCATGATGAACTATGGAATGAGGTTCATGACATTGTACAGGAGACAGGGATCAAGACCATCCCCATGGAAAAGAAATGCAAAAAAGCAAAATGGCTGTCTGGGGAGGCCTTGCAAATAGCCGTGAAAAGAAGAGAGGCGAAAAGCAAAGGAGAAAAGGAAAGATATAAGCATCTGAATGCAGAGTTCCAAAGAATAGCAAGAGATAAGAAAGCCTTCTTCAGCGATCAATGCAAAGAAATAGAGGAAAACAACAGGATGGGAAAGACTAGAGATCTCTTCAAGAAAATCAGAGATACCAAAGGAACATTTCATGCAAAGATGGGCTCAATAAAGGACAGAAATGGTATGGACCTAACAGAAGCAGAAGATATTAAGAAGAGATGGCAAGAATACACAGAAGAACTGTACAAAAAAGATCTTCATGACCCAGATAATCACGATGGTGTGATCACTCACCTAGAGCCAGACATCCTGGAATGTGAAGTCAAGTGGGCCTTAGAAAGCATCACTATGAACAAAGTTGGTGGAGGTGATGGAATTCCAGTTGAGCTATTCCAAATCCTGAAAGATGATGCTGTGAAAGTGCTGCACTCAATATGCCAGCAAATTTGGAAGACTCAGCAGTGGCCACAGGACTGGAAAAGGTCAGTTTTCATTCTATTCCCAAAGAAAGGCAATGCCAAAGAATACTCAAACTACTGCACAATTGCACTCATCTCACACACTAATAAAGTAATGCTCAAAATTCTCCAAGCCAGGCTTCAGCAATATGTGAACCGTGAACTTCCTGATGTTCAAGCTGGTGTTAGAAAAGGCAGAGGAACCAGAGATCAAGTTGCCAACATCCTCTGGATCATGGATAAAGCAAGAGAGTTCCAGAAAAACATCTATTTCTGCTTTATTGACTATGCCAAAGCCTTTGACTGTGTGGATCACAATAAACTGTGGAAAATTCTGAAAGAGATGGGAATACCAGACCACCTGATCTGCCTCTTGAGAAATTTGTATGCAAGTCAGGAAGCAACAGTTAGAACTGGACATGGACCAACAGACTGGTTCCAACAGACTGGAAAAGGAGTTCGTCAAGGCTGTACATTGTCACCCTGCTTATTTAACTTATATGCAGAATACATCATGAGAAACACTGGACTGGAAGAAACACAAGCTGGAACCAAGATTGCCGGGAGAAATATCAATAACTTCATATGAAGATGACACCACTCTTATGGCAAAAAGTGAAGAGGAACTAAAAAGCCTCTTGATAAAAGTGAAAGAGAAGAGTGAAAAAGTTGGCTTAAAGATCAACATTCAGAAAACGAAGATCATGGCATCTGGTCCCATCAGTTCTTGGGAAATAGATGGGGAAACAGTGGAAACTGTCAGACTTTATTTTTCTGGGCTCCAAAATCTCTGCAGATGGTGACTGCAGCCATGAAATTAAAAGACACTTACTCCTTGGAAAGAAAGTTATGACCAACCTAGATAGCATATTCAAAAACAGAGACATTACTTTGCCAACAAAGGTTTGTCTAGCCAAGGCTATGGTTTTTCCAGTGGTCATGTATGGATGTGAGAGTTGGACTTTGAAGAAGGCTGAGCACCGAATAATTGATGCTTTTGAACTGTGGTGTTGGAGAAGACTCTTGAGAGTCCCTTGGACTGCAAGGAGATCCAACCAGTCCATTCTGAAGGAGATCAGCCCTGGGATTTCTTTGGAAGGAATGATGCTAAAGCTGAAACTCCAGTACTTTGGCCACCTCATACAAAGAGTTCACTCATTGGAAAAGACTCTGATGCTGGGAGGAATTGGGGGCAAGAGGAGAATGGGACGACAGAGGATGAGATGGCTGGATGGTATCAGTGACTCGATGGACGTGAGTCTCAGTGAACTCCGGGAGTTGGTGATGGACAGGGAGGCCTGGCGTAGTGTGATTCATGGGGTCACAAAGAGTCAGACACGACTGAGCGACTGATCTGATCTGATCTGATTTTTAAAGAGAAGCTTTAGTGTGATAGTAATATATCATGTCAATAAATGGCTTAGCATGGGACTTGACACATTATACAAGTATAACAAACATTAAATGTCATAGTTTTGAGTTCTAGGAATCACTCTGCAGAAGAACATAGAGAAACTAGAGCCCATAACATATGATAGAAAGAGGAACTGTGTTCCATTCCCCCTTAAAATTAGTTCATTTATTTATATAGTAAATGTGTACCACTCCTTTGGTTAGATATTTGTAATGCATTAATGAATAAAACAAACAAAAATTTCTACCCACATATGGCAAACATAATAAGGAAGTGAATGTATAGTTTTTCTAAGGAGACAAATATACATACATGAATATGTACTTATATTAGTGTGTATATATATATATATATACATATATATACACACACAAGTGTGCCGTATATATGAAAATGTAAAATAAAATGGAGTCAATTGAGCATGGAGATGGCACCATATATGTGGTAGGATGAGCAAAAAGAAAATTAGGCTAGAACTGACTTATTGAAAGAATAACATTTGTGCAACAATTTGCAGAATGTGAGAATTACCAATTCAGATATTTTGGTAAAAGGCAGAGTACATCATGAGAAATGCAGGACTGGATGAAGCACAAGCTGGAATCAAGATTTCCGGGAGAAATAGAAATAACCTCAGATATGAAGATGAGTCCACACTTATTGCAGAAAGTAAAGAAGAACTAAACAGCCTCTTAATGAAAGTGAAAGAGGAGAGTGAAAAAGTTGGCTTAAAATTCAACATTCAGAAAACTAAGATCATGGCATCTGGTCCCAACACTTCATGGCAAAAAGATGGGGAAACACTGGAAACAGTGAGAGACTATTTTTGGGGGGCTCCAAAATCACTGCAGATGGTGACTGCAGCCATGAAATCAAAAGATGCTTGCTCCTTGGAAGAAAAGCTATGACCAACCTAGACAGCATGTTAAAAAGCAGAGACATTACTTTGCCAACAAAGGTCCATCTAATCAAAGCTTTGGTTTTCCCAGTAGTCATGTACAGATATGAGAGTTGGACTATAAAAAAGGCTGAGTGCCAAAGAACTGATGCTTTTGAACTGTGGTGTTGGAGAAGCCTCTTGAGAGTCCCTTGAACTGCAAGGAGATCAACCAGTCCATCCTAAAGGAAATCAGTCCTGACTATTCATTGGAAGGACTGATGCTGAAGCTGAAACTCCAATAGTTTGGCTACCTGATGCAAAGAGCTGACTCATTTGAAAAGACCCTGATGCTGAGAAAGTTTGAAGGCAGGAGGAAAAGGGGACTACAGAGGATGAGATGATTGGATGGCATCACGGACTCAATGGACATGAGTTTGAGTAAGCTCTGGGAGTTGGTGATGGACAGGGAAGCCTGGCATGCTGCAGTCCATGGGGTCACAAAGAGTGAGACACGACTGAGGGACTGAACTGATACTAGACAGAACACAGGGACTCTACAATGGGAGCATGATTTACATGTTAGAGAATCAGCAGGGAAGCCAACACAGTTGTAGATGAGTGATTGGAAGAGGAATTAAGGAATGAGGTCAAAAGATAATGAGAATCAGCATCTCACAGGCCTAAATGTCCTTACATGACTTGGTATTTAGTTAGTGAGATGTGGAGCAGGGTAAGTGTGGAACAGTATGATAAGATCAGGTTGTGGTTTAAAAGATCATCCCTACTGCTGTGTTGATAAGTGCTTGTAAGAGAACAAGGGAAGAATCAGGGAGATCAACTCAGAAGCAACCGCAGTGAAATAGGCCAGAGATGATGATGCCTCAGACTAGGTGAAAAGTAGCCAAATTCCATATTAATTTTGACTTCCTGATGGAATAAAGTAGGCAAATGGAGAAAGGAAGGAATCTTATTTAACTTCAAGTTTTTTTCTTTTTTTTTTGACATGAACAACAGGGAGAATGGATTTATCTAAAACAAGATACAGAACGCTGCCAGTGGAGAATGTTTTTAAGAGGGTCAGTAAGAATTATCTTTAACTCATGCTGACTTGAGATACATAATAGACTTGCAATAGAGTTTTCAAGCAGCCAATGGATATAGGAGTCTGTAGGTTTTTTAAAAGATCTTGATTAAAAATAAATATGTAGGGATCCTTGACCCATAGATAATATTTAAAACCTTGGAAATCACCAGAGAAGACCAAAGGCTGAGCATCAGGACTCACTACCAATAGACTGAGAGATCAGGCAAACAAAGACCATTGAGAAGAAGCATCCCATATGATCTGAGGAAAATCAAGATGTGGTAGCGTCCCAGAAGCCAAATAAAAAAAGTATATCAAGGTCAAATGCCAACAAGTGCCAAGCAAATAAAGACAGAATATTGACCATTGAAGCAAGCTACATGCCAGCCATTCATGATCTGAAAAGGACCTGCTGAGGTGGTTATAATTAAGAGTAAATATTAGGGACAAATATGAGACAATAGGGAGAGAAATTAAAGGCTGCAAATGCAGACAATGTATTTAAAGAGGTTTTTGAAAATAAAAGAAGAGAAATTTGAAGCTGGTGGAGGAAATGGGATCAAGAGCACACTTTTTATTAAAGATTGTTTTGATGTGGACCATTTTAAAGCCTTTATTGAATTTGTGACAATATCGCTTCTGTTGTATTTTGTTGTGTTTTGTTTTGGCTGTGAGGCACACGGGATCAATCCTGCACCCCTTGCGTTAAGAGCACACTTTTAACAGGCGAGATCGAGCATCGTATTTTCATGATGATGCAATGAGACAGTGTATTGTGTTGAAAGGCATACCCCATTCACGCCCATCCTGAACCTGTGAATGTGACATTATTAGTCAAATAGGGTCTTGCAAATGTAATCAAGTTAAGATGGATCCTAATTCAACACCTACCATCCTTAAAAGAAGAGGAACATTTCTAAACAGATATAAAAGGGGGAGAAGACCATATGAAGATGGAGACAAAAGCGAAGTGATGTATCTGCAAGCCAAGAATGCCAAGGATTGCTGGAAACCACCTGAGCTAGAAAAGAGAAGGAAAGATTCCTCCCCTAGTGCCTTCAAAGAGAGCATCGTCATGCTGTTACCTTGATTTCAGGAAACTTCTAGGCTCCAGAATTGTGGTGGAATAAATTTCTGGTCTTTTAAGAGAACTGGTTTGTGATATTTAGTTATGATAGCTTTCAGAAACTAATTCAGACAGCAAATAAGTTGATAAATGGACAATCAGCTATGGAGAGAAAAGAAAAGAGCACATCTGGAGCATAAGGCAAGAAGACAGCATATTTTGGTGAGTAGTGTGCATTCGCATTTGCTCCATCATGTCAGACCCTTTGCAACCCACATACACTGCAGCCCACCAGGCTCCTCTGTCCATGGGATTTTCTCAGCAAAAATACTGGAGTGGGTATCACTACCTTCTCCAGGGAATCTTCCAGACCCAATTGAACCTGAACCTCTGTGTCTCCTGCATTGGCAGGTGGATTCTTTACCCGCCGTGAATCCCTCTGGTGAGTCGATGCGGTGGTATTTTAAATCATTATGAGGCTTGCAAGCCTACACTGTAGACCTTAAAATATACTTTAAAGTCACTGATCTAGATTAGCCTCCGTGTTTTAAGATGAAAAACTGAATAGTGGCATCTGCCTGGTATTTATCACCCAGCTATAACCATGTCTTTTCTCATTTTTATTTTGAATGCTTTTCATCTTAATATCTACCAATAAAAATCATATTTATACTTCTAAATTCAGATAAAGTATGAACTTTCAAACTGCCCCTCAGGTGTATGCTATGCTATGCTAAGTCACTTCAGTCGTGTCTGACTCTGTGCCGACCCCATAGACGGCAGCCCACCAGGCTCCCCTTTCCCTGGGATTCTCCAGGCAAGAACACTGGAGTGGGTTGCCATTTCCTTCTCCAATGCATGAAAGTGAAATGTGAAAGTGAAGTCACTCAGTCATGTCCGACTCTTAGTGAACCCATGGACTGCAGCCTACCGGGCTCCTCTGTCTATGGGACTCTCCAGGCAAAAGCACTGGAGGCCCCTCAGGTGTAAATATATATAAATAATATTTTCTCTTCTCATGTTTTTTTTTGTTTAGAGAACATTTTTCATCATTTTCCTTGTTACATGCAATTCAACTAATTTTCATGTTATTTGAGATTAGGAACAATATCTTAAATATCCTAAATTTCCAAGAATGCTCAACGAAATACTTTGCATATAGGTTAAAATAGACTTTTGGTCAGGGCAAACTCAGAAGTCACCTAGACAAAAATCCCTTTTATCAATTTCTCCGAACTTTATCCCTGTGCTCTTAGGACTTCTCTGATAGCTCCATTGATAAAGAATCCACCTGCAATGCAGAAGATTCTGGTTCGATTCCTGGGCCAGGAATATTCATTGGAAAAAGGATAGGCTACCCACTCCAGTATTCTTGGATTCCCTTGTGGTTAAGCTGGTAAAGAATTCATCTGCAATGTGGGAGATCTAGGTTCCATCCCTGGGTTGGGAAGATCACCTGGAGAAGGGAGAGGCTACCCACTACAGTGTTCTGGCCTGGAGAATTCCATGGACGGTATAGTCCATGAGGTCACAAAGAGTTGAACATAACTGAGTGACTATGCTCTTAAATGAATTGACATGTATTTTGACTTGGTCTAATGTGTAGGGATATTTTCACTATGTAGTATTGCCTTCAGCATTTTTCAAATTATTCTTTGATAGGGTGAAAATATATAGTGTTTACCAAAAGTGTTTTTGAAATCATATTTGAGTAAAATAAAATAGTCTACAATTGATCTGAAAATGAAACATTCCAACTTTGACTCTTTTCCTTGGTCTTCTCTTCCATTTGGCTTCCTAAGTTTTCATCATTTATCTCTGCTCATTATCCCCTGCATCTCTTGAGTAGTAGGAAAGAAAACAAGTCTGGAGAAAATTTAAAATCTGTCCTTTGCTTTTTCCCTGAAACTTTTGGCCAGAAATTAGTCAAAGATGTGAATATTAATGACTTCAGTAAGATCAGGGGTTATTTGAGAATTTCACTCATCTGGATTCTGCCATTTCCCATTTCCAAGGGTAACTGAGGTTTTATCTAAAATGGTTCCAGTGGATGAGGGAATTAATATTTCGAGGTGATATCTAAACTCCAAAATCAACTACTTTATAGATAAAATGGCCATATTGGATCTTGTGAAGATTAAATTTGACACAATTGACCGGATATGTTATGAATTCAAATCAAACTGGTTACTAAAGTAATCAAAAATAATTATTGAAAAATTTCAACAGAGAATTGTCAAATAAAACAATCAAAAATTATATATTTTTCATGCTTTTTAAAGCAATAAAATATTGTTTTAAAAATTCATCTTGCATTTTAATACAAATATTTTATGCTTGTATATCTTCAAATTACAAATAATTTCTACAAACATTCAGTTAACCCAAGTTTAATAAGTTTAATGTAATGAGTTAATCCAATGTGTATATAAGTTTCAACAACAAAACACTTAAATTTAAAACAAATTTGTGTAAATTGAAGTTAATTTTTGGTACTTTCTATTGTTTCGAATAGGAAATCTGAATTTGTCATATTCAATATAAATTGTTGATCATTAGATGATCTGATTTTTATGGTATTATCTTTCCAATCTAATTAATGTGATACTATAAGGTTGCTTTTAAAATGCTTTTAGAGACATTTTCGCATTTGATCTTCACAATACTGACGTTGTGAAGTGATTAGGCCTTATTTTGTTATCATAGTCCTCATCTTAGAGATGAGAAATCTTTGGCTCATTTAGTAAGCTGTAAAGGCAAGGCACAAACCTGAGTTGTGTGCCTCAAACATTATGCTCTTTCTGCTACCCATATCTTTCTTGTCGTTGTTCAAGTGAACATTCTTAGACTTGGGTTCTAATTCTGGTTCTGTCAAAAATTAAGAGAATGACGAAGAAAATTTTAATAAAGTGTTTTAGCTTAGAACACAGTTCAATGATGTATAGAGAGATCAATATCTTTTCCTATGCTAAAGTTGAATGTTCTATGTATTTTCACATTTAAAGTCGTGTGTGAGTGCTTATATATCAAACTCTTGAGATATTATTGCAACTCAAGGTTGAATAAAACTAACATAGTTCTTTATGGATTTTCAAATTTTTAGTGTATTAATCAGTATTCTGAATTTCAAGCACCAGTTAAATTTTGCAATATTTATATAATTGTGTATAAATGTGGTTCTTTTATGTCAAGAAAGCCTATTGGTATTTAGTAGAAAAAGCATTTCCTGATATATTTTGGGATAAATGTATAGAATATATTTTTATTTTTTAATATCTAATAATAAATGTATGGGTTTCCCAGGTGGCACTAATGGTAAAGAATCCCACCCCTCCCAACTCCCCCACCCACACACCAACCACATTAACGCAGGAAACTTAAGAGACACAGGTTCAACCCTCTTCCCTTGGATCAGGAAGATCCTCTGAATGAGGGCATGGCAATCCACTCCAGTATTCTTGCCTGGAGAATCCCCATGACAGAGGTCACAAAGAGGTGAACATGACTGAAACAACTAAGCATGCACACAATGAATTTGTAAATCTTTTTCTGGAATTGTCATTACTTTTATTGCCTCGTTCAGCAAGGGGAAGAAGATATAAAACTGCTAAAGGTTAGTGCTAATATTTTTTTTATTATTGCTAATTTTTACTTAGTATATATTTTACCTTCTCTTTCTTTCTCCTTCTGTCTCTCCATATGTGTGTGTGTATTATTATTAGATTATTTTATATATTTATATATATATATATATAGTTTCTTTAAATTGACTTTTCTATTTTCACAGATTTCAGTTTTATTTTCAAAACTTTCACTCTACCTTTTCCAGGCTATGGTTCTGATGTCAGTTCAATTCTCAAAGATTTGGCAGTGCTATTCACATATGTCTTATATATATATATACACACACATACATAGCATGTCAGTGACCAGTCTGAGACTTGGACAGTGACTTACTCAATAGTATGTTCTTTAAGTCCATCACATGTTATTCAGGGTCAGAGTCACAGATGTTTACTTTGGAGGTGAGCTTAGGCATTCCTATACAACTCTATGGGCCCAAACACTTCTCTCTAATATTTGTTTGAAATTTCCTTTCTTTCTACTTGCCTTCATTTCCTGGCTTCTAGTCAGATTTCTGAGATATTGAGATATGTTTATCATCCTTAGAGTTTTAGATGTCAGCAGCTGCTTCTGTCCACCTAGCTGCCACCATTGTGGTGGCATTGTCTGGGAGTGAAAGGAAATCAATAAAAAGCAATAATAATCACAATATTTCTATCACTTTATCTAACACATAGCATCTCTCTTTCATCTTCTTTGGTCCAGAAGGAGAGGCCCAAGGTCTCTATGAGATCTTTCTCAGTCGTTAGTTGGTATATACACTGTATTTCAACCTGCCCCTGAGTTCAAGCAGGCAATAGTAGGGGAGTGGTAAAATCTGTACCAGTTTGGTGGAACTTTGAATTCTGGTCTCTTTTCAATCTATCTATTTATATTCTTGAGTGCCCCTTGGACCGCTTTAGGACAGTTCCTAAAGGAAATCAGTCCTGAATATTCTTTGGATGGACTGATGCTGAAGCTGAAACTCCAACACTTTGGCCACCTGAAGCAAAGAACTGACTCATTGGAAAAGACCCTGATGCTAGGAAAGACTGAAGGCAAGAAGAGAAGGGGGAAACAGAGGATGATATAGTTGGATGGCATCACTGATTCAATGAGATAACTGAGCAAACTCAGGGAGATACTGAAGGACAGGGAAGCCTGGGGTGCTACAGTTCATGTGGTTGCAAAAGTGTTGGACATGACTTAGGGACTGAACAACAACTTTCCTGAAATTAGAAACATTAATCCTCCATTACTATTAATTTAGTACCAGGAAAGTTTCCCTCCTTATGATTTTGTTTAGAAAATGATGTTGAATTTGCAACTGTTAAAAATACAGTTCTTTAAAAGATCAGCTAAAAACTTCATACAACTAACAAATCAATATGTGCTATCAGTGACTAATCTACAAATTATAGTAAATCTAGCTTTGGGACATATCTAATAACTAATAACAAATTAACCTTTTGACTTCTCAGTCAATAAAGACAAAATTGGTGGTTCCTTTGTAAATACAAATTGAATTTCCTAATACTTTAAAGAAACACTGTCCAGAAGAAAAGGAAAATGCAGTAAAGGGGAATTTAAACATGATTAACCAGACCTTCAAATAACCCAATTGTTCTTCCCTCTTTTTTATACTTGGGATATGTGGTGAATAGTAAATTAATAATTGAGTCTTAAAATTTATTTGAAAATCAATACTTTTCAGGCCCAATCTTTACATCCATAGGGACAGAAACCAATATTCTATATTCCCTCTATAATTCCATCTCTATCCATATGCAGTGAGAATTGATGCTTAACATGATGAGCCTGAGACATTGCAGATCCTGAATTACAGATTCAATTGTCCTCAGTCTCATGAACTTGCTAAGGTGGGTGAAAGATGCATTTGAGAAAGACTGTAAAATAATAAGAATTGATCTAAAATGATTGGGGTGTTAGTTTTTTGTTTTCATGGACTTTTATTGGCCATTATTAGCCAAAAGTTTTTAAACATTACTGATAATCAAGATTTGTCTTATAGTCTTTTGGTTTAAAATATGACCTGAATATTAAGGAATACATTTAAAATAAAAGAGTTAAAGTTCATATTTATGATAGTAAGAAATTTCTCTGTGGAAGCTTTCTATATCTATCAAGGAGTTCAATAGCTATCTTCTTTGTTTTTAATTTAATTAGACTGAACAGTGTAGCAACTATGGATTTCTCAAAATAATAATGTCTAGAGAAATAAATGTTATTATTTTTCATTATTACCATTTACTAAATAAATATTACTATTTTATTTTTCATTTTTCTTATGTCAATAGTTGACATTCTGATTTGTAATTATAAAGATTATTGTAAATTATAATTGTTAATTGATTAGAATTAGAATTTAAAAAAAAGAATTAGTATTTCATTGACATTACCTAATACTTTCCTGGTGGCTCAGTTGGTAAAGCGTCTGCCTACAATGTGGGAACCTGGGTTCAATCCCTGGGTGGGGAAGATCCCCTGGAGAAGGAAATGGCAACCCACTCCAGTATCCTTGCCTGGAAAATCCCATGGACAGAGGAGCCTGGTTGGCTACTGTCCATGGGGTCTCAAAGAGTCAGACACGACTGAGCAACTTCACTCACTCAATACATATTTAGTTATGAAATCATATTCCTGTCCTATCTTTGTGGATACATACAAAGAATATCTCTGAAATTTGTCTATTTACAAGATGATATATTTTATTCCTGAAAGGGAGGAAACATACATTATGCAATATGTAAATTGTAACATAGCTTTTAAATATCAAATTCATAATTAGATATCCTGCTCAGCCAGACTTCATTAATCCTTAATCTTTAACATACTGTGTGCTTCTTGAACATAATTTGTGACACAAACTATTTCTCAGGGTAAGCCATACAGACATTTGTTGAAATAAAAACAAAATGATATATGATTCATCTGAGAACATTTAAAAACAGAACAAAGCACATTGTTTTAACCTCTGATTCTCTTTTTTATTTTGTCAAACTTTTGTTTATTTTGCAGAGCATACAGGAGGCAGACAGTTATAAAATGCTCAACTGTATCCTTAAGTTAAAAATGGTGAAGCCACTTTTAACCATGGGAGGTTTCCACTAAACTGAGAATCAAAATATGCCATGTTTGAAAGAGAAAAATTAACAGTGAGATTTTCCTCAAGTAAGAGACTGATTTGTCTAATAGAAAATGCCTGTATCAGAATCATGTTAAACTTGATCTAATTCTTCATTACATATTAAGCATTCAAATTATTTCTTCCCTACTGATATTATTTTTTTTCAATAACAGCAAAGTTGGAAAGAATTTTTAAAGATATGTAGAAGAAATAAAGTAGAGTTGTGATAGAAAATTGCAGTCTCTCTATTTGAAATAGCATTTCCTCAGGTAAAATTTCCGGGAAAAAATCTCATATACAATGAATGTGATATAAAGAAAAGTATTTACCAATAAGATGTAATTCCCTAGGGCAGGGCTATGTAGCACCTCTAAAAAACAGACAGAGGTTATCTAATGACTTGATATTATGTGAGGCTCTGGGTAATTATAGGAAATTCTAAAGATCATACCAGAAAGAAGTATGGAACTGAATCTAATTGCCCATCATCTGATTTGGAGTATTTGTTTCTTTGCACTGTATCTGATTTCTCTGAATTAGCAGTTTTATTTTTCTCAATTTATCAAAATTTCTAAATATTCTGCTAATTTAATGCCCCTGCTGAGAGTCTAGATTTGGTTCTAGTTTTTGTTTATATGTTTGTTTTTAGTTTTTATGCCACATCTTTTAATTTATTAATGTAATCACTCACTCAGTGCCTATTTAGATAGTTGATGCTTTTTACCAGACACCATTACAGGCATTTGGGGGAGTGTAAATGAACAAACTAGTAAAAGACTGTTGCCCACATGTTAGAAGAAATAAACAGTATGGAAAAAGGAAATAAGATAAAGTAAGGCAATGGGAAATTGCTAGGTCATATGAAAGGGGAGAGATCTCATGCTAACTGAAGTCAGAATAGACCTTATTGGAAAGGGATATTTGAGCCCAGATTTAAAGAACTTAAAGGAGTTAAGCCTAAAGATATCTTAAGGAAGATATCTTTTTACACTGCTAGTAAAAATATTTTCTGGTCAGCATGTGCCTAACATGTTCCAGGAACAGTAAAATAGTCAATTAGATGGGGAGAAAATAATATAAGTAGCCATCAGAGACTTAATGGGATACCAGAATATGAAGCAGTTCGTAGGCTACTGCTGCTGCTAAGTTGCTTCAGTCATGTCCGGCTCTGTGCGACCCCATAGACGGCAGCCCACCAGGCTCCCCTGTCCCTGGGATTCTCCAGGCAAGAACGTTGGAGTGGGTTGCCATTTCCTTCTCCAATGCATGAAAGTGAAGAGTGAAAGTGAAGTCGCTCAGTCGTGTCCAACTCTTAGTGACCCCATGGACTGAAGCCCACGAGGCTCCTCCGTCCATGGGATTTTCCAGGCAAGAGTACTGGAGTGGGGTGCCATTGGCTTCTCTGTGTAGGCTACTGAAGACTTTCAATTATAGTTTGAGCATGGTAGGGAATCCCTGGCTTTTTTTGAATAGAGGAATAACATGATTTAACTTGAGTTAAGAAAGGGAGATGCAGGTACAAAGATTAAGAAATATAGTGGAATAGGAATTTCGAGAAATAAGAAAAACTGAGGCATGCAGTTCTGATTCTATGTCTCTGCCTTTGTTAACAATCTTCGTGGGTCAGGCAATAGCAGCTTAAAGCTGAAGAAAGGGCAAGAGTTTGGAGAGAGACACCATATGGGGCACAGATTTTCAGGATAGAAATTTGAGAGTGGAACTCTAACACTGAGTAAAAGCTTCTGGCAATTCACAACTGCCCCCCAATTCCGGCAACCTATGCACAGCTTAGAAAACAATAAAGTCTGTGGTATACTTCATTTATTAACAATTATACAATTGCAAAACCCAAACTCAGCTCAAATATTGATTTGATTAATTTAGACCCTCCACACATAAACCAATTTATTGGACAAGTTGGCTCATTACTAAATTTAAATACTATTTTCTTCAGATACTTCTGTTCTATGAAAGATTTCAGGCATTTAATTAAAAATTATAGAACACATAAAACTCAAAAGAAAATTATCTCATTAAGAAAGACAAAACAATCATTAGAGTCAGAGAAAACACAAATGCTATAAATTTCAGAATATTTTAAATAACTATTATAAATATGAAAAAAAAAAGATCTAGGGGAAACATTATACAACATTCACACACAAATGGAAATTTTAGGAAAGAAATAGAGAACATAAGAATCAAATGGAAGTGCTAGCAAAAACTGATAAATAGAAGAAAGGGATGGACAAATTTACAATTATATTTGAAGGCTTAAGTATTTTTTACTTAGTAATCACTAGAAAGTTTAAGGAAAATTAACCCTAAATCACATGGTCAATCATTTAATCTAACTGACAATTAAAGAACTTATTATCCTAGAGTAATAAAATGCAAGTTTTTTTTCCCCAAGTGTACATAGATTATTCACAAAGAAAGAATCATATTTGGGGCCACAAAGGAAACCTCAATGCCTTTAAAAGAATAAAAAAAAGAAGTTTTTATAGTTTTTATAGTTTCTTAAGTTTTTATAAGTTTCTTAATAACAAGAATAACAAAAATATATCAAAAATGCAATAATATTTAAAAATTAAATAACACTTCTAAATAACTGATGGGGATAGATAAAGATTAGTTAATTATAAATATTTTGAATTGAATAACAATCAAAACATACCAAATATTTAAAGAGAGCTAAAGCAGTTAACAGAAAAATGTATAGCATTAACAGCTTATATTAGAAAAGAAATAAGGTCTCAAGACAATGATCTAGTATTTCTTTCAGGAAACTACAAAAAGAAGATGAAACTGAACTGAAATTAAATAGAAATATGGAAGTAACTCAGATAAAATCAGAAAGCAATGAAACTATGAAATAAAACAAAGCATTAAGAATACTAAAAGCTCACTAATTATAAAGGTAAATATAAAAACACAAAAATTTGGCCAGACTGTGAAAAAATAGAGAATATCAAATTATAAATACCTGAAGGAGACATCCTTAGAGATCCTGCTGATATTAAAAACTTGTTAAAAGAATACTGTGAATGTTTTAATAATAAATTCCACCACTTAGAAATTCCTTGAAAAACTAAACTACCAAAATTTAATCACGAAATTGCTAACCTAAATTGCTCAATCCATTGAATAAACTGAATTTATAGTTAAACCCTTCTAATACATAAACTTTAGTCACTGATGCTTTCAAGAAGATCCTATACTTCTCAACCAATTTTACTAAGCATTTATTATAGTGAAGCAGAAAGAATGAATAACAGAGGGAAAGAAAGGTAATAGAATCATATAAAGTGGTGGTTCAATATTCATCATGAACATAAACACAAAATTCTCAACAATATATTAGAAAATGAAATTCACCTATAAACATAAAAATAATGAATCATACTCATGTCCTGGTAATGCAAGTTTTGTTCAACTTTGAAAATTGAAACAATCTAATTCACCTTATCTATAGAATATATATATATATATATATATATATATATATATATGTGTGTATATATATAATCACTCACTCATTTGAAATAGGAGAATGTTTTTTCACTTGTTAAAGAGACTGTATCCAAAAAACTCCACAAAACGCTACAGCTAACATAATACTTAATGGAGAAATTCTGATTGCTTTCTCATTGACTTCTAAGAGGCAGAAATGTTAGCATTTACCCCTGTTATAAAAATATTACTGGAAGGAACACTCCTACACTGTTGGTGGGGATGTAAATTAGTACAACCACTTCCCAGGTGGCACAGAGGTAAAGAAGCTGCCTGCCAGTGCAGGAGACACAAAAGACATGTGTTCAATCCCTAGGTCTAGAAGATGCCTTGGAGAAGAAAATGGCAACCTACTCCAGTACTCTTGCCTGGAAAAGTCCATGGACATAGGAGTCTGGCAGGATATAGTCCATGGGGTCTCAAAGAGTTGGACACCACTGAGCATACACTCACACACTCTATGGAGAACAGTATGGAGCTTCCTCAAAAAACCAAAAGTAGAATTACCACATGATTCTGGAATCACACTACTGGGCATATATCCAGAGAAAATCATAATTTGAAATGATACCGGTACCCCAATATTCATTACAGCACAATTTACAATAGTAAACACATAGAAAAAACCTAAATGTCCAGTAAGTGATGAATGGATAAAGAAGACAGGGTATAGATAGCTAGATATAAAGGTACAGATAACTAGATATCAGTTCAGTTCAGTTCAGTCACTCAGTCGTGTCTGACTCTTTACAACCCCATGAAACACAGCACGCCAGGCCTCCCTGTCCATCACCTACTCTCGGAGTCCACCCAAACCCATGTCCATTGAGTCGGTGACGCCATCAACCATCTCATCCTCTGTCGTCCCCTTCTCCTCCTGTCCTCAGTCTTTCCCAGCATCAGGGTCTTTTCAACTGAGTCAGCTCTTCACATCAGGTGGCCAAAGTATTGGAGTTTCACCTTCAACATCAGTCCTTCCAATGAACACCCAGGACTTATCTACTTTAGGATGGACTGGTTGGATCTCCTTGCAGTCCAAGGGACTCTCAAGAGTCTTCTCCAACACCACAATTCAAAAGCATCAATTCTTCTGTGCTCAGCTTTGTTTATAATCCAACTCTCACATCCATACACGACCACTGGAAAAACCATAGCCTTGACTAGACAGATGTTTGTTAACAAAGTAATGTCTCTGCTTTTTAATATGCTATCTAGGTTGGTCATAACTTTCCTTCCAAGAAGTCTTTTAATTTCATGACTGCAGTTACCATTTGAAGTGATTTTGGATCACCCAAAACTAAAGTCAGCCACTGTTTCCACTGTTCCCCATCTATTTGCCATAAAGTTATGGGACCAGATGCCATGATCTTAGTTTTCTGAATGTTGAGCTTTAAGCCAACTTTTTCACTCTCCTCTTTCACTGTCGTCAAGAGGCTCTTTAGTTCTTCTTCACTTTCTGCCATAAGGGTGGTGTCATCTGCATATCTGAGATTATTGATATTTCTCCTGGCAATCTTGATTTCAGCTTGTGCTTCCTCTGGCCCAGTATTTCTCATGATGTACTCTGCATATAAGTTAAATAAGTAGGGTGAAAATATACAGCCTTGACATGCTCCTTTTCCTATTTGGAACCAGTCTGTTCTGAGTCCAGTTCTAACTGTTGCTTCCTGACCTGCACACAGGTTTCTCAAGAGGCAGGTTAGGTGGTCTGGTATTCCCATCTCTTTCAGAATTTTCCACAGTTTATTGTGATCCACACAGTCCAAGGCTTTGGCATAGTCATAAACATAGATAAACACACACACACACACACACATATATGTATATATGTATATATATATGGACTTCCCAGGTAGCACTAATGGTAAAGCAGCTGCCTGTCATGCAGAAGACACAAGAGACATAGGTGTGATCCCTGGGTCAGGAAGATGCCCTGTAGTAGGAAATGGCAGGCAACTCACTCCAGTATTCTTGTCTGAAAAATTCCATGGGCAGAGGTACCTGGCAGGCTACAGTCCATAGGGCCATGAAGGGTTGGACACAACTGAACAATTAAACACAGCACAGTATATATATCACATTGTGTGCACACATACACACAATGGAATACTACTTAGCCATGAAAAATAAGCTAATGCCATTTGCAGCAACATGGGTTGACTGAGAGAATATCATACAAAGTGAAGTAAGCCAGAGAAAGACAAATATACGATACTGCTAATTTGTGAAATTAAAAAAAAAGGATACAAATGAACTCATATACAAAACAGAAGTAGATCCATAGACATGTAAAGCAAACTTATAGTTACCAAAGGAGAAATTAGGGGAAGGAAACATTAGGAGTTTATCCTAAAACAGGGACCTATTGTATAACACAGAGAACTATACTCAATATTTTGTAATAACTTATAAGGGAAAATAATCTGATAAGGAAAAAAAATATATGTGTATATATATATATATATATATACATATATATATATATATATATGAAGTTGACATGATAATATTGAAGAATGAACTCAATTCCCATATAAGAGCAATATAAAATTAAAATTTCATTGCTATTGCTAAGTCACTTCAGTCGTGTCCCACTCTGTGTGACCCCATAGACGGCAGCCCACCAGGCTCCTCTGTCCCTGGGATTCTCCAGGCAAGAACATTGGAGTGGGTTGCCATTTCCTTCTCCAATGCATGAAAGTGAAAAGTGAAAGTGAAGTTGCTCAGTTGTGTCTGACCCTCAGTGACCCCATGGACTGCAGCCTTCCAGGCTCCTCCATCCATGGGATTTTCCAGGAGTAGGGTGGACTGGAGTAGGGTGCCATCGCCTTCACAATAGCACCAAGCCATGAAGACTTTTAGTATAACCTAAGAAAATATATGCAAGGGTTTTGTCCTAAAGACTATTAAACATCAATGGGTAAAAAATGGATTAAATGGATATATATACAATATTCATAAATCAGAAGATATGATTTTGTTGCTGTGTCAGTTTTTCCCAGATTATTCTATAGATTCAACACATTGTCATTACAAATTCCAGCAAGTATTTTATGGATATCATCAAACTGATTTTAAAATATGCATGAAAAGCAAATTTACTAGATTAATTAAAATGACTTTTAAAAGCAAAATAAGTCTGTGTGCTTACACTATCTGATATTGAGGCTTAATATAAAGCTACATTAATTATTGCATTGTAGAATTCTTTAAAGAGTAAGCACAGATCAGTAGAGCAGGGTAGAGAATAAAGAAGTATAGACAGACACACACACCAATTTTACTTGATTTCAACACAGATATCAAGTCACTTTAATGGAGAGCTGATAAAATATCAAACAAATGTCACTGACCAATTGGACATCCATTCACATCCAAGAAAAAAGAGATCATCTCAACATATAATTTATAATATTTTATACCACATAAAAAATTAATTTAAAATGGATAGACTTACTGTGCTGGAGAAGGCAATGACACCCCACTCCAGTACTCTTGCCTGGAAAATCCCATGGACAGAGGAGCCTGGTGGGCTGCAGTCCATGGGGTCACTAAGAGTTGGACATGACTGAGTGACTTCACTTTCACTTTTCCCTTTTCATGCATTGGAGAAGGAAATGGCAACCCACTCCAGTGTTCTTGTCTGGAGAATCCCAGGGATGGGGGAGCCTAGTGAGCTGCCGTCTATGGGGTCGCACAGAGTCAGACACGACTGAAGCGACTTAGCAGCAGACCTAATGTGCAACCTAAAACCGTAAGACTTATGGAAGAAATGATGCAAACATTGTGACATTATGTTAGACAAAAAATGCATAGAAACACTACACAAATCATAAATTGTAAAAGAAAATTTGATAAAATGGATTTCATAAAAATTAAAATCTTCAGCTCTACACAAGGTACTGTAAAGAAAATGAAGAGATAAGGCACAGATTGGGAGAAAATGTTTGTAAAATACATACCTAATAAAGAACTGGAATCCAAAATATAAAACTATCAAAACTCAATAAAGAGGAAACAAAAAATCCAAATTGAAAAATAGACAAAAATATTTAAGCCTACATTAATTTTTACCAAACATCATGAATGGCACCTAAACACATGAAATGATGCTCAACACTACTTTATTAATTTGTTGATAATATGATAAAATTACATGCTTATTAGAATGGGTAAATTAAAGCAATAACTAGAAGGCAAAAACCATAGCAATAACAATATCACATGCTTGAAAGAATGTAGAAGGATGGAAAGAAGGGAAGGAGGGAAGAAGGAAGGAAGGAGAAAAGGAAAAGGGAGAAAATTAAGTCAATGTGTGAGCCTGTAAATTGGAGGAAATGCCAGCTGTACAGAAGTTTAATAAAGAAAAAGTAAGAATGAAAGTGGATATTTTCATCTTGATCCACAGGGAATTAAGTGCATAAATCTCTACATTTACCTCTGTAGTCTGACCCTGGGAAGTAGAAATAATTGAGAAAGTGCCCACAGAATCCCATTATTAGAGAGTGAAATTACATAGAAAAACCTAATCTTGAAATCCTCATGCAGGTGAAGTCTCCTTGAAGACAAGCTCAGAGACTACAGGGAGCTGACAAATGAAATTGTGTGTGAGGTCATAAGTCTCCTAGAGACTCTTGTGTATGCTCATTTTATTGGAACAGCAACATGAGTGTCCATTTCCTGGCAACAAGAAGTGCCTGAAGAATTTATCTATCATCTAAAAAGAGTGTGAAAAATACCCTGTAATATCCTTTAAAAATATGTTCATTTGCTGAGAATGAAAATTGAGGACAGCTGCTTATAATTGGTTTGAGATTCATTCTCTAACATGAGAAAGGAAAGCTTCAGATGTTTCACTAGGTTACAGAAAAAATAAAAATGAAGCATCCTTGATCATGTGGCAGAAAATAAAACACTGTGCAAAACAATTTTTTTCGTGGCATTGGCTTTTTGGAATATGATTAATTCATAAAGGTAACAGTACTTTTTAAACGTAAAATGGGAAAGGTGCCAAGACATTTTGTTGCAACCTTAATGCATCTTATATTTTAAAAAAGTTAATATTATTGTAAAGCTCTAAATGCTTTACATATGTCTACTTGATGAATTATCTATAATGATTCAGCTTCTATTACCATTCCTATTTTTCAGAAGAGGCAGTAGAAGCAGAGGAGAGTAAATCCAATACACTTGAGCTATAAAAAAATGCTCTCACAATTGCCCTGTAGAGCCCTGTTAAACTCTGGGGGGAACCTGTCTTTGGCATGACCTTGTCTCTATCTCTGCTTCCTCAAATGTGTCCTTCTGGTAGTATTAGGGGTGACCTGCTTGGGCTTATTTGTTTCAGCAAAAGTCCATGCTCAGATTTTTCTGACATTCATTTTTCTCCTTTATCAAAATACATTCATTAGTGTTCATTCCTTTAGGACCTTGCTAAATAATTCCCGCTCACAGCCTAATGGAACAATGTACTATCTTCCCAGCTAATAGAGTTGCATTTCAAAAGAACCATTTGGAGATATTAAATTATATTAACTTGTAAAAAAATTTATATTGATGAAGAGACTTTTAGGTATCACTCAGGCCTCTTTCCTAATTTCTGAAGTCACTTAGAAAGTCACTCTATCCTCTAATGTACTTAGCCATAGCACCCAAGTCATCATGGTGAAAGTTGGACTTTTTAACCTCTGGGACCCCTAGAGTTGCTCTAAATTGGCTTGTTAAACTTTAAAATGTCCATGGTGATCATTATTATCAATTTCAGAAGAATTGTTCTCTTTCAAAGCATTGATCAAGATGTTTGTTTGTATTTAATAGTAGAAACTGGTAAAATCTGAAACTGACTGGAACTTACTTCTCTGAGCAAGTGCTAAAATGATACTGCCAAGATGTGCGTTTATGATGCACTCAACTGTGCAATCAGGTGGCATAGCCATGAGAAGCTGTACAAAATTCCAGGATATTTTTCTGGCTACAAATTTTTCAGAAATCTTTGGCTATTTTTGGGCAGACCAGGTTAAGAGCTACATACACACTGTGTGTGTGCCCAATCATGTTCGACTTTGTAACTTCATGGACTGTAGCCCACCAGGCTCCTCTTTTCAGGCAAGAATACTGGATGGGTTGCCATTTCCTTCTCCAGAGGATCTTACCAACTCAGGGATCTAACCCACATCTCTTGTGTCTCCTGCATTGGCAGGTGGATTCTTTACCGTTGAGCCATCTGGGAAGCCGAATGAATATTCACTAGGTACCCTCGAAGCAGAATGTTTACATGTCATATTTCAAAAGTTTAAATTTTTATTAAAAAAACTCTCAGAGACTCCCCAACAGTATATTTGAAAGTAGATATTCCCCAGTACAGTTGGCCCTCCAAATAGGCAAGCTCAGCATTTGTGGATTCAGTGAAAATACTATACTTTTCTATTTTACATAAGTGACGAGCATGCTTGGATTTTGGTATATGCAGGTCCTAGAAACAATTCTCCTCTGGATACCAATGGGAGGTTTATGTTGACCTTGGAAAATTTTAATTTACACAATATATTTGAATTCACAAGATATCCACTGATAAAAAGATTAAATTCGAATCTGTTATTCTGCATTGAAAGTAATATTTTAATATACAAAATATTCTTATAAAATAGCATTTTATCTCAGGGAAATTGTGAAGTCAGTAAGATTTGCTTTTTGATTTTTATATCTTAAAAAAAAAACCATTTTTGTTATTTCCTGAACACCAACCTAAGCTGAGTTTGAACATATGCCACATACATGAGGTTTTCCCTGTTGCTTTCCTCTTTAATCTCATGTTTCTGTTTTCTTCCACATGGGTATGTGTCTCTTTCTCACATATGTATATGTACACGTGTATATAAACACACACACAGTTAAATTATCTCCAAAGGCTCACTACCACCCTCCCTCATCCCCCACACTTCCACCAATTATTAGCTCTTCCTGATGGCACATTGGACATAGAAGAGATGAACTTCTATTTCCTCTTTTCAGGACAGCCACTCTTAATAAACAATATATACACAAAGAGAGAAAGCTAGAGGTATTTCCTAGAAGGAGATAAGCAAGTTCAACTCTCTAATGAGTGCTGGTATGATGATCTGGTATTACTGCATTTCTTATCTCCCCTAAATTTGTTTTGGCATCTGCAACAATGAATCAAAAGGTCACAAGATTGATTTGAGATTGAAATGACTAAAGTATATTTGCTTTTATACACAAAATAGGAGGACAGGGCCTAAACATACTGCACACTCAATATCTGCTGGTTTGACTCTCAGTGAAGGAAGCAGGATATAGACAGTTACTGACTGGTATTGGGCCTGAGGAAGGAGAAGCAAAACAGTAAGAAGGAAAGTGGGAGAACTGAGTCTCCATGGGAAAGGTCCTGATATCTGAACATCAATGCTGGATATTAGAAGGCAGAGAGCACAATTGAGCACAAGAGATTTGAGAAGCTGGTCAGGGTAGAGTTGGAGCATATAGAGGTCTGTATATTGAGCTATAGTGTTTTGTGGGAACATGGATAAAGGATGGAGAAGAGAAGATGCTAGATTAACAGTCATGGGTAAATGAGATGAAGAGGCAGTGACTTGAAAATTGGTGAGATGGTATGTATTGGTGGTGTAAGAAACAGATATATAAAGAAGAAATAGTTTTATAATCTAGGGAAGTTGCAGGAAAAAGAGGTAAGCATTGGCCATAAAACAATCTCAGTGTCCAACTGTGGTGGCTGCTACCCTTTCTCTTTTGTTCTTTATGAAATCTCTTTCAAAAAGTAGTTTGATTTTTCTCTGTTGGAAAAAGTCAAACTCTTTAATGAAAGATTAATGTATCATGATACATAAAATTCCTGAGGTTGATACTGTGTTCAATGGTTTGTCTATTTAAACAGGAGCCATTTGACTATTGAGATAAAAATTGATTTTTTATATGGCTAAGAAATTAGTTATCTAAAAGACTGTTCTATACATCTGTGTCTCTTTTGTTGTCTTGCATACAGGGTTATCGTTACCATCTTTGTAAATTCCATATATATGTGTTAGTATACTGTATTGGTGTTTTTCTTTCTGGCTTACTTCACTCTGTTGCACTGGGATGACCCAGAGGGATGGTACGGGGAGGGAGGTGGGAGGAGGGTTCAGGATGGGGAACATGTGTACGCCCGTGGAGGATTCATGTTGACGTGTAGCAGAACCAATACAATATTATAAAGTAATTAGCCTCCAATTAAATAAATTTAAATTAAAAAAAAAAGAAATTAGCTACCTAGTTGCAAATTTGGGGTTCATATGGGAGCACAGAAGAGGCTATACAAATTTTAAGTAACAGTGATCTTTATCTGAAGATTCATGTATATAATCCTTCTAAGTATCTTTTGGGTTAGCAACTACACTGGGGTTTCTTTTTGGATGCAGAATATTTTATTAAGAGATGTATCTGTATTAAAATTTAAGTTGAAACAGATACCCTGTTGTGTATGTCATAGAAGCCTCATTTTCTGTCCATAAGCAATTTAGAGTTATCATGTGTCATTTAATGGCTGAGGACTTTCCAAAATAGGCTTAGAGGAATCTGTGATAGATAATCGCTGACTTTTAAAAGCTCAGAAAAAGGTGTTATGGTTTATTTGGAGATATCATATAGTTTACTAAAGGCTCCTGGGCTTGTTGACATCCCTGACACTTTGTGAATGAGGCCTTTTTTATTCTCCCTTCATTTGTTTAGATCTTTACCTAATTGATTTTCTGTGCTAATACACTAAAGGTCTGAAGAAGGCAGTGCCTCAGGTGTGACAGATGAAATAAGGTGCTTTTAGTCATTGCTTTTATCTTCCATGTCTAATGTGTTGGTTACAGCTGTGCAGTTTAACAGCAAAATCAATACATCATTTGCCGCAAATACCTGAAAGAACTTGGAATCTCTTCAGTATTTTAACTATTAGATTTCTTCTGGAATTTTATTTATGTATTACTTATTGACCCATTTATATGTTTGCTGATACTGAATGCTACAAGGTGAGGGATCTTTTTTTTTTCCCTTTCTCTCGCCTTCTCAAACCTTGTCTTTTATACTAGCTAGTCAAGTTACTTATCTTTGGGCTTTGGAACATCTGCCAATCTAAATGAATCCTGTAAAGTGTAAAATAAATGTTTAAAAAATCTTATCCATTTGTCTAAATCATCATTGAGCTTAAACATTTAGCATATGTTCTACTGAAAATGGAACCACTTTGTATTGTGCACGGAAGGCAGTCTGTATGGGGGCATTTGGGTAATTTCTCATGTAAATGGATGTTTTTATTGCCAGTTTTCTATTTTACATTGGCAATGACATGGTGTCAGTCTGAAACAGAAATAAGAAAAATGCACCTAATTCAAACATTTTCCCTTTTCAATATTCATCTCATATATATATACATATATATATGTAAAATCTCCTTTATTATTCTCCAACTGTTTCGTACATATTAGTTTTACCTTGAGTGTAAGATTCCAAAGTGCAGGAAATGTGATTTGTATTTCTTGCTTACCCATTCAGACAGCACATGCCTGGGATACGGAATGAGAGCAGATTACACAGAGTTGAAAAACCATGCAGAATTTATCAAGTTTCTTTTCTCATAGTAGGTTCTTAGAAAAAAGTTGCTGAGTTTTATATTCTTAATTTTCTCTAGTATGTTGTTTATAATAAACCTAGCATTAAATCTTATCATCTTAAATGTTAACATCTAGAAGATTAGGGATTTAGAAGGCCCATTGCCCTTTTTTTTAAATAAGTGAGGACAAATGGCAAAAACAACAACAACAACTGTATTTATGAATTTATTTTAAACCTAATTTATAGGAAATGTCATAATACAGGATGTATGCTAGCTCTTCCTTGGTCTACATCAGCCTGTACACAAAGACCATGTTCATTCATAGCAACGACCCAGAAGTAAAATAAGCCCTTGATTAAAATTAATTGAGTTTATATTACTTTTTATAATGCTTTTTAATTTACTTGATTATAATTTTAAAACTGTAATAATTTACAAATAGGCAATTTCTCTCAGTTGACCAGAAAATTCAACTGCACAGGATTCCTAATTTTCAATCTTTCCTACTCTATTATTTAAAAATATTTTTTACAAGTTTCATAATTAGTATATATAACTATCAAAATGATTAAAACTATTTACTCTTAGAATTTATTATTTCTCTTGGATCTCTATAAAATATGATAATATTTGAATAGATGGCAAATATAAATTCATGTAGTTTTATATAAAGATGTTTATATATATTAGCACATTTATGTTAGTGATTACTTCTGTTTTCATGTGAAATGTCATTACTAGTAACTCAAACAATTTTTCTAAGGTGGAGCAGATTTCTTTTTCTGAACATTCTGAACTAGCTGTCAAGACAGGTTCATCTTTATTTGCAATTGTTCAAACCTGTGCTTTTATTACTCTGACCTAAGCAAAGTAATGGAATGAAGTTGAAGCACACAAAGGCTCTATCTATACAATAAAACAGATTCCCCATTAAAACTGTAGAATTGTTTTTTCTAAATTTTATGTTTGATTACTTATTAGTGAATAGTTGATTTGGTTCCGTCAATTAAGTGGCTTAAAGAAGTAATCGAAAAAAAAAAAAAAAGAAGTAATCGTATGCCTGTTATCTTTATGACTATATGTGTGTGATAATGGTGTTTGACCAGAGAATGAAACCAGATTCCACAAGAATCTGGTTGAAGGTGATTGTTGAACTAAAACAGTACCTCAGAATATGTAGTATGACCTAATCTTAAAGTAGAAAGCAGACTCAAAGTCCTATGTATTTTAGCCAAATATATCCATCTAGAGGCAGTATAAGCCTGTTAGTGAGATGTCATTTTGTTGTTGTTTAGTTGCTAAGTCTTGTCTGACTCTGCAATCCCATGGAATCCATCAAGCTCCCTTATATTAGAAGGCTTTAGACAAGACACCACCACTTATTTCTGGGCAGGAATAGATCTTCCCTTAAGGAGAAAGATTTCTTTACATTGCTTAAATGTAATTATGTTGGTGTGAATCAAACAGCCTCAGGCTGTGTCTGCATTTGCATTCCAATAGCATAATATTTTCATTGCTGTGTTCAAGCTGCTTTAATCTGCTGCATTGTTTAAACTGGAGAAGTGGCCAAATTTATGGTAAATTGATGCTTTGGCAATCTTGCCCGAGATTGACTCATCAATCTGAAAAATAAGGCCAGGAAAAGTATTGACTTGATGTGGTTGTTAGTCAAGAAAGTGCCAATAATCTCATGAGAATTAAAAGTAAAAATATATAAAACCTTAATTCTTTAGGGACAAAAAGGCTTAACAAGACATCCATTTTCTGTCTCCCTCTACTGGGAAAGACTTACCTAAATAAGATATATACGTCTTGTGTATCATCTTTCAGAATTATGACTAGTATTTATATAGCAGCTACTATGTAATTTGTAATCTTCAAGCACATTAGAAGATATAAAGATGAATTAGACTTTGGTCGTTGTACATCTGGGATTTATAATTTATTGGTAGAGATAGCCTTGGACACAAATATGGAGAATATAAGCAATGTAAAAAGCAGAGAAGGGACCGAATGGAACACTAGACTGAAACATAGTTTGCTCAATTCTGGAATTCCTAAGAAGCAACTATACTCAATTTCTTTCAATTAACACATTTAGTGTGTTGGCCTCAAAATGGTCACACCGCCATTTCTTATTTTCCTGGATGTACCCATGTTTATGATAATTCTATTTGTAAGCTTCTTTCTGATCAAATTATATTCATCACTTACTAATATTTTCATAGCAGTCCATAACATACATGAAATCATGAATAATTTAGAAATCACGGCCTCCTAGTTTTTATGATTCCCATTAATCATCAGCAGTAAATGAAGGAAAAGTGAATTTTCAGTCATATTTTAATGTGGAATATCTGTTTCTGAAATCTATCTTTACTAACATCTAGCAAAGTATAGGGAGAAGGCAATGACAACCCACTCCAGTACTCTTGCCTGGAAAATCCCATGGACGGAGGACCCTGGTAGGCTGCAGTCCATGGGGTCACTAAGAGTCGGGGACGACTGAGTGGCTTCACTTTCACTTTTCACTTTCATGCATTGGAGAAGGAAATGACAACCCACTCCAGTGTTCTTTCCTGGAGAATCCCAAGGACGGGGGAGCCTGGTGGGCTGCCGTCTATGGGGTCGCACAGAGTCGGACACGACTGAAGCGACTTAGCAGCAGCAGCAGCAGCAGCAGTAAAGTATAGAGCTACAGAGACATTTTTGGTATTTCTTTTCTGATATATATTTTCAGATGATATAATCAGTGCAGAGAATACACTGAGCACAGGGTACAGTAGCATGTTCTAAAACATTTAGAACATGTTTTAATGTTTGGGTTGGACATAAGACCTAGAGTTTAGTGTCAAATCAAATTGATTTTTTCCAAGTATTTATTTTTAGCTGAGATACAATTGACATAAAAATTACATTAGTTTCAGGTATACAACATAACAATTTAATATTTGTATATGTTCTGAAATGATCACCACAATAAGTGCGGTTAACACCATCACCATCAGGTAGAAGATGTAGCAAGAAAATCAAGTGTTCTTAATAGGGCAGTTTAAGGATATATATATATATATATATATATATATATATACACACACATATATATATGAATTCCAGATACCTTTTATATCTTTCCAGGCAATAGCAGGTCTGGCTTGAGGTATAATAAGAACATAGATTCTTCCCCTACACCTATAACTCTAATAAAACAACAGAACTCACTGATTCCAGAATGGCATAAAATATACATAAAACATTTGAAGGTAGGACAGGTGATTGCTTTGTTACTTTGCTCATTTATTATTAATAAAAATGTATTGATTGCCTACTAGGTGTCAGCTATTATACAAGGAAATTAGGAGAATAAAAATGTGTCTTAGTTTCAATAAACTTTCTTTGAAAGAAGTAGTAAAAGATAGGTAAAAGAGATACAGAGAAGCCAATCAGACGAGTGTTTTCTCTTTGTGGAGGTCCTTTGCCATCTCTGTCCAAATCCAAACACAGAAGGGTATATGGTATCATGCTTCAAGACTCTCCTATGCCTGACTTCACTAACTAGGACCCTATTTCTTTGAAACTATTGCACTTTAGGTTATTTCAGCAAATTTACTAAAGACAAGTGGAAAACACAGGTTGTAGCAAAACTTCTCTAGTTCTATGGCAATAAATTAGACTTAAATACATATATACTGATTTCATATTACCATCTATCCCTCACTCTAGATACAAATATAAAAAGCCTGTTTTTTGCATTCTTAAAGTATTTTGTTGTTGTTTAGCTGCTGTCATGTCTGACTCTTTTGTGACACCAGGACTGTAGCCCACCAGGCTCCTCTGTCTATGGGATTTCCCAGGTAAGAACACTGGGGTGGCCTGCCATTTCCTTCTCCAGAGGAATCTTTCTAACCCAGGGGCTGAACCCACATTTCCTGCATTGGCAGGCAGATTCTTTACTGCTGAGTCACCGGGAAGCCCATATAATACGTATAGATTATACATTTGTGTTGTCAATTATGGTGTTTTTAAAATTTTGTTTCAATTATGAAAATACTGTTTTACAATTATTATATGGAGTGAATTCAAGAGATACTATTGACTCCTCAAACATTATTAATTTTATAGGGATTTTAATGAATCTGTTTAGCAATTAAAATACTTGTAATAGCAGTAATAATAAAATGGGCTTCCCTTTTGGCTCTGTGGTAAAGAATCAGCCTGCCAATGCAGGATACACAGGTTCAGTCCCTGAGTTGGGAAGATACCCTGGAAAAGAAAATGGCAATCCACTCTAGTATTCTTGCCTGGGAAATACCATGGACAGAGGAATCTGGCAGGCTACAGTCCATGGAGTTGCAAAAGAGTAAGGTACAACTTAGTGACTAAAAAGGAACTTTAAAATATAGACCTTGAAAACATGTAACTTAAGGATATATTTACCCAATAGATGATACGTAAAGAGCCAGCTGATAGAACTGCTATAATCTTTAGGTATAACTTAGGAAAGGACATGAATCCAGTTCTCTAGTCTTCAGGCTTTATAAATAGTCATAAATTGGATGGTTTTTAGACTATCAAACAGTGAGCTCTGTCATTCAAACATCACTCTATTTTGCCAAAGTACAGAAGGGAGAAACATCTTATTTTTCATTTTAACTTTTCTCTGGCTATAGCCCCTTAGGTGGGCTTTGTGGATTCCCAAAGTGTCCTGTTGAGATGTCGTGTCAAGTAATATTATATAAATGGTGAAGAAAAAAACAAGATTTTCTTTAATTTTTCCAAGAAGGATTGGGAGAGAGGGCAGAATAAGCAAGGAAAAGTCTTATAACACAAGAGCTTAGCAAAAGTAATGAATTTGTCCCAGAGAAATCCATTCTCTAGTTTGTTTATACCTTTTTCCATGATATTCTCAATTGCATGTTTCAGATACTATTCAGCATATTCTCCCTGGGCCCCGAGAGTAAAGAAACATGGTGAATGCATGGCAGGGGCTAGGAAAAACTGGGCACTTGTCTTTCCAATTATTTCCTTGTCATTCCTTTCCTCTATAGGATTACTCAGTTTCTATGAACATTGCACTGTTTTCAGGAATTTTGTTGTACCATTATTTGGAAGGTCTCAATGAAATGGAAAGAATCATAATAGGAGGCCCATTTGCTTTAGTAGAATATTGTTGCAGCAAATGTTTACTGGTGAGCTAAAATTTGCACTGTTGCAGACCACTCAAGTAAAGGGTCCCAGCAATACAAGTACGAATGGATACAGACATCTGAATGTTATCAAGGCACAAAGTCATGCTATAAACGGCTCTTTTGTCTAGTGTTTCTATATATTTCTGCTTACATTGGATGTAACTCTAAATTGCCTTTTTCATAATGGTGAAGTCAGTTGATCTATAAAACTCAGGCATTAGTATTTCAGTAAGAACCACTATGGGAAGCAATGGGGTCTACTTTAATTTACAAAGGCAGCATTAATGCAGTCCTTTGTAATGTGAAAAGTTAAAGAAAATGAAAACCAACACTGTTTGGTTCTTTTTTATATGCAAGCTGTCAAATCAGATAAAACGCTTGAATACCTGTTATTATGAAAGGAGAAGACTGACTGACGAGGGAGGGAGTGAGGTTGAAACTCTGTAAGGAATTAAGAAAAAACTGATTAGGGTTCATGTGGAAATCATTTTCAACGTGAGTTGTGGTCCTTTTCCTTACATTTTCTGTGTTCCATACTGTTTTGTTCTTTATCCATTTCACCTGCAGAAGTTAAAGTCCCTCCCTCATTGTTAGAATTGATGAAAATCTATAGTTTGTCAAATGTTAGGTACACACATCAAATAGCAAGTCTTAAAGAGTGATGAATGGTGAATTTTGCAGTTAGGTGTTTGGCAGGCAAGGGGAACGCTTTGTATTCTAGTAATGCTCCCAGTGACTTTTCTTCTGATTTAATCTGAATGTTTTTGACCTCTGCAATTTCAATTTAAACAAGATATGGTCATTCCATAATATTTGCCTGTTGCTGATGCCAAAAATAATTGTACAAGCTAATGTTAAAACAAACAAAGTATAGAATTTCTAAGATAGAGTGTGTCAGGTATTACTTAAATTAACAGTTTGAGAATGATTAATGGTAGAAATGACATGGCCATATTTAACTTAAGAAATTCCAAGCTGCCCTGCAGCTGCTTAGAGACCATAGTTTTTTCTACATCTTTCCTTGAAGTAGATGGAAATACTGTTTTACTAATTCAAAGCGTGCTCAGGAGAAAACCCTCATGAGTTAATATTGCCCATCAAGGGTCATATTAGGCTCTTTGGACACTCTATGCAATCTAACATAAAAATAAAAGTTCCAGGGTACTAAAATTGTCTAGAGTCTTTAATGTTAATACTACTTTTCCACAAACCTCTGCATAAAGCATGGTATATTTTATATATCTGGGATATGTAGCTTGTTATGTTGATGTCATCAACTTAAAAAAATTTTTTTTCAGCTGAATTGTGATTTGGTAAATTTTATCACGAGGCAATGCTGTGTTTGCTTTTCAAAACATTTTAGGCATTATGTCACATAACAACTGGAAATAGTTGTGATGCTGTTTTTGTTCAGTAGCCCAGTCATGTCTGATTCTTTGAGACCCTGGCATGCTACATGGACTGCAGCATGACAGGACTCCCTGTCCCTCACCATCTCCAGAAGTTTACCAAAGTTCATGTTTATTGCATCAGTGAAGCCATACAGCCATCTCATCCTCTGACATCCTCTTCTACTTCTGCCTTCAATCTTTCCCAGCATCAGGGACTTTTCCAATAAGTCAGCTGTTCATATCAGATGACCAGTGGAGTTTCAGCATCCATCCTTCCAATGAGTATTCAGGGTTGATTTCCTTTAAGATGGACTGGTTTGATCTCCATGCTGTCCAGGTACTGTCAGGAGTCTTCTTTAACACCATAGTTTGAAAGCATCAATTCTTTGGTGCTCTGCCTTCTTTATAGTCCAGATCTCACAATTGTTCATGACCACTGGGAAGATCGTAGCCTTTACTGTACAGACTTTTGTAGGCAGAGTGATGTCTCTGTTTTTCAACACGCTGTCTAGGTTTGTCATAGCTTTCATGACAAGAAGCAATTTTCTTCTGATTTAATGGCTACAGTTACCATCTTCAGTGCTTTTAGAGCCCAAGAAGAGTAAATCTGTCACTGCTGCTGCTACTGCTGCTGCGGCTGCTAAGTCGCTTCAGTCATGTCTAACTCTGTGCGACCCCATAGACGTCTGGCAGCCCACCAGGCTCCCCTGTCCCTGGGATTCTCCAGGCAAGAACACTGGAGTGGGTTGCCATTTCCTTCTCCAGTGCATGAAAGTGAAAAGTGAAAGTGAAGTCACTCAGTCGTGTCCGACTCTCAGGGACCCCATGGACTGCAGCCTACCAGGCTCCTCCATCCATGGGATTTTCCAGGCAAGAGTACTGGAGTGGGGTGCCATTGCCTTCCCTTCTACTTGACATTAAGTAATGGGGCCAGATGCCATGATCTTTAATATTTTTTTATAACTATTTTTGTATAACTATTCTTTAATAGTTTTTTAATATTTAGTTTTAAGCCAGCTCTTTCACTCTCCAGAATACTAAAATTGCCTAGAGTCTTTAAGGGTAATACCACTTCCCCACAAACCTCTGCATAAAACATAGTATAGTTTATATATCAGGGATATGTGGCTTATTATGTTGACATTATCAACTTTTTTTTCAGCTAAATTGTTATTTGGTAAATTTTATCAAGATGCAATGCTGTGTGTGTGTTTCAGAACATCATTTTAGGCATTATGTCACATAACAACTGGAAATAGTTTCATACCTCAATTCAAAGGAGGTATCATTTTAGCAATGGGTAAAGTGCATCCTATGCTTATATTCCCTAGAGCATTTTCTGATTCATTATGATGTAGTGCTATAGAAGCATAACTTAGGTCATTATCTCTAGTGCTTTCCAGGATAGAGAAGCACATTATATTAAATTAGTAGTGGACAGATGAAAGATTTTTCTACATTGCACAGCCATGGATTTGTGATATTACTGGTAAGTTCCAATTCACTTATGGGTTATTGCAGATTGTTTGCAAATTGTCACATTCTGACTCCTAATGGAACACGTGAAACATTGCGATCCTTTTTCATGAGAATATTGAGGTTCTGTGTTAAGCAGAATACCTTCATAGAAAATAAAATTTATGTATGTGTGTGTGTGTAGCTAAATCATTCATCTCCTGTTCTCCTGTCAATGGAATAGCTTATTTTATTTAAAACTAATCACTATGACCTATGATTCTTGTTCAATCCAGAACATATATGACCTTCACATATTCATCTTACAAAAGGAATACTTATACCCATAATATACAGTGATTATCATCATCATCACCACTAAAAGACTTATCTTCCTAATAAAAATGTTTAGAAATATGGACAAAAAATGTGAAATGAGTATTTGTAGATACTGAATAAGAGAAATCACAGAACTGTGATCCTTGAAAAAAGAGAAACAAATGAGGTATATATTTGCTTCACATTTTCTCCTGGGGAAATTTCCAGATCACAGCAAATGAAGAGAGACCTTGCAATGCAATAAGAGAACCCATAAATCTGTAAAGATTTACTAAAAATCTTTGATAATAGCAATCAATAACAACCAGCACACAAATAGGGTAGAGAGTAAGAATACTGATCACAGATAATTTTTTGGAGAAACAATAAGCATCTGAACATAGAGACCTGGCAGTGATTTGAATTTTCACCAGCCAGGATAGAAAAATATCTTTGAATACATGAAGCTTTCAGTAGAGACCTCGGAAGGTTTGTGTCTCAGCATTAGGACTAAAATTGTACAAAGGTCAAGGGCTATACACAATATTATGTGAACCAAAACAAACAAAAAAAAAAAACCTTGAAATTTTAAAAATAAATTGCAAGTAACTTTTTAACTATGAGTAGACCAAAGCCCAACATTCTTTAAACTAATACAAAAATTCAGTATTCAATATTATAAAATTATTACATATGGAAAAAAAGGGAAACAGAGCAGGAAGAAATTTAACAAGCTTAGATCTGAGAATAACAAAGAGAAAATTATGTTAAAGAAGTTACTGTGAATAAGTTTAATATGATCAATGATTTACTGGAAAAGATAAGAATGATAAGAAAGATATGAAAATAAGAAATATAAAAATATAAAATATGGAAAAGTTAGTACATAGGATTAATTTAAACTAGAGACTGAAGAATAAGATATCAGTGAAACTGAAGTTTCAATAATACAAAATATACAGAAATATAGCTAAGAAAAAAATAAATATCATTGTTTAAGGTAATAAATAGTTTAGCACATAAGAATTGGGATGTTAGAATAAAGATACTGGAAAAAAATGTGAAGAAATAAATAACAAAACTTCCAAATTTGAAGTAAACTATAAATTTATATGTCTCAAAATTCAACATAACACAAAGATTAACAGAAAATAAACAATTCCAATAAACATAATTAAGTTATTTAAACAGTGGTAAAAATAAAAGTATATCAAGAAAAAAACAATACCTATAGAAACATTCAGTTCAGTTCAGTTCAGTTCAGTCGCTCAGTAGTGTCTGACTCTTTGTGACCCCATGAATCGCAGCACGCCAGGCCTCCCTATCCATCACCAACTCCCGGAGTTCAGCCAGACTCACGTCCATTGAGTCAGTGATGCCATCGAGCCATCTCATCTTCTGTCGTCCCCTTCTCCTCCTGCCCCCAATCCCTCCCAGCATCAGAGTCTTTTCCAATGATTCAACTCTTCGCATGAGGTGGCCAGAGTACTGGAGTTTCAGCTTTAGCATCATTCCTTCCAAAGAAATCACACAAGTGGTGCTGGGAAAACTGGTCAACCACTTGTAAAAGAATGAAACTAGAACACTTTCTAACACCATACACAAAAATAAACTCAAAATGGATTAAAGATCTAAACGTAATACCAGAAACTATAAAACTCCTAGAGGAGAACATAGGCAAAACACTCTCCGACATACATCACAGCAGGATCCTCTATGACCCACCTCCCAGAATATTGGAAATAAAAGCAAAAATAAACAAATGGGACCTAATTAAACTTAAAAGCTTCTGCACAACAAAGGAAACTATTAGCAAGGTGAAAAGACAGCCTTCAGAATGGGAGAAAATAATAGCAAATGAAGCAACTGACAAACAACTAATCTTAAAAATATACAAGCAACTCCTACAGCTCAACTCCAGAAAAATAAATGACCCAATCAAAAAATGGGCCAAAGAACTAAATAGACATTTCTCCAAAGAAGACATACAGATGGCTAACAAACACATGAAAAGATGCTCAGCATCACTCATTATCAGAGAAATGCAAATCAAAACCACTATGAGGTACCATTTCACACCAGTCAGAATGGCTGTGATCCAAAAGTATAGAAGCAATAAATGCTGGAGAGGGTGTGGAGAAAAGGGAACCCTCTTACACTGTTGGTGGGAATGCAAACTAGTACAGCCACTATGGAGAACAGTGTGGAGATTCCTTAAAAAACTGGAAATAGAACTGCCTTATGATCCAGCAATCCCACTGCTAGGCATACACACTGAGGAAACCAGAAGGGAAAGAGACACGTGTACCCCAATGTTCATCGCAGCACTGTTTTTAATAGCCAGGACATGGAAGCAACCTAGATGTCCATCAGCAGATGAATGGATAAGAAAGCAGTGGTACATATACACAATGGAGTATTACTCAGCCATTAAAAAGAATACATTTGAATCAGTTCTAATGAGGTGGATGAAACTGGAACCTATTATACAGAGTGAAGTAAGCCAGAAAGAAAAACACCAATACAGTATTCTAACGTATATATATGGAATTTAGAAAGATGGTAACAATAACCCTGTATACGAGACAGCAAAAGAGACACTGATGTATAGATCAGTCTTGTGGACTCTGTGGGAGAGGGAGAGGGTGGGAAGATTTGGGAGAATGGCATTGAAACATGTGTAATATCATGTATGAGACGAGTTGCCAGTCCAGGTTCGATGCATGATGCTGGATGCTTGGGGCTGGTGCGCTGGGATGGCCCAGAGGGAGGGTATGGGGAGGGAGGAGGGAGGAGGGTTCAGGATGGGGAGCACGAGTATACCTGTGGCAGATTCATTTCAATATTGGGCAAAACTAATACAATATTTTAAAGTTTAAAAATAAAATAAAATTTAAAAAAAAGAAAAAGAAATCCCAGGGCTGATCTCCTTCAGAATGGACTGGTTGGATCTCTTTGCAGTCCAAGGGACTCTCAAGAGTCTTCTCCAACACCACAGTTCTAAAGCATCAATTCTTTGGCGCTCAGCTTTCTTCACAGTCTAAAACTCACATCCATACATGACCACTGGAAAAACCATAGCCTTGACTAGACGGACCTTTGTTGGCAAAGTAATGTCTCTGCTTTTGAATATGCTATCTAGGTTGGTCATAACTTTCCTTCCAAGGAGTAAGCGTCTTTTAATTTCATGGCTGCAGTCACCATCTGTAGTGATTTTGGAGCCCCCAAAAATAAAGTCTGACACTTCTTCCACTGTTTCCCCATCTATTTCCCATGAAGTGATGGGACCAGATGCCATGATCTTTGTTTTCTGAATGTTGAGCTTTAAGCCAACTTTTTCATTCTCCTCTTTCACCTTCATCAAGAGGCTTTTTAGTTCCTCTTCACTTTTTGCCATAAGGTTGGTGTCATCTGCATATCTGAGGTTATTGATATTTCTCCCAGCAATATCACAAACGTCTTATCAAATATTATGTCAGCCAGAAAACAGAGAAATAGCATCCTTGGAGTACTAATTAAAACAAAACCAAAAGCTCTCAGCTTGGATTTCTATATTCAGAGGAAATAACTTTTAGAAATTAAAGAAAAATAAAGATTGTGTAGGGAAAAAGCAAACTTTATGTATCACATGTTGTTTTAAATTGAATTAAATAATAAGAGGAATCATTAAGACAAATGATAATGACATAACTTAAAAACTGCATTAATACAAAGGAAGATAAAACACCAGAAATAACAAATATGCAGGAGATGTTAAAATTTCTATTACTTTCTGGTTTCTTAAAAGGTTATTTTACTATTGCAGATTTTACAACATATGTAGAAGCTAAGGTATATAGTAATAAAAGAAAGATGGAAAGAAATGGAAACACACTCTCATAAAAATTTACATATAATGTGAAAGGATGCAATATCTTTTTATGGTGGAATGTGATAAATTGAAAGTGCACATCAATACCCCAGAATTAACAACAGGGGAGGGGGGGAAGAAGTATAGCTAGTAAGCCAGTACAGAATGAAGATTAATTTAAATACTAAATATTATTAGTCAAAAAGAAATTAGTAATATGGATACTAACCCTATCTAGAAGCACGCTGGCTGAGACGGAACATGCAGAATCGTGGCTGAGAGTAGCTACCCCTTGCCCAAGGTCATGGTCAGCGACTGAGAGTGCCAGGCTGCATCAGCACAGGAGTGGCTGAGAGGAGCTACCCCAAGTTCGAGGTCAGGGGCGGCAGCTGAGAGGAGCTAACCCACATCCGAGGTCAGGGCAGCGGCCAGGAGGAGCTAACCCACGTCCAAGGTAAGAGAAACCCAAGTAAGACAGTAAGTATTCCAAGAGGGCATCAGAGGGCAGACACACTGAAACCATAATCACAGAAAACTAGCTAATCTGATCACATGGACCACAGCCTTCTCTAACTCAATGAAACTAAGCCATGCCCTGTGGGCCCACCCAAGATGAGAGGGTTATAGTGGATAAGTCTGACAGAATGTGGTCCATTAGAGAAGGGAATGGTGAACCACTTCAGTTTTCTTGACTTGAGAACCCCATGAACAGTATGAAAAGGCAAAATGATAGGATACTGAAAGGAGAACTCCCCGGGTTGGTAGGTGCCCAATATGCTACTGGAGATCAGTAGAGAAATAACTCCAGAAAGATTGAAGGGATGGAGCCAAAGCAAAAACAATATCCAGTTGTGGATGTGACTGGTGATAGAAGCAAGGTCCGATGCTGTAAAGAGCAATATTGTATAGGAACCTGGAATGTCAGGTCCACGAACCAAGGCACATTGGAAGTGGTCAAACAGGAGATGGCAAGAGTGAATGTCAACATTCTAGGAATTAGCGAACTAAAATGGACTGGAATGGGTGAATATAACTCAGATGACCATTATATCTACTACTGTGGGCAGGAACCCCTTAGAAGAAACGGAGTAGCCATCACGGTCAACAAAAGAGTCTGAAATGCAGTACTTGGATGCAATCTCAAAAACAACAGAAAGATCCTTGTTCATTTCCAAGGCAAACCAATCAATATCACAGTAATCCAAGCCTATGCCCTAACCAGTAACGCTGAAGAGGCTGAGGTTGAACCTACGAAGACCTATAAGACCTTTTAGAACTACAACCTACAAGAAGAAGACCTACAAGTCCTTTTAGAACTAATACCCAAAACCTATGTCCTTTTCATCATAGGGGACGGGAATGCAAAAGTAGGAAGTCAAGAAACACCTGCAGTAACAGGCAAATTTGTCCTTGAAGTATGGAATGAAGCAGGGCAAAGACTAAGAGAGTTTTGCCAAGAGAATGCACTGGTCATAGGAAACACCCTCTTCCAACAACACAAGAGAAGACTCTACACATGGACATCACCAGATGGTCAATCTCAAAATCAGATTGATTATACTCTTTGCAGCCAAAGATGGAGAAGCAAATATAGTCAGCAAAAACAAGACCAGGAGCTGACTGTGGCTCAGATCATGAACTCCTTATTGCTATTTTCAGACTTAAATTGAAGAAAGGGTGGAAAACCACTAGACCATTCAGGTATGACCTAAATCAAATCCCTTATGATTGTACAGTGGAAGTGAGAAATAGATTTAAGAGACTAGATCTGATAGAGTGCCTGATGAAATATGGACAGAGGTTCATGACATTGTACAAGAGATAGGGATCAAGACCATATCCATGGAAAAGAAATACAAAAAAGCAAAATGGCTGTCTGGGGAGGCCTTACAATAGCTGTGAAAAGAGGAGAAGTGAAAAGCAAAGGAGAAAAGGAAAGATATAAGCATCTGAATGCACAGTTCCAAAGAACAGCAAGGAGAGATAAGAAAGCCTTCCTCAGGGATCAATGCAAAGAAATAGAGGAAAACAGAATGGGAAAGACTAGGGATCTCTTCAAGAAAATTAGAGATACCAAGGGAACATTTCATGCAAAGATGGGCTCGATAAAGGACAGAAGTAGTATGGACCTAACAGAAGCGGAAGATATTAAGAAGAGGTGGCAAGAATACACAGAAGAACTGTACAAAAAAGATCTTCATGACCCAGATAATCACGATGGTGTGATCACTCACCTAGAGCCAGACATCCTGGAATGTGAAGTCAAGTGGGCCTTAGAAAGCATCACTACGAACAAAGCTAGTGGAGGTGATGGAATTGCAGTTGAGCTGTTTCAAATCCTGAAAGATGATGCTGTGAAAGTGCTGCACTCAATGTGCTAGCAAATTTGGAAAACGCAGCAGTGGCCACAGGACTGGAAAAGGTCAGTTTTCATTCCAATCCCAAAGAAAGGCAATGCCAAAGAATGCTCAAAGTACCGCACAATTGCACTCATCTCACATGCTAGTAAAGTAATGCTCAAAATTCTCCAAGCCAGGCTTCAGCAATATGTGAACCGTGAACTTCCAGATGCTCAAGCTGGTTTTAGAAAAGGCAGAGGAACCAGAGATCAAATTGCCAACATCCTCTGGATCATTGAAAAAGCAAGAGAATTACAGAAAAACAGCTATTTCTGCTTTGTTTACTACGCCGAAGCCTTTGACTGTGTGGATCACAATAAACTGTGGAAAATTCTGAAAGAAATGGGAATACCAGACCAGCTGACCTGCCTCTTGAGAAACCTATATGCAGGTCAGGAAGCAAGAGTTAGAACTGGACATGGAACAACAGACTGTTCCAAATAGGAAAAGGAGTACGTCAAGGCTGTACATTGTCACCCTGCTTATTTAACTTATATGCAGAGTACATCATGAGAAATGGTTGGCTGGAAGAAGCACAAGCTGCAATCAAGATTGCCGGGAGAAATATCCATAACCTCAGATATGCAGATGAAACCACCCTTATGGCAAAAAGTGAAGAGGAACTAAAAAGCCTATTGATGAAAGTGAAAGTGGAGAGTGAAAAAGTTGGCTTAAAGCTCAACATTCAGAAAACGAAGATCATGGCATCTGGTCCCATCACTTCATAGGAAATAGTGGGGAAACAGGGGAAATAGTGTCAGATTTTATTTTTGGGGGCTCCAAAATCACTGCAGATGGTGACTGCAGCCATGAAATTAAAAGACACTTACTCCTTGGAAGAAAAGTTATGACCAACCTAGTTAGCATATTGAAAAGCAGAGATATTTACTTTGCCAACAAATGTCTGTCTAGTCAAGGCTATGGTTTTTCCAGTGGTCACATATGGATGTGAGAATTGGACTGTGAAGAAAGCTGAGTGCGGAAGAATTGATGCTTTTGAACTGTGGTGTTGGAAAAGACTCTTGAGAGTCCCTTGGACTGCAAGGAGATCCAACGAGTCCATTCTAAAGGAGATCAGTCCTGGGTGTTCATTGGAGGGACTGATGCTGAAGCTGAAACTTCAATACTTTGGCCACCTCATGCAAAGACTCATTGGAAAAGACTGTGATGTTGGTAGGGATTGGGGGCAGGAGGAGAAGGGGATGACAGAGGATGAGACTGCGGATGGCATCACCGACTCAATGGACATGAGTTTGAGTGAACTCCAGGATTTGGTGATGGACAGGGAGGCCTGGCATGCTGTGATTCATGGGTTCGCAAACAGGTGGACACGACTGAGCATCTGAACTGTACTGAACTGAACTGAAAGACAAAAAACGAATAGAAAAAATGAAATTTCAAGAAAAAATCATATAGCAAATTACTGTACTTAAAGTCCCCGTCACTGATAACAACAATAAATATAAATTATCTAAACATTACAATAAATAGGTAATTTCCCCTCCAGGGGATCATCCGAACCCAGAGATAAAACTCACATCTACTGCATACAGGCAGATTCTTTACCGCTGAGCCACCATGGAAGCCAATAATAAATAGGCAGAGATAATAAAATTGGGAAAAAAAATGCAAGGGACAAATACATGTTCTCTCTATATTTATTCAATTTAAATATAAATACATAGAAAAGATAAAGCAATGGAAATATATAGTGAGTGAAGTGAAGTCTCTCAGTCGTGTCCGACTTTTCACGACCCCATGGAATACAGCCCACCAGGCTCCTCTGTCCATGGGATTTTCCAGGCAAGAGTACTGGAGTTGGGTGCCATTGCCTTCTCCAGGAAATATATAGTAGTGACTGTATTAATGTGAGAGCAATTAGATTTAAGAATAATACATAGCATCGGGTATAAATAAGGAAAATTCATCATGATAAAGGGAAAAACTAAGCAATATAACAATATAGAAAAATACAATAAGTATTCATCTAATAGAAGAGTTTCAAAGCTAATAAAAAAATAAGAGGTGAAAAACTTCATAATTATAATTGTAATTATAGATGGAGTTTTCACTGTATCAATTAATTGGAAATTAGGAGATATTTAGAAGGTATAATGTTATCAACCAAACTGACCTAGTTAACACCTAGAGCAACCCAACAAATAACTATAACATATGCATTCTTTTCATAGGCATATTCACCAATAATGACCATTCGCTGGTTTATAATAGAATTCTCTATAAATATTAAAACATAATATGTAACATCACATCACAATGAAATAAAATCAAAGATTAATAAGAAAATATCCAAATTTCCAAGTATTTGGAAATTAAACAATATAAGCCTGAACAATAAAAATCATAAAATACATTGAAAAATATTCAAAATGGTCAAAAAGGAAAGAAAAATAGAAAATATTTTTAGCTGTAATACAAGTCTGAGGAGTAAAATTAGTACATTTAAAAACACTTATAGTAGAGAAGAGAAAATATCTCAAATCAATGATCTAACCGTTCAACTACAGATGATAGAAATAGAAGAGCAAATCAAGCTCAAGGAGAAGTAAGCAAACAACAATTACAAAAGTAGAAATCTCAATTGACAACTTACAAACACTAAATAAGAATAATTAGACCAAAATTAATTTCTTAGAAAATGTAAATAAATCTCTATTAGCTTGACAAAAAGGATTAACAAAATAAAAATTTAAAACAGAACAGGAAATAAATAAGATAAAAATATATGGATTGATTAAAAAAGAGAAAATACTAATTCCCAATGTCAGAAATTAAAAAGGGATCATCACTACAGAATGAAAGATCATCACTATCAACACTCAGACATAAATAAATGTTGTAAACAATTTTACACCAATGGAATTGATGTATTTGAAGTGTTAGTGAAATACACAAATTCCTTGTAAATATACATTTTAAAAACTGACCTAGAAACTCGGAAAGTCTCTGTATCAATTGAAAGATATTAAATAATTAATTAAAAACTTTCCCAAACTGGTAAAAAGTAATAAGTTTGTTCTGGAATTTATATGAAAATGAAAAAAAAAAAGGTAAAAAAAAGTTGGTGAATTTGTACCTATTGATTTCAAGAATGTTTATAGAGCTTGCAGTGATCAGGATTAGGATAGGGAAATATTGACACAAGAAAGAAGATGTAGATCAATGGAGTAGAAAAAAGAATCCGTAATCATAACCACACATGTATAGTCAATTAGTTTTTGACAAGGAAGTGAAGAAATTAAGTATGAAAGGATAGTCTTTCGAACAAATGGTGCAGAAGCAACTAAATTATATCCAAATGGGGGAAGCCGAACTTTACTGCAGATACTTCATAGCAACAGTTAATTTGAGATGTACTTAAAAGCTAAAATAACTGCTACAAAAAACACAGGAGAATGTATTTGCAAACTTTGATCAGGTAAGGACTTGTAAGATAGAACACAAAACAGACAAACCATTAAAAAAAAAAAAAGATAAACTGTACTTCATCAAAAATAACACCATCTGCTTTAAAATTAGACCATTAAAAATGAAAAGACAGACACAGACTGATGGAATACATTTACAATGCATATATTTGGCAATTGACTTGTATTTAGAATGTGTACATACATTCAATAATATGAAATCCAATAAAAAATGGACCAAATAAGAAATTTAATAAAAAATGTTCAAAATAGTTGAACAGAAACTTCATGAAAGGAGAGGTGTGTGGTCAATAAGCACAAGATGAATTTAAAAATATGCTAAGTTATGAAGGAAATACAAATTAAAGCTATAGTGAGATATAACATTGAAGTTCAGTTCAGTTCAGTCGCTCAGTATGACTAAAAGTTTTTCTCTATTTTCAAACTATTTATTGATACTGCAGTATCAATAAATAGTTTGAAAATAGAGCAAAACCAAACTCTCATATACTTCTTTTGGGAAGGTAAAATGTACTCAAAAACAATTTAGCAGTTTCTTCAATATTTAGATATACACTGATTATATACTGCCTAGCTATTTGCCAAGAAAATTAAACTGTATATCCAAGCAGAAATTTAATCAGAAGTGACACGGCAGCTTTATTTTGATAACCCCCATATTAGAATCCACTCAAATGCTCATCAACAGCTGAAATGATGTATACAATGAAATGCAATACAGATGGAGAAGTTCTATACTGTCAGCAAAAAAAGACTGAGAGCTGACTGCAGCTGAGATTACGAGCTCCTTATTACAAAATTCAGACTTAAATTAAAGAAAGTAAGGAAAATCACTAGATCATTCAGGTATGACCTAAATCAAAACCCTTATGATTATACAGTGGAAGTGACAAATAGAGTCAAAGGATTAGATTTGATAGAGTGCCTGAAGAACTACAGTCTTCCATAGCATTATACAAGAGGTGGTGACGAAACCATCTCTAAGAAAAAGAAATCCAACAAGGCAAAATGGTTGTCTGAGGAAGATTTACAAACACATAAGCAAAGAAGTGAAAGGCAAAGGAGAAAGGGAAAGATATGACCATCTGAATGCAGAATCCCAACGAAGAGCAAAGACAGAGAAAGCCTTCTAAAGTGAATAATGCAAAGAAATAAAGGAAAACAATAGAATGGGAAAGACAAGACTCTTCAAGGAAATTAGAAATACTAAGGGAAAATTTGATGCAAAGATGGGTACAATAAAACACAGAAAAAGTATAGACCTAACAGAAGCAGAAGATATTAAGAAGAAATGGCAAGAATACATAGAACTGTACCAAAAATGTCTTAATGACCAAGATAACCATGATGGTGTGGTTACTCACCAGGAGACAGACAGCCTGCCTCCTTCGAAACCTGTATGCAGGTTAAGAAGCAACAGTTAGAACCAAACATGGAATAATGGACTTGTTCCAAATTGGGAAAGGGGTACATCAAGGCTGTATATTGTCACCCTGCTTATTTAAATTATAGGCAGAGTACATCATGTAAAGTGCTGGGTGGGATAAATCAAAAGCTCAAATCAAGATTGCTAGTAGAAATATCAATAACCCCAGATATGCAGATGATTCCACCCTTGTGACAGAAAGTGAAGAAGAACTAAAGATCCTCTTGATGAAGGTGAAAGCAGAGAGTGAAAAAGCTGGCTTAAAACTCAACACTCAGAAAACTAAGATCATGGCATTTGGTCCCATCACTTCATGGCAAATAGATGGGGAAACAATGGAATCAATGACAGACTTTATTTCCTTGGCCTCCAAAATCACTGCAGATGGTGACTACAGCCATGAAATTAAAAGATGCTTGCTCCTTGAAAGAAAAGCTATGACAAATCTAGACAGCATATTAAAGACAGAGACATCACTTTGCTGAAAAACGTCTTTATAGTCAAAGCTATGATTTCTCCCGCAGTCATGTATAGATGTGAGAGTTGGACCATAAATAAGGCTGAGCACTGAAGAATTGACGCTTTCAAACGGTGGTACTGGAAAGATACCTAACTTCCTTGGACAGCAAGGAGATTAAACCTGTCAATCCTAAAGGATAGCAACTTGAATATTCATTGGAAGGACTGATGCCAAAGCGGAAGCTCCAATCCTTTGGCCACCTGATTCAAAGAACCAACTCATTGGAAAACACCCTGATACTGGGAAAGATTGACAACAGGAGAAGAAGCAGGCAACAGAGGAGGAGATGGTTGGATGGAATCGACCATTGGACAGGAATTTGAACAAACTTTGGAAAATAGTGAAAGACAGGGAGGTCTGGCTTACTGCAGTCCAGGGGATTGCAAGAGTCAGACACGACTGAGCGACTGTACAACAACAACTCAATGATGCATTTGAAACATACTACTAATAGTGATAATAGGAGTGAATCTCAAAAACATTCTTAGTGAAAGAAGTCAGTCATGCACGAGTACATTTCAGATAACTATTTTTACAAAACTCTAAAGAAAGATGTCCTTTTCTTTATAGGGGACTGAACGCAAAAATAGGAAGTCAAGAGATACCTGGAGTAACAGGCAAATTTGGCCTTGGAGTACAAAATGAAGTAGGGAAAATACTAACAGAGTTTTGCCAAGAGAATGCACTGGTCATAGCAAACACCCTCTTTCAACAACACAAGAGAAGACTCCACACTTGCACATCACCAGATGGTCAAAATAATCAGATTGATTATATTCTTTGCAGTCAAAGATGGAGAAGCTCTATACAGTCAGCAAAAAGAGACTTGGAGTTGATTGTGGCTCAGATCATGAACTCCTTATTGCAAAATCCAGACTTAAATTGAAGTAGGTAGGGAAAACCTCTAGACCATTCAGGTATGACCTAAATCAAATCCCTTATGATTTTACAGTGGAAGTAACATACAGATTCAAGGGATTAGATCTAAAGACAGAGTTCCTGAGGACTATGGACAGAGGTTTGTAACATTGTACGGAAGGTGGTGATTAAGACCATCCCCCAAAAAAGAAATGCAAAAAGGCTAAATGGTTGTCTGAGGAGGCCTTACAAATAGCTGAGAAAAGACAAGAAGTGAAAAACAAAGGAGCAAAGGAAAGCTATACCCATTTGAAAGCAGAGTTCCAAAGAATAGCAAGGAGAGACAAGAAAGCCTTCCTCAGGGATCAGTGCAAAGAAATAGAGGAAAACAATAGAGTGGGAAACACTAGAGATCTTTTCAAGAAAATTAGAGATACCAAGGGAACATTTCATGCAAAGATGGACTCGATAAAGGACAGAAATGGTATGCACCTAACAGAAGCAGAAGATATTAAGAAGAGGTGGCAAAATACACAGAAGAACTATGCAAAAAAGATTTTCATGGCTCAGATGATCATGATGGTGTGATCACTAACCTAGAGTCAGATATCCTGGAATGTCAAGTCAAGTGAGCCTTAGAAAGCATCACTACAAACAAAGCTAGTGGAGGTGATGGAATTACAGTTGAGCTATTTCTAATCTTAAAACATGATGCTGTGAAAGTGCTGCACTCAATGTGCTAGCAAATTTGGAAAACGCAGCAGTGGCCACAGGACTGGAAAAGGTCAGTTTTCATTCCAATCCCAAAGAAAGACAATGTCTACGAATGTTCAAACTACCACGCAATGGCACTCATCTCACATGGTATCAAAGAAATGCTCAAAATTCTCCAAGCCAGGCTTCAACAGTACATAAACCATGAACTTCCAAATGTTCAAGCTGGATTTAGAAAAGGCAGAGTAACCAGAGATCAAATTGCCAACATCTGTTGGATCATTTAAAAAGCAAGAGAAACATCTACTTCTGCTTTATTGACTATGTCAAAGCCTTTGACCATGAGGATCACAACAAATTGTGGAAAATTCTTCAAGAGATGGAAATACCAGAGTACCTGACCTGCCTCCTGAGAAATCTGTATGCAGGTGAAGAAGCAACAGTTAGAATGAGACATGGAACAACTGACCGGTTCCAAATTGGGAATGGAGTATGTTGAGGCTGTATATTGTCACTGCTTATTTATGTGCAGAGTACATCATGCGAAATACTGGGCTGGATGAAGCACAAATTCTAATCAAGATTTCTGGGAATATCAATAACCTCAGATGCACAGATGACACCACCCTTATGGCAGAAAGCAAAGAAGAACTAAAGAGCCTCTTGATGAAAGTGAAAGAGAGTGAAAAAGTTGGCTTAAAACTCAACATTCAAAAAAACTAAGATCATGGCATCTGGTCCCATCACTTCATGGCAAATAGATAGGGAAATAGTGGAAACAGTGAGAGATTATTTTTGGGGGCTCCAAAATCACTGCAGATGGTGACTGTAGCCATGATTAAAAGACATTTGCTCCTTGGAAGAAAAGTTATGACCAACCTAGACAGCATATTAAAAAGCAGAGACATTACTTTGCCGGCAAAGGTCCATCTAGTCAAAGCTATGGTTTTTCCAGTGGTCATGTATGGATGTGAGAGTTGGACTGTGAAGAAAGCTGAGCACCGAAGAATTGATGCTTTTGAACTGTGGTATTGGAGAAGACTCTTGAGAGTCCCTTGGACTGCAAGTAGATCCAACCAGTCCATCGTAAAGGATATCAGTCCTGAATAATCATTGGAAGGACTGATGCTAAAGCTGAAACTCCAATACTTTGGCCACTTGATATGAAGAACTGACTCATTTAAAAAGACCCTGATGCTGGGGAAGATTGAGGGCAGGAGGAGAAGGGGAATGACAGAGGATGGGATGGCTGGATAGCACCACCAACTCAATGAACATGAGTTTGAGTAAGCTCTGGGCGTTGCTGATGGACAGGGAGGCCTGGCGTGCTATGATTCATGGGGTCTCAAAGAGCCGGACACGACTGAGCAACTGAACTGAAATGATTGCATTTAAGAAGCACTCAATAATGTTTGTTGAATGAATAAGTGAATTCATAAGGGTGAACGGCTATTAGAAGGGAATATACTGCAATGAAAATGAAATTAATTTAATATTCAAACTATATATTTGTTGGTAACTTATTATACTTAATACTTTAATAACTATTACTTCATAATTTTGGCTAGAATTATTCCTGTAACAGTTGAATTCTAGAATCATCAAGGAATACATGGAGTATTTTTCAAACAAGAATATGTAAATTTAATTATAGCAGGCCAGTTATGAGGAAGTCATTTTAATTATATAAAACTTCCCAGTTTCAACCTATTCACATTGTATTTAAGTGCTTTAGGGGAAAAACCACTTTGACCTGAGTTCAGAGCTAAACTTAAAATAAAAATTGTTGTTTATTAATTACAATATGATAAGGGGAAAAGTTAGAGAAGCATGTATGTGTGATTTAATAATATAGTCACTCAACTATATTATGAATAAAAGGAGGTTACTAAAGTATCTTGATAAAAGAAAGGGAGGGCATTTTATAGGAATATTGCTTTTGAACATGGTAAGCCATGTTCTGTTCCAGGCCCCTGGCTTCACTGGGTTCCTGTGTTCTATTGTACCTTCTTGAAAATTTTGTTTCTTTTGGATGCTCTGGATCTGTCAGGATAGATAACATTGTATGAGCAGGACATCCTGCATTCTAAATGGGCCACCCAGAGTGCTCTGAGAACTTTTACCACACACCACTCACTCTGCTCATGGTCATCCAGATGCCCCTGCAACCCTGGGGCTCACAGATGGGGTTGTTCTGAGACCTTATGTTTGGGATGGTTCTAGGAGTATAGCTTAGAGAGAAGACTACTGTTGTCCTGTTCAGGACTTCTTTCCAAGGATGACACAAAATTGGGCCTTAGGAATGTTGCTGACACACTGATTGGGTAATTTAAGTTATTTATGTAAACAAGCAGCCTGACAGAAGAAAGATAAAATGTAAACTAAGAAAAGGGTAAGGTGATAATATCTGAAAAAAGATCTAACAGCAGTGACATAGGAAGTGAATGTGAAAGTGTTAGTTGCTCAGTCCTGTCTGACTCTTTGTGACATGGACTGTATGTAGCCTGTCAGCCTCCTCTGTCCATAGTATTCTCCTGGCAAAAATACTGGAGTGGGAAGCCATTCCTTCTCTAGGAGATCTTCCCAACCCAGGGATAGAACCCAGGTCTCTCCACATTCTAGGCAGATTCTTTACCTTCTGAGCCACCAGGGAAGTCCAGTGAAATAGGAACATGTCCTATTATAAACATGTTATGCTACATATGTAATTCCACTGCTGCTGTTCCTGCTAAGTCACTTCAGTCGTGTCCGACTCTGTGAGACCCCATAGACGGCAGCCCACCAGGCTCCCCCATCCCTGGGATTCTCCAGGCAAGAACACTGGAGTGGGTTGCCATTTCCTTCTCCAATGCGTGAAAGTGAAAAGTGAAAGTGAAGTCGCTCAGTTGTCCCCAACTCCTAGCGACCCCATGGACTGCAGCCCACCAGGCTCCTCCGCCCATGGGACCCTCCAGGCAAGAGCACTGGAGTGGGGTGCCATTGCCCTCTCTGTAATTCCACTAAGGTGTAGTTATTTGATGAGGCAACATGTCATTCCTAAATTATTCCAGTGTTTTTAAATACTATATTTCATATATACATATATATATATATAAAAATATTTGTAATCCAAATTGGATTATATTTGGTTATAATTTGAATTTTTATATTAATGTGTTAAATTTTTGTAAAGAGAATAAGGCAAATTCAAAGGTATGTAGACATTTTTGAAATACAACCAGGCATGTAAGAAGGAGGGCTTTTGGTGTGCTACTAGTGCAACATCACAGTAGTCAAAATTGATAATAAATTCTTGAAAATAAGCCAATTAGGACTTTTCAATTTTCAATACTTCAATATAAAATAGCATTTGCAAAATAATATATAGGACAGAGTCAACAAGCATTTACCTTATTTGAAAAGAGGATCCAATCTTTGAAATATTTTCTTAAAATCTTCTATAAAAGAGGTACTAACCAATATTTACAATTTAGACTATGTGCTACATATATATATATATATATATATATATATATATATATATGTTCTATCTATCTGTATTTTGGAATTGCTTTAGATCCATATCTATCCATTATTTTAGAGCTGTTTTTACATTTTGGAAGTATAATAGTATAATATTCATCCCTGGGCATTCTGAGTAAAACAGGTTTAGATAAAATGTTGCCTTGGCTGTCATCCAGGCCTAGATCAGATCGAGGTCTAATTCATGTTTTCTTATTTGTTAACATTATCAATGATGGGTGTACAGTTGAATAGTTTGCGGAGTTCACCTTTCTGAATTGAATATAATTGTTTTAACTCAAAATTAAAATATGTAAGATATAGTAAGTTTGGGGACCTTGGCTTTAGTATTATTTTGCTACTGATAAAATGTGTCATTTATCTAGAGAATATGAATATCTAGTTCTATTTGGCCATAGGAACAGTTACCATGGGGACATATTTAATTGGGTAGGTAGATTCTGTATCCCATTAAGAAAGTTGATCTATTTATAAAAATATATATTGAATTTAAAACACATTTTAAAAAGTTGTTTTTCTTAGTGTATCTCTCTTTTCTAGGAGATAACAATTTCTGAGACATTCCAGAAAAAATACAATCTAATGTTAAGCCTTGTGGGATGAAGTATATGTGAAAAATGTGTTGGGAAAACTTAAATTTCAAGTTAAAAAATAAAGAAAATTCACAAATTATATAGAGCAGTCTTTCCATGGAATAACTTCTATTTTTAGATATGAAATTATTATAAACATATCAAACCTTATTAAAGTGATTTTTGTAAGGATAGAATAATACAACATGCTCTCAAGCTTTGAAGAGTTAAGTTTTTATTAGCAAATTCTGCTGAAACTGTTTTCAAGATGAAGGATACTGAGACTGCAGTTGATGATTTAAATTGGCAATTCCATGTTGACATTTGCCTACTAGCTAAATTCCATACCAAAATAACTCTCTGTCATATTTGCAATAAATAATAGAATTCTTAAGGAAAAGATTGATTAAATTAGGCCCCTTTTCCTCTAACCACAAACATTGCTTCTATGTACTTTGTACGTTTTTAATTTTTATTACAATTTTATGCTTTTTATATGGAGCTTCTGTATAGGCAAAGTTAGCTTCTGGGATCTCTCCTGGTTATCTCATTTGCCTCTCTCACTGAAATCATGCATGAAACATGCCCCAAAACACCCCCACTGAGACATATGAATTACCTATCTACTTGTGGCTTGGAAAACTCAGAGGCAATTGTGCAATGAAGCTAGACTCATGTTTTTGCCAAAAGCAAAAATTGGACAAATAGTGGAAATCTAGTAGCTTGTTATATAAAAATTCCTATTTGAGTATGAATTTCATTAAACTAAATGAAACAATGTTTCTGTTTCTATAATGCTAACACTCGTGCATTTAACACAGATAAATATTTCATTAATGCTTTTTCTTTTTCAAGTTTATACGTCTGATAGGAAAACATTTCTTCAGAAGAAGGTGAGCATTCTTGCTCCAATCAGTCAGGCAATGAAGATAAAATCACTGCTGCAAACCCAACTGATCGCCTACAAAGCATGTTTATTATACAGACATATTCGATAAATACACAGATGGTTTTTAAACTCTCCTTACTGCTTCTGAAATATCATTCCTTTTGATAGTTTCCTACTAATTTCCATATGTTCTCTTCTTTCTTATTCCAAAGATGATCTTCGGGGTCTAGTCAACAAAACCTTTACAGGGAATAAAACTCCTATTTCTCTTTTGCTTGTTTTGTAAAGGAATAAAATCCTCTTCTCAAAATATAAGTAAAGATAGCATCCTAATTGTTAAAGTCAAAATGAGATGAAATTTTTAGAAACTAAATCAGTAGGCTGCAAAAGATTATCCTTTCAAGTTCAGATGTAACAGAACATATTTTCACATTTGTTTGCATTTCAGTTTTAATTTCTAATTTTGTGTACATTGTTTAATATTCATGCAACTCATAATACTAGTGTGCAATTCATACTGTTATCTTAGAAGGACATATAGATGCAATAATATATCAAAGTGATTAAGGGTGTGCCTCTGGAAGCTGAATACTTCAGTCCTAATTCTCCTTTCATTCGATTTCAGTTCAGTTGCTCAGTCGTGTCCGACTCTTTGTGAAAATAAAGCACTGTGGTAAAATTACTTCTCTGTACCTTATCTTTAAAGTAACGATAAAAATAGTACCTGCCTCCTGGGTTATGTGGTAAATAAACAAGTTAATATTTATAATGTGCAGCTGACCTTTGAACAATATGGGTTTGAACTCTACTCAACTACTTGTATGTGGATTTTTTTCAATAAACACATAGTGTAGTACTATGCTAGTGGTGCATGCTGGTTGAATATAGGGATACAAAATCACAGAAACAGAGGACCAACTGTAAATTTATACCTGGATTTTCCACTGCATGGGGAGTTAGCAACCCTAACACTGCTTATTGTTCAAGGGTCAGTTCTACATAGAATACTATATGGCCAAAAATAATAATAATAATAACACTGTATGGCAATGCTAACCTCTTCTTTGAAACTATTTTAATAATTTAAAAATAAACACAGATATATTGAGAATGTATACATCCGGAAACATGTTAAGGTAGTACATGATCAAACTTTTATTTTACTTTTTTTAATTTTATTTTATTTTTAAACTTTACATAATTGTATTAGTTTTGCCAAATATCAAAATGAATCCACCACAGGTATACATGTGTTCCCCATCCTGAGCCCTCCTCCTCCTCCCTCCCCATACCATCCCTCTGGGTCGTCCCAGTGCTCTAGCCCCAAGCATCCAGTATCGTGCATCGAACCTGGACTGGCATCTCATTTCATACATGATATTTTACATGTTTCAATACCATTCTCCCAAATCTTCCCACCCTCTCCCTCTCCCACAGAGTCCATAAGACTGTTCTATACATCAGTGTCTCTTTTGCTGTCTCGTACACAGGGTTATTGTTACCATCTTTCTAAATTTCATATATACGCGTTAGTATACTGTATTGGTGTTTTTCCTTCTGGCTTACTTCACTCTGTATAATAGGCTCCAGTTTCATCCACCTCATTAGAACTGATTCAAATATATTCTTTTTAATGGCTGAGTAATACTCCATTGTGTATATGTACCACTGCTTTCTTATCCATTCATCTGCTGATGGACATCTAGGTTGCTTCCATATCCTGGCTATTATAAACAGTGCTGCGATGAACATTGGGGTACACGTGTCTCTTTCCCTTCTGGTTTCCTCAGTGTGTATGCCCAGCAGTGGGATTGCTGGATCATAAGGCAGTTCTATTTCCAGTTTTTTAAGGAATCTCCACACTGTTCTCCATAGTGGCTGTACTAGTTTGCATTCCCACCAACAGTGTAAGAGGGTTCCCTTTTCTCCACACCCTCTCCAGCATTTATTGCTTCTATACTTTTGGATCACAGCCATTCTGACTGGTGTGAAATGGTACCTCATAGTGGTTTTGATTTGCATTTCTCTGATAATGAGTGATGCTGAGCATCTTTTCATGTGTTTGTTAGCCATCTGTATGTCTTCTTTGGAGAAATGTCTATTTAGTTCTTTGGCCCATTTTTTGATTGGGTCATTTATTTTTCTGGAGTTGAGCTGTAGGAGTTGCTTGTACATTTTTGAGATTAGTTGTTTGTCAGTTGCTTCATTTGCTATTATTTTCTCCCATTCTGAAGGCTGTCTTTTCACCTTGCTAATAGTTTCCTTTGTTGTGCAGAAGCTTTTAAGTTTAATTAGGTCCCATTTGTTTATTTTTGCTTTTATTTCCAATATTCTGGGAGGTGGGTCATAGAGGATCCTGCTGTGATGTATGTTGGAGAGTGTTTTGCCTATGTTCTCCTCTAGGAGTTTTATAGTTTCTGGTCTTACATTGAGATCTTTAATCCATTTTGAGTTTATTTTTGTGTATGGTGTTAGAAAGTGTTCTAATTTCATTCTTTTACAAGTGGTTGACCAGATTTCCCAGCACCACTTGTTAAAGAGATTGTCTTTAATCCATTGTATATTCTTGCCTCCTTTGTCAAAGATAAGGTGTCCATATGTGCGTGGATTTATCTCTGGGCTTTCTATTTTGTTGCATTGATCTATATTTCTGTCTTTGTGCCAGTACCATACTGTCTTGATAACTGTGGCTTTGTAGTAGAGCCTGAAGTCAGGTAGGTTGGTTCCTCCAGTTCCATTCTTCTTTCTCAAGATCGCTTTGGCTATTCGAGGTTTTTTGTATTTCCATATAAATTGTGAAATTATTTGTTCTAGCTCTGTGAAGAATACTGTTGGTAGCTTGATAGGGATTGCATTGAATCTATAGATTGCTTTGGGTAGTATACTCATTTTCACTATATTGATTCTTCCAATCCATGAACATGGTATATTTCTCCATCTATTAGTGTCCTCTTTGATTTCTTTCACCAGTGTTTTATAGTTTTCTATATATAGGTCTTTAGTTTCTTTAGGTAGATATATTCCTAAGTATTTTATTCTTTCCGTTGCAATGGTGAATGGAATTGTTTCCTTAATTTCTCTTTCTGTTTTCTCATTATTAGTGTATAGGAATGCAAGGGATTTCTGTGTGTTGAATTTATATCCTGCAACTTTACTATAGTCATTGATTAGCTCTAGTAATTTTCTGGTGGAGTCTTTAGGGTTTTCTATGTAGAGGATCATGTCATCTGCAAATAGTGAGAGTTTTACTTCTTCTTTTCCAATTTGAATTCCTTTTATTTCTTTTTCTGCTCTGATTGCTGTGGCCAAAACTTCCAAAACTATGTTGAATAGTAATGGTGAAAGTGGGCACCCTTGTCTTGGTCCTGACTTTAGAGGAAATGCTTTCAATTTTTCACCATTGAGGATAATGTTTGCTGTGGGTTTGTCATATATAGCTTTTATTATGTTGAAGTATGTTCCTTCTATTCCTGCTTTCTGGAGAGTTTTTATCATAAATGGGTGTTGAATTTTGTCAAAGGCTTTCTCTGCATCTATTGAGATAATCATATGGTTTTTATTTTTCAATTTGTTAATGTGGTGTATTACATTGATTGATTTGCGGATATTGAAGAATCCTTGCATCCCTGGGATAAAGCCTATTTGGTCATGGTATATGATCTTTTTAATGTGTTGTTGGATTCTAATGGCTAGAATTTTGTTAAGGATTTTTGCATCTATGTTCATCAGTGATATTGGCCTGTAGTTTTCTTTTTTTTGTGGGATCTTTGTCAGGTTTTGGTATTAGGGTGATGGTGGCCTCGTAGAATGAGTTTGGAAGTTTACCTTCCTCTGCAATTTTCTGGAAGAGTTTGAGCAGGATAGGTGTTAGCTCTTCTCTAAATTTTTGGTAGAATTCAGCTGTGAAGCCGTCTGGACCTGGGCTTTTGTTTGCTGGAAGATTTTTTATTACAGTTTCAATTTCCGTGCTTGTGATGGATCTGTTAAGATTTTCTGTTTCTTCCTGGTCGAGTTTTAGAAAGTTGTACTTTTCTAAGAATTTGTCCATTTCTTCCTCGTTGTCCACTTTATTGGCATATAATTGTTGATAGTAGTCTCTTATGATCCTTTGAATTTCTGTGTTGTCTGTTGTGATCTCTCCATTTTCATTTCTAATTTTATTGATTTGATTTTTCTCTCTTTGTTTCTTGATGAGTCTGGCTAATGGTTTGTCAATTTTATTTATCCTTTCAAAGAACCAGCTTTTGGCTTTGTTGATTTTTGCTATGGTCTCTTTTGTTTCTTTTGCATTTATTTCTGCTCTAATCAAACTTTTAAAATCTTTTAAATATATGCATTTTTAATTTAGGGATACGTGGACACCATGATAGTAAGTTTTAAAAGTAGTCATCCTTTTTATGATGAGTGGAGATAAAACTTAAAACATAAGGTATAAAAAGGTCCCTTGATGAAAATATTCTCCTTGCTGAAGCTGTCATAACATAAAGCATTTCAACTCCTTAAAAGGACAGAGAACTGTTTCTGATTCTTCCAGTATTTCTTTGTATGAACTTAGACAAAATTAGTTCTATGTTCTGAAAACCACCTTTCTCATCTAATGAATTTCAATAGTATTATTTCACAGGGTTGTTGTAAAGATTAAGGGATGCATTACATGTAGGGTACTGAGTGTCCTGCTTGCCACACAATCAATGTTATAAAAAATCAGGTTACTTCCTTTTTCCTCCTGCTACACTGCTTTCAATTCCCGTATTGCTCAGATAATAGGAATGTTTTTGGTGTAAATCATGTTGGGATATTTTTTTTGATCTATCTATTAAAGTCAATTCATCTAAAGCAGCTTGATGCCATAGAATGAGTATGTTGATGAGGTTATAGAGCAGAATCAAGAAAGAAATGTAGATGCTTCTTGTAGGCATGCTTAGACATGTCACCAAAGTCCTACCCTCGTGGGGGACCTCCACAGGCTAAGCTAGGGCTCACTCAGTCCTATTCACAATTCATGTGGTATTGTCTGTGAGACTGCTAGGCTGACATGCTCCCTCAGCTCAACTGAGACACCAACAATTTAATGAAAGAGGCCATTTAGGATGATTTCCAGCTTCTAAGTGTGAACAAGGAAGAAGGAAACTATCTTCTCATTCCTAGGCACTGAAAATTTGGTCATTTGAAGCATTAAATGTGGGCCATTCCTGTATATTTGATTGCTTTAGACATCTCCAGACAAGGGTCAGGTACTAGTCATTTTACTAAAGTAAAACTCCTTGCTTTGTGGAAACAATCAAGCTCTCCGGAGAGAAAATAGACCCCGAACATAGGCACCGAGAATGTTTCTCTCAGAGCTTTCACTTTCTTCGGTGTGTGAAGATAAAGACAGAAAACACCAGTTGGTTTCTCTTGAGCATCATCTTATACCAAGATCTGAGCCTTCTTAGAACATGGAGTGTTACAATATAATTACTTTCTTCCTATGTGAGAGCATGCTTATTCGCTTCAGTCATATCTGATTCTGCAACCCTATGGCCATAACCTGCCAGGCTCCTCTGTCCATGGGATTCTCCAGGGAAGGATACTGAAGTAGGTTGCCATGCCCTCCTCCAGGGGATCTTCCTGACCCAGGGATCCAACCCACATCTCCTGTGGCTCCTGCATTGCAAGCAGATTCTTTACTTCTGAGCCACCAGGGAAGCCCCCCTTTCTTCTTAGCTATGTGTAATCAACATTAATCTCAGGGCTATTCAGTAATCTGGAGTAATAGCTATCATTTATATATTTCATGTATACATATATATATATAGGTATAAATAGATTTCATATGGATATCTATGAATAGTATAGAGATACACCTCATATACATCCATATATGTACATGCACACACATAGAGATTCACATATACATATGAACTTTAACATGAAATTTATGTCAATAAATTTATGTCAAGAGCAATATAAGGGGCAGCAGACACACAAAAGGATTAGGAAATACCAAGGGATGCTGAAAACAACTTCCTTCTTAAAATATTTTTTCAGAGGCTGGATAAATATTATTGAGTAGGAAAATATGGAGCTCACTTCCCCCTACAGAGACATCAAAAATATATCTTCCTGTGAAAGAATTCACATGTAAAACTAACTGGAAACTGGCAGAAAAATTCCCACATAACCAAAGCTACAAGAAAGATTTCCATGTGACTGGGTTAGACAGAAAAAAGGCATAAAGTTGGGACCTCGAACCCTTGGAGGGATCTAAAAGGAAGAGAAGGTTTTAAAGAGCAGACCCTTGCCCTGGGGAATGAGTGGGTCCAGCCACAGAGTGGGTTTCCCAGTCCCACGGTCCTACTCAGAGGAGATAAAATACCTTGGCTGCTGGGAGAACTGCTGGGACAGATAGAAAGGATGGAGAACCCTAGACTCTACCAGCAAAGAATGTGTGTGTGCTGGCTTGCCAACAAACAGGGTGTAGAGGGCTTTGCACTGGCAGCTGTTGCCTCACTGCACTTCCAAACCCCCTGGGGAACAAACCCCAGCTGGATCACTCCACACCACAACTTGATGCAAGGTCTGGACTACTGGGCCCTGAGAAGACTCAGTCTAGCTATGCAGAAACGGCTTGGGGTGTAGTCTGGGTGTAACAGTGTCAAGAATCAGCTTGCCTTGATTATGGATCATTCTCCACTTCATCCTCACTCCTAGCCAAGTGAACACTCTGTTATCACTTGCTCCACACCATAGCTTGGCATGAAGTCCTGGCCAACTAGGCCCTGGGAGAAGATTCAGTCTAACTTCTTAGGGATATCCTGGGGAGTCTGGGTGCTGTCCAGGTGGGGCAGTGATGGCCACTGTCAACATGTACTCCAGAGGCACCACAGAAAACATGGTGATCTGCACAGCCAGGTCTATTTTCCAGCTTAGCAGGTGTCCAGCCCAGCCCACTTCATGCTGCAGTTTAGTGCAGGGTCTGGGGCAGACAGTTCCTGAGAGAAGATTCTATCTGAGGACACATAAATGGACTGGGATGCAATCTGGGTGGGGCATCAGAGGACACTGTCAGCACTTGCATGGGAGGCACTGAAGACTTGGTGCTGGGAATGGGGCAGACAGATCCTGGAACAGGACTGCCTGAACAGAGGCAGCCCACATCTCCATTGACAATACGGTCACCTCTGTTCAAGGACCCAAAATACCTCAACCACAAGTCTCAGCCTGGCGAGTACCACAACCATGCCTGTTCTGTACCATAACCTTGAACTAGGATGGTACAATGGGGGAAGAGAAATGACCTTGAGCTGCAGGTTGCACACTGGTGCTCTGTGAGTGCAGCGACATCATTTGCTTTGACGTGGGGCTTCTGCTCCAAAAACTAGGGAGCAGACCACACCCCTGACAAGGCAGAGAGAGGCACAGAGCAGAGATGACGTCCTGTCCCACACCAACTACAGCTCCTGCTGCTGATGCTGCTGCAAAGTCACGTCACTCGTGTCTGACTCTGTGCGGCCCCATAGACAGCAGTCCAACAGGCTCCTCTGTTCCTGGGATTCTCCAGGCAAGAATACTGAGTGGATTGCCATTTCCTTCTCCAATGCATGAAAGTGAAAAGTGAAAGTGAAGTCGCTCAGTCGTGTCCAACTCTTAGTGACCCCATGGACTGTAGCCTACCAGGCTCCTCGTCCATGGGACATTAGCCAGCACACACTGAGGAAAGAGATGGTTGGAATTCATACCAAAACCAGCCCTTGCATTAAAGACACTGAATGAACACAATCTACATAGGGAAACTCCTACATAAAAACAAACTTTCCAGACATAATAGGTAACTATCTCTCCAAAATTCATTGAGACACAGAGAGTTAAATAAAATAAAAGGGCAGAGAAACAATTTCCAATTAAAAGAGCAAGAAAAATACCATGAAAGAGTAAATAATGAAATAGACCTCACTAGATTAACAGATTCTGAGTTCAAATCAGTTCAGTTCAGTCGCTCAGTCGTGTCTGACTCTTTGCGACTCCATGGACCTCAGGACACAAAGCCTCCCTGTCCATCACCAACTCCTGGAGCTCACTCAAACTCATGTCCATTGAGTTGGTGATGCCATCCATCCAACCATCTCATCCTCTGTCATCCCCTTCTCCTCCAGCTTTCAATCTTTCCCAGGATCAGGGTCTTTTCAAATGAGTCAGCTCTTCGCATCAGATGGCCAAAGTATTAGAGTTACAGCTTCAGCCTCAGTCCTTCCAATGAATATTTAGGACTGTTTCCTTTTAGGATGGACTGGTAGAATCTCCTTGAAGTCCAAGGGTCTCTCAAGAGTCTGCTCCAATACCACAGTTCAAATATAACAATTCTTTGGCACGCAGCTTTCTTTATAGTCCAACTTTGGCATCCATATGTGACTACTGGAAAAACCATAGCTTTGACTAGATGGACCTTTACTAGTAATGTCTCTGATTTTTAACATGCTGTCTAGGTTGCCCATAACTTTCCTTCCAAGGAGTAAGCATCTTTTAATTTCATGGCTACATTTACCATCTGCAGTGACTTTGGAGCCCCCAAAAATAAAGTCAGCCACTGTTTCTACCGTTTCCCCATCTATTTGTCATGAAGTGATAGGACCAGATGCCATGATCTTAGTTTTCTGAATGTTGACCTTTAAGCCAAATTTTCACTCTTCTCTTTGTTTCATCAAGACGCTCTTTAGCTCTTCTTCACTTTCTGCCATAAGGATGGTGTCATGTGCATATCTGAGGTTATTGATATTTCTCCCAGCTATCTTGATTCTGCCTTGTGCTTCATCCAGCTCAGTGTTTCTCATGATGTACTCTGCTGATCCTGCTGCTAAGTTGCTCAGTCGTGTCTGACTCTGTGCGACCCCATAGATGGCAGCCCACCAGGCTCCCTGGTCCCTGGGATTCTCCAGGCAAGAACACTGGAGTGGATTGCCATTTCCTTCTCCAATGTATGAAAGTGAAAAGTGAAAGCGAGGTCGCTTAGTCATGTCCAACTCTTAGCGACCTCATGAACTGCAGCCTACCAGTCTCCTCCATCCATGGGATTTTTTTCAGGCAAGAGTACTGGAGTGGGGTGCCATTGCCTTCTCCAGATGTACTCTGCATATAAGTTAAATAAGCAGGGTGACAATATACAGCCTGATGTACTCCTTTCCCTATTTGGAACCAGTCTGTTGTTCCATGTCCAGTTCTAATTGTTGCTTCCTGACCTGCATACATATTTCTCAGGAGGAAGGTCAGGTGCTCTGGTATTCCCATCTCTTGAAGAATTTTCCAGAGTTTGTTGTGGTCCACACAGTCAAAGGCTTTGGCATAGTCAATAAAGAAGAAATAGATAAATAGATGTTTTTCTGGAAATTTCTTGGTTTTTTTTGATGATCCAGTGGGTGTTAGCACTTTGATCTCTGGTTCCTCTGCCTTTTCTAAAACCAGCTTGAACATCTGGATGTTCACAGTTCACATATTGTTGAAGCCTGGCTTGGAGAATTTTGAGCATTACTGTACTGCCATGTGGGATGAGTGCAATTTTGTGGTAGTTTGAGAATTCTTTGGCATTGCCTTTCTTTGGGATTGGAATGAAAACCTACCTTTTCCAGTCCTGTGGCCACTGATGAGTTTTCCAAACTTGCTGGGATATTGAGTGCAGCACTTACACAGCACTATCTTTTATGATTTGAAATAGCTCAAATGGGATTCCATCACCTCCACTAGCTTTGTTTGTAGTAATGCTTCCTAAGGTCCACCTGACTTCACAGTCCAGGATGTCTGGCTCTAGGTGAGTGATCATACCATCATGATTGTCTGGGTCATGAAGATATCTTTTGTACAGTTCTTCTGTGTATTCTTGCCACCTCTTCTTAATATCTTCTGCTTCTGTTAGGTCCATATAATTTCTGCCCTTTATTGAGCCCATCTTTGCATGAAATGTTCCCTTGATATCTCTAATTTTCTTGAAGAGATCTCTAGTCTTTCCCATTCTATTGTTTTCCTCTATTTCTTTGCATTGATCACTTAGGATGGCTTTCTTATCTCTCCTTGCTAATCTTGGAACTCTGCTTTCAAATGGGTATATCTTTCCTTTATTCTTTGCTTTTCACTTCTCTTCTTTTCTCAGCTACTTGTAAAGCTTCCTCAGACAGCCATTTTGCTGTTTTGAATTTCTTTTTCTCGGGATGGTCTTGATCCCTGTCTCTTGTACAGAGAGAATGTCATGAACCTCTGTCTATAGTTCATCAGGTACTCTGTCTATCAGATCTAGTCAGTTAAATTTATTTGTCACTTCCACTGTAATTGTAGGGGATTTTATGTAGGTCATACCTGAATTTCCTACTTTCTTCAATTTAAGTCTGAATTTGGCAATAAGGTATTCATGATCTGAGCCACAGTCAGCTCCTGGTCTTGTTTTTGCTGACTGTATAGAGCTTCTTCATCTTTGCTTGCAAAGGATATAATAAATCTGATTTTGGTGTGACCATCTGGTGATGTCCATGTGCAGTCTTCTCTTGTGTTGTTGGAAGAGGGTGTTAGCTATGACCAGTGTGTTCTCTTGGCAAAACTCTATTAGCCTTTCCCTGCTTCATTCTTTACTCCTAGGCCAAATTTGCCTGTTACTCTAGGTGTTTCTTGATTTCCTACTTTTGCATTCCAGTCTCCTATATGAAAAGGACATCTTTTTTGGGTGTTAGTTCTAGAAGGTCTTGTAGTTCTTCATAGAATTGTTCAGCTTCTTCAGCATTACTGGTTGGGGCATAGACTTGGATTACCGTGATATTGAATGGTTTGCCTTGGAAACGAAAAGAGATCATTCTGTCGTTTTTGAGATTGCTTCCAATTGCATTGCATTTTGGACTCTTTTGTTGACTATAATGGCTATTCCATTTCTTCTAAGGGATTCTTGCCCACAGTAGTAGATACAATGGTTATCTGAGTTAAATTCACCCATTCCAGTCCATTTTAGTTTGCTGATTCCTAAAATGTTGACATTCACTCTTGCCATCTCCTGTTTGATCACTTCCAATTTGCCTTGATTCATGGACCTAACATTCTAGGTTCCTATACAATATTGCTCTTTATAGCATTGGACATTGCTTCTATAACCAGTCACATCCACAACTGGGTGTTGTTTTTGCTTTGGCTCCATCTCTTCATTCTTTCTGGAGTTATTTGTCCACTGATCTCCAATAGCATACTGGGGACCTATCGACTTGAGGAGTTCATCTTTCAGTGTCCTATCTTTTTGCCTTTTCATACTGTTCATGTGGTTCTCAAGGCAAGAATACTGAAGTGTTTTGCTATCGCCTTCTCCAATGGACCACATTTAGTCAGAACTCTCCACCATGACTCGTCTGTCTTGGGTGGCTCTACATGGCATGGCTCATAATTTTATTTCATTCAAATAGGTGGTAATAAAAATGCTAAATACATTAAGAAAGATTATAAATAGAAACGCAGATCATTGAAACAAGAGACTAGAAACCATTAACATGAACCAATGAAAAATAGATAATTTGATGTCTGAATTAAAAAGTTACCAAGAAGCAATGAATAGTTGACTGAATGACACAGAAGAATGAATAAGTAATTTGGAAGATAGAAGAATGGAAATTACCTAACCAGAACAGCAGACAGAAAGACAAATGAAAAATAAATAAAGGCAACATGCAAGATCTATGAAATAATATAAAACATGAAAATTTACATATTATAGGGGTCTCAGAAGGAGAAGAGAGATAGAAAATGCAAATACAACCTTACAAAATCTATGGGACTCAGCAAAGCTACAGTAATGGTATTGTCACAAAAGCAGACATGTACATCAATGGAACAGAATACAGAGACAATAAATACATGCACACAACTACGGACAATCTACGACAGAAGAGGCAATAACATACAATGGAGAAAAGATACTGTATTTAACAGGTTCCTGGGAAATCTGACAGCTATATGTACAAACAATGAAATAAGAATACTCTCTTATACATGAACTAAAATAAATTCAAAATGGATCTACATGTAAGTCATGATACCATAAAATACTAGAAGTGAACATAGGCAGAACAACCTTTGACATCATGAATTATTCCAATGCTTTCTTAGATCAGTTTCCCAAGGCAAAAAGAAATAAAATCAAAAGTAAAAAAATGGGACCTCATTAAACTTAAAAGCTTTTGCACATTAAAGGAAACCATCAACAATATGAAAAGACAGACAGAATTGGAGAAAATATTTGCAAAGAATGGGATTGACAAGGGGTTAATATTCAAAAAACGCAAATAGCTCTTGTAACCCAATATCAAGCAAACAAATAACAACCCAATCCAAAAATGGACAGAAGACCTAAAGGGACATTTTTCAAATAAGCCATACAGATGGCTAATAAACACATGAAAAGAAGCTCCACATTACTAATTATCAGAGAAATGGAAATCAAAACCACAATGAGATATCACCTCAGACCTGTCAGAATGGCAATTATTGAAAATCTAAAAATAAACACCAGAGCGGGTGTGGGAAAAAAGGGAACCCTCTAACACTATTGGTGAGAGTGTAAATTGGTATAGCCACTATGGAGAACCATATGCAGGGTCTTCAAAATACTAAAAACAGAATTAAAGAAAGTGAAAGTGAAGTTGCTCAGTCATGTCCGACTCTTTGCGGCTCCATGGAATGTAGCCTACCAGCTCCTCCATCTATGGGGTTTTCCATAGCAAGAATTTCCAGGCAAGAATACTGGAGGGGGTTGCCATTTCCTTCTCCAGGAGATCTTCCCTGACCCAGGGATTGAACCTAGGTCTCCTGCGTTGTAGGCAGACGCTTTACCATCTGAGCCACCAGGGAAGTCCAAATGATCCAGCAATTCCACTCCTAGGTATAAATATATATCTTTATATATGAAGAAGCATAGAAACTACTGCACATAAAATAGATAAGTCAACAAGGATTTACTATATAGCACAGGGAATTATGCCCAATATTTTCTAATAACCTTTAAAGTAATATAATGTGTTTCAAAAACCTAAAAAATCAACATATTGTACATCTGAAACACAATATTTTAAATCAACTATACTTTAATAAAAATAGGTATTTTTCTATACTCAGCTTTCAATCTGACAGAGAATTCAAAAGCATAAAATTATTCATTCTTATGAGATATTTATTTTGGCAAAGTGACTGATGCAGCAGTTCAACAACTGATGGGTTCTAATTTGGGCATGTTGAGTTGGAGACACCTATGTATATCTAAGTGGCAAAATGTGCAGTCAACAGCTGGATCTGTGGATTTCAGTTCATGGGAACATTTGCAATAGTCACTAGCACACAGGTCAAGAGTGAAGTGTTAAGTCAGAGTGGGATCACTAAATGAGTGAGTGTGAAGTGAGCAAAGGCATACCAACATTTAAAGGGTTTTGTGAATAAAAATAAATCTAAAGAGAATTATGAGCTATCACAGAAACAAAGAGGAGAGTTTTTTAGTAAGCAGGGTGTAAATACCTGGATCAAGATCACCAGAGAAAATGTGAATGTACAAAGTATGTTGAAAAAGTATTCAGTACTAAGGGATAATCGTTAACTTGGTGAGACAGAGTTTCAAAAAAGTTACATTGATAGAAGCTATAAATTAATAAGCTAGAGTAAGAGAAATAGAAATGTAGATAAGAGACCAAAGTGCACAAAGGCTGTTTAATATGTTTGAGGACTTGGGAGTTTTATTAAGAATTATCTCACTATCAAACAAAGCTTTATAGAAATATGCTTAAATAATAAAATATTATCACTATCTTTAATTCTAACTCTCAATATTTCCTTCATATTCAAACTTAATCCTCAGTTTCTTATCAAGGCATTAGATAGTTTAGATGAGAAACGTTATCCAGTAGTTTTAGGTAATGTGATTAGGAATATTGAGTAAAATAAAGTATTGCTATTGTAAAGAAAGGTTTCCCTGGTGGTTCAGATGGTAAAGAATGTCTGCAGTGCAGGAGACTCATGTTTGATCCCTGGGTTGGGAAGATTCCCTGGGGAAGGAAATGGCAACCCACTCTAGTATTCTTGCCTGGAAAATCCCATAGGCAAAGGAGCCTGGTGGGCTACAGTCCATGAGCTCGCAAAGAGTCAGACATGACTGAGCGACTATCACTCACTCAATGTAAAGAAAAAGGCTATTAGTCACATGCTGCTGCTGCTGCTGCTGCTGCTAAGTCGCTTCAGTTGTGTCCGATTCTGTGCGACCCCATAGACGGCAGCCCACCAGGCTCACCTGTCCCTGGGATTCTCCAGGCAAGAACACTGGAGTGGGTTACTACCACCTGATAAATGGGTAAGGATGTAACTGATGCTCAAGATAAGTGCTGAGCTGATTCTTGGAGGCCTGTGTTTTCAAAACCAAGCTATCCTATTTAATGAGGGCTGAGATTGTGTGTAGATGTAGTGAGGAGTATCATGATTTTGAGATGAACCAAGAATTGTCTCTATTTAAAAACTCTTTTCAAATCAACCTGTGAGTGAGGTATAGTTTACAATTTAAAGATTCAATGTCCTTTAGGAAGGACTTATTTAAACAGATGTTTAAATACATGTGTCTTTAACTGTGTGTGAATGCACACTCAGTCATGTCTGACTCTTTGCAACCCCATTGACTGTATCCCACAAAGATCCTCTGTCCATGGGATTTCCCAGGCAAGAATACTGGAGTGGGTTGCCATTTCCTTCTCCAGGGCATCTTCCCAATCCAGGGATCAAACACTTGTCTCTTGAATCTCCTGCATTGGCAGGCAGGTTCTTTACCAGCTGAGCCACCGAGGAAACCCAAAGAGTACTATATTGACTCTCATTATTGGTCATTTAAAGTTCAAGTTAAATTGGTTCTTTCTCATTGTCAGGAAACTGAGAACATGGAAGGGGGCTAGCAGGCTTTAGACACGTTCATGCCTGGGATAGTGGACAGAAAGGGACACTGAGAATTCAGGGTTGAGAGAAAGACGTGTGGTAGTCTACCTGTGCTAAGGATGGAAGTACTTGCTTGTATTCATTCCAACATTTTAAGCCAGGGTTAAATCACTACAACTTAAAACATGCTGTAATTGAATGTACATTAGTAGCAAAGAGGTGTGTCCCTTAACATTATCTTTCTGGATTAGATAACTGCTGAGCAAAGTTTTAAGAGAATCACATTGACATAGTGAAAAAAGAAACAATACAACAAGTGGCAGACTTGTAACACCATTTTAAGCATCTGTTGATTTAAAAAACATGCACACACTCATTCAATTGTTAGAAATACCTTAAGGTGTTACAAGCCATCATCTGTGGTCATGAGTAGATAAATCTGCAAGAGATGGAGACTGCTGTTCTCATAGATTGAGCTTCACATAGAGTCAGGATTTTTCCGTCATTTTTCCTTCCTTACACATTTTTATATTATTTATGTCATTACTTCATTTTCTTTCATGATACTCTCAATATGTGCTGGCTTATCACATACTGCTAGACAGGTAATCTGCAAGTTTTTATATCTCTAAAATGGTTAAGGTTTCACAGACTCAAGGAGAAAGGGCCATTACTCCTTTGCTTGCATGACTATATACTTGTCATCACATTCAGATCTCCAGATCATCAAATAGATGGTGAATGATCCTTCCAGGGACCCTAGGATTTGGCTGGTTTTCTGAACACTGCTTTGGTCAGTCAATAACTTACTTACAATTTCATTCATTAAGACTTAAGCTTTTTAAAAACCACTCTAATGTGTATACTATGTCCATTCCTTAATCTTGGCCTCAATCAATAACAGAGACCTATACATTACGTCCTGTTCAAAACACCAATAAATTTGGCTAAAAATAGGCCCTGTTCTATAACATTTAGTTTTAACATTTAGATCCCACAGCATTGAGGAAACTCTCTTTTTGGAAATTAGGAAAGTTTCAAGGAGTGCTTTCATCCCCAATTCATAGGTTTCCTAACGCCTCAATTCAGTCATTTATCAGATATTTATTAGTAGTTATGCATATGCTTAAATTATTTTACTACACAGAAAATAAACTCCCTAAAAGCAATCATAATTCTTACTTGTTTATACTCACTACCCTGTCTACGTCAGTCATTTACAAATTTTGAATTTAATTGATAACAGATGGCAGGATTTTCAGAATTCACTCTTTTCTAGAATGATTTTTAACATAATATCACCAAAAGTTATCTCCCTTTATTATGAATAATTCACATAGGTTTTATTATTTGGAATATGGTTAAAAAGAGAACCTATTTCAGAACCAATATATACTTAAAGCAAAGCCTGCATTTATAATCACAGGCCCTCTAAATATCTAGTATGTAAAAAGGGAACTAGTTCAATACTTCAGTGTTTTACATGAGACTTTACTATGTGTAATGATGGGAAAATTCCAATTTCAAATGCACTTTTCATGGAAAATCAGTGTGGATTTAGCAGAGAGCAAAGTCTCTATGAAGGAATTCATGATGCAACTTTAGAAATTCACCAGCAGTAAATCACTGGAACTGGATGAGTGCTTCATGATGAGGTGTGGAGGAAATATAGTGTGAAATAGCAGAGATATTGACAAGGATATACCTTAAAAGCAATAAGCACTTGATGATTGGAAAGTTTCCCATACTCAAAAAAGAGCCTAGAAATCTCAGTGAAATCTGAGCTTCAAATAAGAAATGCAGTAAATGATATAGCAAATAGATGGTTCTTTTCAAATAATATAATTGTAACACACATCATGAGTAATTGTTTTAAGTTTTAAAACTGAAATTTCTAGCCTTTTCCCAATTAAAGAACTCATATTACATTTTCCCACAAGAATGTCATGATTTAAAGCTTTTTAATCTCTTTACTAATATATTCAATTACTGTTAAGTTTGTTGGTTTGCATTATTCCAAGACATCACCAATGAGATATTTTAATCAGCACTAGAAAACCACTGTTTACACAGCAAAAAGCAAAATATAGATAATTAAAAACATTAAAAAGATACTACAGCATTTAAATATATTTCTTTCATATTTCTTGAAATCTTGTAGTAACTTCTGTGTACTCATTTCTATCAACATTTCAGTCCCTTAAGTAACTGAAGTTCTCTTATTGAAAACAATTTACTAAGACATATTTTTTTTAAGATTTTGTCATCTTTTGAACTATTTAATAATCTTTCCAATGAAGAAAAAAATGGAATCATAGCATCATTTTTTTCAAACTGTTTTTGAAAACTGATTAAAAAAATCTTTCTTTTTTCCCTAATGAACATTTGAAGTGGATTCCTGCCTGAATGTGCAGTTGAAGACACAAGCAGACACAGAACTGCCTCAACTGGCCTGATCAGTAGTCCTTTTATGAGACCCAGGTTGCTGAGCCACTTAGAACTCAAGACCTCTTCTGATTAACTTGTTGTAGAGGTACCACTCTACAGAGACCTGGATTTGATCCCTAGGTTGGGAAGATCCCTTAGAGAAGGAAATGGCTATCCACTCCAGTATTCTTGCCTGGAGAATTCCACGGTCAAAAGAGACTTACAGGCTACAGTCCATGGGGTCACAGAGTGAGACATGACTGAGTGTAGGCATGTATGCATCAGAGGTGCCACTACCACAAAGAATGTATTATACTACAAGCTTTCCATATTATCATATGATATCAATATGTGTATCAGAGCAACTCTAAGACAAAAAAAGAAGAAGTTATCATCCTCATTTTACTTTCAAAGAAACTGGGATTCAATGAAGTTATCTGAATTTATTGTTTTAAACCATATGATCAGTAAAAAGGTTAAAAAGAGAGAGAAAAAAAAAAAAAGACCTTCCGATTCCTCATTAATTTCCTGTCTATAGCACTGAGTTGACTCTGTGTGCTCTTCTGCTTCATTGGTGCAAATTTTCATGCCAGATGACTGGGTTAAAGATGTGGTCTAAGGCTATGAAACAATTGTGGTTTTTCCCTGTGAAGCTGTAATTGATGTGCTTGGTGGCTGCACTTCTGTCCTGACCTCATTACTACCATTTTCAACAAGGTACATTGATGAAATCTAATGAAATTAATTTTTTTTTCCTGTTGAGATAGATAGAAGGGAAAAAAGATCAAAAATGTGAGTAGATGTTTAAAAAAATTCTAGGATAAATTTAGTATATCAGAGCTGGAGCAGTATCAGATTCCCATATTGTGTCTGAATTTACCAGCTCCTAAAAGTGAAAAAGGCTTAGAAACTTCATAGATACCTCAATGCCCATGATCCACCCACTTTAGGGTGTGATTTGAAAAGCAAATGGTGTGTTGATGGCATTAAAAAAGGTATAAAAGACATTTTAATGACAGTGTAATCAAAGATTATACACCAGCTGTCACAACCAAGGCAACCATAGTAATTGGGGGTGACCAGAAGGCTTTCCAAAATAAGCTTCTTTTAAAGATTCATTTAAAACTGTCACCAAGGGACTGTTGACATTTTAATTTTTTTCTTTAGATTGGGAGTCATTTTATTTCATCTTTTCTTTGCAGAACAGTACAGCTCAATGTATGATCAATCTGCTTTATAGTGACTGATCGGATACAGAAGCAAAGAAAAGGAAAATATATGTGTATAATGAACATTTTTATTAAATGTAGGCTATTTTGAAGGCAAACCTTGAAATAATTACTATCTAAGTTTGTCTTAAATGGCAAATAGAGATAGTTTGTACATGCATAATATCTATACCATTAAATTGGCTAGTAACATTTCTTGATATTCTGGACCAACAATTTTATGAAAAAAAGCAATTACTCACATTAACATCATTGCTATGGTTACTTGATAATGATGTTCTTTTATTTCAAGAGTTTTGTATAATTAATGATATAACTATACCTCGTATACCAATGGATTATCATTATGCTTTCAGCATTTATGTTTTGATTCTTTCCTATTAACCTCACTGAAATTACACTACAATAATATTTCTTACATTAGTAAAGTACTTAGTATTTTATAAAATGTTTCCTACGTATTTTGCATTTGTTTCTTAGAACAGTCCAATAAAGGATAGGTAGACATTAACAGCCAGATTTTATATGTGGAAAGTGAGAATGAGAAAAGTTGATTACTCTTTCGGATTACCATTTTGAAACTTAACTTTGGACATCTTTGCCAATGCTGGAGACTGTCAGTTTGTTTGCTTTAAGCCAATTTAATAGGTAAACAATGGCATCTCATTGTGTTTTTGCATTTCTCTAATAACTAAGGAAGCTGAGTTTCTTTTTAGCTGCATATTTGCATCAGTGCATCTTTTTGGTGAAATGTTTGTTCAGATCTTTTGCTCAGCTTTTTTTTTTTTTTTTTTTTTGGTTGCTTTACTCTTTTTGAGTTCTTTATATAATCTGCATACAAATTCTCTCTAAGATAAATGATTTATAAATATTTTCTCCCAGCCTGAAGCTTATCTTTTGATTTTTATAGTATCTTTCAAACAGAAGTTTTTAATTTAATGAAAACCAAAGTGTCATTTTATGCATAATACTTTTAGTATTGCATCTGATAAGTCTTTCTCTAACCCAGGTTTACAAAGATTTTCTCCCATGCTTTTACTCTCTTTAAAATTTCATGTGTTATCCTGAGTCTGTGGTTCATTTGAGTTAATTTATGTATAATTATGTGAGATGTGGTTTGAGGGTTTTTTTCAGTTTACGGTATCCAATTATTTCAGCACCATTTTTTGAAAAATATTTTCCTTTTCTTTTGAATCACCTGGCACTTCTGTCAAAAATTAAACCAGCACATATTTACCAGATTTATGCCTAAATCAATTTGCCTGCCTGCCTGCCTTCCTCTCTGGTAAATCTAATATTTGAATCTGAACCCAACACTGTCTTATGATAAAGCCACTAAGAAATTGATAAAGGTCATAGTTACAGATTGATTTAATCTGAAAGACTGAAGCTGATTTTCAGAGAAAAGGAGGAATGAGATAAATAAGAGAAACAGAACAGAATGAGAGACAGAGTGCTAGTCTGGGAGGCACCGGGTTCTGTGCTGCTCAGCTACAGTTTGATTTGAAGGTCCATAACTGACATAGAAGAGAATACGACCAAAACACTGAGCCACTTACATTGCACTCTTTGATCTTACAGAAATGTCACATGTTGCTGGACTACTTCATCATACATTTCAGAAAGTAATGACATCTATGGAACTGGGAAGTAACAGTTTGAATATGCTTTCAGAACAGGAAGCTCTCATTTACTTTCAAGTTAGGGTTAGGAAATAATAACTGCTGATATTTCACCTTAAGACTATGAAGCTTTCTTAGCCATGGAGGGCTCAGTAGCATAGCAGGTAACAACCACCTCTGCTCTGGAACCATACCATACACAGAAGAGAGTTCTGAAGAGCAAATATTGAGAACCCAGTATAATTGCTAAGTAAGTATAGAAATTCCTCAACGTCATTTATAGGCGAGCATTCATAATTGTAGATACTGTAAGTACTTCATGATCATTTAACTGCATTATAAATCACAACTTCCCCTTGTTGCTGCTGCTGCTGCTGCTAAATCACTTCAGTCATGTCCGACTCTGTGCGAACCTATAGATGGCAGCCCACCAACTTCCCCTTAGGGAAAGTTTAATTCAAACACACTTGTTTAAAAGTTTAATTGAGCAATGATAAGTTTTAATAATAATTTTGAATCATTCCCAGGTTATATTACACCTCCCATGCAGACCTTAATTCAGAAAGACTGCAACCAGATCCTAGATTTTTTTGTATCTTAAATTGAGTGGGACCCAGAGTAGATAATTACTCAAGGAAGACAAGCCCCACAAAATTCCTTTGTTGAGTCCTTATTTACAATGTATGTCTTTTATAATAACATTATTATCATTATTAGATGCCATTTACACTATAACTTTGTAAAATTCCTTGAAGCACATTTTAGGTGCCCAATGGCTAAGATCAGGGAATTTTTTTTTTTTTTAAAGGAAAGAAAAGTATATTACAATTATTTAACTTCTTGGTGGTCACTGGAAGTGATATAACTGTGGTTAAGTCAGACACTGTCTTTCATCTCATGCAACACAATAGGAAGAACATAGAACACTGGATAAAAATTTTTCTTGTCAGTAAAAAAGTAAACCTATATCTAATAAAAACTGAGGATCTAAGTAGCAGTTTACAGGAAATACAGTAGGGAGAGGAGTATGCCAAATGACAACATAAGGATGAAATTGGTCATATCCAGAATATGGAAAATTATATGGTCCAAAAATCTATTTACTTTTCTACAAAAAGAAAAAGGATGAAAAAATAAAGGAATATAAACCTGTAAAAGGTTTAAACTGATGTATCAGACATACCAACCAATTCAATGTGTACTGATTTGAAGAAGAGAACCATAAAAATAAATGTTTGAGGCAACTGAGAAAATAGCAAACGTTTTATTAATGAATACTAGGAGATTATTGTTAATTTTGTAAGGCACAATTATGGTATCAAAGTTGAATTTCCCCAAATCCTCAATATTAGAAATGCACGTTGAAGTATTTACAGGTAAAATGATTTAAGTTTTCTTAACAGTACTCTAGGAACAAAAATGAAAAATAATAGGAAGACAGTAGATGAACCATGCATATACAAATGATGCTGCTCATTATAGTATTCTACCTTTGTGTATTTTTGAATAAAGTGAAAAGCTGGCTTAAAGCTCAACATTCAGAAAACTAAGAATATGGCATCTGGTTGCATCACTTCATGGCAAATAGATGGAGAAACAGTGGAAACAGTGACAGACTTTATTTTCTTGGGTTCCAAAATCACTGCAGATGGTGACTGAAGCCATGATATAAAAAGACGCTTACTCCCTGGAAGAAAAGTTATGACCAAACTAGACAGCATGTTAAAAAGCAGAGACATTACATTGCCAATAAAGGTCCATCTAGTAAAGGCTACGGTTTTTCCAGTAGTCATGTATGGATGTGAGAGTTGGACTGTGAAGAAAGCTGAGTGCTGAAGAATTGATGCTTTTGAACTGTGGTGTTGGAAAAGACTCTTGAGAGTCCCTTGGACTGCAAGGAAATCCAACCAGTCCATCCTAAAGGAGATCAGTCCTGAGTGTTCATTGGAAGGACTGATGCTGAAGCTGAAACTCCAATACTTTGGCCACCTGATGCAAAGAACTGACTCACTGGGAAAGACCCTGATGCTGGGAAAGATTGAAGGCAAGAGGAGAAGGGGACGACAGAGGATGAGATGGTTGGATGGCATTGCTTACTCAGTGGACATGAGTTTGTGTAAACTCGGGGAGTTGGTGATAGACAGGGAGGCCTGGCGTGCTACAGTTAATAGGGTCGCAAAGAGTCGGACACAACTGAGCGACTGAACTGATAATAAAAATTAAAAAAAAAAAAAGAGGTAATTCTTCAGAAGATCATATAATGACACAGGAAAAAGTTGGGACTAAGCATATAACAAAATAGATAGCAAGCAGCATATATGGTATAAATACACTGATGTAAAAGTTAACTTTATAAAATATTTTCCTTAACAATTAAATATGTGAATGTGAAACAATATCTATCAAAATCTTAAATGTTAACTCTTATCTGATAGATTTTCTTTGTATTTTTGTATATTTTAGAACATTTAACAGTTAATTTGTATAAATTCTATGATTAAGACAGAAGTTATTTGCAATTATTAGTCAATCATTCATTTTTACATCTCTTAATCTTTGAGTCGGAGAAGGCAATGGCACCCCACTCCAGTACTCTTGCCTGGAAAATCCCATGGATGGAGGAGCCTGGTAGGCTGCAGTCCATGGGGTTGCTAAGAGTCGGACACGACTGAGGGACTTCACTTTCACTTTTCACTTTCATGCACTGGAGAAGGAAGTGGCAACCCACTCCAGTGTTCTTGCCTGGAGAATCCCAGGGGTGGGGGGAGCCTGGTGGGCTGCCGTCTCTGGGGTATCACAGAGTTGGACACAACTGAAGCAACTTAGCAGCAGCAGCAGCAGTCTTTGAGTCGGAGAAGGCAATGGCACCCCACTCCAGTACTCTTGCCTGGAAAATCCCAAGGACGGAGGAGCCTGGTAGGCTGCAGTCCATGGGGTTGCTAAGAGTCGGACATGACTGAGGGACTTCACTTTGATTTTTCACTTTCATACATTGGAGAAGGAAATGGTAACCCACTCCAGTATTCTTGCCTAGAGAATCCCAGGGATGGGGGAGCCTGGTGGGCTGCCATCTATGGGGTCGCACCGGGTTGGACACAACTGAAGCGACTTAGCGGCAGCAGTCTCTGGGTAAGCATGTGGTTCTTTGACTCATGGTCTTCAAAATGGTTTCACTGCTATTTTCAGACACCTAGGATAACATTCACAGCTTTAAGTGTTCATACCAACATAATTTGTTCCAATTTCTATTATAACATTCTTATTCCTCACAGTGTGGTATGTGTTCATTTCTGGCCCCATTAATTAAACTGAGGACATTAAAACATTTGGATGTTTATGAATCCTGGAATTTGAATATGACATTTTGTATTTATATTGCTGCTGTTTTATGTTAGGATTGGGGATATATCACTCTCCTAAACTTGAAGATCCCTAAACTGGGTGTATAAGAATGATGGACAAGAACACATCTTTGCTACATTTTTTAGTTCTTCTATATCAGAATGCCAAATAAAATTTTTTCAGCTGTCTCAGTTTTGATTGAGGGCCATTGAGCTTAAAATAAAGGGTGTAAAGAGATCAGACCATTCTAAAAGTTGCTGGGTCCTTTGTGAGAATTTACTAAGAGGGTACTGGGAAATTATACCTCATCCTTCAGCTTACCTAAAGTCATATGATGGGGTAACTGGTAGAGGAAAGTCAGGAAAGAGGATTACTTTGCAAGAAGCTGCCGGAATGTTGTTCATTCCTGTTCCTCCTTTCTCCTTACCATGTACAGAGTGGAGGTGCTTTTGAAAAGGAGAGATCAGCCCCCTCCTCTGGATGAATATTGGCTGAGATACAGAAAACTTTGAGCCCCAGTGCTAATAAACTAAAGAGCAGAATATGAGAAGAATGGGACCTGTGTCTCCTGCAGTTTGTTGGGGCTGGATTGGTGCTTGACCTTCAACAAGAAACACCTCCAGAAAATAACATGGTTGAGTTCCGTAAAGTCAGACCAGCCCAAGAGCAATGCAAGAGCCGCTGGTTGAAATACCCCTGACAGTAAGCAATGGTAGATGTTTCCTGCAAATGGGATTGGACACAGGGAAGAAAACTGTTATTGATTCATCTTTGGCTAGTGTAGTGGGTTGAACAGTCCCCTCTCTTCTAAATGTAAAATGTGATCTTATTTGGAAATAAAGTCCTTACTGAGGTAATTATTTAAAAGGAGGTCATACTGAAATAGTAGTTGTTCTTTAGTTGCTAAATAGCATCCTACTGTTTGTGACCCCATGGTCTATGGCCCATCGGGTTCCTCTGTCCATGGGATTTCCCAGGCAAGAATACTGGAGTGGTTCATCACATCCTTCTCCAGGGATCTTCCTGACCCAGGGATGGAACCCATGTCTCCTGCTTGGCAGGTGGATTCTTTACCACTGAACCACTAGGGGAGCCCCAGACCGAAAAAGGGTGGGCTGTAAATCCAATGCCTAGTGTTCTTCTAAGAATAGGAGAGGACACGCAGAGACTCATACAGCAAAGAAGTTCACTTGAAGGTTAAAGCAGAGATTAGAATTCTGTTTCCACACTGAAGAAAACCCAGAGATACCAGAACCTGGAAGAGACACGGGACACCAAGGATGTCCAGAGACCATCAAAAGCTAAAAGAGGCTTGGGATGGTTTCTTCCTCAGAAACTCCAGAAGGAATCAACCTACCGACATCCTGATTTCATACTCTGGCCTCCTGAACCATCGAAGAATGACTTTTGTTATTTTAAGATACCCAGATAACGGGAATTTGTTATAGCAGCCCTGGTTCAGCTAGAGTAAATAAAATATATCATCCAGACCAGAACTATTTTGAGTCAAGGCTTTACAACAGTATAAGCATCCCTCAAGCCTGGCCCCTGATTATCTCTCTGACCTCATCTTCCAACTGCTCTCCTTTTATTAACTTCATTACTCAGCTATACTGCTCTCCTTATGCTCCATGAATGTACAAAAAGCTCCCCACTCTCTGTCCTTTGCGCTCAGTACTTCCCAGTCAGAGAGGCTTATTGTCCAGATAATTGGACGGCTCCCTCCATCACTTCTGGAAGGCTTTTGACAAGTATATCTTACCAAGGAGCCTTTTCTGAATATCCTCTGTTAAACAACAAAACCACTAAATGCCCTTCTTTGCTGCATTTTCTTTTCCTCCACCATCTTCCATACATTGTTTTCAAAACCATTCATCATATCATCTTTATTGTTTATTTCTATCACCATCCATTATTACCAATAGAATGTAAGTTTCATATGTTCTTTCATATGCTAGGGGCTCAATAAATATAGTATGAATGAATTATTGTCAAGCAACACCTCTGATAAAAATTCTTTTAAAATAAAAATGCAAAAGATATGCCAATGAATTCAATAATCTAGATGAACTTTATTAATTTATGAAAAGTTAAATTTAAAAAATTGGACTAAGAAGAAAAATAGTTCAAATGAAAACACTATTAAATAGACAGAGTAGTAAACTCTCCACTCCAACATTTTAAGAACTAGATTCCTTATATTATACATGACACTCAAAAAATAAAAAAATAGAGGAAATGCAGCTCAATTGATTTGGTATATAATATATAAAATTACAAATGCATATAGGTTTACTTAGTTGCAAATTATAGGAGGAAAATATAAGATATCCTTAGAGAAAACTATACTGTCATTTACTCCCTCAATAATTAAAGATAAAGCTAACAAAAAAAACCAGAAAAAAGAAGTGTAGATTGGCACCATACAATTCATAGCTTATTCTGGTGGCTACATAAAATCATTGTACCCAAGAATTACAGAATACATCTTCTCTACTAGAATACTTGGAACATTATAAACTGACCATGCATTAGATAAATAAGTCATAGCAATTTAAAGGAAAAGGTAAAATTCACCTTCTTAGACACAAAAAATTAGAAATCATTCACAAGAAAATCTAACTTACAGTGAGGTAATAAAGTTGTGTATTTAAAGCACACTTTTTAAAAGCACTCTGGAGAAGCAGACTTGCAGGCCTGGTACATAAAGTTTTGGGTTCTGTGGTGACTCGAAGGAGAAGGGTAATCTGGGACAAGATCAGATCAGACTCTACCTGACTAGAGACGCTGCCATGGGCCATTGATCCAACTAAATATTGACTTTGTAGTCACTTTACTATTCCTGACCTGGTTTCCATCCCCTCCTTCAATTTTCCTCTTCCCCTCCTGAGCTGGCCAGATACTCCCAAAATGTTATTTCTTCCTCTGTATTGCAGGCAAAACAGACACCAGGATTTGCAACCAAGTGGTCTTTTGGGAAAGGAATCACAGAGAGATTAGCACATAGTCTTAAGACATCTGAACGCACAACTAGAGGGTTCACTTTTACCACTGTAACTCATAGAAAATCCCCTGAAAGCAGTGCGAATGCAGAGTGTAATCATGGTATATTTTGTGATGTCCAAGTGTAAAAACCAGTCAATCTACTTATCACCGTTGCAATTCTCAAACTTGGGGTAATTCTCAAGCTTCCATAATGCTCTCCTCTCTTCAATTTTTTTTTTTTTCATGTCTCTGTAAAGCGTAGAAAAAAACCCTAATTTTCTAAAGCTTTTTCCTTATAAAGCAAACATCATGGATGACCATCAGGAGTATTTACCATACATCTTATACTGGTTAGAACTCTGCCACTGCTGCTGCTGCTGCTAAGTCGTGTCAGTCCTGTCCAACTCTGTGCGACCCCATAGACGGCAGCTCACCAGGCTCCCCCGTCCCTGGGATTCTCCAGGCAAGAGCACCGGAGTGGGTTGCCATTTCCTTCTCCAATGCATGAAAGTGAAAAGCGAAAGTGAAGTCGCTCAGTCGTTTCCTCCATCCATGGGATTTTCCAGGCAAGAGTACTGGAGTGGGGTGCCATTGCCTTCTCTGAACTCTAAGACACCTAATAATTTTGAAAATACTTCAGTAACTATCTAGAACTATCTTAGGAATCTCATTATTTTTCTGATATCTGTAATAAACTTCAAGGTCCTCTTGCAATTACTATTGTTAAAATCTACATGAAATGAACAAGAGTTCAGTACAGTTCAGTTGCTCAGTTGTGTCTGACTCTTTGCAAACCCATGGCCTGCAGCATGCCAGGCCTCCTTGTCCATCATGAACTCCCAGAGTTTACTCAAACTCATGTCCATTGAGTCGGTAATGCCATCCAAGCATCTGATCCTCTGTCATCCCCTTTTCCTCCTGCCTTCAATCTTTCCCAGCATCAGGGTCTTTTCAAATAAGTCAGTTCTTCACATCAGGTGGCCAGAGTATTGGAGTTTCAGCTTCAGCATCAGTCCTTTCAATGAATATTCAGGACTGATTTCCTTTAGGATGTACATGTTGGATCTCCTTGCAGTTGAAGGGACTCCAAAGAGTCTTCTCCAACACCACAGTTCAAAAGCATCAGTGGCGCTCAGCTTTTGAACTGTGGTGTTGGAGAAGACTTTTGAGAGTCCTTTGGACTGCAAAGAGATCCAACCAGTCCATTCTGAAGGAGATCAGCCCTGCGATTTCTTTGGAAGGAATGATGCTAAAGCTGAAAGTCCAGTACTTTGGCCACCTCATGTGAAAAGTTGACTCACTGGAAAAGACTCTGATGCTGGGAAGGATTGGGGGCAGGAGGAGAAGGGGATGCCAGAGGATGAGATGGCTGGATGGCATCACTGACTCGATGGACGTGAGTCTGAGTGAACTCTGGGTTGGTGATGGACAGGGAGGTGGACAGGGAGGCCTGGCATGCTGCGATTCATGGGGTCATAGTCAAACACGACTGAGTGACTGAACTGAACTGACAGCTTTCTTCACAGTCCAGCTCTCACATCCATACATGACCACAGGAAAAACCATAGCCCTGACTAGATGGACCTTTGTTGGCAAAGTAATGTCTCTGCTTTTTAATATGCTATCTAGTTTGGTCAAAACTTTTCTTCCAAGGAGTAAGTGTCTTTTAATTTCATGGCAGCAGTCACCATTTGCAGTGATTTTGGAGCCCCAAAAATAAAGTCTGACACTGTTTCCACTGTTTCCCCATATATTTGCCATGAAGTGACGGGACAGGATGTCATGATCTTTGTTTTCTGAATGTTGACTTTTAAGCCAACTTTTTCATTCTCCTCTTTCACTTTCCTCAAGAGGCTCTTTAGTTCTTCTTTGCTTTCTGCCATAAGGGTGGTGTCATCTGCATATCTGAGCTTATGGATATTTCTCCCAGCAATCTTGATTCTAGCTTGTGCTTCATCCAGCCTAGCATTTCTCATGATGTACTCTGCATATAAGCTAAATAATAGGGTTACAATATACAGCCTTGACGTATTCCTTTTCCTATCTGGAACTACTCTGGTGTTCAATGTCCAGTTCTAACAGTTGCTTCCTGACTTGCATACAGATTTCTCAAAAGGCACGTCAGGTGCTCTGGTATTCCTATCTCTTTATGAATTTTTCACAGTTTGTTGTGGTCCACACAGTCAAAGGCTTTGGCGTATTTGATAAAGCAGAAGTAGTATTTTTCTGGAACTCTCTTGCTTTTTCGATGATCCAGCGGATGTTGGCAATTTGATCTCTGGTTCCTCTGCCTTTTCTAAATCCAGCTTGAACATTGGAAGTACAGGGTTCACAGACTGTTGAAGCCTAGCTTGGAGAATTTTGAGCATTACTTTACTAGCTTGTTAGATGAGTGCAATTGTGTGGTAATTTGGGCATTCTTTGGCATTGTCTTTCTTTGGGATTGGAATGAAATACAGAAAAGTTTCATAGGTCATTATATATTCTATTGGAGTATTCTTAAATTGTCCTGTCAAATCCCAGGATAGTAGAATGAACCTCAAATTTTAAAAATTTTTACTATGCTCAGTTAAACCACTGTATAAACCCACAACATGAAAATGTGTTGCACAGCTAGAGGATATTCTGATGAAACTGAATACTCAAGGACAATAGTTGCATATAACTTATTCTTACAAAGATAATATTGCACCAATAGCATCCCTGGTATTTGTAAAATACCAAACTGTCAAAATTAAAAGGACATTTTTCTTCCAAGTTCTTGTAAATGCAAACTTCATATTGCTTAATTGTAAAGCTGTTACTTAAGCAATTGAAAGTTGTCATGAAATAATCTCTAAATAATTCTTTAAATAAAAACAGATAAAATATATAAACTTTGGTCAGAGTGTCCAGCCCAACCAAGTATTATAAACTTGTAAAATACTTCCAACATTCTAAATTCATCCTCTTTCTATACATTTATGTATATATTATGCTTTCAGAACAATCTTATAAAACAAATAACAGGATGAAATTTCTGACTAAACATTATTTGTAATGATATCTATTTAATATATATATAAATATATATTTTATATATATATATATACTGATATATATAAATTTACTGAAAAAACACAACTCATATAGACATTTAATTAATGGTTATATATCTTTCCAAAAGAACTAATTAATTACTCCTACCAAAGTTTTAAGAATCAGATCAGATCAGATCAGTCGCTCAGTCGTGTCTGACTCTTTGCGACCCCATGAATCGCAGCACGCCAGGTCTCCCTGTCCATCACCAACTCCCAGAGTTCACTGAGACTCACGTCCATCAAGTCAGTGATGCCATCCAGCCATCTCATCCTCTGTTGTCCCCTTCTTCTCTTGCCCCCAATCCTTCCCAGCATCAGAGTCTTTTCCAATGAGTCAACTCTTCACATGAGGTGGCCAAAGTTTTAAGAATACATTTTAGCTTTTGGAAATTTTTCTAGGAAATGGAAAAGTCCAATCTAATTCCTTTTACAAGGTAAATAAGCTCATTTAAATTATCTATGCTACACAAGAAAAATATTAATAAGGGAAATTAGAAACCCATCTTACAGAGTAGCACTTTGCAAAAGCCCTCAGTATGTTCAAAAATACATCCAATATTACATTATTATATACAATTAAATTTACATATGTTAAGAATTTCTATAGCTAGTCACATAAGCAAGTAAATAGGTCAAGGCAACTATGGAATGACTACTTTGTAATTGCTCACCGTATGTGGCAGAAGAATTGGTTTGTTTTGGCTTGCTACAGTGTTTTCTCTTTTATTAAAACTTGCTGAGCACCTGCCCTACATTCTTAGACTGTGACACAAACCCATTGTGTTCTTAGCATCGTGAGCCCCGTCACATCAGTGTGTGGGGCTTGGGAGCAAGGGGGACCAGCACAGACACGCTGATGCTCATACTGCCTGCTCTGCCTTCAGAAAGCTCTTTGCCACTGACTCAAAGGTATCTTGTCTTCTGCCATCATCTCTCAATCAGCAACAGGCAAACAGGGTAAAACTTTGAGATTCTTCAAAATTTTGACAATTATATAAATTCAAATTGTATAATAAGCATATATAAATGTTATGGGCACATATACACACAATCATTTCAATACTTAGTAAAAACATTTGTAATATTCAAGAACTGTGCATGATTTAATATTTTAGTAAGAAACTTCCTAAATATAATTTTCTTATCTACAACATCCATATAATGTGCACCATTTGTAATTATGCACCATTTAAAGCATTCTGATTAAAATCAGAAACAAGTCAAACATGCCTGCTATCAGTATTTCTAGTTAACATTACAGAAAATAAGAAAGTAATAATAATGGAATGTGTAAAGACTGAGAAGAAGCAACTGGTCTTATTTAAGGTGATAAGATTGTTGAAATATATATCTAAGACAATTACCAGGGGAAAAACAGGTGCACAATTATTTACATATTAGCTATGAGGTCAATATATAGAAATCATATCTAATTGAGTATCCAAGTAAAAATAGAGAAAGTATTTAAAAATGAAAGATAATGTCTTCAACATTAGCAACAATAGAGGTTACATCATAAATAACTCAGTATATATAGATCATTACAGGGAAAACGAGAAGTATTTAAAGTCACAAAACTTTTAAATGAATGAAAACTTACATCATCATCTTAGATAAAAAGGAGTGATGATAAAAAATGATCAATTTTTCTGTAATATTAAAATTAACTGAATATTTACCAAAATTCATATTTTCAATGGATTTTTGTCATATGATTGTAGGAAAATATAAAAAAATATGCTCAAGCAACCTTGAAGAAGTGTGAAAATTTGGAGGCTTTCCTAAAAAATATTAACACTGATTATAGAAATATAATGATTTCAGCACAGGGTTTGAAAGCCTTTTCATCAATAGACAAAAGAACAGAACATGATGAACCCCTATATAAGATGATGATGTTATGGATAGGATACTTTCAATCAAAAGGTCAAGAATGGATCACCCAATAATTTTTTTCTAGCACACTCGGATACAGACACAAAAAGGAAGTAAATCCTTAACTCATGCTACATACAAAAATAGATTCTAAATTTTATAAATTATTTCAGTTCTAGGATTTTTAGGCCAAAATATGACAAATAAATATGTAAATTATTTAGAAGAAAAAAAAACAAGACTACATGATATAAGGATTTCTTGGAGCCCACAAGATCATTAAAAAATGAAAGTAGGAACTTCCAGTATTCAGTTTCATGTAAGGTGCTTAGAAATTGCCTCTGAGTCCTAACAACTAGTAGAAAGCTGAAAAAACTTAAAAATCCAAAAACTCTTTTTGGATTTCTAAGAAAAGGGAAGACACAGGGCAATTTGCTGCCCCAAGATTGGAGTGTCAGGCAAATACAGGGAAGTCCTGGCTTACCTGAGCAGAGACCTGCTAGCAGAAACCACGGCAGGAACCAGTGTCAAGGGAGGAAATCCAGAACTGTTAATTGAAGAATCACTGGAGACCCAGTGTGGACAACTCTGAGAGTTAAAAAAATCTTGGGAGATCTACTCATACGGGCCCCCTACAATATTGTGAGATTTACTTCCAGAATCTCCATAAACTTTCCACAGTAAAAACTGGAGAAAAATCCTCTCTGGCTTCTGGCAGTGGGAATGGGAATGAAACTATTTTGAAATAAACCAGAGCACTCTGTTCTTCTTAATAAGGTCTGCCCTCAGGAGAAACTAGTTAACCAAAGCCTGATTGACCTGGTGAAGGAAAATTAGCCAACTCCAGCCCACTCTAACCATCCTGTCCTAATTAAAGGGAGAGAAAAAAAAAAACTGAGAAACACTTATAAAGTTCACAGTCCAGAGACACTAAAACACTAAGATCTAATCATATGACTGTAGATTGCTTACCCTCTCCACACATCACCAGTATATTTCTTTTCCTTAATTGATCTAACAGATAACAGCTTGTTCAAAATAAAGCAACAATGTATTCAATGATACACTCAATGTATTTAACCATACCTGGGTATGGTTAAATAAAACCAAAGTGAGTGATGGCACATGCTGCAAGGCACAGGGGGAAGCAATTAGCATTATTTTTTAATTATAAAGTACTCATACTATCTGTCCAATATTATGGTGTTATTGGAAAGTTTACTGAAATTAGTTGTAAATGTATATTGCAAACTCTAGGGTGACCAAGGGAAGTAAAAGAAAAGTATAACTGATACGGTTAAGGAAGAGAAATGAAATATAATGAAATATAAAAAAAAATAAATGATATATAAAATGTTCATGTGGGACTTTCCTGGTGGTCCAGTGCCTAAAACTTCAAGTCCCCAATGCAGGGGGCCTGGGTTCAATTTCTGGTCTGAGAACTAGAGCACACATGCCCTAATGAAGATCAAAGATCCCACATGCTACAACCAAGACCAGACACAGTCAAATACACAAACATTTTTACATGGTCAAGTAACATCACCAGAAGCAAAAAATGAGTGAATGACAAAAATAGAAGTAAAGAACAAAGCCAATGACAGCAACAAGTATATTAGATATTAATACATTATATCAATAATAATTTTGAACACTTATGGTCTAAATGCCTCAACTGTAGAGTGCATCAAAATATATGACCCAATTGTATGTTGTCTACAAGAAATCCATCTTAAATATAAAAACTCATAGATAAAAATCGAAGGTACAGAGGAAAATACACCATTTTAACACTAATCAAAAGAAAGCTAGAGTAGCTATATTAATTTTAGAAAGATCAGACTTAAAAGTAGGAAAGTCATCAGAGATGATAAAGTGCATTACATAATGATAAAGAAGTTAATTCTCTAAGAAGACATACAGTTCTTAATGTGTATATTAACACCAGAGCATCAAACCATGTGAGGCAAAAACAGAACTACAGAGAGAAACAGATGAACATACTCTCATAGTTGGAGACTTCAGCACCCTCCTATCAGAAATGGAGCAATCCAGCAGGCAGAAAATCAATAAAGACATAGTTGAACTCTATACCACCATTAATCAATGGATATAAATTGCATCTAGAGACTATTATCCAACAGTCTCAAAAAACATGTTATTCTCAAGCTCATGCGTGGTACTCACCAAAGCAGACCACATTCTAAAACCTAAAACTCACCTTAATACATTTCAAAGAACAGAGATTATACTTTGTCTGCTCTCACACACAGTGGAATTAAGTTAAATAAAAAACAGAAAGATAACTGCAAAATCTCAGAGAACATTGAGATTAGAAAAAACACTTCTAAATAACACTAGTCAAAGAAGAAATTGCAAGAAAAATTATTTGAACTAAATGAAATTGAAAACAAACATAACATCAAAATTTGTGAGATATAGCAAAAGCAGTAGCTAAACGGAAATTTATGGCATTGAATGTATATATAGTAATTGAATGTATATACAGTATATATAGTATATATATTGAATGTATATATATATATGTATATATACATAGGTCTATACACATGTGTGTATATATATATATATATATATATAAGCCTAGATTCCTTCTAGGCCCTGTCAGCTAGGAAATATATATGAATGTATACTCATCTGTATATATTATATACCTATATATGTATGTGGATATATATATACATATACATGCACACATGCATACATACATATATGTACATATATGTATATATTTATATACATATATATGCATATATATATTTCTGTACATAGTCATCAACCTCTGCTAAAGTAATTTCTACACAAGTGTTACTTTTGACTAGGAAACATAAACTTGGACAGATTTCCTAAAACCACAACTCGAGTTATAAGGCCTTTTTAAATTTAAAGACAAGTACACAGATAGATCACTTCAGCCTCTCCAAACTGATCAATATCAAAAATACTTTTACCTAATATATTTGATAACACTGGGCATCTTCTAAGCAATTTATACAAAAGTCAAATGACTGACTTTTTTACTGAACCTGAAGACATACCATGAATGAGACAATAATTCTTCCCTGATCAATATAATTACAAAGATGGGAACTACTGGCATTCCTCTACTCATAAATATAACAACTTGTTTAGGAAAAAGAAGAAAAAAAAATACACTATTTTGGCTTATGTTGGAGAAAGAAACTCTTAACTTATAGTTTTAGCTTATCAATATTTTTAGCTAACATAATAATTATACAAATTTTATATAAAAATAATAAGCATTGTACTTCACATTAATAAATATTTTGGTGGATGAAGTGATGAAGTCTATCTGTAACTGACTCATTATTTAATTTTGAATCAGTTTCTAAAATGTGTTGAACATCTACCTAATGAAAAACAAGGATAATACTCCTGATTTCATTGGCTTAGAAAATGAATGTGTACAAAGATTTTTTAATGTCTAAATTCAGGCACTAAGTAAATACAAAATGTCACTGTTAAACGATATACAGAGAATATTTAGAAAGTTCAAAGACAGATTTAACTTTATTAAAAAAAAATTAGTATACTATGTCACCAATTATTACTTAGTCCCACCTCTCTACCAAGTGTATTTTTGAAAGATTGGAAGCTGTAGCTAGTTATTAACTTGACTACTGCTCACCACAGTCTTTGACACCTCCAATTTATAATCTTACATGCTGAAATAATAGGCATTACCTGCAAGCACATACCATGAAGAACTAATGAAAATACAGCATCTTTGAACTGGTGAGTCCATGCTTAAGCAGATCTCATGTTTTCTTAACAACAGAACAAGCAAAATCAAACTATACAGCATATACATTATTCCATATCAATTTGTATACTCAGTTATTCGGGGGCTAGAAAATAAAATTTACTTGGTAGTAGCAATGCCCTTGTATTCTAAACCAAGTCAATGGTAGATATGTAGTAACTTAACAAATGTATACATGTATGAAAAGGAATCTTAAATACTGGTAGAAAATTGTACAGAAGTGATTATGAAGCATATCTATTCGCTCTCTGTTTAAATGGTTACTGTGTGGTAGCTATGAAAGATAAGATCATTAAAACAGTAATTAGAAGCCATTCAGTATACGCATATCATCTGTTTAAGTCAGGAAGAGTATCCCATGCTGTGTAGAGCAGGGCATAGGTATAATTTGTTTAGCCTTTCCCTCAAACAGCCCGCCGGCACCTACCACACACAGGTTTTAGTTTAGATGCGCTAATTGTCTGATCCCTTACATTGAAATTCATGGTCTTGTTTGAAGAGATGATGGTAAATCATTATTTAAAGGCTATCAAAGTGATGGTAATTGTGTAAAATAATCATTAGAGCCCATGTTTTGACAAGCATATCCTTTTCATCATTATTAACGTCTATTTACTTCCTTGGGTTTATTTTTCTTTGTTAGTAGATATGTTAATTTTATTCAAGGTGGAAACTAAATCCTCAGTCCAAGGTTTTTCCAAAATTCAAATTCAGTACTATTGAAGTGCCTTTTGTAGCTTCACTGTGATAAATTTGCAGAATGTGAACAGAATATTAAAGTAGGCCTTTTAAAGTCTGTGGCTCTTAATTTTAAATTGGGATCAGTTGTCCTAGTTTTTAAAAATTGATGGTATGATTTTATTCTACACAGGCAATGGTTTAAGAGGCAAAATAATTTCTAATATAATATATTAGAAGCAGTATCAATAAGATATATAAGAAAAGTAACCAAGTTATCAAAATCAAGAACACACAAGAAATTGTGTGTGTAGACTGCAAAAGAAGTAACTATTGTAGTTTTTGTTATCAGGGTACTGTATTTATTAAGACCTTAATTTTTATTTTAAAAAATTAACAAAAAACTCCAGGAAAGTCCTACAAATTCTGTGCTTGCTCAGCTTCAATATCAAAGAAATAACCTCAAGTCAGTAACATAGATATCAGTGGTTTACTGGATAGGGGACTATTAAGACTGAAGCAAGATCCTAGAGTAACACTGAACCTTGTAGGGCTACTTTCAACAAAACTTACTGATAGTTTTCACTCCCAGGGGGAATGGGAGATTTCCAATTATAGGGAGATTTGATATCAGATAGGCTTATTGGTCTACCTGGTGTAGACCAATTGGTATACCTAGGTAGGCTTATATTGTCACCCTGTTTATTTAACTTACATGCAGAGTACATCATGAGAAACGCTGGGCTGGAAGAACCACAAGCTGGAATCAAGATTGTCGGAGAAATATCAATAACCTCAGATATGCAGATGACACCACCCTTATGGCAGAAAGTGAAGAGGAACTAAAAAGCCTCTTGATGAAAGTGAAAGTGGAGAGTGAAAAAGTTGGCTTAAAGCTGAAAGGTTGTTGTTGAATCACACGAATACACCGGGATTCTTGGCCCCCGGAGGAGAACATTTCAATCCGGGGCCAGAGACAAGGCTTGATCGCTCGGAGCTTTTGTGTAATACAGTTTTATTAAAGTATAAAGGAGATAGAGAAAGCTTCTGACATAGGCATCAGAAGGGAGTAGAAAGAGTACCCGCCTGCTAGTGTTAACAATGAGGTTATATAATCCAAAGAATGTCTGGAGGTTGTAAAGACCTCATCAGACCTACTCCCATAATTTACATTTTAAGATAACACTGTCCTCAGGCAAGATACATCCTTGTAAAGACCAGGTCTACTCCCATAATTAACATTTTAAGATAACAGAAGGTTGAATCCAAAGACTGTCCTTAGGCAGGATACATTATTGTTATATAATCCTAAGGAATGTGGAGAAAGAAAAAAAGTTTGTCCTTCCTCCTTGAGAATTCCAGACACCTCTCTCCTTGGGGACCCCTAGACTCCTTATCAACCTGCCTAGGAAATGACTCTCTCAAAGCTCAACATTCAGAAAACAAAGATCATGGCATCTGGTCCCATCACTTCATGGGAAATAGATGGGGAAACAGTGGAAACAGTGTCAGACTTTATTTTGGGGGGCTCCAAAATCACTGCAGATGGTGACTGCAGCCATGAAAGTAAAAGACGCTTACTCCTTGGAAGGAAAGTTATGACCAACCTAGATAGCATATTTAAAAGCAGAGATATTACTTTGCCAACAAAGGTCCGTCTAGTCAAGGCTATGGTTTTTCCAGTAGTCATGTATGGATGTGAGAGTTGGACTGTGAAGAAAGCTGAGTGCCTAAGAATTGATGCTTTTGAACTGTGGTGTTGGAGAAGACTCTTGAGAGTCCCTTGGACTGCAAGGAGATCCAACCAGTCCATCCTAAAGGAGATCAGCCCTGGGTGTTTATTGAAAAGACTGATGCTGAGGCTGAAACTCCAGTACTTTGGCCACCTCATGCAAAGAGTTGACTCATTGGAAAAGACCCTAATGCTGGGAGGGATTGGGGGCAGAAGGAGAAGGGGACGACAGAGGATAAGATGGCTGGATGGCATTACCGACTCGATAGACATGAATTTGAGTGAACTCTGGAAGTTGGTGATGGACAGCGAGGCCTAGCTGCTGCGATTCATGGGGTCGCAAAGAGGCGGAAAGGACTGAGAGACTGAACTGAACTGAACTGAGGCTTATTGGTTACAAGGGAAACCAGCAGAGGAGCATGACTCTCACCACCCTCTTTGATAAACTATCATTAGCTGAGGCCTGGGGCAAGTAGATAGGAAAGCCAGTCAAGTGAGTAGGCTGTAGGTGAAGCAGGCTCTGGTCTGGCAGGGGATGTCATCATAGAGAGAGAGAAAACAGTCCTCTTGAATGGCTGTTGTGTTGTTCAGTAGCTAAGTCATGCCTAACTCTTTGTGATCCCATGGACTGCAGCACACCAGTCTCCTCTATCCTCCACTGTCACTCAGAGTTTGCTTGGATTCATGTCCATTGAGTCAGTGATGCTATCTATCTTATCCTCTGCAACCCTCTTCTCTTGTGACCTGACCATACACCTATTGTGTCAGACAGGTTTGCAAATAAACCAGCAGTAAAGCCTACACATTAACCAACACTGTATATACTTAAAAATGATATAGAAATGGGAAAACACATTATTAACAGAATTCTTAAGCAAGCATATGGGAGAGAAAAAATAATAATCTAAAGTCTAGTGTGATCAATTTCACATTCCTATCTAATATTCAATATTCATTAGAGTAGAAGCGTGGAGGTTCAGGGAAAAGGAAAATGAAGAAGGGACTTGGAGGGACCTTTCTAAGGAACTTCAGGATAAAAATTTCCACGTGACTTAAAGTGAACTAAGTTAAGATGCATCATTTCATCCTCCAAAACACTGGACCAAGTCATGCAGTTTGTATTTCCATAAATGTGCCCATTCACATGTTGGAACTGATGTAAATAGTATATACAGAGAAATCCACTTACTGTGTGTCCTAAGGAGAGTTCAGACCAAATTTCTTTCAGGCTAAGGAGTTGATTTTAATTCTTTGATACTATTTACCTCTGAATAAATTATGTTATTGGTAAAAATTCAAGCAATCTGTAATCAGAGGCAAAGGTACTGCATCACTTGTTTATAAGCATAGAGGTAATATCTATAAAAGAATCAGTTTCTTTATTAGCAGAGTAGGGACAGTCAGAGTAATTTTCTCATCATTTGGTGAGGCCCAAATGAAAACTTAGTGTGTAAAAGTGTTTGTCAAACTTTGTTATCAATATTAATCTTTTCATTGACATATTTAATAACACAAATTTGAAACCTTGGGGTTAGGCTATACCAAAAGTGATCTCCATTTTAAAGAGGCCAAGAAAAAGTTACCAGGCTTTCCAGAGATGAATTTCACTTCAGTATAATGGTGGGAAAGTGTGTTAGTCACTCAGTCATGTCCAACTCTTTGTGACCCTAGGGACTGTAGCCTGCCAGGCTCCTCTGTCCATGGAATTCTCCAAGCAAGAACACTGATGTGGGTAGCCATTCCCTTCTTCAGTGGATCTTCCTGACTCAGGGATTGAACCTAGGTCTCCTGCATTGCAGACAGATTCTTTAACATCTGAGTCACCAGATCTATCCTAAAAAACAGCTTGGCTTCTCTGTCTGTGGGATTTCCCAGGCAAGAATCCTGGAGTGGGTTGCCAATTCTGGTGGGGGATAGCATTAAATCAGTATGTGTTATCATTAAAGAGGAAAGGGTTAGGGCTGTTTTTTTTTCCTAGTTCTCAAAATATTCCTAAAGATAAGTACTTTTTCACCAAAAATATAAAGCTCCCAAATGTGCAACAAAAGTGAGGGCTGTCAATATAGTAGCAATTCTGACATCTGGTTTTAGTTTCTACAATTTCTACATTATATACCACATCCCTCACCCCCTGCCAAAGCAGGAGTCCATAGTCAGCTAGTGGCATATTTCCCATGCATAGTCTCTCTCTGTTAATAATTCCCTGTCTCCAGCTAAATCAAAATACTTATATGCTGCTCATATGTAAAGGAATACTTTTTATAAATACCAATCATGTACTGAAAACATTTAAACCTAACAATATCTTATTTTGATCAAATTTGTTCAGATCTTATGTTTCTCATTACCAGAAAAATCAGTTATTTTTCCTCCCAATGAAGTTTCGAATTTGTCTTTTACTCTTAACCAAAAATCAATAATAATAATAAAAAAGATGTCTCTATAATCTGCCAGAAGAGTCTTCTGCTAGCAAGTAATAACTTAATTTCTGTATAGCTCAGGGTGGTTGCAAAGGGAGTGTGAGAAGTTCATTATTATCCAGAAGTAAAAAAGGGAGCAAGCGAAGAAGAAAGCAACATCTTTCCTACTGGGATTTCTCTTGGACTACATGATTTGCATGAAGGGCACCACATCAAACACAGTGGGTGCCCTTTCTCAAATATTAATGTGAAGCTTGTTTTAAGTTCTCTCTTGACTTTGTGCCACCTCATATCAAAGGAACTTAAAAGTAGGACTTGGGGGTGGGGGAGAACTTTTCCAACTGTTTTAACACTTAGTGGAATTCTTTCTGCATTTGATCAGTGTGCATCAAATTCATAATAATTTGACATACATGCACATTTTTCTAGATGCCTATTTTCATGGTTATCAGGCTTTTTATGTTTTGTTTCTGTGTGGATTGTTTAAATATTCCAAATGGAAAGGATTTAAGAGATTGATAAGTAAATGGCACACAGAAGCAATAAATGCAGACACTGACAGTTACTTGAATTTATTGTGGAGGGAGGATTGCTAGGCACTCTTTATTTTAAATGAAAATTCTCAGCTATCTGAGTAGGTGCTTTTAATCTCCTTCCTTCTGGCATGATTAAAACAAATCAGATTTGGGAACTAGTATGGAGATGAGTCTGCCTGGGTGCAGATGTGCATAAAATAGGGTATGGGTCATGGAATGAGATTGTTAAATTGATCCACTGTGAGTAAATCTAGATTTGTCTCTGTCTATGTGGGTCAAATAGCAATTTGATCTTGCTATTGCTCATTAAATAATTTAGTGCTGCAGCAGGATAGTTCACATTCAGACATGTTTTTGGTTAATAATTTTAAGAATTAAAATTTGAAACATTAATAGCTTGATTTAAATGTAAGTATATTTCTTAAAATACCAGATTGATATGAGATTCAAATTTGGAAAATACCACTTAAAATTTTAAATTGAAGTAAGAGATTCATTAGTTAAAGAAGACCATTGTTTTAAAAACATAACTTCACTGATTATTGTCAATCAATATATCGCCTGTATGTTCTTCATTGCTCTCCAGCATGTTATCTGTCCTATTTTTTTCTGCTTTCTTCACCTTCCTCCAAAGTTAGATAAGCTGAAAAAAATAATCAGTGCTCTAAATAGACTTATTTCTTTAATATGCACCCTATTGCTAGAACAAATAAAATACAAATGTTAAACAAAGCTGGTTTCAGTTTTCATTCATAATAATCAATAAACATAGCATACCCATTCTGGGGATTCTGAAGGTAACCTCTAGGAAAAAAGATTTTCACTTCATTCATTACTCTAGAGGACTTTGTAGAGAATATTTTATGTTGTGAATTGAATGCTTGTTTTCCCCTCCCCAATTTATACATTGAAAGCCTATCCCTATCTTCCTGTGATGGTATTAGGAGGGAGGGTCTTTAGGAGGTGACTAGGATCAGATCAGAGCTCTTATAAGTCACAAAAGAGCTTGCTTTCTCCCTCTGCTCTTTGCCTTGTAAGGATATAATAAGCGGTATCATTAAACAGGCTGCAAGAGGGGCTTCATCAGAACTCAACTGTGCTGCACCTTAATGTTGGACTTCCAGCCTCCACAGCTGTCAGAAATAAATTTCCCTTGTTTGTGAGACATCCAACTTTTAGTATTTCTGTTATGTGCTGTGTGCTCAGATGCTCAGTCATGTCTGACTCTTTGAGACCCCATGGACTACAGACCGCCAGACTCTTCTGTCCATGAGATTTCCTAGGCTAGAGAGAATACTGGTGTGGGGTGCCATTTCCTCCTCCAGGGGATCTTCTTGACCCAAAGATTGAACCTGAATCACTTACATTTCCTGCATTAGCAGGCAGATTCTTTACCACTAGCACTACCTTGGAAATTAATACTTCTATAACAGCAGTCCCAAATAAACTAAGATGTCTTATTTGAAGTGGATGCTTTAAAAATGAAACTGTGTGCTATGGACTGAATTATGTTCCTCCAAAATCTAATGCTGAAGACCTAAACCCCATAGGTGAGGTTTTGTATATCAGAGTTTGGGGAGGTAACTAGATTTAGATGGGGATTTCATGATTGGATTAGTGCCTCTGTAAGAACAAACACCAAAGAGCTTTTTCTCTCTCTTCAACCTGTAAGCACACACAGAGAAGGTGGCCTTCTAGAAGTCAGAAAGATATTTCTCACCAGCAATCCAACTATGCAGGCACTCTGATCTCAGACTTCCAGCCTCTAGGACTATGAGGAAAACATTTTTGTTGTTTTAACCACCTAGCTCATGGTATTTAGTTATGGCAGCCCAAGCTGATTAATGTACTGTTTGACTACATATGTACCCACAAGTGATAAAACTATATTGTTTAGTAAACTGTGTTAGGTGTTTTTGACATTTAATATTTGAGATGAGTTACATAAATAAATTATGAATTTAAAAATATTATGCTCTCGTGACTCATAATAATGTAGTGATTCAATGAAGTGCCATATTGCTTTCTTCATAATTTACTTCCCTGTGTTTATATGTGCTCAAATACATAATTCATTATACCTGCGGTGCTAGAAACAAATATGTAGACTCTGAAAATAATGTATGTGTTTCTGTTTCCATATTTAATATATTGATTTTTGTTAAACTTTGTCATTGTAATAGGTAGTATATATAAAGTGATAGATAATACAGTATAGTGCAATGGGTTTTTTACCAAGCCAAGTAAGACATGTAACAATATGCTAAATTATTAAGTATAATTTAAAACCCATGAACATACTCATACTGCCAAACTTAAAGATTTTTACATCACCAATCTCTTGCAACTAGCTAAGTGCTTCTATGCTATCTAATTCCTCAGCCTTTCCCAACACCCACCAAGAAAAACACCATGTTAGATTTTGTCTTCATTATTAAAAAAAAAAGATATTACCACAGAAGTTATTTCATCTGAAACAATACACTGTCCTTTTTTGCTTGTTTCTAAGCTTTATAAAAATATTACAATACTCACTCTAAGCATCCACAGAAAACATCCACATTCTAACCCCTGAAACATGTGACTACTTTATGTTACATGGAAAAAGAGAGTTTGAAGATATGAATAGTTGAATGATTTTGAGATGGGGAGGTTATCCTGGGTTGGCCAGCTAATCCAATGCAATCACAAGGGTCATCAAAATGAAAAAGCCAGGTAAAAGAGGGAGACAGAGAAGATGTGATGGTGGCACCAGAAGTTGGGGTGATAAAAAACTGACATGGGAAATGGAAGAGGAGTATGAGCCAAGGGACGTAGCAGCCTAAAATCTAGAAAGGGGAAGACAATGTCTTCCCTCTTAGAACCTCTATAAGAAATTCAGGCCTGTTGAATGATTTTAGCTCAGTGAGAAGCATTTATACATCTTATATACTTATGATCTCCAGAATTGTAATATAATTAATTTGTGCTGTTTCAAGCCATTAGTGATATGGTAATTTACTACAAAAGCAATAAGAAATTAAAATGGAACTTGATTGTGTTTTTCAAACAATGTTATGCATCCAAGGTATATCCATGGCTTTAGAGTTGAACAATTTCAATGTATGAATATGCTACAATCTATTCTTTCATTTTCCTGTCAATGTATATTTGTAATCTTTTCAAAAGCAAAGTTTTGGGGTTTTGTTTGTTTGTTTTTGCCATTAAGTAGAACACTGTTAAGAATACTAAGAATGCCTTGAGAGCTTGTTTGGAAATTCTTGTAGGGGAGGGCAGCTACTTGTATATCTTTGACCAAAGAACAGTATTTTCCTTTATCAAGGAATGTCATCCTCTTTGTGCAGGCATGCAGTTACAGGAAGAATATACATAGAGCTGGGAGGAAGGAAGGGAACACCTTCCTAGCCAGTCAAATCAGCCAAATAACCCTGATAATCAATGGCATGATAGATGTCGCAGTCAGATCTACTTCACATCTGAGAATGGCTTTATCTGATGGCTGGTGTTAATTTTTTAAAGTTTAACTAGATTATACAGCTGGCATTAGAATTTCCAGATTTTTAGTTTCATAGTAAACAGAAAATTGGTATTTTAACTAGCTGTATCAGTTTTTCTTCTCTCATCAGCTCTCATTGATCCATAAATTCCCTGTTACATGCTATGAACTTTGTAGTGTTCTAGAAGGTGAAAAGAAAGTGAATTGGAGAAAGAGTCAAAAGGTAGTGGTAAATTTTTTTCAGAAGTTAGGAGGTTTCAGATATGATGAGCAAAACAAACTACTAACCATATAAAAGAAAAAAAAATAATCCAGATATTCTATAGTGAAATAACAAAGTGTTAAAATCACCAAGAGATTCTGAAAGGCAGATTTTCAGATAAATGAGATTTTCTTGAAAATAATTAAACTTTAAACACATAGCAACTTTTAACAGCAAAAATGAAAGCCAATGGTCAGTGGAATTATAAGTTCTAAGTTTTTAGAGAAGATAATCATCAATCTAGAATTAAATACCCAAATAAATGACCTTTCGTAGTTCAAAAGCTATATATAAATATTTGAGAAAACAAAAACTTGAGAGGGTGTAAAATCAATATGTATTTACTAAAGGAAATTCTAAAGATGTACTAAAATAAAATAAAATCACTTCAAAAATGTGACTATACAAGAAGGAATGATGAGCAATTATATTGATGAATAAGAACAGAAATCTAAAGCAACACTGATTTATAAGCCAATAATAATGAAGTTTGTAATTTAAAAACAAAATAAACCTATTGGAATGGTTTGACAGGTGAGATAGGAAAATAGTTCAGTTCAGTTCAGTCACTCAGTCATGTCTGACTCTTTGCGACCCCATGAATCGCAGTACACCAGGCCTCTCTGTCCATCACCAACTCCCAGAGTTCACTCAGACTCACGTCCATAGAGTCAGTGATGCCATCCAGCCATCTCATCCTCTGTCGTCCCCTTCTCCTCCTGCCCCCAATCCCTCCCAGCATCAGAGTCTTTTCCAATGAGTCAACTCTTCGCATGAGGTGGCCAAAGTACTGGAGTTTCAGCTTTAGCATCATTCCTTCCAAAGAAATATTTACTTGGAGTTAAATCTTTTTAAGGCATAATTTTGGGAGCCAAGAAGATATAATCAATAGCTTTGACTTTGTTTAATTAAGTCTGAATTTAAAACTTTAAATCCACTAAATAATAGAGAACATATTTTCCAAACCTATAGAGTGAAAGTGGTCTGAAATTTCAAAGAAAAACCACCAGACTGTTTTCCAAAGTGGCTGAAGCAACATATGAAGGTTACAATTTCTTCACATCCTAGTCAATACTCATTATCATTGTCTTTTTTATTATATTTATCCTAATGGGTATGAAGTAGTGTTTCATTGTGGTTTTGATTTGCATTTCCCTCATGACTAAAGATGCTGAGCATTTTTTATTTATTTATTTTTTTTATATTACTTCTCTCTTTTATTTATTTATTTTTTTTAAATTTTATTTTATTTTTAAACTTTACAATATTGTATTAGTTTTGCCAAACATCAAAATGAATCGCCACAGGTATACCCGTGCTCCCCATCCTGAACCCTCCTCCCTCCTCCCTCCCCATACCCTCCCTCTGGGTCGTCCCAGTGCACCAGCCCCAAGCATCCAGTATCGTGCATTTTTTAAAGTACTATTGCATTTGTTTATTTTCTCTGAGAAATGTCTATTCTCACCTTTACCAGTATACTTATAAACTGGACTGTCTTTTAATATTGGAATAATAATCTGTTATTATACTTATTGTAAGTGCTATTTATGTATTTAAGATCCAAACTTTTATCAGATCCATGAATTTCAATTCTTTTTTCTTATTTGGGGGGAGAAATGACAATATATGTCAACACAGAAATTTTTACATGAATGTTTATAGTGGTATTATTGAGATCACTCCAAAATTGAAAACAACTAAATGTCCATCAACTATGAATGGATAAATAAATTTGTTCTAGTCATACAATGAAATATATTTCAACAATAAAAAGGGATAAAGTACTGATACATGGTATAACATGAATAAAACTTTAAAACATTATATAAAGACAGACAAATCACTTATTATATGATGACATAATTACGTTTACATGGAATGTACAGAATATAGAAATATATAGAACATAAAGTATATTAGAAGTTGCAGAGAGATGAAGTTGAATGTTGGCAGCCTGGGCAGTGATGCTTAAAGGGTATGATACTTCCATCTATAGTTTTGAAAATATTCTAAAATTGATCATGGCAATAGTTACACAGTTATTTGAATACACCAAATACCTTTGAATTATATACTTTAAATGGGTGAATTGTATCATATGTAAATTATATCTCAGTAGAGCTGCTAGCAAAAACAAAAAATTAATAAAGTAGATGAATATGAGGATAAAATATCATGATAAGAAGAGATATAATGTATTATAAAAGGATATCTTCATTGAAATAAATCTTACTTTACAACAGGTATAAATTACATATTATAAAAATATAGTATTGAAATATTGGTTAAATATTTGCTATAGAGAAGCTTCCCTAGTGGTTCAGTTGGTAAAGAATCTGCTTGCAATGCAAAGACCCAGGTTAAATACCTGGATTGGGAACAGTACCTAGAGAATGGAATGATAATCCACTCCAGTATTCTTGCTTGGAGAATTCCATGGAGAGAGGAGCCTGGCTGGTTACAGTCCATTAAGTCCCAAAGAGTTGGACATGACTGAGTGACTAACACTTGCACTTTTTTTCATTTACTATAAAGCTATAATCCAATTAATAAGATTGCATCTAAGCTTAAAGCATTGAAATTAAGTAAAGAAAAGGATACATCAGGGAAAAAAAGAGGAATAAAAATAAATATATTTATATCTTTATCAATATCAGATCAGTTCAATTCAGTCACTCATTTGTGTCCGACTCTTTGTGACCCCATGGACTGCAGAACACCAGGCTTCCCTGTCCATTACCAACTCCAGGAGCTTGCTCAAACTCATATGTCTATTGAGTCAGTGATGCCATCCAACCATCTCATTCTCTCTTGCCCCCCTTCTCCTCTACCTTCTTTATCAATATCAGATAAAATATATCAAATAAAGGTGGTAACTAATAATAAAACAGCTCATAAGGAAAATGTAACAATCTAACTTGTTTGCTACAAAAAGCAAATATATTCATATACAAATATTATATATTATATTTATTTATACCACAGAAACCCTTATACATGGTGATGCTATGCATATAAATACAGTCTTCCAATTGTGTTAAGAACTGGAGGATCCCATGGATGGAGGAGACTGGTGGAGTATAATCCATGGGGTCACAAAGAGTCAGACACCATTGAGCATCTGATCATGTGAATAATATAGAATCTATCCACAAAAATAGAAAATTAAAGAAAGGTAAGTATCATTCAAGATTAGCCATAAAGGATAAGGGAATCAGGAAAAACACAAATAAAAATATTAGAAATTTTAAAAAATTAGAATATTTTATATCAGTAATGACTCATATAAATAATGTAAAAAATAATATTTTTATTAAATTGGCAATATCCTAAAATAATATTGTTACTGAGTCCAAGCTTGTATTGTTCCCTGTGACATACAATAAATGCAGAGAGGTGGTGTCAGGGCGAGGAATAGCAATTTTATTGAGAAGGCAGCAGACCTAGAAGAGGGCAGTTCTTTAGTCGCTAAGTTCTGACTCTTTATGACCCCATAGTCTGTGTGCCAGGTTCCTCTGTCAATGAGATTTCCCAGGCAAGAATTCTGGAATAGGTTGCCATTTCCTTCTCCAGGGGATCTTCCCAACCCAGGGATAGAAACTTTGTCTCCTGCTGCTAAGCAGCAGATTCTATACCACTGAGCCATTAGGGAAGCCAGAAGTTGACAGACTACTGTCCCAAAGAACCATCTTGCCTAAGTTAGAATTCAGGCTTCTTTTACTCTAAAATGGGAAAGGGTGTGGATGGCCATTGCAAATTTCATATTGACAGCCCCATAGGGGTAGAAGGGTGAGAGCAGGAGGAGTGGGAGAATCAACATAGGTCTGGTCAAGATTTTCTAATAAACTTCCAACAAGACGAATGTTATTTTCTGTCCTACAACTTGTTATCTGTATATGAATTAAAAATACTATGCCTTTAAAGGTCCAGTCTAGGAGCAGAGCCTTTAGAATGTATATTTCAGGCTATAGGCAACATTCCTTTACAAAGCTGTAGATCTAGCATTGATAAGCACAGACAACAAAGCACAAGGTTTAGAGCTAAAGCAATAGATATGGAGCCATGTTTGTTCTCTGCTATAATTTAAGAAAATAAAGATAGTTAATAGATGAATAGATAAAAAAATACATGTATTTAATAATAGAAATCCAAAGCTATTTCATATTTCCACAAAAATGTTTCAAATCAAATAACTTGCAAACAATTTTACAAAGTTTATAAATCATGATACTAAAATCAGACAAGAACATAAAAATTACATTACAAGTAAATCAAAATTGTAAGTACAAATGTTTGAAATAAAAATTTAGCAAATTAAGATAGGAATGTATTAAAAACATAATATTGACACACAATGACAAATTTAGGTTTATCTTTGGATAGCAGAAATAATTCAAAACTAGAACATTATCTAATGTAATTCAGCATAATAACAGACATGTCTTTATAGAAGAAAAATGATAGGATAATTTCAATATATTAAAAAAACAATAAAATATAATGCCATTTCATGATTTTAAAGTCTCTTGTAAATAAAAATACAAGAGAATATCGAAACATTTTCTTTCACATCAGAAATAAAAATAGCATGCCCACTAATATTTCTTCAACTCATTATTTTCTAAAGTCCCCAGCTATTGAAGTTGAAACATAAAATAAATGAATAGAATTATAAATACTGGAAATAAATGTTATAATATAGAAACAATATGGTTTTCTAAGAAATACTGTAAATCAATTTTAAAATTATGAAAAATATTAAAATTTATCAATATGGTAATAAAATATCAATATATTAATATAATTACATTTACAAATACCAACAAAGATATGAGAAATGCAGTTTCATAAAGATTAATATCATTTTGTGCAATATAAAATATGAGTTTCTACTGTTAAGTATAACAATCTGTATGCAAGTCTTTTTTAATATTATGAATGAAAAGTATTAAGGAGATATAATGAATAGAGAAGTAAATAATGAATTATTTATGGAGATTTAGTAAGAAGAAAAATAATAATATAGGAGAAAGGGGAAATTTCTAGAGCTAAATCCTTGAATAATAAAGATAAAGAAGGGTAGAAAACACAAGTCCAGTATTAACCTTACGTGAGACCAGAGATCATCCATCCATGCTGCTGCTAAGTCACCTCAGTCGTGTCCGACTCTGTGCGACCCCATAGACGGAAGCCCACCAGGCTCCCCCATCCCTGGGATTCTCCAGGAAAGAACACTGGAGTGGGTTGCCATTTCCTTCTCCAATGCATGAAAGTGAAAAGTGAAAGTGAAGTCACTCAGTCGTGTCCGACTCTTAGCGACCCCATGGACTGCAGCCCACCAAGCTCCTTGGTCCATGGGATTTTCCAGGCAAGAGTACTGGAGTGGGGTGCCATTGCCTTCTCTGAATCCATCCATAGTAACAAGTAAAAGTCAGTTTAGGACAGCATGCAGGTAGATGGTAGACGGGGTCTTAGGTACATTGTTTTAGTTGTTTAAGTAAAAGGGGAAGCAAAATCCAAGATAAAGCTATGAGGGAAGTATGAGAAAAAGTATGAAATAATTATACAAACAATGGGAGAATGAATGGGATATAAAAATATAGTGTAACTAACAGACAGTTAGTAACTATAGAAATAAATGAGATCAACACCTAGCAGCAGGTCTTTCCCTTTTTCCCTTGAACACATCCTGATTCATGGTTTTAGGCAGAGAGTCATCAAGAGGTTGGATTGAGCCAAGATGCGATATTGCCAAGGGTGTATGGAGAGAGGAAAGAAGCAACAGCTAATTGACAACTTAAACAATGATGGACCATGAGAAGAGATGTATAATACAGGTGGAGGTCGACAGACAGGTAGCATTAGGATGGTGTGGTGACATGAGTTTTACGGAGAAGAGAGCATTACTAATTCAGAAGTGTGGCAATGAGGAACAAAGGAAGCTACCACCCAGGCTGGAATGGAAGGTACCATTCCAGGCTAGTGGAATGGGAGGTGAGAACGTAAAAATATCCATTGCTTAAGAGGATTGGAGGTGGTCAGTGTGCTCAGCCTGATGGTAAAGGAATGATCAGAGCAAATAAAAAAAATATTTAGAAAACTTAGAAAAATGACTATTTCTAAAAGTACAGGGTGACTCAGATGGTAAAGAATCTTCCATCCCTGGGTCAGGAAGATACCCTGAAAAAGGGACTGGCTACCCACTCCAGTATTCTTGCCCAGAGAATTCCATGGACATTGGAGCCTGGTGAGCTACAGTCCACGGGGTTGCAAAGAGTCTGACATGACTGAGCAACTAACAACAAAAGTACAGGAGGAGTATTTCAGAAGTTGTAAAAGGGTACAAAATTGATTAGAACTGAGGATATACAGGCTTAAAGGAATGACATTCCAGGAGATGGCTGTGCTAAAGGTCCTGGGTGCCTTGTGTGTTGAGTACAAAAATAAATAAAAGCTAGTTGGGTTCCATTGCCTTAAAACTTAGGTGAACACTTTTGGGGAAAAAAAAAAAATCTGTAATCCAAAGATCATTGTTACTTCTCTTGCCAATCAGCCTTGAATTTTAAAAGTTGGTTTTAAGTACATATTTTATCCAGAATTTTAGACATTCTTTATTGGGAGAGTTTCTTAGAACAATCTCAAGAATCCTAACTATGTATTCATTTCAAAATGATTCAACACTTCTGGATGCTCCATTTCTGCCAGACCATTTGCTATTTGCTCCATCTGATTTTCACGAACCAAACCACCATCTGAGGCCTACGGTATTACCCAGCCAGTATTGGGTTGCTTCTGACTGAGTTTGCCCACTCACCTATTCTGTAACCAAAAGGTGGATTCTGTTACAAGTATTCTGAAAATATACAGTAACAATAGCATCTCTTAGTTGTAAATGTTGGGGTTTTTTTGTTGTTGTTTGGTTTGATAAGCCAGGAATGAAAGAAAGATTATGAAATCTGAGAGAATAACCTAAGATACAGGGAGGCTTAATATCACTTTTTGAAAAATGATTTGGTCAGAAAGCATTCCGATAAAATTTTAGTGTTTATTGTGGCGTGTGCACTGCAGACTTGAGAAGAAAAGCTTTGGCCTTAGTGTGTGTATGCATGGGGGTGTGTATCAGTGTGCAAGATATATGTATTCATTTAGAATTTTTTTCCAGAAAGGATTTTCCTCATTTATCAGGATAAAAACAACAGCTTACTCTTAGGAGTTTGATCCAAGAGTTAAGTGTCATTTTATATTAAAGAAAAAAAAAAAAGTCAGTATTATTTTGAACCTCGTGCTGAGAGGTAAGTGATCCTTGTTGGCTTACTTCATCCTCTACCAAAAAACAAAACAAAGCAACAACAACAGAAAACCCACTTATAACTGTAGAAGCCTGCACCTATGGCTGTCTTATTTACCATATCTAAGATGTCTCTATAAGTCTCTCTTCTAGAATTTCTAAGAAAGTTGGGTTTTAATATAGCTTATTTCAGAGAAGACAATGGCACCCCACTCCAGTACTCTTGCCTGGGAAATCCCATGGACGGAGGAGCCTGGTAGGCTGCAGTCCATGGATCCTGAAGAGTCGGACACAACTGAGTGACTTCACTTTCACTTTTCACTTTCATGCATTGGAGAAGGAATGGCAACCCACTCCAGTGTTCTTGCCTGGAGAATCCCAGGGATGGGGGAGCCTGGTGGGCTGCTGTCTATGGGGTCGCACAGAGTTGGACACAACTGACATGACTTAGCAGCAGCAGCAGCAGCATAGCCTTTTTAGCCAGAAATTGGTTACATGAAGGCGCTTAACTTTTCTTTCCTAGATGCATAACAAATAAAGTTTAATTTCCTATCATCTAGATTTATATATTATCAGGGAAAACAATTATTGAGAAAGGATGCCCATTAAACTGTTAGTAGTCATTACCTCTGGACAAATAGATGATCAAAGAAGAGTGGAACCCTCATATTGGTTTTATACTCTTTGAAAAATATAGACTCAAGCATGTACTTTAATATTACAAACTGAAAACCTCCCAGAGGGAGGCTATGGGGAGGGAGGAGGGAGGAGGGTTCAGGATGGGGAACACAGGTATACCTGTGGCAGATTCATTTCGATATTTGGCAAAACTAATACAATATTGTAAAGTTTAAAAATAAAATAAAATTAAAATAAATAAATAAATTTAATTTAAAAAATTCACACTAAGTGTTACATGTTAGAAGCAGATTATGATACTTGAAGACAAAAACATAAAAATAAATGTGAAGAAAATCACACTTGAACTCAGCTGAATCGTTTAGTGAAATACAAGTATGGAAACGAAAGACTAGTCAACAATCTTGCTGCCCCCAGGGAAACCAGGAAGTTGATGTCAGTTCCCTTCTGGGCCTTTAATCAGAAGTGATTCCAGCAGATACCAAAGAAGCCATGGTGTTGATCTAAAATGATTACCAAAAAAGAAGTTCACGTTTTGATCTCCATTCATCTTAGAGTGCAAAGCAGGGATAGATACTCATCCAAAGTTAGTACAGTGAGTAAATGCTCTTTCTTTGTATTTCCTATTTTATTTATCTTTCTTGTTATGTTATTTAGAACTAGGTAGAAACAAAGATAAACGGATCAATGACACTCCTGTAATGACCGATAATAACCCATCTATCTTCAGTCTACATGTTTCCCACATTTTAACTAAACCTTAACATAAAATCACCTTCTTTATGAACTTTATGTGCTCTTACACATAAACCACTACACTATGGGCTAATGGGCCTCATAGCCATTTGGAAAATAAATTTGATTTGCAATAGCAGAAGTTTCACATATAAAGCAATGGATGCTTTTAGTTTAGAAAAAAGGCAATGACAGGTTGTGGGCAATCTGAAATGATTCAATTCAGGCAACTTTTTTAAATCTATTTTTTATGTGGAACATCAAAATGCTTTTGCTTTGACTCATCGTGGCTGCTACAACAGTTTGTTTTAAAATTTCTGAAGTAAATGTCATTGTAATGATAGAGGCCAGGTCTTAAACTTGAATATCATCTAATATTTGTAATGTTTAGATTTGAGTCATATCTGGGAAATTATAAACACTAATTGAAAAAAATTCACATACTCCCTGTGTTCAAATATCTTTAATAAGTTATCTTTCATTATTATGAAACTATATATTTTTAAAAGCTTGAGTGTTATTATGTTGACTCAATTTCTGTACAATTGAATATTTTCCAAGTTATAATAATCCAATAAAATCACATAGAAGAGAACAGCAAGCAAAACATACCTAACTATCCACATTTAGAAATATTCTTTCTATAATGCTTTTGTTGGTCTAATGCTTTTGTTGGTCTAATCAGTGACATCTTAAAAAAATAAGTAAATTTTAGAAATACATTTTATAACACATTTTACGAATACATTTGCCTCAGTGGTTGATAGAATAATAAACTTCAACTCGCTTTGATTGTTCAATCTTTGTTTCTTAGTACTTTAGAAAAGTACTCTATGATTAGTAAGAAATGAAAAATTAATTGGGACAGTGAGGCAAAAAAAATGTGCCAATAAAATAAAATCAGTAAATGATATAACTTGGATATATGTTTATTAAACATATGGCAAAGAAGATCATACATAAAAATAAATATGTACTGATTTTCTTTTCTAATTTACATGTTTCCCAAAATCTCTTTAAAATTGATTTAGGAAAATGGTAACTCTGATTAAGTGTAAATGTGTAAAAATAATTATTTATTTTCCTAGAATACTTCTTCCAGAATTACATGGTATTAATTGTACGTATTCCTTCACATTGTATAAAATCCCTGTATGTAATTATATAAAATTCTGAATTTCTATCCATTCAGTTATTCACCTATGCATATCATGAAGAATGACATCGGTTTCATCAGAAAACCTAGAATTTTGTCTACTCACTTAGCTCTTCTCAGATTTATGATTTTCTTTCTTTGGCAGCTATTGATTGAAATGTCCTGCTAATATCTTTCTGGTCCTTGTGAAGGGTTTTTTTGGATTTTCTTGAATGACATTCATTTAAACCACCTAGTAGTATATCCCCCTTAACTCATATTTTAAATATGTATCTATCTCTATCATCTAGATTTATTTACAGATACTATTCTGATCCAGATATTGGGTTTTCCAATCATATCCTTCTTTCCATGATTTGGAAGATATATATAGAATAGCATGAGGTAGCTGCAAGTTTTTTGCTTTTCCTAACTCTGTTGGTGAGTATTATCGTGGATGCCACTCACTTTTTGTAGAAGCTATAGCAGAATTTTTTAATAGGATTATGAAAGAATACACGGGCATCCATTTCGATGGAGTGAATTGTTAGCTTAGTCTATATGTTAGCTTCCAGATTTCCTGACTCAATGTGGCCAGACTAGAAGCTCATGATGAGACAGATCTGTAGAGTCTTTATATATATACATACATACATACTAGGTCCTTAGTATTGATCCTGCTCCATAATCCACCTAAAAATTCAATAAATATCAGTCACCTAAATTAAATTGCTTTCTGTCATCTGCAACTTTATCACAACAATATACCTTTCTGCCCAGTTAGGACTCATAAAATGGACAGGAAGGACTAAATAACTCCCTCTACTGTTGAGTATGTTGGAAGTGTATGCATACCTTGCTGAGTGTGGAAATCATTACCATTTCAGTACTTCCCTGAATTGCTCTACATGACAACCTTGTTGTTGTTTAGTCACTAAGTTGGATCCAACTCTTTGTGACCCCATGAACTGTAACCAGCCAGGCTATTCTGTCCATGGGGATTCTTCAAGCAAGATTATTGGAGTGGGTGGCCATGCCCTCTTCCAGGGGATCTTCCTAAGCCAGGGATCAAACCCACATTTCCTGCATTGAAAGCAGATTCTTTATCACGGAAGCCCTGCATGAAGATCTGCAGAACCTCAATTTCTTGGTTCTCTCATCCTTGACTATTTTCTTCCTTCTGAAAAGGGCTTCTCTGAAGCTTCTTTATTGGCCAATATGTGTGTGTGTGTGTGTGTGTGTGTGTGTGTGTATGGAACCAGAGAGCAACAACTGGGCAACTTGCGTTAGTTTCAAAACTTTGAAACTGATCTAGGGCACACGAAGATATGCTTTTTAATTAAACACATACATGCTGTGCTGTGCTTAGTTGCTCAATTGTGTCTGACTCTTTGTGACCTCATGGACTGTGGCCTGCCAGGCTCCTTTGTCCATGGGGATTCTGCAGGCAAGAATACTGGAGTGGGTAGCCATGCCCTCCTCCAGGGCATCTTCCCAACATAGGGATTGAAACCAGGTCTTCTGTGTTGCAGGCAGATTCTTCACCATCTGAGCCACCAGGGAAGCCCATGAATACTGGTGTGGGTAGCCTATCCCTTCTCCAGGGGAACTTCCTGACACAGGAATCGATCTGGGGTCTCCTTCAATGAAGGTGGATTCTTTATCAGCTGAACTACCCAGGAAGCCCCAAACACACACATACATGACTGAAAACACAAGAGTGCATAGGCTATTCAAACAGATAATTACAATTTTGGAGTTTATTAAATGTTCTTCAAGTTTGTGAGCTACTCTTGTGAGTTCTCATTTTGATAAGGACAAATCTTAATAAATGTGTTGATATGTTCAATAAATATCAGTTGAACACTAAATACTTGCCAGGGTATAATCCCTGTCAAGAGTCCTGTCAGAGAGTCACTGAGTTAGTCTAATGATGAAAATAGTGTGATTAAATCTGTGCTTTAAAAAGACCTCTGGATCCAGTGTGGAGAACTGATTGAAACTAACAAATGCTGGAGATGAGAAGATTGGTTAAGAAGGTTATTGAAGCAACACAGTATAGGAATGATTGGGACCTGAAATAAGACAGTGGTCAGGGCAAAGATGTGAAATAGATGGATTCCCTCAGTAATAAAGAGGCGGGAGCAGTAGGACTTTAACGGTGATTAGATGCATGGTTGAAGTAAAGAGGTTGAAGAAGGGAAGAAAACCAACTATTACATCTAAGTTAATTCCTAAGCTACTGATTGTGTGAGGGGTATCATATATACTGTGCTAAGAAACAGGAATAGAAATAAATTTTGAGTAATTTTTAGAGTTAGAAAATTGTGCCACTGATTTTTTTTAATACTTGTCATAAAAACTTCAAATATTGAAAGAAGATAGAGCAGTACCATAGTACTATGTAGTCTCATAAATAGAACAGTATAATTTACTGACATAGACTTATGCAATTTCAGCAAGATTTGTCACATTTCTTTTATTTATCTCTTTTTATTTGTTTTTTATCTTGAACCTCTTTTAAAGCAAGTGGCAAGCATATCTTTTTTAGGTCATACTTTAGTAAACAGTATGCACTTCTAAAACTAAGGGCATTTATTTTTATATAACCACAATATCATTTCCATACTTAGTAAAATTGACAATAATTGTTTAATTCATCTACTGTGCAGAGAACTATGACATATATATGGTTAACTGTATTGTTAAATTTTTATTGAAGTAGGTTTAACATAAAAATGCACAAATCTGAATTGTACAGTTTAGTGATTTATCTTAAACTCATCTCTATAACCACCACCTAGATCAGGAAATAACACAGTTATCACATTAGATCTCCATTCTCGCATCTGTAAATTAGTCCTTGCTCTCTTTTACTTATATATGACCATAACTTTGATTTCTAAAACTATTGATTGTTATTTTATATAAATGGAATAACATGTTAGGCATTATTTTAGACTTCTTTCATCTGGTCTAATGTTTATGATATTATTCCATATTGTTTGTATGTAGTTACAGTCTATTCATTTTTATTACTGCATGCTATCCAATTATGTAATACACAATTATTTATTTATCCAACATACTGATGATAGTCATTTGATTTGTTTCTAACAGAGATACTTCTATAAATATTATTGTTGATGTCTTTTATTGTAGATACAAATGCATTTCTCTTCTTTATGTACTTAGGAGTACACACATGGTCATAGAAATATATTTAAGCTTAGTTTGAAACTTAAAAGTTTTCCAAAAGAGTCGTAACAGTTTTTCACTCTTATTTGTAATTTGTTAGAGTCCCAATTGCTTCACTTCCTTTGAAATATTTGGACTTGTTTGCATTTGTTTTTACCCATTATGATTGTTGCTTAGTGCTGTTTAATAGTGTCTTAATTTTAATTTTCTCATACATAATTAAGAATTCACCTCTCTGCCCAGATGCATTGGTTGGATTGCTTAAAGTTCCTATCTAAATCTGTTAATAATTTATAATATAGGTTTGCCAATTTCTTATTGATGAAAATTCACTTTTATGTTTATAATCTCTTTCTCAGTTACATGTGTTGCTAAATGTTTTTCCCTTTTCACTCTGTTAAAGATTATAAAAAAATAATGATATATTATCATTTAGAAAGTTTTTTTAGTTTTCTTTTCACAGTTATATCCATGAAATAGACGGCATTAATATTAGGATAGAGTTTGACACAGTTATCAAGATTCTTATTTTTCATGTGATCAGATAACAAACTCAACAGCATTTATTCAATGATTATCCTATCACCAATAATTATTTTTTTACTAATTTTTACATAATAATATCTATGAAAGTCTGAGCATGTCTATTTTATCTATAGATTGAGTTTCAGTTCCTAGAATGATGAGTGATATATATAAATGCTATAAGCTCATTATTTTTTTCTGTGGAAACCAACCTTAATCTTAATGAAAAAAGACACAAAACATTTATACTGCACTTCCCTTCTCCAGTGTCACAAATACCCTAGCTATATTTACCACAATTTTCTGCTAAAACTCTTCATTATAAATTTGGAGGTCAGGTAAGATATACATATTTGTACCTGAAGTATATCTGTTAAAGAGTCCATAAGGTCAAAAATGGAGTATTACTCAGCCATTAAAAAGAATACATTTGAATCAGTTCTAATGAGATGGATGAAACTGGAGCCTATTATACAGAGTGAAGTAAGCCAGAAGGAAAAATATAAATACAGTATACTAACGCATATATATGGAATTTAGAAAGATGGTAACAATAACCTTGTGTACAAGACAGCAAAAGAGACACTGATGTATAGAACAGTCTTATGGACTCTGTGGGAGAGGGAGAGGGTGGGAAGATTTGGGAGAGTGACATTGAAACATGTAGAATATCATGTAAGAAACGAGTTGCCAGTCCAGGTTCGATGCGCCATACTGGATGCTTGGGGCTGGTGCACTGGGATGACCCAGAGGGATGGTGTGGGGAGGGAGGAGGGAGGAGGGTTCAGGATGGGGAACACATGTATGCCTGTGGTGGATTCATTTTGATATTTAGCAAAACTAATACAATTATGTAAAGTTTAAAAATAAAATAAAATTAAAAAAAAAAAGAAAAAAAAAAAGCATACTAACAGCCAAAAAAAAAAAATGGAGAATAAAATATTCTGACCAAGAGGAACATGGTTTCTATATATTGTTGTTTGTTTGTTTTCTTTTTGGTATAGATGGACTCATAAGATACTACAGAAGAATCTTAGACTTAATAAAGACAAAGGATACAGTTCAACAGTTAAAGAAATACAGTTAAGCAATGGAAATAATGAGACTTCCAGATGTACTTTCTTTGGATACACTTCATCTTTTCACTTGTTACTTAAATATTTCCTTTCTTATTTAAATTGCCTTAATCTTTTTGCTACTACTTATCATTTTCATTTATTAAAACTATTATACATAAAGATGAAAAAAACAACTGCACAAAATGCAGAGTTCAGGTAGCAAATAAGAACTTGACTGATGTTGCTTATTGGATATTATCGGACTTCACTACTATAAATTCTATTCTGTTTTTAACTTACGAAAGTACCAAGATTTACATCTTTTGTCTTATAAATATTGATTGCACACTTGTTTGGTACCATAATGGTTTTCTGACATTTTAAATTTATAGATATAACATCCACATTTTAGGCAATCAAATATGTCATCTATACTGATTTTTGGAAGTATATGGAATTGTATGTTTGAATGTAAAGGGATGCTCTTGTACACAAATGTGAATATGAACATTATTTCCTTTTTCCTGGCTTTGTGTATAGAGATCTTCAAATCATACTCCAGTCGCTTTAGGTGCTATGTTGACATAACTTCTAAGGCAGACAGGTCTGAGTTATAATCATGTTAAGGGCAATCCAACAAAGGTTTCAGGAAAGCGGAGATTGGACATTTATTGAATAGCTGTATGTGCCAGATATCAGAAGTTTTCACACACAGTCTCCCCTACCATCAATCATTACACCCTATTTGTTCTTCCTACTAAATATATCTTGATCTACCCTTTTTTCTTCATAACACTACCTGGCTTTGAATGATTTCAGGTACAAATCATCACTCCTTCTTGGGATACTATTATTTTCTAACTACTCTTCCTGCCAAAAAGCTTTATTTCAAGACCCCACTGTTAGTAATTCTCTTCCCAAATTACAGATTTAACCATGTTTTCATGTGTCTCTCAAAATCATAAGTCACTTGCCTATGGAACAAATGACATAGATTATTCCTGACCTACTCACAGTCCTCATTTTCCATAATGTTTACTAATTCTACTTTTCCTTCTCTCTTTTCCATCCCAAATGTACCTAGTGGTCTAATTAATTACAACTTCTGGTTTATAAGTTCCATTTATTCTGTTTCCTAGTTCATCTTTCTCTGACATTTCTGCCACTTGCCCTTCACAATTTTCTCAAACATTCAAGTTGTGAGTTACACTCTTCTCAGTATTCTCGTAGCACCTAGTCAATTCTAATCACTGCCCTACAAAGATCTTTGAATCTCTATCTAAGCAAATTTAGCCTTTAAAAAGAAAAATACAAATTCCATAGTTTTCCAAATTTCTCTGAAAGATGAATCAGATTATTTCATCAAAAGATTTTTCCATGAGATCCATGGAAATATTAAGCTATTCATTCTATTTTTTTTATCTCTATAATCATATACAGGATTCTCAATTACTATAGACTTAACTTTCCTCAAGGGATTCCCAGTGCTAGTGGTAAAGAATTCACCTGCCAATTCAGGAGCCATGAGAGACATGGTTTTGATTCCTAAATCAGGAACATCCTCTGAAGTGGGAAATGACAACCCACTCCAGTATTCTTGCCTGGAAAATTCCATGGACAGAGGACCTTGTCAGGCTACAGTCAGTCCATGGGGTTGCAAAGGAGTCGGACACGACTGAGCCCACATACATTACCTGTAAATACAAGTGCTCTTTGCCCATCTTCTTCTTCTATAACTTTCCTCATTAAAAAATTATTAAATTGGAATAATATCTTGAAATATTAATCTCTGTTTCTCTCCTTCTATACAACCCTCCACCAGTTCAGTCAAATTCATTTAGTCAGGTAAGACTAAGATTGATCAGTTTTTCTTAAATTAATAATATATCTTGTCTATCTGACAGAAGTTTGAAATCATGGCACAAGAATCTTTAAAGCAAATATTTTATTTTGTAACAGTGAGGTTTATGAAGTAGAGAATATGTTTATAACCTAAAGCCAAGTCATGAAAAATTTAGGTTTACAATTTAGAAGAAAAGGTGAATGAGGTACAGATGTGTGCTGCTGCTGCTGCTGCTGCTGCTGCTAAGTCGCTTCAGTCGTGTCCAACTCTGTGTGACCCCATAGATGGCAGTCCACGAGGCTCCCATCCCTGGGATTCTCCAGGCAAGAACAATGGAGTGGGTTGCCATTTCCTCCTCCAATGCATGAAAGTGAAAAGTGAAAGTGAAGTTGCTCAGTCGTGTCCGACTCTTAGCGACCTCATGGACTGCAGCCTACCAGGCTCCTCCATCCTTGGGATTTTCTAGGCAAGAGTACTGGAGTGGGGTGCCACTGTGTGAATCTCCAAAAACTGCCACCATCCACTCTGTTACCTAGGGACAAATTACAATGGAAAGATAATAGAAGGTTCTTGAAGCTTGATAATCAGACATTAAGGAACAAGTGCTCAGTTACAAAATTATTTATTTTGAACAGAAGCAAGATCCTTAAGATTTCCTTCTAGAGTCTTACAAAATTCTCACCCAATAAGTAATGGCAGTGTGTGTTCTCTTTATTTCCATAATATTTTTAGGACCAAATCAGGATGGTGAACATGCTTTATGAACTGCAACATATAAGGGAATTTTTCACATGATCTTGAAATCTTAAAGATCAAGAGATGATGAGTTAATTTCAAATCATTTTTATACCCCAAACTCATTTCATTAATTTATCAAAATATTTCATAAAATATTTATTTATCAGATCAGATCAGATCAGTTGCTCAGTCGTGTCCGACTCTTTGCGACCCCATGAATAGCAGCACACCAGGCTTCCCTGTCCAGCACCAACTCCCGGAGTTCACTCAGACTCATGTCCATCGAGTCAGTGATGCCATCCAGCCATCTCATCCTCTGTCGTCCCCTTCTCCTCTTGCCCTCAATCCCTCCCAGCCTGAGTCTTTTCCAATGAGTCAACTCTTCGCATGAGGTGACCAAAGTACTGGAGTTTCAGCTTTAGCATCATTCCCTCCAAAGAAATCCCAGGGATGATCTCCTTCAGAATGGACTGGTTGGATCTCCTTGCAGTCCAAGGGACTCTCAAAAGTCTTCTCCAACACCACAGTTCAAAAGCATCAATTCTTCGGTGCTCAGCCTTCTTCACAGTCCAGTATTTAATAAGGCTTGAGCAAAACAAGAGGGAAATATGAGGAGTTTCACCTTTGTATCATCTCAAATACTTAGGCAAGTGGATTGGGCAATGAAAGAGTTACACACTGATAAAACACTTCTCTATATATAGTCTTGTGGTTTCAGCAGATCATATGTCCTCACTATGCTATGCTATGCTAAGTCACTTCAGTCGTGTCCAACTTTGTGTGACCCCATAGACAGCAGTCCACCAGGCTCCCCCGTCCCTGGGATTCTCCAGGCAAGAACACTGGAGTGGGGTGCCATTTCCTTCTCCAATGCATGAAAGTGAAAAGTGAAAGTGAAGTCACTCAATTGTGTCCGACTCTTCACGACCCCATGGACCGCAGCCTACCAGGCTCCTCCATCCATGGGATTTTCCAGGCAAGAGTACTGGAGAGGGGTGCCATTGCCTTCTCCAGGTCCTCACTAGTTGTTATATATTCTATATTTCTGGCAGTTATTTCTTTTTTGTTGTTGGTACTTTGTAAAATCATCTTAGAAATGTCCATACATCTTCCTTTCTCACTGTTTACCTTGCTGTGCCTTTCCAAGGCAATTCTCTCTCAATCTAGATTCTGAAGTAGATACCTAAAAAGCAAAGATGACAAAACATTTCCTTGGCTCAAGCTAAATCTAAACATAAATGACATAGAAATTTGACTATTATCAAATAAATAGATCCATTGAGATAACCAAACAATGTCAGAACAAAGAAAATCAAATTTCCTAGACTGAAAAAAGAAAATGGATACTTGCCATATGCTCACTTCTCCTTCCACTGTGTGTGTCAAACTAATTGCCAGTGACAGTGCAATGTGTACTCATCTCAGTAGCCCTGCATATGACTTAAAGATGCTTGTACACTCAGACATTTTAGTTCCAGAAATAAAAATAGAAATGTATTTTTATGTGGATGTATATTCCATTTTAATAAGTGACAAAGTTTGTTTTGGTTTTGAAATGATGGTTGTCAAATAGAAAACTGTCATTTAAGAAACTGAGAAATCTTTCTTGCAACTCTATGCATAATTCCTAGCTAGATCCAGAGTCAAGGAACAGAAAAAGAAGAGATGGAGGAGGGTAGTGCCCTTTTCCCCACTATATCACTTCTTATTCACGGCTTTTCTTTTTCAGTCCCCAGTCATTTTCTCCCAGGTTGGGCACCAAAGAAGAGTGTGCCTGACTGTGGGAGAAGGGGATGTAGTAAGTTTCAAAAATAAAATAATACCTATTTAATATCATTTTCTGGCAAAGGTAAAGATAATGAATTAAAAAACCTAATGATAAAATTGTTAAATTACTATTTTTCTTGAATAATTTGAATAAGATAACTTATTTACTAAGCAGATGATTAAATACTTAAATTCTGGGCATCCGAGGCATAAGTAAAGTTAACTTTTCAATTGTGTAATTGTTGATGCATTTATTTTTGATTTTCAGTCTTGGGTATCCCTGTGTTTTCAGTATTTATATTAAAAAAAAAAAAAAAACTTGCACTGGAATACTTGAAAATTCTCAAATACACATGAATGATTACTTTCTCCAGGATGTGTCCATTCAAGATAATTTAAGAATGATTCCATCTTTATAGTCTTATTTCCAACAGACCTTCACATCTTTCCTGTGATTCATGATCAATAACTAAATTCTCCTGACAGACTCCAAGTTTCCCCTCTTCTATGTCTTTGAGCTTGCCTTTCCCTGAGGAATCTTTGCCTGGCCTCACAACTGAAGGTATTAGGGAGCCTTACTCATCTGTCCTCTTTTCTACTATCATTTTCATATTGTGGGCCTTTGTCAGCTCTTGCTTGGACTTATTTACTGATTCTGACTCCAGCTGGGTTATTATGCAGGATGATCACATATGCTATTGCATAGGTATTTTATCAGAAGAGCAAATTTTACCTGTTGCTCCTTTGATTAAAATTCTCTACCAACTACAGAAAAATTACAGACTTCTTATAAAACAAAGTCTCCATCAGTTCAGTTCAGTCCCTCAGTTGTGTCTCATTCTTTGCGACCCCATGGATTGAAGTCTCTGCAATTTGGGCCAAATCATGTGTACAGTTTCATGTCCCCGATGTCCTGACAGTAAGTCTCTTACTGTATTAATCCTTAGTCACTTGTAAATTTACTTTACATATCTTTCTGTAGCTTATCTCTCCTCTCTGCCTAGTGCCCACCTCCTCTGCAACTAGAAAATGTACTATTAAACTTTCAAAGCACAAATTTGCCATAGGCAAAATTCTATGATGGTCATCAATAATTCTTCCCTGAGATTATACCTTATATAATCCATGGAACTTGTGAGTATGATGGATTTCATTCCCAGATCAAGTTTTGTGATAAAGCACAGCTGGCTTTAAGAAAGCAAGATTATCTTCAGTGGGTAGGATCTAATCAGGTAAAGCCTTAAAAAAAGACTAGCCTCTTTCTGCAAAGAGATTAAAAACATGAGAAGGACTCAACCTGAGGGAGATTCTCCTGAGCTGACATTGAACTTGGTGAGGGGCAAATGGCACAGAATATGAGAGATCTCTAAAAGCTCAGAGTAGTACCTGAGTGACAGCTGGCAATGGAATGGGAAGTCAGTTCCACAACTGCAAAGAACTGAATTTTGCCAAACCACATGAGCTTAGAAAGAGACTCACATTCCAGATGCAAACACAACCTGGCTCATATCTGTATGTTCGTATTGTAAGACCCTGAACAGAGAATCAGTTCAATTGTGATAACTTTTGTTCTGGAGACACTGTGAAATAATAAATGGATGGTAAAACCACTAAATTTGTGATACTTTTTAATACAACAATATTAAGTAAATACACATTTCAATATAATTTCTGAAAGGATCTTATCTCCATCTGAAGACTGAGCTAAATGCCCATTCTTTGCTTTCCTTCCAATTGTCTTTTCAATATCATAGTTAGATAGAACTCTTCTTCACACACTCAAAGAAAAACTGTAACTCCAGCTTAGAATTTTTGCATAGGGCATAAAGATTTGTAATTAGGTTATATCTAATGCAATCAAGATATGCAGATGACACCACCCTTATGGCAGCAAGTGAAGAGGAACTAAAAAGCCTCCTGATGAAAGTGAGAGTGGAGAGTGAAAAAGTTGGCTTGAAATTCAACATTCAGAAAATGAAGATCATGGCATCCGGGAGTTGGTGATGGACAGGGAGGCCTGGTGTACTGCGATTCATGGGGTGGCAAAGAGTCAGACATGACTGAGCGACTGAACTGAACTGAACTGAACTGAATGCAATCAAGAAACAAACTACGATGGATATTCTATATGCATATAAATATAGATGCCTGCAGAAAAGAAATTATTTTCCAGATTTTTTAATGTAAATATTTACTACTGATAACAATGAGAATACTAGAACCCAAATCCTGGTTTCCAATACTGCTCTCCAATAAAAGGAATAATGGCTCCTTAGAGAAATGGATAATTCAAGGACAGGCAATATATAAGAGGATCTTGAAGCATCTTGTATGACCCAAATTAAGAAACTAAAAAATAAGAAACAAAAAAGGAAATAAATAAAATAAACAACAATAAATATAAATCAAAGGTATATAAAAGCCTACTCAAAGAATTTGCACTGGCCTAAACTGGAACATTTGAAAAAGCAATAAATTCCAGAAAAAACATCTATTTCTGCTTTATTGACTATGCCAAAGCCTTTGACTGTGTGGATCACAGTAAACTGTGGAAAATTCTGAAAGAGATGGGAATACCAGAGCACCAGACCTGCCTCTTGAGAAACCTATATGCAGGTCAGGAAGCAACAGTTCGAACTGGACATGGAACAACAGACTGGTTCCAAATAGGAAAAGGAGTTCGTCAAGGCTGTATACTGTCACCCTGCCTATTTAACTTATACGCAGAGTATATCATGAGAAATGCTGGGCTGGAAGAAGCACAAGCTGGAATCAAGATTGCTGGAGAAATATCAATAACCTCAGATATGCAGATGACACCACCTTTATGGCAGAAAGCGAAGAGGAAATAAAAAGCCTCTTGATGAAAGTGAAAGAGGAGAGTGAAAAAGTTGACTTAAAGCTCAACATTCAGAAAACTAAGATCGTGGAATCTGGTCCAATCACTTCATGGAAAATAGATGGGGAAACAGTGGAAACAGTGTCAGACTTTAATTTTTGGGCTCCAAAATCACTGCAGATGGTGATTGCAGCCGTGAAATTAAGAGATGATTAGTCTTTGGAAGGAAAGTTATGCCAATATAGATAGCATATTAAAAATTAGAGACATTACTTTTCCAACAAAGGTCCGTCTAGTCAAGGCTATGGTTTTTCCAGTAGTCATGTATGGATATGAGATTTGGACTGTGAAGAAGGCTGAGTGTTGAAGAATTGATGCTTTTGAACTGTGTTGTTGGAGAAGACTCTTGAGAGTCCCTTGGACTGCAAGGAGAACCAACCGGTCCATCCTAAAGGAGATCAGTCCTGGGTGTTCATTGGAAGAACTCATGCTGAGGCTGAAACTCCAGTACTTTGGCCACCTCATGTAAAGAGTTGACTCATTGGAAAAGACCCTGATGCTGGGAGGGATTGGGAGCAGGAGGAGAAGGGAGGACAGAGGATGAAATTGCTGGATGGCATCACCGACTCAATGGACATGAGTTTGGGTGAACTCCAGGAGTTGGTGATGGACAGGGAGGCCCAACGTGCTGTGATTCATGGAGTCACAAAGAGTCGGACATGACTGAGTGACTTAACTGAACTGAACTGAAATCTGGCTCAACAAAATATCATAATTACAAAATCACATCATAAACTTTCTAATTTACCAGTATGCCCCATATAAGGTCAAATAATCTATGCTGAAGAAATTTCTGCCTCACCTTTTGATACACTAAGTCTTGCTCAAGAATCTAAAATTCTGGAGTCTGTGTTATGTAGCATAACAGTGAAAGCATAACCCCAAACTTAGAACTACAAAAGCAAAGAAATATTTTAAATCTGGTTAATTCTAAGAACTTCTAGTGCCACTTAGTTAACAAGGTGTTGAGTAAAAGGAGTTGGACTTCCTTTGACTATACTCTGAATTAAATTTTCCTAAAACTAACCACAAAATATTTGTTTACATTGGTGAAGATTTTGTTCAATAGCTCAGAGTTCTATTCCCATTGAACACTGGCTACCTTTGAACATGGACTACTGGCTTTGCACTTAGCTTTCCTGCCTTTTGCTATGCCATTTTTGGTAGCTTCAATCTGGATGATCTTTTTTTTTTTTTTTTACCAATTTCTAATTTCCATAAAATTTTAAACTTTATCTTCAGAAATTGAATTTCTTGCTGCCCAATGATGACCATAAAGTACATTTAATAAATGAGGATAAGAAATATATGAAATCACCAAATACTTGTGTTTGATAACAGAATGGGTAGTGTCACTATTAACAGACACTACAGGAAGATCCATATTTGATGGAGTAAACAAGAGTAACACTGGAATCAGGTCTAAAAGGATGCTAAATCACTAAATATAGAAACTAGAAACACAGGTCTTGAAATTATCTTCAAGCAATCCAAGTTCCTCCAATAAGAGTGACAAATCCATTCTTATCTTCTAAAGATACTAATAAGTAAATGAATACATAAAATAAAAAAAGGAGTAACAAACAATTTATGTATTTTCCACAATCCATATTTATTTTCTAATCCTATAATTTTCTTAAGGTATTAATATATTGACCTCTTTTATTTTTTTTCCAGTGAAAGTTTTTCTTAGATGAGGGCTTGAAAACTGGATGTCTTTAAAATTTACTGTGGTTCCAATTACTTCATAAAAAAACTCTTCATTGCTATCTCATTAATGAAACTGAGTTTTGAAACAAGTAAATATAGGTCATTAAATGTGCATGTGTGCCTGCGTGTGTGCACACACGCACTCAGTTGCTCAGTCATATCTGACTCTTTTGAGACTCCATAGACTACAGTCTGCCAGACTCCTCTGTTCATGCAATTTTTCCAGGCACATATAATAGAATGGGTTGCCATTTCCGACTTCAGGGGATCTTCCTGACACTGCATCTCTTGTGTTTCCTGCATTGGCAGGCAGATTCTTTACCAATGCATCACTTGGAAATCCCATAGGCCATTAAATATAAACCATTAATAGGCTAATATCTCTGTACATTCTACATAAAGGAGAATTTAACAAGCAACTCTATGTGGAGGCTATTGACTTCTAGGGGAGGAAAAATGTTCCTCAGAAGTTGTTAGTGTGATTAAATATAAACCTTAGTGCTGTGTTAGCAGAAGGAATAATGATCAGAATAAAGCATCTTATCATGAAGGTAAATTAAATAATATAGCAAATATGATAGTGAACTCAGTGAAAGAGCTTTCTATGTTTTAATTTTATATTCAGGATTTTTATTCCTAAAAAATTTAGGAGTTTGGGATTAACATTTATGCCTACTATTTATAAAATAGACAATCAGCAAGGACCTAATGTATAGCACACAGAACTTTACTCAATATTCTGTAATATCTATATGGGAAAAGAACATGAAAAAGAATGGATATTTGCGTATGTAAAACTGAATCACTTTGCTGTACACCTGAAACTAACACATTGTAAATCAACTATACTCCAATATAAAATAAAAATTTTAAATGACATGTAGAAAATTTCTATTTTACAAATTGTAATTATCAGAAATGTCCAATATTGCTTACTTCTTGGCTGGATGATTTTCCTAATGACTAATGCTTACTAATGATTTTCCTAATGCTTACCTCCTAGACTCATACCAATATTAAACATCTTCTTTCTACTGAGCTATCTTCCAGCTTCTTTTAATGAAATCTCTTGGTTTCATCTGCATTTTACATTCACTGACTCTTATATTCTTAATATTTCCCTAATGGTCTGAATTTCTTATTTCACTGGTCACTCATTTTATGTTTCTTTAACACTCTTAACAAGGAAACGATCTTTTGATTGTGTTGAGACTTTCTTTGAATGTCTCTCTGTCAATAAGCTTTACCAAATTTCATATTGATCTGTTTTCATCTCACCATCTTTTTTCAAATCTCTTTTCATTCTTGAGACTTTTTATACAACATGCTTTAATATAGCTTCTGTCTTTCTAACAAGTACCTCCCAAGAAGAGTCATAGAGATGGTAACATAATGACTAAGGAGAGAAGGATAAACTTCTCTGAGGCCATATGAGATTGCTTTGAGTCTTAAATATATAAACAAGGAGGATAATCTCATTGTAAGTAGGTTACAGGAGTCATAAACTTTTGTGTTTCATTGGCACTAATTAACAAATAGTGGAAAACTATAGTGCCAAACAGTGAATAGTGAGTAGCCATGCCCAACACATTCCCAAAGGTCATAAAAATCATTATCATTATACACTCACTATTTATTAGCGTACTTTGGGAAATCTCCTCTAGGATTCCTTAATAACCAGCATCATGCCCTCTATTATATGAATCTATTTGATAACACGGAGAAGGCAATGGGACCCGACTCCAGTTCTCTTGCCTGGAAAATCCCATGGATGGAGAAGCCTGGTACACTGAACAGTATTAGAACAACTAGAAGGTTGAGACTTAAGACAGGTATGCATTTAATAAGGATTTCAGAATATGTCAGATTCAAAGTTGGTGTACATGAGAATATGGAAGGAGTTGAACCTACACAGCAGGATAGTAAGATTGGGTGGCATGCTGGGCTCAAAGGGATGAGTTTTGTGGAGTTCCAGATGGAAGTTATTAATATAATTGTGGTACCCAGAAGTATCAACATCTCATATTTCAAATTACGCCACAATTTTCAAAACTGGCATAATGGAATAAATTCTTCTTTACTGATACCTATGGAGTTTCCACATTGCTTTCTAACACAGAATATCTCCACTAGATTATAAGAACTATCCTTAAATTTATTAATTTTTATTGTAAATCAAATTTTAAGATGTGTTGAACATAGAAAAATTATTTATAACATTTATTTATATATTGCCAATGGCCTCCAATTTTTTACAGTGGCTACAAAAGATGAGAAAAATAAAGACAAGTAGAAATGAATTAAAAAAAACAGGAAAAAATGAACAAGAGAGCATGTAAATGTGAGACAGTGGTCCTGTAATTACCCAATGAGAAAATTATTATAAAAGTAGAGCAAAGTTAAAAGAATATTAAAAAATCTGAGAAGTATCCAAGAGTAGACAAACACAGGAGAAGACTTTTATCTCAAACAACTTAAAATGGTAAGAATAAGAATTGAATTTTCCTTTATCCAGGACACTGACAAACCCCCAGAGCTATGGCTACAGAAATTACAAGCTGGAAATTTCAGCGCTCAGTGTTATAAGTGTTGGAGATAAAAGTTGAGGGGTAGAAAAGCAAGTGGTAATATAAAAGGAAAATGCAGTAGTGTAACATGCACACTAAGGATGAGAACCAGTATGTTACAAGAGAAGAAAATTTTAAGTCAAGAAGCCTGATTACATAAGTGTAAAAATTCTCAACAAAATATTAGCAGACTAAATTTAAAAACACCATGAGAGGATCACATATCAGAAATGAATGAGAGTTCTTACTGAGATGCGAGGATGGTCCCACATATGCAAACCAACAAATGTGATAAACTACAACAGTATGAAAAATAAAATCACATCGTCATCAAAATAGATGCATAAAAAGCCTTTGATAAAATTCAACATTCTTTCATGATACAAACTCTAATATACCTCAACATAATAAAGACCGGCCTACAGCTAGATTCATATTTAGACATTAGAAGTGGAAAACATTTTCTCTAAGTTCAGGACAAGGATGCCCACTGGAGGAGTGTTATTCAACATAGCACCAGAAGTCCTAACTGGAGTTAGGACTAACTAGGCAATAAAAAGAAATATAAAGCATCCAAGTAGAAAAACAAAGGCAAAACTGCCTTTACTTGCAGATGGCATGATTCTGTATATAGAAAACGATAGTCTACTAAAAAAACTATTGGAATTAATAAATTGAATATGGTACTCAAAGCCACAGAGAAATCAGAAATTTTGAGTATCTCTAACAGCAAAGAAATCAAAGAGAAAGTAAACCCTACTTATGTTTATTTATTGGCAAGAAGAGGAGTCATGGTAAATAAACATATACCATTTTAATTCAAATTCAACATTTACACTAAGTAAATTACCATAGGTAAAATAGTGATGATATCTAGAAATCATCAGATAAATGAAAATGAACTGTTAAAGATGATTAATGCAAAAGAGAAAAAAATGGAGAAAATATTAGAGATAATAAAATAGCAAATTTTCAGAGTAAACACAAAAATATCAACAATTGAACTAAATGCAAATTGATGCTCCCAAGAAATAGGCAGGACTGTCATATTGGATAAAAAAGAAAAACCACCTATCTGCTGCACCAGACACATTTTAAATACACAGCACAAAGAGAAAAATAGTAAGAAACAGGAAAAAAGATGCTATATAGAAAATAGCCATAAGGTAGCTTAAGTTGTTCCAAAAATGTCAGGAAAAATAAAATAAAGAATTACTGTAAGAGTAACTTTATAATGGTAATGAATCAGTATAACATGGCAATATAACAATTCTAAACTAATAAATTCTGTAACTAATAAACAGAGCATCAATATACGTGAAGCAAAAAACTGAAACAATTATGTGATTTTTTATGATTTCTTCCTATTTGTCCCAACAATCCCACATTTAGGTACATATAAAATTAAAGCTCTGGGAGTTGGTGATGGACAGGGAAGCCTGACATGCTGCAGTCAATGGGGTCGCAAAGATTTGGATACGACTGAGTGACTGGACTGAACTGCACTGAAAAGAAATAAAATATATGTCCACATAAGGAGCTGCATGATGACATTTATATAACCTTTATAATATTCTCAAACTGGAGTCAACCCAATTGTTCATGAGCTTAAGAATATAACAAATCGTTTTTTCTTAAGCTTAAGAACAAATTGTTTTTTCCTCTATGATGAAATACTACTCAGTAATATGAAATAAGTGACTACTAATAAATACAAGTCAGACACAAAAGATTATATAGAGTAGGATTTATAATGTAAAACTATCTGATAGGAAGTAGATTAATGATTGTAAGGAGCTGGGACTCAGGAGAGGAAATTACAGAGGGACACAAGAAGAATTTTGGAGAAATGTTCTATCATAATCATGATTACTGTGCCAGAATTTACACAAGTGTGTACATTTGTTAACTTAAATGTGGTAAATTTTGCTGTTTATAAATAGCATATCAATTTTAAACTGGGAAAGAATTGAGACCAAGGTAAAATTATATTAAGAAAGTGATAGGAAGACAAAAGTAGGATTAGTATGCTATTATATAGTTGTTACTCTACCATTCATCTTGCTTAAAATTCTAATCTGTAGCAAAAGATGGTGTGATCTAGTACAAATTTATAATATCTGTATGATAAAAATTAATATAAACCTACAAATCAAGTAGAGAAGTTTTCATAATTAATCAATGGAGACAAAAATTTTGATGATATGGTAGAGGTTTGTAACAGTGTACAAGCAGCAGTGACCAAACTCATCCCAAAGAAAAATAAATGGAAGAAGGCAAAGGGGTTGTCTGAGGACACTTTACAAATAGCTGAAGAAAGAAGAGAAGGGAAAAGCAAGGGAGAAAGGAAAAGACACACTCAACTGAATAATGGACGGGTTCCAAATGGGGATCAGATCAGTCGCTCAGTCGTGTTCGACTCTTTGCGACCCCATGAATCACAGCACGCCAGGCCTCCCTGTCCATCACCAACTCCCGGAGTTCACTCAGACTTACATCCATCGAGTCAGTGATGCCATCCAGCCATCTCATCCTCTGTCGTCCCCTTCTCCTCTTGCCCCCAATCCCTCCCAGCATCAGAGTCTTTTCCAATGAGTCAACTCTTTGCATGAAGTGGCCAAAGTACTGGAGTTTCAGCTTTAGCATCATTCCTTCCAAAGAAATCCCAGGGCTGGTCTCCTTCAGAATGGACTGGTTGGATCTCCTTGCAGTTGAAGGGACTCTCAAGAGCCTTCTCCAACACCACAGTTCATAAAGGCTGTATATTGTCACCCTGCTTATTTAACTTTTATGCAGAGTACATCATGCAAAATGCCAGACTGGATGAAGAACAAGCTGAAATCAAGATTGCTGGAAGAAGAAATATCAATAACCTCAGATGACACCACCCTTATGGCAGAAAGTGAAGAAGAATTAAAGAGCCTCTTGATGAAAGCAAAAGAGGAGAGTGAAAAAGCTGGCTTAAAACTCAACAGTCAAAAAACTATGATCATGGCATTTGGTCCCATCACTTCATGGCAACTATATGGGAAACGATGGAAACAGTGACAGACTTTATTTTCTTGGCCTCCAAAATCACTGCAGATGGTGATTGCAGACATGAAATTAAAAGATGCTTGCTCCCTGGAAGAAAAACTATAACCAACCTAGACAGCATATATAAAAGAGACATTACTTTGCCAACAAAAGTCCATCTAGTCAAAGCTATGCTTTCTCAAGTAATCTTGTATGGATGTGAGAGTTGGACCATAAAGAAAGCTGAGCATGGAAGAATTGATGCTCTTGAACTGTGGTGTTGGAGAAGACTTTTGAGAGTCCTTTGGACTTAGAGGATATGAAACCAGTCAATCCTAAAGACACGTGCCCTTGGAAGGAAAGCTATTACAAACTTAGACACTGTATTAAAAAACAGAGATATTGCTTTTCCAACAAAGGTCTGTGTAGTCAAAATGATTGTTTTTCCAGTAGTCATGTATGGATGTGAGAATTGGGCCATAAAGAAGGCTGAGTGCTGAATAATTGATGCTTTTCAATTGCAGTGTTGAAGAAGACTCTTGAGAGTCCCTTGGCTAACAGGGAGATCAAACCAGTCTTCTTAAAAGAACTCAATGCTGCATACTCATTGGAAGGGTTGATGCTGACACTCCAATACTTTGGATACCTGATGGGAAGTGTGGACTCATTGGAAATGTCTGATTCTGAGCACAATGAAGGCAAAAGGAGAAGAGGGTGGCAGAGGATGGAGAGTTAGATAGCACCACTGACTCAATGGCTAAGTATTTGAGCAAACTTTGGGAGATAGTGAAGGACAGGAAAGGCTGGCATTATACAGTCCATGGGGACACAAAGACTTGAACACAGCTTAGTGACTGAACAAGAACAATAAAATATTTTTTCCAAAACTTTTCTGTTCTTTCCCAAGGGAAGAATATATACCTCTGTCCTATCACTTCAGAGTCAAGCTTGACTCTGAACCTCAAAATGTTCCTCTCAAATAAGGCACAAACAGTCTTCTTGATGATACAGGAAGTATCTATATTGATTCCAGTGACTTGCTCTGCCAGATGACAAATAAGAAATAATGTAAGTGTTGCTTCTGAATATAAACTCTCACTTCAACTACTGGTTCATCTCAACATTCTCTTCTCCCTCTCAATGTACAGGAAGGATCCAGTTAGGTTCTTCTTGATCAGGCAGGGTCTCAGTGTTATAGCAATATTGAGCCAAAGCATATCAATGATGGAAATGTAATGTGAGTATTTCTTCTTAAAGGAAGCTAAGATGTTGGGGTATTTGTTTACAAAGTATAACTAAGTCTATCCAAAATTATGCTAGTTATAAGAACCAAATGCTTTTATTTATATTTCCTCTGTTGTTAAATTTGTAGGTCTGAGAAATAATTTTCTATTCCAAAATGAAATCTGAATAGAAATGCATGAGATAAAAGGTTTTAAGAGGGGCATTTTAAAATATCTTTTTGACAAAATGGTATTTGTTTAATAAGATGTTATATACTGAATGTTGTGGACCCCCCAAAATTCATATAATGAAATCCTAACACCCATTGTGATGGGTATCCAGTAGGTAATTCGATCCTGAGAATGAAGCTCTCATGAACAGGACTCGTACCTTTATAAGGACAGACACAGTATTTGCTTCCTTTCTCTGTACTTCTCACCACATGAGGATAAAATGAGAAGATGGCCAATTGCAAACCAGAAAAAGGGCTCTCATCAGGCACAGCACCTGGGGGCACCTTGACCGTAAACTTTCTGGCCTTCAGCACTGTGGGAAATAAATGTTTGATGTTTAGGCCACCCTGTCTGTGGTAATTTTTATAGTAGCCTGAACTAAGACAAAGATTTTAACAAACTTAAAAAACAAAAGGAAACAAAACAGATGCTCCCTGAATCAAAGACCATGAGTTCTAAGTACAGTTTTGACTAAGCCAGGTTAAACGCAAACCATAAGTGCCAAGCATACGCGATAACCTATTTTAGGATCTTGGTATCAGGAAAATGATAAACAGAAAACACGGTAGATTTTAAATATGTTAGCTTAAAAGGGTTTCCTGTCTATTTTAGTTTATGGGTAAAATACACTTCTCTGATATGGACTAATCAAGGCAAGAAGGGTCAGTATTACTACTACTACTAAGTCGCTTCAGTCGTGTCCGACTCTGTGCGACCCCACAGACGGCAGCCCACCAGGCTCCCCCGTCCCTGGTATTCTCCAGGCAAGAACACTGGAGTGGGTTGCCATTTCCTTCTCCAATGCATGAAAGTGAAGTCGCTCAGTCGTGTCCGACTCTAGCGACCCCATGGACTGCAGCCTACCAGGCTCCTCTGGCCATGGGATTTTCCAGGCAAGAGTACTGGAGTGGGTTAGTAGCTCTTGAATGACAACTTGAGAATCCACACCATCCCCCACTTCATCCAGCATACTTTCTACAGACTCATATGACTTCTTTGGTCAGTAAAGATTTAAAAACTTCTTTAATATCATGCAATGGACTGGTTAAAGATACTAACATCATAGAAAATACTTAGATTTTAAATGTTGAAAAATGAATACATCAAAAAATATGTAATACTTATCTTGTGTAGTATATGGAATAATGTTCTCTCCTCCACCCAAAGATGTCCACTTCCTAATTCCCAGAACCAATAAACAGATTGACTTACATGAAAAAAGGACTTTGCTGATGTGATTAAGGCAAGGATTTTGAGATCCTGAGAGCATCTTGAATTATGTGGGTGGCCCCAATGTAAACACAAGAATCCTTATAAATGTCAAAAGAAAGGAGAGTCAGAATCAGACAATATGTGATGATGGAAGATGAAGACACAATGACACAACTTCAGGCTTTAAAGATGAAGGAAGGAATGGAGGTGAGTTCTAGACAATGAGAATGACAAAAGCAAAATAGAAACAGGCTCTTTCCTAAGTCTTCCAGAAGGAACACAGTCATGTGAACATTTTTATTTTAGACTATATATTTCATATTTCTAACTAGATGAAATGTAAAATAATAAATTTGTATTAAGATACTATTTGTGGTAATTTGTTACAACAAAAATAAGATATTAATACAACATGTGTTCAATATTGATATAAAAAACTATTGGATAATTTTGTGAATTTCAAAGACTTTAAGAAATAGGCACTGATAATATTGTCAATGTGATTTAATATAATATTGAAAGGAAGAAACTGAGTATCATAATTTAAGTGAGTTTGTTATCACCTAGAATAAAATAAAATTATAGTTTAGAATAACATAATACACAGAACATGATCTGGAAGAAATATGACAATATCGTGGAACACATTAAGGCTCCTCTGGTGGCTCAGCAATAAAGAATCCACCTGCAAAGCAGGAAACATGGGTTCTGTCACTGGGTCAGGAAGATACCCTGGAGAAGGAAATGGAAATGCACTCCAGTATTCTTGCCTGGGAAATCCAGTCCATGGGGTCACAAAAAGTCAGACACAGCTTAGCGACTAAATAACAACAGAAAAGTGCTTGCTATGGAAATTTAGGTGCTTGTAAATAAGCCAAGATTAAAACAGTCTATATAGGATCTTAGATAGTAATAAAACAAAATGATGTATGATTACATATGAAATTGTCCTACAGCTTTTATTGAAATATCACTTCACAGATTGCATGTTAATACAGTTTGGCCTAATAAACATAGAAAATATAAAGAACATGCCTTTTTTGAAGTTACTGATCCCAGCTTTAACTTCATAGTTGAGCAGCCTTGAGAACATTTCTGAATCTCACTGCATCTCAATATTCTCAAAAATAAATTGTGAAAAATTATGCTCTCCTTATATGGAAGAGGTATGAAAAATATGTAAAACACCTGACATGGTGTTTGACACATAACAGAGCTTAGTGAATGTCAGGTTTCTTTCTTCTCTGTGCCCCTCACCCTGCACTAAAAATGCCAGCATACCTAGTTTTTATAATGTTACCGTGTCATATTTGGCACATATTCTACATAATACCTTTGAAAATTCCTGTGAAAATTGTTTATTGTAAGGTCTAATCCCAGTTTCTATAAATACAAATAATTTCAACTCACAGTTCTTTAAGGATAGCAGAGTTCCATTAAAATAAATTCTTATTCAAGGGTATATACTTGCTATAAGCTATTTTTTAGCTGGAATTTACATAGTGATATAACAACTAACTTGAGGAGGGAAATATTAATGAGGAAGATAATTTTGGGTCTATGTCCTTCTTAGATGCAATAATTAAATAATGTATAACAGGAAAAATCTCCTGGAAATGCTATGAATGATTGAAGTGTAATTATTCTAATTAAGAAATTATAATTGTTCATTAGGAGAAAATTCCACAAAAGCTATTCTCTCTCAGCATTTCAAATGTTGATATTATGGTAATTATTTTTATATTAAAACTAGTATGATAAGGATGAAAATTTAATTTTTGGTGTTTGACTCTTGACAGCTTTCAAGACTCATGCTTTCCTCCTCACCTTTACTCCACATCTGAGCAAGCCTTAAAGAAATTAGCAGTATATCTTAGCCAAAATAAATATGTTGGGTCTGTTTCACTCCAGACCCAACCCGAGCCCTTCTCTTTGGAAATTCTTTTTGTTGTTTTCTAGATAAGCAATAACTTTCTTATTCATACCAATTGATGCCTATGTGTTGTTTGTCCTGACCATCCCTAGTGTGGGGGCTGTTCAGAGCACCTTGATAAAACAAGACAACCAATATGCCATCTGGGAAAATGATCTGTAATTTCTTCATCCTCTTTCAATTCAGTTCAGTCACTCAATCGTGTCCAACTCTTTGTGACCCCATGGACTGCAGCACTCCAGGCTTCCCTATCCATCACCAACTCCTGGAGCTTGCTTAAACTCATCTCCATCAAGTTGGTGATGCCATCCAGCCATCTTATCTATTTAGCCGTTTATTTTTTTCTCTTGCCCACTCCCCCAAATAGTAAGAGTAGCTTCTATATTAACCATCACGTTGGCCAATTTAAAAGTAAATTTGAGAATATACACACACACACACATGCATATCTGTATTCATGCCAATGAGGAACTACACGTGTAATTACTAAAAAAAAGAACAACAACAAAAAACACAAAAATTGTGATTCCTTTACACATGTTATGTGACTTCACAGACTATTCTCTTCATTTGTCTACTCAGGGAAGAGACAAGTTCCAATGTATACAAAGCACAAAGAGCTAAACCCTGTTTTCAGTTGTTTCTATCTTGAAAGGCAAATCCATGAACATGTTTGTGAATTGAACTAAAACTGTCCCTGAAGTTTAGGCAGAGACATATAGGAGCCAGATTGTACCTGTCAAAAGTCACTATTGAAAAAGCACTGGTGTGGGAGAATGCATTAATGTCCTTAATTGTTAATGTTTGCTTTGTGACCTTCCCATCAGCAGATCTGTGTGCCTCTCCTTACTGATCTATTCATTCATCTCTCTAATGGCTCTGCCTCTATAGCTGCTGTTAGTACCAGTTATTCATCACGGCAAGCAGAACATGTTCTACTCCTGACATGGCCTTCATTTCAGCTGAATGTGGGTTGGAAAAGTTACACATCCGGGCAAATTTCTCATTTTTTATTTTTTATGGGGTTTAATACTGCAAATTTGAAATTCAGAAACATAGATGTCTTCCTCCTTTGGAATTTGAGGGAAAATATATTATCTGAGCTAAAATATAAAGTGAGATGGAAGATAAACTTACTTTAAGTGACAGATTATTATATGTTGAAATATATTACTTTATACCTTAAATCAATATTTGCCATACTTTGATAGTATCAGAAATTAAATCAAAGATAGATAATATATTAAAAGGACAGTTTTATTCTTAGGGAAATATAATCAAAGACAGTTCTCTTACACCATTCATGTGGTTCTTTCCATTTATTGTACACATTTTAACTTTCTTAGAATGAATTATCTTTGCAGTATTCACATTTTATTGTTGTGTGTATTTTCATTTTATTTCTCATGCATATAGATTTATTATATAAACACTTTTATTCCATTTCTTAATGATTTTTCTATGATTGCTGTTTTGAACAAGCCCATGCTGGTTTCTCTGAGATGCCTCAAAACATGTATATTTACCTCACTAAAACACACATGCAACAATTGATTTTTTAAAAAATCTATTTTAAAATATGTTAAAAATACTGGGCAAAAATATATTAAAAGAATAAAATTTTGAAAAATAACTACAATGTTGTTGAAACTGTAAAAAGAGATAATTTCTATGTTTTAATGTAAAACTGTGTGTTTACAGATTCTTTATCTTTCCAGATTTAAATTTTTTGTGTATATTTTAATGTCCTGACTAGTACCCATAGTTTGTAAGAATGATTAAGAAGTAGATGCTTCTGTTACATTCCTGAAATTTAATTATTTATTGGTACAGTATATGCCCTACCACAGCTAAGTCTGATTGGATTTGAGGCATACTGAGAACCCTGTCCCACTGAATAATGAGAATTTAAGTAGGTTGTCTATCTGGATGGGTCAGAGACATAGTTTAAAATAGTGCATTGCAGTCTTTCAGGGACTCTAGTATGTTAGTGAATCATGGGAGCAGAATGTTCTAGGCATTAAGTGACTGACTTGAGAATTCAGTGGATGGTACTTCATTCATTTTGTGTCATTAAGTTGTTTAGAACAAAACCTTTATTCCACTAGATTTCTATAAAGATGTTTTATAACATTGGTTTTAGCTTCTTATGTGAAAGAAAGAAAGGGTGTTCTCTTGTAGCAGAATGTCAAGAGTTAAGGAAGACTGGAATCTGGGAGAACACAAGTTTAGAGTTTGTCTTATACCTATTGGAAATCTGACCAAATCTAGACCATGATTAAGAAGGTGGTGACTCTGACTGCTCTAGTCCTGAGTGAGTGAGCCCATGGACTGATGACATCATTTCACCAGCAGATGTAACTGCCTCTCTCTCAAAACTATCTGTTTGTTTTTAAGTGATTAAAGCCAAAAGTAAGTAGAGAAGAAAGAGCACATCCAAAGAAGTACAGAGGATGGTGGGCAGATCAAAATATAGTTCATCAAATGTTCCAGGCCAGAATACTTGAGTGGGTAGCTGTTCCCTTCTCTAGTTACTAAATGTTAGCACTTTTATTACCATATTACTACTTTAAAGGTTTAGTGCTTTTAAAATGGCAATATCTTATAATTTACTACAAAATGAATTTTACTTGATGCTCTGATCATTATAAATATAAAAGATTCAATTGCAATGCTATTCACTGAGATGATGAACAATTTTAATAAATAAAATTGCCAAAAATATGATCCCATTGTTTATGGTTTATAATTAAGTATTTACTTCCATACCTAAGCCCAAAGTTAGATGTCTATTATATAAAAAACAGTTTTGCTGGTCTAGAACAATCTCTGAAACATGTCATTCCATAAATGAGACCTATGTCAAGACTGTGAATGAATTCCCAATTATTAAGAATCCATTTCCTAAAAAAGAATCCATTTCCTAAAATATCTAAATATTTAAAGTTAATAGGGAATCAAATTTAAAAGTATGAGATTGTGTATTCATGTTGAAATTCAATCTAAGATTATTTATTTAATACTTTGGCAAATAAGTTGAATGAATGACATAAATTATGAAATTATGCTGGTAAAGACTCTCAAAACATAATGTATATAAAATTTTTTTAAAATATGACTCTATTGACAGGAATTATAATTCCAAATTTGGAAATTTATATTAGAAAAAACCCACACACATTGACTGTAAAATTTCTTATAGAAACAAAATTCAATTGAAAGTGCAGAATAATGGTTAAAGCTTAGACTTTGGACTGACAATGAACGCTGGTTATACGTTTTACTAATTGGGTGACCTTGGCCAGTTATTTAGCTTCATGCTTCAGTTTCCCCAATCTAAAATAGGAATAATGATAACTACAAAAATAATAACTAACTCTCTCATAGTCTTTTTGAGGATTACATGAATCAATTATAAAATACTTAGAACTGTGAGTGATTAATATATAATAAACACCATTGTATTTTGCTATTGTTATTACTGAGCTGTTTAACCATAAAGGTAACAACAAAAACTAGCAAGTAATGTTGAGAAAACCTATTTTTCTCTAGTTTTTGTTTTCCAATATTTCACATAGAAACCAAAGTTAGTAAGAAATTAAATGACTTTCTCAAAGACTCCCTGGTTGTAACAAGAAGCAGGAACTCCATTTATGTTATATGCTAAATGGTCTGAGAAAGGTCTATCTAGTCAATGTTATGGTTTTTCCAGTAGTCATGTATAGATATGAGAGTTGGAGTATAAAGAAAGTTGAGCACTGAAGAATTGAACAGTGGTATTGGAGAAGACTCTTGAGAGTCCCTTCGACTGGAAGGAGATCAAACCAGTCAATCCTAAAGGAAATTAGTCCTGAATATTCATTGGAAGGACTGATGCTGAAGCTGAAACTCCAATATTTTGGCCACCTCATGCGAAGAACTTACTCCTTGGAAAAGACCCTGATGCTGGGAAAGATTGAAGGCAGGAGGAAAAGGGGACGGCAGAGAATGAAGCATCACTGACTCAATGGACATGAGTTTGAGTAAGCTCCAGGAGTTGGTGATGGACAGGGAAGCCTAACATGCTGCAGTCCATGTCAAAAGAGTTGGACATGACTGAGTGACTGAACTGAATTGAATGGTCCCTACTCGAAAAATCAGTAGTATCCCAGATAACAAACAGCTGGTTGTCAGAGGGGAGGAAGGTTGAGAAATGAGTGAGATGGGTGAGGAAAGTTAAGATGAACAAACTTTCAGTAACAAAACAAATGTGTCACAGTAATGAAATGTACAATCTGGGGAGTATAATCATTATATACATTATATACACTTTTTTACAGTGTTAGATGGTAACTAGACTTTTCCTGGTGATTGTTTTACTATATATAGAAATATCAAATTACCCTATGTGGTATACTAGAAACTAACACAGTTTTGTAAGTCAACTATACCTTAAAAAACAAACAAATAAAAAAACATAGAAAAAGAGATCAGTTCTGTGGTGTCTAGATGTGGGGAGTCAAGGGAGGGGGAATTTCATGTAGCTGATCAAAAGGTACAAACATCTAACTATAAGATAAATAAGAACTAGGGATATAACGTACAACATGATTGACATAACTAACACTGCCCTATATAATGTATAGGCTACCCAGGTGGCACAGTGGTAAAGAATCCGCCCGCCAATCAGAAGATGGAAAAGATGTGGCTTCAATCTCTGGGTTGGGAAGATCCCCTGGAAGAGGAAATGGCAACCCACTCCAGTGTTCTTGTCTAGAAAATTCCATGGACAGAGGAGCCTGGTGGGTTACAATGGGGTCAAAAAGAACCGGACATGACTGAGCGCACACACACACAATATGTAATGTATGAAAGTTCTTATGAGAGTTAATCCTAAGGGTTCTTATACAAGGAAAATTATTATCTATTTCTTTAATTTTGTATCTATATGAGACGATGGATATTCACTAGACTTATTATAATAATCATTTCATGATTTATGTAAGTCAAATAATTATACCATACACCTTAAACTTAAAGTGATGTATGTCAATTATATCCCAATAAAATTGGAAGAAGACATTAGCTCTCAGAAAATTCAATGTGTATCATAAATTTGTTGATGTACTTTGTATTTCCTAAGTGGTAAGCTTCTTGATCACAAATATTATATCTCATTATCTTTATAACTCCAGCACCTAGCACAGTTTAAACTCACATAATAGGTATCCAATAGAAGTTTCAAAATTGAACTTAGGTGACACTTGGAACTTCAAGGATGAATAAAAATTAAGCTGGCAAATAAGTCAGTAAAAGATTCCAGGAAGAAGAAAGAAAATTTGAAAAATGCAAATGTGTGAGAAAATATGGTATTAGCTAATGCTATAATATGATTCGGAAATGGATTCCATTCTAGGAATTTGCCTAATGTATTATCTTATCCTCATATAAGGCAACATAGTTACACTAAAAAAAATGTGTAGTTTGTAAGCCTGGGCTAATGAAATTCAGAGACCATGACTTCCCTTTAATGATCTCCAGTATGCTGATTCCTCCTGTCATCCATGTGGCAAAATGAGCCTGATCAAGAGACTAGAACAGAAAGAAAACATAAAGGACAAAAACAAAATCCCAGAGAATACAAGTAAAAAAGAGCTATAAATTATCAAAATATCTATCCATCTTGAGCTTAAATATCTCCCCTGAGATCTAAATTTTTAATTGTGACCTGAACAGCATCATTCCACAGATACACAAGCATTTTGTTCATCCTCAAATCTTTTCCCCTACCTGCATTAATGCCTTCAATTAATGACATGCTTATTTATTACATTCACAAATAATTATTAATCAGCTAGATTGTATCTTTTAATGTATTAAAAATTTAGTATATTCCAGTGAACAAAATACACATAGTTTCTACATTTGAGGGAATATTCCATCTGTGTAGCCGATAATCCCTCTTGCATGCACACTCAGTCACTTCAGAGGTGTCTCTTTGCAACCCCATGGACTGTAGCCTGCCAGGCCTCTTCTTTTCCTTGCATTTTCCATAGCCTGTCAATTATTTGGTCACCAGACCTTTTAGTCTATTTCCTTATTACTGGGCTGACCAAAAAGCTAATTTTAGTTTTCCTGTGACCTCTCATGGAAAAACTTGAAGGAGCATTTTGGCCAACTGAATACAACGTCTCTCAAGTCTATCTCTTCTCTATTTCTATAATTAATTAAACTTGGATTCTTAGACTACTTGCACTAGAATTTTAATAGCTTCTTAAGAATAATTTCCCTGCCTTGTACTTAATATGTATCTTCCAAAATATTTTTTTCTTTTTTTTTCTATATACTATTACTTTTTTACAACTAATTATTTTAATTGGAGGATAATTGCTTTACAATAGTGATGGTTTTTGCCACATATAAACATGAATCAGCCACAAGTATACATGTGTCTCCCCTATCATGAACCCCCTTGCCACCTCCCTCCCCACCGTGTCCCTCTGGGTTGTCCCAGAGCACCAGCTTTGGGTGCTCTGTCTCATGTATTGAACTTGGACTGGTGATCTATTTCATATATGGTAATATACATGGTTCAGTGCTATTCTCTCAAATCATACCACCCTCACCTTCTCCGACTGAGTCCAAAAATCTGTTCTTTACATCTATGTCTCCTTTGTTGCCCTGCATGTAGGACTGTGAGTACCGTCTTTCTAAATTCCTTACATATGCATTAATATACAGTATTTGACTTTCTCTTTCAAACTTATTTCACTCAGTATAATAGGCTCCAGGTTCATCCACCTCATTAGAACTCACTGAAATGCATTACTTTTTATAGCTGAGTTATATTCCATTTTAGAATATATACCACAAATTCTTTATCCATTTGTTTGACAATGGATATCTAGGTTGTTTCCAAGTCAAGCTGTACTAAATAGTGCTGCAATGAAAATTGGGGTACATGTGTCTCGTTCAATTCTGGTTTCCTCAGGGTGTCTGCCCACCAGTGGGATTTCTGGGTTGTATGACAGTTTTATTCCCAGTTTTTTAAGGAATCTCCACACTGTTCCCCATGCTGCCTGTATCAGTTTGCATTCCCACCAACAGTGTACAACGATTTCCTTTTCTCCACACTTTTTTCCAATATTTATTGTTTTTAGACTTTTTGATGATGGCCATTCTGACTGGTGTGAGATGATACTTCATTGCAGTTTTGATTTGCAATTCTCTAATAATGAGTGAAGTTGAGCATCTTTTCATGTGTTTATTAGCCATCTGTATGGCTTCTTTGGAGAAATGCCTGTATAGGTATTTTGCCTAATTTTTTATTAGGTTTTTTATTTTTCTGGTTTTGAGCTGCATGTGCTGCTTGTATAGTGTGGAGATCAATTCTTTGTCAGTTGTTTCATTTGATTTTATTTTCTCCCATTCCAAGGGCTGTCTTTTCACCTTGCTTATAGTTTTCTTTGTGGTGCAAAAGCTTTAAAGTTTAATTAGGTTCTGTTTGTTTATTTTCATTTCTATTTCCATTACTCTGGGAGGTGCGTCATAGAAGATCTTGCTCTAATTTATGTCATCAAGTGTTCTGCCTATGTTTTCCTCTAGGAGTTTTATAGTTTCTGGTCTTAAATTTAGGTCTTTAATCCATTTTAAGTTTATTTCTGTGTATGGTATTAGAAAATGTTCTAGTTTTATTCTTTTACATGTATTTGACCAGTTTTCCCAGCATCACTTGTTGAAGAGACTGTCTTTTCTCCATTGCATATTTTTGCCTCCTTTCTCAAAGATATGGTATTCAGTGGGTGTGGAATTGTCTCTGGACTTTCTATTTTGTTCCAATGATCTATACTTATGGCTTTGTGCCAGTACCATACTGTCTTGATGACTGTAGCTTTGTAGTATAGTCTGAAGTCAGGAAGATTGCTTCCTCCAACTCCATTCTTCCTTCTTAAGATTGCTGTGACTATTCAGGGTCTTATGTGCTTCCATACAAAACTGTAAAATTATTTATGCTAGTTCTTTGAAAAATAATATTGGTAGTTTGATAGGGATTGCATTGAGTCTGTAGATTGCTTTGGGTAGTATACTCATTTTCACTATATTGATTCTTCCAATCCAAGAATATTGTATATTTCTTCCTCTATTTGTGTCATCTTTGATTTCTTTCATTAGTGTTTTATAGCTTTCTGTATACAGGTCTTTTGTTTCTTTAGGTAAATTTATTACTAAGTATTCTATTCTTTTCATGGCAATGGTGAATGGGAATGCTTCCTTAATTTCTCTTCCCGAGTTTTCATTTTTAGTAAATAGGAATGCAAGGGATTTCTGTATTAATATTCTGTATTAATTTCATATCCTGAAACTTTCCCATATTCACTGATTACTTCTAGTAATTTTGTGCTGGCATCTTTAGAGTTTTCTATGTAGAGGATCATATCTGCAAACAGTGAGAGTTTTACTTCTTCTTTTCCTTTTTATTTTTTTTAAATTTAATATTCTTTGATTGCCTGTGGGTTTGTCATACATGGCTTTTATTATGTTAAGGTCTGTTCTTTTATGCCTATTTTCTGGAGAGTTTTTATCATAAATCAGTGTTGAACTTTTTCAAAGGCTTTCTTTGTATCTATTGAAATAATCATATGATTTTTATCTTTCAATTTGTTAATATGGTATATCACATTGATAGATTTGTGAATATTGAAGAATCCTTGCTTCCCTGGAATAAAGTCCACTTGATCATGATGTATAATCTTTTAAATATGTTATTGGATTCTGTTTACTAGAATTTTCTTGAGGATTTTTTTCATCTATGTTCACCAGTGATATTGGCCTGTAATTTTCTTATTTTGTGGCATCTTTGTCTGGTTTTCATACAGGGTGATGGTGGCCTCATAGAATGAGTTTGGGAGTTGATCTTCCTCTGCAATTTTCTGGAAGATCTTGAGTAGGATAGGTATTAACTCTTCTCTAAATTTTTGGTAGAATTCACCTGTCAAATCATCTGGAGCTGGGCTTTTGTTTTGGGGGAGATTTTTGATACACTTATGATTTCCATGCTTGTGATTGGTCTGTTCAAATTTTCTATCTCTTCCTGGTACAGTTTTAGAAGATTATACTTTTCTAAGAATGTGTCCATTTCTTCCAAGTTGTCCATTTTAACAGCATATAGTTGCTCATAGTAGTCTCTTGCAGTCGCTTGTATTTCTGTGTTGTCTGTTGTAGTTTCTCCATTTTCATTTCTAATATTATTGATTTGAATCTTTACCTTTTTATTTGTTGTTGTTGAGTCTGACTAACTGTTTGTCTATTTTGTTTATCTTTTCAGAGAACCAACTAAAGAGGTTTATAAAAATGCAACCATAACAATAAAGTAAATGGTAATGGGATCATACTTATCAATAATTACATTAAACATAAATGGGTCAAATGCTCCCATCAAAAGACAAAGACTGGATGAATGGATATAAAAACAAGATCCCTATAAATGCTGTCTACAAGAGACCCACCTCAAGCCTAGGGACACATACATACTGAAAACGGAGGGCTGGAAAAAGATATTTCATGCAAATGGAGACCAAAAGAAAGTAAGAATAGTAATACTCATATCAGGTAAAATAGATTTTTAAAGACTGTTATAAGAGACAAAGAAGGACACTATATAATGATCAAGGATCAATCCAAGAAGAAGATATAACAATTATTATATATACACCCAACATAGGAGCAACTCAATATATAAGACAAATGCTAACAACTATTAAAGGGGAAATTGATAGTAACACAATAATAGTGGGGGACTTGAATACCCTACTCACATCAATAGACAAATAGATCATCCAGACTGAAAAACAAGGAAACACAAACTTTAAATAATACATTGGACCAGTTAGACCTAATTGATATCTATAGGACCTATTGATATCTACACCCAGAAGCAATGGATTATATCTTTTCCTCAAGTGCACAAAGAACATTCTCCAGGATGGATCACATCTAGCCTTGGTAATTTTTTTTAAAAATTGAAATTATCTTAAGCATCTTTTCTGATGACAATGTTGTAAGATTAGATATCAACCACAGGGTAGGGGGAAAAAAAACTATTAAAGACAACAAACATACAGAGGCTAAACCACGCATTTCTGAATAACCAATATATCACTGAAGAAATAAAAAAGGAAATCAAAATATGCATAGAAACAAATGATAATGAAAACACGACAACCCGAAACCTATGGGATTCAGCAAAAGCAGGGCTTAGATGGAAGTTCATAACAATATAAACCTATCTCAAGAAACTAGAGAAACATCAAATAAATAACTTTACTCCTAAAGCATCTTTAAAAAGAAGAACAACACCCCAAAAGTTAGTAGAAGGAAAGAAATCATAAAATCAGAGAATAAATAATTGAAAAAGAAATTAAAGAAACTATAGCAAAGCTCAATAAAACTAAAAGCAAGTTCTTTGAAAAGATAAACAAAATATTTTTTCTTATAAATAGATTTAATCATTACTATCCCACTTAAAAATCTTTCAGTCTTTCCACATTTGCTCCGGAGGAAGTTGGCTACAAAAAAACCCCTCTTTTTTTCCCTTTATTTAATCCAACACAACACCTATTTTTCAAATTTTCTTGCTAACTTTATATGAATCGTGGGAAAATGACCCCAAGTTGAGATTCTGAGACTGATGTTGATTATCTAAGCTAATCATGATGATCTCTTTTTCCAGGGCCACTAATTGTTTTAGGGATTAAGCATGGTCCAGTTTTGGACAATGAGAAACAATAAATGTCCTCTGAGGGAATTCTTTGAATTTCTCTTTTCTCCAATAAAACATATATGGAAATGTCAGGCTAGTGTATGTTTCTTGGTTCTTATCTCGTCACAACAATGATCTGGGGCGATGGACATTAAAGCCCTCCGTGCGTCACAGCTCTCAGGTCTTGAACAAAACATGTCATATCTCTTAGACAAATCAGTGTTACAGCTCTATTTTATTTAGAAGATAGCAGGAGAATCCATCCTCGAAGAACAGAAGAGAATGGAGAAGCGTGCTAGCGCGCGTGGGGGGTGGGGGGAGAGAGAAAGAGTGTAACACGCAAGAGAGAGAGAAAGCACTTTGGCTCCTCCTTTTATATATCCCCCCCCCACCCCGGGCCCGCCCTGTGCAAATTGGGCTCAGCCGGGAGTGCTGTTCTACCTGAAGTCCTGACTCCAGCCCTCGGACATTTCTTTGACCTTCCTTTGTTCTATTTTCGCAGACTTTTCCCTTCCTTGTCTTTTAGCCACCGCCATTTTGGAGTCCTTTTCCCTATTCTAACTACCTAACAGAAAGAAATGACACCACTTGATGTAGCCTCCAGAAGACCTGCACCTATTATGCTGCCAGTGTGAGAATTAAATCAGCATGAACTGTAATGATATTTAACTCACCTTTCTAAGTTACTATCCTTGGGGCCACCTTGACTCTGGACATTAAACAAATCTCTTTCTTTTTAAAGTCCACTGAGTGAAGAAGTCTTTTATATACATCTTTATGCAAGCCAGATAAAACCTTCTATGATCTGCCCTTGTTTTTCAACCTTAGCTCTTGTACCCCCAACACTTGGAATTACACTTTTAGCTACATTGGGTTGAAACATCAAGTGTTAGTTGCTCAGTCATGTCCAACTTTTTGTGAGCCATGGACTTCAGCCTGCCAGGCTCCTCCATCCATGGGATTTTCCAGGCAAGAATACTGAAGTGGGTTGCTATACCCTTCACCAGAAAATCTTCCTGACCCAGGGATTGAACCCTGGTCTTATGTATTTCAGGCAGACTCTACTATCTGAGCCACCAGCGAAGTCAAGGGGTTCAGACAAATCATCTGGAAACTTGTTAGAAGTGTCCTAGAAGTTTCCTAGAAACCTAGAAAGCAGACTCTGATTTAGTAGATTTCAGATAGGGTTTGGGATTCTGCCTTCTAGGTTATACAATGCTGCTGCTGCTAAGTCGCTTCAGTCGTGTCTGACTCTGTGCGACCCCATAGATGGAAGCCCACCAGGCTGCCCTGTCCCTGGGATTCTCCAGGCAAGAACACTGGAGTGGGTTGCCGTTTCCTCTTCCAATGCAGGAAAATGAAAAGTGAAAGTGAAGTCGCTCAGTCATGTCCAACTCTGTGTGACCCCATGGACCGCAGCCCACCAGGCTCCTCTGTCCATGTGATTTCCCAGGCAAGAGTACTGGAGTGGGGTGCCATTGCCTTCTCCGAGGTTAACAATGCTACTGCTGCTGCTAAGTTGCTTCAGTCGTGTCTGACTCTGTGCAACCCCATAGAAGGCAGCCCATCAGGGTCCCCCGTCCCTGGGATTCTCCAGGCAAAAACACTGGAGTGGGTTACCATTTCCTTCTCCAAAGTATGAAAGTGAAAAGTGAAAGTGAAGTCACTCAGTCGTGTCCGACTCTTTGCGACCCCATGGACTGCAGCTTACCAGGCTCCTCTGGCCATGGGATTTTCCAGGCAAGAGTACTGGAGTGGGGTGCCATCGCCTTCTCCTTCTTCAAGGTTAACAATGCTACTGGTCCATAAGTCACACTTTGGTTAAGAAGGAACTAGATTACCTATGAGGAGGCTTTTTAAATAATTAAGGCAGAGAAATGACAAATCTAGAACTGAAGCTATGTGTATTATGATTGTTTTTTTTCTGTCTTGTAAATCTTTTCTTTGTAAAATGCCAGTTCCTTTTGAAGACAGTTAAATTTTCTAGTAAAATAAAAAGAATGGACCACACATTTTTAACGCAGAGAATCAAAGGTTATCTAGCTATACACACACACACACACACAGACACACACACATAAATATACTCAAAATGGTTTGACTTCATCCTTATTGTCATGTTTCCTTGTTTGCTCTGTGTGTTTCCTCTAGATTAATGCCAACAATAATCTAAACCAGAGATTTGAATGTGGTATTTTTCCTAAATTGGTTCATTAATTTAAAAAATCTATGCCATTTAGGAAGAACTCTTTAAGAAGGAGCTCCAGATAAAGTTTAAGGCAATGTTAATTACAAAGAACTAGCTTCCTGCAGTTAAGGAAAGCAAATTATCTGGGGTAATTGAAAATAAATACCTACTGTTATTAGCATAAAACTTTGTTTTCTAAATTACTGTTAAAAATTGTCTGGCTTTTATCATTTTTCTCTATTTATTGGTTTCCAATCTGCTCTTTTTCTTTGGAGCTGAAAAAGTTGGAAATACTGATAATTAGCTTGTAAAGGATTCTGACATTTGAAACATTTAAACCATAGGAAAGATTTTTCCATCTTCTCTTATGCACTTTTCTCTTATGTGAGAAAATGTAATTACTGATATCAAGAAGATTACATATGACAACCATTACTCAAATCAAGACATTCATAAGTACTGCAGTGTAAATATTTAATAATTTATACCTAGAATAACTATGAAATCACAAATTACTTCAACTTTAGTTAGAATGTTAGTGCTTTTTAATGAAGACTACAGTCCCTAAAGTACCCCAATGAATATATTTACAATGACTGCTTTTTGAGAATAAGATTTATGATTTTCTTACATTTAGTTGGCTGTAGTTTATTTTTCATAAAGATTCAATTTAAAATTAATCACACGAATATAATCTTAGTTATAAAGGAAAACTTTTATAGGCTCTTTTCCCCATTCCATTCAAACTGAGTCAAAGAATCACATACTTAAAAAAACAATCACAGGAAAAGTTTTTTCATACTTAAATTCCTCCTTACCTCTGCTCACATTACAATAAATTAGCCTGGGACAAGTCTCTTTGTAAAATTCTCTTTTTACTGGGGGACATCCAGAGGTCCATTACTTATAATCATCTGTGAAAATTAATATTATACTATTTGTTTTTTCAAATATGGCAAGATTGTTTAAAATCATTAGCTGTAATGGACTACAAGATATGTTACTCTTGCTAGAAGAATTATTAATCTCTTCAATGATTTTAAAGAATCAGATTAACAAAGAGAATAATATCAATAATAATAATAATCAAAGGAACAGTTACTGTGTACCAAACTATCTTATCCTACTCTTCACAACCAGTTTAATATTGTTGTTTTCATCCACACTAGTCTGCTGCAGAGTAAAATAAATTTACTTGGATAAATGATTTTCTTAAAATTCTTTTTTTTTCTAGAAACATTCTGAGGTCCAACATTCATAGTCATGAATTTGAATAGTATGTTACCTTGGAACATGAAGATCTATTACTTTTGTGTTGTCAGTTATGATGTTTAATTATTGTTTAATTATGAAAATATTATCTCACAATTATGCTATGAAATGGATTCAAGATATATTAATTACTCCTTCAAAGATTATTAACTTTATAGGAATTTAAATGAATCTACTTAGCAATTAAAATAAGTATAGTAGTAGTAATAATAAAATAATGATAATAATAGACACATTTACTCTGTGCTAAACTAACAAGTTTGCTCTCATTATCAAGTCATGCTTCGATGCTTTTCTCCATGGTCCTACTACACAGATATTCCCCTCCTCTATAAGACAGGGTGTCTCATGAAATCTCAATTTTATTTCATCATGGTAAAATCTTTACTTCATCTCTCAGGTTCAGGTTTCTTGTTTCTCCTTCTCCCTGGTATAGACAGAAAATTGGGCTCCACTGTGATTTTTAGAGCATTTTGGTAAGAATGCTTATTTATTTCCTTGTATTTTAAATGTGCCCAGAGGCTCCATGCTCTATATCTGTAAATTTAAATGTAGGTCTAGTTGTTTAGAAATAAATGAGAAAATAAATAAAATATGTAGGATGGATGCAAGCAGATATACAGCAGAGCACAACACATTTTGATTGTTGACTAGAAAACATGGGAAATTTTGTCATCTTCAATTTACCTTGCTTCATTCTGACCAAAACTTTCTTGACACAAATAATGATGTGCAGAATGGAGATGTGGTTTGTGAAACAGTTGAGATTTTGTAAGTGTGTATGTGTTTTTTCCCCTGAAGCAGAATATAAGCGCAAATGCCATTCAGTTGGAACACTGCCTACAGGTTGAACACAAAAGGTCCTGGCCTCATTGAAACAGTTATTTATGGTGAGGCAATGTCTGCAAATAGCATCCATTAGGAATAAATGCCTAGTGCATGAGATGGAGAAAAGGCGCCTTCACACAAAAATGTAATATCCAGATTAGGTGCCTATTCTTGAAATTATTGAGTTTAGCAAAGGAAAGCTGTATTTGCTCTCAGCCCTGAGAACTGCAAACTGTATTTTCCTATCTCCAAAAATCATCCCTGAGTAGAAGAGATACACCTTTAGAAGTAGAAAGATGCTAATATTGATTGGATATATTTCGAATTTTTCTTGACAGGGCATTTTCCCTCTAAATCCTTTTATATTCTAAGGCATGTCTTGGCAGTATATGCATATTTGTACATGTGCAAATAATACTGATATACAAATGTTAGAACTTGCTGAACTAAAATAGATGGGGTAATTAATTTTACTAAATCTGCCAAGATGTTAATACAGATATCAAGTTTCAAACTGAAGCATACATTCTTCTTATACAATGCCATCAGCTCTTAGAATGTGGTAGTGGTTTAAGCTTTAAGTAAGAAGTTGAGGAGGAGAGGGTTTTAGGGTAACTATGTTCCAGGAACAGTTTGGGAGCTGTTACATGCATTTCTAATTAAATATTTTAACATGTACACATTAAGAATTAAAGTTGTACTTTAATCTTTTAACTTTAAAGCTCATATAAGGCAAATGTCATCTCACTCAAAAGGATCTCACTCATGAAAATTTGTGTTTTGATATTAGTTCTGTGGAGGAAAAATAGCTTTAAGGATAGACACATAGATGAGAAAAATATATAGTTCAATTGTTAGAGTTTTGTGGCACACCTATTTTTCCAAGGCCTGGCACTAGGTGAGGGAGAATTTACAAATGCAATTTTTAAATCAATAAATCCACTGAAGTATTAGAACTCAAACTGCTTATGCTTTATCCAGACCAGAAAGATAACATGTCCATAGTACTATGACAATCAGAGGAGGTTTGTATGTTTATGCTTACTTCTTTCCTGGATTGTTCTCTTTATCTATCAACTCATTTACTAGAACTAACTTCCATCATGTAGAATAAATTCAGCCTTTTGAACCACAGCAATGATGGTGATTGCAGCCATGAAATTAAAAGATGTTTACTCCTTGGAAGGAAACTTATGAACAACCTAGATAGCATATTCAAAAGCAGAGGCATTACTTTGCCAACAAAGGTCCATCTAGTCAAGGCTATGGTTTTTCCAGTGGTCATGTATGGATGTGAGAGTTGGACTGTGAAGAAGGCTGAGCGCCGAAGAATTGATGCTTTTGAACTGTGGTGTTGGAGAAGACTCTTGAGAGTCCCTTGGACTGCAAGGAGATCCAACCAGTCCATCCTAAAGGAGATCAGTCTTGGGTGTTCATTGGAAGGCCTGATGCTAAAGCTGAAACTCCAATACTTTGGCCACCTAATGCGAAGAGTTGACTCATTGGAAAAGACCCTGATGCTGGGAGGGATTGGAGGAAGGAGAAGGGGACGACACAGGATGAAATGGCTGGATGTCATCACTGACTCGATGAACATGAGTTTGGGTGAACTCCAGGAGTTGGTGATGGACAGGGAGGCCTGACGTGCTGCAGTTCATGGGGTCACAAAGAGTTGGACACAACTGAGCGACTGAACTGAACTGAATGGAAAATTGTTTCTTTAGTGGATCATTGTAACAATAGTCATTCCAACACATTATGCTCACTTGTCTAATTACCCCAAACTCTATAAAGACAACAAGGGTATAAACTTAGAGGCAGTATTCACCACAATTTTCTTATACAATGGAAGAGCAGATGATCAATAGATATTTGCTAAATTAATATGCATATGTAATTGCATACACTATTTCTCACTATAATTTTTTTTTGCTTCCTGTGTGCATAGGCTAATTGATCAAATATGTTTGTAATATTCTTGAAGAGGAAGAATATGTTCTACATTTCTCTGTATCTTTTATGTACTTGCCCAGTGATTTTCACATAATTGGTTCTCGATATATATTTTTTTTCTTTTTTTTTCTATCACGGAGCTCTGTAGAGTGAATTTAAGTAGATATATTGCTAAATTGAGCTTCCCTTGTGGCTTAGATGGTGAGGACTCTGCCAGCAATGTGGGAGACCTGGGTTCGATCTCTGGGTCTGGAAGATCCACTGGAAAAGAGAATGGCAACCCACTCCAGTATTCTTGCCTGGAGAATTCCGTGGACAGAGGAGCCTGGAAAGCTACAGTCTTTGGGGTTCCAAAGAGCGATGTGCACCTGAGCAACTAACACACACACACACACACACACACACATTGCTAAATTAGAAAACTAATAAGTAAACAAAAAAGCACAAACATGTGCTTACATATGCCCACATTGTCAATTAGCAATGTTTCCTGTGGGATTTCACTTTGCATATCATCCATCAGAATATATTTTAAACATAATTAGCTGACTGAGTTTTTGAAATTTAGTTACCAAGGTAGATAAGAAAAAACTAATTTCTATGTTAATGCATTTACTTTTAGTATTTATCAATGACTTTTTTTTTTTTTCTTCTATAATTGTGTAAGGAGAGATGCTTTAGATCCTGGAAAAAACTAATGAAACTGTCCTCACACTAATAGGCACAATATTTGGCTCTTGATATCCAGTGACTCAAAGCATGATTCTCTATGGTTCTCTTCTTATCTTTTATACTGACAACGGTTGGTTCTTCCAGTTTTGTGCATAACACATAGATAGTACTGTGAAATGGAGATCAAGACACTGGTTCAAGTCCCTTCATTTGATGATCTAAGTTACCTAGAGGAAGTTGTTATATTTCTCTGTAACCAGCTCAACAGTACACAAGAAACCCTTTTACATTACCACTGTTTAGTGAGGCACTAGCTTGAGTCTTTTCTACTTTTTGTCTCTTATTTCTCAATAATTGAGAATGAAGCACCAGCAAAGAGTGATAGATACATTTCCAAATACAGAATAAAATTGATTGATGGAGTTATAAGCAACTGTTCATATACTATATAGTATGTAATCAACTATAACCTGCTGGAGGAGCATTAATAACTTGACATTAGAATAGGGGTCCATTTTATTAAAACATAATGTCTAGGTTTATTATTACTACTTTTACTTTTATTCATTTTTGTTTTTTCCCATCCTATTGATATACTTCTTAAGAGTTTGAGTATTTTGAGATTTCTCATTTTGCAGTGAACAATTTCAGGTACTTTGCTCAGCACTTTAACAGTCTGTCTACTCTGAGTATGGATCAGAAAAATGCCTCTAACTTTTGAGACACTTGTAGTATACCTATATTACATACTATTGCCTACTTTGAGTTAAATGTGTAGTTTTTATATATGCCAAGTGAAAGGCAAATACCAAATGAAATAGTTTCTCTTTCAGAAAAAAAATACAGTATTTTGAGAGGTGCAAGAGAAAGGAATCATTCAAAAAAAAAAAAAAATGCCATTGTCCTGCTGGGAATAGTAAACTTTCACCAGTAATAAAATTCAAGTTTTAAGAATCAGCCAGCAACTCCCCATCACCCTGTGTCTTGGCTGAAATCTGTAGCTGCCAGAAATAAACAGAAGGAACTCCTCTTCAGGACACTGACATTTAATTCTATTTGAGGCTTGTTAAAGGTCACTCAATTTCTTTGCTTGCATTTTGCTTTCATTATCTTGCAAGCTACTTTGGTGAATTAATTCATTTAATACTGTGAAGATGAAAATTGATTTGTATCAGATTATCTCACTTTATAGACAAGTTGCTAATTTCAGAAACATCTCATTCCTATATGTAATGAGGAAAGGGGGATGAAAAAGATTCATTAGAACGAGAAGATCAAGGAAATTGGATATTATACTAAAGGCATTAATTTCCTGAGTTTCTTTTTAAAAAATGACCACATTTTAATTTTGTTATAATAGTAAATGGGAGAAGGAAATGATAGCTATAAAAAAACTGTTATCAAAAACCAAGGGAAACAAATAAAAGTATAAACATTACTAGAAACATCATACTGAGACCCAAATAAAAATATCCGGAGAGATCTAAAGTATGTATTCAAGCTGAGAGCAGCTATAACAAACACAGGGAAGACAAAATTATCTCTACAAAACCTTATAGTTACAAATGCAAACAAAAGAGGAGTGTAAAATTGATAAGAGAATAGAATGAGCATGATTAGATCAATTCTATTAAAGGCTATGAAAGACAATAAATGATTCAATAGAAGTAATCTGCATCCAGGTTTGTTCAGTAATCCACTGGAGGACTTTGTCAAAATCTTTTGACAAGCTAATTAAAAGCAGACAGTTATGCAGCATTTGGTGTTTACCTTTGTAAAATGAATCAACTCATCTTCAAGCTTCTATATTCATATTTCCATTGCCCTGTCATAGTGACCTTTATGGTACAATACTGTGAATAAACTGCATATTCATCAAGACAGCCTCAAAGTCACAGTGAAAATAAAATGTCCCCCAGGAAAATATCTTAACCAGGAGTAAACTCAATGAAATAAATATTCACTGAACATCGGATATGTCCTGGACATTGCACAGAATGAAAGTGTCACACAAAAAAGTCAAAGTCCGTGCCCTTGAGGAAGTCATGATATATCAAATATTTTTTAAAAAGATGTAGTCTAAAATTTTCATGGTTAGCTTGCTTTTTAAGTGTTTTTTTCAAAGTAAAATGGGACGTATTTTCCTCAGGATAATTATGTTCCTTTTACAATACTGAATGCCTCATAGTAATGTGTTAATATGCAACAAATCCCAAGAAGATTACTAAAATAAGGAAAAGATAGGAAAAAGGTTGATTTTGTTTTGTTGCTGATTTTAATACATATTTTGGAATGATTTTGCAGTGGTTCCACAGGATAAGCTTCTGCCTTGAGGCCAATATAGTTTATATTTTCCCTAGTGTCTAATAAATAAGTAGAAACTGGAGTGAACTATTCTTTACACTAACAATGTCCTTCAGGGTCATTTTTGCTTTAACAAACTCCTTCTATCTAAAAATTCAAAGGAGGCCAACTTTTCTTCTGGTAATCCATCTCAGACTCAGGCTCACAACTAGGCCAGGAAGCTTGGCCAGGCCAGCTGTTTCTCCACACTTCTGGTTTTGAAAAATCATATTGCAGGGTTTTGTGGCTTTGAAAAAATTTATTGAGTGGGCATGTTTTGAACAAAATGGGGAATCAGAATCTGACTAATGTGCTCAGAAGCATTTCTTTAAGCAGATATGTCTGTGTCTGCTGTCTCTCAGTCATGTCCAATCTGGAAAGTCCCTTAAACAGATTTAGGAGCATCAAAAACAACTTAGTTTTTTAAAATTTTTGAGTATTTTAAATCAATGCAAAAGCTTAAGGTAAAGTGATACTTCTGCATTTTTGGCACTGATTTTCACTGTAGATTTTTAAATAAAGCCAAAGTAACATTCCTACCACATTTTATTAGTATCATTTTTGTTTGTTTGTTTTTATTATAATACACTAGAAATGAGCACTCACTATGGGCCTGTCCCAATACTAAGCACTTCACAAATATTACCCCATTGGAGCTCCCTAATAGCCATATGAGGCATATACAGCTACCATTTCCGTTTAGCAGACTAGAGGATTAAGTCATCAGTGGTGAAGCAACATTTTCAGTATAACTTAATCACATAGCAGAGCAGAGATTCTAAATCTGGATGCAGATTCTTAGCTTTTAAATAGACACATTGAAGCTTCTAAGTGTAAGTTGTAATATTGAGATAACTTTTGTTTTAATTTATATTTATTTCAATCAAAATAATATATGTACATAGATATACAAACATTAATAATCAATAGCAGTCTTCTGATCTAATTCCTACTGCCTCAAAACAATTATTTTTAATTTTCTTTCTTTGTAATTTGTTTACATAATTCTAAAAATAAAACAAAGTATGTTCATACTATTCTTTCTTGATTTTTAAGTGCATTATACTTTTTACCAGCTACAAAGAGATTAGAATCACCATAGACACACATTCATGCATCTACACCTGCCTTCTTACCAATGGTATTTCATCTTTATCTTAAATCTTTTTCTTAAATCAATATTCAGAATGGCATTATGCTATCTAAACTTGGGCCTGGCTAAATAATCACAGAAGTTACATTTTAATTCCTGCACAGCTTTTCATTTTCCATGAAGTTGTTAATTGCCTCATTTCATTCACTTAGATTTCTAGGTATCTACCATTAGTTCATTCCCAAGTATACTGACTAACTATAAATTTTCTTTCAGCACAGTAAAATGCATAGTTAATCTGTCAAGTGCTTTCATTTCCTGTATCAGCTAACCATACTTTCTTGGAGTCCTCTGACTCCCTGCATTGATCTGAACAGAATGGTCCCGGTTCTGGAGAGTCGTAGGAAATTCTTTCATTATGATTCTGAAAAGCTGTCTCCTACTTGTCTAGTTTGGCCATTGTTCCTTAAAAGGATTTTCAATGAATTCTCCAGTTTTCAAATCCACCCTCAAAAGCAACCCACACTCACAAGCATCTGGTATCACCAAATCCCCAGCCTTTCTAGAAATAATGTAAACAAATGATGATAGCCTTTATTCTGTCTCCTCCCTCACATACGTGTGTGAGAGAGTGTTAGTCACTCAGTTGTGTCTGACTCTTTTGACCACATCACCTATAGTTTGCCAGGTGCCTCTGTCTCTGGATTTCTCCAGGGAAGAACACTGGAGTGTGTTGCCATTCCCTTCTCTGGGGGATCTTCCCAAACCAGGGATCAAACCTGGGTCTCCTGTTACTGCAAGCAGATTTTTTTTTTTTTTTAACCGACTGAGCCACCACCTACTCCAGTTCTCATGAGCATAAGTCTGCAGCTTTCTCTCTTCTTCTACTAAATATTTATTTATTTATTTCAGGGAGGTTGAAATCAGATGACCCTGGTGGATCTCTGAGTTAAGAAGACAGAGATGGGCCTGAGGAGTCCAAAGAGAAGTGGCATATATATACTACTGCTGCTACTGCTGCTAAGTCACTTCAGTCGTGTCCGACTCTGTGCGACCCCATAGACGGCAGCCCACCAGGCTCCCCCGTCCCTGGGATTCTCCAGGCAAGAACACTGGAGTGGGTTGCCATTTCCTTCTCCAAGGCATGAAAGTGAAAAGTGAAAGTGAAGTCGTTCAGTCATGTCCGACTCTTTGCGACCCCATGGACTGCAGCCTACCAGGCTCCTCCATCCATGGGATTTTCCAGGCAAGAGTACTGGAATGGAGTGTCATTGCCTTCTACTACTATGCATAAAACAGATAACTTATGAAAACCTAATGTATAGCACAGGAAACTCTGCTCAATGCTTTGTGTATATGTATAGCTGATTCACTTTTCTATACAGCACAAACTAATGCAACATATTAAAGCAAATATACTCCAAGATAATTTTTTAAGAAAAGGATCAGAATTCACAGAAAAGAAGAATGGAGAAAGCTATATAAAAATGTGTGATTAATATGAAAATCAGTCATGTTTTGATACATTATAAACAATAAAACAAAAATTGAAAATAAAATGATAATATTGATATACATATAATTGTATCATAGTATCAAAACATGATAAGTTAAATCTCACGGTGGCTCAGAGGTTAAAGCATCTGCCTCCAGTGTGGGAGACCTGGGTTCGATCCCTGGGTTGGGAAGATCACCTGGAGAAGGAGATGGCAACCCACTCCAGTATTCTTGCCTGGAGAATCCCATGGATGGAGGAGCCTGGTAGGCTACAGTCCACGGTGCTGCAAAGAGTCAGACATGACTGAGCGACTTAACTATCAAAACTTCAAATACAGGTATATTTGAAAAAAGACATAAAACCTGCTGGATTAAAAAAGTCCTAAATAAATGGAGAGCTTTACATAAACAGATGTGATGTGATGCCTCCCATATTGATTTATATATTAAATGTATAACCTAAATTAAAACTCCAAGAAGCTTTTATGTTTTGTGTTTGTTTTGGAGGAAATTGGCAAGCTGATTCTAAAATTTATACAGAGAAACAAAGAATATAGAGTGCCAAAACATCTTCCAAAAAGAACACAGAGATGAAAGGCTAATAACAACTGATTTCAAGTCTTATTATGAAGATAAGGTAACAAAAACTTCATGGAATTGACAAAAGTATAAACATATAAGTTGGTGGAACAGAATAGAGAGTCTAGGAATATACCCTTACACATAATAAACAACAGATTTTTGAAATATCTGCAAAGATAATTACAGAACAGAGGATATTTTTACCATGACACTGATAAACAAATATATATATATATATATATATATATATATATATATATGTGAAAGATTAATTTTATCCCTACCTTACAGGTGATACATAATTTACTCATAATTCTTTTATCTACTGCATGGATAACAGATCTAAAGTAAAATGTAAAATTAAAAGATTATGAAAAATAACATAAAAGGCTTAGGTTAAACACGTCCATTGAGTCAGTGATGCCATCCAGCCATCTCATCCTCTGTCATCCCCTTCTCCTCCTGCCCCCAATCCCTCCCAGCATCAGAGTCTATACCAATGAGTCAACTCTTTGCATGAGGTGGCCAAAGTACTGGAGTTTCAGCTTTAGCATCATTCCCTCCAAAGAAATCCCAGGGCTGATCTCCTTCAGAATGGACTGGTTGGATATCCTTGCAGTCCAAGGGACTCTCAAGAGTCTTCTCCAACATCACAGTTCAAAAGAATCAATTCTTCAGCACTCAGACTTCTTCACAGTCCAACTCTCGCATCCATACATGACCACAGGAAAAACCATAGCCTTGACTAGACGAACCTTTTTTGGTAAAGGAATGTCTCTGCTTTTGAATCTGCTATCTAGGTTGGTCAAAACTTTCCTTCCAAGGAGTAAGTGTCTTTTAATTTCATGGCTGCAGTCAGCATCTGCAGTGATTTTGGAGCCCCCAAAAATAAAGTCTGACACTGTTTCCACTGTTTCCCCATCTATTTCCCATGAAGTGATGGGACCAGTTGCCATGATCTTCATTTTGTTGAGCTTTAAGTTGAGCTTTAAGCCAACTTTTTCACTCTCCACTTTCACTTTCATCAAGAGGCTTTTTAGTTCCTCTTCACTTTCTGCCATAAGGGTGGTGTCATCTGCATATCTGAGGTTATTGATATTTCTCCTGGCAATCTTGATTCCAGCTTGTGCTTCTTCCAGCCCAGCATTTCTCATGATGTACTCTGCATATAAGTTAAATAAGCAGGTGACAATATACAGCCTTGACATACTCCTTTTCCTATTTGGAACCAGTTTCTTGTTCCATGTCCAGTCTAACTGTTGCTTCCTGACCTGCATACAGATTTCTCAAGAGGTAGGTCAGGTGGTCTGGTATTCCCATCTCTTTCAGAATTTTCCACAGTTTATTGTGATCCACACAGTCAAAGGCTTTGGCATAGTCAATAAAGCAGAAATAGATGTTTTTCTGCAACTCTCTTGCTTTTTTCATGATCCAGCGGATGTTGGCAATTTGATCTCTGGTTCCTCTGCCTTTTCTAAAACCAGCTTGAACATCTGGAAGTTCACGGTTCACATATTGCTGAAGCCTGGCTTGGAGAATTTTGAGCATTACTTTACTAGCATGTGAGATGAGTGCAATCGTGCGGTAGTCTGAGCATTCTTTGGCATTGCCTTTCTTTGGGATTGGAATGAAAACTGACCTTTTCCAGTCCTGTGGCCACTGCTTAGTTTCCCCAATTTGCTGGCATATTGAGTGCAGCACTTTCACAGCAGCATCTTTCAGGATTTGAAAGAGCTCAACTGCAATTCCATCACCTCCACTAGCTTTGTTCCTAGTGATGCTTTCTAAGGCCCACGTGACTACACATTCCAGGATTATGGCTCTAGGTCAGTGACCACACTATCGTGATAATCTGGGTCGTGAAGATCTTTTTGTACAGTTCTGTGTACTCTTGCCCCCTCTTCTTGATATCTTCTGCTTCTGTTAGGTCCATACCATTTCTGTCCTTTATTGAGCACATCTTTGCATGAAATGTTCCCTTGGTATCTCTGATTTTCTTGAAGAGATCCCTAGTCTTTCCCATTCTGTTGTTTTCCTCTATTTTTTTGCATTGGTCACTGAGGAAGGCTTTCTTATCTCTTCTTGCTATTCGTTGGAACTCTGCATTCAGATGTTTATATCTTTCTTTTTCTCCTTTGCTTTTTGCTTCTCTTCTTTTCACAGCTATTTGTAAGGCCTCCCCAGACAGCCATTTTGCTTTTTTGCATTTCTTTTCCATGGGGAAGGTCTTGATCCCTGTTCTTGTACAATGTCATGAACCTCATTCCATAGTTCACCAGGCACTCTATCTATCAGATCTAGGTCCTTAGATCTATTTCTCACTTCCACTGTATAATCATAAGCAATTTGATTTAGGTCATACCTGAATGGTGTAGTGGTTTTCCCTACTTTCTTCAATTTAAGTGTGAATTTGGTAATAAGGAATTCATGATCTGAGCCACAGTCAGTTCCTGGTCTCTTTTTTTTGTTGACTATATAGAGCTTCTCCATCTTTGGCTGCAAAGAATATAATCAATCTGATTTTGGTTTTGACCATCTGGTGATGTCCATGTGTAGAGTCTTCTCTTGTGTTGTTGGAAGAGGGTGTTTGCTATGACCAGTGCATTTTCTTGGCAAAACTCTATTAGTCTTTGCCCCGCTTCATTCCATATTCCAAGGCCAAATTTGCCTGTTACTCCAGGTGTTAGTTGCCTTCCTACTTTTGCATTCCAGTCCCCTATAATGAAAAGGACATCTTTTTGGGGTGTTAGTTCTAAAAGGTCTTTTAGGTCTTCATAGAACTGTTCAACTTCAGCTTCTTCATTGTTACTGGTTGGATTACTGTGATATTGAATGTTTTTCCTTGGAAACGAATAGAGATCATCCTGTCGTTTTTGAGATTACATCCAAATACTACATTTCAGACTCTTTTGTTGACCATGATGGCTACTCCATTTCTTCTGAGGGATTCCTGCCCACAGAAGTAGATATAATTGTCATCTGAGTTAAATTCACCCATTCCAGTCCAATTTAGTTCCCTGATTCCTAGAATGTCAACATTCACTCTTGCCATCTCTTGTTTGACCACTTCCAATTTGCCTTGATTCAATGACCTGACATTCCTGGTTCCTATGCAATATTGCTCTTTACAGCATCGGACCTTGCTTCTATCACCAGTCACATCCACAACTGGGTATTGTTTTTGTTTTGGCTCCATCCCTTCATTCTTTCTGGAGTTATTTCTCCACTGATCTCCAGTAGCATATTGGGCACCTACCCACCTGCGGAGTTCCTCTTTCAGTATCCTATCATTTTGCCTTTTCATACTGTTCATGGGGTTCTCAAGGCAAGAATACTGAAGTGGTGCCATTCCCTTCTCCAGTGGACCACAGTCTGTCAGATCTCTCCACAATGACCTGCTTGTCTTGGGTTGCCCCACAGGCATGGTTTATTTTTATTGAGTTAGACAAGGCTGTGGTCCTAGTGTGATTAGATTGACTAGTTTTCTGTGAGTATGGTTTCAGTGTGTCTGCCCTCTGATGTCCTCTTGCAACACCTACCATCTTACTTGGGTTTCTCTTTCCTTGGGCTGTGGTATCTCTTCACGGCTGCTCCAGCAAAGTGCAGCTGCTGTTCCTTACCTTGGAAGAGGGGTATCTCCTCACCGCCGCCCTTCCTGATCTTCAGCGTGGGATAGCTTCTCTAGGCCCTCCTGCGCCCACGAAGCCACCGCTCCTTGGAGGTGGATTGCTCCTCCCGGCTGCCGCCACTGGCCTCGGGCATGGGGTAGCTCCTCCCGGCCGCCCCCCTTACCTCGGATGTGGAGTAGGTCCTCTCGGCTGCCGCCCCTGATCTTGGACTTGGGTAGCTCTTCTCTGCCGTTCCTGCGCCGTTGCAGCCTGGCACTCTCGGCCCCTGCCCCTGACCTCGGACGTGGGGTAACTCCTCTTGGCCGCTGCCCTTCAGTCATGGGGTCCTCCCGGCTTCTGCCCCTGACTTTGGACGTGGGGTAGCTCCTCTCCGTCGCGCTTAGTGCGTGGGGTGTAGCCACTGCCATTGTTTAAGTACTGCACTCACTATGTCAGCAAATTTGGAAAGCTCGTCAGTGGCCACAAGACTGGAAATGTCAGTTTTCATTCCAACCCCAATGAAAGGGCACTGCCCAAGAATGCTCAAACTACCAAATGATTTCCCTCATTTCACATGCTAGTAAGGTTATGCTCAAAATCCTTCAACTTAGGTTTCAGCAGTAGGTACAAGCTGGATTTAGAAAAGGCAGAGGAATTAGAAATCAAATTGCCAATATCTATTGGGTCATAAAAAAGCAAGGGAATTAAAAAAAAAATCTACTTCTGCTTCATTGACTATGCTAAAGCCTTTGACTGTAAGCATCATAACAAACTGTGGAAAATTCTTAAAGAGATGGGAATACCAGACCACCTTACCCACCTCCTGAGTAACCTGCATAAAGGTCAAGAAGCAATAGTTAGAACTGGACATGGAACAATAGGACTGGTTCCCAATTGGGAAAGGAATATTTCAAGGCTCTATATTATCATCCTGCTTATTTAGCTTTTAAGCGGAGTGAAAGTGAAAGGCGCTCAGTCGTGTCCGACTCTTTGCGACCCCATGGACTACATAGTCCATTGAATTCTCCAGGCCAGAATACTGCAGTGGGTAGTTTTCCCTTCTCCAGGTGATCTTCTCAACCCAGGAATCGAACCAGGGTCTCCTGCATTGCAGGCGGATTCTTTACCAACTGAGCTATAAGGGAAATCTTACATCATGTAAAATGCCAAGCTGGATGACTCACAAGCTGGAATCAAATTGCCAAGAAAAATATCAACAGCCTCAGATAATGCTGGTGATAATCACTCTAATGGCAGAGAGTGAATAGGAACTGAAATGCCTCCTGAGTAGGGTAAAAGAGGAGCGTTGAAAAGCTAGCTTAAAACTCAACATTCAGAAAACTAAAATTATGACATCTGGTACCATCAGTTCACAGCAAATAGAAGGGGGAAAATTGGTAGCAATGACAGATTTTATTTTCTTGGGTTCCAAAATCATTGTGGATGGCGACTGCACCCATGAAATTAGAAAACACTTGCTCCTTGGAAGGAAAGCTATGACAAACCTAGAAAGCATAATAAAAAGCTTTGAGACATCACTTTGCTGACAAAGGTCTAAGGCAAAGCTATGCATAGTCAAAGCTATGGTTTTTCCAGTAGTCATGTATGGATGGAGAGTTTGACCATAAAGAAGACTGACCACTGAAGAATTGATACTTTTGAGTTGTGATGCTGGAGAAGACTCCTGGACAGCAAGGAGATCAAACCAGTCAGTTCTAAAGGGAATCAACCCTAAATATTATTTGGAGGGACTAATGCTGAAGCAGAAGTTCCAATACTTTAGCCACCTGATGCAAAGAGTCGACTCAAAGGAAAAGACACCCATGCTGGGAAAGACTGAAGGCAGAAGAAGTGGAGCAGCAGAGGATGAGAGAATTAGATAGTGTCATCAACTCAATGGACATGAATCTGAGCAAACTCTGAGAGATGGTGAAAGAATAGGGGAGCCTGGTATGTTGCAGTCCATGTGGTCTCAAAGAGTTGGACATGACTTAGCAAGTGAACAACAACAAAATATATATAATTCAATATTATAATTCAATAATGATATAAAAAGCAATCCAATTTTTAAAGACTTGGGAAATTTTTGAGTCATAGCTTCACCAAGAAAGACATATGGAAGACAAATATACACAGAAAATGCTACTTGACATCATTTGTTGTTGTTGTTTAATGGCTAAGTTGTTTTCCAACTCTCTTGTGACCCCATGGACTTTAGCCACCAGTCTCCTCTGTCCATGGGATTTCTCAGGTAAGAATACTGGAGTGGGTTGCCATTTCCTTCTCCAGGGGATCTTCCTGACCCAGGGATTGAACCCATGTTTCCTGCACTGGCAAGTGGATTCTTTATTGCTAAGCCAACAGGGAAGCCCAGTTGACATAATTTGTCAAGCTAGTTATGAATTTTAGTCATAATTAGTCAAGAAAATGCAACTAAAATCATAATTAGATACCACTATACACCTATTCAGAGAAGGCAATGGCACCCCACTCCAGTACTCTTGCCTGGAAAATCCCATGGATGGAGGAGCCTGGTAGGCTGCAGTCCATGGGGTCGCTAAGAGTCAGACACAACTGAGTACCTTCACTTTCACTTTTCACCTTCATGAATTGGAGAAGGAAATGACAACCCACTCCAGTGTTCTTGCCTGGAGAATCCTAGGGATGGGGTAGCCTGGTAGGCTGCTGTCTATGGAGTTGCACAGAGTCAGACACGACTGAAGTGACTTAGCAGCAGTAGCATATACCTATTAAAATGGGTAAAATATAAAAGTCTGATTATTCTTTGTCTTATCAAGGATGGGAAACAACTTGAGCTCTCATACTACCGAAGAGAATGAATTTAGTCCCACCACTTTAGAAAACAATTTTGGATTTTCTTAAATTGTCATACATTCATCAACTAGATAAACCAGTCATTCTATTCCTAGGAACATATTCAAGAAAAATGAAAGCACATGTCCATATGAAAACTCACTCATCAATGCTCATAGCTGTTTAATTTAGAAAAATCCAAATTCGAAAGCAATTGAAATATTGAGCAAATAGTCAATGGATGAATACATTGGAATACTACTTTATTAAAGGACTTAACTACTGATACAGCAACAACATGGGTGAATCTCTTATGCTGAGTGAAAAAAACAATGTAAATTTTAATTTATATAGATTTATAGAAAATGGAAAACTAACCTAGGGAATGAGCAGATCAGTAGTTGCCTGATGGGTGGTAGTTATGGTAAGAGAAAGATGAAAATGAGTAGGATTACAAAGCCATACAGGGACTCTTCTGGATGATGGGTAAATTTATTATCTAGATTGTGATGATGAATCTTAATTTTGTACAAATGTTGAAAAAGTTTTAAATTTTACGAATAGTATAACCAGGTCAATGAAAAGTAAGAAAAATATATTTGCTCTATTGTTTATTTTTTCTTTATAGGGTTATGAGTTTCAAAATTCCACTTTTTAAAGTTTTACTTGAGGGAGTGGGGAAAGCTAAGCTGAGATAAACATATATATTCAGTCATAATTAACCAGAGGCATCATTTATGTTTAGTTTATAGTTTATTTCATTTTAAACTGAGACTCTATTATATAACAATCCCAAATAAAATTGTATTCCAAAAGAAAGTTTTTAAATGAGAAAGCAGTTAATTTCCTCTGTATCAGCAAGGACTAGAATACTATAGCCTGTCTCTTGGTGAGAAATTCCATACAGGACAATAGGAAAAATATGAAAATTTTCTTGCTGATACCCCACAAATTATTTTCTCTGCACCTTTAAAACTTGTGAATGTGGTAGGATTTGGGATTATGAAAGACCATGGGAAACTGCAGAACATTATACAAAAGAAAGGTGACCTTACCACTCAGCCAGCTGAAAGGATATGAATCTGAACTAGGTTGTTATGGTTAGATTCAGGGATAACAAGCTATATAACCAATAGTAGATGTATTCCTGCAAAAGAGGCTCAGATTTTTGTGTCCCTAGAACATATTTGACAGGAAGAGAAAGGGGTCTTGGTTGTCATTGGGCCTAACTCCTCGAGGTGTATAAGACAATCTTGAAACCCTGTGAGCTGAGGACATCTGTCCATGGTACCCAGTCACCAAGAAATTACCATGTTCTGGTCAGAAGGTCAATGTCTACTGACTCCTTGCTTGAATCTCATTCCAATACACCCCATATTCCCTAAGTCCCTGTTATCTAGGGAACAGAACTTAATGATTAAAAGTCCCAACTTTCCAGCCAAATTATCTGAGTTTGCAACTTGCCTCCACTACTTACTGGCCGTAACCGTTAGATATTAAAACTGTAATGTCACATCTGTTTTTTTCAGGAATATATTAGGATTGCACTTTGAAAGTTGGTGTGATCTGGTGATGTGCTTTAACCAACCACCCCCCACCCCCCGCCAAATGTGAAAAGAATGTGTATCATTTCTGGGAGAAAGCTTTAGAATCAGTGCGATTTGTCATGTCTGTTTCCTCTTGTCAAAGTAAGGAGGAGAGCTGGTTCTGAACAAGGACTTGGTCAGCATGGGTTCCTAAGCAACAGTAGTGAATGTGAACCCCTGGAAACTTATTAACTTGTAGTTTCAGAAAGAAACTTTGTTAAGCCTCTAAAATTTGACTTTGTTTATTGCAGAATGACCTGGTATATCCTAATCAATAATATATATGACCCTAGACAAGTTGCTTACCTCTTACTCCTCAGTTTCCTTGTACAGTCATAATGGTATTTATTCTGAGTGCTATTATGCATATTAAATGATAAAATGCATGTAAAGTTCTAAGAATATCCCAAGCACATAATAATTTTTATTAGTAATACATTGTTAGTAGTAGTATCTCATCTGAAAAGTTGAAAAACTCAGCGATTCCCAATTATATTAAGATACTATTTAAAGAATATTAACTACAATCCTGATAACATAATGATAACATTACATAAAACATAAAAAATAATCATCAGAACAACACTGTAAAACTTTATGAGCATTAGAAGCATTATTCAGATATATAGTTTCCATATATGAGTACTGAGAAATACTTGTATAGCTTTGTATTTGGCAATAAATGTCCTATTTTGATTTCAGCATGTTTTACTTTTCAAGTTTTTATTAGGAGGATTTAATTGAATCAAAATATATGAAAGTAACTTATTCTGCTCAGCATGATTAGAGTAGATTTCTGTCTCGCCTAGGTTTATTGAACTGCTATAACAAATTGACCCAAATCTGCATCATAGATTATTTTTCCCTTACAGGTCAACAATGCATCTCCCTCTCTTGATAGTTATTTATTGACCATGGAAACAAGGACTTTGCCACTTTGAACAATATGTGCCCAAGGTCACCTTGCTACTTGTCTCCATTCCAGCATTTTGAAGTGAAAAAAGGACTGTAAACAAGTCTACATAGGAGGTTTTTATGGGGCAGGTCTGGGAGTCAAATACATCATTCTGCTCATAGTCTTCTGAATGCAGTTGAGTTGCAGGGTCACACAAAACAGAAGATCTAGAAAAGTATCTTAGCCGTGCACTCAGGCAAAGTAGCTTTGTGTGATGTTTATAGCAATATCTACCTCAGTATTTTAGACTCTGAAATCTGTGATTAAAGGATCTATCCACTCAAGGTAGCTCCTAACAGAATAATTACGATATATTTATTTCAAAAATTTTAACTTATGAACCTCCTTTCACTTTCTTTTTTTTTCCCTTTCACTTTCATTCATTCTCATTTTGCTCCCCACAACAACCCTCCAAGGAATAACACAGATGTTATTATTCTTTACTTAAAATGGAGAGAATTGAAACAAGGGTTAAGAGTACCTGAGTCAAATGAAGCAGAACTACTTAACAGAGAAATTAACTGGATGTAGTTAAAAGGGTGTGAAGCTATTCTTGATTCTCAAACCTCCAGAGAGGGCTCAGGCGAGAGGTAGATTGAATAAGTCTTTACTCTTAGGGACATTGCTTTATGTATATCCTCACTTCAAGTTACACTTAAACTATTTTTTTATAATTTTTTTCCAAAATAAAAAATGTGGTTGCATAAGATTGATGTGTTACACACATAAAATTGGGCTTCCCGGGTGGCACTATGTGGTAAAGAACCTGCCTGCCAATGAAGGAGACATAAGAGACGCAGGTTTGATTTCTAGGTCAGGAAGATCTCTTGGAGAAGGAAATAGCAGCCCACTCCAATATTATTGCCTGGATAATCTCACGGACAGAGGAGCCTGGCAGGCTACAGTCCACAGGGTTGCACAGTCTGATGCAACTGAAGTGACTTAGGACAGATGCACACACAAAATTACTGTACTTTTTAGAAATCCATACTGTGTGTAGTTACTCAGTCATGGCCAATTCTTTGCACCCCATGGACTGCAGCCTGCCAGGCTCCTCTGTTCGTAAGGATTCTCCAAGCAAAAACAATGGAGTGGGTTTCCATGCTCTCCTCCAGGGGAATCTTCCCAATGCAAGCATCAAACCCTGGTCTCCCACATTGATGGCAAATTCTTTACCATGTACCACCAGGGTAGTTCATGATTACTGGAGTGGGTAGCCTATCCCTTCTCCAGGGCATCTTCCTGAAACAGGAATTGAACTGGGGTCTCCTGTATTGCAGGCAGATTCTTTACCAGCTGAGCTACCAGGGAAGAAATCATGCACATGTATAATCTGACACAAATTCTTTTATTGCCTTATCTTTTCCAAATGTTGATTCATTCTAAGTGGTTGAAAATAGGAAAGGAATTATGATTTAATGAGCAGGTGTGCATGTGTGAAGTGTTCTGCATATATTACCTCATTTAAAGAAAATTTCAAGACAATAGTATAATCTAAATTTTATACATGTAAATCTTGAACCTAGAGAAATTAACGTTTCTGGTGAGTCAGGAATAAAATTCTGGAAGATCGCATTGTTTCTGAAATAATGGTGATAGAAAGCAATGGGGATTTTCCTGGAGAGTGTGAAGGCAATTTTCCATAATAATTGTCGCATAAAAGGCCAAAGAATGTTTACATAGACCTACACTAGGTACAGTTGTCAATGTTGACTTTAGCAAAACTAAATATTGATGGTTAAAACATTAAAGGAGTCTTGTTGTATTGGTAGCTTCAGAAGTCAAATAAGAAATACTGATTTGAATATAACACCATTGCTAAAAACAAGCTGTGAGAGAGTGGAGAAGTTAATTCTTGAGTAAATTATATTTTGAAGCAATTATATTCTGAAGCTCCTTTTAAGTGCAACTGGGTCACTCTAGAGCCAAGTAACTCATATATCCCAAGTACACATGCTGAGACCCTGGCAGAGGAATGAATAATGATGCTTCAGAGAATAGGTGGACAGCTTGTGGATGCAGAATCACAAAGAGTAGATCTACAAGTACTCTCTAATTCCTTATCCTTTATCTGCATATGTTTTGAACAAACCATCTGTAAGAAAAAAACAACTAATCTGTGTCATTATCATTCCAGTCACCTTGTGATTCCAGATGAGAATCTATGGCCGGAATTTTATGTTAGTCTTTGTCATGTACTGGCTGTGTGGTGCTACTCAAGCCACCCTCTTTGAGTTTCAGTTTTCTCATCTTGTCAAATTGAGAGAATAATAACTACCTTGCAAGTCACAACAACTGGAGACTTAGAAAAATAATAAAAATGATTTCTAGCACATAGTAAATTCTCACGAAATACTTATAGTTGCTATTTTATCATTAGGGTGATAAGGATGATGACAGTGATAATGGTAACTGATTTCCAAAGCTCAACTGACTTAACATATAGAATATCTTAACTGTTTTTTTGTGTTTTAAGCATAATAAGTCTAAAATTAACTGAATGTACTGAAACTTTTATTTTGGGGAAAACATTTTCAAACATACCATTTCATTTGATCCCCAAGTTTATTGTCTCCCATTTAGGAATGAAAGGGCTTCCCAAGAACCCTCCTACCAGTGCAGGAAGCATAAGCAGGCGGTAAAGAATCTCCTTACAGTGCAGAAGACCCACGTTTGATCACTGGGTCAGGAAGATCCCCTAGAGAAGGAAATGGCAACCCACTCCAGTATTCTTGCCTGGAGAATTCCATGGATAGAGGAGCCTGACAGGCTACAGTCCATGGAGTTAAAAAGAGTTGGACATGACTGAGCAACTAACAAATAGTCTAATACTGATGTCTCATAGCCAATAGGATTTCCTGGTGGTTCAGATGGTTAAGAATCTGCCTGCAGTATGAGAGACCTGGGTTCAATCTCTAGGTTGGGAAGACCCTGTGGAGAGGGGAATGGCAACCCACGCCAGTATTCTTTCCTGGAGAATTCCATGGACAGGAGCCTGGCGAGCTCCTGGCAGGCTACAGTCCTGTAGTTGGAGAGTTGGACACTACTGAGTGACTAACAAGGAGTCTAATACTGATGTCTCATAGCTAATGGGTTTCCCTGCTGGCTCAGATGGTAAAAAATCTGCCTGCAGTACGGGAGACCTGGGTTTGATCCCTGGGTCAGGAAGATCCTGTGGAGAGGGGAGGCAACCCACTCCAGTATTCTTGCCTGGAGAATTCCATGAACAGAGGAACTGGTGGGCTCTATAGTCGATGGGGTCACAAAGAGCCAAACACGACTAACATTTTCACTTTCTTATAACCAACACTGTGATTCTGTTCCTATGTTATTTTCCTTTCATCTCAGCATTTCCTCAAGAAACATTTTTAGTACTTAGTACAAATATATCATTTAGAATAAACCTGAACCACCAAACTTAATTATATAATTTTATTAAACAATATGTCACTATTTTTTGTTTATCTAAAGCCAAGTATTACATACATATTGCACGAGAAAATCATTATAAATGATGTTGCCAAACAGATTCAGTGCTGAAGTAAATTTATTTTCACCTAGGATAGATTGAATAAACAAACTGATGAGGCCTTTGCATCTTGGGGCCAGAAAGAAATGGGAACAACTTTCGATGATGTGATTGCTCTCAGAGCAGAATATAATCCAAGGGAAAAATGGAAAAGTGAACATTTAAAAATTGAACAGGGTAAATGTTTATTTAGATCTTCTGCCCATTTCTAAAATTTATTTATTTTTAATTGAAGAATAATTGCTTTACAGTACTATGTTGGTTTCTGCCAACATCAATATGAATCAGCCATAGGTATACGTGTGTCCTCTCCTTCTTGAACTTCCCTCCCACCTCCCTCCCCATCCCACAACTTTAGGATGTTACAAAGCCCCAGTTTCAGTTCCCTGAGTCATACAGCAAATTCCCATTGGCTATCCATTCTACTTATGGTAATGTATGATTCCATGTTTTGATCGGGTTATTTGTTTTGTTTTGTTTTGGTATTGAGCTACATGAGCTGTGTATTTTCGAGATGAATTCCTTGTTGATTGCATCATTTACAAATATTTTTTCTCATTCTGTGTGTTGCCTTTTTGTTTTATTTATGGTTTCCTCCAGCACATGAAAAGATGATCAATAATAATTATTAAAGAAATGTAAATAAAAACTACAGTGAGTTATCACCTCATACCTGTCAGAATGGCCATTGAAAAATCTACAAACAATAAATTCTGGAGAGGGTGTGGAGAAAAGGGAGTCTTCCTACACTGTTGATGAGAATTTAAATTGATACAGCCACTATGGAGAACAGTATGAAGGTTCCTTCAAAACCAAAAATAGAGTTACCATATGATTTAGCAATCCCACGACTGGGTATATATCTGCAGAAAAATATAATTCAAAAATATACATACACCCCTGTGTTCAGAGCAACACTATATACAATAACCAAAACATGTAAGCAACCTAAATATGCATCAACAGATGAATGGAAAAAGAAGATGAAAAAAGAAGATTATTCAGTCATAAAATAATATAAAAAAGAAGATAATTCAGTCATAAAATAATAAAAATGCCATTTGCATAAATATGTTAGATTATCATACCAAGTGAAGTCAGTCAGAAGAAGACAAATATCATATGACATCACATATATAGGTAGAATCTAAAAAAAAATGATACAAAGAACTTATTTATACTAGTTTGCATATACCCTACGGAAACCAAAATTGAAAAAGACAAATGTATCCCAATGTTCATTGTAGCTCTATTTACAATAGCTAGGACAAGGATGCAACCTAGATGTCGATTGACAGATGAATGGATAAAGAACCTGTGAAATATATATATATAATGGAATATTACCCAGCCATAAAAAGGAACACATTTGAGTCAGTCCTAATGAGGTGCATGAACCTAGAGTCTATCATACAGAGTGAAGTAAGCCAGAAAGAGAAAAGCAAATATTGTATACTGATGCATATATATAGAATCTAGAAAGATTACTAGAAAGGTACTGCTGAACCTATTTGTTGAGCAGCAGTGGAGACTTAGATATTGGGAAAAGACTTATGGACATGGCTGGGGGTGGGGGAGGAAGAAGAGGGTGGGATATATAGAGAGAGTAACATGGAAACATATATTATCATATGTCATATGTTTAAAGAAAAAGATTTTATTCACAAAACAGAAACAGATTCACAGATATAGAAAACAAACTTACGGTTAGCAAAGGGAGAGGAATAAATTTTGAGGTTGGGATTAACATATACATATACACACACTATATGTAAAAGAATCAACATGTACCTACTGTATAGCACAGTGAAAAATATTGTCAGTATTCTATAATAATCTATATGGAAAAAGAATCTGAAAAAGAAGAGATATAAGTGTGTGTATAACTAAATCACTTTGCTCTCATCTAAAACTCACACCACATTGTAAATCAAATATATCCCAATATAAAAAATCATATACAGGTATAATCAATGCTCTAATGTAGGTTCAAAGCAGTACTTTAAAAAGCTGCATGTCCATTGTGCTGACATGGATCAGTAATAGGAACAAACTAACAAGAAAGGAAATTTTAATTTGTTAAGAATTAAACAAATTAGGAATAAAGGAATTCAAAATTGTTTGTTGTTTGGTTAGTTGGGCAATTGATTATCTAAAAATACAACTAGACAGGATTTTCATATTACCCATTCTAGAGATCAGTAAACACCCTTTAAACATAGAATAATGGATGGAGTTATATGAGACTCTCCAAAAGACAATTGCACAGGGCAGCCTGGCCCAAATACTTTAAAGAACATGTAGTTATAGAACAAGGTAAACGATCAGTGATAAAGGCAGTCCAGAGCCATCATATTTTTCACCACCTGTGGGGGTCTCTTCTGGGGTGAGGCACAAACAGAGAGGCAGTGTTCTGGAGCATTAAACCCTACATCTTCTCAACACTTTGGAGACAAGTAGGAGAAATAATGCTAATATTTGGAAGTTGACTGCTAAGGGTTAATCTGGATATTATGGCTAAAATCAGTGATATGAAGTTTGGGAAAGGATTCATTCTGAAAAAAGTGAGGTAGAAATTACCATGGGGTAACAAGAATGTGCTTTAAACTCAAGCTCTGTTATTTGTGGAGTAGGCATGGAATTCAGAAACTGTTATTATGCTTTTGGCATTGAATGGAAAGGGCAAAAATTGAATGTGTCATTTTTCTGTGAATCTGATTGCTTGAAGTTGTAAAAGTCTAAGACAGAGAATGGGAATACCACCAAAAAGGCAAAGCACATATGATTAGATAAATAGATAAGTGGATCTAATTTAGGAAGAACTATAATTTTTTCATATTAGCCTGAAGCCATACTTCTTTTTCCCGCTAGGAATTGCATTATTCTGTTTCTTAGCTTTAGTCCAAACAGAAGAATCATTCCTAGAATTTGAATTCATTTTTATAATTACATTTTGCATAAACTATTTAATTTGCTTCAAACAGTAATCCTATGAGGTATTATTATTACTTTAAACTTCTTAGCAAATAAAGAATTTGAGGTTTAAATAGGTGAAGTGACAGTCAGGAAGTGATGGCACCAGAAACAGGTTTTACATCCCAGGTGCTTCCAATGTCACTTCCCTTTTATTTTTCTCTTTCACTTTAAGTTTTTTTTTTTTTTTTGGCTTTATACCTATTACAAAATAACATATGTTAATGCAAAGTAAAATGAAAAAGTCCATTTTAGCCAAAAAGAAGAAAATTGAAACTCTGCCTAATTTCATCTTTCATAGATAATTATAACTAAGATTTTGATGAAGTTCCAACATTTTACCTGTGACTATGAATATGTGTGTGGGCATATGTGTAGGTTTAGGAGTACAACATTGTCATCATAAATGCATAAGTATTTGGAAACTTACTTTTTAATATAATTTATTTATTTTAATTGGAGGTTAATTACTTTACAATATTGTATTGGTTTTGCCATACATCAACATGAATCTGCCACAGGTATACACGTGTTCCCCATCCCGAACCTCCCTCCCTCCTCCCTCCCTGCCCAGTGCACCAGCCCCAAGCAACCAGTTACTTTCTTTAAACAATGAATTTAAAACATTTTCCATATAACCATATATATTCGTTTCAAATATTTTTATTAAAAATGATATCTTCTCGATAAAATCTCAAATAATGCAGAAGGGTGTGTATAATAAAGACCCAAAATCCCTTGAATCTTCTATCAGAAGTAAACAGTTAACATTTAAACAGATAACTTCTGATTTTTAATGTGAATGTGTATATACAATGAATAAAGAATGAAAAGGGAAAACACACACACACACCCATGAACTTTAGTAATGAATGGAGTTACATGAAGTAAAGTCTTGGTTTTAAAGACAATTTCCATGGAGTCAAACATTGTAAAATATGAATGATTATAAAACTGGCCTCAAGGATTTTGTTACAATAATCCAATATGTTCTTGCATGTAAAACCCTTAAAAGACTACCTTTGCATTGTCATCAAAATGGGTGTCCAACCAACATTAACTGCTAATAAAAAGGAGTGAATTTGAGTCTGTTTTAATGAGGTAGATGAACCTAGAGACTGTTATAGAGAGTGAAGTAAGCCTGAGAGAGAAAAATAAATATCATATACTAATGCATCAGTTCTGGGTGTTCATTGGAAAGACTGATGCTGAAGCTGATACTCCAATACTTTGGCCACCTCATACAAAGAGTTGACTCATTGGAAAAGACCCTGATGCTGGGAGGGATCGGGGGCAGGAGGAGAAGGGGATGACACAGGATGAGGTGGCTGGATGGCATCACCGACTCGATGGATATGAGTTTGAGTGAACTCCGGGATTTGGTGATGGACAGGCAGGCCTGACATGCTGCAATTCATGGGGTCGCAAAGAGTCAGACATAGCTGAGCAACTGAACTGAACTGAACTGAATGCATACATATGGAGTCTAGAAAGATGACACTGATGAAATTATATGCATGGCAGCAATGGAGACACAGACACAGAGAACAGACTTGTGGACGCGGAGAGGGGAGTGGGGAGGAAGGAGAGGGTGGGATTTATGGAGAGAGTAACATGGAAACTTACATTACCATATGTAAACTAGATAGCCAATGGGAATTTGCTGTATGACTCAGTAAACTCAAACTGGGGCTCTGTAACAACCTAGAGGGGTAGGAAAGGGAAGGAGGGAAATGGGAAGAAGATTCAAGATGGAGGAGACATATGTATACTTATGGCTGATTCATGTTGATGTTTGGCAGAAACAAACACAATACTGTAAAGCAATTATCCTTCAATTAAAAAATAAATAAATTTAAAATTAAAAAATAAAAAATTAATTGCTATTATTACTATTATTGTTGTTTTAATGTCTATCATGACTATAATTGTCATTTTTAAACAAAACTAATTGCTATCATTTAAGTGTTTACTTTTTTGTCTTTAATATTTCCATGTATACCTGATACATTTCCACAGAGGACTGTGCTTATGTTCCTTGGGAAAAATAAACACCAACAATTAAGTCTTTTATAAGTAACAGTTATCTTCAAGAGCTAGAAAGATTCATTGTAGTAAAAATACAACAGGCTGGGGTAATCAATCAGGACTACTTCTGTTGTTTAAGATCCTCATGAGAGCAGCTCAGGTCAGTAGTGATTAGTTTTAAGTTGTCTAGATTGAATTTCTGTGAGGTTGTGGGAACCTCTGAATGTGGCTTTTCAACATCTCAATCTCCAACCAGGTAACGGTGAAACTCTGTGATAATTACCTTTTACAGTAGCCTTTTATAATACCTTTAGCAACCCATGTTGCCTGGCACTAAAATTGAGGTTCTGAATATAATTTCCTACTATGCCCTGGAAAGCTTACTTACTTTCCTACAGTGTATAAAAAGAAATAACCAGGCATCACACATGCACAGTTAGATAACAGTAATGAAATGATGATCAGGCTGCAGATATATAACTATGAGAGCTATTTCTATTCTACAAGATGGGAGGAAGTAACTCGGTTTTGGGTTGGATCTATCACAACGCTAGTTTGTGTCCTCTTTGCTTTTTTAATACTCTCCCAATTTATTTATTTGAATAAATTCCAAAAGGGGAATTGCTGAAAGACATTGGCACCTATCCAAAATCCAAAACAAACAAACAACAAAATTGATGTCATTGTCCTTAAAGTTTCTCAAAGAATAATAAATCCATATGGTTTAGAGAAGAGACCTTGTAGTTTAAGCTAAGAAGAGAAACACACAGGATACAATGAAGTCTGGAGAAACTGAAAGCAGTAGGCATTCAGAGATACGTTTTCATTTCCTTCTCCATTGGTTAGCCCTTGATGACAGTCTTACTGTATTCTGAACTCACCTTAAGATGCCTCTGAAAGATATTCCCCTGGGGCAACTAGAGGCAGAGTTCCAAGTTCCAGACATCACCCCAAATATGTATGGCCGCTATACAGCAGATCGCTTCCCAGGTAGCGCTGGTGGTAAAGAACTTACCTGACAATGCAGGAGATGTAATGGATACAGGTTTGATCCCTGGGTCAGGAAGATTCCCTGAAGAAGGAAATAGCAACCCCATGCCAATATTCTCACCTGGAGAATCCAAGCCCATGGACATAGGACCATGTTGGGTGATAGTCTATAGAGCTAGACATGACTGAAGTGACTTAACACACACACAGACCTAGAGCAAATGATGTGGCTTGGAGGACTTATGAATGATGGTGTGGGAAATGAAGGTAAGTGGCTTTGTTTGCATTTATTATCTACTCAATCTATGTTCTCTGTGGCAAAATTTTAATTAGTTAAAGGCTTAAAGAAAGGGATATTTTTGGTTAATTGATTTAATTTTGTATTTAATAATGTACTCTATTGTCACCCTGCTTATTTAACTTATATGCAGAGTACATCATGAGAAACACTGGGCTGGAAGAAGCACAAGCTGGAATCAAGATTGCTGGGAGAAATATTAATAACCTCAGATAGGCAGATGACACCACCCTTATGGCAGAAAGTGAAGAATTAAAGAGCCTCTTGATGAAAGTGAAAGAGGAGAGTGAAAAAGTTGGCTTAAAGCTCAACATTCAGAAAACTAAGATCATGGCATCCAGTCCCACCACTTCATGGCAAATAGATGGGGAAACAGTGGAAACTGTGGCTGACTTTATATTTTGGGGCTCCAAAATCACTGCATATGGTGATTGCAGCCATGAAATAAAAAGATGCTTACTCATTGGAAGGAAAGTATGACCAACCTAGACAGCACATTAAAAAGCAGAGATATTACTTTGTCAACCCAGGTCTGTCTAGTCAAGGCTATGGTTTTTCCAGTAGTCATGTATGGATGTGAGAGTTGGACTATAAAGAAAGCTGAGCACAGAATTAATGCTCTTGAACTGTGTTGTTGGAGAAGACTCTTGAGAGTCCCTTGGATAGCAAGGAGATCCAACCAGTCCATCCTAAAGGAGATCAGTCCTGGGTGTTCTTTGGAAGGACTGATGTTGAAGCTGAAACTCCAATACTTTGGCCACCTGATGTGAAGAGCTGACTCATTTGAAAAGACCCTGATGCTGGGAAAGATTGATAGCGGGAGGAAAAGGGGATGACAGAGGGTGAGATGGTCAGATGGCATCACCGATTCAATGGACATGAGTTTGGGTAAACTCCGGGAGTTGGTGATGGACAGGGAGGCCTGGCGTTCTGCGGTTCATGGAGTCAGAGAGTCAGACACAACTGAGCAACTGAACTGAACTGAACTGAACTGAATGTACTCTAAATCTGTAGTTAAATTTTCTCCACCTACGTATTTTTTTGTTGTTGTTGTTGGTTTGTCTGTTCAAGATTATTAGGGGGAATCTTTTGAATGCTAAAATTCAAAAGGCTGGGTAAAAGTTTATACATTAGTTATGTGTTGAGATCACTCTTAAACTATTGTATGGAAAAATTAGACAAACTTGTATTCCTCTGAAAAGTTTACAGGAGAAGTCATTGCATTTCTGCTTGGATAGGGCATGGTACTCGGCTCCTCCTACTCCTTCTCCTCACCTCCTACTCTCCAGTGGCACACAGTTCCACCTCAGGGAGGTTTCTCTAATCCAAAACCATCCCAAATGACACTCACTGTCAATGTCTTGGTCCAGGCTTTGTCCACGCCTCCCCTAAACCTTCTCAAAAATCTCCAGACCTGCCACCATAGCACCACTCTTGACTCTAATCCGCCTTCTCTGATTCCTACTAGAATGATCTAACAAAAAACACAAGACAGTTATGACTTTATGGCAAGAAAATAATTTTCTTAAATCCTTTCTGAAATGTTGTCTGAGGAGCAAAATGTCCAGTTTTACTGTCTCTGAAGAAAATCTTAAAGAAATTTAACCTGCAGTAACTGACATTTCTACTCCCTAGAAGACAACTGAAGGGCATGCATTTATCATAAAGTAACAATCAAGACTGTACCTTAAATCTTGCTATATTGTTTAGTGCAGCTTGCAATTATGAAAATTGCACCCTGTTGTCTTTTATTGATTATTTTTGGCTTAGACCCATATATTCATGCATTTTAAAATTTGCATATCAAAGCAAATTCTTCTGGGATAATAAATGTAATACAATGTCCTAAATTTGTCACTTCAAGTATGTTTTGTCATTTGGGGTAATGATGTTAGTTTATATGATATAGTGAGATGATTCACATGATTTAGTGAGAACTGTATGCTTTCAGTGTAAAAACATGATACAGGGAATTGACCTCTCGAATTTTTCTCTAGGGGACTGGTTGTTGCAATAAGAACCCAGAGGCTCCCCACTTGAAAGAAAGCACCCTACCCTTTATCCCCTCTGCTTTCTACTTTTAGAGATACAAAAGAAACTGTAGGGAGGTTCAGAAAAACTGTGTTTTTTGATTGAGTTAAGCCTGCTGTAGTAAACCTTATTTCTGAGAGTTCAAAGGAGTCTGTCTGTAGCTCCCCCAAATTGCTGCCCTTCTAACCAGAAGCTGTATTTATATTCTGGAATCAAATAAATAGCTCTTGTGCCAATTATTCAAGTTATTTTGCTACATAGTCTTCTTCTCTTCCTCAAAAAATGTGCAGTCTATGTAGGCAATGAGATTAAGGAAAGTTAAACTATTGTTGTTTTTTCCCCAAATATCAAAACTTTCTATGATATTTAAAAAATATAGTATAATTTAGAATCTTATACTATTAGAGGTCTCCATTCGTGATTTCCATTTTATACACATGTGCACAGGCCTACGGGTCCCAGGCTCTATCTAGTATCTGAATTCAGCCCTGCCGCAGCCTCAGCCAGCCTGGACATACACAGAGTAAAGGAAATGACTGGCCCCAGAGCTCAGGATATTCAGTATGAGCACTGCATTTGCTCTGTCAGCTTTTGTGTAGTGATTTTACTGTTTTGCCTGCATTAATAGAGTTGTTTTGTATTGCTCTTTTACCACAACTTAACTAACTCTTTTATGATGAGATAATCATTTTTCTCTACTTCTTTGACTTTAAATTCCGTTAAAAAAATTCCCTTGAGGGCTTCTGTCTTCCACACCAAATAATTATACATTTCTGTTTCTCCAAGTAATGCCAGGAACTATGTAGTTAAGGTAGATACAACATTATGTTATAATCATAACTCCAAGTTGAAACAGGGTAGTTTAAGAGATAAATAGAGCTGTAACCTGAAACGTGCTATTATTTCCCTTAGGTGGAAGGTGCTAGAGAGACATGAAGAAGGTATATGTGCTCCCTGTTAACTCCAGGCTGTACCAAGATCTGTCTACACAGTATCACCTATCATGTGTTAGTTTATCCTCAGATATTTTTGATCACTAATATATATTTCTTATAGTAATACAGCCAATATTGTGTATGGATAAGAGAATACTATTGCTTTATACAGTCATAAATTCATACCAATGATAAACATAGGCTGTCAGAACTTTCCTGTTGGTTTCTTAGGTGCCCTTCTTTTGACAGACACAAACATGTTTGTTTCTTGTGGGGATTTTCAATGCTACTCTACTGATAGAATAGCCAGATGGTGAAGAGTTCCTATGAAACTGATTCTGTGAATCTCATCACCATCCTTGTACTTATTTTCATATTAAAAGGACTTACTTGCAAAATACCTCTGAGAGCATCAAAACTTCAAGGTCAAAGCTGGCAAACTCTAAGTTTCTCTTTAACATGAAAACTTATGTTCCACCCCTTATAAATAAATCTTACATGAAAGATATGTATAAGTATGGCAAACTAAATGCAAGCAATGGATAACAACCAAATAGAATGATGTAATACTCTCAAGTTGGGGCTTCCCAGGTGGTTGGTGGTGCTAGTGGTAAAAAATCTACCTGCCAATGCAGGAGATGCTGAGACACCAGTTCAATTCCTGGATTTGGAAGATCCCTTGGCGGAAGAAATGGCAGCCCACTCAAGTATTCTTGCCTGGAGAATCCCATAGACAGAGGAACCTGAGGGGCTGCAGTCCATAGGGTCATAGAGTTGGACATGACTGAGCCTGCACACAATATTCTCAAGCTAGGTTAGAGTATTAGAAGTATAGGTTCAGATCAAATCAGATCAGATCAGTCACTCAGTCGTGTCTGACTCTTTGCGACCCCATGAATACCAGCACAGCAGGCCTCCCTGTCCATCACCAACTCCCGGAGTTCACTCAGACTCATGTCCATTGAGTCAGTGATGCCATCCAGCCATCTCATCCTCTGTCGTCCCCTTCTCCTCTTGCCCTCAATCCCTCCCGCATCCAGAGTCTTTTCCAATGAGTCAACTCTTCACATGAGGTGGCCAAAGTACTGGAGTTTCAGCTTTAGCATCATTCCTTCCAAAGAAATCCTAGGGCTGATCTCCTTCAGAATGGACTGGTTGGATCTCCTTGCAGTCCAAGGGACTATCAAGAGTCTTCTTCAACACCACAGTTCAAAACCATCAATTCTTCAGTGCTCAGCCTTCTTCACAGTCCAACTCTCACATCCATACATGACCATTGGAAAAACCATAGCCTTGATAGACGGACCTTTGTTGACAAAGTAATGTCTCTGCTTTTGAATATGCTATCTAGGTTGGTCATACTTTCCTTCCAAGAAGTAAGTGTCTTTTAATTTCATGGCTGCAGTCACCATCTGCAGTGATTTTGGAGCCCCCCAAAATAAAGTCTGACACTGTTTCCACTGTTTCTCCATCTATTTCCCATGAAGTGATGGGACCGGATGCCATGATCTTCGTTTTGTGAATGTTGAGCTTTAAGCTGACTTTTTCACTCTCCTCTTTCACTTTCATCAAGAGGCTTTTTAGTTTCTCTTCACTTTCTGCCATAAGGGTGGTGTCATCTGCATATCTGAGGTTACTGATATTTCTCCCAGAAATCTTGATTCCACCTTGTGTTTCTTCCAGTCTAGCATATCTCATGATGTACTCTGCATATAAGTTAAATAAACAAGGTGACAATATATAGCCTTGACGTACTCCTTTTCCTATTTGGACCCAGTCTGTTGTTCCATGTCCAGTTCTAACTGTTGCTTCCTGACCTGCATACAAATTTCTCAAGAGGCAGATCAGGTGGTCTGGTATTCCCATCTCTTTCAGAATTTTCCACAGTTTATTGTGATCCACACAGTCAAAGGCTTTGGCATAGTCAATAAAGCAGAAATAGATGTTTTTCTGAAACTCTCTTGCTTTTTCTATGATCCAGCGGATGTTGGCAATTTGATCTGTGGTTCCTCTCCCTTTTCTAAAACCAGCTTGAACATCAGGAAGTTCACGGTTCACTATTGCTAAAGCCTGGCTTGGAGAATTTTGAGCATTACTTTACTAGCGTGTGAGATGAGTGCAATTGTGCAGTAGTTTAAGCATTCTTTGGCATTGCCTTCTTTGAGATTGGAATGAAAACTGACCTTTTCCAGGAAGTATAGGTTAGAGTATACAAAATTAGAAGCATAAAGTCCTATGATGTTCAAGAAACAATAAATGGAGTAGCTGAGGCAAGGATTCTGGGCAAGAATCCTGCACAACCTTGGTTAAGTTACTCTTTGTGTCTTAGTGGCCTGATGATAAGAAACATGCATAATTCCTGGTTCTGTGTTAAGGATTAATTAAATCAGTTAATGTGTGTTACAAAGAACAATAGCTGGTCTTTGGAAACATACTATTAAAATTAACTATCATGACTTGACAGCTTTCAGGCTTCCCAGCTGGCTCTAGTGCTAAAGAACCTACCTGCAAATGGAGGAGACATAAGAGATAGGGTCTGGAAGATCCCCTGGAAAAGGGCATAGCAACCCAATTCAGTATTCTTGCCTAGAGTATCCCCATGGATGAGGAGCTTAGCAGGTTATAGTCCATGGGGTCACAAAGAGTTGGACATGACTGAAGCAACTGAGCATGAGTGTACTGGATAGCTTTCAGGCTTTAAGCTTACAATTTAATCTTTCCTTTCTTAAAGGTAATATAGTAACTTATCTTCCACTATGTGAATACCAGACCACCTGAACTGCCTCTTGAGAAACCTATATGCAGGTCAAGAAGCAACAGTTAGAACTGGACATGGAACAACAGACTGGGTCCAAATAGGAAAAGGAGTATGTTAAGGCTGTATATTGTCACCCTGCCTATTTAACTTATATGCAGAGTATATCATGAGAAACGCTGGGCTGGAAGAAGCACAAACTGGAATCAAGATTGCTGGGAGAAATATCAATAACCTCAGATATGCAGATGACACCACCCTTATGGCAGAAAGGGAAGAAGAACTAAAGAGCCTCTTGATGAAAGTGAAAGAGGAGAGTGAAAAAATTGGCTTAAAGCTCAACATTCAGAAAACGTAGATCATGGCATCCGGTCCCACAACTTTATGGGAAATAGATGGAGAAACAGTGGAAACAGTGTCAGACTTTATTTTTTGGGCTCCAAAATCACTGCAGATGGTGACTGCTGCCATGAAATTAAAAGACATTTACTCCTTGGAAGGGAAGTTATGACCAACCTAGATAGCATATTCAAAAGCAGAGACATTACTTTGTCAACAAAGGTCTGTCTAGTCAAGGCCATGATTTTTCCAATGGTCATGTGTGGATGTGAGTGTTGGACTATGAAGAAAGCTGATCACCAAAGAATTGATGGTTTTGAACTGTGGTGTTGGAGAAGACTCTTGAGAGTCCCTTGGACTGCAAGGAGATCCAACCAGTCCATTCTGAAGGAGATCAGCCCTGGATGTTCATTGGAAGGACTGATGCTGAGGCTGGAGCTCCAATACTTTGGCCACCTCATGCAAAGAGTTGACTCATTGGAAAAGACTCTGATGCTGGGAGGGATTGGGGGCAGGAGGAGAAGGGAACAACAGAGGATGAGATGGCTGGATAGCATCACCAACTCAATGGACATGAGTTTGAGTAAACTCCGGGAATTGGTGATGGACAGGGACGCCTGGCGTCCTGAGATTCATGGGGTCAGCAAAGAGTCAGACACGACTGAGCCACTGAACTGAATTGAACTGAACTGATCTTCCACTATCTCTCCACCATCCCCTTCAAAAAAACGTTAGTTTTGTCAAATGCTTTTTCTTCATCTATTGAGATAATCATATGATTTTTGTCTTTCATGTCATTAGTGTCATGTTTCACATTTATTGATTTAAATCATAATTGTATCCTAGGGATAAATCATACTTGAAGATGGTTTATAATCCTTTTGTGTGTGCTAAGTTACTTCAGTTGTGTCTGACTCTCTGTGACCCTATGGACCATTGCCTGCCAGGCTCCTCTGTTCATGAGATTCTCCAGGCAAGAATAATAGAGTAGATTGCCATGACCTCCTCCAGGGGAGGATTAGGATAGTGATGCTGGGGCTCTCAGGAGTGCCTGCAGGTCCAGTGGCAGGCAGTGGTGATAGTTGGAGTCTGTCATATGTACAACCTGGGTTGGGGCAGGTTGCAAATACACATATTTTGGTGGGGGCCAGGACCAGCAGCAAAAGCCAAGGCTAACTGCAGCCACTCAGGCAACTGCAGGGGTTCTGGGGTCAGTATGCACTTCCATGGTTTTGGGAACTTGCCAGAGACATGAGCACAACAGGGAAGGCTGCTGAGGGAAGTCGGGCCAGTGGGATGCAGATACACAGTCAGAGGGTCTAGTAGCAAGCAAGGCCAGCAGAGCAGGCCATCTAGAAGAGACAGGTCCAGAGTTGGGCTCATAAGCAGCTGTGGGGGCCCTAGCTATCAGCATTCTACTGCACTCTTGCCACTGCAGGGTCTTCCTACGGGTGAGTTCATGAGAGTGGAGGGTAGTGAAATGATCTAGACTAGAAATGTGTAGGTGCAGAGCTGGTGGACATACCTGTAGGTGAGACTAATTGTACAGGCCAATGAGAGGAAATGGGGCCTGATCTGAGTGTACATTTCATATTCACTGTAACTCACCAGAGGCATCCACATAGGGACCCAGTCACAGGCGTCAGAACTGCAGTGTGCATGTACACAGGGTCTACCCCCAAGGCTCACACAGCCATAAGGATCAGTCACCCAGATCTAGGCTACTGTCTTGCACTCATGCAGACACAAAGGCACAGACTGGAGGCGTGTGCAGATCCTTGTTCTGGCAGGGTAGGAGGGAGAGAGAGCAGGTAAGGACTCAGGCAGATAGCACCTGCAAACTGTATCTGTGGGGCAAAAAAAATTGTCAGCTCTGTAGGGGTCTATGGTAGTTGTGCTGACCATCGGGATCTTCAGTAGTAAAAGCTTCTGGGGTCCTCTGTGGAATAGGTCACTGGGAACCCTGGTCACTCCCATTGTGTGGCTAATACCCATAGCCCCTGTTCTTTTTTGTTCCTGGTCATCTCAGCTCTTCAGTCTCTGGATGGGGTGAAACTAAAGCAAGATTCTTCATGTAGTGCCCCAAATAGCTGGGGAAGCTGGTCACTCATTTCCTTCTCCCCTTCCCAGTTGCGGGTAACTCTTTCTAGGTGAGGTTTGCCCTCTTAGATGTGAGCTGTGCCTGCCTGTGGGGTGGGATAATGTAGGCAAAAGAAGGCCGTTCTCCTTTCCCTTTTGTGTGGTTCTTCTCAGGTGTTTTTGTTCTACTGTGTTTCCTGAAGTTTCATACCCCATGGACTCCTGAGCACTCTAAGAGCTGCTTTTGTTTATGGATAGCTGTCTAGTTGTTGATCTTTGAGGGGCAAGTGGACTGGCAAGAGGTTTCACACTCTGCCATTTTGGTAATGTCATTCATCCAGATTTAATTTTTAAGTATTAGTATTAATGGAAAGAGCATATCTATGATTATTGAATGTTATTATGAGCTATAATTTCTCATACCACTCTGAGTAGAGATATGCTTTCTACCTATAAAAAGAAATGTTGAATGAATCATGACATTCTCATGGAATTTATTTAAAAAACTCAAAGGTAAACTAAAAAAATACTAAAATTTTAGAAAATTGGAATGAAAGTAGATCAAAGTTTTTAAATGCTATAAACAGTAATTATGTGATAAAATAGACCAAAGTACTCTGTAATAATTAGAAAGTTATAGGGAGAAGTATAGTTTAAGTTTAATCATAAAGAATAAAAGAGTACATTTCTGATTATAAGTAACTAAAAATACAACTCAAATCCACAAACAATATAGGAACTAAAACGTTTAAAGACGGGCATGGCTTCAGGTGAGGCTTGCTTTTTAACATTGTCATCAAAGTCTAATGTATGGCCAAGTATATAGCACCATTGTTTCACCTTATAAAGGAATTCGCATAAGAGAAAAATTGGTTAATGGTAGACAATTCTTCATGCACCTCACATATTGCACATCTTGAGAGAAAGACACTGTCTTACTTCCAAAGTATCTTGTCAAGGATGGTTATACAGTGAACAACCTTGAAAGATACAAATGAATGTCTCTCTCCTGGGCAGAGAGAAGGTTGTCCTCAGCACTCTCTCTCTCTCACATTCCAGTTCCAATCCACCAGAAAATGTTAGCTCTGTGTTAAAAACATATCCAGAATCTACTGCTTTCTCTATGTTTCTAGGTTGACACTAGGCTTCAACATCTTTTGCCTGGGTTGCTACCGTTTTCCTGCTTCTACCGTACCCATTCACCCCTCTACAGTTTATTTGCAACACAGAATGAAATCGGTACTTTAAATGATGTATAATTTATATCTTTCACTCAAAATTCTCCCATGGCTCACTGTTTCAATGAGTAAGGTCAGAAGTCTTTAGAGATGCCCACCAAATCCAACATGAGTCACACCCTCCCATCCTCATTACTTCTCTGATCTGACTCCTTATTATCCTCCTCTCCATTCATTCTGTTCCACCCACTCTGCTTCCCATGCTAATCCTAAAGTACCTAGACCAGCATGACTGTCATACTTGATCTTTTCAGCCTCTGCATTTTCTGCTGCTTCTTCTTGAAAGTGTTCTTCCTCTAGCTATGCCATGGCTAACTTCCTTACCTTTCTGAAAGTATTTGTTCACTTTTCAACTCCTGACCATCTGAAAATTTACAACCTTCCTTCACTCCCACCCTAGCCCTTATCATTTCACATTTCTTTTTTTTTTAATTTCCACATTACTAATCACCTTCTAACTTGCTCTAAAATTTGCTATATAGACAGTCTTTATTGGGACTTCCCTGGTGGCTCAGGCAGTAAAGAGTCTGCCTGCAATACAGGAAATCCAGGTTCAATCCCTGAATCAGGAAGATCCCCTGGAAAAGGAAATGGCCACCCACTCCGGTATTGTTGTCTGGAGAAACCCATGGACAGAGGAACCTGATGGGCTACAGTCCAAGGGGTCACAAAGAGTCAGACATGACTGAGTGACTAAACACACACATTCTTTTGGTATAATTAGAAGTCAACAGGATATATTTTCATCTATGTTTTCAATGATGTTTCCAAGCACATTGCGCAGTGCATGCATGCATGCTAAGCCACTTAAGTAGTGTCAGACTGTGATCCAATGGATTGGGACCCACCAGACTCCTCTGTCCATGGGATTCTCTATGCAAGAATACTGGAATGAGTTTTCATGCCGTCCTCCAGGGGATCTTCCCAACCCAGGGAAAAAACTCATGTCTCCTGCATTGGCAGGTGGATTCTTCACTGCTAGTGCCACCTGGGAAGCCCACATAGAGCAGTACTACCCACATTATCCATGCTCAATAACTAATAGCTTAATAAAGGATGAAATGTCCCTCCTCAAAGTTTCTGTGGAAGTAGATAAAACATACTTATATTCATACATAATTCATAGTCATAATGTTGTTCCTATGTTTTTCTTGACAGAAGCAATTTTAACAATATCCCACAGTTTTCCACTAGGATAAAACCCCTCGTGGTATGATGTAAGTTTTGAATATATTGTTAGTCATGACTTAGGCTTATTTAGGTTCTCAGATAAAAGTTAATCTTAGTCCTAAAAATTGTTGGGACTGATTAACAACGCTTTCTTACTGAAGACAGAAAATATGGGACCCCTCTGGAATTTACAGTAAATGTACATTCACTGTTTGCTGCTCATTTTCTTGCTTCTCTTAGAAAAATATTTTGCAACTTTCAGGTTACAGCTTTCTATTTTTCTCTTAAGCAACCTTGTCTCAATTTTAATGATGTGATTATAGCATAGTGCTCTATTTGCTTCTACTACAAAAATTCTGGCACAAATTTGGGCAATTGCAAAAAGTGCAATTATTTAGATTGGAAGGAAACACAAAAGTGATTTAACTAAGGCAGTAAACATCAGGGAAAATATAGAAACATGATGAGTTCTTCATTGTCCTATTTTGTTCTGCTAATGGGTGAATTACATAGCAGCAAATAAATAAAATTTAAAGTTATTATATGACAAAATAAGTTATATTAATAAATTTTAGGATAAATATGTGATAAGCAAGTCAAACTATTCATGCCTTAATAAAAAAACCTTAAACCTAGGAGTCAAAAAAAATGTAAGCACATTCTTAAAAAGAAAACAACTATTAAATTTATAAAACAAAATGAGGTTAGAAAGTAATTATAAAATACACATTTTTGTTTTTGCTTTAGTTTGCTAACAGTGTACAATCCTATCAGACATATGTGAGCTTTCTTGGCTCAGAGTTAATCCTCAATAAATATCAGCTCCTTTCATTAACTTGCTTCTATGCAATCTTGCCAATACTTGGTATTAAATTTTTTAAAAATCCAATGTGAAAGCAAAATAAGGTATTTTATTGTTTTAACATGCATTTTTTGTTATTAAACCCTTTTTCCATAGGTTTATTGGCCATTAGTATTTCTTATGTTCCTTGCATGGGTTTCCCTTTTATTTTTCTAATAGAGTGTTAATCTTTTGCTTATTGATTTCTTGAAAGTTTTATAGATTAGAATATAAAGTCTTTGATTTACATATATGGCAAACATTTGACATTTGCTTATGATATCTTTTTTTTTTCACTTCAGGATAATTAAATTTTTTATAGTCAAGACATCAATCTTTCCTTTGATGAAATACTTTGTAAGAACTTCCTCAGCTTGAGTTCAGGCATATATTTTCCTATACTTTTTAAAAGTTACTCTCATTTGTCATATTTACTGTATCTGAAATTTATTTTAGAATATGGCACAAGGCAAAAATAACTTTTATCTAAATAGATAACCAATCTGCATGAGTTTAATGATATTTATCTTGTAAAACTAAAGCTAAGCTACAATTTTCATCATTTGGACTTATTGCCAAATAACAATTCTTAATTCTTTAATGTATAAAATAAAGATGTATAAAATAAAAAAATTTATTTTAGTATTCAATTATGAAATGCTTTTGTTTAAGTTCTGAGTGAAGAAATTTAAAATGAAAATGCGTACATTAAATGCATTCCATGGATGTATTAGCTTTAGACTATTGCTATTCTAGAAATTGATAATATAAATGATACTTTATAAAAATAACCTTCTAGAAAACAATAAAATTAAGTGGGGGAAAGAATAGATAGATCAATGGGACATTATATAGAACCTCAAAATACACAAAATACTCAAAATATGACAATATATAGTCAGTTGATCTTTGACAAAGGGGCAAAGATTTTCCAACAGAGAAAGGATAGTTTTGTTTCATTTTTTAACAAACAGGGCTAGAACAATTGAACACCCTTGTGCAAAAACAAACAATATATATACACATATACATGTACATATAACTAAGTGAAAAAAAGCCAATCTGAAAACCTTATACACTGCATGATCCTAATTATATGGCATTCTGGTCAGTAGTTTCCAGGAGTTGGTTGGGATGAAATAATGGATGAATAGGCAGAGCACAGTGCTGTGAAAATGCTCTGTATGATACTATGATGGATATATGTCTTTATACATTTGTCCGAACCTATAGAAAGTGCAGTACCAAGAGTAAACCCTAATGTAAACTATGGTCTTGGGTGATTATGATTTTTTCCATATATATTCATCAATTGCAACAAATATACCACTCTAGTGGGGGAATGTTGATAATGGGAGAAGCTATGCATTGTTGAGGCAGTGTGTAACGGGAACTCTCTGTATGTTTCTCTCAATTTTGATGTTAAACAAAAGCTGCTCTAAAAAAAGTCTATATATAAGAGGAAAAAACAAATTTAGACACAGATCTCATACCTTTCAAAAAATTAACTCAAAATGGACCATAGATAAAAATGTTAAAGACAAAAACTATAAAACTCCTAGAAAATAACATCAGAGAAAATGAGATGATGTTGGGTTTTGCAAGGAATTTTTAAACACCAAAGAGACAATCTATTAAAGAAACAAATGGTGAATTGAACTTCATTCAAGCAAAAAAACCAAAACAAAATGAACTTCTATTCTGCACAGACACTGTCAAAAGAATGAGAAGAAAAGCTAAATACTGGAACAAATGGTTTCAAAAGAAATATCTGATTAAGAACTGCTATTCAAAATATACAAAGAACTCTTAAAACTCAATAAAGTGAACAACCCAATTAAAGACCTAAAGAGATACTTTTCCAAAGAAGACATACAGATAGCCATGAGGCACAGGAAAGATGCCCAAAATTAGCAGTAACTATTGACCATGCATTGTCTAAGACATGTTGTTGTTTAGTTGCTAAGTCTCATCCATCTCTTTTGTAACCCCATGGACTACAGCCTGCCAGACTCCTCTGGCTGGAGTGGATTGCCATTTCCTTCTTTAGCAGATCTCCCCAAACCAGGGATCGAAGCCATGCCTCATGCTTTGGCAGGTAGATTTTTTTTTTTATCACTAAGCCACCTGGGAAGCCCTGACTAATAGATTGCTTTGAATAAAATGTTTATGCAATTTAAATCATAGATGTTCTTTTTCATTATATAAATTTCAGGTGTACAGTTATAGTTTTACATTTGCTTGAAATACAAATTCACTACCAACAGGTCTAGTCGCTATCCATCATCATAGAGTTGATCCCCTTCTAAATATAATTTCTCTTAACTGTAGTAATAATAGAATAGATTACAAATATTAAATGGGAAAGAATGAAAATAACGAAAGTTTTATATATGTAACAAATAATGAAAAATAAACATGAACAATAAAAGGATTTCAGTACAGAGGAACATAAATTTATTTATATACAACCATCAGAATCTACATTAAATTATACTGTTTGAGACTTTAAGCCTAGTCTATCATTCTGATCATACTGAGTAGCAAGAAAAGAAAAAGAAAAAGAGCAGCAAAATGAGGGAATAGAAAAAAATCTTTTGTCTTTCAGAAAAGTTGAACAATAATAGATCCATAGATTTTCTTGATTTTGGCCCATTGAGAAAAACAATTTTTAAATGTTTTCCAATTTCCAGAAAGTATTTGCAACATTTGTACATTTGGTTTCCAATTGTATGTATTCCTACTGAACTAGTTACATTCTAATCAGTCTACAATAGCTGTGCATCTTTCTTTCTATGCTATGCTGCTGCTGCTGCTAAGTCATGTCAGTTGTGTCCGACTCTGTGCCACCCATAGATGGCAGCCCACCAGTCTCCTCTGTCCCTGGGATTCTCCAGGCACGAATACTGGAGTGGGTGGCCATTTCCTTCTCCATTCCATGCTATAGCAGCTGTAATTCAAGAAAACATCTACTTCCAGCAGAATTTTTAAAGTTGATTGGGACATAAGGAACATATATTTCAATCCTAGCAGTTTACACATGAAAGAACTGAGTATCTGAGAGTTTGAATTAGTTTTCCACGGTCATGTATCTAGTTAGAAGCTGACTTGGTTACCTAAACAAATTGCTGAAATTGAAACAGAGTTTTTTATGCACAGACTGAAGAAAATGTAACATTTAGACCAGTGAGGAAAAATTTAGAATATTCTAAGTCTGCCACATGCTTTAAAATTTCTTCTCCTTTACTTTTTGACAAATTTTTAAAATATTTTATAATTTGGTTTACAAATTGACATTGGGTAAAGAGAAACAGGGAGGCCTGGCGTGCTGCGATTCATGGGGTCCCAAGGAGTCGGACACGACTGAGCGACTGATCTGATCTGATCTGAAAGAGAAACATTTAAGATGTTCTTTTAACTCCTTATGGAAAGGACCATCATTATTTCACAGTAGTGCTAAAAGAGAGTCCATAAAACAAATGGGCACCAGAAGCCTTTCTACTACTTCTACTGAAATTATAGGATCAGGTTTAAGCATTCTTATTTGAATCAATTGTTATCTTTTCCAGGGGGTTCATTTTAAAATACTTTTCTGTGTTTCTTTTTTTTTTCCCCTCAGACTTGAATATAAGCTAAATATACCACACAAAGTCCTTATGGCATAAACACATGTATGACATTTTGAACTAGAAACATTTTACTATATTGAACTGGTTTTCTCTACCAAAGTTTACTTTTATTCTCTTCTATTTGATGAAAAGTCACCTAAGTTCATAAACTGATAATGGATTCCCCAAAGTTATACATATGATGGCAAATATCCCAATTAAAGTGAAAAATTAGATTTGCATGTATGATTGCAGACCTAGCTTAAGAAAAACACTGGCTGACTCTGAAATGATCCCCAAAGCTAGCCTATCAGCATAAGATTCAGAAATATTGCTTTCTTCTGTCCACAAAGATAAGGTGCTTTTATTGTTATAAAAATGGGCTCTGATATGACTGAAAAAGAGTTATAAATGTTGTAACTTAGCCCTCAAATGCTGTTTATCTCAAATAATTTTTGAAGCAATTACATTACAGTGTATGAAAAGCACTTAACCACAGTGCTTAACAACCTGATAACCAACCAAAAGTATTCCACTTTTATTTCCTCTCTTTCAGTACTAAAAATCCTCTGTTAACCTCTACTCTTTGAAATTCTGCTACTTTTACTTGACAACTCTTCTCAGAAATTTCTAGTCCTCCTGGTGGAGTGAATCACATCTTTACTTTTGACATGTCACTTTCACCTCTTCTATAGTATTTGCCTTTCCTTGAATATTACTTTTAGTTATATCTGTGTCCCTTTCAAGAGGACTTGCTCCTGGAGTGCTGTATGTTATGTTGAATTCAGTCTTGTATACAGAAGAATTTATTGTTCAGTAAACATTCAGGAGTTAAAATAATTAAATATCACAGAAGAATTAACCCTACTGAGATGAGTGTTATGTCATGTCTACATAATGCTGTATATCTGATTAGTTAGAATCAGGTTTCATTTATTTCCTCAATACATAGCTAGAAAATATGCCCTTGTATTGAAAAAACATTTAATCTTTGACAAAAAAGTTTAATACTTTGTATATGTTTACATTTAATTTAGCCTTCAAGTTTTCAAAGCATATTGCTCAATCTGTCTACTTTGTATAAAATATTATTTATATCTACATTCAGTTTTTTCAAAGCATTAATTTCAATACCATAACCAATATTTTTCTAATAAATTAAAATTCAGCTGTCAACCAATTATGGTGGAACTTTCACTGTAACTCATATATAAAGCTTCTGAGAGCCAAGGACAATTGCTAAGACTCTAAATGGGGACATTTATCCTTGGAGTCACATATAATAATGACTAAGCATTATATTGTATAGGAGACAGGGATCAAGACCATCCTCATGGAAAAGAAATGCAAAAAAGCAAAATGGCTGTCCAAGGAGGCCTTACAAATAGCTGTGAAAAGAAGAGAAGCAAAAAGCAAAGGAGAAAAGGAAAGATATAAGCATCTGAATGCAGAGTTCCAAAGAATAGCAAGAAGAGATAAGAAAGCCTTCCTCAGCAATCAATGGAAAGAGAGGAAAACAACAGAATGGGAAAGTTGAGAGATCTCTTCAAGAAAATTTGAGATACCAAGGGAACATTTCATGCAAAGATGGGCTCAATAAAGGACAGAAATGGTATGGACCTAACAGAGGCAGAAGATATTAAGAAGAGTGGCAAAATACACAGAAGAACTGTACAAAAAAGATCTTCATGACCCAGATAATCATGATGGTGTGATCACTCACCTAGAGCCAGACATCCTGGAATGTGAAGTTAAGTGGGCCTTAGAAAGCATCACTACGAACAAAGCTACTGGAGGTGATGGAATTCCAGTTGAGCTATTTCAAATCCTGAAAGATGATACTGTGAAAGTGCTGCGCTCAATATGCCAGCAAATTTGCAAACCTCAGCAGTGGCCACAGGACTGGAAAAGGTCAATTTTCATTCCAAAACCAAAGAATGCTCAAACTACCACACAATTGCACTCATCTCACATGCTAGCAAAATAATGCTCAAATTTCTCCAGCCAGGTTTCAGCAATATGTGAACCGTGAACTTCCTGATGTTCAAGCTGGTTTTAGAAAAGGCAGAGGAACCAGAGATCAAATTGCCAACATCAGCTGGATCATGGAAAAAGCAAGAGAGTTCCAGACAAACATCTATTTCTGCTTTATTGACTATGCCAAAGCCTTTGACTGTGTGGATCACAATAAACTGTGGAAAATTCTGAAAGAAATGGGAATACCAGACCACCTGACCTGCCTCTTCAGAAATTTGTATGCAGGTCAGGAAGCAACAGTTAGAACTGGACATGGAACAACAGACTAGTTCCAAAAAGGAAAAGGAGTACGTCAAGGCTGTATATTGTCACCCTGCTTATTTAACTTATATGCAGAGTACATCATGAGAAACGTTGGGCTGGAAGAAGCACAAGCTGGAATCAAGATTGCCGGGAGAAATATCAATAACCACAGATATGCAGATGACACCACCCTTATGGCAGAAAGTGAAGAGGAACTAAAAAGCCTCTTGATGAAAGAGAAAGAGGAGAGTGAAAAAGTTGGCTTAAAGCTCAACATTCAGAAAATGAAGATCATGGCATCTGGACCCATCACTTCATGGGAAATAGAGGGGGAAACAGTGGAAACAGTGTCAGACTTTATTATTTTGGGCTCCAAAATCACTGCAGATGGTGACTGCAGCCATGAAATTAAAAGACGCTTACTCATTGAAAGGAAAGTTATGACCAACCTAGATAACATATTCAAAAGCAGAGACATTACTTTGCCAACAAAGGTCCATCTAGTTAAGGCTATGGTTTTTCCTGTGGTCATGTATGGATGTGAGAGTTGGACTGTGAAGAAAGCTGAGCGTCGAAGAATTGATGCTTTTGAACTGTGGTGTTGGAGAAGACTCTTGAGAGTCCCTTGGACTGCGAGGAGATCCAACCAGTCCATTCTAAAGGAGATCAGCCCTGGGTGTTCTTTGGAAGGAGTGATGCTAAAGCTGAAACTCCAGTACTTTGGCCACCTCATGAGAAGAGTTGACTCATTGGAAAAGACTCTGATGCTGGGAGGGATGGGGGCAGGAGGAGAAGGGTACGACGGCGGATGAGATGGCTCAATGGCATCACCGACTTGATGGACGTGAGTTTGAGTAATCTCCGGGAGTTGGTGATGGACAGGGAGGCCTGCTGTGCTGCGATTCATGGGGTCGCAAAGAGTTGGACACAACTGAGCGACTGAACTGAACTGAAGCTTTATATTTCAGTACTTATAAGAAAAAAAAACTATATGCTTTATATTAGAAAGCAAATTCTTCAAGTTTCACTAGTATCTTAACTTGTCTCTTCAATCTTAATACATCTGAAGTAACAGTGAGAAAGAAAAGACATGTTTGATTTGACTTTAATCTTAGGTCATTGACAGCCAAAAATGTAATTAACATCCAAAACTGAAAGGAAGAAAATAGAAGCTTTAATGTCCTTAATGTCAAAATAGTTGGCTTACTATATAGGAAATATGAGGAAGCATTAGACCAGATCTCAGTATCTATTTACTTTAATGTATAATTTAGCATTTGTTTGCTTAGATGAAAGATAACTTCCTTCAATTATATCAGATTCTGTACTTCCCTACATGTTACATGCCTTGTTACTGCTCGAGTTTATGAAAGTTTAATATCATGCCTGAGGTATTTCTCAAGAAAGCAAATAATCATCATTTGTAATAAGTCTATTATAGACTGGAAACTTATCTACTCAGTGAGTTAAATTTCATTTCAGTTCATTTTTCAGTTCAATTGCTCTGTGGTGTCCGACTGTCTGAGACCCCATGAATTGCAGCACGCCAGGCCTCCCTGTCTATCACCAACTCCTGGAGTTCACCCAAACTCATGTCCATCGAGTTGGTGATGCCATCCAGCCATCTCATCCTCTGTCGTCCCCTTCTCCTCTTGCCCCCAATCCCTCCCAGCATCAGAGTCTTTTCCAATGAGTCAACTCTTTGCATCAGGTGGCCAAAGTACTGGAATTTCAGCTTTAGCATCACTCCTTCCAAAGAAATCCCAGGGCTGATCTCCTTCAGAATGGACTGGTTGGATCTCCTTGCAGTCCAAGGGACTCTCAAGAGTCTTCTCCAACACCACAGTTCAAAAGCATCAATTCTTTGGCACTCAGCTTTCTTCACAGTCCAACTCTCACATCCATACATGACCACTGGAAAAACCATAGCCTTAACTAGATGGACCTTTGTTGGCAAAGTAATGTCTCTGCTTTTGAATATGCTATCTAGGTTGCTCATAACTTTCCTTTCAAGGAGTAAGCGTCTTTTAATTTCATGGCTGCAGTCACCATCTGCAGTGATTTTGGAGCCCAAAATAATAAAGTCTGACATTGTTTCCACTGTTTCCCCATCTATTTCCCATGAAGTGATGGGTCCAGATGCCATGATCTTCATTTTCTGAATGTTGAGCTTTAAGCCAACTTTTTCACTCTCCTCTTTCTCTTTCATCAAGAGGCTTTTCAGTTCCTCTTCACTTTCTGCCATAAGGGTGGTGTCATCTGCATATCTGTGGTTATTGATATTTCTCCCAGCAATCTTGATTCCAGCTTGTGCTTCTTCCAGCCCAGCATTTCTCATGATGTACTTTGCATAGAAGTTAAATAAGCAGGGTGACAATATACAGCTTTGATGTACTCTTTTTCCTATTTGAATCCATCTGTTGTTCCATGTCCAGGTAAATTTAGATGTTTTAAAATAAAAATACTCCAGTAGAACAGATCATCCTGTTTATGAATTTGTCTTTTATCCTCATCTTTTGAACACAGAACTTATTTCTCTGCAATCAGCAATATATTTAAACATTTTCACAGGATCAGTTAGATATGAACCAATATAGGTATCACTAAACAACATTAAGTAATAAATTCTATTGTATAATTCTATAAAAAGGTTTAGTTTGGGGGGTTTTCACAGCAATAAGAAAGGAGGAATACAGTGTTTCTGCATAATTTATTATTTACCCATTCAAAATTATATCACCTTATAGATTGTTCTTCAAAAAGCATAAATGAGTCCTAGTGTCTATTATATAATTAAAATTTATTTGCTCAACTTCTTGACCTTCCAAAGCTATGTTACCCTGCTATATCTCAGAAAAGCCAAAAGTACAGCACTGACCAGAATTATCTACAAAAAGGGGCACTATTTCAGTAATGAATAGATTTTGTAGGGTATATTAACAACCAGGTACAAATACTAAAACATAAGAATTTCTTAATAAGAATTTTCAAAACACTATAAAGTTAGGGATAGAAAAAATTAACTGACTTTGCATACTTGTCACTTCTTTTAACTTTTTAATCCTTTTTTTTTTGTTCTCTGCACCATAGACATCTCATTCTAATATTTCCCTCACTTCTGACTAATTTTGTTTAAATTATTTGAGAATTTTTAAGATATTGAACATGCATATATGCATGAGCATATATATAGATGGTAAAGTCATGGCTCAGACAGTAAAGAATCTGCCTGCAATGCAGGAGACCTGGGCTTGATCCCTGGGTTGGGAAGATTAGTATATGTATATACAACACTTCTCGGAGAAGGCAATGGCACCCCACTCCAGAACTCTTGCCTGGAAAATCCCATGGACGGAGGAGCCTAGTAGGCTGCAGTCCATGGGGTCGCTAGGAGTTGGACATGACTGAGCGACTTCACTTTCACTTTTCACTTTCATGCATTGGAGAAAGAAATGGCAACCCACTCCAGTGTTCTTGCCTGGAGAATCCCAGGGACAGGGGAGCCTGGTGGGCTGCTGTCTCTGGGGTCACACAGAATTGGACACAACTGAAGCGACTTAGCAGCATACAACACTTCTAATATTAAATTCTTGCTGTTTCTTAGTCACTGAGTCACGTCTGACTGTGCAGTCCCCTCAACTGTACACTACCAGGCTCCTCTGTCCATAGGATTTCCCAGGCAAGAATACTGGAGTGGGGTGCCGTTCCTTCTCCAGGGTATCTTCCCTACCCAAGGATGGAACTCACTTCTCCTGAATTGGCAGGAGGATTCTTTACAACTGAGCCACCAGGGAAGCCTATTAAATCTTTATGTACATACATATAAAATTTCTAATTTTGTCACTTTTCACATGGTTATTTATATACAAAGAATGACTTAAGAGTTAGAAAGCTAGTAAATTATATTATATACCTTTAAAATGTTAAAAACACAGCTAATATTTTAAATGCATTTCTCAATGAGTACTTGAAATTAAAGAAAATCACTTTTTTACAATGTCACACTGGTTTGATCAAATGCACACAACATTTAGAAGCAGAAACTGCTAAGCTTATTGATTAAAGTCTTTAAGTGTTATAAGAAACCCCAATTTAATTTCAAAGTGTTTATACAGTTACTATATATTGACAATCATTAGGTATGGGATGTTATTTTCTAGTAATTCTGCATAGGCACCAATACAAATTATATATATATATATATAATGTGTATGTGTATATATATATATATAGCACCAGTAAATTTTTGTACTTAATTTCTAATATATAACATAAAATCTATATATTGTTTAGTTTTTATATTTGTATAGCATAGATATGAAGCACTATATTAATTACTGAATCTCATTATCTTCGATTTTTAGATTACCAGCAATTATTAATTTATTTTTCTGTATTTTCCAAATGTTACCTAGTTATGTATCCATGACTTGTATAATCAGAATAGAATTTTTTTCTCTAAGGAGAAAAAAGTTTTTTTTTCTCTGTAAAGACTGCCCTCTCATTCAGCGTCTTGCTAAGAAGCCCTGAATGGCATTACGGGAGCGGCATGTCCCTGCCTTCAGTCGACCACTCCAACACATGTTTCACTGTCATTCTTGGCTTGAGTCCAGGTTGTATATTTGAGGTGACTTTATGTTGGTGTGCACAAAAGCCCAGCTTCTAATTAGTTTAGAAGAAAATTACCATATAAATAATATTCTGGACAAAAGGAAGAGAACTACAAACACATAGACTCTCTAGATTATCAAGGGTGTATTGCTTTCTTTTAACTCAAAGTATTATTACCTTTGGAAAAGGAAACGGCAACCCACTCCACTATTCTTACCTGGAGAATTTCATGGACACAGGAGCCTCACAGGCCATGGGGTGGCAAAGAGTCGAACCCAACTGAGTGACTAACACATATATTACCTTGTAAGAATGACATCATTGACTACATTTGTTAATATGAAGCTCAATTTTTCAATCTGTAAACAAAATAATAAAAAGCCCAACTTTGCATTGTTATGAAGTTTTGCTAACACTACATAGGATATTTGTGGAATTACTCTTCTAAGTAATCTGCAACAAGAATATCTGGATTGTATTTGGCCACTAGTCATGCAAATATAAATGTAAACCTTGTTAGAAACAACCCAAAACAAACTTCTTCATAATTCTCTTCACCAAAATAGAAAAAATTGCCAAGTTTGTGAATCACCTAATTTGACTAAAAATTATTTAAATATTCCTTAGCTATTTTGAGAAATTCATACCATACAAACAGTCAATTTTTTTCAATTCCTCTTATTTATATTCTTATCTCTCATGTAAGTGCACTTACTCAGTCTTTGTACTATACATTCTGTTTTAAGTAAAATATCTGGTGTTACCAGCTGCCTACAACCACATCTGCAAAGATGTGGTTTCTGCAAACTAAAAGAACAAACTGACACAACAGAAATCCATAGCTATAGGTGGATGGAAGGTCTTTCATCTGTAGTGCACACCTCTTATGGTAATTCAACAAAGGTTATACAGGTTGAATAATATGTGCAAGGTAAAATTAAATAAAACTAGAAGTCTAACTTTATGATATTGAAATCTTTAGTTTATCCTTTGATTATATTGCTAAATGAAGAAAAACAGTCAAAAATGTGCTACAAAATCATTTTTATACAATTTCATCAAATAGATATCAAATGTCACAACTTTAGTAACAGAATATGATTATTTATTAAAAATAATATGCCATTCTTTAGGGGGGTTAAGATATTGCCTATTGTTTTTAGAATTTTCCTATCAATGAGATAAGATTTAGTGTTAACTTCTAAGTATGACCTTTTAAAATTTTACCTTAGCCTATCTTAGCCATGTAGGAATCTCTCTGTTTTAGAGCACTGGTTAAGACATCCTAGATTGCAATCAGGATAGTTTCATTTTAATTATGATGACCAAAATTATATCAATTAATTACAATCTTGTTCTAATTATAAGAAGTTTTATTTTAAAGAGGATTTCAGTGCCTAAAAGGAAATTAACCTTTTTTTCATTTATGTATAAATGACATAGTCTTCCTAAGCTATATTATATAAAAATTTCAAATATTTATTTCTGTCATACATTTTCAAGAAATAAGTATTTAATCAAATGACATTTATTATTCTAATTTTATGTGTAAGTGATTCAAATGTGTAAATTAAACTCAATGTCTTATTTATTCTGAAGGAGATCAGCCCTGGGATTTCTTTGGAAGGAATGATGCTAAAGCTGAAACTCCAGTACTTTGGCCACCTCATGAGAAGGTTGACTCATTGGAAAAGACTCTGATGCTGGGAGGGATTGGGGGCAAGAGGAGAAGGGGACGACAGAGGATGAGATGGCTGGATGGCATCACTGACTCGATGGACGTGAGTCTGAGTGAACTCCGGGAGCTGGTGATGGATAGGGAGGCCTGGCATGCTGCAATTCATGGGGTCGCTCAGACATGACTGAGCGACTGATCTGATCTGATCTGATCTGATAAGATAGAACTATTTCTCATTTTTGATAAAAAATTTATAGTACAAAAGTAATTTAAAGTATAAGAACCAAAGTCTAATGTCTGCATATACATTTTTAAGAAATGAAGGAATGTTCTTTTCTCTAGCAATCTGCAGAAACATAAACATCCCAGTCAGATCCCATTTGCATCAAATTCCATTTGATTGAATTATAATTTGTAATAAATAAAATTGATACATTTTAACTGAACAATGTGATGATTTCAACAAATGCATATCTCCATTTACTATCACCACAATCAATATACAGAATATTTCTATCACCACAAGATATCATCTCATGTAACTTTGATGTCAATTATTTCCTCACTTCTCCTAAACTCCGCCCCAAACAACAGTGAACAACATAACCATTTTCTGACAACATATATTAGTTGAACCTCATCTAGAGTTTCATATAGATATGTATTTGGTTTTGTTGTTTGGCTTGTTTTGTTATGCTTTTGGCCATGGGATTTAAAATTTTATTTTCTATGTATTTTTATGTCTATATTTTTGTGTATTATGAAGGCACTTTTAGTAGGAATCTTTTTAGAATTATCAACCATTTGTTTCCCAAAAAATGTGAATAGTATTCCATTTTATGGTCATAAAACAATTTATTCACCTTTTTTAGAACTTTTTTCCCACTTTTGATTATTGTGAATTAAATTATTGTGAATATGACCTGTATACAGTTCTTTGTGTGGAATCACATTTTCATTTCCTTGGGATAACTACCTAAGACTGAAATTGTTGTTAAATACAAACATTATATAACCTAATTTTTTTAAAGTATTAAATAGTTTTCAAAAGTGTATTTAACATTTTCTACTAGTACTAGCAAGATATGAGTGTTCCAGTTGCTCATCATTCTCACCAACACTTTGTGGTGCTCATCTTTCTACTTGTAGCATTTTAGAGGGTCTTTAGTGGATCTTTTGTGGTTCTGAATTGCAGTTTATTGATAACTAGACCTTTAAGTATGTTTGTTTTCATTTATATATAGGGTGTGTGCATCAATATGTGTCATTCATTGTGTCCATTTCTATCTACTGCCCATTTTAATACATTTTATTATCTAATTGTAAAAGTATTTTTTAAAAATATCATCAAGATTACAAATATTTGCTGTTATACATTCTGGACTGTAGTCCTTTTTACTCTGTATATTTGCTTTAACTTTTTCAAGTTCAATTTATTGTTTATTCTATAGCAATTATTATTTTGTGGCTTGTCAGAGAAATATTTGCCTATATCAAGCTCACAAAGATCTTTCTTCTGCATTTATCTTTATATTTCATATTTTGAACTTTTACCTTTGCTATAAAAATAACTATCCTCTAAAGGCCTATTTATACAATGTCCTTTCTATTTCATTGGTACATATGTCTATCTTAACATGTATTTCACATAATCTTGATTTCAGGGCTTTAAAGTAACACTTAAAAAATAAATCTTAATGTTTTCTTAATTTTCCAAAAAAGTTGGTTACTATAAATTCTTTGGATATTCAAGTATGTTATAAAATCATCTCTATTTCTGGGGAAAACTTCTGAGGATGTGATTAGAATTATGTTGAATCTACAGGTAACTTTGGAGAGAATCAATTGGTAAACAAACTGATTCTTCAAGCTCATGAATATTTTATTTTCAGAATATATATATTGTTCATATTTAAATTTGTTCTTACAATTCATATTTGTTGATGCTCTTGTAAACTGTACTCTTTTAACATTAATTTTCAATTATTTATTGCTAACAATTGATGTTTTGTATTCTTGCAAAATAGGATCATTCCCACATAAACACAGCCATTAAGACCACAAAACCTTTGAGATCACAGTGGATTACTATTTCTCCTAAATTCATACAGTAAGATAAATAAGAAAAATGAAAAGTAGAGCTATTTCCAACTAAAAGAAAAAGATAAATCTCCTGAAAGGAAAATAAAGTGGATCTCTCCAGTCTATCAGATCCTAAGATCAAAAAAGACAAAATAAAAATTCTGAAGGAATTAAGAAAGAACATAGAAATGTGGATCATTGTAACAAGGACCTAAAAGTAATAAACAGGAATCAATCAAAATTAGACAACTCAATTGCCAAGACGAAAATGACCTAAAGGCAACAAATAGCAAATTAGATAATATGGAGGAATGAGTAAGTGACCTGGAAGATGGAGATAGAGCACCAAAAATCATCAATCAGAAGAAGAGAAAAAATAAAAATGAAAAAATGATAGGAATAAATACTGTAAAAATATTATAAACAATTATATGCCAATAAATTTGACAACCTAAAATAAATGATAAAGCTCCTAGAACCATATAGCTCATCAAAACTAAGTCAAGAAGAAACAGATAATTTGAATATACTGATCACTAGAAGTGAAATAGAATTTGCAATTAAAAAAAGATTCCATACATACAAATCTAGGACTAAATGGGTTCACTGAGAAATTCTGTCAAACATACAAAGAAGAATTTACACCATCCTTCTCAAACTGTTCCAAAATATTTAAGAGGAGGAAATATTCCAAAGTCATTCTAGGAAGTCCCATCATCCCAATATACCAAAACCGACAAAGACTCTACACAACAATGAAAATTACATGCCAGTATCCTTGATTAAGTCCTCAAAAATATTAACAAGGCAAATCCAATCACACATTAGAAAAGATCATACACCATGATCAAGCTGGATTCATTCCAGGATCACAAAGATGTTTCAACACATACAAAGTCAGTGTGAAAGACCCCTACATATGCTGTCTAAAAGAGACTCATCTCAGACATAGGGACATACCCTGAAAATGAGTGGCTACAAGTAGATAGTCCATGCAAACAGAAATTAAAAGAAAGCAGGAGTAGGAATACTCATATCAGATAAAATAGACTTTAAAATGAAGACCATTACAAAAGACAAGGAACATTACAAGGAAGGACACTACATAATGATCAAGGGATCAATCCCAGAAGAAGATATAACAACTGTAAATATCTATGCACCCAACATAGGAGGACCTCAATACATAATGCAAATGCTAGTAACTATTGAAGGGGAAATCGACAGTAACACAGTAATATTGGGGGACTTTAATACTCCACTTATACCAATGGAAAAATCATCCAGACATAAAATTAATAAGGAAATACAAGCTTTAAATGATACATTGGACCAGTTGGACCTAAATAATATTTACAAAGCATGTCATCCAAAAACTGTAGATTTCACTATTTTCTCAAGTACACATGGAACATTCTCCAGGACAGATCGCACTTGGGTCACAAATCAAGCCTTGGTAAATTAAAAAAAGAAAAATGAAATCATTTCAAACATCATTCCTGACCACAAAGCTATAAGATTAGAGACCAACTATAGAGGGAAAAAAATTATAAAGGACACAAACACATGAAAGTTAAACTCTATGCTTCTGAATAACCAACAGATCACTAAAGAAATCAGAAAGGAAATAAAAATATACCTAAAAACAAATGACAATGAAAACATGACAACTCAAAACCTATGGCATGCAGTAAAAGCAGTGCTAAGAGGGAAGTTTATAACAATACAAGGCTAACTCAAAAAAAAAAAAAACAACAACAACAAGAGAAAACATTGAACAAACAACCTAACTTTACACCTAAAGCAACTAGAAAAGGAAGAACAAGAACAGCCCAAAGTTAGTAGAAGGAAAGAAATCACAAAGATCAGAACAGAAATAAGTGAAAAAGAAATGAAGGAGACAATAGCAAAGATCAATAATACTGAAAGCTAGGTCTTTAAGAAGACAAACAAAATTGACAGACCATTAGCCATTAGACAGACTCATCAAGAGAAAAAAAAAAAGAAGACACAAATCAATAAAATTAGAAAAGAAAAAGAAGTTACAACAGAAAACACAGAAATACAAATGCTCATAAGAGACCACTATCGGCAACAATATGCCAATAAAGCAGACAATCTCAAAAAATGAACAAATTTTTATAAAAGTATAACCCTCCAAAACTGAACCAGGAAGATATAGAAAATATGAACAGACAAATCACAAGTACAAAAATTAAAACTGTAATTTAAAAAAAAATCATACAATAAACAAAAGCCAAAGGCCAGGTGGTTTCACAGATGAATTCTATCAAAAGTTTAGAGAAGAGCTAACACCTATCCTCCTCAAAATCCTCCATAAAATTGTAGAGGAAGCAAAACTCCCAAACTCATTCTACAAGGCTATCATCACCTTGATACCAAAACCAGACAAAGACGTCACAAAAAAAAAAAAAGAAGAAGAAGAAGAAAGAAAGAAAGAAAATTACAGGCCAATATCATTCAATATCATTGATGAACATAGATGTAAAGATCCTCAACAAAATTCCAGTAAATAGAATTCAACTACACATTAAAAAGACATATGATCAAGTAGGCTTTTTATCAAGGATGCAAGGATTCTTCAATACACACAAATCAATGTGATACACCATAGTAACAAGCTGATTGATACAAATCATATGATCATCTCAGTAGATACAGAGAAAACTTTTGACAAAATTCAACACCCACTTATGACAAAGCTCTCCAGAAAGTAGGCATAGAAGAAACATACCTCAACATAATAAGGGCTATATATGACAAACCCACAGCAAACGTTATTCTCAATGGTGAAAACCTGAAAGCATTTCTTCTAAGATCAGGAACAAGACAATGTGCCCACTCTCACCACTATTAATTAACATACTTTTGGAAATCCTAGCCACAGGGATTAGAGAAGAAAAAGAAATAAAATAAATTCTGATTGGAAAAGAAGAAGTAAAACTCTCACTACAGATGACATGATACTATACATATAAAACCCTAAGGATACCACCAGAAAATCACTAGAGCTAATCAATGAATATAATAAAGTCACAGGATGTAAAATTAATACACAGAAATCCTCAGCATTCCTATACACTACCAATGAAAAATGAAAATGAGAAATTAAGGAAACAATCCCATTCACCATTGCAACAAAGAGAATAAAATATCTAAGGAGACAAAAGACCTTTATGCAGAAAACTATAAAACACTGATTGAAGAAATCAAAGATGACACAAACAAATGGAAAGACATACCATGTTCCTGGATTGGAAGAATCAATATTGTGAAAATAACTATACTATACAAAAGTGAAAAGTGAAGTGAAAGTGAAGTCGCTCAGTCGTGTCCGACTCTTAATGATCCCATGGACTGCAGCCTACCAGGCTACACAAAGTAATCAATAAATTCAATACAATCCCTATCAATCTACCAATGATATTTTTCACAGAACTAGAACAAATAATTTCACGATTTGTATGGAAACACAAAAGACCCCAAATAGGCAAGCTATCTTGAGAAAAAAAAATGGAGCTGAAGGAATCAGATGCCCTAATTTCAGACTATACCACAAAGCTATAGTTATCAAGACAGTATGATACTGGCACCAAAACAAAAATACAGACAAATGGAAAAAGAATGCTGAGAGATAAACCCATACACCTGTGGGCACCTTATCTTTGACAAAGGAGACAAGAACATACAATGGAAAAGATGGTCTCTTCAATAACCAGTGCTGGGAAACCTGGAAAGCTACTTGTAAAAGATGACATTAAAAAAATTCCTAACACTATTCACAAAAATAAACTCAAAATGGATTAAAGATGTAAATTAGACCAGAAACTATAAAGCTCTTATTGGAAAACATACACAGAACACTCTTTGACCTAAAGCACAGCAAGATCTTTTATGACCCATCTCCTAGAATAATGGAGAATAAACAAATGGGACCTAATTAAACATAAAAGCTTTTGCACAGTGAAGGAGTCCATTAAAAACATGAAAAGACAACTCTCAGAATGGGAGAAAATAATAGCAAATGAAACAAGTAACAAAGGATAATCTCCAAAATATACAAGAAGCTCATGTAGCTCAATACCAGAAAAATAACCCAATCAAAAAGTGGACTGAAGACCTAAACAGACATTTCTCCAAAGGAGACACACAGATGGTAAATAAGCACAAGATGTTCAAAATTGCTCGTCAAAACTAAAATAAGGTATCACCTCACACCAGTCAGAATGGCCATCAAAAATTCTACAAACAATAAATACTGGAAAAGGTGTGGAGAAAAGGGAACCCACTTGCACTATTGGTGGAAATGTAAATTGATATAGTCACTATGGAGAACAATATGGAGATGCCTTAAAAAACTAGGAATAAAAACACCATATGACCCAACAACCCCACTACTGGGCATATGTCCTGAGGATCCCACAACTGGACATACACCCTGAGGAAATCATAATTGGAAAAGACACATGTACATCAATGTTCATCACAGCACTATTTATAATAGCTAGGAAACAGAAACTAGATAGCATTAACAGGTGAATGGATAAAGAAACTGTGGTACATATACACAATGAAATACTACTCAGCTATAAGAAGGACCACATTTGAGCCAGTTCTAATAAGGTGGAAGAATCTAGAGCCTATTGTACAGTGTGAAGCTAGTCACAAAGAGAAAAATAAAATCTAGAAAGATGGCACTGATGAATCTATTTGCAGGGAAGCAAAGGAGAGACAGGTATAAAGAAGGGACTTGTGGGGACAGTAGGATAATGAGAGGGTGTTACGAATTGAGAGAGTAGTATTGAAACTACACATTACCATATGTAAAATAGCCAGTGGGGATTTGCTTTATGATGCATGGAGTTCAAATCCAATCTTCTGTGACAACTTAGAGGGGTAAGCTTGGGTGGGAGTTGGGAAGGAGGTTCAAAAAGGAGGGGACATATGTATACCTATGACTGATTCATACTGATGTATGGCAGAAACCAAGACAATATTGTAAAATATCCTCCAATTAAAAATAAACAATTTTTTTAAAATAAAAAAAATCAATGTAATTCACCACATCAACAAAATAAAAGGTAAAATCTACATGATCATCACAATAGATGCAGAAAAGAGGACTTGACAAAATTTGAAATTAATTAATGGTAAAAATTCTTGCCAAAGTGTATATAGAGTTAATATATCTCACCATAATAAAAGCCATTTATGACAAACCCACAACCAATAACACTAAATTGTAAAAGGCTGAAAGCCTTCCCAATAAAATCTGGAACAAGAAAAGAATGTCCACTCCTGCCCCTTCTAATTAACATATCATTGGGAGTCTTGGGCACAGCAAACAGACAAAAAAATAAAAGGTATACAAATGAGAAGAGATAAAAATATGATTATATGCATATGACAAGATATTCTATATAGAAAATCCTAAAGACTCCACACAAAAAGTACTAGAACTGATCAATTCAGCAAGGTAGCAGGATAAATATTAAATACAGAAATATGTTGCATTTCTTTACATAAATAAAACATCAGAAAGAGAAAGCTTAAAAAAAAAAAAACTTGTTTAAAATTGCATCAAAAAATACTTTGGAATAAACCTAACCAAAGAAGTGAAAGACATACTCTGAAAACTATAAAAATATTCAAGAAAGGAAACTGAAGGTGATTCACAAAATGGAATAATATTCCATGCTCTTGGATTGGAAGGATTAATATAGTTAAAATAGCCATACTACCGACAGCAATCTACAGATTTAATGTGGTCCTTATTAAATTACCCATGACATATTTTATAAAACTAGAACAAATAACCCTAGAATTCATGTGGAAGCACAAAAGATCCAGAATTGCCAGTGCAATCCTGAGGCAAAAGAACAAAGCTGGAGACATAACCCTTCTAAACCTCAGACATTACTACAAAACCACAGTGATCAAAACAGCATGGTATTGGCACAGAAGCAGACATGTAGATCAATTGAACAGAATACAGCTCAGAAATATAAACACATACTTTTTGTCAATTAATTTTAAATGAAGGATACAAGACTATACAATAGAGAAAAGACAGTTTCTTCATCAATTGGTACAGGGAAAGCAGCATGTAAATCAATGAAGTTAGAACAGTCCCCTACACCATAAACAAAAGTAGACTCAAAACGGTTTAAAGACTTAAATATAAGACAAGATACCATGAAAATCCTAGAAGAGAACATAGGCAACACATTATCTGACACAAACCTTGCCATGTTTCTTAGGTCAGTCTCCTAATGCAAAGAAATAAAAGCAAAAATAAATAATCAAACTTACAAGGTTTTGAACAGCAAAGGAAACCAAAAACAAAATTTAAAAATTAACCTAAGAACTGGGAGAAAATATGTGCAAATGATGCCAAAATAAGGGCTTAACTTCCAAAATATATAAGCAGCTCATAAAACTTTAACAAAACCAAGCAACTCAATCAATATATGGGCAGAATATCTTAACAGATATTTCTCTATTTCTAATATCTCTATCTCTGTTCCTAAGGAAGCCATAGGATGATCAAGAAGCACATGAAAGATGCTTCACACTGCTAATTATTCAGTTCAGTTCAGTTTAGTTCAATCATTCAGTCATGTCCAGCTCTTTGTGATGCCATGGACTACAGCAGGCCACGCTTCCCTGTCCATCAACCAACTCCTGGAGCTTACTCAAACTCATGTCCATTTAGTCGGTGATGCCATTCAACCATCTTATCCTCTGTCGTCCCCTTCTCCTCCCACCTTCAATCTTTCCCAGCATCAGGCTCTTTTCCAGTGAGTCAGCTCTTCGCATGAGGTAGCCAAAGTATTGGAGTTTCAGCTTCAGCATCAGTCCTTCCAATGAACAGTCAGGACTGATTTCATTTAGGATGGACTGGTTGGATCTCCTTGCTGTCCAAGGGACTCTCAAGTGTCTTCTCCAAACCACAGTTCAAAAACATCAATTCTTCAGCGCTCAGCTTTCTTTATAGTCCAACTCTCACATCTATACATGCCTACTGGAAAAACCATAGTTTTGACTAGATGGACCTTTGTTGGCAAAGTAATGTCTCTGCTTTTTAATATGCTAAGTTGGTCATAACTTTTCTTCCAAGGATCAAGTGTCTTTTAATTTCATGGCTGCAGTCACCATCTGCAGTGATCTTGGACACTCAAAAAATAAAGTCTGTCACTGTTTCCACTGTTTCACAATAGTTACCATGAAGTTATTAGAGAAATGCAAATCAAAACTACAATGATGTATCACCTCAAACCTGTCAGAATGGACATCATAAAAAAGTCTACTAATAAATGCTGGAAAGGAAAAGAAACCCTCCTACACTGTTGGTTAGAATATATACTGGTTCAGCCATTATGGAGACACTATGGAGATTCCTTAAAAGAAAAACAAAATTAGAGTTAACATAAGATCCAGCATGTCTGCAAAGGAAAAAAAGCTCTACACTTAAAAGATACATGCATCCCAATATTCATGGCAGCACTATTTACAACAGCCAAAACATGGAAGCAACTTAAATGTCCATCAACAAATAAGTGGCTAAAGAATATGTGAAATATTATACACAACGAAATATTACTCAACCACGAAAAGAATGATATGTCAATTGCAGCAACATGGATAGACCTAGAGATTATCACACTGAATGAAATAAGTCAGAGAAAGACAAATGTCCCATGATATCATCTATATGTGGAATATAAAAAACTAGTTTGAATGTACTTATTTACAAAACAGAAAGAGACTCACAGACATAGAAAGTAGACTTATGGCTACCGAAGGGAAGGGAGCAGAATGGATAAATTAGGCATCTGGTATTAATAGATGCACATCAGTATATATAAAAAAGGATAAGCAAGGGATTACTGTATAGCATAGGGATCATTATGCTAAATACTTGAAATTAATACAATATTGTAAATCAACTGTACTTCAAAAAATGAGGTATATTTTAATCTTATTTTTTTCATTTTTCTTAACATTTTCCTTTTTTTATTCATTGTGTTCAAATTTTCTTTAATTATTCCAACATGTTTAAAATCAGTGCTTTGAAATCTTTCTTATTTTCAAGTTTGTTTATATTCATTGGCCATCCTCCATGTTATGAGTGATATTTATTTTCTTTCTCTCTTCCTCTCTCACGTGACTCATACTTCTGATTGGACGCCAGAAATTGTGATTGCTACACAGTTGAGTGTCCTTCATACTTTGCCTACCTACTCACTATCTTGGGTTTGGAATGAACTCAAGTTTACCTCCATCTTCTTCCCACCACAAACAACACTGAAATGAGCTCTTGAATATATTTCCCTCATGAATCACTGTGAAAATTTATCAGGAAAATGTCCCCAGGAATGTTATTTCTGGGTTCCAAGTAATTTTATCCTCAATTCATATCAGTAGTATTAAATTGGTCTCTGGAAAGACTTCCTCAATAACCATCTTCTAGCAATGCCAGAGATTTATTCTCCCCCCAAAATTATATTTTTATCATCTGACTCTGTAATTTTTGTCATTCTTATAGATGTGTAATAATATCTTATACATGTAATTTGCATTTCTGTGATTGCTGATGATTTTGACATCTGTTTCTTTCTGAGCATCATCACTTATTGGATGACATCTGTAAATACCCTTTCTATATTATTTGTTCATTTCTCCCTTTGATTTATAGGTGTATATAGGATCATTCTGCAGGTGTTAGGCCATATGTAGAAGAGAAATTTAAGCATCCACAAACTGGCTAAAATTTATTAGTATACTCATGATTTTTGAAAGCTTGGTTATGTATTCAATTTGGGCAAAATGACTTGAGGATAGGAACAATAAAAATACATAGGGTAGCAATGATAAATACTAAGTTTAATTTTAAAGAAGAAAAAAACAGGCATAAATATGAACAGAACACCTTTTACTGTTTAGAATTAGTCTTATGCCCACTTCATTATATGTGCTGTGCTGTGTTTAGTAGTTCAGTCATATCTGACTCTGCCAAAACATGATATTTAGCTTTAAATTAGATGGAACTCTATGATAATTTGAGATAAAAGTGATTATTCCAAGAAAATAGGGGATAAAAACCAAGGAATTTTATAGTCTAAAAAAAAAAAAAAAAAACAGAATAAATTCATAGGAAATTGATTTTTAAAAGTAGTAGATATGAGGTCTGTACTTTTTGTAAAGGCTTTAAAGTCTAAGCTCCTTGATAGCAAGCCCTATTTTACTTAACACTCTTCAGATGTTGCAGTTTTTATTTTCGTCCATCCCTTCTTCTTTAAATAAATTAACACTTAAAACAGTTGTCTTTAACATTTTTAAAAGTACTGTTTACAAGAACTAACTTATTCTAAGATTTATGCCATCCAGCCATCTCATCCTCTGTCGTCCCTGTCTCCTCCTGCCCCCAAACCCTCTCAGCATCAGAGTCTTTTCCAATGAGTCAACTCTTCGCATGAGGTGACCAAAGTACTGGAATTTCAGCTTTAGCATCATTCCTTCCAAAGTAATCCCAGGGCTGATCTCCTTCAGAATGGACTGGTTGGATCTCCTTGCAGTCTAAGGCACTCTCAAGAGTCTTCTCCAACACCACAGTTCAAAAGCATCAATTCTTCAGCCCTCAGCCTTCATCACAGTCCAACTCTACATCCATACATGACCACTGGAAAAACCACAGCCTTAACTAGACGGACTTTTGTTGGCAAAGTAATGTCTATGCTTTTCAATATGCTATCTAAGTTGGTCATAACTTTCCTTCCAAGGAGTAAGCATTTTTAAATTTGATGGTTACAGTCACCATCTGCAGTCATTTGGGAGCCCCCAAAAATAAAGTCTGACACTGTTTCCACTGTTTCCCCATCGATTTCCCATGAAATGATGGGACCAGATGCCATGATCTTCGTTTTCTGAATGTTGAGCTTTAAGCCAACTTTTTCACTCTCCTCTTTCACTTTCATCAAGAGGCTTTTTAGTTCCTCTTCACTTTCTTCCATAAGGGTGGTGTCATCTGCATATCTGAAGTTATTGATATTTCTCCCAGCAATCTTGATTACAGTTTGTGCTTCTTCCAGTCCAGTGTTTCTCATGATGTACTCTGCATATAAGTTAAATAAGCAGGGTGATAATATACAGCCTTGACGTACTCCCTTTCCTATTTGGAACCAGTCTGTTGTTCCATGTCCAGTTCTAACTGTTGCTTCCTGACCTGCATACAGATTTCTCAAGAGGCAGGCCAGGCGGTCTGGTATTGCCATCTCTTTCAGAATTTCCCAAGTTTATTGTGATCCACACAGTCAAAGACTTTGGCATAGTCAATAAAGCAGAAATAGATGTTTTCTGGAACTCTCTTGCTTTTTCCATGATCCAGCGGATGTTGGCAATTTGATCTCTGGTTCCTCTGCCTTTTCTAAAACCAGTTTGAACATCAGGAAGTTCACGGTTCATGTATTGCTGAACCCCAGCTTTGAGAATTTTGAGCATTACTTTACTAGCATGTGAGATGAGTGCAATTGTGTAGTAGTTTGAGCATTCTTTCCCATTGCCTTTCTTTGGGATTGGAATGAAAACTGACCTTTTCCAGTCCTGTGGCCACTGCTGAGTTTTCCAAATTTGCTGGCATATTGAGTACAGCACTTTCACAGCAGCATCTTTCAGGATTTGAAATAGCTCAACTGGAATTCCATCACCTCCACTAGCTTTGCTGGTAGTGATGTGTTCTAAGGCCCACTTGACTTCACAGGATGACTTCCAGGATGTCTGACTCTAGGTGAGTGATCACACCATCATGATTATCTGAGTCGTGGAGATCTTTTTTGTACAGTTCTTTTGTGTAGTCTGGCCACCTCTTCTTAATATCTTCTGCTTCTGTTAGGTCTGTAACATTTCTGTCCTTTATCGAGCCCAACTTTGCATGAAATGTTCCCTTGGTATCTCTAATTTTCTTGAAGAGATCTCTAGTCTTTCCCATTCTGTTGTTTTCCTCTATTTCTTTGCTTTGATTGCTGAGGAAGGCTTTCTTTTTTCTTCTTGCTATTCTTTGGAACTCTGCATTCAGATGCTTATATCTTTCCTTTTCTCCTTTGCTTTTCACTTCTCTTCTTTTCACAGCTATTTGTAAGGCCTCCCCAGACAGCCATTTTACTTTTTTGCATTTCTTTTCCATGGGCATGGTCTTGATCCCTGTCTCCTATACAACGTCATGAACCTCAGTCCATAGCTCATCAGGTACTCTATCTATCAGATCTAGTCCCTTAAATCGATTTCTTACTTCCACTGTATAATCATAAGGGATTTGATTTAGGTCATACCTGAATGGTCTAGTGGTTTTCCCTACTTTCTTCAATTTAAGTGTGAATTTGGTAATAAGGAGTTCATGATCTGAGCCACAGTCAGCTCCTGGTCTTGTTTTTGTTGACTGTATAGAGCTTCTCCATCTTTGGCTGCAAAGAATATAATCAATCTGATTTCGATGTTGACCATCTGGTGATGTCCATGTGTAGAGTCTTCTCTTGTGCTGTTGGAAGAGGGTGTTTGCTATGACCAGTCCATTTCCTTGGCAAAACTCTATTAGTCTTTGTCCTGCTTCATTCCATATTCCAAGGTCAAATTTGCCTGTTACTCCAGGTGTTTCTTGACGTCCTACTTTTGCAATCCACTCCCCTATAATGAAAAGGACATCTTTTTTGGGTGTCAGTTCTAAAAGGTCTTGTAGGTGTTCATAGCACTGTTCAACCTCAGTTTCTTCAGCGTTACTGGTTGGGGCATAGACTTGGATTACTGTGATATCGAATGGTTTGCCTTGGAAACGAACAGAGATCATTCTGTCGTTTTTAGATTGCATCCAAGTACTGCATTTCAGACTCTTTTGTTGATCATGATGGGTACTCCATTTCTTCTGAGGGATTCCTGCCCACATAGTAGATATAATGGTCATCTGAGTTAAATTCACCCATTCCAGTCCATTTGAGTTCACTGATTCCTAGAATGTTGACGTTTACTCTTGCCATCTCTTGTTTGACCACTTCCAATTTGCCTTGATTCATGGCCCTGACATTCCAGGTTCCTATGCAGTATTGCTCTTAACAGCTCAGACCTTGCTTCTATCTCCAGTCACATCCACAGCTGGGTATTGTTTTTGCTTTGTCTCCATCTCTTCATTCTTTATGGAGTTATTAATTGGGCACCTACTGACCTGGGGAGTTTCTCTTTCAGTATCCTATCATTTTGCCTTTTCATACTATTCATGGGGTTCTCAAGGCAAGAATACTGAAGTGGTTTGCCATTCCCTTCTCCAGTGGACCACATTCTGTCAGATCTATCCACCATGACCTGCCCATCTTGGGTTGCCCTACAGGCATGGCTTAGTTTCATTAAGTTAGACAAGACTGTGGTCCTAGTGTGATTAGATTGACTAGTTTTCTGTGAGTATGGTTTCAGTGTGTCTGCCCTCTGATGCCCTCTTGCAACACCTACCATCTTACTTGGGTTTGTCTTACCTTGGGTGTGTGGTATCTCTTCACGGCTGCTCCAGCAAAGCCCAGCCACTGCTCCTTGCCTTGGACTAGGATTATCTCCTCACCACCACCCTTCCTGACCTTCAAGTGGGATAGCTCCTCTAGGCCCTTTTGCGCCTGCGCAACCACCGCTCCTTGGACATGGGGTTGGTCCTCCCGGCCACCGCCCCCATCTCCGGCATGGGGTTGCTCCTCCCAGCCGCAGCCCCTGACCTCGGATGCAGGGTAGCTCCTCTCGGCCAACGTCCCTAACCTCGGACTCGGGGTAGCTCTTCTCCGCCGTTCCTGCGCTGTCAGAGCCTGATACTCTCAGCTGCTGCCTCTGACCTCGGACATGGGGTAACTCCTCTTGGCCGCTGTCCTTCGGGCATGGGGTCCTCGGGCATGGGGTCCTCTGGCTGCTGCCCCTGACCTCGGACGTGGGGTAGCTCCTCTCGCCTGCGCTTAGTGCGCAGGTCGCAGCTGCCCGCACTTAGTGCGCCAGTCACAGTCCTTGAAACCACTTAAAATCACAGTAGAACAATCACTGTCTCCATCATCTCCTAAGTTCAGTATCTAAACCCTGGAAAACACTTGCTAACTATTTTTGTATTTTAAAAATAGACAGTCATACCTGGGACTTCCGTGGAGATTCAGTAGTTAAGACTCTCAGCTACTACTGCAGGGAGTTTGCGTTTAATCTGTGGTTGGGGAACTAAGGTCCCTCATGCTGCGTGGCGTCACAAAAATAAATAAAAATAAACAAACAGCCATAGTTTCTTGTCTAATAAGGGGAGTCTTTCAAGAGATTTCATTGTATTACTGTTGCCTTTCTTTACCAAAATATATAATTTTCAAACTGCTAGATTATTCCAAATTAAAAAATTTCCAAATACATTTACTTTCTCAAATATATTCAACATCCAAGAGTTTGCACTAACATTACTTCATTTGCTGAGAAAAAAATAACCTTGCAATGTTTTATGCAGAGATATTTTTGTAGATGAAGATATTAAGTCTTTACAAAATATATTTTCTTGAAATTTGTTTGCCCTGTACATACTGGGAAAAAAAGAAAAAAACTTAAACTCTGAATTTAAATTTCACTATAAATTTCATTGTCATAGTGTATTCTATATCTTTCTTTTTTATCTTTATCTTTTGTGAAATCCTACAACACAACTCTGACTTAACTCTGACAAACTCCTGCAATGATCCTCTCAATAGTTTATTCTTCACCATTATGCTTTGGCTCATGAAAATTTTGTTACTCCCCCTTTTTTCTGTTCCAGCATCAATTTCTTTCCTTCTCTTCCAGATGTGGACTGAGTTTCCAAGAACAAGAGCTATTTGTAAACTTTTGCTTTATGTAAGTTGGTAATAAATAACTTATAGATATCTTATTAGTTAATCTAATACATAACCTATATACATTTGCCAATGCTCACCCTTTTCTGGGATTACAGTAACATTTCAGCAATTCCTTTCATAAAGACTAGTTTTTGTTTGTTTGTTTACTAAGTACTAGTAACTTTATTATGGCATAAAGGTGTGTTTTTATACATTAACTCAATTTTAATATAAAAACACTTTATATACAACTGTAAAGAAACTGATGCACAGATAGTTCCAACATAAAAACTTATTTTTTAAATGTTCATTGAGTTGCCTGACACATAAATTGGAAAATACTTTCTCTGTAGAAAATGGTAAAAATGATATTTTCCCCAGGCTAGCCCAATAAGCCCATTTAAACCATACAGTAGTTAAATTATATATTTATAAATATGGTTTGAATTTTGGGATCCAGGAGAAACTTTAGCTTCATTTATTGAGACAGTCATGTTATCTTAAGTCATGTAAAGTGAAGTTCCCATTCATTTTCCCCATTATTCTCTGAATATTTCTTCCTAAAAAACAGGTTCACTGTCCTACTTGATAAACCAATCCATTCTTATCCCAACTTAAAATGTTTGGTTGTGACTTAAGTATGCCCCCAGCAAAACCAGAATTTTATAAAATGTGATACGGAGGCAGGAGTTGTTGGTCACCAACTACTTAACTCCCTCTGCTTTTATAGGAAATCATGAGAAGGCCAAGTGATAAAAGTGACAAGTGGATCAGAGAACAAAAGCTAAGAGAATGTGAGAACAGAGACATCCAGTCAGGGTTCAAATACAGAACTGAAATCTAAATAGAAAAAGAATGCTGCCTCAAGAATCAAGGAGTTAAGTTGGTTTTTAAGAAACCCTTACTGAAGAGGAGACTGAGTAAGAAGCAGTTGGCTATAAAGACACTCAGAGAAACCAGCTTCTAGAAAGATTTCAATAGTTAAAAATAATTAAATGAAAGTAATACAGGCCATGTGTTTGAATTCCTCCTATCATAGTTTATTTCCTGAGGTTCCCACTACAGAATTTCTAGGAATTAAGGCAAAAAGACAATGCTACTCTTAAGCTCCTATACAAATTTTCCCAGAGAAATAATACTTGAGGCCTCGGAATGATACCTAGCAAGGGGCTATATTAGGTTCTTCAGTTCCCTCAAAGCAACAACTTAAAAATAACCATAATTTGTTCTTAAAAAGAAGTCTCTAGGTAGCTTCAACTTTTCAGTAGAGTAACAGTCTAATAGAGATTCTATACTATGGCTATAGCAGCTAGGCTTTGAGAAAATAAATTGAATCGTTGTACCTAAAATCCCCAGTTTGCCCGTTAGAAGTTAAACTCCAGAAACAGTAATGAATCATTAAGTTTTCACCATTAAAAAAGAAAAAAAAAAAAGCTTTATCATTCACCTTCACGTGTTCTTCTCTTTGTTTTCAATACATATGTTTCCTTCTCACATGTAGAAAATATTTTTAGTGGTTTTTTGGCTCATCACCAGTGCAACTCTCTGCCCCCTATTTCCCTAGTTCCTTCTTGGTAAATAATGTTAATCTTCCAATGGAAGGTGGAGTATATTATCACCAAGTACCATTTATCCAGCCTCCTTACTTATGAAGAGAGTTATGGGGCCATGTTATACACTTGAAATTCCTTAAAGATATTTGCTTTCTAGTAAAATACTTATATTTACACATCTACATTATTTTTAAAATCTGTGAAGAATTCACTGAAGCATGAAATCACCTTCTATTGAGAAGCCAAAAATGTATCAAACTGCACATAAAAATGGCTAATCCAAATGCTATCTCCTATCAAATGTATCAATAACCTCAGATATGCAGATGACACCACCCTTATGGCAGAAAGTGAAGAGGAACTAAAAAGCCTCTTGATGAAAGTGAAAGTGGAGAGTAAAAAGTTGGCTTAAAGCTCAACATTCAGAAAATGAAGATCATGGCATCTGGTCCCATCACTTCATGGGAAATCGATGGGGAAACAGTGGAAACAGTGTCAGACTTTATTTTTTTGGGCTCCAAAATCACTACAGATGGTGACTGCAGCCATGAAATTAAAAGACGCTTACTCCTTGGAAGGAAAGTTATGAGCAACCTAGATAGCATATTCAAAAGCAGAGACATTACTTTGCCAATAAAGGTTCATCTAGTCAAGGCTATGGTTTTTCCTGTGGTCATATATGGATGTGAGAGTTGGACTGTGAAGAAGGCTGAGTGCCAAAGAATTGATGCTTTTGAACTGTGGTGTTAGAGAAGACTCTTGAGAGTGCCTTGGACTGCAAAGAGATCCAACCAGTCCATTCTGAAGGAGATCAGCCCTGGGATTTCCTTGGAAGGAATGATGCTAAAGCTGAAACTCCAGTACTTTGGCCACCTGATGCGAAGAGTTGACTCATTGGAAAAGACTCTGATGCTGGGAGGGATTGGGGGCAAGAGGAGAAGGGGACAACAAAGGATGAGATGGCTGGATGGCATCACTGACTCCATGGACGTGAGTCTCAGTGAACTCCGGGAGTTGGTGATGGACAGGGAGGCCTGGTGTGCTGTGATTCATGGGGTCGCAAAGAGTCGGACACGACTGAGCGACTGATCTGATCTGATCTGGTCAAATGTATCACGATTCTCCAAATATAGAGCATATGCCGGCATAAACTATGTTAATCACAGTTAAGTGTGAAACCTTGCTTCAAAACATTGCTCACTATTAATTCTCAGAAGATACATCATAAAACCATACGAGTATTGGTAGACAAGTGGCTGAGGAATACCAGTTAGAGAACAAAGCTTTGAGTGCTCAAAGTGCTTCTCTAGAAACTGTTGCATTCCCCATGGTATTTAGGAAGGGCACTAGGAAGAGTGAGTGTGAGTGATAGTTGCTCAGTAATACCCAACTCTTTGCAACCGCATGGACTCTAGAGTACCAGGCTTCTCTGTCCATGGAATTCTCCAGGCAAGAATACTTGAATGGGTTGCCATTTCCTTCTCCAAGGAAGAATAGTTTTTGATTAATCTACTGGTAATCTAGTATTTTGGCTTCTTCCAAGGCAACTGTGTCACTTAGGATATGTACTGATACAAATTTATTTAGTTCATATTATATGATTAGTCCTAGATAAATTAATCTGCCTGTAATTTGTACTTTGCATTTTTCAGCATCTATCAAGCATTTTACATTTATAACTTGAAGCTTTTTCTTTTGTGTTGAAAAGTTCATGCTTTGATAATCATGTGATACTAAGCAGAAAAGATGTAGATTCCAAACTTTCTTACTTCTCCTTGTGGCCAGAATGGAAGAAAGTACTGAAATTATCTTCTCATAATAGATAACTGTGAAAAATATACAAAACCACTTCGCATATATTGGAAAATAAGCAGTGCCAAAGAGACAGAATTATTTAGGGGATTTAGCACCTGGAATTTGTTAAGATTATTGGAGAGAAGGAAGCTACTCATCCTCCAAAAGGACTTCATACATCTAAGTAGGAGTAATCTTGAGTCTGAGTAAGTACCTAGGAGTATAAAGCATAGGATAAATATCCATAAGACCTATCAAAGAACAAATTCAATGGAAAAATAATTAGAGTAATTTAAGATGAAAAGTTATTTAAATTCAAACAGAGAAGATATTCAAGATCCAATTAGCCATATCAGAATTAACTGAACAACTAAGATAGGTAGTAGAGATATTAGCAGGATCCCACCTTATAGTAAGGCTTAACTAGTCAAGGTAAAGGTTAGACTAGCCTACCCTAAGAACATTTTAAAGTATTAAACTAATCCCCAAGTAGTTTAACTGCCTCCCAAAGCAAAACTCACTCCACTTTAAAGGGATGCCACACTTAGGAGCATCAGATTAAAAAATGCTTATTTCCACAAATGGATCAACTTATTGACCAGAGACATTTCAATATTCACTTCCATAGCAAATTGTGGGCCACAGGCATTAGTTTTTGCAAAAATTCCCTGGTCAATAAAGTGTTATCAAGGTGCTCAGTGAACCAAACATAATATAAGTTTAGTAAAATAATACAGTAGTACACCATTATAAGAACATGTCAAAACAAACAAAAATAAAAAGGATAGTATAGAAAGATTGTAGCAGAGTGGAGATGAGTAGAGAGGAGATTGGAGTAGGTGAATGAAAAGGTATAAATGAAATAAGAGAAAAGAGTGACACTAATAAAAGCATATTATTAACCCAACCCTCTCCAAATGAGGTTAAAAATATATATCTAGATGATATCGATTGCCCAAGGCCTATAAAACCTAAGCAAAGCATGTAGTTAACAGTATTTAATTGGGTTAATGTAAAACAGTGTGTCACTTCCATTGCATATTTACTTATTTTTAATTTGCCTGAATAATCTGTACAGTCACTTCGGTTTGTCCTGGTTTCATTGTGCCTTACTAGCTAACACAGTCTTTCAGTTCAGTCCAGTCGCTCAGTTGTGTTCGACTCTTTGCAACCCCATGAACTGCAGCACATCAGGCCTCCCTGTGCACCAACAACTCCCGAAGTTCACTCAAACTCATGTCCATCGAGTTGGTGATGCCATCCAGCCATCTCATCCTGTGTCGTCCCCTTCTCCTCCTGCCCCTAATCCCTGCCAGCATCAGAGTCTTTTCCAATGAGTCAACTCTGCATCAGGTGGCCAAAGTATTGGAGTTTCAGCTTTAGCATCAGTCCTTCCAAAGAACACCCAGGACTGATCTCCTTCAGAATGGACTGGTTGGGTCTTCTTGCAGTCCAAGGGACTCGCAAGAGTCTTCTCCAACACCACAGTTCAAAAGCATCAATTCTTTGACGCTCAGCCTTCTTCACATTTCAACTCTCACATCCATACATGACCACTGGAAAAACCATAGCCTTGACTAGACGGACCTTTGTAGACAAAGTAATGTCTCTGCTTTTGAATATACTATCTAGGTTGGTCATAACTTTCCTTCCAAGGAGTAAGTGCCTTTTAATTTCATGGCTGCAATCACCATCTGCAGTGATTTTGGAGTCACAAAAAAATAAAATCTGACACTGTTTCCACTGTTTCCCCATCTTTTCCCATGAAGTGATGGGACCGGATGCCATGATCTTCGTTTTCTGAATGTTGAGCTTTAAGCCAACTTTTTCATCCTCCTCTTTCACTTTGATCAAAAAGCTTTTTAGTTCCTCTTCACTTTCTGCCATAAGGGTGGTGTCATCTGCATATCTGAGGTTATTGATATTTCTCCCTGAAATCTTGATTCCAGCTTGTGCTTCTTCCAGCCCAGCATTTCTCATGATGTACTCTGCATATAAGTTAAATAATCAGGGTGACAATATACAGCCTTGACCTACTCCTTTTCCTATTTGGAACCAGTCTGTTGTTCCATGTCCAGTTCTAACTTGCTTCCTGACCTGCATATAGGTTTCTCAAGAGGCAAGTCAGGCGGTCTGGTATTCCCATCTCTTTCAGAATTTTCCACAGTTTATTGTGATCCACACAGTCAAAGGCTTTGGCATATTCAATAAACATCCTAGGAATCAGCGAAGTGAAATGGATTGGAATGGGTGAATTTAACTCAGATGACCATTATGTCTACTACTGTGGGTAGGAATCCCTCAGAAGACATGGAGTAGCCATCATGGTCAACAAAAGAGTCTGAAATGTAGTACTTGGATGCAATCTCAAAAACGATTGAATGATCTCTGTTCATTTTCAAGGCAAACGATTCAACATCACAGTAATCCAAGTCTATGCCCCAACCAGGAATGCTGAAGAAGCTGAAGTTGAACAGTTCTATGAAGATCTACAAGACCTTTTAGAAATAACAGCCAAAAAAAGATGTCCTTTTCATTATAGGGGACTGGAATGCAATAATAGGAAGTCAAGAAACACCTGGAATAACAGGCAAATTTGGCCTTGGAATACGGAATGAAGCAGGGCAAAGGCTAATAGAGTTTTCCCAAAAGAATGCATTGGTCATGGCAAACACCATCTTCCAACAATACAAGAGAAGACTCTACACATGAACATCACCAGATAGTCAACACTGAAATCAGATTGATTATATTCTTCGCAGCCAAAGATGGAGAAGCTCTATACAGTCAGCAAAAACAAGACCGGGAGGTGACTGTGGCTCAGATCATGAACTCCTTATTGCCAAATTCAGACTTAAATTGAAGAAAGTAGGGAAAACCACTAGACCATTAAGCTATGACCTAAATCAAATCCCTTTTTATTATACAGTGGAAGTGAGACACAGTCTTTAGATGACTCTTTTTCTGGTCAGTTAAGTGGTCAGAAGTAAAATTCCACAATCTAGAGAGTGAAGAAAGCAGAGAAGGAAAATAAAAGGGAAAAATGACAAAACAGGAAAGAAAAATGAGAGATGAAGTAGTCCACTGAAAGCAGCAGCTGGATAAAAGTGAAAAACAAGCTGGACATTGTAAACCCACCCCTTTTAGGGCTCTCTTTTCCTCTGTCTCACCTTTTGTAAGTAAGGAATGTTTTACTATATCCTCCCTGAATGTAAATCCTTACTTTGTTTCCTCAAAAAATAAATTGTATAGAGGAGTTTTAATTCAGCTAGATGGTGAAGAGCAGGAAACCGGTAGCCGAGGAAGGGCTTTAGTGACCTTCTCTTTCCCTGACACAGGGTCTTATCTTCTGTTAACTCACACATCTCTATCAGCAACAACACAACTGCTGATGGTTCAAGACACAAAGGATCTACATACACCATCTTTGAAAGATTGACAATAAGTATTTGTAACTATAAATGAATTTTATGGAGAAGGGAATGGCAACCCACTTCAGGGTTCTTGCCTGGAAAATTCTTGGTGGGCTACAATCCATGGGATTGCAAATACTCGGACACGACAGACTGACTAATGCACGCACACACACACACATAGGTAAATTTGGATGTACTAAATAAGATAGCACATGGAAAGAGAAGATCAGCAAAATAAAAATATGTAGGTGAAGAAAAACACATCCTTTTAATCCTTCTGGTGATAAAAGGTTCTCGGTTCATCCACCTCATTAGAACTGACTCAAGGTGTTCCATTTTATGGCTGAGTAACATTTCATTGTGTATATGTACCACAACTTCTTTATCCATTCATCTGTTGACAGACATCTAGGTTGTTTCAATCTTCTAGCTATTGTAAATAGTGCTGCAATTAACAATGGGATACATGTGTCTTTTTCGGTTTTGGTTTCCTCAGGTTTTATGCCTAGGAGTGGGATTACTGGGTAATATGGTGGTTTTATTCCTAGCTTTTATTTATTTATTTTTATTATTATTATTTTTTTTTATTCCTAGCTTTTAAAGGAATCTCCTTGGTTGCTGTATTAATTTAGATTCCCATCAACAGTGCAAAGAGCATTCCCTTTTCTCCATACCCTCTCCAGCATTTATTGCTTGTAGAATTTTTGCTGATGACAATTATAACTGATGTGAAGTGGTATCTTACTGTATTTTGATTTGCATTTCTCTAATAATGAGCAATGTTAAGCATCTTTTCATGTGTTTGTTAATTATCTGTATGTCTTCTTTGGAGAAATGTCTGTTTAGGTCTTTTTCCCACTTCTTGATTGGGTTGTTTGTTTTTCTCATATCGAGTTGTATGAGCTGCTTGTATATTTTAGAAATTAATCCTTTGTCACTTATTTCATTTTCTATTATTTTCTCCCATTCTGAGGGTTGCCCTTTCACATTGCTTATAGTTTCCTTTGCTGTGCAAAAGCTTTTAAGTTTAATCAGGCCACACTTGTTTGTGTTTGTTTTTATTTATGTTACTGTAGGAGGTGGGTCATAGAGGATTTTGCTTTGATTTATATCATCGAGTATTCTGCCTATGTTTTCCTCTAAGAGTTTTAGAGTTTCTGGTCTGACATTTAGGTCTTTAACCCATTTTGAGTTTATCTTTGTGTATGGTGTTAAGAAGTGTTCTAATTTCATTCTTTTATATGTAGCTGTCCAGTTTCCCAGCACCATTTATTGAAGAGGCTATCTTTGCCGCATTGTATATTCTTGCCCCCTTTGTCAAATATAAGGCTTACTTCTGGGCTTTCTACCTTGTTCCACTGCTCTATATTTCCGTTTCTGTGCCAGTACCATACTGTCTTGATGACTGTAGCTTTGTAGTATAATCAGAAATCAGGAAGGTTGTTTCCTCCAGCTTCATTCTTCTTTCTCAAGACTGCTTTGGCTATTCAGGAATTTTTAGTGTTTCCATATGAATTGTGAAATCCTTTGTTCTAGTATGAAAAAATTCCATTGGTAACTTGATAGGGGTCACATTGAATCTGTAGATTGCATTTGGTAGGATAGTCATTTTCACAATATTGATTCTTCCTACCTAGGAACATGGAATATCTCTCCATCTGTTTATGTCACCTTTGATTTCTTTCATTATTGTCTTATAATTTTCTGTATACAGTTCTTTTGTCTCCTTAGGTAAGTTTATTCCTAGATATTTAGCTATTTTTGTTGCAATGGTGAATGGGATTGATTCTTTACATTCTCTTTCTGATTTTTCATTGTTGGTATATAGAAATGCAAGTGACTTCTGTTTATTGATTTTGTATCCTGCAACTTTGTTAAATTCACTGATTAGCTCTAGTAATTTTCTGATACTATCTTTAGGGTTTTCTATGTACAGTATCATGTCATCTGCAAACAGTGAGAGCTTTACTTCTTTTTTTATGATCTGAATTCCTTTTATTTCTTTTTCTTCTCTGATTGCTGTATCTAGGACTTACAGAACTATGTTGAATAATAGTGGTGAAAGTGGAAACCCTTGTCTTGTTCCTGATCTTAGGGGCAATGCTTTCAGTTTTTCAGCATTGAGAATAGCTGCTGTAAGCTTATCATATATGGTCTTTACTATGTTGATGTAGGTCGGTCTATGCCCATAAACAGGTGCTGAATTTTGTCATAGGCTTTTCCTGCATCTACTGAGATGATCATAAGGTTTTTATCTTTCAATTTGTTAATGTGATGCATCACACTGATTGATTTGCATATATTGAAGAATCCTTGCGTCCCTGTAATAAACCCAACTTGATAATGTTTTGAACTGTGGTATTGGAGAATATTCTTGGAAGTCCCTTGGACTGCAAGGAGATCCAACCAGTCCATCCTAAAGGAGATTAGTCCTGAATATTGATTGCAAGGACTGATGCTGAAGCTGAAACTCCAGTACTTTGGCCACCTTATGTGAAAAGTTGACTCACTGGAAAAGACTCTGATTCTGGGAGGGATTGGGGGTGGGAGGAGAAGGGGACGACAGAGGATGAGATGGCTGGATGGCATCACTGACTCGATGGACGTGAGTCTGAGTGAACTCCGGGAGTTGGTGATGGACAGGGAGGCCTGGCATGCTGTGATTCATGGGGTCGCAAAGAGTCGGACACGACTGAGCGACTGAACTGAACTGAACTGATCATGTTGTATGAGCTTTGTGATTTGTTGCTGAGTTCTGTCTGCTAAAATTTTGTTGAGGATTTTTGCATCTATGTTTGACTGTGATATTGGCCTATAGTTTTCTATTTTTGTATTGTCTTTTTCTGGTTTTGGTATCAGGGTGATGGTAGCCTCATAGAATCAGTTTGGAAGTGTTGCTTCCTCTGCAATTTTTTGAAAGAGTTTTAGAAGACTAGGCATTAGCTCTTCTCTAAATGTTTGATAGAATTCTCCTGTGAAGCCATCTGATTCTGAGCTTTTGTTTCAGGGGAGATTTTTTAATCACAGCTTCAATTTCAGTGCTTGTAATTGGGTTGTTCATAGTTTCTATTTCTTCCTGGTTCAAGCTTGAAAGATTGAAGTTTTCTAAGAATCTGTCCATTTCTTAGAGGAGTCCTTACAAATAGCCATGAAAAGAAAGGAAGGAAAAAGCAAGGAGAAAAGAAAAGATATACCCATTTGAATGCAGAGTTCCAAGGAGAGATAAGAAAGCCTTCCTCAGTGATCAATGCAAAGAAATAGAGGAAAATAATAGAATGGAAAAGACTAGACATTTCTTCAAGAAAATTAGAGATACCAAGGGAACATTTCATGCAAAGATGGACTCAATAAATGACAGAAATGGTAGGGACCTAACAGAAGCAGAAGATATTAAGAAGAGATGGCAAGAATACACAGAAGAACTGTACAAAAAAAATCTTCATGACTCAGATAATCATGATGGTGTGATCAGTCATCTAAAGCCAGACATCCTGGAATGTGAAGTCAAGTGGGCCTTAGAAAGCATCACTACGAACAAAGCTACTGGAGGTGATGGAATTCCAGTTGAGCTATTTCAAATCCTGAAAGATGAAGCTGTGAAAGTGCTGCACTCAATATGCCAGCAAATTTGGAAAACTCAGCAGTGGCCACAGGACTGGAAATGGTCAGTTTTTATTCCAATCCCAAAGAAAGGCAATGCCAAAGAATACTTAGACTACTGCACAATTGCACTCATCTCATATGCTAGTAAAGTAATGCTCAAAATTCTCCAAGCCTGGCTTCAGCAATACGTGAACCGTGAACTTCCTGATGTTCAAGCTGGTTTTAGAAAAGGCAGAGGAGCCAGAGATCAAATTGCCACCATCCACTGGATCATCAAAAAAGCAAGAGAGTTCCAGAAAAATATCTATTTCTGCTTTATTGACTATGTCAAAGCTTTTGACTGTGTGGATCACAATTAACTGTGGAAGATTCTTCAAGAGATGGGAATACCAGACCACCTGACCTGCCTCTTGAGAAACCTGTATGCAGGTAAGGAAGCAACAGTTAGAATGGGACATGGAACAACAGACTGGTTCCAAATGGGAAAAAGAGTACGTCAAGGCTGTATATTGTCACTCTGATTATTTAATTTATATGCAGAGTACATCATGAGAAATGCTCGGCTGGAGGAATCACAAGCTGGAATCAAGATTGCTGGGAGAAAAATCAATAGCCTCAGATATGCAGATGATACCACCCTTATGGCAGAAAGTGAATAAGAACTCAAAAGCCTCTTGATGAAAGTGAAAGAGGAGAGTGAAAAAGTTGGCATAAAACTCAACATTCAGATAATTAAGATCATGGTATTTGTTCCCATCACTTCATGGCAAATAGATGGGGAAACTGGAAATAGTGTCTGACTTTATTTTTCTGGGCTCCAAAACCACTGCAGATGGTGACTGCAGCCATGAAAGTAAAAGATGCTTACTCCTTGGAAGGAAAGTTATGACCAACCTAGATAGCATATTCAAAAGCAGAGACATAACTTTGCCAACAAAGGTCTGTCTAGTCAAAGCTATGGTTTTTCCTGTGGTCATGTACGGATGTGAGAGTTGGACTATTAAGAAAGCTGAGTGCTGAAGAATTGATGCTTTTTAACTGTGGTGTTGGAGAAGACTCTTGAGAGTCCCTTGGATTGCAAGGAGATCCAACCAGTCCATCCTAAAGGAGATCAGTCCTGGGCGTTCATTGGAAGGACTGATGTTGAAGCTGAAACTCCAATACTTTGACCACCTGATGCGAAGAACCAACTCATTTGAAAAGACCCTGATGCTGAGAAAGATTGAAGGTAGGAGGAGAAGGGGACGACAGAGGATAAGATGATTGGATGACATCACCTACTCAATGGACATGGGTTTGGGTGAACTCCAGAATTGGTGATGGACAGGGAGGCCTTTCATGCTGCATTCCATGGGGTTGAAAGAGTCACATACAACTGAGCGACTGAACTGAACTGATATATTTAATTGCCATATAGTAGTTCATATTAGTCTCTTATAATCCTTCATATTTCTGTGCTGTCTGTTGTAACATCTCCTTTTCCATTTCTAATTGTGTTGATTTGATTCTTCTCTTTTTCTCTTGATGAGTCTGGCTAAAGGTGTCAAGTTTTATTAATCTTTACTATTGTTTGTTTCATTTATTTTTCTTTTATTTCTGCTCAGATCTTTATGATTTTTTCCCCTTCTATTAATTTTGGGGGGTTTTGTTCCTCTTTTTCCAATATTTTTGCATGTAAAGTTAGGTTGTCTATTTGATGTTTTTCTTGTTTTTAGAGTTAGGATTGTATTGCTATAAACTTCCCTCTTAGAACTGCTTTTTCTGCATCCCATAGATTTTGAGTTGTATTTTCCTTGTCATTTCTTTCTAGAAATGTTTTGATTTTCCTTTTGATTTCTTCAGTAACCTGTTGGTTATTTAGAAATATATTGTTTAGTCTCCATGTGTTTGTGTTTCTTAAGAGTTTATTTCTTGTAATTGATATCTAGTTTCATAGTGTTGTGGTCAGAGAAGATGCTTGATACAATCTCAATTTTCTTCAATTTACTGAGCTCTGATTTGTGACTCAAGATGTGGTCTATTCTTGAGAATGTTCCATGTGCACTTAAGAAGAAAGTGTATTTTTCTGCATTTGGATGGAATGCCCTGAAGATATCCATGAGATCCATCTTATTTAATGTATCATTAAAGACTTGTGTTTCCTTACTAGTTTTACTGCTATGAGTGGGGTGTTAAAGTCTCCAACTATTATAGTGTTTCTGTCAGTTTCTCCTTTTTCGTCTGTTAGGGTTTGTTTTATGTACTGAGGTGCTCCTATGTCTGGTGCATAGATATTTGCAATTCTTATGTCTTCCCCTTGGATTGATTCCTTGATCATTACGTAGTGTCCTTCCTTATCTCTTTTAATCTTCTTTAAGATCTATTTTTTCTGATATGAGGATTGTTACTCCAGCTTTCTTTTGCTTCCCTTTTGCATGAAATATATTTTTCCATCCTCTCAGTTTCAGTCTATATGTGTCTTGAAGTCTGAAGTGAGTTTCTTGTAGACAACACATATATGGGTCTTGTTTTTGTATCCATTCAGCCAGTCTGTGTCTTTTGGTTGGAGCATTTAATCTGTTTACATTTAAAGTAATTATTGATATCTATGTTCCTATTGCCATTTTCATAATTGGGGTTGATTCTGTAGATCTTTTCCCTTTTCTTGTGTTTCTTGACTATATATGTCCCTTTATCATTTATTGTAAAGCTGGTTGGTGGTACTGAATTTTTGCTTGCCTAAAAAGCTTTGTATTTCTCCATCAGTTACGAATGAGATCCTTGCTGGGTACAGTATTCCTGGTTGTAGATTTTTCCCTTTTAGTACTTTAAATATATCCTGTCGTTCCCTTCTGGTCTGCAGAGTTTCTGCTGAAAGATCAGCTGTTAAATGTATGGGCTTTCCTTGTATGTTACTTTTTGCTTTTCCCTTGCTGCTTTTCATATTCTCTCTTCATGTTTAGTCTTTGTTAATTTAACTAGTATGTGTCTTGTATTTCTTTTTTGATTTATCCTATATTGGACTCCTTGTGCATCTTGGACTTGATTGACTATTTCCTTTTCCATGTTGGAGAAAATTTCAACTATAATCTCTTTAAAAAATTTCTCCTATTCTTTTTTTTTTTGTCTTCTTCTGGGATCCATACAATTTGAATGTTGGTGCATTTGATATTATCCCAGAGGTCTCTGAGACTATCCTCTATTCTTTCATTCTTTTTTACTTTATTCTGCTCCTCAGAACTTATTTGCAGCATTTTATCTTCCAGCTTACTGATTCATTTTTATGCTTCAAATATTCTGTTATTGATTCCTTCCAGAATATTTTTAATTTCAGTAATGGTGTTGTTTGTGTCTGTGTGTTTATTCTTTAATTCTTCCAGGTCTTTGGTAATTGATTCTTGCATTTTCTCCATTTTGTTTTCAAGGTTTTGATCTTTACTATCATTATTCTAAACCCTTTTACAGGTAGTTTGTCTATTTCCCCTTCATTTATTTGGACTTCTGTTTCTAGTGTTTCTAGTTTGTTCTTTCATTTGTGTAGTGTTTCTCTGCTTTTTCTTTTTAATTCATTGTGTTTGAGGTCATTTTCCCAGGCTTCAAGGGTGAATTCTTTCTTCCTTTTAATTTCTGCCCTCCTAAGGTTGGACTTCCCTGGTGGCTCAGATGGTAAAGCGTCTGTCTATGATGCAGGAGACCCATGTTCGATCCCTGGGTTGGGAAGATCCCTTGGAGAAGGAAATGGCAATCAACTCCAGTACTATTGCCTGGAAAATCCCATGGACAGAGGAGCCTGGTAGGCTACAGTCCATGGGGTTGCAAAGAGTTGGACATGACTGAGCTACTTCACGTTCACGTTCATATTCAAGGTTAGTCTAGTGGTTTGTGTAAGCTTTGTATAGGGTGAGATTTTTGCTGATGTTTTTCTGTTGTTGCTGTGTTTGTTTGTTTTTCCTCTGATGGGCAAGGCTGAGTGAGGTGGTAATCCCATCTGATGATGATTTGGTTTGTATTTTTGTTTTGCCTGTTGTTTAGATGATGTGTCCTGCACAGGATGCTACTGGTGGTTGAATGATGCTGAGTCTTGTATTCAAGTGGTTTCCTTTGTGTGAGTTTTCACTATTTGATACTCTCTGGGGTTAGTTCTCTGGTAGTCTAGGGTCTTGGAGTCAATGCTCCCACTCCAAATGCTCAGGAATTGATCCCTAGTCAGGATTGAAGATTCCAAAAGTGGTTTGTTATGGCATTAAATGAGATGAAAACAAATACCACAAAATGAGAAACCAAAGAAGAACCCCAGACAAATGTCCATCGAGTCAGTGATGCCATCCAGCCATCTCATCCTCTGTCATCCCCTTCTCTTCCTGCCCCCAATCCCTCCCAGCATCAGAGTCTTTTCCAATGAGTCAACTCTTTGCATGAGGTGACCAAAGTACTGGAGTTTCAGCTTTAGCATCATACACCCATAAGCAAAATCAAAACAATCCAACAAAATTAAAGTACAATACATTGACCCAGCAAACAAAGGAAACCAAAAATTATATCTACCTGTTAAGAAAAAAAAAAAAAAAACACAAAAAGTAAAGCACAAACTTGAAAACAAAACTAAGGCAAGGTTCCAGGTAGGGAATAAAGCAATGAAAACAAAACTAACAAATATGTTGAGAGGAAAGGAAAGAAAAGAAAAGAAAGAACAGGTATGCAAAGTTAAATAGAGGTAGATAAGATTTATATAAATTAAAGATTAACTGCAAGGGGAAAATAACAGTAGGAAAAGCAAACAAAGGAATAAATGTAGAACATATAATAATAGATTTTAAAAATAAAAATTAAAAAAGAGAAAAAAGAAAACAAAAGAAAAAGTCCATAGAACTGCAAAAGCCCAATGTTGAGGCAGAGGTTTATAGCAATAAAAAATGTGACTGAGTTAAAAAAAAAGTTCCAAAGCCTAATCAGATTTCATAGTGTCAATAAAATAAAAAACTACAATGTGGTGGTTGGGGGGGGGGTGGGTGGGGGGAAGGAAAAGAAAAAAAGAAAAAAATGTCCAATCCAAAAGAATCTACTGAACAAGTCAAAACATAAGAATAATAGATGCTTTCTATCAGACTCCTTTCCCTCACTGGGACTTACAGTCCACCTCACCTCCATTAAATGCCCTCCAACGTTGTGCAGATCTCTGGACCTATTGTGGGGGCAGCTCAGATTCTAATCTGATCCTACTCCTGTGTGTTCTTCCCTCCAATGTCCACAGCTATCAGAACTAGTGTGTTTTCTTTTGTGGGAGCTCTCAATGCCCTTTTATATATTCCATAGACACAGAGTCTGACTAGTTGATCATGTAGATTTAATCTGCAAGTTGAACAGCTGGTGAGAAGGTTTTGGGTCTTCTTCCTTAGCCACACTGCCCCTGGGTTTCAATTATGGTTTTATTTCCACCTCTGCATGTAGGTTGTCCACTGGGGTTTGCTCCTAGGCTGCCTTGGAGGACTTGGGTTTGCCCACGTGAGGGCCAGGTGTGGAGGTGGTGCAGCTGTTTGAGTCGCAGGGGTTCTGGGAGTACCAGGTACTCAGCAGAGTTGGAAGCTAGGGCATCAGGAAACATAGTGCTCAAGAAGAGTACGGCAACCAGTATTGGCCAATATGCTCCAGTATTCTTGCCTGGAGAACCCCCCTCCCACCCTCAACAGAGAACTGGCAGGCCACACCGTACAGGGTCACAAAGAGTTGGACACAACCGAAGTGACTCTGTGTGTATAGAAACAAGGCTTCTTTTTGCCTGTGGCAGCTCTGTCCCAGTGAAAGTTGAGCGTGAATGTGTCACAGCTGCTTGGCTTGCGGGGACCCTGCTGGCACAAAGTGTGCAGGGACACAGACTGCCTCCACCCCAGGATTTATGGGCCTAACTAAATCTTTTTTTGAGCCTCTCATAGCTTGCGATCAGAAGGCCTGTTTGACCAATCTTTCTCCGTAACTCTGCCCATTCAAGCACTTGAAGGCTCCCTTGTCTGGTGTCCTTCTCTGTTGTTCAATACATCAGGTACATATAGGGGCCCCCCAGCTGGGGTCCTACTGTGTAGATCAGCATATCAGGCACTTAAAGGGGTACTCTGGGACGGGTATTACTCTGTAGTTTAGCGCGTCAGGTGTTTGATGGGCCAGCCTATTGTTCAGCTGCCAATGCTAGCATGTGGGGAGAGAGAGGCTATGGTGATGGCTCCAACCCTATGTGTGACTCAGCAGTATTGCCTTGCTTCCATGGCTGCCTGGCTTTCCTCCACAGGTATTTCCCACCATAATATCCTCCCTCACATCCCCTCAATCTGTCTCTCCACAGTTAAAAGCAGCTCTCACCCTGGGATTGTTCCACAATCCCTAAATTTCAGCTCCCAGCCTCTGTGTCTTCCAGGGGGCCTGCATCCCTGTCTTGACTATGTATGGCTACGGCAAGAACTGTCTGATTCTCATTCTATTTAGGCTGCCACAGATCAATTGTTTCACTCCCATCCTTAAATGTTTATCCTCTGACTCAGACAATTGCCCTGCTGTGGGGATTGGACCTCTAGGGCAGGTCTAGTCCTATTAAAAATACTGTTTTTTCCCCTAGTTCCTTCATCCTACCGAGTTTTGCGGGGTTCTATATATTATTTTCCATGGTAAGGTACTCCTGTCTGCTCTCAGCTGTTGTTCTGCATGCACTTCTGTGTCTGAAGGTGTATTCCTGATGTATCCGTGGAGAGAGATGTACTCCACGTTCACCTACTTCTCCACCATCTTGCTCTCTCCTGGGTTTGGACATTTTGATGTTAACATTTTCATGTTACCTGCTGGAATATTTTCCTACCATTCTTCTCCAAGTTACTATAGCAATATTAAATGAAAATGTAGAAAATACAACTAGATTTATTGATATATTTAAGCTTTAAAACCATAAATCTATCTACTCAATATGTTTTTGTTAAAAATAGTCACAAAATTAGAATAATCTGGTAACTAATTGAAACATATACATACATGTGTGTATATTTCACCATTAGTTTTTAAATACCTGCAGGGTTTTTTTTTTTGTTTGTTTTTTTATCTTTCACACTCTTCTCTTAATAAGTATCCACTCCAGCAACTGCCTTCTCTGTGAGTTCTACATGAACGACCACTGAAAACTGCTTGTATTAGGCATAATGTTTTCTCAGCTGCAAGCAGGATTTTTAAATAACAAAGGTGCACTGGTGAAATCCTCAGCAATTAATAAATACAATACTAACAATATTTGCACTTGTGACATTTTTACTCCTAGCATACGAAAGCACTTTAAAAATAAACATGTATTATTAACCTAATTTTTTACAGATGGGGGAACACCCACTAGATTAGTTAAGGACATGCAAGTAACTTTGCCAAAGAATGCCCAGGAAATCAGATTCATGTACCTTGAATGGAACCCAAGGCCTCAAATGGTGTCTCAGCTTTGCTTTGTGAAAATCTCGCACCTAGTAGAATTTGAACTTTAAATAAGAACTACTTAATGAATTTTGTACATCATTGTATTTGTAATAATATTTGCCATAAAAACCACTGTGCCAGTTCTGTTTCACTAAAAAAGAAAACTTCAGAGAGTTTTTTTTCGAGATAAAAGCCTTTAATCAAACCATTCAGGCACTGAGTGATGTGTCTTCTCAGGAGTGCTATCAGTGAAACCCACTGGAGCAACAGGGGAAGAGTTGGTGGACATAAAGGAAATGATGGTCAACCTTCAGATGGCTTTCAGAGGATGCAGGGCAGGAAGAGACTAATGGAAAGACAAAGATGTTTGTTTGTTCAACAGATATGTTTCTAGTCAGCAATTGTAGCTCATAAGCCCTTTTGCTTGTCAATGTAGGGAGATGAGGTATTTGTAGTATTATTCTGCAAGTTCTCAACCAATTCCCAAAGACAAAGTTGTCCATTAGTTAATAAAGCATGCCGCACTTTCAATTTGCCTATGAACACTGCATATACATGAATTTTGTGCAACATGGCTATAGCCTTACTTTTTGTTATTAAAGGCTGCAGAAGTGTTTATGAACATATATATGCCTTCTGGTTTGGACGTGTCAATGCTAATACAGATGGTTATCTGCATTCTCCCACAAGACTTCAGTAAGTCAATATGACAATGATAAATGAAAATAAAGGAAATGAAGTCAGATTTGATATTGTTAAAATCATAAACCTATCTACTCATCATTATGGTATTTTAAAGCATTATTTTGATTCAGAACCGTACATGCAAAGACATAAAAATTAGAACTGTCTGATATTTAGCTAAAATATAGTTGTTTCCTATTAAGACTATGCAAAGAACATTCTTTTACTTTTTTTTTTCAAAAATAAATACATTAATTTTTAAGAGTAAAAGAGCAACTGTAGCACAAGTACAGTGATATGTTTCAATAAAAATTTCTCTGGCTATAAATAAGTATTCAAAATAAGTTAGAGTTAAGCAATTATAAAAGAAAGAGCATAAATTTACACCACAGATGCATATATTACCGAAGCACACTATCTTATACGTGAACAACCATATGCATAAATGCTGTCCTGTGAGGATCACAAGAAAAACCTCTGTCCACAGAATTCTCCAGGCAAACATACTAGAGTGAGTTGCCATTTCCTACTCCAGGGGTTCTTCCTGACCCAGGGATCAAACCCAGGACCCCCGCATTGTAGGCAGATTCTTTACTGTTAAGTCACCAGAGAAGCCAACTTTTCAATAGGATGTGATAGATTACAAAGCTCTAATCATTCACATCATATTTTTATACTTTGAAATAGGATTTATTACTTTCTTTAAAAATTTTATTTTGCTTTATTCCATCACTGAATGTTTTTTTAATCTATGTAAATAAATCTGCTTAAAAATAAAATATATACACTCAAAAGTATAACATTTCTCCTCGCTTCTTCACAATCTTCCAGTTATACATCCTAGAGTTAAACCAATTAGCATAGAAATATATGTTTTATAAAGGCTATAAACATACTCACCTATGTATCATCTTACTACCACTATGTGCATAAATGGAAATATTATTCATATCCTTCAAAAACTTGATTTAGTGCATATAAAGTCCAATTAGATAGACCTCATTCTATTTTCAAGGTATGCTTAATGTCTAAACAATCCTCTACTGACACATTTCAACTTTTCAGGTTTATTATTTCAATTTCAAATTGGCAAATACTGCCATCTAAAAGTTTCAACTAACTTCTGATTACTCTAACAGATTATGAGAAGACTGGGACAAATGAATTTTTCTCTATTAAATAAGTAATACATTAAAAATAATATGGCTAGAAACTCACAATATTGTCTATACAAAACTTTCACTAAGATAACCATAGACTCATTGGTGTACTCTTCAAACTAGACTCAGACAATTGAATGCCTGATTTGTGGATCAACACTATTAACGCTAGAGGCAGATGGGGCCAGATTTTTTTAAACCACATTTAAGCTTTAACTCTTTGAGTAAAATACCCATTTAAAAATATAATATAGAAAATACATTTAAAATGTTACAAGAATTAAGCAGTCCCTTACACCATCTGTTTTCTGTGTTACAAACTCAGAGCATATAACAATAAAAAAACTGGACAACTCTCAGCATCCTCTTAGGATTTTGTTCTGGTGGCCTCCACAAACCTTCACTACATCTTGGATATCATCTTTTAATATCATTTCAGAGTGAGAAATCACAGGATATATTCATGCATAAAGAGAGGAATAAAGAGGAAGTGCTAAAAATGAATTGGGGGAAACCATTGATTCTATTGTTGGAGAAATAGTCTATCAATTACACCACTAGAGAAAGAGTTGAAGACAAAAGCATGTTATTAATTATGCATTCTGGAAAACTTTGGTTTGCACATTATTTAAAATTATTAGTGAAAGGATAGTGGAGTACAAGGAAGTTTCTAGAGAACACCTATAAATATCTAAAACATGGTATGAAAAATGTATCAACTGATGTTAGCTTCACATATAAGAAAATGATTTTTTTTTATTTGGCAAAAATAATACTTCCAAGATGGTATAAGTTCATAATCATAAAACATAAGCCAAAGCCTCCTTATTAAGTAAAAACAAACAAACAGAACCTGAAAATGTTTACACTAAAACTATAGCAGGAGGAAAAGGAAATACCAAAAGTGGCTAGATCTGAAATGAAGACAATTTAGGATTTTAACATTTCAAATTTCAGAAAAGTCTTTGCCACTGTGACAATCATGAAAAAGATATGTTTTTCATAAATTAAGAACACAAGAAAATATCATTAGTAAAAAAAAAATTAAAAAGTAAAACTGAGAAAGATGAAATGGCAGTAGAATGAAACAGGAATAAGGTTGAAAGAAAAGAAAACATATGGGTGCATATAATAAATCACAATAGTACAATCAAATATTTAAATCCTGAAGTGAGAAGTTAAATTGATAAAGAAAATTAAATCAATGAGGTAAAACAGATTTGAAAACATCCAAAAATGAAATAAATTCAAGAGTTGAAAAAGTCAATGGGGAAAGTTTACAAGTACAGCTCAGGAAATGGATATACAATAAACTGTTTATTGGTATTCCTAAAGAATAAGCCAAGGCAAATAAAATAAATGTAACAAAGTAGAAAGATAAAACAGAAAATGCCAAGTGATATTTTAAAAAAGGCACACTCCCATGCATACTGTGATGGTATTATAAAGACAAATCTTATTAAATATATATGTAAAGAAATAAAATTCAGAAATGACCAAAACCAATTCTACAAATTTAAATAGAAATTTTTACAGTGACAACACAGAGTGAACAAATGTGTATCAGAGATATTCTTATACCAAGCTAAGCTATTTTCATCTACAAATATCACAGAAAGAACATCAGATGAATACGATTTCAAAAACATTTGACATATTTACTCCTCTAAAAATGATTTTAAAGTAGTTTCCTCTCAAATCATCCCACCCTCGCCTTCTCCCATAGAGTCCAAAAGTCTGTTCTTTACATCTGTGTCTCTTTTGCTGTCTCATATATAGGGTCATTGTTACCATCTTTGTAAATTCCATATATGTGCATTAATATACTGTATTGGTGTCTTTCTTTCTGACTTACTTCACTCTGTATAATAGGCTCCAGTTTTATCCACCTCACTAGAACTAATTCAAATTCATTCTTTTTAATAACTGAGTAATATTCCATTATGTATGTGTACCAAAGCTTTCTAATCCATTCGTCTGCCAGTGGACATCTAGGTTGCTTCCATGTCCTGGCTGTTATAAAACAGTGCTGCGATGAACATTGGGGTACACGTGTCTCTTTCAATTCTGGTCAAGGCTGTATATTGTCACCCTGCTTATTTTGCTTATTTAACTTATATGCAGAGTACATCCAGAGAAACGCTGGGCTGGAGGAAGCACAAGCTGGAATCAAGATTGCCAAGAGAAATATCAATAACCTCAGATATGCAAATGACACCACCCTTATGGCAGAAAGTGAAGAGGAACTAAAAAGCCTCTTGATGAAAGTGAAAGAAGAGAGTGAAACAGTTGGCTTAAAGCTCAACATTCAGAAAATAAAGATCATGGCATCTGGTCCCATCACTTCATGGGAAATAGATGAGGAAACAGTGTCAGACTTTATTTTTTTGGCTTCCAAAATCACTGCAGATGGTGATTGCAGTCATGAAATTAAAGGCGCTTACTTCTTGGAAGGAAACTTATGACCAACCTAGTCAGTCAGTCAGTTTAGTCACTCAGTTGTGTCCAACTCTTTGCGACCCCATGAATCTCAGCACGTCGTGTCTCCATGTCCATCACCAACTCCCGGAGTTTATGCAAACTCATGTCCATTGAGTTAGTGATGCCATCCAGCCATCTCATCCTCTGGTGTCCCCTTCTCCTCCTGCCACCAATCCCTTCCAGCATCAGAGTCTTTTCCAGTGAGTCAACTCTTTGCATGAGGTGGCCAAAGTACTGGAGTTTCAGCTTTAGCATCAGTCCTTCCAGTGAATACCCAGGACTGGTCTCTTTTAGGATGGATTGGTTGGATCTCCTTGCAGTCCAAGGGACTCTCAAGGGTCTTCTCCAACACCACAGTTCAAAAGCATCAATTCTTCAGCCCTCAGCCTTCTTCACAGTCCAACTCTCACATCCATACATGACCACAGGAAAAACCATAGCCTTGACTAGACGGACCTTTGTTGGCAAAGTAATGTCTCTGCTTTTGAACATGCTATCTAGGTTGGTCGTAACTTTCCTTCCAAAGAGTAAGCGTCTTTTAATTTCATGGCTGCAATCACTATCTGCAGTGATTTTGGAGCCCCAAAAAATAAAGTCTGACACTGTTTCCACTGTTTTCCCATCTATTTCCCATGAAGTGATGGGACTGGATGCCATGATCTTCGTTTTCTGAATGTTGAGCTTTAAGCCAGCTTTTTCACTCTCCTCTTTCACTTTCATCAAGAGGCTTTTTAGTTCCTCTTCACTTTCTGCCATAAGGGTGGTGTCATCTGCATATCTGAGGTTATTGATATTTCTCCCGGCAATCTTGATTCTAGCTTGTGTTTCTTCTAGTCCAGCGTTTCTCATGATGTACCCAACAAACTCTTAGCCTTTGCTAGGCACAATGGTAGGCATGGATGATGCAGTGATGACTAAGACATATAAGTTAAATAAACAGGATGACAATATACAGCCTTGACGTACTCCTTTTCCTATTTGGAGACAGTCTGTTGTTCCACGTCCAGTTCTAACTGTTGCTTCCTGACCTGCATACAGATCTCTCAAGAGGCAGATCAGGTGGTCTGGTATTCCTATCTCTTTCAGAATTTTCCACAGTTTATTGTGATCCACACAGTCAAAGGCTTTGGCATAGTCAATAAAGCAGAAATAGATGTTTTTCTGGAACTTTCTTGCTTTTTCCATGATCCAGCGGATGTTGGCAATTTGATCTCTGGTTCCTCTGCCTTTTCTAAAACCTTACACTTCTGCATAAACTCCTCAGCATGTACACCCATGACAGACACAAACACACACACATACTTCAACACATCATGTAATTAAGCGAAGATAACCAATGTTCTTCATAGCATTATGTAACATAGCCATTAATATGCAAAGATACCCTTAGAGACTGTTTTTGTTTTTTCTTCCAATAATACATATTTAAGTGAAAATAATTAATGTTCTTATCTCTAAATAGTTTGATCATGCATGCTTACATTCTTCCTCTGGCTTATGTGTATTTTCTAATTGCTCTACAATAATGCACTGATAAAAAAATTATATTTTTTAAAAAAGGATTTAACAAAAATAAATTATGAGGGTTTTCTGAAATTTTATGGTGGCAAAACTTTCTATTGACATCAAACTAAAAGAAAAAAAAAAAACTTTTTTTTTTCATTAGGTTAATTCCAAATGTACCCAGAAGAGAAAATATTAAAATGCACCCTCATGTAGCACTGCAGAAATTATCATTTGCTAATCTTATTTTCTTTATTTTGTCTAGCAACACCATTTCCTCATTTTTCGTTCAAATTCAAGGCAAGTAATATATCTATAAAAATTTTGTATATATTTCTAGAGATAAGTTTTACTAGCATAAGTTCAGCATTAATTTTAAGCAAACAAACTTACCAAAATTTTTAAGTTACCCTAAATATCTGTAACTTGAAATTTGTCACTTTTTACAAAAATAATTTTGGCTGATTTGTCAAATAAGCCAGGTTCATATCAATGTACTAGTCGTATTCAATAACATGATAGTGAACTACAATAATCACAGAATTATATATATATGTATTAACCACAATCACAGAAAACTAACCAAACTTATCACACAAATCACAGCCTTGTCTAACTCAATGAAACTGTAAGCCATGTCACGTAGTGCCATCCTAGATGGATGGGTCACAGTGGAGAGTTCTGACAAATCGTGTTCCACTGGAGAAGGAAATAGCAAATCACCTCAGTATTCTTGCCTTGAGAACCCCATGAACAGTATGAAAAGGCAAAAAGATAGGACACTGAAAGATGAACTCCCCAGGTTGGTAAGAGCCCAATATGCTACTGGAGAAGAGTGGAGAAAATTCTAGAAGGAATTAAGAGGCTGAGCCAAAGTGAAAACAGTTGTAGATGTGTCTTAGAAGTAAAGTCTGATGCTGTAAAGAACAATATTGCAAAAGAACCAGGACTGTTAGGTGCATGAATCAAGGTAAATTGGAAGTGGCCAACCTGGAGTTTAGCCAAAAAAACCTGAGTGGCCAAACACTCAGGCCAAAGAAGCAAGAGTGAACATCAAAATTTTAGGAATAAGTGAACTAAAATGGACAGGAATGAATGAATTTAATTCAGATGACCATTATATTGATAACTGTGGTTAAGAATCCCTTAGAAAATGGAGTAGCCCTCATAGTCAACAAAAGAGTACAAAATGCAGTACTTCAGTGCCATCTCAAAAACAACAGAATAATCTGTTTCCAGTGCAAATCATCATTATCACAGTAATGCAGGTCTATGCTCTAATCACTAATGCCAAAGAAGCTGAAGTTGAGAGGTTCTATGAAGACCTACAAGACCTTCTAAAAGTAACACCAAAAAAAAAAAAAAAAGATGTCTTTTTCATCATGGGGGACTGGAATGCAAAAGCAGGAAGAGATACCTGGAGTAGCAGGCAAGTTTGGCCTTGGAGCAGAAATAAAGCAGGGCAAAGGTTAATAGAGTTGTGCAAAGAGAACTCACTGGTTATAGCAAACACCCTCATCCAACAACATGAGATGACTCTACACATGGACATTACTAGATGGTCAATACCGAGATCAGATTGATTATATTCTTTGCAGTCAAAGATGGAGAAGCTCTATACAGCTAGCAAAAACAAGACCGGGAGCTGACTGTGGTTCAGATCATGAACTCCCTATTGCCAAATTCAGACTTAAATTGAAGAAAGTAAGGAAAAGCACTGGGCCATTCAGGTATGACCTAAATCAAATCCCTTATGATTATATAGTGGAAGTGACAATTGATTCAAGGGATTAGATCTGATACACAGAGTGTCTGATGAACTATGGAAGAGGTTCATGACGTTGTACAGGAGGCAGTGATCAAGACCATCACCAAGAAAAAGAACTGCAAAAAGGCAAAATGGTTGTCTGCAGATGCCTTACAAATAGCTGTGAAAAGAAGAGAAGCAAAAGGCAAAGGAGAAAAGGAAAGATATACCCATTTGAATGCAGAGTTCCAAAGAATAGCAAGGAGAGATAAGAAAGTCTTCCTCAGTGATCAATGCAAAGAAATAAAGGAAAACAATAGAATTGGAAGGACTAGAGATCTCTTCAAGAAAATCAGAGATACCAAGAGTCCATTTCATGCAAAGATGGGCTCAATAAAGGACAGAAATCGTATGGACCTAACAGAAGCATAAGATATTAAGAAGAGGTGGCAAAAATACACAGAAGAACTGTATAAAAAAGACCTTCATGACCCTGATAATCACGATGGTGTGATCACTCATCTAGAGCCAGACATCCTGGAATGCAACAAAGTGGGCCTTAGGAAGCATTACTACAAACAAAGCTAGTGGAGATGATGGAATTCCAGTTGAGCTTTTTCAAATCCTAAAAGATGATGCTGTGAAAGTGCTGCTCTTGATATGCCAGCAAATTTGGAAAACTAAGCAGTGGCCACAGGACTAATAAATGTCTGTTTTGATTCCAATTTCAAAGAAAGGCAATGCCAAATAATACTCAAACTAGTGCACAATTGCATGCATCTCATATTCTAGCAAAGAAATGCTCAAAATTGTCAAAGCCAGGCTTCTACAGTATGTAAAACATGAACACCCAGATGTTTAAGCTAGATTTAGAAATGGCAGAGGAACCAGAGATCAAATTGCCAACATCTGTTGGATCACCGAAAAAGCAAGAGAGTTCCAGAAAGACATCTACTCCTTCTTTATTGACTACGCCAAAGCCTTTGACTATGTGGATGACAACAAACTGTGAAAAATTCTTCAAGAGATGGGACTACCTGACCTGCTGCCTGAGAAGTCTGTATGCAGGTCAAGAAACAACATTTAGAACTGGACATGAAACAATAGACTGGTTCCAAATTGGGAAAGGAATATGTCAAGGCTGTATATTGTTACCCTGCTTATTTCACTTATATGCAGAGTACATCATGAAAAATGCTGGACTGGATGAAGCATAAGCTGGAATCAACACTGCCGGGAGAAATATCAAAACCTCAAATATGCAGATGACACCACACTTATGGTAGAAAGCAAAGAAGAACTAAAGAGCCTCTTGATGAAAGTGAAAGAGGAGAGTGAAAAAGTTGGCTTAAAACTCAACATTCAGAAAATGAAGATCATGACATCTTGTCCCATCCCTTCATGGTAAATTGATGGGAAAAGAATGGAAACAGTAACAGACTTTATTTTTTTGGACTCCAAAACCACTGCAGATGGTGACTGTAGCCATGAAATTAAAAGATGCTTGCTCCTTGGAAGAAAAGTTATGACAAACCTAGACAGCATATCAAAAGCGAGACATTGCTTTATTAAATAATGTCCATCTAGTAAAAGCTATGGTTTTTCCAGTATTCATGTATGGGATGTGAGAGTTGGACCATAAAGAAAGCTGAGTGCTGAACAATTGATGCTTTTAAACTGTGGTGCTGGAGAAGTCTCTTGAGAATCCCCTGGACAGCAGGGACATCCAGCTAGTCCATCCTAAAGGAAATCAATCCTGAATATTCATTAGAAGGACTGATGCTGAAGCTGAAACTCCAGTACTTTGGTCACCTGATATGAATGACTGATTCACATATAAAGACCCTAATTTTGGAAAAGATTGAAGGTGGGAGGAGAGGGAGATGAGAGAGGATGAAATGGTTGTATGGCATCACCGACTCAATGGACATGAATTTGAGTAAACTCTGGGAGTTGGTTTTAAATAGGGAGGCCTGGTGTGCGTCAGTCCATGGGGTCACAAAGAGTTGAACGTGATGAGCCACTGAACTGAAGTGAGGAACAAAATATCAAATTGCCAACATCCACTGGATCACAGAAAAAGAAAGAGAATTCCAGAAAAATATCTACTTCTGTTTCATTGACTGTGCTAAAGCCATTGATTTTGTGGATCGCTAAAAACTGTGGAAAATTCTTCCAGAGATGGGAATACCAGACCACCTTACCTGCCTCCTGAGCAACCTGTATGCAGGTCAAGAAGCAACAGTTAGAACTGGACAAGAACAACAGATTGGCTGAAAATTGGGAAAGGAGTACATCAAGGCTGTATATTGTCACCCTGCTTATTTAATTCTTATGCAGTGTACATCATGAGAAGTGAAATGCCAGTCTGGATAAAGCAGAAGCTGGGATCAGGACTGCAGGGAGAAATATCTACAACCTCAGATATGCAAATGACACCACCCTTATTTGAGAAAGTGAAGAGGAGCTAAAGAATATTATGATGAAAATGAAAAAGGAGCGTGAAAAACCTCGCTTAAAACTCACATTCAAAAAACTAAGATCATAGCATCCGATCCCATCACTTCATGGCAAATGTATGGGGAAACAATGGGTACAGTGATAGACTATTTTCTTGGGCTCCAAAATCACTGCAGCTGTTGACTGCAGCCATGAAATTAAAAGATGCTTGCTCCTTGGAAGAAAAGCTATGACCAAACTAGAGAGCATATTAAAAAGCAGAGACATTACTTTGTAAATAAAGGTCTGTCTAGTCAAAGCTATGCTTTTTCCAGTAGTCATGTATGATGTGAGAGTTGGACTCTAAATAAAGCTGATCACCAAAGAATTGATACTTTTGAACTGCGGTGTTGGAGAAAACTCTTGAGAGTCCCTGCGACCGCTAGGAGATCCAAACAGTCCATCCTAAATGAAGTCAGTCCTGAATATTCTTTGAAGAACTGATGCTGAAGCTGAAGCTCCAATACTCTGGCCACCTGATGTGAAGGACTGACTCATTGGAAAAGACCCTGATCCTGGGAAAGATTGAAAATGGGAGAAGGGGATGATAAAGGATGAGATGGTTGGATGGTGTCACTAACTCGATGGACATGAGTTTGAGCAAGCTCCAGGAGTTGGTGATAGACAGGGAAGCCTGCCATGCCGCACTCCATGGGGTCACAAAAAGTCGGACATGACTGAATGACTGAACTGAACACTTGAAACCAACATACTGTTGTATGTCAACTATACTCAAAAAAAGTTTGCTATTTAATTCTATGGTAGAAATTTAGTTATTTTTAGATTATTAATTGAATAGATATTTTAATCATGGAAAATTTGTCATGCAAAATCCCAGAATTGTTTCACTGTGTTTGTTACGTAACATAAGTAGACCTCTTCTTCCTAAGAATATGTTTCAGTTTTTATGTAAATTTCTCTAGAAATTCTTAACCATTCACTTGTTCTAGGGTTTATTATCCTCATTGAGAAAATTCGAAGTGAAGTACCACAGCCACTTGAGTTGTAAAGCTGCCATAGCTTTTAACTTGGGAAACGGAATCTCTGTTCCAATACTTTACATCCTCATGTTCAGAGAAAGTTCAATATAACTGGTGTGAATTTGTGGGAAAACATTTGAAATGAATAAGTAGATGAGATATTTTTCTCCTCTAAACCATTGAACATTTATTTCTTAGTGAGAAAAGTAAATTATCACTCCTCTGTGAAGTATATTAGAGGCAAGGGCATTCAGCAGTGAGTAGGAAATGCAGTACTCTGGTAGAAGGAGATATAAGAACCACTTTTAACTTATTGGGGGAAGAGAAAGTAGCTAATGTGATTTTCTTGCTGTGAATTTTACTCTCTATTATGAATTAACAGGGGAATTTTATGAAGCAGGCAGTTTTACTAGTGCTATATTGAATCAGGAAATATTTGAATTCTGTTAAGTAATTCATTTAGATATTGATTGATTGGTTGATTGATTTGTTTGGTTAATGGAATATTATCTATCTGCCAAGCATTAGAGCTACAATTCTGAATCTATATTTCAGTGAAGAAAATATCTTCTTTGCTTTCTGGGGATTTTTTTCTCTTAAAAATGATCCCTATTTATTCAGAACTGGAGGAGAAGTGAAAATTTTCAACTTGAATATAAGTAAAAGGGAAATTTTAAAATACTTCCTAGACTTAGTGTATACAGTGGGAGTCATGAAAATACTGGGAAATTTTGAATTAGAATCAAATTCTGTAAAAGCCTCCCATTATCATTCTAGGGTAAAAATACAAGTATATGAACAGTTATAAATTATGTTAATTGGTTCTCTACAAAGGATTACCATTTGTGTGCTTAATATTAGATGTATTTATTCTATTGTATGCATTAATTAACCTTAAAAATAATATGAGGCAAAATTTTTATAATCACTATAATCCAGAAATATTTATATTTTAGTATGTAAGTAATACACATAGCAAGGCACTGTTCTTAAGCATCAAAAAATATTTACACATTTAAAACTTATCACAACTCTATAGGTGCTAATATTTTCCTACTTTCTGCTGAGGCAAATTTGAAGAAATAACATTAGAGTCATACAACTATGACTGGGATTTGAATCAGCAAAGTTATACTCTAAGTTTCACATCTGTTTGGTTGTGAGAGATAACAGCATAATAAATCCTCATATACTCATCACCCAGTTTCAACTAGAAATATATGTCTGATTTTGTTTTAACTATATCCTTTTCTTTTTTTTTTTACTCTTTTTTTATTTTTTAATTTGTTTAATTTTATATAAAATATGAATATATTGAAAAGGATATAGTTTTTTTTAATTTAAAAAAATAAAAAAAAACTATATCCTTTTCAATATATTCATATTTTAGCATTAGATGTAACTAAGTGGGTAAGGTCAACAAAAACCTTTGACTTTAATGTTGCATTTGAATCATTGCCAAAGAAAATTCCTTTTTAGGGGAAGATGATTTTACTTACTTGGAAGAACTTCTTCTCAAACTGATAGTAGAATGAACAAAAGAGATGTCTCAGAAGAACCCCTTTCTCTTGACTATGAAGAGCTAAGGTATGCTAAGTCACAAATAATCAGTTCTGCTACAGAAATTCAGGTACACACAACCTTGAAATTTAGGGGAACAGACTGCGATGCTGAACTGAGAGGGCGCTAGATTTAGAACCCCGTGAGAATCATGATATAATGCTAGAGGTGAACAAACAATTTGGTTTCCCAGAAAGCTAAGTGGAAAACACACTGAACATAATGAAGATAAAAAGTTAAACTCATTGAATATTGCCTTAAAAAGAACAAAGGACGGTCACAGATATCTGAAAACTTGCAAAAAATAGATTAAATGATGGTAAAGTTATTGAATTAGTGGGAAAGGCATCACCCTTAGCAGTTCTTTTCTAAAGGTGTGTGATCCCTCCCTCAACTGAGGACAATTAAGAGCTAGATAAAACCTGAGTGAAAGACAAAGTCTCTTTCACTGCAACTAGGTTCTTTAACAAAAGAAGATCTGAGTAAGTGTCTCTAGATTCCTTTTTGGTATTTACTCCAGATATCATCTCCAGAGGTGCACATGGATAATAAGTCTGAAATTCAATTATGGCTATTACAGATAAATCAGGTACCATGAAAATATGCTTCCTTCCAAAGAAAAGATTCCACCCATGTTTCTGTACATTAAAGAGGGAAAATCTATGAGAAAATTACTTGCTACTCACACTGCAGCTGTGATCTGGGAGTATGACAAAGGAAGGAAGCAATGGAGTACTGGTTTGTTGTTCCTCTGGAGAGAAGTTGTCAGAAAATTTAAGTCCACCGCGGATCCAGGAAAGCTGGCAGGTTCTTCTTACATGCTACTTCAGACATGCTCACATTCACTGAAGATAAGCACATGCTGACACTAAATGCTGCTTGTCTCCACTACAGCTTGCAGAATCACACTCTTCTCTTGAATCAGCTAATTATGACAGTGGTGTGGCTGGGATATTTGCAGGTGTCCAGAACTTGATTATAAAACTTTTGGCTCTTGGGAGGCATTTCGCAGGCCTGCAAGCCTTGTAGTTGCCCAGCCTCAAAACTGAAGAAAGGGTCCTAAGATGGCTCCAGAGACATCATTAATATAATAGAAGAGAAATCTTACTCATGTACAGCAGAGTCCTAGATCAACACCGCACCATGTGCTGCAGACGGCAGACAAGACATGGCAGCCATCTTTGCTACTCAGAGGAGAAGGAGGCTACACTTTGTAAGAGAAATTGACATCAGGTTAACTCGTCAACTACTAGGGAAACCAGCAGCTGGGCACATCCCTCACAGCCACTCAGGTTAAGGGTCATTAAGAGGGCAAATGTTTTCCTTAAATCAACTAGTATGTGGAGCCAATCTGGCTTAAGGGGCCGGGGCAGGCAGGTTTGTGTGAGTAGCTATAGATGAAGCAGGGCTAGTGGAGCAGGAGACATACAAAAGCAAGAGAAAAGCCATCATGAGTGTCCTTACCATACACTGGCATACCCAGATTTTTCCTACTCTTACTCTTGGCGCTCTTTTAAACATCACAACAGTGGATAATTCTACGTTATTTAATTGTCTAGTACAAGACTTAGCAAACTTGGCACTAATGATATTTTGAACTACATAGTTCTTTGAGGGATGGCCTGTGCAATTTAGGATATTTATCAGCATTCCTAGCTCCTACCCATCTGATGCCAGTAGTAACTCCCCAGTTGTGACAACCAGAAATGTCTCCAGACATTGCGAAGTGTTGTGTGAAGAATAAAATTGCTTCACATGGAAAACCACTGGTCAACTACTGGACCATTAGACCAGGCTGACCCACAGTTTGAAAGTGGTTATGAGTCACTATAACCATAAAATTTAGGCATTTGACTACTTAAAACTTTGTACATGATTATATTCACAGCATATACTTTGTTTGCTTTACTAAACCTAAATTTTTCAAAGAATTTCATTAAATTTTTAACAACACAAAATGCCCCAAAATATCCTCTCATGTGTTAATACTTGGTTGTATTTCTAACATAACTTTTTTTTCATGTGCAACCTTAATTGAGTAACCCAATCAGCACAATTGATAATAATTCTTTGATCTTATTCAATAGAAAGCTGATATTTAATGTCACCATTTCAAAAATGTATTTCATTATTGATTCTACACAATAATATAAAAAAGATATATATATATATATATATATATTGCATTTGATTGATTTGTTTCTTATTCTAGGGCATCATCCATCCTTGTTCATTGTTTGGCCAGGCTATTTATTATTTGAATAAATGGGTTAATTTGTCCTGTAGAATTTCACATTGGTAAGGTGTGCCATGTGGAGGGGCTTCCCAGGAGGTGCCATTGGTAAAGAACCCTCCCGCCAATGGAGGAAACATAAGAGATGGGGATTTGATTTCTGGGTGGGGAAGATCTCCTGGAGGAGGGCAAGGGCAATCCACTTCAGTATTCTTGCCTGGAGAATCCCATGGAAATAGGAGCCTGACAGGCCACAACCCATAGGATCGTAAAGAGTCAGCCATGACTGAGGTGACTTCAACTTGGCATGCACAAACATGTGCCATATGAAGTGGGTTGTGTTACAGGAAATTAAATCTAAGTTTAGGAAATTTTGGTTTGTATAATAGTCAATAATTATACTTACTCATTGCTCTGTAGGGAATTATAACCTTTATTGTGCTGCTGCTGCTGCTGCTAAGTCCCTTCAGTCGTGTCTGACTCTGTGCGACCCCATAGATGGCAGCCCACCAGGCTTCCCGTCCCTGGGATTCTCCAGGCAAGAACACTGAAGTGGGTTGCCATTTCCTTCTCCAATGCATGAAAGTGAAAAGTGAAAGTGAAGTCGCTCAGCCATGTCCGACTCTAGTGACCGCATGGACTGCAGCCTACCAGGCTCCTCCGCCCATGGGATTTTCCAGGCAAAAGTACAGGAGTGGGGTACCATTGCCTTCTCCGAACCTTTATTGTATTGGACACTAAACATGTCTGCACTTTGATTTTGAGGGTGATACTATTTCTGTCTGCCAAAGAAATGCTCTGTGTGAATGTCATTGGAAAGAGCCATCAGTGCCTCACTCACAAAGCATGCAGAAACATGAGAGATTTGTGGAGTATTGACTCCCCAAAATTTTCATCCCTCATTTCTACATTGTCTTGAATTCCAAAGAACTTTCAAGTAAATATGATGCCAATCTGATTAATCTGATCTAGAGAGGTTAGTAAAAAAAAAAAAAATCAATTCAACTGTTTTATACAATATTTTATAAAGACTCAATAAAATTCCAAGGAGCCTAATGAAATCAACCTGAGCTGTTTGACTAAAATATGCTGTCCAAGGTAGCAGACACTGCTGAACAAGTCAGGTTTTAACTCAGAAAGCCTTGTGTCTTACTCTGTAAGTTTTAGCACTGACCTTTCCACTTGGCTTGAGGCATTAGTCCAGGCACAGCAGATGCATTAGTGATTGTACAGATTCTGCCTTGGTCTGTAAGGAACAAGATTCAAGCAATCATCCATAACTACTATGACCAGTGAGTCCAGGCTAAATGCCTTCCAGGACCATTGCAATGTAATTGATCACTTCAGTTAAAGTCAGGGATAAATTTTATACCATGATTTCTAATTTGTTGACACATTGTACAGATAAATGCCTCCAAGGAGCATATAAATAATGAATCAGTTAGTCCTCTGGGAAGCAGCTCCAAGCAACCAAGAGTTGCCTCATTTTGAAAATATATCCACAGTTAAATGTAAGCTGCATGACCTACTGTTAGTGTTTCATAAAATAACTGAAGGTTTCATATGTCTACTCCTAACTATGTCTCTCTGATTTGGGGAAAAGGGTGAATTATTGCACTGTTTCCACATAAGAAGCACAAAGCCAGAGGCAGATTAATGTGCCTAAAAATAAATTATTTGCAAAAATGTGGGGTCCTGCAAGATTGAGAATGCCTGCAATGTAATCTTCCTAAAAACTAATAAACTTTGATTCCAAGTTCAATTTGAATAATTGATATAATTCTTGTTTCAAAAGGAATTGCAACAAAATGGCATCTGCCCCACAGAATAAGTGAGTGAAAGTTCTAGCATGCAGGTGAGCAAAACATCCAAAGACCTCTAGAAGTGTTTTGTGTTGGAGATGGAGTTGCTGGGTTACTTTCCTCTGTTCCAATATATGTATGAGTGAAAATTAAGAAAATTTCAGTAAAATCTTGGTTGGTATTTTCTGTCTGTGACTAGTAGTAAGTTTTTACTATGGATATTAATAAAAACCTTTTATTTAAAATTTTTCACACTGCACTTTATCACTAAAAGTATTTGCAACAGTTCAAGAGAGTCACATGGGAAGTGTCTCTTATGAAGAAGGTTCTAGGAGTGACTCTAAAAAACAAACTTACCATACCTCCCTCCCAGTGTTTGGAGTGTTACCTTCTCAGATGATGAGATTATTACTGTTCTCCATCACAACACAAGTGTGTCTTACTGTATTAGTTATGTATGTTTAGTTACTCAGTTGTATCTGACCCTTTGTGACTCCATGGACTGTAACCCACCAGGGTCCTTTCTCCATGTGGATTCTCCAGGCAAGAATACTGGAGCGGGTTGTCGTGCCCTACTCCAGGGGATCTTCCCAATCCAGTGATTAAACACAAGTCTCCTGCACTGCAGGAGGATTATTTACCATCTTAGCCACCAGGGAAGCCCTATTTTCCAATTACACTCAATACACAATCAAACTGAAATACAAGGAGAAAAAAATGAAAAATGTATAAAAGAGCATCCAAGATTTGGGGCAATATCAAACTAATGTTTGCATGACTGACATTTTGGAAAAAGGAGAGAGAAAAAGGACAGAATAAATACTCAAGAAATAATGGCAAGGACATCCCTAATGTTATTGAACTGACATCAAGCACAGAACTAAGAACCTCAGAGAAAACCAATAAGATAAATAGGGGAAAATAATGAAATAACAATAAAAAGTACATACAAAAGGATATGCTTCAAACTACTGAAAACTAAACACTTAATAGAGAAACATAACTAGAGAAAAAAATAGAGATTGCCTGAATAGAAATGAGGAAAATAAAGAAGCCATTTGTTGAAATTATGTGAGAAGACAAGAAAATGTATATTTAAAATGTGAAAAGAAAAATTTCAACCCATAATTTTATACCCAGCTTTCAGAAAAATGATAATGACATCTTCAAAAATTGTGGAGTAAGGGCTAGTGAATTTGTTGTTTCTAAGAGTAATGAATAAATTAACAAAACATATCAGATTCCTTTTTTTCAGAGTTCTGTATATCCAAACGTCTGTGGCCACCTAAGGAATATTTATTTAAAAAAAATGAATGATCTCAGTAAGAACAAAAAATTGTGTGGGGATTTTATTTTGCCCTGTGCCATCCTTGTTCCCCTGCATCTACTTTATAGTCACTATTTTACCTATCTTATGGATCTATTGAAGACTCTCACTTGCAGAGGTTGTATATATTTGACCTGAATTCACTCATTGAATTCTCTCAGAATCCATTCAGTGTAGCCCTTTCTCAGAGTGTTTGTGAGAATTTGCAGAAACTGCTCAACATCTCAGCTGCCTAACATTGTGAAGCTGCGATAACATTGTGATGCTGCTGCTGCTGCTGCTAAGTCACTTCAGTCGTGTCCGACTCTGTGCGACCGCATAGACGGCAGCCCACTAGCCTCCTCTGTCCCTGGGATTCTTAAATATGTGCAAAAAACTTAAAAAGAAATATGTCCAAAACACTTAAGAAATCTAGTAAATGGTTTTCATAGAGAACTTTGAGGAGCTTTGATATTCCCTTGAGAATTTAGAAGACTGCACTCATGCACAGAATGATAGGCATACTCAAAGAGTTTTTGCATGCTCATGTGTGGCTCATCTTAAGGTCGGCACAAACAAAAAGTGAAGAATAATAGATGTTGTAAACTATTTTCTTGAAAATATACACCAGAACACATACAGAACACCTCAGCAAAGCCTGGAGGAGATCTCAAAAGAAGGCATTTAAAGAAGTCTCTGTTCAATCATCAGCTGACCACTACATTATCTCAGCAGAGATTTCAGAAAGTACATACACATGACAGTGAAGACAGAATTTACAGAATTAGTTTAGAAAAGTTATTAAGCAAACAAAGAACAACTGTACTAACTAGTAACAACAACGAACTATGGGGAGGGAAAGAATCTAATTAACACAGTTGCCACATTACTTGATTTGAAACATATATCATCAACAAAAATATTTAAAGACATACAAAAAGTAGAAAATATGGCCAATACATGAGAACATAAGCAATTGAAAGAAACAGCCCATGAGGAAACACAGACACTGGATTAAGAGACAAAGATTTTAGATCAGCTTTTTAAAATATCTTCAGAAACTAAAACAAACAAACAAATGATGTCCAGATAATTATACAATGTATGGAAAACAGAAATGACCATCAAACAGACTGTCAATAAAGATATAGTATGATAACTGAAAGGAAAATTCACTGAAAGGCCTCAAGCCAGAGACAGAAAGAATCAGCATACTTGGAGCCCAGAAAATTGATATTTTCTGGAGTAATAGTAAGAAAAATTAATGAAAAAAAAAAAGAGTGCATCTTCAGGATAAATCATACGTCAGGTTCTAAAATGAGCCTAAAAAAAGTTAAAAGTACTCATCATCAAAATTTGTTCTTCGACTTCAGTGGAAGGCAATTCCATAACAATAACAAAAAGAAATTTGGGGGATTCAGAAGGAACAAACAACAGGAGGAAATATGTGCAAATTAAACAGCATTCCTAACATGACCTGAAGATTAAAACAAGAAATCATAAGCAAAATTTTAAAAATAGCTTGAGATGAATGAATATAAAAACATAGCACACTCACACTTTTGTAATGTAGCTAAAATGGTGTTTAAAAGAAAATTAATAAACAATGCTATATTAAAAATGAATATTTCAAATTACTAAACTACAGTAGAAGAGTAAACTAAGCTCAAAGCAAGCAGAAAGAAAAGAACAAAATTAGAGCAGATAAATAAAATAAGCAGTAGAAAAATAGAGAAAATTATTGAAATCAGTCTGTTGTTTTATAAGATCCACAAAATTAAAGAAAAAAATTTTTTTTCTAGATTTTACAAGAAAATCAAATTACTAAAATAAGGAATATAAAAGGGGATATTAATTCTGATCTTACAGACATTTTTAAAAAATAATTATAAGAAAATTTTATGAACAATTGTATGTCAATAAATTAGATAACCTAGATGAAATGGACAAATGCCTAGAAAGATGCAGGCTACAGAAAGGATTCAAGGAGAAATAGAAATCTGAATGGATTTATAACAAGTAAGGTAATTGAGTTATTGGTCAAAAAACTTCAAAATACAATTCCTGATCATAATAATTCATTTTTTAATTCTAAGAAACATTTAAAGATTCAACACCAATACACAGATTCTTTCAAAAGGTAAAAGAGGGAGAAATATTTCCAAACTCATTCCAGAATTATGCTGATATTAAAACCAGGTTTAGTATCACAAGAAGTGAAAAACGCAAAATAATATTCCTTTTGAATATAGACACAAAATTTCCCTAAAAATACCACCAGACTTTGTTCAGCAATATGACCTGTGTAGATTTAGCTCAAGATGACAAAGTTGGTTTAATATATCAAAATTAATTAATGTAATATCCCACAGTGATAAAAAATAACAAAACTTTATTATTATTTCAATGGCACAGTGAAAAAAAATTTTTTTTTACAAAATAAGCACATTTTTTAATGATGAAAACACTCAACAAACTAAAAATAGAAGAGAACTTGCTGAAGCAGATAAAAGACTTATACTTGAAAAACCCAAAGCTAACTTCAAACTGAATGGGTAAAGAAGAAAGATTTCATCCAACAACATAACCAGCAAAAGAAAGTCCACACCACCATTTTATTGAACATTAAAATGAAGGATATAGTCATTGTATGCTTTACTGCGGGCAATAAAAATTTTAAGAGTATCTAGATTAAAAAAAAAAAGAAATTAAACTATCTCTATATATATATTACATGACATTTTATTTAGAGAAACAAGGAATAAACAAAATTGTATCAGATCTAATCAATAAGTTTATCAAATTGGTAGGACATAAGCTCTTTATTTAAAAAATCATGTTTTAACAATTTAGCAATGAACAATTCCAAAATTAACAGTTTCATTTCCAATAAGATCACAAAGAATAGATACTTAAGAATACATGTAATAAGAAATGCAAGACTTGTACACTGTAAACTATAAAACATTGTTAAGTGAAGCTAAATAAGATGTAAACAAAACATCTCACCCGGAAGACCAATATTATTATTGTTATGACTCTCCAAATTGTTTATATTAAATTCATGAAATTACTAAAAAAAATTTTTAAATATCTTGATTGCATCTCATCTACATTAATAGTCTAATAATAACATAGTTAAGGGAAGTTAGCGATATGCACATCTCCCCAATAAATCAAATAGTGGGAACATTAATACTTGTGAATTTATAAACTGTATTGGCCAAAACACTTTCCTTATATTTATGTTCTGAGAGAAGAGTTTTCTATAACTGAATTACAAAGAAAAAGTCTACAAGCAAAAATGAATATCATATTCCTGTAATAGATGGCAGTATGAAAGTATGAATTGTTCTCTAGAAATATGTAAGCATTTTGTTCCTGCTGAATAATTGGATTATTCTCCATTGTTTCCCTTCTAATTCATCAAGATACAAAGATGTAACAAATATGCTGATATCATTAGGGGTTACTTTAAACACATATTTTTTTTTTAACACATATTTTTATAAAATTAATTTAAAAATTTTTTTATAAATTTGGGCCTGATAAGGGGTCTGGTTATTAATTAAAATCTCTATATCAGTTTTGAATATTTTGAACAACTTAGATATGATCCTGTCAAGATGAATACTGGAAGTAAGTTTTTATTTTTATAAGAATTACATAAGATTAGAGGCCTTTTCCCTAATTGCATAGAAGAAAAAAAAAATGTTAACTTTTCCTATTTAGGCAACACAAATAGGACTCTCTGAATCTGACAAACCTTTAAAACATGAGAAAAGGACAACTATTGTATTCAAAATTTATTTTGATTAAGCTGTTTCAAAACAGAAGGAATAACACCAGAAGCAGCTTCAGAATGTGTTATTTAAGTGGAGCTTAGGACAGAAATCTGGCTGGAATGAGATGGTAGGGTACTACTATTGAAGGTAACTTCTGAATAGCAAACACAGTGTATTTCAATATTGTATTTATGTGGGAAGACCTAGAAGAGCTGATGAAGATGGAAAAAGCTATCAATACACTAAATATCTTATCACTGCCAGTTAACAGTGTTCTGTATAAATAGTCCTGTGGAAATAGAACTTCTCTTTAGAGACTCATGAATGTTCTCTAGGAGCTGGTTTGCAATGCAGAGAATAGACTGTTTTCATTAAGAACTCATCTGCTGTGCTGGAATGTACCAAGTTAACTAGTCTCAGTTTTATTCAGATATCAAAGTTTTATTTCTATGTCTTGGAATTTGTATCCTGACTCTAGTATTAATGGAGGAAATAATCACAATGGTAAAAAAAAAATATCCCTATACTGGGGAAAATAAATATGCATTCTCCTAGAACTGAGTTCGGAGAAGGCAATGGCAACGCACTCCAGTACTCTTGCCTGGAAAATCCCATGGATGGAGGAGCCTGGTGGGCTGCAGTCCATGGGGTCGTGAAGAGTCGGACACGACTGAGCAACTTCACTTTCATTTTTCACTTTCACGTATTGGAGAAGGAAATGGCAACCCATTCCAGTGTTCTTGCCTGGAGAATCCCAGGGACGGGGAAGCCTGGTGGGCTGCCGTCTATGGGGTCTCACAGAGTCGGACACGACTGAAACGACTTAGCAGCAGCAGCAGCAGAGCTGAGTTACTCCTCATAGGAACTCTTTTTCCTATATCATAACAGTTATTATGGAAAATATCTTTTTTTTTTTTTTGGAAGCTATCAATATTTGAGAAAAAATTGGATGGCAGTTTTTAGATGAACTCTACCTGTTTAGCTTAGCTTATCTATAGGGAACTCAACAAAATAAACACATGCAGTATTATGAGTAAACTGTGGAGTGAATTTTCTTTAAATATTATTTTTAATTATAACAGGCCTTGTGAACTTAATACTAGAGGCAGCTGAAAAGTGGTATAATTGTTAGGTATAGCAATGTGAGTCTCAAGTATAAGTGACTGGCTACAGGTTTAATGATCTAAAAAGGCCACATATATAAACCAAATGTTTAATTTCAAACACTGAACATCAAAGCATTTTCTTTTTCTTCTGACAGTTAAACTACTTTTAACATAGTCTGGAAATTGGTTTACAGACTTTTCTTATAGCCAAAGACGTGAGAACAGAGATTCTGGCCATGTGGCTGCCTCGAGCTATAGGCCTTGGCCTGCCATAGATGATTAAAAAGGTTCTGTGGCGAAAGAGTCAAGACTTTTTTGGGCTATGATTTTAAATGAGTGTAGTTTGGAACAATTTAAATGGGGAGAGAACTACATTCTTGAAAACCTTGACTCTTTTTTACTTTTTCCTTCTTTCCAGCTGGCTGGAGCCTCTACTTTGTCCAAATCAGGTGTTTGTCCAGTTGGAAGCCAAATGTTTTTAGAATTAAATGGAAATAACACTTGTTATTTCATATTTTTAAATGTCAAATCTCTGCATAAAGGCAAGGGCAATTGAAGCAAAAAAAAATATATACATAACTTGGCTTGAAGTTGATAGGAGGAGTTAAAGGAACAGATATATTGTTGTAAATCATATGGCAGAAGTGCCACCCCTACCCAAGTCACATGTGGTTTTCTTTAAAATAAAGGACCTTCCTATTATGTAGAGAGTATTTCCCTGCAGCTATTCATATACATTTACGGCTCAACTACTTGCAGAAATGAGGGTCTTTGAAGGCTTAAGTATATTCATACATTCATAAAAATGACATACTCATTAGCAGTTATTGAACCAAAGGAAACTCTGCATTAAAAAAAAAAAAAAGAACCTCATGAATAGAAACTGAAGTGTTTGTATTGTTTTTGAATCTAATCTTTATTGACTGTGTATTATATGCTGAGCACCAAAGAATTTATGCTTTTGAATTGTGGTGTTGGAGAAGACTCTTGAGAGTCCCTTGGACAGCAAGGAAATCCAACGAGTCCATCCTAAAGGAAATCAGTCCTGAATATTCTTTGGAAGGACTGATGCTGAAGTTGAAACTCCAATATTTTGAACACCTGATGTGAAGAACTGACTCATTGGAAAAGACCCTGATGCTGAGAAAGATTGAAGGCGGAAGGAGAAGGGGTCAATAGAGGATGAGATAGTTGGATGGCATCATTGACTCAATGGGCATGAGTTTGAGCAAGCTCCGGGAGTTGGTGATGGACAGGGAAGCCTGGCATACTGCGATCCATGGGGTTGCAAAGAGTCAGACATGACTGAGCGACTGTACTGAACTGAACTGATGATTTGCAAACCCTTTACATAGCACAAGGTCCTGGAATCAAATCACCTGGATTCTCAGTTCAGTTTCTGTTTGATCATGAGCAAGTTATTTAAACTCCATTTGTCTTTTTTCTCAATCTGTAAAATTGAGGTAGTGATACTTAATTTATGGAGTTGGTGAGGATTAAATAAAACAATTTATCTAAAATTTTTCTGAGAGAATTGGGCATACCATACCAAGGACCAATCTTGCTACATAGTAGGCACTTAACAAAATTACTCAGTAAAGATTACCTATTACTAGTATCATTACACATGACCTTTGTGACAATCCTGTGAGTAGATGATCTTATTGACAATTTGAATATGACATATTAAGAATCTTTAATGCCAAGTTATAATATTTTCTCAAGTTTACTCAGAGACCTAAAGTGGTAGACCAAGTGAGCTGGTACACAAGACAGGTCTCTCCTAGCATCAAGTCTGCAACTTCATTTAACATAAATATATTAAGAATCGGTATGTGTTGGGTCCTGTGGTTGGATCCAGTCAGTCAAAGATAAAAAAGGCATAATCCATCATCTAAAGAGATTATATTCTTCATAGATAGTCATATGTGAAAATCAGCCATTTAAATAAAATACATTAAGGGCGTTAGAGAAAGAACAGAGTAAGCTGCTGCCTCACTGTAGCAGTATGGACTACTGTCTGTGAGAACTGGTAAAATACTCAAGCCTTCTCAAGCATGCTTACATAAACAGATTTTATTTCTTCAATCAGGTACACTTAAAAAAAAAAAAACTGATATCACTAATGCAAAATCCAGTAAAGCATATGATAGGTATTTTTATTAGAAATATTTGATATCCAAACCTATGATTTTGGATATATGTCAACATGTCATCTGTGCTCACTCCATTCTTTAAATATGTGATTAAACAATAAATAGATATCACAATTTTCAACAATATCTCAGAAATACCTTAAATCTAATTATTTACAAGGGAAATAGGTAAGGTACCATGCAGAGTTAGGTGTTTTAATTTTAATTGCTTTAAGATTTGCAAGGAAAATCAAGATATAGAAAAAATTGAGATTATTAAAATAATTGTGGGTTGCTTTATCCAGATAAAATTAGAGGTTTGCAGCAAATGCTTAGTAGACACGAATATAAGTAAGTTTTGTTACTTTTCTCTACATTTTATTCTTGCTATGTTATACTTTCATTAATTGCATTTTAAAACATTTCTAACTGTCTTCATTTAAACTTCTTCCAAACAACAAGGATTTATCTACCTGAATCTGAGCTATTGTGTAATCAGCTATTTGAGGCTATTTAGAATCCTGGCACTTGGCATATTTCTTCCTATATCCATTTTATATATATTACACTATCATCTCCCAATAGAGTAACAAATAATTAAAAATGACAACAAACACTTGGCCAGTCATTTTTCAAAAGCAGTACAGTGGATGGTTTCAAATAGCCCCAAATATTCTTAGGAAACTCTGTTGATTTTCTTTTATGAAAAATATTTTGTTTTCAAGAAGATCTATACTACAGAATACCAAATTAAAATGGAATGTGACTACTGCAAAGAGTTAGACTTGGGTTTCAAAGAAGCAGTAAGTTGATTATTGCTGCTCACAAAAGTACTGTCCATAATTCATGATTTCCTTTTGTTTAATTTTTTAAATCCTTTACTTATTTATTATCTAACAAAGTTTGTATCAATAGCCCACAGGATGATTTTCAATGAGATTTATTAGGCAAGAGTGAACTAAATGCAAAACAGAAGTAACTCTCTTTAAGCCCCAGGAAAAAGAACCTTTGCTTCAACTTGATGAAACAAAGTTTATGTGTAAAATTTCAACATTAAAATGGTCTTGGCAGTTTTATAAATTAGAGAAGAGTATAACAAATTTAGAAGTGCTCAAAGGAGAATGGAGACCAATCTAGTAAATATGTAATTAATATTCTTTTGATAATGTTAGACCTTCTTTGAGATTTAGACTTTTTGTGTTTCAAATTGAAGGCATCATTTAAACAATGTTGTAAATTCTGATTTACTAGCCCAAGGACAATATGCATATTAAGGTAGAAAATTACATAGTATCAAAATCCTACTTTGCTATTCTAAAAATATTCTGGTTCAATTTCAGCTTATTATATTGAAAAATATGAGTATTTAGAAAAATGACTGAATCTTTACCAAACACTAATGTACCATATTCATTATTAAGATTAAAAATTATCTTACATTTTGTCTTATTGATTTATCTATCAAAATTTGTTTATACATATTTTTGAACTTGATTATTACACACTAATTATGCCTATAAATATGTGCAAATATATATATGTGTATATATATATATATATAAATCAGCATGTATTGCTTAAACAGGAGATACTCTAATACAACCACAATACCTGTACCTTACCTAAAAAGAGTAGTATTTTTCTAATACCTTAACATTCAGTCCATATTCAAAATGCCCAAGTGCCTGCCAGTGTATCTTTCATAGCTATTTTATTTTCAACCATGATCCAAAATGTTCCACACATTATATTTGTGCTTATGTATTTTATTCTTTTTAAAATCTATTTTAAACCCACACTTTTTATTCTCTAATAATATACTTTTTAAAGACAATCTGTTTTTTTTAGAATTTAACCTTTACCTCAAACTCCATATTACCTCTAAACTGGAAATTCAATACAAAGACTTAATATGGTTCAGATGAACTATTTTATTGTTAGCAATATGGTAATTCCAGTAATGCCATGCACTATAAGTTGTACCCCATTGGTTAGCACACAGTATCAGGTAGTCCTAAAACAAATGATGCTAACTTTCTTCTTTTTTCGAATATAACAGATCATATTTCTCTATTGTAAAGATGTCTTCTATTTTAATTAGCAAGAAATCTGTGAGATACTTTTGACACTAAAAATATCTTATCCGCAGTAATCCTTCACTCACAGTTTTCGCATGCACTAATGATCATTTACTAAACCATCAATCTGCTGCTGCTGCTGCTAAGTCGCTTCAGTTGTGTCTGCCTCTGTGCGACCCCATAGATGGCAGCCCACCAGGCACCCTCATCCCTGGGATTCTCCAGGCAAGAACACTGGAGTGGGTTGCCATTTCCTTCTCCAATCATCAATCTAGTAAGAAGCAATTTTCTAATTATATTATTCTTTTTATACTTTTAGCTTATCTCCAGTAGCATATTGGGCACCTACCGACCTGGGGAATTCATCTTTCAGTGTCTTATCTTTTTTGTCTTTTCATACTGTTCATGGGGTTCTCAAGGCAAGAATAATTAAGTGGTTTGCCATTCCCTTCTTCAGTGGACTACATTTTGTTGGAACTCTCCACCATGACCCTTCCATCTTGCTCGGCCCTACACGGCATGGCTCATAGTTTCATTGAGTTAGACAAGGCTGTGGTCCATGTGATTATATTGGTTAGTTTTCTGTGATTGTGGTTTTCAGACTGTCTGCCCTCTGAGGGAGAAGGATAAGAGGCCAGTGGAAGCTTCCTGATGGGATAGACTGACTCTGGGGGAAACTGGGTTTCCTTCTGATGGGCAGGGCCATCAGTAAATCTTTAATCCAATTTTCTGTTGATGGGTGGAGTTGTGTTCCCTCTCTGATATTTACCTGGGGCCAAACTATGGTGGAGGCCCTTAAACACCTCATGGCTCAGATGGTAAAGTGTCTGTCTGCAATGCAGGAGACCCGGGTTTGATCCCTGGGTTGGGAAGATCTCCTGGAGAAGGAAATGGCAGCCCACTCCAGTGTTCTTGCCTGGAAAATCCCATGGACTGCGGAGCCTGGTAGGTTACGGTCCATGGGGTCGCAAAGAGTCGGACACGACTGAGCGACTTCACTTTCACTTTCAAACTATGGTAGAGATAATGAAGATAATGGTGACTCCCTCAAAAGATCCTGTTCATGTACTGTTACTCTCAGTGCCCCCAACCCTGTATCAAGACACCACCTACGCATGCCTCTTGAGAGTCCCTTGGACTGCAAGGAGATCCAACCAGTCCATCCTAAAGGAGATCAGTCCTGAATGTTCATTGGAAGGACTGATGTTGAAGCTGAAACTCCAATACTTTGGCCACCTGATGCGAAGAGCTGACTTATTGAAAAAGACCCTGATGCTGGGAAAGGTTGAAGGTGGGAGGAGAAAGGGATGACAGAGGATGAGATGGTCGGATGGAATCACCAACTCAATGGACATGACTTTGGGTAAACTCTGGGAGTTGGTGATGGACAGGTAGGCCTGGCATGGTGCAGTCCATGGGGGTCACAAAGAGTCGACATGACTGAGCAATTGACCTGAACTGAACTGAACTGTACCTCTCTTGTGCTATATAAATATTTACTTTGCTTTCTTTTCTTATACAAATATGTTGATATTTTCTGTGATAAATTCCAAAATGGGTATCAATTGATGTTTTAGTTTTGGGTCATTGTATAAGTTTCCTGTCTTTTTAAAAAGCAATGATAGATCACCTAATCACTTTGAAGCACCTTTATATTTGAGTCCAGAAAATGGAACACCTTTTGCATTTAAACTTTCAATATATAAAAGCATCTCTATGAAATCTTAAAAAAAAAAAAAAAAACCTCAAAAATTCTTCACAGACTTGAATTTGCATTATTATTTAGTGTGGTACATTAAATACATGGTTATATATGTCAGCTTTACACCATCATTTTAATAACACATCGTTTTAATTAGTTTAACTAAATCCTGTTCATTGAAAAATGTGAGAGATTATCTGGTGGCAGTTGTTTTTTCTGATTATATTTTTAATAATATTTTATTGATTTCATGGAATACAGTTTTATCTCTGTGATAACAGACCTCACAGAAATAAATCTTTCATAAATACAATGAAAATATTACTTTTGCTAGCTTTTTAAAATCAATATTCTGAGTTTGTTTTAAGGTTTTTAAAAAATTTACCAGTAGTGCAAAAATATTTTTATCCATACTGGGTGGTCAAAAAATATTAAAAATAGCAGGAGTGGCATGGCTGTCAAGATTTTGAGTAATTGAGTTTATCTCTTTTTAGAGTTTACTTTAATACCTTGAGCAATCAGGACTTAGAAATATGTTCAAGCCTCCAAATGGAATATGCCCTAAAAAACAGAGCTAGTTTTCCCTTTGTCAAATTTAGTTATCTCAGTAATGACTCAACTTGAAAGTATTTCTCATTTGAGTTCTGCTTCTCAAAGAGCCAGTTTTGGATTGATAGAATGATTGTCTTTGACAATGCAAAATCTTAAAATAATTATGTTAATTATATAATGTTTTACTATGTCTTCTCTGAATTATAATAATATTAATTAGTTGAATTCTTTCTTAAGATTATGGTATTGGATATTATTTATTGACGTTTGGTGTTTTTTCTCTCTCTCATTAGCATACCCCTTCTGTATTATATTTTCTGTCCTCTCAAATTTGGACAATTTTATCTTTAATGGTTATTGCACTGACATTTTAAACTGAGTAGCCAAATTGTGTAGTGGGACATAATTTTGCCTCTGGGGGCACATGGCATGGGTCCTATGAATAATTTCTAATATTTTTGTTTTTAGTTATTATTTTTGTCAGACAAGAATAATTATATCTCTGAAAATATGGTCTCTCAGCTTTCTCTATGTTCAGGCTCAACAATCGATATGGACCATGGTCAAATCATATTCAGGTTCTAAAAATATTAAATAAATTTATTCCAAGTTATTTTATTAATTCTGTCACAATGATATGATTACTCACCATCTGGCTCTAAGGAGCCAGACATCCTGGAATGTGAAGTCAAGTGGGCCTTAGGAAGCATAACTATGAACAAAACTAGTGGAGGTGATGGAATTTCAGTTGAGTTATTTCAAACCCTGAAAGATGACGCTGTGAAAGTGCTGCGCTCAATATGCCAGCAAATTTGGAAAACTCAGCAGTGGCCACAGGACTGGAAAAGGTCAGTTTTCATTCCAATCCCAAAGAAAGGCAATGCCAAAGAATGCTCAAGCTACTGCATAATTACACTCATCTCACACACTAGTAAAGTAACGCTCAAAATTCTCCAACCAGGCTTCAGCAATATGTGAACCGTGAACTTCCAGATGTTCAAGCTGGTTTTAGAAAAGGCAGAGGAACCACAGATCAAATTGCCAACATCCGCTGGATCATGGAAAAAGCAAGAGAGTTCCAGAAAAACATCTATTTCTGCTTTATTGACTATGCCAAAGCCTTTGATTGTGTGGATCACAATAAACTGTGGAAAATTCTGAAAGATATGGGAATACCAGACCACCTGACATGGTTTGGAGAAGCCTGTATGCAGGTAAGGAAGCAACAGTTAGAACTGGACATGGAACAACAGACTGGTTCCGAATAGGAAAAGGAGTATGTCAAGGCTGTATATTGTCTCCCTGCTTATTTAACTTATATGCAGAGTACATCATGAAAAACGCTGGACTGGAAGAAGCACAAGCTGGAATCAAGATTGCTGGAAGAAGTATCAATAATCTCAGATATGCAGATGACACCACCCTTATGGGAGACAGTGAAGAAGAACTAAAGAGCCTCTTGATAAAAGTGAAAGAGGAGAGTGAAAAAGTTGGCTTAAAGCTCAATATTCAGAAGACTAAGATCATGGCATCTGGTCCAATCACTTCATGGGAAATAGATGGGGAAACAATGGAAACAGTGTCAGACTTTATTTTTTTGGGCTCCAAAATCACTGCAGATGGTGATTGCAGCCATGAAATTAAAAGACGCTTGCTCCTTGGAAGAAAAGTTATGACCAACCTAGATAGTATGTTAAAAAGCAGAGACATTACTTTGTCAATAAAGGTGCATCTAGTCAAAGCTATGGTTTTTCTAGTGGTCATGTATGGGTGTGAGAGTTGGACTATAAAGAAAGCTGAGCACTGAAGAATTGATGCTTTTGTACTGTTGTGTAGGAGGAGAGTCTTGAGAGTCCCTTGGACTGCAAGGAGATCCAACCAGTCCATCCTAAAGGAGATCGGTCCTGGGTGTTCATTGGAGGGACTGATGTTGAAGCTGAAACTCCAATACTTGGGCCACCTGATGCGAAGAGCTAACTCATTTGAAAAGACCCTGATGCTGGGAAAGATTGAGGGTAGGAGGAGAAGGGGACGACAGAGGATGAGATGATTGGATGGCATCACCGACTCAATGGACATGGGTTTGGGTGGACTCCGGGAATTGGTGATGGATATGGAGGCCTGGCGTGCTGCGGTTCATGGGGTCGCAAAGAGTCAGACAAGACTGAGCGACTGACCTGAACTGATTTTATTAATTTGTTTGTTGCTTTCAATTTCTAGTAGACAATTGTATCATATACAACATCTTATGTTTATTATCTGCTCCTCTGTCATTAAAAAGAAAAATCATTCTGTGACGTATAAGTACAAAATGTTATTTGAGTTCTTTTTGTAGGCAAAACTCTTTATGTGTGGTCTCCAAATTAAAAACATAATAATAATTATCCTTTGATTTTCTATAAATGTTCTTTCACTTGACTTTTATCCCCACAATTAGAAAGATATTTCAATTCTTAAAATCTTTTTAATAGAAGATTCATGTTGCCTCATTCACTAACAGTTCTTAATTCTTATCAGTCACCAGGATTTAACCCAGATATTTATTCTTTTTTCAGAAACAAACTACCTAATCCCTACATTCCAGCTATCCCAGCTCCTCAGTCAGTTTTGCTGCTTTCTCTTCATCTTCCCAATCACTGTGTTTAGCACAACTGAGGTCTCTATCTCTGACATTTTTTGTTCTCTATATACTCTATCATCTTAAAGTATTTCATCAAGTGCCTTGCTTTTAAATAATCTTCTTCACTGATGTCTTGAGAATTTAATTGCGAATCTGATGGTTTGTTTAAACATCCAATTATATAGCCAACTCCCTAACCCATTTATCTTACTACATTGAAAAAGCATTTCAAAATAATATGTCCAAGATCAAACATTTTTTCACCCTCATCATACCTGCTTCTACTGATTTTTTCCCATATTAGTAAATCACAATAATATTCTAGCACTTGCTCAGGACAACAACCCAAGAACACATCATTACTTACCATCATTCATTTGTTGCTATTCAGTGGCTAAGTTATGTCTGACTCTTTGTGACCTCATGGACTGCAGCATGCCAGACTCCCTGTTTTCCACTATTTCCCAGAGTTTGCTCAAATTCAAGTCCATTGATATGTCCCTTTCCTGGTACACTGCCTTGTGGAGGTGAAGGGGCTTGCATAATTCAATGAAGTCATGCCATACAGGACCACCCAAGAAAGACAGGTCATAATGAAGAATTCTGACAAAACATGGTCCACTGCAAGAGGAAATGGCAACCTACTCCAGTATTCTTGCCTGGATAATCCCATACACTACAAAAAGGCAAAAAAGATATGTCACGAGAAGATGTGCTCCCCAGATTGGAAGGTGTTCAATGTACTACTGGAGAAGAGTGGAAGGCAGTTCCTAACAGTGTCAGAAAAAATGAAGTCTCTGAGTCAAAGAGGAAATGACAGTTGAGGATATATCTGGTGGTGAAATTAAAGACCAATGCTGTAAAGAACAATATTGCATAGCAACCTGGAATGTTAGGTCCATGAATCAGGGAAAATTGGATGTAGTCAAGCAGGAGATGGCAAGATTGAACATCCACATCTTAGAAATCAATAAACTAAAATCTATGTGGATAGGCAAATTTAATTCTGATGATTTAAGTCTTCTACTGTGGACAAGAATCCCTTATAATGAATGGAATAGCCCTCAGAGTCAGCAAAAGTCAGAAATGCAATACTTGGGTACAATCTCAAAAATGACAGAATGATCTTGGTTCATTGTCAAGACAAACCATTCAATATCACCAGTAACCCAAGTCTATGCCCCAACCACTAGGGCAGAAGAAGCTGAAGTTGAACATCTGTGAAGACCTAGAGACCTACTAGAACTAATTAAAAAAAAAAAAAAAAGATGTCCTTTTCATCATAGGAGACCAGAATGCAAAAGTAGGAAGTTGAGAGATATCTGGAGTAACAGGCAAGTTTGGCCTTGGAGTACAAAATGAAGCAGGGTGAAGGCTAGTAGATTTTTGTCAAGAGAACACACTGGTTATAGTAAACACCCTTTTCCAACAACCAAAGAGATGATTCTACATATGGATATGACCTAATGGTCAATACAGAAACCAAATATACAGTCAGCAGAAACAAGACCTGAAGATGACTGTGGCTTAGATCATGAGCTTTTACTGCAAAATGCAAGCTTAAATTGAAGAAAGTAGGAAAAACCACTATGTTATTCTGGTATAACCTAAGTCAAATCCCTTATGATTTTAAGGTAGAAGTTGTGAATAGATTTAAGGGATTGGATCTCTAGACAGAGTGCCTAAGTAACTACGGACAGAATTTCATAACATTGTACAGGAGGCAGTGACCAAAACCATCATTCTTTCATAAACCACACTTAATCTATCTGCAAAAGCTATCATGGCTTCATTCATTACACGCTTGAAATCAACCACTATTTACAGCTCCATAGGTTCAGTTCAATTCACTCAGTTTGGTTTGACTCTGCATCCCCATGGACTTCAGCACGCCAGGCTTCTCTGTCCATCACCAACTCCCGAAGCTTGCTCAAACTTATGTCCATCGAATCAGTGATGGCATCTGGCCATCTCGTCCTCTGGCGTCCCCTTCTCTTCCCACCTTCAATCTTTCCCAGCATCAGGGTCTTTTCCAATGAATCAGTTCTTTGAATCAGGTGGCCAAAGTATTAGAGTTTCAGTTCAGCATCAGTCCTCCAATGAATATCCAGGACTGATTTCCTTGATGGACTGGTTGGATCTCCTTGCAGTCCAAGGAACTCTCAAGAGTCTTCTCCAACACCACAGTTCAAAAGCATCAATTCTTCAGTGCTCAGCTTTCTTTATAGCCCAACTCTCACATCCATACATGACTACTGGAAAAGCCATAGCTTTGACTAGATGGATCTTTGTTGACAAAGTAATGTCTCTGCTTTTTAATATGCTGTCTAGGTTGATCATAATTTTTCTTCAAAGGAGCAAGCGTCTTTTAATTTCATGGATGCAGTCACCATCTGCAATGATTTTGGAGCCCTCCAAAATAAAGTCTGTCACTGTTTCCATTGTTTTCCCATCTATTTGCATCCAAATACTAACTTGTTATATATTTCTTGAATCATTGCAAAAGCCTTACACTGGTATTTCTGCTTCCATCTTTAACTTATACATCTTTAGTTGACATTGAAAGCAATAATATACAAATATGTCAGATTAAGTCACTCCTCCATTGCATATCCTATAATTGCCTTCCATCTTATTCAAAAGCGAATGTGAAGGTGTTAGGTGCTCAGTTGTGTCTGACTCATTGTGACCCCATGGACTATAGCCCACCAGGCTCCAGAGTCCATGGAATTCTCCAGGCAAGAATACTGGAATGGGTTGCCATACCCCTCTCCAGGGGATCTTCCTGATCCACAGATCTAACCCAGGTCTCCTGAATTACAGGCAGATTCTTTACCATCTGAGCCACCAGGGTAAAAGCCTGAAATCTACCACCTTTAATATGGCCTAAAATGAGCTACATAATCTGGCCTATATTTCCCCTCTGTAATACCCTATTCTTCTACTTCAACCACATTGGACTTCTTGACCACATATGCTTGAAATGATATTCTTCCAGATGATTATCTTGTCCATACTCTTGTTTAATTCATTTATTTCAAAAATCATGTGAGGCTTCCCCTATACACTGTGTGTAAAAGAGGAAATGCCTCCAAGGTGTGACTATTTATCATTCCCTGCCTTCTTTCTGTTTTTTTCCCCTACAGACCTATTAAATTAGCTAAAAATGGTACTGAGAGTTATTTCAAATTGGAAGATTTTCTTTTTTCTACCAAAGTTTTCTTTGAGGGGCAGTAGAACTACAGAGTGAGAATAGAGTTTATTTTATTACAAAGGTGAACAGTCCAGGAAACTTCTCGTAATGTCATGTGAATAGAACAGAGTTCCCAGGGGTGAAGGCCAATTTAACTTCTTTCTTTACTCTGAGACAATTGACATAAGGCACATTCTGAGAGAAGGCATTGAGCAAATATTGTATTGCTCTCTTGGGTAGCCCAAACCTATGGTCCTGCTAAAATCATAGTTTGTACTATGAAATAACTTTTCAGAATACCAGTGTTCTTTATAAAATTCAAAATATGAGTTGCATTGTTGACATTCTTTGTGGTTCAATGTTTACCTTTATTAGACTAGTCTAAAAATAGTAATATAGCATATTACATCTTACATATATGAAATGGAAGTTAATGCCTATATTTCAAAATTCAAGGCCTACAGAGAATAAGGACATGGAGGAAGAGAGAAAGAAGGGTCATATTAAGCTCATTTAACAGTATTCCATTCAAGCATGTTCCACTTCCCCTCAGGGCATGGTTATAAAGATAGTCCCTGCTGAGTTTAGGACTACACATCACTTGTAATATCTAGCGGGAGCGACAGTTAATGGTTTTACATACCCCTTGCTGTGCTCAGAATCATATGTCTTCTCAATCAAATGATACAGATAATTAGTAATTCTAATAAAGACTCAAGCTTGACATATTTTATAGAATGATTTTAATTTGTTTGCTGCATGTTTAAGATTCCCAAAGTTTTAAGGCAAACTTTATCAATATGTAGTCCAATGGAGAGCAGGCATGCTTTGCTGCTGTATACAGATCTTAACAAGTATATCCAAGTTTAACTCTTATCTTTGAAATCAGATTCTAAACCATTAACAGAGTTTAATGTACTGTTTTAGTTCTTCTCACCTATGAAAGGAAGAATTTTATTAATAAAGGTTAGCAATCAATAGACAAAACTACCAAAAAAAAAAAGGATGAGTTTCATAGCTGTTCTCTTAAATCTCTCCAAATTTATTGTTTTGTATTGTAAAATTAGATAAATGTCAATTGTGTAATGCTGAGTTTAATTATATTGTATTACTGTATGTCTTTGGACAAACTATGGATACATTATCTAAGATAATCCTTAAGTCACTTAGAATAAATGATACCTTTTTAAGAAGAGATAGCATGCAATTTAAAATTTATTAGATTAACATCCTGATGTTTCAAGAAATAGAATTTTTTTCAATGTTTGATGGAAGAATTTGTGATCAATTAAAGTGCATAAAAATAAGGCATTGCCTTGGATAATTCTTGCCAATAAAAATTTTAAGCACCCAAGAATTTCTACAGTAAATGAGTTAACTTTTGTTTATATCAGAATTTCCAAAAATTATTTTATAATAGCATATATTCAGAGAACATCTATTTATGTTCTATATAACACCTTTTTAGCAGGACATATGAACATGACTGAGTGACTTCATTTTCACTTTTCACTTTCATGCATTGGAGAAGGAAATGGCAACCCACTCCAGTGTTCTTGCCTGGAGAATCCCGGGGACAGAGGAGCCTGGTAGGAGGCCATCTACGGGGTCGCACAGAGTCGGACATGACTGAAGCGACTTAGCAGCAGCAGCAGAAGTTTGTAAACAAAGGTAAAACTGATTGTTTCTTTAATTACTTCTAAAGATAATACTATGGTAATAATCATTGAAAACATTTGCTTCCTTTTATTGTGAGAGGAGAGAATGGAAACATAATCATTCAGGATATTTTATCATTTTTAGTAGAAAAAAATGATGGTTTCATTATGTTTCTTGTATACTATATTTTCAATTCTTACTTCTATTGAGTTTTTCCTTTTAACTATGATTTTTGCAATACAACATGATACAAATTAGAAGAAAATAATAAAACAATTAACCATCCAAACCACTAAATTTATATGAATAATTTAAGGTCACTTTTAGTGACTAAAAAATAGTCATATATTTGGGCTAATTTTTAATGATTTTGTATTTATAAAAACAAACAGGATGAATAGTTGAAGCAAGCTATGAATAAATATATTTGTTTCAACTGACTCTATTTTCATATTATCCTGATAATTCTGGTTATTCAACATCTCTTATTATTTTACATTTTCTAATTAATTATAGCATCATATTTTTAGTTTTCAAATTGTGTTTTGTTTGATTGTTCTTTCTTTCTTTTTTTTTCCTATTGCTTCATTGTTGATATGATGTGAAAGAAATGTCCAAACAAATCTAGAGGAAGAAAAATGGATCATGAAAAAATAAAAACATATAATTTCTTTAAAGGAAATACATACAGGATATTTTTAAGTGCATACTAAATATGTTTGAGATGCTAAACTTTGGAGTTCTGTTCTAAGATCATTAGCTCTTTTAGCTATAAAGCAAAGAATGTTGCTCACCTCTCAGTTCTACAAGATTAAGATTAAGTCATTAGCAACTAAAGTTACTGACCAGCAGTGCCTTAAAAGGAATTCATGACAAAAACAAGAATGAAGCATTCTGTGCTTTGGCAAAACTAGCCCCTTAGTTACATAAAAATATCTCTGCACAAAAAAAATATGAATGCAGATTCTTGCATCTTCATTTTCCCAAACATAGAGAAGCTCTAAAATCACTTAGATACCTGTTCCTCATAACTATCAAGTAACCCTCTACCAAGATAAACTCTGATTGCATATGTTCCTTAGCCAAAAGCATATATAAATACTGAACTTTCCCCCTACCTCTTCAGATCAGTGCCCTTAGAGCTACTGAGAGACTGTTTCCCAGGCTATAATCCTCAATAAGGTCCTCAAATAAAACTAAAACTCACAGCTCTCATACTTTGATTTTTTAAAATTCAGTTTACATGACTATATGATCATTATACATGATTTAAAAAAAAATTAGATGTATACCTTTTGATTATAAGGGGTAGTGAAAATGTGAACAGTAATCAAACGTAAAAGTGGTTAAAAGTAGAGGATGACACTAGATCTAGGACTTTGCATTTTGGGTGAGGTCTCTTAGGAGTTTGGTGGTTTAGGGAAGATCAATGTACCAAGGAAAGAACACATGACATGATATTCTGCAAATTGAATATAATCATGAAGAGCTTTAGTATAATAACCTTCTTTATAACTTTAAAAATAATGGAACCATTGGTCAGCTTGCAGATCTTGCACCTAGACCTCTAGAGTACTACAGGATATTTCTATCATTGAAAATCTAGGAGAGAAACCTGTATCTCTAATTTGATGCCATCAGTTAGTTCAGTTCAGACGCTTAATCATGTCCGACTCTTTGCAACCCCATGAATCGCAGCATCCCAGGCCTCCCTGTCCATCACCAACTCCCAGAATCCACCCAAACCCATGTCCATTGAGTTGGTGATGCCATCCAACCATCTTATCCTCTGCCGTCCCCTTATCCTCCTGCCCTCAGTCTTTCACATCATCAGGGTCTTTTCCAATGAGTCAGCTCTTCCCTTCAGGTGGCCAAAGTATTGCAGTTTCAGATTCAACATCAGACCTTCCATGAACACCCAGGACTGATCTCCTTTAGGATGGACTGGTTGGATGTCCCTGCATCCAAGGGACTCTCAAGAGTTTTCTCCAACACCAGTTCAAAAGCATCAATTCTTTGGTGCTCAACTTTCTTTATAGTCCATCTCTCACATCCATACATGACCACTGGAAAAACCATAGCCTTGACTAGAGGGACTTTTGTTGACAAAGTAATATCTCTGCTTTTTAATATGCTATCTAGGTTGATCATAACTTTCCTTCCAAGGAGTAAGTATCTTTTAATTTCATGGCTTCAATCACCATCTGCAGTGATTTTGGAGCCCAGAAAATAAAGGATGGCCTTTAGTAGCCCCCTAAATAATTTTATAATTGATTTTATAAAAGTCATTAAAAATCATTTTATAAATCATATTATAATCATTTTATAAAATGATTTTTATAATATTTTTATAATATAAGACACCCCTGCCCAGGAGGAAGTGAGGCCCCTGGCAGACATGCATCTGAGAATGGACCAGGAGTGAAGCAACCAGCCCAAAGAGAAATAGATAGTACAAATACAAGTATTTCAGACTATTAATCTTCCAATACTTCAGTTCTGAAGTTTAAGTTCAGTATAAATACAGAGTTGTCAGAATTCACCAGATATATTGGTGAAAATAGACCCATGGGAGCATGAAGTTTAAACACATACTCTTGCGTTTTAACAAAATGGATGACCATTTAAACACTTTTCTAAATTTCCTGGCTAAATAAAATTGGTTTTGAGTTAAAATGTGAGAAAGGAATGAGAACTAAGGGAAAATTTATGCAATGTCTTTAACAGAAAAGAAATGACAAAAGGGTGGTTTTGGTAAGAACTTGAAATGCAAATTAGCTTGAGAGGCAAACAGGAAGTAATGGGAAAGGGTGAGAAATAGCATATTGTACTGGAAAGGAAAAACAAACAAACAAACAGAGAACAGTATATGGTGGTGGCAATCACAAAATGACAAAGCAATTACACACCAAGGTATACTGAAAAGGACGAAATTGTCATAAAAAATTGTCATATAAGTGAAGAAATAATTTTTTCTTTAAATATTTTTATTACTTTAAAAGTCTAAACTGATGCTTATTCCTCCAGAACTTTCTTCTTTCCTTGCATTTCCCTAAATTAGTCATAGTCTCTCTCATAATATCTTTATCATAAAAAATTTTTTTTGAAATTTTTTGCTATCCAAGTAAACCTTTAATTAAAAATTTCCAAAATACATAAAGATAAAAATAAAAATTTATTTTTATGATACCATCCAGAGAAAATTGATTTTAGCATTCAAACTATATCTACTAATTTTTCTAATTATTTTCAATCTGCGTATATATGTATTTTTGTATAAAAAATATTTTAAATCTACATTTAAAATAGAGGTAATATGTGCTTGATCATATATTTTCATGTGAAATTTGCCTTATCTAGTTTTACTTGAATTAATCTGTGGCAATTTTGCATTTTATGGATATATATGTATTTAATCAATTTTGGGTTGTGTTAGGTCGTTAGAATAGGAAAAACGAATCTAGAATGGCAGCGGCTAAAAGACAAGTAAGGGAAAAGCCTGCAAAAATAGAACAAAGGAAGATCCGAGGACCAGTGTGAGGACCTCAGGTAAAACAAACAGCACTCCTGGCTAGTTTACATTGGACAGGCCTGAGGGGAGGAAAAAAAACAAAAACAAAAACACATACAAAGAGGAGCCAAAGGGCCAGGGCTCTCTGTCTTTTCTCCGCGTCTTTTGGGTCTTCATGCCATCATGCCTCAAGGATGTATTTTCCTTTATTTTCTAAATAAAACTGAACTATAACACAGAGCTGGAACACTGGTCCAGGACTGTAACACTGATATGTCGCTTCAAATTTTTGTTGTGACAAGACAGAGCCAAGGAAATTACACACTCCTCAGACAGTTGTATTAAAATTTTCTGCCAATATTAACAATATTGCAATTAATATATGAATGTATCATATAGTTATTAAAGTTTTCCTTTGGAATTGATTCTCAGAAATAGAATTTCTGGGTCAATAGTTATATATATTTTCCATAACTTTATACATATTTACTAATTCCCTTCCAGACATTTTATACCAGATTCCTTTCTTACAGTCTGTTAGATAATCTATTTCCTAACTTCCTGGACAATGGAAGTTTTCATATTTATATTTTAAATTTCTTATCTTTCATAATATTTTTTAAAGTTTTGTAAAAGTTTTCTTTTTTTGTGAAAAAGAATTTTGTATATTCTTTTACAAAGAATACAAAATATACAAAGGGTTGGACACAAACCTTCTACCATATATATTATGAATATTTTTTCTTCATTTTTAAAATTTGTCTTTTATTTTATTTTAATTCTTTATCCTGTTGAGACGCTCTTTAATTTTTACATTATTAAATTATCAAGCAACTCTTTTTTACCACTAGCACCACTTGGGAAGCCCCAAGCAATTCTTTTTTGATAATTGCTTTGGTATTATGGTTAGGATGTCTTTCTTGCATTTCTAATTTAGACACATAATCAGAAACCATAAAGATTGACATTAAACAAAATAATCATTTATATAAAAGAAGATACCAGTAAAAAGAAAATGTTGTAAGAAAAGTAGAAATCTTTATGTATGACAAATTATTAACTCTAATATAGCTCTAAAATGTTTGAGAAAGTTAATACAAATTTATTCTAAACATTCTAATGTTATTGCTGGATAAATTTTACAAAAACAAATGGTATATATATGTGTGTGTGTGTGTATGTGTGTGTGTGTGTTAGTTGCTCAGTTTTGTCTGACTCTTTGACCCGCCATGGGCTGTAGCCTGCCAAGTGTCTCTGTCCATGGCACTCTCCAGACAAGAATCCTGGAGTGGGTTGCCATGCCCTACTTCAGATACACATACATACACACACACACACATGCATATTTATATTTTATAGATTGCACTATTAACTAATATGTCATTATTCATCCATCAGATTACTCAAAATATAAAATATTGGTAAGTGTTGGGAAAGAAGCACCTGATAATAAATGTGTGCCTTATTTCATTAAAGTTTAAATTGAAAACTTTTGCACAGTAAAAGAAACCATAAACAAGGAAAAAGGACAACCTTTAGAGTGGGAGAAAGAATTCACAAATGAAGAAACTGACAAAAGATTAATCTCCAAAGTATACAAACAGCTCATGCACCTCAGTATCAATAAAACAAAGAGCAAAATTAAAAAAAAAGGGGGGGGCAGAAGACCTAAATAGACATTTCTCCAAGAAAACACATAGATGGCCAATAAACACATAAAAAGATGCTCAACATCACTAATTATTAGAGATGTGCAAATCAAAACCTCAATGAAGTATCACTTCACACCTGTCAGAATGGCCATCATTAAAAGTATCTACAAACTATAAATGTGGGAGAGGGTGTGGAGAAAAGAATGCTTTGCACTCTTGGTGGGAATGTAAACTGATACAGTCTCTATGAAGAGCAGGATCGAATTTCTTTAAAAAAACATAAACTATTAAAAATAGAACTACCATATGACCCTATAATCCTCACTCCTGAGCATATACTCAGAGAAAAACATGGTCTGAAAGGATACATGCACTCCAATGTTCATTGCATCACTATTTATAATAGCCAGGACAGGGACGCAATCTAAATGTCCATCAACAGAGGAATGGACAAAGAAGATGTGGTACATATATACAGTGCAGTATTACTCAGCCATAAAAAAGGATGAAATTGGGTCATTCGTAGAGATGTGCATAGACCTAAAGATAGTCATACAGAGTTAAGTAAGTCAGAGAAGAGCAAATATCATATATTAATGCATATATATGGAATCTAGAAAAATGGTACAGATGATCTGATTTGTGAAACAGAAGTAGCGAGCAAATGTGTGGACACCAAGAGGGAAAAGATGGGATGGGGTGAATTGGGATATTGAGATTGACACATATACACTACTGACTATGTATAAAATAGATAACTAATGAGAACTTACTGTATGGCACTGGGAACTCTACTCAATGCTCTGTGTTGACCTAAATGGGAAGAAAATCCAAAAATGAGGTGATATATATCACCTATAGCTGATTCTGGGGCTTCCCAGGTGTCTCAGTGGTAAAAGAATTTGCTTGTCAATGCGGGAGATGCAGTTTTGATCCTGGGGTTGGGAAGATCCCCTGGAGAATGAAATGGTAATCTACTTCAGTATTCTTGCCTGGGAAATCCCATGGACAGAGGGACCTGACAGGCTATAGTCCATGGGGTCGCAAAGAGTTAACACAACTGAGCAACTAAACAATAATAACAACAATAGATGAATGCACAGTCAGCACTCCCTATTCCTGGGATCTGCTTCTATGAAATCAACCAACAGCAGGTCAAAAATATAGATTAAAAAATTCAGGTGCTAAAAAGCAAAACTGGAATTCACCATGTTCCAATAACTTTTTACAAGACATTGATATGGCAATTACAACCGTTTTCATAGTATTTGCATTGTGTTAGGTATTATAAGTAATCTAGACATGATTTAAAGTCTGCAGGAGAATGTGCACTGGTTATATGTAAATACTTCAGCATTTTGCATAGAGGATCTGAGTCTCCAAGGATTTTGGTGTCTGAAGGGATGTGGTACTAATCCTCCTCAGATACAGAGGGACATTTATATTTGTTTCAGCACTACTGTGATAATTAAAACTAGACAGAAAAAGAGGGAGAGAGTTTGACATATTTATTAATTTTGGTTGCAAATGACAGAACCTAACTCAAACAAAATTAAGGAAAAAGAAATGCATTCTACATGCAATGGAAATATTCAGAGATAGCTCCGGTTTTAGTCAGGGGTTCCAGCAATATATTTAAATCATACCATCTCTTTCTTTCTTTCTGCTGCCAAGTCGCTTCAGTCATGTCCGACTCTGTGCTACCCCATAGACGGCAGCCCACCAGGCTTCTCCGTCCCTGGGATTCTCCAGGCAAGAACACTGGAGTGGGTTGCCATTTCCTTCTCCAATGCATGAAAGTGGAAAGTGGAAAGTGAAAGTGAAGTCGCTCAGTCGTGTCTGACTCTTAGCGACCCCATGGACTGCAGGCTACCAGGCTCCTCCACCCATGGGACTTTCTGGGCAAAAGTACTGGAGTGGGGTGCCATTGCCTTCTCCCTTCTTTCTTTCTAATACTTCATTATTTGCATTGGTTCTAAGGTGATTCTTACTAGTTAGTGGCAACATTGCTGCCACTTACTTGAGGCTCAGGTTTTGCATCCAGCAGAAGTATAAATGTTTTTACTTTTTGTTGTACTTTTGTACAGTGTTACACTATGCAAATAATATCATTTGTCCATCCCTAAATAAGACATTGTTCCTAGGAAGATTCCATAACCTATTTAGCCAGGCTCAAGTCAGGTGACCATATTTGCAGTCAGGGATGGAGTTGGCATATCCAATCCACTTGGACTGAGGTGATGGCTCAAAATATGGTTATGTTAAAAGGTTAGGAAGAATGCATGATGGAAGCCCAATGATATACCAAAATGAACTAAATTGTTAGGTAAGAACAATATGATTCACAGAATGATATAAATTATATATCTTTCCATAAAAAGTTAAAAAGAAGATTATCTTAAAATATTCATGTATCAAAACAGATATAAAAAGTATTTAACAGTACACCAACTGTCGGAATTCCTTTCCTATGAAGAAGGGCTGGGATCTGAATGAGATCCGTTTTATTACTCAATATATTTCTGAATGTACAATCTTTTATGTCCTTGCTCAGTTGCTTCAGTTGCATTTGACTCTTTGTGACTCAAAGGACCTTAGCCTGACAGGTCCCTATGTCCATGGGATTTTCCAGGTAAGAATACTGCAGTAGGTTGCCATGCCCTCCTCCAGGGGATCTTTCTGACTCAGGGATTGAACTGTTGACTCAAGAGTCTCCTGCAACTGCTAGAGGATTCTTTACTGCTGAGCCACTGGAGAATGCCTCAATCTTTTATACAATTAACAGGTTACATTTACTAAAATTTTACTACATTTTATACAATGTTACAGAGAAGACAATGGCAACCCACTCCAGTATTTTTCCTGGAAAATCCCACGGATGGAGGAGCCTGGTGGGCTGCAGTCCATGGGGTCACTAAGAGTCAGACACTGTTGAGGTCCTTTAATGAACCTGGTGGTCTGGAGTCGACGATAAGAAAGTAAAGGAGAAGGAGGCTGATATTCCTTGGTTTACTCGGAAAACCAATAAAGTCCCTGACACGGGGCTTGCTCTGTTCATGAAGGCCTCAGGTGCCCTCTCAATGGGGTGAAGGTGCAGAGCACCTTCTCGAGAGGGTTTTAGAAGCCCAGGCAGGAAAGTGAACCCAGAGGGCTCTGCACACCAGAGAATTAGCCTGAAAAAGAGATAGTGAGAGAGGGAGAGAGAGAGAAGACATGGGGACCAAAGCTCTGATGGAGCAAAGGTGTTTTAATCAACAGGTGTGGGCATATATACTGTCTTACAAGGTAGTTATTCTCAGCAAAGATAAAGATTAAAATTCCAGACTTACAAAACATAGGCGATCCATATTAAAGAGAGAGAGAGTTGTAAACAATCACTTTTACCCTATGGTTCATAAGAAGGAAGAGCTTACTTATCACTGTATTGAAAAGCTAACGAAGGAAATGCCTGGATTCCTCAGCCCTGGGAGAGGCTTGCCTCTCCTCTTAATTCCTGAATATTCAAGAATTAATAAGGAACAGAGGATTCCTGACAGATACAAAACAGCACACAGGAAGCCTCCTGTTAAATGCTTCCTGACAAGACATGACTGAGCGACTTCACTTTCACTTTTCACTTTTCACTTTTATGCATTGGAGAAGGAAATGGCAACCCAATCCAGTGTGCTTGCCTAGAGAACAGCGGGGACAGCGGAGCCTAATGGGCTGCTGTCTATGGGCTCGCACAGAGTCAGACACGACTGAAGTGACTTAGTGGCCGCAGCAGCATACAATGTTAACTTATGTTGCATGTATAATTTCATTTAATTATGGTAAATATTTCAAGAGGTAAATGCTATTTTTATAATTATTTTCAGATGAGAAAAGTTTGGTAACAGAGACTGTAACTGGTCAAAATGCCACTCAAGAACCTTTTTTATATTATAAGGCTACATGGATAGATAGATAGATGGACATAAATATAGTGTATATATACACTAATATATAACTAATACTAATATACTATATAATCATATATTAATAGATCTGTACATATAAAGTCAATGAACTATTTTTTAATTGTATTATTGTATATCACATTATATTACCCTGTTGGCTCAAACGGTAAAGAATCTGCCTGCAGAGACATGCAGGGGTTGTGAATTTGATCCCTCGGTTGGATAGGTCCCATGGAGAAGAGAATGGCTACCCACTCCAGAAATATTGCCTAAAGAATTCCATGGACAGAGGAGCCTGCTGGGCTACAGTCCATGAGGTCACAAAGAGTCGAACATGACTGAACGACTAACACACATGTCACACTATATTATGATATATATACACACACACACACACAAATTATAAACTATGCTTGTGTTCATAATTTAATTTGGTATTAAAAATATTGTCTTTTCTATATTCATTCTGTAAAGTAATGACCTAAGTCATTTCTAAAGTACTTCTAAAATTTGCAGTGTTTTATTTAAATTTTAATTCATATAGAAATGAGGTATAAGACAATAAATACAGCCTTATTATTTTCTAAATTGTTAGTATCTTGTCCCAAGAAAGTTTATTTTCCACTAAATATAATGGCTACTTTATTATTACAATAAATAACTTTAAAATGATAATAGTTATGCCTCACTGGTCCATCTAATTTGATCCCAGAACTATTTTAATTTTTGAAAAGCTCTTGCTGGTCTCAAAATTATATAAATTGACAGTACCTTTAGAAAAATTGTAAAGCCCAAGCCTTCCCAAACTCATCAGTATTCTATTCTGATAAAATCATATTTATGCTTCATTTTAAGAAAATCGATTTCTTTGTAATATTGACACTATAACTATGACAATGGACTTTCCCTTTTTAAAATAACTCCTTTTATGACCCTTAATTAGCTTCATAATTTTCTTCACGTGGTATTTCTCATTATGGTATTAATATCCCAGGACATTTTAGATTATTTAAAGTTATTATAAATGCAGCAATATTTTTCACTACCATACCACTGAAATATAGGATAGCTAATGATATTCTTATTTTCCTTGCAATATTAATTTACTGTTTGTATGTCACATTGTAAAAACATTAAAGAAATATATGTCACTTATCATAAGTTCATCAACCTAAGTTGTTTTTTTAGTATATTCACATGTTATACAAATATTGCTACTATCTAATTACATGTGCCTGATTTCTTTCACTTAGCAAATATTTCCAAGATTCCTCTATGTTTTAGGATTGCTGCTTCATTATTTTTATTGCTGAATAATGTTTCATTGTATAATATATGGACTTTTGTTTATCCATTCATCAGGTGATGGCTATTTGGATTGTTTTCACCTTTGGGCTATTAAGAAATGAGAGGAGGCTACTGTTAAGTGTTGTTTTAACAATGTCTTATTTTCTGTATCCTGATGCTTGAACAACTGGGGTCTTGTTGACCCTCCAGAGACTTCACGTCCCAGGATTTGAGCCACTACCTAGGGATAGTAAACACCTGGCATAAGACCATGCTTTTCAAATTCAAGGCAATCAGTCAAGAGCTACCCTTCAACCACCTTCTTTTTCAGGCTGTTACACTCCAGGCCACTTAAGAACCTGCTCTAGGAAGAAGCTTTATGTCCCAGAGCCCACTGAAATTGCTCAAGCTAGCCTGCTTACCCTGCCTGGCCCCTCCTTTCCATGAAAGCTACAGTTAAGGCTCCTGTCCAAAGTTGCTCTATTTCCCCTTAGCTGCCTGTTTGACTTGCTGCTTCTCCATGTGAACCCACGTGTCAAGGTGTGCTCCCTCTACTTGGAAATCGTTAAGTAACAAGCTATTTTTAAGGCAATCATCTCCTCTTCTGCTGGCCTTAATATAACTCAAACTTTCCATTAACGTGCCAGTTTAACTCAGATATTTTCTTTCCCCAGGTCAGTTGCTGCTGCTGCTGCTGCTGCTAAGTCGCTTCAGTCATGTCTGATCTGTGCAACCCCATAGTTAGGCTTTTGTAAAACCTCGGTCTATTAGGCTCTAGTAAAATAGTTTCCATTGATGGCAAATCCTGTTAAGGAAAAAGCTTCCATAAAAAACTAAACTAAACACTACCGTGTGCATGTTTAGTTGCTAAATCATGTCTGCCACTTTTCCAACCCCATGGACTGAAGTCCGTCAAGCTCCTCTGTCCATGGGATTTCTGAGGCAAGAGTACTAGAGTGGGTTGTCATTTCCTTCTGCAGGGGATCTTCTCCAACCAGGAATCAAACCCACATCTCTTGTATTGCCTGTATTGACAGTCAGATTCTTTACCACTGAATTCGCCTGTATTGACAATCAGATTCTGTACCACTGGGAAGCCATGACCCAGCAATGCCACTACTGGCCATATACACAGAGAAAATTATAATTCAAAAAATATATGCATCTCAATGTTCATTACAGCACTATTTACAAGAGTCAGGACATGAAAGCAACCTAAATAGCCATTAACACAGGAATGTATAAAAAAGATATGGTACACGTAAACAATGGAATATTACTCAGCCATAAAAAATGAAATTGTGCATTTGCATAGACATATATGGACCTAGAGACTGTCTTACAGAGTGAAGTAAATCACAAAGAGAAGAAAAAATATTGTATTATATATTAATGCACATATGTGGAATCTAAAAAAAATGGTAAAGATCTTATTTTCAAAACAGAAAGAGAGACACAGATGTAGAGAACAGAAACTATGAATACCAAGGAAGAAGAGGTGGGATGAATCATGAAATTGGGATTGACATATATACACCGCTGCTGCTGCTGCTGCTAAGTCACTTCAGTCGTGTCCGACTCTGTGTGACCCCATAGATGACAGCCCACCAGGTTCCCCTGTCCCTGGGATTCTCCAGGCAAGAACACTGGAGTGGGTTGCCGCCTCCTTCTCCAATGCATGAAAGTGAAAAGTCAAAGTGAAGTCGCTCAGTCATGTCCGACTGCCAGCGACTTCATGGACTGCAGCCTACCAGGCTCCTCCATCCATGGGATTTTCCAGGCAAGAGCACTGGAGTGGGGTGCCATTGCCTTCTCCTACTATATATGAAATAGATAACTAATGAGAACCTACTGTGTAGCCCAGAGACCTCTACTTGGTACTTTGTGGTGACCTAAATGGGAAAGATATCTGAAAAGAGATATATATACACACACATATGGCTGATTCACTTTGCAGTACAGCATAAACTGACACAGCAGTTTAAAGTAACTATAGTTAAAAAAAAAAATTGCTCTGAGAGTTTTTTTTTTTTTTTTAATAGATACTTTTCCCCTTCTCTTGCTGGAATATGATTTTTCTTCATTCTTTAGTATAAGTAGAACCTGGCAGGGCTCCTGATAGAAAAACTCATGAAAGTTTGGGGGCCACGATATGACCTGTCCTTCTGGCATTTTTAACTCTCAAATTTGCCCACACTGAGCCTCTAGCAATTCATCAGTTGCAGGATAAGTTGTCCCCAGCATAGGTTTCTGCTCTGGTGCTTATGCCAAATAAGCTATTAGTTTTATGTGTCTGATTATTTCTCACATTTGGAGGGCAGAGGTTTGCCTTGTGATCTCAGTTCTCAGTTCTCAGTTCTCTAATAATTTTTAATTTTCAGTTTGTTCAATATTTTACATATACTGCAGTGAAGAGTGATGACTTCCAAGCTTCTTTCATGCTTAGAAGGAAACTGGAAGTGCAATGTTTTAATTTATATTCTTTTTCAAAAATATTATTTAACTCAATTTTCTTTCCAAATTTTGTGTCAGATTGTATTGTCGTGTTTTGTTATTAAGAACGAATTAATAGAATCCCATATAGTCCTTTGCTATGCAACAGTTAATTTTAAAAATGGCACTAAAGTTTATGGTTTGTATGAAAAATATGATACACTAAAATGACCATAAATTTGCAGTAAACTTGTATAGGTATATAATGATGTATAAAAACAAAACCGAATTTAAAAATTATCATCAATGATATTTGTTTTACCAATACCTTGAGAAAAATATCATTATTATATCATAAATTTTTATACTATTTTATTTCTTATGTTCATAGTTTTTTTTTGGTAAAAATTGTGTGATATGTTTATGCAGATTGTACTCCCAATAATCAGCTATGCCCCTGCATGAACATATCATTTGAGTAGGCAAAATTTTACTTGGTGCTCAGATTATAGTGAGGTAAATTACTAGTATTTGACATCAGTTTATGGCAATAAAATTTTATCATGTGCAAGAGAAACTTCCCAGTGTCCCTAGCAGGGATAGTATTAGATATAAACAGCTGAGAGTCTGGACTGAGAACATAGAATTCATCTTTCACCCTGTACATTTATAGCTATGTTCATTGAGCAAGTTATTAGCCTCTCTGTTCCTCAGTTTCTTCATTTACAAAAGTACTCATTATAGTGCTTCCTTCTTCTGACTGTCATGAGAATTAGTGATGTCAGTATGTACTGTGCTTTGAGTATTGCCTGACACATAGTAAGCAATCTGAAATATACTATAAAACTTATTTTAATATATTCCTTTACATAGAACATTCATTGTATTAAATCTTTATATCTTGTAGCTTTGAATCAAGTATATAACCTAAGGAGTCTCTGAGCATTTGCTTTAAGTGTTCTTTATTTTTATTTCTATAATGGTATGCTATTCATAAATCAAGTATTTATTATTGAGCCCAAATCCAAAAGGGCATCACTAAGTAATACATAAAGATCATTAGGTCACATAACTGTGAAATTTATCTGAAGAACTGTCTTAAGACAAGCTGTATGTTAGTACTAAAAAAATGTCATCTGAGTCCTTACTTTTCTTTCTCTATTTCCTAGTCCAATCTTTCCTTTCTCTCTGCATCCTGGTCTCATTCTTTTTTATGCAGGTTGGCCCTTACAAAATGATGTAAGATATGACACCTCCTAGTCACATATTGGAGAAGGCAATGGCACCCCATTCCAGTACTTTTGCCTAGAAACTCCCATGGATGGAGGGGCCTGGTAGGCTGCAGTCCATGGGGTCACTAGAGTCAGACACGACTGAGCGACTTCACTTTCACTTTTCACTTTCATGCATTGGAGAAGGAAATGGCAACCCACTCCAGTATTCTTGCCTGGAGAATCCCAGGGACAGGGAAGCCTGGTGGGCTGCCGTCTATGGGGTCGCATAGAGTCGGACACACCTGAAGCGACTTAGCAGCAGCAGCAGCAGCAGTCCCATATTACATTGTCTACTTAACAATGAACCAAAAGAATCGAGAATATCTGTTTTTCAATTCAAAGAGGGAAATCAAGATGTTTCTTTCTTCTCATCTTCATAGAAAACACCAAGAGATGGTATCTGATTGGTCAAATTGGCTCATTTGCCTCTCTATGTGTTGGGAGGGTATGATGGACTCTCAGTCCCCTCACAGCAAAATGGACATGCAGAGATAGCTCCTAAATGAGACAGTGCTGTGTAGGCCATAGCACATATAACTTCTAAAAGGAATGTGGAAGATTGTAAAATTATTTTCAGTAAATGATCCTCAATACACCATTGCTATTTTTAAGGCCAATTTGATTTATTACCTGAGAAGATTAATATATTTCAAAAAAAATACTACCATAAATAATAAACAGATAAACTGTACGGAAAACAAAAAGACATGCATATTCCCTTATACATTGGGTTGGCCAAAGAGTTTGTTTTTTTTCTGTAAAATGTTACAGAACATTTGGGCCAACCCAACAGATCCTCAACAAATACATTTTCATGTTTGAAAATTTAATAATAGTTACCATGGAAGAACTTTTTTAGATTATTTAAGCTAATTTCTCTCTTGACCTTAGTTTTAGAAAGAAAAAAAAATCAAGTTAGAGTTTCAGTGATTTGCTTCTGTTCAAATAATTTTGATAAACTTGTGGGCAAAGAGGTGAACTTTAAATTTTTTGTAAATAATGTTTGGATAACTAAATTCTAGAGCTAGACAGGTCATAAATATAACTGAGTTTCTCTTCTTCCTAAAACGGTTCTATGAATAATGATATTGGTATTTGTGTTTCCCTCATGGTCAAAGGGTTATAAAAATGGGCCATAGTTAATCAGAATGATTTAATCTTTTGACCATGCTCAATTATGAGTATGAATACACACATATGCATATGTTCAATGTTAGAAGTTACTGACATTCTTATGACTTAGTGTGGTGTCTACCCATTAACATGATAGCGATAATAAGATATTTAAAACACCCAGTGAACTTTCATTTAGTCTGATTGAAACTGAGATTATAGTTAAGATCTGCTGACTTGTTTTCAGTACATGACTTAATTCAGTGATTCCTCTTAAAATATTAAAGCACAATCTTAGTGTAATTCTTATGTAATAAAGAATTTGGCTGGTCTTTGTATCCAGTTCCTGGGATGAAGCCTCCAAATTCTGGATATTTCCTCATCTGTGGAGAGGGTTTTTATCCATGGTGAGACTCTCAGATCACACTTGAGTCTATGCTAATGAGGTGACTTATGTGGATCCAAAGATTGTTTTAGGAAGGGACTGGGCATACCAGAGAGGCCAGCCATGTGGGATTAGATAGAATTTTGAGTCACATGGCATCAGTTCAACCTACAAGGAAGAAATGAGGGCTGAAATCCAGTTTAAACACATGACCAATAATTCAATCAGTCATGCCCACATAATAAAATCCAATAAAAACTAAGAACATCCAAGGCTCAGGTATGCTTCCTGATGGGTGATATATATTGATATGCAAGAGGATGACTCATCCTGACTCCCTGGGGAAATGACATGAAGGCTCTGGATTGGAACCCTCTCAGACCCAACACCATGTGTCTCTTATGTTGGTGTGTTCTGGCTTTTGTACTTTATAATAAAACTATAATCATAAGTATAGTCTTTTACTGACTACTGTGAGTCATTTTAGTTAATTATCAAATCTGAGGAGGTAGCTGGAACCCCAAACTTAGCAATGATCAGGAGTGTGTGTGTGGCCTGGGAGTTTCCAAATTTGCAGTTGTCTGATTTGAGACAAGTGGTGTAGAAGACTGTGCCCTTAACCTCTGAAATTTGTCCAAACTTCTGATAGTCAGCAATCAGAATTTCATTGCAGTAATATAAAATTTATTTTAATTAAAATACGAAGTGCTTACTAATAACAAACTTAAGGATTCTGTAGCTGTAAGCACAGAATACTGAATAATTTATAATAAGATGATTTATTCTTTAGAATACAGTAGCTTTGTCAAAGGGCATTATGAACAATACGTTGTCTCAAACTGAGTAGCATTTTGAATGAATCAATTAAATATTAAGATGTCATATTTAAAATAGGTATAAAGATTATTTCAAGCATCATATAATTTCCACATGCAGTGCAGTGCAGTGCTTAGTAGCTTCAGTTGTATCCTGACTTCTCTGTCCATGGAATTTTCCAGGGGAGAATACAGGTTGGGTTGCCATGCCCTTTTCTAGGGTATCTTCCTAGCCCAGGGATCAAACCAGCATCTTCTGCATCTCCTGCATTACAGGTGGATTCTTTACTGCTAAGCCACTGGGGAAGTCAAATTTCCACATAAAATTAGGCAAAATAAGAACATGTAATGAAAATCTTTCATAGAAATGAAGAAAAAAGAGATGTGGCAACAAAGCTATTTCTGAAGAGTATTAGTAAAATACTCAACAATCTACTGGGGTCATGGTGTTTGACATCTTATTATATACAGGTAAATAAGGGCTTCCCTGGTGGCTCAGAGGTTAAAGTGTCTGCCTGCAATGCGAGAGACCTGGGTTTGATCCCTGGGTCAGGAAGATCCCCTGAAGAAGGAAAATAGCAACCCACTCCAGTATTCTTGCCTGGAGAATCCCATGGACAGAGGAGCCTGGTGGGCTACAGTCCATGAGGTCGCAAAGAGTCGGACACGATTGAGCAACTTAACTAATTAACTTAACTAATAGATTTTGCAGTGTCTGTGTATGTGTGTGTTGCATTAACCACATGAAATATTAAATATATACTAATAGACAGAAATGGAAATTATAGTAATCAAAGCAGGAAGAATTACTCAAGTCCATGTTAGATCTCAATTTATTACCAGGGTCTGAGTTACCTCAGTGTCTACTATCTTTTCTTTTTTTTTTTTTAATTATTTTGTATTGGGGTTTAGTCAATTAACAATGTTCTGACAGTTTTAGGTGAACAGCAAAGGGGCTCAACAAGACATATACATGTACCCATTCTCCCCCAAACGCCCCTCCCATCCAGCTGCCACATAACATTGAGCAGAGTTCCATGTGTTATATTTAAGTCCTTGCTGGTTATCCATTTTATATATAGCAGCCACTATCTTTGCTTCATACCAGCAGTGGTGGCCAGGAACCATCACTTAGGGTCACTGGTAAGTGAGATTTAGGAAAGTCTAGCCTATCAATCCAAAATTACCTATTGCCCTGGTGTTAAAAGGGTAAAACTCAAAAGCAGATTAGTGTTGGTAATGGTATTCTGCTATCCATCTTGTAAGTTCTCCTTTGGCCTTATTATTGGCAATATAAGATATAGTTCCAAGAATATAAGTAAAACTGAAACCTTTCCCAGCCTAGTGTAGTCTAATGCATTATATCTTCAAGGGCATATTGGATTCTGCTGGTCACTTTGAAAAACACCAGCTTGCCTCTGCATTGGGAAGTACATTTTTGCTGCCTTTTTCTCATTCATGTATAATGGTCCACTGCTGCTGCTGCTAAGTCTCTTCAGTTGTGTCCGACTCTGTGCGACCCCAGAGACAGCAGCCCACCAGGCTCCCCTGTCCCTGGGATTCTCCAGGCAAGAACACTGGAGTGGGTTCCCATTTCCTTCTCCAATGCATGAAAGTGAAAAGTGAAAGTGAAGTCGCTCAGTTGTGCCGAACTCTTAGCGACCCCATGGACTGCAGCCCACCAGGCTCCTCTGTCCATGGGATTTTCCAGGCAAGAGTACTGGAGTGGGGTGCCATTGCCTTCTCCAATAATGGTCCACAGGAATAGACAAATATTTCTATTTTAGGAAGAAAAGAATGGTAATGGGTGAAAGCATATCTGATAACTTTTTCAATGTATTTTTTTCAATGAAACTTTTTGGGCATTATGTTTGAAGAGCTGTTTAAAAGGTCAGAAGTACAAAAATACCTTCAAGGAACTGTTTAATCAGGGCTAGATACTGTAGTATAAAGAATAAAGGCAACTGGCAAGAGCTATAATTGAGATACGCTGACATACAGGAGAGAAGCTGTATTTAGTTTCAAACAAATATTTGTGTCAGTTTTTACTAAATGTGAGAAAATAAATTACTCAAGATTAAATTAACTACTATGCCCTTATTTTTGAATGTATATAAAAAGACATAGATTCGCCAGGCTTTTTATATTTGAAAAACTGCATATTAATTATGCAGCTCAGGTTTTAAAATAAATTTTAGCTATTATTTTTTGCTCTGAATTTCTCTAGAAATACATATCAGAGCATGTTCAGAAAGTACACATGGGAAATTATAGAGAGATAGTAATGTTTAGTTTGAGTATTAGTGATTAGCAAGTTTCTTTTTGGATAATGAGTGGATGGTATTTAAAATAGAGCAAAGGTAATGATGATATTTAAGACATAGGTAAAGATGAAACAGTGTGGTTTGGGCAATGAAATTGTTCACTGTGTTCAGAGAATAATATAGTTAAAGCATAGTATACATGAAAGACTGCTTGGATATGAGTTTCAGGACAAGAATAACATCTTTTCTAGGGTCCTCATAGATAGTAGACTTTAATAACTTCAGTCTTCACACGATTTTGTAAGAATAAATTCACTGATCATTCTTCTATTCCTTGAAGAAGACTGTGTCCCTTTATCTTAGCAAAGCCCTAAGTGCTCAGCTAGCTGTGTCTGACTCGTTGCTGCCCCATAAACTGAAGCCCACTAGGCTCCTTGGTCCATAGAATCTTCCAGGCAAGAATACTGGAGCAGGTCGCCATTTCCTACTCCAGGGGATCTTTCCAAGCTAGGGTTTGAACCTGTGGTTCTTTTGTCTCATGCACTGGCAGTCAGATTCTTTATCATTAGCGCCACCTGGGAATCAGTTCAGTTCAGTTCAGTTGCTCAGTGGTGTCCGACTTTTTTTTTTAACTTTTATTTTATTTTTAAACTTCACAATATTGTATTAGTTTTGCCAAATATCGAAATGAATCCGCCACAGGTATACCCGCGTTCCCCATCCTGAGGGTCGTCCCAGTGCACCAGCCCCAAGCATCCAGTACCGTGCATCGAACCTGGACTGGCAACTCGTTTCATACATGATATTATACATGTTTCAATGCTATTCTCCCAAATCTCCCCACCCTCTCCCTCTCCCACAGAGTCCATAAGGTGTCCGACTTTTTGCGACCCCATGAATCGCAGCAGGTCAGGCCTCCCTATCTATCACCAACTCCTGGAGCTCACTGAGACTCACGTCCATCGAGTCAGTGATACCATCCAGCCATCTCATCCTCTGTCGTCCCCTTCTCCTCCTGCTGCCCTCAATCCCTCCCAGCATCAGAGTCTTTTCCTTTTTTTTTTTTTTTCTGAGTCTTTTCCAATGAGTCAACTCTGCACATAAGGTGGCCAAAGTACTGGAATTTTAGCATAGTCATTTTAATAAATGTGTGTTCTAAAATGTGGGCTGACAATTCATAGCCTTTGAACCATATCTAATTCACTGACTGTTTTTATAAAAAAGTTTTATTAGAACAAATATAATTTATTTCCATTGCCTACAAAACTTTCTTCCTTATAAAAGCAGAATTGAGTGTTTGAACAGACTCCTTATTACTCACAAAGCTGAAAATATTTACTAACTTGCCATTGCTTTTTTCACTTTTTTTCCACCACCAAGTGAATGGGAAAGAATTCCAATAACATTAAAGAATTCCAATAAAAAAACTAATTTTTCACTTAGATAATGAAACAAATGTTACTTCCTTTGATAATGACAGGGCTTCTTTCCCCATGAAAATCTAGAGAGTAAATGCAACTTTTCACTCTACTTAGGGTTTCAGTTCAGTTCAGTTCAGTAGCTCAGTCATGTCCGACTCTGCGATCCCATGAATCGCAGCACGCCAGGCCTCCCTGTCCATCACCAACTCCTGGAGTTCACTCAGACTCACGTCCATTGAGTTGGTGATGCCATCCAGCCATCTCATCTGCCGTCGTACCCTTCTCCTCCTGCCCCCAATCCCTCCCAGCATCAGAGTCTTTTCCAATGAGTCAACTCTTCTCATGAGGTGGCCAAAGTACTGGAGTTTCAGCTTTAGCATCACTCCTTCCAAAGAACACCCAGGACTGATCTTTAAAATGGACTGGTTGGATCTCCTTGCAGTCCAAGGGACTCCCAAGAGTCTTCTCCAACACCACAGTTCAAAAGCATCAATTCTTCGGCACTCAGCTTTCTTCACAGTCCAACTCTCACATCCATACATGACTACTGGAAAAACCATAGTCTTGACTAGAGGGACTTCTGTTGACAAAGTAATGTCTCTGCTTTTGAATATGCTATCTAGGTTGGTCATAACTTTCCTTCCAAGGAGTAAGAGTCTTTTAATTTCATGGCTGCAGTCACCATCTGCAGTGATTTTGGAGCCCAGAAAAATAAAGCCTGACACTATTTCCCCATCTATTTCTCATGAAGTGATGGGACCAGATGCCATGATCTTAGTGTTCTGAATGTTGAGCTTTAAGCCAACTTTTTCACTCTCCTCTTTCACCTTCATCAAGAGGCTTTTTAGTTCCTCTTCACTTTCTGCCATAAGGGTGGTGTCATCTGTATTTCTGAGGTTATCGATATTTCTCCCGGCAATCTTGATTCCAGCTTATGCTTCTTCTAGCCCAGTGTTTCTCATGATGTACTCTGCCTATAAGTTAAATAAGCAGGGTGACAATATACAGCCTTGACGTACTTCTTTACCTATTTGGAACCAATCTGTTTTATTTGGCCTATAATTCAATACCCTTCACATTTAGTCACGTTTCCTTCACAAGAGAATTTTGTAATTGGCTATTTCTCCTCCTCTACTACATTCTTCAGCTTTTCTTGCTGTTTTGCCCTCTCTCTATAACTATCCAAATTTCCACAGTTTTTTATATTTTATTTTATTTGGAGGCTAATTACTTTGCAATATTGTGGTGGTTTTTGCCATACATTCTTCTCAATAAAGATCACTAGATTACTTCAACTCAGAAGCTTCTCTTCCACTGAAATCCTGTGTTCTTATTTTATCACCTATTAATTTTAATCACACTTTACAAGTCGATGCTTCTTGTATTTCACTATGAATTGTCTGGTACCACTTGCAATGTATTTTGCATTCTATGCTTATTTCTTCTTTCTCCAAGCACATTGCAATGTCCTTTATACAGAATACTATATTGAATAGTTGATATGTATCTCTCTCATCTTTATTTGTGTCAGTCTTTTGTTTTTTATATTTTATATTTTCCTTTGTATTTTAAATTACTACACTGCTGTGGGGTCTTTTGGTGGAGTCTTTGCATCTCTGAACAGTTTTTTATTCTTCAGAAAAAAAATAAGTAAAGAAGAAATGGATAAATTTGCCCAGAGTGAAGGGCCATAATACAACCAGCATCATATTTATTTATCTCAGCATTTGAGGAAATGGAAAGTGATTTATCTTTTAGGTATTTGCTGGCATAAACTCCCATATTCTAGGATTTGGTGAGGACTAAAAGTGAGAATACAGTAGAAAATGTCCAGTAGAAAATCTGGCACGTACTGTGTTCAACAAATGCTGGCTCCACTGCTTTCTGATTTTCCTTCTGAACAAAATTCTCGTTCTTATTTTGAAAATGTTCAATTTTGAGATATGACACTCCATGCTATGCATGACACAGATACAAAAATATTATTTAATAGAAGTATTATTTCTTTTTGCTCCCACAAGCTTTTTGCCTTTTATCTCTACTTATGATTGTTATATGTATTTTAATTTAAAAATACAATGAAGACCCAAAAGAGAAAATATGAGGAGAAAAGTTTTTGGCCAAATAAAGATAGGAGTACTGAACAAATTTGGAAACATCAGAGTTGACAAAAAAGGCAAGGTTTACTGAAGGAAAAAAAATCATATCCTTGGGATATCATCAATGTAAAAAATATATGTGTTAACTCTCCAAACATTAGAATAAGTAAATTATGAAAAATGTCTACTGTAAAAGTTAGTCATTCATCAAAACTTCTTATCTATTCATTCTAGTACTTTTTCTTGAATTTACCTTATTTACTTCTTCTATCAACTATATTTGCCTAGCAAATATAGTATATTTGTAATTTGTTTATCTATGCCCAGACTTTACTTCCTCTATATTCTTATACTTACACAGACATAAAATTACATCAAATTGCATAGTTAGTGGAAAATTTACTATTTTCTGTGCCAGATCTATTGAATTTGCTATTTTCTGTGCCAGATCTATTGAAACTTATTATTTATATATATATATACACACACACACACAATTTATGAAATTAATAGTGATTAATTATTTGTGAGGCTATTTGTGAAATTAGCCTCAGTGTGAGTGCATGTTAGTCACTCAGTTGTGTACGACTCTTTGTGACCCCATGGCGTATAGCCCACCAGCCTTTTCTGTGCATGGAATTCTCTAGGCAAGAATACTGGAGTAGGTTGCCATTCCCTTCTCCAGGGTGTCTTCCTGGCCCAGGGATCAAAGTCAGGTCTCCTGCATTTCAGGCAGATTCTTTATATAGATTCTATTTGTGAAATTAGCCTCTAAAGAAATCATAAAAATGTATTATTTACTTTTTAAATTAGATTAAATTATGATATGATATTTTTAGTTTATAGTATCGTAGTTACTATCTCTTAATGTCCTTAGTTTTTTAAAATTCTTTTTTACTTTGCTATTAAATCTAAACAACTTCTCACCTGAATTCAAAACACTCCATTTTATTTTACTATATATTAGAGTGGAAATGATCCACTTATTTTACTTGAGTCAGACTGTTTAGACATAACTCTTGGAGAATGATTGTTTTAGAATGGAATGGAATGATCTTTAGTTAATTATAATTAAGTCTGACTAACCCATGCATCATTTATGTGTTTCTTAGTATGGCTACAAAAATGAAGTTGTGATCAACTCAGAAAAAGGAACTTGTGAGCTAACAATACTATTAATATTATCTAAGGAAGAATATAAAATTAATTAGCATGTCTACAGCAGACAGTTTAATTTTCTTCCTCATATCTTGTGAACTTGAAAGGGTCAGATGACCTTAAAATGTAATAACAATTGTTTATGTTTATTTTTTTCTGCAAAGTATTAAGTGCTAAACATGTCACAACTCTTAATTCTAGCTTTTTCTATAACATTCAAACATTTAGTATATCCTAGCATGCTTTATTGGAGAATGGCAACCCGCTCCAGTACTCTTGCCTAGAAAATCCCATGGATGGAGGAGCCTGGTAGGCTGCAGTCCATGGGGTCGCTAAGAGTTCGGCACAACTGAGAGATTTCACTTTCACTTTTCACGTTCATGCATTGGAGAAGGAAATGGGAACCCACTCCAGTATTCTTGCCTGGAGAATCCCAGGGACAGGGGAGCCTGGTGGGCTGCTGTCTATGGAGTCACACAGAGTCAGACACGACTGAAGTGATTTAGCAGCAGCAGCAGCAGCATGCTTTATTAGAATTAAAAAATAAAATAAAATGAGCCTATGAAGCAAGCCAGTTGGAGATTATAGAATTCCAATGATTAGTACAGATAGTAAATTACATATTAAAGTTTACTTCCCTTATAAATACCAATTTAAGCTAATGAATATTATAGCTAAGGATTTACAATTAATAATAATTTAAATGACATCTGAAATAATATAAATGACAATATTGTAATTTTCTTATTTTAGTATGATTTTCCTATCTCTCATAAACATTTGTGATCCTAGAGAAAACATATTCTTATATAATTTACTTCAATTTAAAGAAAAAAATTGCCATATTTTGTTTAGCTCTATTGTTTTGCCATACTACTGGAAAGAAGTTGCAAGTTTCATGTCCATTTATTTCTAAATATTTCAGCAGAAATCTTGTATTTTTAGAAATTATACAAACATACAATGAAATAATGCTATCTTCATTTTACTTAGATGTTGAGATAAATTTTGTTTAATTGACTTCTTATTTATCGTAGAAAATTGTCAGAATAACATTTTGAATTGAGAACTAAAATCTTCTCAAATATATTGAATTCTCTGATCAAAAATCAGCAAACTATAGCCTGTAGTCCTGCTGCCTTTTTTATAAATACATTTTTATTAGAACGCAGCTACATCTATTTGTTTAAGAATTGTCTATGGCTTTTTGTATGCTAAAATGATGTCAATATGAGCTGCTATAACACAGGCTAAAATATTTAGTATCTGGCTTTATAAGACATGGCTCCTCTGGTGGCTCAGTGGCAAAGAACCTGTCTGCAATAGGAAGATCCCTTGGAAAAGAGAACAGCTACCCACTCCAGTATTCTTGCCTGAAGAATTCCATGGATAGAGGAATCTGGTGGGCTACAGTCCATGGGGTAACACAGAGTTGGATATGACTGAATGATAAATACTTACACTTTATTTCACTTTTATAAGACATGTTTGCCAAGCCATACTCCAGATCCCAAAATTCTTTCAACCAAGTTTCTTGTACAGAAGTTTCTTACACAGCTGAAGGGATTCTGTTGCAATGGGTTTTATTCAAATTTGTTAGCCTTCTGGGTCACCTGGTTAACTTGTCAGTACAACTAAACATCATATGATGCCTTTCAGACACAAAAAAATCTACCAATAAAGTTCCCCATATTGAGTCATTAGACACAAGGTACAAAAAATTGCCCTCCATTTTGTGAAAGCTATCACAACATGCTAGGCTTCCCTTTTCATCAGATGATTTACTCAGAGGCCAAACATCTGATGCTGTGGGATATATCTCTTACTCTCAAAAAAGTATAGGTTTTCTATTAATTTCTTATTTCCCATTTAATTATGGGTTTATGAAATTAAGACATGATTAAAATTTATAATTCAAATTATGGTGAATAAATTAAAATTCACTTAATCTGAAGGAAAAAAATGGAAAAGATGTTCTAGTGTCCCTAACAGACAAAAAAACAATTTCTATAAAAGTTTTATTTAATGAGATTGAGAATGTAAAGGACTTTCTTCATCAACATCTGTATCCCAGTTGTCTTTAGTACACAGCTTAGTACCAATATGTGTTATTCTGAGTTTTCTTAGTTGCAACCTACAAAAACTGATAATTAATTAAATAGAAAGTAAATGTATTGCTCACAGAAATACTGGGATAACTGAAGAACCAGGCTATCGAAACAGAAAATAACAAAGAAGGCTAGGTATCCAGTCATTGTCACAATCCCTCCATGACCATGGGGTCAGTTTGTTTAGAGTGTTATTACATCAATCAATAAACATCAGATGCAACAATTTCCTGTAAAAAGATAACTACTTATATAATTTTACCATAAAAAGACCAATGGGCACTACTTCTGCTATCATTGTCATTTCTGTTTGTATGTAATAAATATCAATGTTACACTTCTGTCAACACAAACATGATTTCATCAGTTTTGCTTTTTGGCATCTTTAGCTTCCAAGTCAAAATCCAAAGTAGGTGTATCTGACTTTCCAAGTTTAGGTCATTCCTGTGTTTTTTTTTTCTTTTAAATTTTATTTTATTTTTAAACTTTACATAATTGCATTAGTTTTTCCAAATATCAAAATGAATCCGCCACAGGCATACATGTGTTCCCCATCCTGAACCCTCCTCCCTCCTCCCTCCCCACACCATCCCTCTGGGTCGTCCCAGTGCACCAGCCCCAAGCATCCAGTATCGCGCATCGAACCTGGACTGGCAACTCGTTTCTTACATGATATTCTACATGTTTCAATGTCACTCTCCCAAATCTTCCCACCCTTTCCCTCTCCCACAGAGTCCATAAGACTGTTCTATACATCAGTGTCTCTTTTGCTATCTCGTACACCAGGTTATTGTTACCATCTTTCTAAATTCCATATATATGCGTTAGTATACTGTATTTATGTTTTTCCTTCTGGCTTACTTCACTCTGTATAATAGGCTCCAGTTTCATCCACCTCATTAGAACTGATTCAAATGTATTCTTTTTAATGGCTGAGTAATACTCCATTGTGTATATGTACCACTGCTTTCTTATCCATTCATCTGCTGATGGACATCTAGGTTGCTTCCATGTCCTGGCTATTATAAACAGTGCTGCAATGAACACTGGGGTACACGTGTCTGTTTCCTTTCTGGTTTCCTCAGTGTGTATGCCCAGCAGTGGGATTGCTGGATTATAAGGCAGTTCTATTTCCAGTTTTTTAAGGAATCTCCACACTGTTCTCCATAGTGGCTGTACTAGTTTGCATTCCCACCAACAGTGTAAGAGGGTTCCCTTTTCTCCACACCCTCTCCAGCATTTATTATTTGTAGACTTTTGGATCGCAGCCATTCTGACTGGTGTGAAATGGTACCTCATAGTGGTTTTGATTTGCATTTCTCTGATAATGAGTGATGTTGAGCATCTTTTCATGTGTTTGTTAGCCATCTGTATGTCTTCTTTGGAGAAATGTCTATTTAGTTCTTTGGCCCATTTTTTGATTGGGTCATTTATTTTTCTGGAGTTGAGCTGTAGGAGTTGCTTGTATATTTTTGAGATTAGTTGTTTGTCAGTTGCTTCATTTGCAATTATTTTCTCCCATTCTGAAGGCTGTCTTAAAAGCAAAAATAAACAAATGGGACCTAATTAACCTTAAAAGCTTCTGCACATTCCTGTGTTTTTGATGCATGGGAGTCTTGAGCTGTGAACATCATCTTTTGTACTTTAATAATATGGGGTGATTTATGCCATCCACAAGATTTATCAATTGCTTGAAGAGGTTTTTGATGTTGAACCAAAAAATAAAAAAAGTCTACTAAAAGTAAGTAAAGTGTTTAAAGATGGTGGTAGGGAAAAAAAGGTATTTTTACAAGAGAAAGTGAAGAGAAAGCTAACAATTTAGAAACATGAGTGAAAGGCATTTTTGAGACATCTGATGGAATGCTTTAGATGTTCTCCATATTTACATTGAGTATGTATTGCCTAGATAGTCAATAATACTGTGTACTGAGAAATAAGACAAGAATAACTCTTTAGAATCAAATTTAGGAAGGTCTAGAATGTCAAGAAGATAAATTATTAAAAGTTTTGTTTAATCATGATTTTTCTCATCTTCTTTGAAAGTATAAAAGTCAGCGACCCAGGAGAGACTGGTAATGGTTGAGTATTATAAACAAAGGAATCAACAAATACTACCAGGCAAGTGTCAAAAGGTTGCTGATAATACCAATGTGATTCATTGAAAGCTACTTATTAATGTGGGTTTTATATATATATAAGTGCCATGTTATTGAACTTTAGCCCAATTTTGTGACAGTTTTTATGTTATTATTCATTCATACTTATCTCTGAAGATCAACAAAAAGTACACATAGTCTATAGAACTATGTAACTTCTATTATTGTAAAAGTTAATAATAATAAAAGTTACAATACTCTCCCATCCTCTCTCTTCCTTTAGTATGTGGTAAATAATATTCTAGTTACTATCCTGAAACTTAGAGATTTATTTGAAAAAATGCCAACATACTACAGAGAAATAAATCTGTAACAAATATGTAAAAATATCATAGCAGCAACATGAATGACTGAATACAATAAAACATTTACTAAAATATAGACTTTTGATGGTATTGCTTAAAAGGCAGTAGCTATTATTATTGTTGTTGATTATATTCATATGTAATTCAGATCACTTTAACTGCCTCCTGAGAAATCTGTATGCAAGAGAAGAAGCAAAACTTAGAACTGGACACGGAACTAAAGACTGGTTTCAAATTGGGAAAGGAGTAGATCAAGGCTGTTTATTGTCACACTGCTTATTTAACTTATATACAGAGTACATCATAAGAAATGCCAGGATGGATCAAGCACAAGCTGGAATCAAGATTGTTGGGAGAAATATCAATAACCTCAGGTAATCAGATGATACCACCCTTATGGCATAAAGTGAAGAAGAACTAAAGAGCCTCTTGATGAAAGTGAAAGAGGAGAGTGAAAAAATTGACTTAAAACTCAACATTCAGAAAACAAAGATCATGGCATCCAGTCCCATCACTTCATGGCAAATAGATGGGGAAACAATGGAAACAGTGAGAGACATTATTTTCTTGGGCTCCAAAATCACTGCAGATGGTGACTGCAGCCATGAGATTAAAAGAAGCTTGCTCCTTGGATGAAAAGCTCTGACAAACCTAGACAGCATATTAAAAATCAGTGACATTACTTTACCAACAAGGTCTGTCTAGTCAAAGCTATGGTTTTTCCAGTAATCATGTATGGATATGAGAGTTGGACCTAAAGAAAGCTGAGTGCCGAAGAATTGATGCTTTTGAACTGTGGTGTTGGAGAAGACTCTTGAGGGTCCCTTGGACAGCAAGGAGAGCAAACCAGTCAATCTTAAAGGAAATCAGTCCTGAATATTCATTGCAAGAACTGATACTGAAGTTGAAGCTCCAATACTTTGGCACCTGATTGGAAGAAGTGACTCATTGGAAAAGACCCTGATGCTGGGAAAGATTGAAGGCAGGAGGAGAAGGGCATGACAGAGGATGAGATGATTGGATAGCATCATCGACTCTATGGACATGAGTTTGAGCAAGTGCCGGGAGTTGGTGATGGACAGGGAAGCCTGGTGTCCTGCAGTCCATGAGGTCACAAAGAGTTGGACACGACTGAGTGACTGAACTAACATTCATATGTAGCACATAATATAGCTTTTTTTTTCTTTAAATGAGCAATGGGAAAAAAATCATGACCTCTTTCTAATAAGTATAGATTTGAAATTAATGACATCATCAAGACTAGAAATTTTCTTGAAATTTGAAAGTTACTGGATACATTCTATCCCACAGTAACTTTAACAGACTGAACTGTCAAAGAGTCTATAACTCAGTTTTTCTTAAGGTAAATGGATTGTTTTATTTCAATAGGAAGTTAGAATAATCAGTAGAAAGTATAGTCAAATATTTTAACTTTGCAGCATTGCTCTAGGAGTATCAACAATATGGTAATTATACTTGCATAATAAAGTTCCAATAATGTATAGTAAGAAATGCAATAAATTCTCTGGATTACACTCCAAGCCACACCCATTTCATCCCTACTCTGAAACTAGATGTCAATTGCATTTATTAACTGTTTGCTCCACAGAACTTTACTTCAACCCCACCTGCCTGGCCTGTAGGTGTATGTGTCTTTGATCCATGCACTACTGGATGAGGGGATATCAAGAACTGTGCTCCTCAGAGGCTTCAGTGATGCACTGGTTCTCGTTGAGAAGAATTTATTCTTATCAGATAGAGAGTATTTTCAGGAGAAGATATAAGAGCTGGCCAGAAAAAGAGGTTTAAGCTTTTAGAAGTAAGTAAAGAAATATAAAATCCCTGATGATCTGGTGAAGAATGAAGCTGAATGCTTCTAAGGTACTCCAAGCTGTGCATGGAAAGCTTCAAGTGATCAGGAGGACAGTATTGTTAAGGTGTGAATGAGAGCCCTCTAGAATCTTCCTTATCAATTTCCCTTTAAACAGTTCCTTCTTTCTTGCCTCAGTATCAAGTGTAAATTCTGATTTTTTAGAAATTTTTCTTCCCTTGAATGGTTACCCCAACAGGCCCTTTTGGAAAAAAAAAAAATAGTACATTTAAAAGTTTTATGTAATTACAACCTGAGGTCCACTAGCACTGAGAGGAGCTTTATAGTTAGAACTCCTTGCTGTTTGAACATAAAAATCCTGTGGTTCACTGCTTGTCTGATACTTCAATTATTTTCTTGTAATCACATAGTAAAGCAGATATTGATTTCCTAGGTATTCAAATTATACCCCTAAGTGCAAGCAGCAGTAAAAGGTTTTTTCTTTATCATTTTGAATGATACACAATTTTATGTAATGGGCTTGTTCTCATGTATGGGTATATTTTTAAAGGTATATTATAAAACCCTCTTGTGTGGATAATTTTTAGACATATTTAGACTTTTTTCTTGCAGGGGGTGTTCTTTTCTTTGACATATAAAAAGAAAGGTACATTATGATTAGAAGATTGGGGCATTCATGAAAGTAAACAGTTACTTTTTTTTCCTTACAATATAAGCATTCCTTGTATATTTATTTTCATTATTCATGATTTATAAAAGGTGTGTGATTATAGAATCTCCAGGAACATATAAAATGTAAAAATAATATTAGCAAATGAAAAGAAGCTTTTTATTGAAGTACTTTCTTTCTTAATATACCATGGACATCTCAGGGAAAGATGCTTAGTGCTGTACCTTTATGAAATGATTGATTATATTAGTTTCCTTTCAAAACCAGTGTTCAAATATTTCTATAAACAATTCATTCCTTGAAACAAACAAAAAAAAAATGTGACTAACCATTCACAAATTCACCCCTGATTCTTTCTACCAAAGCAACTATATTCCTTTTCCATCTGTTTCCAAAGCTGAGGAAAAGAAATGATGCTCATAAGATACAGGAAGGAAATATTTTCCAGTTGTTCTTAGAGTCAGACAGTTGGTTTTAGTTAGAATACACAAGCTACACCAAGGGAGAATGAAACTGGTTCATCCAACAAGTCAGAACTTTATGGAGTGGGCTGTTCTCCTCATCTAGGCAGGGTTTTGCTGAAATCTTTGGCACTTTTAGATTATCGCCTTACACAGAAATGAGTCTCCTACCCTTTTGTTCTCCTCCAAGTAAAGGAAACACTGTGAGAAATCTGTAATTAGTTATTTAAAATTTGTCTCATTTATTTAACAGCCATAGTTTTAAAGGGAAAGAACATGTTCTTGGTTGGATTTTTAACAGTTACATTTTCTGAGTTTTTTTTTTTTTTAAGATTTCCTCAGTCCATCAGAGAATTTATTTATTTATGAGGTAAACTTGGTATGTAACATAAGTTTTGGGTATAGAACATTATAACTCAATTTCTGTATACTACAAAGTAATAACTACCATAAGTCTATTATAACACATCACCATACAATTGACTCCCTTTGTCCATTTAACACCCCCCCTCCACTGCTTTCCCAGAGAGGGCAGTGGCACCCCACTCAAGTACTCTTACCTGGAAAATCCCATGGATGGAGGAACCTGGTAGGCTACAGTCCAAAGGGTCGTGAAGAGTTGGACACGACTAAGCGACTTCACTTTCACTTTTCACTTTCATGCATTGGAGAAGGAAATGGCAACCCACTCCAGTATTCTTGCCTGGTGAATCCCAGGGACGGGGGAGCCTGGTGGGCTGCTGTCTGTGGGGTCGCACAGAGTTGGACATGACTGAAGCGACTTAGCAGCAGCAGCAGCCACTGCTTTCCACTCTGGTAACCACCAATCTGTTCTCTGTATCAATGAGTTTGTTTTTGTTTTGTTCTGTTAGGATTTCACGTATAAGTGAAATCATATAATATGTCTCTATCCATCTTATGTCACAGACATAAATCCTCAAGTTTCATTAATGTTGTCACAAATGACCACCATATCTTCTTTATCCAGTCATCCATTGAAAGGCATCAAGGTTGTTTCCATATCTTAGTTATTCTAAGTAATGCTGCATTGAACAAAGGGTTGCATATATCTTTTCTAATTAGTGTTTTCATAGTCTTTTAAAAAAAAGCAGAAAAGAAAGCTAAATCATATAGCAATTATATTCTTAATTTTATGAAGCATCTCCATACTAGTTTCTGTAGTGGTTATGAAAATTTGCATTCCCAACAACAATGTCCAAGGGTTCCCTTTTCTCCACATCCTTGCTAACACTTGACTATCTGTGATCTTTTAGATAAAGCTATTCTAAAAGTTATGTGGTGATATCTCATTATTTTTTTAATTTGTATTTCCTTTATAATTACTGATGTTGAACATCTTTTCATGTGCCAGTATGTGTTCTTTGGAAAAATGTCTATTTTTCTGTGCTTGTTTTTAATCAGGTTGTGTTTTTTGTTGTTGAGCTGTATGAGTTTTTATACCCTGAGAGCTCAGTTGGTAAAGAATTCGCCTGCAATGCGGGAGACCCCGGTTCAATTCCTGGGTTGAGATGATCCCCTGGAAAAGGGATAGGCTACCCACTCTAGTATTCTTGGGCTTCCCTTGTGGCTCAGCTGGTAAAGAATCCGCCTGCAATGTGGGAGACCTGGCTCAATCCCTGGGTTGGGAAGATCCCCTGGAGAAGGGAAAGGCTACCCCACTCCAGTATACTGGCCTGGAGAATTCCATGAACTATAGGAGTTACTAAGAGTCAGATACAAACAAGTGAGTTTCACTTATATATATATATATATATATATATTTGCAAACCATATACCCTATTAACCCATTCTAGGGTATATGATTTGCAAATATGCTGTCTCAATTTGGTAGGTTTTCTTTTGATTTTGCTAATGATTCCCTTGCTGTGTAGAAGCTTTCTGGCTTAATATAACCATATTTGTTTATTTTTGCTTTTCTTTGCTTTTTCTGAAGAGACATATCCAGGAAAATATTGATAAGACTAAAGTCAGGATGTATTGCTTAAGCTTTTTTTCTTTTTATTTTCCTAGGAGTTTTATGATTTCAGGGCTTATAGGCAAGTCTTTAATCCATTTTGAGTTAACTTTTTGTCTGGTATAGTGTAGTGGCCTAGTTTCATTCATTTGCATGGATCAGTCCAATTTTCCAAACACCATTTATTAAAGAGCTTGTTCTTTCTTCATTGTACGTTTCTGGCTCCTTTGTCACAAATGAACTATCTCTATAAATGTGAGTTTATGAACTCTCTCTATTCTGTTCCACTGATCTGTATACCTGTTTTTATTGCAATAAAACACATTTTTGTTTTTGTTTTTTACTACTGTAGCTTTGTACTTCAGTTTGAAATCTGAGATTGTGGTAATTTGTTTTATTCTTATTTTAAAATATTCCTTTGGCTATTTGGGGTCTTTTTTGGTTCCATGTAAATTTTAGGATTATGTAGTCATAAATGTGTTGTGTTTGTGGGAGGAGGTAAGTTCAAGAGTTCCCTATATTGCCATCCTGAACTGCCTCCAAGAAGCATTTATTTAAAAAATAGTCACAATCTTCATCTTCACATATTTTCCTATACATTTACACTGATAAGCAATCATGGAAATAAGGATGATATTTTCATATTTTTATTCTATTAAATATTTTATACATAATCAATATAATTAAGGTTATTTCAAATAATGGTTCATATTATTTATAAAGATACTGAATACTGAATTAAATGTCATCTTCTTTTTATAAGAAATTATTTGACATTTATCTATCCAAAAGAGATTATTGACTCTTTATTGACATGTTGCCTGACAGAAATAACTTTTTTGCTGTCTATCATCTTAAAATGTTCTAGTTATATAAAGCTCTGAATAATAAGCATTTCCTGAGAATACAATTCTCAGCAGTAGTTATGGAGAAATAATTCTATGGTTGGTTTGTACCATATTCTTTTTTTGCTCAGTTTCAAAGGCTACTGAAAACGTCAAGAAAATTAAATCTCTTGCACATTTATTTACTACATGCAATGTTGAGCATATGGTTTTCACACACATACACATATGCACACAAACTCAAGTATACAGTGAAGTGAGGTGTGGTGTCTTACTAACCCAAGCCTAATTATAACTCAATCTATCTGTCTCTTTGACTATAAATTTATAAATTTTATTTAATAGATGCAATTAATGATAACCACACAAAGCATTTGGCAGCAGAAAGAACTGTTTTAGAATCCAGTTCTGATATACCGACTGTGTAGTATTAAACAGGGACTTAACTTTTTGAATACTGAAGTTTCACTTTCAATAAAATTATGATATCATTAGGCACACTACCTAGTAGTTCTCAACATCTGTTAAAATCACAGGAGAGCTCCCACTGATATTAGTATCTCTTTTAGCTTATAACCTAAAGGCTTCAAAATTATTTTCAAAACAGTACCTGGTGAAGTGACCAGACTATTAAAAAGTATATAATAAATATTATTGGAATGACCAAATGAATTTTTGAAAAGAATCGGTATGGATTGAACTGTGTCTCCCATGCACAAAAAAAGACATATTCAAGCCTTAACACCTGGTGCCTGTGACTGTGACAGAGTTTAGAAATAAGCTTTTGCAGATGTAATCAAGGTAACATGAGATCTCATCAGGTTACCGTGAGCCCTAAACCAATATGACTGGTATCCTTGTGAAGAAGGGAAGACACGAAGACATAGGAGAACACTATACATGTGTAGAATACTACATTCAGAGATGCAAAAGGAGCATATGATGTGAAGACAGAGGCAGAGGTTGGACTGATGAGTTTGCAAACAAAGGATTGCCAGCTACAACCAGAAGCAAGGAAGAGACAAGCAAAGATCTTCGCTTAGAGTTTTGAAGAGAACGTGATGTGTTGACACCTTAATTTTGGATATCTAGTTTCCAGAAGTCTAAGAGAATAACTTTCTATTCTTTCAATCACCCAGTTTAAGGCATCCCAAGGAAATGAATATAATTGGCCATATTTAATTACAATAAGATACTTTAAACTCATAATATAGATAAGTATTTTTTACATTGTGTCAAATAACATTCTTGTTGTCGTTTAGTCACTAAGTCATGTCCAACTCTTTGCAACCCCATGGACCATAGGCTCCCAGACTCCTCTGTCCATGGGATTTCCCAGGCAAGAATACTGGAGTGGGTTGCCATTTCTTCTCCAGGGGATCTTCCCAACCCAGGGACTGAACATGAGTCTCCTGCTTGGCAGGCAGATTCTTTGCCACTGAGCCGCCAAGAAAGCTCAGGTATCCTTTAGATATACATAAACAATTTCCAGGTGGTGCAATGTTAATCTGCCTGCCAATGCAAGAGATTGCCCTGAGAGAAGGAAATGACAACTCACTTCAGTGTTCTTGCCTGGAAAATTCCACGGACAGAGGAGCCTGGTGTGCTATATAGTCCGTGGGGTCTCAAAAAGTCAGACAGGGCTGAGCACACATACAAAATTTTAGTTGGTAATTTATAAGTGAATGTAATTTTTTACATTTTGTGAATTAGCATTGACTTTATGATTTTATATATATTTTCATAAATCAATTCATCTTTTTCTCAAAACTTGTTAGGTACATTTATAACTCTAGTTTACAGTTGAGTTAACTGATAAACAAAGAGGTTAAGCAGTTTATCTATGTCCTTAGAGCCAAACTGTCAAAGTACAAGGTTAGGATTAGCTTTGAAATTAAAGAAAATAAGTTGCTATTACTTTTTCAGTAAAGGATACACATACACAAAACTGAAATAGTCAGATCCCTGTCTTAATTTTTCAGAGGTTAAAGTGAACCTTAAGCATTCTTGACTTGTGTTTTCTTTCCCACATTAATTTAGTTTCCACAATTCTCTATTTTTCTGCATTTCTTCTTTAATAGACAGAAAAACCCCATGATAACCATGTAGCTGATATAGTACCCAGATTATGTATTACCATCCAAGCTGTAGCAGCTGTGCATGCTCCTGTACATCATACTTGATATTGTCATTCACTTTATATTATTTCCATTGGTGAACACATTAGTATCAAAAAAATTATCCTGAAGTTCTTGTTCTTTTATTTCCCTTTTTCTCCCCAGGATAGTTAACATAATAACCAGCAGGGCCTAAGGCAGTACCTGACCTAAATATTAAATAAACCTACATTCCCTATTATTTTCCTTAGAACTACTTTACAGGTGTTTGGTGGGGTTTTTTTGTTACCTGTTTGGTATTGTTATTTACTAGGGTATATTTGCATAAAGAAGATAACAGTACTGACAAGCTTCTCTTTCCCACATTTCATATGTACAATTAATGTAAGAATTGGAATTGTCTCATCTACTACAAATGGATGTATATTTTATCAATATCCTTGACAGTAAGATACTGCTGCTGCTAAGTCACTTCAGTCGTGTCTGACTCTTTGTGCGACCCCATAGACGGCAGCCCACCAGACTCCCCTGTCCCTGGGATTCTCCAGGCAAGAACACTGGAGTTCGTTGCCATTTCCCCTCCAATGCATGAAAGTGAAAAGTGAAAGTGAAGTCGCTCAGTAGTGTCTGACCCTCAGTGACCCCATGGACTGCAGCCTTCTAGGCTCCTCTGTCCATGGGATTTTCCAGGCAAGAGTACTGGAGTGAGGTGCCATTGCCTTCTCCGCGTAAGATACTGGGAGCACCCAAATTCATCTGGCAAAGTGTTAGTGCTAATAGAATTATCCATTGCATATGTGTATTGTGACTATTATTACTTGTTCAACACTTAATACAGTCAGGCACATACCTGAAACTCAGTACTCTTCTATCAAGTGAAAGAATAGATTTGATATAACAAAAGCTGTTATAAAATTTAAAAGAAGTAAAATGTACAGTGTTTCCCTGGTGGCTCAGCTGGTAAAGAATCCGTCTGCCATGTGAGAGACCTGGATTTGGTCCCTGGGTTGGGAAGATCCCCTGGAGAAGGGAAGGACTACCCACTCCAGTATTCTGGCCTGGAGAATTCCATGGACTGTATAAGCCATGGGGTCACCAAAAGTTGGGCAAGACTGAGCAACTTCCACTTTCACAAAATGTTTGGTTCTAAGGAAAATAATAGGGAATGCAGATTTACTTAATATTGATGGTGACAACTGCAAATTGGAGGAATTCATCCCATGAAGAGGGTTACACTCACCCATCTATCTTTATAATACTTTCTAACTAGTATGGGATATTGGTTTCTGTTGTGTTGATGGCAAGAGAATCAAACTAAAAGAGACAGCAAAAGTGGGGCAATATAGAAAATAACACAATCAATATATAAAATATTGCTAAATCTGTTGAAAATGAATTTTTGCATTGTCTATTTAAGTCCCAAATTGTTCATATAAAATAGTGTTAAGAATCTACTAAGAAAAAAGAATCTATATAAGATTTAGCCTCTATTTTCTTCATGTTAACTCAGAAATTCCATGAGTTAGGACTAGTGGAGACGGGATATCCTGAAACATAAGCACCTCTTTCTTATTAGTACTTCTTTGGTAGAGAATTGTTTTTTTTTGTGGAACTTGAATAATATTTGGTTAGTTAAATTAAAAACTCATTTTTAATATGTTATGGCAACACAATTATTTATGACTACATTTCAGAAAGGTTATTCTATTGCTGATAAGACTGGCAGAACAGAAGATGTGTCTTCAGATCTTACTGGGTATGGCAATGAAGAACAGGCACTTCACTTCTGATACATAATTAGGATAACTGCTACCTTCAGCAGCATGAAAGCAGTTAAGATATGTAGTACACAGAGCAGTTAAGATCTCTGAGATTGTTTAGAAGCCAAAGATAAGCATTAGTCTTATCAGTTAATCAAACTCAAATGAGGTATACAGCAAAAAATCACAAGGTAAGCGAGTACACTGCTGGTCTTAAGCTAATACGTGCAGAAGTAAATTTTAGGAGAATTTGGCCATATAGTTCTAAATGGCAATTCTAAATTCCTTGGTTGATACATTGAAATTATTCTTGAATGACTACATGCTGGTCCATGAAACAGTGAAGCCCAAAATGAGTTAAATGCAAGAAATAAAATATCTTGCATTTTACTTGTGTTCTGCTGCTTGTTTTGATTTTGGAACTAGGATAAATCATATTTTAACTTGTTCTTAAATGAATTCTTAGAAGCTCAACCATCAATTGTGAGTGTTAAATAACTATTAAATTGCTAATTGTCAAACATTTGGAAATATTTATAAAATATGATATAAAAGTTTACATACATATGCCTCTGACTTAAAACAGAAATATAAAAATATTTATGTGAATATAACAGAATCAAATTTTATTGTCTTTAATAAATTTCCAAGGGCCATTCACTTCACTGAGTTTTTTAATACGGGATAGTCCATTATAGCTTATCCCTCCAGTTCCAGTTCAGTCGCTTAGTCATGTCTCTTTGCAACCCCATGAATCGCAGCACGCCAGGCCTCCCTGTCCATCACCAACTCCCCGAGTTTACTCAAACTCATGTCCATCAAGTCGGTGATGCCATCCAGCCATCTCATCCTCTGTCGTCCCCTTCTTCTCCTGGCCCCAATCCCTCCCAGCATCAGGGTCTTTTCCAATGAGTCAACTCTTCGCATCAGGTGGCCAAAGAATTGGAGTTTCAGCTATAGCATCAGTCCTTCCAATGAACACCCAGGACTGATATCCTTTAGAATGGACTGGTTGGATCTCCTTGCAGTCCAAGGAACTCTCAAGAGTCTTCTCCAACACCACAGTTCAAAAGCATCAATTCTTCAGCACTCAGCTTTCTTAACAGTCCAACTCTCACATCCATACATGACCACTGGAAAAACCATAGCCTTGACTAGACGGACCTTTGTTGGCAAAGTAATGTCTCAGCTTTTTAACATACTATCTAGGTAGGTCATAACTTTCCTTCCAAGGAGTAAGCGGCTTTTAATTTCATGGCTGTAATCACCATCTGCAGTGATTTTGGAGCCCAGAAATATAAAGTCTAACACTGTTTCCATTGTTTCCCCATCTATTTCCCATGAAGGGATGGGACCAGATGCCATGATCTTTGTTTTCTGAATGTTGAGCTTTAAGCCAACTTTTTCACTCTCCACTTTCACTTTCATCAAGAGGCTTTTAGTTCCTCTTCACTTTCTGCCATAAGAGTGGTGTCATCTGCATATCTGAGGTTATTGATATTCTCCCAGCAATCTTGACTCCAGCTTGTGCTTCTTCCAGCCCAGCGTTTCTCATGATGTACTCTGCATATAAGTTAAATAAGCAGGGTGACAATATACAGCCTTGACGTACTCCTTTTCCTATTTGGAACCAGTCTGTTGTTCCATGTCCAGTTCTAACTCTTGCTTCCTGACCTGCATATAGGTTTCTGACTCCAGTTCTAACTTTTGCTTCCTGACCTGCATATAGGTTTCTCAAGAGGCAGGTCAGGTGGTCTGGTATGCCCATCTCTTTCAGAATTTTCCAGTTTACTGTGATCCACACAGTAAAAGGCTAATCCCTAGACAAGTGCAGTTATCTTAATTCTTTAAGAAAAATATAAATGACAAATGCACAAAGAGAAAAATCACTCAAATTCTCTCTCTCATTCTCTGTCTCTCAATCTATCTCTCATCTCTTTTCCTCTTCAAGTGTATCTCTTCTTTATAAACCTGAACTTCCAACTGCTTACAAGTACAAAAATAAATAATATAATTTAAAAATGATTTCAAGGTAACCTAAATGTCCTACTGTTTGGAAGTGGTTAAACAGGAGATGGCAAGAGTGAACATCAACATTTTAGGAATCAGTGAAATAAAATGGACTGGAATGGGTGAATTTAACTCAGATGATCATTATATCTACTACTGTGGGCAAAAAAATCCCTTGGAAGAAATGGAGTAGCCATCATAGTCAACAAAAGAGTTTGAAATGCAATACTTGGATGCAACCTCAAAAATGACAGAATGATCTCTGTTCGTTTCCAAAAGAACCGTTCAATATCACAGTAGTCCACGTCTATGCCTTAATCAGAAATGCTGAAGTTGACCGGTTCTATGAAGACCTAAAAGACCTTCTAGAACTAACACACAAAAAAGATGTCATTTTCATTGTATGGAACTGGAATGCAAAAGTAGGAAGTCAAGAAATACCTGGAGTAACAGGCAAATTTAGCCTTGGAGTACAGAATGAAGCATGGCAAAGGAAATAGATTTTTGCCAGGAGAACACACTGGTCATAGCAAACACCCTCTTCCAGTAGCACAAGAGAAGACTCCACATGGACATCACAAGATGGTTAATACTGAAGTAAGATTGATTATTTTCTTTGCAGCCAAAGATGGAGAAACTCTATACAGTCAGCAAAAACAAGACCGGGAGCTGACTGTGGTCAGATCATGAACTCCTTATTGCCAAATTCAGGTTTAAATTGAAGAAAGTAGGGAAAACCACTAGACCACTCAGGTATGACCTAAATCAAATCCCTTATGACAGGGTGCCTGAAGAAATATGGACAAAGGTTCATGACATTGTACAGGAGGCAGTGATCAAGACCATCTCCAAGAAAAAGAAATTCAAAAAGGCAAAATGGTTGTCTGAGGAGACCTCACAAATAGCTGTGAAAAGAAGAGAAGCAAAAGGCAAAGGAGAAAAGGAAATATATACCCATTTGAATGCAGAATCCTAAAGAATAGCATGGAGAGATAAGAAAGCCTTTCCTCAGTGATCAATGCAAAGAAATAAAGGAAAACAATAGAATTGGCAAGACTAGAGATCTCTTCAAGAAAATTAGAGATACCAAGTGAATATTTCATGAAAGATGGGCAGAATAAAGGAGAGAAATATTGTGGACCTAACAAAAGCAGAAGATATTAAGAAAAGTTGGCAAGAATACACAGAAGAACTATACAAAAAAGATCTTCATGATCAGATAATCACAATGGTGTGATCACTCACCTAGAACCAGATATCCTGGAATGCAAAGGCAAGTGGGCCTTAGGAAGGCCCACTACAAACAAAGCTAGTGGAGGTGATGGAATTCCAGTTGAGCTATTTCAAATCCTGAAACATGCTGCTGTGAAAGTGCTGCACTCAATATGCCAGCAAATTTGGAAAACTCAGCAGTAGCCACAGGACTAGAAAAGGTCCATTTTCATTCCAATCCCCAAGAAAGGCAATGCCAAAGAACACTCAAACTACTGCACAATTTCACTCATCTCACACTAGCAAAGTAATGCTCAAAATTCTTCAAGTCAGGCTTCAGCAGTATGTGAACCATGAACTTCCAGATGTTTAAACTGGATTTAAAAAAGGCAGAGGAACAATAGATCAAATTTCCAACATCCATTGGATCATTGAAAAAGCAAGAGGGAGTTCCAGAAAAATATCTATGTCTGCTTTATTGACTATGCCTAAGCTTTTGACTGTGTAGACCACAACAAAATGTGGAAAGTTCTTAAAGGGGTGGGAATGCCAGACCACCTGACCTGCCTCCTGAGAAATTTGTATGCAGGTCAAGAAGCAACAGCTAGAAAAAGACATGGAACAAAATGACATGGAACAACAAACTGGTTCCAAATCAGAAAAGGAGTACATCAAGGCTCTATATTTTCACCCTGCTTATTTAACTTATATGAAGAGTACATCATGAGAAATGCTGGGCTGGATGAAACACAAACTGGAATCAAGATTGCTGGGAGAAACATCAATAACCTCAGATATGTAGATGACACCACCCTTACGGTAGAAGGCAAAGAAGAACTAAAGAGCCTCTTGATGAAAGTGAAAAAGGACAGTGATAAAGTTGGCTTAAAACTCAACTTTCAGAAAACTAAGATCATGGCATCTGATCACTGGCATCATGGCATCACTCATGGCAAATAGATGGGGAAACAGTGAGAGACTTTATTTTCTTGGGCTTCAATGTCACTGCAGATGGTGGTTGTAGCCATGAAATTAAAAGACACTTGCTCCTTGGAAGGAAAGTTATGACCAACCTAGACAGCATATTAAAAAGGAGAGACATTACTTTCCCAACAAAGGTCTGTCTAGTCAAGGTTATGGTTTTTCCAGTAGTCATGTATGGATGTGCTGCTGCTGCTGCTAAGTCGCTTCAGTCATGTTAGGCACTGTGCTACCCAGTAGATGGCAGCCCACTAGGCTCATGTGTCGCTGGGATTCTCCATGCAAGAATACTGGAGTGGGTTGCCATTTTCTTCTCCAATTCATGCATGCATGCTATGTCGCTTCGGTCAGGTCTGACTCTGTGCGACCCCATGGACAGCAGCCCACCAGGCTCTCTGTCCACAGTATTCTCCAGGCAAGAACACTGGAGTGAGTTGCCATTTCCCTCTAGATGGATGTGAGAGTTGGACTATAAAGAAAGCTTAGCACCAAAGAATTGATGCTTTTGAACTGTGGCATTGGAGAAGACTCTTGAGAGTCCCTTGGACTGCAAAGAGATCCAACCAGTCAATCCTAAAGGAAATCAGTCCTAAATATTCATTGGGAGGACTGACGCTGAAGCTGAAACTCCAGTACTTTGGTTACCTGAAGTAAAGAACTGACTCATTTGAAAAGACCCTCATGCTTGGAAAGATTGAAGGTGGGAGGAGAAGGGAGCGACAGAGAATGAGATGGTTGGATGGCATCACCAACTCAATGGACATGAGTTTCAGTAAGCTCTGGGAGGTGGTGATGAACAGGGAAGCTTGGTGTTCTGCAGTCCATGGGATTGCAATGAGTCAGACATGGCTGAGAGACTGAACTGACTGACTGACTGAGTAAATGTCCTACATTAGGTGACTATTTAAGTAAACAAAGAAAAATTTTCTCAATGAAAAAGTATGTCCCTATTATAATTAATCACACTGACAATTTTTAATATCTAAATAATGTTTCTATTATTATGATTTGAGAAAGTAGGCTTTTTATACATGTGATTCATTATTATTTTTAGTGTCCTAATTAATCTCTGACTATTGTGTGATTATGATTATCTTAATTTAAAATATGTATATATATATATAAAATAGGCTCTCCAGAAAGATCTACAACAGAATCTTAATAATGAATGTATGTGAACTATGGAGCTTAGGACGACTCTTTCCTGTTCTTCTTTCTTTTCTCCTTTCCTTAAAGAAATATTATATAGATATTTGTTTCAAGTGAATGATGTTTCAAGTAACAAATAATGTTAACATATTAATAAAATTAGTCATGTATGGATGCGCTGCTGCTGCTGCTAAGTCACTTCAGTCGTGTTAGACTCTGTGCTACCCTATAGACGGCAGCCCACCAGGCTCATCTGTCTATTATTAACATGTTAATAATATTAATAATAGTGTTTCAAGTGAAAAAATATATAAATCAATATATTCTTTTTAACCCATATATATTATATAAAACTATTATAATATTTATAGATAGTATATACATTATTATTTACTCTATACGACTCCTTAACAATATAAAAGTAGAGTTTTATATTAGTTTACATGCCAATATACTTTGGAAAACTCACGTAAATTTTAAGTAAGTAATATTAAGTTCTATTCTATAATATAGAAATACATCTTTAGTTATAATTAAAGTTGAATTCAAATAATGCCAGTGAATAACTCTAATAAACTTTTTATGTTTGAGTAGTTTTAGATTTTTAGAAGCTTGCAAAGATAGTACCAAGAGTTCATATATAGCCAGCACAAAGTTTCCCATTATTAAAATCTTACACTTTTCACACTTAATGAATCAATATTGATACATTATTATTAACTGAAATACATACTTGATAGATTCCCTTATTTTTTACCTAATATCCTTTTTCTGTTCCAAAATTTTATTCAGAATACATTTCACTTAGTTTCCTTATAACTTAATATTACTTTCAGTGGAAGTGTTTTCTTAGACTTCCCTTGTTTTTCATGAATTTGATGATTTTGAGAAATACTGGTTAGGTATTTTATAAAATGTCCATCAGTTGGGATTTGTTTGATGTGTTCCTTATGATTAGACTGTAAATTAATCACATGTTTCATAATGGGTTTTGACAATACAGAGAAACATTCACTGAAATGCTAATTTCTTTATTATCAGGAATATGTCAAGTACATGGACTATCAGGTAATCCTCCTGAAGCATCATGAACTATTTTATATAAAATGGCTAAATATGAACCAGGAATTCTACTGTGCTTTCAAAAAATATATTCCTGAATTTTTTAAATATTCTGTTTTTCATGGTTAACTGCTTTTTCAGCAAAAAAAAAAAAAAAAAAGGTACCCAAGGTAAAATCAATAATAATATGTTGGTAATTGGAATATTACAAATATTGTAGGACAGGCCAAGGTTGGGGAAATAACAAACCTGGAGTCCAAAATGTAAAGTTATGGCATCCCTAGCATAATCCAGATAAAATACTGACATCAGTGATCTAAAACAAAACAGATAATCCTTTCAAAAGAGAAGTCTCTGTGCCACCTTCAGAAATTCAGTTGAGCAGATCATCAACTGGACATCTAGTTGAGCTGTCTGTGCCCAGAATGTGGAGACCAGTTCGCTACTTGTTTTTAGAACCCTGACTATGTAAAGGGAGCTATTCACTCTGAAAAATGACATAGAATGATTATCTGCTTCTGAAAGTGTTGACAAGATATAACTTGAGAAAATGTATGCTATCATATCATAGATAAAATAAAAACTTTTATTCTTAAGTATAAGACAAAATTAGCAAAAACTGACCTAATTAACCATATATATTCCAACGCTACTATCTTTATAGACAATATAGCTAATTATTTTAAAATTTCATAATTATAGAGAGTTTAAAAAATCATTTATATATTTTATTCCAAAGTTTTGCATTTGTTTCAAATTTCTTTTTATGCCATTCAAAAATATTTAATTCCCTCTGGTGTTCATTTAGTGATTTACATAGGAGACATGCTGTGCAATCAAAGCTAGTTGTATTACAATTTTCATTTCTCTCCAATTAATTTTAAAACCTGAGACAGCAGCAAATTCATCAATCATGATGCTGGAATGATTTTTTAGGCTTACATAGGCACATAAGAATAGCATTATGGAAGTTGAATCATTTTCCTTCAGTATAATTCTGATGCAAGTCATTGGTTTGCCATATTTTAAAATAGACTAGGACAAATGTTTCAAAAGATATAAATGTTTATTTTCTTTTTATAAACTATAAAATTCTTATTTCTTGTTGTACAGCCCTACCAGTTAAACTATTAAAGCCAAATTATTAAATATGTTTATCATAAATATAATTATGATTATATTCAGAGTGAGTCTGAATGTTATTGGTACTACCCTTATGAGGAAAATAGGAATATGATTTGGGGGAAGACTTCTGGCACACAGTGCCTTCTCTATGAAATGAGAATCATCAAGCCATCATCACTAGCTGATTAGACAGGAAGTGAACAACTAATCTAAATTGGATGTATCCATTTCTTTCAATCATAAAGTAAATATTCAAGCAATGACATCTCTGATATAAATTTTAACTGAAAGCTATGTAAAACTATGTTTGAGGTACAAAGAAAATCTATCAGTAGAGAGTTAGAAAAAAGTAAACCCAAATAGAGAATCTGAGGGCAAATAGTAACAAAAGCATGCTATAAGTAAAGTGATCTATTCTGATATCCCAGGTGAATTTGTGTTCCTCGAGTTTTAGATTCTTTTTCTGCATGGCTTCCATGAGATGACTTTCTCGACTTTCAACTCACTTCTCTTTTTACTTAAAACACATGAGTGGTTTCTTGCAAGAAAATCGACACCAAATAAGTATTAAACCTTTTAATTAAATAATAAGGTATTGACCAGTTAATTAAAAGATATTTTCATATACTTTTGCTCAACTTTGTAAGGTGGTTTAGAATTATTGGTATTATTCTTGACTAGCATCCCAAAAAGTACAGAAATTGTCCATTGATCATGGAATTACATCAAGAGTAGAGCATCAGGGTACAGGTCTGTAGTCACCTATCTCTAAAATCTCTAGAATTGTCCCAGTCTCTATATGACACAGGTACAACATTTCCCATGAATTCTATAAGCCATATGCCCTTAAAATAATACCTCCGTTTCTCTTATTTAAGCTATTTTGCATATTTGTTCTTTCAACCAGAGGTGACTTAAGGCAAAAGACTAAGAAGTGTTGATTATTCTTTCTGTCATAATTTATTATATGGTATCAAGAAAAATTTTTAATTTATTCTTAATCTCAGTTTTTATATTCATAACATGAAGATATAATATTGTATGAGGATTAAGTGAAGCACTGAAAACAAAGCACATAGCAGATCTGGTACTTAAAGGTGCTGTGATATCATAGCTAGTATAAAAATAATATAATATTATGACTGAGTATGAGGTCATTTATAAAGAGAGGTGCCAACTGAGAAACAAAAGAGAAAAGAACAATTCTATAAATGGAATTAATATAACTTCGTGAATGAGGATCATATACCTGTAAAAATTTAACTGATAAATGAAACTTTACTAGACAGAGAATATGAGGAAAGGATTTCAAACTGAAGGAACTATATGTGTAGATGACTGGAACTGTAACACAGGTGATATATTAGTTTAGCAGTTAAGAATTTGACACATTATGATGCAGTGATGTGACTAGAGAAGCTTGGGTCCTACATAGCAAGACTCCTTTCTGAGGCTGATTCTTCCATCTGTCAAGTTTCCAAGTAAGTTTTTATTATCAGAGAAGCTGGAGAAACCAGGCAATAGTAACAATTACAAAAAAGACCCATCACTGTCCTATACTTGTTATGTAGGTAGTTTCTATCTCAAAAAAAAAAAAAAAAAATCACTTCACTTTCCTTAAAAGTCATAAAATTTGGGATACATGGGATTTTCTACACTTCAGATTTTTAAGGTAAATAATAGCAGGAAGCATTAATAATTACTTTTACTCTCCACTTTGACAACAAACTTATATTTATTCCCTCTATAGCCAAGTGAAGGGAATGAAGAATTTGCAGGTTGGTGGATGAAGAGACTGATCAATCTTGCTTAAGTCACAATATACTTATTCACTACTAATTATACATGATATGTAAATATGACTCAAGACCAGTGATATATGTAATATTACCTCCATTAAACATTTAACACACAGGATAATTACTTGAGAAGTAGTCAAGCATTGTGAAGATTTGAAAAGAACATTGTGCTTTTCTCTTATAAAAAGAAAAAAAAATGTTAAACTTGAAATTTTTTTCCTAAATAAAGCACCACTGCTTCCCTTTGCTCATAGTAATAATATTGTCAGTCCATTATTTATAATTAGGAATGTATTTTCCATGTAAATAGTTTTACATAGATTAATGTTTCTAAACCTTTCTAGGCTACTCCATAAAAAGTTATAGATCCCATATCATCAGTAAAATATTGAACATTAAAAGAGAAGAACAACATATTTTTAAATAAAAACAAATAAAACAGAAAATCTAACTATAAACTAGGTTTTTACTTTTATCTTGGATGCTTATATTTAAGGAAAAGCAATTATAGCTAAAAGAGGAAGAGAAGCATGGTGAAGAGTTTTAAAGGAGACTTTTAGACACTTTCAATGGCTTTTGTAGTTAATGGTTCTGGTACTTTATTGTAGTTAACCTCATTTTGAGTTTTAAATCTACCTTTTTTTGGTAGCACTTTTCATATACTTTTCAACAGTAAGAGGTAAGGAGGACCACTAGTCTCCACAGTAATTTTATTGAAAAGGAAACTAAGAATTATTTTTTAATATAAATTTATTTATTTTAATTGGAGGCTAATTACTTTACAATATTGTATTGGTTTTGCCATACATTGACATGAATCTGCCATGGGTGTACACGTGTTCCCCATCCTGAATCCCCCTCCCACCTTCCTCCCCATACCAACCCTCTGGGTCATCCCAGTGCACCAGCCCTGAGCATCCTGTATCATGCATTGAACCTGGACTGGCGATTCCTTTCACATATGATAATACACGTTTCAATGGCATTCTCCCAAATCATCCAATGGAGTATTACTCAGCCATTTAAAAGAACACATTTGAATCAGTTCTAATGTGGTGGATGAAACTGGGAGCCTATTATACAGAGTGAAGTAAGCCAGAAAGAAAAACACCAATACAGAATTAATTTTTAAAGTGAGTAACAAAATTACTTTTCTTCCACAGTTTTAAATGTTTATGCTTTTAAAAAAGTAAAGGAACTGATTTCCTCCAGTTTGTGTTTTTCCTTCTTTCCTTCCTTCTTTCCTTCTTCTTTCTCTCTCTTTCTTTCCTTTTGTTGTTTTGCTTTCTATTATAATTAAAAATAAATGTGGATTTTTTTAACTTACAAAGAGGATACTGATATTAACCAGCTGTATAAATTTTGAAAAGTTTGCATTATATTTCTCAGAACCATATTCTTTATATTTTAAATGAGAAAATAGCATTTATCACTTAGACATATCATGAAGATTAAGTGAGATAATGTCTTAGTATTTCTATTGCCACAGAGATTCTTCACAATAAATTTAGGATTTATTAATAGGCCTTTCTTTTTTCTACTCTGGTATATTTTTTGCTAACTCCTTGTGATACTTCTAGATGAGAAACTGAAATTAACCATATTTCACTAAGGTTCTTAAAAATGCAGAATTGTGCTTGCCCTAGGAAAACCAGTTGATACCTTAAGAATTTGGCTTTAGCATTTTAAAAAATGATTTTCAAACACTACTGGCTAGGGGATGCTAGAGTGAAAAACCTTCTCTTTTAAAACCTTCATATTTATTTGTAAATGCCCATATATTTACAATTTTTTAAATAATCAATGTGGAATATGAACATTTTAACAACTGAAATGCTCTCTGTGGTTGTCCTCATTGGCAGACAATGTATCCAGTTATGTAAGAATTGTCATTGTTTTCACAGAGATGCTCACCCTGGAATTACACGATGGCTGACAGAGGAGCCTGGTGGGCAATAGTCCATGAGGTCGCAAAGAGTTGTGCATGACTAAGTGACTAACACTTTCATTTTTCAGACACATGATCCTGGGGACTGGATAGATAAGATAGACAGTAATTTATGAGTCATGAATACTCACAGTTCAGGGGAGGACACTACTTGACACAGGGCCACACAAGGTCTGCAATCTGGGACAGAATGAAAAACCAGGCACTGTGGAAGGCAAATGCACAAAAGGGTAAGTAAGGAGCCCAGTGATTTCCCAGAGGATGTGATAGGCTTGTTTGAATCACTTTGTGGCCTAGCCTGAAACTGAAATTTGCTACTTAATGATAAGCAGTAATTTCACCTGGTCCATTTGATAAGGAGGTTTGTTTGGCTAAGGGGACCGTATGTGCAGGAGCAGAGAGAAAACATTAAACTTTTGGTTAGGCCATTTGGGACTTTCTTGATTTCACCAATCAAGGCTGCACATAGCTCTGAAACAATGTCAGACATTACACTTAATGTGAGGAAAAGAAAGTCCAGGGGTTAAGATGATACATTTCCACCAATCTATGACTCCAAACAGGGTTGTATAACTCAAAAATATTAGTACAGTTATCTTTAATATAGATAAAAATGGAAAGGAGGCATTTGTTGATATCAAACTGAAATCTATAGCCCTAATGAGTATTTCCCAGATTTAAGTCACCTCAATTAATTTTGATTGCAATTACTTTTAGTTTTTAAAATATCAGAAATTATTCTTTGGACAAAATTATTTTAAACTCAAAATAAGTGGCAAAGTTATACTTTTTTAAGTCACTACTGCACATTATAAAAGTGCTTTACTAGTTTGAAAAGAATATACCAAAATTATCATTTTGTTCACTGTTCTTTCTATTGCTAGAGAATTAACAAGGACTTTTAGTATGTTCCTATCAATTAAATTAGCATGTTAAATAGATTATTTAAATAAAAAGGATCATTTTTTGTTGTTTTAAAAAGATGATTTAGATGTACCTCTAGTGATTTGGGGTCAGTTTCAACCTCTTTGTACTTTCTCTTTCCAAAAACATATGCTAATAAGTTCCCAGAAATATTATAAAGATAAACTGAAAAGCACTTTGCATAAATGAAATGGTATATAAATGCAAATTAATAGCACTAATGTGTGCTATAATTATATATAGAATCTTCCAAAGTGAAGCAATGTCTTAAGTTAGGATACATTCCCTGGGGGAAGATAAGGATGAAAGAGTTCTTAAAAGGACACATAAAATGGTTAAAGTAGAATGAAACTTATGCATACACAAAAGTAAAGTATGGAAGCTAAGATTATTTAGCCTGGAAATGTGAAGAGATGGAGTGACTATAATTGAGTTATTTAAGATTTTTAAGGGTATAGTAAAAATTGATAAGATCCTCTTTTATACACTATTTCATAATACAAGAAGGAGAGACCACTCAAAATAATGGAAGGTTAATTTAAAAGGAACAAAAAGAAATACTCAATCTTCACGCAGTATAAAGACAAACCATGTAATTTAATACCTTAGGAGATTATAGATTAAAATACAGGAGCTATATTTTTAAAACAGGGGGAAAAAAAGGACAGTTATAGCCAAAGCAATTTTCAGTATTAGATGGTGGAAAATCAAAATGTATGTCCAATGTAATTAAAGTATGACCATGAGTTTTAGTAATATGGCTACCTCATTTCTCAATTTATGCATAGATTTAGCAATGGGCCAAGAAGCTTGCTAAATTTTTATTACTCTTGAATCATTTGTAATTTTATTTAAAAGAAAAAAATCACTGACCGTGTAGATATGTCTATGCCTCATCATCACCACACTATTCATCCTATATTCTTCTTGTCTCCTACTAATGACCTGGATTCTTTTCACTAATTTACAATTTCATCTCTGTACATGATTTATGCAGCCAATAAATTATTGATAGCACAGCTATCAAATAAAATATTTTATATTAAAATTTGAATTTTAAAACTTATTTGATACTGAAGAGCTATGGGAATGAATTTAGTAAGTAGAAATTTTGCCTTTATACTTTGCAATATTTTGTGCTATTTTAATTATAAAAAATAATAAAATAGCAATTTCAATATAAATATTTTGGAAAGGAGAATGTTTTTCAAGCATCCATGTACTTTTATAGAAAGCAAAGTTCTGAGAAATAAACTATTACTATTTAAATGAGCTGAATGTTAAAAATTATTCCTTAATGCAAATATTAAGGATGCATAGGAAGTTTGAATGAAATTTTAATTTAATGTAAATTTTTAATAGTAATAAGTGTGACATTATTAACAGTGGATGTCATTTTATCCATTCATATTTCAGGGTTACAAAGAGTCAGACATGACTTAGCAACTAAACAGCAGCAACATTGCTTCTAAATTGTTTTGAAAATGCAAGTTATAGTTTGAGGGGGGAAAAGACTACAATTTTATTAGAACAAATGTTTGCTTTGTTAACAAAATCAATAGTCACATTCACTCTTTGGTTTTTCCTACTAGAGAGACTGACATTTTTATTTGGTTTTTAGATTCTTTCCTGGACAATACCCCAATGTTAGAGAATTATAGGTTCCAGGAACAATCTGATAGACCTGTTTTAGTTGAAAGAATTTAAGTCAATTAATTTTAGTCAAGATTTAGTGACTAAGGATTTTGCTTAAATGGGACTTGAACAAATCATCTATTGGGCAGATATTTAGTATTTCCAAACTCAGAAAATTCATATCATAGTGTCTGATAGCTCTGACTCTAAGTCATATCTGCCAATAGCTAAAGCCAAGATATGAGGGATATTAAGAAAAACTGTGAACATATTGTTCCTAAATTGTGAGAAATGAGAGGAAGTTAAGACCAACTGATAGAAGTGGCACATGCATGCTTGGTTGCTCAGTCTTGTCTGACTCTTTGAGACTCCATGGGCTGTAGCCTGCCAGATTCCTCTGTCCATGGAATTTTCCAGGAAGAATACTGGAGTATGTTACCATTTCCCCCTCCAGAGGACCTTCCCAACCCAGGGATCAAACCCGTGTCTCCTGCGTTGGCAGGCGTATTATTTACCACCGCACCACCCGGAAGCCTGATGGAAGTGGTGTGCATTGTGAGAGGCAGGATACAAGGTACTTGTTTTACTTTTTTGTTGTGTATGCGTGCAATTAGTGCATGTTTTAATCATTATCACATATTTAAGATAAATTATTTTCTTTTTTTAAATTTTTTTTTCTAATTTTATTTTATTTTTAAGCTTTACATAATTGTATTAGTTTTGCCAAATATCAAAATGAATCCGCCACAGGTATACATGTGTTCCCCATCCCGAACCCTCCTCCCTCCTCCCTCCCCATACCATCCCTCTGGGCTGTCCCAGTGCACCAGCCCCAAGCATCCAGCACCGTGCATCGAACCTGGACTGGCAACTCGTTTCCTACATGATATTTTACGTTTCAATGCCATTCTCCCAAATCTTCCCACCCTCTCCCTCTCCCACAGAGTCCATAAGACTGTTCTATACATCAGTATCTCTTTTGCTGTCTCGTACACTGGGTTATTGTTACCATCTTTCTAAATTCCATATATATGCGTTAGTATACTGTATTGGTGTTTTTCCTTCTGGCTTACTTCACTCTGTATAATAGGCTCCAGTTTCATCCACCTCATTAGAACTGATTCAAATGTATTCTTTTTAATGGCTGAGTAATACTCCATTGTGTATATGTACCACTGCTTTCTTATCCATTCATCTGCTGATGGACATCTAGGTTGCTTCCGTGTCCTGGCTATTATAAACAGTGCTGCGGTGAACATTGGGGTACACGTGTCTGTTTCCCTTCTGGTTTCCTCAGTGTGTATGCCCAGCAGTGGGATTGCTGGATCATAAGGCAGTTCTATTTCCAGTTTTTTAAGGAATCTCCACACTGTTCTCCATAGTGGCTGTACTAGTTTGCATTCCCACCAACAGTGTAAGAAACAGATTATTGGTGGGGATACTAATGGCAACCTGGGACTACAGAGATAAGTTAAAATGACAAATCAATATTGACTGCTATATAAAATGAGAGAGTCGTTAGCAATTATAAATCTAATTAAGCAACCATTGATTGTCTATATATCCTTGGACTGAAGACATTTCTGATATTACATGTTAAAAGTTTCTGAATTTTTAACGTTTTCTTGGTAATTTAAGAGCTTTTAATGTGATACAAAGTAAAAGAAGTGAGAAATGGTGTCCAAAAAAAATTGCACTGGATGTTGTTAAACAGGAAAGTAAGTCTTTACTCAAGACTGTTGTGGTAATGGAGAGAGACTGAACCCTATCCCCTAAAACTCAAGGCAGGAAGGGTGAACTAGTGGGAAAGTTCTAGAGGACATCAGGGCAGAGGTTGGAGGGTATGATAAGGTCATCTATTTGCCACCTGAAGCTTATTAAAGTTAGGCGCCTTTCTGCTTAAGGGAGACTGGGAATTGGGAATCGTTCTTCCTTTTTTACTATATTTCAAAGGGATGACTCCCTTAAGAAAGGTACCCTTGGGTTGTGAAACTGACTAGAGACTGGGAGAAAATGTACATCTCAAAGGGTGAAGAAAATTTTTACAATTGCAAGTTTTCTAAAGTAAATACTCTGAGAAAAGGGAGGTCTGAGGTAGATGGGGGGAAAAAGCTGTCTAAAATGTGGTCAACCTGAAGGCTCTCTTTATCATAATAAATTTCTTTATTAGTTTGTTATATTTCAGTAACTAAAAGAGAATATATAAATATAGGGTTATAAAAATAGCTTTGTAATTGTGGTTCCACAAAAGCACATGAAGTAGGATGGATTTAGAATGTTTAAACACATTCTCTAGATCTCTTAAGTCACAGGTTATCTTGAACAGTGGATTTTAGTAAATCCAAGATTCACATTCAGATAGACTATGAACTGTGTCTAACAGAGAGGAAAAATATAATCCACTATTTTATAGTTAACATATGTAAAATATTATTGATATTCTTATTTACATTCCTGCTATTAAGATTGTTGTTGGTATTGTTATTCATGGTAAATTTTTAAGTGAGTTCATTAGTTCACTCATGCTTTTATTATAGGTGTTACATTTCTCTATCAAAAGTTTTCTACTGACTATACAGTATAAGCTAAACATCTAATTGGGAAGAGACTACTGTATTTCTAGTCTATGTTGATTTCTCTATTTCTTAATCTCTTGTGTTAATGATGTGTCATTTTATTTATGAAACATTACAGCTTGCCAAAATGGTTCATTAACATATTGCTTTGTTTTCACAAATTAACCAAATTATCTTCCTTTTATAACTATTGGGAATGACCAAGTGTTATCAAAAGACCATCTGCATTAGAATTACCAGCAGTCTTTGCTAAAAACTCATTTCTTTGAACACCTCTCCACACTTACTATATCAGAATCTCTTTCAGAATCTCAGATACAACTCAGAAATTTGTAGAACTCCCTGGACTGATATTTGAGGAAAGAAAGAAAGCTAGTTAGATAGACAGATAGAAAGAAAAAAAAAAAACCATATGAAATATAGATGTGAAAATGAGAAAGATAAAATATATGAGATGAGAAATTTGCACAGTAGTGATAGTACTACAACAGTAAATGTACATAATGAATATATATGTGTGTATTAATATATATACATATATTAAAGAAAGTATCATATTATAGTATTATAAATAATTATGTTATGCTTTTTAAAATTTGAATTAATTTCAGGATTCAGTTCAAGTATATCTTGCATATTCTATTATGACCCAAGTACTAGGCTATATTCCTGTAATGCAAAGAGTAATATAATAGAGAAATAAATTTGATTATTTTAGTCAAAAAATAAATATGATTCATAAAATAGTAAGGTAATAGTATTTAACTTCTATGGATTGTTTTAACAAAACATGTATGCCTAAACTACATTTGGTATTCATGTAATTCAATAAGAAGAAAGGATGTTAGGCTTTGATTGAAGTTACATAAATTCATTCCAATTAAGTTTTCTTGGCTAGTGTTTCCCAAATACCAGTGGTGATATGTGAGATAGTTTTACATCAAAAACAATGAAAATTTTTATTTTTGTTTTATATGCTTTCTGATGTTGAAGCTGAAACTCCAGTACTTTGGCCACTTGATGCAAAGGGCTGACTCATTTGAAAAGACCCTGATACTGGGAAAGATTGAGGGCAGGAGGAGAAAGGGATGACAGAGGATGAGGTGGTTGGATGGCATCACTGACTCAATGGTCATGGGTTTGTGTGGACTCTGGGAGTTGGTGATGGACAGGGAGGCCTGGCGTGCTGTGGTTCATGGAGTGGCAAAGAGTCAGACACAGCTGAGTGACTGAACTGAACTGAAAGGTAAATATTAGAAACACATAACATGAAACATAAAAGAAAATGAAAGCTATGATCTTAGGAGTATTTTTTGCTTGCTGCTAAGTTGCGTCAGTATTCTTGCCTTGAGAACCCCATGAACAGTATGAAAAGGCAAAATGATAGGACACTGAAAGAGGAACTCCCCAGGTCAGTAGATGCCCAATATGCTACTGGAGATCAGTGGAGAAATAACTCCAGAAAGAATGAAGGGATGGAGCCAAAGCAAAAACAATACCCAGTTGTGGATGTGACTGGTGATAGAAGCAAGGTCCGATGCTGTAAAGAGCAATATTGCATAGGAACCTGGAATGTTAGGTCCATAAATCAAGGCAAATGGGAAGTGGTCAAACAAGAGATGGCAAGAGTGAAGATCAACATTCTAGAAATCAGCAAACTCAAATGGACTGGAATGGGTGAATTTAACTCAGATGATCATTGTATCTACTACTGTGGGCAGGAATCCCTCAGAAGAAATGGAGTAGCATCATGGTTAACGAAAGAGTCCGAAATGCAGTACTTGGATGCAATCTTAAAGACGATAGAATGATCTCTGTTCGTTTCCAAGGCAAAACATTCAATATCACAGTAACCCAAGCGTCTGCCCCAACCAGTAACACTGAAGAAGCTGAAGTTGAATGGTTCTATGAAGACCTACAAGGCCTTTTAGAACTAACACCCAAAAAAGATGTCCTTTTCATTATAGGGGACTGGAATGCAAAAGTAGGAAGTCAAGAAACACCTGGAGTAACAGGCAAATTTGGCTTTGGAATACGGAATGAAGCAGGGCAAAGACTAATAGAGTTTTGCCAAGAAAAAGCACTGGTCATAGCAAACACCCTCTTCCAACAACACAAGACAAGACTACACATGGACATCACCAGATGGTCAACATCGAAATCAGATTGATTATATTCTTTGCAGCCAAAGATGGAGAAGGTCTATACAGTTAACAAAAACAAGACCAGGAGCTGACTGTGGCTCAGATCATGAACTCCTTATTGCCAAATTCAGACTGAAATTGAAGAAAGTAGGGGAAACCACTAGACCATTCAGGTATGACCTAAATCAAATCCCTTATGATTATATAGTGAAAGTGAGAAATAGATTTAAGGGCCTAGATCTGTTAGATAGAGTGCCTGATGAACTATGGACAGAGGTTCATGACATTGTACAGGAGACAGGGATCAAGACCATGCCCATGGAAAAGAAATGCAAAAAAAGCAAGATGCCTTTCTGAGAAGGCCTTACAAATAGCTGTGAAAAGAAGAGAAGCCAAAAGCCAAGGAGAAAAGGAAAGATATAAGCATCTGAGTGCAGAGTTCCAAAGAATAGCAAGAAGAGATAAGAAAGCCTTCCTCTGCGATAAATGCAAAGAAATAGAGGAAAACAACAGAATGGGAAAGACTAGAGATCTCTTCAAGAAAATTAGAGATACCAAGGGAATATTTCATGCACAGATGGGCTCGATAAAGGACAGAAATGGTATGGACCTAACAGAAGCAGAAGATATTAAGAAGAGGTGGCAAGAATACACAGAAGAACTGTACGAAAAAGATCTTCACGACCAATACAATCAATATGGTATGATCCCTCACCTGGAGCCAGACATCCTGGAATGTGAAGTCAAGTGGGCCTTAGGAAGCATCACTATGAAAAAAAAAAAGAAAGAAAGAAAGCATCACTACGAACAAAGCTAGTGGAGGTGATGGAATTCCAGTTTAACTCTTTCAAATCCTGAAAGATGATGTGAAAGTGCTGCTCTCAAAATGCCAGCAAATTTGGAAAACTCAGCAGTGCCCACAGGACTGGAAAAGGTCAGTTTTCATTCCAATCACAAAGAAAGGCAATGCCAAATAATGCTCAAACTACCCCACAATTGCACTCATCTCACATGTTAATAAAGTAATGCTCAAAATTCTCCAAACCAGGCTTCAGCAATACATGAACTGTGAAGTTCCAGATGTTCAAGCTGGTTTTAGAAAAGGCAGAGGAATGAGAGATCAAATTGCCAACATCCGCTGGATCATGGAAAAAGCAAGAGAGTTGCAGAAAAACATCTATTTCTGCTTTGTTGACTATTCCAAAGCCTTTGACTGCGTGGATCATAATAAACTGTGGAAAATTCTGAGAGAGATGGAAATACCAGACCACCTGACCTGCCTCTTGAGAAATTTGTATGCAGGTCAGGAAGCAACAGTTAGAACTGGACATGGAACAACAGACTGGTTCCAAATAGGAAAAGGAGTTCGTCAAGGCTGTATATTGTCACCTTGCTTATTTAACTTATATGCAGAATACATCATGAGAAACCCTGGGCTGGAGGAAGCACAAGGTGGAATCAAGATTGCCAGGAGAAATATCAATAACCTCATATATGCAGATGACACCACCCTTATGGCAGAAAGTGAAGAGGAACTAAAAAGCCTCTTGATGAAAGTGAGAGGAGAGTGAAAAAGTTGGCTTAAAGCTCAACATCCAGAAAACAAAGATCATGGCATCTGGTCCCATCACTTCATGGGAAATAGATGGGGAAACTGTGTCAGACTTTATTTTTTGTGGCTCCAAAATCACTGCAGATGGTGACTGCAGCCATGAAATTAAAAGACACTTATTCCTTGGAAGAAAAGTTATGACCAACCTAGATAGTCTATTGAAAAGCAGAGACATTACTTTGCCAACAAAGGTCCGTCTAGTCAAGGCTATGGTTTTTCAAGTGGTCATGTATGGATGTGAGAGTTGGACTTTGAAGAAGGCTGAGCGCTGAAGAATTGATGCTTTTGAGCTGTGGTGTTGGAGAAGACTCTTGAGAGTCCCTTGGACTGCAAGGAGATCCAACCAGTCCATTCTGAAGGAGATCAGCCCTGGGATTTCTTTGGAAGGAATGATGCTAAAGCTGAAACTCCAGTACTTTGGCCACCTCATGGGAAGAGTTGACTGATTGGCAAAGACTCTGATGCTGGGAGGGATTGGGGGCAGGTGGAGAAGGGGACGACAGAGGATGAGATGGCTGGATGGCATACTGACTCTATGGAGGTGAGTCTGAGTGAACTCCGGGAGTCGGTGATGGACAGGGAGGCCTGGTGTGCTGCGATTCATGGGGTCACAGAGAGTTGGACACGACTGAATGACTGAACTGAACTGAACTGAACTGAAGTTGCTTCAGTCGTATCTGACTCTGTGCGACCCCATAGACGGCAGCCCACCAGGCTCCCCTGTCCCTGGGATCCTCCATGCAAGAATACTGGAGTGGATTGCCATTTCCCTCTCCAATGCATAAAAGTGAAGGAAGCTTTTGTGGAAAGTATTTTAGTATTCAAGCATGTGTGACTGCCTGTATTACAGACCTGATACTTAGGCCTATCTATGTCAGCTTCAAAATGCAACAACTTAATCTTTTCCCACAAGTATTCAGCTATTAATACCTGGCTAGCAGAAACAAGAGGGGATCTCCATTACATTTGTGTGTCTGAATATCTACAACCCAGCTGTGTTCTTTTGTACTATATATAAAAATAAAATTTCTTATAATACATGGATATAGGGAAAAACATGATGGGCAAAAATTTGGTAAGCAATATTTTTGACATCTAATAGAAGTTCTACCTTAATTAATGAGGTCAAAAACAGAATCCATAAAATGCTGTAGTCATTTTAAATCTTATGTGTTATTGAACTAATGTTTTATTGGACACGAGACTCAAATAAGCAAGAATTAACATTACCCTATAGTGCTGAAAGAGAACAAAAAGTTTACAAAAGTTCAAAAGACAGAAATATGTGAATTATTGTTGAGGTGTCATTAAAAAGCAAGTAATCATTTATTTTTTACTTCTCTATTACAAAACCCTAAGAGAACAAAAGTATAATTTGAAAAATGACATTTAAACAATTTTTAAAATATTAATAAACTAATATGCCAATCAAAATGAAACAGTGACATAGAGACTCTTCCAGGTAAAGTGAGTTATAGGAGAATGACTTGTAGATCAAAGGAGGATTGAGAGCACTTTTGAGAATTAATGCAGGATTGCTGTGTTCCCTGGGATATTATACATGAATTCAGGAAGAACTAGAGAGAGAAGTAAACCTCATTTAAAAGTCCAGAGATAGGCTTAATAATTAGTTGACTAAATTAAACTAATTTATTCAGTAAAATAATATATATGGTTAAGCAATTCTATGGGGCTTATTTATTAGAAATCTACAGTGAAAACAGTGTTATGCAAAGTAATTTATCTTTACTTATGAATATATATTTACTTTTGTGAAACAATATCTTGAAACAAATATTTTAAACTAATTTTGTAAGACTTGTTTTACTTGTATCAATAATTAAAACTAAATGAGTTGTTTTAAATATCTATAGGACATAATACGGTAAAAGCAACATAAAAATAAGTAATGATTTTACTTTACATCAATAATTTTTGAGTGCTGAAGCATGAGATATGAATTCTCTCTTACTAGTTTGCATAACTATAAACATGTGAGTGAATTATAAAATCAACTGGCAGTTTGGCATACTCATCTGAGCCACCAGGACTTCCCTGGTGCCTTAGACGATAAAGCATCTGCCTACAATGTGGGAGACCCCGGTTCGATCCCTGAGTCAGGAAGATCCTCTGGAGAAGGAAATGGAAACCCACTCCAGTACTCTTTCCTGGAAACTCCCATGGACGGAGGAGCATGGTACGCTACAGTCCATGGGGTCACAAAGAGTCAGACACGACTGAGTGACTTCACTCTTCACTCTCACTTTAACAACAATTGAAAGACACTCAGTTGTGACCAACTCTTTGTGACCCCATGGACTGTAGTACACCAGGCATCCCTGTCCATCACCAACTCCCAGGGTTTACCCAAACTCGACTCCATTGAGTTGGTGATGCCATGCAACCATCTCATCCTCTGTTGTCCCCTTCTCCTCCTGCCTTCAATCTTTCCCAGCATCAGGGTCTTTTCCAATGAGTCTGTTCTTCACATCAGGTGGCCAAAATATTGGAGTTTCAGCTTCAGCATCAGTCCTTCCAATGAATATTCAGGACTGATTTCCTTTAGTATTGACTGGTTAGATCTCCTTGAAGTCCAAGGGACTCTCAAGAGTCTTCTCCAACACCATAGTTCAAAACCATCAATTCTTTGGTGCTTAACTTTCTTTATAGTCCAACTCTCTCATCCATACATGACTACTGGAAAAACTATAGCCTTGACTAGACGGACTTTGTTGGCAAAGTAATGTCTCTGCTTTTTAGTATGCTGTCTAGGTTGGTCACAACTTTTTTTCCAAGGAGTAAGTACCTTTTAATTTCATGGCTGCAATCAACATCTGCAGTATTTTGGAGCCCCCAAAAAGTCTGTCACTGTTTCCACTGTTTCCCCATATATTTGCCATGAAATGATGGGACCAGATGCCATGTTCTTCATTTTCTGAATGTTGAGCTTTAAGCTAACTTTTCACTCTCCTCTTTCACTTTCATCAAGAGGCTCTTTAGTTCTTCTTCACTTACTGCAATAAGGGTGATGTCATCTGCATATGTAAGGTTATTGGTATTTCTCCCGGCAGTCTTGATTCCATCTTTTGCTTCATCCAGCCCAGCATTTCTCATGATGTACTCTGCATATAAGTTAAATAAGCAGGGTGACAATATACAGCCTTGACATACTCCTTTCCCTTTTGAAACCAGTCTGTTGGTCCATGTCCAATTCTAACTGTTGCTCCCTGACCTGCATACAGATTTCTCAAGAAGCAAGTCGGGTGGTCTGGTATTCCCATCTGTTGAAGAATTTTCCACAGTTTGTGGTGATCCACACAGTCAAAGGCTTTGGAATAGTCAATAAAGCAGAAATAGATGTTTTTCTTTAACTTTCTTGCCTTTTCCATAATCCAACGGATGTTGGCAATTTGATCTCTGGTTCCTCTGCCTTTTTTGAAACCAGTTTGAACATCTAGAATTTCATGGTTCATGTACTGTGAAGTCTATAGACTACTATAGATTACTACAATACTCTACTATACACGTACTATAGAGTCCATGGAATTTCCAGGCCAGAATACTGGAGTGGATAGCCTTTCCCTTCTCCAGGGGATCTTCCCAACACAGGGATCGAATTCAGGTCTCCTGCATTGCAGACAGATTCTTTACCAGCTGAGCCATGATACACATTTTAAACAATAGTCATAATTTTATGTTTAATTTTATGCTTACATACAACTGTTTACTTTCACACTGTGTATATGCAGTTAACTGCTCTAAAATTATTAATGATTTTTAAATCTTTAAGAGTAAATAGGTTTTATTATATTTAATTTTTAATTGATAGAATTAATGTGATGAAGTGTTTTTTATTTGTTTGTTTTTGTAATATAAGATTTTTTTAAATTTTATTTTTAAACTTTATAATATTGTATTAGTTTTGCCAAATATCGAAATCAATCTGCCACAGGTATATCTGTGTTCCCCATCCTGAACCCTCCTCCCTCTTCCCTCCCCATACCCTCCCTCTGGGTTGTCCCAGTGCACCAGCCCCAAGCATCCAGTATCGTGCATCAAACCTGGACTGGCGACTCGTTTCATACATGATATTATACATGTTTCAATGCCATTCTCCCAAATCTCCCCACCCTCTCCCTCTCCCACAGAGTCCATAAGACTGATCTATACATCAGTGTCTCTTTTGCTGTCTCGTACACAGGGTTATTGTTACCATCTTTCTAAATTCCATATATATGCATTAGTATACTGTATTGGTGTTTTTCTTTTTTTAAAAAAATCACCACTTAGTGGGTAATTGTCATTAGCTTTTGACATGCAGTCTTCCAACCCATAATTTGCATGTGCTTCAAATATCCATATTAGAGAACTGTTTGTAGAATATAATCCAGTTATATACAAATAGGACAATATCTGTAGTTAAATTATGATCTAAGATGCTTATAAACACAGTATTTAATTTAATAATATAGTTTACAGCCATTTTTATTATTTTTCAACTTAATGTGTTCTTTCAATATTATTAGATAGAAACTAATGAGTAATGCATTTAAACATAAAAATAAAACATTATTAAAATTTTTATCATTGACATCATTAAAATAGAAATAAAAATTTTAAATGTATGTATAAATCTGTGATTACATGCACGTATTACAGATGTATGTATGTATATATGCATGCAAACTCAAATCATGGGTATGTGTATATATTTGGTTAACCAGGATTGATCTAGTAATGTGTTTAATCATTTATTTTCACCTATGTTCTTTAGACTTGTCTTTGAATCACTACATGTGAATATCAAATGCAAGTTTGCATATATAACAGTTGGTATTCAGTTTATACTGATTATAAACAGATTGCAGTTCTTGAGAGATTATATGATAACTGCCATAAAAAAAAAAAAAAACCCTCTCAAAGCCTCAAAAGTCATGTGAGTATATAACAGACGCTTTGAGAAAATAAGTTTGCCTTGTTTGAAGATATTGTCAATGATATGAAGGGTAAATATTACATTTTATAAGAAAAAATATCAATTTTGTGCACCTGATCACATAGTTTGTGGCTGAGATAGTCTTTGAATGAGGAAATTAAAACTCTATGCCTCACTGTGTTATTTGCACTACAAAATGGTTTATGTCAGAAAGCAGAGTTAAAATGAAACTTAGAGGGAAAAAAAATCTTCTGACATACATGCCTAGCTCTCAGAGCTTTCATTCATTGTGGGATTACAAAACTTTGGCCACTTTGGAAAACAATTTGGCAATTTCTTATAAGGTTAAACTGATGTCTATTGTATGATTTAAAAAAGTTCGCTCATGCAAAAACTTCTATACAAATATTTATAGTAGCTTTCTTTATAATTGCTTTTTTTTTTTTTTTAGTTTAACTGGTGATTGGATAAAAAAACAGTGGTATATCTATGTAATAGAATACTATTTAACTGTTAAAAGGAATAAACTGTTAATACATATAATTGGATAGATGAATCACATTCAAAAAGCTAAATATTGAATGATTCCATTTATATAAATACAGTGGTTGCTTGTGATTGGGAGTGTGAGAGGGATTGATTATAAAATGGCAACACAAGCAAATTTCCTAGAGGTAGTAGAATTGTTGCTTATCTTGACTGTGGTGGAAGAGACACACACCTCTGTGTGTTTATCAAAGGTCACTAAGATTTCTGGGGCTTCCCTGGTGGCTCTGATGGTAAAGAATCTGCCTGCAATGCAAGAGACCTGGGTTTGGCCTGGAGAATCCCATGGATAGAGGAGCCTGGAAGGCTATCAGTACATGGGATCACAAAGACTTGAGACACGACTAAGTAACTTTCATTTTTCAATGCCTATCATCAAATTTTTAAAAAATTAAAGTAATTTTTATGCCTGGAAACTAGCAGGAACTTTAAAAATACTTATTTTGTAATTATTCTATGATTTTAATTCCTCATGTTAGTAGCAATAATAACCATGTAACTATTATTTTAAATTGGATGCCAAAATGAATAGACTAATGTGAGCCACAGTGAAGCTTCATTTTCTATAAAGAATGAGAAATTACCCCAAAAGAAACTTTGCAGTTATTAATACTTTAAACTGCAAGCTATAAGAATTTTCTTAATGTAGGGGGATAATAAAACCTGTCATTTTTTTGAAATAATACATATTTTATATCCAGTACTTGTGGTATTTAAATACTCATGTAGACTTGGATTGTTGTTCACTCATTAAGCCATGTCCAACTATTTGCAACCCCATGGACTGCAGCAAGACAGACTTTCCTGTCCTTCACCATATCCCAGAGTTTGCTCACACTCATGTCCATTGAGTTGATGATGCCATCCAACCATCTCATCCTCTGTTGTCCCCTTCTTCTTTTGCCGTCAATCTTTTCCAGCATCAAGTAGCTAAATTATTGGAGCTGAAATCTCAGCAACAGTCCTTCCAATGAATATTCAAGGTTGATTTCCATTAGCATCGACTGGTTTGATGCTCTTGCTGTCCAAGGGACTCCACAAGAATCTTGTCCACACCACAGCTCAAAAGCATCAATTCCTTGGTGCTCAATGTTTTTTGTCCATCTCTCACATCTGCACATGACTATTGGAAAAACCATAGTTTCGACTTCATGGACCTTTGTCAGCAAAGTGATGTCTCTTATTTTTAATACTCTATCTAATTTTGTCATAGCTTTTCTTCCAATGATCAAGTATCTTTTAATTTCATGGCTGCAGTCACCATCTGCAGTGATTTTGGAGCCCAAGAAAATAAAGTCTGTCACTGTTTCCATTTCCCCCTCTATTTGCTGTGAAAAGATGGAATCAGGTGTCATGATCTTAGTTTTTTGAATGTTGAGTTTTAAGTCAGCTTTTTCACTCTCTTGTCTTCATCAAGAGGCTCTTTACTTTCTGCCATTAGGGTAGTTTCATCTTCATATCTGAGATTGTTGATATTTCTCCTGGCATTCCTGATTTCAGCTTATGATTCATCCATCCCAGCATTTCACATGATGTACTCTACATATAAACTAAATAAATAAGCAGGGTAACCAGAAACATTCTTGACATACTGCTTTCCCAATTTTGAACCAGTCTGTTTCATGTCCGGTTCTAACTGTTGCTTCTTGACCTGGATACAGGTTTCTCAGGAGGCTCGTAAGGTGGTCCAGTATTCCCATCTCCTGAAGAATTTTTCACAGTTTGTTGTAATCCGCACAGTCAAAGGCTTTAGTGTAGTCAGTGAAGTAGAAGTAGATGTTTGTTTGTTTTCTTTCTTTAATTCCCTTGCTTTTTCTGTGATCCAATGGATGTTGGTCATTTGGCCTCTGGTTCCTCTGCCTTTTCTAAATCCAGCTTGAATATCTGGAAGTTCTTGGTTCACTGGCTGCTGAAGTCTAGCTTGAAGGATTTTGAGCATTACCTTACTAGCTTGTGAAAGGACCACAATTGTCTGGTAGTTTGAACATCCTTTGGCATTGCCCTTCTTGGTAATTGGAATGAAAACTGACCTTTTCCAGTCCTGTGGCCACTGCTGAGTTTACAAATTTGTGGTATATTGAGTACAGCATTTTAACAGCATAGGTTTTATTATTATTATTATTTAGAATAGCTCAACTCTAATTATATCACCTACATTAGCTTTGATTATAGTAATGCTTCCTAAGATGCTAAGGCCCACTTGACTTCACACTCCAGATGTCTGGCTCTAGGTAAGTGATCACACCATTGTGGTTATCTGGGTCATTAAGACCTTTTTTTGTACAGTTTTTCTGTGTATACTTGCCTCCTCTTAATCTCTTCTACTTCTGTTATGTCCTTACTGTTTCTGTCCTTTATTGTGGTCATCTTTGCATGAAATGTTCCCTTTGTATCTCTAATTTTCTTGAAGAGATCTCTAGTCTTTACCATTCTATTGTTTTCCTCTATTTTTGAACTTTTCTTGCTATTCTTTGGAACTCTGCATTCAGACTCAGATAGACTGTTTTTTCAGTACAGCAGTTTATGTTGACCAACTTTACATGTTACATTCTTCTATAGTAAAAGAACCAGTGTCTTACTAAGACTATTATTTGGTACTATTTTGTATCTATGGTGATTCAGTCACTTTTTTCTAAAATACCTTTCTGCTAAATTTTATCAAAATAACAGAAAAAAATTGTTTTTCTTAAAGAATCTAAAATGATAGAAAATGTGTATCCACCAATTATTTATCATTTTTATATAATAATTAACTCCCCAAAACATATATCATTGTTATTGAGCTTCCTTTTTGTAGTTGTATCTTTGGGTCTCTCACTTTCCCTCTCCCAACCTTGTTTTAGTGAGAAGAAGCTCTCAGTGCTTATTGTCAGTTTCGTCCTATAAACAAAGTGACACACTTTAGGTGACAGAGACTTTTATAGTTAGATGTCACCTCATAATCAATGGAAGAGGAGTATTACGTTCTGTAACTGGGACACTGCAAAACTTCACTTATCTGAGAGCCATCTACTTGGAAACCTCAAATATTCTCAGAAGACACAAATACCAGAATGTCTCTGTAGGCTTGTTGGGGCAGCCGGGAATCCTGGCAGGCAGTCAGAGCAGATGGTGTAGACCAAGCCTTGGCAGAGTTAGATCCCAAGACAGTTGGATTTAAGAATGTAGAGATGGACTGAACACAAGTCGGATATAAGCTGACCAGCTGAATGTATCAAAATGAACACAGACGAGGGCCACTAAGGGTAGTTCTGTGTAAGCTGCTATTACTGCTTTGTTCAATCTCGTAATAATTACCTGATTCAAGGCAAGAAGAGTATATTATATCTTCTTTTTTGATCAAGTCTTAAAGGACCCTGATATATTACAGTGAAGTTAAATTCTACTCCTGAGAGATAATCAGTTTAGTTGTATAAGCATTTATTCCCACTTTTCCACTCAATTGACACATGCGCCTAGAAGTAAGACTTGAGACTGTAATGAATACGGATATGTCCTCTGGTAGCATATGATAAAATAGTAAGTGCAATTCTCATGTTTAATATTCCTATTTTAACCAAAATGGCCCTTAAACACAAACCAACTGTATCTTCTAACTCTTAACTGAAGAAACAGTAGTCTTTTTCAAACTGGAAGGAAAACTAGCTGGTTTGGATTTTCGTAGGATGATATGTAAGAGTGCAATCTTATAGATTCATAAAGTTGCTTCAAGAATAATTTTCTTTAGATGATATTTTCCTTCCAAAACAGTATTAAGAATCTAGAATTTCTACTCTAAATTCTTTTACTATAGGGAATTCGTGGAACGTAAGCATAAATACAAATAGATAAATATCCAAGTCTAAAATTACAGCTTTATTCTTCATCTCTAAATAAGCACAGTGGGGAAAAATAATAGAAAAGATACATATTAGTCTTGCCAACAAGACTGACTAGAACTCTTAGTGGCCCTAGATATTTAGCCTGGATTTTGATAGTATTCTTATTGACAAAGAATTAAATGGCCACAGGTTGGTCAAAATAAAGTTACATAGTACAGACAATGTGGGTCAAATTCTAAAATACGTTTAAAATTTTTAACATTCAGTTCAGTCCAGTCCAGTTGCTCAGTCATATCCAACTCTTTGTGACCCTATGGACTGCAGCACTCACGCACAGACCAAAAAGGGTACTTACTTTAAGAATTTCTACATTCTATTTTAGGACATTAGACAACAAGTACAACAAAACCAAGGGCAAATAAATGAGCAAGAACAATTTCATGTGAGCAAAATACTTGAAAAATAGGAATGAGTCAGGGAAGGCATCATCCAAGGAGCTAGATTTATGAGACATAAGTGGCAACCCAACAGCATTATTATTTAGCCTCTCAGTAAATAGCAGATTATAAATTGTAAATGATGGACAGATCAGTTGGCTAATTGGAATAAGAGAGATGTTTGGGGCTCTATCTCCTGTAATCTCCACTTGGGTGATTGGTGGTTTTTATGATATACAAAACAAACTTTCAAAAGGGAAAGATAAAAATGCTTTTTGTTATCTCAGGTTTTCCTTCTCTTTTTTCTTACAGAAGTATTGATGACTTCCTGCTGTAAACAGAATCATGTGCAATTAGAATTTTTAGCTTCACTTTCTAAACCACTTTATTATTTAGTACTGGATGAATATGGCATTATACAAACCATATACATAAAAACTAAATTAAATATTGTAATATAACTTACAAGATAACAAAAAGTAACTATAAAATTTGTACCCTTTTTCCAGAAAAAAATAAGGTTAAAGTCATAATTTTATATGATTCCCAGTACCAAAGTAATTCTTTCAAAATACCATAGTTTTGGTTGGATATTGTCTTCAGATCAACTTAATTAGAGCTAGAAAACAAAGAGGCATTATTTTTGTATGATAATATATGAAGAAAAGTTACTGACTAATAAATCAATAAATGTATTGATAAATATACAAAAACTTGAAATTTTATTTGTTATTAATGAAGAAGAATATTTACAAAAATTGGCAATACAAATAATATTTTAATAGCTTGTAAATGCTATTGGATTTCCCTTCATCATAAAATTAAAATGATAACATTCTTTAAAAGCATACTCAGCAAATGAAGAATAATTGAGCAAAAACTCAATAATAATTTATTTTTGTTCTAAGTAAGAAACTATTTGATCATGTGGCCAATTTGTTCAATTTTGTATGAAATAGACTAACAATGTAGATAATAATCCTAATTTGCAGGAAGAGTAACTGATGGTGTAATTACATTTAGATATAGCATCTCTTTACATATGCATTGCTTAAATAACTATTTTTTAAAAAAATTAAAACAATTATTCAAAATATCACATTTAGACCTTTTAATTTTGTCTGAAATATATTAATACCAAGAATTCAAGGAAAAGTATAATGTATTTTACATCCCCCCACTTTTATAGATATTATAAAAGACTTTAATGGATTTTTTATAGATATTATAAAAGATACTATAAAAGACAACTTTTTTGCTTTTAGAAGAAACTTCATATTAAAATAAATATATTTGGAAGATATTAGAAAACATTAAATATATATACACTTTATAGCTTTGTCTCATGACTGGGTTTCATCTTTTTTTCCAAGAATGATTCTAACTTTTACCTGAAGCTTCATAATCTGTCATCATGGAAATAGTAACATATGCCAGCATCCCACTGCTTGTGTTCAATTTGCAAACAGTATGTGAAATTTTATCAAATTCATGTGTTTCCAGCATGCTATTTTGTCATCGTCTTACAGGTTAAAATGCCACCACATCTACTGCTGTAGTTTTCCCAGCAGAAAACAGGTGTGTATTGATTATATCGTCAGCAGGGAAACAACAGTTTTGTCTCTTCTTTACCATGCTATTATAATGTAAAATAGCAGCTAAGATATGGCAACAAGCTGATATGTACTGAACTGAAGGCAAAGTCTCAGGTGCTTGGGAGGTTCCCAATGTGAATAGGCACAAAGAATTGATTTTCCTCATTTAATGATAGCATTTTGCTTATTGCGTTTTTGGAGAGTCCTCGTCCAAGGTAAGGAGCAGCGGCTGCACTCTGCTGGAGCAGCTGTGAAGAGATAACCCATGTCCAAGGTAAGAGAAACCCAAATAAGACGGTAGATGTTGCAAGAAAGCATCAGAAGGCAGACACACTGAAACCATAATCACAGAAAACTAGTCAATCTAATCACACTAGGACCACAACTTTGTCTAACTCAATGAAACTAACCCATGCCTTGTGAGGCCACCCAAGACGGGCGGATCATAGGGGAGAGGTCTGACAGAATGTGGTCCACTGGAGAAGGGAATGGCAAACCACTTCAGTATTCTTGCCTTGAAAACCCCATGAACAGTATGAAAAGGCAAAATGATAGGATACTGAAAGAGGAACTCCCTAGGTCAGTAGGTGCCCAATATGCTACTGGAGATCAGTGGAGAAATAACTCCAGAAAGAATGAAGGGATGGAGCCAAAGCAAAAACAATACCCAGTTGTGGATGTGACTGGTGATAGAAGCAAGGTCCGATGCTGTAAAGAGCAATATTGCATAGGAACCTGGAATGTTAGGTCCATGAATCAAGGCAAATTGGAAGTGGTCAAACAGGAGATGGCAAGAGTGAAGATCAACATTCTAGAAATCAGCAAACTCAAATGGACTGGAATGGGTGAATTTAACTCAGATGATCATTATATCTACTACTGTGGGCAGGAATCCCTCAGAAGAAATGGAGTAGCCATCATGGTCAACAAAAGAGTCCAAAATTCAGTACTTGGATGCAATCTTAAAAATGAAAGAATGATCTCTGTTCGTTTCCAAGGCAAAACATTCAATATCACAGTAATCCAAGTGTATGCCCCAACCAGTAACGCTGAAGAAGCTGAAGTTGAATGGTTGAATGGTTGAATGACCTACAAGACCTTTTAGAACTAACACCCAAAAAAGATGTCCTTTTCATTATAGGGGACTGGGATGCAAAAGTAGGAAGTCAAGAAACACCTGGAATAACAGGCAAATTTGGCTTTGGAATACGGAATGAAGCAGGGCAAAGACTAATAGAGTTTTGCCAAGAAAATGCACTGGTCATAGCAAACACCCTCTTCCAACAACACTCAAGAGAAGACTCTACACATGGACATCACCACATGGTCAACACCGAAATCAGATTGATTACATTCTTTGCAGCCAAAGATGGAGAAGCTCTATACAGTTAGCAAAACAAGACCGGGAGGTGACTGTGGCTCAGATCATGAACTCCTTATTGCCAAATTCAGACTGAAATTGAAGAAAGTAGGGAAAACCACTAGACTATTCAGATATGACCTAAATCAAATCCCTTATGATTATACAGTGGAAGTGAGAAATAGATTTAAGGGACTAGATCTGATAGAGTGCCTGATGAACTATGGACTGAGGTTCGTGACATTGTACAGGAGACAGGGATCAAAACCATCTCCATGGAAAAGAAATGCAAAAAAACAAAATGGCTGTCTGGGGAGGCCTTACAAATAGCTGTGAAAAGAGAAGCGAAAAGCAAAGGAGAAGAGGAAAGATATAAGCATCTGAATGCAGAGTTCCAAAGAATAGCAAGAAGAGATAAGAAAGCCTTCCTCTGCGATAAATGCAAAGAAATAGAGGAAAACAACAGAATGGGAAAGAGTAGAGATCTCTTCAAGAAAATTAGAGATACCAAGGGAACATTTCATGCACAGATGGGCTCGATAAAGGACAGAAATGGTATGGACCTAACAGAAGCAGAAGATATTAAGAAGAGGTGGCAAGAATACACAGAACTGTACAAAAAAGATCTTAACGACCAATACAATCACGATGGTTCAATCACTCACCTGGAGCCAGACATCCTGGAATGTGAAATCAAGTGGGCCTTAGAAAGCATCACTACGAACAAAGCTAGTGGAGGTGATGGAATTCCAGTTGAACTCTTTCAAATCCTGAAAGATGATGCTGTGAAAGTGCTCCACTCAATATGCCAACAAATTTGGAAAACTCAGCAGTGGCCTCAGGATTGGAAAAGGTCAGTTTTCATTTCAATCCCAAAGAAAGGGAATGCCAAAGAATGCTCAAACTACCACACAATTGCACTCATCTCACACACTAGTAAAGTAATGCTCAAAATTCTCCAAGCCAGGCTTCAGCAACACATGAACCATGAACGTCCAGATGTTCAAGATCAAATCGCGAACATCCGCTGGATCATGGAAAAAGCAAGAGACTTCCAGAAAAACATCTATTTCTGCTTTATTGACTATGCCAAAGCCTTTGACTGTGTGGATCACAATAAACTGTGGAAAATTCTGAAAGAGATGGGAATACCAGACCACCTGATCTGCCTCTTGAGAAACCTATATGCAGGTCAGGAAGCAACCGTTAGAACTGGACATGGAACAACAGACTGGTTCCAAATAGGAAAAGGAGTACGTCATGGCTGTATATTGTCAACCTGCTTGTTTAATTTCTATGCAGAGTACATCATGAGAAATGCTGGGCTGGAAGAAGCACAAGCTGGAATTAAGATTGCTGGGAGAAATATCAATAACCTCAGATATGCAGATGACACCACCCTTACAGCAGAAAGTGAAGAGGAACTAAAAAGCCTCTTGATGAAAGTGAAAGAAGAGAGTGAAAAATTTGGCTTAAAGCTCAACATTCAGAAAATGAAGATGATGGCATCCAGTCCCATCACTTCATGGGAAATAGATGGAGAAACAGTGTAAACAGTGTCAACTTTATTTTTTGGGCTCCAAAATCACTGCAGATGGTGACTGCAGCCATGAAATTAAAAGACGCTTACCCCTTGGAAGGAAAGTTATGACCATCCTGGACAGCATATTAAAAAGCAGAGACATTACTTTGTCAACAAGGTCCATCTAGTCAAGGCTCTGGTTTTTCCAGTGGTCATGTATGGATGTGAGAGCTGGACTCTGAAGAAAGCTGAGCTCTGAAGAATTGATGCTATTGGACTGTGGTGTGGAAAAGAGTCTTGAGAGTCCTTTGGACTGCAAGGAGATCCAACCAGTCCATTCTAAAGGAGATGAGCCCTGGGTGTTCTTTGGAAGGAATGATGCTAAAGCTGAAACTCCAGTGCTTTGGCCTCCTCATGAGAAGAGCTGACTCATTGGAAAAGACTCTGATGCTGGGAGAGTTTGGGGGCAGGAGGAAAAGGGGACGACAGAGGATGAGATGGCTGGATGGCATCACTGACTCGATGGACGTGAGTCTGAGTGAGCTCCGGGAGTTGGTGATGGACAGGGAGGCCTGGCGTGCTGCAGTTTTTGGAGTCACAAAGATTTGACCACGACTGAGTGACTGAACTGAACTGAACTGAATATTATACTGGAAAGCAATATAATATGTTAGCAGTGGTTGGGAGAGGGGCTTAGAGTTACAGCCTATCTCCCCTCCCATATTTTTATTTATAAATATTATTTCTTCACTAAACATATTTCATTTGTTATCTGTAAAGTGGATTGATAGAAATATAGCTTTTAAACAGAAACACTTAGGATATATATAAGGGTAACAGGAATATGTATAGGTTGAATAGCCTAAATATTTTTGAAGTATCTTTCTTTGTTACAATATGTAATTCATTTTAAATTGTTTTCAACATCAACATGTAATTAATTTTGATTTATCAAGTAATAGATAATTTACTAATGTGACAGTTTTATTTTAGGTTATGATTTATTGATTATGACTGCCATTTTATATATAATAACTGTCTATTATGATCAGTTGCCAAGAAAATTAATTTTCTGGCAAAAGGAAATTAGAAAATAACAAATTAGAGATTTACTACGTTTAAAAATTATATCACATATTAGAACAACTTAATAAATATTTTGTATATACCAAAATAAATTTTAAAACATGAACATTCACAAATGAACAAAATTGGAGAGGAATATTTATACAAAATATAAATATGAAATAAAATAAATATGGATTTTCTAGCCATACATTTCTGTGTTGAATTTCTGTTGTGGTTTGTAGTATTATATCTTAGCAAGATCAAATACAGTTTTAGATACCTACACATGTATTGTGTCTTAGTGACATGGTCAAATTTATTTAAACAGCCGTATATCTTAAAAAAAAAAAAAAAAAAAAACCTTAGAAATGGATTCTTATTTGCTCAACTTGTATTTCTTGAGAATCAACTAAGTAGTAGAATCTGGGTTTACTCTGTGAATGTAAACAATAAAGAAAACCAAACACTTTTTCTCTCTATAAATCATTGATTATCTAAACACAGACTCAGATTTGAAAATCCCCAAACTGAGTATTAAATGGTTTAAAGGAAGTAAATATAAAATGGCATAGAGGCACATATTAAAGACTCTCATGGAAATTAGCAAAGACATTTGTCTTGTTCAAATCCATAACCTCATCCTGACCTGTAGCCATCTTATTTATCAATATTTCACATAATATAATGCAACTATATTTCATCCATGTTGTTAAATGCATCATTAATTCATTCCCTTTTATCTCTGAATAGTATTCCATTATATGGATGCAACAAATATTACTTATCTAATTATGAGATGAATGGTTTATTTGCTTCCAGTATTTTGCAGTTATGAATTAATCTCTTATGGACTTTAGGGGTATATTTATATAAAGTTTTTTGTGTGGTCATATGTTATTATTTCTATTGACTAAATGCCAAGGAGAATTGCTGGATTGGAACTCTTTGGTGCTCAGCCTTCTTTATGATCCAATTCTCACAACCATATATGACTACTGGAAAAATCAGCTTTGACTATATGGACCTTATGGACTATATGGACTTTTGTTGGCAGAGTGATGTTTCTGCTTTTTAATATGCAGTCTAATTTTGTCATAGCTTTGTTCCAGGGGCAAGCATCTTTTCATTTCATGGCTGCAGTCACCATCCACAGTGATTTTGGAGGCCCCCAAAATAAAAGTCTGATACTTGTTCCACTCTTTCCCCTTCTATTTGTCATGAAGTGATGGGACCAGATGCCATGACCTTAGTTGTTGAATGTTGAGCCTTAAGCCAGATTTTTCATTCTCCTCTTTCACCTTCAAGAGGCTCTTTTCTTCTTCACTTTCTGTCATTAAAGAAGTATCATCGTTGTTGATATTTCTCCCAGTATTCTTGATTGCAGCTTGTGATTCATCCATCCTGGCATTTTGCATGATATACTCTGCACAGAAGTTAAATAGGCAAGGTGACAAAATACTTCTTTCTAAATTGTGAACTAGTCCATTGTTCCATATTTTAATTGTTGCTTCTTGATCCACATACATGTTTCTTAATTTCCATCTCTTTAAGAATTTTCCATATTTTGTTGTGATCCACACAGTCAAAGGCTTTAAAGTGTAGTCAATGAAACAGAAGATTTTTTCTTTTCTGTATTCCCTTGCTTTCTCTACAATTCAACGAATGTTGGGTAATTTGACATCTCCTTCCTCTGCCTTTTCTAAACCCAGCCTGAACATCAGGAAATTCTCCCTTCACATACTGCTGAAGTCTAGCTTAAAGCAACCTTACTAGCATGAGAAATGAGCGCAATTGTATGGTAGTTTGGACATTCTTTGGCATTATTCTTTGAGATTGGGATGAAAATTGACCTTTTCCAGTCCTGTGACCACTGCTGAGTCTTCCAAATCTAACTGACTTATCTTAAAATTTGCCTGTACTAATGTCATTGTGTTATAAATGTCTATGTTTTTGACAAATGCTTCATATATCTAAAGAAAACCTTGGTTTGTCCTAAAATATTCCCTGTGCATCAGCTATTCAACTCTTACAAATATTCACAAATCCATTCAGTCTCCAAGTTTGCCTTTTCCAAAAAAATGGAGCACAGCACTTTCTGACTTTCTTCATTTTGTAATAAGCATTTAAAATTCTCACATGCCTTTGCATGGCTTAATTGTTGCTGATCAGTGAATGTTCTATTATATAGATGTACCTAAGTTTGTTTAATCATGCATCTATGACCAACCTAAACAACATATTAAAAAGCAGAGACATTACTTTGCCAACATAGGTCCGTCTAGTCAAGGCTATGGTTTTTCCATTGGTCATGTATGGATGTGAGAGTTGGACTGTGAAGAAAGCTGAGCACCCCAAAAATGATGCTTTTGAACTGTGGTGTTGAGAAGACTCTTGAGAGTCCCTTGGACTGCAAGGAGATCCAATCAATCCATCCTAAAGGAAATCAGTCCTGAATATTCATTGGAAGGACTGATGCTGAAGCTGAAACTCCAATACTTTGGCTACCTGATGCGAAGAACTGACTCATTGGAAAAGACCTTGAATATGGGAAAGATTGAAGGCGGGAGGAGAAGGGGATGATGGAGGCTGAGATTGTTGGATGGCATCACCAATTCAATGGACATGAGTTTGAGTAAACTCTGGGAGGTGGCGATGGACAGGGAGGCCTGGCATGCTGCAGTCCACAGGGTCGCAAAAGTTGGACACGACTGACTGAGCAATTGAACTAACTAACTAGCTAACTAATGGAAAGGTATCTTGATTGCCTCCAGTTTAGGGCACTTGTGAATTTTTAAAACTTTTATATATTTATATGTGGGTTCCATGCTTACAGAATTGTTCAAAATAACTGGGTAAATAGCTTCCTGAGATTTTGATTGGGATTTAATTGAATCAACAGATCAAGTTAGGAATAACTAACAGCTTAAACATATTGAATCTTCCAATCTACGTTCCTGAAATATTTCTCTGTTTATTTATATCATCTTATATTGTCTTCATCAGCTTTTGTAGTTATCTGCATATAGACCCAATACTTATTACTTTTAGATTTGCACCTAAAATTTTTTTGGGGATAGGGAATATAACTATAACTGGTAGAGTTTTAAATTTCAAATTCCAATTATTCATTACTGGGATATAAGAATGCATTTGACTTTTACATATTGACCTTGTATCCTTGCCATTTTGCTATATTTGTCTGTTAGTTCTACTACTTGTTATGTAGATTCCCTGCATTTTCTATATAATGATGTTTATGTCTTTCAGTGACTTTGTCTGTTTCACTTATGATATCACTTTGTGGACCTAAAGATTTATCAATTTTATTAATTTCTAGAAGAAATCCCTTTTGATTTCAATGATTTTTCCCCTTATTGTTGACCTGATTTAAATTTCCTTGATTTCCACTCTAATTTTTAATCATTTATTTTCTTTTGCTTGCATGGGACTTAAATTTTTCTAGTTTTAAGACGGTTTATAAATGTATAAGCTTATGTTACATATTTTAAATTTTTTTCCTCTCTAACACAAGTTTTAAATGCTAAAAAATTCCCTCTAAATGCTGCTTTCACTATACCCCACATATTTCCAAAAGATGTATTTCATTTTTATTAAGTTCAAAATATTCCTTAAATTATCTTGAGTCTCCTAATATGACCCAAATTATTTAGAAGTGTGTTGCTTAATTTCTAAATGTTTGGGAGGTTTCTAGATATACTTCTGCCATTGATTTCTAGTTTAATTTCACTGTGGTTCTGAGAATAAACTTTGCATGGTTCGCATTCTTTTTTATTTTTTAAGTTGTATCTTACTGTAATCATAGATATATGAAGGCTCTTAAAAATGTTTTTAGTGGTTGCCTTAAAGTTTCCCATATACATTTTCCATCTGCCATCAAATAATACATACAATATCACATGTACTATAAATACCTATGAAGTGTATTCCCAACTTTCTCTCATATCACTTGTGTCATTGCTATTATTCAGTTAACTTATCCATATGCTATAATTAGATTAATATTTTTAAACAAACCAATACAATATTGTAAAGCTAAAAAATAAAATAAAATAATTATGGAGAAAATAAATAAATTCTACAAAAAAATAAACAAAATGGTATCATTTAGATTAAATACAAGAAAAATTTTTTAAAAACCTTTAATTTACTCATTTGTATTTTTTCAAATGCTTCATTTCTTTTTTATGTAGAACCAAGATTATGATGTAAACTCAAATTTCTTTTGCCTAGACTTCTTCTAGCATTTTTTTGCAAGGTAGGTATACTGTTGATAATTTCTCTCAGTTTTTATCTCTTAAAAAAACTATTTGTTCATTTCTGAAGTATGATTTTTCTGGGAATGAAGTTCTAGGTTGGCACGCCTCTTTTATCCTTTTAAATATTTCATTCTACTCTATTCCTGCTCATCTGGATTCTGATAAATCCATTCCAATTCTTATCTGTATTCATCTATGCATACATGTATTCATGCTAAATTGCTTCAGTTATGTCCAACTCTTTGTGACTCCAGAGGATGTGGCACATCAGGTACCTCTGTCCATGGGATTCTCCAGGTAAGAATAATGGAGTGAGTGGCCATTTCTTTCTCCAGAGGATCTTTCTGACCCAGGAATTGAAGCCACATCTCGTACATCTGCATTCAGATGGGTATATCTTTCCTTTTCTCCTTTGCTTTTCACTTCTCTTCTTTTCACAGCTATTTGTAAGGCCTCCTCAGACAGCCATTTTGGTTTTTTGCATTTCTTTTTCTTGGAGATAGTCTTGATCCCTGTCTCGTGTACAATGTCACAAACCTCCGCCATAGTTCATCAGGCACTCTGTCTATCAGATCTAATCCTTTGGATCTATTTCTCACTACCACTGTATAATCACAGGAGATTTGGTTTAGGTCATACCTGAATGGTCTAGTGATTTTCCCTACTTTCTTCAATTCAAGTGTGAATTTGGCAATAAGGAGTTCATGATCTGAGCCACAGTCAGCTCTCAGTCTTATTTTTGCTGAATGTATAGACTTCTCCATCTTTGAATACAAAAATATAATCAATTTGATTTTGGTATTGACCATCTGGTGATGTCCATGTGTAGAGTGTTCTCTACACATGTCTAGAGTCAGTAAAGCACAAAAATGGTATGGACCTAACAGGTGCAGAAGATATTGAGAACAGGTGGCAAGAATACACAGAAGAACTATACAAAAAAGATCTTCCAAATAACCACAATGGTGTGATCCCTCACCTAGAGCCAGACATCCTGGAGTGTGAAGTCAAGTGGGCCTTAGGAAGCATCACTACAAACAAAGCCAGGGGAGGTGATGGAATTCTAGTTGAACTATTTTAAATCCTAACAGATGATGCTGTAAAAGTACTGCACTCAATATGCCAGCAAATTTGGAAAACTCAGCAGTGGCCACAGGACTGGAAAAAGTCAGTTTTCATTTCAATCCCAAAGAAAGGCAATGCCAAAGAATGCTCAAACTACCGCACAATTGCACTCATCTCACATACTAGCAAAGTAATGCTCAAAATTCTCCAAGCCAAGGTTCAACAGTATGTGAACCATGAATTTCTAGACATATTTTAGAAAAGGCAGAGGAACCAGACATCAAATTGCCAACATCCGTTGGACTATTGAAAAGCAAGAGATTTTCAGAGAAACATCTATTTCTGCTTTATTGACTATGCCAAAGCCTTTGACTGTGTGGATCACCACAAACTGGAAAATTCTTCAACAGATGGGAATACCAGACCACCTGACCTGCCTCTTGAGAAACCTGTATGCAGGTCAGGAAGCAACAGTTAGAACTGGACATGGAACAACAGACTTGTTCCAAATAGAGAAAGGAGTATGTCAAGGTTGCATATTGTCACTCTACTTATTTAACTTATATACAGAATACATCATGAGAAATGCTGGGCTGGATAAAGCACAAACTGGAATCGAGATTGCTGGGAGAAATATCAATAACCTCAGATAGGCAGATGACACCACCCTTATTGCAAAAAGTAAAGAAGAACTAAAGAGGCTCTTGATGAAAGTGAAAGAGGAGAGTGCAAAAGTTGGTTTAAGGCTCAACATTCAGGAAACTAAGATCACGGCATCTGGTCCCATCACTTCATGGCAAATAGCTGGGGAAACAGTGACAGACTTTATTTTTTTCGACTCCAAAATCACTGCAGATGGTGACTGCAGCCATGAAATTAAAAGATGCTTACTCCTTGGAAGAAAATTTATGACTAACCTAGACAGCATATTAAAAAGCAGAGACATTACTTTGCCTACAAAGGTCTGTCTAGTCAAGGCTATGGTTTTTCAGTAGTCATGTATTGATGTCAGAGTTGGACTATAAAGAAAGCTGAGTGCCCAAGAATTAGTTCTTTTGAACTGTGGTGTTGGAGAAGACTCTTGAGAGTCCCTTGGACTGCAAGGAGATCCAACCAGTCCATACTAAAGGAAATTAGTCCTGAATATTCTTTGGAAGGACTGTTGCTGAAGCTGAAATACCAACACTTTGGCCACCTGATGTGAAGAACTGACTCATTGGAAAAGACCCTGATGCTGAGAAAGATTGAAGGCGGGAGGAGAAGGGGACAACAGAGGATGAGATGTTTGGATGGCATCACTGACTCAATGGACATGAGTTTGAGTAAACTCTGGGAATTGGCAATGGACAGGGAGGCCTGGCATGCTGCAGTCCACAGGGTTACAAATAGTTGGACATGACTGAATGACTGAACTGAACTGAATTGAACTCTTACATCTCCTGCATATATAGGTAGTTTCTTTATCATGAGCACCACATAGGAAGCACATATTCATCTATGGGCAAGGTGTATTTCTTCCTACTTGATTCAAGATTATTCTTACCTTGGTTTTCTGTAGTTTGAACATAATATGGCTATATGTATTTTGGGGATGTTTGATGTTGGTTGTAGTTGCAATTTATTCTTTGTAGTATATTCCAGAAATTTCAAGTTCCTCTGGTATTCTTATTTGCATTATCATTCTTTACTTTGATCTACTATGAGTATTTCTAGAGAAAGAGAATGTACCTATAGGTTTTTTTCATCTGTAATTTACTGTTATACTTCATTATTGGCATGCTTGTGAAATGGAGAGGGGGGAGAATGTTCTATAATCTTAAGACAACATCTTAGCTTATAATGGATCTGTGTCTTTGGGTTATGATCTTTACAAGTGTATGTCTAGTAGTGTACCTTTTTCCTCCACCCTTTCATCTCTTCCCTGTTTGAGGATTCCCCCAACCTATTTCACTGAAACCATGATTCCTGTTAATTATGTTTACTCTTTTCCTCTTAGGTAAGAGAAATGCCAGAAGGGTAGGAATGAAGTGGGAGGAATGATCTTCACCCACGTGAGATAAGTTTCAGGCAAAAATAGTAGGGGAGTAGTAGTTTGTCTCAGAGAAGGTGATGGCACCCCACTCCAATACTCTTGCCTGGAAAATCCTATGGATGGAGGAGCCTGGTAGGCTGCAGTCCATGGGGTCATGAAGAGTCGGACACGACTGAATGACTTCGCTTTCACTTTTCACTTTCATGCATTGGAGAAGGAAATGGCGACCCACTCCAATGTTCTTGCCTGGAGAATCCCAGGGACAGGGGAGCCCGGTGGGCTGCCATCTATGGGGTCGCACAGAGTCGGACATGTCTGAAGCAACTTAGCAGCAGCAGCAGTAGGTTCTCCGTGTGTGTGTGTGTGTGTGTGTGGAGAAGTCTGGGAGTATATATGGGAAATAATGACTACTGTTCCCCTCACCCTGCTAGAACCACGATGTCTTCTTACTTAGCTCTTCAACTTAAAAACATGGTGGGGTTTCTGGAATTAAAGCCCTCCTAAAGTACGTGGCCTCTCTGAGAATTTAAACCTCAGGAGCTTCTCATTTTTACACTATTCTACAGACAGTGTCCAGCTATTAATTGAAATTATCTTTTAAGTGTTATCAGTTTATGGCTCCAGAGGTTTCTTCTACTGGGAAACAGATTCGAAGCTGTGACTTTGAGGCTTCAGTTATCTCTACAGATTTCAGGTTGGTGATTTTTTCTGAAATACTAGCTGTCGGAAACATCTAAGAAAATTCATTCATTTTCTTATCATAAGTGTGGGAGTGCTAACTTCAAAGGTCTTTATATGTTGGAACTGAAACTAGAAATCCTACTCCACTGCCTTCTCCTCCACCACCGAGTTTGTCTTATTTTGAATTGTAAGAGGTTTTCTCATTTACACACAAACATTTTTTTATTAGATATGGTATTTGAAAAATGTTATTAGACATTATTATCATTATTCTCCTCTTTGCTCCTTTTCAGAGCTTTAGAAAAGTTTTTTTGATAGACCTCAAGTGTTTATGTTTTATTTGATGTCAGTCCAGGACTACCTTGTTGAAGTTCTGGTATAAATATTTTCTTCTATGAGGCCTTATCATTTTACTCTTCACTCAAATTACTGATCCATATCAAGTTTTTTTTTGTGTGTGTGGTGCAAAGTATGGAGCAAGGTTTATTTTTGCGTATTGTTACCTTTTCTGGTGTACTTTGTCTCTTTCTGTAGGTCCAAGTTTCTGTCCACTATCATTTCCATTCTTCCTGAAGATTTTATTTAACAAATTTTTTTAATACTGTTTTGTTGGGGAAGAATTTTTTTCAGCCTTTACATATCTGAAGTCTTTACATTGCATATTTTTCATAGGTGTTTTCATTTGATACGGAATTCTGAGTAGTGTTTTGCTCAGTTTCTTTCACCAGACAATCTTACATGTTTCTTTTCCCCCTATGCATATAGTCTGTTTTCTCTTCTAGTTTTTGAGATTTTTCCTTTATCAGTTTTGAATGATTGGATATTATAATGTGTTTTGATGTCCTTTTCTTCACAATTCTAATACTTGAAAATCATTGAAAATCTTGGACCTGGGTACCTTCATAACTGGAAAACTTTCAGTCATTATTTTTCAGATATTTTTTCTGGCTTCCCCACTTTGCAAAGTTCTGTTACACATATATTAGCACACTTGTTGTCTCAGCTCACTGTTTCACTTTTCATTAATTTTTATTCTGTGTTTTATTTTAATATCTTTTTTGTTTTATTTTGAAGAATTTCTATAACTAAGTATTCAGGTTTTCTAATTTTTCTTCCTGCAATGTCTAACTAGTCTATGTTTCATCTCAGATATTGCAGTCATTTCCAGAAGTTATATGTATATATTGTTTTTTCACATTTCTGTTGTTTGTTGTTGTTGAGTCACTAAGTTGTGTACAACTCTGCGAGCCCATGAACTGCAGCATGCCAGGCTTCTCTGTCCATCACTATCTCCCTGTATTGGTCTTTTCCAATAAATCAGTTCTTTGGATCAGGTGACCAAAGTATTGGAGCTTCAGCTTCATTATCAATCCTTCCAATGAATAAACAGGGTTGATTTCCTTTAGGATTGACTGGTTTGATCTCCTTGCTGGCCAAGGGACTTTCAAGAGTCTTCTCCAACACCATAGTTCAAAAGCATCAATTCTTCAGCACTCACCTTCTTTATGTTACAACTCTCACATCTATATGTGACTATTGGAAAAATCATAGCTTTGACTATACAGGCCTTTGTTGGCAAATTGATGTCTCTGCTTTTTAATATGTAGTCTAGGTTTGTTATAACTATTCTTCCAAGGAGTCTTTTAATTTAGTGGCTGCAGTCACCGCCCACATTTCTGTTTCTACAAATCTCTTTAAACATATGGAATATAGTTTTAATGTCTTTTTTCCTAACATCTATATCAGTCATGGGTAGATTTGGTTGATTTTTCTCTCTCCTATTCATAGGTCTTATTTATTCTTTTCTTTCTGTGCATGGTAATTTTTGATTGGTCAGCATACATTGTGAATTTTATGCTTTTGAATGCTGAGTATTCTTTAATGCAGTTAATTTATTTTGAAGTACTTATTCCTTTCATGTCTTGTTTTTAAGGTTCATCAGAATTGATGTAATGTTTAAGATGAAATATTTCCTACTACTGACAGAAAAGCTTTCTATATACTCTGCACATTACCCATGAATTAGGACATTTTTTTCAGTAGTAAGAACGGGCACTATTTCCAGCCCTTTGCAAATATTGTGCTCTTTTGTCTTTAAATTTTCAGATGATTGTTTCCCTAGCCTTGGGAAACAAATGCATACATTGTTCAGTATTCATCTGAACACTCGAGTTTCCTCTGTAGACCTCCAGAGTTCTTTCTTGCAAAGCTGTGTCCTACTTTATTTATTTGTACATTTATTTTGTTTGCCTCCTAGACATCTTTGAAACTATGGATTGTTGTCTTTTATTACTTTTGGAAGTTGCCAGCCATTTCTTCAAATATTTCTGCTGACTCATTCTATTCTCCTTCTGGAATTCCAAATACATATATTAGACTGCTAGATATTGCCCTCTCTCTGCTGCATGATAGTGACTGATGATGATTTTCACTCCTTTTTCCTCCTTTACTTCAGTTTGAATAACACGTAAGGACTTATCTGTAAATTCACTGTTTCATTGCACAGCTTCATTCTTACTTCCAGTAGCCTACCAAAGGAATTTCTTGTGTACATCTTAAATGCTTTTTGTTTTTACAATTTAATTGTTTAGCATTTTAAGTATATTTATTTTAATGGCCCTGTGTGATATCTTCAACATCTGTGTCACACACAGTATATATTTTAAATGAATATTATGATATATTCGCTATTTCTTGTATAATTGACATGAAAAACTAAACTCAAATGGATACAACTCTCTGTTTTAAAATGCCATATCAAACAGGATTTCTGCAACATTGAAAGTTCTTAGTTTGGTAGCTCAGTTCAGTTCAGTTCAGTTCAGTCGCTCAGTCATGTCTGACTCTTTGCAACCCCATGAATTGCAGCATGCCAGGCCTCCCTGTCCAACTCCTGGAACTCACTCAAACTAATGTCCATCTAGTCAGTGATGCCATTCAGCCATCTCATCCTCTGTCGTCCCCTTCTCCTCCTGCCCCCAATCCCTCCCAGCATCAGGGTCTTTTCCAATGAGTCAACTCTTCGCATCAGGTGGCCAAAGTAATGGAGTTTCAGCTTTAGCATCAGTCCCTCCAATGAACACCCAGGACTGATCTCCTTTAGGATGGACTGGTTGGATCTCTTTGCAGTCCAAGAGACTCCCAAGAGTCTTCTCCAACACCACAGTTCAAAAGCATTAATTCTTCGGTGCTCAGCTTTCTTCACAGTCCAACTCTCACATCCATACATGATCACTGGAAAACCATTGCCTTGACTAGACGGACCTTTGTTGGCAAAGTAATTATCTCTGCTTTTCAATATACTATCTAGGTTGTCATAACTTTCTTTCCCAGGAGTAAGCGTCTTTTAATTTCATGGCTGCAATCATCACCTGCAGTGATTTTGGAACTACTAGCCACTTATACCAAGAAATCATGTGAAATATAGCTAGTGTGACTGAGGAAGTGAATTTTATACTATACTGAGTTTTACTTAAATTTGAGTTGCCACATCAAGCTAGTGACTATCATATTAGTACAACTGTAGAATTTATCAAATCTAAGCATAGACTTCCTATTTTCAATTTAAAGAATCTAATTTACCACAAATCGCTCCAGTATACACTGAAATACATACAAAGAAAATAATATAAAGTTCTTAGTCACCTATTATATGAAGAGTTAATTCACAACTAAGAATTTATCAAGCGTGAACAACAATCTTTCATGTCTTTATCTAAAAGCACTAACAACTACCAAAAAATTGAATATATTTCTTAAGAAATATGGATTATATAAAAGTTCAACAACCAGATATTTTAGTATATTATTCCTGTATTAAAAGATCCCAGGACTCCCTAGGGTTTTAAGGGACTTTTTCTGTTATATGAATTTAGCAAAGTGTGATACTTGAAATAAAGGGAAAACTTTTTGTTATCATAGCATACAATATTTTGACAGATCTACAAATAACTTTATAGTCCAGAATAAAGAGATCAAAATTAGGAATTAGAAATGGTCATCTTGGCTGATTGATTGTGCATCAATGCTCTCAGTGTCATTTACCTTCCATGTAAATTGGAGGCACATATATATTTGTGCAGTTGTTGATAGTGCAGAGAAACCATACATATTTCAAGGATTATAATCTTTTTATAGCTTTGCTCAGAACAGATCCCAGGGTTCTAACTGTACAACTGAATATAAACATTAACAATGTTAAAGGTTTGCATTTATGTGTATATTTATGTGTGCATGGTATAAAATATTAAATATGCATTTTAATTACAGATACATCTACATGGTATTACTTCTGAAATACATGACCAAATCTCATTTAAGTAGCTTCATTTTTAGTCATTCATATGATTTAGGATGTGTGAGAGTGAGATATCATTCAGATCTCCCTGAACTGGATCTACGTATCAATTTGCAGGTTTGCCCCACTCACCCCCTACTGTTCTCCTGCATTATTTCAACTAGATGAGCTGGTGTGCACACTACCAGTAATTTAGGGGGCTGAGAATAGATGCATACCATTTTCACATTACAGCAGGGAGCCCTTGTCTTGCCTTTTCAGTTATTCAATGTAACACCAATTAACACTTAAGTGATAGAGTTTCAGTTTCTAGGTAGAAACTAGGAATCTTTCTTTCATGCCTCTATACTAGGGCCTGTGTAGTTATGATATTTAATCAGCTGAAAGCCCAGGGCATGCACTTGTAGTTGTGTTATTATTTATAATTGAGTTCACCACTGCTGCTGTAGTAAACCTTACTGGCATAATTTGTGCAAGGTTTAATGCGTTCTGGTACTGCTTCTAGCTCTCCACTCACCAGGCTATTTTCCTATAGTGTTGCAGAGTATTTTAAAAAACTTGTTTGTGACTGAAGTCAATTGAGGAAAGGGGTGAGGGAGGTTGAAGAGTAAAAACAATAATGAAAGTGAAACAGATTAATTAATTTTCAAAAATAAGCAAGATCCTTCTCCAATTCTGGCTAATTTTCAAACTTGCTAACATGATATAACAATTCAGATGAGTATAAATAGTAAGGCTCAGAAGAGAATCAATAATAATAAGCCAAATAACCTTTTTGAAGTTTAAAAAGACTTTAGCATCTGGTGTAATTATACACATACACACACACACACATACACACACTACACAAATGAGGAAAGAAGTAAGATTCACAAATCACATTCTAGAAACCTAATATTCTGAGCTTTAGTGTGCTAAATCTTGGCTGTATTCACAACAGGACCTCTGTACTGCTGCTAGCATGGAAATTGGCATCATAGTTATTATTAAAATGTACATTTTATACAGACAGCTGTATTATGATACAATAGAATCTAAAATAGACCTGTACATGTTTCTCTCACTAAATGTACATTAAGTCCTTAGGCTATCATCTTTATGGGAACACTACGAAAATAATGTTTACCAGACAAAACTATAGGCTACTATTCAGGTAAGTTCATAATAATAAAAACTTTATCTTTCAATATATTTCCTCTGATTTTATGTTTCAAATCCTCATTTTATTATCCAAATGATGCTCTGATTATTTATTGATGTCTTCAACAATGCAAAAGTTGTGAAATATCTACTATATGTTAAACTGTAGCCAATATTTTGGGGATGCAGCATTGAACAAACAAATTCAAATTTATCCCAGCATATCCTACAGCTGCAAACTTCTTTCATACAGCTTATATTTTACTGTAAATATCCTTGTGAGGCATGCAATCATTCTCCCTTCCAATGATAGGCAAACACAATGAAGACTCACTAAACTAGAACCAGACTGATTGGTATTGCACATAAATGTCCTTGATCTTGAAAAGCTATGGCCAAAAGACAACCTAATCCTTTCTTTTTTGCTAGCCAAGTTGTGGTGGTGGTGCACGGGTTTAGTTGCTCCAAGACATGAAACCTTCCCGGATTAGGGATCGATCCCATTTCTTCTGCCTTAGCAGGCATATTCCTTACCACTGGGCCACCAGGGAAGACTTGTCTACACATTTGTAAGCCATGTGTCTCTGAGTGCAGGCATGCTAAGTCATTTCAGTCATGCCCGACTCTGTGCAATCCTATGGACTGTAGCCCGCCAGGCTCTTGTGTCCATGGGGATTCTCCATGAAAGAATACTGGAGTGAGTAGTCACGACCTCCTCCAGGGGATCTTCCCGACCCAGGGGTCGAACCTGTGTCTCCTGTGCCTCCTGCATTGCAGGTGAATTATTCACCACTGAGCCATGAGGGAAGCCCCTTTACTAGCTAGCTGCTTCCTAAATTTTGAGATTCTGATAACTATTTCAAGAGACTGTTTTTTGCTACTTCAATAGTCTTTCAATGAAGGAAAAGCTGCTTTAAGAGCAGCTGCTGCTTACACACTGGAGTTGTAATTTGAAAAATAAAGTAATATAATGGAGTTGTTCATCTATCTTTTAAGTATCACAGAAACAACAATGTCAATAGACATTTCTAGCATAGTTGTGAAGATCAAATGAATTTGCATTTGGAATGCCCCCCTTCATGGTTGCCAGCACCTTGTATACACACTTAAATATTAGTATGTTGCTTTTATTACTTCTACCAGCCACAGAACACATTATGTTGTGGTCTACGCTTTCTGATAATATTTAGATTTAAAAATTAAAGGATTATATTATGTGATATTGGTTTATCATACCGTATGATCTAGAAAGTAATACCATAGGAAAGGAAAAAAGAGGATAGTAGAAAAATCACTAGATGAGGATTTAAAAGATGAGTTTAAAATTAAGATATGCTACAGCCAGCAGATTTTCAATTTCCATAATTCTCAAGAGTTGAGAGTAGATGAGCTAATAATTAATATTATTTTATAATTTTAGAGAGAATTAATTGCAAAATAGTTTACCCTTCTTAAAGTACTAAGAGTTATATGATACAGATATTAGCTTTTCATTTAAGTGATTAAATATATTTCCCTGTGAATTAATATAATATTAAATCTAATCTAAGATGTTTATAATTGTATGCAGTGTTTTATTTATACCTTCATCATAAATGATGAATTAACAAAAGACTAACTTTGCTTTTAATAACTTGAAATTTTAGGATAGACATAAAAGATAAACTTTATTAAACTAATGAACTCAGTAAACATTGTGACTAGGTGATGATATATGTTATTTATCATTACATGTGAAACTGACCAATACTCACTCTCACTGTGTTTAAATATGAGAGCCAGTTATAGAACATCAATTCCAAAAAGAACAGAAAGAAACTGCTTCTGCACATATTTGTTTGAGTAAAGAGTGTCATGTGACTAGATCTAACTTCAGTAGGATAGAGAAATGTAGCCTTACCTTACAGTTAGTAAGAAAGGAGCTGGAAATGCTTGAACAGCACTGGGACCTACTAATATGTTATTTTATATACAGTAGTGTGTATATGTGGAGAAGGCAATGGCACCCCACTCCAGCACTCTTGCCTGGAAAATCGCATGGACGGAGGAGCCTGGTGGGCTGCAGTCCATGGGGTCGCGGAGAGTTGGACACAACTGAGCGACTTCACTTTCACTTTTCACTTTCATGCATTGGAGAAGGAAATGGCCATCCACTCCAGTGTTCTTGCCTGGAGAATCCCAGGAATGGTGGAGCCTGGTGGGCTGCCGTCTATGGGGTCGCACAGAGTCGGACACGACTGAAGTGCTTAGCAGCAGCAGCAGCAGCAGTGTGCATATGTCAATCTCAATCTCCCATTTCCCCCTGGTAACCATATGACTATTTCTACATCTGTAACTCTGTTTCTGTTTTGTAAATAATTAATTTGTACCAATTTTTTAGATTCCACATATAAGCTATATAAAAAACAGCTCATGCAGCTCAAAAAACAAACAACCCAATCAAAAACTGGGCTGATTCCAAAGACATACAGATGGATAAAAAGCACATGAAAAGTTGTTCAACATCACTAATTATTAGAATAATGCAAATTAAATCTGCAATGAGTATCACCTCAAAGGAATCTTAGAAATACAATGTCCAGAGATCAGCATCCTGGACTAAGAGCATTATAGAAAAGGGTGGGGAATAGAACTATGGCACCCCACTCCAGTACTCTTTCCTGGAAATTCCCATGGACGGAGGAGCCTGGTAGGCTGCAGTCCATATGGTCGCTAAGAGTCAGACACGACTGAGAGACTTCACTTTCACTTTTCACTTTCATGCATTGGAGAAGGAAAGGTCAACCCACTCCAGTGTTCTTGCCTGGAGAATCCTAGGGATAGGGGAGCCTGGTGGGCTGCCGTCTATGGGGTCGCACAGAGTCGGACACGACTGAAGCAACTTAGTAGTAATAGTAGGGTAAACTGAGAAAAAGCATACTTACCAGACTGGTTTGTTTTGAAATTTTACTGTGCTATTTATATTAACTCAGTCTCTTAAAATAACACACAAGAAATAAACGACCCAATCAAAAAATGGGCCAAAGAACTAAATAGACATTTCTCCAAAAAAGACATACAGATGGCTAACAAACACATGAAAAGATGCTCAACATCACTCATTATCAGAGAAATGCAAATCAAAACCACTATGAGGTACCATTTCACACCAGTCAGAATGGCTGCAATCCAAAAGTCTACAAATAATAAATGCTGGAGAGGGTGTGGAGAAAAGGGAACCCTCTTACACTGTTGGTGGGAATGCAAACTAGTACAGCCACTATGGAGAACAGTGTGGAGATTCCTTAAAAAACTGGAAATAGAACTGCCTTATGATCCAGCAACCCCACTGCTGGGCATACACACTGAGGAAACCAGAAGGGAAAGAGACACGTGTACCCCAATGTTCATCGCAGCACTGTTTATAATAGCCAAGACGTGGAAGCAACCTAGATGTCTATCAGCAGATGAATGGATAAGAAAGCTGTGGTACATATACACAATGGAGTATTACTCAGCCATTAAAAAGAATACATTTGAATCAGTTCTAATGAGGTGGATGAAACTGGAGCCTATTATACAGAGTGAAGTAAGCCAGAAGGAAAAACATAAATACAGTATACTAACGCATATATATGGAATTTAGAAAGATGGTAACAATAACCCGGTGTACGAGACAGCAAAAGAGACACTGATGTATAGAACAGTCTTATGGACTCTGTGGGAGAGGGAGAGGGTGGGAAGATGTGGGAGAATGGAAATGAAACATGTAAAATATCATGTAGGAAACGAGTTGCCAGTCCAGGTTCGATGCATGATGCTGGATGCTTGGGGCTGGTGCACTGGGACGGCCCAGAGGGATGGTATGGGGAGGGAGGAGGGAGGAGGGTTCGGGATGGGGAACACATGTATACCTGTGGCGGATTCATTTTGATATTTGGCAAAACTAATACAATTATGTAAAGTTTAAAAATAAAATAAAATTGGAAGAATAAAAAAAAAAAAACACACAAAAAGGAAATTTGAATAAAGGAGATCTCTTTGTATTTCCAAGACAGGTTGTTCCCAGTGATGTATTTTTTTTAATGAGCAATTTGAGAACTGCTAAACTTATATTAGAGCATAATTTTTTTTTTAATTGAACAAAAACATTTAACATGAAGTTTCACAGTTTGAGATATTGAAACCGTTGCTTTCCATTCACCTTTTTTGTTTAATATATATTTCTCAGGAAAATGTTTTCCATTAATGGCTTGTAGCAATTAAACCTGGGTGGGAGCATCAGTTTTGAGAAACTTTCAAAATGTTATTACCTTATAATCTAACTATATTAAAACTATGCATTGTTCATAGAGAGCCGATTTCAGTTTCTTTTCTGCTCTTAAAACAGGACCCCTCACTGAGGATTAAATTAAAATAAGTCTTTTCATAGATGGCTCCCACTGGAATGTAAATTACAATTCTAAGATTGCTGGTTTTCATGGCCTGCCTTTGCTAATTTTCTATTGAAGCTTCTAATTTTAGTATACATGATTAGTGTGCCTTGGATCTAATAAGAAAGGGATGGCCAGAACAGATGAAGATTAACAGGTAAATCACACAGGTCAAATTGGTTTATATCCAGAGGCTGACTGGATGTATTCATCAGTACAGAAACGTGTAGTTTGTCTTCTACCATATAGAAACTATGCTAGTGAAAGTTTGGGGGGTTTTGTTTCTTTTCATTTTATAGGTAGACATTCAGCTTCAAAAATAAACAAATACACAAAACGAGAAGTATTCAAGCTGAGAACAGATCTTTCTCTCTTTTCATTTGATTGCTTTTTATTTTAATTTTTTTAACAATATTTCAATAATCTTAAGTGTGCACTATGCCTATGGCCCTTGAAATATGAGTCGTGAAACGGCAACATTGGCATAACCTGGAGGCTGGTCACTAACACAAAGTCATGGGCCTACTTCTAAACACTGAATAAGAATACCTGGGCTTGGGGTCCAATAATTGAAATTTTAACAAGGCTTTCAGATGATTCTCATGTAGGCCAAAATTGAAAAGCCCTATTCTAGAGGACTTATTTGATATTAAAATCAAAAGAGCTTCCTTAACATGTTTTTAAAATGTGTAATTTCTCCAGATATTATGGAGGTCTACAATAATCTTCATTTTAGGTTGTCTGAAGTTCAATGTATTAATGAAAAAATACTTGAAAATGGTTGGTTAGTTATGTTCAGTATAATATTATTATGTTTTCTGTCACTAAAAAATGTTTGAGAAGAATTGTATGCTACTACAGATTTTGAACCCAGATTGCCTCTTTTCTGGAAGCTGTAAGCTGATCAAATCATGATATAGTTTAAAAACAACTGGAAATAAATGCTTTAAGGTAACTATTCTTCAAACTCTTCTAATCAGTTTGATATGAAGTTATCAAAAATCAAAAGTTTAGGTAAATTCTAGTAGGAATTATCAACTTCTATTAATAATGTTTTATTAGTGAGGAATATCAATTTATGAGCAATTCCCACACAGAGAAATAGAAAAATAATCTGTTGATAGGGATAGGGCTAAGCTGTAAGAATCCTATACATAAAATTATGATATAATGATTATCAAAGTCATAAGTAGTCATATTTATGAGTAGGTATAAAGAATGAATTTTAATGTGTACTGTTTTTTGCCTTCAAAAACAAAATGATACAGTACTTTCCCTTAAAGAGCACTTCAGAAATTTAAATTATAGGGACAATAGAGTATAGATATTACTAGGCAAGTCTATAAGTCTATAGACTTAATTTTTTTTAAATCCTTATCCTGTCAAACTATAGAACTGGAGAAAACACTAAATGATTCAGACTTTAGTTTCTTCATTTGTTAAATTTGAAAAACAACAGTGCCTAATTTACAGAGCTATTATGAATATTAGTTTATGTATTACAAGAAAAACATTTAAAAGAGTACATCTGGCACTGCATAATAAATATTAATCACCATTAGTTCAAATTTCAAAACATTCATGTATCTGTACATTTAGTTATTTCTTTCCCAACCATTTCATTCCTTCAATCAATATTTGTGTTGTTTCTTTTAGTTCCTATCTCTCTGAAAAATCTCACATATTTGCAGCCAATCCAATGGCATTTCACAAATGCCTATACAAAAGAAAATGCTTAGAAAAAAAAAAACAAGTAATGAAAAATATTTGCAAAGCACTTATATGTTAAGCCATCCTAGATTCCTAGACTTTCTCCTCATCCTAAATACCCTTTCAAAAAAGAATCCTTCTAATCCTATGTTCTAAATATTTTCCACCCTTCCTCACCTCCTCTACCACTGCCATGAATTGACTGCCTCCTCACTTAGTTTAGATTTTCTTGATGTTTAATCTCCTACTCACTATACTGTTGCAGTGATATTTCTAAAGCAAAAATTTCAGTACCCAGGAGAAAGCAAATTAGCCATGGACTATGCATTCTAGTTTAGACTGCCAGGAAAAATATCAATAACTTCAGGTACCCAGATGACACAACCCTTATGGCAGAAAACAAAGAAGAACTAAAGAGTCTCTTGATGAAAGTGAGAGAGGACAGTGAAAAAGCTAGCTTAAAACTCAGCATTCAAAAAACTAAGATCATGGCATCCAGTCCCATCACTTCATGGCAAATAGATGGGGAAACAGTGGAAACAGTGACAAACTTTATTTTCTTGGGCTCCAAAATCACTGCTGATGGTGACTGCAGTCATGAAATTAAAAGACACTTGCTCCTTGGAAGAAAGCCTATGACCAACCTAGATAGCGTATTAAAAAGCAGAGACATTATTTTGCTAACAAAGATTTCTCTAGTCAAACCTATGGTTTTTCCAGTAGTCATGTATGAATATGAGGGTTGGATCATAAAGAAAGCTGAGCACTGAAGAATTTATGCTTTCGATCTGTGGTGTTGGAGAAGACTCTTGAGAATCCCTTGAACAACAAGGAGCTCAAACCAGTCTTTCCTAAAGGAAATCAGACCTGAATATTCATTGGAAGGACTGATGTTGAAGCTGAAGCTCCAATACTTTGGCCACCTGATGCAAAGAACTGACTCATTTGAAAAGACCCTGATGCTGGGAAAGATTGAAGGCAGGAGGAGAAGAGGATGACAGAGGATGAGATGATTGGATGGCATCACCAAATAGATGGAACATGAGTTTGAGCAAGCTCCAGAAGTTGGCGATGGACAGGGAAGCCTGGCGTGCTGCAGTTCATGGATCACAGAGTGGGAAAAGACTGAGTGACTGAACTGAACTGATGCATTCTTGGCATTATTAATAGAGGGGGATATAAATGTGAAAGATATTAAAAGACTCATAAAAATATAATTTATTTTTTGAATGAAAAAGGGGTTTAAGGTGGCCTATTAACTAGATATGCCATGTTTGGTTGATTGCTAAGTCACTTTAGTCGTGTTTGACTCCTTGCAACCCTATGAACTGTAGCCCTCCAGGTTCCTCTGTCCATGGAATTTCCCAGGCAAGAATACTGGAGTATGTTGCCATTCCCTTCTCCAGGGGATCTTCCCAACCCAGGGATCTAACCCACGTCTCTTATGTCCCTAGCAATGGCAGGCAGATTATTTTCAGCTGAGCCACCTGCGAAACCCAGATATGCCATAGTTAGTATTAATGACTATAAAATTCAAGATTACACTCCTCAGCTTTTGTTTACTGAATGAAAGAATGAGTAGATATCACATATCATATTTTTTTTAACAGAAATTTTAAAATTAGCCATTATCAATGAAAAACAGGGAGAGAATTGAAGAGAGACAACTCCTAGTTTTGCATTGCTTAGCTAGACATTAATATCAAAGTGTCACATAATCTGGACCTATATTCATTGGAAATTAGAATTTGGCAACATGATCTAGGAAAATTAAAGAACTAAAAAAAATTTAGTGCTTATTTTAAATTTTCATTTGTTGCTGTTCAGTTGCTAGGTCGTGTCTGATTCTTTGCCACTCCATGGACTTCATCAAGCCAGGCTTCCCTGTCTTTCATTATCTCCTGGAGTTTATTTAAATTCATGTCCTTTGAGTTGGTGATGCTACCCAATCATCTCATCCTCTGTCACCATCTTCTCTTCATGCTCTCAATCTTTCCCAGCATAGGGTCTTTTCCAGTGAGTAGGTTCTTCACATCAGGTGGCCAAGGTAGTGCAATTCAGCTTCAGCATGGTCCTTCCAGTGAATATTAAGGGTTGACTTCCCTTAGAAATGACTGTTTTCATCTCCTGGATGTCCAAGGGACTCTCAAGTGTTTTCTCCTGCACCACAATTTGAAAGCATCAGTTCTTCGGCACTCAGCCTTCTTTATGGTCCAGCTCTCACATCCATACACGACTACTGGAAAACCATAGCTTTGACTAGATGGACCTTTGTTGCCAAGGTGATGTCTCTGCTTTTTAATATGCTGTCTAGGTCTGTCATAGATTTTCTTCCAAGGAGAAAGTGTTTTTTTAATTTCATGGCTGTACTCACCATCCACAGTGATTTTGGAACCCATGAAAATAAAATCTGTCAGTGCTTCCACTTCTTCACCATCTATTTGACATGAAGTGATGGGACTGGATACCATGATGTTAGTTTTTTTGTATGTTGAGTTTTAAGCTAGCTTTTTCACTCTCTTCTTTCACCCTCATCAAGAGGCTCTTTAGTTCCTCCTCACTTTCTGCCATAAGGGTGGTGTTATCTGCATATCTGAGGTTGTTGATATTTCTCCTGGCAATATTTTTTTAATTGATATTTTTTATTGAAGGATAATTGCTTTACAGAATTTTGCTGTTTTCTGTCAAACCTCAACACGAATCATTCATTGGTATACATATATTCCCTCCATTTTGAAACTCCCTCCCACCTCCCTCCCCATCCCACCCCTCTAGGTTGATATAGAGCCCCTGTTTGAGAATAGACTTATGGACATGGGGAGAGGGGAGGAGAGGGTGAGATGTATGGAAAGAGTAACATAGAAACTTACATTGCCATATGTAAAATAGATAACCAATGGGAATTTGCTGAATGTCTTAGGCATCTCCTGGCAATCTTTATTCCAGCTTGTGAGTCATCCAGGCCAGAATTTCAAAATGTATACTCTGCATAGAAGTTAAATAAGCCGGGTGACAATATGAAGCCTTGACTTACTCCTTTCCCAATTTGGAACCAATCCATTGTTCCACATCTGGTTTTAACTGTTGCTTCTTGACCTGCATACAGGTTTCTCAGGAGACAAGTAAGGTGGCCTGGTAATCCCATCTATTTAAGAAATTTTTGACAGTTTGTTGTGATCCACACAGTCAAAGGCTTTAGTCAATGAAGCCGAACTAGATGTTTTCTGGAATTCCCTTACTTTTTCTATGATTCACCAGATGTTGGCAATTTAATTTCTGGTTCCTCTGCCTTTTCTAAATCCAGCTTGTACATTTGGAAGTTCTCAGTTCACATACTGTTGAAGCCTAATTTGAAGGATTTTGAGCATGACCTTGCTAGCATGTGAAATTAGCACAATTTGGGAAACAGATGGGGAAACAGTGGAAACAGTGTCAGACTTTATTTTTGGGGGCTCCAAAATCACTGCAGATGGTGACTGCAGCCATGAAGTTAAAAGACGCTTACTCTTTGGAAGGAAAGTTATGACCAACCTAGATAGCATATTCAAAAGCAGAGACATTACTTTGCCAACAAAGGTCCGTCTAGTAAAGGCTATGGTTTTTCCAGTGGTCATGTATGGATGTGAGAGTTGGACTGTAAAGAAAGCTGAGCACCAAAGAATTGATGCTTTTGAACTGTGGTATTAGAGAAGACTCTTGAGAGTCCCTTGGACTACAAGGAGATCCAACCAGTCCATCCTAAAGGAAATCAGTCCTGGGTGTTCATTGGAAGGACTGATGATGAAGCTGAAACTGCGATACTTTGGCCACCTCATGCGAAGAGTTGACTCATTGGAAAAGACTCTGATGCTGGGAGGGATTGGGGGCAGGAGGAGAAGGGGACAACAGAGGATGAGATGGCTGAATGACATCACCAACTCGATGGACATGAGTTTGGGTAAACTCTGGGAGTTGGTGATGGACAGGGAGGCCTGGCGTGCCAATTCATGGGGTCGCCATAAGTCGGAGACAACTGAGTGACTGAACTGAACTGATATTACAATCGAACATTCTTTGACATTGCCTTTCTTTGGGATTGGAATGAAAACTGACCTTTTCCAGTCCTGTGCCCACTGCTGAATTTTCCATATAATTTCCATATTCGCAAACAAAGGTTCACTACTAATTACTATGGGAACTAACAATTACTTTAATGCACATAAAATTCGATTCATCACTCCATCCACAACATATAGCAGAATGTTGGGAAAGAGTAAAGGCTCATTCAGGTGATCAAAGAGGGTAAAGGATCTGCATATGTGTATGGATGTGTGTGTAGGAAGGCAAACAAGCCAAGATATCAATCCAAAGAATAATTTATGTAGAATTTCTTACCTGATACAATTGCTTCACTGAGGGGTCCTACTTTTCTGTTGTATCACAGACTTGCTTGAAGGAATCAGAGTGAGTCACTTGAAACCTTTAGGAAACAGGCATTATCAACTGAGCTAAGTTGAATTTTTCAACACTGACATTGGACTATAACAGACAAATCATCTTATAATTTAAAGTATATAACAGAAACTGACTTTATATATATCATAGACTTGAGAAAAGCCTGAAGTTTACAGGAAAAAAGAAAATATCCACTATTGAAAATCTATGGATGTCTTCCATATATATTATAATCTAAGGAGCCTTTAATGTGCCCTAAATTTGGCCAGGATATTTCAACCTTAAAATGCGGACATCATGAGATATATTTTTCAGGTGATAATGTAAATATGTGTGCAGGAGTAGGTGAATAAGGATGGAAACTTAAATATATATATATATATATATATATATATATATATATATATATATGCTTTCTCATCTGACGCACCAGACAGCAATATTTTGCCATATCTACAATAATATCCCAAAGTTCTGTTACTCTTGACTTGATGATACAAAGGATGTTTCTACAATTCTTTCAAAATTCAGGCTATTTGTGCAATTCTACTTATTTTCCCTAAAGTTTCTCTAGCCATCTCTGAGACTGAGGAATTGCCATTTATAATCAGACATGTTGCTTGCTACTTAAAAAAAAAATCCTCTGCTCTTCACTTTGTTTCCTAGCATCCTACTCTGTTCACTATCCATGGCTCTGTCCTCAATGGCTCTGTCCCAACTTGGGTTATTCAATCTGTCAGCCTCTGTGGTCTTTTCTCTCCCCACGTCCAGCATGGAGACTCCTTCCTGTCTCATCATTCTCAACTCTTTTAGAGAAATTTTCCATAGCAAAGCTCTTTGGTCAATAGTGGTACACTTCTTTCATTTACACCAGAGTTTCAAGGGTAGTCAGATCAAAGAGCAGTCGGACATAGATGTACAGTGTAGTAAGAAATGTTACTTAATTGTACATTCAGTTTCTGTCTTCCTTTGTGGCTTACAGTCATACTACCTCAGTCCTGTGACTTTTCCCTCTTAGTTTTCATGACCTCTTTCTACTTCCATTTTCTTGGACATCCAGTCTCTTTAGCAAATTCATTCTAATTAGAATTCTAATAGTGAATTAAGATTAACTCCTCTCCCCATTAAAATCAAAAAGGGCATCACTCTGCATGTTTCAATAACCCTAATATTCTGAGACTATTAAGACAAACCATAAACTTTCTATTATTCGTGAGAGTAGGTTTCAAAGAACCCACAATCACACAGGCATTTTTCCATAATTTCTCAAAATAAATTGAGAGAGATTCTGACCCAGCCAACATATTGTCATACATAAATCTCTTATGAAAATTAGAATTTTGGGCACTGATACAGAAGAATTAGATTGGAAGCTATGAGTTAAGAAAGAAATGATTATGGTCATTTGATATCACAAGAAAATACTAGTAAGCTTCTAAATCAAAGGAAAATATGAAGGATGGAAACATTGAACTAGCTATTTTATAATATACAATTTATATAATATACAATATGTTTATGTTTTATAATATACAATTTTATAATATACAAAAATAGTTGTATATTGGAAATTTAGTAAAATTTCTGTTGATTTTCATCATGGGAGGTGATTCTGTGACTGGTTTTTCTACTCTTTGCAACCTGTGTTTCAGTTTAGGTATCCAGAGTCTAACAAACCAGTACATTGACATTAAAGGCAAAATTCAATATTTAAAGGCATTAGAACAACATCATCTAATTAAATATATGAATCACATGCATAAATATAAATTTTTAGTAGCTGTATTAAAAAAATAAAAAAGGTAATTAATTTGAATAGTAAATTATATTTAATGCAATATGTACAGAACACAAAACAATGCAATCGATACAAAATTATGAACCATTTTACTTATTTTTTAACCAAGTCTTTGAAATCCACTGTGTATTTTATGCTTACAAACTTTCGGTTTGGACTAACTACATTTCAAATGCTCAATAGTCATAGATGGCTACTTTCCGTTCAGTTCAGTTCCATCACTCAGTCGTGTCCGACTCTTCGCGACCCCATGAATCACAGCACGCCAGGCCTCCCTGTCCATCACCAACACCCAGAGTCCACCCAAACCCATGTCCATTGAGTCAGTGATGCCATCCAGCCATCTCATCCTCTGTTGTCCCCTTCTCCTCCTGCTCTCAATCTTTCCCAGCATCAGAGTCTTTTCCAATGAGTCAACTTTTGGCATGAGGTGGCCAAAGTACTGGAGTATCAGCTTCCACATCAGTCCTTCCAATGAACACCCAGGACTGATCTCCTTTAGAATGGACTGGTTGGATCTCCTTGCAGTCCAAGGGACTCTCAACTCCACAGTTCAAAAGCATCAATTCTTCAGCACTCAGCTTTCTTTATAGTCCAACTCTCACACTCATACATGACCACTGGAAAAACCATAGCCTTAACTAGACGAACCTTTGTTGGCAAAGTAGTGTCTCTGCTTTTGAATATGCTCTCTAGGTTGGTCATAACTTTCCTTCCAAGAAGCAAGCGTCTTTTAATTTCATGGCTGTGGTCACCATCTGCAGTGATTTTGGAGCCCAGAAACATAAAGTCTGCCACTGTTTCCACATCTATTTTCCATGAACTGATTGGACCGGATGCCATGATCTTAGTTTCTGAATGTTGAGCTTTAAGCCAACTTTTTCACTCTCCTCTTTCACTTTCATCAAGAGGCCTTTAGTTCTTCACTTTCTGCCATAAGGGTGGTGTCATCTGTAACTCAGTCTTGTCCAACTTTTGTGACGCCATAGACTATACAGTCCATGGAATTCTGCAGACCAGAATATGGAGTAGGCAGCCATTTCCTTCTCCAGGGGATCTTTCAAACCCAGAGATTGAACCCAGGTCTTCTGCATCGCAGATGGATTCATTACCAGCTGAGTCACCAGGGAAGCCCCTGCCTCTGTTAGGTCCCTGCCATTTCTGTCCTTTATTATGCCCATCTTTGTATGAAATGTTCCCTTGGTATCTGTAATTTTCTGGAAGAGATCGCTAGTCTTCATCCATTCTATTGTTTTCCTCTATTTCTTTGCGTTGATCCTTTAAAGGCTTTCTTATTTCGCCTTTCTATTCTTCAGAACTCTGCATTCATTTGGTTATATCTGTCCCTTTTTCCTTTGCCTTTTGCTTCTCTTCTTTTCTCAGCTATTTGTAAGGCTTCCTCAGACAGCCACTTTGCCTTCTTGCATTTCTTTTTCTTGGGAATGATTTTGGTCACTGCCTCCTGTACAAGATTATTTACCTCCATCCATAGTTTCCAGGCACTCTATCAGATCCAATCCCTTGAATATATTTGTCACTTCAAGTGTATAACCATAAAGGATTTAATTTAGGTCATACCTGAATGGCCTAGTGGTTTTCCCTACTTTCTTCATTGTAAGTCTGAATTTTGCAATAAGGAGCTCATGATCTGAGCCACAGTCAGCTCCTTATTGTTTTTTTTTTTTTTTTTCTGACTGTATAGAGCTTCTCCATCCTCAGCTACAAAGAATATTATCAGTTTGATTTTGATATTGACCATCTAGTGATGCACATATGTATATTATACATCAGCTTCCCCGTTGGCTCAGGGGTAAAGAATTTGCCTGCAGTGGGGGAGATACAGAAGATGCGGATTTGATAGCTGTGTTGGGAAGATCCTCTAGAGATGAGAATGACAACCCATTCTGGTAGTCTTGCCTGGAAAATTCCATGAACTGAGGAGTCTGGCATGCTACAGCCCACGGGATTGCAAAGAGTCAGACACAATCGAGCTACTAACACAAACTTACTATAAAAGAAGTACATATAATTTATATATTTAGTAATATTATATTTACATTGCTATGATAAATAAAAATAAGTAGTATATTTATTTGCTATGTTAAGATTTTTTATAATAAATAGTATATATTTACAGTGTCTCCAAGTTCCATATCTGTGTAGTCAGTTACACAGTGGCAAATACAGTGCCTGATGCAAGGTAAACAGTCTTTAGATGTTAAAAATTGAATGAAAAGTGCTCAAAATAGATTAAAAATAAATGTCATCATAGAGGGCATTTAAAAAAATATGTTTTATGTTTTATCTAGTGTTAATTTAAGAGAAATAGGACTTTATTATATAACATTTACATTTTGAGGTAACTAAAAATAAATGAGTAAAGATCCTCCTTTTTTAGTATATATATATATATATGTTTTTTAACTAATTAGATTATTATTTGAAACAGTAGTTTCAAGTAAAATTTGTAATGTATGTGGAAGTAGCCATTTAAAATATAGTATTACAATCATAGAAACAAATTTAAATGAAGATAAGTTTTTAAAATTTTTTTCCTTTGAAAAAATTTATAAAAATTCCTTCCTGGGATGGATGATAACTAAATCTGGTAAATACTGATTACTGTGATGTTTAGCTTGCATCACAGAAGTCATGCATACATTCACTTATGTCATTCACACACACATGCACTCATATTTTTATGTTCTGACTTCACCCAACTGGAAATTTTGAGGAAAAAAAAAAATGATAGAAATAGTTTTTTTTCTTTTCCAGAAAAGATTGCCAGAAAAGCAGATGTATTGTTGTTTTGATGTTAATACATCTGACTGTGATTCCATTTTAAAACAATGATAGTACACATTTAAGGACTATATCATTGGTGAAGAAGGTGAAGGAGAGTTCAAAGTCAAACCATAAATAATCCTTCTTCCAGACTTCTCATCATGTAAGATAAACATTTATATCATATAAATATTTGAAATTATTTGAAATTTCTGTAATTCACATCCAAAATCATCTTGTCAGGCAAATTATTCAGTAGTTTAAAAGAAAAGATCTCTGAATTTAGCAAAGAAGTGATATTGGGTTTGCCATCATAAATCCTATACCTGCAAGAATATTGAGCAGGTGAATAAGAGAACTAACATAGTCATTTCTATAAGGCATTAGCTAATGACACTGATTATGTCCTATTTCTCCATCTTGCTTCTATACATGTAGATTCCTTTCTTGAATCCCCGATCCAAAGAGTCTTTCTTAGAAAGAATGGCAAAGGAATCCCATCCTCACTACTATCTTCTCCAAAATGTTTGTTACCTATGATTTCCTATATTTTGGTGTATTCCTCAAACTATCCCACTGTTATCTTCTAGAAATTCTTCTAAGATTCTAGTCACTTATGTCTATAACTCCTATTCTCAGTGCCATTGTGAATCTCTCCTTTTTGATACCCTTTCATCATCATTTTAGCAACATTAAGGGAGTGAGGGAGGAAAGTATGTGAAAGCAGTTAACTTAGTTAACTATTGTCAGAAAAAGTTGCACTGGACTTGTTAAATAAGCAATATTTGGACTCAAGAGATGCAATAGGGATTGAACTCAACTCCTCTAAAACAAGAGGAGGGATAAATACAAAAGGGTGAGCCAGTAGAAAAATTACTAAATGACATTAATGAGAGATCGGTCACTGTCATTAGTACATCTGTGCTTTATAATCGATGCTTTATCTGAGTTAGGTTTCCACCATCCAAAAGGGACTGGGATATAGGGGCCCAACTTTCTTGATGATTGCATTCAAGGGAATGTCTGCCTGGTCCTTGAGACAGACATTTCTGAGTTATAGAAGATTCACATCACATGAGGAAAAAGAACAAATATATAATTGTAAGTTTTCTAAAATAAATCCTCTTGGAAAAGGGAGGTGAAGTGCCCATAGTCTGTAAGAACACCTATCTAAACTTTCATCAAGCTGAGAAAAAATTTAAGCCATCATAATCACCATTTTTATTGGATTCTCAGGAATAATCTAGAGGTAGATGAAGTGGAAGTGTTAGTCCCTCAGTCATATCTGACTCTGTGTGACTCCATGGAGGTGTAGCTTGCCCACCAGTCTCCTCTGTCCATGAGATTCTCCAGGCAAGACTCCTGGAGTGGGTTGCCATTTTCTCCTCCAGTAGATCTTCCTGAACCAGGGATTGAACCTGGGTCTCCTGCATTGCAGGCAGATTCTTTACCATCTGAGCCACCAGGGATGTCACTCAGAATAAATATTTCTTAAACTCTCCCAACTTATTCTTATGCATGGCTAGTTTAAGTACAACAACATAACAGTAATTACAAATGTTTAATTCATTCAAACTCATTACTAAAGTAAAATTAAAGAGGAAATCTTGCCCTCTTTTTATAAAATTTATGTAAAATATATTCATTTTGCTTTAACCCCACCCACAAATAGTTCTATTAATTATTTTTAACAAATAATTCAGTTAATTTATGCTTGTTATTTATGAAATTGTTGATTTAGACCAGATAAATACATTTCAAAGTTACAAAAATCAATAATAGAGTCATATCAAGAAGCTGCATATGTCACAGTGGTAGTAATGCTAATCTGGGCTCAGTTAATGTAAAATTAAAACATCTTGTCATGGTTGGGTCATTAATTTGGGGCTTAAACTTTAAGCAAATAAGAATATAGTAGAAGCTTCTAATACTTCTGAGGATTATAATAATGAGCCCTAAGTGTCTCAACTGGAGAAGGCAATGGCACCTCACTCCAGTACTCTTGCCTGGAAAATCCCATGGATGGAGGACCCTGGTGGGCCACAGTCCATGGGGTCACTAAGAGTCAGACACGACTGAGCAACTTCACTTTTACTTTTCACTTTTATGCATTGGAGAAGGAAATGGCAACCCACTCCAGTGTTCTTGCCTGGAGAATCCCAGGGATGGGGGAGCCTGGTGGGCTGCCATCTATGGGGTCACACGGAGTCGGACACGACTGAAGCGACTTAGCAGCAGCAAGTGTCTCAATAGTGACAATGTTCGTGTCTCAAGAGCCTTAATAGTGTCTAAGGCCCTTTTCATTTCTCCAAAGTAATGGCCATCCCAGAGGTTACTAGTCACTGTAGTCTAGTGAGACTGGGGTTTAGATGAAGCATGAGTGTTTCTCCCATTTAAGCAGAGGTAGAAGGCCACAGAAAGATGACACTGTGAAAGTGCTGCACTCAATATGCCAGCAAATTTGGAAAACTCAGCAGTGGCCTCAGGATTGGAAAAGGTCAGTTTTCATTTCAATCCCAAAGAAAGGCAATGCCAAAGAATGCTCAAACTACCACACAATTGCACTCATTTCACACGCTAGTAAAGTAATGCTCAAAATTCTGCAAGCCATGCTTCAGCGATATGTGAACTGTGAAATTCCAGTTTTTCAAGCTGGTTTTAGAAAAGGTAGAGGAAACAGAGATCAAATTGCCAACGTCTGCTGGATCATCAAAAAAGCAAGAGAGTTCCAGGAAAACATCTATTTCTGCTTTATTGACTATGCCAAAGCCTTTGACTGTGTGGATCACAGTAAACTGTGGAAAATTCTGAAAGAGATAGCAATCCCAGACCACCTGACCTGCCTCTTGAGAAACCTGTATTCAGGTCAGGAAGCAACAGTTAGAACTGGACATAGAACAACAGACTGGTTCCAAATAGGAAAAGGAGTACGTCAAGGCTGTATATTGTCAAGGGTGACAATTTAACTTATATGCAGAGTACATCATGAGAAATGCTGAGCTGGAAGAAGCACAAGCTGGAATCAAGATTACTGTGAGAAATATTGATAACCTCATATATACAGATGCCACACCCCCTTATGGCAGAAAGTGAAGAGGAACTAAAAAGCCTCTTGATGAAAGTGAAAGAGGAGAGTGAAAAAGTTGGCTTAAAGCTCAACATTCAGGAAACTAAGATCATGGCATCAGGTCCCATCACCTCATGGCAAATATATGGAGAAACACTGGAAACAGAGGCTGACTTTATTTTTCTGGGCTCCCAAATCATTGCAGATGGTGATTATAGCCATGAAATTAAAAGACGCTTGCTCCTTGGAAGGAAAATTATGACCAATCTAGACAGCATATTAAAAAGCAGAGACATTAGTTTGTCAACAAAGGTCCGTGTAGTCAAGGCTATGGTTTTTCCAGTGATCCTGTATGGATGTGAGAGTTGGACTGTAAAGAAAGCTGAGCATCAAAGAATTGAAGCTTTTGTATGGTGGTGTTGGAGAAGACTCTTGAGAGTCCCTTGGACTGCAAGGAGATCCAACCAGTTCATCCTAAAGGAGATCAGTCCTTGGTGTTGATTGGAAGGACTGATGTTGAAGCCGAAACTCCAATCCTTTGGCCACCTCATGCAAAGAGCTTACTCACTGGAATAGACCTTGATGCTGGGAAAATTGAGGACAAGAGGAGAAGAAGGCAGCAGAGGATTAGAGAGTTAGCATTACCGACTCAATGGACTTGAATTTGAGCAAACTTCAGAAGATAGTGAAGGACAGGGAAGCCTGGTATGCTGCACTTTATTGAATCACAAAGAGTGAAACTTGAGTTAGTGACTGAACAACAACAATTTTATAATATATTATGGTAGAGTATATAATCTCTATATACCTTATATATTATACTACACCATTCATAATTACATATATACTATATACATAATATAATTAATAAATTTAACATGGCTTCCCTGATAGTTCAGTTGGTAAGAAATCCGCTTACAATGGGGGAGACCTGGGTTTGATCCCTGGGTTGGGAAGATCTGCTAGAGAAGGGAAAGGCTACCCACTCCAGTATTCTGGCCTGGAGAATTCCATGAACTGTATAGTCCATGGGGTCACAAAGAGTTGGACATGACTGAGCAAATTTCACTTCACTTAAAGCTAACATTAAAGTGTAGTCAATGGAAATGTGTGATGTCTCTGTAGGTGAGTTGGCATTTGAAATGAATCTTAAAAGATGAACCTTGTTGACTGGAAAATTTAGGGGTTGTACATTCTAGTCACTTTAACTGCAAGAGGAGGAAGCAAATGAAAAGCCGAAGTATATTTGTTAAGAGCTGAGCTGAAAGTTAGAAAGCTAATTTTATGAAAAGTCATGGAAGATCTTTGAATGCCATGTGATAGAATTTATCCTTAATTGCATGGAAACTTTAAAGGATTTTTATGTTAATCTTACAAAGATCTTGCAGTTTTAATCATTCACATTTGTTAAAGGGTCTTAGCAAATGACTGAACCAATAATATTTGGAATTTGGAAGTGCAGTGTCATGACAAAATGTTACTAGAGATAAAAAGAAAATTTTTATAATAAAAAAGTGAAATTTACCAGGGAAATATAGCAATACTAACATTGTCCATTATAACAATGTACACTCAAATGTATAAAACAAAATTGAGAGGTAGAAAATTCAAAATCTAACTGGAAAATGTTAACACTCTTATAGAAACTTATGGAACAACAAAGCTTAGTAAGAATATTAACAATTTGAAAAATCCATAATAAAAACATCAGATCAGATCAGTCACTCAGTTGTGTCCGACTCTTTGCGACCCCATGAATCGCAGCATACCAGGTCTCCCTGTCCATCACCAACTCCCGGAATTCACTCAGACTCACGTCCATTGAGTCAGGGATGCCATCTAGCCATCTCATCCTCTGTCGTCCCCTTCTCCTCCTGCCCCCAATCCCTCCCAGCATCAGAGTCTTTTCCAATGAGTCAACTCTTCGCATGAGGTGGCCAAAGTACTGGAGTTTCAGCTTTAGCATCATTCCTTCCAAAGAACATCCAGGACTGATCTCCTTTAGGATGGACTGGTTGGATCTCCTTGCAGTCCAAGGGACTCTCAAGAGTCTTCTCCAACACCACAGTTCAAAAGCATCAATTCTTCGGCGCTCAGTCTTCTTCACAGTCCAACTCTCATAGAGTCAAATATATTAGCAAAATGATTATGGTATATAAAGAGGATAAGGCAATATAATCAAAGTTGTTCTTTCCAGAATTATGACTTTCATTTAACATTTTAAAATCAATCAATGAATTTTCTAGATTAACAGAATAAAGAAAACAATTTATATGATTATATCAAGATTATTTTAAAGTTTGTTGTGATAAATTTAGCAGACTAGGAAGAAAGAGCATTCATTTATCAAATGGAAAGTGTGTGAGTAGATAAATAGATGGCATTACACAATTGCCATCACATTTAATAGTAAAATATTTTTTCTAGATTGGAATTGATTTAAGAATGCTCATTATCATCATTTTTATGTATTAGAAGGTATAACTAGTGAAAAGCTACAATAAAATGATACAATGAGTGGTTGAAAATGAAGAAATAAGACTACTACTATTTTATTTTAATTGTAAAAAATTAAACCTATAAGCCTATAAAGATATTAAATAAATATGTCAGCAAGGATTGATGAACACAAGGTCAATATACAAAAATAAGCTATATTTCTATAAACAGGCAGTAGGCAATTAGAAACTAAACAGAAAAGAAATTTTTAATAGCATAAAATTTGAAAATATAATATCAAGAGAAAGAGGGGAGGGATAAATTGGGAGACTGGGATTGACATATATATATACAACTACATATAAAATAGATAACTAATAATAACCTACTGTATAGCATAAGAAACCCTACTCAACACTCTGCAATGAGAAAAGACCTAAAAAGAGTGGATATATGTATATGTAAAACTGATTCACATTACTGTACACCTGAAAATAATACAACATTGTAAATGAGATGTACTCAAATATTGTTTTTAAATATTAAAAAGTGAAGAGAAAACAACTAATAAATAATGTACAAAAAAGCTTCAAATAAAATTTAAAACATTGCCAAAAACATTAATAAAGAAAGAAAAATGCAGCAATATATTATATTATGAAATAGTTATCTTAATGCTTTAATGATATTAGTACTCCCAAAATATTTAATTAAATTCCATTAAAAAATCTCAAATGTTTTGTGGTGGCAGTTGAAATAAAAATTTCAAAATTTATTAGCAGTGCAAAGGATCAATTATATCTCATATATACTGGATGAATTAGAGCAATGTGGAAAGAAATTCATCATCTAACATCAAGATTCATACTAAAACTCTACTAACTGGAGGGAAAGGGCAGAAGAAGATCAGCTGTAGAATTCAGAAATAGCATTTAGCACTGGTTTGTGACCAAGGTGCCTTAAGACAGTGGGAAAGTGTTGTCTTTTTATTAATTGGTGTTAGGTCAATTGAATATGCATATGGACAAATAGTCATAATAATGATAAATAAATTTAATTCTTATAACAGATTCTATACAGAAAATAATTCTAGGCAACTTTAATAAGTATCAAAACAGCAAAACTTCTGGAAGAAAACATAAGAGAATACCTTAATAACATGGAAATAAACAATCATTGCCTAAAAACAATCACTAATGGATTAAAGATTGCTCCACTGGACTACATTAAAATTCTTTTAAGTTGTCTATTAATAAATGACATAAGATAAAGAATGGAAGCTAGTCACAGAAAGTAAGACAAAACATTCAGATTGGAATTATATAAAGAACTAGAATTCCATAAGAAATGGCAGAAACTCCCCACCCCACCGCCCACAAATGAGAAGTTTGAACAGGTATTGCCTAAAAAGGAAATCCAATAACTTATGGAAAGCTACTTAATCAACAATATGCTTAAAGTTAAATAAGATGGACAGTTCCAATGAGTGAGGATGGGAATTATAAAACAGAAAGAAATCAAATGTCCTTGTAAAGGGGTTTAAGTAAAACTTGTGTAATTGTATGTGAATGCAGCAATGAAGAAGCAATTAAGAAGTAATGAAGAGTATGATATAATATCATGAAAAGGTTGTCATGATGTGTGTTTGTATATGAATGAGAGATTGAGAGAGACAAGATAATCTGAATAATAGGGCACACATAATTTGATTTTTTAAAATGAGAAAAATTAAGATGATATGAAGGAAAATGTTATATATTTCTGTTAAAATAATAAAAATATTATAGAGATATTATAGGAATAAAATAAAACATCATAGACATGCTTTGTTTTCAAATTTCTGATTATGTTTTAAATATAAAATGAAAATATTTTGCATGATTAAATTAAATTATTGTCCATACTAAGAAACAATGGGGAATATGATTTCCTAATTCTTGTTGTTTCAGATGAGAATGTCAGTACTAGACTTTTGTCCTACTCCACTGGAACCCTCTGCTGAATCACACACACACACACTCCATATTCTTTCAGAGTAATAGTATATCATAGTCTTCTTCTAAAGAAGACACTGTGAAGGTATCCCTCAGGCCCTTGCCTCCTTCTTCCTACTTTGGTATTTCCTACCTTCCAATCTGAGTCCCATGTCACCACAGCCATGCGTGAGTGCAAGGGAGTATGCATGCCCTGTGCTGGGCACAAGGCCGGTAGGCTTATAATTCTGCCAATGTCTGTGCAAAGAAAGGACCCTGATCTATGGATGGAGTATTAACAAGTCACTGTAGTTACCAGAAATTTAAGCAAATTGTTTAACCAATCAGTAATAGGACTCATGGGCTTCCCCGGTGGCTCAGTGGTAAAGAATCCACCTGTAATGCAGGAGACATGGAGATGTGGGTTTGAGCTCTTAGTCGGGAAGATCCCCTTGAAGAGGAAATGAAAATCCACTCCAGGAAATTTGCCTGGAAAATCCCATGATCAGAGGAGCCTGGTGGACTTCAGTCCCTGTGGTCACAAAAGAGTCAGATACTACTGAACAAATCAACAACAGCAGCAATAGGACTCATTCCCATCTCTGTCTCTCTGTCTTTCTTTTCTCTTTCCATTGGATCTCAGTTTTAATCAGGAATACAGTGTCACTTGTTGAATTGCCTGCAATGCTATAAAGAAGATATATAGTATGTGCCATCATGCCTGTACTCTGAGCCTAATTTTTCCAAGACACTAATCTTTTTGTGACTATTACAAATTCTATTTGTATTTAATATTGTGTCACATAATACAAACATTTTCTATTGCATTGCTTCAGTCAGCCAGTTAATTTTGATGAAAAGTTAAAATTATAATGGAGTAATCATATTTCGGGGCTTCCCAGGTGGTTTAGTGGTAAAGAATCCGCCTGCTAATACGGGAGATGTGGGTTTAACACCTGGTTTGGAAAGATCTCCTGGAGGAGGAAATGACAACCCACTCAGTATTTTTGTTTGGGAAATCCCACAGACAGAGGATCTTGGCAGGCTATAGTCCACAGGGTCGAAAAGAGTCAGGCACGTCTCTGCCTCACTGAGAATTTGAATTTTCTCTGAACTGTACCAGGCCCAAGGACACCAGCTGCCACCTACGAGCTTATGGTCTTAAGGTGTCTCCTTGTATTATGCAATGATTTTGAATCCAAATCAGCCCTTACTTAAAAAGCATCATTACTTCTTGCCAGCTCCACTTGTAATTCTTGATAAGCAGCTCATGTAAATAAATATAACCTTGCAGTTTTTTGCTTTTATAAGTCTCCCTCATTTTGTAGTCCAGTGGAACACAAATTAAGTGTATCTTGAATCTGTGTCTCCCAGGATTTAGCCTTAACTCCAAACAGACACCTTTTTATTTCAATCACGTATTTGTTTCTAAAATTTTGGTTAACAACCTAAAGATGACAAAGGAAAATATTTCTTGGTTCAAGACTGGTTTGAGAAATAGCAGAGTAACAATAAACCACTACTGGGTTGAAAGTAAAAGTTACACATGATAAGAAGAGGGTACATTAGGATCCAGGGAATAGAAAGTTGCAAAGAATGTTTCTAAAATGTAATCCTTCCTTTTGATAATGTCCAATGTAATGTCTCCGCATTACTCTTGCCTCATTTAATTTAAATTAACCAGAATTTGGAGAAACTGTTTCAAAGAATAGGCTATATAGTTAAATTCTCTGGGTTCAGATCCCAGATCTGCTGGTTATTAGATCTGCTTATAGAATCTAATGTGTTCTTAATCTTTTTATGGCTGAGTTTTATAATCTATGGAGGAAGATAATGACTGAATCTACCTCACAGAGTTGTGCAGAAAATGTGAGAAAATATACATAAAGCATTTTGTATAATATCTTTACAATGACCCTGTAAACATGAGATATGCTATAATTACTATTTATATTATATCATTACAGTGCTCACATGGAGCATTTGTCCTTGTTATTTTAAAACAAAATTAACTTAATATTCAATTTGAGCTGGCTGTAAAACTTAGTTTTTCATTAAAAGTCTCCCTGTATTGCAGCTTCTCAGGAATTCTCTTCTGTGCAAAATAACTCCCCAGAGCCACTGAAAAAAGAATCACTTGGATTTATTATTTTGATCTTACATGAATTCACACTATCTTCTTCTTGTTTAATAGACTAAAAATTTGTGATACAGACAAGTTAATGCATCAGCAGTCCAATACTATTAAAGTTTCCAGTTTTTTCCACAGCTTTGCCATTAACAGGCCCCCAAGCCCCACTTGATAGTCAAGTTATCAGATGACTGTCAAGAGCCACAATAAATGTATTCAAATCTCTGCAGAATCTCTTTCTTTCTGTCATTATTTCCAGGGTCTATAAATCAATAAAAATACACCAAATGACTTTAGAGCACTGTAACTTGATGCTTTGAGGGGAGAGCTCAGATAATGTTTAGTATTCTCTATTATAAACTCAAGAATCACTAAGGCTTTCAACGGCTTTAGGATAGTGTCTAACTTCAAATGCTGTATACTGAATCAGTGATGCTATAGAACATACCTTTCCTAAATAGCATTGTCAATTCCTGGATGTGTTAAAAAGTTTCTCTCTTTCTCTTTCCTCCTTCCTGCCTTCCTTCTCCCCTTTCCCTTTTTCTCTTGCTCTTTTATTCTGTCTCTCTCCCTTCTTTCCTCCACTATCACCCACCACGCTCTCTCAGTTTTGCCTTAGAACTGATTGTAAGGTCTTAACCTGAAATTAGTATCATCAATACATTTTATTGAGTGGGTTGCGATTGCCTTCTCCAGTAGTTTGTTTTTTTTTTTTTAATAAATGCAATAGAATTATTTTCAAGAGGTACATTTAAAGGCACTCAATTTGGAAAAATCAGGTAAGTACTTAAAAATAAACATGATGTCAGGTTTTGGTATTAGGGTGATGGTGGCCTCATAGAATGAGTTTGGAAGTTTACCTTCCTCTGCAATTTTCTGGAAGAGATTGGGTAGGATAGGTGTTAGCCCTTCTTTAAATTTTTGGTAGAATTCAGCTGTGAAGCCATCTGGACCTGGGCTTTTGTTTGCTGGAAGATTTCTGATTAGTTTCAATTTCCATGCTTGTGATCGGTCTGTTAAGATTTTCTATTAAAAAAATAAAATAAACATGATGAATTAGTGGTTATAGCTGGGCAGGACATCCTAAGGTTCTATTTTTAAGGTTTTTTTTTTTTTCTAAATTTTTTAAAATGTTTCTTCAGAGAACAACCCATTCAGTAACAAAATGAAATCATAAAGCTATGAAATAAAATATAACCTAAAAATTACCCATACTTAAATATTTTTATATTTAAATTTTTTTACAGCTAGCAGCAATGGTGAGGCTGGGGAGCCCTCTACTACCCATGGCTCCTGGGCAGTGGATTGGCCCCAGGGTGGCCAGAGGCAGCAGAGAGGCCATGGAGTCCTTCACTATTGGGCATCCTCCAACATCAATGAGCTCCAGCCAACAACTCCAGCAGGGCCTTTGCCCAGGCCCCTGGATGGCACACTGACCAACACCCAGCAGCCAGGGAAGGGTTACACACTCAAGAGGACCATCAGCATGAAAACCAGGGTGCCAGGCATGTCCTCTGGCTACATGAAGCTGCTGAAAGGCATGTCCCTGCTAGTAAGGGCCTGAAATAATGTGGTCAGCTGGAGAAGGGAATGGCAAACCACTTCAGCATTCTTGCCTTGAGACTCCATGAAAGTTTGAACAGTATGAAAAGGCAAAAACATACGACACTGAAAGATGAGCCTCCCATGTCTGTAGGTGTCCAATATGCTACTGGGGAAGAGCACAGAAAGGAAACCCAGTTGTGGATATGTCTTGTGGTGAAAGTAAATTCCAATGCTTGTAAAGAATAATATTGCATAGGAACCCAGAGTGTTAGGTCCATTAATCAAGGTAAATTAGATGTAGTCAAACAGGAGATGGCAAGGGTGAACATATACATATTAGGAATTAGTGAACTAAAATGAACTGGAATGGACAAATTTAACACAGATGACCATTATATCCACTACTGTGGGCAAGAATCCCTTAGAAGAAATGAAGTAGCCCTCATAGGCAACAGAAGAGTCCAAAATGCAGTACTTGGGTGCAATCTCAAAATGACAGAATGATTTGGTTCATTTCCAAGGCAAACCATTCAATATCACAGTAATCCAAGTCTATACCACAACTATTAATGCTGAAAAAGCTAAAGTTTAATGGTTTTATGAAGACTTACAACATCTTCTAGAACTAACACCAAAAAGGAATGTCCTTTTCATCATATGAGACTGGAATGCAAAACTAGGAAGTCAAGAGATACCTGGAGTAACAGGCAAGTTTGGCCTTGGAGTACAACATGAAGCAGGACAAAAGCTAACAGAGTTTGGCCAAGAGAACACACTGTTCATAGCAAAAACCCTCTTCTAACAACACAAGAGATGACTCTACACATGGACACCACCAGATGGTCAATACCGAAATCAGATTTATTATATTCTTTGCAGCCAATAATGGAGAAGCCCTCTACAGTCAACAAAAATAAGATCAGGAGCTGACTGTGGATCAGATCATCAGGTCCTTATTGCAAAATTCAGGCTCAAACTGAAGAAAGCAGGGAAAATTACTAAACCATTCAGGTATGATCTAAATCAAATCTCTTATGATTTTACAATGGAGATAATGAATAGATTCAAGGGATTAGATCTGGTAGATGGAATGCCTGCAGAACTATGGATGGAGGTATGTAATACTGTACAGGAGGAGGTGACCAGAAACATCCCCAAGAAAAAGAAATGCTAGAAGGCAAAGTGACTGTCTGAGGAGGCCTTACAAATAGCTGGGGGAAAAAAGAGAAGTGAAAGGCAAAGAAGAAAGGGAAAGATATATGCAACTGAAGGCAGAGTTTCCGAGAAAAGCAAGAAGAAATAAGAAAGACTTTTTAGGTGAAAGGGGCAAAGAAATAGAGAAAAGCAATAGAATGGGAAAGAGCATAGATCTCTTCAAGAAATTAGAGATTCCAAGGGAACATTTAATAGAAAGATGGGTACAGTAAAGGACAGTAATGGCAAAGACCTAATAGAAGCAGAAGAGATTCAAAATAGGTGGCAAAAATACACAGAAGAACTGTACAGAAAAAATTTTAATGACTTGGATAACCATGATAATGTGGCCACTCACCTATAGCCAGACATCCTGAAGTGTGATGTCAAGTGGGTCTTAGGAAGCACTACTATGAACAAAGCTAGTAGATGTGATGGGGTTCCAGCTAAACTATTTCAAATCCTAAAAGATGATGAAATTAAAGTTCTGCACTCAATATGCCAGCAAATTGGAAAACTCAGTAGTGGACACAGGACTGGTAAATGTCAGTTTTCTTTCCAATCTCAAAGAAAGACAATGCCATAGAATGTTCAAACTATAATACAACTGTGCTAATTTCACATGTTAGCAAAATTATGTTCAAAATCCTTCAAACTATACTTCAGCAGTGCATGAACCAAGAACTTCCAGATTTACAAGCTGGATTTAGAAAAGGCAGAGGAACCAGAGATTAAATTACCAATATCTGCTGGATCATAGAAAAAGCAAGGGAATTCCACACACACACACACAAAAATCTACTTCTCCTTCATTGACTATACTAAAGCCTTTGACTATGTGGATCACAACAAACTGTGGAAAGTTCTTAAGAGATAGGCCTAGCTGACCACCATACCTCCCTCTTCAGAAACCTGCGTGCAGCAGAAGAAGCAACGTTTAGTAATGGACATGAAACTATGGACTGTTTCAAAATTGGGAAAAGAGTATGTCAGTGCTGTATATTGTCACTCTGCTTATTTAACTTATATGCAAAGTATACCATAAGAAATACCTGGCTGGATGAATCATAAGCTGATATCAAGATTGCTGGGGGAAATATCAGATATGCATATGATACCATTTAAATGACAGACAGTGAAGAGGAACTAAAAAGCCTCTTGATGAGGGTAAAAGAAGAAAGTGAAGAAATCTGGTTTAAAATTCAGCGTTCTGAAAACTAAGATAATGGCATCCAGTTCTAACATATAATGGCAAATAGGAAGGGATAAAGTAGAAACAGTGACAGATTTTATTTTCTTGGGCTGCAAAATCACTGCAGCTGGTGACTGTAGCCATAAAATTAAAAGATGCTTGCTCCTTGAAAGAAAAGCTATGACAAAGCTAGCCAGGGTTAAAAAGCAGAGACATCACTTTGTTGACTAAGGTTCGTGTAGTCAAAGCTAAGGTTTTTCCAGTAGTCACATCTGGATATAACAGTTGGACCATAAAGAAGGCTGAGTGCCAAACAGTGATGTTGGAGAAGACTCTTGAGAGTTCTTTACACAGCAAGGAGATCAAGCCAGTCAATCCTAAAGGATATCAACCCTGAATAGTCATTGGAAGGACTGATAATGAAGCTGAAGCTCCAATCCTTGGCCACCAGATGTGAAAAGCCAATTCACTGGAAAAGACCCTAATGCTATGAAAATTGAAGGCAAAAGCAGAAGAGGCTGACAAAGGATAAGATGGTTGGATGGCATCACTGACTCAGTGGACATGAGTTTGAGCAAACTCAGGGAGATAGTGAAGGACAGGGAAGCTTGATGTACTGCAGTTCATCAGGTCACAGATAGTCTGACATGACTTGGTGACTGAGTTACTCAGTCATAACAAAGCAAGTATTATAATTTCCCTTATATGTCCCATCAAGAGATATTCAAATTATGTTTGATAAATTACATCTCCTTTCAATAATATTTTCTGCTTAAACACACACAAAAAAGCTCACATTCTTTTGAACACTGTTCTATCAATATTTACCACATTTCTTTGACCTTTTTCATATTTTTTAACTTTATAGTCAGGAAATAAAAGTAGACAGGTTGATTATCTAAGGTCTACTAATGAAGTCAGCTCCTCACATTCAATATTTAATTCAAATTTTATTGCCTTCAAAATGCAGATGGAAAAGGAAATCCATCAAGGTTTTATAATACTAAGAAAGTTCTCGTGTAATCATCCACATGCCTAAGAAATATATAAACCCTGAGATCTTTAAGAATAACTAAAGGATAAGCTAATTTAAATGGACTGGTAATATTGATTTCTTAAATCCACAGAAAGATTAAATTTTCAAAGTACACTAAGAAATAGTAAAAAGCAAAAAAGTACAATGTGGATACAATGAGATTGCAAGTAAAAATTGTATGAAACAGTGTGTTAATGTATGATGAGTTGTGAATAAGTTACATTAAAGTGCTTGCATATAAACCTTTCTCCATATCAGTTTCTCTGACTGTCTGAAATGAACAAGGGAAAAAGGTTCCTCAGCTTTTGGGATAAAACTTAAGACACTGCTATAATATTTAGGGAAAAACAAAACATGAAATTTGGTGACAGGAACACATAGATTTTTCTGCAAGATAAACAAAATGAATGAGCAAATGTTATTGCATAGTATTTGAGCTCACACATTATCAAGATTGTGGCAATCAATGTTTATCCCTTTAACCTGGTGAAACACAGACCACAGAGTATTATAATTGTGCTTTCTTCTCCAAATGTCAAGAAAGGTGAATTTTAAGTTCTGTGTAATGAAACTTCCCTAAAAGGCATTCACTTTTTTGGGGAAGTGTCTTTTTTTAAATTAAAGTAGTTGATGTACAGTATTATGTAAGTTATAAGTTTACCATAGTGATTCACAATTTTTAACAGTTATATATCACAGTTATTATAAAATATTGGCTATATTCCCCATGTTGTACAATATATCCTTTTAATTTAATACACTCTAATTTATGCCTCTTAGTACCCCACCCCTTTCTTACTTGTCCCTCTGCACTTTCCTTCCCCCACTGGTAACCACTAATATGTTCCCTTTATCTGTGAGTCTACTTCTCTCTTCAAGTATTCACTAGTTTGTTGTATTTTTCCAATTCCAGATATAAGTAATAAGTATTTGAAAGGCATTCACTTACTTTTAGTTCACCAGCAGAGTATGTTCATTGCTTTTCACACAGATACACTCTGCTACTATTTAAATTGCTCTTCCCTAGTGACCTGAAACAGATAAATTGCATTGAGAATTGCCAAAGAAATGCATGAAGAGGAGAAAAAAGTATTACTGAATCAGCATTCTTCTTAATTGCATACCTACAATAGATAATATTTCCATCCATCTCTCCTAGGTTAGACACACATAAAGATGAAGTTGTCTCTTCTCATGACAAAGGAAAAATCACTCCCTCAATTTTGGTATGGATCTTATTCTCTTCCTTGTTTTCAGGATCATCCTTCAGTTTAATTTCTCTTCAGCATCTCTACAGTTTTTTTCCTTAAAAATATCTTTTAAAAAACCCAATAAAACAGAAATAAAAATTAGAATTAAATACAGAAAAGTATAATTTTTCAAACATATTTTATACAAAATCTTAATACATGTAACAAAATTTTAACTTTACAATTTAAGAAAAATGAGAAAAATATATATGCATACATTTGACTTACCACCTTACTTTCTTTCATTTCCCTGTGATAGTCACTAAAATGTAGCTATCATTGCATTTTCCTCTAATTCATTTTATAATTTCATATAGTTATGTCTATCCCTAGATAAGATCTATTGTTATTTTTATTTTAATTATAAAGAATATCATTCATTGAAAAAATATTTTAAGATATTGCTTTCATAAACAACTAGGTTTCAGCACCTATCTTTATCAATTGTTTCAAATTAAGCAATTTAATTTACTTCTTACATACATGTAATGTAAGAATAAACTACATTTTATTTCTAACTGCTCTTATATGTTATAACCCCATACTAAGAATAAACACTTCATTTGGAAATTAATAGGGGGTAAGTTTTAGAGGAGGATTGCTGGAGATAGCTGTTGGTTTTCTTTGAGTTCATAATATGTCTCTGATGATCACCTCTAGTCAAATGACAGGGATTCAAGCGGCCCATGTGGGAAGGTTCAGATGCATTTCCTCTAGGATACAATGGACAGATGTCAAATTTCTGCTTGACAGCTCTACAGGTCTAGAGATGGGCTAGCTAGCTGCTAACTGATAAGTCAAAGTAGATCTATCTGCCTCAGTGGGATCTGCTTGAACTAAATTTTATCTGGGATAAAGGTTGAACATATTAGTGTTTTACATAGACCCGTTGGAGGCTGAGAGGAGAGTGCAAAGGAGGGTGTCGTACTAGGCCTTTCCATGATGCACCGGGCAAAGAAAATAGACTTCAGCAGACTAAAACTGGGGAGGCCAACAAATTACTTGTTTGAGGCAGACAGAAAAAGAACATGATCCACAGGAAGAACACAACGGTTGGAGAGTTGCTCTGACAGTCTGCTTGTAACACCTTCTAAGTCGGCACAATAAAGTGCTGTGTGTGTGTGTTCAGTTGCTCAGTCCTGTCCTACTCTTCGCATCCCAGTGGACTGTAGCCCACCAGGCTCCTCTGTCCATGGAATTTTTCAGGTAAGAATACCTGAGCAGGTTGCCATTTTCTAACAAAATGTTAGTATAGAGGAGAGGAAAGAAGTAATAATCTGACAAGATTTTTGTCCTCAGGGTAGAGACTCCTCACTCACTACAGAGTAGAACTCAGATTTGGAAATAATGCAACCAGGGTTATTTGGTTTTTTTAATTATCATTTTACAAGACTGGGCTTTCTATTTGTACTGTCTTTTTTTAAAAATTAAGATTATATTTTATGACTGAGAATATTCAGAAAATAATTATAAGTCCTTTAAAAATATTCAAAGTAAAATAACTAACTTCATTGAATAAAGATAAAGGAGCACTGAGAGATGAAAACAAAATTTCTTTACTATCTCAACTCATGATTCTTGGTTTTTATCATACATATTCCTATCATTTGTTTATAAAAAATCCTAGTTTAACTTTCTATAATTCTACAGGTACACATGTGGGTGGTTTCCTAAAATAGATATTTAAAGTGGGATTCTTGGAATTGGTAGAAATCTTAAGTAGGTCTTAGAGTATATGCCTTGTAAGTTGTACTAGACACTATCATATCTGCTCCAAACCAGTTATAATAATTTGTACTATCATAGCAATGAATATACTTTTCCCATAACCTTTCCAATAACTCATTTTAATATTTTATTATTTTAGTGGAATTTTTCATTAAATCTAAATTTGTAATTTTTCTGTAGTTGCACATATCACTATTTCCCTTTACTATTTTTATATCTTGTTTAAGAAAATACACTTTTATGCAAAAAGAAAATCATAAAATTTTTTACTTTTAATTTTTTAAGATTTTGAACTATTTATATTTAAATATTTAACTGCAATTAATTTCTGCTTGAAAGCATATGTATTTAAATATTAAAACATCAGTGAATTTCCCTAATGCCATTTATTTATTAGATTAATTTTTTTACTGGTTGCTGTTCTCTAATTGATTATAAAAAATGATTTTAAAGTACACAGTCAATCCTTGATAACATGAGTTAATACCCACTTAAATTGAGGTTTTATTTAATAAATATATTGGAAAAATATTTGGAGATCTGTGGCAATTTTCAGATGAACTGCATAACCTGGAAATACTTAAAAAATAAGAAAAAGTCATGGATGTCATAAATATATTAAATATACATAGATACTAGTCTATTTTATCACTTACTGCCATAAAATGTACATAAATCTATTATACAAAGTTCAGTTCAGTTCAGTTGCTCAGTCGTGTCTGACTCTTTGCAACCCCATGAATTGCAGCATGCCAGGCTTCCCCTGTCCAAAGTTAACATTTATTAAAATTATGCTCACAAACACTTGCAGACCATATATGGAAACATTTTCAGTGGAGAGAAACTTAAAAAAGGAGGCAAGTTATAAGTGCGTAAAATTAACTATAGTATGTATTGTACTACTGTAATAATTTTATATCCATCTTCTGTTTCTATTGCAGTGAGTTCAAGTGTTGTGAATATCTGCTTCAAACATCTAGTGATGCTAATCACCATCATGTTTACTGTAATACCTTACACCTTAAATTAACATCATAGGACCCATACAACTTGCCACTAGAGATGCTATGAATGCTCCTAAGAAGCAGAGAAAAGTCAGAATATTGCATGAAAAGTTGAATTGCTTGATAAGTACTTTACATTGTGGTCTGCGGCTGTGGTTGTCTGCCATTTAATGATAAATGAATCCAAGTACTACTTTAAAAGAGAGAGAGAAAGAAAAAGAAAAGAAAATTCACGAAGTTATTGCTGCCCGCAGGAGCTAGAACCTTGCTCTTTTGGCAAAATATCTTTATATCCAATATTGAAAACACAATAACAAGATTTTTGTCCTTTATGTGAGTGCAGAATTGCTATAAGAAAAGCCTACCACCTATAGACTCTTAATATGATTTCAATAAAAATTAAAGCCATTATATGACAATTTAAAATGAGGAGAGTGAAGAATCTAAAGCTGGAGAATTTAATGTCAGCAAAGGATGGTTCGATAATTTTAGAAAGGGATTTGTCTTTAAAAATGTCAAGATAACAGGAGAAGCAGCTTCTGCTGATGAAGAGATAGCAAAGTTCCCAGATGCCTTTAAGAAAATCATTGTGAAGAAAGGCTAGCTGCCTGAACTGTTATTTAATAAAGATGAAAGTGTCCTATTCTTGGCGGCGGGGCGGGGAGCGGGGGGGCGGGGGGAGTCATACTAACAAGTAAGGGAGAGAAGCAAGTGCCAGGATTTAAGGCACAAAAGAATAGACTAATTCTACTGTTTTGTGCAAATGTGGTGAGGTTTATGATAGAGATTGTTCTTATCTATAGAGCTGTTAACCTCCAAGCCTTGAATGGAAAAGATAAATACCAGCTATCTTCTGTTTGTGCAACAAGAAGTCTTGGACATTGAGAAAATTTTTCCTCAGTTGGTTCCACTGATGCTTTGTCCCTGAAGTCAGGAAGTACCTTTCCAGTAAGAGACTGTCTTTTAAAAGTTCTTTGATATTGGACAATGCTCCAGAGCCTAATGAGTTCAACATCAAAAGGATTGACGAGGTCTGCTGCTGCTGCTAAGTCGCTTCAGTCGTGTCCAACTCTATGCGACCCCATAGACGGCAGCCTGCAAGGCTCCCCCGTCCCTGAGATTCTCCAGGCAAGAACACTAGAGTGGATTGCCATGTCTACTTGCCCCCAAACACAATGTCTCTAATTTAGCCTCTAGAACAAGGGGGTCACAAGGAAATTTAAGGCCCATTACACATGGTAACTCTATGGAAAGATTTGTCAATGCTATAGAAGAGAGCTCCAATAAAGCATCATAGAAATCGAGAAGGATTACAACACTGAAGATAGCATTGATGCTTCAGAATAAGCCATGAAAACCATCAAACCTGAAATAGTAAGTTCCTGCTGGAGAAAACTCTGTCCAGATGTGCATCACTTCACAGAATATACAGCATATCCAATCAAGAAAATCATGCGATTTTGACCACAGCAAAAAGAAAGAGATAGATTTCGAGTTGGGGTTGACATGCAGTCACTGCTATATTTAAGACAGATAACCAACAAGGACCTACTGCATAGCACAGGGAATTCTACTCAACACTCTGTAAGAACCAAAATGAGAAAAGAAATTGAAAAAGAATAGATACATGCATGTGCATAACTGAACCACTTTGCTGTACACCTGAAACTAACACAATATTGTTAATCATCTCTGCTGCTGCTGCTGCTGCTAAGTCGCTTCAGTCGTGTCTGACTCTGTGCGACCCCATGGATGGCAGCCCACCAGGCTCCCCTGTCCCTGGGATTCTCCAGGCAAGAACACTGGAGTGGGTTGCCATTTCCTTCTCCAATGCATGAAAGTGAAAAGTGAAAGTGAAGTCACTCAGTTGAGTCTGACTCTTAGTGACCCCATGGACTGCAGCCTACCAGGCTCCTCTGTCCATGGGATTTTCCAGGCAAGAGTACTGGAGTGGGGTGCCATTGCCCTCTCCTAATCATCTCTACCCCAATCTGAAATAAAAAATTTTCAAATGTGAGAGTTGAAGTGCTTCAAGATATAGATTGTGGAAAAATTCCAGAGGTAATAAACACCATGCCAGAAGAATTAACAGAAGTCAACTTGATGGAAATGAGTGCTTTCAAACCAGTACAAAAAAGTTTTGTCCAGAACAAAATACCAAGGTTCTTTTGATGTGGACCAAAAGTCTTACGGACCAAATGTATTATGAATTTTTAAACAAAATCAAATGTGCCTCAAGGATTTTTGTACATAAACATAAAAAATCTATATCAAGATGAATATATTATTCTATTTGAAACTGTTGGAAGACAATTTTTCTTCCTGGTAAGCAAGAGAAAATATGAATCAAGATATATATTTTAACATTATGTTATATAGAAGCCTATCCTAATAAATAATCAGAACTCACTAAAACACACACAAGTCATGTTGCTAATTGCGACTGTGCTTATAAGTTATAAATTTGAACAAGTTTAACAATCAAAGAAAGAGTGTTCAGAAAGATGGTGGAACTTTATCTTCCTTTGGAATTAAGTTTTAATACGTATATACTAATTTGGGAAAATGTTATTAACTTTATATATGAGAAAATCACTGAACAAAATGGGGTGTACATTTGTTAAATGAAAACTGCAAGATATAGATAATGGGTATAATATGATATTTAATAAAAAACTCCTGAGTTGGTGATGGACAGGGAAGCTGGCATGCTTTAGTCAATGGGATCACAAAGAATTGACACGACTGAGTGACAGAAATGAACAGAACTGAATATTTATCTATCTTTTTATATTGATTTGTAAAAACATAGAAATATGTTTGAAAAGGTAACAATAAATATTGTTCATTTATTTTGTGAAACACTGCATTGAAGAGAAGGGAAAATGATTAACTTTTTTTAAAAATCCATATGTATACTGTTTGTTGTAAGCACGTATTAAAGAAAATAAACAGTTATCCAAAACTTAGACTACTATGAATATATGTAAAAATATGCTTGAATAAAAAAATATGGAGCAATTTTTCACAAAACATTAATCAATAATTTTCTTTCTTTTCAATGTTTTTTGCTAATTTCTCAATTATTATGTATTATTTTTAAAGTCGTATTGATTCATCAGAGTAATAGCATTCCAAATTTGCGTTTGAGGTAACGGATAATCTAATGATTTTAGTTCATATAGGCAGGAATGTATATACGCATGTTCAGTCATGTCTGACTCCTTGTGACCCCATACTGTAGGCTGTCAGGTTCTTCTGTCCATGGAATTTTCCAGGCAAGAATATTGGCCTAGGTTGCCATTTCCTACTCCTCTAGGCATCTATACACATTTATATACAATTTTCAAAAGACTAGAATTAAAATTAATATCAAAAGTGGTTATTTTAATGTCAGGGATATAGATAATTTATTCCTTTATACACTGTCTGTAATGACTATTTCATACACTTAGTCATTATTTATTTTATGGGCAGAATTAAATTTATTTTTATTTTTAAAATGAGATCATAGGTAAAATAGTAATGCAGTTATGAATATCAAAAACTGTAATTTTCAGTTGCACTTTTCAGGAGCTGAAGGACCTATAATTTATTTATCATAATTTATCATAAAACATAGATTTCTCATTTGTCTGAAAAAACAGTTCCAAATTTACAACAACAAATAAGTGTCATTCATGCCACAACCTTATCAAAGTTGACAGACAAGCCCCAGAGCAGGTGGATTGCTTCAATTATTTGCCATCTATCATGAATACAAAATATGTTCTAAAAGTTTTCTGGAGATCTGTGGGATGCTGGCACTAGCTCACAGCAGTATGACATCGATGATGAAGCTTGGGCAAGATAAAAGTCATACACAAAAAAAATAATAAAGACAAGACATTGTTTTTTGTGACCTTTGGTTTGGCAACAATTTAACTACAAATCCAACAGCTGGCCACTGAAAGGATGATATCAAGACCGGTTGAAGGGTGTTGAGATGGACGCTATTGGCAGTCAGCCTATGCATTTGAGATCAAATAAACCCAGCAACTGGACATTTTAGCAGCTGGCCAGACAAAGGATATTCTTTAGATATTTAACAACTGATAATTGAGCAGACTAGCATTATTTGTTGAAAAAGATTTGGTTACCAAATGGGATTACAATCAATATTCAAAGCTTGAGAGGAGGATTTATGGGAAGATAAACCAAGAAGCATGAGATCGTCATTACCTCAACTATTTCAGGAAGACTTTCAAAAAGATAACACTAGGAATTCCAGAGCATAAAATGAAATGAACCACGATTTAACTCCAACATTGAATAGCCATTTTATACCCTTTGGCCTTCTCTTCACTGCAAATCAGTTCTTGCCATAACATAAGTCATTTCTTACTTATTACCATTTCATTGTCTTTCATAAATTGATAATACAGTGTGATATACCTTATTAAACATTCTTTTGTAATCTTAGACTGCAAAAGTGGCTACTTTTTATTAATTAACATATTTAACTATTTAATAGGTCCATTTAGTTAAAAACAGATGAAACACTTGAAAGAATATTCATTCAAGATAAAATAAAGTAAGGAAAAATATTAAACTTTTAATTGGCAGTAAAGATGATATCATCTTGCTTTACTGGAGATATATTTAAATGGAGTAGAAAGATGAAGCAATTTAAAATCTCTGCAATTTTGGCTTTCAAAATTTAAACTATATCTTATAATTTTTACATTATTTTGAATTTTTTGTTTGATGCAATAAGTATTTTTAAAATTAAGAATCATGATATATGTTAGCACTGGTTTACAAACAAAAGGATGAAATAAAAATAATAGCACTGATAAAGAATTTTCATGAAGATACGTGCAATTTATTTTTACATACTTAGCTTTACAAAATTTTTTAATTAAAAATATCACTACTTTAAAATTGTCCTCCAGGATCTATCAAGAATTTTTTCTTCTAAGAAATGTTCCATAAAACCATAATTGTCTAAAGAATCTGGTAAAATTTTATTACAGCAATTCCCACTGAATTACCTTGTAGAGATTTCTGACTTATTCTCTGAATTGAATATCTAATGAAATTTTCAGGACTTAAAACCAAATGAAGAACAGCATACAAAGTCAAGAGGCAAATAAAGGAAGATATCCTATCTTACTTTGTCTCAGGCACCATATTGAAAACAAAAGTCAGATTGTGAGAGAATTATATATTACCCTGAAAGGACGTATGGGCAGAACAATAAACGTAAAGGCATTAAACAGAAAAAGCATCCAAATACATGAAATGGTGATTTGAGCTGTTAAGAGTTTAATGAGAATTGGACAGAGTTTATAAGCTTAAGTGGGGTCAGGTTTCACTATAAAATTCATGCTGGCCAACAAAGAAGGAAAAAAAAATCCTAGCTTGCCTTAAAAAAATTCATAATCTTTAAAATACGTCAATATTTGTGAAAAATAGAACATTCGGAATGATGCTTCCATTTCAATATTTCTTTCCAAATCATAAAATTTAGAACAATTGTACTTTTAAATTCTTTCAATCAAAACATTTAGTAATTATCTCTATTTTACTGAAACAATATATTGTTTTTGTTCAGTCCATCAGTCATGTCCAACTCTTTGCCACCTTATGGCCTGCAGCACGCCAGGCTTCCCTGTCCTTCACTATGTTCCAGAGTGCTCAAACTCACGTCCATTGAGTTTGTGATGCCATCCACCCATTTCATCTTCTGTCGTCCCCTTCTCCTCCTGCCTTCAATATTTCCCAGCATCAGGGTCTTTTCTAATAATTTGGCTCTTTGCATCAGGTGGCCAAAGTTTTGGAGCTTCAGCATCAGTCCTTCTATGAATATTGAGGACTGATTTCCTTTAGGATTGACTGGTTTGATCTCCTTGCAGTCCAAGGGACTCTCAAGAGTCTTCTCCAACACCGCAACTCAAAAGAATCCACTCTACAGCACTCAGCCTTCTTTATGGTCTAACTCTCATATCCATACAACACTACTGGAAAAACCATAGCTTTGACTAAATAAACCTTTATTGGCAAAGTAAGGTTACTGCTTTTTAATATGCTGTGTAGGTTTGTCATAGCTTTTCTTCCACAGGGAAAGCATCTTTTAATTTCAAGTCTACAGTCACCATCTGCAGTGATTTTGCAGCCCAAGAAAATAGTCTCTCACTGTTTCCATTGTTTCCCCATTTATTTGGCATGAAGTGATGGGACTGAATGCCATGATCTTGGTTTTCTGAATGTTGACGTTTAAGGCCAGCTTTTTGCTGTCCTCTTTCATTTTCATTAACAGGCTCTTTGGTTTCTCTTTTCTTTCTACCATAAGCATGGTGTCATCTGCATATTTGAGATTATTCTTATTTCTTCCAGCAATCTGGCTTGTGCTTCATACAGCCCAGCATTTTGCATGATGTACTCTGCATGTAAGTTAAATAAGCAGGATGACAATATACAGCCATGACAAACTCTTTTCCCAATTTGGAACCAGTCAGTCTATTGTTCAGTGTTTGGTTCTAACTGTTGCTTATTGACCTGCATACAGGTTTTGCAGGAAGCAGGTAAGGTGGTCTGGTATTCCCATTTCTTGAAGAATTTTCCAAAGTTTGTTGTGATACATAACAATCAAAGGCATTAACATTTTCAATGAAACAGAAATAGCTATTTTTTCTGGAATTTTCTTGCCTTTTTTATGATCCAACAGATGCTGGCAATTTGATCTCTTCTTCTGCCTTTTCTAAATCCAGCTTGACCATCTGGAAGTTCTCTGTTCATGTATTGTTGAAGACTGGCTTGGAGAATTTTCAGCATTACTTTGTTCAGGTGTGAAATGAGCACAATTGTATTATAGTTTGAATATTCTTTGGCATTGCCTTTCTTTGGAATTGGGTGAAAACTAACCTTTTCCAGTCCTGTCACCATTGCTGAGTTTTCCAAGTTTGCTAGCATATTGAGTGCAACACTTGCACAGCATCATCTTTTAGGATTTGAAATAGCTCATCTGGAATTCCATCACCTCCATTAGCTTTGTTCATAGTGATGTTTCCTAAGGCCCACTTGACTCTGGACTCCAGGATGTCTGGCTCTAGGTGAGTGATCACACCATCCTGGTCATCTGGGTCATTAAAATCTCTTTTGTACAGTTCTTCTGTGTATTCTATATGCTATATTAAAAAAGTATTATAAGAATCTATGTTGTATGTTTGTAAATTTGGTCAAGGTGTCTAGAATTCTTAAAATATCCAATCATTATTGTATTATAAAAGTTATCAGAAATTTATTGTTTTTTTAATCTTTTTAAATACCTTCTTGGTGTTAGTAGAAATATTAAGAAAAGAACATTTTTATGAAGAATTTTTTTTATCACATCTTTCCATTATGGTACTCTCATGTCTTGAAAACACCAACTAATGTAAGCATGTTAAGGTCATTATTATTTTCTACTCCCCCTTGGTTTTTAAATCAGCTACATTTTGACCTTACAGATGATGCTTTTTGTTTCTTTTCCTAGTGTGACTTCTTTGTTTAACATATGATTCTAGTTTTACCTATTTTAGGAAAAGTAAATATGGAATAGCTATAGTATTTTCATTACATATATTTTTTGTTTGTTTTTGTTTTTATTTATTTATTTTTATTTTTAAATTAAATTTATTTATTTTAATTGGAGGCTAATTACTTTACAATATTATATATATATTTTAAAAATGAGTAATTTTTGCCTTATAGTCTATGTGTCTATATTTCATTATTTTGTCTTAATGACTATATGCATAATATTATTATTATTTACTGATAATAAAGTTGGGATAGAAAACTTCCAGATGTCGGCTCATCCAAGAGAATATGTACTTGAATGAACACTCAGGTTCAAATGTTCCTTTTACCTGGAGAAAATTAAAATAATGAGCTCATGTTTTCTGGACTTCATTAACTGCAAAACAAAAATATTTTTATATGTAACAAATAAAATTTATTTTGCAATACCATTTTAGTAGAACAGAAATTAGTAAGATCGGCAATTTTCATATTAAGATACAAAAGTTAAGACCTGGATAGCTAAGCAACTTGCCAGAATTCCAAATATAGCTAGTATCAGAAGCAGTATAGTTAATGTGAAATCTTAACTTTTAAAATTCAACTTTTTCAATTACTCTATCATTTCTTATCCCTTGTACTAAGTATACATGCACTTAATACATAATACATTAAGAATAATCTATTAAATTCATGCTCCAAATTTTAGTTTCCATTATTCCTTTGCTTTACATATCCAAAGGTAAAATGTGGTGAAACAATTCAGTAAAATAAAAGTTCAAAAACAAATATTTAACATATATCCTTCAATTTAATTGACATATAACTCATACATCTTCAGTGTAAGGATCAGAGACTTCAAACATATAATCACTTTTAACTGCTCCCTACTTGCCTATTCTGAGCCATCCATTTGTATTTTTGCTTTGGAGAAAAGTAGAGAAAATTAAGGTAACTGTGAATCAAACTGATAGGTATGAAAGAAACAGAATACAATCTTTGTGGCTTTGTACTGACTTTGGGTTGAAAGAAAGAAAATACAATAAGTTTTCCTTATTGAATTCTCTCAATTAAACTTCACAACTATCTTTGACATTAAAAATACATAAGAATCTCTTAATACTTTGTAATAAAAGGAAAATAGTTCTTTAAAATCTCCATAATAAATCTTATACACATCTAATCAGAGATTATAATAAAACAAAATAAGCCATCCCAGTATTAAAATTATCAGTATTGTTAACATCCATAAATTATGACAATGACTTTTTAAGCAGAAAAAGAGACTGATGTAATTTACATGTAAACATTTTTGAAATCATGATCCAGTGTTGAAGACCTGAGGAATTTTGCATCTATAACAAAGTTTGACAGTCAACCATTTAGTATAAAGGAAAATGTTCTTTACATCTATTACTCAAAACACATCAGTGAAATACCTGACCCCCAACATTCCTCTATAGGATTGGGCTCATTTTATCCAGCCTACAGTTCAATTCAGTTCACTAGCTCAGTCATGTCTGACTCTTTGAGACCCCATGGACTGTAGCACGCCAGGCCTCCCTGTCCATCACCAGCTGCAGGAGTTTACTCAAACTCATGTCCACTGAGTCGGTGTTGCCATCCATCAGGTGATCTCATCCTCTGTCATCCCCTTCTCCTCCTGCCTTCAATCTTTCCCAGCATCAGGGTCTTTTCAAATAAGTCAGTTCTTTGCATCAGGTGGCCAAAGTATTGGAGCTTCAGCTTCAGCATCAGTCCTTCCAATGCATATTCCAGACTGATTTCCTTTAGGATTGACTAGTTGGATCTCTTGGCAGTCCAAGGGACTCTCAAGAGACTTCTTCAACGCCACAATTCAAAAGCATCTATTCTTTGGCACTCAGCTTTCTCATAGTGCCTATTTTCTCCATCTTAAATTCTTCGTTCTCAGTTCCCAACCCATAGGTCTTTTACTGTCTCTTGCCCAACAAAGCCCTCATAGCTCTTTTACATGCAGATTAAATGGGTTTCCCATTCTCTTCCTGACATTCATTGTAAAAGAAAAAATATTTCTGGGAAAAAAAAAGAGAGAGAGAGAGAAAGGAAGAAAAAAATGATCTGTGAGCATTTGATTGAAGTCCAAAGAGTGAATAGTAGGAACACTATCTTGTCTGCTTGAAAGGTGGCAATCTACATCACACAGTGGCAAAAAGTGATGTGTCACCCACCACATTTGGAGGCAGATGATAACAGGAAATGAACTTGTAGGATGGGGGGAGGATATCCTATTAGTGGTTGCCTATTTATAAACATCTCTCTTTGATGAGAGAGAGAAGAACTCAGAATTTGTCCATTTGCAAGCAAGATAGCGAGACTTTTGAAAGAATGTCAGAAATCCATGGCTTTGCAGTATTGGAAAAGTCAACCAATGTTAGACTCCGAACAATAAGAAAAGAAGATATGGAAATTTTTGAGGAAAAAAAAAAGGATGGATTTAGGGGCATGATATCACTTACATTATTAAAACCCAGAAATTAATAGAGTCTGATAAAGATCAGCTGAGGATCTAGGAACAACCAAATCCTTTCAGACAAAATGACTCAGGGAAGGAAAACAGGAATACTGACAGTCCCACCAAAGTCAGATAAGCTCAAAGGATATGCAAACACAAGTGTGTAAGGACAAACAAAGATAAGGGTGCAAAAACCAAGAAATATCCTGCAGCTGAAAATTATGTCCCCAAAGATCTGTGGGCTTGTTAATTAGCAATGGAGTTCACTAAGTATTTATATGAGATGTACTGCTAAATGATTAACTGATGTGGGGAGAAAAAAAAAAAGAGAGAGAGAGAGAAAGTTTACTATTTAAGACTTAAAATTATCTTTAGATCCCTAATAGACCAGGGGCAGAAGGAAACTGAAAATGCTATCCTCCACCCATTCCCTGATGGCCCCTTCAGATACAGCCAAGGACAATGTGGAAGACTGAGCAATTTACAGAGTGTAGCACCATAGGAAAGCTGATATATTACAATAAATTGCAACCATATATATATTTGGGGAAAAAACAGCTTACATTTTTATTTCAAGAGACTCTCATACTGGTTTTAACAACTTTGAAATCAAAATAGGAATTGCTTTAATTTTTCTCTAGTTACTGTCTTAAAAGGGCTCTCAATAGAATTTAAATTTAAGCTTCACAAGGGCAGACATTTTTGTTTGTTTTGTTTGTATGTGTGCCCTCAACAGCTAGAGCAAATTTTGCTACAAATATTCACTGACTAAAGGATCAATAAATGCTGTTTTAGATTTTGGTTTTTCTTCCTCTCCAATTATATAGTGTGCAGGTCCTTTAAGTTTTGAGGTTCTTTCTATTTTTAAACAAAATTTAAAGTTTCAATTTCAACACAGATTTAAACTTCATTGCCACCTATGCCCTCATAGGAGGGAGGGGAATTCTAGACTCTACGGAAAACAGGAGAGCCATGGTCTGACTCTGAGATATTTGTCCACTTTTTTAACTTCAAGGTCTAGTTCCTCTTGTGTATTGGAACTGGGGAGAAAGAGGGAAACTGAGTGTAACTGTAACTTTCTTAAAGTTCCTCTAAACAACCTTGAAGAACAGAGATGCTCTTTGTCAGGTAAGAGTTTAAATGCTTGTCTTCTCCTGGGTAAGTGTGTGAGTTTTTCAGAGTCTCCTTGATGTACTTTCTGCCTCCCAGTTTTTTGTGATATCCCTGTGGGACATCCTCTGAAGCCTGATATTCCATCCTCTTTCACTCACTTGTAGGCACTTCTCACTGTGCCCCTGATGAGAAACATGATCAGAGATGGGTATATATTTATAACTGTCTAAAATATACTCTACAGTAATATTTTAAAACCATTTAATATATTTTATGTTCAATGGTTAAACTTAGTTTACCTTAAGAACTAACTGAAGGACTATACAAATTTCTAAAACCTCAGGATGTGAGAAGTTTTATTGCATGTTAAATAAGCCATTAAATGAGCTCTCTTTGTTTCATTGGAAATGCATTATAAAACATTTTTAAACTGATTTCTGCCTCTCAGTTTTGTTGAAGTAAGGGTATAAGTGGAAGGAGCCCTGTCTTTCACAGTCAACCCCAGCTCCACTCCACTTGCGCACTTTGTGAATTTCTGTGGATTACAGGGCCCCATGGGAAATTAAGAGCTAGTAACACACACACAATCACAGTGTTCTAATCTATGTGACTGATGTGTAACAATCACTGCTTCTTCCCTGGACAAAATGAAGTGTCTTGAAATTTTGGAAAGATAGCTTTCCTAAAATATTCAAGATGCTTTTGCATTCATGAAGTTGTTTCTGAACTAATACATAATTTTCACATTAAAAGCAAAGTGCTAATAAATAAACATGATTTATATACCTGTCACTCACATAGTTTGACACAGAAAGTAGCAAACAGAGTTTGTCTAAATAAAGGGTCTCCGAAACACTAAAAGTTAAGAGAAAGGAAAGCAGTACAGAGGAAAGGGAACTATAACAGTGACAAGAGAAAATGACTATGTTTTTTTTCCATGCTATGTGAAAGGGCTCTCATCATATAAGTGTGTTGAAGAAATTATATATCTGAGGAATATCAGAAACCACAAAATGTTTGCTAATTACAAAAGCTAAGACCCTTTGCTTTGGAGCAATTTTAGGGTTAAGAAGCTAGAAAGGAATTTATCATTGTTCATTCATAATGGAGAGGAAGAACAAAAAAACATGGAAATAAGTTGTCACAGTAATTGGGCACTGCTGCTACTGCTAAGTCACTTCAGTCGTGTCTGACTCTGTGCGACCACATAGACGGCAGCCCACCAGGCTCCCCCATCCCTGGGATTCTCCAGGCAAGAACACTGGAGTGGGTTGTCATTTCCTTCTCCAATGCATGAAAGTGAAAGTGAAGTTGCTCAGTCCTGTCGGACTCTTCACGACCCTATGGACTGCAGCTCACCAGGCTCCTCCGCCCATGGGATTTTCCAGGCAAAAGTACTGGAGTGGGATGCCATTGCCTTCTCCAGTTGGGCACTAGTCAGTTTCAAAGCCTTCACACCTGAGTCTCTACAGCAACATATATGACTGCAAGGGAAAGAAGTACAGTCAGTATAAAATGGATTCTTATAAAACCCCAAACAACTAGGGGGCATGCTTGTACTCAGTCTTGCATTCAGTCTAAAATCCTTTTGTCATAGAATGAGGCAATAAGAATGAAAACAAAGTTTTGTTTGTTTTATAGTAGTCAAAAACATTTTATTATGGCACGTCTTACCTTCTGAATAGAGTGGTATAATTTTCTCAGATAAATTTTATATAACTCCTTCTATATCCAAAGTCTAGTGAAAAGAAAGGGGAGGATTAAATGGTAAAAGTCTAAGGTTTTTTCCTGTGGTTTTGAAAGTTGATAACTTAATAAATATAGATTTTTCAGAGTAACTTAATATGCTTTTCTGTATATAATAATGTGGGCCCAAGGTGAAAATCTAAATTTATTTCCTGAAACTTTGAAAATAATTCAGTTTAGAAGACAGTCCTAAAATAAATTTTTTCAGTAAGTCTAAGAAACAGAGTCTTCTCACAAAAGCAAATTACCTCTCACAGCAATTTGTCAGTACTGATTACTTCTTCCTTCTTAAAATGCGTTTTGTGCTTGATATATGCTATATTTATATGCTGTAGGTTCTATTTTCCTGGAGAACCCCAACTAGTACACTTAGTTTCTTAAATACCCAACTCCACCAGTTTCCCTCTTACCTTAGTGCAAGACTTTGAATATTAAATTATTCCTAGAGTTCATTCTTCATCTACACTTATCCCTTGATTGATTCTGCACAATCCTGTGGCTTTAAATGTGATATGCTATGACTTACAAAAATGTATATTCAGCTTAGACCACTTCTTTGAGATTCAAACTCCTATATCGAATTGCCTACTCAGTATTTCCACATGAATATCTAAAAGGTACCTTACTCTTTACATGCAAAACTATTTTTTTCTTCCTCCCAAACCTACCACTCTCTCAATCTTCCTCCTTTCATCAAATGGTACCATCATTAATCCAGCTGATTTTGTAAAAATCTCAGAAATCACTATTTATTCCTCTTATTCTATCTCATTCTATGCCCAATCCTACTTTATCCATTATCTATCCAATCCTACTTTATCCATATCTCTCACACGTGTTGCCCTCTCAAACCTCCTGCACTTCCTGTATTGGAGAACTTGAATTGATACATTTTCCATGGTTTATAAGACTGCCAAATATCTGGCACTAATATACTCAAATATCTTACTGAATTCTTTACCACTCTCTCATATTCTTTCATTTATTAAAAAAAAAAATGCCACACAAGCTCTTTTCTTTTTTTTTTTTTTTACTTTTGAAGTTATCATTGATGGTAAGATCAGAGCACTGGTCAAACTAAAGATAGCCAGAAACAAGTTGCTAGTAGCAGCTTGTCCAACCTGTAAGAACAGGGATATATTATGTTAAATTACAATTTATTGTCCAAATTTTGTGCTAGCCTATTACTTCCTCACCAGTAGTGTGCAATATTCTGCATTATAAGGCTGTGCTATATGAATGATTATTTTAAGAAATCAAGAATAATGAAAACCCTTCCTCATTTTGATTACACAAATGGATGAAATTGAGAATTTTCTTGTTCACTATTGGGGAAAATATGGATCTCATCCTCGTAGTTTCTATGATACACTAAAGGATGGGGAAAGAAAAAGCAAACAAACATGAGTCCTTGGCAAGGTTGATATAGCAGGATATGAAATCAAACACTGAAGAATCTTTTTAGGACACTATAAAATGTTAAACTTACAATAAACTTCTTACTGCATCACAAAAGCATACACCTAATAAATCAAACCGTTTTGGAGAGCCCCAGGTCTAACTTTAGAACTGGTAATAAAAATGGATTTGGGGCATGGATTGTCAAGTTTTGGCACTCACAAGAAAGGGTATAGATAAACAATGATGTTAGACATTGCTCAAGATTCTTAGAACTTATACTTTACAACATTTGAAATAAAGCCTCTGGTTTCCTGGTGTCTAGTGTCTCATGAATCAGTATTTTTCTTCAAATAGTTCATTTGATTTAACTGCACTCAGTGAATGTTTTAGCCACTAGAATTATTGATGTCTAGTCTAATGGGAAAACTCTGAATATATTGATGATTCCTAGTCTTTCTACAAATGTAAGTCATGTTTTAGTCTAAATGCACTGAGCATATTGTTTATATCTGTGCTGTCCAATAGAGTAGACTATATGCCTATATATCTCAATATTATTCCATTACATGCTTAGTTAATCCATGATACAATAGATCTTATTAATGAGTTTGCAGATAGGGTTTCCATACTCTACAAAATGTGAAAAAGAAAAAAATCCAGCAGGCATGTATACATAATTATTCCATTATTAATCATTCAATGTTCTATCATCTCAAACCTTCTGTCCACAACAACAAAATTATTTTCAGCATTATTGACCTTTTCTGATCTCTGAATCTATCCAAGTGTATGTGTGCAAGAATGCATACATGCGAAGTCATTTCAGTCCTGCCCGTCTCTTTGCAGCCCACCAGGCTCTTCTGTCCATGGGATTCTCCAGGGAAGCATACTGGAGTGGATTGCCATGCCCTCCTCCAGGTGATTTTCCCAACCCAGGGATCAAACCCGAATCACTTATGCCTCCTGCATTGGCAGGTGGTGGTTGTTTTGTTTGTGTTTTTTTTAGTTTCTTTGTTTTACCACTAGCACCACCTGGGAAGGCCAAATATACTCATAGGAATATTTAATAATAAATTATGATAAATATCCTACTGGTTCTCAGTTATTAAATCTCACTTAAATATTTGTGTTTTCCATTTTATTATGAACATTTGCAAACACAGAAGAAAACTAAAAAAAAAAAAATCTTGCATTAAACAATGTATGAAAGTGAAGTCGCTCAGCCGTGTCCAACTCTCTGCGACCCCGTGGACTGTAGCCTACGAGGCTCCTCCATCCATGGAATTTTCCAGGCAAGAGTACTGGAGTGGTTTCCATTTCCTTCTCTAAAACAGTGTATATTCAAACACAAATTCTACCATTAGTATTTATTTAGTTATGAAGTGTTTACTGAACATTTGTGATGCGTGCATGCTCAGTTGTGTCCGATCCTTTGCAACCTCACAGACTGTAGCCCACCAGGGTCCTCTGTCCAGAGAATTTCCCAGGCAAGAATACTGGAGCGGTTGTCATTTCCTACATTAGTGGTTACAGAATGTTTACCATATACTAGGTTTCACGGTTACAGTGGTGAGTAGCAAGACCTCATGATCTGTAAGGCAAATAAACGCAGAACACATAGACACGTAATTATAACTTGTGATAAATACTAGGAGAAAAAAGCACAGGGTGCAATGAAAAAAAAATGCAGGTGATGCTTAGCTTTGAGGTTGAAAAGTTCATTCTTTAAGGATGGGTGTGAGTGGTAGGAGAGGAGAAGTGCTAAAGCTGGAAAAACAATCAAGGCAGAAGGAACAGCCGGCACAAAGGCCTAGAGGCCTGAGGAGCTTACAGGTTAAGAAATTGAAAAAAGGCCCTGACTAAAGTGCAGAAAGGAAAGGTGGCAGAAACTGTAGTCACAGAAAGAGAAAGGAGCTGATCTTATAGAACATTGCTGCCTAGGGAAATAAGACTAATATCTATTCTGAGTACCATGAATACCCATTGGATATGTTTTTATCTTTTTATTTGTATTTTTAATTGGGTATTTTCTTCTATATTATTTTTAAAATGTTATTTTCTAAAATTTTGTTATTCCATTTGTTTTATTTTGTTTTTAGAATAGGTCACCTGGCCACAGATTCTCTTAGTTTTAACTAATGTCTTGATTTTCTCTTATATCTGAGGGAAAGTAAAACTCCTGTTGGGAAGGTTCACTTAATTTCTTAAATCTGTAGAACTACAAAATCTGTAGAATTTGACAAATTAGGGGAAATTTTAGCTATTATTTCTTCAAATATTCTTTCAGGCCCACTTTCTTTTTCCTCTCCATCTGGAACTCTGATGAGATGAATGTTAGATTCTTTATTATAGACTTATTTATAGATTTTTTGCTATACACCTCGAGGTTGAAGAATTCTCTTGGTACTTCAATGAGAGAGAACAAGTTTTTGTTGAGAATTTCCTTGTCTTTAGCTATTGGTATTTTGGGGTTGCCAGCTTCCCTACCATCAGGTTAGATATATGAGGCAAAAGAAAACCTGGGGTATATGTTGCCATGACATCTCTTGGTCCAGAGTTTCCTATGGAGTCTGCCTTCTTTCCTCTACATTGCAGAATGTTCTTATATTTTTTTAGTTTAATTATATATGTCCACAGTGTTTAGCTATACTGATGAGAAGAATAGGGAAAAAGTATGTCTACGTACCCCATCTTGTTGAAAATACCTACTTTTAATACTATTTTGAAAATCAGAGACCATATAATTTCCTTGCAACATCCAAATTAGGTATAAAGATGTATATACTATCAGTTCAGTTCACTTCAGTTCAGTAGCTCAGTCATGTCCAACTCTTTGCAACCCCATGAATCGCAGCACGCCAGGCCTCCCTGTCCATCACCAACTCCCGGTGTTCACGCAAACTCTTGTCCACCGAGTCAGTGATGCCATCCAGCCGTCTCATGCTTTGTTGTCCCCTTCTCCTCCTGCCCCCCTAACTCCCAGCATCAGGGTCTTTTCAAATGAGTCAACTCTTCGCATGAGGTGACCAAAGTATTGGAGTTTCAGCTTTAGCATCAGTCCTTCCAATGAACACCCAGGGCTGATCTCCTTTAGGATGGACTGGTTGGACCTCCTTGCAGTCCAAGGGATTCTTAACAGTCTCCAACACCACAGTTCAAAAGCATCAATTATTTGGCACTCAACTTTCTTCGCAGTCCAACTCTCACATCCATACATGACCACTGGAAAAACCATAGCCTTGACTAGACAGACCTTTGTTGGCAAAGTAATGTCTCTGCTTTTGAATATGCTATCTAGGTTGGTCATAACTTTCCTTCCAAGGAGTAAGCACCTTTTAATTTCATGGCTGCAATCACCATCTGCTGTGATTTTGGAGCCACAAAAAATAAAGTCTGACACTGTTTCCACTGTTTCCCCATCTATTTCCCATGAAGTGATGGGACCAGATGCCATGATCTTCGTTTTATAAATGTTGAGCTTTAAGCCAACTTTCTCACTCTCCACTTTCACTTTCATCAAGAGGCTTTTAGTTCCTCTTCACTTTCTGCCATAAGGGTGATGTCATCTGCATATCTGAGGTTATTGATATTTCTCCCGGCAATCTTGATTCCAGCTTGTGTTTCTTCCAGCCCAGCGTTTCTCAGGATATACTCTGCCTATAAGTTAAATAAGCAGGGTGACAGTATACAGCCTTGACATACTCCTTTTCCTATTTGGAACCAGTCTGTTGTTCCATGTCCAGTTCTAACTGTTGCTTCCTGACCTGCATACAGCTTTCTCAAGAGGCAGGTCAGGTGGTCTGGTCTTCCCATCTCTTTCAGAATTTTCCACAGTTTATTGTGATCCACACAGGTAAAAGCTTTGGCATAGTCAATAATACAGAAATAGATGTTGTTCTGCAATGCTCTTGCTTTTTCGATGATCCAGCGGATGTTGGCAATTTGATCTCTGGTTCCTCTGCCTTTTCTAAAACCAGCTTGAACATCTGGAAGTTCACGGTTAATGTACTCCTGAAGCCTGGCTTGGAGAATTTTGAGCATTACTTTACTAGTGTGTGAGATGAGTGCAATTGTGCAATAGTTTGAGCATTCTTTGTTATTGCCTTTCTTTGATATTGGAATGAAAACTGACCTTTTCCAGTCCTGTGGCCACTGCTGAGTTTTCCAAATTTGCTGGCATATTGAGCGCAACACTTTCACAGCATTATCTTTCAGGATTTGGAATAGCTCAACTGGAATTCCATCACCTCCACTAGCTTTGTTCATAGTGATGCTTTCTAAGGCCCACTTGACTTCACATTCCAGGATGTCTGGCTCTAGGTGAGTGATCACACCATTGTGATTATCTGGTCATGAAGATCTTTTTTGTACAGTTCTTCTGTGTATTCTTGCCACCTTTTCTTAATATCTTCTGCTTCTGTTAGGTCTATACCATTTCTGTCCTTTATTGAGCCCATCTTTGCCTGATATATTCCCTTGGTATCTCTAATTTTCTTGAAGGGATCTGTAGTCTTTCCCATTCTGTTGTTTTCCTCTATTTCTCTGCACTGATCACTGAGGAAGGCTTTCTTATCTCTCCTTGCTATTCTTTGGAACTCTGCATTCAGATGCTTATATCTTTTTTTCCTCTGCTTTTCACTTCTCTTCTTTTCACAGCTATTTGTAAGGCCTCCTCAGACAGCCATTTTGCTTTTTTGCATTTCTTTTCCATGGGGATGGTCTTGATCCCTGTCTCCTGTACAATGTTAGGAACCATCATGGTTAACAAAAGAGTCCGTAATGCAGTACTTGGATGCAATCTCAAAAACAATAGAACAATCTCTGTTTGTTTCCAAGGTAAACCATTCAATATCATGGTAATCCAAGCCTATGCCCCAACCAGTAACACTGAAGAAGCTGAAGTTTAAAGGTTCTATGAAGACCTACAATACCTTTTAGAACTAACACCCCCAAAAGACGTCCTTTTCATTATAGGGGACTGGAATGCAAAAGTAAGAAGTCAAGAAACACCTGGAGTAACAGGCAAATTTGACCTTGGAATACAGAATGAAGCAGGGCAAAGGCTAATAGAGTTTTGCCAAGAAAATTCATTGGTCATAGAAAACACCCTCTTCCAACAACATAAGAGAGGACTCTATACATGGACATCACCAGATGGTCAACACCAAAATCAGATTGATTATATTCTCTCCAGCCAACAATGGAGAAGCTCTATACAGTCAGCAAAAAACAAGACCTGGAGCTGACTGTGCCTCAGATCATGAAATCCTTATTGCCAAATTCAGACTTAAATTTAAGAAAGTAGGGAAAATCAGTAGACCATTCTGGTATGACCTAAATCAAATCCCTTATGATTATACAGTAGAAGTGAGAAATAGATTTAAAGGACTAGATCTGATATATACCAAATGTGTGTGTGTGTGTGTGTGTGTGTATATATATATATATGTCCCTTCGTAACTTCTCTGGAGAAGGGAATGGCAACCCACACCAGTATTCTTGCCTGGAGAATCCTATGGACAGAGGAGCCTGGTTGGCTAAGACAATGGGGTCACAAAGAGTCAGACATGACTGAGTGACTAACGCTACTACAGCTTTTGGTAGTGATCAATTTATAAATGGATAATGCCCCAGGGATTAGAAAATTAACAGTTAGTTGCAATTAGTAGCAAATTGCAATGCACTGCTGAACAACCATCAACAGGAGGTCCCACCAAAAAACGATACCCCATGTCCAAGGGCAAAGGAGAAGCTGCAACAAGATGGCAGGAGGGGTGGAATTGCATTTAGAATCAAACCCCATACCGGCCAGAGAAGCTCAGAGGGCTCAAAAAAAAAAAAAAAAATTTGTGCACCAGGACCCAGAGACCCCACAGAGACTGAGCCAGACTTGCCTTTGAGTGCTGGAGTGTCTCCTGCAGAGGCAAGTGTCAGCAGTGGCCTGCCACAGGGACAGGGCTCTGGCTGCAGCAGACCTGGGTCATACAATGTAACCCACCATAAAGCCATTGAGCAGATGACCCACAAACTGCAGAACAATTATACCAAAGAAATTCTCTCACTATTAAGAAAGTTCTAGGACCCGCAACAGATTTCCCAACCTGGGAATCTGGCAAAGGGGTGGTGAATCCCTAGGGAATTTGACTTTGGAGGCCAGTGGAATTTGATTACAGAACTTCCACAGGACTTGGGAAACAGACTCTTGGAAAGTGAAATTCATTCAGTCATGTCCAACTCTTTGCAACCCTGTGGACTACAGTCCATTGAGTTCTCCAGTCCAGAATACTGGAATGGGTAGCCGTTCCCTTCTCCAGGGGATCTTCCCAACCCAGAAATCAAACCCTGGTCTCACCCATTGAAGGCAGATTCTTTACCAGCTGAGCAACAAGGGAAGTCCAAGAATACTGGAGTGGGTAGTCTATCACTTCTGCAGTGGATCTTCCTGACCCAGAAATCGAACTAAGGTCTCCCCCATTGCAGGTCGATTCTTTACCAACTGAGCTATCAGGAAGCCCCTGATATCAGGAAGACTCTTGGAGGGCACAAACAAAACCTTGTGTGCACCAGGAGCCAGGAGAAAGGAGCAGTGTCCCCACAAGAGACTGAATCAGACTTGTCTGTGAGTGTCCAGGAGTCCTCAGGCCAAAAAACAGGTAGCAAACACAGCCCTATCCATCAACAGAAAATTAGATTAAAGATTTACTGAGAAAGGCCCCAACCAACAGAACAAGACCCAGTTTCCCCCACAGTCAGTCTCTCCCATTAAGAAGCTTCCATAAGCCTCTTATCTTTATTCATGGAGGGCAGAGAGAATGAAAACCACATTCACAGAAAACTAACCAAAATGATCACATGAATGACAGCCTTGTCCAAGTCAATGAAAATATAAAGCATGCCATATAAGGCAAACCCAAGACAGGTCATGGTGGGGAGTTCTGACAAAATATGGTCTATTGGAGAAGGGAATAGCAACCCACTTCAGTATTCATGCTTTGGAACTCCATGAACAGTATGAAAGGGGGAAAAGATATGACACTGAAAGATGAAATCCCCAGGTCGGTAGGTCCCCAAAATGCTACTGGAGAAGAGTGGAGGAAATAAATCCAGAAAAAAATAAAAAAGATGGAGCCAAAGTATAAACAATACCCAGTTGTGGATGTGACTGGTAATAGAAGTAAAGTCCGATGCTGTAAAGAGCATAGGAATATGGAAGGTTAGGTCCATAAATCAAGGTAAATTGGAAGTAGTCAAACAGGAGATGGTGAAAGTGAATATTGACATTTTAGGAATCCGTGAATGAAAATGAACAGGAATGAGTGAATTTAAATCAGATGACCATTATATCTACTTCTGTGGGCAAGAATACCTTAGAAGAAATGGAGTAGCCCTCATAGTCAACAAAAGAGTCCGAAATACAGTACTTGGGTGCAGTCTCAAAAATGACAGAATGATCTCTGTTCATTTCCAAGGCAAACCATTCAATATCACTGTAATCCAAGTCTATGCTCCAACCATTACTATCAAAGAAGCTGAAGTTGAATGATTCTCTGAGGACCTACAAGACCTTCTAGAACTAACACAAAAAATGAAGTCCTTTTCATCATAAGGGACTGGAATGCAAAAGTAGGAAGTCAAGAGATACCTGAAGTAACAAGCAAGTTTGACCTTGGAGTACAAAATGTGCAGGAAAATGGCTAATAGAGTTTTGCCAGGAGAACACACTAATCATAGCAAACACCCACTTCCAACAACATGAAAGACAACTCTACACATGGACATCACCAGATGGTCAAAATCAAAATCAGGTTGATTGTATTCTTTGCAGCCAAAGATGGAGAAGCTCTATATAGTCAGCAAAAACAAGACTGGGAGCTGACTGTGGCTCAGATCATGAATTCCTTATTGCCAAATTCAGAATTAAATTGAAGAAAGTGGGAAAAACCACTAAACCATTTCAGTATAACATAAATCAAATCCCTTACCATTATACAGTGGAAGTGACAAATAGATTCAAGGGATTAGATCTGGCAGAGTGCCTGAAGAACTATGGATGGAGTTTCATGACATTGTACAGAAGGCAGTGATCAAAACCTACCCTAAGAAAAAGAAATGCAAAAGACATAATGGTTGTCTGAGGAGCCCTTACAAATAGCTGAGAAAAGAAGAGAAGCTAAACACAAAGGAGAAAAGGAATGATATACCCATCTGAAAGCAAAGTTCCAAAGAGTAGCAAAGAGAAGTAAGAAAACCTTCCTCAGTGATCAATGCAAAGAAATAGAGGAAAACAACCAAATGGGAAAGATTAGAGATCTCTTCAAGAAAATTAAAGATACCAAGGGAATATTTCATGCAAAGATAGGCACAATAAAGAACAGGAATGGTATGGACCTAATAAAAGCATAAGATATTAAGAAAAGGTGCCAAGAATACACAGAACTATGCAAAATAGATCTTCACGACCCAGATTACCATGATGGTGTGATCACTCACCTAGAGCCAGACATCCTGGAGTCCAAAGTCAAGTGGGTCTTACGAAGCATCACTATGAACAAAGCTAGTGGAGGTGATGGAATTCCAGCTGAGCTATTTCAAATTCTAAAAGATGATACTGCTAAGAGTGCTGCACTCAATATGCCAGCAAATTTGGAAAACTCAGCAGTGGCCACAGGACTGGCAAAGGTCAGTTTTCATTCCAATCTCAAAGAAAGGCAATGCCAAAGAATGCTCAAACTACCACACAATTGCACTCATCTCACACGCTAGCTAAGTAATGCTCAAAATTCTCCAAAGGCTTCGACAGTACATGAACTAAGAATTAACAGATGTTCAAGCTGGTTTTAGAAAAGGCAGAGTTACCAGAGATCAAATTGCCAACATCCTATGTATCGTAGAAAAAGCAAGAAGGTTCCAGAAAATCATCCACTTCTGCTTTATTGACTATACCAAAGCCTTTAACTGTGGATCACAACAAACTGTGGAAAATTCCTAAAGAGATGCGAATACCAGACCACCTGACCTGCCTCCTGAGAAATCTGTATGCAGGAAAAGAAGCAACAGTTAGAACCAGACATGGAACAATGACCTGGTTCCAAATGGGAAAGGTAAGTTAAGGCTGTATATTGTCACCCTGCTTATTTAACTTTTATACAGAGTTCAGTTCAGTTTCATTTCAGTCACTCAGTCGTGTCCAACTCTCTGCAACCCCATGAACCACAGCAGGCCAGGCCTCCCTGTCCATCACCAACTCCCTAAGTCCACCCAAATCCATGTCCATTGTGTCAGCGATGCCATCCAACCATCTCATCCTCTGTCGTCCCCTTTTCCTCCTGCCCTCAATCTTTTTCAGCATTAGGGTCTTTTCAAATGAATCAGCTCTTTGCATCAGGTGGCCGAAGTATTGGAGTTTCAGCTTCAACGTCAGTCCCTCCAATGAACACCCAAGACTCATCTCCTTTAGGACGGACTGAGTTGACCTCCTTGCAGTCCGAGGGACTCTCAAGAGTCTTCTCCAACACCACAGTTCAAAAGCATCAATTCTTTGGCACTCAGTTTTCTTCACAGTCCAACTCTCACATCCAGACATGACCACTGGAAAAACCATAGCCTTGGCTAGATAGATCTTTGGTGGCAAAATAATGTCTCTGCTTTTCAATATGCTGTCTAGGTTTGTCATAACTTTCTTCCCAAGGAGCAAGCGTCTTTTAATTTCATGATTGCAATCACCATCTGCAGTGATTTTGGAGCCCCAAAAAATAAAGTCTGACACTGTTTCCACTGTTTCCCCATCTATTTGCCATGAAGTGATGGGACCAGATGCCATGATCTTAGTTTTCTGAATCTTGAGCTTTAAGCCAACTTTTTCACTCTCCTCTTTCTCTTTCATCAAGAGGTGTTTTGGTTCCTCTTCATTTTCTGCCATAAGGGTGGTGTCATCTGCATATCTGAGGTTATTGATATTTCTCCTGGCAATCTTGATTCCAACTTGTGCTTCTTCCAGCCCAGCATAAGTTAAATAAGCAGGGTGACAATATACAGCCTTGATGTTTATGCAGAGTACATCATTAGAAATGATGGGCTGGATGAAGCACAAGCTGGAATCAAGATAGCCAAGAGAAATATCAATAACCTCAGATATGCAGATGATACCACTAGTACGGCACAAAGTGAATAAGAACTAAAGAGCCTCTTGATGAAAGAAAGAGGAGAGTGAAAAAGCTGACTTAAAATCAACATTCAAAAAACTAAGATCATAGCATCCAGTCCTATCACTTCATGCCAAATATATGGGGAAACAATGGAATAATGAGAGACTTTATTTTCTTGGGTTCCAAAATCACTGCAAATGGTGACTGCAGCCATGAAATTAAAAGACACTTGCTCCTTGTATGAAAAGCTATGACCAATCTAGACAGCATATTAAAAAGCAGAGACATTACTTTGCCAACAAAGATCTGTCTAGTCAAAGCTATGGTTTTTCCAAAAAAGCCATGATGCTTTTGAACTGTGGTGTTGGAGAAGACTCTTGAGAGTCCCTTGGACTACAGGGGGATCAAACCAATCAATCAGCAAGGAAATAAGACCTGAATATTCATTGGAAGGACTGATGCTGAAGCTGAAGCTCCAATACTTTGGCCACCTGGTGCGAAGAACTGACATTGGAAAAGACCCTGATGCTGGGAAAGATTGAAGGCAGGAGGAGAAGGGGATGACAGAAAATGTGATGGTTGTATGGGATCACCCACTCGGTGGACATGAGTTTTAGCATGCTTCGGGATTTGGTGATGGACAGGAAAGCCTGGTGTCTTGCTGTCCATGGGGTCCCCAAAAGTCTGACATGCCTGAGGTACAAACTGAACTGAACTGACATCCCTTCATATAACTTATGCTTTAACTAACAAATGTTTTCTGATTGTGTGAATCATGTCTCACTCCCTGTATTACATAAAAAAAACAAGACCCTGTTAAATACTTATTACATAGGTTTGGTTTCACAAGCAAATAGATGGTTAGTCTTAGAAAAAATATTTTTATGTCAACAATTTTAAAACATTATTTATGCTTCCAACATTTAAGTGGATCATATTCTATAATGATATTCCAATGATTATTTTATGGGCAATTCCCAAGGTAATTATTTTTATTATATCACAGATATGCTGTGATTTCAATATGTTGATAAAATTATAGGATTACTTTTTTTCTGTATATACGTCTGTGACTTTAATACTTGCTTTGAAATTTTCAAGCTTATTTTAACTATGCCATATAATTTAAAACTTTAGGTACTTAGTATTTCTCATCTCCATTTTATTAGGTCACTTGTATTCTTATAAGTTATCACAAAAATCTTTGTAGAAAAAGTAGTTGGCGTTTGTCTTAGGTTTGGTTGTTGTGAGAAGTAGTTCAAGCAAACACTGGGAAAGGAATGAAAATGAGACATGGGTGGAAATAAGATCCACCATGAATACATTAATAGAAAAGTTTGCACTTAGGTCAGTTCAGTTCAGTTCAATTCAATCCCTCAGTCATGTATGACTCTTTGCAACCCCATGGACTGCAGCACACCAGGCCTCCCTGTCCATCGCCAACTCCCAGAGCTTACTCAAACTCATGTCCATAGAGTTGGTGATCTCATCCAACCATCTCATTCTCTGTCGTCCCCTTCTCCTCCTGCCTTCAATCTTTCCCAGCATCAGTGTCTTTTCCAGTGAGTCAGTTGTTCACATCAGGTGGCCAAAATATTGGAGTTTCAGCTTCAGCATCAGTCCTTCCAATGAATATTCAGGACTTATTTCCTTTAGGATGGACTGGTTGGATCTCCTTGCAGTCCAAAGGACTCTCAAGAGTCTTCTTCAATGCCACAGTTCAAAAGCATCAATTCTTTGGTGCTCAGCTTTCTTTATAGTCCAACTCTCACATCAATACATGCCGCTGCTGCTAAGTCGCTTCAGTCCTGTCCAACTCTGTGGGACCCCATGGACTGTAGCCCACCAGGCTCTGTCCACGAGATTCTCCAGACAAGAATACTGGAGCAGGTTGCCATTTCCTTCTCCATATCCATACATGACTACTGGAAAAGTCATAGGTTTGACTAGACAGACCTTTGTTGGCAAAGTAATGTCTCTGCTTTTAATATGCTGTCTAGGTTGGTCATAGCTTTTCTTTCAAGGAGTGAGTATCTTTTAATTCATGGCTGCAGTCACCATCTGCTATGATTTTGGAGCCCAAAAAATAAAGTCTGTCACTGTTTCCATTGTTTCCCAATCTATTTGCTATGAAGTGATAGAACCAGATTCCATGATCTTAGTTTTCTGAATGTTCAGTTTTAAGCCAACTTTTTCACTCTCCTCTTTCACTTTCATCAAGAGGCTTTTTAGTTCTTCATTTTCTGCCATAAGGTTGGTGTCATCTATGTACCTGAGGTTATTGATATTTCTCCCAACAGTGTTGATTCCAGCTTGTGCTTCATCCAGCCCAGCACTTTGGGAAACTTCCAGCAAATCAGTGGACCTTTTGGAAGACATATAAAACTTCTTCAAAGATATATAGCCCCTTTATGGTAAGATGAATGTATTTATTCATTGATTTCCACCTGTTATTGCTTTGAGCTGAACTTGGTGTATTGATCCCTGAGATCTCTAATGAAGGGAGTTTGAGTTATTACAGATGAAAACCTTCAGCATGCAAGGGAACAAGAAACTCAGATGTGATACAAGAAAGCCTCTGATTGTGTGTGCCATTTGGGAGTGAAAGTAAAATTAAAAAAAAAAAAAACCTCTATATTTGAATAAACAGCCTATGTAAATATGCACATATGTCTTGGAGCAAGATCAGAATTACTTTATTAGAAGTATCTACTTTTGTTTACAGGAACTTAAATTAGGACCAAAATGGTTCTTTAGGCATTTGTTTTAGGCAGATTACTTTTTATGGTTCTTCATTTTAACAAAATGAGGTCCACTCTACCATATTTGTCTCTAAAAAGTCTATTTGCTTGAACAAAACAGAATTTCAGCATTGAAAGAAAAAGCTGAGATAATTCAGTTATTTCCTTAGCAGCAAACATAATAGTTGTTTTCAGTCTCTGCCTAAATAAATACTTTGAAAATATTATAACTTATTCCATCGATGGGCAATTATAATAGTTATAATAATAATTATGTATAATAGTAATGCTAATAGTTATAATAGCTATATTGCCTCCTACCCAATAATCCCCTAAATTTCTCCTATGTTATGCATATGAAAAATATAAAAATGAAAGGGCTTATGTCACTCAGAAAATTAGGTTAATCTTTTCCTCACTTAATATTTTTATTATTGATATTTGGGGTAAAGCACTAATCTCATCCTGTCTCTAGCTCTTTAAGGATGTAAGGACAAGCGCTACAACCACATATACCACTAGGCTACAACCTGTGGCTCAGTTGGTAAAGAATCTGCTTGCAACATAGGAGACTGGAGTTTAATTCCTGGGTCAGGAATACTCCCTGGAGAAAGAAATGGCAACTTATTCCAGTATTCTTGCCTGGGAAATCCCATGGACAGAGGAGCCTAGTGGGCTACAGTGCATGGGGTCACAAGAGTCTGACTTTACTTAGTGACTAAACCACCACCACCACCTCATTTAGCCATAGTTCCTGGATCTTCCTCATTTGTATTTACATGTTTTTATTTAAATCCTATCTCTGAAAAACTCTGAATTCTCTCTTCTCCAGTAGTTCTTGCCTCATGCTTTCTGAATTTGTTCTGCATTGCAACAATGTCCCTGCTATTTGATTTTTGGCTTTTTCCAAAGTGACTTTGGAAATAGTTTCATTATTTCAATTTTCTCCTAGTTCTTTTTACCCCTACTGCTATTCATAAGTGTCCTCATCATGAATTTGTTCCCTCAGACTCATGGGCATTTTTCACATGTCTTGAGATTAAAGATGATGGCCGAGAAATGGTTCTTTCCATATATCCATATGGGTTGAAGCAACTTGAAGATACAAGTCTATTCTCAAAGACTTAAATGCTCTCTCTCACTTTCTCCAGAAAAAAAACAGAAAAACTTGTCTTTTATATTCTTGTATATATTTTATATCAACAAGGATTATAACATTGGATAATATTTTTTTTCATTTGTATCTTTGAAGTTTAGGGTATATGTCCAAAAATTAAGGACATGAAATGCACCTTCAATCATTTGTCTCTTCATAATTTTGACTAGAGTTGAAGTAAAGAAATGTTTAAAATTCATTTATCAATATACACAAACAAAACATGCACACCCACACACATGCACAGCTGCACACCTTTTAAAAGTGCCCATTCACAACAATAAAATTGGTCTATGTACTTTATCGGTTCAAATAAAATAGAGCATTTAATACACTCTGGCACTCCTGCTTAGGTTACTGCCTACATATTTTGCCCTTTTTCTCTTCTGCTTTTTTACTCAGAGGCGTCTATCAAGAGACCAAGTACAGAAATATCAAGTAAAATATATCATAAAAAAAGAACTCTGAGAACCTAGTGACCTGAAAAAAATGTTACTTATGAAACTAATGACCTAAGAATGCCTTTAAATTGGAGAGCATCTAGTACAGCAAAAAGACCTTCAAAATGGGCTTGTAAGCATTGATCCAGATAGAAGATTAAATAGCACAGTGTATTAAAAAGCATAAGGTGAAATAGGAAAAGTTGGAATTTTTCACTCCACAGAAGTATTTCACTCTGCAGCTGAGAAAGTGTCTTTCTCCTTCTCTCTTTTTCCTCCTTCCTTGCTTGCTTCCTTTCTTTCATTCTCTTTCTTACTGCATTTTATACTTTCTTCTTGTTTTGGTATTAGATTAGTTCACACTTTTCCTATATTCAAAGAATCTGTGATAAGATATTTATTCAGAAAGTCTAATATTGATTCATGGATATAAAACATACCATCACATTATGCTCACTAGGATTTTCATGGGCTTATTAGCATAATTATTTTGAGGAATATATGCCAATTATTTTTGTATGCTTGTATGCATACGTGCATGCCAAGTCACTTCAGTCACGTCCAACTCTTTGCGATCCTCTGGTCTGTGGCCTTCCATGCTCCTTATCTATAGTATTCCTATGTAAGAATACTGGAGTGAGTGACCATTTCCTCCTCAAGGGATCTTTCCAACCCAGGGATCCAACCCATGTTCGATAGAACCCATCTCCTGAAATGGCAGGCCAGTTCTTTACCACTAATGCCACCAGGAAACTCGATGCATATAGTTCTCTGTTAAACTTTATATTTAAGTTGCAAGAATTTCTAGTAATGAACTTTGAAAGTAATTGTTAGTACACTTATTCTTAACATATCTGATTATAATTCAGTTCAGTTCAGTCACTCAGTCGTGTCTGACTCTTTGTGACCCCATGAATTGCAGCACGCTAGGCCTCTCTGTCCATCACATTCTCCTGGAGTTCACCCAAACTCACGTCCATTGAGTCAATGATGCCATCCAGCCATCTCATCCTCTGTCATCCCCTTCTCCTCCTGCCCCCAATCCCTTCCAGCATCAGAGTCTTTTCCAATGAGTCAACTCTTTGCATGAGGTGGCCCAAGTACTGGAGTTTCAGCTTTAGCATCATACCTTCCAAAGAACACACAGGGCTGATCTCCTTTAGAATGGACTGGTTGGATCTCCTTGCAGTCCAAGGGACTTTCAAGAGTCTTCAAAACCACAGTTCAAAAGCATCAATTCTTCAGCGCTCAGCCTTCTTCACAGTCCAACTCTCGCATCCATACATGACTACTGGAAAAACCATAGCCTTGACTAGACAGACCTTTGTTGACAAAGTAATGTCTTTGCTTTTCAATATGCTATCTAGGTTGGTCATAACTTTCCTTCCAAGGAGTAAGTGTCTTTTAATTTCATGGCTGCAATCACCATCTGCAGTGATTTTGAAGCTCCTCCCAAAATAAACTTTGACACTGTTTCTACTGTTTGCCCATCTATTTCCCATGAAGTGATGGGGCCAGATGCCATGATCTTTGTTTTCTGAATGTTGAGCTTTAAGCCAACTTTTGCACTCTCCTCTTTCACTTTCATCAAGAGGCTCTTTAGTTCCTCTTCACTTTCTCCCATAAGGGTGGTTTCATCTGCATATCTGAGGTTACTGATATTTCTCCTGGCAATCTTGATTCCAGCTTGTGCTTCTTCCAGCCCAGCGTTTCTCATTATATACTCTGCCTATAAGTTAAATAAGCAGGGTGACAGTATACAGCCTTGACATACTCCTTTTCCTATTTGGAACCAGTCTGTTGTTCCATGTCCAGTTCTAACTGTTGCTTCCTGACCTGCATATAGGTTTCTCAAGAGACAGGTCAGGTGGTCTGGTATTCCCATCTCTTTCAGAATTTTCCACAGTTTATTGTGATCCACAGAGTCAAAGGCTTTGGCATAGTCCATGATCCAGTGGATGTTGGCAATTTGATTTCTGGTTCCCCTGTCTTTTCTAGAACCAGCTTGAACATCTGGAAGTTCACGGTTCATGTACTGCTGAAGCCTGGCTTGGAGAATTTTCAGCATTACTTTACTAGCGTGTGAGATGAGTGCAATTGTGCAGTAGTTTGAACATTCTTTGGCATTGCCTTTCTTTGGGATTGGAATGAAAACTGACCTTTTCCAGTCCTATGGCCACTGCTGAGTTTTCCAAATTTGCTGGCATATTCAGTGCAGCACTTTCACAGCATCATCTTTCAGGATTTGAAAGAGCTCAACTGGAATTCCATCACCTCCACTAGCTTTGCTCATAGTGATGCTTTCTAAGGCCCACTTGACTTCACATTCCAGGATGTCTGGCTCTAGGTGAGTGATCATACCATCGTGATTATCTGGGTCATGAAGATCTTTTTTGTACAGTTCTTCTTTATATTCTTGCCACCTCTTCTTAATATCTTCTGCTTCTGTTAGGTCCATACCATTTCTGTCCTTTATCGGGCCTATCTTTGCATGAAATATTCCCTTGTTATCTCTAATTTTCTTGAAGAGATCTCTAGTCTTTCCCATTCTGTTGTTTTCCTCTATTTCTTTGCACTGATCGCTGAGGAAGTCTTTCTTAACTCTCCTTGCTATTCTTTGGAACTCTGAATTCAGATCCTTATATCTTTTTTGTAAGGCCTCCCCAGACAGCCATTTTGCTTTTTTGCATCTGATTATAAGGATATATTAAATTAGATGTTGGCCATAGAGAATAAAACCACTGATTTTCCATTCTCTACTCAATAAAATATCAATAGACTTTACAGCGAAGTGATGAAACCAAAAGGAGACATCCATACCATTCATATTAGATTAAATCAATAGATGAAGTTCTTATTAATGTGCAGAATGACAGCTTTATTTGACAGGAGAAAACACTGTTGTTACGTCCTTTTTCATTTTGAATGGAGGGGCAAAAGTCAACTATGCATAATGAATTTGAATCTCAAATTTTTTCAGATCAAAAAACCCTGAAACTCACAAATTCATTTTTAAACAGATATATTATCCCTAGTGAACAGTTCAATAGCTTTATTAGAAATTATGGATGAACAGTTAACAATTTGAAAGAGAACACAGGCTTATTTATACACAACTTCAATAATCCCACAGTATTTCACAAAGTATGCTTCCTGTGTACATAATCAGCTGATTTTCTTTCCATTTACTGCTGTCATTTTAAAAAATATAGAATGTTAATTATTATGCAGTTTTGTGTGCTTCTCAAAAAAGCTTCATAAAGATCTACATCATCTCAAAATTTAACCTAGTTATAAATCAGTTTGTTTCATATTTGATTTCTAATTCAGGGTCACTAGAGAAACTGAGCAATATATATTTATTGCATTTCTAATTTTGACTGTCACTTACTAGATCTAAAGCATTTGTTTTGAAGCTTGTAAATGTTTGTACATTTTTATTTATTTTCATAATTTTGTGACATTTATCAGGAAGCCAGTTTATATTCACTGGAAAAGAAATTGGTTGACACAGAAAAAATTTCACCCATAAGTCCATATCCTTGAGTAAAAGGTTTCTTGGCATAAATGCACATGTCATAATTACTACACATTCTGCTTTGGGGCTTGATGTTTTAGCTTGCTTTATTCAGTCACAAAATTATATTCTACAACTTGACTCTGACTAACTGTATACAATGTCATTTATCTATGCAATTTCATTTTTGAGAACTGAGATTATTTTTTATTTCATATTATAGCAGATCATATTGTGATGACTATTCTTATAAATTCTTTAGTTGCTTCTATTATTTTTATAATTATAAATTCTTACAAAAGGATTTTCTTTTTTAACAAATATGTGTGATTTTTACAGTTTTTCATTACCACTTCCTCTTGATTTCCAGGTGCCTGAACTACTTTATATTATTACCAGCATTGTCACATTACATCTCCTTACCTATCCCTTACTCACACTGGTAGATATCTGGATAATAGCTACATCAATATATCTTTCAAATGTAATAGGTAGGACACAGTATTTTAATAGTATTTAATTTTGTATTTTACTACAAAGAGTTTAAATATGTTTACTGTTACATGTTGATAATTTTTCTTATGTAAATGCATATTTATATTCCTTAAAAATTATTTTTTCATAACATTCTCTCTCATTATTTTGGTCAAATTTAGGTCAATTTCCATTTTATCAATTCTAACAGTATAATTACTTATCATCTGCAATATATGGATGTTTCTGCTTTGTCTTAAAACTTTCATTTTCTTAAATGTAATAAAATTTAGAAAAATTTTATTTTATGCCTTATGCTTTTCTTTCTGTTCTTTTAATGTATTTCAATTATATATTCTTAGTTATGTTTTTAAAGGGTTATACTTTGACTCTGTATTAAGAGACCAAAGAAGAGTTAAAGAAAATGTAACCAATTTTACCAATTGGTTTTTACTCTGTTCCAAAAGTTGATGTAGATTTTCAAAAGGTCTGCTTTAAACTTTGACCAGAGATAGTAATTGAGGATGAACTCTGGTATCTTTTCAGAGTAAAAGAGGAGTGCTGAAAGAGCATGAAAAATCTCAAAGACAAGTCATTTCTGGGACAATAACTAGTTGAAGAAAGCAGTTAGCAATAACTTAAAGAAAATTCAATTCTTTTCTATATTTCAATGTTTTTTAAGTCTATGAAGTAGTTATCATTAAGAAATACTCAGAAAAGGCAAAACAAATAATATTAACAAATAATGTGTATGTATGGAATCTAGAAAGATAATACTGATGAACTTAGTTGCAGGGCAGAAATGGAGACAGACATAGAAAACAGACTTGTGGATATGTGGCAGGGGTTGGGGAAGGAGGCAGAGGTGAATGGAGAGGGTAGCAGAGAAACATATACATTACCATATGTAAAATAGATAGTCAGTGGGCATATGCTGTATTCAAGGAGCTGAAACGGGGGCTCTGTGACAACCTAGAGTAGTGGAATGGGAAGGAGGCACGAGGGAGTTTCAAGAGGAAGGGAGGGGGCATATGTGTACCTATGGCTGATTCATGTTTACATACAGCAGGAACCAATACAATATTTTAAAGCAATTATCCTTCAATTAAAAATAAATTTTTTAAAAAGAGAAAGAAATACAATTGATGTAGAATCATGAATTTCTGCAAGTTATGTTAAAAGAAATGAGGCAAGGAACTGACCTTCCAGTGGAACAATGTGACTTCTAAAGTGTCTGGATCAAAACAAGTTGATTAATGAAGAATAAGGAACTGGATAAATTCTGGACAGGATAAATACATTTCTCTTAACAAATTCTGGCTAAGAATTCTCCTGATCATTTGTTCATTAAGAATTGAGAGGTGAAACTACAGTCATATCAGTGATGCTAAATAGTGTGCTTTACATTCAAACACAGAAAACTTCCTAAATGTACAGAGCAAAAAATGACAAAAAGAAAAAGGGATATATATATATAAGTTGGGAGGACTCCAAAGAGTAATTACATGCAAAATCCTCTCTATAGAAGGAACAGACCTAGGAAAGAGTTCATTTTACCAATTACTACAATAAAAGTAACAATTAATAAATATTATGTGCTTAACACATTGGAGCTTTATATTCAACATGCTACACAGAGTTTCTTAATTATTCCTAATAGCCCTATGAGGTAATCCTAATTTTATATGCCATTTCTAGATGAGAAAACTGAACCCAGGAAAGACAAATAAAAATGAATGAATGGAGAAAGAATGATTGAATAAGTAAATAGAATCAGTTCTTTCTGTCCTGAAAACCAGTGCTCTCAACCTTGAATATTCTTTCAAAATGCTTAAAAATAAGTTGCTATAATTTAAAAAATATTTTTTCTTATTGGCTTTATCTAAATATTTCCCTGAGAATTTTACTATTTTTAAATTCTTTTTTTCATACATTGTCTTTCATCTTACTTGACCTGTACATACAATTTTGAGTTCATATGCCTAAGGTGAAAAATTGGGCTGTTAACATTAATACCTCTGTCACAACCCTGTTGCAAAGATAAATCATAATAATAGCTTTTAAAGTAGTTTTATCCTATTTTAAGTTACTACTCAAATATCAGTTATTATTACACTAGAGTTTTTCCTCTCTGTGATGCTTAGTTTTATGTGTCAGCTTGGCTGGGATATAGTCTGAAGTTATTCAATTAAATATGAATCTTGGTCTTATCATTAAGGTATTTTGTGCATATGGTTAACATATACAATCAGTTGACTTTAAGTAAAAGAGATTTTTCTTTGATGATGTGGATGGGCTTCATCCAATCAGCTGAAAGTTCCTTAAGAACAAAACTAGGTTTTCCAGAGAAATAAGTAATTCTCCCTCAAAGCTACAGTATTAGTTTCTGACGTACAGTTAGGACTCCAGGCCTGCCATAGAGATTTCAAACTTGCCAATCCTCACAATTGTATAAGCCAATACCTTGAACTCTATCTATATATAAATATATATATATGTTTATATATATTTATTATCTATCTCCTACTGGCTCTGTATCTTTGGACAAATCTGACTGATGCATTCCCATATGAGTATGAATGTTTCTTGAGGAGAAATGCCCATTCAGTAATTTTCTCTCAATTCATCTCAGAGCCTATGAGTGTGCTTTAGGCTCTCAATAAGCATATGCTAAATAAATGAAATTTCATGACATTAATTTCAGAGAGGGAGCATAAAGCTCCACAATAGTTTAAGGTAGAAGTAAGGTTCTGGGAGACTGTATCATGAAAAATATATTTTATTCCATCCACTCTATAGAAACCAAGTCCATTGAGATGTTAATTTTACTTAATCTCCAACAAAAGAGTTCCTTTACATGTATTTGTCTTATTATTCTAATCTTTGTGGTCAATTTTAAAAAAAATTATTGGACATAGTTGATTTACAATGTTGTGTTAGTTTTAGATGTATGTTAAGGTGAAACAGTTTATATATATATATATATATATATGTCATTACAGAGATTACAGAGTATTGAGAGTTCCCTGTGCTATACAGTAGGTCTTTATTAGTTATCTATTTGATATACAGTAGTGTGCATGTCAGTCCCAATATCCTAATTGGTCTAATTTTTATTATATCTATTTTTCAAATAATCTAGATTTTTAAAATAGTATGTGTTAGGTTGTCCCTTCTATCTGTACCTACCAAGCATAGTATAATGTAATCATATTAAAAAAAATAATAATCCCTCTATGTGTTCCCCAAGTATTGGTAATAAAGTAAAGATATTTTTATAATGCCAAAATACATTAAACATATGTAAAGATAAGGTAGATATGTATGTTTTGGGGCATACACAAAGCTTTATCTCTATAATTATATCATATATATATATATATGAATAATATTACCTTTTATATACATCAAAATCCAGGGCTAGTTTAAATGGAAATGACACAAAACAACATACTAAAATCTACTTCTTATAAATATATTTTTGTAACTTTTTTCTGGCTGACATTTGTGCTTTAAGTCAAAAGTACTTATGAGAAAGCAACTTTTTTTTTTTTTAATCCATCTTCTCTAGAATTGTGTAGAAGGAAGCAAATCACTACCACTCACTCCCTGACATTAATTCAACAGACACATATTTTGATTTCAGAAGAATTATGGAAACATTCTTTCAGAAGAGAACAATGAATGATAGCATTCTGTGTTTAGCACATTTCCCTTTCCAAGTGGCAATATAGCCTTTTAACGGCAAAGTAAATTGCTTCCTATTTCTATCTGCTTTATAAAACTGTGACACTGACTGAGCTGAATGACTGAGAACACATCTGTACACAGCTGAATGCAAAGTTTTATTTGACAGTACAACTAGGCAGAATGATTTTTTTCCTTGGCTATTCTGATGATAAACAATTCTTAGGCCAGAATTTGCACACAGTAGGATAAATATTCAGGATACTGTTAGGAAACTCAGTTGTTAATAGATTTTTATTAAGGGTTTCTTTACACAGGTGTGACCTGAGTTAAGGGACACTGCAAGATATGACTGTATGCTGGAGCACTCATGAGAGGCCTCTTGGGTAAAGGGTGGAATGATGTACTAAAGCCTCAAAGAAGGGTTGAAACCATAGAAGCAGAGTTGCCTAATAAGAATTTCAAACACAGAACTCTGCCTTTGTCCAAATTGAGGAAAGGCAATACAGAGATTGTTAAGAGTGATAAATGTCTTCACATTTCTCTCCTACAGCTATCTGATATCCTGTGATGCTACGCTCAATAGCCTCTGACTCTTTGCAACCTTATGGACTATAGCCTGCCAGGCTCTTCTGTCCATGCGATTCTCCAGGCAAGGATATTGGAGTGTGTTGCCATTTTATCCTCCAGGGGATTTTCCCAATCCAGAGGTCAAACCCATGTATCCTGTGTCTCTTGCATAGCAGATTCTTTACCACTGAGTCAGCTGATAAGTCCAATATCCTGTGATGCTATTGACTATATCAAATCAGAGATCAGAAATCAACAGAGCCTGGGTGATGCCACGGGTAGAAATAACCTTCCTTGGTCATAGAAAAGGGTAGGGAAGAGTGAAGAACTGACTTTTAAGGAGAGTGGGAAAACCACATAGAGTAGACATAGCATATAAAGGCTGACTGTAGGTACTTTACTAAGTCTAAGCTTTTTAACACCATGTTGCCAGGCACAAAAATCATAGTTCTGAGTCATCTGGATGTAAACATTTTATATTTGAAAGTATAAATAAATGAGTTGATGAATATAGAATGATGGTGATTATAACAATATCAGAGCTTTTCAATTTCTAATGACCATTAATTCCTACTAGCATATATTTTCTTTAATCCTCAAAGCGAGTGTGAAAAATAAATGTTATCACATTTACTTTGCATTTGGCATAACTGTGTTTCAGAATGGTTAACTAAGCTACTCAAGTTCGCCCAGGTAGTAAGTAATGGAACTAACATTCTTCACTGGGTTTTAAGAGTTTCAAGTCAACATTTTTCATGTGGTTACATAGTGGCTTCCAGGAATGAAAGTAAATAAAGAAATAGCATTAGACTGAGAACCCAGAGTAGTGCCCAAAATTTCATGACAGTGGTTCAAGTGACTGCTAATTATTTTTAATTGAGCTCTTATTTTACAACTTGAATGACAGCTATGGAAAACTGCAATAACTCATCCCTGTTAAAGGTTCACAATAAAAATTTAAAGAACAGCATACAACTTCAGAGAGATCACAGAGACTAGAGTCAACTCATAAATTATTTCCAAGGAAAGAACATGCAAACAGTAGAGAAATACCAAGGGCTTATTCAATCAACCGACGAAGTACAGCCACCCAAACCTCAGACCAGTGACAGGATGAGACTATGAAATTGTAGTTGCTAAAATCACTACTTGTTACTTTCTACAGATTTTTAAGACAAAATACCTTGTATCTGTTCTCATAAGTTTCTCTTTCATTTTATTAAGAAAAAAAAATAGTGTGTTTCATTCTGCTAATGCTGCTATAACAAATTGCCATAAACTGACTGGCTTAAACAAGAAACATTTATTTTTCACAGTTGGAAGTTGAGAAGGACAAGATCAAGATTTTGACAGATTTGGGTTTTATAAGAATCCACTTCCTAGATTCCAAATAGCCATTTTCCCTTATCCCACATGACAGAGAGCACAAAGAGTGACCATCGATCACCTATCTTTTCTTAAATTATCATTAAACCTGTGCATGAGAGTTCCATCTTCATGACCTAATTACCTCCTAAAGGCCCCACTTCCAAATGCTACCATATTGGGGTTTAGGCTTCAACATATGAATCGACACAAAAATTCAGTTCATAACATACTGAAAGACATTATTGCAAATAAAGATTAACAAGACAGACGTGGTCTCTAAAGTTCAAGGAGCTTTCTACTGGCCATGTTATAAAAGAATTAAACAGAATATTGAGATAGAGAAGATGAATGGAGGACTAGTTTAGGTAGGGTGAACAGAGAAGTCCATATGAAGATGATTTTTAAGTTGAAGATGATTTTTAAGTCCATGTGAAGATGATTTTTAATGCAAGAATAAGAGTAGATAAGCAAAGGGTTAGGACTGAAATTTCTCCAAAGAGAAAAGAACAAAACTCTTAAAAGCAGGAAGGAAACTGGCATATATTAAAAAGTAGAAGGCTGAACCAAAATGGAGTGGATTGAGTGAAGGATGCATTGGCATAAAAATAGGATGTAAAGAAGGAGAGTTTAGATTTAAAGGACCTTTATGTCCATAGGAAAGCCATGCAGAAGAATGATAAAAAAAAAAAATGGTTCTCATTTCTTTTCTTTTTAAAGATTACACTGCCTCCTATCTTTTAAGTAGATTTTAGAGAGGCAAGAATTGATACTCAGGGATTATTTAAGAATTCATTGAAATAACCACAAAAGAAACAGTAGTGGCTCTAATAGTGTAAAGGAGGGGGAATGGAGAACAGTGAATGGACATCAGATATATTTTAGAGATAAAATAAATAGGATTTGCTAAATTTGCACTTGAGAGGTAAGGGAAAAGAATAAGTGGAGTAGGACTTTTGAATTTTGGGGTTTAGTTTTGGTAGATAGTGATGCTATTTACAAAATGAGTAACAGGTTTGGAAGAAAAGAGAATCAAAACTTCCATTTTGTGCACAGTAAGTTTGGGATGATTAAGTGGAAATGTCAAGTAGAAGTTTGAATATAAGTGTATGAGATTCAGAAGAATTGCTTTGGTTTGAGGTATAATTTTGAAAGTAATCAACAGATGGTCATAAGATTCAGTAAACAGCACATATAAAGTGAAAAGATAAAGATCCAGGACAAAATTCAAAGTAAGTCTAACATTCTGAGGAGTGATTTAATTTATTAATCAGGGAAGAATATTTAAAAGGAGTGGTTAAATCAGGGAGAAAGCAAGGACTACATATTGTCATAAAAATTAAAATGGAAAGTTAAGAAGGCATTTATAAAAGATGGACAGAAAAATACATAGCCTGCTACTGAGAGATCAAGTGAAATTAGGAGAAGAATATTTCTTTTAGGCTGGAAATACGTAGGTCATTAATGGTTATGACTGAACAACTTTTGTGGACTCTGGTGATTAAAAATTTTAAGCAAAGCAAGCAGAAACTAATGAGTTCCCTAGACAATTAATCCTTATAGTTTTGCTGTTAAAATGGGAACAGAAAAATGGATCCTTATCTAGAGGAAACGTTGACTAAGTTGCTCTTCAATTGTTTAAGTTGAAACAGAAAGTGAAAGTCCCTCAGTGGTGTCCGACTCTTTGCCACTCATAGAGTCCATGGAATTCTCCAGGCCAGAATACTGGAGTGAGTAGTCTTTTCCTTCTCCAGGGGATCTTCCCAACCCAGGGATCAAACCCAGGTCTCCCGCACTGCAGGTGGCTTTTTTACCAGCTGAGCCACAAGGTAAGTTGAAACAGAACATGGCATGGAATTATAAAGACAAGAATGTTGTAGACACTTTTTTTTTAACTTAAGTAATGATTTGAAGGAGGAAGAAAGTAGGCAAAGGAAGCATGTTCTTGAGAAGAAAAATGAGGATAGGCTCCAGATGTCAAAGACAAACAACATTTAAAGTACCTCCACTGTTTTCTCAGTATATAATTCAATATTCATACCACAGTCAGGATTAATTCCTAAGGAAATATGAAGGAGCAGAGACAGGAGATTCAAATTCTGAATCAAAATATAAAAGTGCATAGCCTTCATTTTATTTTTATTGTTGTCCTCTCAATTTTAGAAACTTCTGCTTCTGTAAAGCTCATGTGTTAAACATAAATCACCAATAAAATGTCTGTCTTTACATGAGGAAATGTTAAATTGAAGAAGAATAATATACTTTCTGAAAAACTAACAGAAATTTGAAGCTTCTATTTTTCTAAAGCCTCTCAAAAAGTTCTGATAAACTCTTTAGACAGTGATGGATATACAACTTGGGAAGGAGATTTGTAACCTATGTCTTACACTCCAGACTTATATATTCAACTGCATGTATGATATCTATAGCAAACTTCCAAAAATTAACATGTCCAACACTAACATTTGATTTTCCCATCCCTTACTTATAACTTGTTTCTCACTCAGTACTTCTCATTTTTGTAAATGACAGCATAATTCATCCAGTTGAGTCAAGTCAAAACTCCAGGAGTTATCCTTGGCCCCTATTCTCTTTCTTACCTTACTAATAGAATACCTCATCAGGTTCTATTTTCTCCAAATCGAATATATACACAATATAGATCTAAGATTCTATTCTCAACATTTATACACTACTTGAAGACATGGATGTTTTTTCCTAAAACAATGCAATTATTCCTGTTTCTCTTTTGTTTCCTTGTTACCCATTCTCCGAAAAGCAGTCATAGCAACCTTTTAGAAACAGAACTTAGATCAGACCAATTCCCTGCAATAAACTCTCAAATGTTTTCCAATCACCCTTCACCTAGGAGGCCTCTGAACACCCCTCCTTCTCATTTCCCACACCTCACTTACTACTTTTCAGATATATTGAACTTTGGTTCCTGGAATTGGCCAGGCACTTACCCAAGTCTTTCCTCTGCATAAAGAGGTCTTTCCCCAAACCTCTGACCATCATTTTTTTTTTCTTAGCATAATAGTCTCAATATAAATACCATCCTCAGCTAAAAATAAATTAGAAGTTACAGAATAACCCTCCCCAAAGAAATAGCACCATTCAACTCTAGTAAGTCAAATCTGTTCAATAATAGAACGAAAAAAGATCCAACATTAATCGTTCTCATATACACAGGCAATAGGTAGCAACTATTATGAAAAGTGATGCCAGAGATATGTAATCCAAGTTAGGCTGCAACAATATCTAAATCAAGAACTTCCGGATGTACAAGCTGGATTCGGAAAAGGCAGAAGAACCAGAGATCAAATTGCCAACATATGTTGGGTCATAGAAAAAGCAAGGGAATTACAGGAAAAAAAATCTACTTCTGCTTTGTTAGCCACATAATCCATTGACTGTGTGGATCAAAACAAACTGTGGAAAATTCTTAAAGAGATGAGAATACCATACAACCTGATTTGCCTCCTGAGAAACTTGTATGCAGGAGAAGAAGCAACAGTTAGAACTTGATATGGAACAACAGACTGGTTCCAAATAGAGAAAGGAGTACATCAAGGCTGTATTATTGTCACCCTGCTTATTTAACTTATATGCAGAGTACATCATGTGAAATGCTGGGCTGGATGAAGCATAAGCTGGAATCAAGATAGCTGGGAGAAATATCAATATCCTCAGATATGCAGATGGCACCACCTTTATGGCAGAAAGCGAAGAAGAACTGAAGAACCTCTTGATGAAAGTGAAAGAGGAGAGTGAAAAAATTGGCTTAAAACTCAACATTCAAAAAACTATCATGGCATCCAGTCCCATCACTTCATGCCAAATATATTGGGAAACAAGGGAAAAGGTGAGAGAGTTTATTTTCTTGGGCTCCAAAATCACTGCAGATAGTGACTGCTGCCATGAAATTAAAAGATGCTTGCTCCTTGGAAGAAAATCTATGACCTACTTAGACAGTATATTAAAAAGCAGGGATATTACTTTGTTGACAAAGGTCCATCTAGTCAAAGCTATGTTTTTTCCCGTAGTCATGTATGGCTGTGAGAGTTGGATGATAAAGAAAGCTGAGCACCAAAGAACTGGTGCTTTTGACTGTGGTGATGGAGAACACTCTTGAGAGTTTCTTGAATTGCAAAGAGATCCAACCAGTCCATCCTAAAGGAAATCAATCCTGAATATTAATTGGAAGGACTGATGCTGAAGCTGAAACTTCAATACTTTGGCCACCTCACGCGAAGAACTGACTCATTGGAAAAGACCCTGATGCTGGGAAAGATTGAAGGCGGGAGGAGAAGCGGACAATAGAGGATGAGATGGTTGGATGGCATCAGTGACTCTATGGACATGAGTTTGAGTAAGCTCTGAGAGTTTTGATGGACAGGGAAGCCTGGCATACTGCAGTCCATGTGGTCACTAAGTGTCAGACACGACTGAGCAACTGAACTAAACTGAATACATTATTTTCAGATTACGTATGATCTTATAGGCCCTGTGATTTAATTATTTATTCATACTATTTTCTAAGATTTCTTAATTACAATCAACAACTTTAGAAAATGAGCTTTGTTAATATATGAATGTATTGCTTTTATAGTCATTTTATGTTATTTTTAGGCTGTAATGTCTGACTTTTCAAAGGAAATAGCTGATATTCTTTGATTATCACTATGTGAAGTTTTAGCACTTAACAACAGCTTAAAATCTCAATTAATTTTAGCAGCAGGGTTTGGTTAATACTTGAGTAATTAGAAAACTGAAGAGATAACATACAATTACAGATTGTAAAGGTTTAGCAAGACTACTGAATAACTTTTCCAACACTTTTCATCATTGACTATACTCTGAATTCCTTCCACAGTAACAAAAAGAATTAATCTTCAAAACTATTTGCAGTTTCACTATAGGAAATGACAATGCACTTTATTACTGAAAAACAGTTTGCTTATGGTTACTTTCATCCTTTGGTCAAAATTTTATCAATTACATAACTTTAAAGCCAGGCTAATCATTCTTTCATAAGACATATTTGAATTGTTTATATGTTCACCTTCACTGATTTTCCTACATTCTGTTAACTTAATATATATTTATTTTTTCATGTAAAATGCATCAGGCATTGTACTAGAGACCTATGATACAGACATGTCACAGAAGAGATACAGAAAATCCTGTTCCTGTCATTCAGATTCTTTTCTGTTATAGGTTATTACAAAATATTTACTATAATTCTCTGTGCTATACAGTGGGTCTTTATTGTTTATGTATTTTATATAGTGTACATCACTTGTCCCCAAATTCTTAATTGATTCCTCTCCATCCTTTCTCCTCCCTGGTGGCTCAGACGTTAAAGCGTCTGCCTGCAATGCAGGAGACCCTGGTTCGATTCCTGGGTTGGGAAGATCCCCTGGAGAAGGAAATGGCAATCCACCCCAGCACTCTTGCCTGGAAAATCCCATGGACGGAGGAACCTGATAGGCTATAGTCCATGGGGTCGCAGAGAGTCGGACACAACTGAGCAACTTCACTTTCACTTTTCACTTTCATCCTTTCTCCTTTATTAACCATAAGTTTGTATTCTATATCTACGAGTCTGTTTCTGTTTTATAAATAAGCTCATATGTATTATTCTTTAGAATCCACATCTATCTGATAGTTGGCTTTTTCTGTCTTATTAACTTCATTTAGTATGATAATCTCTATATGCATACACATTGCTGCAACTGGCAATATTTCATACCACATTTCCTTTATCCATGCATCTTTTGATGAACACTTAACCTGTTTGCACATTTTGACTATTATAAATAGTGCTGTAATGAACATTGAGGTACATGTATCTTTTTGAATTAGAGTTTTTGTCTTTTTTGGATGTTGCTCAGGCGTGGGATTGCTGGATCACAGGGTAACTCAATTTTTGTTTTTTTAAGGAACCTCCAAACTATTCTCCTTAGTCCCTGCACCACTTTACATTTCCACCAAAGGTGTAAAAGGATTCCTTTTTCTTATGCCCTTTCCAGTGCTTGTTGTTTTTAGATTTTTTTTATTATGGCCATTCTGACCAGTGTAAGGTGTACCTCATTGAGGTTTTGACTTGCATTTCTTTAATAATTTGCAGTGTTGAGCATCTTTTCTTTTGCTTCCTGGCCATCTGTATGCTTTCTTTGGAGAAATGTCTCTTTAGGTCTTCTGTCCATTTTTTGATTGGGTTCTTTGATTTTTTGATATTGAGATGTATAAGCTGTTTGTACATTTTAGAAATTAAGCTCTTATTGGTCACATCATTAGCAAATATTTTCTTGTATAGGTTGTCTTTTCATTTTGTAGTTTCCTTTGCTACACAGAAGCTTATAAGTTTAATTAGGTCCATTTATTATTTTTTTCTTTTACATATACTGACTTGAGAGACTGATCAAGAAAGTATTGCTATGATTTATGCCAGAGAATGTTTTGCTTATGTTCTCTTCTAGGGGTTTATGGTGTCATGTTTTATACTTAAGTCTTTAAGCCATTTTGAGTTTATTTTTATGTATGGCATGAGGGAGTATTTTACCTTCATTGATTTACATGCATGTGGCTGTTCAGCTCTCTGAACACCAGTTGTTGAAGAGACTGTCTTTTCTCCATTGTGCATTCTTGCCTCCTTTGTATGTGGGTTTATTTCTGGGCTCTCTATTCAATTCCATTGATTCATATGTCTGTTTTTGTGCCCATACCACCCTGTTTTGTGCACTCCAGCTTTATATTATTGTCTGAATTCCGAGAGGGTTATGCCTCCAGCTTTGTTCTTTTCCCTCAAAATTGCTTTGGCCATAGCACTGGAAAAGGTCAGTTTTCATTCCAATCCCAAAGAAGAGCAATGCCAAAGAATGATCAAACCACTGCACAATTGCACTCATTTTACATGCCAAAGTAATGCTCAAAATCCTTCAAGCTAGGCTTCAACAGTACATGAACCAAGAACTATCAGATGTACAAGCTGGATTTAGAAAAGGTAGAGGAACCAGAGATCAAACTGCCAACAATCCTTGGATCACAGACAAAGCAAGATAATTCCAGGAAAAAAAAAAAAAAGACATCTATTTCTGCTTCATTGACTACACTAAAGCCTTTGACTGCGTGGATAACAGCAAACTGTGGAAAATTCTTCAAGAGATGGGAATACCAGACCACCTTACCTGCCTCCTGTAGATGGGGACTGCAGCCATGAAATTAAAAGATGCTTGCTCTTTGGAAAGAAAGCTATGGCAAACTTAGTGTGTTAAAAGCAGAAACATCACTTTGCCAACAAAGGTCTGTACAGTCAAAACTATGGTTTTTCCAATCGTCATGTGAGGATGTGAGAGTTGTACAATAAAGAAGGTTGAACGCTGAAGAAATTGGTGCTTTCAAATTGTCGTGCTGGAGAAGACTCTTGAGTCCTTTGGACTGCAAGGAGATCAATCTAGTCAAACCTGAAGGAAATCAACCTAGAATATTCACTGATGCTGAAGCTCCAATACTTAGGCCACCTGATGCGAAGAGCTGAATTATTGAAAAAGTCTTTGATGCCGGGAAAGCTTGAGAGCAGAAGAAGGAGAGGGTGACAGAGGATGAGATGGTTGGATGGCATCATTGACTCAATGGACATGAGTTTAAGCAAATTCTGGGAGATAATGAAAGATAGGGAAGCCTGGCATGCTGCAGTTTAGAACAACAACAACAACAATAAATTTTATAATTATTTGTTCTAATTCTCTGAAAGGACTACTTTCTTTATCACTGTGTTTTTGCATTAGAAAATAGACATGTGAACCCATGTCAATCATGTGTATTTTTCTCATAAATTACTAGGTAAACCCAGAAGTGTTTTTTTCTCCCTTTACTCAATAAACATCTACCATCTGTTAAAGACTGTGATACTTGAGTGATCAGCTGTGGTGAACAAAAGAAATGTGATTCTTACCCTGATGGCTGGCTTTCTAATGAAGGATACAGATAATATAAATTATAGACAATGGCATAATAACAGTGATAGACTTTGTGAAGGAAAAGAGTAAGGGATGGAGACTAGAGTAAGGAAATTTACAAGGAGCTTCTCAGAGCAAGGATTATAAGAAGCCAGTTATGAAAAGAGTAGAGAAAATATGATCCAAGCACACAAGATAAAATTGTCTGAAGCAAGAAAGATCTTGTTGTCTCTGAAGAACTGAAATGAAATCTGACTTAAGAACAGAGGGTGAGTAAATTAGGGGAAAGGGATAAGGTTTAACAAGCAGGTAGTGATAGATTCTGTCTATCCCAACTGATATTCTCTACAGTCAGGGCTTTCCAATGTAATCTAGTGTTTCTTCTCTTTTCCCTTCCTTCTCTATATTTTAAAATTCTCAGCACTTAGACAGCTAGTGGATATGATTATCTATCTATCTACCTCTCTGTCTGTCACCAACCCTAGGTTTGGTTTTTCTATAACCATGAGGTATAGTCTGTATAACACCGTATATACAGACAAAAGAAATTCCTTATGACTGTTTTTACTTTATCTAAAAGCCAAACTATTTATCAGGTAAAACAATAGAAAATGATTCAGGCACTATCTTGTCTGGATTCCTGCCAAAATTCTCAGTGACTCCAAAGTTTCTTCTTGACTCACTGTCATGTCACTTACTCCTTTCTGTTTTTCCTTGTTTCTGTGTCTCTTTGTCTATCTGTCCGGAATGTTTGGGGCATTTGATAAGCCTTAGTTTACTCTGAGAATATCCCAAGCTCATGCTTTAGGGAAACCAGTAGGCATCCTAATAGGACATATCAGGCCTCTATGTCTGCACATAACCTATCATCATAATCATAAACAAGAAGGCATCAACCACTAAAAAGTGTACCTTATTTCTAAAGCCACATATATTTCTTGTTATTCAATACTTTTTCTCTATGAAGTATGGATTTACAGAGTATTAGATATTATTATTACTTGTTATGCAGCTTTCAATATAGCAGAACTTCCTACTTTTTTTTCTCCCATGTTTATCCAGTCTCTACATTTTCTATTTGTGAATTATGAATCTGAATATTTGTGGAAATTATCTGCCTGTTCACAATTTCATACAACTTACTTTTCTTTTGACATTATATCCTCTAAACACATAGAAGGACACTACCCAAGACTTTTTAGTTTCTCCTATGTAAGTGACTTCCCAAGTGGTGTAGTGATAAAGAATCCACCTGCAAATGCAGGAAACACAAGAGATGCAGGTTTGATTTCTGAGTCAGGAAGATCCCCCTGGAGTAGAAAATGGCAACTCACTCCAGTATTCTTGCTTGGAAAATTCCAAAGACAGAGGAGCCTGGCAGGCAACAGTCCATAGGGTCACAAAGAGCTGGACACAACGGAACAACTGATCACACACACATGTAATTGGCAACTTGCTCTAACTTAACAAATATCTAATTGTTGATGGCAAAGGAACAGATTTAACACAATTCATTTTTGGTATTAAAATAGCTTCCCTGGTTCCATACCTCTTAGTTAGGTTTGAAGTGTCACATGAGATTAGAGTTGTGTGTGACTTCTTTTTATAATATATTCATCTTCCTCCCTTAACAAATTGCCACAAAACTGATGGAATCCATAATTACTATTGAGTACTGATAATGTCAAACCCTGGGGGTTTGTTTTAGTCATTTAATCATCTTGTTGTTTTTCAGTCATCCAGTCATGTCCGACTCTTTGCGACCCCATGGACTGCCACATGCCAGGCCTCCCTGTCCTTCACGATCTCCCAGAGTTTGCTCAAGTTCATGTTCATTGCATCCGTGATGCCAACAAACCATCTCATCCTCTGAGGCCCTCTTCTCCTTCTGCCCTCAATCTTTCCCAGCATGAGGGACTTTCCCAATGAGTTGTGGGTTTGTATCAGATGACCAAAACACTGGAGCTTCAGCTTAAGCATCAGTCCTTCCAGTGGATATTCAGGGTTTATCTCCCTTAGGATTGACTGGTTTGATCTCCTTGCTGTCCAACGGGCTTTCAAGACCTTGTATTTTATATATCAGTAGAGTAGGCTTCTTGCTTTATCCATTGTCAAAGAAATTACCTCTAAAATGCAATAGAATATTTTATTTTTCCAATATCCATCAGGTTACAATGCATCCCCCAAATAGAGAATAGTCACCTAAACTTTGGCAATTTTATTTAAAGAACTATACTTAGAATAGAAAATCTAGATAAGCTTAAGTAACTCTCCCTTTGATTTTTTAATCTGTGAATTATCAATGACCTTCTGATTTGTTTTAATTCACAAATAAAAGACTGTAAATAAGGGCATATCCAAATTGCACAGATCCTGAATTAAAACTCTATCAGATACCCTAAAAGAAATTCACATATATTGATTTGACTTTAATATGCAGGTCATAACCAATCATATTTATTATCACATTTGCAATTATGTAATGCCTTATTTCTCATGGACATGTAAAACTTATAGCAAAATGTTGAATCTCTCATTTGACTAGTCATCTCTTAAATGTATGTGCTTTATGAAAAAAAATCTTGAGCAAGACAATCATTAATAACTTGCATCACTGGAAGATATAGTCAAAACTGACCCAACTGATATTGAGGCAATGTTCTCAATACTGTATTTACAAATACATAGAGTAAAGTAATGCTCAAAATTCTCCAAGCCAGGCTTGAGCAATATGTGAACCGTGAACTTCCAGATATTCAAGCTGGTTTTAGAAAAGGCAGAAGAATCAGAGATCAAATTGCCAAAATCCGCTGGATCATTGGAAATGCAAGAGAATTCCAGAAAAACATCTATTTCTGCTTTATTGACAATGCCAAAGCCTTTGACTGTGCAGATCACAATAAACTGTGGAAAATTCTGAAAGAAATAGGGAATACCAGACCACCTGACCTGCCTCTTGAGAGAGCTGTATGCACATCAGGAAGCAACAGTTAGACTGGACATGGAATAGCAGACTGCTTCCAAATAGGAAAAGGAGTACATCAAGGCTGTATGTTGTCACCCTGCTTATTTAAATTATATGCAGGGTACATCATGAGAAATGCTGGGCTGGAGGAAGCACAAGCTAGAATCAAGATTGCCAGGAGAAATATCAATAACCTCAGATATGCAGATGACACCACCCTTATGGCAGAAAGTGAAGAGGAACTCAAAAGCCTCTTGATGAAAGTAAAAGAGGAGAGTGAAAAAGTTGGCTTAAAGCTCAACATTCAGAAAACTAAGATCATGGCACCCGGTCCCATCTTCATGGCAAATAGATGGGGAAACAGTTGAAACAGTGGCTGACTTTATTTTTTGGGGCTCCAAAATCACTGCAGATGGTGACGTGGCCATGAAATTAAAAGATGCTTACTCCTTGGACAGAAAGTTTTGATCAACCTAGACAGCATATTAAAAAGCAGAGGCATTACTTTGCCAACAAAGGTCCATCCAGTCAACACTATGGTTTTTCAAGTGGTCATGTATGGATGTGAGAGTTGGACTATAAAGAAAGCTGAGCGCTGAAGAATTTATGCTTTTGAACGGTGGTGTTGGAATAAACTCTTGAGAGTCCCTTGGACAGCAAGGAGATCCAACCAGTCCATCATAAAGGAGATCAGTCCTGGGTGTTCATTGGAAGGACTGATGCTGAAGCTGAAATTCCAATACTTTGGCCACCTGATGTGAAGAGCTGACTCATTTGAAAAGACCCTGATGCTGGGAAAGATTGAGGGCAGGAGGAGAAGGAGACAACAGAGGATGAGATGGTTGGATGGTATCACCGACTCAATGGACGTGGGTTTGGGTGGACTCCAGGAGTTGGTGATGGACAGGGAGACCTGGGGTGCTCCAGTTCATGGGTCACAAAGAGTCAGACACAACTGAGCGACTGAACTGAAGCACATATAGTCATGTAATAAAATGAATGTGTATAAATTACACTTTTAAGCTTATTTAAGTAGTAACAAAGTTTCCTAGCTTGGAGAAGAGTATATTTAGTTTTAAATGGAAACTTATTTTGAGTTTGTCTCTGTGAGTTGTAGAAATCTAAACTCTTCAGTGCCATTTATAAATCTGTGCCTCAGTGTCTGTTTCAGCTTGAGGCAGAGCCAGGGTGTTGTTACAGAGAGAACCTTTGAGAATTGGTGGACCTGACTTTATTTGTTCCAAGTAACTCAAGGGGAAAAAATGCTGTCTTAGAAAGCAAAGCTCCATATTCTTCTCCCAGTCTATTTTGGACATGAATATAACCTGGATTTAACCATGAGTAGATTAAAAATTGGAGTTTTTTCCATAAAACCTTGCTGTAATGCTTGGCTTCTCATATTTCTAAAAGTTAGTTTAGGCTTACTCATGGCCTATTTGATGATAGCAATATACTAAGAATTGAAATTAAGTTGTCAAATCTGGTTAATTCTGTGGGATCTTGGGTAATGAGAAATCTCTTCTCTTTTATTATATGTCTTGCACAGTAAAACCTAGAATTTGCATCTGTTTTTGAGTGGCATTAGATCAATGAATACCCAGCTGCTGATAGTGCTCAAGCTGAGTTGCATGATCATTTGTCAAAAAGATTGAGAAGGAAATCTTGCACTGGATGGGAGTGTGAACTATAACTAATGACAGGGGTTCCTTCTAATTTCAAGATTCTGCAAGCATACAGAACTACTCATAAACAAATAAAAACCAACATATACCAAAATAGAAATATTTTAACAAGATTTTAGCTTTTGGGACTATATTGTTGAACATTGATTCAGAAAAGCATCTAAGGAAAGGGCACAGCATATCTACTAGATAATAGGATATCAAAATCAACAGACATATTTACAACAACTCATTTGGCAAACACTGTTGGACTTACAATTATTACAGCAACTTTTTTTCAATGTTTTCTATCATTGTCAATATATTTTAATGCAATAAAATTTTAAACTTCTTTGATTCGTAAGTTTGCATTGGTTTAATTGTTATGTGCATATTTTAAATAAAAAGTAAATTATTAATAGGGTTCATATTCCAGAAATGATGAAGTTGCTTATATGAAGGGACTGGAGAGTGACCAAAATAAGATATAGGTAGATACTGGAAGTGATTTGACCTATGTACAAATGGAACTTATTTCTTGGGTTTTCTTCTGAGGGAATCAACATTTATAGTTATACAAGGCAACTAGAATTGCAAAAGAAACTTGCTATCTAATTTACTTGAGGAGCAGAGGAAGAGCTTTAACACTGTCAGAGTGGCTAGAGATTGACTTTAAGAAAACCTAGAAAAGAATGTGGCACAGATTGGGAACTCTAATATTGGCATATCATGTATACTTGAAGTCCTGAGTGAGCCCTGACTGCGTATATTGGTGAGATTTTTAAGGAAACCAGGAAGCACCAGCTTCAAGGCTGAAATTGCTGAGTAGAGATTTAAGTTGCTACCTAGTACAGGAGAGATTGAAATTTGAGTTTGAGACTTGTCAAGTGACAGGCTTTCCACTGACTTTTGGAGTAAAGACAGTGTCCAAATATCATTTCCAAGAGAAAGTAGCTAAGAATAATACTCTTGCAAATATCAACTGTAAATTCAATTTAAAATATATATATATTTGAAGGTTAAAACATTCAGGAAGATATTAATATTTGAAGGAAGCAACCAGGTATACAATAATATTCCAGATTTGTTTCTTCCTTTCTTCTTTACTTTCTTCCTCTTTTCTTTTTTTCCTTTCATTTACCTTTATTTTCACTAACAACTATCAAAACAGAAGTTTGGAGTAGCCAAAACTCTAATAGAAAACACAATGTCTTTCTGTAAAAAGAAATCTGGACACCTGGAGCTTCCAAAGAAGTAGGAAGGAATTAGAAAGGAGAAAGGGAAGAGAAATACAAATCAGATTATACATTCTGCCCAGGTATATGGATGACCCCTGAAATGGGTATTAGCAAGCAGATTAAAGTAATCAGAAGTAAGATATGAGCCAATGCTACTGCAGGCATACAGAATTTACAGTCTGAATCTACACTCATTAGTTTTCTACAAAAACAAATACAGGAAAATTGACATTTTTGAAGGGAATATAATAAAACCTGCTGCTTCTACAATGTCCAAATATAATCCAAAATTACTGAACATCTGTAGAAGCAGGGAAATATCAGTGAATCTCAAAGGTAAAGACAATCAGTCATTATATCAACCATGAGAATAAACTTCCATAAATTCCAATAAAATTCCATAATGATGGAATTATCAGGTGAGGACTTTAACACAAATGTTATAACTATAATCAATGAGGTAAAGTACACTACCATCACAATAAATGAAAAAAGAGGCAATCTAAAAAAATATATAAAATAAAGCAAACATTTTAAAATTATAAATATAAGGAATGTGAAAAATAGATTTAATAACACAATAGAAATTACCAAAAAAAAAAAAAAAGAGTGTCAATAAGCTTGAAGACAAATAGAAAGTTTTAAACTGAAGAAATAAGTGAATAAAAAATTTGAAATCTTGGTAATCAATAGGACAATATAAATGGATTTAGCATAGGAATAATCAATTCTCAAAGAAGAGAAGAGATAGGATGCAAAAATAGTTGAAGATATAATGTACAAAAGCCCCAAATTATACACACACACACACACACCCATATATGTACAGCTGAATATCAAGGAGAAACAAAATTAAAAAGAAGAAAACCATGATTATCACCTCATAGTAGAAATTATAAAATGAATAGAAAAACTTGAAATCATATAGAAAAAGAATTATATATCAAATATAAGGGAAAAAATGATCCTAATAACCATGAACTTATCATAAGAAAATAAGAAATCCAGAGGAGCATCTTGTATGCTCTGAAAGAACAAAATAAAACACCTATTAACTCTAAACCAATGTCTAGCACCAACGTTTCACAAATGTAACATAAAGTGATTTTCAGGAAAAAAAATAAATCATTTGTAATAGATACATACTCTAAGAAATGAGAGCATTGTTTTAGGGAGAAGGGGAAATACACCAGAGGGAAACTTGGATAGTCAAGAGGTAATAATGACTAATCCTGGAAATGGTAAACATTACAGATTATTTTTTCTTTTTAAATTTTAAAACATTTATGGCTGTTTTAAAGCAAAATTTAGAACATTGTGTAATACAAATTTCAGTGAAACAATAGAGTTTCTAACTGATCCTATATATATGAAAGTTTATACATACTATGTGAAATGGCATAGTACAAACTTTAAATAGAAAGGAAAATTGAAGAATGTATATTGTAATCCCTAGAAGAACCAATGAAAAATAATCAGCGAGCCAAAGCTACATTAAAACAAATTTATTAAAAATCAAAAACACAGGAAAGAGGGCACAAAGGACCAAAAAGCTAACAGAAAACTGACAAACAAAAAACAAATAATAAAATACCATACCACACCTAAATATGAACATCAATAGCTACATTAAAATAATATTCTAACTATTTTAATTAAATTGATATTGAAATTATAATAATAGATTAAAAAATAAAGTAACTCCTATGCTTCAGGGTAGGTGCAGACAATGATAGGTGTGTAGCAACAAATCTGTGAAACAACTGAGTATATAAAGAATATTCAACGGGGGGAAGTCCTAAGATGGCAGAGGAATAGGATGGGGAGACCTCTTTCTTCCCCACAAATTCATCAAAAGATCATTTGAACACTGAGCAAATTCCACAAAACAACTTCTGAATGCTGGTGGAGGACACAGGTACTGAGAATGCTCTTCGAAAGGAGGTAGGACAAAATATAAAAGATAAAAAGAGAGACAAAAGAGTTAAGATGGAGACCCATCCCAGGGAGGGAGTCATGAAGGAGACATTTCCAAACACAGGAAACCCTATCACTGGCAGATCTGTGGGGAGTTTTGGAATCTCAGAGGACAACATAACTGGGAGGAAAAAAAAAAAAAAAATCCACAAATTACGTGCCTAGCTGCAACTCCCAGCAGAGAAGTAGCCCAGATACTCGTATCCACCAGCAGGGAGCGGGGCTGAACAGGGAGGCTGTTTGCTTAGGGTAAGGACCAGGCCTGAGTACCCTAAGGACAATCTGAGGGAGCTAACGTGAGATAGCTGCCCAAACTCTGGGATAGTCAGATGGTGGGGGGTGAAGGGAGGGGGACCTGGTGCGGGAAGATAGAGAGAGAACTTTCTTGCAAAAAGCTATAAGGCACAACCTGGCCTGCTCACAGAACAAAGGACCAAGGGAATACCAGAGATCTAGTTGGGTGCAGACTGGCCCCTCCCCCCGCCGGAGGCAGAGAGGCGGGAGGGCAACAGCCAGAGCTGAAAAGCGAGGGGCATCCTCCACCAAACTGTGAGCAGGCTCCCATCTGGGATCCTGGATGGTTGACATCCGCCAGGAGGGTCACAGTCAGAGACCCAGAGGAGACACATGGTACACCTGAGACAGCACTCCCACTTCACATGCAGGAAACCAAGGGGCTGGGACCAGGGAGATGCTAAGATGCACCGCCCACCTGCAGAGAGTGCGCTTGCCAAGCACCTGGTCAGCTGAGCTGCTTGGAGCTGGAAAGGGCACAAAATGCAGGCCCAATCAAGTCTGTACCTTTGTGGAGTACCCAAGAACCTGAATCTGAGTGGCTTAGACCTGGGAAGTGCATGAAACCCAGGGTCTGCTTAGGACAGTTCCTGTGCAGAGCAACCTGGAGCCTGAGCAGTGTATACTGGGAAAGCATACATGCTGAGTGGGGGCAAACCTAGTGTGTCCCAGACACTGGGAGCACTCCGCACACATGCCAGTGATATTTGCAGTGTTCCTCCCACCCCACAGCACAACTGAACAAGTGAGCCTAAATAAGTGACCACCTTCACACCCTGGTGTCAGGGCAGAAACTAGACACCGAAGAGACTTGCAAACAGAGGAAGCCAAAACAACAAAGAAAAGGGAACTGCTTTGGAACTGACAGGTCCAACAGATTGAAACCCTGTAATTAGCTGCTGCTGCTGCTAAGTCTGTTCAGTTGTATCCAACTCTGTGAGACCCGATGGACAGCAGCCCACCAGGCTCCCTTGTCCCTGGGATTCTCCAGGCAAGAACACTGGGGTGGGTTGCCATTTCTTTCTCCAATGCATGCATGCATGCGTGCTAAATCGCTTCAGTCATGTCTGACTGTGTGACTGCATGGACAGCAGCCCACCAGGTTCCTCTGTCCACAGGGTTCTCCAGGCAAGAATACTGGAGTGGGTTGCCATTTCCTTCTCCATGTAGTTAGCACTGATACATTGGAAGGGGCCTATAGACCTTGAGAAAAAGTATAAGCTGGAAAAAGGAACTATCTGAAACTGAACTGACCCCACACTACCCTCAACATTTCCAGAGAAATTCCTAGATATATTTTACTATTATAATTTTTTTTAATTTTTAAAGTTTTGTTCAATTTTAAGTTCTTTATTACTCCTTTAATTTTCATTTTTATAACATACTATTATCTTGCAAAAAAAAAACCCCTATTTTTAAAGCAAATTTCATTTATTTTTTATAATTTTTGTTTTTTTGTTTTATTTTTTAATATTGTATTTTTGAAAGTCTAAACTATATCCTAGATTTTTAATCTTTGCTTTTTGGTATTTGTTATCAATTTTAAACCATTAAGAATCCAATCTTCAGTTCCCATTTTTACCTAGGAGTGTGATTACTGGCTTGAATGCTCTCTCCCCCTTTTGAGACTCCTTTTTCTCCCCAGGTTATCTCTATTTTCTCCCCTCCTCTTCTCTTCTCTACCCAACTCTGTAATTTCTTTGAGTGTTCTGGGCTGTGGAGAACACTTAGAGAACTGATTACTGGCTAGATCTGTCTCTCTCCTTCTGAAACCCCTTCAAACTACTGCAAAATTGCACTCATCTCACACACTAGTAAAGTAATACTCAAAATTCTCCAAGCCAGGCTTCAGCAATACGTGAACCATGAACTTCTAGATATTCAAGCTGGTTTTAGAAACGGAAGATGAACCAGAGATCAAATTGCCAACATCCGCTGGATCATCAAAGAAGCAAGAGAGTTCCAGAAAAACATCTATTTCTGCTTTATTTCTATTTATGTCAAAGCCTTTGACTGTGTGGATCACAATAAACTGTGGAAAATTCTGAAAGAGATGGGAATACCAGACCACCTGACCTGCTTCTTGAGAAACCTATATGCAGGTCAGGAAGCAAGAGTTAGAACTGGACATGAAACAACAGACTCATGGTTGGAACAACAGGTTCCAAATAGGAAAAGGAGTATGTCAAGGCTGTATATTGTCACCCTGCTTATTGAACTTCTATGCAGAGTACATCATGAGAAACGCTGGGCTGGAAGAGGCACAAGCTGGAATCAAGATTTCTGGGAGAAATATCAATAACCTCAGATACGCAGATGACACCACCTTTATGGCAGAAAATGAAAAGGAACTAAAGAGCCTCTTGATGAAAATGAAAGACGAAAGTGAAAGAGTTGGCTTAAAGCCCAACATTCAGAAAATGAAGATCATGGCATCTGGTCCCATCACTTCATGGGAAATAGATGGGGAAACAGTGGAAGCAGTGTCAGACTTTATTTTTTGGGGGGCTCCAAAATCACTGCAGATGGTGATAGCAGCCATGAAATTAAAAGACGCTTACTCCTTGGAAGGAAAGTTATGACCAACCTAGATAGCATATTGAAAAGCAGAGACATTACTTTGCCAACAAAGGTCCGTCTAGTCAAGGCTATGGTTTTTCCAGTGGTCATGTATGGATGTGAGAGTTGGACTGTGAAGAAAGCTGAGAGCCGAAGAATTGATGTTTTTGAACTGCAGTGTTGGAGAAGACTCTTGAGAGTCCCTTGGTATGCAAGGAGATCCAACCTGTCCATTCTAAAGTAAATCAGTCCTGGGTGTTCATTGGAAGGACTGTTGCTAAAGCTGAAACTCCAATACTTTGGCCACCTCATGCGAAGAGTTACTCATTGGAAAAGACTCTGATGCTGGGAGGGATTGGGGGCAAGAGGAGAAGGGGACAACAGAGGATGAGATGGCTGGATGGCATCACCAACTCGATAGACATGAGTTTGAGTAAACTCTGGGAGTTGGTGATGGACAGGGAGGCCTGGTGTGCTGTGATTCATGGGGTCGCAAAGAGTCAGACACGACTGAGTGACTGAACTGAACTGAACTTCTCCTCTTGGTCACCTCTATCTCCTTCCTCCCTCTTCTCCTCTATGCTATGTAACTCCATGAACCTCTCTGAGTGTTCCAGATTGTGGAGAGCACATAGGGAATTGATTACTGGCTAGATTGCTCTTTCCCCTTTTGATTCCCCCTCTTCTCCTCCTGATCACCTCTATCTCCCTCCTCCCTCTTCTCTTCTCCATATAACTCTGTGAACTTCTCTGGGTGTCCCTCACTGTGGAGAATCTTGTCACCATTAACCTAGATGTTTTATCATCAGTGCAGTATCGATGGAGAAGTCTTGAGGCTACTGTAAAAATAAGACTGAAAGCCAAAGGCAGGAGGCTTAAATCCAAAACTTGAGAACACCAGAAAACTCCTGACTCCATGGAACATTAATTGACAAAAGCTCATCCAAAAGCCTCCATACCTACACTGAAACCAAGCTCCACTCAAGAGCCAACAAGTTTCAGAGCAAGACATACCAAGCTAATTCTCCAACAACGTAGGAACATAACCCTAAGCACAAAAATAAAGGCGGCCAACAGTCACACCAAACCCATCGACACCTCAGAACTCACTACTGAATACTTCATTGCACTCCAGAGAGAAGAGATCCAGGTCCATCCACCAGAACACCAACACAAACTTCCCTAAGCAGGAAACCTTGACAAGCCACTCATCCAACCCCACCCACAGGGAGGAACCTCCACAATAAAGAGGAACCACTAACTTCCAGCATACAGAAAAGCCACCCCAAACACAGAAATCTAAACAAGATGAAAAGGCAGAGAAATATTCATCAGGTAAAGGAACACGACAAATGCTCACCAAACCAAACAAAAAAGGAGGAGATAGGGAGTCTACCTTAAAAAGAATTCAGAATAATGATAGTAAAAATGATCCAAAATCTTGAAAACAAAATGGAGTTATAGATAAATAGCCTGGAGACAAGGATTGAGAAGATGCAAGAAATGTTTAACAAGGACCTAGAAGAAATAAAAAAGAGTCAATCAATAATGAATAATTCAGTAACTGAGATCAAAAACACTCTGGAGGGAATCAACAGTAAAATAACTGAGGCAGAAGATAGGCTAAGTGAGGTGGAAGATAGAATGGTGAGAAAAAATGAAGCAGAGAGGAAAAAAGAAAAAAGAATTAAAAGAAATGATGTCAACCTCAGATACCTCTGGGACAATGTCAAATGCCCCAACATTCAAATCATAGGAATCCCAGAAGAAGACAAAAAAAAAAAAAAAAAAAAAAGGCCATGAGAGAATATTTGAGATAATAGTTGAAAACTTCCCTAAAATGGGGAAGGAAATAGCCACCCAAGTCCAAGAAACCCAGAGAGTACCAAACAGGATACACCCAAGGCAGAACACCCCAAGATACATATTAATTGAATTAATGAAGATCAAACACAAAGAACAAATATTAAAACCAGTAAGGTTTTTCCAGTAAGGGAAAAACAACACATAACACAAAAGGGGATTCCCATAAGAATAACAGCTGATCTTCAATAGAAACTCTTCAGGCCAGAAGAGAATGGCAGGGCATACTTAAAGTGATGAAAGAGAAAAACCTACAACCCAGATTACTATACCCAGCAAGGATCTCATTCAAATATGAAGGATAAATCAAAAGCTTTACAGACAAGCAAAAGCTGAGAGAATTCAGCACCACCAAACCAGCTCTTCAACAAATGCTAAATAATCTTCTCTAGACAGGAAACGCAGAAAAGGTGTATAAACTCGAACCCAAAACAACAAAGAAAATGGCTACAGGATCATACTTATCAATAATTACCTTAAAAGTAAATGGATTGAATGCCCCAACCAAAAGACAAAGACTGGCTGAATGGATACAAAAACAAGACCTCTATATATGCTGTCTACAAGAGACCCACCTTAAAACAAGGGACACATACAGACTGAAAGTGAAGGGTTGGAAAAAGATATTTCACACAAATGAAGACCAAAAGAAAGCAGGAGTAGCAATACTCATATTAGATAAGATAGACTTTGAAATAAAGACCACGAAAAGAGACAAATAAGGACACTACAAATGATCAAAGGATCAATCCAAGAAGAAGATATAACAATTATAAATATATATGTACCCAACATAGGAGAAGGAAATGGCAACCCACTCCAGTGTTCTTGCCTGGAGAATCCCAGGGACAGGGGAGCCTGGTGGGCTGCTGTCTATGGGGTCGCACAGAGTCAGACACAACTGAAGTGACTTAGCAGCAACATAGGAGCACCACAATATGTAAGGTGAATGTTAAAAAGTATGAAATGGGAAATTGACAGTAACACAATAATATTGTGAGACTTAAATACCTCACTGATACCTATAGATAGATCAACTAAACAGAAAATTAGAAAGCAAACACAAACTATAAATGATACAATGGACCATTTAGACCCAATTGATATCTATAGGACAAAGGAGGCAAGCATATACAATGGAGAAAAGACAATCTCTTTAACAAGTGGTGCTGGGAAAATTGGTCAACCACTTGTAAAAGCATGAAACTAGAACACTTTTTAACACCATATATTAAATTAATTCAAAATGGAATAAAGATCCAAATGTAAGATCAGAAACTGTAAAACTCCTAGAGGAAAACATAGGCAAAACACTCTCCGACATAAATCACAGCAGGATCCTCAATGACCCACCTCCCAAAGCAATGGAAATAAAAGCAAAAATAAACAAATGGGACCTAATTAAACTTAAAAGCTTTTAGACAACAAGGGAAACTATAAGCAAGGTGAAAAGACAGCCTTCAGAATGGGAGAAATTAATAGCAAATGAAGCAACTGACAAAGAATTAATCTCAAAAATATACAAGCAGCTCCTGCAGCTCAATTTCAGAAAAATAAATGACCCAATCAAAAAAATGGGCCAAAGAACTAAATAGACATTTCTCCAAAGAAGACATACAGATGGCTAACAAACACATGAAAAGATGCTCTACATCACTCATCAGAGAAATGCAAATCAAAACCACAATGAAGTACCATCTCATGCCAGTCAGAATGGTTGCTATCCAAAAGTCTACAAACAATAAATGCTGGAGAGGGTGTGGAGAAAAGGGAACCCTCTTACACTGTTAGTAGGAATGCAATCTAGTACAGCCACTATGGAGAACAGTGTGGAGATTCCTTAAAAAACTGGAAATAGAACTGCCATATGACTCAGCAATCACACTGCTGGGCATACACACCAAGGAAACCAGAACTGAAAGAGACGTGTGTATCCCAATGTTCATTGCAGCACTGTTTACAATAGCCAGGACATGGAAGCAACCTAGATGTCCGTTGTCAGATGAATGGATAAGAAAGCTGTGCTACACATATACAATGGAATATTACTCAGCTATTAAAAAAATACATTCGAATCAGTTCTAATGAGGTGGATGAAACCGGAGCCTATTATACAGAGTGAAGTAAGTCAGAAAGAAAAACACCAATACAATATATTAACACATATATATGGAATTTAGAAAGATGGTAACAATGACCCTATATGTGAGGCAGCAAAAGAGACACAGATGTAAACAGCAGTCTTTTGGACCCTGTGGGAGAAGGCGAGGGTGGGATGATTTGAGAAAATAGCATTGAAACATATATATTATCATATGTGAAATAGATCGCCAGTCCAGGTTTGATGCATGAGACAGGTGCTCGGGGCCGGTGCACTGGGATGACCCTGAGGGATGAGATGGGGAAGGGGGTTCAGGATGGGGAACACATGTACACCCATGGCTGATTCATGTCAATGTATGGCAAAAACCACTACTGTATTGCAAAGTAATTAGTCTCCAATTAATGTAAATAAATTATTTTTTTAAAAAAAATTAAACAAACAAAAAAAGGAAGCAAACAAAGAAAATTCAACAAATCAACAGTATGGTGCCAAACACTCTTCCCTCACCTCTAATCTATTTCTGTGAGCAAACACAAAAAAAGGAGATTTTTAAAAATTGTTTTGAAAACGACTGAGGAGATTGCTAGTGAAGTTGCTTCAGAGGGAGTTGGAGAAATCAGTTTAAATATTGTCTTTCTTAAATTTGAAAATTCTAAAAATCTATTGAGACAATCAAAAAATGGTGTGCAGGAATATATTTTCAAAGAGTCCAAAGCCTCATATAAATGGCCTGCTGCTGCTGCTGCTGCTAAGTCGCTTCAGTCATGTCCGACTCTGTGTGACCACATAGATGGCAGCCCACCAGGCTCCCCCGTTCCTGGGATTCTGCAGGCAAGAACATTGGAGTGGGTTGCCATTTCCTTCTCCAATAAATGGCCTACCTATAATTAAAGAGGTATTACCTTGCAAAAGACCTAAGGCCTTATCTAAAGGAAGAAAACCAACTGAAAAGGGCAAGTTAAAAGCACAGTTTCTGGGGAAGAAAAAAGGGCAAAATAAAAAAGAGCTTTCTGATATTTAAAAAAAAAAAAGAAATAGTAAAATAATTTGCATTATCCTGAGTCTGACAAAATGCCCCAAAAGATTTTTAAACATAAACAACTGAAATGTAAAGTTCATTGCAGAAAACCAAGAAATTAAAATTCACACAAATCAATTGAAATTCATATCTAACGCCCATTAAAAAAAAAAAAAAACGGAGAGAAAACTCTAAGTCTACACTTTAAAAAAAATTAAATATATTCAAACAAGCATGAAACCTTGAAGCAGAAATTCACAAGTATATTTAAGAAGAAACAGAACAAATGAAAGTTGTTCAGTCATGTCTGACTCTTTGTGACTATATGGACTGTACAGTCCAGGGATTCTCCAGGCCAGTATTGGAGTGGGTAGCCATTCCCTTCTCCAGGGAATCTTCTCAACCCAGAGATCTAACCCAGGTCTCTCACATTGCAGGGGAATTCTTTCCTAGCTGAGCCACCAAAGAAGCCCATGAATACTGGTATAGGTAGCCTAACCCTTCTCCAGGGGATCTTACCCACACAAGAATCAAACTGGAGTCTCCTGCCTTGCAGGCAGATTCTTTACCAGCTAAGCTATCAAAACAAAATTAAATATATTCAAGCAAGCATGAAAATAACCTTGAAGCAAAAATTCAAAATTACATTTAATAAAAAATAGAACAGACTAGGAACATAGAAGTAAATTATCTTATGCCCAGGGAGGAAAAAATTTCAAATATAAATTTTAATTAGGGACATTGACAAACAGTAGGAAAACAACCTAGTTAACTAAGATAATATAAGGAAAGAGAACTAATTTTAAAGTGGCAGAAAAAAGGGGGTAAAAAATGGAAAACAAGCACAGAAAATAAAATAAACCAAAACAATGGAATAGAATTAATATTTAAATCTATACTGAAAGGCAACTTTCCAGAAAAAAAAAAAAGTCTGTATATAACATCAAAAAGTTCATTAGGCACTTTGGAAAATTAACCTATAATATTCAATCCTGATATATATCATAATGAAGTGTCAGATTTAAAAGTAAAATAAGATCTTCAAATTTTGCAGGACAAAAGGATGAAATGACTTGTAAAAATTAAAACAACAATTTCAAGATACACAAAACAAAGCAACAATGGAGATGATATTTTACAAACTCAGATAAACTGTGAATCAAAGATTTTACACCCAGCTAAGCCCTACTTCAAATATAATCTTTAACTGTTGAAAGCAGTTTTTAGGATATAGGTAACTGCGAGGCTTTCCTAGTGGCTCAAATAGTAAAGAATCTGCCTACAATGAGGGAGACTTTGGTTTGATCCCTAGGTCAGGAAGATTCCCTGGAGAATGAAATGGCTACACACTCTAATATTCTTGCCTGGAGAATCCCATGGACAGAGGAGCCTGGCAGGCTACAGTGAGAGGGGTCACAAAGAGTCTGACATGACTGAGTGATTCACACACAACCATGAGATTTTATACCCATCAACCGCTCTTCAGACATCTACTTAGAGGTTGTTTCATTCATCTTAGTGGTAGAAATTATTAGATTCCTCTCATCCTCAGAAAAATAACAAAAACGAACAACTCTGTTTATTCTCTATATTGCTTCCTTTCTATTCTATTGATATTTGACTATTAGTCTTTTGCCATTAAATCACCCTCTCTTTGTGTTTATTGTTTTTGGTTATCTGACACTTTTATATGAAATTTTCAACTTTTTATTTTACATGTTTTAATATTACAAATATCTCTCAAACATGAATTTTCCAATCTTTCAAGTATATATGTAGAGTTATTTTATTACTCAATTTTAAAATTATTATTTTTAATTTTATTATGATTTTACTGATAAGAACATCTTATTTATGGGCATCTTTAAATCTTTATTTATGAGTATCTTTTAAATTATTCAGCTTCCCTGAGAGCTCAGTTGGTAAATAATCTGCCTGCAATGCAGGAGACCCTGGTTCGATTCCTGGGTTGGGAAGATCCCCTGGAGAAGGGAAAGGCTACCCACTCCAGTATTCTGGCCTGGAGAATGCCATGGACTGTATAGTCCATAGGATGGCAAAGATTTGGACACAACTGAGCAACTTTCACTTTAAATTATTCAATATATGATAATTTCAATGTATTATATTTTTAAGTCTCTATAATGACTGTCTGTGGCTTGGGAATGCTATATTTTCAAAACATATTTAGGGTAGTTTATTAAGTGCTTACTTACTTGTTGGGAATTGCTATTTGAGAGGTCATAGGAGTCAAAATGATTAATTTAAGTACTGATTCTGCCAATTAACAGTTATATACTTTTGGCATCAGGTGGTTGGAGTAAGCTAAGAACCAACTCTTTAGAAAAGACCCTGATGCTAGGAAGGATTGAAGACAGGAGGAGAAGCAGACAACAGAGGACAAGATGGTTGGATGGCATCACTGACTTAATGGACATGAGTTTCAGTAAGCCCTGGGAGATGGTGAAGGACAGGGAAGTCTGGCATGTTGCAATCCATCGGGTCGCAAAGAGTCGGACACAACTGAATGACTGAACAACAAACACTGATTCTTCTATTTAACAGTTATACACCTTTTAATCACATCTCCTCAGCCTTTTCATCTGCAATATGGATATAATATTGTACCTATGTGTTGTGACAATTAAATAACAATATACTTAAAGATTTCTAAACATTCTCTAGCATATAGGAAGGGATGTTTAAAGTATAGCTAATTAATATGGCAACAAAGGTAAAATCACTTCTGTAAATATCAAATGCTTATTTCCTTTTAAATGCAAAATTCCATACATATCTAGAATGTCTAGCTTGATTTTTTTTAACTAATCTTTTTAACTAATTTTTCAAAGATAATGCTGTGAAAGAGCTGTACTCAATAAGCCAGCAAATTTGGAAAACTCAGCAGTGCCCACAGGACTGGAAAGGGTCAGTTTTCATTCCAATCCCAAAGAAAGGCAATGCCAAAGAATGCTCAAACTACCACACAATTGCACTCATCTCACACGCTAGTAAAGTAATGCTCAAAATTCTCCAAGCCAGGCTTCAGCAATATGTGAACTTTGAAATTCCAGATGTTCAAGCTGGTTTTAGAAAAGGCAGAGGAACCAGAGATCAAATTGCCAACATCCGCTGGATCATGGAAAAAGGAAGAGAGTTCCAGAAAAACATCTATTTCTGCTTTATTGACTATGCCAAGGCCTTTGATGTGTGGATCACAATAAACTGTGGAAAATTCTGAAAGAGATGGGAATACCAGACCACCTGACCTGCCTCTTGAGAAATATGTATGCAAGTCAGGAAGCAACAGTTAGAACTGGACATGGAACAGACTTGTTCCAAATAGGAAAAGGAGTACGTCAAGGTTGTATACTGTCACCCTGCTTATTGAACTTCTATGCAGAGTACATCATGAGAAATGCTGGGCTACAAGAAGCACAAGCTGGAATCAAGATTTCCAGGAGAAATATCAATAACCTCAGATATGCAGATGACACAACCCTTATAGCAGAAAGGGAAGAGGAACTAAAAAGCCTCTTGATGAAAGTGAAAGAGGAGAATGAAAAAGTTGGCTTAAAGCTCAACATTCAGAAAACTAACTAAAACTATTTCCCATCACTTCATGGGAAATAGGTGGAGAAACAGTGGAAACAGTGTCAGACTTTATTTTGAGGGGGCTCCAAAATCACTGCAGATGGTGATTGCAGCCATGAAATTAAAGGACGCTTACTCCTTGGAAGGAAAGTTATGACCAATCTAGATAGCATATTCAAAAGCAGAGACATTACTTGGCCAACAAAGGCCTGTCTAGTCAAAGCTATGTTTTTTTCAGTAGTCATGTATGGATGTGAGAGTTGGACTGTGAAGAAAGCTGAGTGCCGAAGGATTGATGCTTTTGAACTGTGGTGTTGGAGAAGACTCTTGAGAGTCCCTTGGACTGCAAGGAGGTCCAACCAGTCCATCCTAAATGAGATCAGTCCTGGGTGTTCATTGGACGGAATGATGCTAAAGCTGAAACTCCAGTACTTTGGCCACCTCATGCCAAGAGTTGACTCATTGGAAAGGACTCTGATACTGGGAGGAATTGGGGGCAAGAGGAGAAGGGGATGATAGAGGATGAGATGACTGGATGGCATCACCGACTTGATGGACGTGAGTTTGAGTGAACTCCGCGAGTTGGTGATGGACAGGGAGGCCTGGCGTGCTGCAATTTATGGGGTCCCAAAGAGTCAGACATGACCGAGTGACTGAACTGACTGACTGAATCTTTGTCATCACTCATTGTTTGGTCTGATATCTCCATGTTTGAGAGATATGTGTGAAGCTCATTCAGTCTCTTTTCAGTTTATATAAATATTAAATTAGAAAAAGTACAAAAATCATTTTGCAAAGCCAATATAACACTAGTTGTTATGTAAACATGCCTAGCATAGAAAAATATGGTCCAATGTCACCTAAAACATAAATGTTAATAATAGCAAAAGGAATGCATTTGGATCTATGGATTTTAGTCCCAGTGATATTCATCTAAGATTTATCCCCTAGGTTAGTCACCACAGTCATTCAGTTGAGGCTGCCCTATTTGATCAATAGAATTAAAACCGAAGTAACAGTATGTGACCTCCAAGACACTGCATGAAGGGTATTATATTTTCCAAGATAGTCTTTTGGATTCCTCACTCTGGTGGAAGCCATCCTCCATATTTTGAGGAAGTTCAAGATGTCCTATGAAAAAGCCCACATATGGAAGAAACAATTGACTGACATCAATTGCCAGGCATGTGAATAGCTCTCATGAAAGTGGATCTTCCAGTCCTAGTCCTAGTCAAGACTTTACATATCTAGTCATCTTGTGGGAAGTTCTGAGCTGCAAATATGATGGGAAATAACATAATTATTGTTTGTGTATATTATTTGTTATGTAGCAATAGATGTGGTACAGATTTCTAAAATAATATGTCATGTGCAAGTTGAATCAAATGCAAAAAGGCAAATACAGCCCAACCTAGGGAAAATTTATTTACAAAATAATCTAAATTAAATATGAAAAACAGTGTCATCATCTGAAGAGATTCAGAAAAACACTTGACAAAATTAAAATTAATTTCTAGTAAAAGAAAAAACTCAGCACATTTTAAATAATAGGAAACGTCTGGAACTTAGTTGACAAGAAACTATTCTTATTATACGCAAAAATGAAACATTTGTGACATTTTTATTAAAGACAAGAACAAACAGGTTTGGCTGATACACTCCTTTAGTGTATCAATACTGTATGGGAGATTAGAGGTTGCCTAGGATTTGGAATGGAGTGGGGGATGACAACAAATGGGCACAAAGGATCTTTTCAGGTGATAGAAATAAAAGTGAATTATGGTAGAATTAAAATTCAATTATGGCCATGGCTTCACAATTCTCTAAATTTACTAAAAGCATTGAGTTATAGATTTAAATCAGATGAATTCAATGCTATGTAGACCATACCTCAATAAAACTGTCCAAAAAACAAATGACAAAACATCAAGAAAATGTACTGGAGTTCTGGCCAAAGTTTAAAGCAAACAAAAAACAACTGAATGTGGATAAACTTTGTAAAAGTAAATATAAAGCTATCATTATTTCAAGGAAATATTATCATCTAAATAGACTACCTAAGAGAACAATGAGTTCAGCAAGATCTTTGATCAAGATCACCACATAAAACAAATTATCTTCCCCATATACCATCAGTAACTAGACAGACAAAGTAATTGGAAAAAATTTTTAGATACAAAGACTCCAACGTAAATGATAAGATATAAATGGGGTCACAAAGAGTCGGACACGACTGAGCGACTGAACTGACTGACTGACTGAAAAAGAAATGAAATGAGGAAGACCAATAGGAATAAAAAGTCTAAAACTTTACTGAAGAATATTTTTAAAAGGACTCAGTAGATGGAGAGGCTTATTAAAAGTCTGTATGGAGAAGTCTGTATGAAAAAATGTGGTCCACTGGAGAAAGGAACGGGAAACCACTTCAGTATTCTTGCCTTGAGAACCCATGAACAATATGAAAAGGCAAAAAGATAGGACACTGAAAGATGAACTCCCCAGGTCAGTAGGTACCCAATATGCTACTAGAGATAAGTGGAGAAATAACTCCAGAAAGAATGAAGAGTTGGAGCCAAGGCAAAAACAACACCCAGTTGTGGACGTGACTGGTGATAGAAGTAAAGTCCAATGCTATAAAGAGCAGTATTGCATAGAAAAGTGGAATATTAGGTCCATGAATCAAGGCAAATTGGAAGTAGTCAAACAGAAGATTGCAGGAGTGAATGTCGAATTTTTATGAAGTAGCAAAGTAAATTGGACTGGAATGGGTGAATTTAACTCAGATGACCAATATCTACTACTGCAGGAAAGAATCCCTTAGAAGAAATGAAGTAGCTTCGTATTCAAAAAGGGAGTCCTAAATGCCGTACTTGGATGCAATCTCAAAAATGACAGAATAATCTCTGTTCATTTCCAAGGCAAATCATTCAATATCACAGTAACCTGTCTATGCCCCAAGCGGTAATGCTGAGGACCCCGAAGTTGAATGCTTCTATGAAGACCTACAAGACCTTCAAGAACTAACACCCCCCCCCCAAAATGTCCTTTTCATGATAAGGAACAGAATGCAAAAGTAGGAAGTCAAGAAACACCTGGAGTAACAGGCAAATTTGGCCTTGGAGTACGGAAATAAGCAGGGCAAAGGCTAATAGAATTGTACCAAGAGCACACACTAATCGTAGCAAACACCCATTTCCAATAGCACAAGAGAACACTCTACACATGGACATCACCAGATGGTCAATACCAAAATCAGATTGGTTATATTCTTTGCTGACACAGATGGAGAAGCTCTATACAGTCAGAAAAAAACAAGACGGGGAGCTGACTGTGGCTCAGATCATGATCTCCTTATTGCCAAATTCAGACTTAAGTTGAAGAAAGAAGGGAAAACCACTAGACCATTCAGGTATGATCTAAATCAAATCCCTAATGATTACACAGTGGAAGTGAGAAATAGCTTCAAGGGATTAGATCTGCTAGACAGAGTGCCTGAAGAAATATGGATGGAGGTTCATGACATTTTACAGGAGACAGGGATCAAGACCATCCCCAAGAAAAAGAAATACAAAAAAGCAAAATGGTTGTCTGAGGAGGCCTTACAAATAGCTGTGAAAAGAAGAGAAGCTAAAGGCAAAGGAGAAAAGGAAAGATATACCCATTTGAATGCAGAGTTTCAAAGAATAGCGAGGAGAGATAAGAAAGCCTTCCTCAGTGATCAGTGAAAAGAAATAATGGAAAACAATAGAATGGGAAAGATTAGACATCTCTTCAAAGAATTAGAGAGACCAAGGGAAGATTTCATGCAATGAGGGGGACAATAAAGGACAGAAATGGTATGGACCTAACAGAAGCAGAAGATATTAAAAAGAAGTGGCAAGAATAAACAGAAGAATTATATATTAAAAAAAAAAATCTTTATAACCCAGATAATCACGATGGTGTGATTACTCACCAAGAGCCAGACATCCAGGAATGTGAAGTCAAGTGGACCTTAGGAAGCATCACTACAAACAAAGCTAGTGGAATTATGAATTCCAGTTGAGCTATTTCAAATCCTAAAAGACAATGCTATGAAAGTGCTGCACTCAATATACCAGCAAATTTGGAAAACTCAGCAGTGGCCACAGGACTAGAAAAGTTCCATTTTCATTTCAATCCCAAAGAAAGACAATGCCAAAAGATGCTCAAACTAATGCACAATTGCACTCATTTCACATGCTAGTAAAATAGTGGTCAAAATTCTGCAATCTAGGCTTCAACAATACATGAACCAAGAACTTCCAGATGTTCAAGTTGGATTTAGAAAAGGCAGAGGAACAAGAGATCAAATTGCCAATGTCCACTGGATCATCAAAAAAGCAAGAGAGTTCCAGAAAAACATCTACTTCTGCTCTTTATTTACTGTGCCAAAGCCTTTGACTGCATGGATCACAACAAACTGGAAGATTCTTAAAAAGATGGGAATACCAGAACACCTGACCTGCCTCTTGAGAAATCTGTATGCAGGTCAGAAAGCAACAGTTAGAACTGGACATGGAACAACAGACTCTCCAAATACAGAAAGGAGTTCATCAAGGCTGTATATTGTCACCCTGCTTATTTAACTTATATGATGTACCCTGTTTGTACATCATGAGAAATGTTGGGTTGGATGAAGCACAAGCTGGATGAAAGATTGCCAAGAGAAATATCAATAACCTCAGATATGCAGATGATACCATCCTTATGGGAGAAAGTGAAGAAGAACTAAAGAGACTCTTGATGAAAGTGCAAAAGGATAGTGGAAAAGTTGGTAAAACTCAACATTCAGAAAACTAAGATCATGGCATCTGGTCCCATCACTTCATAGGAAATAGATGGGGAAACAGTGAAAACAGTGACAGACTTTATTTTCTTAGGCTCCAAATTCACTGCAGATGGTTACTGCAGCCATGAAATTGAAAGACACCTGCTCCTTGGAAGAAATTATGACCTACATAGACAGCATATTGAAAAGCAGAGCCATTACTCTGCTAACAAAGGTCCATCAAGCAAAGCTATGGTTTTTCCAGTAGTCATGTATGGATGTGAGAGTTGGACTATAAAGAAGGCTGAGCACCAAAGAACTGATGCTTTTGAACTGTGATGCTGGAGAAGACTCTTGAGTCCCTTGGACTGCAAGGAGATCCAACCAGTCCATCCTAAAAGAAATCAGTTCTGAATAGTCATTGGAAGGACTGATGCTAAAACTGAAACTCCAATACTTTGGCCACTGATGTGAAGAACTGACTCATTGGAAAAGACTCTAATGTTGGGAAAGATTGAAGGCAGGAGGAGAAGTGGACGACAGAGGATGAAATGGTTGGATGGCATCACCGAGTCAACAGATATGAGTTTGAGTAAACTCTGGGAGTTGCTGATGGACAGGGAGGCCTGGTGTGCTGCAGTCCACAGGGTCAAAGTGTTGGACACGACTGAGTGTCTGAATTGAACTGATGGAAGAAGGTCCATAGAAAATAAAACATTTATTTTTTAAATTATTATTTTACTGAAAAATAATCTGAATAAATTAAAAAAAAAACTTTCAAACCTATTTGAAAACTCATATTGGAGAAAATACACAGGAATTATAAGGTGATGAAAATAACACTGAAAACGTACTTGCAGATAATACCAACCATAATATGGAGTTATAGAAATTAAAATACACTGAGTTTTAAACATCATACTTCCATGAATTCAATAAATGTATGTTTGGAATTTCATCTTAGAAAAATAAACACGTAGGCAATTTATGCTTATTAGGAAAAATCATTGTTTACAGGAGAAAACAATCAAGAATAGCATTAACAAAAAGCCATAATAGAGTTTAAATGAATACTATGCAGCAGATAAAATGCTAATATTCCCAAATCATTTTTCTTCCAATTTTATTGTGATATAACTGACATATAGCATTGTAGAAATTTTAAGGTACAGCAAAATTATTTGACTTATATTCACTAGGAAATTATTACTACAATAAATTTAGTGAACAGTCATCACTGTATATAGAAATAAAAGAAAAATAATTTTCCTTGTGATGAGAATTCTGAGGATTTGCTCTCTTAACAGCTTTCCTATAGGATATAGTGGTGTTATATCTATTAGTTACATTGTACATTACATCCCTAGGACCTACTTATCTTATAATTGGAAATCTGTACCTTTTGATTACCTTCATCCAATTCCCCTTCCTCCCACACCCTGCCCCTCATAACCACACATAAGACATCTTTTTCTATAAGTTTGTTTGTTTGCTTTTGAAGTATAATTTACCTACAATGTTACCTTAGTTTCTGTTGTAAAATATGGTAATTTGATCTTTCTATACGTTTCAAATTATCATGAACAATAAGTCCAATTACCATCTGTCACAGTACAGAAATACCACATTATTACTGACTAAATGTACTTGTATTTTTAAGTGGAACAATCTTCAGAATCATATGATGTAGTTAAGAGCACAGACACTAAAACTAAATTATATAGACTGAAATTCTAGCTCTACCACCCAGTGAGTTGTTTAGCCTTTGACTGGTTAACTCTTAACTGAGGCTGGTGCCTCAGTTTCCTCATTTATAACATGAAGAATATTATATGACTATCTCAAAGGGTTTTTGTGATGCTAAAAGAATTAACACACTTCATGGCACATTATCTGGGAAATGCACATTAAAACAACAATGAGATATCATTACATACTTATTAGAGTGGCCAGTCTAGGACATGGACAATGTCAAATACTGATGACGATGTTGAACAACAAGAACTCTCATTCATGGCTGGAGGGAATTCAAATGGCACAGCTATATTAGAAGACACACTGGTAATTTCTTACAAACTGGTAATTTCTTACAAAACTGATAAACTTTGCTGCATGACCCAACCACCATGCTTCTTGGAATTTAGCCAAAAATGTTGAAAGCTTATTTCCCTGTAAAACCCTGCACACAAAAGTTTATAGTCACTTATTCATAATTGCTAAAACTTGGAAGTGATCAAGATAGTGGTTTAGTTGCTAAATCATGTCTGACTCTTGTGACCTCATGGACTGTAGCCCATCAGGCTCCTCATACATGGGATTTTTGAGGCTAGAATACTGGAGCAGATTGTCATTTCCTTCTCCAGGGGATCTTCCAGACTCAGGAATTGAACCCAGGTCTCCTGCATTGCAGGAAGATTCTTTAAAACCGACTGAGCTACAAGGGAAGCCGTGGAGGGAAACCAAATGCCTATTATCAAGTAAAAGAGGCCAAAATGAAATACTGTATGAATCCAACTATATAGCATTATGAAAAAGTCAAGACTTTAGAAACAAAAATATTGGTGGTTTCCAGGGTTTGGAAGATAGGGGAATGGATAAATAGACACAGCACAAGGATTTATAGGACAGTGAAAATACTTTGTATGACATTATAATGATGGATATATATCATTATACATTTGTCCAAATCCATAGAATACACAAGAATGAACTGTAATATAGACTATGGGCTTTGAATGATTATGATGTGTTAATGTAGATTTACACTTTTTTTTTTTAAAAGTCTCAATCTATTCAACGATGTCGATAATGGCTATGCATTTGTTCTGGCATTAACTATACAGATAATCTCTATACCTCTCTCAGTTTTATTGTAAATATAAAATTGTTATAAAAAAGTAAAGACTTCAAAACAAAACAAAAAGAATTAAAACAAAACAAAACGAACATGTAAAGTTCTTTCAATAGTGACTGTGACACGTTTTATGTACATTTCAGAAATAGAAATAATTATTATTTCTCATTCTTAAATAAAAAAACAATAAATATAGTATATCAATTAGTAAAAATGACAGTTTTTCTATATTTCTATGTGTACAAACACACATACCAATTATATGAGTATGTATTATAATATCTCCAGGGGCTTTATATGAATTGGTAAATAAAATTGACAATACACGCAATTAGTAGAGAGAAGGTATGGAAGAGTTACTTTAAACTGTACATAATTTGGAGGTATGTATTTTATCTTGGGATTCATTTCTAAAAATTAAATTAGAAGCTTGTTTTAAAAGAGCAGAGTATCAGGGCATTTGTGTTCAAATAGACAATTTTAAACATTGTACACTCAAGATAGAGATAATATTAAAAAGAGTCTGTGTATATGGGGAAGATTAGTGTATGATAAGGATGACTTTTCAAATTGGTAACCATGTTTTACAGTCAGAAGCATTCAACTTCTTGACTGGTAAGCGATTCTTTTAGTCATGAGACCAAAAACAAAATCCAAGAGCATCTTTTCTTGTAAAAGCTTTTCTTTGATTTAGCAGAGAGACAGAGATATCTCTCTTATTTAATGATAAAAAGATCTAATTTCTAATGACTGCATGCATATGGTTAGTCAGACTAGTTGCAGCTTTTCTTTACAGTTTTCTTTAAATTTTTAATATAAATTTATTTATTTTAATTGGAGGTTAATTACTTTACAATATTGTATTGGTTTTGCCATACATCAACACGAATCTGCCAAGGTATATATATGTTCCCCATCCTGAACCCCCCTCCCTCCACCCTCTCCGTACCATCCCTCAGGGTCGTCCCAGTGCACCAACCCCAAGCATCCAGTATCATGCATCAAACCTGGACTGGCGATTCATTTCATATATGATATTATACATGTTTCAAAGCTATTCTCCCAAATCATCCCACCCTCGCCCTCTCCCACAGAGTCCAAAAGACTGTTCTATACATCTGTGTCTCTTTTGCTGTCTCGCGTACAGGGTTTTCATTACCGTCTTTCTAAATTCCATATATATGCGTTAGTATACTGTATTGGTGTTTTTCCTTCTGGCTTACTTCACTCTGTATAATAGGCTCCAGTTTCATCCACCTCATTAGAACTGATTCAAATGTATTCTTTTTAATGGCTGAGTAATACTCCATTGTGTATATGTACCACTGCTTTCTTATCCATTCATCTGCTGATGGACATCTAAGTTGCTTCCATGTCCTGGCTATTATAAACAGTGCTGCAATGAACATTGGGGTACATGTGTCTCTTTCAATTCTGGTTTCCTCTGTGTGTATGCCCAGCAGTGGGATTGCTGGGTCATAAGGCAGTTCTATTTCCAGTTTTTTAAGGAATCTCCACACTGTTCTCCATAGTGGCTGTACTAGTTTGCATTCCCACTAACAGTGTAAGAGAGTTCCCTTTTCTCCACATCCTCTCCAGCATTTATTGCTTGTAGACTTTTGGATCACAGCTATTCTGACTGGCGTGAGATGGTACCTCACTGTGGTTTTGTGGATTAAAGATCTAAATGTAAGACCAGAAACTATAACACTCCTAGAGAAGAACATAGGCAAAACACTCTCTGACATAAATCACAGCAGGATCCTCTATGACCCACCTCCCAGAATATTGGAAATAAAAGCAAAAATAAACAAATGGGACCTAATTAAATTTAAAAGCTTCTGCACAACAAAGGAAACTATAAGCAAGGTGAAAAGACAGCCTTCAGAATGGGAGAAAATAATAGCAAATGAAGCAACTGACAAACAACTAATCTCAAAAATATACAAGCAACTCCTGCAGCTCAGTTCCCAAAAAATAAACGACCCAATCAAAAAATGGACCAAAGAACTAAATAGACATTTCTCCAAAGAAGACATACAGATGGCTAACAAACACATGAAAAGATGCTCAACATCACTTATTATCAGAGAAATGTAATTTTTAAAGAAATATTTAAAGACATTTTACTTTTTTCTTAGACTGGATTTTCATTTTCTTAATGTGACTTATGCTTCCAGATATGCAGAAGTATCTTATACTAAATAAATCTTCTTAAATAAAAATAAATAAAAGCTGTGCTGCTGCTGCTGCTGCTGCTAAGTCGCTTCAGTGGTGTCCGACTCTGAGTGACCCCATAGACGGAAGCCCACCAGGCTCCCCCATCCCTGGGATTCTCCAGGCAAGAATACCGGAGTGGGTTGCCATTTCCTTCTCCAATGCATGAAAGTGAAAAGTGAAAGGGAAGATCCTCAGTCGTGTCCGACTCTTAGTGATCCCATGGACTGCAGCCATCCAGGCTCCTCCATCCATGGGATTTTCCAGGCAAGAGTACTGGAGTGGGTTGCCATTGCCTTCTCCAAAATAAAAGCTGTATGAAATTTTAGAATATCTGACCAATCAAGGTAAGCCAACACTTGAGGGAGTATAATCTCATAGAAAAGGAAACACTAAGAAGTGAATCTCAAAGTTTACCTGTACTGGGCAAGGGGTCAAGTACCCATGAGAAAATTTTATTTGAGAGGCTAAACAACTAACCAGAGCATTAGGTAGTTTTATAATATTAAGATGACAAAAATTGGATTACAGAGCCCCCCAAAAACTAAGTAAATAGCCCAGGCTTTTAGTTAAGATCTCTAAAATATAACACCCTAAGAATCAGAGCAAATCAGAAATAGGCTGGCCTCACAAACACTAAAATATACCAACAAGTCACCTTAATGTCTGAATAAATGTGTGTGATATGCCACTGCACAAACTGCCTACCAGAAGAAAAGTAAATGATTTATGTAGAAATAAAAAATATTTTTCACAACCTAAACACAATTTGTATACACAAAGGTCAGTAAGTGAGTCACTCAGTCATGTCCAACTCTTTGCAATTGCATGGAATATAGCCTGCCAGGCTCCTCCATCCATGGGATTTTCCAGGCAAGAGTACTAGAGTGGGTTGCCATTTCCTTTGCCAGGAGATCTTCCTGACCCAGGGATCGAACCTGGGTCTCCTGCATTGTAGGCAGATGCTTATCTATCTGAGCCACCAGGGAAGCCCATCTAGATAATTTCCACTGCACTGTTTTTCAGTTCACTGATCCTTTTTCTTGCTCTTTGTAATATGATGTTACATCTATTAGGCTCTTAATTTCCATTCAGTTTAGTTCAGTTCAGTCGCTCAGTTGTGTCCGACTCTGCGACCCCATGAATCACAGCATGCCAGGCCTCCCTGTCCATCACCAACTCCTGGAGTTCACTGAGACTCACGTCCATCGAGTCAGTGATGCCATACAGCCATCTCATTCTCTGCCATCCCCTTCTCCTCCTGCCCCCAATTCTTCCCAGCATCAGAGTCTTTTCCAATGAGTCAACTCTTCGCATGAGGTGGCCAAAGTACTGGAGTTTCAGCTTTAGCAACAGTCCTTCCAAAGAAATCCCAGGGCTAATCTCCTTCAGAATGGACTGGTTGGATCTCCTTGCAGTCCAAGGGACTCTCAAGAGTCTTCTCCAACACCACAGTTCAAAAGCATCAATTCTTCGGCTCTCAGCCTTCTTCACAGTCCAACTCTCACATCCATACATGACCACAGGAAAAACCATAGCCTTGACTAGACGAACCTTTGTTGGCAAAGTAATGTCTCTGCTTTTGAATATGCTATCTAGGTTGGTCATAACTTTCCTTCTGAGGAGTAAGCGTCTTTTAATTTCATGGCTGCAGTCACCATCTGCAGTGATTTTGGAGCCCAAAAAATAAAGTCTGACACTGTTTCCACTGTTTCCCCATCTATTTCCCATGAAGTGATGGGACCGGATGTCATGATCTTCATTTTCTGAATGTTGAGCTTTAAGCCAACTTTTTCACTCTCCACTTTCACTTTCATCAAGAGGCTTTTTAGTTCCGCTTCACTTTCTGCCATAAGGGTGGGTCATCTGCATATCTGAGGTGATTGATATTTCTCCAGGCAATCTTGATTCCAGCTTGTGCTTCTTCCAGCCCAGCATCCCTCAAGATGTACTCTGCCTGTAAGTTAAATAATCAGGGTGACAATATACAGCCTTGACATACTCCTTTTCCTATTTGGAACCAGTCTGCTGTTGCATGTCCAGTTCTAACTGTTGCTTCCTGACCTGCATACAAATTTCTCAAGAGGCAGGTCAGGTGGTCTGGTATTCCTATCCTTTCAGAATTTTCCACAGTTTATTGTGATCCACGCAGTCAAAGGCTTTGGCATAGTCAATAAAGCAGAAATAGATGTTTTTCTGGAAGTCTCTTGCTTTTTCGATGATCCAGCGGATGTTAGCAATTTGATCTCTTTTTCCTCTGCCTTTTCTAAAACCAGCTTGAACATCAGGAAGTTCACAGTTCACATATTGCTGAAGCCTGGCTTGGAGAATTTTGAACATTACTAGCATGTGAGATGAGTGCAATTGTGCGGTAGTTTGAGTATTCTTTGGCATTGCCTTTCTTTGATATTGGAATGAAAACTGACCTTTTCCAGTCCTGTGGCCACTGCTGAGTTTTCCAAATTTGCTGGCATATTGAGTGTAGCACTTTCACAGCATCATCTTTCAGGATTTGAAATAGCTCAACTGGAATTCCATCACCTCCACTAGCTTTGCTCATAGTGATGCTTTCTAAGGCCCACTTGACTTCACATTCCAGGGTGTCTGGCTCTAGGTCAGTGATCACACCATCGTGATTATCTGGGTCGTGAAGATCTTTTTTTGTATAGTTCTTCTGTATATTCTTGCCATCTCTTCTTAATATCTTCTGCTTCTGTTAGGTCCATACCATTTCTGTCCTTTATTGAGCCCATCTTTGCATGAAAGGTATCTCTGATTTTTTTGAAGAGATCTCTAGTCTTTCTCATTCTGTTGTTTTTTCTCTATTTCTTTGCACTGATCACTGAAGAAGGCTTTCTTATCTCTTCTTGCTATTCTTTGGAACTCTGCATTCAGATGCTTATATCTTTCCTTTTAGTGTGTTTAAATATAAATTTTATGTGTATAGGTTTTCTATTCATCTTCATATAACATTTTCATTAGCACTCTCAAGTTACTTTGTGACACTAAGCTCCACTTTTTTGATTATTTGTGGGTATGATTCTATTTTCTATTTTTAACATCTTAAATTTTCTTAATTTTTATTTTTATTTTATTTTTAAGATTAATAGAAAACCTATACACTTAAAAATTTTTATTTGAAATACATTAATGGGAATTAAGAACCTAATAGATGTAACATCATATTAGAAAGAGCATGAAAAAGGATCAGTAAACTGAAAAACAGCGCAGTAGAAAATATAGAGGTCAAAGCATGAAGAGACAACAAGGATGAAAGATGCAAAATAGAATATGGGAAGCTTATATGGGACATGGTAAAATCATATTATTTGTATCTGATTGTAATGTAATGAAAGAGATGGGGAAAAAGGAAAAAGAAATGTTTGACGATATGCAACAAACAACATAGGCAAATGTATATGAATAACTGAATCACTCTATCGTAAACCTGAAACTAACACAACATTGTTAACAACTAAGCTGCAATATAAAATAATTTTTTTTAATGTTCAAATAGTTATATGAATCCATAGGTAGGTAAAGGAGAACTACACCTTAGAATATCATAGTAAAACTACCAAACAATGGTTAAAATAAAAACAAAGTAATAATAAATATTAAAATCATCCAGATAAAACCACTATGCTTTCAGAAAGATTTTAAATATGTGAAATGTACTGAGATACTTAAATAGATACTTTGAGTTTGAAGTAATCACAGTTGTACTTTTACTGTACTGAATTAAATTCAACTTTTTTTTTCAGACTATATTTGTATGCTTTTCTTTCTTTCAAACTGTTATCCTTATACAAATTGTCATAATTTTCTGGCTTAATGTGAATTTACTTCCCAAATGCACCATCTAAGTTTCTGAAATAATTCTTTCAATACACATTTTTTTCATGTTTGTGTTAATTTGACCCCTTCAGCTAAATAAGGGCTTCCTAGGTGGCGCTAGTGACAAAGACTCTGCCTACAAATACAGGTAGATGTGAAAGACTTGGGTTCAGTCCCTGGGTCAGGAAGATCCCCTGGAAAATAAAATGGCAATGTATTTCAATATTCTTGCCTGGGTAATCCCATGGACAGAGGAGACTTGTGGGCTGCTGTCCCTAGGGTTGCACAGAGTCGGACATGACCAAAGCAACTTGGCACGCATGTATGCAAGCTAAATAAGGACTTCCCAGGTGGCGCTAGTGATAAAGAACCTGCCTGCAAATGCAGGGGTCATAAGAGACCTGGGTTCCATTCCGGGAAAATCCCCTGGAGGAGGACATGGCAACCCACTCCAGTATTCTTGCTTGGAGAATCCCATGGACAGAGGAGCCTAGCAGGCTAGAGTCCATCGGGTCACAAAGAGTCAGACACAGCTGAGGTGACTTAGCACACATGCACACAAGCTAAATAAGCTAGATCTTATGAGTATGTTTCTTAGGGCTTCCATACCAAATGACCCCAAAATCAGTGGCTTCAAACAAAATACATCCATGTCAGCAAAACTAGGCTCTGTCTAAAGACTTTAAGGGAGAATCTTTTTCTTCTTTTTTTGCCTATTCTAGCTTTTGGTGAATCTTGTTTCATGGGAGCATAACTCTGACTCTGCCACTGCCTTCTCATGGCCTCTTGTTTGTCTGTATATGTCAATTTGTTTTCTCTTCTTTTAAGGTCACTGCTGCTGCTGCTGCTGCTGCTAAGTCGCTTCAGTTGTGTCCGACTCTTTGCGACCCAATGGATGGCAGCCCAACAGGCTCCCCTGTCCCTGGGATTCTCCAGGCAAGAACACTGGAATGGGTTGCCATTTCTTTCTCCAATGCATGAAAATGAAAAGTGAAAGTGAAGTCGCTCAGTCATATTCAACTCTTCTCGACCCCATGGACTGCAGCCTACCAGGCTCCTCTGTCCATGGGATTTTCCAGGCAAGAGTACTGGAGTGGGGTGCCATTGCCTTCTCCCTTAAGGACACTAGTCGTTGAATTTTGAGCCCAAACTAACCCAATATGAAAGCATTTAAATTTAATTACATCTTCAGAGACCATGTTTTCAAACAATGATACATTCTGAGTTTTTCGGTGGACACGATTTTTGGAGGATACTATTCAATCCATTACAGATTATGACTAAGTTAATTTTAGTTGAATATAATCTCTTTTAACCCATTTTCAAGACTGGAGATGAATAGCTCATGTTTGAAAGCTAGATACCTTGTTGTAAATCAAAAAGACACAATCTGTTATAAATTAATTTCACTTTTAAGTTATTTGAAGTGATGATATGTTACAAGTGTACAGAAATCAGAATTATTTTCTTGTTAAATGTAGCTGGCTCATATAAACCAGTGGATTTCAGAACAGTTACAGGTTAGTTTTTATAGTACCATCATACATGACCTAATTACTTTCCTTTTTCTCATAACCTGTATATAGAATAAAATCCTGAGTGAGTGAAGTACACTCATAAGATTAAACTATAAGGAATTTGAATAGTAACACAATCACAAAATTGTAGTTGCCTTTACGGAGCTAATGCAACATTGCTGAGTTTCTTTTGTCAGGAGGAGGACATATGAAGTTCCAAAATAATTTACGGTCCCATGGGGAGAATGTTAGAGCAGTCAGGCAGAAAATAAAGACTTAAGTCCAATAGTGCAATAAGGTAAAGGGCAATAAGGTATAGAAAGGTAAAATAAGCCACAGATTTGAGAAAGGGCTCAAATGAGATGCTTAATGCATTAAAAAGACATGTATCTAAGCTCTTTAGAATAACTGGATGCTGATGAACACCTGTTTATCTTTCTGCTTGAGATTCATAATAAAAGGCTTAGAGTGGAATTACTGAGTATTTCTTCTTTCTCGATTTGGACTCATCTAAAGAAGTCAGCAATTATAAATGGTTATGTTTAAGTATGTAGAAAGTGTACTTTTTACCCCTTGTGCTTCTATAAACCCTGTTAATTATAACAGAAATGTAAGATAATGCTGAAATACTTTTACATTGAAAAGCTGATAAGATCTATATATCTCAGACCAGAAAATCAGTAAGCATTCAAAGTAACTTTTGCTTAATTAACTTAAAATATTTCTAATTTCCATTCATACCTAACTGATGGCATAGCAAGTGAATGCATAGCAAAAAGATGATGAAGACTGCCTTAGCAGACTATGTTAATAATTTTATTAGGCTGCTTATATATGATAATTTAAATAATAGATATCTTCACAATTATTTTAAAAATCATATCTTTACTATTAATAACAGTATTATAGAATATGTAGCAATCAATGAAACAAAAAGTCAAATATTGATTTGCACACTTATTTACTGCAGCTCATCAGGACAGAAAAGTCCCTGATATGCCAAGGAGGATGACACTGACAGGTGTTGATCCAACACTCCCCTTTCCATTTATAGTTCAGAAAAACCACATTCCTGTTTCTGCAAAATTATCCACAAAGTTTATCAGTCTACTTGATTTATTTTCTGTTCTTTAACTCTAGCTATTTATACCTAGGGAGATTATGAGGGTACATTGTTTTACCACTGCAGTAAAGTTTTACCCTGACCAGTGTAAGCTAATGGAATAATGCTATATTATACTTGGATGACCAAGATGTTTTTAAGACCTTTTCTAAGAATTAAATTGTTAAAAGCACTTAAGAGCTTTTCCAGGAATTTTAATATTACTACCATTATGCTTAGTCAACTATCTTTTGTGAGTATAAGCTTTACTATTTAGAATTTGTTATTATTTTAAACTACTATAGTAAAATATTTTTAGCAGAAACAGGAGAATCACGTAAGGCCAAATATCATAAAAGAGTGCATCATATTTTATCTTCCCATTTTAAGTGACTAATACTGTAATCCACATGAATTCTTAAATTGATGGAATTAAATAATTCGTATTTAGAATAGTCTATGGCTCAAACGGAGAAGGCAATGGCAACCCACTCTAGTACTCTTGCCTGGAAAATCTCATGGACAGAGGACCCTGGCAGGCTACAGTCCATGCGGTTGCAGAGTCAGAAACGACTGAAGCAACTTCATTTTTTCATTTTTCATGTGTTGACCACACATAACTTGAAATATCAACCAACTATTTTTACTCATTAAATCAAACCAAAAATCAAGCAAACAAAAAACTTTGGCCCAAATCTATTGAATATGATCAGTATATTCTGGAAAAAAAATTTTTGAGTGAATTCAAGTTGAATAAGTCACCATAAATATATAAATTGAAAATGAGATTCCAAAAGTATCTATTTGACTTTGGCACATACAATATTTTTTCTTAGAAGGTATTTGCTCCCCTCAAAAACCAAACTCAGACTGTGTTCAAATAAGCCTCTGTCTATAGTAGACAAGTATGTTCATGGCATATAAATGGCTTCAGCATAGTTTTCTCCCTGTTACCTTTTAATTTTATAAGTGGTTTCCAAGAAAATATAATAAAATAGAGAAAAATACATCTCAGTGAATCAATGTAATTTTTATAAATCATATTGTTTTTTGAAAAGAGTTCCTCAGTGGATAAATCTTGGTTTATGGCTTTAAAATCACAAGTTGTAAGTAGATGAGTTAAAATATTTCTGAAAACATTCAGAAGCAAGGTGAGTTTTGTAAAAACATTGGCAGAGCATCTTATTCATTCCAGGTACCCAAACTGAAAAAAATATCAAGGTGATTTAAAATTTTGGTTAACGTCAACACAATTTTCTCTTTTTGGCTTATGTGAACCTTCTTATTTATGCTAAATCAATTTGTCTTCCAAAGTAGCTATCTTTTAATTTCTCCCTTGTCTTTTCTTGTTAGACACTATTGGAGATAATAGTTTGTTGTTATTTTTGGATGCAAATATACAGCACCTTTAAATGAAGCCAATCATGGACACAAGAAAAGCTAGAGCAATCCCAAATTCAGAAATGAATCTGTAACTATCTAAATGAAATAAATCACTCTTTCACTAACCTAAGAGAATATGGCCATAAAATATCATTATTTTCCCATTTTGAAAATGCAAGTTGTACAAGTTATTGTTCTGGACATGCAATTTATTTCTAGAGCTTTCACCTCCAGGTCATTTCATTAATATAACAATGAATTTTCTTCATTGTTTTCTATAATGCCTTGTAAAAGGAATGCTGAATAAATGTTTATTGTTTTCAATGTAACCAAACATCTAAAGAAATTTCTCAAAAAATTTCATTTTATAAGATTTATTACATTGTACTTACATATAAAGAGAGACAAGGCATTTTTTAAAAAGTGACCTAGAACGGAGAACCCTATTAGTGAAAAAATTAATATATCAAACTATTCAAACAAACAAACAAACTATTCAAACAAACTAATCTGTATATTCTTAGTTTAAATTGTCATGTAAGAGGATTGTTTCAATTAAAATTAATTAGAATTCATTCAATACATAGAGCTTGTTATGTAAGAAATATATTATATATATATAATATATATCAGTTCAGTTCAGTCACTCAATCGTGTCCCACTCTTTGCGAACCCATGAATCACAGCACGCCAGGCCTCCCTGTCCATCATCAACTCCAGGAGTTCACCCAGACTCACGTCCATCGAGTCAGTGATGCCATCCAGCCATCTCATTCTCTGTCGTCCCCTTCTCCTCTTGCCCTTAATCCCTCCCAGCATCAGAGTCTTTTCCAATGAGTCAACTCTTCGAATGAGGTGGCCAAAGTACTGGAGTTTCAGCTTTAGCATCATTCCTTCCAAAGAAATCCCAGGGCTGATCTCCTTCAGAATGGACTGGTTGGATCTCCTTGCAGTCCAAGGGACTCTCAAGAGTCTTCTCCAACGCCACAGTTCAAAAGCATCAGTTTTTCAGCGCTCAGCCTTCTTCACAGTCCAACTCTCACATCCATACATGACCACAGAAAAAACCATAGCCTTGACTAGACGAACCTTTGTTGGCAAAGTAATGTCTCTGCTTTTTAATATGCTATTTAGGTTGGTCGTAACTTTCCTTCCAAGGAGTAAGCGTCTTTTAATTTCATGGCTGCAGTCACCATCTGCAGTGATTTTGGAGCCCCCCAAAATAAATTCTGAGACTGTTTCCACTGTTTGCCCATCTATTTCCCATGAAGTGATGGTCACTCTCCACTTTTACTTTCATCAAGAGGCTTTTGATGCATATCTGAGGTTATTGATATTTTTCCCAGCAATCTTGATTTCAGCTTGTGCTTCTTCCAGTCCAGCGTTTCTCATGATGTACTCTGCATAGAAGTTAAATAGGCAGGGTGACAATATACAGCCTTGACGTACTCCTTTTCCTATTTGGAACCAGTCTGTTGTTCCATGTCCAGTTCTCACTGTTGCTTCCTAACCTGTATACAGATTTCTCAAGAGGCAAGTCAGGTGGTCTGGTATTCCCATCTCTTTCAGAATTTTCCACAGTTTATTGTGATCCACACAGTCAAAGGCTTTGGCATAGTCAATAAAGCAGAAATAGATGTTTTTCTGGAACTCTCTTGCTTTTCCCATGATCCAGCGGATGTTAGCAATTTGATCTCTGGTTCCTCTGCCTTTTCTAAAACCAGCTTGAACATCAGGAACTTCATGGTTCACATATTGCTGAAGCCTGGCTTGGAGAAATTTCAGCATTACTTTACTAGCATGTGAGATGAGTGCAGTTGGAAATTTCAACCTGATACTAACATGTACATGTCTTTAAAACTGATATTCCAGGTTTTGTTTATTTAGATATATGTCTTATGCTTGACACATTAAAAAAAAAAAAAAAGAAACTTTAGAAATTGAGTTATAGATCAAGATTTAGAACTGTTTATCTCAATGATGCAGATATGGACTTTAGCCATACAAAATTGTTACTTTTATTTTTATATTAAACATTCCCGTTATGGTCTTATCTCATGGACCCTATATTATAGAATTGTAGATATGGATTTATAAATATTTCTCCCCCAGGAGACACTGAACTCCTTTGTAACTCTATTCTCTGATGAGCCAAGCTTGAAGATATCACCAACACATTTTTCAAGTAGCCTAGAAGTGTTGGATATCAGGAAAGGAAAGGACTCTGAATGTATATCTAGATAAACAAATCATATTTTATTTAGAAGTCTTATTTAAATCCCACATGGGATTTAGTGGACATAATTTAAAAGCAAACTAAGATATTTCATGTAATCATGTATCTGAAATGCCAAGCATGAAACATGACACTCAGTAGATACAACATTATTGGCAACTTTTACTCATGGATGAAAATAAACTAGATTATATATATATATATACACACACACTAGAATATATATACTATATATATATAATTTATATATATATATATATATACACTAGATTATATACTAGACTCTGTCTAGTCAAAGCTATGGTTTTTCCAGTAGTCGTGTATCATGTGGGAGTTTTACTATAAATAAAGCTGAGCACCGAAGAATTGATGCCTTTGAACTGTGGTGTTGGAGAAGACTCTTGAGAGTCTCTTGGACTGCAAGGAGATCCAATCAGTCCATCCTAAAGGAAATCAATCCTGAGTATTCATTGGAAGGACTAATGCTGAACCTGAAACTCTAATATTTTGGCAACTTGATGCGAAGAACTGACTCACTGGAAAAGACCCTGATGCTGGGAAAGATTGAAGACAGAAGGAGGGGATGACAGAGTTTGAGGTGGTTGGATGGCATCGCCGTCTCAATGGACATGAGTTTGAGTAAACTCAGGTAGTTGGTGTCCAGCAGGTTGGCCTGGTGTGCTGCAGTCCGTGGTGTTGCAAAGAGTCGGATACGACTGAGCAACTGAACTGAACTGAAAGAATTGTTTAAGAAATAGTATGTTAAGCAGGTTACCTATTTTTAAGAATTGTATTCACTTTCTGCATAAAATCGCTTTTTTTAGACAATTTTAGTAACAATATTTTGGACTTACATAATGATGATGGTTGAAAACTCAACTCACAAAACAACTCAGTACTGATTAGCCATCACTTCTCATTCCTCCCTCCCCCCATCTCCTAGCAACCACTAACCTTCTTTCTGTGCCTTTGCAGTGCCTATTCTAAACATTTCATGTGAATGGAATCCCATAATAAGTGCTTTTTTGTATCTAACTTCTTTTACCATAACATTTTTGAGGTTCACCCATGTTGTAGCATGTATTAGCAATTCATTCACGTTTTTTTGGCTGAATAATATTATTTTGTAATCATTGCATCACATTTGTTTATCACATTTTGTTGATAGACATTTCAGTTTCCCCTCTGGCTAATATCAGCAATGCTTTTTTAAACATCTGTGTACAAGTTTTTGTACAATTCTCTTAATTATGTACCTATGAGTAGAATTTATGGGTCATATAGTAGCTCTATGTCTTAGTTTTTGGGTAATTTCCAAAGGGCTTTCAACTGCTAAAGGAAATATTGTCATTTTATAATCTCACAACTTGTGTATGAGGATTCTAATTATTCCACTTTCCCATCAACACTTGTAACTGTCTTTTTTTATAGCCATCTCAGTAGATAGGAAATGTTTTCTTATTGTGATTTTGACTTACATTTCCTCAGTAACTAATGAAGTTGAGTATTGTTTTTTCATGTGCTACTTAACCATTTGTATCTTTTCTTTGGAGAAATACCTGTTCAAATCTTTTGTGTATCTTTAATTATCATTTTATTGGTTAGTTTTAAGTGTGCTTTATATATGTTGAATTTTTTGCCTTTATCATATATATGATTCATAAGCACTATCTCCCATTCTGTGGTGAGATCTTTCAGTCTCTTAATAGTGCCTTCATTTAAAACACGGAAGTTTTACAATTGTGTCAAGTTCAAGTCTTTGATTGCTTTTGGTCACTAAGCTAAGAAATGATTGCAGAATCTGAGGTCATGAAAACTTACACCTATGGACTTGCTTAGAGTTTTATCTCTTATTTTTAGGTATCTGATCTATTTTCAGTTATTCTTTTATATTTGAGATGAGAGCGTCTCCAACTTCATTCCTTTGCATGTGAATATCTAATTGTCCCAGGAATATTTGTTGAAAAGTCTATCCTTGCTCCACTGAATTTGAATTGTTTTCTCACTCTCACTGAAAATCTATTGACGTAGGTTTATTTGTCATGCATAGGTTTATTTCTGGACCCTTGACTTTATTACATTGTTCTATATAATACATGTTTATGCTAATACTGCATGCATACATGCTCAGTTACTTCATTTGTGTTCATCTCTTTGCGACCTTATTGACTGTATCCTGCCAGGTTCCTCAGTTCATGGGATTCTCCAGGCAAGAGTACTGGAATGGTTGTCATGCTCTCTTCCAGGGGATCGTCCTGACCCAGGAATCAAACCATGTCTCCTGCATTACAGGTGGATTCTCTACTGCTGAGCCACCAGGGAAGACCCTATGCTACTGCTGCTGCTAAGTCACTTCAGTCGTGTCCAACTCTGTGCGACCCCATAGACGGCAGCCCACCAGGCTCCCCCGTCCCTGGGATTCTCCAGGCAAAAATACTGGAGTGGGTTGCCATTTCCTTCTCCAATGCATGCAAGTGAAAAGTGAAAGTGAAGTCGCTCAGTCATGTCCGACTCTTAGCGACCTCATGGACTGCAGCCTACCAGGCTCCTCTGTCCATAGGATTTTCCAGGCAAGAGTACTGGAGTGGGGTGCCATTGCCTTCTCCGATGCTAATGCTACATAGAGTTAATTACTGTTGATTTGCAGTATATTTCAAGATTAGAAATGTGAGTCTTCCAACTTTGTTCTTTTTTCAGTGTTGTTTTTGTTATTCTGGAGCCATTGAACTTCCATAGGAATGTTAGGATTAGTTTGTCAATTTCTGCAAAAAAAAACAAAAGGGGGGGTGAGATCTGGAGCTTTGATAGGAATTGTATTTAATATGTAGAAAAATGTGGAGAATATTACTATCTTAACAATTTTAAGTCTTCCAATTCAAGTAATTCCAATGCTTTTAGATTTATTTAGGTTTTCTGTAATTTCTTACAATCAGATTTCAGGTTTTATGTCTAAATTCTTGTTTTTGCTAATTGAGTTGGTCAAAACCTCTACTACAGTATTGAATAGAAGTGTCAAGAGTGAATATACTTGTCTTGTTCCTCATATTAGAGAAAAAACATTCAGTTTTTCACTATTAAGTGTTATGTTGGCTATGAAGCTTTTGTAGATGGCCTTTTTCAGATTGATAAATTTTATCAAAAGTATTTTCTGTGTCTATTGAGATAATCATGCATTTGCTGTTCTTTATCCCACTAATATGGTATATTATATCGATTGATTTTCAATGTTGAACCAACCTTATATTCTTGGGATAAATCTAAGTTAGTCATGGTATATATTGCTATGTTTCTAGAGTTTGTTTGCTAGTATCATTTGGTTTAAATTTACATGTTCCTAATGTTGAGCATTTTTTGGAAGCTTTAGGGGAAAATTTATTTTCTTGTTTATAACTTCTAGACCTACCTTTCTTGGCTTATGACTACCTCTTCCATCTTCAAATCCAGCAGTGTCACATCTCTGATTCTTCATCTATTTCAACATTTAAAACAGATACCTACCAGGAAAGTTTTTCTCTTTTAAAGAGTCATGTGAGTACCTTGAGCTCACCTTGATAAGTCGGGATACTCTTCCCATTTCTAGGCCATTAACCTTAGATGGAGAGGTCTATTTTACCGTTTAAGGTAACAAAGCCACAATTACAGGGATTAGAGTATGGACATCTTTTAGGGGCTATCTCTGTGCCTAATACACATGGAAATACTTGCTTCTTATCTCCTTCCCAGCCTTTGCATCTTCCTTCAGTATTGCTGAGGACTAAACCCAAACAGAATCCAGGATTCTGTTAGGAAATCAACTGATATAGTTCATATGGCTCAAATTAAATTTGAATCAGGTTAAGAATTCTATGCCTATACAAGGAAGTATTCTAATTTGAGTAAAATAAAGCCATCTTTGGAAATCCACGATCTCAGAAACTTTACTCTTCCTTGACAGCCAGGAGAGTCTTTCTCAGTTCTTCACCATAAGAACCTAATGGCTTTCCTGGAGGTAAAGCACACAGTTATGTCCCCCTAAAACATCAGTCTCAAAGAGTTCTCTCAGATTTGTCCAAGCTCAGTCTCCAGCAATTCAACAAATTTACCATGTAAGTGTCCATACCAGTTTATGGACGTAACAGCTTCTGCTGTAGGCAAGCAGATATTGGCTATGACTCTCTGAATTAACTTGTATCTCCACATTTGATATGTTGGTTTACTTGCAACTTTAGTTCTCTAATGGGTCAAAAAAAATCTGTGGATTTTCAGTTTGGTTTGATTTTGTTTTTCAACTGGGTTTTTATAAGAAATTTTCTAGAATTCTAATCCTTGTTCCTTTACATGTATGGTATCACCCATCAACTTCTATGTTCTCTCAGTTTTGTGTCTTTTTTTTTCAGTATGAATATAATATGCCTACATGTGTTTTTTATTTGTTTCATTTATTATTTCTGCTTGATGTTCCCTCAGCTCTTTGTATCTTATTTGTTGTCTGTCTTTATTTTTGAAAAGTTGTCAGCTATTTTATTTTATCACTTCAAATATTTCATCTGCTCCATTCTTTCTTCTCTTTCTGATATTCTAAGTATACATATGCTACACAATTTCAAATTCATCCACATTTTTTGTCTATTCTATTCTTTCTCTTTTTTCCTGCTGTATTTATTTCTGTTTTATAATTTCCAATTGACCTTTATTTAAGACTGCTTCCTCTTCCTCTGACTGTGTCAGTTCTACTGAGGAAATTATTCAAAATATTCATTTCTTTTAGAATTTTATTTTTGTTTCTAGCATTTCTTTTTGATTCATAAAACTGCAATTTCTCTGTTTATAATATGCATCTGTTCTTATATACTCTCAATTAGAGACCTTAACATATTAATCTTAGTTATTTTAAATTTCCTCCCTAATAACTCCAACATCTGTTATGTTTGAGTCTGGTCTTCAAACTTTGGTCTTGTCTATTTGCTTTGCTTGATTTTTCCTTTTGATTCAGTTTAGTTCAGTCACTCAGTCATATCTGACTCTTTGTGACCCCATGAACTGCAGCATGCCAGGCTTTCCTGTCCACCCCAACTCCTGGAACTTGCTCAAACTCATGTCCATCAAGTCAGTGATGTCATCCAACTGTCTCATCCTCTGTCATCCTCTTCTCCTCTTATCTTCAATCTTTCCCAGTAGCAGGGTCTTCTCTAATGGGTCAGTTCTTCACATCAGATTGCCAAAATATTGGAGCTTCAGCTTCAGCATCAGTTTTTCCAATGAATATTCAGGACTGATTTCCTTTAGGATTAACTGGTTTGATCTCCTTGCAGTCCAAAGAACTCTCAAAAGCCTTATCCAACACCACAATTGAAAAGATTAATTCTTTGGCACTCAGCTTTCTTTATGGCCCAACTCTTACATCCATTCATGACTACTGGAATAACCATAGCTTTGACTAGATGGACCTTTGTTGTCAAAGTAATATCTCTGCTTTTTAATATGCTGTCTAGGTTGGTCATAATATAGACAGCATATTAAACCTTGCAAGACCATGACCTTCCCATGTGTTTATCTGGTGGTGTAGCCTATATTCCTTCTCTGTACACTATCTCATGCTGTGGCAGCAATATTTCTATATGACTTCTTTCAAGTCCTGACTCCTATAACTTTTTCCTGGCCCCCTTAAATGAAATAGAAATGCTATATAGGAGATTGGAATAGAGAAAAGCCTTAACTTACCTGGAATGAAGCTCTAATCATCTTTTCCTGAGACTTTTTTAATGGATAAATTTATGGCTATATTTAAAAATGGTTAACCTTTTTCCTCCCTTGCAAGAGCCAGGAGGAATGGTTCTCATAGTTTTACTATGAGACTGTATTGGGATTCCTGGAGGCAACACCTGTAGAATAGTGGGGACTTTTAAGTCTACAGTTCGCAATACTTATTTCACTCTCATGATATCCCACACTCATCTTCCAGCTTCTCATTAATATTACCATGGCTGTATTTCTCCCATTACAATTTCAATTGGCCTATCCAGAGGTTTTTGCTCCAGATACCTAGATTTTGGCTGTATCCCTGTGAATAACAGAGACTACCCACTCCAATATTCTTGGGCTTCCCTTGTGGCTCAGCTGGTAAAGAATCCGCCTGCAATGTGGGAGACCTGGGTTTGATCCCTGGGTTAGGAAGATCCTCTGGAGAAGGGAAAGGCTACCCACTGCAGTATTCTGACCTGGAGAATTCCATCGTCTGTATAGTCCATGGGGTTGCAAAGAGTCAGACATGACTGAGCAACTTTCAGTCTGTGAATAAGCTTGGGTTTCCACACTGGGTTTCCAAACTGCAACCTCAGTTTCAGATGGGATCCCTAAAAGTACATATTTTCAGTTTATTCCTATTTTCTTTAGTTTATTCTTGGGAATGAGAACGTCTAAGTTTTGACATGTCAGAAAAATTGGAAGTCCAGCTCATTCCTTTTTGTTCACCTTTTCTGGTCCTTCTTTATCTTCCAAATATAAATATGTTGGATTGCCAAGTTAGGATCTCTGTTCTTTTCCCTTCTGTACTGATAATCAAGGAATAAGCAAAATCTTACAAACTTGCAGCCCTAATACCATTTAAATGTATATTATTTCTGAATTTATGTGATTAACCACTAGACTCCAGATTTATATGCTCAATAAATCTCATATTCTTTATACACAATCTTATATATCTCTGTAGGTACGTTGGTGGGGGTGGGGAGAGGGTATGAGTAAAATTATCAGTGAAGCCTGTATTTTTAAAAGAGAAAGGAATAACATTTATTTCAAAAATACGACATGTGTAGAGTCACTAACCCTGGAGGATTGCTGTCAGTCAATACCCACACCCTAAAAATAGCTAGCTTCAAAAAATATTTACTGAAAGAATGGAGGATTAGTTGTACTAAATTCATTGCTAGATACTTACATATATTATGAATTTCATTTATACTCATTTCAAAATATTTGTTAGTTATAAAATCCTTATTTTAATTTCATTAGATTTTTTTCATATATTTGATATATTCTGAATAAAAATTTAAATATCTTAATCTTAAAAATACTTTAAAGAAATTCCTGTGTAAAACATTTCCATTTTGTTTTTTTAAAAAAAAATTTCTGAGGACTCAGTAGGATACTATGTCAAAATGACAGCTTATTCTTGAAGAAACTCTAAGACTTTGGCTAAAAATAAGGGAAAACAATGATCTATCAAGAAACGAGAGAACGAAATTAGCAGGCTGCCACACAGAAAACATTTTAAATCCATTTGTTTCAAGTGTTTCAATGAACCAATATACTTTTTTGGAATACAACATGTCCCTTTTTGTTATCTTTAGCAAAATGGATTCCTTGCTGTGATAAGTGGGGCAATTGTTAATTTTGACTCAAAATGGATTCTACCACAGCTGTAGGTAGTGTTTTCATTTAAGGTTCTGAACAGTTTTTCAGTGCTATAAATAGTCCAAAATATTATGCTAAAGATTTTTCTTTATAAAATTAAAGTAGTAAAGGAATTGAAATAACATTTTTGGTTGCTTTTTAATTGGTATGTTTTCTAAGTTAATCTTCAATATAACATATTAACGCACGTATTGCAACATACATTTTATTGATATCAGAGATGTTATCTCAACCCAGACATCATATGTAATATGTGCCAAACTAAGATTTGACCTGAGTTCTGTGTGATTCCCAAGTCCATGCTCTTTGCATATTAGCTGCCTCTTAAAACTGCATATTATTATACCTTTATGGTCAGGTTCAATTTAAGAGTACATATTAATATGTAAATATTAGCATGAATTCAATATTATGATATTAATTAGGGCAACTGCTTAATTTGTTGCCCAAATGTGGACACTTTTGAGAGTGAACAGTTCAATTCAGTTCAGTCGCTCAGTCATATCTGACTTTTTGCAACCCTATGAACCACAGCACTCCAGGCCTCCCTGTCTGTCACCAACACCTGGAGTTTACCCAAATTCATGTCCATTGAGTCGATGATGTCATCTAACCATCTCATCCTCTGTCATCCCCTTCTCCTCCTGCCTTCAGTCTTTCCCAATATCAGGGTTTTTTCAAATGAGTCAGCTTTTCACATCAGGTGGCCAAAGTATTGGAGTTTCAGCTTCAGCATCAGTCTTTCCAATGAATATTCAAGACTGATCTCTTTTAGAATGGACTGGTTGTATCTCCTTGCAGTCCAAGGGACTCTCAAAAGTCTGGGATGTTATTAATTATGTTATAGCAATAGGAATAAACCAGCACTACTCTAATCATTCAGAGACATATTTTTTCTATATAATTAATAGAACAACAATGTAATGCATTATATTATAAATTAGGGAGGATGTGGAATGGAGGAATGAAGATAGTACTTAGCTATTCCTATTGATTCTGACTTTAATAGTTTTTGTAGTATCTTCTTAGGCAAGTCATTGATTCTTTTAGTAAAATCAGGAAATCAGATCATCTCTATGATTATTGTCTTACATAATAGGGGTGTTATTGTCTCATGTCTCCTGTAAAGCTACTCTTTACTGATATTTTTTTTTTGTTAAATAAATAATGATAAATGTCAAGATATATGAAAATATTTTATGTGATGGATAATCCTAGAAATGTCTTGTTTATCAAACAGGCCTAAACCAATGATGAAAATATTAGTACTTGTTATAGTATTAGCCAGTGATGACTGCTTTGATTATATTCAGCTTGAAGATCATTTTTGACAAAATAATGAACCAAAACATTATATGATTAAATGGTTATGCATCATCAATTTCTATTAAGGTAATTTTATTGATCAAATTTGCAGAATATTCTTTCAAGGGTCCTATACAGCATGTTTCACAGATTCTAATATCTTCATTGCAAAATATTTTAGGCCTAAGTTCATTCAATACTATGTTAGAATAGAAGGTTTTAAAAAGACAGAAAATAGCAGATAGTAGAATAAATACAAAAAAGGGTTTTTGAATTTTTTTTAGAATGTGAAACACTTTAATTATGCTTTTAATTTGCCTTGTGGTTAACAAATTCTTGTTTAAAATGCCAGTCTTAATTATGTTTATAATTAACATGTAATCAGTATCATACATATGGGTTAAATAGCATATGCACAATCTATCAAAGAGTGTTTTCAGTGATAGTTATTTGCAGATTCAGAGATTATATTAAAAAAATACCTACTCTTCTAAACATAAGTATCTAAGTCCACAATATCTGTGTCACAGAGTTATCGTGAGATACCACATTTCTCTTTCTCTCCATAAATGGAGTTCACGCAATTAAAAGTTATCACAGACAGCATTTCTTCTGCCAGGATCTTTAAGATACAATTTCATACATGACCTCTCCAGAAAACTTTTTTTTTTCATATTTGAAAAATACATTTGAAAATTATGGTATATACCCTTCCAGGATTACAGTATCTCAGAGGACAAAATGAATTTCTTAAGAAAATATTACATTAAGAGTTTTCTTACAAATAGTGTCTTTCATAATATATAATTGAATTTTATCTAAACAGGTTGTAAACCAAATACATTAATCAGCCTTCAGTTAGATGATTCTAGATGGCATGGCTAATCTCAAGGTTGGTAATAAAATTAGAGTATCATTAATTGTCCATATCTCTCTCTGGGAATATTTTAGGTGTTTTGGTATATCCCAAGGAATAGTTTGGCTTATCTATGGGCACAAGTCAACAGAGAAATCAAGGGAGCCCAAACCAAATCTTAATTTGCCTTTTTGAAACAAAAAATAACAGTTAGTCCTGAGAGTGTTCATTTCAAATTACATTGAATACTGGGTTGTTGTGGAAGAATGAATATCCAAAGGTCTTCAGTCAAGTCAGTCACTTCAGTTGCTCAGTCAAGTCGGATTCTTTGCAACCCCATGAATCGCAGCACGCCAGGCATCCCTGTCCATCACCATCTCCCGGAGTTCACTCAAACTCATGTCCATTGAGTCGGTGATGCCATCTAGCCATCTCATCCTCTGTTGTCCTCTTTTCCTCCTGCCCTCAATCCCTCCCAGCATCAGAGTCTTTTCCAATGAGTCAACTCTTCACATGAGGTGGCCAAAGTACTGGAGTTTCAGCTTTAGCATCATTCCTTTCAAAGAACACCCAGGACTGATCTCCTTCAGAATGGACTGGTTGGATCTCCTTGCATTCCAAGGGACTCTCAAGAATCTTCTCCAACACCACAGTTCAAAACCATCAATTCTTCGGTGCTCAGTTTTCTTCACAGTCCAACTCTCACATCCATACATGACCACAGGAAAAACCATAGCCTTGACTAGACGAACCTTTGTTGGCAAAGTAGTGTCTCTGCTTTTCAACATGCTATCTAGGTTGGTCATAACTTTTCTTCCAAGGAGTAAGCGTCTTTTAATTTCATGGCTGCAGTCACCATCTGCAGTGTTTTTGGAGCCCCCAAAAATAAAGTCTGACACTATTTCCACTGTTTCCCCATCTATTTCCCATGAAGTGATGGGACCAGATGTCATGATCTTCAATTTCTGAATGTTGAGCTTTAAGCCAACTTTTTCACTCTCCTCTTTCACTTTCATCAAGAGGCTTTTGAGTTCCTCTTTACTTTCTGCCATAAGGGTGGTGTCATCTGCATATCTGAGGTGATTGATATTTCTCCAGGCAATCTTGATTCCAGCTTGTGCTTCTTGTAGCCCAGCATTTCTCATGATGTACTCTGCATATAAGTTAAATAAGCAAGGTGACAATATACAGCCTTGATGTACTCCTTTTCCTATTAAAGCACATGAAATTATACCAATAATGGAAAAGAAGAAAAGAGAAATGTCACTCAGAATGTATATATTGCTCATTATAAACATCTTATGTTGATTATGCTTCCCTTAATGTCATAAATTTACTTTCTTTACATTAATCTTAATTATATATAAAAATTATAATATAGAAAACTAAGAAATATAAACCCTAGCAACTGTCCTATTAGATGAGGCAAATCACCACTTTTCTTGAATCTCATTGTCTTTACTTTGATAATAAAAATTACTTGCATCACCATGATATAGAATATAACTAGCTTCAGTTGAGCACTTGGCAGTCAAGGCTCCACTGGCCTGGTGAACACATCTGAAGAAGAGTATTGACACTTTGCTTTAGTAATCTATTTCATATACTGTCTTGTTTTAAAGGCCCCATTATACTAACCATGTTCAGAACTTTTTTATATGTTGAAGTCCTTGAAGTAAATTGAAACTATGATTTGGAACCGATACAGTGGATTTCTGAAAAGTATGAGATTCAGTCCATATTTGAATTGCTCAGATTGTATTTTAATGGAAAATGAAGCTTGAAAAGAAGAAATGGGTATACTGTCAGAATATCTAATTCAAGATGGTAGTCCATGTTGCCTTACTCCCTTTCAAGCTTTAAAAGTTTTATTTTCAATTTGACTATTATACTGTATTGAAGCATGAAAATTCTCCCCACTGGCTATGGTCAAATAGTGTGCTGCAATACTAATGTTTATATCTTGCAAACAGTTTCTGGAATGTGCTTCTTAGAGAAATGGATCTTCAAAGAGAATAAGGATATTTCTCCTTCAGTGAGATAATGAAAAATGGTTCGCTGCATTTTTGAAATAGGTATTGAATTGTTACAAACAGTGAAGAATCCAGGGAAATGAAGTAAAAGTGATAGAATTATAATTTTCTGCATGGCTACATAGGAAAAGACTATTTAAGCTTTGTTAACTTCCAAAAATAGAGCAAAAATTCTAACAGATAAATGATATTACTTCTGTTGTTTTGTGTATATTATTGAATGTAATTTTATATTTACATGTATTTTTGAAATACATGAGGGAAAATGAACACACAACTTTTATGAGTAGAACTATTCAATTAGTTCACAAATGCTTCACATATCAGTGGGAAAATATTTTATTCATAAGGAAAAGTCAGATAAATAAATAAAAAACATATGACAGTTATAATGGCATGGATACTTACAATTCTGCATTAGACATTATGACTTATAAAGCACTCTATGATATGGAGATAATTTTTTAATCTAAAGATGTTATTGATAGGTCAATATCTAATATTGATCTTTCTAAGGAGTTCAAGTGATAAGTTCAATTGGGAAAAATAAAATAGATAAATAAAAACAAATAAATAAATATATACTGCTTTTATCTGAAATTTTGTCAAAGGATTTTAAATACACTGCATAGAAAATTAACTGTACATATCTATTTGATGGTACTAGCTTTAAACAACCTGCTTGCCAGTGCAGGAAATGTAAGACATGGATTCAGTCCCTGGGTGGAGAAGATTCCCTGGAAAAGGAAATGGAAACCTACTCCCGTATTCTTGCCTGGAGAATCCCACAGACAGAGGAGCCTTGTGGACTACAGTCCATAGCGTTGCAGAGTCAGACGCAACTGAAGTGATTTGTCATTCAGCATTCATTCATTCATCTATTTAATGTTAAACATTATAGAGCATTTATTTACAATATGTTTTTAAATCACAATTATTCCTTACTAAATTGATAAGCATATTAAAAGATGCATATAATAAAATTATTTTAACATATTATGCTTATATTGGTCTTAAATTCTACCTTATTATACTAGCATATTGCATTATTTTAAACATTTATAACAACTTGTATATGTTGTGAAATGTAGTAAGGTATCATTTGTATAATTAACATATTATTTAGAGTACCATTAAAAGATGATAAGCTGCTGTATTTTATAATTATTAGTATTTTGGACAAATAAGGATGAGCACTGAAAAATTTTTTGGAATATCAGACCTGGCTCTCAAATGATAAGACAGAGACTGCATTTAATTTTATTTCACTAAGAGATGATTTTGGGAGTAAGTAAAACAAATTAATTCATCCTTGAGAACACATAAGAATTAAGTTTTCTCAGGGTTAAAGGATATTAAAATTTTGTCCATTTTTGAAAATATGAAATCCAATATTTAAAAAATAATTTTATTGTATATTATTTTATTAAATTTTATTGGCATATAATTGATTTGCAATGTGTCAGTTTCTGCTGTACAGTAAAGTGAATCAATGATATATATACATAATCCACTCTTTTGTAGATTCTTTCCCCATATAGGTCATAAAAGAGTATTGAAAGAGTTCCCTGTACTACACCCTGCTTATTAGTTATCTATTTTATATAATTAGTGTGTATATCTAGAATTATTTTAAAATGTGATGATGGCTGGTCCATTTTCCAAAGGAATATTTCCAATGTATACCTGTGATTGTGGGGTGTGTGGAAATGAAGATATCAGTACTATCAACTATGTAAATATATTTTTAAAAGTTTGTTTTAATAATGAAGATTAAATACATATTAAGCATTTAAATAACTACAACTGTTACATAATGACTTAATTTCTATTTCAAATAAACTTTTATTGATGCAATAGAGAGAAAGGTATAAAAAATTATCCTGTAGCATTTGATGAATTGTCATAAACTTAATGTACTTACATAATCTCCATCTAGATCAAGAATAAATATTACCAGTGTCTCAGAAGACCCTTTATGCCAGCTGACATTTACTACCCCCTTTTCATGAACTCAACTCACACAATAGTAAAGTAATGCTCAAAATTCTCCAAGCCAGGCTTCAGCAATACGTGAACTATGAACTTCCAGTTATTCAATCTGGTTTTAGAAAAGACAGGAACCAGAGACCAAATTGCCAACATCCACTGGATCATGGAAAAAGCAAAAGAGTTCCAGAAAAACATCTATTTCTGCTTTATTGACTATGCCAAAGCCTTTGACTGTGTGGATCACAATAAACTGTGGGAAATTCTTCAACAGATGGGAATACCAGACCACCTGACCTGCATCTTGAGAAATTTGTATGCAGGTCAGGAAGCAACAGTTAGAACTGCACATGGAACAACGGACTGGTTCCAAATAGGAAAAGGAGTACGTCAAGGCTGCATATTGTCACCCTGTTTATTTAACTTATATGCAGAGTACATCATGAGAAACGCTGGACTGGAAGAAACACAAGCTGGAATCAAGATTGCCGGGAAAAATATCAATAACCTCAGATATGCAGATGACACCACCCTTATGGCAGAAAGGGAAGAGGAGCTAAAAAGGCTCTTGATGAAAGTGAAAGAGGAGAGTGAAAAAGTTGGCTTAAAACTCAACATTCAGAAAACGAAGATCAATGCATCTGGTCCCATCACTTCATGGGAAATGGGCAAACAGTGGAAACAATGTCTAACTTTATTTTTCTAGGCTCCAAAATCACTGCAGATGGTGACTGCAGCCATGAAATTAAAAGACGCTTACTCCTTGGAAGAAAAGTTATGACCAACCTAGATAGCATATTCAAAAGCAGGGACATTACTTTGCTAACAAAGGTCCGTCTAGTCAAGGCTGTGGTTTTTCCTGTGGTCATGTATGGATGTGAGAGTTGGACTATGAAGAAGGCTGAGCACTGAAGAACTGATGCTTTTGAACTGTGGTGTTGGAGAAGACTCTTGAGAGTCCCTTGGACTGCAAGGAGATCCAACCAGTTCATTCTAAAGGACATCAGCCCTGGGATTTCTTTGGAAGGAATGATGCTAAAGCTGAAACTCCAGTACTTTGGCCACTTCATATGAAGAGTTGACTCTTTGTAAAAGACTCTGATGCTGGGAGGGATTGGGGGCAAGAGGAGAAGAGAACAACAGAGGATGAGATGGCTGGATGGCATCACTGACTCGATGGATGTGAGTCTGGGTGAACTCCAGGAGTTGGTGATGGACAGGGAGGCCTGGAGTGCTGCGATTCATGGGGTTGCAAGGAGTCGGACACAAGTGAGACTGAACTGAACTTTCATGAACACAAAGGTAACTACATTACTGCCCATGGATTATTTGTGTTCAGTATTGAAACACTGTAGAAACATAATACATATATTAATTAGTTTTCTTTACTCAGTTCTATTTTAAAGATTCATTCATGTTGATATGTAACACAAGAACTTACTATTTTCATTGAAGAATATCAGAATTCCGTTCAGTTTAGTTCAGTCATTCAGTCATGTCCAACTCTTTGCGACCCCGTGAACAGCAGCACACCAGGCCTCCCTGTCCATCACCAACTGCCGGAGTCCACCCAAACTCATGTCCATAGAGTCAGTGATGTCATCCAACCATCTCATCCTCTGTCGTCCCCTTCTCCTATTGCCCTCAAACTTTCCCAACATCAGGGTTTTTTCAAATGAGTCAACTCTTTGTATCAGGTGGCTAAAGTATTGGAGTTTCAGCTTCAACATCAGTCCTTCCAATGAACACTGAGGACTGATCTCCTTTAGAATGGACTGCTTGGATCTCCTTGCAGTCCAAGGGACTCTCAAGAGTCTTCTCCAATACAACAGTTCAAAAGCATCAATTCTTCGGCGCTCAGCCCTCTTCACAATCCAACTCTCACATCCATACATGACCACAGGAAGAACCATAGCCTTGACTAGATGGACCTTTGTTGACAAAGTAATGTCTCTGCTTTTTAATATGCTGTCTAGGTTGGTCATAACTTTCCTTCCAAGGAGTAAGCGTCTTTTAATTTCATGGCTGCAGTCACCATCTGCAGTGATTTTGGAGCCCAGAAAAATAAAGTTAGACATTGTTTCCACTGTTTCGCCATCTATTTGCCATGAAGTGATGGGACCAGATGCCATGATCTTATTTTTTTTTTTAACTTTTTTTTTTTAATTTTATTTTATTTTTAAACTTTACATAATTGTATTAGTTTTGCCAAATATCGAAATGAATCCGCCACAGGTATACATGTGTTCCCCATCCTGAACCCTCCTCCTTCCTCCCTCCCCATACCATCCCTCTGGGTCCTCCCAGTGCACTAGCCCCAAGCATCCAGTATCGTGCATCGAAGCTGGACTGGCAACTCGTTTCTTACATGATATTTTACATGTTTCAATGTCATTCTCCCAAATCTTCCCACCCTCTCCCTCTCCCACAGAGTCCATAAGACTGTTCTATACATCAGTGTCTCTTTTGCTGTCTCGTACACCGGGTTATTGTTACCATCTTTCTAAATTCCATATATATGCGTTAGTATACTGTATTTATGTTTTTCCTTCTGGCTTACTTCACTCTGTATAATAGGCTCCAGTTTTATCCACCTCATTAGAACTGATTCAAATGTATTCTTTTTAATGGCTGAGTAATACTCCATTGTGTATATGTACCACTGCTTTCTTATCCATTCATCTGCTGATGGACATCTAGGTTGCTTCCATGTCCTGGCTATTATAAACAGTGCTGCGATGAACATTGGGGTACACGTGTCAGTTTCCCTTCTGGTTTCCTCAGTGTGTATGCCCAGCAGTGGGATTGCTGGGTCATAAGGCAGTTCTATTTCCAGTTTTTTAAGGAATCTCCACACTGTTCTCCATAGTGGCTGTACTAGTTTGCATTCCCACCAACAGTGTAAGAGGGTTCCCTTTTCTCCACACCCTCTCCAGCATTTATTATTTGTAGACTTTTGGATCACAGCCATTCTGACTGGTGTGAAATGGTACCTCATAGTGGTTTTGATTTGCATTTCTCTGATAATGAGTGATGTTGAGCATCTTTTCATGTGTTTGTTAGCCATCTGTATGTCTTCTTTGGAGAAATGTCTATTTAGTTCTTTGGCCCATTTTTTGATTGGGTCGTTTATTTTTCTGGAGTTGAGCTGTAGGAGTTGCTTGTATATTTTTGAGATTAGTTGTTTGTCAGTTGCTTCATTTGCTATTATTTTCTCCCATTCTGAAGGCTGTCTTTTCACCTTGCTAATAGTTTCCTTTGATGTGCAGAAGCTTTTAAGGTTAATTAGGTCCCATTTGTTTATTTTTGCTTTTATTTCCAATATTCTGGGAGGTGGGTCATAGAGGATCCTGCTGTGATGTATGTCAGAGAGTGTTTTGCCTATGTTCTCCTCTAGGAGTTTTATAGTTTCTGGTCTTATGTTTAGATCTTTAATCCATTTTGAGTTTATTTTTGTGTATGGTGTTAGAAAGTGGTCTAGTTTCATTCTTTTACAAGTGGTTGACCAGATTTCCCAGCACCACTTATTAAAGAGATTGTCTTTAATCCATTGTATATTCTTGCCTCCTTTGTCAAAGATAAGGTGTCCATATGTGCGTGGATTTATCTCTGGGCTTTCTATTTTGTTCCATTGATCTATATTTCTGTCTTTGTGCCAGTACCATACTGTCTTGATAACTGTGGCTTTGCAGTAGAGCCTGAAGTCAGGTAGGTTGATTCCTCCAGTTCCATTCTTCTTTCTCAAGATCGCTTTCGCTATTCGAGGTTTTTTGTATTTCCATACAAATTGTGAAACTATTTGTTCTAGCTCTGTGAAGAATACTGTTGGTAGCTTGATAGGGATTGCGTTGAATCTATAAATTGCTTTGGGTAGTATACTCATTTTCATGATCTTATTTTTTTGAATGTTGAGCTTTAAACCAACTTTTTCACTCTCCTCTTTCACTTTCATCAAGAGGCTTTTTAGTTCCTCTTCCCTTTCTGCCATAAGGGTGGTGTCATCTGCATATCTGAGGTTATCAATACTTCTCCTGGCAATCTTGATTCCAGCTTGTGCTTCTTCCAGCCCAGCGTTTCTCATGATGTACTCTGTATATAAGTTAAATAAGCAAGGTGACAATATACAGCCTTGATGTACTCCTTTTCCTATTTGGAACCAGTCCGTTGTTCCATGTCCAGTTCTCACTGTTGCTTTCTGACATGTATACAGCTTTATCAAGAGGCAGGTCAGGTGGTCGGGTATTACCATGTCTTTCAGAATTTTCCATAGTTTATTGTGATCCACACAAAGGCTTTGTCATAGTCAATAAACCAGAAACAGATGTTTTTCTGGAACTCTCTTGCTTTTACCATGATCCAGCAGATGTTGGCAATTTGATCTCTGGCTCCTCTGTGTTTTCTAAAACCAGCTTGAGAATCTGGAAGTTCAAGGTTCACGTATTGCCGAAGCCTGGCTTGGAGAATTTTCAGCATTACTTTACTAGCGTGTGAGATGAGTGCAATTGTGCAGTAGTTTGAGCATTCTTTGGCATTGCCTTTCTTTGGGATTGTAATGAAAATTGACCTTTTCCAGTCCTGTGGCCACTGCTGAGTTTTCCAAATTTGCTGGCATATTGAGTGCAGCACTTTCACAGCATCATCTTCCAGGATTTGAAATAGCTCAACTGGAATTCCACCACCTCCCCTAGCTTTGTTCGTAGTGATGCTTTCTAAGGCCCACTTGTTTCACATTCCAGGATGTCTGGCTGTTGGTGAGTGATCACAGCATCATGATTATCTGGGTCATGAAGATCTTTTTTTACAGTTCTGTGTATTCTTGCCACCTCTACTTAATGTCTTCTGCTTCTGTAGGTCCCTACCATTTCTGTCCTTTATTGAGCCTATCTTTGCATGAAATGTTTGCTTGGTAACTCTTATTTTCTTGAGGAGATCTCTAGTCTTTCCCATTCTATTGTTTTCCTCTAATTCTTTTCAGTGAACACTGAGAAAGCCTTTCTTGTCTCTCCTTGCTTGGTACTAGCCTTTCTTGTCTCTCCTTGCTTGGTACCATTACATGGTACTAGACAATTCAAGGTGGTTTCTCTTGTTTGTGGATACCACGAATTCCCTAGGCTATTAATCAACAGGGCATAACTAGGATGAAATTTTCACCCACCATGTGCTCCAACATGCTGACTATCAAGGTTGTTTTAATTTTTAATCTCCAGGAGAGACAGAGGTGCCTATGGTTTTGACCATCTCCTTCAGTGCTTGAATGAGGTCATTACAATAGAACTACCCACTCATAATTAGATGAGAAAACAATGGCATCCAGATCTTCTCTGTTCTTTAACATTTATATTTTAATCTCTTTTCCTTTAATCTAAATGTCTTTCTAGTTTCTAAATATGTCTGTTTCTCACACCGATGATCTGTATTGTTAGTTTAGAAATTAATCTAATGGCATTGAATTCTTTTTCAGTTCAGTTGCTCAATCGGCTCCAACTCTTTGTGATTCCATGGACAGCAGCACACCAGGCTTCCCTGTATATCACCAACTCCTGGAGCCTACTCAAACTCATGTCCACCGTGTTGGTGAGACCATCCAACCATCTTATCCTCTGTCATCCCCTTCTCCTCCCACCTTCAATCTTTCCAGCATCAGCGTCTTTTCCAATGAGTCAGTTCTTCACATCAGGTGGCCAAACCATTGGAGTTTCAGCTTCAGCCTCAGTCCTTCCAATAAATATTCAGGACTGATTTCCTTTACAATGGACTGGTTTGATCTCCTTGCAGTCCAATGGACTCTCAAGACACTTTTCCAAAACCACAGTTCAAAAGCATCAATTCTTCAGTGCTCAGCTTTCTTTATAGTACAACTTTCACATCCATACATGTTGGTAAAGTAACGTCTCTGCTTTTTAATATGCTGTCTAGATTGGCCATAGCTTTTCTTCCAAGGAGCAAGCATCTTTAAATTTCATGGCTACAGTCATCATCTGCAGTGATTTTGGAAGCCCCAAAATAAACTCTGTCATCGTTTCTGTTGTTTCCCCTTCTATATGCCATGAAGTTATGGGACCAGATTCTATGATCTTAGTTTTCTGAATGTTGAGTTTTAAGGCAACTTTTTCACTCTCCTCTTTCACGTTTGTCAAGAGACTCTTTAGTTCTTCTTCGCTTTCTGTTAAATTTTTCTTAAATTTTAAATTAAATTTATTTAAGTTATATACCTGCTGTTTATCTTTTGACTACATCTGGCTAAGTAAGAAGCCAGATGTTAATTTGCTTGTCAATTCATTAAATGTCCATGGAATTCCAAACAGGAATTGAAAACTTTATCAGAGAGGTCACTGTTTAACAGGGAAAACACATATCAATCACTATGATGTAAAATCTAATATGAGGGATAGTCATAAAAATATATGCCCAAAAAAGTGAGAATTTGAATTATTTTAATTGTATATTCTCACATTTCTTAATATCACCTACATAGTTTCGTGAGGTTGAAATATTTGCGTCCTGGAGTACACGCGGAAGTCCGACTACTCTCGGCCTCCTTCGTCTCCTGCTCAGGCACTGAGGTCGCGGAGCTGGAACTCTGGCAGAGAGGCGTGTGTATACCAGTATGCTTGGGTTCGGTTGCGCGGCTTTTCAGAGAGTGCAATTATTCTCCGAGTTTTACACTTTTCTCGAAGGAGTTGAATTGCTGCCTTGGTTAGTGGCGAGGTTCGGCACAGTCAGTGGCTGTGCAGAGTGACGCTGTTTCAGTCTTACTTAGCTCTCACTCAGTCTGGATCATTTGGCAACGCGAGAGCCGTCACAGAATCCTTTTAATTTCTGTGGGATCTGAAATCTATTGTATGCCCGATATTGTTCAAAATACGGACAATTGGCAGGCACTCGTGGAAGATGATGAAGCCTGCAAGAACAGAGCATCTTTCCAGATTTGTGGAACAACTGTCCGGAGATGTCAATGGCCATCCTTTCCTCATTCCTGTTTTGGACAGGGGCGCCACAGAGATACACTGACCAGTCTCCCCGAGTCTGTGGATGCCTCGTGCCTCCTCTTCGTGTTCCTCCAAGTCTCATGTTCTGTCACCTTCATCTTTGCTTCTGGTGTGGGCACACACACAGAAAGACACGCAAATAGAGCAACATAAGCATACCTGTGTAAACATACACGAGGAAGGCACAGCAACACAAACACAAACAGGGAACACAGGTGTTTCAGTAGCTGAAGATGCCTGTGTCCAGCAATATGGGAGATGGCGTCAGTAGGCACCGTGTCCTGCCCTTTTGGGATCCCTGTCCATTTCTTCCCCCAGCTGTTCAGTATTATCACTAGCCAGCATTAAGTCCTTTCTGGCTTTATGGTGGTGGTGAGAGGCCAATCGGTGGATGTGGAAATTCACAGAAGACCCCAAAGTCAGCACAAAAGTGCCAAAGGGCACAGGAGAGAAATCCATTCCAACTGGTGGTCAAATCCAGAAGGCAGTCGGGACTTAGGTGCCCAGGGGAATCTGAAACTCAGTGAGCAGCAGGAAGCCTGGGGGTGGCTCAACCTGGGGAAAGATGATTCTGACAAATGTGCTTGCATTCACCGTGTCTATGTCAGAATCACCTAGGACTCTGTCATCTTGTAATCACAGCTTCTTTGAGTGAGACGTGGACACATGAAGTCCCCAAACCTCCAGTCTCAGCTTGTCACTTGCTACCAGTATGACCCGAATCCTGGTTCCACATCCAGCCTGCATGAGCCTGAGCATCCCCATTTGGGAAAGGAGAGTGTCCCAGCCTCTATATGGCTGTCCCTTCAGGGCCCACCTTTGATCCCCTCACAACCTGTGTTTCTGTCAGTAAGCTCTTATGGCAGGATCTACCCCCCTGGGAAGTACTGCAGGAGGTTGAGCCACAGGTCTTAGCTGATTATCTGCTGGAAACACGAACAAGGTCAGCATGGGGCTCGCTAGGACCTGAACATTTCATGAACAGCGAAAAACTCCAACACAAATCGCCAATTCTGTAGAGGCCCAGAGCAACTCCATCTCAGCAATCCTGTTTGATCCTGGGATGTTGTGATCCAACAACCAGTTGAAGAAGTTAAAGCTGCTGGTTTCCAGCCTGCGGCTTGGAGCTCCCCATTTATAAATCTGGAACCAATGGACTGGAGTGGAATAACACGGCATGTATCCTGGAGCAAGACAGGGGAGGCAGGGAAGGATCGCGCAGGAGGAGCATCCACTCCCTTCCCCACTCACCCACACCACCCTGGGAGGCAAATTGTACCAATGATGTCATGGTAGTACTCCTTAACGATGACTGTGTTCCTGAAGTAGGGTTTACTCCGAAAAGCAACTTAGCAGTGTGCAGCCAGACCAGGGATGCCTCAGTTCCTGCACCTGCCAGGACCAGGAGGGGGGGAAATGTGCAAGTTTCTAGTGTCTGTAGCTTGCCTGCGGGGCAGGCATCAACAGCTTCTGCTTCTCCACTCCAAGTGCTCACACCGCAAAAGATGATTCCCCACTTCCCTACCCAGCTCCCTAGCTACCTGTCCTCACTGACCTTCAAATCGATCATGTAGCTAAGCAAGACTTCAGTTTGTTCACTGATCATGACGGATAGTTGGCGGTTGTTTACAATCCGCTGCAGGTCAAAGAGCCATCATGCCACATGCTGGGCCAGGTAGAGCCACAAGCAACAAGGCTATAGTCTGGGAAGGAACAAGTGAGAGGGTAAGAGGCAGGAAGCCTAAGGGCCCGCCAATGGAGGAAATAGGCTGCAAGTGTCAGACATTTTTATCTCTCTCTGAAGCAGCAGGAGGAAACAAACTACAAGTGTCAGATTTTTTTTCCCCTTCTCTACACAAAATTAAAAGGAGGCTTCTTTAAAATGTTGTGTTGCCATGACGACAGCTGGTTCCACCTGAACTTAACTTTCTCAAACCTTGAGCTAACCAATGCATTTTTCTTATGGAAATGTTTTTCTTAAGTTATGTTAATGAACTATGTTTTTACCCTTAGACTCTGTCTGCAAGTCCATTCCACCTAAGACTCAGAACATAGAATGCCTCAACAAACCAGTATGTTTTACAAATACAATTGTTCTCCTAATCTATGTTATTAAGACTATGTAATGCTTGGAAACCTGCCTTTCTTCAAGATTCATGTCAATCATTTTATGGCCCAGGATGACTCACCTTGTGCCAATGTTATCTCAAGATACATGTTGTGGGTGAGGACTCTGGTGCCACTCTCTGAGTGTTGAGACGTTTCCTTTCTCTAATTAGCAGCCTGCTAGTGGGTATATAACTTCCTTCTAAAGACTAGTGGCGGGGCAGGGAGCACTCTTTCAGCCCTCTTCTGATGTCTATGTCAGAATCTTTCTCTATCTCCTTTATACTTTAATAAAACTTGATTACACACACACACAAAAAAAGAAATATTTGCGTCCTATTTACATTCTTTAGGGATGTATCCTCTTCTGTTTTCTGGTAGTCATCTAAAAAAAAAAAATTTCTTGCTTTGGCATTTGTGAGCACTATTCTTGCTTAAAAGGACAATTATTTTTTGACTGTTTCATGGGTACATTAAATATCTACTATGAAAGTTCAGTACAGATTGATAGATAATAGATAGGAAATTAAAGTGCTGTAGCTGGACAGAGATATGAAAAAGGAAAGGCTTATGCACATATATCTATGTAAAATATATTTGACTCATGTTTCCCAAAGGATTTAATTTTAAGAGTTGTAGAAGACATTTGTATAATATGTAACATAGTGCTATTTAAACAATATTCTAAAAAATAGGCAAAATATTTCAACAGGTGCTTAACAAAAGAGTTTGCTAAATGGCCAATAAACATATTAAAACTTGTTCAACATCTTAACATTGATAAGCTTCAGGAAAATACAAAATACAGCTCTATTGTTATATTGTTTTAGTACACAAATAGATTAAAGAGTGACAATCCTTAGAGTTTTCTAGAATATGTCCAACTTGAAGTCTCATATGTTATTATTGAGAGTGAAATTGGTATCACTCCCTTGGAAAATTGTTTAGCAATATCTACTAAAGCTTACCATTTGCATTTCCTGTGACCCAGCAATTCTCCTTAAGTATATACTCCCAAGTATATACTCCTGAGTATACGCCAACAAACACACACACACACATGTGCATCACAAATGTACAAGATGGTCCTATAAGCATTATTTACAATGAATCAGCTCAGGAAAAGATAACATGTGTCCAAAAACAGTGCAATGGATGATTGCCTACCAGAAGCAGAAAATATTAGGAAGAGGTGGCAAGAATACACAGAAGAACTGCACAAAAAAAGATCTTCATGACCCAGATAATCACGATGGTATGATCACTCACCTAGAGCCAGACGTCCTGGAATGTGAAGTCAAGTGGGCCTTAGAAAGCATCACTATGAACAGAGCTAGGGGAGGTGATGGAATTCCAGTGGAGCTATTTCAAATCCTGAAAGACGATGCTGTGAAAGTGCTGCACTCAATATGTCAACAAATTTGGAAAACTCAGCAGTGGCCACAGGACTGGAAAAGGTCAATTTTCATTACAATCCCAAAGAAAAGCAATGCCAAAGAATGCTCAAACTACCACACAATTGCACTCATCTCCCACGCTAGTAGTATTGCTTAAAATTCTCTAAGCCAGGCTTCAGCAATACGTGAACTGTGAACTTCCAGATGTTCAAGCTGGTTTTAGAAAAGGCAGAGGAACCAGATATCAAATTGCCAACATCTGCTGAATCATGGAAAAAGCAAGAGAGTTCCAGAAAAACATCTATTTCTGCTTTATTGACTATGCCAAAGCCTTTGACTGTGTGGATCACAATAAACTGTGGAAAATTCTGAAAGAGATGGGAATACCAGACCACCTGATCTGCCTCTTGAAAAAGCTGTATGCATGTCAGGAAGCAACAGTGAGAACTGGACATGGAACAACAGACTGGTTCCAAATAGGAAAAGGAGTACGTCAAGGCTGTGTATTGTCACCCTGCTTATTTAACTTACAGGCAGAGTACATCATGAGGAATGCTGGGCTGGAAGAAGCACAAGCTGGAATCAAGATTGCCAGGAGAAATATTGATAACCTCAGATATGCAGATGACACCATCCTTATGGCAGAAAGGGAAGAGGAACTAAAAACCTCTTGATGAAAGTGAAAGAGGAGAGTGAAAACGTTGGCTTAAAGCTCAACGTTTAGAAAACAAAGATCATGGCATCCAGTCCCATCACTTCATGGGAAATAGATGGGGAAACTGTGGAAACAATGGCTGACTTTATTTTTCTGGGCCCCAAAATCACTGCAGATGGTGTTTGAAGCCATGAAATTAAAAGATGTTTACTCTTTGGAAGGAAAGTTATGTTCAACCTAGATAGAATATTAAAAAGCAGAGACATTACTTTGCCAACAAAGGTCATCCAGTCAAGGCTATGGTTTTTCCAGTGGTCATGTACGGATATGAGAGTTGGACTATAAAGAAAGCTGAGCGCTGAAGAATTGATGGTTTTGAACAGTGGTGTTGGAGAAGACTCTTGAGAGTCCCTTGACGGCAAGGAGATCCAAGCAGTCCATCCTAAGGGAGATTAGTCCTGGGCATTCATTGGAAGGACTGATGTTGAAGCTGAAAGTCCAATACTTTGGCCACCTGATACAAAGAGCTGATTCATTTGAAAAGACCCTGATGCTGAGAAGGATTGAGGGCAGGAGGAGAAGGTGACGACAGAGGATGAGATGGTTGGATGGCATCACTGACTCCATGGACATGGGTTTGGGTGGACTCCGGGAGTTGGTGATGGACAGCGAGGCCTGGAGTGCTGCAGTTCATGGGGTCCCAAAGATGGGACATGACTGAGTTACTGAACTGAACTGAACTGAATTGCAAAGGTTGTTTTCTAGCCTCTTCTAATACATCAGTAATGAAAAAACCAGATTCCTGTCTTTATGTGCCTACATTCTGCCGTGAAGCACATTGCATAGTCAGATTCCAGCTCTTATTTTATTAGGTCAACTAAAATCTTTCAGTAGATTTCTCCTGTTAGTCTGCCCTCGTAGTTGTATTTGGTACATGTGTGCTGTGCTGTGCTCAGTCGTGTCCGACTCTGTGATCCAATGGACCGTAGCCCAACAGGCTGCTCTGTCCATGGGGATTCTCCAGGCAAGGATACTGGAGTGGGTTGCCACGCCCTCCTCCAAGAGATCTTCCCTACCCAGGAATCCAACGCAGATCTTTGCACTGCAGGCAGATTCTTTACCAACTGAGCCATCAGGGAAGTTCATTTAGTACATAGGAAATGATGAAAATATATTGGAAAGAAAAGGAAAGGGAAAAACACAGAACAGTCTCTTTAGCCTCATTTCAATCTTTATATGCCTTAAAGTTATATAACTTGATCTTTATCTTTTAAACATGGAAAATTCATGTTGGTGATATTGAAATTACTACAACAATAAATATCCATAGCTTCTTTCTATTGTCTGACTACCATGCTTTCTGTAATCTCAAGGATTACAAACTTAAAAACATTTAAAATAAGAGGTAATCATTATTAGAGATATAAAATTAGGTTCCTTGAACTTATTAAACCAGGTAGATTCCAGACGACAATAAAAACATGCTTTTTGAAACTACCTAATTCAATAATGAGAATACCTTCTTAATCCACATTTTCCTTAACATATAAAATATCATAAATCTATACAATCTAAGTTGATTTTCCACAAATGGGTTTTTTTTTTAATCTGTGAATAGAATAACTATATTCAATACTTTTTTAAGCTGAAAGACTATCTCCAGGCCAAGTTGAATGTCTTTCTCATTACTAATAAAAAAAAGTGTTAGTTACAGGAAGTGTGTCAATCAAGTTTAACAGAATAAATAATTGTACAATTGAGGAAAATATACAAAAATATATTCCCAGGATTTTACTGGTTGTATACCTTATGAATATTTCTGTATTAGTAGTAGCAGAAGAAGCAGTGGGTTCAGATGTAGTTGTACTATAAAGTAATAAACTCAAGTAAATCTCAATCCCCACTTGAATGTAGAAACCTAAACATACTCACTGAGTCAGAAAGACAGAAATTTTTGCTTGGACTGAGCAAGTCAGATAGATATTTATAAAGCAGACTTCTACAGAAGAGGGATCAATGAAGATCAAATATATTAACAAAGCTACACGTAGGTCCTATTGCATCTTCAGCCAATACTAATCAGCACATGTATAACCTGAAACCATACTATTCTCAGAAATCATATGGAACTGGGTGTCACGTAGATTCTTACAAGGTAGACTAGAGAGATTTTATTAAATTCATGGTTGAATGTCTTATTAAATATCCCAAAAGGGTTACACCTTAGGAGTGGGGTGAAACTAGTTCCAGATTAAAGTTTATTATAATATTTATCTGAATAAAGTTTAACCACATTTCAAAGCAAGTAAACTGATCTGTAAATAACTCAAAACAAAGTAAGAATTTTTAACAGGTTAAAAAAAAGAAAAAATACAACATTCAACAATGTAAACTTTATAAATCTGGCATCCAATCAATTATTATCAAATATGAAAAAAGTAGGTATATTTAAATCATAACTAGGAAAAATAAGCCAGTAGAAACAAACTGCAACATGACTGGGAGATGATAGACTTAGTAGATAAGGTCATTAACTTTGCAGCTACAAAAATATTCAATATGTACACAAATGTAAAGATGTAAATGTAAAAATGTAAAGCATGAACATAATAAAAAGAACATGAGAAGATATTAACAAAATAGCAAAAATCAACATCAAAGAATGAAAAGTATGTCTTAAAGGAAAATTTCACTAGATTGGATTAGCAGGATTAGATACTACAAAACAAAATATCAGCAAACTCAGAAAGCAACAGAAACTATCAAAAATGGAGGCTACCTTGAAAAATGATAATTAAAAAATAAGTAGCACTGCAGTGATACATACAAAATATTAAGGAATATAACATACATGTAATCAAAGTTATGGATATGGAGCATACAAAATAACATTTAAATATAATGCCTTTTTAATTTGATAATAAGTACAAGTCTATAGACACAAGACCATCAAAAATCACAAGCAAATTGAACTCAGGGAAATAATAACAAGATATTCCATAATTGAATTGTTTCACTATCACTGCTAAAGAGAAAAACAGCAAAAGGAAAAAAAAAAAGGTTTACATCCTACAGAAACAAATATAAATATTATTGTGGACTTTCTGTAAGGAATTATGTAAGCCAAAAGGTAATGTCATCCAAAAAAATGCTGTGAAAACAACCAAAAACTATGATATGGAGCTCTACATTCAGCAAAAGTATATTTTAATAATGCAGGAAAGGGACTTCTAATTTCTGTGGGATATATAAAACTAGAAGCTAAAGAGCTTAAAGCTCAACATCCATAAAACGAAGGTAATGGCATCTGGTCCCATCACTTCATGGCAAATAGATGGGGAGACAGTGGAAACAGTGACAGACTTTATTTTCTCACTGTGCACAGTGATTGCAGCCATGAAATTAAAAGACATATTCTCCTTGGAAGAAAAACTATGACCAACCTAGACAGCATATTAAAAAACAGAGACATTACTTTGTCAACAAATGTCTATCTAGCCAAAGCTATGGTTTTTTTCAATAGTCATGTATAGATGTGAGAGTTAGACCATAAAGAAGGCTGCTACTGCTGCTGCTAAGTCACTTCAGTCGTGTCCGACTCTGTGCAACCACATAGACAGCAGCCCACCAGGATCCCCCGTCCCTGGGATTCTCCAGGCAAGAACACTGGAGTGGGTTGCCATTTCCTTCTCCAATGCATGAAAGTGAAAAGTGAAAGTGAAGTCGCTCAGTCGTGTCGGACTCTTAGCGACCCCATGGACTGTAGCCCACCAGACTCCTCCATCCATGAGATTTTCCAGGCAAGAGTACTGGAGTCGGGTGTCATTGCCTTTTCCAAAAGAAGGCTGAGCACCAAAGAATTGATGCTTTTGAACTGTGGTGTTGGAGAAGACTCTTGAGAGTCCCTTGGACTGCAAGAAGATCAAACCAGTCAATCCTAAAGGAAATCAGTCCTAATGAATATTCATTAGAAGGACTGATGCTGAAGCTAAAGCTCAATAATTTGGCCACCTGATGGGAAGAGCTGATTTTTTGGAAAAGACCTTGCTGCTGGGAAAGATAAAAGTCAGGAGAAGAATGGGATGACAGAGGACAAGATAGTTGGATGGGATTATTGACTCACTGGACATGAGTTTGAGCAAGCTCTGGGAGATGGCGAAGGAAGGGAAGCCTGGTGTGTCGCAGGCCATGGGGTTGCAAAGAGTCAGAGACGACTGAGGGACTGAACAGCAATGATAATCTAAAACTAGAAAGAGCATTGTTTCCAACCTTACAGAAACAAACAAAGTAGCTAGGCAAAATGTATAATTTATCACTTTTCTTTGACCCACCAGAGACCTGAGTGTGCAGGGCAAAAACTGACTGAAATCTATAGAATCTGAAATCTCTGAAACCAATTCAAATCTTCAAAAAGAGAAAGCACACAATTACATGATTATCTGGGCAGAAGCAGTCTGACAATGTGGAGAATTGCTGAGAAAAAAATGAAAATTGTTAAAGAACAAGCAAAGGCTAAAGGTGCTTCAGCAGAATATAGAATCCATGGGGGATATAAATGCATCCAGTTACATGCTCCTCACTGTGAACTTCAGTGGGGGCTCACCAAACAATTGATAAGAAACTTGAGAAAACATCCCTTGTAGTAAAGGCCAAGGAAAGAGACCAGCTTCTGCCGGAAACATATGATACAATTCCTTATCTCCTACTTCTAATAGAGAAGTAAAGCTGTAAATTGGAGGTGAAGGGCAACAAACAATGTCACCCTTAAGATAGTGGAAGTAAATAGACACACATTTTCTACCTGGGGAAAGGACAGGAACGCATGCTGTACTCAAAAGTACAGCTACAGGAGGAGCAGGCCACACTCTCAAGACTGGTAAAGAGTGGTTGCCCAAGACTGAGAATTAGTAAGAGTAATTAAGAAGAACTAAATAGACATTTCTCCAAAGAAGACATACAGATGGCTAACAAACACATGAAAAGATGCTTAACATCACTCATTATCAGAGAAATGCAAATCAAAACCACTATGAGGTACCATTTCACGCCAGTCAGAATGGCTTCGATCCAAAAGTCTACAAGCAATAAATGCTGGAGAGGGTGTGGAGAAAAGGGAACTCTCTTACACTGTTGGTGGGAATGCAAACTAGTACAGCCACTATGGAGAACAGTGTGGAGATTCCTTAAAAAACTGGAAATAGAACTGCCTTATGATCCAGCAATCCCACTGCTGGGCATACACACTGAGGAAACCAGAAGGGAAACAGACACGTGTACCCCAATGTTCATTGCAGCACTGTTTATAATAGCCAGGACATGGAAGCAACCTAGATGCCCATCAGCAGATGAATGGATAAAGAAAGCAGTGGTACATATACACAATGGAGTATTACTCAGCCATTAAAAAGAATACATTTGAATCAGTTCTAATGAGATGGATGAAACTTGAACCTATTATACAGAGTGAAGTAAGCCAGAAAGAAAAACACCAATACAGTATACTAACGCATATATATGGAATTTAGAAAGATGGTAACAATAACCCTGTGTACGAGACTTCAAAAGAGACACCGATGTATAGATCAGTCTTATGGACTCTGTGGGAGAGGGAGAGGGTGGGGAGATTTGGGAGAATAGCATTGAAACGTATATTATCATGTATGAAATGAGTCGCCAGTCCAGGTTCGATACACGGTACTGGATGCTTGGGCCTGGTACACTGGGACGACCCAGAGGGAGGGTAGGGGAGGGAGGAGGGAGGAGGGTTCAGGATGGGGAACGCGGGTATACCTGTGGCGGATTCATTTTGATATTTGGCAAAACTAATACAATATTGTAAAGTTTAAAAATAAAATAAAATTAAAAAAAAAAAAAGAATGTGTTTCCTCCATAATGCAACAACTAACTACCAGGCTAACCAAATTAAAAACAATCAGCAGTGAAATATTCCTAGAGAGAAACCTTCTCCGAAACAGAGCAGAAAGGAAAGACCTAGAAATGAATGTGGAACATGAAGGAAAAGAAAATCTCTGACAAATAAATTCCCACTCTAAATAGAAGTAGTCACTAAAGGAATTTAAAGCCTATGGGCTTTGAGGGTAACCATAGAAACAACAATATCCAACAATTCACCTTTACTCCTGAACAAATTAACCTCAAACCTCACAGGAAAAGTCTAGCACAAGGAAATATATGAAGGAATGTTTATTTCAAAGCATAAATCTTGTTTACTTCAGCTTTTATTGTCTTATATATAAGCTTTCATATTGAAAAAAAACAATATAATGTGCATCAAAAAAATCAAGAAATCAAAACATTCCAAAAGATACAACAATCAAAGAAACACTCAGATATAGCAGGGAATTTAAAATAGCCGTGATTAATATGCAAAAGCTTTCGTGTGAAAAGTAGCAACATGCATGATAATACAAGTAATTTCAGCCTAGAGTTGGAAACTATAATGCAAACTATAAATAGAGGACAAGAAGAAAGACTAGAGTTTCATAGATGAAAGCAATGTAATGAGCTATGAAAAAAACTAATGAATTTTAAGATTGGTCATTAAAGTTTACCAAAACTGAAATATAAGAAAAAATGAATTAAAAAATCAGAAATGAGAATTCAAGAAGTGTGAAACGATATCAAACACACTGCATGCGTGAATGCTGAGTCTTTTCAGTCATGTCTGACTCTTTGTGACACTATGGTCTGTAGCTTGCAGAGCTTCTCTGTCCATGGGATTTTCCAGGCAAGAATACTAGAGTGGGTTGCCATGCCTTCCTTCAAGGCATCATCCCCACTCAGGGATGGAACCCATGTCTCCTGTGGCTCCTGCATTGCAGGTGAATTCTTTACCACTGAGCCACCAGGGAAGCCCACCGAACAATCTAATAATATCTAACTGAAATACCAGAGGAGTAGAGACAGAAAAAAATATAGAAATGTTTCAAGAAATAATGGTAAAGCTTTTTAAAAACTCTATGACAGTCTCCAAACTTACATGACAAAACTCAGATCAGAGAACATCCAGCATGATAAACATGTACACACACACACACACACACACATAACCCTAAGCATGTCAGGCTGAAACTGTCACAAAAGACAAACTCTTCAAGTAAGAGAAAAAATAAGCATTGTATACAAAGAAAGTAATTACAGAAATTTCTTGTCAAAAATCATCTACAATGGAAGAAAAAGAAGTGATTTCCTTAAAGTGCTGAAATAAAATATGTTACAACAAAGAATTCTAAACTGAGTGAATGTATCTCTTGGAAATGAAGGAAAAATCAGTATTTTGTCATACAAAAAAAAAAAAAAAAAGAAAATTATCAACAGAACTGCCTATAAGAAAGGATAATTGTGAGCTGTAGGGCCGTGGGCAGAGCTAGAAGCTGATGACAAGATCCCCCTGCCCTGAGCTGATGACCTATCTACAGCCAGGAGCCAATGGCTAGGGAGAAAGCCAAACCCTGTGAGCTGGACCAGGAGAAATACAATGCTGATGACAATGTGAAAATCATCTGCCTAGGAGACAGCACTGGGGGCAAGTCCAAACTCATGGAGAGATTTCTCAGGATGGATTTCAGTCCCAGCAGCTGTCCACATACACCCTGACCCTGTACGAGCACACAGCCACAGTAGATGGCAAGAGTGTCCTTGTGGACTTTTGGGACACAGCAGGCCAAGAGCAGTTCCAAAGTATGCATGCCTCCTGCTACCACAAGGCCCATGCCTGCATCATGGTATTTGATGTACAGAGGAAACTCACGTACAAGAACTTGAACACTTGGTATATGGAGCTTCAGGAGTTCAGGCCAGAGATTCTGTGCATTGTGGTGGCCAATAAAATCTACACAGACATCAAAATGGCCCAATAGAGTTTCAATTTTGCCAGGAAATTCTCCTTGCCCCTGTACTTTGTCTCAGCTGCTAATGGTACCAATGTTGTGAAGCTCTTTAATGATACAATTCGATTAGCTGTGTCTTACAAACAGTGCTCCCAGGACTTCATGGACAAGGTTTTGCAGGAGCTGGCGAACATCGACTTGGAGCAGAAGGAGGAGGATATGCCAGACAAAGAGCAGCATGGCCGCATCCAGAGCCCATCTCCTTCCTGAGCCACAGGAGGCCTTTGTGTGGCCCACTTGGTGGTGAAGGGCAGTTCAGAAGACCCCTCCCTCAACAATCCTTCAGCTTTCAGTTGAGACATCTTCCAGGCTGTCCCCTGCTATACCTCCTAAAAAACACGGTTGTCCCATTTGCCCCTGACCACAACCTTATATCCATGGCCCGCGAAAGATGACCCTTACATATGATTCCCTCCCCTGTGGGTTGGGGTCAGTACACAGTACTAACAGATGTAAGACCCATACCAGACCCTGAAGCCAAATTAGGGATGGACCCTCCAGGTCATGTGGGACAGTAAAGAGAATCATGGGATATTCTGTGTGTTTCATAAATAAAGCTATATTTAAGTGTCTTCCACCCAGTCCTCCCACCGACCACCCCCAAACCCCCAACTGAGAACTAATGTCAGGGCCTATTCATTGATTTCCACCAAAGGGATGATTTTTCATTACTGATTTTTCTCCTCTTTAGGCTCCCAACTAAACCAGTAATTTTAAGAAAATGATTTTGAGCAGAGAGCTGTTTGTTCCACACGTTTCTTCTGTATATGGCCAGTACTTTGATGAACAGTAAGGCCAAAACCACAGGCCAAGTCTGCTGTTAACATCAAGTGAAAGCAGATGACTGGTCTGGCCATACACACTAATACCCAAACATTGTTGTGAGCATCAAGGGTCAATACAGCCACATCACAAGGCATTGTATTATAAGAAATTGACTTCAGGAAGCTCCATTTAAAACCCATATTTTAACATAGGAGACTTCTCTTCATTTTTCTAAGGACTGGTGTGGACACTGTACATCTTTGGGTGGCAAGGGCTGCTAAGAACTGTCATGCTGCTTTTTCTATTTATCTCCAGGACTTGTTGCTCACTAGAATGCTTTTATGATATTCTTATACATCATTTCCATTAATTATTTTTTATTTACAATAAAGTTTGAATTACATAAAAAAGAAAGGATAATTGTGATTTTTCAAACAGGATGAGTACAATATTAATCAAAAAAGTGTATCTACATGAAATCTGAAGAACATTAGAAACAGAATAAACTTTAGTTTTCTTATTTTTTCATTGTTCTAAAATATAACTTTCTGTTTATAACCAAAACAGTGGGCAATATCATGTTTTCATCTATTAAAGATGACATGAATTGTCTACATAGAATATCTCAAAAAAATCTAAGAAATAAATCTTTCTAGAATATATGAGTTTAACGAGATTGCAGGATACAAATTTGATCATCAAAAATCAAAAAATGAAACATCTTCTTGATTTGGTGTCTGAGAATCTTGACTGGTCTTGCAACTGGGTTCATTATTGTCTTTGATAATACTTCCAGAGAAAACAATACATGATTAGTCAAAAGGAACCAAAACAATAGTGTGATAATGCTCTATTGCTTAAATGTTGGTTATAAGCATAAGCAAACATATAAAGAACTGCAACTAAGGCACAAAAACAATTAATTTCTGAATTATTTCATGCGTATTATAGACAGAGTTTATTTTAAATGGTGAATAGTCATATTTTGCCATAGAAAAATGATGTAGCAGAACTGATCTTAATAATTATTTCATGACATTAGGTTCCCTATGTTCATATAAGCTACATCTTGGAATATAAGCAGTTTACAAGTTTAGTTAATATTAAGAGAGATAAATAGAAATAAGTTGTCCTTGATTTAAAGTATTAATTACAAAAAAAAAGAATAGAAGAGTTTTTCTTTTTAATCTTAGATGTAATTCAAAATAACTAATGATGGGCATTTTTAATCTTTGATGTAATTCAAAATAACTAATGATGGGCATTGAGAACTGTAAGACATAGCTATCCTAGGCTCCATATGCATTGTTAGTGCAGCCATATGTGAGTGTGTAGTCCCGCTTTATAATAGTCAGGTACATTCTGTAACTGTGTTATGTTCTGTTCTTTGTACTTTCAGTTCAGTTCAGTTCAGTCACTCAGTCGTGTCCGACTCTTTGTGACCCCGTGGACCACAGCATGCCAGACCTCCCTGTCCATCACCAACTCCCAGAGTCCACCCAAACCCATATCCATTGAGTCGGTGATGCCATCCAACCATCTCATCCTCTGTTGTCACCTTCTCCTCCTGCCCTCAATCTTTCCCAGCATCAGGGTCTTTTCAAATGAGTCAGCTCTTCACATCATGTGGCCAAAGTACTGGAGTTTCAGCTTCAACATCAATCCTTCCAATGAACACCCAGAACGGATCTCCTTTAGAATGGACTGGCTGGATCTCCTTGCAGTCCAAGGGACTCTCAAGAGTCTTCTCCAACACCACAGTTCAAAAGCATCAGTTCTTCGGCGCTCAGCTTTCTTTATAGTCCAACTCTCACATCCATACATGACCACTGGAAAAATCATAGCCTTGACTAGATGGACTTTTGTTGGCAAAGTAATGTCTCTGCTTTTTAATATGCTGTCTGCTGCTGCTGCTAAGTTGCTTCAGTGTCTGACTCTGTGCGACCCCATAGACAGCAGCCCACCAGGCTCCCCTGTCCCTGGGATTCTCCAGGCAAGAACACTGGAGTGGGTTGCCATTTCCTTCTCCAATGCATGAAAGTGAAAAGTGAAAGTGAAGTCGCTCAGTCTATGTTGGTCATAACGTTCCTTTCAAGGAGTAAGCGTCTTTTAATTTCATGGCTGCAATCACCATCTACAGTGACTTTGGAGCCCAGAAAAGTAAAGTCAGCCATTGTTTCCATTGTTTCCCCATCTATTTGCCATGAAGTGATGGGACCAGATGCCATGATCTTAGTTTTCTGAATGTTGAGCTTTAAGCCAATTTTTTCACTCTCCTCTTTCACTTTCATCAAGAGGCTCTTTAGTTCTTCTTCACTTTCTCCCGTAAGAGTAACTAAATCAAAGTAAGACACACCCAAGATTTTATTAAAGGATTGCTAAAGAATCTCAGTATTTCACCATGAAAAATGAAAACGTTTGAAAAAATTTGGCCTGGAAACAAAATTTAACAAGAACAAAATAGCTAATTTAAATATAATTATTCAATTACTAAATTAATTGAATGGCAACCATTTGAGGATCACTGTTTTAGGCACTAGAGATGGTTGTATCAAGAATAATGAGTTCCAGGCTTTCATGGATTTTATGTCAAGTGAAATAGAAGAGAAAAAAAGTAAACATATTCATGAATACAAAAAAATTCAGATAGTGTAAAAGCTATGAGAAAAATAAAACATAATTTTATACAAAGTAAATCAGGATGGCATCTTTAGATCTAATGCTTAGCAAATCTGATCATCTGAGCTAAGATGTAAATCTCAAGGAGATGCCTTATAAAAATCAAGGGGACTAGCATTTGCAGTTGAGAGGAGATAGTCATGCAAAAGTCTTACTTTTGGTGTAGTGGAGCTTGACTTGTTTGAGCAGTTAAAAAATAGTGTGGCTGGAATGCCATGGAGAGAGATTATGTCAAAGAGGTAAAAAGGGGCTTTGAAGGAAAAGGTAATGAATAGCTTTTATATTCTATTCAGTGGGAATCAGAAGTAACTGTGGAGTAATTAGGTAGAAAAATAACCTGATTTGTGATTTAAAAGATTATTCTGGCTGCTACTACTACTACTACTACTAAGTCACTTCAGTCGTGTCTGACTCTGTGCGACCCCATAGACGGCAGCCACCAGGCTCCCCCGTCCCTGGGATTCTCCAGGCAAGAACACTGGAGTGGGTTGCCATTTCCTTCTCCAATACATGAAAGTGAAAAGTGAAAGTGAAGTTGCTCAGTAGTGTCCAACCCTCAGCGACCCCATGGACTGCAGCCTTCCAAGCTCCTCTGTCCATAGGATTTTCCAGGCAAGAGTACTGGAGTGGGGTGCCATTGCCTTCTCCGATACACAGAACTATTCCTAGTAAATCAGAATATATGCTATTCCTAGGTATAGCAAATATATTTTGCTTGTCTACTATTTTCCATTATTTTTCTCTTCCTTTCTGAAAAAAATATATTGTTCAAATATCTACTCCTTCTCATGGAGCCCTGAGATGTTGACTCAGTTCTGCTCAAAGAGGCTTGATTTTTCTAAGGTTATTACCATTCTTCTTAAGAGGAATTATTTCAGAATGGGTTTTTATAGCCAAGAGACTCTGAGAGATGTTTGTCTGGCAATTCTGAGAAATTCTTCCAGTGACTGTTTCTCTCCATTCCTATGCCACATGAATATATCATCTCACTATAAGCCTGAAGCTGACACACAGAATAGATCAGAGCCAATGGATTATCAGCAAAATGAGCCATATCATAGAATTAATTCACTTATGAAGCCTACCTCTGAACTTGGTTTTGTGATGCCTTTATCATTTAAATGCTTTTATCATTTAAAACAGGTTGAGCTATCTTCTGTTAGCTGATATGAAACAGGGACAGGAGTGATAGCAAGGAAATCCTTTAGATGGCTACTGTACTTGGCCAGATAAAAGTGATTATGGCTTGGGTGAGGATAGTACCAGTGGATGAGAAAATAAGGGAGCAGTTTATGGATACATTTTAGAGATAATGAAAAATGGGTTTTCTGATAATATGAGTATGGACAAAATTAAACATGACTACAAAGTTTGTCATGTGTTAGTAGACAAGGCTTTTCTGTAATACTGTTGAGGAAAGAGAACCAATCAGTCACACATATTTTGACTTGAGTATAAAAAAAAATACTTTTAAAAATAATTTGACCTTGCAAACACTTATCTACTTCAAAAAATAATATCATCATATTCTTTAAACAGTGAGGTATGTCTATTAATAAATCTAATCAACATGAGAAACATGCCCAGTTTTCATGGACTATGTGTATAGTATTCTTTTACTCAGTGAGTATAGATTAGATAGTTAAATACTTAAGTGCTTTCTTATACTGGTGGTGATATAATTTGGGGGCTACTATTTATTTTAATAAGGTAAAGTAATAGTTCAAAATTTTATGTACCAAACTTCCAACCTGGAAAGATCTTGGAAGTCATCGCTCCCCAATTTATAATAAGAAAGAAAGAAAGAAGAAAAAAAAAATACTGAACAAATTGAAAATCAGTGACATTCCTTAGACCTATCAGAAAGTGGAGGTTGTTCAATAAACCACAACCACAAAAGCTAGAGTGACAAGGGGATACAGAAAGTCAGAGCTGAGATCTCCTAAACTGGAGCAGAAGCCACTGGCAGCAACGGGTAAGAAATACAGAAACACAAGTGGTAATTTTGACAGACTGATGAAAGCCTGAGTGTGGTCTAGTTTGCTTTTGAATTTCCTGACAATATCTTTAATTAAGATAAAGACATATGAGTTCTACTTTTAAAATAGTTACCTTTATTGTCTAAAGTTAATGGAAATGAAAAATGGATAAGTTCGCACTCCATAACTCTGAAAAAAAAAAAATAACATTTTAGTAATGATACTATCAGAGCACTTCTGCTGGCCAAGATGGTATAATAGTGCCCACATTTACTGTCCCATCAGAAACAAAAAAACCTCACTCCTCCCCCACCAATAATTACATTAAGCAATGTTTTCAAGACTTTGCAAATCAAGCATCAAAGGACAATGATTTCTGAAAGAATAAGGAGAAAAACAGCGAGTATTATGATTCAGTTCAGTTCAGTTCAGTCGCTCAGTTGTGTCCAACTCTTTGCAACCCCATGAATTGCAGCACGCCAGGCCTCCCTGTCCATCACCAACTCCCGGAGTTCACTCAAACTCACATCCATCGAGTTGGTGATGCCATCCAGCCATCTCATCCTCTGTTGTCCCCTTCTCCTCCTGCCCCCAATCCCTCCCAGCATCAGAGTCTTTTCCAATGAGTCAACTCTTCGCATGAGGTGGTCAAAGTACTGGAGTTTCAGCTTTAGCATCATTCCTTCCAAAGTATTATCATTACCCCAATTTATACCTTAGGACAGTATATAGGCTACTGGCCAGAAAGAGAAAACTCAGGTAGGACCTAGAAGATGTTAACACCAACACACATTATATATATTGAGTTGACCAAAAAGTACATTTGGGTTTTTTGGTAACATCTTATGGAAAAACCCAAATGACCTTTTTGGCCAATCCAATACAATGTGTTTAACAGCTTTATCTGTAATAGATTAAAATAATGAATAATCACTCAAAAAAAAAAGAAGAAGAAGAAATCAGGGTTTCTCTGGTGGTCCAGTGGTTAAGAACCCATATGCCAATGCAGGGAACACAGGTTGAATCCCTGGTCCAGGAATCTACCGCATGCTGCAGGGCAGCTAAGGCCCTGCACCACAACTACTGAAGCCCAGGCACCTAGATCCCATACTCTGCAACGAGATAAGCCACAGAAATGAGAAGCCTATGCACGGAGGCTAGAGAAAGCCCACTTTCAGCAATGAAGACCCAGCACACCCAAAAATAAATAAAAGGAATCAAACACTAATTTGTCCTTTGACATGGATTGTTCTCAAATTATTTTGTGGAGTGAAACAATTCAGATGAAAATGAATGTAGATTTTGTATAATTGCAGATATAATTTTTTGTATAATTGCAGATATATAAAATGTAAAGAAATACAAATTAATATATAGTGACATAAAGCTGATCAGTGGCTGCTTGGGGTTAGAAGGGGGATGATCAGGAGGAAGGGATTACAAAGAACAAGAAGAAACATTGGGGGTGATATGTATGTTCAGTGTCTTGATTTTGGTGATGATTTTACAGTTGTATATAAATGTCAAAACTTATCCAATTGAATATTTTAAATATGTTCAATTTATATGTCTGCTATGAAAATGTTTAATTTGGAGCTTCTTTGCTCTGTGTGTTGGATTGAATATAATCACTTATTTCCACTCTCTACTGAAACATCAACAAAATAAAAGTGAAATATTTTAAAAGATATATATTCATAATGAAGCTAAAATAAGGAGGTTGTGATGATGTAAAGAAAAATATATTTGAACCAAAGAAATGAGAATTTATTATTTAAGGGAAAACTAACCTAAGTGGCTGCCAAGAAGAAAGTCAATAGGAAGCTGGACGGTATTTTCTGCCACAGAACTCCACCCCCAAAAGTTCAGGCAAGAGAGGGCAGCAGCTGTCTTGGATGACTAGAATGAGAAATGGTCTAAAACAAGCAAATTATCTAAAAATTTTAAGGTATAATTAGATCTTAATTCTGTAAAGTTAAATCTTTCTCTTACCATCACAAAAATAGGCATCTGATCCTTCTGTACTTAGCACAGAGATCTTAGGCACACACATACTCATCACAGACACTGGAGCCTCTGCTCCTTGGAAAATATGTCACCAAAGAAAAGTTCAGTGATATTCAATATTTGGATATTCTTCTCTTTTATTACCTTGCAATGAAGCCTACTGATCAAACCTGTGCTTTTCACACAGAAATTCTAATGAGCGTTTTACTGCACAATATAAAATATAAACTGATAGCTATACATTGCTAAATGTATGAGGACAACACAACCATAAAAATATTTGAGAGCTTTGTCTGTGTGTGAATAAAAGAAGAAATTGCAATATGAAATAAGGTTGGGATTGTGCTATTTAGACAGGATCAAAGAACAAGGAAATATTCTTAGAAATTAAACTTATGAAAGCCCCAAATAAATAAATATAATAACTCAAATCAAAAATATTAGAATAAATTAATAAATTAGCTAAGAAAATCACTCAGGTAAGAGACAGTTTTTGAAAAAATAGAGATTACTTCCCTGGTGGCTCAGCAGCTAAAGAATCCACCTGCAATTCAGGAGACACAGGAGATGCGGGTTCAATCCCTGGATTGGGAAGATCCTCTGGAGAAGGAAATGGCAACCTACCCCAGTATTCTTGCCTAAAAAATCTCATGGACAGAGGAGCCTGGCAGGCTATAGCCCAGTGGGTCACAAAGAGCCAGACATAGTTGAGCAACTTAGCACACAGAGATAGCCAATACTAGGAAAATGGTAAGTATAATAGAGGTTCAATTCCAGAGGTATCAAGTTCCTATATTAGGAACTCCAGAAGTACAGGTCAAAGAAAAGGGAGAGAAAGAAATTAATAAATATTGATAGAAAAAAAATTTCCAGACTGAGGAAACATGTTTCTATATTTTTAAAAAGCTCAGTGAAGCACAGCACTCAACATACACATCCAAATATGACTTTTTCAATATCATGATATTTTTAAGAATAAAAGAAATTTTCATAATTTCTGAAAAAAAAATTAAACACTTCACATAGGGTGGAAGAAAATGATAGTTTCATCAGAATGGTCAAGTGTAACACTTGAGAACATTGTATAGTGGAGATATGCCATTTAAATTTTAAAGAAACACTATTTCATCCAAATATTCTATACACAGCCAAGACTTTGATCATATGTAAGGCCATTATTAAAGTATTATCAAACAATCAGTGGTTTTAAAATGTCTCTTCCAAGTACATGGATGTGAGAGTTGGACCATAACGAAGGCTGAGTACCAAATAATTGATACTTTCAAATTGTGGTGCTGGAGAAAACTCTTGAGAGTCGCTTGGACAACAAGGAGATCAAACCAGTCAATCCTAAAGGAAATCAACCCTGAATATTCATTGGAAGGACTGATGCTGAAGCTGAAGCTCTAATACTTTGGCCACCTGATGCAAAGAGTTCATTAATTGGAAAAGACCTTGATCCTGGGAAAGATTGAGGGCAAGAGGAGAAGGGGGCAACAGAGGATGAGATGGTTGGATGGCATCACCAACTTGGTGGACATGAGTTTAAGCAAGCTCCAGGAGTTGGTAATGGACAGTGAAGCCTGGCATGCAGCAGTCGATGGGGTCACAAAGAGTTGGACATGACTGAGCGAGTGAACTGAACTGATATCTTTGATAATCATAAGAATGATAGAAATGTGTATTCATTTAACTGATCCCTGATGACTATTTCATCAGTTATTAGTTTTTTTACCCTAGTTTAACAACTCCAAATTAGAACACATTTTATAATCAAATGACATTATTTTATAAAAGCTCTCACCAGGATTCATTTATAATAGTTGTCCTTGCCTAGACATGAAGGAATATGGTTACTAATCCTAGCGGCCTGCCCAGGACAGATCTAAAACCTGATTTTTTTTTTTTTTCAGGCAATGAACTATCTAATTACTACTTAAGGAAGAAATGTTAGCACTAGTAATGGTCTGAAAACTTTCCATTGACATCTTTTCTTAAAATTAAGGAAATGTCACAGTATTAGGGGGTTGGAAAGAATTCAAAAGACAATAGTGAGGCAGTATTTTGCAATATCCTACATTTCCAGCACTCTTGATAGTACAGAAGACAACAAAATTATTTTGAAAAGGACATTTTAAAAAACCCAAGTTAAAGAGTAATGCATAAATCTGATTTTCAACAGAACAAAATTTTAGGGAAACCTTTTGGCAACCCACTCCAGTGTTCTTGCCTGGAGACTCCCAGGGACGGGGGAGCCTGGTGGGCTGCCATCTATGGAGTCGCACAGAGTCGGACACGACTGAAGTGACTTAGCAGCAGTAACCAATTATAATATTTGTATTTTCCTTTTTATGTTGGCAAAAGTATGATATATGATTTTAAAAATCACTTCTAAATAAGTCTTAAAATACTACTTAAATACATATAGTGGAAAAACTCAATTATAAAAAAAAGTATAATAGTTTAATTAGTAGAATTGTATCCAAGTAATAACATATACTGCATCTTACAACCAGTGACAGCTTAGGCTTTACTAAATTTTAACACAGGTGAGGACAGAATAGGAAAGAACGCCATTGGTAGGGGTGGAGCAAATACCGGATCTCTATTACCTTGTACAACCTCATGGCCACGATGCTCCAGTCTATACATATGGTGTTTCTTGGAGTACAAGTTCAAAACTGTAATGTTACAGCACAGAGTAAATGAGTCCTAACCCTGTATTTCTTAGAAGTCAAGACATAACAGGTAAAACTGAAAGGTTAGGGAACAGCATTTCCGAATAGTGAAGCATTTCAAAATATGAAAGATAACATCAGAAAAATTCTAAAATAATTGAAAGACATCATTCACAGGCAGTAAAAAACACAAGCTATTGGCCTTTGCTTTTTTATTGTAAAAGCTGTAACTTTGTTTTTAAACTAAGCACATGGATAAAGAATATAATTAAACAATTTTATTATAGCAAACAATTTCTGAATGTTCAATTTAATTAGGCAGAATATAGGAAAAGGTAAAAAAGCAAACATATGCTCAATTGACTGCTTCCATTTCCAATGTATTTATTTCCAATGATAATGTAATTGACACAATGTTAGATTGTAAAATACTTTATCTGTAAAAAAACCAATATAGGACAGTTTTGCCTTTGGTATGCTATAGGACAATTTTTTTGAAAGAATAACATTAAAGTGTCTTCTTGCTAATACTAAAGATAATTTTTAGATCTGAATAGTACATAGAAAGAACAAAGGTTTCAGAAAAATTGGGTGAGGCAGGATAGGGAATGAGAAAGCAGGAAGGTTGAGAACATATGCCAATAGTTGATGACAGAAAGTCAGGGACAAGGACTCAAGGATGACATTGTTAGGAGATTGCCGGAGAAGAGGGGGCAATTGTAGATTTCCCTATTTTAAAAACAGAGCATGCCTCAAAGGCCCAGAGGTCTCTTACCTACTGTAAGAGAAAGTTGGATGATCACTTTTCCTTTCCTGACAAAATTGGAGGCTGTTCGAGTGATTATCTGCCATCTGTTGTCTACAGCAGTTCAATTGCTGAAGAGTCCTCTAGAAGGGGGGAGAAAGAGCTCATTCTTGACGGAAGGTTGAATGTACATTCAGAGGTAGATTCAGCTGAGCAAGTGCCCGGCTAATCCCCTTTGCACACAGGGACAAGGCTGCCACCAACTCTAATTGATTCTGAAATGAATCTGTATAGAAAATTAGAAGGTTTTGGATTCCCATGTGAGCTTCAATAAAGAGCCAGGATGTAAGCCTGACAGCTGAATGGATTCAGAAATGAAAATCTGATAAGCGGCTTAAAACTGTACTTAAGTCCAGAAATGATTTGAATGCTGTTGTTAATGGCACATTGTATGTTGTCACCTAGTTAATTATCTCTGAAGATGAGTTCTTGTGGAGGAGAAGAGATGCCATTCTTCCACAGCTTTTCCTCATCACATATTTATTAACTTCCCCCTCTTTCCAAACTATCATCGCTAGAAGGCAGAAAGAAAGGATTAGGCCACTGCAGCTCCTCTGTGGCTGTCAGTTCACTGTGCCAGACTTCAAATATGAACTGTTGCATGTACTGTCACTGACATTTCCTTTTACATCTTCATTTGCAAATGAGGAGCTGACATTTGTTAGGCCTTGTATTTGCACACAGTCCCACCACATGAAAAGCAAACACTGTCACACTGGCTACTTTGTTTATTCCTTTGCAGATAGTATATGGCCTATTTAGAAATTTTCTTCAGAATTTTTTTTTTTTAACTAACTGAGATAGATAGTCACAGAGCTACATGTCCTCATATTTTATTCAGGAAGCCGTCTGCGCTTTATGGAGCGTGCACGGCATTTGATAGCTATTTAAAACTGTATTTTTAAAACCAATTTGCACTTTTCTGGCTTATATTCTTTGGGTTTATTTTCTCTAGATAAATGTAGGTTCATTTTGTGATTTAAGAGATCAGGTTTCTTACCTATCAATTTTCTTGTTTAGTAATAGGAAAATATTTTCCACCAAATGAAAACAATGAAGTGAATCTTAAAACCATAATGCATTTTCTAAATATTGTTTTTGGTTTATTAAAGTTTCATCTTTTCAAAGGAGCTTGACAATGTCAACCTACTCAACATCATTAAGACAATCATCTGTTATTATTAAGGGCCTTTCTTGAAACAGAAGCTTGAAGACAGCCTCATAGACCAGTACGTATGCCTAGAGGTAAGCTGCATTCCTGTTCAGAAACGTACAGGCTTGCTTGCTAAGGTGGTCACAAAGGGTTGATTACACACTTAACTCCCAAAGAACTGAGAATTCTGTGAGGTCAAATTTTAAGAGTTTTTTAAAAAATAAATCAAAATCACTCCTTAGGACAATGACATCAATTAAGAAGAGAAAAATAAAAAGACAATTTCATGGTTATTAGTAAATTTTAAAATATAGTAAATTGAAAATCCTTATCCTATTTTATCACATTCCAAGGTGGTATGTGTCAATAATTATTCCCTGTAAATGTCACAGAAACAACATTTTCCTCACATATTTAACAATATCCAAAATACTTTTTCTTATGCTTTTAATCCATTGCTACTCCTTTTTACATTTCACTGGACTCTACCAGTTCACTGCAGTCTGGAAACTGTTACACTTTGCCTCTCACCTGCCCAACAAGTCAAGAGTTTACAAACAAGTTACATATTATAAATGAAAAGTTTAAAACCTTGTAAAAAGCCAGTGTTCCCTTTATGTTAAAGACAATAGAGGAAAATGACATGTCTGTCGTATGTAGTAGGTAGTAAGTTCTTAGGGGCCAGAATGTGTATGTGTCTTTGTATCTTATATGTGCATTTATAACAGATAAATAATAATCAGCTAACATAAACAGAATAAATAATCTCTCCTTCAATCAGTTATTAGAATTTTTCCTTTATTTCCTATTGCCCTGCTTTGACATCTTTAACAAAAATATACAACTCATATGATGTTAACAAACTACTAAGTTGATGTTCAAAAATACAAAGGATGATAAGTAATGCCAAAGGGAATACCTGCCTGGCATATTATGTCAATGACAGAGAATTAAAATGGTAAGAAAATGTCAGAAATGAAGCAAGTGAAGTTTAATTGAGCTCAGTTACTTAGGCTTAGAATTGTTTCAATCATTTATTTGAAAACTAAGGACTATATCCAAAATTAGTTTTACAAAAGAAGTACTAACTAGATATATGAGAAAAAAATCCTCCATTAGTATGCCACTCTCATTGAGATTTATGTGATTTATGCTTTGTTTTTCTCATAAGAAAATAATAAACTTGAAACAAGTATCAGACAACAAATGCATCCCATAAAATATGCCTGTTATTTAGACTGGTGTTTAATGAAGGAAACAGAAAGAAAAAGGAAATTTTAAAGTGTCTTTTAGTAGGGTGTTTGCTTTTACTAATGAAAAAAAAAATGTAAATGGGTCACTTTGTGCCTTTCCACTAATTATTTAAATATCTCTCACAAACTTAACATTTTATGGTCCCTTTATTTCCTATAAGCAAAGCAATCTGAAATCAGTGAAAGCAGATCTCATTAAAACAATACTCTTCAACCAGATACCTAGACTGCTTAGACTAAGATTCTTTGAAAGTACTGTGAAAAGTATCAATTACTTTTGATCTTTCACTATTTTGATTATTTAATTTATTTGCTTACCAGCTAGTTTGGTAACCTTTCACTTTTTTTTTCGACTTTAATTTTATACCATTTTATTTTCAATAATTGGACACTGGCTGCACTCTTATCCTTATGGCAATGATAGTTAAAAGAATTTCACTTTCGCTTATCATTGATCTTTTCATAATTGCTTAGATAATTTGCTTTCATGTTTGCATAAATTACCTTTTTCCATCAGTATAAAACCAAAATCTTATGTTTGGTCTCTCAGATAGTACCATGCTCTAAAAATGTCAAACTAATTTTTTGTCTTTTGTTAAAATATATCTGTAATGCTTTTATAAGACAAATTATATCTATATATTTATACTTACAATACTTGGCTTAGAAAGTATTTTTATTTTTGCTTTAGAAATTATTATAGAAATGTAGTGATCCAGGTCTTGGTGGTACTGCATATAATTCTGGAAAGTGCTAGTTGCTCAGTGTCCAGCTCTTTGTGACCTCATGGACAGCAGCCTACAAGGCTCCTCTGTCCATGCAATTCTCCAGGCAAGAATACTGGAGTGGGTTGGCCATCTTTCTCCAGGGGATCTTCCTCACTCAGGGACTGAACCCAGGTCTCCTGCATTGCAGGCGGATTATTTACCATCTGAGCCACGAGGGAATTTACAATTTACAATCTGGAAACGGTAACTGATTGCATAGTTTTCTTTTGAGCATGCAGCGAGAAGCCGCTCTTAACATGAAAGAGGTCATGGTTAGTACAACATGACATCCACACAAGCCACAATTTATTGGATGAGAAACCAAAGAGTGACACTTGCAATTAGGCTAGATTGTGGCTTATGAGGTGCAAGGCTTGAGAACAGCATCTAGCAAAGTTACAATAGGCCAGTTATTAACTGATTAGCTCTCACTGATATTATTTTGGCTTCAGTCCTCCCTTAAGGGATGAAGCTTCAAAACATAGAAAAAAATAAAGAGTACATATCAGTAACATAAATAGTTTCACAGAAACAAACAAATGAAAAATAAAGATAATGAGAGGTACTAGAATAAAGAGCAGGGAAGGAAGACAGAACGACCAACTCATTAGAGCTTACTCTACCAAGAACTGTATATTAAGTTTTCCTGCTCACTATATTCATTTAATAAATATTCACCAACAGCCTTAACCTGAACATGGCTTTTATTTCTCATTCTCAAGGAGGATAAACAATAGTCACAGGAAAACTAAGGAGTCAGAAAGTTAAGAGAAAACATATTTATAAAATTCAATTTCATAAGTGAATATGTTTTTCTAAATTTATATAAGTGCATCTTATTGTTCTTAGGAAAATAATAGGTAAAAACAGTACATACAAAAAAATGAAAAAGCAAGTCACCGAACATTTACAATTTAATATATTTGATGATTATGTTTTATGTGTCACGTTAGCCACGGCACAACACTCAGATATTTGGTCAAAAATTACTCTGGACATTGCTGTGAAAGTATTTTCAGATAAAATTAACATTTAAACAGTTAAACAGTCTTTGGGTAAAGCAAATTACACTCCATGATATTGGTGGGCCACAATCAATCAACTAAACTCTTAAGAACAACAACAACAAAAAAAATTGCCTTCCCCAGTGAGGAGGGAATTCTGTTTCTAGAGTGTTTTCAGATCCAGCTGCAACATCATCTTTCTTCTGGGTTTCCAACCTGCCCTTCTACCCTGCAAATTTTTCACTTGCCAGCTTCCTCCACAATTTTATGAGTCAATTTTTAAAATTCTCTCTCTCTGTCTTTTTCTGTCTTCCCCATAGATAGAGAGATAGATATCTTAGTCTGTTTCTCTGGAAGAATTCTAATATATATTCTTCGTATCAAATAATGTTCATTCTTATTCAACAATGGTATTACATTAGGATTTAAGCATCTAGACAGTATAAAGAATCAGCATGTTTGGAGAATGTAAAGATTTAGGATAGCTATTCCTGATTTAAGTGTTCCTATTTTTAACATTTAAGACCAAGAGCTGACTGTGGCTCAGATCATGAACTCCTTTTTGCCAGATTCAGACTTAAATTGAAGAAAGTAGGGAAAACCACTAGACCATTCGGGTATGACCTAAATCAAATCCCTTATGATTATACAGTGGATGTGAAAAATAGATTTAAGGGACTGGATCTGATAGACAGAGTGCCTGATGAACTATGGACGGAGGTTCATGACATTGTAGAGGATAAAGGGATCAAGACCATCTCCATGGAAAAGAAATGCAAAAAGCAAAATGGCTGTCTGAGGAGGCCTTACAAATAGCTGTGAAGAGAAGAGAAGTGAAAAGAAAAGGAGAAAAGGAAAGATATCCCCATTTGAATGCAAAGTTCCAAAGAACAGCAAGGAGAGATAAGAAAGACTTCCTCAGTGATCAATGCAAAGAAATAGAGGAAAACAACAGAATGGGAAAGACTAGAGATTTCTTCAAGGAAATTAGAGATACCAAGGGAACATTTCATACAAAGATGGGCTTGATAAAAGACAAAAATGGTATGGCCTAACAGAAGCAGAAGATATTAAGAAGAGGTGGCAAGAATACACAGGCTGCTGCTGCTGCTGCTAAGTCGCTTCAGTCATGTCCGACTCTGTACGATGCCATAGACGGCAGCCCACCAGGCTCCAGAGCTTCATGAGCCACATAATCAGATGGTGTGATCACTGACCTAGAGCCAGACATCCTGGAATGTGAACTCAAGTGGGCCTTAGAAAGCATCACTACAAACAAAGCTAGGGGAGGTGATGGAATTCCAGTTGAGCTATTTCAAATCCTGAAACATGATGCTGAGAAAGTGCTGCACTCAGTATGCCAGCAAATTTGGAAAACTCAGCAGTGGCCACGGGACTGGAAAAGGTCAGTTTTCATTCCAATCGCAAAGAAAGGCAATGCCAAAGAATGCTCAAACTACCACACAATTGCACTCATCTCACATGCTAGTAAAGTAATGCTCAAAATTCTCCAAGCCAGGCTTCAGCAATACGTGAACCGTGAACTTCCACATGTTCAAGCTCATTTTAGAAGAGGCAGAGGAAGGAACCAGAGATCAAATTACCAATATCTGCTGGATCATCAAGAAAGCAAGAGAGTTCCAGAAAAACATCTATTTCTGTTTTATTGTCTATGCCAAAGCCTTTGACTGTGTGGATCACAATAAACTGTGGAAAATTCTGAAAGAGATGGGAATACCAGAGCACCAGACCTGTCTCTTGAGAAAGCTGTATGCAGGTCAGGAAGCAACAGTTAGAACTGGACATGAAACAACAGACTGGTTCCAAATGGAAAAGGAGTATGTCAGGCTGTATATTGTCACCCTGCTTATTTAACTTATATGCAGAGTACATCATGAGAAATGCTGGGCTGGAAGAAGCACAAGCTGGAATTGCTTGGAGAAATATCAATAACTTCAGATATGCAGATGACACCACCCTTATGGCAGAAAGTGAAGAAGAACTAACGAGCCTCTTGATGAAAGTGAAAGAGGAGAGTGAAAAAGTTGGCTTAAAGCTCAACATTCAGAAAACGAAGATCATGGCATCTGGTCCCATCACTTCATGGGAAATAGATGGAGAACAGTGGAAACAGTGTCAGACTTTATTTTGGGGGGCTCCAAAATCACTACAGATGGTGACTGCAGCCATGAAATTAAAAGACGCTTACTCCTTGGAAGGAAAGTTATGACCAACCTAGATAGCAGATTGAAAAGCAGAGACATAACTTTGCCAACATTGGTCCGTCTAGTCAAGGCAATGGTTTTCCAGTGGTCATGTATGGATGTGAGAGTTGAACTGTGAAGAAAGCTGAGCACCGAAGAATTTATGCTTTTGAACTGTGATGTTGGAGAAGACTCTTGAGAGTCCCTTGGACTGCAAGGAGATCCAACCAGTCCATCCTAGAGGAAACCAGTCCTCAGTGTGCATTGGAAGGACTGATGCTGAAGCTGAAACTCCATACTTTGGCCACCTCATGCGAAGAGTTGACTCATTGGAAAAGACCCTGATGCTGAGAGGGATTGGGGGTAAGAGGAGAAGGGGACGACAGAGGATAAGATGGTTGGGTGGCATCACCGCCTCGATGGACATGAGTTTGAGTAAACTCCAGGAGTTGGTGTTGGACAGGGAGGCCTGGTGTGCTGTGATTCATGTGGTCACAAATAGTCAGACACAACTGAGTGACTGAATTGAACTGAACTGATACTTAAATAAGGGATGATTGTTGTCTCTAGGTGGCTTCAGGGATCCCCATTAAAAAAAGAGAGAGAGAGAGAATAAAAGTTCCCATCAACCAGGGTAATCAGGAAATTGTCCATGCTCTTCACAAAATGGAAACCTGGGTATATTAATCTATATTGACCACAATATAATTAGTAATAAGTGCAAGCATTTTCATTTGCCTTTAGTGTCAGGGAGTTATATGGCAAAAGCCAAATTTGACATGATTGCTAACCCATCTATCCTTGGTTAAGTGTTTTGATAACCATGGTCACATGGAAGAATGAGAGATAGAATTTCTAAATTCTGAGGAGTGTATATCATTTCTTTAATTTGCAATACTTATCTCTTTCCTATTACAGGGATTGCCTTTTGTTGCTTTAATCCCCATGATCCTAAAACTACAGAACTGTCTTCAACAGAGCCCTCCTTTATCCTTCAGCAAAAGCAACATATTAACATTTATTCACCAAGAAACAAGCAAAGATCCAAAACAGATATTAAGACATATTTCACAAACAAGAATGAATAGATTACCTTTCACCTAATGAAATCTTAGGAGCTGATAAAAATCTTGTCCCCTTTGTAGACCTTGATAGGCTAGATTACACTACCACTAGGAGATACCTCAAAATCGTAATGGCATTTTAACAACAAAGGCTTCTTTCTTACTTATACTATGTGTTAATCACAGAGCCTGTTGGAAATCCTGTTCCACATTCTTTAGTCCAGTTCTCAGAGTGAGAAAGCATTCATCACATAGAACCTTTTCAGTTAGTCAGGCAAGGAGAAGACAAGATGTCAGATCATTCACTAGCTTTAACTGTGTTTTCCTAGAAAAGACATGGACCCTCCCACCTACACTGTGTTGGTCAATGCATTCAGTTCAGTTCAGTCCCTCAGTCATGTCCGATTTTTGCGATCCCATGAATCGCATCATACCAGGCCTCCCTGTCCAACACAACTCCCGGAGGTCACTCAGACTCACATCCATAGAGTCAGTGATGTCATCCAGCCATCTCATCCTCTGTCGTCCCCTTCTACTCCTGCCCCTAATCCCTCCCAGCATCAGAGTCTTTTACAATGAGTCAACTCTTCGTATGAGGTGGCCAAAGTACTGGAGTTTCAGCTTTAGCATCATTCCTTCCAAAGACATCCCAGGGCTGATCTCTTTCAGAATGGACTGGTTGGATCTCCTTGCAGTCCAAGGGACTCTCAAGAGTCTTCCCCAACAGCACAGTTCAAAAGCGTCAATTCTTCGGTGCTCAGCTTTCGTCACAGCCCAACTCTCACATCCATACATGACCACTGGAAAAACCATAGCCTTGACTAGACGGACCATTGTTGGCAAAGTAATGTCTCTGCTTTTCAATCTGCTATCTAGGTTGGTCATAACTTTCCTTCCAAGGAGTAAGCGTCTTTTAATTTCATGACTGCAGTCACCATCTGTAGTGATTTTGGAGCCCCCCAAAAATAAAGTTTGACAGTTTCCACTGTTTCCCCATCTATTTCCCAGGAAGTGATGGGATCAGAAGCCATTATCTTCATTTTCTGAATGTTGAGCTTTAAGCCAATTTTTTCACTCTCCTCTTGCATTTTCATCAAGAGGCTTTTTAGTTCCTCTTTACTTTCTCCCATAAGGGTGGTGTCATATGTATATCTGAGGTTATTGATATTTCTCCAAGCAATCTTGATTCTAGCTTCCTCCAGCCCAGCGTTTCTCATGATGTAATCTTCATAGAAGTTAAATAAACAGGTTGACAGTATACAGCCTTGACATACTCCTTTTCCTATTTGGAACCAGTCTGTTGTTTCATGTCCAATTCTAACTATTGTTTCCTGACCTGCATACAGCTTTCTCAAGAGGCAGGTCAGGTGGTCTGGTATTCCCACCTCTTTCAGAATTTTCCACAGTTTATTGTGATCTACACAGTCAAAGGCTTTGGCATAGTCAATAAAGCAGAAATAGATGTTTTTCTGGAACTATCTTGCCTTTTCCATGACCCAGCGGATGTTGGCAATTTGATATCTGGTTCCTCTGCCTTTTCTAAAACGAGCTTGAACATGTGGAAGTTCACGGTTCACGTATTGCTGAAGCCTGGCTTGAAGAATTTTGAGCATTACTTTACTAGCATGTGAGATGAGTGCAATTGTGCAGTAGTTTGAGCATTCCTTGGCATTGCCTTTCTTTGCGATTGGAATGAAAACTGACCTTTTCCAGTCCCGTGGCCACTGCTGAGTTTTCCAAATTCGCTGGCATATTGAGTGCAGCACTTTCAAAGCATCATGTTTCAGGATTTGAAATAGCTCAACTGGAATTCCATCACTTCCCCTAGCTTTGTTTGTAGTGATGCTTTCTAAGGCCCACTTGAGTTCACATTCCAGGATGTCTGGCTCTAGGTCAGTGATCACACCATCGTGATTATCTTGGTCATGAAGATCTTTTTTGTACAGTTGTTCTGTGTATTCCTGCCACCTCTTCTTAATATCTTCTGCTTCTGTTAGGTCCATAGCCTTTCTGTCCTTTATCAAGTTCATCTTTGCATGAAATGTTCCCTTGGTACCTCTAATTTTCTTGAAGAGATCTTTAGGTCATGGTGGAGAGGTCTGACTGAATGTGGTCCACTGGAGAAGGGAATGGCAAACCCCTTCAGTATTCTTGCCTTGAGAACCCCATGAACAGTATGAAAAGGCAAAATGATAGGATACTGAAAGAGGAACTCCCCAGGTCAGTACGGATCCAATATGCTACTGGAGATCAGTGGAGAAATAACTCCAGAAAGAATGAAGGGATGGAGCCAAAGCAAAAACAATACCCAGTGTGGATGTGACTGGTGATAGAAGCAAGGTCCGATGCTGTAAAGAGCAATATTACATAGGAACCTGGAATGTCAGGTCCATGAATCAAGGTAAATTGCAAGTGGTCAAACAGGAGATGGCAAGAGTGAACATCAACATTCTAGGAATCAGTGAACTAAAATGGACTGGAATGGGTGATTTAACTCAGATGATCATTATTATCTACTACTGCAGTCAGTGCATTAGCCACTACTAGTACCACTACTACTACTAAGTCGCTTCAGTCGTGTCCGACTCTGTGTGACCCCACAGACGGCAGCCCACCAGGCTCCGCCATCCCTGGGATTCTCCAGGCAAGAACACTGGAGTGGGTTGCCATTTCCTTCTCCAATACATGACAGTGAAAAGTGAAAGTGAAGTCTCTCAGTCGTGTCTGACTCTTTACGACCCCAGGGACTACAGCCTACCAGGCTCCTCTGTCCATGGGATTTTCCAGGCAAGAGTACTGGAGTGGGTTGCCATTGCCTTCTCTGCATTAGCCACAATTAACCTCAAAGAATCAGAGGATTCAACCTTACCATATGTCAGATAAGTGGGATAATCAGAAGTATTTGGGAGCATCCATGATCACCACACTCTCTCTCCAGATGTTTAGTGTAAGAAGGTAACTATAAGTATTTCATGAGGAGGTCATCATAGGTGATTTAGATTAGCAGAATCATTAGTGAGCTAAAAGTAATGAAACATCTGTCAGGCAATTGGCAACACAGTAAGTCACTTAAACGTATTTTCTCATTTGTTCTTCACATCACCCTATAAAATACTATTATTTTCCCCAACATTATGGAAAGAAAGCTTCAGATTAAATACTAAATTCATTTAATGAAAACTATTCTCCTAGTGAGTTATGCAGTAATATCTCCAACTCTGGAATGTCTGATCACATAGTCAAGTCACTTAAATCATTCTACCACTCCATAATAATGCCAGTGTTCTTAATGGAGTTTAGGGATTGGGGACATAGAAAAAAAAATATGACCAATGAGTCAGGGAAGATAAATGAAGGATAATCTCAGTGTAAAAACCTGCAGTGACCTAGATGAATGGGATGAAGCTGGAACAATTTTATTCTTTTTCCAACTTAAGCCATGAAATTAAAATGCACTTGCTCCTTGGAAGGAAAGCTATGACAAACCTAGACAATGTAATAGAAAGGAGAGACCACTTTGCTAGGTCTATATAGTCAAAGCTATGGTTTTTCCAGTAGTCATGTATGATGTGAGGGTTGGACCTTAAAGAAAGGTTGAGTGCTGAAGATTTGATGCTTTTGAATTGCGGTGCTAGAGAAGACTCTTGAGAGTCCCTTGGACAGCAAAGAGATCAAACCAGTCAATCCTAATGGAAGTCAGTCCTGAATATTCGTTGGAAGGACTGATGCTGAAGCTGAAGCTGCAATATTTTGGCCACCTGATGCAAAGAGTCAACTCATTGGAAAAGACCCTGAGGCTGAAAAATATTGAAGGCAAAAGGAGAAAGGAGCAACAGAGGATAAGTTAGTTGCATGACATCACCGATTCAATGGACATGAATTTAGGCAAACTCCAGGAAAGAGTAAACAGAGGGGAGCCTGGTGTGCTTTCAGTCCATGGGGTCGCAAAGAGTTGGACATAACTTAGTGAATGAATGACAACAACAACATATCTTCACCACAAAAAGGATTTGCTGCAACAGGTAAAGGAAGAACATACAGCCTTTGGGTTTTAAAAGGAAGCTAAAAAATTACTCCCTTTATCACTGAGACTACACTACTATTTTCTATGTCATCATATATGTACACATATGTAGGAAACATGGGGGACTACCTAGGTTTTAAATAGTAGTCACTGAAGCAAGTATTTTCAACTTTATTTAAACCAATGACCCTTTATGAAAAATGCATAAATATGTCATGCCTCTTTAAAGATTCAAATGTTCCCTATTTCTTTACACCACTTTCAAGAGTCAGGCATCTGTTTTTTTGTTTTTATTGAAAGTATCTGATTTAAAGTTTAGCTACTTTAGGTAAACTATAATATGGTAGTCATTTTGTGATAGTCATTGTATTATATGTATTATGCTTTCATCATTTGTTTGTTTTGATATACTGACACATTCATTCAGCAAATGAATATGGACTCCCTATTCTCTGGCCTACCCTCTTACAGGTACTGAAGATACAGCAGTGAACAAGACAGAGAAGTTCTACGTCTCATGGAGCCTATACTCTGAAGAGGCAAGGACAGTAAATTATTCATCCAAAGTATATGAGAAATATCAATAGAAATGATTTATAAATGCAAAGAGTGTCAGCCTGTGAAATTTCATGGAATAAAGGTCTAGATAGAAGGCACAGCTAGCGCAAAGACCCTTAGATGAAAGCAAAATGGGTGTATCTGGGAAAAGGAAAGATGGCCAGTTTGATGGTATGTTGTTCGTGATAAGAGAGCGATACAGAGAGCAAAGCAGTAACCAAATCATTGTGTGTTGAAAGTAAGAAGATTAATTTTCATCATATTCTATTTGTGAGGTAAGTTACATTGATGACGTATACAGGAATTTACAGATGCATCCTGGGAAAGGATGCAATATGCTTGCCACATCCATGTTGCTTGGTTCCTGGTCTGCCTATTGGAGTCACTACCTATTAGGGCTTGTCACAGTGAGCACAGTAGGGCAGGAGGATCTGGGATCATTGTCTCTTATGCTCTCTTTCTTTTTTAAACAAGGTAGAGCAACTAGAGAAGGATTTTCACTTTCCACATCAATATATTTTCATTAAGACAAGCAATTTATTGTTCTTTCAATATCCTCATCAGTCACTTTAAAACACTCTCACATGCAACATTATTTTTCTTCGGTAGAAGATTAAGATGAATGACCTGATGAATATGCTGTAGCTCACACTTACGGGAATTTCTCAAGGGAACTTGATCTAGTTCATGTATGCAGAAGTCCACTATAAAATTAACACTAGTTACATAGTGTTTATGAAAGACATCCATTGTCTTGGAAACTTTTATTGAAAATCATAGAGAAAGCTTTCAATCACTAAGGAAATCATAGAATTTCCCCCTGTGACTCAAGGTACCTTTCAGTGATGAAATAAACATAACTTGGGCTTTTTTTTCCTTCCCTTCCTAAGCGAGGCAGCTACAGTTCATTCTCATTGATCTGACATATTTTCTAAGCTTAAAAAAAATCAAGTGATATGGAAAAATGTATTCAGCAGGTAAAATATTATTTGGAACACATATTAAATTTAATATCTTAGATGAAAATTAACATTGTTACAATATACTCAGAAGTGTTACTTCTGAGGACTGGTTATCATCTGAAAAGGTCTCAGTGGACAACGTCAATAGTGTCTATTGAAATTTCTTTGTTAACTCTTTTCATTAATACATGTTGCAATAATACTTAATTTTCTATGCATTAACTGAGCCTGACCTGTTTGCCTATGTCAGAAGGAAGGAAACGCTACTGAGGCAATATTTTAAGGAGTTTCTAACACACCCTGGCAAAAATCCAAAGTTAACCTCTTCTAGTAAAGAAATACCACATTTGGGAAATTAAAGTAGATGTTTGAATTTGTTGTGTATAAAGAGAAGGAGAGTGAAGGAAAGACTATAAGGATGACCTCTATGAGTCCATAATTTAAGGTGTCACCTTGAAAATGAAAAGTTTCAGAAAATTTGGCCTATTTTATCCAATAATAGCATTTCAGAGTTTCAGTTTAGAATAATTTACCTAATATTTTATCAGTTTCAACTGACACTGACTTGGGATAATTCAAACATAAAGAAATTTGAAAAAAAGGACCTTCAGGTAGTCAAAGACAATGGCAAAGGGTATTTTTGGGAATAAGAAGGCGGAACTGGAAAGCTGACAGGGACCAGAGAGTATTTTCTACTAATCCTATTTAATTCTGTTTTACATAATCTATTTTTCCTTCATATCAATTTTTTATATGTCCATGCAAAGTTAGGGCTTCCCTCGTGGCTCAGTTGATAAAAAATCTGCCTGCAATGTGGGAGACCTGGGTTTGATCCCTGGGTTGGGAAGATCCCCTGGAGAAGAGAAAGGCTATCCACTCCAATATTCTGGCCTGGAGAATTCCGTGGACTGTACAGTTCATAGGGTCGCAAAGAGCTGGACAAGACTGAATGACTTTCACTCTCACTTGCATGCAATATTATATCACTGTACCCATACCACTGTGAAATCTGAAACCATTCCAAAGTCTTTTGGGTTGCCCATTTGGGAGCAGATATATATATCTCTGTATCAGTTATTTACAACCAAGAGTGTATTGTCACATCATACAAACATTGGCAGGAGATTAATTTTCCATGATGGGACATGGAAAAAGACATAAAATTGATAAACTCATCTTCCTATATGCATAAAATGATATGTGCTCAGATCTAATATTCGAGTACAGATATCTTTATTATGATTAGGGTGGTAACAACTCCTTTGCAGTAGAATTATTGCAAACATATCAACATAAGAATGTGTGTGTCCTTCCAACCTCATCTCCAGAACAACAATAATCTATTTTTGAATAGAACTTCACAAATTTAAGTGCATACACACGCTTTTTTATTTTTCATATAAAAACTATTCCTTGAAATATTTGTACACTGATGTGATTCAATTTACTTATTTTCTACATAACTTGCTTTCTGGAATACTATAATGAATAAAAAAATTTCAAAGTTACTAGCACAAAATAAAAATTAACCATTTGCAAATATATATATATAATAAAGGCTATCTTCCTAGGCAAATAAAGACAAAGCAGAGACTGTTCAAAATATAGTTAAAGGAAATAAAATACTGTTAAGGAAAGTATGACTAAGTACTTTAAAAAGACCAATGATTTGGAGAGTTTTACTAATATATCAAATAAAAGACTAAATAGAAATATGTGATTTTCATGAATATACATAAATGAACTCTATATTTGAATTGTGATATTTTCTCCAAGTTTCTACCATCTTCTGATTCCATTTCTAGTCACACTCGCTTGATCAACCCTTATTTTCTTCTGTATATTAAAAAAAGAAAACACAAGAAATAAACTAAGAAGGTTATTTTCCCAATATCATATGCCAATGGCAAGTAAAGGAGTGGGTGCTAGCCTGTGTTTTCTAATTCTTTTCAGATCAAAGAATGTGAGGTTAGCCTCATAAAAAAGAAAGACTATACAATGAGACTAAGTTTAAGTGTGTGTGTGTGTGTCTGTGTCTGTGTGTGTATGTTTGTGTCTCTCAAGTGAAAAGTAATATATTTTCCCTTTAGATACAGTTAGAATCATAGGTTGAAAGTGACAGGCTCCAAAACAGTAGAAGAATTTTCCTTTAACCCCTGCCAGCACTTCACCCCAATGTGTTTCTCCCCACCTACAGTGACCAACCCAAATTGTCTAACCAACACCTTCTAATCCATGTCCCCAATCTTGCTGCCCTATATTTTATCCCACAGTTAATAAAACCTATATTTCCCCTTACTTTCAGCTAAATTGAACAGTGAACAATTCTCACAACAAAACTGAACATCGATTGCTCTTCTTCAGTCTATTTTCTAAAATCTTGAAGCTTCTTGTTATGTGAAGTTACTTTAGTTGTGTCTGACTCTTTGTGACCTTATGAACTCTAGCCCAACAGGCTTCTCTGATATGGTATTCTCCAGATAAGAATGCTGGAGTGGGTTGCCATTTCCTCCTCCAGTTAAGCTTCTTGTTTCTCCTGAAATGTTCATTTAAAAGCTATTCTCATATGTGTTGTCTTGTAATAAGAATTGGGCTAAAGAGATATAAGTATGCTGTTGTGTCTTCAGTTTTGGTCCTATGCCTCCATCAGGATGAAATTTATAATTCTGCTTTGAAAAGAAAAGGATGATGTATCAGAGACTCAGTGTCATTTCCCCTTTGGGGCTCTCAAGCATGGACTGTCATATGAGTTCTGCTTCCATCTTGCTTTGTGCTTATATCAAAATGCAGCTTAAGCTTTAGTAAAATTGTCCTCAGAAAAAGTAGAAGAACCTTCTACATTTTCTCCTTCATTTTCTAGGGTGCTTTTGAATGTACAGATAAGAAAGTAATGGTGTCAAATGAAGACATACATGTGCATATGTATTATGCTAATGGCACAGATATTTGAATATTTGGATAATTTTAATAAGAAATTTAGAAATACAATGACCATTTAGTATTTTCCAATGGGAAAATTTGTTAATTTGATAGGTCCTTAAAACAAACAGAAGAAGCCCTTATGAAGAGATTGTCTTTTATATCTTTAAGAGATCACATAAGAAAGAGACTATTTTAATTTAAGCCAAATATAATAAATCTTTGTGTTGGTGTGTATGTTTGCAGATATATATATGTGTGTATAAAAAAGATTTATGTATGTAATCTCCCTCTTCTTTTAGGAGAAGGCAAATGATTAGTTTTTAACAATGAAAATGCTTTATTTGTCTGATGCTAACTCCTCTTAATACTCTTTTACCTATTTCTTTTTACTTTCTTCCCCACTCCTTTCTCAATCCTCTTAAAATTTTTTGCAGACTAATCTTGAAAATATTCTTTCATTTGTGTGGAATCTAGGAATATGTAGTCCAAGTAGAGAGTAAAGTTAAAAAAAAATATATGAGGTTGCATTCCTTTTTCTATAAAGTTGTGGTTAAAAAAATTAAACATACAAATCTGATTGGAGTAAAAATTAAGAGCTTTAAAAGACTCTTTAAAGCATAGTTTAATCAACATAAATATATGAATTTTATGAAAATAAAATATTATTTTAATATTTCTCATAACTAAGTTAATGATATTTGTATAAAGTCTACTTTTTATCATCTTCCAAATTTTACTATATAAAATCAATCCTCATAAAATATTTACCTGAAACTAATTTTTAAATTATATAATTTGATATATTTAAATTTCAAAAATGGTTTTCTGAGTCAAAAACTTATCATTTCTGAAACTGTTTAAAATTCAATACATAAAATTGCTTTTATCTAAATTGAATTTTAATAATAAATGTTTTTAAAGTATTTAATCTCATTTCTTATAATGTCAAAAATTGTAAAGATTTACTATGTAGTAAAAATTATAATTTTCATGTTCTTAGTTAAATTTAATAATTATACCAATATTAAGTTGTATTTATTAGTAAGTAATATAAGATAATTGTATAAATTCAAAGTAGGAAAAAAAGGACGTAACATAATGAGTCACTACATTTAATTCAGTTCAGATCAGTTCAGTCACTCAGTTGTGTCCGACTCTTTGCGAACCCATGGACTGCAGCATGCCAGGCCTCCCTGTCCATCACCAACTCCCAGAGTTCACTCAAACTCATGTCCATTGAGTCAGTGATGCCATCCAACCATCTCATTCTCTGCTGTCCCCTTCTCCTCCTGCCCTCAATGTTCCCAGCATCAGGGTCTTTTCAAATGAGTCAACTCTTTGCATCAGGAGCCAAAGTATTGGAGTTTCAGCTTGAACATCAGTTCTTCCAATGAACACCCAGGACTGACCTCCTTTAGGATGGACTGGTTGGATCTCCTTGCAGTCCAAGGGACTCTCAAGAGTCTTCTCCAACACCACAGTTCAAAAGCATCAATTCTTCGGTGCTCAGCCTTCTTCACAGTCCAACTCTCACATCCATACATGACCACTTGAAAAACCATAGCCTTGATTAGACAGACCTTTGTTGGCAAAGTAATGTCTCTGCTTTTTAATATGCTGTCTAGGTTGGTCATAACTTTTTTTCCAAGGGGTAAGAGTCTTTTAATTTCATGGCTGCAATCACCATCTGCAGTGATTTTGGAGTCACAAAAAAAGTCAGCCATTGTTTCCACTGTTTCCCCATATATCCTCCATGAAGTGATGGGATCAGATGCCATGATCTTTGTTTTCTGAATGTTGAGCTTTGAGCCAACTGTTTCACTCTCCTCTTTCACTTTCAAGAGGCTCTTTAGTTCTTTTTAACTTTCTGCCATAAGGCTGGTGTCATCTGAAAATCTGAGGTTATTGATATTTCTCCCAGCAACCTTGATTTCAGCTTGTGCTTCCTCCAGCCCAGCGTTTCTCATGATGTACTATGCATAGAAGTTAAATAAGCAGGATGACAATACCCAGCCTTGACATACTCCTTATCCTATTTGGAACCAGTCTGTTGTTTCATGTCCAGTTCTAACTGTTGCTTCCTGACCTGCATACATGTTTCTCAAGAAGCAGGTCAGGTGGTCTGGTATTCCCATCTCTTTCAGAATTTTCCACAGTCTATTGTGATCCACATAGTCAAAAGCTTTGGCATAGTCAATAAAGCAGAAATAGATGTTTTTCTGCAACTCTCTTGCTTTTTCAATGATCCTGCAGATGTTAGCAATTTGATCTCTGGCTCCTCTGCCTTTTATAAAACCAGCTTGAACATCTGGAAGTTCATGGTTCACATATTGCTGAAGCCTGGCTTGGAGAATTTTGAGCATTACTTTACTAGCATGTGAGATGAGTGCAATTGTGTGGTAGTTTGAGCATTCTTTGGCATTGCCTTTCTTTGAGATTGGAATGAAAATTGACCTTTTCCAGTCCTGTGGCCACTGATGAGTTTTCCAAATTTGCTGACATATTGAGTGCAGCACCTTCACAGCATCATCTTCTAGGATTTGAAATAGCTCAACTCGGATTCCATTTACCTTTATTCATATGCATTGCAGAAGAACTAAAATGTATTAGCATATTCAAATTCTTTCAGGTGACATTATATACATATTAATATATACGTAAATGTAACTCAAAGAAATTTTTCTTAAAGATAAATAGTTAAGACATTTGAATTTTTCTACTATCTAATTTATCTTGGTCTGCAGGAACAAAAGTTGATTGTTTTGATTAATGATGATATTGTAATAAACATTTGAGATTATATTAAGTATAGCAATTATAGATACAAGAATATATACAGAATAATGAATATAATATGTCATTTTCTTAAGCAAACCATCATGTTTTATTAAGATAGAATACTGAATATAAAATATACATATTGATTTATTTTATATATGGATAATGTTAATTACATTTTACAGCTAACCTCAATATTTCATTTCCTTATTTATACAGATAACAAATTTGTATATGTATTATCCTACACATATATAATGTTACATATAGACTATGAATGTGAATATAAGTATGAATAATAAAAATGAATAAAAATGAGATATGTTAAACATACCGATAGCTCTGACTCTATTTTAATAGATTTACTCATAAGGGAAAATGGTATCATCCCATTGCTGCAAAATATTAAGATAAGTACAAAAAAGTAAAATTAAAACTTTTTTCCTATTAAATGACAGTTATTCTCTTCCCAGAGAAAAGGCTTTGATTTTATTATGAAAATATTCTGATAACTCTCAGTGCTTCTAACATATTCTTGAGCTAAATAATGTTTTCAATGTCCTTATTTTGAGGAATACAATTTAAATTACCAAAATCATTGCCCCTTATTGCTGTTCCTATTTTTGACTTTGAAAAAATATGGCTTATCTCTGTCTTACATTCCCTGTTTGTGTTTTCTTTTCTTTCCCAAACTCAGGCACAAAATTAGGAATAACAGATATCTGTAGTTTTCCTAGAATGACCACCAGGTACCAAAATGATTGCTTTGTTCTCCTTATGAAACAAAGATTGTAAAAGCAATCAGGTATGTTTTGCATTTCAATTTTTATAGTGTATTGTTTATAAGTAAGATGTATTAATATAAACACTGTATACTATAAATACTGTATTAATATAATGACTACGTACTCCTTAGTTCAAAAGCATGTTAATGTTCAGGCACAAGGACTGATACAATATTTGTCTACCATCTGATTTGTGTCTCTAAATTTTATGCACTAGTCACTCAGGAACAATCAGTATCCACTGTGCTAAGTCTTACGGTATAAATCAAAAGGCCCTAGACAATTGCCAATGTCTTCAGCATGTATCATATGTCTCACTACCAGGCAATCATTGACTATCTGTTTATAAACTAATTGCGTGCTTTCCCTCAAGAGAGCGTTACATTCTCTTTCATTCTAATAATGCTGGCTAACATAATTCATTATCCAGAACAGTTTCATTTTATCCCCAAAGCATAGATAAATTACCTGCAATCTTCAATCAGCTTTCGTAAGACTATTTCACTCAAAATTCCTAAGGATGTTTCTGGCATATGTTTCAACTGCTAAACTTATAAACCTGGTAAAAGTGCAATGATAAGATCCAAAAGTCTATTTTTTAGGTTGGCAAAAAGCTCATTTGGGTTTTTCCATAAAATGTTACAGGGACAATAATCAAAGTGCTTTGTAAGACACTATCCATCATCCAGAAAAACCACATCCTTATTGTCTTTAGTCATCAATAAAAATAGAAAAAATAACTGATATTTAAATCTTGAAAATTATCTAAAGAATGAAGACTGCCATGGTGTTGAGACATGTCCTTAGCTGTAATGCCTTTCAGATCTTCAGCAAAGGAAATCAGAGGCTATCACATATGAACCAATAACAGCTCACCCTGTGTGACTAGAATTACACCTCCCATAACTGATTATAATTTCTTAAGGTATAAATGGTACATTATTCCACTCATGGTGCCATAGAAAAATGTCATAAAATGGGTATATTAATGAGCAAAAATTTATTTCTCATCATTTTAGAAACTGGAAAGTGTATGAATCAAGGTGCTTGATGATTTGATTTCTGGTGATGGACATTTACCTGGCTTACAGGCACCTTCTCATTGCATCTTCACATAGCAGGAGAGAGACAGAGACAGTACTCTTTGTTGTCTTCTCTTATAAGGATACCAATTGGATTGGATCAGGGCCCCATCCTGTGACTGCATTTAACCTTAATTAGAAAGTTATGACCAACCTAATAGCATATTCAAAAGCATAGACATTACTTTACCCACAAAGGTCTGTCTAGTCAAGGCTATGGTTTTTCCAGTGGTCATGTATGGATGTGAGAGTTGGACTGTGAAGAAAGCTGAGCACCGAAGAATTGATGCTTTTGAACTGTGGTGTTGGAGAAGACTCTTGAGAGTCCCTTGGACTGCAAGGAGATCCAACCAGTCCATTCTAAAGGAGATTAGTCCTGGGTGTTCTTTGGAAGGAATGATGCTAAAGCTGAAACTCCAATACTTTGGCCACGCCATGTGAAGAGTTGACTCATTGGAAAAGACCCTGATGCTGGGTTGGATTGGGGGCAGGAGGAGAAGGGGACAACAAAGGATGAGATGGCTGGATGGCATCACCGACTCGATGGACATGAGTTTGAGTGAACTCTGGGAGTTGGTGATGGACAGGGAAGCCTGGCATGCTGCAATTCATGGGGTCGCAAAGAGTCGGACATGACTGAGTGACTGAACTGAACTGAACCTCTTTGTAGGCCCTAGCTCCAAATATAGTCACAATGGTGTGCAGGAGGTTTAGGAGTTTTGTTTAAAAAAAAAAAAATCTATGAATTTGGAGGACATGATTTAATCCATAGCAAATAATCAAATACTTAGAGGTTTAAAGCAATACACTCATCTTTATAACTAATAGGTCCAAGTGACTTCTCAGGGATTTGTTGTTGTTTAGTGCAAAGTCATGTCTGACTTTATTCAACCCAGGGACTGTAGCCTGCCAGGCTGTTCTGTCCATGGGATTTTTCAGGCAGGAATACTGGAGTGGGTTGCTATTTCCTTCTCCAAAGGATTTTCCCAACCCAGGGATTGAATCCAGGTCTCCTGCAATGAAGGTAGATTTTTTTATCATTGAGCCACCAGGGAATCCCTACACAACCTTCAATCAGGAAACCCAGTTTTACTAAAACTGATGCCAGCATAAATTTGCTCTTGAATTTGTTGAAAAGACCTTATCAGATACTATTAACTACAAATACTGTAAATTACAAGGGTTGGATGCCTGGAACTTCATTTGCCCACTGAAAATATTTTATTCCCATGAACTGGAGGTTTTTACAACTCAGACATCTATAATTGGGAATCTCTCAAAATACTCCAGAGAAAATAGCATCATGAAAGAGACAGATTTCTCAAGAAACTTGCATCTAGCATCTGGCAGGAGACTTTCATATGTAAATAACTTCTACCCCCAAATTTTGTGGACAATGACCCCCAAATGTCAGGAGGACTGCCATCCTCCTTCTAAACTTTATTTTCAGAGCAAATTTTTTTTTTCTTCTGTTAGTTTAAAATTCTAAAACTCTAATTATAAAAAAATTGGTTCAGGATGGGGAGCACATGTATACCTGTGGTGGATTCATTTCGAAGTTTGGCAAAACTAATATAATATTGTAAAGTTTAAAAATAAATAAAATTAAACTAAAAAAATTAAAAAAAAAAACAAAAAACAACAAAAAAATGGAACTGAATATTTTTTTTTCTTTAATTCCACACATTAGTTTCTAAAAGGTAATCTTTGGCATATCATTATCTGACTAATGATAAAAAGAGAAAAGAAAATAAAACTTTGAGACTTTGCCACTACTACTTTTTGAGTCACCCATTTCAGGCAATTCAGATGGAGCTTGATATTTGTTTCCCTAGTTAGGACTGTGGAAAATTGGTGCATGAGAGAGTGTCTCTTTATGACTCTACTGTTTATACTCATCAGCATTACAGTTCCATGTTACATCCTTTCCAGTCTTAAATGGCTCTGTACAGCTGATAACCTGGACCAATGAATGAAGTCACCAAGGAAAACTAAAACTCAAATGAAGAACTAACAGCTGTGCTCATTACTCAAGAATCCTCTGTGACCACAGAACTTCCTTGTTCTGTAGATTCAGAGACCACAGAAAGTAGTTAAATATCTAGATTCTGAGATCTGGCTTAAGCCTATTGACCATGAGTCAGTCCTATGCTGGCCAAAAGATGACCATGAAACACCTTGAAGGCCTAAATTAACTACTTACCTGTAACATTTATGAGACCTTGGCTGTTTCCGCCTACTTCTCTTGATAAACCCAACTTGTCCAAACTAAACCATGACTCCAGTCATGCTGCTCATACATCCTGTTCCAAAGTTAATGCAACCAAAACTGTCTCCCCCAAAAGAGGCTATCTCTCGGCCTTCAAATAAAGACACTTAAAATAGCTAAAGTTCTATTAAAAAAATTTTTTTTTATTCTTTATTGTCAAATTATACACTTTAAGGCTAACAAGGCATTTTTTGTTTGTTTACTTAGAACTTGCAAAAGCAACATTAGAGTAACTGTGCTGAACTTACTGGGATAAATGAAACAAGACCTAATGGAAAGGTAGGGGATCAAAAGGTGTTTGGGTAAAATGTTTATAATTATCATCATCAGGATCTGAAACTATGAGTATCACTTCATCCATTATGAAATGATATTATTCTCTGAGGGTGTTAAAGTTATGGATCAACTATCTTACTTGTCTCCTTCAAAAGATTTCTACTGCATGAATCATACATGCAAACATTGATCTAAGCTCTTGGAATTAAGCAGAACAGATAAAAGTCATTGTCCTGAAAATTACAGTATATTAGGAAAACATTCAAGTAACACAAAAAATAAATATGGTCATCAATACAGACCCAGGGGAATTCCAGTTTATGATTATTTTCATTATTCTGTCCAGTTTAACATATTTTACAAGATTTTATCTCAAGTTTATATGTTCTTAATTCCTTAATTTTTTTAACAATTTTAGATTCAGCAGAGATTGTGAAGTTAGTTTGGAAAAGAGCTATGTACACTTTACAAGTTTCCTCTAATGGTTACAATTTACACAATTATAGTATAATATCAATATGAAGAATCTGATACTGGTACAATGTACATGCATAATTCTATGTCATTTTATTACATGGGTTGATTAGCATACCCACCTCTGCAATGAGCATAGGAAGATTCCTTCACCACAGTGGTCTCTCTCCGGTACCCTTTTATATTCACTCATAACCAACAGCATAATCTACATTAAGTCCCCCCCTTCTCCAGCAATTATGAATCTGTTTCCCATTATTATAATTCCAATATTCAAGAATGCTATATAAATAGAGTCATGCAGTTTTTGACTTGATTCATTTGGCTTTTGTTCACTCAGCATAATGCCCTTAAGACCCATGCAAATTGTTGTGTGTATCAATAGTTTATTACTTTTTATTGTTAAGCAACATTCAATGATATGAATGTATCACAGTTTGTTTAACCATTCCCTTACTGAAGCATTGTTCAATTGCTTCCAAGGTTTGTCTATTAGAAATAAAGCTGCTATGAAAATCCATGTTCAGTGAGCATAAGTTTTCAACTCTCTAGGAAACATACAATTGCTGGGTCTTATGGTAATTTTCATTTTTATTTTTATAAGAAAGTGCCATACTATTTTCCAAACTGCCTGTACCATTTTACATTATTATAAAGCTTAGACAGAGATTCAGTTTCTGTGTGTATTAGTCAGCATGGGGTATTATTATTAGTAGTAGTAGTATTAGTATTAAATTTTATCTCTTCTATTATGTATACACTGCTATCTCATCACAGTCTTAATTCGGATTTTACAGATGGCTAATCATGGTGATCTGGTCCCATCACTTCATGGGAAATAGATGGGGAAACAGTGGAAACAGTGTCAGACTTTATTTTTGGGGGCTCCAAAATCACTGCAGATAGTGATTGCAGCCATGAAATTAAAAGACGCTTACTCCTTGGAAGGAAAGTTATGACCAACCTAGACAGCATATTAAAAAGCACAGACATTACTTTGACAACAAAGGTCTGTCTAGTCAAGGCTATGGTTTTTCCAGTGGTCATGTATGGATGTGAGAGTTGGACTGTTAAGAAAGCTGAGTGCTGAAGAATTGATGCTTTTGAACTGTGGTGTTGGAGAAGACTCTTGAGAGTCCCTTGGACTGCAAGGAGATCCAACCAGTCCATTCTAAAGGAGGTCAGTTCTGGGTGTTCATTGGAAGGACTGATGTTGAAGCTGAAACTCCAATACTTTGGCCACGCCATGCGAAGAGTTGACTCATTGGAAAAGGCTTTGATGCTGGGAGGGATTGGGGGCAAGAGGAGAAGGGGATGACAGAGGATGAGATGGCTGGATGGCATCACCAACTCAATGGACATGGATTTGGTTGAAACTCTGGGAGTTGGTGATGGACAGGGAGGCCTGGAGTGCTGCGATTCATGGGGTGCAAGGAGTCAGACACAACTGAGCGACTGAACTGAACTTAACTGAACTGAATCATGGTGATATTTATTCATGTGTTTATTTGCCAATCTTAGATGCTAATCAGTGAAATGGCAATGTCTCTTCAAATCTTTTACTCATTCATTAATTGGATTATTCTTTAGAGTTGACTTTTGAGAATTCTTTATGTATTCGAGAGATATGTTCTTTGTCATATATGTGGTTTACAATAATTTCCCCCAGACAGTAGCTTCTCTTTCTATTAACTGAAAATATCACTGGAGTTGTTTAAAATTTTGATAAAACCCAATGTATCACTTTTTCTTTTATGGATTATGCATTTAGTGTCAAGTTTAAACATTCTTCACTCAGTCCTAGATCCCAAAGATTTGTGCCTATGTCATCTGAAGTTTATAATTATTCTATTGTCTTGAGTATCTTGAGTATTATGACATTGCTGAATTCATTTACTTATTTTTTATATAATTTATTTATTTTTTATTGGATAATTGCTTTATAGAATTTTACTGGATTCTGTCAAACCTCAGCATGAATCATCCATAGATATATATATATATATCCCCTCCCTTTTGAACCTCCTTCCCATCTGCCTTCCCATCTCACCCCCTCAGCCTGACACAGAACCCCTGTTTCATTTTCCTTAGCCATACAGCAAATTCCCATTGGCTATCAATTTTACATGTGGTAGTGTAAGTTTCCTTGTTATGCTTTCCATATATCTCACCCTCACCTCCCCTTTCCCCATGTCCATATGTTCTATTCTTTATGTTTGTTTCTCCACTGATGCCCTGTAAATAAATTCTTCAGTACCATTTTTCTAGATTCTGTATATATGCGTTAAATTATGATATTTACCTTTCTCTTTCTGACTCACTTCACTCTGTATAACAGGTTCTAGGTTTATCCACTTCATTAGAACTGACTCAAATATGTTCCTTTTTATGGCTGGGTAATATTCCATTGTGGAGATGTACCACTGCTTTATCCAGTCATTCTCAATGGACATCTAGGTTGCTTCCATGTTCTAGCTATTGTAAATAGTGCTGCAATGAGCAATGGGATGCATGTGTGTTTTTCAATTTTGATTTCCTCAGTGTATATGCCTAGGAGTGGGACTGCTGGGTCATATGGTGGTTTTATTCCTAGTTTTTTAAGGAATCTCCATACCAGCTTCCATAGTGGCTGTATTAATTTACATTCCCACCAACAGTGCAAGAGTGTTCCCTTTGCTCCACACCCTCTCCAGCATTTATTGTTTGTATACTTTTTGACCAGAGAAGGCAATGGCAACCCACTCCAGTACTCTTGCCTGGAAAATATCATGGACGGAGGAGCCTGGTCATTCTGACTGGTTTTCCCAGCACCATTTATTGAAGAGGCTGTCTTTGCCCCATTGTATATTCTTGCCATCTTTGTCAAAAATAAGGTACCCAAAAGTGCATGGCTTTATTTCTGGGCTTCCTATCTTGTTCCATTGGTCTGTATATCTGTTTTTGTGCTAGTATCATACTGTCTTGATGACTGGAGCATTGTAGTATAATCTGAAATTGGGAAGGTTCCTCCAGTTCCTTTCCTCTCTCTCAAGACTGCTTTGGCTGTTCATGGTCTTTTGTGTTTCCATATGAATTGTGAAATTTTTGTTGTAGTTCTGTGAAAAATACCATTGGTAATTGGTAAGGATCACATTAAATCTGTAGACTGCATTTGGTAGGATAGTCATTTTCACAATATTGATTCTTCCTACCCAGGAACATGGAATATCTCTCCATCTGTTTATGTCATCTTTGATTTCTTTCATTAGTGCCTTATAATTTTGTGTGTACAGATCTTTTGTCTCCTTAGGTAAGTTTATTCCTAGATATTTAATTCTTTTTGTTGCAATGGTGAATGGGATTGATTCCTTAATTTCTCTTTCTGATTTTTAATTGTATATAGAAATGAAAGTGATTTCTGTGTATTGATTTTGTATCCTGCAACTTTGCTAAATTAACTGATTAGCTCTAGTAATTTTCTGATACTATCTTTAGGGTTTTCTATGTACAGTATCATGTCATCGGCAAACAGTAAGAGCTTTACTTCTTGTTTTCTGATCTGGATTCCTTTTATGTCTTTTTCTTCTCTGATTGCTATAGCTAGGACTTCCAGAACTATGTTGAATAATAGTGGTGAAAGTGAACACCCTTGTCTTGCTCCTGATCTTAGGGGGAATGCTTTCACTTTTTATTGAGAATAATGTTTGCTGTAGCTTATTATATATGGTCTTTACTATGTTGAGGGAGGTTCCGTCTATGCCCATAAATTGGTGCTGAATTTTGTCAAAGGCTTTTTCTGCATCTATTGAGATGATCATATGGTTTTTATCTTTTAATTTGTTAATATGGTACGTCACACTGATTGATTTGCGTATATTGAAGAATCCTTGCATCCCTGGAATAAACGCAACTTGATTATGGTGTATGAGTTTTTTGATGTGTTGAATTCATTTGTTAATTTTAGAGATTTTTTTTTGGAGTGAATTTCTTAGGGCTTTCTACATAGATCATCATGTCACGTACAAATAGCAACAGATTCATTTCCCCTCTTCTGATCTGTGTGCCTTTTATTTTCTTTTCTTGCCTTATTATCCTGGCTAAAATTATAGGATAGAATAGAAAAGATGAGAATGAGCTTTGATACATTTTTCTCTACTTAGAAGAAAAGTGTTCAATTTTTTGCCATTCAATCCTACATTATTAGATGTGGCAGTTTTTTAAAAGTTTTTTAAAAATCAAGTTAAGAAAGTTCCCTCTATTACTACATTTCTGATAGTTTTTTTTTTAATTAAGTGCTATTAAATTTTGTCAAATACTTTTTATGCATCAGTTTATTTGATCATGTTACTTTTTTTTTAGTCTGTTAATATATATTTTTTTTCTTGACTGATTTTCAAATATTGAGCCATCCTTGACTTTCTGGAATAATGCATATTGCATTTTTTGCAAATTGAAGGTTTGTGTCAACCATGCATTCAGCAAGTGTGCTGATGCCTTTTTTTTCCAATAGTATTGTAAGTTTCACAATATTTCAAAATTTTTAATTGTTACTATATTTGTTATGGTGATTTGTGATGAGCAATATTTGTGTCACTACTTTGGTGTAACTTTGATGTACATGTGATTGTTTTGGGTCACCATGAACTGCTGAGAGTCCCTTGCAAGGAGATCAAGCCACTCAATCTTAAAGGAAATCAATACTGAATTATTCATTGGAAGAACTGACGTGAAACTCCAATACTTTGGCCACCTGATGCAAAGAGCTGACTCATTAGAAAAGACCCTGATGCTGGGCAAGATTGAGGGCAGGAAGAGAAGGGGATGATAGAGAATGAGATGGTTGGATGGCATCATCGACTCAAAGGACATGAGTCTGAGCAAGCTCCAGGAGTTGGTGATGGACAGCAAAGCCTGGCACGCTGCAGTCCATGGGATTGCAAAGAATTAGACATGACTGAGTGACTGAACTAAACTGAACTGCTGCTGTATAAGATGATGAACTTAAAAAATGCTCTGTCTCCTTCTGTTCAGGTCACCCTATTCCCTGAGACATAACAATGTTGAAATTAGGCCAACTAATAATCTTATAATAGCCTCTAAGATTTCAAGACTTAGATGTCTGACTTTAAACCAAAAGCTAGAAATGATTACCTTAGGGAGGAAGGCATGTTCAAAGCTGAGACATGCTGAAACAGTCAACCACACCGTGATTGCAAAGGAAAACTTCTAAGGGAGATTGACAGTGCTACTCCAGCAAACATATGGATGATAAGAAAGCAAAATGGCCTTATGACTGATAATGGGAACATTTTAGTGATCTGGAAAGAAAAACAAATCAGCTACAACATTCCCTTAAACCAAAGCCTAAATCCAGAGCAAAGCCCTACTCTCTTCAATTCCATGAAGGTTGAAGGAAGTAAGGAAGCTTCAGGAGAAAATTTGAAGCTTAAAGAGTTTCTTTCATGAAAGTTAAGGGTAAAAGCCATATCTATAACATAAGAGTGCAAGGTGCAGCAGCAAGAGCTAATGGAAAAGCTGAAGCAAGCTATTCAGAAGATCTAGCTAAGAAAATTAATGAAGGTGATCACACTAAACAATGTTGGATTCCCTGGTAGCTCAGTCAGTAAAGAATCTGCCTACAGTGCAGGAGACACAGGAGACATGGGTTTGATCCCTGGGTTAGGATGATCCCCGTGAGAAGGATGTGGCAACCCACTCCAGTATTCTTGCCTGGAAAATCAAATGGAGAGAAGAGCCAGTCCATGAGGAATCAAGGGTCAGACACGACTTAGTGACTAAACCCAGACTAAGCAATAGATTTTCTTTAGTTTTTTGACAAAGCACAGCAGAAACTGTATTTGTTGATCTAGTAATGGGAAAGGGAGGGCTCATACTCTAAAGACTACCTTCCCTTGGGTGGAGGGCAGGGAATAGAAAACTTTTAAAGGGTATGAAGTGAGTGGGCCATCAGAATTTGTGGAAAGGGGCAGGGATTCCAGAAACAGCCAGAACATGTGCAGTCCATAGCACTCCATTGCACAAGACACTAATCATGTCTAGAAAAGCTCCAGTTCCCCCTTTTGGGGTGGAAATTTTAGCATGGTAATGAGGCAAAGACAACTTCTGGACACTTTTGGGTTTCATCACAATAGAATTTCAATGTAGACAAAACATTTTTCCATTGGAAGGTGCCATCTAATACTTTTATAGCTAGAGAGGATAAAATGATATCTGCCTTCAAAGTCTCAAAGTACATTCTGACTTTTTTGTTAGGGGCTAATGCAGCTGGCGACTTTAAGTTGAAGCCAGTGTTCACCTACCATTGTGAAAACTCTTAGAATTATAATGTTTATTCTTCCTGTGCTCTATAAATGTAACAACAAAGCCCAGATGACAGCTCATCTGTTAACAATATAGTTTACTGAATGTTTTAAGCCCATTGTTTAGATCCACCATTGATCAGAAAAAAGATTTCTTTCAAAATATTACTGCTCAATGACAACACACCTGGTGACCCAATAGCTCTATGGCAGCTATATCCTTACAAAATGTATTTCATAAATAATGTCTTGCTTGTTCTTTTAAAATGTTCTTTCATAGCTCTCATCAGCTTCAAACATAGTAAAAACTAATTTGGTGACATAATTTATCATGAATTTGGGACACTTAAGTCTAAAAGTGCTCATTAAAATAAGATCAGAAAATTATAAGATAGTTTTATTGACCAATTGGTTCTGCTATATTAAAGTATCTACAAAATAGGGACTGGGTGAGGTACATGATAAATACAAATAGAGTGCTCAGATTACAGGTGATATTTGAGTGAAGACTTCAAGGTGAGGATATGAGTTATGTAGATATCTGGGAAGAGAGTGTTCCAAATAGAGGAAGTTGTCATTGCAGAGCCCCTGTGGCCTGATGTACTTGAAGATCAGTATAAGGTTAGTGAGGATAGAAATGGAAAAGAAACAATAGTGGGGCAGGGGGGAGATGGTTAGAAAGAAATGAGATTAAACAGATAATGAAAGCCATAATGGTAAATTAAACTTTGTGGGGCCAAATGGCCCATTTTAAGGACTTCATTTTTTTCTTTCTTTTTTTTTTTTCCCACTTTGGAAGTTTTTTTTTTTTTTTTTTAAAGCAGAGTTGTGTAATGATCTGATTTATTTTCTTGAGATATTGTGTTTCTGTTTTTAAAATAGGCTGTAGAACTGTTAGAGCAGACAGATAGCTAGATATGAGCAGAAAAAAGGGAGTGGGCACAGGCCATGTGGAAGGAAACTATCAGTCTTATGAACAAAGGGGGTCTTTGGGCAGACAAAGAGAAGCCAGAACCTCTGGACTGACAAGAAACCATAAATTTTGGAGTGACAAAGGTCATAGAGGCAGATAAAGAAAGATGGGAAAAGGCAGGAATCTCCAGCATTAGAATGTAGCCCTTTTGCTCATTATGCTCTCATTACAATAAAATTAGCCTTGTAGATAAGAAGTACCCATCATGCACCAATATCTTGACACTTCCAATCAAAACTAAATAAGGGATAACCAATAAGGACCCACTATATAGCACAGGGAATATGCTCAATATTTTGTAATAACCTGCAAGGGAAATAATCTGAAAAAAAAAACATATATATATATATATATATATATATATATATATATATATGAGTATGACTATATATATACAAATATATTTACAAAATAATTGTTTTTCTGTATACCTGAAACTAATACGATACTGTAAATCAACTATGCCTCAATAAAAATAAATAAATTAATAAAAATAAATGCTTTAGGAAAAATAAAAACTAAATAAGGACAAAAATCCCTCCTCTTTTCAGGAAGGTGGAGCTGGGAGGAAAAATCAGGAAATATGACCCCAAACCCCTTCCTCTCCAATGAATATTCTGTGCATTCATTTTCACACCCCATATTACCAACTTGCCAAAGAAACTCAGCCTCAGCATAGCTACTCACCTGAGTCTGCCTGCTCTTACCTTAAGAGCACACTATGGCTTAACAAATTCTTGCTTTGCTATTCTTACATCCATCTCTGAATTCTTTCTCAACAAAACAATAACCTGCTCTCTGGGAACAGAATGACAAGTTAGCAGTTTATTACTCTAACTCAGGGAAAAGGATGAGAAGCAAAATTTGAAAATTATAGGCTCCACTGGATGCAAGCCAGAGCCTAGACAAATGCTTTCTTCAGGAAACAGTCTGGGTCACTGGTCTGGTTTAGACTCCCAATTCTTAATGGAGAATCACTCTCAGAGAGTCTCATCCTGCCTGTTCTTCTATGTAAAGCAGCCTCAATTGAATTCTCCTTCCCCACCAATAAGATTATATTTAATGTATACATTCAAGACTAATCAAATTCCTTTCCTCTTACTCTAAATAAGTGTGTGGGTAAGTGAAAGTTGCTCAGTCATGTCCCAAGTCATTGCGACCCCATGGACTGTAACCCCCCAGGCTCTTCTGTCCATGAAATTCTCCAGGTAAGAATACTGGAGTTGGTTGCCATTCCCTCTCCAGGGGATCCTCCCAACCAAGGAACTGAATCTGGGTCTCCTATCTCCTGCCAGGCTGATTCTTTAGAATCTAAGCCACCAGAGAAACTCTAGCTAGCCCCCAAATTTTTGCTATAATAGTATTATCATTTTAGCAGTTTAGATACAGGAATAATGAGAATTAAAATAAAAGAATTTAAATGTTCACCATTGCTATAACAGTTACCTTTCCTGTTTATCATAGCTTAAACCCTTTCCTCCTGCCTATCTATCCATTTCTTATCTTCCTATGTCACAAAAAGACACATACCATGTCATAAAGATGTGCTTCTGTTTGATCATAAGGACCAATTGATAATATAAATTATTGTACCTAAGTGACAACAGCTTTTATGGTTTATGAGAACCACAAGAACACAGTTTTTGAAAGGAACATGATTATAGCATTGGCAAATAAATTTTTGTAACCTGCTACTTAAATTCTGTCTCAGTAGTGCATAAAATGATAATATTTGCATTTATACTAATCACTGTCCTACAGTTGGCCTATATGCAACCCTCCTTTACATTCACTTAAAATCACCCTGAGTGAATAAATAACATTCTTATCAGTCCTATTTTACTTTGTAAAAAAATTTTTGCCTGATTCAAAGCATTTCTCTCCTCTATTCCAATCCCAAAGAAAATAGAGCTGTTCAAGTAGCCACTAGTTCAAGTGAGGTCATGCCTCAACACGAAAGAGAAGTGGAGACATAAGACCAATGGGAGACATAGTCACTCTCTATGAGAGAGACCTTACTAAAAGATAGGATGGTTGTGAGGAGTTGAGGAGTAGCCCAAACAAATACACACTCTTTCCTACATTGATAAAGACCACTAGAACGAAACAGCACCAAACCAAAGCCATGCAAGGATCTTGTCCCATCACTGGTATGCAATTTAACAAATTGGAGTCTTGTCTCCTCTATCTGAATTTACTAATATTTGAACTAACTTGAAGACACAGTTTCTATAAAACCTGAAAAACATAAAACTTAGAGTACAGAAGTTGGATGTATATTTAAGGTTTGACATCATTTGACAAGAAATTTTTAAGATAATTTGACAAGAAAAATTTCAATATCCAGAAGTCTTCCTGTTTGTGTCAGGTTGGCATCTATCAGGCAATAAAGTAATCAGTAGATTTCAAATAATGCACAAATAATGCAGTCTCACTGTCACTGCACAGCTTTTTTGGTTACCGTATCATTTTGCAATTAGGAAAAAATGGGATTTTGGCATGAAATAAAGCTCAGTGAGAACAAAGAGCATTCAAATTTCAGTTAATACTGTGAAAATTTACCCTACATTTAATTAATGCAGTCAAATAATCACCGATAGCAATTATAAAGCACTGATGGAAAAGTAAAGGGGATTTGGCATTAGATATGTTTTATCCTAATTCTGTCAATTACTAATTGGCCTTTAAAGAATTAAAGCCATTCCATGGTCCATTCACCTAGCTATGAGACAATGATATCTGTTTGGCAAAAAGATTGTAGGAATTACAGATAAAATAAGTAAGGAACATGATACAGAATATCACTTTCTAGCAACGACTAGTACTGTTATCTTTAGAAATTTAGACAGAAAACAGAGAAGAGACATGTTTAGAGGAAGACATGGAGGACTCCTCTTGTGAGCAACTAGCATTGAAGGTATAGCAAAGAAGTTACCACATAATGACACTTTGGAGTTTTGATCCAGCTTCACTTAGTTTAATCTTAAGTTAAACTGATCTAGTTTAACTAAGGTGTACTATTGCAACTAACTAGGACTCGATTGGACTTTCAAGGACAGAATCCCATTCCCCATGCCCTCCATCTGCATCTTGTTTATAAAGAAACTTTAGCCTTCTAGGCCTTCCTTGGGTTCAAAAATAAATTTAATCAGAGAAGTGAGAAAAAAAAAATGCAGCAACAAAGGAAAACTGCTAAGCAAGACAAAATAATAGTTTAGCCATTAAAAAAAAAATCAGGGATCTTTAGTTCCATCTCAAGGGCTGTAGATAATATTCTGAGACATATTCTTTGAACTGTTTTGAAGACACTGAAACCACTTACCCCTAAAATGGAAGAATTTAACTCTATGCTGCCCATAGGTATGTAGATTTCAGACTGGTTGAAACCAGAAGGTCGATGATGTTGACTTCCAATTACCTCACCATCAATCAATCAGAAAAATGCCCATAAGCTGACCACAAACCCTAACGCCATCTTTAAAAACATTTCCCTGAAATCATAGGGAGTTCAGGTCTTTTTAGCATTAGCTCCTCGCTTGGCACCCTACAATATATAGTGCACTTTCTTTCACCACAACCTGGTGTCAGTAGGTTGGTTTTATTATGTGTGAGTGAGTAAACCCAAGTTTGGTTTGGTAACACTTTTATTAATGAAAATTATCATTCTACCCTGAAAACTAGATCATGTTGTCATTAATTCCCAAAGTATATTTCTACTATCAAGTTACCAGCAGCATTTCTATTTTTCAGACTACTATTCTTTAACAGTTTTTTAACCACATTTTTGAGGCAGCTTGAATGACAGAGACTTATAAATGTTAGTGACTAATATATCATCTAAGAACACAGCTGTTGGTTTCTCTTGCAAGTTACTTTGAATTGTGGTTCTTTCCCATACAAAGGTTAAATTTAGAGCATCTCCTTGAATGAAATTGAGGGAGAATACTGATGTTATTCAAGAATTTTATCAACTACTAGTCTCTCACACTTTTGGTGGGTTTAAATGAAACAAATGCATCATAGAGTGAAATTATTTGGACAGATGTCAGAGTAAACCTAAAGAAAAAAAGCAGCCCACTGTGAAGGACTTCTTACTTACCAAAGGAGTGCACAGGAGGTTTGCAGACAAATCCTATTACTGGGTAATGGGATTTATCCGCGTGTCCAGACACCAGTTTGAAAATGTGATTCTGCTCAAGACATAAGCAGAAGAGCTCTTAAATGGGACAAAATTCTGTCTTCAGGAAAGATGGAATATATTTCACTAGAGTCAATCTGATTCCTGCTTTAATAAATTGCTTGAAGCAAAAAGAAAGTCTTTGCTGACACAGGAAATGCTGAAGCTTTCTGAGCTTAGTCTTTTGAAGTAAGGTCTATGGTTGCCAGTAGACAAGAGAACAACAGTAGGGAAGAGTAGACTCAGAAACATTAGGGATTTCTGTCTAAGTGGCATCACTTATTCTTCCCAAGTAAGGCCTAGGATATTTATAATAGAGGATATTAAAGTACTGCATATTTTGTACTACATAGATAGTGCAATATTTATAAGATACAACATCAAAATCTACTCATTTCCCCCAAATAAAGCCACATGACCGGCAACCTATTTTTCTCATTGCTCATATATTTACAATGATTATTTATCTTAAAAAAAATACACTAGCTAGAATTATGCTATCTTAAAATAGGTACTGGAAAATTTTTTCTTTAAAAAACCTGATAGTAAATATCTTAAGCTTCGTTGTCCAAAAGGTCTCTGTCACTACTACTCCACTCTGCTAATGTAGCACAAAAGTAGCCATAAACAATTCAGGAATGAATGGCCATGGCTGGATTTGCCCAGAAGATTGTAGTTTGCTGATCCCTGATGCTACTCATTCAGCATCTTTATCAATATTGTTCTAACACCTATAGCAGTTCCTGGCATGCAATATGGATTAATATAAATAATTCATTAAAAAGAAATGAATTTATATTTCTGGCAGTTTATCCTCTCTGCAGAGTAATCTTTTATACATTACTTTTCCTTTCATGATTCCAGTTAATTAGTTCTGAGACCACCTGAACTATACAAAAAATTTCCTCAAAATATGTAATAGACACATCATTTCTGTGTTATCATTGCCTCCATCCCCAAAATATAACATGAATCTAATCATGAGAGAAAATTAGAATAATTCAAATTGTGGTATCTTCTACAAAAATGTTAAGGTCAAGAAAGACAAAGAAACTCTGAAACAATGTTCCTAATACTCTGGCCACCTGATGCAAAGAACTAACTCATTGGAAAATACCCTAATGATGGGAAAGATTGAGGGCAAGAGGAGAAAGAGGCAACAGAGGATGAGATGATTGGATGGCCTCATTAGCTCAATGGACATGAGATTGAGCAAACTCAGGGAGATAGTGAAGGATAGAGAAGCCTGGTGTGTTGCAGTTTACGGGGTTGCAAAGAGTCAGACATGACTGAACAACAAAAGCAACATGAAAAACAAATGTGATGAGTAGTCCTGGAATAGATCCTGAATCAGAAAAAAAAGCTAAATATTAACAAATGGAATATACACTGTGGATTACATAATAGCAATGTTAAAGTTACTTAATGGGGTTTTGAAAAAGAATGATCTTGTTATTATATAATACACCATGAAGTATTTAATGATGGAGGTTGGGATAATGATGTCTCCATTTCACTCTCAGTGCTTCAGACAAAGCAATATACATATATGTTAATTGATAAAGAGAATAATAAAGCAAATGGGGACAAATAAAACTAAAGGATAATAGCAAATTTCCTTTTAAAAAGTATTTTAAAACGACTGTTGCTTACCCCTTTGTGCTCTCCAGATTTTGATACACTGAAATAAGAAATATCAAGATATTTTCAGATGATTTTTTAAATCTACCTAATATTTTTCTTTTGAGCAGATGAATGGATTCAATAATAGACACTTGCTTAAAGCTCAACATTCAGAAAACTAAGATCATGGCATCTGGTCCCATCACTTTATGGCAAATAGATGGAGAAACGGTGGAAACAGTGTCAGACTTTATTTTGGGGGGCTCCAAAATCACTGCAGATGGTGATTGCAGCCATGAAATTAGAAGACACTTACTCCTTGGAAGGAAAGTTATGACCAACCTAGATAGCATATTCAAAAGCAGAGACATTACTTTGCCAACAAAGGTCTGTCTAGTCAAGGCTATGGTTTTTCCAGTAGTCATGTATAGATGTGAGAGTTGGACTGTGAAGAAAGCTGAGCACCGAAGAATTTATGCTTTTGAACTGTGGTGTTGGAGAAGACTTTTGAGAGTCCCTTGGACTGCAAGGAGATACAACCAGTCCATTCTAGAGGAGATCAGTCTTGGGTGTTCTTTGGAAGGAATGATGCTAAAGCTGAAACTCCAGTACTGTGGCCACCTCATGTGAAGAGTTGACTCATTGAAAAAGACTGATGCTTGAAGGGATTGAGGGCAGGAGGAGAAGGGGACGACAGAGGATGAGGTGGCTGGATGGCATCACTGACTCGATGGATGTGAGTTTGAGTGAACTCCGGGAGCTGGTGATGGACAGGGAGGCCTGGCGTGCTGCAACTCATGGGGTCGCAAAGAGTCAGACATGACTGAGTGACTGAACTGACTGAATGCAATTAAACATTTGCAGAGCCCTCAAAAAAAAAAAAATGTCTATAAGTTTTTCCTCTAGGAAAATCATTCTTAAGGAAATTCTAATAACTAAAACTATCATGATTTTAAAAATCCAACCAAGGAAATTCTAAGTAATTCTCAAAGGACTCAATCAGCAGGAAATACTTAAAATACTTCCTTCAGCTCTTATTAATTAGATTATGTTTTGGCTTTAAACCAGATTAACAAGAACAAGAACACAGTGTTTGAGCTAACAAAATAATGTGTTGAGTAAGAGCACAACAAAATAATTTGATGCATTTGGAATACAAGTTTCCAACATGAGACTGAAAGGAAGGAGTTTTCTGACCGATGAGGGCTGAAAGAATAAGGCAAACAATGAGAAATTAGACATTTCTGAAGGTCCAGGTAAAAGCTGTTTAGAAAGGCAAATATTTTTCTGTTGGGTTGGAAGAATATCCCTTCTCTGGGAAATTCTAGAAGTATTTTGTGTTTATTCTACATGACTTAGCCTTTTGAAGGGTTACTTTGCCTATTTTCCGTTTAGCATGTTTATTTATTATAAACCTCTAAAGCTCTACATGGTGATTTACACTAAGCTCTTCCAACTTAGATTACTGAATATATATGGAAAACTTTGAATTATTTTAAACTATTTTTAAAAAGAACACTCTATTGAAAGATATTTGAGATTTTATAAGTTACAGATATTTAACTTTATGAATTTGAAGACAAGTATACCCCTGTGAAATCATCACCACAATCAAGGCCATTAATTATCCCTCACTTCTACAAGCTTCATACAAGATACCTCATTCCTTCTTTATTCATTAGTTTATTTTTATATCATTTGTGTGTGTGTGGTAAGAGCACTTAACATAAACTCTACCTGGTTAGTAAATTTGTAGGTATATAAAACCGTACAACATAAGACCCTATGTTGTACTATACATCTCTAGAACTTGTTCATCCTGCATTGTTGAACTAACTTCTATTTCTAAGTTTAAACCTAAGTCCAGACCAATTACAGAAATCATGGGTACCAAGTCCAACTGTTTATAAAACAGGGGAACAGAAAGACCTTCAAAGAACATTACCGGGTTTAAATGAAAAATATCCATGTTAAAAGAAGTTAACTTGTAAAAACATACTCATTATTACTATTTCTACTTTTTGAATCATGGAATGACCTGAGACTTACAGTCATTATATAATGTCATTTCAGCAACCCTGAAAATAGATCAATTTCTCTAGTTACATTTTTTAAGAGCCAGTCCATTCTATTGCTGTGAACATAGCTGAAAGCAGGAAATGCCAAAGTTATAAGATTAACTTTATAGATAAAGCAATTCCAGAGTGACTAGTAAAACAATTTCTTGAAAATTAAAGTATCCTCAGATTGTGATTTTTCCAGAAATTGCATTGATATATTTACTGCTTTGTAGCAGTATCAACTATTTTGATCTGAAATTGGCCAACTGACCTCCATAAATTGCCATTTATCTTACTCCAGACCTTGCAACATTTCTTCCTCTACAAACTCTTTTCAAATTATAGATATTGTTATCACAGTGGAAAGTCATTTTAAATCTGTTTGTTGGTTCAAATGATGCTTAAAATCAATAGTATTTCCTGTGTATCTCTACACTCTGCTTGATTCAGCGGGCAAAGTGGTTGCATTCTACAGAATATAGAATTTTTGCTGCTGAAAGTCACCTTTATCAAAAGAAGTAGCATTAGGACCTTATTTATTTTTGTTTTGAGGCTCTACTTTGATTTATATCATCCCAGTACCTGTTTCTGACTGATGTTTCTTGAAAATTAAAACTGTTAATATAATTATGGAACATAATTTGGTGTAAAGAATTTTTTTACAGATCATTTTGAATCCTTCTTGTAGCCTTTTTTTAGCAAAGGCAGGTAGTCACTAGAAATCAGAAAGTTAGCTATTTATTATCAATTGCAAGTATATTTTTATACACAGAACACACACACATATGCACACTCCTACATGTAACTGTTTGTAGGGAGTCATATTTTCAAAGATTCCTGTTCTTTATTCTAGTTCCAAAGGCATTTTGATCCCTGCTGTTTGAAACACGCCATTTACAGCACTTGGACTCCAACCCATGATTTGTCATTTTCATTAATAATAGCAAGTATGGAATTACAGTGGTTGTTTCTCCATAATAAATTGCATAAAATTATTTTTTTATTATATATTCTTTGTTCCAGGATCAGAAATGCACATAGATATGACATTTTCATTATACATGAGAAATGTATAATGTGCATAAATTTTAGATATACAAAATGTATACAATTGTTTCTATACATTTGTACTGAGGAATCAGAGAGAGAGAGATGTATGTATATAAAATATCTGTTTTTGATTATTTAATCATAGCTACTTTTCATCTCAAAAATTATGATAATGAAACTATTTATCATCTGATTTTATAATTAGTTTCAATGTATAGTATTTCATTTTTATAACAAACATAAACACTTATACAGTCTTATTTTTCCATATAAAATTTTTCAGATCATATTATCTAGTATTAATAATAGAATAATTCATCTTTTTATGTACAATTTTGTGTCTTTTTTGTTTCAGTCACCAACTTTTGTAGCTTTTTCAACAGCTTTTTCCAAGTCAATAAATAAGATTCTCCAGTATCACTGGTAGTTTTCAGTTTAATGGGTTTGTCATAGGCTTGGTCAGATCCCTGCCACCAGTTTTGTTTGATTTTTTGTTTTCATTTTTCTCTTGACCACGAGGAGTCTTATTTTTTCTATTATACTAATGTAGAGTGAAAACTAGAGAAGAAAGGGCATACTTGCAGGCCCAAGCTAGTTTGCAAAGATTTGATTTGCAATGTACACCTGGGCACTGCGCAGTTGCCCAGTAATAATTAGTAATATAATATCACAATATATAAAGTACATCTTCATAAGTGTAAAACTCTACTTTTAAAATTATATATATATTCTTCTACATTGTACCAGTTTAACAAACTGAACTTGGGTTTGATTGCCCAACATGCAGCAAAAGTAATCTGCTGAGACAGGCTTGTGGTAAAGCAAAGTGCAGGGCTTATTGCAGGTACCATTCAAGGAGTATGGGCAGCTCAAAAGTCATGCTCAAAAGATGCACACTCACAGATGGCTTTCAGCGAAGGGTTTTTTAAAAACTATGTGAAGGACAGAGTCACAGGGTGTGTGATTGGTTAGTACACAAATCTCAGGCTGTTTGATGGTGAAGTAACAGGGCGACGTTTTGAGAATCTCAATAATCAACCTTCTGGTTCCAATTGGTCTGGGATCCACATGCTTGCCATTCGGGTCAGTCGTTTCCATCTGGTGGGAGTTTGGCTTCCATAAAAACCAACTTATATATGTGTGTCAGACATTGTTATCTATGTCCTTCAGGTAGGAACTAAAGGTCCTGTGATTCTGCTATATGGCTGATCTATTATATAAAATGTTACCTGTTCTTCTGCCAGACTGCTATTCTTTGTCTTTACATGTTGTCACTCATCTGATTATTAACACTTGAGCCAGACTTTTTGAAACTCAGGGAAGGTTCAGGAACCTGAAGATTTTGCTAAGCAAGAGATGAGAGACAAAAAGTGGTCTGTTACTGAGAATATCCCAGTAGGGAATTACTTGGTTGCAATCTCTCCTTTTCTTTGTTACTTTTAATCCTGAGGGTAACAGGGGAAGGACAAGAAAATGAATAAAGTATTGGATAGAGAGGTTAATCACAAAATCAGCAGGGGAAATCAATTTCATTAGTGTTGGTAATGAGGTGATTTATTTATCAATATCTATATCTATATTTTTAAGAAGATGAAAGCATTTAAGTCTCTCTCCCCTTGCTAACCAGGTACCTGGACTGAACCAAGAGTATGTCTGTGCAGGTGTGCCTTTGGGGGCAGGCTGAGATTTCTAAATCCATTACTCACCTAATTTCTTGGGAACTGATATAGATAATCAAAGTCAAAGACCTTGATGTTAAGGTTATTATTTCAGGGCAAAATTCTATAAAATTAGAATCCTGTTTAGCTTTGTGTCATTTATATTGGTCACCTTGAAATTCAGTCATCTCAATAAAATAAAGTAAAATATTTTAAGTATTCTTTTTAAACTCAAAAATGACATATGGAGGCCCACTATCATCACTTCTATTCAACATTGCACGTAAGGTCTTAGCCAATTTAATAATATGAGAAAAATAAATTAGAGGCATAATGATGGGGAGAAAAATGCAGGCAAAAAATAAGGCTCAAAATGAGACCAGCAGTAAAGTGTATGAGTGAAGTGAGTGAAGTCGCTCAGTCATGTCCGACTCTTTGTGACCCCGTGGACTGTAGCCCACCAGACTCCTCCGTCCATGGGATTCTCCAGGCAAGAGTACTGGAGTGGGTTGTCATTTCCTTCTCCAGGGGTTCTTCCTGACCCAGGGATTGAACTTAGGTCTCCTGCATTGCAGGCAGATGCTTTAACCTCTGAGCCACCAATTAGAACCAATTTCTTTACTTACTTGTGGCCATTTTTGAAATGTGCTTTTTTATAAGTGAAAAAATATTCTTTCATATCACTAAAATCCCTTCGTGTTTAAATCCCTTTATCTTTAGCATTAAAATCTAAATGGTGATATGTATACACCGGATTGTGTTGGCATATAGAAATTAGGTTATCGTAAAGTCCTGCAGAAGTGCATAAGCACTTGCACATTTTGACATAAACTTGCTAAAATATATGTATTATAATAACTATTATTGACAGTATTTTTGAATGATGTAACAGGGCCTTTCTAGATTTTACTAACACTTATTATCAAAGTCTCAGTATTAGAAGTAAAAAATAGGGCTTCTGGTTCAAGATGGTAGAGTAGAAGGATGTGTGGTCATCTCCTCCTGCTCAGTTCAGTCAGTTCAGTAGCTCAGTTGTGTCCGACTCATTGTGACCCCATGGATGGCAACCAGCCAGTCCTCCCTGTCCATCACCAACTCCCAGAGTTTACTCAAACTCATGTCCATTGAGTCAGTGATGCCATCCAACCATCTCATCTTCTGTCGTCCCCTTCTCCTCCCATCTTCAGTCTTTCCCAGCATCAGGGTCTTTTCCAATGAGTTAGTTCTTTGCATTGAGTGACCAAAAATATTGGAGTTTCAGCTTCAGCCTCAGTCCTTCCAATAAAGGAAATCAGGACTGATTTCCTTTAGGATGGACTGGTTGGATCTCCTTGCAGTCCAAGGGACTCTCAAGAATCTTCTCCAACACCATAGTTCAAAAGCATCAATTCTTCAGTGCTTAGCTTTCTTTATAGTCCAACTCTCACACCCATACATGACTACTGGAAAACCCATAACTTTGGCTAGACTCCTCCTGCTAGAGCACCAAAATCGAAACTGTTTGTTGATGGTTGAAGAACCATCCACAGGGGGATGCTGGAACCCACCAAAAAATGATACCCCATGTCCAAGACAAACAAGAAGCTGCAGCAAGATGGTAAGTGGGCAAAATCTTGGATCAGGGATTGAACCCATGTTTCCTGCATTGGCAGGCAGATTCTTTACCACTGAGTCAAAAGGGAAGCCTTTTTTTGCTGTAATGTGACAATTCTGGGTGGGTTCCTGGATGGTTCCTGGATGAAGGCCGGTCTCTGTAAAGACCAAGCCATAATTCAGTTTGGTTCAGTCTCTCAATCATGTCTGACTCTTTGTGACCGCATGGACTGGAGCACGCCAGGCTTCCTTGTCCATCACCAATTCCCAGAGCTTGCTTAAACTCATGTCCATCGAGTCAGTGATGCCATCGAACCATCTCATCCTCTGTTGTCCCATTCTCCTCTTGCCTTAAATCTTTCCTGGCAGCAGGGTCTTTTCCAATGAGTCAGTTTTTTGCATCAGGTAGCCAAAGTATTGGAGTTTCAGCTTCAGCCTCAGTCCTTCCAGTGAATATTCAGGACTGATTTCTTTAGGATGGACTGGTTGGATCTCCTTGCAGTCCAAGGGACTCTCAAGAGTCTTCTCCAACACCACAGTTCAAAATTACCAGTTCTTCAGCTATCAGCCTTCTTTATAGTCCAACTCTCACATCCATACATGACTGGAAAAACCATAGCTTTGACTAGACGGACCTTTGTTGGCAAAGTAATATCTCTGTTTTTTAATATGCTGTCTAGGTTGGTCATAGCTTTTCTACTGAGGAGCAAGCGTCTTTTAATTTCATGGCTTCAGTCATCATCTGCAGTGATTTTGGAGCCCCCCAAAATAAAGTCTGTCACTGTTTCCATTGTTTCCCCATCTATTTGCCATGAAGTGATAGGACTAGATGCCATATTCTTAGTTTTCTGAATGTTGAGCTTTAAGTCAATTTTTCACTCTCCTCTTTCACTTTCATCAAGAGGCGCTTTAGTTCTTCTTTGCCTTCTGCCATAAGGGTGGTTTAATGTGCATATCAGAGGTTTTGGTATTTCTCCCCAGCAATCTTGATTCCAGCTTGCATTTCATCCAGCCCAGCATTTCACAAGATGTACTCTGCATATAAGTTAAATAAGCAGGGTGACGATATACAGCCTTGACTCTCTCCTTTCCCTATTTGGAACCAGTCTATTGTTCCATTTCCAGTTCTTACTGTTGCTTCTTGACCTGCATACAGATATCAGAGGAGGAAGGTAAGGTGGTCTGGTATTTCCATCTCTTTAAGAATTTTAAGAAGCCTTAATTAGAAGCTTGGAATTTTTTACTCTGCCCCTTATTTTCTTGAGGAAAGAGAAGAGTTGAAAATGAAATTAATAATCAATTCTGCCCATGTGATAAAGACTTCAGAAAACCCCAAAAGCATGGAATTTGGAGACCTCGCCATGTATCTCTTCATTTTGTTGTTCATCTGTGTCCTTTATTATATCCTTTAATAAACTGGTAAACATAAGTAAATGCTCCCTGAGTTCTGTGAGTCACTCTAGTAAATTAATTGAATCCAAAGAGGAGTCATTGAAACCTCTGATCTGTAGCTGGTTGGTCAGAAGCACAGGAGATACTCTTGGTTTGTGATGGACCTCTGAATTGGGATTTGGGGGGCAATTTTTGTGACACTGAACATTTATCCTGTGGGATATGACAATACCTTAGGGTAGATAGTGTCAGAACTGAGTTAAATTGTAGGATACCCAGCTGGTGTCACAGAGAATTGCCTGTTATGGGAAAAACCTCCATATATTTGGTGATCAGAAGTGTCAGAAGAGACAAGAAAGAGACTCATATGGAAAAAATACACAGTAGGAAAGACCTGGGTTTTTCCCTGCACTGAAGGAGGAAAATTGAGTTTTTCTTTATGGCTCCCTATAGTGCCATAAACATAATATAAAATGGGGTTTTGCCTCTAAACTGAATTATTATTTTATGCCTTAATTCTGAAATAATTAATTTTATTACTTTATGCATTATTCTGATAATGACCACATTAGTAATATATAAATGATAGTACCATTTGGAAAAGGGAGATGTAAATATTTGTTGTACATTCAATAATGGTATTTTTTTTAACTTGCTCTTTCTTATGAAATAATTGCAATCACAATGAACATATGTTTGGCTTACAAAAAAAGGTTATTCCTTTTCAAGGATTTATCTTTAATATAGGAAAAGTTGAATATATTTCCAAACAAAGTATGCTAAAAAGTGTTAATGGACTATAAATCAAGTGCAAGTGATTGTTTTCTATCTCTAAATTTAACTTTTCAAACTCACTTATCAGTTGATGCTATGCATAGGAAGTTGCCTGGTGGCTCAGACGGTAAAACGTCTGCCTACAATATGGGAGACCAGGTTTGATCCCTGGGTCAGGAAGATTTCCTGGAGAAGGAAATGGCAACCCGCTCCAGTACTCTTGCCTGGAAAATTCCATGGACGGAGGGAGGAACCTGGTAGGATACAGTCCATGGGGTCACAAAGAGTCAGACAGGACTGAGGGACTTCAATGTCAATGTCAATGTCAATAGGAAGTTGTGTTTAACTGATTATCTGAATCTTTTAAAACATCTCTGTTTCTTTATATTGCTATTGGGTACATTAACTGAAATTAAACATATAAATAGGAAACTAAACTTGCTTAATTTTAAAATACGGCAAAAAATAAATCTGAAAAAAAACAAAACAGTTTCTATTGATCATTTAAGCTTCTGACAGTATGATGCATATTTAGGATTAGCATAACAATAACAGCTAAGGGCAATGTAACAGGAGTTTTCCTTTTTCAGTCTTTTATTTAAATTTAAATCAGATCAGCATTGAGTTAGCTCTTAGTATTACCAGTCAACTGTTTTTGGAAACAGAACTCAAAATGAGAATGGAGTCCTTTTTCTTTGCTAGCAGTCTCACAATGATGTGCCAGGTTGAAATAATGACAGTTACAAACTTTACTAACAATAAATAGTACAGATGTTCAGTTCAGTTCAGTTCAGTTCAGTCGCTCAGTCGTGTCCAACTCTTAGTGACCCCATGAATCACAGCACGCCAGGCCTCCCTGTCCATCACTAACTCCCAGAGTTCACTCAGACTCACATCCATCGAGTCAGTGATGCCATCCAGCCATCTCATCCTCTGTCGTCCCCTTCTCCTCCTGCCCCCAATCCCTCCCAGCATCAGAGTCTTTTCCAATGAGTCAACTCTTCGCATGAGGTGGCCAAAGTACTGGAGCTTCAGATTTAGCATCATTCCTTCCAAAGAAATCCCAGGGCTGATCTCCTTCAGAATGGACTGGTTGGATCTCCTTGCAGATGTTATTAACTGTTATTTTCTATTAGGATTTGAGGTTATTTAATTGCTTAAACATATATATTGAATTCAAATCAAAAGTGTCCTGCAGTGGCAAGCTTTAGGGTAATTGCAGTCAGGGACATAAGTGTGTCTGTCCATAAGGAGTTGTCAGTCCAGTAAATGAAGTAACATTTATCTTCCCACATGAAAATTCTACATGGTCTGTTAAAACAGTTACAACTTGAGTTTTTAGTTGTGTGAATATAATTAGAGGAAAAAAGCACTTGATTCCATTCAGTTCAGTTCAGTTCAGTCACTCAGTCATGTCCAACTCTTAGCAACCCCATCAACTGTAGCACACCAGGCCTCCCTGTCCTTCACCAGCTCCTGGAGTATACCCAAACTCATGTCCATTAAGTCAGTAATGCTATCTAAACATCTCATCTTCTGTCGTCCCCTTCTCCTCCTGCCTTCATCTTTCCCAGCATCAGGGTCTTTTCCAATGAGTCAGTTCTTCACATCAGGTGCCCAAAGTATTGGATTTCAGCTTCAGCCTCAGTCCTTCCAATGAATATTGAGGACTGATTTCCTTTAGGATGGACTGGTTGGATCTCCTTGCAGTCCAAGGGACTCTCAAGAGTATTCTCCAACACCACAGTTCAAAAGTATCAGTTCTTCAGCATTCAGCTTTCTTTATAATTCAACTCTCACATACTGGAAAAACCATAGGTTTGACTAAGTGGACCTTTTTTGGCAAAGTAATATTTCTGCTTTTTAATATGCTGTCTAGATTGGCCATAGCTTTTCTTCCAAGGAGCAAGCATCTTTAAATTTCAAGGCTACAGTCATCATCTGCAGTGATTTTGGAACCCCCAAAATAAACTCTGTCACTGTTTCCATTGCTTCCCCATCTATTTGCCATGAAGTAATGGGACCAAATGTCATGACTTTAGTTTTCTGAATGCTGAGTTTTAAGCCAACTTTTTCACTGTCCTCTTTCATTTTCATCAAGAGGCTCTTTAGTTCTTCTTTATTTTCTAACATAAGGGTGGTATTATCTGTATATCTGAGGTTATTGATATTTCTCCTGGCAATCTTGATTCCAGCTTGTGTTCCAGCCCAGCATTTCTCATGATGTACTCTGCATATCAGTTAAATAAGCAGGTGACAATATACAACCTTGACATACTCCTTTTCCTATTTGGAACCAGTCTGTTGTTCCATGTCCAGTTCTAACTATTGCTTCTTGACCTGCATACAGATTTCAGAGGAGGAAGTCAGGTGGTCTGGTATTCCCATCTCTTTAAGAATTTTCCATAGTTTATTGTGGTCCACACAGTCAAAGGCTTTGGCATAGTCAATAAAGCAGAAGCAGATATTTTTCTGGAACTCTCTTGCTTTTTCATTGATCCAGTGGATGTTGGCAATTTGATATCTGGTTCCTCTGCCATTTCTAAATCCAGTTTAAACATCTGAAAGTTCATGGTTCATGTACTTTTGAAGCCTGGCTTGGAGAATTTTGAATTTTACTTTAGTAGCATGTGAGATGAACGCAGTTGTGTGGTAGTTGGAACATTCTTTGGCATTACCTTTCTTTGGGATTGGAATAAAAATAAACATTTTTCAGTCCAGTGGCCACTGCTGAGTTTTCCAAATTTATTGGTATATTGAGTGCAGCACTTTCACAACATCATCTTTTAGGATTTGAAATAGCTCAACTAGAATTCCATACCTCCCCTAGCTTTGTTTGTAGTGATGCTTCCTAAGGACCACTTGGCTTCTTACTCCAGGATGTCTGGCTCTACATGAGTGATCACACCATCATGATTATCTGGGTCATGAAGATCTTTTTTGTATAGTTCTTCTGTGTATTTTTGCCACCTCTTCTTAGTATCTTCTGTTTCTGTTAGGTCCATACCATTTCTGTCATTTATTGTGCCCATATTTGCTTGAGACATTTCCTTGTTATCTCTAATTTTCTTGAAGAGATCTCTAGACTTTCCCATTCTATTATTTTCCTCTATTTCTTTGCATTAATAGCTCAGGAGGCTTTCTTATCTCTCCTTGCTATTCTTTGGAACTCTGCATTCAAATGGGTATCTTTCCTTTTCCTCTTTGGTTTTTCACTTCTCTTCTTTTCACAGCTATTTGTAAGACCTACTAAGACAACCATTTTGCCTTTTTGCATTTCTTTTTCTTGGGGAGGTTCTTGATCTCTGCCTCTTATACAATGTCACGAACCTCCATCTATAGTAGTTCAGGCACTCTATCAGATCTCCTCCCTTGACTCTATTTGTCACTTCCACAGTATAATCATAAGGGATTTGATTTAGATCATACCTGAATGGTCTAGTGGTTTTTCCGTCTTTCTTCATTTTAAGTCTGAACTTGGCAATAAGAATTTTATGGTCTATGCCATAGTCAGCTCCTGGTCTTGTTTGTGCTGACTGTATGTAACTTCTCCATCTTTGGCTGTAAAAAATATAATCAATCTGATTTTGGTATTGACCATCTGGTGATGTCCTTGTGTAGAGTCTTCTCTTGTGTTATTGGAAGGGAATGTTTGCTTTGACCAGTGTGTTCTCTTGGCAAAACTCTATTAGCCTTTGCCCTGCTTCATTCTGTACTCCAAGGCCAAATTTGATTACTTGAGCACTTTATTACTATTTATCTAATAATGCATTAAAGAAGAAATATCTAAAAATGTTTTAATGCATCTAAATATGCATTAAAAAACTAGTTAAGACTGATGAGCTAAGAATAGTAGCATTCACTGAAGAGAAAGAAAGAGAAAATATGGGTTATGTGTCTTTTCTGATCCTGCCGAGTAATGGTATTTGGAGAGAGGAAGGTCAAGCTATATGGGAAACAAACCAGACCATCAAAGAAAGAAGACCGAATACACATCAAATCAAACAAAAACTTTGCCTATTTAATACTTTCCAGAGAATTGGCCTTGAGAACATGTCCTAGTTATCTTCCCAAGAATATCAAATATCTACCATTTATTTTTATTTAATTCTACATGCTACCTTAAGTAATGTTCTTTGTAATTGGCTCCATTTTTCTGAAACATGGAGATATTAATTTATTCATTCAATGAACATTTGCTAATTATGTCAAGCAGATTTTCTTTTTAATTTGGAAAAGAAGATATGAAAAGCTTGATTCTTGTTTTCAAGTATCTTAAACTTTTGTGGCTATTACAGAGACATTTATAGACTACTTTATAAAAGACACAAACAAATAAAAAAATTATGTTAGCAGGCAGCATCAGATCTGTACTCAAAAAATCATGATTACCTGATTGAAGAGTAGAAATATATTACACTTATTTTTCTAACTTAATCATTAAATCTAAGGATATAGATTATTAGTTTTAATTGTACTTTATCAAGGATTTATGTTTAAAAATTAGCATTATTAACAACTGTGAAGAACATTACTGTATTAACAACTGAAGAACATTACTGTAGACATTTTAACTGCTGCTGAAATATTGTCAAAATTTATGAATAAACTATAATCCTCATCCATCCAAAAAAAGAGCATTCAGTTGAGTATGTAAAAGCAATGTTTGTCCTGGCACTTGAAAACCATGCAGAGAGATTACCACTGTGAAATTCTGTTGCTTTGATTGTGGGTTAAACTACTACTAACTTTGAATGTTTGCACCATTTGTTGTGGGAAAATTCAAGAAACTATTTAGTATAAGAAGCCATACCTCGCTCACTGACATCAGTGACTGGCTGAAGAAACTCATTCCCTACTCTCCATACCTCACCAGGAACAAGTATATGACAACTAAAGTTTTACAAATGTATAATTTCAGACTTTGGAACTGAATATAAAAGTGCATTCTGAAAATTCAAGTAAATAAAAATAAGAAATCTCTTTAGTAAAAATAAATAAATAAAGTTGTATTTGAAAAATCTATTTCATTTGTAGGAGAAGAAAAATGATTAAATAGTATTATATTTTTTTCATCTGCAGCAACTTCATATATACACAAATATATGAATATAAACTAAACAGTCATTATAATTATATATACATAAAGAGTACACATATACATGTATATTATATGATATTCATTATATGCAACCATTATATATAATTTAAACACATTCACATAAGCATAGAGATCTGGGATATATAACTATGTAATAAAACCTGCTGTTTAGATATATCAGGGCAGTGTGTAATTTCCTCAGTTCTGTTTCACTGCAGCAATGATTTGAAACAGTGGACCAGTGTTACAGCTTGGTTACAATTCAGTTTTATTTGGCAAGTAAAGGGTAGTACACCCTTGAGGCATGAGGGCCTCAATCCTTCTTGGCTTCCTCCTTTTATATGCTTCTCTCCTCCCGGATTTGAGCCTGCCCTATGCATGTTGCGCTAGCCAAGAAAGGGGCATGTTTGTTTCACCTGAAGTTCTCACACTCCAGTCTGTGGATTTTCTTTTGTTCCTTTTTCATGGGCTTTTCCCTTTCTTTGTCTTTTAGCCACCACCATTTTGGACTCCTTTTTCCTATTCTAACTACCTAACACTTTTCATGAGATAGCTCATTTCATGTTTATAATAAAACTATGAATCGTTAAGTCTTTAAGTAAATAAGCATGCTATTTTTATTCTCTTGATAATGAAAATGAGGGACAGATAAATCAGTTGCCTGTAAGAACATAGTTTAATAAAGGAAGCATCAGGATTCTTTGCTGTTTGAGATTTTTTTTTTAGCCTGTATTATTGCTAAAGTGTTTTCCTTGTTTACCTGCTTTTATATATACATGTACCAATATAAAATATACATATAAGGGGTGATGAAGGTAGGAGATTTTGATTAGAAGAATTTATAATATATAGTTAATCTCTGTATAATACATATATATGCTCAGATGCTCAATGGTATCCAACTCTTTGTGACCCCATGGACTGTAGCCTGCTAGGCTCCTCTGTCCATGAGATTCTTTTGGCAAGAATCCTGGTGTGGGGTGCCATTTCCTCCTCCAGGGGATCTTCCAAACCCAGAGATCAAACCTGTGTCTCTTTGTCTCCTCCATTGCCAGACAGATTCTTTACCACTGGCACCACCTGGGAAGCCCACATTGTACATGGAGGGATATAATACCCACGTTATCAATAAAGTGATAAATATTGTAACTGAGGATTATAAATCACTTTATAAATGTATACATAAGTCATCAAAAATGCTTCCTTTCTATAAATACACTGAGATAGTGTTTCAATTATTTTCCTCCTTAACTCTGTTTAGTTAATGAGAGTCAGCTACTCCTTCATTGTTGAACCATGTTCTTTTCTTGCCATTAACTATACTTTAGGGTTGCTCCTTCTCTAATTCTTTCAGTTTCTCTGTCCTTCACTCAGACCTTGAACTGCTGCTCTTTTTCTATACGTACTGGTTTTGAACGCTTATCACTTCCCTTCCATCTCCTCTCTGTCAATAGGATCTTTACAACCTTTAGATTCACCTGTCTAGATAACAGCTACATTTATTTGTCATCACTAACAAGTCAAAACATCTAAAAGAAAAAATTTTGTGCCTCATGATGGAGCTCTCTTCTTAGGCAATAGCTTTATTTTTATGATTAGTATTGTAATCTTTGTCCTCAAATTTCTAAATTTTGGAGTTAATTTTTCTTTTTTCCATCCTCCATAACAGTCTACCATTCCTCTTCATTTTCTCAGTATATTTCTTATGTCACATTGTAAATTCATGACCTTCTACCTTGTCTTCTTGGCTTCCAATAATTTTGTTTCTTATAACTTATTGCTGATCTTGCAGTTTCTTGATGGATTGATATTCCCCAAAGCTTTTCACATAATATGGATTCCTTTAATAGGAAATTTACTATGGGGCCCTATTATTCTTCATCGGGGGAGGGGGAAAAATTGATTTTCCACGTAATACTGAAGGCAATTCATAGTGCCACTTTAATTTTATTAACTCTCTCAAACTGAGCCCTCTTTTTGAGATAAGCCACCTTCAAAATTGTGCTAATTCTCACTTTGTTACTTCACTTAACAAAAACATTTCCATGTCTAATTCAAACTGTATTCTATAATTTCTTCAACATACAGGCAAGACTCACTTTGATTGATGTTACTCCATGACCACCTCTCCTTGCTTTCAATTCCTTCAACATTTGTAAATAAAGTTGGTTAACTTTATACATCTTCAGCATATAGATTTGGAATTAAACTTCAATTGTTCCTTGTGCCATGAAGGATATATATATATATATATATATTCTAGTTTTCTTTAGGACAATAACTGTTTTTTCTCTGTGTCTTGGAGAGTGATTTTTTTCAGAATTTATAAGAGATACAGGTTACAAAATGTATTTTAAATTTTCACTATAGTTATTGCTGATAAGAACGTTCCATTTACATTTTGATTCTGCAAAGATCATTTCCCCTTAAAACATTCATTTGTATTCCTCCGCTTTTTTGTTTGATTTCTTTTTAATTATTTGCCAATTTTTAACCAGAACAAAGGGAAAAGAAGAGAAAAGGCTATAACTCAAGTCCAAATCTATTATATATTTGTTGGTATTTCTAATGGAAATATTCTGAGAACATAAGAGCCTTATTAAAAGAGGAAATCAATAATGTTTGTAAAACTGTACTGAAATAAAATTAGTTATAACAGTTCCTTATAAATGTTCAGTGCCAGGTAGATGTTTAATGAGAACAGTTAGATTAAAATAAAGATTTGCGTATTTTGTGGATTTCTTTCCTCAAGTATCTCCTTATAGCATTTATGTCTTCATACAGCAAACACATGCCCATTCACTTGCCAAGATTGAGAAGATCCTAATAAATAAGCATCTGGTTAGTTGCCATTTACTGATGGGGAAGAAGGAAAGAGAGAGAGTTATTATTCTCCCCATTAGTCATGCCTAAAAGTCTCTGATGCTGGGAGGGATTGGGTGCAGGAGGAAAAGGGGATGACAGAGGATGAGATGGCTGGATGGCATCACCGACTCGATGCACGTGAGTCTGAGTGAACTCCGGGAGTTGATGTTGGACAGGGAGGCCTGGCGTGCTGCAGTTCATGGGGTTGCAAGGAGTCGGACACGACTGAGTGACTGAACTGAATTGAACTGAACTGGTTTTTAACCTCCCTTCTGTCTACTCCCTGTTATTCCCGCTTCATTCCCAGGTACTTTGGGGGGAAAATAATAATAATAATAATAACCATTGTTTCCTAGTATATCCCCGACTCCCTTGAGTAGTAGCACTAATAGAAAAGGAATTACATAATCTGACCTAATTATGGTTTTTAATATATATATATATATATATAGAAAAGTCAGCTATATCAGTTTATATTCTGGTTTTGCTTCTTAAAATTCTGCAATTTAACACACTGGTGTCCCAGTTTATTCCTCTATAAAATAGGGATGATAATAGGACTTAACATATAGTGTTTTGGAGCATTAAATAATATGATCCATGTAAAGCATTGGATAATATGATCCATGTAAAGAATTTAAAATATTGATGGGTATATATAAGTATGGCTAATGTTATGATGCCGTTGTTTTATTATTAATTTGCAGGGAGATTGATACATAATGAAGCAAAATTGATATCATGTTCCCAACTCTATCTAAATCACTTATGAGATTTCTTTCAAGTTAAGAGGTTGAGAAAATTTTAAGTGAGTAATTACAATTTCCTTAGTCCTACCAAGAAAGCAGGACAGAGCTGCTGTAGTCACTAGATAAACACATCTCTAAAATTCACTTCTTTATTTCTTTTTTATATTATCTGTAAACCTTATTCCTAATTGCAGATCCTCTCAACCTCATATAAGAAAGAGTATGCAACTAAAGTGATGCACACTCAGCATGAATTTATATACAGATATTCCAGCTGTGTTGGTAGCAAACATATGTTGCCTATTCCATCTGGGATGTTCAGGCCCACTTTGCTTTATACCATGGGAGTAATTGGGTTCAGTGGGAAGCATGACTAACTGAGATAGTGTATCTTTTCAGGTGAGGATGCAAATAAGATGTAGATAAAAAGAAATCACTGTATCTGATGGCAGAGAAGTTAGAGGAAGGAGAATGCACAGCAATCATAGGTATTTTGACAACAGACAATTAGAAACAAATAAAGGCAAAAGGAAAAGGTAAGGACATGCAAGGCTGACTGAAGAAAACACTTGCATTGCTTCAAAATTAACCCTAGCATCTTTGTCAAGCATTATAATATTGCTATTCCACTGATTTATTAGAAAATCAGAGTATGCCATTGAGATCAGTGAGTTGGCTGTAAACAGGAATTTACCAAAGTCAAAAATTAAGGAAGTATACGGAGGAGAGATTTTGACAAGGATATTGTTAAAGCTGAGCTAAGAATAGATAGATGACAGCTGATATCCAATACCTTCCTGAAAAGCACTCAATATTGAAAAGGGGAATCCTTATAAGGACCCAGTAGTGCCATAACTATGCAATACATAGCCCATTACTTAGTTAATCAGAGATATCTCTAAGATACTGGATTTCTGATTGCAGATTTAGCACATTAACTCTGAAATTTATTTGTCATGTGCTTCTAAAAGGAGTGACCAGATTTATAATGTAGATAGAAAATTATTTAAATTCTTTGAAGATATGGCTAGTCACTGCACTTGTGCATCATTCCTGGTTGAACATTAGTTAAGGATATTTATAATGCAAAACATTCCACTATTGAATCTGAAAGAAAGTTTCTGCTTTCTCCTAAAGAGGGCTTTTAAAAATTTTCTTCATATTTGATTTGACTGATAGGAAGAAAATATAGTTTTGAAAAGTTTATACATTATTGTCGAGAGTCCATAATATGCAAGTGTGAATATGCAAATGAAAAAGTTGCTTTGCTTTAGTTTCGATAAAGTCAATAATGGCATCTTGCATTAAATTGAACATATTATCATATGTCTCAACTGTCATAAGCAGTGTATGTACTAAGAGTGCTATAAGGCCAATGTTTCTCTTTTATATAACCTAAAATTTAAGAAGAGTTTTTGCATTTCTTAAAAGCTTGGATAAAAATCAAAAGAATATAGTTTGGGACAAGGAAAAATTATAGAAAGTTCACATTTGTGTTTACAAATAAAGTTTTGTTTGAGCACAAAGTGTCCTTTAACTGTTGGCAATGGCTGCTTTCCCACTACAATGACAGGGTTGATTGGTTTGAACAAAAACCTCATGCTCTATCCAGAAAAAGTCTACTAACCCATATTATAAGGCAAAATTGTTGTAGTTGTTCAGTCGTTAAGTCGTGTCTGACTCTTTGAAATCCCATAGACTGCAGCACACCAGGCTCCCCTGTCCTTCATTGTCTTCTGGAGTTTGCTCAAATTTATGTCCATTGAGTCAAATTTATCTAACCTTCTCATCCTCTGTCACCCTCTTCTCCTTTTGCCCTCAATCTTTTCCAGCATCAGGGTCTTTTCTAATGAGTCAGCTCTTCACATCAGGTGGCCAAAGTTTTGAGGTTTCAGCTTTAGCATCAGTCCTTCCAAAGAATATTCAGGATTGATTTCCTTTAGGATTGACTGGTTTGAACTCCTTGCAGTTCAAGGTACTCTCAAGAGTCTTCTCCAGTACCACAATTTGAAAGCATCAATTTTCCAGCACTCAAGCTTTCTTTATGGTCCAACTCTCACATCTGCATATGACTACTGGGAAAACCATAGCTTTGACTATATGCAGCTTTGTTGGCAAAATGATGTCTCTGCTTTTTAATATGCTGTCTAGGTTTGTCATAGCTTCCCTTCCATGGAGCAAATGTCTTTTAATTTCATGGCTTCAGTCACAACCCACAGTGATTTTGGAGCCCAAGAAAAGAAAATCTGTCACTGCATCCATTTTTCCCTGATGAGATCAGGTGCCATGATGTTAGTTTTTTTAATGTTGAGCTTCAAGCAAGCTTTTTCATTCTCCTCTTTCACCTTCATCAAGAGGCTCTTTAGTTCCTCTTCACTTTCTGCCATTAGAGTGGCATCATCTGCATATCTGAGGTTGCTGATATTTCTCCTGGTAATCTTGATTCCAGTTTGTGATTCATCCAGCTCAGCATTCCACATGATAGGACAGCACATTGACTCTTCCTTAATAAGCTTATTGGTCCAAGATTTGGTTCTGATAGAAACTAAGGCTGAGAGGATTGTAGAAGAGAGCAGCCCGGTGACTGGATGGGTAGAAAAGCCACAAACTTCAGTGTGAAGTATCATGTCACCCACCATTCAGGATCTTTTCTTCCTATCTATGTTTATGTCAAAACAGCCAGAAATGTCTATGGCTTGCTTTGAGTTGTCTCAGGCTCTTTTTGATTTTATTTTTTCTCATTTTTAACTTCATGAAAATTAAGAGTTAAAAGGTAAATCTATGTATTTTCTAACAGAATATTTTTATTTATTTAAGGATAGGAAAATAAGAGTGTTGTCAACCCCTCTGATGAACAGAGGTCATCCATCACACTCCTATTACAACGATGGCCATTAGTGCCAGGGTAAAGATGTAGGGCAAGACTACATCATCCTCTTGGGGCCTTCAGTCACTTACCCTTGACCTATGGATAAGTTGCTTTGAAGAAAAGGTAAAAGTTCATGAAGAAAGGTTATATTTATGTGCTGCAGCTACCCAATTAGTGGGGCACAGTGCGGAGCTTAAGAAACAATTATAAGAAATAAACAGACTTACCTACCCATAAGTCCCTTCTGAAAAAGGAATGACAGAGTAATTGATCACAAAAGTCACAAGAAAGTGAAGTGTCAAACGATTATAACATGTTTACTACAGCAACTTTAAGAGAACTCAGGGAATGGGAAATGTGATCATATGAATATGGGGTTAAGATTAATTTAAGGCTGGGTTCATAAGATGTATTTTTTGTTGTTCTTTTGGTTTTAATGTTTTTAATACCTACACATGAGTTGTTTCCTACTTTTCTATGTTGTTCATTCATAAAGTGTGAAATACAAGAAGAAGAAGTAAATTTATTGCACAGCATGTGAAATGGTGATAATGGTGATAATGCTGATAATGGTGTTTATTAGTAAGTGTATCTAGTGGCAATCATTTGGACCTGATATGATTCCTCTTGTATTTTGTTCAATGGCAAGTGCTTACACCAATTATTTTCTAAAAATCTGAGAGCCTCTTAGAATATGACAATACTGTCTGATCTAGCAAGCAGTCACTAACAGTCACTTGAGATCCTTTGGTGCTATTGAATAAAATACTTCATTCTTTGTCATTTTATCCATTGGTCAGTTACAAGTGTTTAAAGGCTGTGTCAGAATTTAGAGTCTTTCACTTCCCTTGATATGCAGTAGAGGATAAATGATTTTGCACTCAGCTAGACAGTATTTTACTTGATTTTGTCATATTGACAGCAAAGAGCTTACTCTGAACCAAACATAAAATGAACAGTGTCTTGTTAAATATATCTAAACTTTAAAAGAAGAGCTCAAAAGAATTCTTTTGAAAGGGCATTTGTCTACTGTTATACTAACTATAACATTATATATACCTGCTGCTGCTGCTGCTAAGTCGCTTCAGTTGTGTCCAACTCTATGTGACCCCATAGACAGTGGCCCACCAGGCTCCCCCATCCCTGGGATTTTCCAGGCAAGAACACTGGAGTGGGTTGCTATTTCCTTCTCCAATGCATGAAAGTGAAAAGTGAAAGTGAAGTAGCTCAGTTGTGTCCGACTCTTAGCGACTCCATGAACTGCAGCCTACCAGGCCCCTCCGTCCATGGGATTTTCCAGGCAAGAGTACTGGAGTGGGGTGATAGATATAAAAATGGAAAAAAGTTAAAAGATGTTGCTTATAAATTAAAATCCCCAAGAAGATGAAAATATCTACCCTATCAAATTAGTATGTTAAATTAACATTTATTAGCATCATCTTCTTTGTAGTTACTACTTCATCCCATGAATTATAACGTCTTATAATATATTCATAAATAAACATACAACATCATGATCATAGTAAGCAGTGCTACATGGTATATTTGAAAGTTACTAAAGGAGTAGATCCTAAAAGTGCTTATCACAAGAAAATAAATTATTATATAAGGTGATGGATTTACTAAATTTACTGTGGTAATCATTTCATGATATGTGTAAGTCAAGTCATTATGCCATACACCTTACATTTTTTACAGTGCTTTATGCCAATTATATCTTAATAAAACTGAGGGAAGAAAAGCAAACAACTACTCATTATACAAAAATCAGTAAAGAAAATTTCTTACCTAGGCACTGGGATGGAGAAGTCAATGGTGACCCACTCCAACACTCTTGCCTGGAAAATCCCACGGATGGAGGAGCCTGGTAGGCTGCAGTCCATGGGGTCGCTGAGTTGGACACGACTGAGCAACTCCACTTTCACTTTTCACTTTCATGCATTGGAGAAGGAAATGGCAGCCCACTCCAGTGTTCTTGCCTGGAGAATCCCAGGGACGGGGGAGCCTGGTATGCTGCCGTCTATGGGGTCACGCAGAGTCGGACATGACTGAAGTGACTCAGCAGCAGCAGCAGCAGCAGCAGGCACTGGGAAATTTTATTGAAAATATATAAATATATTTTCTTCCTTATATTTTTAACATTATATTTGACATTTATGTAACACGTATACAAGGTTATCAAGAATAATGATATAGTGAACTCCGAAGAGCTCGCTGCCAAGTCTAACAAGAGCATCACCAGGTAATTGTCTTCTAAATGCATATTCTCTCATATTCCTCCCTACCTCGACCACAAGGCAGAATAGTATCTCAAGTTTTGTATTTATTATTCTTGTGATTCTTATAACTCTATAGGATTTACTTGCATGCCAATAGATATAATAATTATTTTGTTTCTGATCTTTATTGAAATATATATCAGGTAGTGTTCTGGCAATTACTTTGCTCAATAAATGCTAATTTAACATTTATACATATTGTTGTGAGTAGTTGTACCTTATTTATGGCTTTTTATTTGTGTATAATTTCCCATTGTATGTCTCTACTACTTTTGTCTACTGTTTGTCAATTTATATTTTTATTATTTTCAGATTTTTGATATCACAAAAATTGCTGCTGTAAACACTGTTTTGTATATCTTCTGGAAGATATATGCAAGTAAATATTATAGAGTTATAAGAATCACAAGAATAAAAAACACAAAACTAGAGATACTATTCTACCTTGTGGTCAAGGTAGGGAGGAATATGAGAGAATATGCATTTAGAAGACAATTATTTAACACATATAATTGGTAAATTTAGTGATATGTTTATTAAGGTAACGGCAACTATTTTCCTAAGGTATATACATCAATTTACATACTAACTAAAGTGTATTTAAGGTTTCTTTAATCTATATCTTCTCCATTATTTGTTATTATCAGGTTCCCTGTCTATTGACAATATTGGGTGTATAAAAATGGAATTCACTGTGGTTTGAATTTGCATTTTCCCAGTTAATAATTATGCTGAGAATATTTCTATTTATTTCATGAGCATGTTTAATAGCACTTACCCATGATTTTTCCCCATTATTATGCTGAATTATATTCTTGCAAACTGTATCTATCTCATTTGTTTAGAGAATGTGCTTTTCCAATATCTAGTTATATTACAAGAAGATCCCCCAGATCGCTATGTCAGAAGCCAGCAGAAATAGTTTTGACTACATATAAAGAATAACAACAGCATGTAAGTTCAGAATTAGAGAGATTTTTCTATGATAACACACAAACTTTACGTATAATAAAGGTTAAACCCCAAGGGAAGACAAAAAGATATTAGGACTGAGATGTGATTTAGGCCTCCCATGAGCTAATGCTTAAGATGGGGGCTTGTCATTACTTGTCATTGATAGTAGACGATGCAAAAATCAGAAATTCAAAAGCCAAGAGGAAATCTAAACCTCAGAAATTCAAGAGAGCTTTCAAAAAAATCATCAAACGGGAGAACAAAAGCAAATATACAGTCAGAATATGGAGTCTGCTAACGAAGACCAGTGCAAGGATCAAAGACAAAAGTACCGATCTCAAAAGTGGGAAGGCGCAGGACAGTTGCCTAGAAAGCAATCTTTTTGCCAGAGACTTGTTCTTATGCTGCTGCCAAAGTAAGGTGAAACAATTGGACAGTTAAAGTTAAAAAGTCCAAGAGATGATGAACATCATATTGTGATATGCTTAAGTTGTCATGGCTTATTCAGAGCCAAGACTGGAGTAAAATCAAGTCATTCTAAGTCCCGATTCTTTGAAAAAAGTCCTGATTCAAGGAAAAAAGGAGAAAGTTGTGCCAGTTTCCAGGGATTCATGTGATATTTAAGTCAAGGGGCAAGCTGAGGAACGAAGAAAGATTTAAGAACTCTTACAGGATACACAGCTGGCAAAGATGCTCAGGGTGAGAATTTGGTAACTTGAGGACAGGTGTTAGAATGTCCATGGAGAGAATATAGTGAAAGGAAACCAATAAGAAGTGGCAGCAAATTGGTAGTTTTGGTTTCAACTAAAACACATGACATAAATTCATTCTGGTCCAACTCGTGATTGTAATACAAATCACAAAACTACTCATATTGAATAATCTTTAATTTTTAATCCTATTAATCAAAACAAAAAGAAATCCCTGGGGTCTCCATCTATGATAACCTACAGTTGCCCTAGGAAATATCTTAAGCTTGAGGTACTCCTGTTCTATTTAGTGAGTATGAAACAGAAAGTAAACGTGTGAAACGTAGCAGGTACCATAAATTTAAATCCTGATGATGTGATGTGGCTGTTGCTTTCAACCTTTCATTCTGTATATTATTATTAACAATATTATTTATTAATCAAATTTTGCTACACAAAAAAGCATTATTTATGTCTTACTCTATGAAACTTCCATAAAAATTACACAGATAAAAATCACAATGCACTTTATTCTTAGTATTACTGAGTAAACTACAAATTATTTGGTGTCTCTCTTTTTTTTTTTCCTATGCTGCTAAGTCTGGGAGAAGGCAATGGCACCCCACTCCAGTACTCTTGCCTGGAAAAGCCCATGGACGGAGGAGCCTGGTAGGCTTCAGTCCATGGGGTCGCTAGGAGTCGGACACGACTGAGCGACTTCACTTTCACTTTTCACTTGCATGCATTAGAGGAGGAAATGGCAACCCACTCCAGTGTTTTTGCCTGGAGAATCCCAGGGACGGCGGGGCATGGTGGGCTGCCGTCTATGGGGTCGCAAAGAGTCGGACACAACTGAAGCGACTGAGCAGTAGCAGCATGCTGCTAAGTCATGTCTATTTGCCTTAAGACACTAAATGAGAAAATGAAGTGGAGTTGATTTGTTTTTAATGTATAATCATTAAGGTGGTTGCCAATATTTTTTAAGTTCTGTTTAATATTTTTCTTCTTTTACTCACTGAATTAATAGGTGTACATGTAAGATATAATATTGGAGAAGGAAATGGCAACCCACTCCAGTGTTCTTGCCTGGAGAATCCCAGGGACGGCGGAGCCTGGTGGGCTGCTGTCTATGGGGTCGCACAGAGTCGGACACGACTGAAGCGACTTAGCAGTAGCATGTAAGATATAATAAGATATAATATTAATTTTAAAATTAATTTCAATAATAAAAAAGAGCAAAAATGAATGGGAGAGACACCAAAAAAAATGGTGCTTATCATTGGCTGTCTTACCTTTTATTTGTGTTCAAATTTCTAATGCAATAGAAAGTGTTACTTAACTGATCTCTTTTTCTAAAGTTTTCATCATAATCTGACACCAGGTAATCATCCAAAATATAAGATGTTGTATTTTACCAAATCATAATTGATAGCAGAATATGTTTGGAAACAATGAATGTATATGAATATGTTTTGAAACAATGAATGTATATATAACATAGTCTTCTGGTGAGCCAGAAAATCATCTTAATCTTGCTGAGAGGATCTGGTTTATTTACCAGAATGCTTCTTTGTAACTTTACTTATGGTATTGATATTTTATTACTACTTTGAAAAGACAAAATCCAGCACAGTCTCATAAATCTGTTCATGAGAGCAAAAGCATTGATTTCTTCATTTGTACTATTTATCTTCCAGTAGCAATGTTAAATAAAGTTGCCCATTTTCCTAGGACTTTTTTCGGCCACCACTTCTGCATTGGACATTCAAAGCTACAGTTTCTTTGCCCCTCCTCCCCTCTTTTCTTTGTTTTGAATGAAAGAAAAAAGCAACTAAGATAATGACATTTACCAACAAGAACTATTATCTTCCCAGGAGCAAACACAATTAAATTTATAAATCCTGTACCTCGAGATTTGAACGTATACTTTTTTTGTAATATCTATGAACATTTTAAGCTTTCTATAAGAATAAACTTTAACTAGTTACAAAATTATTAGATAGTACAATTAAACATTTTTACTTAAAAAATATTCATGTTTCCAAAATGTAATGAGTTATTATAATCCCATCATACCAGGCTATCTAGAATACAAATAATTCAGTTATATCAAAGAGTAATTTTTTATTTCTGAAGTATATTAAATGAGGCCACGATTGTATTTGAGGAAGGCCAACCTTCCATACAGAAAGAATGCATATATAATCATTTTCTTATTTTAATGTGTCTATGGACACATGTAAAATCGCATTTAGGGAAGCAAATATTCAGTCTCCCTTTAACAATAATACCCATAAACATACTGAAAATATCAGTTTGAGAAGAAAGGTTTACCAAATTTCCCAACATAAAATATGAAGGCATGGCCTTTTAAACTTCTCAAAATTACTGATAATTTAAATATCAGGGATTATGTAACATAATGAATTACAATTCAAATGAGCTATAACCTGAGTGACTGCAGAATGAAAATATAATATCCTAAAAGTAAGGTTAGCAGGTTACACTCTGGGTAAGGCTGATAACATTAATTATAGAGTAATTTGATTAATGCTGAATTTTCAGTGTTCTCAGTTTGCATAAACTTTGTAGTTTGTTAGAGATTGTGCAAAGTTGATTTTCAAAGCATAACCTGCTATTTAAGATCACATTCTCAGTAACTTTGCTTTGGCTTTATTAACTCTTTTTTTGCCTTAGAATACAGTGCTAGTACAGATGGCAGAGATAGCTATAATTTCAAGTCAATTTTGTTAAAATATTTTCAGAAGAATTGTTCAATAATTTCTTCTGTAGAATTAAACATTTAATATTTTATTTTTGATGTTGCATATTTTACATATATTTTTAATGAAGAAAGTGATAAATTTATACTACTAGTCAAATGAGGAAAGAATTACTATAATGTGCTGTCTTTCCCATATAAAGATCATGCTACTGACTTGCTGAAAGAGTGGTAATAGATTTGGATTGAGTTTAATATTCTAGTAAACACACCTCCCTGAGATTTTTGGTACATGAATTTCATAAGGATGAAATACTTTACAAGGTAGTTAGCAGATTACTCTAAACACTGAGTCAGGCTTTTGCCAGATAAAAATACCACTCTCAAATTGGAGTCTAAATGTTATGGCAAAAATCTCTCCTGTTCCAAGGAATAGTTGAAGATTTAATAAGGTGACTTTGTCACCAAGACAGTCTCAAGAGTTACTGTATCTAATGACATTAGTGTTAGCAATGATGTTACTAACATTTCTTTACACTGAATCATTCTCAATATACTATTTAAATTTCTTTAGGAGTAGGTTTTTATTCCAACAGCAAGCACAGAGTATTACTTCATTATCTACCATCTGAGAGGGCTTTATACTATACAAGACTTCATACTACCTGATTAGTAGTCAGTTTCAGGTTTCCTAAAAATTGTACTGTGCTTAGTAACTCAGTCATGTCCAACTCTTTGTGACCCCATGGACTGTAGCCCACCAGGCTGCTCTGTCCAGGGGGATTCTCCAGGCAAGAATACTGGAGTGGGTTGCCATGCCCTCCTCCAGGGGATCTTCCCAACCCAGGGATCGAATGTAGGTCTCCTGCATTGCAGGAAGATTCTTTACTCTCTGAGCCACCAAGGAAACCCCCAAATCATACAGTCATAATAAAAATGCTGGGTCAAAAAAATCCAGATTAAAAAGAAAAAAACAGTATCCTTAAATTTATGATTATCTTTTCTATATAGATTAAATCAATCAAAACAAAACCAAAAAAAAAAAAAAAAACAAACAAATTCTTACTATTCTACTTAGCTGTGGAATTTTTCTTTTAAAAAGTTCCTTTTTAATAAGTGGTCACTTTTTCCCCAGCTATCCATTGTACATCACCCCTTGGATCTCCCTTGGAAGGTCCCTGGTCATTAAATAATAAATTTGTCCACATTTTAAATCACTGCCTGTACCCTTCAAATATGTTCCATCTTGCCTCCTCTAACTAGGTACCCAAACTAGAAACCCAGAGTTAACCCAGGTCCCTGTCTCTTTATACCCCTCACACCCAGTTTTTCAGAAATGCTAACCATTTCCACATACTAACATCCCTCAAACAAAGCCTTCCTCTCTTCTTCTTATAAGTATGTCTTACGTCCAGACCTCATTTCTCTTATTCCTCTTTTATTTTCAATTCATTCTGCACACTCTTGACTTACTGACCTTTTTAAAAAGATCTTTTTGTATCATTTACATTATATAGCCTCTTCAATCACTCCCTGTGGTCTTAGGATAAAAATCTACTGTTTAGCAGGACATACAAGAACTATGCCTACCTCCCCAGCTTCCTGTCACTCCTCTACATTGTATAAATCTTCATTATGCTGTTGTTTTTTTTAATGTTATGTTCTGCTTTCTATAGTCACATGTAGCCATCTCATTCTTTACTGATAAGTTTTTAATTAATTCTACTAGAGATTCAGGTTTATCATCACCTCTTTCCAAATTCTTTTCCTGGTCTTCAGTCATACTAGCTGAACTTCTCCACAGCACTGATCACAGTCAGTTATAACAGTCTGTGTACCACCCCATTGCCCCACAGCTGACTGAGTATCTTGGATGCCAGTACTGTGACGTTAGCATCTATCCCAGTGACCAGTATAATTTTCACTTAATTAATATTTGTTTAATGGATCATTAAATTAATGAACCTTATTAATCTGTCAATAATTGCACTACGAATCTATCTCATTTAGCTCCAGAATTCTTTAGAAGATCCCTAATGCTAGCTTAATTAATCAAAGCATAGAAAATAGTATGGTATATTTAGATTTCAATAGTATATTGAGTTCATGTGATGAAATCACTTTAAAATAATTTACTTGGAATTAGGGATTCATATACAATCAAGGATTCCTTTATATCATTGACTATTTAGTGATAGATGGAGAGAACCAGATTAAATTTACTATGTCAAAGAAACTTTTACATTAACAGCATTACTGCTTCAAAACATTGGAAAAGTAGTTCTGAATAAAACTGAAAGTTTCTTTGTATTGTTTAAACATTTAAGTTAGTGGTTTGATGGTCAGGTTTTTTAGCAAGTTAAACACCAAGAAATAAGAGAATCTATACCCAAATACTCCTCAAAAAAGGCAGAACCAACAAGTAAAAGAAATACAAAAACTTCTGTAAAGTACTTGGATTGCTAAGGTAAACCATCCACCAACATGAGCTTTAAGTCAATTAAACGGCATGTTTAAAGTATACAAAAAATACTTATAAAAAGCTATTATAGTTTAATGTGAAAGCATATGTCAATATGACTTTTTCTCTATTTGTAATCAAGCTAATTTAACTCTATGAAATATTTGTGAAAACATGGAAAAACATGGTTAGAATTTTGGTTCTATAAGTTAGGTGTCATATTAACTTCTATAAACTACCTGTTACTCACTTGTAAAATGCAGAAAGTAATAATATATAAAGAAAAGTTGTGAAAATTAAATGAGATGACCTATGTTACCAACTAAGCACAGTGTATAGCATACAGTAAGCATTGAATTTATGTCAGCTATTTGTTTATTATAAACATAAATATAATCTATATGATAGACAGTATATGAATATATGACTAAAACTAGTAACAAAACTTTTTTTTAGTTGACATATATTAGTTTGAGTAGTAAAATAAAATAAATTCACTTTTTCAATACTTTTACTGTATTTTTTTCTCCCCAATATTTTGTTTGGCATTATGTAGCCCTTTCCCTGCATCATTTTCTAAAGTATCAGAGGGCTTATTCTCAGAAAATGACTCAAAGTAATATCTTTATTTATGATTTTTTTATTATTTCCAATGACATAGTTATTAGCATATGTAATAAGGAAATTACATGATTTCCAGACATAAAATGAATAATTAGCATTTCTTAGGAAAAATGCATTTGCTTTCAAAATTTTATCACTTATTTGTATTGACCATTTATAATAGCTAAGTTATATAAGCATAAAAATGCCACAGAGAAGTCTTACTAATGCTTGGATTGAAATCATCATAATGAAAGTTAAAAGAGTAAAAATGTTCCACATAAATAAGTCCATCCACAACATTTTTAAATTCAAATTTAGCTATTCCCAAAGAGGTTGAAGTATTGCTTTAAAAAAAAAAATCTCTAGGTGATACAATTAAATAGTTTTATACTAAGTTTTAAATGTACAACTATTGTATGCTTTCCACTTCAAGTCTTGACAATTATTTTCCTGTTGAGTCTAAATCAGGCAATAGATGCCAGTAAGCTGAACTATTGTTATGCTTACAGCTGCAGCTGCACTGTCTCAAAAATAGATGTGAAAAGAAAAAAAAAAAAGCAAAACAAAAAACAAAAGCAAAAAAACTGTAGAATGATTTGGAAAAGATATGGAAGTCATCTAGATTTCTAAGAAATTGCAGTCAAACCACTTGCACCTGGGTTCCCTGAGGTACATTTTCTTTTAGCTGACATTAGTATAGTTGGGAATTTCCTTATCATGGGCACAGGGACGTGTTATAGCTACTTAATTTTTTTGTTGAAATTGCTATCTTTTCTTATCCTTCAAGATAGTAAAAAAAAAAAAATCACTTATGCTTTTTATTTGTTTGCTTCTTTCTGACTTTAGGTTAAAATGCATTTGAATGTGTATATATATATACTTGTGTTTATAAAAACCATTTTTGTTTACAGAATTCATATCTTAATGGGTAACAAAGAAAATGCCAATGCTTAATCATATTAGAATAAGGGAACAAAATAAGTTTTGCATATACTCTTAAGCTTATGAGTCAGTCAATTAAATAAGAAATTTTCATTAGGAGTTTCACTAGATCTAATGCATTTGCTAAGCACTTTGTGGGATTGATAAAAGTGTAGAATTCTTATTTTGTTCAAGGAGCCCCCAATATTTTCACAATGTGGAGACAGTAAAAGAATAAATATAATGATAAAAGGAGAAGGTGACATACCAATTTTCTAATCATCTAGTGTAAATTCAGAAAACTATGATCATGGCATCTGGTCCCATCACTTCATGGGAAATAGATGGGGAAACAGTGGAAACAGTGTCAGATTTTATTTTTGGGGCTCCAAAATCACTGCAGATGGTGACTGCAGCCATGCTTTAAAAGACGCTTACTCCTTAGAAGGAAAGTTATGACCAACCTAGATAGCATATTCAAAAGCAGAGACATTACTTTGCCAACAAAGGTCTGTCTAGTCAAGGCTATGGTTTTTCCAGTGGTCATGTATGGATGTGAGAGTTGGACTGTGAAGAAAGCGGAGCACCAAAGAATTGATGCTTTTGAACTGTGGTGTTGGAAAAGACTCTTGAGAGTCCCTTGGACTGCAAGGAGATCCAACCAGTCCATTCTAAAGGAGATCTGGGTGTTCTTTGGAAGGAATGATGCTAAAGCTGAAACTCCAGTACTTTGGCCACCTCATGTAAAGAGTTGACTCATTGGAAAAAACTCTGATGCTGGGAGGGATTGGGGGCAGGAGGAGAAGGGGACGACAGGGGATGAGATGGCTAGATGGCATCACCAACTCAATGGACCAATGGACGTGAGTTTGAGTGAACTCTGGGAGTTGGTGATGGACAGGGAGCCCTGGGGTGCTGCGATTCATGGGGTCGCAAAGAGTTGGACATGATTGAGTGATGAACTGAACTGAAATGAAGTGTAAATAATTCTAGATTTGGCTAATCCAAATCTAGTATTTCTAGTGAAATCCAGACAACTGGAGGTTCTGGATTGTTTTTGTAAATATAAAAATGCTCTTAAGATATCTTAAATAGCCTAACTAAAATAAATCTCTCTATCTTTTTAATTTGTACCTCTATTCTTTCTCAGCTATTTCTCGCATCCCCTCACCCTCCTAGTAACCAGTTTGTTTTCTGCATCTATGCAGAAAATTTTCATTATGTTCATTTGTTTTATGCTTTAGATTTCACATACAAATGAAATCATAGTTTGTTTTTTTCCTCTGTCCAAGGGAGACTACTACTACTGAGCAGACTACCCTCAAGGTCCATCCACAGCAAGATTTAATTTTATTTATGATAAGCAATATTTCATTTTATACATAAACCACATCTTTATTCTTTATAATAAGGCCTTATATATCTCAGAAGAAGTGACAAGTACTTCAGAAAAGAAGTCTACAAAGTGAGTATGCAAGTAAATTGCAAGTCAGTAGATCATTTGTGGAGAAGGCAATGGCACCCCACTCCCGTATTCTTGCCTGGAAAATCCCATGGACGGAGGAGCCTGGTAGGCTGCAGTCCATGGGGTCGCTAGAGTCGGACACCACTAAAGTCACTTAGCAGTAGCAGTAGCAGATCATTTGTAATCAAATGTTTCATGATTTCTTTAAAAATCATAAAGAAACAAAATATTAAGATTGGGTTAAATATTGAAAGTTTTGGGTTTTTTTTTTCAAGAAAAGAGTTTAGGGACTAAGAGATTAGAAAGTTCTAATCTATGCACTGTTACAAGCTTCTCATCTATGACCTCCTTTTATTACATATAAAATGAAGGGATTCATTTTGTCATTACTATTCCCATTCTCTTTCATTTACCTGTTGTGCAGAATAGTACATCCTTTGACTTGTCCTAAACCAGGTGGCTTCATTAATTTTACCATAGCTTTTTGTGTGGTCAACATATTATTTTTCGTTTAGCAGAAATATTGTTCATTTGTGTATCTCACAAAAATTAGTTGTAGGTGAGGCACTGTGGATAGAGGGCATCACACCCGAATATAAATCTGCAAACTACCCTTCCCTAGGAGATGCTAGTAGATAGTTTCCCTAATTGCCCTCCACACACATTTCCTGCTTATATGTTTCTTTGTTAACTCCTAATTACTTGAGCCTGAGGCTTTACCTGAGTGAAACAGGAACTAAATTTTCACTCCCTCAGTAAAGTAGCTGAGTATAATTTTCTTAAGTTTAATAGGTTTTCCAGTTGTATTTTAATAAAATCTGTAAGTTAAAATGCTATGTGATTTTTATAAAATGATTTTCATAATAATTATTATATGGTTATTGCTTGTGCACTAGAATGTTAACGGAAATGGCTGGATGCCTCTTTATAGATCTATGTATAATTAGAAAAAAGAGTTTAGCCTAAGATTTTCTGTCAAAACCAAAATACCCTCATTCAGAAATAATGTGCCTTTGCCTATTTTATAATCCTGTTGTTTCCTATTGTTATTCAATTAGAGTGTTCAGACTTTAAGTAAATAAGTTCATGTCAATGGACTTCTCTAAAATGCTGGATGCCTGCTTTACCTTTTACACACACAGATACACATGTGTTTTTGTTCACATGACTCTAGTTTTCAATATAAATTGATCACATTTTCTTGAATTGCCAGCTTCTCATTTTTTACTAGTCCTCTGTACCCTTGACACTGGACAAATCATCACAAACTTCTTTTCACTGAAGAATCATATGACATTAAACTTTAAAAAAAAGATCATTCCATCACAGATCTCTGAAATACCAGCAGTGTAGTATCTTTTGTAGTCTGCTATTAGCAGAAGTATTGTTATAACATATTATGGCAAAAGCTATGGTGGCCACACTTGTATTTCAGGTTTATTAAAAAAGATTATTCAACATTAAGAAACAAACAGCCCATTTAAAAAATGATCCATGGATTTTAAAAGGCACTTTACTAAAGAAGATATGCAGATAATAAATAAACAAATAATCCACAATACATGTCATGAGGAAATGCAAATTAAAACAACAGTGAGATACAACTGCATTCCTGTTAGAATTGCCAAAATCTGGAACATTTTCACCACTAAATTCTGGTGAGGTTGTAGAGCAATAGAAATTCTCATACATTCCTGGAGGGAAAGCAGAATGTTGTAGCCACTTTGGAAGACAGTTTGACATTTCTTATAAAACTATACATACTCTTAACTTTGTGTGTGCTAAGTCGCTTAGTTTGCGTTTCACTTTTAGCGACTCTATGGACTTTAGACTACCAGGCTCCACTCTCCATGGCATTCTCCAGGCACGAATATTGGAGTGGGCTGCCACGCCCTCCTCCAGGGGATCTTTCCAACCCAGTGATCAAACCTGCATCTCTTATTTCTCCTGTATTGGCAGGCAGGTTCTTTACCACTAGTGCCACCTGGGAAGCCCACTGTTAACCTTATGACAAAGCAGTTGTGCTTCTTGGTATTTACCTAAAGGAGCAGAAAACTATGTTCACACAAAAGTCTGCACATGGATGTTTATAGTTACTTTACTGATAAGTGTCAAACTCTGAAAGCAACCAAGATGTCCTTTAGTAAGTAAATGAATAAACTCTAGTACATCCAGACAATAGAATATTATTCAGTGCTAAAAGAGATGAGCTATCAAAGCCATGGAAAGACATGGAGGAAGCTTCAATGCATATCATTAATACTAAGTTAAAGAAGCCTGGAATAGGAAATGGCAACCCAGTCCATTATTCTTGCCTAGAGAATCCTATGGACAGAGGAGCCTAGCAAGTTACAGTCCATGGAATTGCAAAGAGAGTCAGACACAACTTAGAGATTGAACAACAAGCCAATCTGAAAATATTATGTACTGAATGATTCAACTATATGACAAATAAAATGGAAAACTAGGGAGATGGTAAAAAAAAAAAAAAAATCAATGGTTGCATGAGATTGTTGCCAGAGGATGAATAGACAGAGCACAGAAAATTTTCAGTGAAAATACTCTATATGATACCATAATGGTAAACGTACACCATTAAACATTTGTTCAAACCCATACAAAGTACAACACAAAGAGTGAAATGTCAACTGTGGGCTTTGCATGATTTTGATGTGTCAGTACAGGCTCACCCTTGGTGAAAGTGTACCGTTTTGTGATGTTGACAATGAGGAAGGCGAGGCAGTGTACAAAATATGTGGGAAAGCTCTATATTTCCTTTTTAATATTTTTATAAACCTAAAGCTGTTCTAAAAATATAGTTTATCATTTTCACTTCTTATAAACTGTGTGTGAATCATTTGTTACTTTATTCTTTTTTCGTTCTATAACTAAATTTTTATACAATTTTAGTAGCATTCAATCTCCAGTTCCACGATACTTTTATCTCACATAATGTCAAGTTCAGAACTAAAACGTGTAACATAGCACCTTTTTTTTTAAACCACGTAGTACATACCAGTTTTTTATTTGTTTACCAACTATACAAACACGTAAAGGGAAGAATACATTGAGATTGAGATTTAGGAAGTATTAAAGCAAGTTTTAAGACAGTGTTTTACATCTTAAATCCAAAGTTCCTTCTCCTTTAGCCACGTTAGTGCCCTTTCAATTGCTTGCAATGAAGTCGTCTTTCAATGAGAATGGTGCTGTGTTTAAAGATGATAATGAATACCTTTCTCAATGCTTACAATTTTTTGCTAAATTCCACTGCAGAATTCACCAAAGATGCACCAAAATTCTGTATTTTTAGAGAACTTGGTGTAATGACTACCTAGTGCTTTCTAGCTAACATTGGAATGACCAAAGTAGTCTGTCTACATCTAGGTTGAGCAGTTTGTCAACGACAGAGAGAGGCCTTGACAGCCACTTTCTCTTCTCTCACCCCTACTGCATTCTTTTCCACGAATGAACCAGACTTGAAAGCTCACCTTTACCCCAAGAAAGGATTGGTCTTGATTTCAGCCTTTCCATATTTGTATTCCTCAGATTTATTCTTAAGCATAAAGAAACTTTGCAAAATAAAAATGCTACAGGAGGAATCACGTTCAGAAAACATTGCCCTAGTGAAGACAAATTTCTTTACAGCAGGACTGTTCAGTGCCTACATTCTACATATGTTGATGCGTATTATGATTCTCTAAAAAGAGGAAATAGTCGTTTTTCTCAAGTTTATTTGATATTGGAAACTTCACTTAGTTGAATACCTGATTTGGCAAATCCAGTTTGAGAAACACAGCTTTAGCAACTATTTATACTTTCGCATAAAGGAAGAAGAGACTAGGATTTGGTAAGAGTAAATCTAACTTAATGTCAGTGAGATTCCAAATATAAATGCTAATTTTGGTGACAAATTTATTTAGGTTTATTCTGCAGAAGCTCACCAGCATGATGTAGCTGATGGGCAGAGTAGTAGAAGAGAAGAGATTCTCTTTCTTATGGAAGTGTGTGCTGACGGTATAAGTGCAGTTCATAATTTTCACCACAAGATTGTAACAACAGCTACATAAATACTTTAGCCAACATAACCTGCAATTCAAGAGTAGAGTAATAGATGTCTTTTTGTGCAACAGACAGCAAATACTTAATCAGTTAATAGAATAATCTTACCTAAAAATGCTAATAGGGAACTTAAAAAAAAAAAAAAAGGAAACAAAAACAGATCCAGTTGAGCAATTTCTTATTGAACCGGTTTGTTTTTAATGTCAAAGTCACTTACAAAATCACTCCTTCTTAGTAAACTAGGAAATTAGGAAGTTAGTAAGCAGCTTGAGGAGTCCACTTAATCATCTCGTTAACACGTATGTACTTAGTTTCTGTGTCAATAAAGAGGTGATGATGCTGGAGTTTATTTTCATGTGGATATGCTCTCTGTCCCCAGTTATGTGGTGAACTTAGGGTGATGTCTGCTTGTCTATTATTTTTGAACTTTTTCAATGCTACGTTGCTTTTTTACAATTTAAGCATTTAACACATTTGGTCAACTTGATGTTCAGGCAAATAAAACAGTCTCTCAGAGCTATATTTAATGAGCAGGATCTTTCTAGATTGAAGGAGTTCAGATGTGTTTGCAAGTACATATTTTAATGTCTGGACCCTTAATTTGTAGAGTGAATCAAGAGATGTACTTCTATTTTGTTTTTCAAAAGATTCACTCATTGCTTTTCCCACTGACATCACATTTTCTAAATAAATGCTCCAGTATGAAAAATCTGGGAGTGATAAAGTGTCTGCTCACACACAGAACCAGAAATTTTACCACTAGACAGAGTGAGCTGTTGAAAACATTCTTTACACTGTTAATTTTCTGTTAAAAAGTCTTATATACTTTGGTGTGATTTTCTCTGCATAGAGATCATAGTGGATCTCACAATTATCTCAAAAACATAGAAAATGCAATAAATTGTTTCTCTTTGACCTGATTCTTCAGTCACATAGCTACGTGACAGATAATCACCATTCAGTTACAGATGAAACATTCTAATTTTGTATTTTACCCTGCAAAAAGTGTACACTAACTTTATTTAATGAAGGCACTTTTCTGAATTTGTAAGGTCTAAAAACACCTAGTGAAAGACCAGGCCCTCAGAGCTTTTGTGGGCGAGTTGTACTCTTTGCCCTAGTCAGGCAGTTGTTGCTCTTCCTTTTCTTCTTTATTAAAGGTTCTAATGGACTTAGAAAGATTTACATTTCTTTGGCAGCATTATTCTGCCTCATTTTCTTAATGCTATCCTGTGGGTTTTGCCAGCTTCCTCTTTTATCTGTCTCTTCAACCTAAATTAAATTCAAACAAGCATACATCATTCTCCATGAATATTATAAAACCTAGAAAGTGAACTTTTGTGAACATAGTAAATAATAGTTTTGAAGGTAATATTTAAGTGCCTTTTAAAGCCAAGTCATTGCACTTGGTAATGGAACTAGATAATTAAACAAAATAAACTGCTTAAGATAACATTAAGACGTTGGCTGCAGGAATACTTGGCAAAGCAAGGTAATTGAACTACGTTTTTGTTTATTTTATTTCTTCCTCCTCATTAGTTCAGGTGAAGTTCCTAGTTATGTCCCTCCTCTCACAAAGACACTTCTGTCAGATCCTGACTAGTCGTCTCTGCTTATGAGATTGCTTAGTAAGCAAGATCTTCAGGTACAGGAAACTGAGAGGGCTGTAGAACAGAAATCATGACTTATTTCTACCTAATAATCTTCTCATCCCACCTCCCACTTAAGTATTTTCAGAATTCTGACAAAAATTGGAAAGCAGGCCTTAAGGCAGATGTTACTTCTCTGAACCACAGATATTCCTCTCAGGAAACCTAACTGCATATCTTAAGGCCACTTGGTAGGTATAGGGAGCTAGAGCTAGTTCCCAAACAAAAGGCTGTTTTTCTTCTTCGTGTGGCTCCCTGAGGGCACGGACACACTCGAGTTTGTTTTCCCTTTGTTCCATACTGGAAAGAGGACCTGTGTCACCAAGGCGACCGACTTTGACCCAAGGCATGAAAAACAAAAAAGAAGTTGGTTGTTCCCACTGGACCTGCCTTTTTTAGAGAGCTGGCAGATAACTTTGGCTTTTGGCATTTCCCTCATCTTCTGTGAGGCCAGGATTTAATCACAGGCACATTCACATTCTAACCTGACTTTCTCTGCTTCTTTACTGTATCCTCTACTTGCAAACAAAGACTGCAGCCCATATTGGGCTTTCTTTATAACTCAAAATTTTATTAAAATAAAACACATAAAAATAAATTTACACCTTTGCCACCTATTCTTCCAAAACCCAGGGTTTTGGCTCCCCTTTTCTAACTGCCTGAGAAAGGCCAGGTTTGTCAAGGAAAAGACTACCTAGGGCTATCCTATAACCACCAGAATCCAGGCAACTGGAATTAGGGAATATAGATATTTCAGGATCAATATAGTATTCTTTGGGCTTCCCTGGTAGCTCAGCTGGTAAAAATCCTCCTGCAGGTGGGAGACCTGGGTTTGATCCCTGGGTTGGGAAGATCCCCTGAAGGAGGGCATGGCAACCCAGTCCAGTATTCTTGCCTGGAGAATCCCCATGGACAGAGGAGCCTGGTGGGCTACAGTCAACACAGCACGTAATATTCTTTGCTATAATTCACTCTCTTTCATCTAATTATTTCCCTTTTTCTTTCAAGATAAAGTAGCTAGTTCTGTGCTTTTATGTGTGGTACCTACAGAGAGAGCTTAGAGTTTGAGTAAAAAGAGGCAAGAATTTTGAGCTATGCCTAAATTATTTACAAAACTGAAGGACCAGTTTGGTCTTCATGGAACCACAAACAGGACAGTTAGGAAGCCATGTGCAAAGATAAAATTAGGAGGCAGAAAATTTGGTGGCTTCTAAAAAATACCTCTTTGATCCATCTGGGGCCAAAGTGAGGCAGCCCTTCCCAGAGTTCCTGATGGCAGTGTTCTCTTGACTGTTGTATTTCAAACCTTATCTCAGATCTAAGTTTCTTCCTATTTTGGAGACTTGCTTGGATAAAGAGGCACTTGAAATCACTTCTCAGAGAGCCCTTCACCACATACCTTATAATTTTTCCAACTCTTTTCCCCCAAACTCCCCATGTGGAGGAACCTTTTTCTATTATGAGGAAGAAAATGAATGGATGTCCCTCCAAATACTTTTTTTTTTGTCCTATATCTCAGTTAATGTTACTAAACTTTCCAGTAAGAGAATGCAGATGGTTGAGATTCCTATTTTTGCTGAGACAGTTCTTCTCTCTCAAAGGAAAAGTTACAGTATAAGCAGGGCATATGGGGAGATGTGATAACTTAATAAACTACTGATACATGACAGTTGCTTTTGTTGGTTGTGACTTGTTAATTGTGTGAAACAAATGTTAAAGCAGTAAAAGGGCAGTTGTTAGAAGCTCAGAGAAGGAAGGCTCTTGACTATAAGAAAATTCATTACCTTAATATTTAGGATTGGGGTGAGGACTGACATATATCAATTATTCACACAGTACATGACACATAGAGGAATGGCTACTAAAAATTATTAATAGTGATACAAAAAATCAGTTTCAAAATAGAGTATGGCTTCTGTTGCTGCTTATACTTCAGTAAAAATGTACATTTTTAACAAATAATGCAAAAACACATGCATATTAATGGGTCTTCTAAAACTTTCTCTGTGAGAGGGATTGACTTGGCTCATTTATTCAAAAGCAGAGACATTACTTTGCCAACAAAGGTTCGTCTAGTCAAGGCTATGGTTTTCCTGTGGTCATGTATGGATGTGAGAGTTGGACTGTGAAGAAAGCTGAGTGCTGAAGAATTGATGCTTTTGAACCGTGATGTTGGAGAAGACTCTTGAGAGTCCCTGGACTGCAAGGAGATCCAACCAGTCCATTCTGAAGGAGATCAGCCCTGGGATTACTTTGGAAGGAATGATGCTGAAGCTGAAACTCCAGTACTTTGGCCACCTCATGCAAAGAGTTGACTCATTGGAAAAGACTCTGATGCTAGGAGGGATTGGGGGCAGGAGGAGAAGGGGACGACAGAGGATGAGATGGCTGGATGGCATCACTGACTCGATGGACGTGAGTCTGAGTGAACTCTGGGAATTGGTGATGGACAGGGAGGCCTGGCGTGCTGCGATTCATGGGGTTGCAAAAAGTCGGAATGACTGAGTAACTGAACTGAAATGAACTGAACTGAACTGAATCTCATCATAGAAGATCCTTATATAATACTTCTATGAAGTAATGTTTCTATGAACCACTCATGGGGAAGATAACATGTATCTTTTTTTTCTGAGCATGGGGGAGACTGTATACAGATTTCTCTCCATATTCAATATTCTCCGATCCCCCTTTATGCTCCCAATAAGTAAAATCTTTTACATTTTTCTAGCTAAAGAGGGCTGAGTAAGGGAAAATTTTACTGGATCCTTTCCTTGAATCTCAAGATTCTAGATTTGGAGGGGAGTTGGCTATGGGAATGAGGAAGAAAAGAGAGAGAGAATGAGTCATTTAGTTACTGTGTTACAGAAGGAGCAAAGAAATTAGTTAATTGTATTCAGTTCATGTTATCTGAGAGAGGTAGAGGAAAAAAAGTCTACCTATTCTTATCACAAGGATTTAACATATTGTCTACCAAGCCTAACTCAATCTAGAATAACTTCTGGGCTTTTGAATTTGATGAAGGGGTGGCAGGGAAAGAACCTGCCTGTGGTGTATTAAAAACATTTGTATACATCTCTTATGCATTAATCATCATAGCTCAGTTCGGTCACTCAGCCGTGTCTGACTCTTTGTGACCCCATGGACTGCAGCACCCCAGGTGTCGCTATCAATCACCAACTCCCGGAGCTTGCTCAAACTCATGTCCATCGAGTCAGTGATGTCATCCAACAATCTCATCCTCTGTCGTCCCCTTCTCCTCCTGCCTTCAATCTTTCCCAGCATCAAGGTCTTTACCAATGACTCAGTTCTTTGCATCAGGTGGCCAAAGTTTGGAGTTTCAGCTTCAGCCTCAGTCCTTCCAATGAATATTCAGGACTGATTTCCTTTGGATGGACTGGTTGGATCTTCTCATAGTTCAAGGGACTCTCAAGAGTCTTCTCCAACATCACAGTTCAAAAGCATCAATTCTTTGGCACTCAGCTTTCTTTAGAGTCCAATTCTCACATCTATACATAACTACTGGAAAAACCATAGCTTTGACTAGACAGACCTTTGTAGGCAAAGTAATATCTCTGTTTTTTAATATGCTGACTAGGTTAGTCATTTCGGAGAAGGCAATGGCAACCCACTCCATTGTTCTTCCCTGGAAAATTGCATGAATAGAGGAGACTGGTAGGCTGAAGTCCATGGGGTTGCTAAAAGCTAGACACGACTGAGTGACTTCACTGTCACTTTTTACTTTCAAGCATTGGAGAAGGAAATGGGAACCCATTCCAGTGTTCTTGCCTGGAGAATCCCAGGGACAGGAGAGCCTGGTGGGCTGCCATCTATGGGGTCACACAGAATCGGACATGACTGAAGCAACTTAGCAGCAGCATCAACAGCAGCAGCAGCATGTTGGTAATAGCTTTTCTTTCAAGGAGCAAGCATCATTAAATTTCATGGTTGTAATCACCATCTGCAGTGATTTTGGAGCCCAAGACAATAAAGTCTGCCACTGTTTCCATTGTTTCCCCATCTATTTGCCATGAAGTGATGGGACTGGATGCCATGATCTTAGTTTTCTGAATGTTGAATTTAAAACCAACTTTTTCACTCTCCTCTTTCACTTTCATCAAAAGGTTCTTTAGTTCTTCTTCCCTTTCTCCCAGCAATCTTGAGTCTAGCTTCTGCTTCATCCAGCCCGGCATTTTGCATGATGTACTCTGCATAGAAGTTAAATAAGCAAGGTGACAATATACAGCCTTGATGTACTCCTTTCCCAATTTGGAACCAGGGTGGCTCAGAGGTTAAAGCGTCTGCCTGCAATGAAGGAGACCTGGGTTCGATCCCTGGGTCGGGAAGGTCCCCTGGAGAAGGAAATGGCAACCCACTCCAGTATTCTTGCCTGGAGAATCCCATGGATGGAGGAGCCTGGTGGGCTACAGTCCATGGTGTTGCCAAGAGTCAGACACAGCTGAGTGACTTCACTTTCACTCTCTGTTGTTCCATCTCCAGTTCTAACTGTTGCTTCTTGACCTGCATACAGATTTCTCAGGAGGAAGGTAAGGTGGTCTTGTATTCCCATCTCTTGAAGAATTTTCCAGAGTTTGTTGTGATCTACACAGTCAAAGGCCTTGGCGTATTCAGTAAAGCAGAAGTAGACATTTTTCTGGAACTCTCTTGCTTTCTCAATGATCCAGTGGATGTTGGCAATTTGATCTCTGGTTCCTCTGCCTTTTCTAAATCCAGCTTGAACATCTGGAAGTTCTTGGTTTACATACTGCTGAGGCCTTACTCGGAGAATTTTGAGCATTTCTTTGCTAGGGTGTGAGATGAGTGCAATTGTGCAGTAGTCTGAACATTCTTTGGCATTGCCTTTCTTTGGGATTGGAATGAAAACTGACATTTTCCAGTCCTGTGGCCACTGCTGAGTTTTCCAAATTTGCTGGCATATTAGGTGCAGCACTTTCACAGCATCATCTTTTAGGATTTGAAATAGCTCAACTGGAACTCCATCACGTCAACTAACTTTGTTTGTAGTGATGCTTTCTAAGGCCCACTTGACTTCACATTCCAGCATGTCTGGCTCTCAGTGAGTGATTACGCCTTTGTGGTTATCTGGGTCATGAAGATTTCTTTTGTATAGTTCTTCTGTGCATTAATCATACTTTCAAAAAACCCAATTGTCCTAGATATCATCAGTGTTTGTAATTTTTTGCTTATTTAACTTTTTGCCTATTTTCTTAAATTTACTGTATACTTTACTTATATCTAAATATACAAATACTTTTATTATAAACCAATATGTTCTCACTAAAAAGCATAATCCAGTCACAGAAAGACAAATACTGCATCATTTCACTTATCTGAGGAATTCGAACTGTGAAACTCAAAGAAGCAGAGAACAGAATATTGTCTGAAGGCAGGAGGAATTAGGATTTGCTATTCAGTGGATATGAGACCTCCCTAGTAGTTCAGTGGTAAAGAATTTGCCTGCAATGTTGGAGATGCAGGAGATACAGATTTGGTCCCTAGGTGGGGAAGGTCCCCTGGAGAATGAAATGGCAGCCCACTCAAGTATTCTTGCCTGAGAAATCCCATGGACAGAACAGCCCAGTGGCTACAGCCCATGGGATCATAAGAGTCAGACACAGCTTAGTGACAACAGCACCTCCATTTGATGGATACGTTTAGACTATGCAAGATAATTAAGTTCTAGCAATCTGCTGTACAGCATTGTGCCTATAAATAACAATACTCTATCGTATACTTAAAAGTCTGTTCAACAGGTAATTATTTATATATATATATATATATGAAACCTATGTATATGCAATAGCAAAAAGCCCCATAATTCTTCTATACCTGTCATTTTCTCTGTTTTTCAGCAATCGGTTTGCAAACTATACATTAAAAGATGTGTAATTATAAAGTATGTGGATTTTTGTCTGGTACTTTTCTATGCTTTCTGTTTCTGTGGTTGTTATAACCGTGACTTGTTTTACTGGATGGGTGTTTTATTATATGTCTCCTACTGAGGCACCTAATGGTATAAGGCTATGGTTCTGAAAAGCTGGGCTAAAAGTCTTACTCCTCATTTATTACCTGTGGCATCATGGGAAGTTTTCATATTCACTCACCTTTGGTTTCCCTAAATTTAAAAGAACAGTATCTCATTTTAGGGTTTGTTGTGAGAATGAGAAGAGTTACTAAATGACAAATACTTAAACAGTACTTGACACATAGTAAGCCCTCAATACATGGAGCTAGCATTATTATTATTTTACATGAGTGTGAGTTCAATTTTCAATAATTGCCAATGCAATACTATCTTGAAAAAATTTAGTAGAATTATATATTTTATATTAGATATTATCTAAGATATTAGATTTTTTTGCATTCAAAATATTATTATGTTTTTAATGTAGGGAGTAGAGGAGCTTTGGGAGATATCTGCCATCTTCTAAAGTGTGTACGAAATCTCAAAACATCTATTGGAGGTTTTATGTAATGGAATTACCGAAGGTTCTTCATGAGGTTCTATTATCTTTTACTATATTATAAAATTGTCTCTCTGTACTATAACATTTCACCTACTTGGAATTCAGTAATTTTCCAAACATATCTTGTGGATACACAGATAAAGTGTATGGAGTATGAATGAAAAAACTTTTGAAGATCTATAATTCATATCACACAATATATGAAATAATGCTCAAGTACTAAATACACTCAAATTCTTATTCACAGCTATGGAATATCATTTTATATGAATTCCTACTAGTTTTTTCTGGATTTCCATTAGAATAGAAGCAAAGTAAAATTAAATTAAATTTTAAAAATGCAAAATAACATAAAACTTGATTGAATTAAATTAGAGTAAATTGAAATACAGAATAACAGTTTCAGTGAGAGCAGTAAAATATGCAAGCCAGGCATCAGAGGAAAATATGTAAAATATCCACAGAATCAGAAAGTAAGAATTACAAATATAGCTCAGTGTAAGTTCATTTAACATAATGGCAAACTGCCTTACATAACTCAGTAGGCCCTGGGGGCATTGCTATATTATAACACAAGACAATAATTTAAATTCTTACTGAATCATCAATGACCGTTTAAATGGTTTTCAATGTGTTCTCTTTATACATATAGGAAAATATATAATAAATTTCAAAAGTATATGACAAAAAATGCCTATGATTTTTAAGTGCCTTTGTTTTAAGTGTTAGAAAAAATAATAAAAACAAATTATTCAAAATGACTTATTCACAGAATGTTTGTATTTTGTTTCAGAGACAGCCGCAATCTAGTGAAATTCTGTGCCTATTTCCCTTCATGGTTCGTCATAGACAGATGGCTGGTAAGCATAGTGGAGAAGGAAGACTGAAGAGGGCAGCTGTTACAATGAACCAGGAGCCTCAGCAAACTCTCTTGTATTTTACCCTAGCATTATGTAATGAAATGTTAATCTCTGAATATTATATACATTGTATTCTCCATGTTCTATTTTTTACAATATTTTATAAATAATGGTAAAATTGCTATAATACATTTCTTTCTGTCACTTATTTAAACAAAAATATTAACACTGTATTTTTAAAATTTATTTTTCTTTTGTTTGTTCACTGTAAAATATCCTAATTTTATTAAGAAAATGATTATTTTAAGATCCATCATCCCACAGAAACCATAGCAGCTTAGTCAAGAAGAGACCAGAACTATTGGTTCTATATTTTGCTCCATTAAGCAAAGCAAGACTGTAACATCATAATGAGACACTCAGCTGTATAATTTATTCAGTGAAAAGAATATTATGGTTATATTTATCCATTTCAACCACATTACAATTATAATTATCAGCCCCTTCCAATGTTTACATTACAAAACTGTCTTTCATAAAATATATGTCAGTAATACTTCTCATTCATGGCTTTCTCAATATAGTAGTAGGTTGTTTAAAATCTTAAGTATAAATATAAAAGTTTCTTCATTTTAAAATTTATTTTGTGTTTAATTGAAGCCAGATACTAAAGACAGTATCTTAGTAATGCAATAATGATGCAAAATTATTATTTGTAAATATACATTTAACATGTCTACGATGCTACAAAAACAGAATAAAACTAAGCTACAGATATTTATTTGATAGTTAAGATAGTGAGTAGAATTTTGATTATTTTTTCCCCTTTAAATGCTATTTCTTAAATTGCCTGAAAATACTGCCTCACAGAAGTGCTCTGGCTAATACTGTAATTTAGAAGAGCACTGAAATGTGCCCTCAGCTAGGAAAGTCACAGGTTCTTGGTTCTCCTGTTACTCGTGCAATAGGGAGTTTATAATGGAAATGACAACAGACCATTAACTATAGTACTGCTTGCGGGCATTGATATAAATATCATTACAGATTAAAGACCTCTGCAAGAATTTAGTCAAGTTGGATTAGCAAATAAACTATTAAAGCTGAAGATTAAATTGTGATAGACCAAATAAATTTCCTGCTATATTCTTAATTTCATTTGTTTCCTAGAGTGGCAATGAATCTTTATTATTTGGAAAATGCCTCACAAGTGAACCCTGTGGCTACAGAATGCAGCTAAGAGGTATGGGAAGAAATGTAAGGTTATTGTTGGCAAAGGATGGGATAGGAGAATAGGGATCAATGTGTTTCAGCTGAGTTTCATAGTCCTTAAACAGATCAGAGAAGCTGGAATATCTGAGCCATTAATTACTGTGCATATCCACCAAACATAGGCAATATATAATGAAGATTCTAATATCTTGGAATCCTAAATACTCCAGGCTTTGAAATTTCCTGTGATAGTCACAAGGAGATCAAAATTACAAAGATTTGAATAGACATTTACAAGTAATATCTACCTGATACATAAAGATGTAGTTATATAAATGTGTGAAAATATGTATTTGTGAATATGTGCATGCGTTCTCTTTAAGGAAAATTTTTAAAAATTTCTTTTTGGCTTCCCTTCTACACTGATTTTGTTTTTACAGATTTCATGACCCAGGTAAACAATTATATTTTCATCTTATTACTGACAGATAAAATTTAAAATTGTATCCATGCTTATACTCATTTTTATGTACTCACTGTGTTAGAGACTTTATTGGCCTTTGTTTATATTTACACTTCTGGTTCATGTTCTATATTTCTACTTATTTCAAATTATGCTATAATTCAGCTCTCTCTCTGAAGACATCAAATAATTTTACAAAGAAATATGTTACTTATGTTAATCTATACATGTATTTATCCTTTTGTCATTCATTTGATTCAGATATTCAAGTCCGAATACACTATAACTTCAAGGAAAATCTCAGGTCCGCTCTGCTTTCTTTCAAACAATACAGACTATGAATCAGGAAGAAAGAATGGCACTAGTGTCATAGAGCTTCTGCAGGAAAATTAGCTGCTTCTAGGGATCACTCCATTTCAGAATAGAAAGTAAAAGCAATTGAAGATTCTCTCACAGCAGCAACATACTGAGATTTGAAATGATGAGTGAAATAAAATATATACAATCAGAACACTACTTGGTTTTACATCTTTTTTTCTTTTTCTCAAAAAGATATGAAAGTAAGTAAAAATTCAGAGGCTAAAGTCTCTCACCAAAAGCCTAGAAAAGTGACAAAGAGCTGCAATAAGAAAGCTCAGAAGGAAAGATAGGTATCATGATAAGAAAGAAAGAAAGAGAGGGAGAAAGGAAGAAACACAAAAATGATTCATGATGACAAGGATTGGCTGGACCAACGAAAACTGATCAAGAAACAAAGCCATACAAAAATTAATGCAAGAATAATCTTGGTGTCTAATGTCAGGCTAGAACTGCTGGTGGGGATAAGAAATCAGTGACAGTGATAGATGCAAGACTGATAACCCTAGTTTCCAACCAGCAGGAAGAACTATTTTTTCCATATCAAAAAGTTGGGGAGTAGTAGGTATTTTGATTCTATGTTGGGATAAAACTTTTGAGGAAATTAAATCCCCTTCCTTGTGATTTAAAGAGCATATTTCAGCTAAAAGAAGTATATTAGATAGTCAGAAACTCATTTATATGTTAACAATGATATAAGAATTCTTATGACCAACATAGATAGCATATTAAAAAGCAGAGACATTACTTTGCCAACAAAGGTCCATCTAGTCAAGGCTATGGTTTTTCCAGTGGTCATGTATGGATGTGAGAGTTGGACTGTGAAGAAGGCTGGGCACCGAAGAATTGATGCTTTTGAACTGTGGTGTTGGAGAAGACTCTTGAGAGTCCCTTGGACTGCAAGGAGATCCAACCAGTCCATTCTGAAGGAGATCAGCCCTCGGATTTCTTTGGAAGGAATGATGCTCAAGCTGAAACTCCAGTACTTTGGCCACCTCATGCGAAGGGTTGACTCATTGGAACAGACTCTGATGCTGAGAGGGATTGGGGGCAGGAGGAGAAGGGGACGACAGAGAATGAGATGGCTGGATGGTATCACTGATTCGATGGACTTGAGTCTGAGTGAACTCCGGGAGTTGGTGATGGACAGGGAGGCCTGGCGTGCTGCGATTCATGGGGTCACAAAGAGTTGGATACAACTGAGCGACTAAACTGAAACTGAAGAATTCTGAAGCGCCAAAGAATTGATGCTTTTGAACTGTGGTGTTGGAGAAGACTCTTGAGAGTCCCTTGGACTGCAAGGAGATCCAACCAGTCCATCCTAAAGGAAATCAGTCCTGAATATTCATTGGAAGGACTGATGCTGAAGCTGAAACTCCAATACTTTGGCCACCTGATGAGAAGAGCCAACTCATGGGAAAAGACCCTAATGATGGGAAAGATTCAGAGCAAGAGGAAAAGAGGATTATAGAGGATGCAATTGTTGGATAGCATCACTGACTCAATGGACATGAGTTTGAGCAAGCTCCATGTGAAGGACAGGGAAGCCTGGCGTGCTGTAGTCCACTAGGTTGCAATGAGTTGAACACAACTGAGTGAATGAATTGAACTGAATGATATTATAAAAATGTTAAGAATTTATATTTTTATTAAGTTAAAAAAAAAACAGATATAGTACTTGTCATGTGCCAGGTATTGTTCTCAGGACTTTACAAAAAATTAACACATTTAATACTTGTAACAGTGATATGAGGTTGATACTATTAATATCCTCATTTTACCAATGAATAGCCTGAGGCCCAGGCCCTCACTAATAAGCTATAGAGCTGAAATAAAACCCAGGCAATTTGATTCTGTATACCTAATAAGTCATTTGTGATGGCTTCTGGCAAAAGAGCACTTGAGTATACATTTATGAAATGACTTTTATATTCCTGGAACACTTAAGAGTGGGTTTAGGCATTTTGCAGAGTGGTATAGGGCCAGAACTAGGAGAATTTGGAGTTTATGTAATTGTTTTTTTAACTTTAGCATCTCAGGTATTCACTGATATAAGAAATTAAATATACTCTATGCCTGAAAGCATAATACCTAGTAATAGAGGGTCAGTTATGTGGTCAAAAACAAAATGAAAATAACAGTAATTAAAACAATTTTAGATGAATGTGCTACAATAGTTTCTATGTTTTCATGAAGTCTGAAAATATTATCTGTTTTTTATTACACACTACTATTTTGTTATACTGATTTATAAACTGCCATATCTTTTCTGTCATAGATAGACAAGTAGAAACGTATATACAGATGTATGGATAGGGCAATTGCATCAAGTTTGTCTGTATATGTGGGAAGAGGGGTTCTGTGTCTCTAATTGTTTTGCTACAATTTATTTTTTGTAGTTTAATCATTCATAATGTCATGAATTTATTATAAATGTATACTAGAAGACTTTATTTCTATTTTTAGTGTTGTTTTGAAATTTTATGAACTGATATAGAGTCAAGCTTATTTAGACATCTTGAGAAAATCATTTTAACTAAAATTATATATGAACTAAAGAGTTTATAGTCCAGATCTTGGAAGAGAGCACAGTCACATATTTGGAGACTACATATTGGTGTATTATACAGAATAGGTTAGGCCATGCAGCTGTAACAAATTAGTTCCCAAATACAATTAGTTTAATCCTATAGACATTTAGTACTCATTCAAGTAAAATGGATGTCCAATGACCTTCCTTCATATTATACCTGTACTCTCTGGAACAACTGGCTTCTGATATTGCTGTGACCTGAGAATAAAGTGGTGGAGAGAACACGTTTCCTAATATTCTCAGATTGAGTTAAACACGTTGTTTATGCTCTAAGTTCACTGAGTAGAATTAGTCACAAGACATCAACTTAATTTCAAAGGGATATGGGAAAAGTAGGGAAGCACATGGAAATACTGAAAGATTGAGAAATTATGTTTCTCTCTGCTACAAAATAATTTTGGAAGAAATGTCTTAACATGTAAGAACTAGTAGAAAGCTAAAAAAGAACTTTTAAAAAGTGAAACATAATTGACTCATATCATATTAGTTTTATGGGTACAATATAATGATTCAATAACTTTATATTCCATTTAACATCACCACAAAAGAATGGCTATATTTCCCTGTGCTGTGAAATACATCCATATATACTATCCATTTTATACATAGTGTTTTGTATTTCTCAATCCCCTGTGTGAATGCTAAGTCACTTCAGTTGTCTCAGACTCTTTGCAACCCTATGGACTGTAGCCTGCCAGGCTCCCCTGTCTATGGGATTCTTCAGGCATGAATACTGGAATGGGTTACTGTGCCCTCCTCCAGGGGACCTTCCCATCCTAGAGATTAAGCCCATGTCTTCTGCAATGCAGGCAGATTCTTTACTCCTGAGCCACCAGGGAAGCCCCTCAATACCCTATCCTTATTTGAACTCTCCCCCTCACTACCCACTGGTAACCACCAGTATGTTCTCTATACTTGTAAGTCTGTTTCTGTTATACTAAATTCATTCATTTTATTTTTTTAGATTACACATGTAAGTGATAACATACAGTATTTGTCTTTTTCTGTTTGATTTATTTCACTGAGAATAATACCTTCTAGGTTCATTCACATTGTTTGCAAATGGCAAAGTTTCACTCTTTTTTTTTTTTTGATTGAGTAATATTCCATTGCACCTACCATAGTTTCTTTATCCATACATTGTCATTGTTGGATACTTTCAGTCTTGGTTATTGTATGTCCATTGGGGTGCATGTATCTTTTCCAAATAGTGTTTCCATTTTCTTGGTATTCATATCCAGGAGTGAAATTGCTGGATCTTATCATAGTTTTATTTTTAATTATTTGAGTATCCTACTTACAGTTTTCCATAGTAGATAAACCAATTAACAGTCCCACCAACAGTGTACTAAGGTTTCCTTTTCTTTACACTCTTGTCAACATTTATTATTTGTAGAATTTTTGATGATAGCCATTCTGATAAGTGTGAGGTGATATCTCATTGTGATTTGAGGATTTGCATTTCTCTGGTGATTAGAGATGTTGAGCATGTTTTCATGTGACTATTGACTACCAATATATGTTCTTCGGGGGGAAAAAATGTCTGTTCAGGTCTTTTGTCCATTTTTTTAAATCAGGTTATGTGTTTTTTTTTTTATTATTAAATTGTATGAGCTATTCATATATTTTGGATATTAACTCATAATATCATTTGCAAATATTTTTCCCACTTAGTAGGTGATTTTTTTGTTGTTATTATTGATAGTTTCCTTTGGTGTGTAGAAGTTTTTAAGTTTAATTAGGATCCTTTTGTTTATTTTTGCTTTTGTTTCTTTTGTCTTAGGAGACAGATCAAAAAAAAAAAAAAAGTTAGTGCAGTTTATGTCAAGAGTGTTCTGCCTATGTGTTCTAGGAGTTTTATGATTTCAGGTCTTACATCTAGGTCTTTCACCTATTTGGAATTTATTTTTATTTATGGTGTGAGAAAATGTTCTAATTTCATTCTTTTACATATAACTATCCATGCCACATAAAAGACTATCTTTTCACCATTGCATATTCTTGACTCCTTTGTTGTAGATTAATTGACCATAAATATCTGGGTTTATTTCTGACCTCTCTAGTTTATCTTTATTCTTGTCCATAGATATAGGTGTCTGTTTTTCTGCCAGTATCATAGCTGTTTTGATACTGTAGTTTTGCAGTATAGTCTGGAGTCAGGGAGTATGTTACCTCCAGTTTTGTTCTTTTTTTCTCTAGATTGCTTTGGTAAAAAATACTTCATTACTTTTAAAGACCTTATAGTACCTTATAATGATGTTACTTGCTTACATATTTACACAATGAAAGTTAATGAAGACCAATTTGCTAATTTATGTGTCAACACTACTTTGGCAAAAATTGGGTAAGTGAAATTCATGAGGGCTGACAATCAGACAAATAGGCATACTGAAAGGAGTAGATGTAAAGGGGGATAGTGAAAATATTAGAACATGATCAGAGAGTAGTTTAGCAATGATTGCAATTATTCAGTCAGCCTCTTACCTATGAAATTAGAATTTTCCATTAATAAAGAAATTATTGTTGATAAAGAAATGTGAAAAACTGAAACTGGGTCTGCTATGCATATTAAAAAGCAGAGACATTGCTTTGCCAACAAAGGCCCATATGGTCAAAGCTATGGTTTTTCCAGTACTCATGTATGGATGTGAGAGCTGGATCGTAAAGAAAGCTGAGTGCCAAAGAATTGATGCTTTTGAACTGTGGTGTTGGAGAAGACTCTTGAGAATCCCTTGAACTTCAAGGAGATCAAACCAATCATTTCTAAAGGAAATCAGTCCTGAATATTCATTGGAAGGACTGATGCTGAAGCTCCAATACTTTGGCCACCTGATGTGAAAAACTGACTCATTGGAAAAGACCCTGATACTGAGAAAGACTGAAGGTAGGAGGAGAAGAGGATGACAGAGGATGAGATTGTTGAATGGCATCACCGACTCTATGGACATGAGTTTGAGCAAGCTCCAGGAGTTGGTGATAGACAGGGAAGGCTGGTGTGCTGGGTCCACAGGGTAACAAAGACTCAGACACAACTGAGTGACTGAATTGACCTGAACTGATGATATATTAAACGTTACAAGGCAAGAGGGAAAACATATAGTACTACCATAATAAAGGCTCCACTGCTGTCCTTGAAGTAATCTTATTTTTATAAAAAGCAAAAATAATTAAACTAAAATAAATGATGTCTCTTTTTTAGCTTTCCAAAGTAGGTGAATCTCAACTAATAAGCTACTATACTAAGTCTTAGAAATGAGAAGCCACATCTGGAATATTATTTAGTTCAGTTCAGTCACTCTATCGTGTCTGACTCTTTGCGAACCCATGAACCACAGCACGCCAGGTCTCCTTGTCCATCACCAACTCCCGGAGTGCACCTAAACCCATGTCCATTGAGTTGGTGATGCTATCCAACCATCTCATCCTCCCTTATCCCATTCTTCTCCTGCCCTCAGTCTTTCCCAGAATCAGGGTCTTTTCCAATGAGTCAGCTTTTCACATCAGGTGGCCAAAATACTGGAGTTTCAGCTTCAACATCAGTCCTACCAATGAACACCCAGGACTTATCTGCTTTAGGATGGACTGGTTAGATCTCCTTGCAGTCCAAGGGACTCTCAAGAGTCTTCTCCAACACCACAATTCAGAAGTGTCAATTTTTCCGCACTCAGCTTTCTTTATAGTCCAACTCTCACATCCATGCATTACCACTGGAAAAACCATAGCCTTGACTAAATGGACCTTTGTTGGCAAAGTAATGTCTCTGCTTTTTAATATGCTGTCTAGGTTGTTCATGACTTTTCTTCCAAGGAGTAAGCGTCTTTTAATTTGATGGCTGTAATCACCATCTGCAGTGATTTTGGAGCCTAGAAAAATAAAGTCAGCTACTGTTTTCACTGTTTCCCCATCTATTTGCCATAAGGTGATGGGACCAGATGCCATGATCTTCGTTTTCTGAATGTTGAGCTTTAAACCAACTGTTTCACTCTCCTCTTTCACCTTCATCAAGCGGCTTTTTTGTTCTTCACTTTCTGCCATAAGGGTGGTGTTATCTGCATATCTGAAGTTATTGATATTTCTCCTGGCAATCTTGATTCCAGCTTGTGCTTCCTCCTGCCCAGCATTTCTCATGATGTACTCTGCATATACGTTAAATAAGCAGGGTGACAATATACAGCCTTGACATACTCCTTTTCCTATTTGGAACCAGTCTGTTGTTTCATGTCCAGTTCTAACTGTTGCTTCCTGACCTGCATACAGGTTTCTCAAGAGGCAGGTCAGGTGGTCTGGTATTCCCATCTCTTTCAGAATTTTCCACAGTTGATTGTGATCTACACAGTCAAAGGCTTTGGCATAGCCAATAAAACAGAAATAGATGTTTTTCTGGAACTCTCTTGCTTTTTTGGATATTATTAGGAGTATCAATTCTTACCATATAATAGATGAACACTGAAGTCATGAAGGATTCAGTATGATGACACAGATAGGCATACATCTCAAGTCTACCATTCAGACATGTATCAGATTAGATCAGTCGCTCAGTTGTGTCTGACTCTTTGTGACCCCATGAATCACAGCACGCCAGGCCTCCCTGTCCATCACCAACTCCCAGAGTTCACTCAGACTAACGTCCATTGAGTCATTGATGCCATCCAGCCATCTCATCCTCTGGTGTCCCCTTCTCCTCCTGCCCCCAATCCCTCCCAGCATCAGAGTCTTTTCCAGTGAGTCAACTCTTCGCATGAGGTGGCCATAGTACTGGAGTTTCAGCCTTAGCATTATTCCTTCCAAAGAAATCCCAGGGCTGATGTCCTTCAGAATGGACTGGTTGTATCTCCTTGCAGTCCAAGGGACTCTCAAGAGTCTTCTCCAACACCACAGTTCAAAAGCATCAATTCTTTGCCGCTGAGCCTTCTTCACAGTGCAACTCTCACATCCATACATGACCACAGGAAAAACCATAGCCTTGACTAGACGAACCTTTGTTGGCAAAGTAATGTCTCTGCTTTTCAATATGCTATCTCGGTTGGTCATAACTTACATGGGCATAATGCTTAAACACATTGACCCTCATTAGAACACTATAGATAGTCTTCAAAAGTTAATAACTCAGCTACCATATCATGTAGCTGGAAGGGTACTTATTTGAGAAAAACAAAGTTGCTAATTAGAAAACATATACACCCTAATGTTCATTGCAGCATTATTTGCAATACCCAAGGCATGGAAGCAGTTAAGTGCCCATCAATAGATGAATGGATGAAGAAGGTGTGGTATATATGTACAATGGAATATTACTCAGCCATAAAAAGGATGAAAGTTTGCCATTTGCAATAACATGTGTTGGTCTAGGGGGTATTATGCTACATGAAAAGAAGTCTGTGTGCATGCTTAGGTGCCTCTGACTCTTTGTGACTCCATAGACTGTAGCCCACCACCCTCTTCTGTCCATGGAATTTTCCAGGTGAGAGAGAGACAAATACTGCATATTGCCCTTTACACATAGAATCTAAAAAGCAAACAAAAAATTAGCAAGTATAACAAAACAGAAAGATTCATAGATACAGAGAATAAGCTACTAGTTGCCAAAGTTCAGGGGGCAGGGGGATTAATGAAATAGATGAAGGAGATTAAGAAGTACAAACTTCCATTTATAAATAAGTCATAAGGATGTAATTTACAGCAAAAGTAATATAGTCAATAATATTATAGTACATTTCTGTGATGTGTAATCTATAAAAATATCAAATCCCTATGTTGTACGCCTAAAACTAATATGTCTTCAGTTAATATTTCAGTTTAAAAAAATAATGGATTTTGGTGCTGAGCATATTATGGTTTTATTCTTGTTGTTGTTCTGTCATTTCATTAAATATTCACAGGAGAAGACAAAATTATATACATTTAATCAGTTAACTGAAATCCAAGGCTTTCTCTCTGAACAAGTAAGTAAATATAAATATATATCTATATATATTTTCACACACACACACAACACTACAATCAGAAAGATTGCATTTAACTTTCTAATATTTTCTGGAAACTTTATTCAAAATACTCTACTTCGTTTCTGCAACCCTTAAAATTAGTTATTATTTTATTTTCACTTCCAGATAAGAAAGCTGAAATGTGTTTGAAGTCAAGGATGTTTAAATAACTTACTCATCACACATTTTGTCATACATTTGTCATGCAATCATATAATTTCTCAGTATTTGAGCTATATCTGGACATGCATTTATCCAAATTTAAATTCAATGCCTTTAGTGTTAAACTGTCTTAGGATTTAATAATGTATAACCATGGAAGAATGAAAACACAGATCTTTTTTGAATGAATAATTTTGTTTCAGACTAAAGTGATCATATACACAGGAAAGCTTTATTTGTGAGCAAATGAAAATAAGCCTTCTCAGAATTACTCTATCAACTCTAAACATTATGTTCTAATGAGATATTATTTTTGAATATGCATAATAAGGCTACGTAACTCTCAGTCCAGTACTGAAAATATTCTGATAGTAAAACTCAGTGATTCCAGATTTTTCCTGTATCTTTCCAAGATGTCACAATGTAGAGTTCTCTGGTGTCTCAATAGTGAGAAGTCTGCCTGCCATTGCAAGAGATGCAGGTTCAATCCCTGGGCCAAGAGGATCCCACAAACCACAAAGTGGCTAGGGCAGTGCTCCACAACTATTGAGCCTGTGCTCTAGAGCCCAGGAGCTTAACTACTGAAGCCCATGCACCCTAGGGTCCATGTTCCACAATAACAGAAGCCTCTCAATAAGAAGCCTGTTCACTGCAATGAAGAGTCACCCCAGCTAGCCACAACTAGAGAAAAGCCCTCATAGCAACAAAGACCCAGCACTGCCAAAAAAAAAAGGGGGGGGGAGTGTTACAATGTTCTGATTATCCAAAACCAGAAAAAAATAGAATGACTAATATAATCTTTGTGAGCAAAATGTTTTTCTTTATGTTATTGTAAACTGAAAAATGTCAATTTTATTGGTAGTGGAGAAAACTAAATTCTAAGAAAGTAGGGTCAGTAGTCAATACTGCTATGTACTTATGCATCATTGGACTTTCATGTAATAAATGTTTTCTTTTTCAATCTGCTAGTGTAATGCTGTGGAAGTAAACAGTAAGTACAAAGAAGAAAAATATTTTTGTTATTAGAGTTATTCAGATTGTTAGATTCATTTTGTGCAGAGTGAAAATTTCAGTGAAACTTTGTTGACAAAAGTTCACTAAGATCAACTTACTGTTTCCTGTTTGATCAAATTCTTTCCTAAAATAGTTGGAGAAGAGAAACATTTTTAATAAAAACACTGTAAGCCAATATCTGCAAAACCTTCAAGTTGCTGAAATTGTGATTTCATCATAAACTCATTAAAGGAGAATGATTCAAGAAATATTTATTCAAAGATAAAATCTTCCCTAAAAAGTAATAACAAACTAAAGTTGCAACTGCAAATATGCAAAAGTTCTAGTAGAAATTATGATGAACAATTCTAATAAACAGACTCATGGCAGTACATTTAACCTAACACATCTCTCAAATTCTGAATTCCATTCTTTTCTCATCTGATTTAACTGCTACTTGACTCTACAAACCCTTCCTTCAAGTCCCAGTCAAAATTCTACTGCTTTCTCTGAATAAACCTGTTCAATAATCATTCCTCCTTCCTTCAAGCACTTTTCGTATTGAGAGGGTAACAGGCAGGAAGGCCAGGGGTCTCCAAATGGAGGAAATAGGCTGCAAGTGTCTCTTAAAATTCTGTGTTGCTATGACGACATCTGGTTCCACCTGAACTTCAGTTCAGTTCAGTTCAGTCGCTCAGTAGTGTCCGACTCTTTGCGACCCCATGAATCACAGCACAACAGGCCTCCCTGTCCATCACCAACTCCCGGAGTTCACTCAGACTCACGTCCATCGAGTCAGTGATGCCATCCAGCCATCTCATCCTCTGTCGTCCCCTTCTCTTCCTGTCCCCAATCCCTCCCAGCCTCAGAGTCTTTTCCAGTGAGTCAACTCTTCGCATGAGGTGGCCAAAGTACTGGAGTTTCAGCTTTAGCATCATTCCTTCCAAAGAAATCCCAGGGTTGATGTCCTTCAGAATGGACTGGTTGGATCTCCTTGCAGTCCAAGGGACTCTCAAGAGTCTTCTCCAACACCACAGTTCAAAAGCATCAATTCTTCGGTGCTCAGCCTTCTTCACAGTCCAACTCTCACATCCATACATGACCACTGGAAAAACCATAGCCTTGACTAGACGAACCTTTGTTGGCAAAGTAATGTCTCTGCTTTTCAATATGCTATCTAGGTTTGTCATAACTTTCCTTCCAAGGAGCAAGCGTCTTTTAATTGCATGGCTGCAGTCACCATTTGCAGTGATTTTGCAGCCCAAAAAAATAAAGTCTGACACTGTTTCCCCTGTTTCCCCACCTATTTCCCATGAGGTGATGGGACCAGATGCCATGATCTTCTTTTTCTGAATGTTGAGCTTTAAGCCAATTTAAGTTTTCTCAAACATTGAGCTAACCAATGCATTTTTCTTATGGAAATTTTTTTAAAACTATATTAATGAAGCTATGTATTTATTTTGGGATTTGCCTTTCTTCAAAATGGTCCCACCTAAGACTAACTTTTTTCCCTTACTCAAACCTTGAGCTGATAATAACTCAACAAACCAGTATTCATATCAAATGTTTTATGGCTGGGGGATGACGCACCTCATGCCATCCTATCTCAAAAATACATATTGTGGGAGAGGGGCCTGGTGAAAGTCCCTTAGCCTTGAGGCGTCTCTCTTATCTGCTTAATAGCTTTCTAACAGACATGAAACAACTTGCTAAAATTAGCAGGGGGGCACTCTCCATCCCCCTTCTGTTGTCTATGTCAGACGTTTTCTCTGTCTCTTTTTCATTTTAATAAAACTCTGCCATGAAAGCTCTTGAGTGATCAAGCCTGGTCCCTGGTCCTGAAGCTAAATCTTCGGATATCATGAATCCAACGCCACTCACTGTAAGCTATCAGTACTTACTTTCTCTATTGCTTAGAACATTTTATATCTTCTGCCTTAGGCAGATGTTGTCTGTGTGTGTCTTGTGGCTCCAGTTAGGGTTCATACTCCTGAAAGACAAGGTCTCCCTGCCCATCGGTGTGATACTCACTACCAATTCCACAAATCCACACAGAACCATGTGCATTATTAACCAGAAAGCTGTGCAAATAGTAAACAGTGATTTTTCTTCAAAAAACATAATGTAATTAAATTTAAAAATAATTTTTATATTTGTTAACAGACATGATAAATGTGCATAGGAAACAAGGGAGATGAAGCAGGCTTTGGAGAGGTTTCTTTGCTTTAAAATTAAATTGATATCTTCTAGAAGAATTAGCAATAAAAAATAATCTCTTTGATTCCTATTCCAATGTTGTGTGTATGGTAGGTAGTTTGAGTTCTTAAAACTGTGAAAATACGGACCCAATAATTTAGTATACTCAAGGAATTTCTGTTAGATATAGAATGAATAGTGTCAGATGTAGAACATTTTGGACATACAGCAATGATCCCTTGTGGGAAGGAATAGACACCTTAAGGAATAAATGAAGTGAACTTAACAGAACACCACTAAAATCCTTTCACTTAGAGACATTAAGACAGAAGGCTCTATTGCATCAAATTAAGAGAAACAAATGAAAACAAAATCAAAAGGAACATATAGATTCATCAGTAACCCTAGCAAGAGACTCAGACACAAGAGTTTGCAGTCCTTAGAGAATCTAAACCTGCAATTGCTACTGGTTTATAATCTCCAGAGACAACTATAGGTACTGCTAAAGATGTTTTTTAAGGCTAACTACCACGCCTCATAAACAGCAGAAACAATCATCTACCAAAGCAAGAAAACCATGCCAAACACAGTGAGGGGGAAACCTAAAAGAGAAGACACTTTCCATTCAAATTAAATTGAGTTTCAACTACTTTACCTTTCTCCTCAAGCAATTGGGTAGATGAAGCAGATAAGTATGCTATAGAAAATCTAATATTTTTTCCTCTTCATTCATCTGGATCTGAAAGATACAACAGATTTAATTTCAAATATGAATACCAGGAAACTAAAATAAAATAAGTAACAAGAAAAAAGAGCTATATGAAAATTACAGCATTTTAAAAGAAGGAAACTACTCTGAAAGACAATTGTAAGCAGTATTATAATAAGAAACCACTTTTAGAAAATATTTTTAAATTTTTATGCAAGACTAATGATTTTCTAATTAGGAAATAGAAGACACATGATATGACTATGACTACTTAAAAACCACAAATGAGATTATATCATCACATTTGACATTTAGTAAAATGAGACTTAAAAAATAAATAACACTATTATGAAATTATCTCAGAAGTCAGAGGGGGAAAGAAAGCAATACTCATTAAGATGACTCAATCCAGGAGGAGGGAACAGTACTGACACATTATACTATAGTGGATTGATAATAATTTTTAAAATCTCCCTGTGATAAAGACTTGAATTTGCACATTGGAAGAGTTCACAGAGGATTAAGCAACATTAATTAAAAAATAACAGATTTTAGGTATAGCTTTTTGTAAGTGTTGCACTGTTAAATAAGTTCAAAATTAATCTCTAATTAATTAAAAAAATTAGAATCTATGAAAGGGGAAAATATCTAGCCAATTTCAAACTCCTTGAAATAAAAATGCCAAAAGACAATGAAGGCTGTTATATAAGATTTCTAGACAAAGCCAATCTGATTTTGATGTAGAAACACAAAAACTAAACAAAGGTAAAATTTAAAAGTTGTTCTTAGGTAACCATGTCTTGTAAAATATGCTATTCATATATATTTCTTAGGAAAAAAAAATCAGCACTCAAAAACACACCACATAACAAAGATAAATTAAATCCTAGAATCCTAGAACCATAGAAATGGATCTTTGCATACTAAAACAACCAGTAATGTTCCAGGTAACCAGTAAAATACAGAGAGAAATAGATGATATTACTTTAGCATGATGATAGAACTTTATCCAAATATGCAAAATAATTATTGTAAAAATTTACTTACTTAAAATAATGATATTAATATGGGTCATATCTAGTTATATTCTGTTTATATAAGCAAATTCTTAACAGAAAATAAAAGAGCATCAAAACGTTGTATCTTTAGCAAACAGAATACAAATAGAACTACAATATAACATTAAACCATGATACAGACTATAAATCATACTGTTGAAAGATTAATCATATTATTGAAAGATACATAAGATGTGAAAAATGCTCAAAATAAATTAAGGACAAAGTCAATTCCTCAAATGGTAGGAACACATAATCACCAAATACATGTACACATATGCATCAGTTCAGTTCAGTTCAGTTCAGTCCCTCAGTCGTGTCCCACTCTTTGCCACCCCATGAATCGCAGTACACCAGGACTCATTGTTCATCACCAACTCTCGGAGTTCACTCAGACTCACGTCCATCAAGTCAGTGATGCCATCCAGCCATCTCATCCTCTGTCGTCCCCTTCTCCTCCTGCCCCCAATCCTTCCTATCATCAGAGTCTTTTCCAATGAGTCAACTCTTCGCATGAGCTGGCCAAAGTACTGGAGTTTCAGCCTTAGCATCATTCCTTCCAAAGAAATCCCAGGGCTGATCTCCTTCAGAATGGACTGGTTGGATCTCCTTGCAGTCCAAGGGACTCTCAAGAGTCTTTTCCAACATCACAGTTCAAAAGCATCAATTCTTCAGTGCTCAGCCTTCTTCACAGTCCAACTCTCACATCCATTCATGACCACTGGAGAAACCATAGCCTTGACTAGATGGACCTTTGTTGGCAAAGTAATGTCTCTGCTTTTCAATATGCCATCTAGGTTGGTCATAACTTTCCTTCTAAGGAGTAAGCGTCTTTTAATTTCATGGCTACAGTCACCATCTGCAATGATTTTGGAGCCCCCCAAAATAAAGTCTGACACTGTTTCCACTGTTTCCCCATCTATTTCCCATGAAGTGATGGGACCAGATGCCTTGATCTTCGTTTTCTGAATGCTGAGTTTTAAGCTAACTTTTTCACTCTCCTCTTTCACCTTCATCAAGAGGCTTTTTAGGCTCTTCACTTTCTGCCATAAGGGTGGTGTCATCTGCATATTTGAGGTTATTGATATTTCTCCCGGCAATCTTGATTCCAGCTTGTGCCTCTTCCAACCCAGAGTTTCTCATGATGTACTCTGCATATAAGTTAAATAAGCAGGGTGACAATATACAGCCTTGACGTAATCCTTTTCCTATTTGGAACCAGTCTGTTGTTCCATGCCCAGTTCTAACTTGCTTCCTGACCTGCATACAAATTTCTCAAGAGGCAGGTCAGGTGGTCTGGTATTCCCATCTCTTTCAGAATTTTCCACAGTTTATTGTGATCCACACAGTCAAAGGCTTTGGCATACTTAACAAAATGATAGCATCCATTCACTTTGGCTAGTAGGAGTACTAGCATTTTCTTTTTCATACTTTTACAATTTTTTTACATACTTTGTAAAATTTTCATATTTTACAATTTTCTAAAATAAATACATAATCCTTTTATAATCAGAAGTTTTAATTAAAAACAAATTATTATAGTAGTATAGATATTTTAATATATATCATAATTTATATATATCATACTTATATATACTCATATATATTTATCATAATTTTGTTTCATTCTCCTTACTGGGTAGAAATCAGATTATTACTCTTAGTCTAATGGATACACGTTTTCTATAAATGTCTCTGTAAGTGGTCAAGAGAGCTCCAGGAAGAGAAAAACCTCCCAGTTTCTATTAGCATTTTTGTGCTTTTCACTTGGTTGTTGTTGTTTAGTTGCCAAGTCATGTCCAACTCTTTGCAACCTCATGGGCTATAGTCCACCAGACTCCTCTGCCCATGGGATTCTCCAAGCAAAAATACTGGAATGGGTTGCCACGTCCTTCTCCAGAGGATCTTCCTGATTCAGTGATTGAACTCGAGTCTCCTGCATTGGCAGGCAGAATTTTACCACTAAGCCTCTCAACTTGGTAGTCAGATTCTGTTTTTAGCTTTACTCCTTTAAACATCCCTTAATCCTTTTGCTGGTACACAGTACAGTTGTGATATCTTTTGATTGTCTTTACCCAAGATTGCCTGTGTATAAGCTACTCACAATAAACATCATAAATATACTTTATTGAGTTGTCTGCTTCCTTGGTCTCAAAGTTCTTTCTTTCTCAATTCTGAGGTTGTTACTCAATATCTTCACCTTCCAAGAAGGAAAGATAGAAGGTGTCTGCAGATATACATTTCCATGAATGAGAGTAGAAACATGATGAACAACAAAAACAACAACAAAACACTGTCTTGCAGTTTCTTGTGCACAAATTAGAACAGAGGAGAAAAACTATTAGGAAAATATTTTTGATACTAATCATCAGAATGGTTCATGACATGTATTTGAGATTCCCAATGGTTCTTAGTCACATTTTGAATACACTTAGACTAATGGCCTAGTGCTAACAATGGCCAGTCCCTTTTTATAAGTCTTCTTCACCTTAATTTGTTATCTATTCAACCCATACTCTTATGAATACAATTTTTCTTGCTCCAATGAAAGCTGTTTTTTTGTTGTTTGTTTTTATTTAAAAACTTTTTTTCCCCTTGCATTGGCTAGAACCTCTAGATCAATATTAAAAAATGATGGTGCACATTTTTCCTTCCCTGTAGAGTTCAACAGAGATAATTTTAATGTTTCATTGTTTTAGTGTTTCAATAATGTTTTCAATGAAACATTAGACTATTATAGACTGGTATAAAGTGTTTGCATTTTTCAGTTACATTAAGGAAATAGTCATCTACTGCTATTTGCTAAAGGTTAAAAATCAGGAATGATTTTAAAATTTTTTCATATACCTTTTTGACATATACTGAAATGGTCATATAGCTTTTTTAAATTTTTTTGAACTATTTACATTTGTAACATCCATTTATATTAGTGGGTTTTCTAATACTTAATTATCTTTGCATCATTGGAATGAACACTGCTCATAGCTTATCTTTCAGAGCATTTCTAATTGAAAAGAGCTCTTTCTAAAAAAAGTTGTCTACTCTTCCTGTGTTCATGTCTTTCCTTGTTTATATCACTTATGTTTGTCATTCCAATATAAAGTCACCTCTTGACAAAGAAAATTTCCTTAAATGTGTTCATGAAAATAATCACTTCATCCTGCACTCCTTTCTGGAATCACTGCTTATCAATTTGCCTGCTTTATTGAATTCACAAACTTTTTTGATATCTCTAAGTTTATAATTAACATATTTGTGCACTTTGTTATGATTTTAGTATTCCATCATGGTGAAGGCAATGACTTTGTCTTATTCATTGCTATATAATAGCACCTGAAACAGTACTGGGAATTTACGGAGGGGCAGGAAAGAGTGAGAGAAATAAGATAGAGTAAGAGAGGAAGGGAGAAAGTGAGGGCAAAAGGTGTGAAGAAAAAACAATGTATAAAGCATTTTTTAAGGGTTACTGCAAGGGAAGATAGTGACTAAACCTGGGGAAATTCAGTGATCACTGATGACATTAGGATGAGACCCAGGTACATATGTGTCAGAGACTTGCCATCAAAATAAGAATGAATAGTTATTTAAGGATTATGTGAATAGGTATATTTAGGATTTACAGCTCAAATATCTTTCAGAAGGAAGAACATTACTGTCTTCGCAAAATGAGATATGGGAATCTTTTTCAGCTTTGAAAATAATATATTAGAAAAGTAAAATATTTCATACACTGAAAGAACATAATGATACTATTTATTAGTAAGCTTTCATAATACTACAAGTTAGCTGGCTGACAAACACTAGTATCATCATTTTAAAGGTATTTAAATAACTTGCTCAGAGCTATAAATGAAATAGGCCCTGGCTAGACATACTATTCATGAGGTTGTCTGCTAGCACTGTTCTCAGTCATGGTGCTTCTAAAAGAAAACCCAAAACAAAAAATACCACATACTGCTTCAAAACGTTCTCCCAGTAACCCTTAAGGGAATGCCAAGCATGATCACTTAGTCATTACTATATTATAGTATCCATAAAAGACAAAATCAGAAGTTATAGGGGTATATAATATCTGTACATAATAAAATGCAAAATTTTATTTATTTTATTTAAAATAATAAAGTGCAAAATTCATGGGTTATAGTTATTGTTCAATATTTTATATTTTCTCTAGATTGTGTCATCCTTAGGCAGGCAATTCTATTTTTTCTTCAAAAATAGTGTTTGATTAAATTATTACTTTGGATTAAATTTATTGTCTTTTGGCCAATTCATGGACTAGGATGATCTTTGTTTCATTATTATAATGTTAATAAATAAAAGCTCAAGGCACAGCTCTAATACAGTTATTGCAAATATGTTGACAACCTCATGTCAGTTACCCCAGCAACACAGTTACTTAGGGAAATTCAGTCTCAGCATTCAAATGTTATTTCATCTTAATTTTTTTAATAAGTAACTAGATAAAAAGGGCCCATGAGTATTTGTAGGTTGTTGCTGTTTAGTGGCAAAATTGTGTCTGACTCTATTGAGACTTCACAGACTGTAACCCACTAGGCTCCGCTGTTCATAGGATTTCCCAGACAAAAATACTGAAGTGGGTTGCCATTTCCTTCTCTAGGGGATCTTGCTGACCCAGGGACTGAATCCATGTCTCCTGTATTGCAGGCAGATTCTTTACCATTGAGCCACCAGGGAAGCCTGAATATTTGTACAGGTTCCTATTAAAATAAAGTAAAATATTTTCTAAGAAATGCAATAAGCTCCTAAATCCATAGAAATTTGAGAAATATTCATATGAAATGAGGGAGATAGGAAATATCTGAAGGATTTCAAAATAGCAAAAAGGTGTATTTATGGTCAAAAACTCAATGACTTCTTAGAAAAATGATTTTTAATTGATTATATTATTATTATATTCTTAATTACTCCTTACATTCTATACCAAAAATACTTTAGGAGCACTTAAAATGGGTACTTGACATCGTAAGGCCACCATGCTTATAAAAATTAAACTGTATAATCACAAAGAAATTCTGTGAGAGAAGATATTTAACTTTGAGTAATTATAGATATCTTTAACTTCTGTTGTTATGGTGTACAACCTTTGGATAATTTTCCTTTCATGGGTAAGCCCAGAGACAATATTAAAATAAGAAAATTTTACTTGGCTTTTAATTTTATTGACTCATTTTATACATCTTTATCCACTGTGTGTGTGTATGTGTATGTGTGTTTTAATCAAAACTATTGTGAAGTTTCTTACTTGGAAAGAATAGATGCATTGTAATTTGTAAAAGGAAGTTTTCTTTCTCCATGAACAATCACATTCCATTGTTCGTAACATTTATAATCTTTTGTGCTTATGTACAAAATTCTTGAAAAATACTGCTTTGCTTATGTTATTTAAAGTTGCCAATTTGTCAAAGCTGATTAAAATCAAGCCTAAATCATTCTAGTGAGCAAGTCTTAAACTTTTAGTTGCATTGTCATAGGCCTAAGAATAAATTAAAATGTAAAACTCAAACGAGAGAAATTTAAGTGATCAAACTAAAGAATTAATACAGGATAAACCTAATCTTAGCAGTACAGGAATGAGGCTCTGCTAGCAAGTCTCTTTCAAGAATCAATAAATGTTAGTGAACAATATTAAATGATGTGCTTAACAGTCTAATCATTAATACACTTAACCTGGTTTTCTTGAAAGAGAAGTTTTGACCACCTTGGATAGAAGCAGACTGATGCATTAAAATGTAAATTAAACGTCTCTTTCCAAGAGATTCTTTTTAAAATACATAATCTATTAGCATCAAACCTGATTTTTATAAATTAGAACAAATCACTTATTCTGCATAGGGTATAATTTCAATATAAAAATATTAATACCATAAAATCTGGACAGATCATTCAGGCTTAAGCAATCTCTTTGTAATAATTTCCCTTGGTAAAAATAAACCTTATTCATAATTAGTTATTTTTACAGACAGTTTTACAGAAGAGGGAGAGCTAAAGATAATTCTTCTCTGATTTTTTTCTTTAGTTTTAAACAAGGAGACATAATATTGAATGGAGGTGGTCTAAATGACTCAATGTACTGCATACTTTAAAATGTTTAAACAGAATCTAGTTTCATATGTTCAGTTAGATTTTGAAAACTTTATTCTATATGTGCTTTGACTTTGCATTTCAACTATCATGACTTAAAATATTTTACATATTTTGGTCTCTCTCTCCTTTTTTTATTAGATTACAATCTCTTCAAAGTCAGAATATTCATTTGTCCCACCCCATAACATACACAAAAAGTCAACTGCAGACAACAAGGTTTATTCCAGGAAATTGTATTGGTTCATCAGCTCTCCCTGACTGGCTAAGGTCATTCTGTTTGTTTACTTGGTTCTAACAATCATTATTATCTATATTCAGTTTAAGCTATGCTTTGGGCCACCTTTCTGTGGTGCCATCACTGTTCTGCTCATTGGACTGCAGTTGCATACTTAGCTCTCAGTTCTATTAACCCATCCCACCTTGTTTACATTTTCTGCAGTCTACATGGTGAACTTTTCTCTCTCAGACTCTAAACCTGATCATAACCCAGTCCAAATTAGTCCTTTTTTCAGCCCCCAGGAGAAAGGGGGTCAGATAGAGTTATCCACAATGGGTACTCTACTACCAATTGTTCATTTATTGATCTTGGCTCTTAAGAAAATATTTTTTAGATAGTAGCAACAATTAAGAGAAAGACATAATATTCTAAACAAACAGCTATTCTAGAATTTGGTTGAAACATAACCTGTATATTTCAGCATTGGTTAAATAAGTCACACAGGTTATTTCTTATCCTCAAGCCTAGTAACATGTTCTATTATTATCCCCATTACAGAACTTAGAGAAAAGTCAATTAGTTAAGGCCTATACATTATATTGATTGAATTATAATGTGACCATTAAGGGACTCTAGTAGAAATAAAGTAATTTACCAAGGCTATACTATGTAAACCTAATTATTATTTTTAGTTACTATTTCAACAAATTATTATTCAACATCTATTATGTGTGAAATACTATTCTAGCAATGAAATAAACAGAAAAATTTGTGCTATCATGAAGCTTGTGTGCATGCTAAATCACTTCAGCCGTGTCCAACTCTGTGAGATCCTATGAACTGCAGCTTGCTCAGCTCCTCTATCCATGGGATTCTCCAGGCAAGAATACTGGAGTGAATTGCCATGCCCTAATCCAAGAATCATGAAGCTTATATTCTAATAATGAGATATTGTGAAACAAAATATAAAACAATACATTAACTGTTGATTTCATAAGTACAGTAAGGAAAAGCAAAAACAGAAAATGTCATTGATGAGAATACTTCACTGTGAGAGTCAAACAATGACTTTATATAGCATAGAGGGAGCCAGCAGCAAAGATACATGGAGGAATTTCATTCCAGACACAGAAAACAGCACATGCAAAGGTCGATGAGAGACACATGTCTGCTGTGTTTGAGGGGTGGAAAGGTGGCCACCTTTCTGGTATAGGCTGGTATAGAGCAAGTTACTGGGAAAGTAATGGGATTATGTCAGAAAGTCATGGGTTCCAGACCATACTGATTTGTATATGCAATTCTGAGTTGCCTCAAATGGAGGCACCAGACTGTGAGTGTGCCACTATAGGAGTTGCCTCAGTAAGGAAACCAAAAGTTTATGGACCAAGGTCTCCCAAGACTCCAAGTGAGCCAAGGAGCCACTGCATGGGACTGAGCAGAGGAGTGAAACGGTCTAATTTACATTTTAATAGGATCACTTTAGGTGCTGTGTTCAGAAGAAGAGTATGGGACAAGGGCTGAAGACGGAATATCAGTTTATAGATTGTTTCACAAATCCTGGTTTGAAAGTGATAGTAGTGTGCACAATAGTCTTGGTAGTAGTAGCAGTGTAAAGAGGTATGATTTTGTATATATTTAGACAGTGAAACAGATAAAGATTTATATACATATTTGTAAAGGAAAGAAGTCAAGAATGATTTTAAGATTTTTTTTAACCAAGTAACTATATAGATGGAAAAACTGTGGAGGAAAAGGTTTGGGGTGATCATGAGCTCAATACTGAATGTTCCCCCAGGTGCCTCAGTGGTAAAGAATCCACTTGCAATGCAGGAAATGTATAGGACACATGGGTTCAATCCCTGGGCTGGGACGATTCCCTGGAGAAAGAAATGGCAACCCATTCCAGTATTCTTGCCTGGAGAACTCCATGGACAGAGGAGCCTGGCAGGATACAGTCCATGGGATCACAAAGAGTCAGATACAACTGAGCAACTAACACACACTGAACATACATGCTTTTGAGTAAGCTCTGATTAAATGTTAGGTTTGAAATGGTTGTTAGACATCTGAGTAGAGACACTCAATAAGTAATGGAAGTAGACGCTGGGAATTCAAAGGAAAGACTGGTATAGATAATATTCTTAGGAACTGTCAGCATATAGATAATATCTGAATTATACAACTAGATTCAATCATTTCAGGAGTGCTGCTGCTGCTGCTAAGTCGCTTCAGTTGTGTCCGACTCTGTGCGACCACATAGACGGCAGCCCACCAGGCTCTGCCATCCCTGGGATTCTCCAGGCAAGAACACTGGAGTGGGTTGCCATTTCCTTCTCCAATGCATGAGAGTGAAAAGTGAAAGTGAAGTCGCTCAGTCCTGTACGACTCTTAGCGACCCCATGGACTGCAGCCTACCAGGCTCCTCCATCCATGGGATTTTCCAGGCAAGAGTACTGGAGTGGGGTGCCATTGCCTTCTCCAATTTCAGGAGTGAGGATTGATGAAAATAAATAATAGATTTTCTCACTGAGTACTGTTAAGAAAAGATTGAAATGCTGAGAAATTTGGCTCAGATGTGGAGACTAATAATGCTATGTACACACCAAAAGTGTATGAAAATACTTCTTACTTATATACAACTTATGGGGACAGCAGGAAGTCTTCCCAAGAGCTGGGTCAATATGGCTTGAGAGAGCAAGGAAGAAAATAACTGGCTTGGAGTGTTTATTAATGTTGGAGGTTCGAAATGAGGTCTCATGTGTAGTTTAAAACTCCTGCTGTCACCAAAGGAGGGAGCAGTCAGACTTTCTTGTAAGTTTTTCAGATGTGGAGCTAATGGGAAAAAGGGAGGGATGAGACCAAAAAGATGTCAGCAGACAAATATCAAAAAATGAACTCAGACTCCTTATTTTAGGTAGGAGGAGAAGGGGATGACAGGATGAGATGGTTGGATGGCATCACCGACTCAATGGACATGGGTTTGGGTGGACTCCAGAAGTTGGTGATAGACAGGGAGGCCTGGCGTGCTACGGTTCATGGGGTTGCAGAGTCGGATACGAGTGAGCAACTGAACTGACTGACTGAGGTTATTTTGAGTTAGGAAATATCTCAAGAGAAGTATAAAAAATATGCTTTGAGCAAAATTGAGTTATGAGCTGGGCCAAATATTGGTAATAAGTTGAGTGATACAAGGGCTTGAGTAACAGCTGGATTGTGAAGGCTTTTATGTTCTTAAAAAGAATAGTTTCAGGACTGTGTGGGAGGAAAGTCTTAGATTTATCTCAACTAAGAATTAAAATGGAGAAACTGGAGGCTGTGAAATTAGATATCCATCCATTCAAATTTTGTCAGAAAGGAAAGAGAAAAATGGGAAGAGGGAAAATCGGAGATGGGGATTAAGTGAAGCTAAGACTAACTTATACTTAAAGTGAACTTTAATATCACCAAGTATTAAAACCTAACATCACCAATTCGGTCACCTTGACACGAGCTTCTGATTGCCCTAGCTAAATTAGAAGCACTGATTTAGAGCTTCCTACTCAATGCTGCCAACTTAACATGTGGTTTTAGCAACTTCATTTCATCAAATCACATTTAAATAAAATAAAACTATTATAGTTCTGAGAATTAGAGGGCAACAATTGATCTTTCTTTATCATGTAGTATTTCAATAAAAAGTGAGCAATAGGAGGGGAGGACGCAGACCAGAACATGCTTATCAGAGTACAGAATGACAGCAATGCTCCCAGCTTAATGAATACTGAGAATTATAATAGGCTAAGAGAAAATAATGGGGATAAATTAATTAAAATATAAATTCATTAAAGTGAGAATCTCCTACATATCTGACCCTTCCAAATTACAACATGGCAAGTTGTTTTATTGGTCTTCATCTTCCCCTGTCCAAGAATATTTCTACTCTCTAGTCTAAAAACAAATAATGTCTAGGAAGGTATAGAACACCTGATGTCTTCCAAAAATGAAGATGTTTTTATTTCTGCTTCACTATAGATCCCAGAATGTCCATCTGTTTCTCATCATTATAACTGAAAGTGAGTTTTGCTAGTCAGGAAGTCCTTGCAACATACTCAGTTCAGCCAAGTAAATCTTCTAATACTGAGAAGAGACCTATTGTGGAAACATAATGCTACACACACTAGCTACTCATCATGATTCTAGTCCTAAGTTCACCATATGCGTAAAAGTCATCAGGCATTTGAGAGAAATTAATAGTGTGAAGAACCCAGTTGAAGAAAGAGAATTTACCCTAAAGGATGCAAATCCTTTAATATATTAACTATAATTGATATCAGTTCAGTTCAGTTGCTCAGTTGTGTCTGACTCTTTGCAACCCCATAGACTGCAGCACTCCAGGCCTCCCTGTCCATCACCAACTCCCAGAGTTTACTCAGACTCATGTCCATTGAGTTGGTGATGCCATCCAACCATCTCATCCTCTGCCGTACCCTTCTCCTCCCATCTTCAATCTTTCCCAGCATCAGGATCTTTTCCAATGAGTCAGGTCTTTGCATCAGGTGGCCAAAATATTGGAGTTTCAGCTTCAGCATCAGTTTTTCCAATGAATATTCAAAACTGATTTCCTTTAGGATGGACTGGTTGGATCTTCCTGTAGTCCAAGGGACTCTCAAGAGTCTTCTCCAACACCACAGTTCAAAAGCATCAATTCTTCAGTGCTTAGCTTTCTTTATAGTCCAACTCTCACATCCATACATGACTATTGGAAAAACCATAGCTTTAACTAGACAGACCTTTGTTGGCAAAGTAATGGAATATCCATAATGAAAATGAGGGATTAAAGAACAAGAAACAGTTATGGGAAAATAAAAATAAAGTATAATTCTCAAAAAAAAAAAAAAAAAACTAAGCACAAGTTTAAAAGGTAAAGTTAATTCGAAATAAAGGGAGAAAATCCTAAAATATAAAATAGAAGAAAAGTTGTGAATTGAAGTTAAACATGTTTTCAGAGTTAAGGACCCAACAAGATAAGTGAAAACACTTTCTTCTGACATGTAGCTGGTACAATTTTAAAATATCTGAGAAAATTAGAAGCTACACAAACTTTGAGGGAAAGAAAATCAGCTTACTATATAATGGTATAAAAATCAGACTGTCTTCAGACATTTTATCAGTCACACTAGATGTTCAAAAAAATAGAGCAATGATTTCACTACTCATAGGAAAATAGATTCTACCCAAACTATAAAATTATCAAACAAAAAGCATAGGCATTCTCAATTGTTCAAAAGCTTAAGAATTAGATATATTTATTTTTTGCCACGGAGAAGGCAATGGCACCCCACTCCAGTACTGTTGCCTGGAAAATCCCATGGACGGAAGAGCCTGGTAGGCTTCAGTCCATGGGGTCGCTCAGAGTTGGACACGACTGAGCGACTTCACTTTCACTTTTCACTTTCATGCATTGGAGAAGGAAATGGCAACCCACTCCAGTGTTCTTGCCTGGAGAATCCCAGGGACAGGGGAGCCTGGTGGGCTGCCGTCTCAGGAGTCGCACAGAGTCAGACATGACTGAAGCGACTTAGCAGCAGCAGCATTTTTTGCCAAAAGTGGAATAAGAAAACAAACAACAACAAAATAGAAAAGACTGCCTTAAATGAAAATCCAATTTTCCATAACTAGTTTGTGATTATATTAATACAAGATCTATGATATATCATATGAATATGAGGGATAAAATATCCAAGTGGCTGACAGCCTCAACCCTAGCAGTCCACTTCCTGCTGCATCACTTACTAGTACAGGCCACAGAGGTCTGTGTCAAGTCCTTTATCTTTCTGTGCCTCAGTTTCATCATTTGTAAAATGGGAAAAAATTGTACCAACATCATAGGATTGTCACAATGATTAAGTAAATTAGTTAAATACTAAGAAATGTGCTTTGGATATAAGTCCTATGTTACCCCCAACTATTATTGTCATTGCTATTATGTCAGTAATAAAACAACACATAATATCAGGTTATAGATTGGTCATCAAAAAAGCAAAGCAAATGCAAGTGGGATGTTATTAAGTGTCTAAGGAAAAGAATAAAAGAAGAAGGAATCAAAACTAGAAATATGGCTAAAAAAACTCAAGATTTAATCACATACTGAAATAGAAACATTTTATATATATGTGTGTGTGTATATGCAATCTTTCTTTAATCACGTACTGAAATAGAAACGTGTGTGTGTGTGTGTGTGTGTGTATGTGTCTGTAATCTTTCTACAATATAGAGAATATGTGAATGAGTGGCAAAATCAGGAATGGGAAGATTGATATGCCTTACTGATTAGAAACTACAGGTTGAATAAAGAACTTATGTCAAGAATTGTTCTCAAAAAGTTAAGTATAGGCAACTTCTCAGTTCCTCACTAGTATAATGAGATGTGTCCAGTGGACACATTGCTGGTGGAAAGAGGATGGACAGGGCAATGAGGTTCCCTCCTGGTTATAGCAGGTCTGGTTTTAAACTACTCTAACTGCTAACACAGCAACTGTTCAGGAGAAAACAGTTGTTGAGTATAGTAGAATTCACCCTGTTCTGAGGAGTCTGCTGCTGCTGCTGCTAAGTTGCTTCAGTCGTGTCCGACTCTGTATGACCCCATAGACGGCAGCCTACCAGGCTCCCCTGTCCCTGGGATTCTCCAGGCAAGGATACTGGAGTGGGTTGCCATTTTCTTCTTCAATGCATGCATGTATGCTAAGTTGCTTCAGTCGTGTCTGACTCTGTGAGACCCTATGGCAGCAGCCCACGAGGCTCCCCTGTCCAGGGGATTCTCCAGGCAAGAATACAGGAGTGGGTTGCCATTTCTTTCTCCCTCTGAGGAGTCTGAGTTGCCTCAAACAGAGGTGCCTGGCTGTGAGCTTCCCATTATAGGAGGTACCTCAGTCAGTTAACCAAAAATTAATGAGCCTAGCTCTTCCAGTCTCCCTAAAGCCAACATGTCAAAGACCAGGAAAATTTCTCATAGTTAGAAGTTTAAGGCAGAGAATCCAAAAATTTTAAGCATAGTGTATTGAACATTCTGTTAGTTTTTATTATTTGGACATTTCATAGAAAATTTATATTTTTCAAGAATAGATACAAATTTTATTAAGATTGAAAATATAAAAGTTAATAGTATAGAAGAAATAATTAGTAGGTTGAAAGACAAAGGAGAGAGAGTCCTTATTTCAACCAAACGGAATGAACATGTCTAAGAATCAGCATTGTTTTGATGTCTACTCAGGCAGAGAAAGCCAACTACACAGCAGGGACTACAACCCAAATTACTTGACCATCTTCACCTTATGAAACTCCAGGGGAAGCATAAAGGAATTAACAGTCATGTTAGAACATTAAGCATGTTTACAGAATTTGTTGCCACTCTAGCAATACACAGATATGCACAAAACCACTGTTAGCCAACAAACTGGATTATCAGTTGACTCTTCAAAAAACCACTCACACTCAACAAGTATATTTATAACCTGCACTGTTTATTGTCTTTTTTTCCACTCAAAAGAATAAACCATGAGGAATCAAATACTCAAGATGGTTTTGAGGTAAAATTGCTAGTTAACGAGCTGTGCTGAATAGTTTCCTCAGCCACAGTTATAAACGACTTCAGACATGCTGGTTGTTTCAAATGAGCCACGCACTGGTGAAATGAAGATAGAAAAAGACACTTTTGAACAAGATTTGGGGACTCTGTAAATGTGCTAAATGACATTATGCACAGTTTCTTGATGAGACCATTTCAACATTTCCTAACTTCCACCACAATTTAACAATTACAGCAGACCTAGGTTCCCTGAAATTTGTTGTGAAGTTCGTAATGAATTCATTCTACCTGCACTGGATAGAGGATTAAGGAACTCATTTTGCCTTAAAATAGCTGCAAATCCTATTATGTCTGACTAGCAACATATTTGTCTGCCCAAACATCTTTGTGAATTATTTTTATCCCTCTCAGGGGATTAAAGTTAAAGAATAAAATTAATAATCTCTCAATACACCAAATATTTATATTTAAATCCATAGATGATCTTTAAATCATGTCTCATATTGAATATTTAATATTTTTTAACATTTTTGAATAAAGTATAATATCTACATTTTATTATATTTTAATTTATTCACACACCATGAGGACTAGAGTAGTTGAAACTTTAATGTTGTACTAGAAAATGTTTGATAATTTTAATAATTCCAGATAAAACCAAATTTTAGAATCTCAATAATATATTATATAATTTAATATCTTTAAAAAGTTATCTTTTAATAGAAACTACTGAAATACATGATATGACTCTTTAAATTTTTCATTTAAATAATTTTTTTAAATGATAGAAATGTAACATTCAGTTTTATACACAGGAAGTTGTCATTTGTTGCAAATTTATGATTTGCAAACTATTTCATAAAGTTCTCTTATATGTGTGTTTCAGTCTGTACAGTTATTCTACTTCTTATTTTTATAATTTTAATTTTTTTAAATAATGAAAGTATGCGAACACATTTACAGGAGATTTGGAAAATACAGAACAAGTTTACATATATTTCCACTATATATTATAATTTTTATAAGTAGATAAGATTTTATAGTTGGAGTTTTAATTTTTACTTATTATTTTTTAAAAGTGAAGTCACTCAGTCATGTCTGACTCATTGTGACACAATGGTATGTAGCCTGCCAGCCTCTGCCATCCATGAGATTTTTTAAAAGTAGATCACAGCAAACTGAAATTCTGTTATGGTGAACTAAAGTGCTTTTCAAACTTCATGACAAATCCCTGATATTTGAGGAGATTAAACCATTGTGTTTATAACCTCTTGTTAATTAAACAAATTTTAAGTAAGTATTTAGGGAAATCCTATAATATTAAATATTTGCTATTAATACTGATTCATTAGTTATATTTGTTATATGTTTTAATTTCTATCATTGATTTTATAGGTGGAATTCTCAATGATATCTCCATGACAGGCACAATACTCAATGATTGATGACTTACCCTCAGTAGTTTATGTATTTTCATGTCTATAATTTAAACTTTCTTTTTTACACTGATCCATGAGAGAGATAAAAATAGAATTTTAAATAATTAAAATTTTAAAGTAAGTAAAATAAAAATGCTGTCTAGAACATAAGTACATTTCAACATTTTTGCACTCTTTTGGGTGGCCATATAATTTATTATTCATTATTTCTATCACTCATGTTAATTCTGAGAGTGAAATAACTAATTAATAATATTTAAACCTGGAAAACAGGCTTAAACTGGGACTCTCTATGGCAAAAGGAATAAACTGTCATCATAGATATCAGTTCAGATCAGTTGCTCAGTCATGTCTGACGCTTTGAGACACCATGGACTGCAGCACACCAGGCTTCCCTGTCCATCACCAACTCCCGGAGCTTGCTCAAACTCATGTCCATCGAGTCAGTGATTCCTTCCAACTATCTAATCCTCTGTCGTCCCCTTGTCCTCCTGCCTTCAATTTTTCCCATCATCAGGTCTTTTCCAATGAGTCAGTTCTTCGCATCAGGTGGCCAAAGTATTGGAGTTTCAGCTTCAGCATCAGTCCTTCCAATGAATATTCAGGACTAATCTCCTTTAGGGTGAACTGGTTGTATCTCCTTGTGGTACAAGGGACTCTCAAAAGTCTTCTTCAATTCTTCTTCAACACCACAGTTCAAAAGCATCAGTTCTTCAGTGCTCAGCTTTCTTTATACTCCAACTCTCACATCCACACATGACTACTGGAAAAACCATAGCTTTGATTAGACGGACCTTTGCTGGCAAAGTAATGTCTCTGCTTTTTAATATGCTGTGTACATTGGTCATAGATTTTCTTTCAAGGAGCAAGCGTCTTTTAATTTCATGGTTGCAGTCACCATCTGCAGTGATTTCAGAGCCCCCCCAAAATAAAGTCTGTCACTGTTTCCACTGTTTCCCCATCTATTTGCCATGAAGTGACGGGACTGGATGCCATGGTCTTAGTTTTCTGAATGCTGAGTTTTAAGCCAAATTTTTCACTCTCCCGTTTCACTTTTATCAAGAGGCCCTTTAGTTCTTCATTGCTTTTTGCCATAAGGGTGGTGTCCTCTGCATATCTGAGGTCATTGATATTTCTCCCGGCAATCTTGATTCCAGCTTGTGCTTCATCCAGCCCAGAACTTCACACTATGTACTCTGCATTTAAGTTAAATAAGCAGGGTTACAGTATACAGCCTTGATGTACTCCTTTTCCTATTTGGAACCAGTCTGTTACATGTCCAGTTCTAACTGTTCCTTCTTGACCTGTATACAGGTTTCTCAAGAGGCAGGTCAGGTGGTCTGGTATTCCCATCTCTTTCAGAATATTCCACAGTTTATTGTGATCCACACAGTCAAAGGCTTTGGCCTAGTCAATAAAGCAGAAATAGATGTTTTTCTGGAACTCTCTTGCTTTTTCAATGATCCAGCAGATGTTAGCAACTTGATCTCTTGTTTCTCTGCCTTTTCTAAATCCAGCTTGAACATCTGGAATTTCACATTTCAAGTACTGTTGAAGTCAGCCTTGAAGAATTTTGAACATTATCTTGCTAGCATGTGAGATGAGTGATATAATATGATAGTTTGAACATTCTTTGTCATTGTGTTTCTTTGGGATTGGTATGAAAATTGATCTCTTCCAGTCCTGTGGCCACTGCTGAGTTTTCCAAATTTTATGGCATATTGAGTGCAGCACTTCACAGCATCATCTTTTAGGATTTGAAATAGCTCAACTGAAATTGAGCTATTTCACCTCACTAGCTTTGTTTTTAACAATGCTTCCTAAGTCCCACTTGACTTCACATTCCAGGATATCTGGGTCTAGGTGGGTGATCACACCATCCTGGTTATTTGGGTCATGAAGATCTTTTTTGTATAGTTCTTCTATGTAATGTTGCCACCTCTTCTTAACATCTTCTGCTTCTGTTAAGTCCATACCATCACTGGGATCAGAGAACTGCTTTTGGCAAGAAGTAGAACACAGCATCGTTAATTGGCAAGCAAAGTATTTTCTTCATTAAAAACTGGATATGGAGCTTCTTTATGGAATTCTCTGAATTTGATTTAATTAATTAAAGCAAAATAAAATTTGATGAGAAATAGTATCTTTTCAATAAAAACACTGTTCTTCAAAAAACAGGCCTGTTAGGCTCCAAAGGGTTGAATGGAACCAGTAGAAAACCTTCATTTACTGGAGAGGACAGAGCCAAGTGAAAACGTTAGTCACTCAGTTGTGTCCGACTCTTTGTGACCATATGTACTTTAGCCCGGCAGGCTCCTTTGTCCTTGGGATTCTCCAGGCAAGAATACTGGAGTGGGTTGCCATTCCCTTCTCCAGGGGATCTTCCTAACCCAAGGATCAAACTTGGGTCTCCCTCACTGCAGACACATTCTTTATCGTCTGAGCCACCAGGGAAGTCCTGGACACTGCTAGTATCACCCTAATTTCTTTTCAAAATAGCAGATCCTAATTCCACCTGTTTTCATGATTACAGAACAAACAGTTGTTTATGAGTAACTGGTGAATTCCCTGGCAGTCCAGTGGTTTGAACTTGGTGCTTTCTCTGTTGGGTTCAATCCCTAGTCTAGGAACCAAGATCCCACAAACTGCGTGGCAAGGCCAAAATAAATAAACAAATAACTGTTCTTCACCACTCCTACACTTCCATTTGCACCTAATCTCAATTATCTTCTCACCTATGTTTCAAAATTACACTCATCATGCCACTTTTCACTTGTTGCCTTCCTTAATTATTATTGCAGAAATGTCCATCTGTATTAGAGCACTTATTTTCCTGCCTAGTCTAATGATTAAATATATTTGAATATATTAGAGCTTTTCAAGGTGATATCTTCATGGTCTTTTGTCTAATCTGTGTTCTACTAAAAATTATATTAAGCATATATATTGGTCATTTTACTCTTATATGTAAGTATTTTACAAGAGAAAAAGCCCTTTTCTGAGACCCACAGGACACTTTACATGCTCCTGAACAAATATCTTTAAAATTTTTATGGTTATATAAGGCTTAAAAAACAATACAGGGGATTTTTGAGGTTGTGGAAATGTTTACCAGAATATCACAATAACCATCTATGCACTGTAGCTACCTAAAATATTCCAGAGCATGCTTGAGTTTGTAACAGTTATATGGTAGTACATCAGATCTTGAATAAAGAATTTTACTATATCCTAAAGTTCATCATTAGAAGCATAAAACTTCAGAGTTTTAGTGAATCACAATATTCATCTTTTTTAGAAAGCTATCTTCTTCAATCTACTTATTTATGATGCATTAATTTACAGGACAATATACTAGGAAGATGACTGCTCTAATTCACCTTAATACCTCCAGTAATGGGAACTCATTACCAGTTGAAGAAGTCTCTAATGTGACTACAGCTAATGTGTTCTTGGGACTAATTTAGAAAACTTCAGGGAATCTGCTGCTGCTGCTAAGTTGCTTCAGTTGTGTCTGACTCTGTGCGACCCCATAGTACACAACTTCAAATATAAAATATTTGAGTGTGTATGAGATGGACTGATGTATCAGTATTTGAATACATGTGAAATAGTACCCTATTTCTCAGTATTCCATATTTCAAGCTATTCCAGTGCTCCTCCCAATCATATAGCTTCACCTCTTGTATTGAGATGATAGGGTAGAATGTAAAATAGCAAGAATCTTGATGGAAGTTAAAATCTTAGCTTTTAGGGAAGGGATATAAAGAACACTTGTTATATAATAGAGTTAGATGTGCAATTGAAGGGGCTTCCCTGATGGCTCAGATGGTAAAGAATTTGCCTGCATTGCTCGAGACCTGGGTTCAATCCCTGGGTTGAGAAGGGCATGGCTATCCACTTCAGTATTCCTGCTTGGAGAATCCCCATGGACAGAGGACCCTGGCAGGTTACAGTCCATGGGGGTCACAAAGAGTTTGACACTTAAGTGTGAGTGATAATTTCTATTCCCTGAAGACCTGATAAATAACCTTGCCCTGAGGAGGAAGGGAGTCAGAGAGAAAGTGAAAGAATTAAATGCTGACTTGAGTTCCTGAGAAATATGGGTATTCACAAGTTCAAATTTTGTTAGTGGGGAGGGTTGGCAATGAAACCAATAATTTTGAGTGAAACAAATTGATATATAATAAATGATTCTCCAGTTATCACTCCTGCTCTTAGAAAAGGCTTAAATAATTCAAAACCTGGAGATCCCATCCTCATAGATCAGTTTTCCAAGAAAGAGTACAGTTATCAGAAGTGTAAAGAACAGGTCTGGAGAGACAAAGAGAAAATGACTGATAGAAATGCAGTAGGATTTATAGAAGGGAGGAAGACTGGTTATTTGTGGTTAAAAACTCAAAGAAGGACTAGTCAGCGAGATTGCATGTTCTTCTCCAGCTCCTACATTCAGCAATCATGGTATATTGCAGAAGTAGGTGGAGAATTTAGGCTTTTGTCAGGTAAGTACCATTGGTGGTGGAAAAAAAAAAAGATTATTTGAGTAGAGGTTGTATTCATGTTATTGGTCATAGTGCTAGACCAGGTTTTAAACTTAAAAAGGAAAAATGACAGACCCCACCCCCTACCTGAAAATAACACAGGGCTAATAGAAATAATATGGGGTTGAAACATTATAAAATTAACATGCTAGAATAGTAAATAGGACACAGAATTAGGAAGTAGGAGACAGTGGTGAGAAATTGAAATATTTGTAATCAGAGAAAGTCACTCAGTCATGTCCAACTGTTTGTGACCCTGTGGACCATACAGTCCATGGAATTTTCCAGGCCAGAATACTGGAATTGGTAGCCGTTCCCTTCTCGAGGGGATCTTCCCAACCCAGGGATTGAATCCAACTCTCCCACATTGCAGGTGGATTCTTTACCAGCTGAGCCACCATGGATGCCCAAGAAGACTTGAGTAGGTAGCCTATTCCTTCACCAGCAGGTCTCCCTGACCCAGGAATTGAACCATGATCTTCTGAATTGCAGGTGAATTCTTTACAGCTGAGCTATCAGGGAAGCCCTTTGAAGTGACACACTTGGTAATTTAGAGTTTTCTGAGCAGGGCAGTGTGTTGCTGAGGTGATATGTTAATGCAAAGAATTTCAGGATCTTTCTAGAAGATGTTTTCTTCTATTAAACTAGAGTAATTTTTAAAAAGGGGATGGGTTGTAAATAAATCCCTAGTATTACCTTGTCTGCTGCTGCTGCTAAGTCGCTTCAGTCGTGTCCGACTCTGTGCGACCCAATGGCCGGCAGCCCACCAGGCTCCCCCGTCCCTGGGATTCTCCAGGAAGAACACTGGAGTGGGTTGCCATTTCCTTCTCCAATACATGAGAGTGAAAAGTGAAAGTGAAGTCGCTCAGTCGTGTCCAACCCTCAGTGACCCCATGGACTGCAGCCTTCCAGGCTCCTCCGTCCATGGGATTTTCCAGGCAAGAGTACTGGAGTGGGGTGCCATTGCCCTCTCCATCTAGGAAATTTCAAACACTTCGATAGGTACTGATTAAAAAAATAAATAGTGACAAAAATTTTAACATGAAAATGCCAGTTAACTGACTCTTACATACTGAAGATGCTGGTTCTTTACCATGGAGGCAATAAAATTGTCAATGAAACCATATAGTAGGTTTCCAATATATATTTGTTGCATGAAAAAATGAGTGTTTGAAGGAAATACTAAAATTTTAAGGAAAAATGGAAAAATTATTAAGTAAATTCTTATCCATTTGTAAGTATTTTTCTTTGTGGCATACATGAACAGAGAAGACAGCATATTTGAAAGCTTTCTAAGTCTTAAACCTTCACAATCATGATTATGTTCCTATAATCTTTGGATTAATATCCATTAAACTCTCATTGATAGAAAGAATGGTATAGAGAAGATGAAAAATTCCAAAATCTTTAATGAGACATGTTGACTGGATTCTTCAGTTGGACTTGTCATCCTTCAGATGCATAAAGAATTGATTTGAAAATGTGATGTTGTTTCTTACTGTTGAGTTCTACTAATTCAGAGCTATGTTTACCCATTTGCTTCTTCACACAATTGAGAAACATTGCTTTAAAAGATTTTTGGAAAATCATGACTTACTCCAAAATGACTTAGCTTTTTTCTTCAGTGCCTTCCTTTCAAACCATAGGTGAAAGAAAACTGGTGTTAACCTTGCGAGCAAAGAGCATGAAGTAGAAGAGCTGTAGACTCTGGAATGAGGCAGATATACTTTGAACCTCACCTTTATCACTTAATAGCTATGTGACTTTGGAAAAAATACATGCTCTTCAGTTCTCTTCTTTATGTTGTATAAATATATTAACCTTGCAAAATGGTAGGGAGGCATAGGGATAGTCATACATGTAAGCTCTCTTACATGAATTTATGAATGATATGTATTAGAAATGTGATAAGCATTGCTGTGATGATGGAAAAGATATATTTGGAGTAAATAATAAAAAGCCTGTGAAGACTTATAAAAATCTGACAGTCACCTAGAACTGAGGAAAAGTCACTTTGGTATTTTGAGATTCGGACCTATGATTATAAATTGGGAAATAATAGAAATTGAATGGATAACTCCAAAACAAAAACCTAGTGAGATTTATGTTTAAATTTTTAGCCATTTTTAAAGTTGGATTCATTCATTTTCAATATGATATTCAAGACCATTTGACATTCAGTTCAGTCCCTCAGTCGTGTCCGACTCTTTGCGACCCCATGAATCACAGCACGGCAGGCCTCCCTGTCCATCACCAACTCCCAGAGTTCACTCAGACTCACGTCCATTGAGTCAGTGATGCCATCCAGCCATCTCATCCTCTGTCGTCCCCTTCTCCTCCTGCCCCCAATCCCTCCCAGCATCAGAGTCTTTTCCAGTGAGTCAACTCTTCGCATGAGGTGGCCAAAGTACTGGAGTTTCAGCTTTAGCATCATTCCTTCCAAAGAAATCCCAGGGCTGATCTCCTTCAGAATGGACTGGTTGGATCTCCTCGCAGTCCAAGGGACTCTCAAGAGTCTTCTCCAACACCACAGTTCAAAAGCATCAATTCTTCGGTGCTCAGCCTTCTTCACAGTCCAACTCTCACATCCATACATGACCACAGGAAAAACCATAGCCTTGACTAGATGGACCTTTGTTGGCAAAGTAATGTCTCTGCTTTTGAATATGCTATCTAGCTTGGTCATAACTTTCCTTCCAAGGAGTAAGTGTCTTTTAATTTCATGGCTGCAATCACCATCTGCAGTGATTTTGGAGCCCCCAAAAATAAAGTCTGACACTGTTCCACTGTTTCCCCATCTATTTCCCATGAAGTGATGGGACCAGATGCCAAGATCTTCGTTTTCTGAATGTTGAGCTGTAAGCCAACTTTTTCACTCTCCTCTTTCACTTTCATCAAGAGGCTTTTTAGTTTCTCTTCACTTTCTGCCATAAGGGTGATCATCTGCATATCTGAGGTTATTGATATTTCTCCCCGCAATCTTGATTCCAGCTTGTGCTTCTTCCAGTCCAGCGTTTCTCATGATGTACTCTGCCTGTAAGTTAAATAAGCAGGGTGACAATATAAAGCTTTGACGTACTCCTTTTCCTATTTGGAACCAGTCTGTTGTTCCATGTCCAGTTCTAACTGTTGCTTCCTGACCTGCATACAGGTTTCTCAAGAGGCAGGTCAGGGGGTCTGGTATTCCCATCTCTTTCAGAATTTTCCACAGTTTATTGTGATCCACACAGTCAAAGGCTTTGGCATAGTCAATAAAGCAGAAATAGATGTTTTTCTGGAACTCTCTTGCTTCTTCCATGATCCAGCAAATGTTGGAAATTTGATCTCTGGTTCCTCTGCCTTTTCTAAAACCAGCTTGAACATCAGGAAGTTCATGGTTCACATATTGCTGAAGCCTGGCTTGGAGAATTTTGAGCATTACTTTACTAGCATGTGAGATGAGTGCAATTGTGTGGTAGAGAAATGCAAATTAAAATCACAATGAAATACCACTATATACCCACTAGTATAGCTAAAATAAAAAAAAGAAAATACTGACCATACCAACTATTGGCAAAGCTGTGGTTGAACTAAAGCTTTCTTATACTGCCAGTGGGAATGCAAAATGATATAACCACTTTGGAAGTAGCTTTATAGTTTCTGAAAATTTAAAGGTAAACTTTCCTATGTGCTCCAGATATTCCATTCCTAACTATGTGACCAAAGATATTTAAGTGCAGGTCCATACAAACAGTTGCACAAAAATATTCAAAGTAGTTTAGTATATATTGGCCAAAACCTGGAAACAACTCAAATGTCCATTAACAGATGAATGGATAAACCTACTGTGTTATAGTACATTCATACTATGCAATACTAAGCATAAATGAAAAGGAATAAACTATTGACATATGTGACGCACAGTTGAATTTCAAAAGAATTACATTCACATAGAAGCCAGAGTATAGAACTTTATATATACATAAAATTCAAACTTTATAATAATATACATAGATTAGTGGAAGCCTGGGCATAAAATGTGGTGGAAGTTTGTGGGAGGGTCAACATTGATGTAGATATTAATACTTTTGTGGTGATTAATAAATCACTGTCATGATTATTAGGATGATTTCATGGGTCATATGCTTATAAAGGGCTTCCTAGGTGATGCTGTTAGTAAAGAATTTGCCTGCAAATATAGGAGACATAAGAGATGTGGGTTTGATCCATGGGTCACTATGATTCCCTGAAGGAGGGCATGGCAACTCACTCCAGTATTCTTGCCTGGAGAATCTCATGGACAGAAGAGCCTGGTGGGCTATAGTTCATAGGGTCACAAAGAGTCAGACATGACTGAAGCGACTTAGCATGCACACAGCCTTATAAAATCATACTCTTTAGTTATTATTGTATATCAATTCTTATAAAGTCATAAAATATTTAAAAAATTAAATACAAATTCTTGATAAAAAATTAAATACAAGTTCACACCAAGGAGGTATGAACATGTCACTAATCAAGGAGTATTCAAATTAATTCATATACATCAATAGATGTTGTTTAATTTAGAATACATATTCTGGAGAAAAAGCAGAGAGTAACACGAAACCAAATATATTGTTAGGAGATATAAGCCCCAAAATAGATAAGAACTAAGAATATAATTTAGTTCAAGAAGAGATTTTCTATTCCTTTTGTTTGTTTTATTTTTTTTAATAAAACCTTTATTCTATTTTTTAAAGTTTACAGAAAAATTTTGGGAAAGGTATAGAAATTTCTAATGTATCCCCTGTACCCACAAATATATAGCCTACACCATAATTAACATCTCCCACTGGAGTGACACACATATTACCACTGAGGAACATCAACATTCATAAACACCTGAAGTCCATAGCTTATGTTCTATTTCATTCTTAATGTTACACATTTTATGAATTTGGACAAATGTATGACATGTACCCATTATTATGGTATTATATAGATATTTTCACTATCCTATAAGTTCTCCCTGCTTTGTCTAGTCATCTTTTTCTTGGTCTGGATCCCTAGAAACCACTGATCTTTTTTATTGTCTCCATAGTCATGCCATTTCACAATGTCACATAGTTGTAACCATATAGCATGTAATGTTTTCAGATTGACTTCTTTCACTTAGTAATATACATTGAAGATATTCCACATCTTTTCATCACGTTAGCTCACTTGTTTTTATCTCTAAATAAATAACATTCCAGTGTTTATCTATTCACCTACTGAAGAACTTTCTGTTTGCTTCCAAGTTTTGGCAATTACAAATAAAGCTGCTATAAACATCCATGTGTGGGTTTTTATGCGGACATGTTTTCAACTCCTTTGGGTAAATACCAAGGAGGGTGATTGCTGGATCATATGGTAAAAGTACATTTAATTTTGTAAGACATTGCCAAACTGTCTTCCAAAGTGGCTGCAACGTTTTGCATCTCCACCAGTCATGACTGAGTTTTGGTTGCTGCACCTCCTTGTCAGCATTTGGTGTTGTCAGTGTTTTGGATTTTGACCATTCTAATGGCTGTGTAATGGTATCATAGTGTTGTTTGAATTTGCATTTCCTTGATGACATATGACATGGAGCATCTTTTCATATGCTTATTTGCCATCTGTACTTCTTTGCTGAGGAGTCTGCTAAGATAGTTGGCCAATTTTTTAATCATGTTGTTTCCTTACTGTTGAGTTTTAAGAGGTCTTTGTATATTTGGGTAACAGTCCTTTATCAGATGTGCCTTATAAAAATATTTTCTCCTAGCCTGTGGGGAACATCTTCTCATTCTCTTGACAATGTCTTCAATAAAGAAGGAATTTTTAAGTTTTAATACAGCTTACCAAGCATTTGTTTCATGGATTGTGTCTTTCGTGTTGTACATAAAAAGACATAGGTATATTGATCTATATTTACTCCTAACTACTAGGATTTTATATTTTTGCTTTTTACATCAAGTCTATTGTCCATTTTGAGTTAATTTCTATAAAGGGTATAAAGTCTGTGTCTAAATCAAATCTTTTGCATGTGGAGGTTCAGTTATTCTGGCATGATTTATTGAGAGGACTATATTTGTTCTGTTTTATTGCCTTTGCTCCTTTGGCAAAGATCTGTTGATTATATTTATGTGGGTCCATTTCATAGCTCTCTGTTTAGCTCTATTAACTGTCTATTTTTTCACCAACACCTTAGTTTCTTGATTATTGTAGTTTTATAGTAAGTATTGAAGTAGGATACTATTATCTTTCTTTGTTTTCCTTCAATATTGTGTGAGCTACTCTGGGCTTTTGGCCTCTATATAAAATTTTAGGATCAGTTTATTGATATCAATGGTTACACAAACACAAACTGTAATTTTAATTGGCATTGCACTGAGTCTACAGTTCAAACTGAAAGGAGCAGATATTTTGACAACAATGGGTCCTTCTATCTATGAATATAGAATATCTATTTATCCAGTTTGACTTTGATTTTGTTCTTTAGAGTTGGTAGTTTTATTTATATAAATGTTTCATATACTTTGTTAGATTTATACATATCATTACATTTTTGAGGTGCTAATGTAAAGAACTCCTTGCAGTCCAAGGGACTCTCAAGAGTTTTCTCCAACACCACAGTTCAAAAGCATCAATTCTTCGGCACTCAGCTTTCTTCACAGTCCAACTCTCACATCCATACATGACCACTGGAAAAACCATAGCCTTGACTAGACGGACCTTTGTTGGCAAAGTAATGTATCTGCTTTTGAATATGCTGTCTAGGTTGGTCATAACTTTCCTTCCAAGGAGTAAGCATCTTTTAATTTCATGACTGCAGTCACCATCTGTAGTGATTTTTGAGCCCCCCAAAATAAAATCTGACACTGTTTCCCCATCTATTTCCCATGAAGTGGTGGGACCAGATGCCATGATCTTCGTTTTCTGAATGTTGAGCTTTAAGCCAACTTTTTCACTCTCCACTTTCACTTTCATCAAGAGAGTTGGACTGTGAAGAAGGCTGAGCGCCAAAGAATTGATGCTTTTGAACTGTGGTGTTGGAGAAGACTCTTGAGAGTCCCTTGGACTGCGAGGAGATCCAACCAGTCCATTCTGAAGGAGATCAGCCCTGGGATTTCTTTGGAAGGAATGATGCTGAGGCTGAAGCTCCAGTACTTTGGCCACCTCATGTGAAGAGTTAACTCACTGGAAAAGATTCTGATACTGGGAGGGATTGGGGGCAGGAGGAGAAGGGGACGACAGAGGATGAGATGGCTGGATGGCATCACTGACTCGATGGACATGAGTCTGAGTGAACGCCAGGAGTTGGTGATGGACAGGGAGGCCTGGCATGCTGGGATTCCTGGGGTTGCAAAGAGTCGGACACGACTGAGCGACTGAACTGAATGTAAATGTGTTATATTTCTAATTTCAAATTCCATGTATTTATTGCTGGAAAATTCAGGAAATGAATTGATTCAGGAATTCATTTCAGGAAAGCAATTGATTATTGTATATTAACTGTGTATCCTGCAACCTTGCCATAACTGCTTGCTAATTCTAGTAGTTTTTGTTTATTCTTTCAGAACTTTATATAGACTATTTTGCCATCAGCAAACAAATACAGTTTTATTTCTTCCTTTCTAATCTGTATATCTCCTTTTCTCATTTTATTGCTCTAGCTAGAGTTTCCAGTATGATGCTGAAAAGGAGTGGCAGGAGGAGACATCCTTGTCTTGCACTGGCTTTAGCGGGAAAAATTTGAGGTTTTTGCTATTACATATGATGTTAGCTGTGGATTTCTTGAATATATTCTCTACCAAGTTTAGGAAGTTCTGTTCTATTCCTTGTTTACTGACGATTTTGGTAATAATAAGTGTTGGAATTTGGTAAACTCTTTTTCTGTTTCTATTGATAGGACAGTATTTTTTTTAACATTTTCCTTTTTTCTTAATTTTTATTTTTTGACCTTAAACAAAATACTCAAACAATAAAAAACAATGCAAGAAAGTATAAGGGAAAAACAAACCTCAAATTCATGCAAACTCCAGTTAGAGACTCTCTATTTTCTATGGACATACACATATACTGTAGTAATTCATATTTTCACATAAACCATAAATATGTTTTCAATAAAAAATGATCTAAAATTTTTTGAATAGTTATATGTTGTTATTAACTACTGCTCTACATAATTTCATTATTGTGTTTCCTATTTGCACAAAATAAGATACTACCTTCAATTTAAACTATGTTTTCATGAACATTTCTATACATATATCTTTTTATGTTTAATTTGCACACACATATTTTCAATAAACCAAAGTATGCTCTCCCTTAATTTGCACAAGTATCTCTTTGCCTGAGCAATTGCAACAACCTAGCAACTTTCTCTGCCTTTACTTTTGACTCTATTCATGTCCTGCTGGGGCAATCATGGTTTATATATCATCTTACAGCTACATTCTACAGTGATCTTTTAACTGCATAAATCAGATAATATCATTTATGAGTTAAATCCCCTTAAAGAAGTGTCAGTTGAACTAGAAAAAAATGCAAACATATTTCCATGACCTAAATTGCCCTGAATGATCTGATTGTGGCTTAGTATTCTAATTTTATTTTTTTCCACTCTCTTCTTCCTTATTATTTATTTATCTATTTTCTTTTAGGAGCAGAGACATTTGAATCCCCTTCTTTCAAAAACATAAAGAATGGGAGATCAGTTTATTCACAGGACTGTATATGCTTTTTCTTGTACTTAAGGAGCTTCATGTCTTTTATTGGTTTGACCATTACTGTTTTGATGTCTCAAATCAAATATCCACTCCACTCCCTTCCCTAGACCCTGATACAAGAATGTTCAAACTACCGCACAATTGTACTCATCTCACATGCTAGCAAAGTAATGCTCAAAATTCTCCAAGCCAGGCTTCAACAGTACATGAACCATGAACTTCCAAATGTTTAATCTGGATTTAGAAAAGACAGAGGGACCAGAGATCAAATTGCCAACACCCACTGGATCATCAAAAAAGCAAGAGTTTCAGAAAAACATCTGCTTCAGCTTTACTGGGTATGCCAAAGCCTTCGACTGTGTGGATTACAACAAACTGTGGAAAATTCTTCAAGAGGTGGGAATACCAGATCACCTTACCAGCCTCCTGAGAAATCTGTATGCAGGTCAAGAAGCAATAGTTAGAACCACACATGGAACAACAGACTGATTGCAAATAGGAAAAGAGGTACGTCAAGGCTGTATATTGTCACCCTGCTTATTTAACTTATGTGCAGAGTACATCATGTGAAATGCTGGGCTGGATGAAGCACCAGCTGGAATCAAGATTTCTGGGAGAAATATCAATAATCTCAGATAAACAGATGGCACCACCCTTATGGCAGAAAGCAAAGAGGAACTAAAGAGCCTCTTGATGAAAGTGAAAGAGGAGAGTAAAAAAGTTGGCTTAAAGCTCAACATTCAGAAAACTAAGACAATGGCATCTGGTCCTATCACTTCATGGCAAGTAGATGGGGAAACAGTGGAAACAGTGTCAGACTTTATTTTGGGGGCTCCAAAATCACTGCAGATGGTGATTTTAGCCATGAAATTAAAAGATGCTTGCTCCTTAGAAGAAAACCTTTGACAAATATAGACATCATATTAAAAAGAAGAGACAATACTTTGCCAACAAAGGTCCATCTAGTCAATGCTATGGTTTTTCCAGTAGTTATGTATGGATGTGCGATGGACTATGAAGAAACCTGAGCACAGAAGGATTGATGCTTTTGAACTGTGGTGTTGGAGAAGACTGTTGAGAGTCCTTGGACTGCAAGGAGATCCAACCAATCCCTCCTAAAGGACATCAGACCTGAATATTCATTGGAAGGACTGATGTTGAAGGTGAAACTCCAATACTTTGGCCACCTGATATGAAGAGTTGCCTCATTGGAAAAGACCCTAAGGCTGGGAAAGAGTGAAGGCACGAGGATAAGGGGACAACAGAGGATGAAATGTTTGGATGGGATCACCGACTAGATGGACATGAATTTGTGCAAGCTCTGGGAGTTGGTGATGGTCAGGGAAGCCTGTTGTGCTGCAGTCCATTGAGTTGCAAAGAGATGGACATGACTGAGCAACTGAACTGAACTGAACTTCTTAGTATCTTCTGCTTCTATTAGGTCCATAGCATTTCTGTCCTTTATTGTGCCCATCTTTGCATGAAATGTTCCCTTGGGATGTCTACTTTTCTTGAAGAGATCTCTAGTCTTTCCCATCTTGTTGTTTTCCTCTATTTCTTTGCTTTGATTGCTGAGGAAGGCTTTCATATCTCTCTTTGTTATTCTTTGGAATGCTGCATTCATATGGTTATATCTTTCCTTTTCTCCTTTGCCTTTAGCTTCTCTTCTTTTCTCAGCTATTTCTAAGGCCTCCTCAGAAAACCATTTTGCTTTTTTGCATTTCTTTTTTCTTGGGGATAGTCTTGATCACTGCCTCTTGTACAATGTCATGAACCTCTGTCCATAGTTCTTCAGGTACTCTGTCTATCAGATCTAATCTCTTGAAACTGTTTGTCACTTTCACTGTATAATCATAAGGTATTTTATTTAGGTCATACCTGAATGGTCTAGTGGATTTCCTTACTTTCTTCAATTTAAGTATGAATTTGGCAATAAGGTGTTCATGATCTGAGCCAGTCAGCTCCTAGTCTTGTTGTTTATGACTGTAGAGAGTTTCTCTATTTTGGTTGCAAAGAATATAATCAATATGACTTTGGTATTGACCATTTGGTGATGTCCATGTGTAGAGTCTTCTCTGGTGTTGTTGGAAGACCTTGTTTGCTATGACCATTTCATTCTCTTGGCAAAACTCTGTTAACCTTTGCCCTGCTTCATTCTGTACTCCAAGGCCAAACTTGCCTGTTGCTCCAGGTATCTCTTGACTTCCTAACTTGTATTCCAGTCCCCTATAATGAAAAGGACATCTTTTTTGGGTGTTAGTTCTAGAAGGTCTCATAGGTATTAATTCAGCTTCTTCAGAATTACTGGCTGGGGCACAGGCTTAGATTACTGTGATATTGGATGGTTTGCCTTGGAAATGAACAGAGATCATTCTGTCATTTTTGAGATTGCATCCAAGTACTGCATTTAGGACTCTTTTTTGGATTATGAGGGCTACTCCATTTCTTCTAAGGGAATCTTGCCCACAGTAGTAGATATAATTGTCATCTGAGTTAAATTCACCCATCCCAGGCCATTTTAGTTCACTGATTCCTAAAATGTTGATGTTTACTCTTGCTATCTCCTGTTTGATCTCTTCCAATTTACTTTGATTCATGGACCTAACATTCCAGGTTCCTATGCAATATTGTTCTTTACAGCATTGGATTTTACTACCATTGCCAGTCACATCCACACCTGGGTGTTGTTTTTGCTTTGGCTCCATCTCTTCATTCTTTTTGGAGTTATTTTTCCACTCTTCTCCAGTAGCATTTTGGGCACCTACTGACCTGGGAAGTTCATCTTTCAGTGTCCTATCTTTTTGCCTTTTCATACTGTTCATGGAATTCTCAAGGCAAAAATACTTAAGTGGTTTGCCATTGCCTTCTCCAGTGGACCACGTTTTGTCTGAACTCTCTACCATGACCTGTCTCTCTTGGGTGACCCTACATGCCCTGGCTCATAGTTTCATTGAGTTAGACAAGGCTGTGGGCCATGTGATCAGTTTGATTAGTTTTCTGTGATTGTGGTTTCCATTCTGTCTGCCCTCTGATGGATAGAGATGAAATGCTTATGGAAACTTCCTTAAGGGAGAGACTGACTGTGGTGGAAACTGGGTCTTGTTCTGATGAATGGGGCCATGCACAGTAAATCTTTAATCCAATTTTCTGTTGATTGGCAGGGCTGTGTTCCCTCCCTGTTGTTGACCTGAGGCCAAACTTTGGGGGAGATAATGCAGATAATGGAGACCTCCTTCAAAAGGTCCCATTCAGGCACTGCTACACTCAGTGCCCCCAATCCTACAGCAGGCCACCACTGTCCCCTACCTCAGCCTAAGACTCCTGGACACTCATGGGCAAGTCTGGGTCAGTCTCCGGTGGGTTCACTGCTCCTTTCTCCTGGCTCATGGTACACACAAGTTTTAGTTTGTGCCTTCCAAGTGTCTGTTTCCCCAGCCCTGTGTAAGTTCTGGCAGCTCTATGGTGGGGTTAATGGAAACCTTCTATAAGAGGGCTTATGCCATACCCAGGTCTGCTGCACCCAGAGCCTCTACTCCTGTGGTAGGCCTCTGATGACATGTACCTCTGCAGAAGACACTCAAACTATGAAAGGTAGGTCAGGCTCAGTATATGTGGTGTCTCCTGTGCACACAAGGTTTTGTTTGAGCCCTCTGAGCATCTTTGGCAGGAATGGGATTTGATTCTAAATGTGACTTTGCCCTTCCTTCCGTTTTGCTGTGGCTTTTCCTTTGCCTTTGGACATGGGTTATCTTTTTTTGGTGGGATCTAAGAGTCTGAGTGAACTCACGGAGTTGGTGATAGACAGGGAGGGCTGGCGTGCTGTGATTCATGGGGACGCAAAGAGTCGGACATGACTGAGCGACTGAACTGAACTGAACTGAACTGACTGAACATTCTCCTGTTGTGGTTGTTCACAAGCAACTTGTAATTTTGGGGTTCTCACAGGAGAAGATGAGCATAAGTCCTTCCACTCTGCCATCTTGTAGACCATAAAAATATTTTTTTATAGTTATCAAAGCACTTCATTTCAGTTCAGTTGCTCAGTTGTGTCTGACTCTTTGCGACCCCATGAACCACAGCACGCCAGGCCTCTCTGTTCATCACCAACTCCCGGAGTACACTCAAACTCATGTCCATCGAGTGGGTGATGCCATCCAGCCATCTCATCCTCTGCGTCCCCTTCTCCTCCTGCCCACAATCCCTCCCAGCAGCACAGTCTTTTCCAATGAGTCAACTCTTCGCATGAGGTGGCCAAACATTGAGTTTCAGCTTTAGCATCATTCCTTCCAATGAACACCCAGGATTAATCTCTTTTAGAATGGACTAGTTGAATCTCCTTGCAGTCCAAAGGACTCTCAAGAGTCTTCTCCAACACCACAATTCAAAAGTGTCAATTCTTCAGCCCTGAGCTTTCTTCATAGTCCAGCTCTCGCATCCATACATGACCACTGGAAAAACCATAGCCTTGACTAGATGGACCTTTGTTGGCAAAGTAATGTCTCTGCTTTTCAATATGCTATCTAGGTGGGTCATAACTTTCCTTCCAAGGAGTAAATGTCTTTTAATTTCATGGCTTTAATCACCATCTGCAGTGATTTTGGAGCCCTGAAAAATAAAGTATGACACTGTTTCCACTGTTTCCCCATCTATTTCCAATGAAGTGATGGGACCGGATATCATGATCTTAGTTTTCTGAATGTTGAGCTTTAAGCCAACTTTTTCACTCTCCTCTTTCACTTTCATCAAGAGGCTTTTTAGTTTCTCTTCACTTTCTGCCATAAGGGTGGTGTCATCTGCATATCTGAGGTTATTGATATTTTTCCAGGCAATCTTGATTCCATCTTGTGCTTCCTCCAGCCCAGCGTTTCTCATGATGTAATTTGCGTATAAGTTGAATAAGCAGGGTGACAATATACAGCCTTGACGTAATCCTTTTCCTATTTGGAACCAGTCTGTTGTCCCATGTCCAGTTCTAACTGTTGCTTCCTGACCTGCATACAGGTTTCTCAAGAGGCAGATCAGGTGGTCTGGTATTCCCATCTCTTTCAGAATTTTCCACAGTTGATTGTGATCCACACAGTCAAAGGCTTTGGCATAGTTAATAAAGCAGAAATACGTGTTTTTCTGGAACTCTCTTCCTTTCTCGATGATCCAGTGGATGTTGGCAATTTGATCTCTGGTTCCTCTGCCTTTTCTAAAACCAGCTTGAACATCTGGAAGTTCACAGTTCACGTCTTGCTGAAGCCTGGCTTGGAGAATTTTGAGCATTACTTTACTAGCATGTGAGATAAGTGCAATTGTGCAGTAGTTTGAGCATTCTTTGACATTTTTCTTTGGGATTGGAATGAAAACTGACATTTTCCAGTCCTTTGGCCACTGCTGAGTTTTCCAGATTTGCTGGCATATTGAGTGCAGCACTTTCACAGCATGATCTTTCAGGATTTGAAATAGCTCAACTGGAATTCCATCACCTCCACTAGCTTTGTTCGTAGTGATGCTTTCTAAGGCCCACTTGACTTCACATTCCAGGATGTCTGGCTCTAGGTAAGTGATCATGATTATATTGATCATGAAGATCTGTTTTGTACAATTCTTCCGTGTATTCTTGCAACCTCTTCTTAATATCTTCTGCTTTTGTTAGGTCCATACCAGTTCTGTCCTTTATCAAGCCATCTTTGCATGAAATTTTCCCTTCAGTTCAGTTCAGTTCAATTCAGTAGCTCAGTCGTGTCTGACTCTTTGTGACCCCATGAACCGCAGCACACCAGGCCTCTCTGTTCATCACCAACTCCCAGAGTTCACTCAAACTCATGTCCATTGAGTTGGTGATGCCATCCAGCCATCTCATCCTCTGTCGTCCCCTTCTCCTCCTTCCCCCAACCCCTCCCAGCATCAGAGTCTTCCAATGAAGACTGTTCGCATGAGGTGGCCAAAGTACTGGACTTTCAGCTTTAGCATCATTCCTTACAAAGAACACCCAGGACTGATCTCCTTTAGAATGGATTGGTTGGATTTCTTGGTATCTCTAATTTTCTTGAAGAGATCTCTAGTCTTTCCCATTCTCTTGTTTTCCTCTATTTCTTTGCATTGATAGTTGAGAAAGGCTTTCTTATCTCTTCTTACTATTCTTTGGAACTCTGCATTCAGATGCTTATATCTTTCCTTTTCTCCTTTGCTTTTCACTTCTCTTCTTTTCACAGCTATTTGTAAGGCCTCCCCAGACAGCCGTTTTGCTTTTTTGCATTTCTTTTCCATGGGGATGGTCTTGATCCCTGTCTCCTGTACAATGTCACGAACCTCCATCCATAGTTTATCTGGTACTCTATCTATCAGATCTAGGCCCTTAAATCTATTTCTCACTTCCACTGTATAATCATAAGGGATTTGATTTAGGTCATACCTGAATGGTCTAGTGGTTTTCCCTACTTTCTTCAATTTAAGTCTGAATTTGGCAATAAGGAGTTCATGATCTGAGCCACAGTCAGCTCCTGGTCTTGTTTTTGCTGACTGTATAGAGCTCGTCCACCTTTGGCTGCAAAGAATATAATCAATCTGATTTTGGTGTTGACCATCTGGTGATGTCCACGTGTAGAGTCTTCTCTTGTGTTGTTGGAAGAGGGTGTTTGCTATGACCGTGCGTTCTCTTGGGAAAACTCTATTAGCCTTTGCCCTACTTCATTCTGTACTCCAAGGCCAAATTTGCCTATTACTCCAGGTGTTTCTTGACTTCCTACTTTTGCATTCCAGCCCCCTATAATGAAAAGGACATCTTTTTTGGGTGTTAGTTCTAAAAGGTCTTGTAGGTCTTCATAGAACCATTCAACTTCAGCTTCTTCAGTGTTACTGGTTGGGGCATAGGCTTGGATTACTGTGATATTGAATGGTTTGCCTTGGAAATGAACAGAAATCTTTCTGTAATTTTTGAGATTGCATCCAAGTACTGCATTTCGGACTCTTTTGTTGGAGGGCCTAGAGGAGCTATTCCATGTTGAAGGTTAGGAGGGGTGGCTGTGAGGAGATACCCCTCGAAGATAAGGAGCAGCGGCTGTGCTTTCCTGGAGCAACCGTGAAGAGATACCCCACGTCCAAGGTAAGAGAAACCCACATAAGATGGTAGGTGTCGCGAGAGAGCATCAGAGGGCAGACACACTGAAACCATAATCACAGAAAACTAGACAATCTGATCACACGGACCACAGCCTTGTCTAACTCAATGAAACTAAGCCAGGCTGTGTTTGGCCACCCAATATGGGCGGGTCATGGTGGAGAGGTCTGACAGAATGTGGTCCACTGGAGAAGGGAATGGCAAAGCACTTCAGTATTCTTGCCTTGAGAACCCCATGAACAGTATGAAAAGGCAAAATGATAAGATACTGAAAGAGGAACTCCCCAGGTCAGTAGGTGCCCAATATGCTACTGAAGATCAATGGAGAAATAACTCCAGAAAGAATGATGGGATGGAGCCAAAGCAAAAACAATACCCAGCTGTGGATGTGACTGGTGATAGAAGCAAGGTCTGGTGCTATAAAGAGCAACGTTGCATAGGAACCTGGAATGTCAGGTCCATGAATCAAGGCAAATTGGAAGTGGTCAAATGAGATGGCAAGAGTAAATGTTGACATTCTAGGAATCAGGGAATGGACTGGAATGGGTGAATTTAACTCGACCATTATATCTACTACTGTGGGCAGGAATCCCTTAGAAGAAATGGAGTAGCCATCATGGTCAATAAAAGAGTCAGAAATGCAGTACTTGGATGCAATCAAAGAACTTATTGACCATTTAACTTAGCTTGCCTTATCTCACAATCCAACCTCCATTGTCCTGTAAGCTCCTTAATATCAAGGAGTCAGTCTATTTTTATTCCTGAACTTCCCAGCACTTAGAGAAGTGCTTAACACATAGTAGATTCCCTGGAAATATTGGTTAGTTTTCTAACAAATGTTGATAAATTTGTAATTCTTTTAAAGTTTTTAAAATGGATATTACATTAAATAACAGTTCCCTATCACCCAGATTAGTCTGGATACAGATAATTCATCAGACAGTTAGATAAACTAGGTCTCAGAGAACTAGAAAGGTAAAAAGGAGTCATAAGGTGTATTAGAAGGAAGCAGCTACTGCCTCCATGGTTGGGGGACATGGAGACAAGGTTGGAATTGGTAACATTTAAAAGCTTGGGATTCCCTGGTGGCTCAGTCAGTAAAGAATCTCCCTGCAAAACAGGAGACCCGGGTTCAATCTCTGAGTCGGGAAGATCCCCTGGAGAAGGAAATGGAAACCTACTCCAGTATTCTTTCCTGGGAAATCCCATAGACAGAGGAACCTGGTGGGCTACAGTCCATGGGGTAGCAAAGAGTTGGACATGACTTAGCGACTAATCCACCACCACCAAAAGCTTGGAAGAGATATTTTGTGAATCTGGAACTCAGATCTCTGAAGAGGGGATAACATTAAGTTGGGGTTATCTTAGAGATGACATAGCACGAACAGGATGCTTTTCCACAGCATGGAAACAATGAAAACTGAAATCAGGTGCTAGTGCAGAAATTAGTTCACTGTTGTTGCAAACAGTTGTGAGATAGAAACAGGAGTAGCAAACAGAAGTAGGGGGTCCTTCTTCCTCCTTTAGCCTAACTCTACTTATTTCTATTGAAAAAAAAAAACTAATAGGAAACAGCCACAAAGAGGGAAATGTGGTATGCAAAGTTCCAGCCCCAGCTTCACAAACCAGAGAACAAAAGAATTAGTTTGAACCTGAGAACAATTGTTTAATAATCAGAATATTCCCTAGTACCAGAATAGTTATACTTGGATAATTTTCTTATTAAATTTAAAATTTTTAAACATTATTTTAATTACTTGACATATTTTACATTTATTTTATTAAAAGTTTTAAAATTATGTTCTAATTAAAAATATCCCCACAGTCAGCTATTGGTCCCATTACAACTCACTGAATAGTTGTGTGTCTATCCCTATATAAAATCACATTTTTATCACACACTAAATTCTAGTGATAGCAGATAGATAGAAAGATAGATGATACACAGATAGATAATTTGGTTAATAGTCTTCTTCCCTTGTTCTATATTTTTTAATTTCCAGAATTTTTTTTTTTTTTTTTTTTTTTAGTATTTTTGGCTCACTAAATGACACTGCTAGAGTCAGAAAGCTAGTTGTCATCTTTGTCCTCATGCTCTGCTTTCCATTCTTGTCTTTCTGGTTTTCCTGACTTTTTTTTTAAATCAATTTATTTATTTTAATTAGAGGCTAATTACTTTACAATACTGTGGTGATTTTTGCCATACATCAATATGAATCAGCAATGGGTGTAACTATGTCCCCCCATCCTGAATCCCCCTCCCATGTCCCTTCCCACTCCATCGCTCTGGGTTGTCCTAGAGCACCAGCTTTGAATGCCCTGTGTCATGCATCAAACTTGCACTGGTCATCTATTTTATATAAGGTAATATACATGTTTCAATACTATTCTCTCAAATCATCCCACCCTTGCCTTCTCCAAGAAAGTTCAGAAGTCTTTTCTGAATTCTTATCCCATTTTAAACTTGTTTTCTCAAGGCAGTCAGGGGATATTTACATAACACAAATAGAAACATGTTTCCCTTTAATTTAAAATTAAATTATTTAACTTAATTTAAATAAATAAAATAATTTTAATTATTATCCCTTTGTTCTTAAGAATGCATCATTAACATGTTTGAGCAGGACCAATGTCATCTGATGTGCACTCACTATCACAGTTTTACCTTGTAATATACTCTTCCTTTTGCTCACTATATACTAATTCCACAGGATTTTTTTCTCTAATACCACTATGTTTCTGCCTCAATCAGGATCTTAACCATAAGTTCCCTCTGCTTTGAAGAGGCTACCCACTCCCATCATCTCCACCTAGGAGATTCTTCAATTTATTTTAGATTTTAAGTCTCTTTTTCAGGGTGATTTCTATGAACTTCCCAACTAGGTTACAGTTTTATGATTTATAATTATTTTTAAAGTGTCATATGACTAATCTGTCTTTGAAACTCAACTGTTAAACTCTATAAATGCAATGCTTGGCTCACACATTTTATCCATGCAGTACATGTCATACATTGATTGCTCAATAAATATGTGCTCAATGAATTAATGGAGAAAATACCAATACCACCTATTATTAGGAATATATCCAATTATTTGTCTGCTTCATTTTCCTTCTAAGAAACATTTATAATGTATATTTTAAGTTGTGTATATTTGATTTCACTTATTAGACATTTTATGTTTTACGTTGCCATACAGAACTATTCCCATTTTATTTTCACATGAGATAAAATTTTCAATTCCAACAATGTTTTAATTGAATTTCTTGGGAGATACTTTTTAAGAATATGATCATTTCTACAAATATTGATTATCCATCTCTTTCAAATACATATTTCTCTTGTTATCTTTTCTTAATTATTGTCTAGAAATGTCCAGGAAAAAAAGATATGTAATGATAAGAATACATGTGGCATTCCTACAAATAGCTTTAAAAATATTTGGGAGTAAAAAAAAAAAAAGAGAGTGTGCTACACTAATATGTAGTAGGAAAAAATGGAATTTTCACATTTCTATATTACACTTACCTTGTCAAAAATACTGTTCCTGTCTAGTATGCTGCCATTCTACTTCCAGGAATATGTTAGGTATGTATTTTTCCTTTGGAGTCCTGTATCCATATAAGAAATTTGCTATCCTCTTTTTGGGTCATGTATATAGTTTAATGTATTGCTGTTTATCATATGTTGTCAAAGTATCCCCAAAAGCCCAGAGGACACTGGGCAAAGCTGCTCAGATGTGAATACTTGCTCCATTCTTTACTAGTTTGGTGTACTAGGAAAGTCATTTGATTTTGTTGTGATTCATTTTTCTCATCTGTAAAATAATATGAGAACAAACTGAGCTAGTATACACAAAACATCAAAATATTTGGAAGATTTTCAGTGCTATTATTTAGGACTACAGTTCTACAATCACAAACACAGAATCATAGAATTTGAGTATAAAATTATGTGACAAAAATAAGCCATCATTTTTACCATTTAAAATTGAAAATATATTTATAAAATGTATTATTTTTTTACTCTTAATCGGCAGTACCTTTAAGTGATTGTAAACCAAAAATCCATACCAAAGCATATATATCAGTGCAATGTCTATTTTATCAAAGGCCAACTGTAGGTAAGAAAAAAAAAATTGCAAATAGTTCTGATCACCTTTAGCAGTAAAAGGACAGGAGCAAGAAAAAATGTATCAACAAGTGAGAATTCTGAGACTGGGTTTGAAAGACGTGTCCTTTTAATTTCAATAATAGATTAGCCATTGAAGGAAAAAGATGAAATAATTAACAGGTAACATTTGAGAGTTGTCATCTTAGAAGTAACTCATCCTAAGGGAAAATATGTAAATATGTGGGATATCACCAATCAAGATGACAAAAGTACATTGACAGAGAAAAGTAATCATTAAACAGGAAAAGTTATCACTGAATCACTATATGTTATCCCTCAGGAAAATTTCTGATTAGAAGTCAGTCCTATGCACATTAATATCAGGTTGGGATGCCAAGAATGGTGACTGTCAGTGTTCCAGTCTCTCAAAAAAGCAAAATGGCATAATCCACTTTAAAGTAGTGACTTGCCTGTTGACTTAAATCTAAGTCTCCCATGTGTTTGCAATTGGGAATCAGTTCACCAATCTGATTAAAATAAATATATAATTGACTTCAAAATTACAGAAACCAAAGAAAATCTCTTATAATAGATATTTGGAATGTATCCAAAATAAATCAGTGGGCTTATAAAATATTAAATCAAGATTCCATTATATATATATATATGTTTATGAGATTATGTGTTTATAATCAAGTTTATATAAGCTATACACTATATTAAAGTACATATTGTTATTCCTAATATTAATAAGCAGATTCTCCCCCAAAAGGAGCATCCTCTCAGAAGTCAATTTCTGAGAATTGAAGACTTCAATATCACTGAAAAGAGTCTGGGTGGGCTATAACTAGCATGAAATGTTAGTCAAAAATGTAACATGAACAAAGTTTAGAAAAAGGAGAGGGGTTAGACCACTTAAATATATATACATCTATATACATATATACAAATATTACATATGTGTACATTTATATATGGGCTTCCCTGATGACTCAGACAGTAAAGAATCAGCCTGCAATGCAGGAGACCTGGGTTTAATCTTTGGGCCCAAAGATTCCCCTGGAGAAGGGAATGGTTACCCACTTCAGTATTCTTGTCTGGAGAATTCCATGGACAGAAGAACTTGGTGGGCTACAGTCCTAGAGGCTGCAAAGAGTGACTTGACTGAGGAACTAACACACACACACACACACAAACATATATATATATATATATATATATATATATATATTTGCTGTTTAGTTGTTAAGTCATGTCCAACACTTTTGCAACCCCATGGACTATAGTCCACAAGGCTCCTCTGTCCATGGGATTTCCCAGGCAAGAATACAGAATGGGTTGCCATTCCTCCACCTAGGGATCTTTCTGACTCAGGAATTGAACCCACAATAGAAATGATGTTAGACAAAAAGCAAATTTGAGCAATTTTTAAAATTTGACTTCAAAATGGGTCATAAAGCAGTGGAGAAAACTCATAGCAACAACGCATTTGGCCCATGAGTTGCTAATGAATGCACAGTGCAGTGGTGATTCAAGAAGTTTTGCAAAGGAAGCGAGAGCCTTGAAGATGAGGAGCACAGTGGTCAGTCATTGCCAGTTGACAACGACCAACTGAGAGCAATCATCAAAGCTGATCCTCTTCCAACTACATGAGTAGTTGCTGAAGAACTCAGTGTGGACCATTCTACCACATTCAGCATTTGAAGCAAATTAGTTGAAAAACTTGATAAGTGGGTGCCTCATGAACTGACTGAAAAAAAAAAAAAGAAAAAGTAATTCTTTTGAAGTGTTGCCTTCTCTTATTCTACACAAAAACAACAGACCATTTCTCATTTGGAATGTGACCTGCAATGAAAAGTGGAGTTTATACAACTGGCAATGACCAGCTCAGTGACTGGATCAAGAAGAAGCTCTAAAGCACTTCTGAAAGCCAAACCTGTACCAAAAAAAGGTCATGGTCACTGTTTTGTGGTCTGCTTCCCATCTGATCCACTACAGCTTTCTGAATCCAGGTGAAACCATTATATCTGATAAGTATGTTCAGCAAGTTGATGAGATGCACAGAAAACTGCAATGCATGCAGCCAGCAGGTCAACACAAAGGACCTAATTCTTCCCCATGACAACGTCTGACTGCATGTGGCACAACCAATGCTTCAAAAGTTGAATGAATTGGGGTACAGCAAGTTTTGCTTCAGCTGCCATATTCACCTAAACTTTTGCCAACTGACTACCACTTCTTCAAGAATCTCCACAACTTTCTGCAGGGATAAAGCTTCCACAATGAGCAGGAGACCAAAAATGCTTTCCAATAGTTTGTCAGGTCCTGAAGCACGGATTTTTATACTACAGGAATAAACTTATTTCTCATTGAAAAAAGTATTGATTGTAATAGTTCCTATTTTGACTAATAAAGATGTTTGAGCCTACTTATAAAGACTTAAATTTTACTGTCCAAAATTGCAGTTACTTTTGTATCAACCTAATATAAATATACAACTCACTCTCCCATTAAAGGGCACTATCTATCTATACAATGGTGGTTTGATTCACGATAGAAAAAGATTATTAGTTAAAAAAAAAAAAAACCTAAAGTCATAAGCAACATTTTAATCCTGTAAAATGATAGATATAGCAGCTAAAACAGTTAAAATTTTGTAAGCTTTGAACAACATAATTTGTAAACTGTTCTAAAAGATCTGTAAGTTACACTGTTTTGCCCCACAAAAGCCATTAGCAATATACTTTTTTTTCTTACATTTAAAAAAATAAAAACTATATATTTAAGATGTACAGCATATATATATATATATATATATATATATTGCTACATATACACACAGTGAAGTGATTACTACAGTCAAGCAAACTATGTAACCATCTCTTCAGTTACCTTCCCCCCTCACCCTCCTCCACCCCCGCCCCCAACAGATTAGTATGTGCCAAGTCCCTTCAGTTTCCCAAGACAGGCAAGACAGAATCCAGTTCCTTGAGCAGCACCTGGAAAGGCTGAGGTGCTAGATGTCTGATCCCAATCCTTTTTTCCTCAGTAAGAACCTGGGAGCTGGAGTTCAAGGCCCCACTTGCTCTGCACAAAGCTGTGGACCGGAGCTGCGCAAACGCATGCACACGAGTTCAGACCGCAGGATCTTTCGCACTACTATTTTGTTCTCTCTCATCCCTAGCGAACAAAAGAACTTGAGGCCCCTTCGGTTCTCAGATACAGGTGGGTTAGCTGGAGATTCAGAGAAGGCAATGGCACCCCACTCCAGTACTCTTTCTTGGAAAATCCCATGGACGGAGGAGCCTGGTAGGCTGCAGTCCATGGGGTCGCTAAGAGTCTGACACGACTGAGCGACTTCACTTTCACTTTTCAGTTTCATGCATTGGAGAAGGAAATGGCAACCCACTCCAGTGTTCTTGCCTGGAGAATCCCAGGGCCGAGGGAGCCTGGTGGGCTGCCGTCTATGGGGTCGCACAGAGTCGGACACGACTGAAGCATAGCTTCAGTGACTTAGCATAGCATAGCTGGAGATTAGGTTCCAGCTCTACAGTAAGGGTGGGGGTCTGAGGCACAAAATTCCCGGCCGCCATTTCAAACTCCCCGGAAATTAAGTGATTGCCTGTCTTGGACTCTCAGACACGAGCTGCTTAGAAGTCAAACCCTCGAGAAACAGCTGGAAAGTTGGAACACTGGACGTTCAGGCTACCACTTTTAAGAGAGAAGCTGGGAGCTGGATTTTAGTGCTAGAGTGAGGCAAGAAGAGGCACCTCAGGAGGGCCTGAAAAGCTTCTCAAAACTCTCCCACATTCTCTGGAGATGCAGAGGGACTAGCAAATGCCAGGCTCTCATGGTTCCCAGGCACATGAATTTGTAGCCAGACCCTCAGACAGCAGCCAGAAAAGCCAAGACACTTAAGTTAAATCTAATTCCTTCCCTCTAAAAGCTAGCGGCTTTTTTTTTTTTTTTTTTTTTTTACAGGAAGTGGGGGCGGGCAGAGGGAGGAACCACCAAATGTCTACCTGCTGCACCGGCTTTCTGAGGCAGCGGCTCCCACTTGCTCCCGCAGAAGAAACATTACCAGAAGTGGAGGCTGGCAGAAAGAGGAACCACCAGAAGTGCCTACCTGCCTCACCTGCTTCCTCAGTCAGCACCTCCCAGTTGCTTCCTCAGAAGAAATGTTGCCACAGAACAGCTGTGGGTGGCTAAGTTACTGAGTTTTCTCTGTTCTCAACAGCCAGAACATAGGCAGGCTCCCAGAGGACGCTGTCAGTAGAAAAGGTAAGCAAGTTGGAAACCAGACCTCTCACAGCAGTTAGAGTCTTCAGAAGCGTATGGAGTTACATGGGCAGTGTAGGCCTTTCCAGGGAGGAGCTGAGAGCTGGACCTCACTCGTTGCTCTCAGTGGGCACTGGGCCGTGGGTACTAGCCCTTAGAAGTGCTCTTGTGCAGGTTTAAAGCGGCCTCTGTTCTTTGTGGTCTTAAGGGGTCAGTGAATGTCCAGGCCTCTCAGCCCCCAGAAATAGGTAAGTTAGAAGTCAGTCTCTCAGGTGGCAACAGTGGAAATCGATGCGTTAGATGCGTAGTCCAAACTCTTCACTCCTCACGGAAAAACGAGTTGGGGCTTCTGTTAAGAGTGTGCAGCTCTGTGCCAGAATCGGAGTTTATGACTGGAGCGTGTCTCCGCTTTTACTACCTGTTTCAATGTGGATATTTTCTTAGTTGGTAGCGATTCAGAGAGTCTCAATGAGTTTCTGAAGTTTTCTCAGAAGGAATTGATGCATGTACAATTCTTTATTCCGTGCATCCGATTTTGGGGAGAAGTAGATATAGGAATCTACTATTCTGCCTTCTTGTGGATGTGACTCCCAGATTCTTTTCAAAGACCCAAAATTTACTTAAAATTCATTAAATTATGAAATATTAATATCAACTCCACATAGAGAAATGTTTCTTGATTATAACACTAGTAATTCAATAATCAACATGTGCTTGAATATATATAGATAATATGTTCTGAAACAAAACAGATATAGATCTGGAACAAAAATAAATTTATTAGTAGTGAATGAGTAAAGTGCTTATTAACCATTATCAATTATGATTGAGTAGTAGTATGACGTGTGAAGTTTAATGATGCTAAATAAGAACCTGAAGGAAAATGTATATTTCTTTTTTTTAAAATGTATATTCCTAAATAATATAAGAATTTTATAATATAGGAAATATTCAACATTATTGAGCATATTCCTAAACATGCTGGAAAAATTATCATTGATGCAAAGGAATTATAGGGAAAAAAGTGGATGAAAAATTAAAAAACAAAGAAATTATCAAAGGTTAAACTACTCACAGAGATGATCAACAAAATGAAAAGCTATTAAAAATAATAGATTTTATATAAGAAAATATAAATGAGTAATTCATTGATCTATAAGCAAATTAAAAAGCATTGTGCTGCTGCTGCTGCTAAGTCGCATTAGTCGTGTTCGACTCTGTGGGACCCCATAGATGGCAGCCCACCAGGCTCCCCCGTCCCTGGGATTCTCCAGGCAAGAACACTAACATTGTAGGAAATCACAAAAGGTACTTCACAAGCCCAGGCTATTATAAAATTTGAAATCTTGTAATTCATATTATTAAAAGAGAAGTTTAAAATGCAGTTAAGAAACTGGAAAAATAATTCACATATATGAAAAAGTCAAAACAGTCTTTAGACACAATAAAATCTTTAAAAAATAATTTAAGTCATAAAATGTTCACAGTAAAATAGTTAAAGTTAAAAATAAAAATTGAACTATCATGATTCAGCAACCCTGCTTTTAGATATTATCTGAAGGATATGAAATCTGTATCCCAAAGAAATATCTGGACTCCCATGCTCATTTCAGCATTATTGACAGTATCTGACATATGGAAACAACTTAAGTGTTCATTGACAGATGAATGAGTAAAAGAAATGTGGTACACACACACACACACAATGAAATATTATTCAGCAATAAAAAATAAGGAAAGCTTGCCATTTGCGACAACGTGGGTGAATTTGGAAGGCATTATGCTAAGTGAAATAAATCAGACATAGAAAGACAAATACTGTATGACCTCACTTCTATGTGAAATCTAGAAAGTTGAACTCATAGAGTCAGAGAGGAGAATGATGGTTAGTGGTGGAGGGCTGGTGAGGATGGAGACTTGCTGGTTATAGAATACAAGCTTTCATTTATAAGGTGACTAAGGCCTGGGGATCTAATGTACATAGTGACTGTGAATAATGATACAGTATTGTATACTTGAAATTTGCTATAAGACTAAATCTTCAGAGTTCTCATCATGCACAAAAAAGATAAGTTTGTGAGCTGATGGTGTATTAGCTTGATAGTGGTAATCATTTTATAATGTATATGTGTATCACATCTTAATGTTGTACACCTTAAATATATACAGCTTTATTTGTGAATTATACCTCAATAAAGCTGTGGAAAAAAACCTTCCAGGTGATTGTGGAGTATTTTTCTCAAACACTAAAGTTTGAGAACCACTGCCATAGAGATTTTAATTACCATTTGTTTAAAATTATACTTTTCAGTTTTTGAATTTTTAAATTATTTCATGATTTATAAATAAAAATGCATACTATTTAAGAAAAAAACTAAAAATATGTATTTAAATCAAAGAAATTGTAATCAATATGTAAGATAATTTTTGCATATGCAACTAAGCAAAATATATACATACAGTAGCAGAAATAACTGATGTTGGTACCTGTACTTTGAGCATTATTTTATACACTTGGGCAGAAACTTAAGTTGTAATAAACATTATGAAAATCAATTTAGCAAAATATATTAAGGATTATATGAAAATTTAGTAAGATCTGTGCCGGTAATTCTCTTTCTATTGAATGCACACATACACACACAAACTCTTAACAATGATTTGTCTTCAAAGGAATTTAACAAGACATTCCTTATGATAATAACAAAATAGAAATGGTCTGGTATCCCCAAGTGGGAGACTAGTTAAATAAATTATGGTGAATAAATATTATAGTGGACATTTGTGAGGGACCAGTTGTCATTCATTATTTCTTCTTTCCCTTCTAATTGGAGCCGGATTTTTCCCATTTTATAGCATCTATATGGTTTTGTGATGTAGGATGTTATTAGCCTGATTTAAAAATATATCTAACTAGATAGAAATTAGTGAGGTGAGAGTCTTTAGATCAGACATAAACCAGTCAGTTTCCATCATTCTCCGTGGATATAGTGATTGATTCAGGGTAAATGTATCAAGTATCATATTCAGCTGCATGTAACTGATAACCCAAATAATAGTGATATAACTAAATATCAGTTTATTTATATTATACCCGGCACAGGTTCACTGACTCTGTAATCCATTGCAATAGCTAAGTTCCTTTTTCTTTTCTTAACCATCCTTAGCAGTCTGTGTGTATCATACATGTCTCTTCATAGCCCCAAATTGGTACCTCCATATCTAGCAACATGCCTACCTTCCATTCAGGAAGAAGGGAAAAGATAGAAGGCAAAATGTGCATTCCAGGGAGTTTTTCATTCTTTAAGAACTTCCTTTCCTAGGTCATATGTATGGAAAGTCCTGGAAATGCTTTTAGTTTTTTGAGGTACTTTTAATAAAAAAGACAAGGCAACTAGGTGAAGTAAGCAATTAGTGGTTTCTGACAAAGATAAGCGTCAAAGATCATTTGATCCTGACAGAATGATATCCTTAACTTTTCACATGGCTCATGAAGAAAGATTTACTCTAAGTATTTAAAGATACTTTAAATATTATTTTTGTATGAATCAAATAATGTTTGATTAGAGTCCATCATCAGTGCTTACTCATATTCTTAATTGTTTTGAATATGATAAATATGATAATAAATTGAATATTCTGTAAAAATAATTTGTGTTCTTGTAAAGATAAGCTTCACAAAATTCTCTTAAATAGCAACTCATGAAAATTATTTTTCATTCCATAAAAGTTTGCCATTAAAATAGGTATACAATTTATTGTAGGAAGTTAAATATGCCTTGAGAATATCCTCTCTTTTGGGTTGATGTGTAGTGATGGAAAGGGTAAAGAATTTGTAACAGGAGATTTAAATTTGAGTCCAAACCCCATTTTACTAAATATGGGCTCCTAAGAAGCTATCTGAAAATCATTTCTTCATCTATAAAATGGAAGTAATTATGAGTATACTCAGAGGACTCTTGTGGGGATTAAAGAGAAAATATTGGAGAACCATTTAAAAAACCATCTAGTTCTACAAACATGTTTTAAAATATTACCCTTTTATTCTTAATTTTCCCCTTTATTCACTTATAAAGTACAATGTTGATTTATTCAGCCCAATTAATGTAATGTCATCTAACCTTAGTTTCATTCAGAGCTGTACCATAATGAACTTTTCTTTCTTATACTTTAGAAACACTCTGGTGCCATTTCCTGGACAGAAACAAGGGGAAAACTAGCCCTAGGCATGGGTCTAACAGGCTGGGCTTTCACCAAGCATATGGACAGGCAGTGCTTCAGTGGAGAGATCAAAGCACAGTGGATGGCCTTTCTCTGGATGACCTCCCCAGATGCTTAGGGTTCTTGAAACAGCTGTTTCAATCCATTCACAGCAGGTCTCCTACTCTCCTCTCTTCAAATTTTGGATTCTTTGCAATATCCCCACTGGAGGTTTTTTTTTTTTTTCTTCTTCTTCTTCTTCTTACAATTGGTCTATAGATTAGGAATGACAATTAGCACAATTAGTTTACAGACTTAGAGAAAAAATAAATTAGTCTGGAACTAAAAGAAAACATGCTGTGCATTAGTAAAACATATGATAGAAATTAAGTCAGAAGATTATAAATGATGGAACTAGAAGGGACCTTTTAGACTGTGTAGCCATTGCCCTCATTTTACAGAGGAGGAGTGTGGTGATATATTATTTTAGGATGCTCGTGGTCACCATCTCTAAAATTGCTAAATATTTGGGGCAGGAAGGAAGCAAAGTGAATTTTGCAGACTCATTTTGTACATAACTATATTTTAAATCTATCTAAGCATAAAGCAGAATCTTATATATTTGTTCACAAAACACCTATCATTTAAATCTTTATAATCCATAAGAGAATACTCTCAAGTTTATATTTTCAAAATGTGTTTTTTTTTTCCTTTTACAAAAGTTTGACACAAATAGTTTTATTAGTATTTTAATGCAGACTCTTGGTTGAGCTCTGGCCAAATCTTATTTTTAATTGCAAATCTGTTATATTGAAGTGAAAAGCACTCTATTAAAATACTCATTACTCATCTATTCATCATTCATTCATTCACATAATCATCCAGTGAATATATACAAAATATCTATTACTATTCTTGTATTAGAAGAAACAGAAGCAGAGGAATGGTTCTTGAACTCTAAAGCAGAGAGTATGGTCGTTGAGAAATCACCTCTTGAGCTGCCTTGTTTAAGTTTGAATTTTTTCTTCATTACCATCTAGCTAACTTTCTACTTTTCCTCTGTGACCCTTAGTTTCCTTATCTGCAAAATGTTCATAGTAACAGTATCCACTTTATAAGGGTTTATGATGATTAAATGAGGTAACCCATGCATAGTTTTAGCATACGTACTGTGCTGTGCTGAGTCACTTCAGTCATGTCTGACTCTTTGCGACCATATGGACTGTAGCCTGCCAGGCTTCTCTGTCCATGGGATTCTCTAGACAAGAATATTGGAGTGGGTTGCCATGCCCTCCTCCAGGGTATCTTTCCAACCCAGGGATTGAACCCCTGTCTCTTAAGTCTCCTGCATTGTCAGGCAGGTTCTTCACCACTAGCGCCACCTGGGAAGCCGCATAGTTTTAGTATACCCCCTGGCAATTTCTAATCACTGAATACATATTTGTTATACGTGGCATTGGAGAACTCCTTATCTATTGAGAGATGTACAAAACTACACCACTACTGACAATATGAGAAAATAAGGTCTGAGAAATATGTGAAGTTTTATATGCCCCTGAAAAATGTGTCCTGTTCCTATGTCACTATGAAGATATGATACTAAATCTGTGGTTTGCAAAATATGGCCAGTGTTTTCTAAGTTAATGCTTGAGTAGTTTGTTACAGACTTTTTTTCATAGTTACTTGATGGCAGTTAGGAGAAACATAATATACATAGTGCATATCCAAAGTAGAGGAATGCATTTGGATTTTAGAATGATTCCTTAGCACCATAGGGAAAGATAGCTTGCCTTATCCCGAAGGCAGGTATTATGAAGTTATACTGTTATATACTGCAGGTGAGAAATTATGGTGAACTAGCATAAGAAATAAGACATGGTTAAAGAACATTTAGAAGATGGAATTGGCTAGACCTAGTTGCTGATTGCATGTGAAAAGTGAGGGGGAGGCAGGAGTCATGTAAAAATCTTCAAGTTCGTCACCTTTGGAAAAAATGGCTATAAAGTGAAGATATTTACTGCAATAAGAAATCAGAAAGAAAATTGGGTTTGATGAAATGATGAGGGCCTGAGTCTCACTAGAGCCTCTCTACTTATACCTGTAGAATCCATATTTTCTTAATGATGAAACTTTGAAGTAATTTTGCATTAATTGATTGAATAATTAACTATAAATTCATCAGAGTGTTGTGAAGGGGAAAATAATAATCGGAATTCATTTTTGAAACATTTTATTTCAGGAGTATCATCCTATTTGATTAGAAAATATGCTTTGACTATCCAGATTAGAGTGAAAGCTAGAATGTTAGGGGAGAAGGAACTGACCTTGGCAGTGACTCTGCCAAGAATTTCAAAGATTTTTGGTTGTGAGAAATAGAGAATAGAAAAAACAAGAGGGAGAGAAAAGGAAGAGCCAAATTAGAAAGCAGACTTAAGAAGGTTGTTTAGTGCAGGGTATGAATCCCTCCATGGGAACATCACTATATTCTATACAAGTCCATAGAATATCAGATATTCTGACTTTAGTGGATTGCTTCTTTTATTGGCTGTTAAATGGCCAAAATTAATTCTAGTATGTAATATACCAACCTAATGTAATTTCTTTGTAAGAAGTCTTTTTCTTTCTCTTTTCACCTATTTTAATATTTTCTCCTTTGTCTTTTAATAATTTCAGTATGTTGAAATATAAATGTAGATTGCAGTTTATTTAATCTGCCAAAGAGTCCTTGGAATTTTTTAAAAATATGGATACATTGTCTTTTGTTCAATTTGGAAAATTCTTAGACATTATCTTTTAAATACTTACTCTACCTAAATTTCTCTTGCCTATTTCTAGGGTTCTATTAGGTGTTTGATCTTATTGTGTATTCTTTTTCTTACCATATCTTTCAAAATGTCTATCTTTTTCTATCTCTGTGCTTATTCTGGATACGTTCTTCTGATCTTCCAGTTTATTATTTTTCTATTTGACTAGGACACTGTTTTTTTAATCCATTTTTTTATCCATTATGGTATTTTTTATTTCTGTGAGTTTAATTTGTTTGGTTTATAAAGCTTTTATGTCATTTTTACGATTTCTTGCTTGTTTCTATGTGAAACTTTTAAACATGTATACTCTTTCTTAAACAGTCTTTTGGGATGATAAACTGCTATGGGCCCTTAAAATTCTTTCCGAGTATTCAAAAAAATGAAATCTTTGAATGTTCTTTATTTGGGCCATTTCTTAGGGTTGTGTTTGCAATGGCAACCATGAAGGGTGAGGGAACATCTCTCTCTGGGCAAAAATCAGGCAGTTTTGTTTGCTATAAAAGTGGTGAATCTAGCAAGTTTTCCATTAATACAGCCTACTTTGTATAAAGATATCCACCACAGGCACTGTGCCACTCATGAGACTTATGAGACATGGTAAAGCAGTGTGAACATTGTGTTGAGTACATTCAAACTACTGCTTTGTCACTAAATAATAAAAGTTTGTATCAGATCTGGTGGCTAGCGTCAGCTTCTACTATCTTGTGTTTGGTTGCTAAGTCTTGTCCAAGCTTTTGCGACCCCACAGTCTGTGGCCTGCCAGGCTCCTCTGTCCATGCAATACCCAGGCAAGAATATTGGAGTGGGTTGCTGTTTTGTTCTCCAGGGGATCTTCCCATACCCAAGGATCAAACCTGTGTCTCTTGCATTGTAAACATTCTTTACCGCTGGGTCACCAGGGAAGTCCTCTTCTACTATCTACTGTATGGTAAGAGGGCAACTTTTTGTCTGCATATGTTCAACACTTCATGAAACAAATAGGAAACATAATACACATCTGAATAATACACATATGAAACAAGGTGCTTGGTAAATATGTATTTTATGCTGTCATTGAACAAAAAAGCCTGATAGAGAAATACTGTCTTAAGGCAGATATATAACAAAGTTATTAAATGTAATTTGCAATATTTAAAGTAATTTTATTTTAGTTTATAACAATTATTTTCTCAAAACTCTGGAACTGCTCTGCAAAATTTAAATCTTCTGAAGTAAGTTTTATTGAGTTTCTTTCTATTTTGTCTGAAAATTGTTTGCCTTAGAACTTGTATAAGATAGAGTTAACTGCAATGAAATGACTATGAATATTTATCTCCACAGGTTATATTAATATATTTTTCTATCTCATAGAAAATAAATTAGAACTGTACTTATATGTGCCTACTTTCTAGAAAAGATGGTTTATTTGGAAGTAAAATAAGTTGAATCTGATTGCCTGTTGGGGCATGATAAAATAACATCATTTTGAAGATCCCAGTGCATAATATTTTAATATAATTTATTCAAAAGTTCACAATTCTATAGTACATGGGTCATGACAATGAACATAAGTTAAATGAAAAATCTAAACAAAGTCACACTTGTAATTTATACAATATTAAGAGGTAATTTTAGTATCAATCTTTATAATAATTTAAATCTAAGGATAAACTTCACCAAGTGTATAGAACTTGGAAGATAATTTTTAAGTCAATTTATGATCACTGCTCTTTATAGAAACTGATCAACTTTAATTTTCCTATAAATTTTCATGATAAATTCCTTTGTTTCAAGCATAGATCTTAGGAAACAATTATTAACTATTAGTTTTGAAAGAAAATAGTTATATCTTCATAGATAGTCCAGAACAAGCAGCTTCACATTATATCTTGATGCTGTGTAGGTGTATATGCCTATAAAATGACTATCAATCTGATTTGCACAGATTTTTTTTTTAATCCTTTGATATGCATGCTTTACAAGGTCTAGAAGCCTCAAAGCTTTGGTTTAAATGGTGCCAGACATAAAGCAGAAAAGTACTGATTTTGATCTAAATTCCACAAAATCAAAAGTTTGCCTGGCCACAAATCCAACATTTTACTGTCTAACTGTGATTGCAGTGAGAACTAAAGTATTGCTTTTATTCCTTTTATCCAACATTTTGCAGGACATTTCAGGACTTGATTTATGGCTTTGAGGAATCAAGACTAGGTGTTAACCCACAAAGAAGAATTTAAACAACCAATTGCATATGTTCCTTCAAAGACATACTCTTGGTACCTGATGTACTTGTTGAACTCCTTGGTTAAATGGTTATGTCTAGATTATGTGGCCAATGGAGAATCTTCCCAGTCTTTCATTGATACGGCTTTAGAAGAATTTTTATATGATCTATCATTCACATTTCCCACAAATGTTATATTATTTAAAGCATGGACTGAAGTTATAATCCGTGTAACTCCCAAATTATAATCAGACATTCAAGAGGCCCATGCCTGAGATGGAAATAATGTATAGGTAGACATACCTAGGCTTCCCTGGTGGCTCAGATGGTAAAGCGCCTGCCTACAACGCGGGAAACCTTCCTGGGTCAGGAGGATCCCCTGGAGAAGTAAATGGCAACCCACTCCAGTACTCTTGCCTGGAAAATCTCATGGAGGGAGGATCCTGGTGGGCTACAGTCCATGGGGTCGCAAAGAGTCGAACACGACTAAGTGACTTCACTTTCTTTCACTTTCAGACATACCAAGTCTTTCTTATAAGAGGACACATTATTTTGGAAATGTGGGATGGAGGATAGGATTTCATTGTATAAACCAGGCAGCTCAGAAATACCCTAATTTTGCAGTTGAGAGAGGAACAGTAAGCCTATATTTTGACCTTTTAAACTCACATTATTCCCTGGTGGCTTAGATGGTAAAGCGTCTACCCGTAATGCAGGAGATCTGGGTTCGATACCTGGGTTGGAAAGATCCCCTGAAGAAGGAAATGGCAACCCACTCCAGTACTCTTGCCTGGAAAATCCCATGGACGGAGGAGTCCATGGGGTCGCAGAGAGTCAAACACGACCCAGCAACTTCACTTTCACTTTAAACTCACATGCTAACATATGTTAATAGTTGAAAAATAGTTTTGTAAATATCTCTTTTTGAAAATACCTATATAAAAATCCTTGCCAGTCTGACAAGAAAATTGGAAGATCATTGACACTTCTTTCCTATTTTTTCATCCTTTTTTTCTGCCTTCAATCAGCTAAGGTTCACTCTTCTCCCCAACAAATATATACATACATATGTATATATATAAGGAGAAGGGGATGACAGAGGATGAATTGCTTGGATGGCATCACCAACCTGATGGTCATGAGTTTGGGCAGGCTCCAGGAGTTGGTGATGGACAGGGAGGTCTGGTGTGCTGTGGTCCATGGGGTCACAAAGAGACATGACTGAGCAACTGAACTGAACTGATGTTTATATATATATATATATGTATATATATATATGTATATATTTCTCCTGTGTATAGTAAAGTGCTTTTGTCTGATTTTTTGAATAGCAGTTTTTCAAATTTCCCCACAAGTACAGTGAGTATAGGAAAGTCTCTTATTTTCCTCTATTTTGCAACAAAATATTTGCATCAACTTGCTTGCAATGTGAATTAATGCTCTGTATTCAATACAAAAAGCAGGGTGACATTCATTTTTAAATTTCATGCTCTGTGTCATTTCACCTCCCTCCTTACTAAATTACATTTGTTCACACTTTAACCATATGATACAGAAATGGTTTATATGAACAAGGGGCAAGTAGGTGGAAAGGTGAAGTGTAGTGCAAAAAGATTAAATTTTTGATTACAACTATCCAGTAACAGTGAAGTCTCTCAGTTGTGTCTGACTTTCTGAGACCCCATGGACTCCTCCGTCCATGGGATTTTTCAGGCAAGAGTACTGGAATGGGTTGCCATTTCCTTCTCCAGGGGATCTTTCCAACCCAGGGATCATACCCAGATCTCCCACATTGTGGGCAGACGCTTTACCGTCTAAGCCACCAGGGAAGAATGTGTCAGCTTTCATTCCAATTCCAAGGTCAGTTTTCATTCCAATCCCAAAGAAAGGCAATGCCAAAGAATGCTCAAACTACCGCACAATTGCACTCATCTCACACGCTAGTAAAGTAATGCTCAAAATTCTCCAAGCCGGGCTTCAGCAATACGTGAACCATGAATTTCCAGAAGTTCACGCTGGTTTTAGAAAAGGCAGAGGAACCAGAGATCAAATTGCCAACATCCGCTGGATCACGGAAAAAGCAAGAGAGTTCAAGAAAAACATTGCCTCTTGATGAAAGTGAAAGAGGAGAGTGAAAAAGTTGGCTTAAAGCTCAACATTCAGAAAACTAAGATCATGGCATCTGGTCCCATCACTTCATGGCAAATAGATGGGGAAACCGTGGAAACAGTGGCTGACTTTTATTTTTCTGGGCTCCAAAATCACTGCAGATGGTGATTGCAGCCATGAAATTAAAAGACGCTTACTCCTTGGAGGCCTTGTGTGCTGCGGTTTAAGGGGTTGCACAGTCAGACACGACTGAGTGACTGAACTGATCCAGTAAAAATGCTTATATATATATGTATATACAAATGTTTATATATATAAATATTGATATATATGTATATATAATATATATATATATAGGTCCATGCCAAAATATATTTAAGGATAATAAGAATGTACTTTGAAATTCTGTGTGTATGTGTGTAATCATTATTATTTATGAGATTTATACATTAAAAGTTTAGCTATATTACACTATCAATAGTTTATACAATGCAAGATGTACCAAACATTAAATCCTTATATAGCATTGATTCAGTAAGTAATTACTCAGAGCCTGTTGTGGGTAAGGCACTCCTTGATACCCTGCAATGTAAATACTGTAATCCTCACTTTACAGATAAGAAAACTTAGAGAGAAGACTGTTATTTGACTACACTTGTAGTAAGTAGAAATCTAGGAGTTTTGTCCAGACATATCTGACTTGAGGGTTCATGCCTTTTACTACATATTTTATACCCTTTCTGCCATAACTAATTCTCTACTTTAAGAAGCTTAAAGATTGATGTAAAAGGCAGAGATATAAAGAGCTAAGTATAATTAAAATAAAAAAAGCTAAGCAAGGTGTGATATACTTGTTGCACTAGTGAGAAAATGATTAAAAATATTAATGAAATCAGGTAAGGTTTGCTGGAGAAGGTACTTATCTAAGTAAAATTATCTAACAAAAAAGGGAATATATATATAATTACATGTAGTATATATAAAATTATAATTTTTAGATGTAGACTAATAACCACATGAAAAATCTGTTTACTGTAGTCACTAGGAACACAGTCTATAGGCTACATCTGCTTTGACTCAAATCCAACTTTTTGTACTTCCCTACTCCATGTTATTACAAAGCCAGTTTCCCCATCTAAAATGTTGACTTTGTAGTACTCCACACTTCATAGTATTTTTATGAAATACTATGGTATTATGAAATTATGAAATACCATAGTATTATGTAAAGCTAACAGTGTGCCTTGAAAAATACTAAAGAATCCCATAAATGGTTACATGCTTGAAACCTGTGATATGCATATGGTATTGGAGTTTATAGGTAGAGATTGGAAGAAGAGATGGAAAGGATATTCCGGTTCAGTGAATGGTGTTTCAAGTACATGAAGTCATGAATGAAACAGTTGCCTAGAGATAATAGTTAGTATGGCCAGGAAGCTAAATTCAAGGTTATAGGAAGGGGCAGAAGACGTACTGAAATTTATTTCTTTTTGAGAATGCATGTCTTTATTTTGTGAATAGCTTTATTATATTATTAGTCTTATAAAGTTTTCAGTTCATTTCAGTCGCTCAGTCATGTCTGACTCTTTGCGACCCCATGAATCGCAGCACACCAGACCTCCCTGTCCATCACCAACTCCCGGAGTTCACTCAGACTCACATCCATCGAGTCCGTGATGCCATCCAGCCATCTCATCCTCTGTTGTCCCCTTCTCCTCCTGCCCCCAATCCCTCCCAGAATCAGAGTCTTTTCCAATGAGTCATCTCTTTGCATGAGGTGACGAAAGTATTGGAGTTTCAGCTTTAGCATCATTCCTTCCAAAGAACACCCAGGACTGATCTCCTTTAGAATGGACTAGTTGGATCTCCTTGCAGTCCAAGGACTCTCAACAGTCTTCTCCAACACCACAGTTCATAAGCGTCAATTCTTCGTGCTCAGCCTTCTTCACAGTCCAACTCTCATATCCATACATGACCACTGGAAAAACCATAGCCTTGACTAGACAGACCTTTGTTGGCAAAGTAACGTCTCTGCTTTTGAATATGCTATTTAGGTTGGTCATAACTTTCCTTCCAAGGAATACACGTCTTTTAATTTCATGGCTGCAATACATTTAATACCAAAATCTCAAACAAGTTGCCAGTTCCCTGATTAGAGTGCAGACTATGTATTTTATGTTAGGAGTTATGGAAGTGACCAGGAAGGAGCTCTGGGGCAGAGTCAGAAGGAGACTTAAAAGTCAAAACTCTTTGGATTAACAGTGATGGTTTACTTAGAAGACACTGATAATAAAATAAAAATAAAACTCTCAAGAATGAATAAAAGGGCAGTGTAGATACCAAATATGGAGATATTGATTAAAACTATTCATTTTCAAGCAATAGAAATCCATTCTGAGCAACTCAAACAAGAAGGGAATCAGTGGAAAAGTTTTAGTAGGACTCACAGAAATTAACACAAAATCTAGAAAACCCATCTGCGTAAAGATCAGTGATCACCCAAGGCCTAGGTTAAAAATCATAGTAACAACAAATTTTCATTTTCATTCCAGTACAATTGCTGATTTAAATTCCAGGGAGAAGGAATAATCAGTCTGTGTAGACTGGGTCGTTTCCAACATTATGCTCAAGGATTGAACTTAGATTAACATTCCAACCTGTTTGTGGTCAAAGAATGTCTGGTAGTTTGCAAAAGGAAATAGGGCTTTGTTGTCAAAAGAAAATAAAATAAATGTCAGGTGGCTCCTACAGATTGCTCTTTTAATTAAAATAAATAAACTCCTTTTATTAAAAAATTGAGAGACTTTCAGTATACCAGTATAACAACTTACCCCTATGATTATTCCTCCTATGAATGCTAGACTTTAAAAAAAATTATATTTTTATTGAAGGATAATTGCTTTACAGAATTTTGTTGTTTTCTGTCAAACCTCAACATGAATCAGCCATAGGTGTACATGTATCCCCTCCCTCCTATGAACCCTCCTCCCATTTCCCTCCCCATCCTACCCCTCCATATTGACATAGAGGCCCTGTTTGAATTTCCTGAGCCATACATCAAATTCCCATTGGCCATCTATTTTACACATGGTAATGTAAGTTTCCATGTTACTCTTTCCATACATCTCACCCTCTCCTCCCCTCTCCCCATTTCCATAAGTCTATTCTCTATGTCTGTTTCTCCATTGCTGCCCTGTGAATAAATTCTTCAGTACCATTTTTCTAGATTCCATATATAAGCATTAGAATACAATATTTATCTTTCTCTTTCTCACTTACTTCACTCTGTATAATAGGTTCTAGGTTCACCCACCTCATTAGAACTGACTCAAAGGAATTCTTTTTTATGACTGAGTAATTTTCCATTGTGTATATGTACCACAACTTCTTTATCCATTCATCTGTCAAAGGACATCTAGGTTGCTTCCATGTTCTAGCTATTGTATATAATGCTGCAGTGAACAATGGGAGGCATGTGTGTTTTTCAGTTTTGGTTTCCTCAGGGTATATGCCTAAGAGTGGGACTGCTGGATTATATGGTGGTTTTATTCCTAGCTTTTTAAGGAATCTCCATACGGTCTTCCATAGCGGCTGTATCAATTTACATTCCCAACAGTGCAAAAGCATTCCATTTTCTCCACACCCTCTCTAGCATTTATTGTTTGTAGAATTTTTGATGATTGCCATTCTAACCAGTGTGAGGTGATATATCACATTGTAGTTTTGATTTGTATTTCTCTAATAATGAGTGATGTTGAGCATCTTTTCTTGTGTCTGTTAGCCATCTATATGTCTTCTTTGGAGAAATGTCTGTTTAGGTCTTTGTCCCACTTTTTGATTGGGTTATTTGTTTTTCTGGTATTGAGTTGTATGAGCTGCCTGTATATTTTGGAAATTAATCCTTTGTCAGTTGCAGACTGCTAATCGATACAGAATCAAGAATTTAGAACCAGGTGAGTAGCGAGACAGAATGAGAGAAGGTCTAGAAATTGTGATGGAGAGTTTCTTTTGGGAGAAGTAAGCCACTGAAAGCAGCTTGATTTTGTGAACGATTATTGCTTTTCTTAAAGAAACATATCAGAGTGGACAGCATTCCTGTGTTCTTTATTGAAAAGCTCCTGATGTATAATGGTTTCACATTAATTATCTTTGCTTCTGAGAACATATATGTGCTTGTTTGAATTGTAACCAAAATGTAAAACTTGGGTGAAGAAATGGCTTAGTAAATTAATAGATATTGTATGGTTTTTATTCTACATTTTATATCAAGGTTTTATGATAGATTTCCAGAAATGGATGTTTATAAATACTTTCATATTCCAAGAATAAAAGGCTTTTTAAAGGACTTCTGGTCTCCAGGTTTGCATTGGAACTCATTCAGCTCAGTTCAGTTCAGTCACTCAGTCATGTCCAACTCTTTGCGACCCATGAACTGCAGCACGCCAGGCCTCCCTGTCCATCACCAACTCCCAGAGTTCACCCAAATTCATGTCCATCGAGTCAGTGATGCCATCCAGCCATCTCATCCTCTGTCGACAGCTTCTCCTCCTGCCCCAATCCTCCTCAGCAGCACAGTCTTTTCCAATGAGTCAACTCTTCGCGTGAGGTGGCCAAAGTACTGGAGTTTCAGCTTTAGCATCATTCCTTCCAAAGAAATCCCAGGGCTGATCTCCTTTAGAATGGACTGGTTGGATCTCCTTGCAGTCCAAGGGACTCTCAAGAGTCTTCTCCAACACCACAGTTCAAAAGCATCAATTCTTTGGCCCTCAGCTTTCTTCACAGTCCAAATTTCACATCCATACATGACCACTGGAAAAACCATAGCCTTGACTAGATGGACCTTTGTTGGCAAAGTAATGTCTCTGCTTTTCAATATGCTATCTAGGTTGGTCAGAGCTTCCCTTCCAAGGAGTAAGTGTCTTTTAATTTCATGGCTACAATCACCATCTTCATTGATTTTGGAGCCCCCCCAAAATACAGTCTGACACTGTTTCCACTGTTTCCCCATCTATTTCCCATGAAGTGATGGGACCAGATGCCATGATCTTCATTTTCTGAATGTTGAGCTTTAAGCCATTTTCACTCTCCTCTTTCACCTTCATCAAGAGGCTTTTTAGCTCCTATTCACTTTCTGCCATTAGGGTGGTGTCATCTGCATATCTGAGGTTATTGATCTATCTCCCAGCAATCTTGATTCCAGCTTGTGCTTCTTCCAGCCCAGTGTTTCTCATGATGTACTCTGCATATAAGTTAAATAAGCAGGGTGACAATATACAGCCTTGACATACTCCTTTTCCTATTTGAAACCAGTCTGTAATTCCATGTCCAGTTCTAACTGTTGCTTCCTTACCTGCATACAGGTTTCTCAAGAGGCAGGTCAGGTGGTCTGGTATTCCCATCTCTTTCAGAATTTTCCACAGTTTATTGTGATCCACACAGTCAAAGCTTTTGGCATAGTCCATAAAGCAGAAATAGATGCTTTTCTGGAACTTTCTTGCTTTTTTGATCATCCAGCAGATGTTGGAATTTTGATCTCTGGTTCCTCTGCCTTTTCTAAAACCATCTTGAACATTTGGAAGTTCACAGTTCACGTCTTGTTGAAGCCTGGCTTGGAGAATTTTGAGCATTACTTTACTAGCGTGTGAGATAGGTGCAGTTGTGCGGTAGTTTGAGCATTCTTTGACATTGCCTTTCTTTGGGATTGGAATGAAAACTGACCTTTTCCAGTCCTTTGGCCACTGCTGAGTTTCCCAGATTTGCTGGCATATTGAGTGCAGCACTTTCACAGCATCATCTTTCAGGATTTGAAATAGCTCAACTGGAATTCCATCACCTCCACTAGCTTTGTTTGTAGTGATGCTTCCTAAGGCCCACTTGACTTCACATTCCAGGATGTCTGGCTCTAGGTCAGTGATCACACCATTGTGATTATCTTGGTGATGAAGATCTTTTTTGTATAGTTCTTCTGTGTATTCTTGCCACCTCTTCTTAATATCTTCTGCTTCTGTTAGATCCATACCATTTCTGTCCTTTATCGAGTCCATCTTTGCATGAAATGTTCCCTTTGTATCTCTAATTTTCTTGAAGAGATCTCTAGTCTTTCCCATTCTGTTGTTTTCCTCTATTCCTTTGCACTGATCGCTGAGGAAGGGTTTCCTATCTCTCCTTGCTCTTCTTTGGAACTCTGAATTCAGATACTTATATCTTTCCTTTTCTCCTTTGCTTTGCACTTCTCTTGTTTACACAGCTATTTGTAGGCCTCCCCAACAGCCATTTTGCTTTTTTGCATTTCTTTTCCATGGGGATGGCCTTGATCCCTGTCTCCTATACAATGTCACAAACCTCTGTCCATAGTTCATCATTACCCCATTGTAAAAGACTCATACCAAGTAAAAAGAAGAATAGACTTCAGTTCAGTTTAGTCGCTCAGTAGTGTCCGACTCTTCGTGACCCCATGAATTGCAGCATGCCAGGCCTCCCTGTCCATCACCAACTCCCGGAGTTCACTCAGACTCACATCCATCGAGTCCGTGATGCCATCCATCCATCTCATCCTCTGTCGTCCCCTTCTCCTCCTGCCCCCAATTCCTCCCAACATCAGAATCTTTTCCAATGAGTCAACTCTTCGCATGAGGTGGCCAAAGTACTGGAGTTTCAGCTTGAGCATCATTCTCTCCAAAGAAATCCCAGGGCTGATCTCCTTCAGAATGGAATGGTTGGATCTCCTTGTAGTCCAAGGGACTCTCAAGAGTCTTCTCCAATACCACAGTTCAAAAGCATCAGTTCTTTGGCGCTCAGCCTTCTTCACAGTCCAACTCTCACATCCATACATGACCACAGGAAAAACCATAGCCTTGACTAGACAGGCCTTTGTTGGCAAAGTAATGTCTCTGCTTTTGAATATGCTATCTATGTCGGTCATAACTTTCCTTCCAAGGAGTAAGCGTCTTTTAATTTCATGGCTGTAGTCACCATCTGCAGTGATTTTGGAGCCCCCCAAAAATAAAGTCTGACACTGTTTCCACTGTTTCCCCATCTATTTCCCATGAAGTGATGGGACTGGATCCCATGATCTTTGTTTTCTGAATGTTGAGATTTAAGCCAACTTTTTCACTCTCCTCTTTCACTTTCATCAAGAGTCTCTTTAGTTCCTCGTCACTTTCTGCCATTAGGGTGGTGTCATCTGCATATCTGAGGTTGTTGATATTTCTCCTGGCAATCTTGATTCCAGCTTGTGCTTCTTCCAGCCCAGCGTTTCTCATGATGTACTCTGCATATAAGTTAAATAAGCAGCCATTTTGCTTTTTTGCATTTCTTTTCTAGAGTGCCAGGCTGCGATGGTGCGGGAATGGCTGAGAAGAGCTACCCAAGTCCGAGGTCAGTGGCGGCGCCCGGGAGGAGCTACCTCGCGTCTGAGGTCAGGGGCGGCAGCTGAGAGGAGATAACCCGCGAACGAGGTCAGGGGTGATGGCCGGGAGGGGCTACCCTACGCATGAGGCCAGGGGCAGCGGCCGGGAGGACCAACCCCACGCCCAAGGCCAGGGGCGGCAGCCTGGAGGACCAATCCCACGTCCAAGGAGCAGTGGCTGCGTGGGTGCAGCAGGGCCTAGAGGAGCTATCCCACGTTGAAGGTCAGGAAAGGCAGTGGTGAGGAGATACCCCTCGTCCAAGGTAAGGAGCAGCGGCTGCGCTTTGCTGGAGCCGCTGTGAAGAGATACCCCATGCTCAAGGTAAGAGAAACCCAAGTAAGATGGTAGGTGTTGCAAGAGGGCATCAGAGGGCAGACACACTGAAACCATACTCACAGAAAATTAGTCAATCTAATCACACTAGGACCACAGCCTTGTCTAACTCAATAAAACTAAGTCATGCCTGAGGGGCAACCCAAGATGGACGGGTCATGGTGGAGAGATCTTACAGAATGTGGTCCACTGGAGAAGGGAATGGCAAACCCCTTAAGTATTCTTGCCTTGAGAACCCCATGAACAGTATGAAAAGGCAAAATGATAGGATAGTGAAAGAGGAATTCCCCAGGTCAGTAGGGGCCCAATACACTACTGGAGATTAGTGGAGAAATAACTCCAGAAAGAATGAAGGGATGGAGCCAAAGCAAAAACAATACCCAGCTATGGATGTGAGTGGTGATAGAAGCAAGGTCCGATGCTGTAAAGAGCAATATTGCATAGGAACCTGGAATGTCAGGTCCATGAATCAAGGCAAATTGGAAGTGGTCAAACAAGACATGGCAAGAGTAAATGTTGACATTCTAGGAATCTGGGTGAATTTAATTCAGATGACCATTATATCTACTACTTCAGGCAGGAATCCCTCAGAGGAAATGGAGTAGCATCATGGTCCACAAAAGAGTCCGAAATGCAGTACTTGGATGCAATCTCAAAAACGACAGAATGATCTCTGTTCATTTCCAAGGCAAACCATTCTATATCACAGTAATCCAAGTCTATGCCCAAACCAGTAAGGCTGAAGAAGCTGAAGTTGAACAGTTCTATGAAGACATACAAGACCTTTTAGAACTAACACCCCAAAAAATGTCCTTTTCATTATAGGGGACTGGAATGCAGAAGTAGGAAGTCAAGAAACACCTAGAGTAACAGGCAAATTTGGCCTTGGAAAACGGAATGAAACAGGGCAAAGGCTGATAGAGTTTTGCCAAGAAAATGCACTGGTCATAGCAAACACCCTCTTCCAACAACACAAGAGAAGACTCTACACATGGACATCACCAGATGGTCAACACTGAAATCAGATTGATTATATTCTCTACAGCCAAAGATGGAGAAGCTCTATACAGTCAACAAAAACAAGACCAGGAGCTGACTATGGCTAAGATCATGAACACCTTATTACCAAATTCAGACTGAAATTGAAGAAAGTAGGGAAAACTACTAGACCATTCAGGTATGACCTAAATCAAATCCCTTATGATTATACAGTGGAAGTGAGAAATAGATTTAAGGGCCTAGATCTGATAGATAGAGTGCCTGATGACCTATGGACTGAGGTTCATGACATTGTACAGGAGACAGGGATCAAGACCATCCCCATGGAAAAGAAATGCAAAAAAAAAAAAAAAAAAAGAATAGACTTATTAGTCAGCAAATCTTTGAAACATAAGAGAAGTAACTGCTGTGTGCTGCATGCTAAGTTTCTTCAGTCATGTCTGACTCTTGCTACCTTATGGACTGTAACCTGCCAGGCTCCTCTGTCTAAGGGGTTCTCCAGGCAAGAATACTGGAGTGGGTTTCCATGCCCTGCCCCAGGGGATCTTCCTAACCTGAAGGACACAGGGAAAACCAATGTACCCAAGACTGGAGAGTCAGATAGTTAAATGCAGGGAGTTGTGTTTATTAGAGCAGAGACTCAGGAGTAGAAACACCCTATAACTAGATAACTAGTACCAGGTAGGAAAACCTGAATTTAATTGATAAATTGTGGGAGGCTCAATGTGACAACTCTGAGGGTTAAAAACTCCAGCCATAGAATTCTCTTTTCTCTGCCCGCAATTTTTGAGATTTACTTATGGAGCTCAATCAATTTCTCAGGGATTGGAGTTGGGGGATCATGGAGGGGAAAGACCTCTTTTGGCTTCTGGCAGGGGGAGGTGAAAAGGCAACCTTTTTATTTTTTTTCTTAATAAGGCTTGCCTTCTAGGGAAGCTAGTCAATCAGAACCCAGCCTGCTGGTGTATTATGAGAGTCTAACTGATAGGAAGAAGGGAAATACCAACTCCTGCCACAACTAGCCATCCTGTCCAACATAAGGCAGATAGAACAAAACCAAAAGCAATAAGGTGAAGAAAGACATGAAGTTCATGATCCAGAGTCACTAAAAGACTGAGACCTAATCATATAACTATAGAAAATGTCCCCTCTGCCTACATCTCACTGCCACATTACTAAAAGTCTATTTATAGCAGTTCTTTATCTAGAATAAATTACAAGGCATACCGAGAGGCAAAATAACAGAATTTGAAAAGACAGAGCAAGCATTAGAATCAGACATCTTAGGGATGTCAGAATTATCAGACGAGGAGTTTTACTTAAACAACTGTGACTAATATTTTAGGGGCTCTACTGGATAATATAGACAATATGAAAAAACAGGTGGACAATGGAAGCAGAGAGATGGAAATCCTAAGAAAGAGTTAAAAAAATCCTAGAGGTCAAAAATACTTATAGAAATAATTGTGCTTATCAGTAGACTGTACATGGCTAAGGCAAAAATCTCTAAGCTAGAGGATATAGCAATAGAATCCTCAAAAGCTGAAAGGCAAATAGAACAGACTGGAAAAACAGAACAGAACATCCCTGAACTGTGAGAGAAAATACAAAAGGTATAATATATGTGTAATTGGAAAATAAAAAGTAGAAAGATAAAAAATAATGTAAGACATATTTGAGGCAATAATTATGAGAATTTCCCAAATCTATTTCAGACATCAAGCCACACATTCAGAAAGCTCAGACACCATGTTGGATACAAGCAAAACAAACAAACAGAAAACCTCCCACATGTTACATCTAGGCATATCATTTTCAAAATGTGGAAATTCAAAGATAAATTCCTAAAATAAGCCAAAAGGAGAAAATACCTTACCTATGGAGGAACAAAGATGAAAATTGTATTTGATTTCTCAGAAGCCATGTAAGCAAGAAGAGACTAGAGTGAAATATTTAAAGTGTTGAGAAGGGGAACAGCAACAACAACAAAAACAACCTGAAATTCTGTACCCTGTGACATTATCCTTTAAAAGTGAAGAAGAATTAAAGACTTTCAGATAAACAAACATGGAGGGAATTTATTGCTAGTGAACCCACATTAAAAAGTCATAAATTCCTTAGAAGGAATAGAGTATAGATCAGAAACTCAGGTCTTTATACAGTAAGGAAGGCATTTGAAAAGGAATAAATGAAGATAAAAGTAAAAATGATTATTTTTATTCTTAATTGATCCAACGATAACTGCTCAAAATAATGATACAAACAGTATGTTTTATTGTGAATGTATATGTATATATCTTATTGTATACATACTTGTCTGTGCTTAAATATGTATATATAAATGATGTGAAGTCAGTGGTGATACAAGTGAAGGGAGAGAGGAATCAGGATTATTTTGCTATTATGAAAAATACAATACCCATGAAGTGGTATTGAAATGGTCTTAAATTAGGTCTAAATGTATATTGTAAACTAGAGCTCACAATAAAAAAATAAAAAATGAAGTAAACAAACATGCTAAGAAAGAAGAGAAACTGAATCATAGATAATGCTCAATTAAACCACAAAAAGCAGAAAAAGTAGGAAAATAATAAGGATAGCAAAGAGAAATCAGTAACAAATATAATAGATATTAATAAAACTATCTCAATAACTGCTGTGAATGTTAGTTGTTGAAGTGCACCAGTTAAAAGACAGAGATTGTCAGAGTGGGTCCAAAATTATATGTAATCTATAAGAAACAAAATTTAAATACAAAGACAGCTAGATTAAAAGTAAATGGGGTACATGCGTCTCTGGGTATATGCCTACTGGTGGTATTGTTGGGTTCTAGTCCTAGTTTTTAATGCAATCTCTGTACTGTTCTCCATAGTGGCTGTATCAATCCACATTCCCACCAGCAGTACAAAAGGATTCCCTTTCCTCCACATCCTCTCCAGCATTTATGTTTAGGTTTTTTGATTATGGCCATTCTGACCAGTGTGAGGTGATACCTCATTGCAGTTTTGATTTGCATTTCTCTAATAATGAGCTATGTTGATCATTTTTTCATGTGTTTATTAACCATTTGTATGTCTTTGGAGAAATGTCTGTTTAGGCCCTCTGCCCATTTTCTGATTGGGCTGTTTGTTTTCCTGTTGTTGAGCTGTATGAGCTGCTTATATACTGAGATTAATCCTTTGTCAGTTGTTTCATTTGTGATTATTTTCTCCCATTTTGAGGGTTGTCTCTTATTTATTGTTTCTTTTGCTGTGCAAAAGTTTTTAAGTTTAATTAAGTCCCATTTGTTTATTTTTATTTCTGTTACTCTAGAAGATAGGTCAAGGAGGATCTTGCTGTGGTATTTGTCAAAAAGAACTGCCTGTGTTTTCCTCTAAGAACTTTATAGTTTCTGGCCTTACATTTAAGTTTTTCATCCATTTTGAGTTTATTTTTGTATATGGTGTTAGGAAGTGTTCTAGTTTCATTCTTTTATATGTAGCTATCCAGTTTTCCCAGCACCACTTATTGAAGAGGCTGTCTTTTCTCCATTGTATATTCTTGCCTTCTTTGTCAAAGATAAGGTGCCCATAGGACCATGGGTTTATCTCTGGGCTTTCTATCTTTTTCCATTCATATATATTTCTGTTTTTCTTTTTTTGTTTTTGTTAGCACCATGCTGTCTTGAGGACTGTGTTGCAGCACTATTTACAATAGCTAGGACATGTGCTGTGCTGTGCTTAGTCACTCAGTTGTGTCCAACTCTTTGCCACCCCATGGACTGTAGCCCACCAGGCTCCTCTGTCCATGGGGATTCTCCAGGCAAGACTACTGGAGACTACTACCACTTCTCTTCCTCCAGGGGATCTTCCTAGCCCAAGGATTGAAGCCAGGTCTCCCATATTTCACACAGGGTCTTTATCATCTGAGCTGCCAGGGAAGGTCAACAATGCTGGAATAGGTAGGATACCTCTTCTCCAGGGGATCTTCTTGACCCGGGAATTGAACCAGGACCTACTGCTTTGCAAGTAGATTCTTTACCAGCTGAGCTACCAGGGAAGCCCAGCTAGGACATGGCAGTAACCTAAATGTTCATCAATAGATGAATGGAAAAAGAAGTTATGGTACATATATACAATGGAATTTTACTCAGCCATGGAAAAGAGCACATTTGAGTCAGTCATAATGAGGTGAATGGACCTAGAGCCTGTTACACAGAGTGAAGAAAGTCAGAAAGAGAAAAATATTGTATTTAACACACACATATGAATCTAGACAAATCATACTGATGAACCTATATGCAGGGAAGCAATAGAGACACACACATAGAGAACAGACTTGTGGACACAGTAGGGAAAGTAGAGTGTGGGACAAATTGAGAGACTAGCATGGAAACATATACATTATTCTGTGTTAAATAGCCAATGGAAGTTTTCTATATGATACAGGGAGCTCAAATCAAGTGCTCTGTGACAACCATGAGGGATGGGATGGTGGGGGTGGGAGGGAGGTTTAAGAGGGAGACGACATATGTATAGCTATGACAGATTCATGTTAATGCATGTCAGAGACCAACACAATATTGAAAAGCAATTATCCTCCAATTAAAAATAAATAATTTTTTAAAACAAAAAAATTCTTAGGACTTCCCTGGTGATCCAGTGGTTAAGATACTTTACTTCCACTTCAAGGGGCATGCATTTGATCTCTGGTCAGGGAAGATCCCACATACTTGGCAAAAAAAAAAAAAAAATCTTAAATAACCATTTGCTGCACTTATAATTTTTAGGAAAATGAAAGTAAAAAATATAAATAATATCACTCTTTCCTACCTATTTCTCAAGTTATTTATAAGACACAGTGAGAAAGTGCTTATGGAAACTAAAAGTTAATCACTGTTTGCCTGTCCATTATGATTATGATCAAAACTGGTCCTGCCTGACTGCTTTCTACCACTATTTTAACAGAAAGTTAGAAGTGCACAGAACAAACCAGGAGATGCCATGGCCATAAAGATGGGATAGGTAATGATGGAGGGTCCAGGCTCCACCTCAGTGCTTCTCAGCCTGAGTTGTACTTTAGAATCATCTGGAAAGTTTAAAAATATAAACCAAGTGAATCAGAATGTCCAGCTACAGGGCCAAGCATCAGCATTTCCCTCAAGCTTTCTCAGTAAATTTCAGTGTATGGTGGGGTTGGGAACTTCTCTTATACATATAGGAAAGCTTGGCACTGGAAGCCCCTGTTTTATTGTTTATTGGAAGAAAGGGGTGGGGCTGAGTAGGCTGGGAGATGGTCAAGCCCTAAAAGAAATCCTTCGAAGGTCTCAATGTCTTAGAATGCAGTCAGGCCTTTGTCCAGTAATCTATGTTATAATCTCACTTGGTATTTTCCACTGGGTAGAGTTGAGGAAAAACTAGAGTATGAGGCCCCCACTAGAAACTGGTCTAATTCTTTTATTAAAAAAATACCTAGTCTATGTAATATAGATAATAATGACAACACACATTTCTAGAGCAAATTTCAGCTCTCAATCCAGTGTTCTGGGAATTACCTCATTGGAGACCTTCAAGGGCAATTTTTTCACATTGGTGGACACTTATTCCAGCATTCCCCCAGTTAATTATTATTTCAGGGATGTATAATTGATATACAATAAACTGAAGATGTTTAAGTGTGCAACTTGGTACATTTTGGTATTTGTATACTCAAACTATCACCACATTCAGGCTATGAATATACTTTTCACCCCCACAGAATTTCCTCAGGCCCCTTCAAAATCACTCCATGTGACCTCATCCCCATTTCCAGGCAACCATGGATCTAGTTTCTATTATCCTTATTTAGTATGCATTTTCTAGAATTTTATATATGAGTGGAGATATACATAATTTGCCTACCTGTTTTCATCCACCACAATTACTTTGAGATGTATCCATATTTACCCATATTGTTGTTTACAAGTATCCTATTTTATGGATATATTTATTCATTTATTTCACAATATATTCATTCTCCTATAGTTGTTTCCAGTTTGGGACTATACAAATAGAGCAGCTATAAATATTCGCATGCAAGTTCTTACAGGGATATATGCTTTAGTTCTTTGCCTAGCAGTGGAATAGCTGTATCATATAGTGAATGAATGTTTTACTTTTTAATAAACTATCAAACTGTTTACTAAAGTGGTCATATCATTTCACATTCCCATCAGGAGGGTATGAATTTCCAGTTCCTCCAACTCCTCAATAGTTGGTATGACCAGTCTTTTTAATTTTATCTATTCTTTTAAGTATGTAGTAATATCTCATTATGGTTACTTCCTTAATGACTAATGATGAACATCAACCCTCACCTCATAGGAGATAGACAGATACACATATATATCTCCAAAATAAATTATAAACTTAAATACAAAAACAAAAATTATGAAAAATTATGAAAAAAATACAAAAACCTTGGGGACAAAAGATTTCTTAGGACATAAAAGGAAAAACAGTAATTATAAAATAATATAATGAACTTTTGCAAAACTAGAGTATTTTGCTGTTCTAAAGATATTATTAAGAGAGTGAAAAGGCAGGCACAGTCTGGCAAAGAGTTTTGTAAAGCAAATATCTGGTAAAAGACTTGTGTTGAGAATATATAAAGAACTTTCAACACTCAATACAAGAAAACAATCTTACAAAAAAAAGTAAGTGGATGTCATGAAGACATGGAGGAAACTCAAGTTTATATTTATTTAGTGGAAGAAGCCAATATGAAAAAGCTACATACTGTACGATTTCAACTATGTGATGTTCTGAAAAAGGTATAACTGAGATATTAAAAAGATTAGTGGTTGCCAAAGGTTGGGGATTGGGGAGAGAAGGAAATCTGTGGAGCAAACAGATATTTTTAGGGCAGTGAAAATACTGTATGAACCCTACTATTTCAGGGAAATTGCAGTGCCTTAACTTTGTTTTGTGGTTGACATTGTTACTGATTATTGAACATTTTAGTTATTTGACTTTCCATGATAATGATCAGAAAGATTCCTAAATTGCTTTGATTCATAGGCAATTAAATGATTCTATACCTCACTTTGTGCTGTATAAGAAGATTATACAATTTATCTTGTCTAATAAGGTAGAAAAATAGTAGTGATATGCTATTATAGTGTTTCTTTTTCTTTTCCTTTTTTTTTTTTTTTGTGCAAGTTACTGCTAGAAATACACATGAAAGAAAAATGATTTAAATGTGTAATATCCAATTTTAAAGCAATTTTGTTGGATGTCCATTCATCATACTTTTGTCCAAGTTGCTCTATGGGTACTAGTTATGTGAATGACCATGGATATACATTGTTTATAGCAAATTAAATGGTTAGTTTGAGATACTATTTTTCACTTGAGAAATATTTTTTGTATCAAACTAATAATTGAAGGGCCCATTGTTTTAATCTATTCTACTGTTGTCCTTCAAAAATTATACTTTATCAAATCGCCCATCATGCTGCTAAGTCACTTCAGTCATGTCTGACTCTGCGACCCCATAGACGGCAGCCCACCAGGCTCCCCCATCCCTGGGATTCACCAGGCAAGAACACTGGAGTGGGTTGCCATTTCCTTCTCCAATGCATGAAAGTGAATAGTGAAAGTGAAGTCGCTCAGTTGTTTCCGACTCTTAGCAACCCCATGGAATGCAGCCTACCAGGCTCCTCTGTCCATGGGGTTTTCCAGCCAAGAGTACTGGAGTGAGGTGCCATTGCCTTCTCCGACCCATCATAGATCAGCAAAAATATATTTTAACTAGATATAGAGTCTGATGTACAAACTCTGATACCTAAAGTGTATGTATCCTAAATATGAAAACTTTTTGAGTGTTTTTTCACAATTGCTAGCATAAAATCACTAATGGAAAAATCCTCCTACAGTTGTAATTATTGATATCCAAAATAGGATAATATGATGCTGTGTAGATATAGTTGTTCATAAAGTAAGTAAAAAATACTGACTCATGACCGGTATTTAGGCAAGATTAAGTGAATGTGGGTGGTCACTTCTAAATTAAGGTGGATGAATGAATTTTTACATGTTGTTAAGAGGATAACCCTTATATTAACAAGTATATACTAGTTAGAGGTTCAGCAGCCATCCAGACTATGGAATGACCTTAAGATTGGAAGCTTCCTTTTAAAAACAAACTAGAAGGAGCCTCGTCTGTATATAAGGAAGCACCATTTGTACTTGTAGACTAACTTCTTCCAGTTAGGAAAACATTTTGATTTTAATGGAATGGAATTTTTGTTGCTGTTCTTACTCTCAATTAAATCCTAATTTTAATAATTCAGTTTGCTATCAGGAAATGCTCATGATGAGTGAATGTAGGAGAAAGAAAGGCTATAAATCATATAATTCTAACTATGTGAAAAGTATATAATAAGAGAAAAGAGGACCTAGTGTATGGCATAGGCAACTCTGTTCAATACTCTGTAATAAACTAAACTGGAAAAGAATTTGAAAAAGAATGCTGCTGCTAAGTCACTTCAGTCGTGTCCGACTCTGTGAGACCCCATAGACGGCATCCCACCAGGCTCCCCCGTCCCTGAGATTCTCCAGGCAAGAACACTGGAGTGGGTTGCCATTTCCTTCTCCGATGCATGAAAGTGAAAAGGGAAAGTGAAGTTGCTCAGTCGTGTTCGACTCCTAGTGACCCCATGGAATGCAGCCTACCAGGCTCTTCTGTCCGTGGGATTTTCCAGGCAAGAGTACTGGAGTGGGTGGCCACTGCCTTCTCCATGAAAAAGAATAGATACGTGTATATGTGTAGCAGAATCACTTTGCAGAACACCTGAGACTTAACACATTAACACATTGTTAATCAACTACATACTCCAGTAGAAAAGAAAAACAAAAAATAAAATTGCTTCTATCTTTTCACTAAAAAAGAAAAATGAATCAGTCAGTTTATCATTCTTTCCAAGGACCACTGCTTGATGCCTAGGGGTCAATGCAAGGTCTTTAATTTGGAGGAGAAATGGCATGTTTACAGTCATCTTAGAAACTTAGATTACTATATCCTTATGCTTCTGACCACCACCTACTTGCTTACTCTGGGATCTTTAAATTATTGTCTGTGTGGTAGATGTGGGCAACTACAATTTAAGTTTTTCCAGGTATTTCTGATGGACAATGTTGCTTGAAAACCACTGTGCAAGTGGCAGCCTTCCCCCAGACTGTATTGGTAAATGGTCCTCAGTCTAAGATCCTCTTTCTATTTAATCCCTAGAATCTATCCACATTTCTGGTGAGGTAAAACTTTCCTGGTAAGTATAAACCTCACTCTTTATCTTAACAATGTCCCATGACAACACATCAAAACAAAATCTTCCCTTAAATGGATGTCAAAACTTGTACACAGTCTAATAGAGAACTACATCTATAAAACTCATTTTTTCTCCTTGTTGGATAACATATCTTTCTCCTAAAAAACTTGAAATTACAACAGAAAAAAATTCATGTCCAACCATGACAAAAGGTATATGCAATATGATGCACTCTTACTTAGATAATAATAGATTTATGTGTATACATGTTTATTTTTATTTGAATCACATATAATTCTCTCACATTATTATATGTTACAACAGAGGCTTTTACCTTAAATTAAAACTCATAAATCTTGATCATGTTGAATTATTATTTATCTTTATTGATATAAAATACTGAATTTCTGTACAACACTTTTCAAGAGAGGAAATCCTTTACTTTCTTTGAAATCTTTGAGGCTTTGAAAGGTTTGCACTCACTTGACCCATCCCATTGCTAAAAGAGTAAAATGATTCATGAGATTTAACAGTTACAGACTGCAGTGCTACCTATGAATACCAACTACTGTCTTGACCCTCAGATCCAAGTAGTAAAAGAGAAGTATATGAAAAAGCCTCCACTCAGTCATACCTGGCTTCATTCTTAAACTGTTTCCAGAGAAAACTTCTTTTTGTTCTTGACAAACCAGAATATTCATATTATTAATAGAAAATCCCCTCCTACTCCAAGAATCTATAAGCAATACACTGAAAATTATAGAGGGAAGATAGTATAGAATTTATAAAAGTATCTATAGTAGTTCAGTTCAAAATCTTACTTTAGGCTTTCATTTCAAAATTTGACTTTTGTGCTTCAAATCCGTAAGATCTTCCCATGCTGTACTCACACCATGATGTTTAGCCTACCTTCACTGATGCTCCCACTTTCCAGTTGTCACCCAGGCTCTCACTCTTCCATCCAATCATCAGGTAGAGCACTAAACCATTCTTCCAGCTTCCACCTCCTCAGTTGAGTAATATCACTTGTCTAATATTTCATAAGATCTTCTAATTTGATTATTTCTTTGTGCTTAGTAGACAAAAATTTTAAGATGTTTTCTTATAAGGCAGTTTGTGTTGAGCGTACACTTCAAATTAGTTTTATTTTGGAAAATTTTCCTTCCTAAAAATCTAAGTCATTAACTTCCAACCTGTGGGCATCAAAGCAAGGTGCAACAGAATCTATCAGTTCAGTTCAGTCGCTCAGTCATGTCCAACTCTTGGCGACCCAATGGACTGCAGCACACCAGGCTTCCTTGGCCATCACCCACTTCAAGAGCTTGCTCAGATTCATGTCCATAGCATCACAGATGCCATATAAAAAATCTATATGCACACCAAAATATGTGTAACATGACTGTGGAATGATTTTCCAAATGTATGTTAATGAAATGCATGTTGTTAAAAATAATTATCAGTAGCTATTGGGATAGCTTTATATAAATCACTAAAATACAAATATCACATGAGAGTTATATGCAAAATCCCACCTAAGAGTTTTGGGGGAGAATACCTAAAGAAGACACAATAGAAATTCCAGATAGTCACTTCATTCTCAAATGGAGCTAGTGTAAGTCTATTGCCCACTACCCTTGCCCCCAATACTGTGTGTTTCATATTTAGTTGAAACTAAAATTAAACATGTTCTTCAAAAAGCATCAGAGATCAGTAATAATAAAAGGACTTAAGTGATTTTTCTGTATTTTTTTACAGATTATCAAATAGATCAAGACAATATTTTCACATTTTCTCTTCTAGCTACACCACACAAATCTATTATTGATTCCTATGGCATCACTGACTCGATGGACATGAGTCTGTGTGAACTCCGGGAATTGGTGATGGACAGGGAGGCCTGGCGTGCTGCGATCCATGGGGTCGCAAAGAGTCAGACACGACTGAGCGACTGAACTGAACTGACTCAAAATAATAAAATTCCTGAGGATGCAGAAAATGTAGCCCATCAAAAGATCTTAATTATTATAGGGGGAGTAGAGCAGATACACTTTTACTTGTCTAGGCTCTAAACCATTTTTATTGTCTCTGAGAACTGAGGTGAACTGGTTTAGTGGTTTCATTTCAGTTCAGTTGCTCAGTCGTGTTGGACTCTTTGCAACCCCATGGACTGCACAATGCCAGGCTTCACTGTCCATCATCAACACCCTGAGCTTATTCAAACTCATGTCCATCGAATAGGTGATGCCATCCAACCGTCCCATCCTCTGTCGTCCCCTTCTCCTCCCACCTTCAATCTTTCCCAGCATAAGGGTCATTTCCAATGAGTCCCGTCTTTGCATCATATGGCCAAAGTATTGGAGTTTCAGCTTCAGCATCACTTCTTCCAGTGAATATTCAGGATTAATTTCCTTTAGGATGGACTGGTTGGATCATCTTGCTGTTCAAGGGACTCTCAAGAGTCTTCGCCAACACCACAGTTCAAAAGTATCAATCCTTCGGCACTCAGCTTTCTTTTTTTTTTTTTTAATTTTATTTTATTTTTAAACTTTACAATATTGTAGTAGTTTTGCCGAATATCGAAATGAATCTGCCACAGGTATACCTGTGTTCCCCATCCTGAACCCTCCTCCCCCCTCCCTCCCCATACCCTCCCTCTGGGTCATCCCAGTGCACCAGGCCCAAGCATCCAGTATCGTGCATCGAACCTGGACTGGCGACTCATTTCATACATGATACTATACATGTTTCAATGCCATTCTCCCAAATCTCCCCACCCTCTTCCTCTCCCACAGAGTCCATAAGACTGATCTATACATCAGTGTCTCTTTTGCTGTCTCGTACACAGGGTTATTGTTACCATCTTTCTAAATTCCATATATATGCGTTAGTATACTGTATTGGTATTTTTCTTTCTGGCTTACTTCACTCTGTATAATAGGTTCCAGTTTCATCCATCTCATTAGAACTGATTCAAATGTATTCTTTTTAATGGCTGAGTAATACTCCATTGTGTATATGTACCACAGCTGTCTTATCCATTCTTCTGCTGATGGACATCTAGGTTGCTTCCATGTCCTGGCTATTATAAACAGTGCTGCGATGAACATTGGGGTACACGTGTCTCTTTCCCTTCTGGTTTCCTCAGTGTGTATGCCCAGCAGTGGGATTGCTGGATCATAAGGCAGTTCTATTTCCAGTTTTTTAAGGAATCTCCACACTGTTCTCCATAGTGGCTGTACTAGTTTGCATTCCCACCAACAGTGTAAGAGAGTTCCCTTTTCTCCACACCCTCTCCAGCATTTATTGCTTGTAGACTTTTGGATCCCACTCTCATGTCCATACATGACTACTGGAAAAACCATAGCTTTGACTAGATGGATCTTTGTTGGCAAAGTAACGTCCCTGCTTTTTGACATGTTATCTAGGTTGGTCATAACTTTTCTTCCAAAGAACAACCGTCTTTTAATTTCATTGCTGCAGTCACCATCTGCAGTGACTTTGGAGCCCCCCAAAATAAAGTCTGCCACTGTTTCCACTGTTTCCCCATCTATTTGCAGTGAAGTGATGAGACTAGATGTCATAATCTTAATTTTCTGAATGTTGAGCTTTAAGCCAATGTTTTTACTCTCCTTTTTCACTTTCATCAAGAGGCTTTTTAGTTCTTCATCACTTACTTCTATTAGGGTGGTTTCATCTGCATATCTGAAGTTATTTATATTTCTCATGGCAATCTTGATTCCAGCTTGTGCTTCATCCAGCCCAGTGTTTCTCATGATGTACTCTGCACATAAGTTAAATAAGCAGGATGACAATATACAGCCTCAACCTACTCCTTTCCCTATTTGGAACCAGTCTGTTCTTGCATGTCCAGTTCTAGCTGTTGCTTCTTGACCTGCATACAGATTTCTCAAGGGGCAGGTCAGGTGTCCTAATATTCCCATCTCTTGAAGAATTTTCCACAATTTGTTGTGATCCACACAGTCAAAGGCTTTGGCATAGTCAGTACAGCAGAAATAGATGTTTTTTCTGGAATATTTTCCTGTTTAGATGATCCAGTAAATGTTGCCAATTTGATCTCTGGTTCCTCTAACTTTTGTAAATCCAGCTTGAACATCTAGAAGTTCATGGTTCAGGTACTGTTGAAACCTGGCTTGGTGAATTTTGAGCATCAGTTTGCTAGCATGTGAAATGAGTACAATTGTGTGGTAGTTTGAGCATTCTTTGACATTGCCTTTCTTTGGGATTGGAATGAAAACTGACCTTTTCCAGTCCTGTGGCCACTGCTGAGTTTTCCAAATTTGCTGGCATATGCAGTGCAGCACTTTTTCACTATCAACTTTTAGGATTTGAAATACCTCAACTGAAATTCCATCACCTCCCCTAGCTTTGTTTGTAGGGATGCTTGCTAAGACCCACTTGACTTCACATTCCAGGATGTCTTGCTCTAGGTGAGTGATCACACCATTGTGTTTATCTGGGTCATAAAGATTTTTTTTTGTACAGTTCTTCTGTGTATTCTTGCCACCTCTTCTTAATATCTTCTGCTTCTGTTACGTCTGTACCATTTCTGTCCTTCATTGTGCCCATCTTTGCATGAAATGTTCCCTTGGTATCTCTAATTTTCTTGAAGAGATCTCTAGTCTTTCCCATTCTATTTTTTCCCTCTATTTCTTCACATTGATCACTAAGGAGGGCTTTCTTATCTCAACTTTCTATTCTTTGGAAATCTGCATTCAAATGGGTATATCTTTTCTTTTCTCCTTTGCCTTTCCCTTCTCTTCTTTTCATATCTATTTTTAAGGCCTCCTCAGACAACCATTTGCCTTTTTGCATTTCTTTTTTTTTGGGGATGGTCTTGATCATTGCCTCCTGTACAATTTCACGAACTTCTGTCCATAATTCTTCAGGCACTCTGTCTATCAGACATAATTCCTTGAATCTTATTTGTCACTTGCACTGTATAATTGTAAGTGACTTGATTTAGGTCATATCTGAATTGCCTAGTGGTTTTCCCTACTTCTGAAATGTTGGTGTTCACTCTTTCATCTCCTGTTTGACCACTTGCAATTTGCCTAGATTCATGGACCTAACATTCCAGGTTCCTATGCAATATTGCTCTTTATAGCTTCGGACTTTACTTCCATCACCAGTCACATTCAGAGCTGGGCATTGTTTTTCCTTTGGCTCCATCTCTTCATTCTTTCTGGAGTTATTTCTCCACTGATCTCCAATAGCATATTGGGCACCCACCCATCTAGGGAGTTCATCTTTCAATGTCCTATCTTTTTGCCTTTTCATACTGTTCATGGAATTCTCAAGGCAAGAATACTGAAGTAGTTTGCCGTTCCCTTCTGCAGTGGACCACATTTTGTCAGAACTCTCAACCATGACCTGTCCATCATGGGTGGCCCTACGGAGCATGACTCATCGTTTCATTGAGTTAGACAAGGCTGTTGTCCATGTGATCAGACTGGTTAGTTTTCTGTGATTGTGGGTTTAAGTTTGTCTGCCCTCTGATGCAGAAGGATAAGAAGCTTATGGAAGCTTCCTGTTGGGAGAGACTGATTGAGAGGGAAACTGGGTCTTGTTATGATAGGCAGGGCTGTACTCAGTAAATCTTTAATTCAGTTTTCTGTTAATGGTTGGGGCTGTGTTCCCTCCTCGTTATTTGACCTGAGGCTAAACTGTGATGGAGGTAATGAAGATAATGTTGCCCACCTTCAAAAGGTCCCATGGAGGCACTTCTATACTCAGTGCCCCCTACCCTGCAGCAGGCCACTGCCAACCCATGCCTCCTCAGGAGATTCCTGGACAGTCACGGGCAAGTCTGGGTTAATCTCTTGTGGAGTCACTGCTCCTTTCTCCTGGGTTCTGGTGTGCACAAGGTTTTGTTTGTGCCCTCCAAGAGACTGTTTCCCCAGTCCTGTCTAAATTCTGGCAGCTCTATGATGGGGTTAATGGCGACCTCCTCCAAGTTACTGATACATGACTCCTGGAAAAGCCATAGCTTTGACTAGATGGACCTTTGTTAGAAAAGTAGTGTCTCTGCTTTTTAATATGCTTTGTAGGTGGGTCATAGCTTTTCTTCCAAAAATCAAGTGTCTTTTAATTTCATGGCGGCAGTCACCATTTGCAGTGATTTTGCAACCCCAAAAATAAAGTCTGTCACTGTTTCCAGTGTTTCCCCATATACTTACCATGAAGTGAGGGGACCAGATGCCATGTTCTTAGTTTTCTGAATGTTGAGTTTTAAGCCAACTTTTCACTCTGTTCTTTGACTTTCATCAAGAGGCTCTTTAGTTCTTTTTTCACTTTCTGCCATATGGGTGGTATCCTCTGCATATCTGAGGTTATTGATATTTGCCCTTGAAATCTTGATTCCAGCTTGTGCTACATCCATTCCGGCATTTTGCATGATGTACTTTGCATATAAGTTAATTAAGCAGGGTGACAATATACAGCCTTGACATACTCCTTTCCTGATTTGGAACCAGTCTGTTGTTGCATGTCCAGTTCTACCTGTTGCTTCTTGACCTGCATACAGATTTCTTAGGAATCAGGTAAGTTGGTCTAGTATTCCCATCTCTTGAAGCATTTTCCACAGTTTGTTGTGATCCACACAGTCAAAGGCTTTGGCTTACTCTATAAAGCAGAAATAGATATTTTTCTGGAACTCTCTTGCTTTTTCAATGATCCAATGGATGTTGGCAATTTGATCTCTGGTTCCTCTGCCTTTTGTAAATCAAGCTTGAACATCTGGAAGTACACGGTTCATGTACTTTTGAAGCCTGGCTTGGAGAATTTTGAACTGTACTTTGGGAGTGTGTGCTGCTGCTGCTGCTGCTAAGTCACTTCAGTCGTGTCCAACTCTGTGTGACCCCGTAGACGGCAGCCCACCAGGCTCCCTGTCCCTGGGATTCTCCAGGCAAGAACACTGGAATGGGTTGCCATTTCCTTCTCCAGTGAATGAAAGTGAAAAGTGAAAGCGAAGTCGCTCAGTTGTACCCGACTCTTAGCGACCTGCTGCTGCTGATGAGTGCAATTGTGTGGTAGTTTGAGCATTCTTTCGCATTGCCTTCCTTTGGGATTGGAATGAAAACTGACCTTTTTCAGTCCTGTGGCCACTGCTGAATTTTCAAGATTTGCTGGCATATTGAGTGCAATACTTTCACAGCATCATCTTTCAGGATTTGATATAGCTCAACTGGAATTCCCTCACCTCCACTAGCTTTGTTTGTAGTAATGCTTCCTAAGGAAAATGGTTTAGACAAATGCTACTAAATGAGGTTTTCCCTCCCAAATCCTGTAGTGTATCAAGATTCAATCATGTTACCTAATTTGAAATGGGCTTCCTGTTTTGGTGCCTGCTAACTCCTGTTTTGTGAAACTTAAAATAGCCTCATTTGAGGACGGAAGTGGAAAATATGATTAGTTTGTACCCTGACATCAGTGATGTTCTTGAGTTTATTTGATATCACTGATAATTTAAGGATCATATGATGGGAATCATATCATAAACTGCATTCAGAAATTTGTTACTGTAGTTCTGGCTGCCATATTTTTATGTTAGCATCTATCCAATGTTAACAAAATCAAGTCCATTTGAAAAGTCCCAGCATCCTTAAAAGGGAAGATTTATGTAGAGAAATAGAGATTCCTGGAGATAGGTCTTTTTTGTTGCTTTGGTAACTTCTGTTTCTTTTCATCATATATGTTTTAATAGTAAGAACAAAAAAGAATATTACAGTTACAGAGGAACACTTCAATCTATTGATAGACTTGTAGAAGGTTTTCTTGTAAAAATATTCATTTAACTTGACACAGCCCTTTTTATTAGGTAAAATATATGGCAACAAAAGAGAACAATTTCTCATCCTGAGACATCAAACTGGATTTTTTTGTTGTTGTTGTTAAATGGCTATTTGCTGTCGTGAATAAAACCATGTTAATATTGTAAATGAAAAAATTAGAGACTCTGGTGTGCCAGGATACATAGCAATTATGATAGTTCCTAAGATTCAGATACTCCTATTCCTGAAGTTATGCTACTTTAACAGTCAGTGTTATGTACCAACATATTGATGGCAAAACTGTGATAATTATTGATAAGGATTTATAATTATATTTTAAATCATTTATATCTCAAGACCTAACTGCATTTAGCAGAAAATATCAACTGAACTAAAAGTACCCGTTTCCATGTTTAATATCCTCAAATGATTTGTGTGATTGAGATCCATTTTCTCACTTAAAAAATACTAAGGAAGAAAGTTAATATTATTAAGGTTATGTCAACAAAAAAATAAATAAATTTGGTTAGTTTTTCCAGCAGTTAATTTAGTGAAAACAATCAACAAGCTGATTCAAGAAGTTAACAAATCACTGAAATCAGTTTTGTAGGTTTAAATCTATCTTTAAACCTGGTAAAGGACTAAACAAGGAAACATCCAGTTCAGTCTTAATTAGTATTTTTTGGTTGAGAATTCCAAAGTAGTGTTTTAGAAATAGAATTCATTTTTCTGACATATTTTATGCATTATTAAAAGCAATATAAGGAAATAATTTCAAAAAAATTTAAAGTATTTGCCAAATATTTTAATTATTAAACATGTAAAGACCATAGATTTTGTAACCAGTAGTCTAAAATTTGTCAGTTTTTATACTTTCTTTATACTTGACATTTTAAAATAGCTGCACTGCATTCCATTAATACCGTTCATTTCAGTAAATATTTTCCTTCTGTGATTTTCAAATTGTATACTAAGTAGACCCCATTAGCTTCTTCTTTTTTTTTTAATGTTATGCACTTTCGTAAGCAGCATTTATATTTTTGGATGTTTGTTTCATTGGATATATTTCCAAAATAATAACTTTAAGGGTATTCTATACCCTTTATTCAATATATACTTCATAAAATTTGCTATACTTTTCTGATTGGTCTCCAGAATAACTGAACAAAGGTCAGTTTTCATTCTAATCCCAAAGAAAGGCAATGCCAAAGAATGCTCAAACTACCCCACAAGTGCACTCATCTCACATGATAGTAAAGTAATGCTCAAAATTCTCGAAGCCAGGCTTCAGCAATACATGAACCGTGAACTTCCAGATGTTCAAGCTGGTTTTAGAAAAGCCAGAGGAACCAGAGATCAAATTGCCAACATCTGCTGGATCATGGAAAAAGCAAGAGAGTTCCAGAAAAACATCTATTTCTGCTTTATTGACTATGCCAAAGCCTTTGACTGTGTGGATCACAATAAACTGTGGAATATTCTGAAAGAGATGGGAATACCAGACCACCTGACCTGCCTCTTGAGAAACCTATATGAAGGTCAGGAAGCAACAGTTAGAACTGGACATGGAACAACAGACTGGTTCCAAATAGGAAAAGGAGTATGCCAAGGCTGTATATTGTCACCCTACTTATTTAACTTCTATGCAGAGTACATCATGAGAAACCCTGGGCTGGAAGAAGCACAAGCTGGAGTAAAGATTGCTGGGAGAAATATCAATAACCTCATATAAGCAGATGACACCACCCTTATGGCAGAAAGTGAAGAGGAACTCAAAAGCCTCTTGATGAAAGTGAAAAAGGAGAGTGAAAATGTTGTCTTAAAGCTCAGAAAACTAAGAACATGGCATCTGGTCCCATCGCTTCATGGGAGATAGATGGGGAAACAGTGGAAACAGTGTCAGACTTAATTTTTGGGGGCTCCAAAATCACTGCAGATGGTGACTGCAGCTATGAAATTAAAAGACGCCTACTCCTTGGAAGGAAAGTTATGACCAACCTAGATAGCATATTCAAAAACAGAGACATTACTCTGCCCACAAATGTCCATCTAGTCAAGGCTATGGTTTTTCCAGTAGTCATGTATGGATGTGAGAGTTGGACTGTGAAGAAAGCTGAGCACCAAAGAATTGATGCTTTTGAACTGTGGTGTTGGAGAAGACTCTTGAGAGTCCCTTGGACTGCAAGGAGATCCAATCAGTTCATTCTAAAGGAGATCAGTCCTGGGTGTTCTTTGGAAGGACTGATGCTGAAGCTGAAACTCCAATACTTTGGCCACCTCATGCAAAGAGTTGACTCATTGGAAAAGGCTCTGTTGCTGGGAGGGATTGAGGGCAGGAGGAGAAGGGGACAACAGAGGATGAGATGGCTGGATGGCATCACCGACTCAATAGACGTGAATTTGAGTAAACTCCGGGAGTTGGTGATGGACAGGGAGGCCTGGCGTGCTGCAATTCATGGGGTCGCAGAGTTGGGTATGACTGAATGACTGAAGTGAACTGAACTGAACAAGTCTTAACATGTGCATGCTTCTACATAGCTTGGCAGACCATGGTTAATGATTTTTATTAGATTAATGGTAATGTCTCTGCTTTTCAATATGCTGTATAGGTTGGTCATAACTTTTCTTCCAAGAGTAAGGGTCTTTTAATTTCATGGCTGCAGTCACCATCTGCAGTGATTTTGGAGCCTCCAAAAATAAACTCTGACACTGTTTCCACTGTTTCCCCATCTATTTCCCATGAAGTGATGGGACTAGATGCCATGATCTTCGTTTTCTGAATGTTGAGCTTAATCCAACTTTTTCACTCTCCACTTTCACCTTCATCAAGAGGCTTTTTAGTTCCTCTTTACTTTTTGCCATAAGGGTGGTGTCATCTGCATATCTGAGGTTATTGATATTTCTCCCAGCAATCTTTACTCCAGCTTGTGTTTCTTCCAGCCCAGCGTTTCTCATGATGTACTCTGCATAGAAGTTAAATGAGCAGGGTGACAATATACAACCTCGATGTACTCCCTTTCCTATTTGGAACCAGTCTGTTGTTCCATGTCCAGTTCTAACTGTTGCTTCCTGATCTTCATATAGGTTTCTCAAGAGGCAGGTCAGGTGGTCTGGTATTCCCATCTCTTTCATAATTTTCCACAGTTTATTGTGATCCACACAGTCAAAGGCTTTGGTATAGTCAATAAAGCAGAAATAGATGTTTTTCTGGAACTCTCTTGCTTTTTCCATGATCCAGCAGATGTTGGCAATTTGATCTCTGGTTCCTCTGGCTTTTCTAAAACCAACTTGAACATCTGGAAGTTCACCGTTCACATACTGCTGAAGCCTAGCTTGGAGAATTTTGAGCATTACTTTACTATCATGTGAGATGAGTGCACTTGTGCGGTAGTTTGAGCACTCTTTGGCATTGCATTTCTTTAGGATTGGAATGAAAACTGACCTTTTCCAGTCCTGTGGCCACTGCTGAGCCTCCCAAATTTGGTGGCATATTGAGGGCAGCACTTTCACAGCATCATCTGCCAGGATTTGAAATAGCTCAACTGGAATTCCATCACCTCCACTAGCTTTGTTCATATTGATGCTTTCTAAGGCCCACTTGACTTCACATTCAAGATGTGAATGTGATGTCTGGCTCTAGATGAGCGATCACACTATCATGATTATCTGGATTGTGAAGATCTTTTTTGTACAGTTCTTCTGTGTATTCTTGCCACCTCTTCTTAATATCTTGTTCTTCTCTTAGGTCCATACCATTTCTGTCCTTTATTGAGCCTATCTTTGCCTGAAATGTTCCCTTGAGATCTCTAATTTTGTTGAAGAGATCTCTAGTCTTTCCCATTCTGTTGTTTTCCTCTATTTCTTTGCATTGGTCGCTGAGGAAGGCTTTCTTATCTCAACTTGCTATTTTTTAGAACTCTGCATTCAGATGCTTATATCTTTCCTTTTCTCCTTTGCTTTTCACTTCTCTTCTTTTCACAGCTATTTGTAAGGCCTCCCCAGACAGTCATTTTGCTTTTTTGCATTTCTTTTTCCATGGGTATGTTTTTGATTCCTGTCTCCTGTACAGTGTCACGAAACCTCAGTCCATAGTTCATCAGGCACTCTATCTATCAGATCTAGGCCCTTAAATCTATTTCTCACTTCCACTGTATAATCATAAGGGATTTGATTTAGATCATACCTGAATGGTCTAGTGGTTTTCTCTACTTTCTTCAGTTTAAGTCTGAATTTATTAGAGAGTGAAAACTTTGATTTTGTGCCGGTCTGTATGGCACTGTGGCTAGAAAGAAGACAGTTATAGTAGAAATAATTAATCATGAAACATCCATTTTTATTAGAATTATAAATATATCATCATATAACCTTTGAGGTTAGCTATATAGTCTAATCCATAATTAGGATAATGTTATGCCTATTATTATATATGTTGGTGGGCCTCTGGCAGAAAAATAAAACATTGCACACACAGACACAGATGTGTGCACATACACACCCACCTTGAGAGTATTACTATTCTAGCCTAATTCTTTTGAAATACATATTTTCACATATTTGATATGCTTATAATAATGTGATCCTCTATGGAAAGTCAGTTCTGCAATATGTTTAGAGAGAATATGATCACAGATTGTTGCAGAAAGTATTATAAGGTCTATCAAATGAAATGTAGAAACTTTCATTCTAATAAATAATTAGTAATTAGTATGAAGTAAGGCATTCTAAGAGAAGGCAATGGCAACCCACTCTATTGCTTTTGCCTGGAAAATCCCATGGACGGAGGAGCCTGGTAGGCTGCAGTCCATGGGGTCGTGAGGAGTCAGACACGACTGAGCAACTTCACTTTCACTTTTCACTTTCATGCATTGGAGAAGGAAATGGCAACACGCTCCCGTGTTCTTGCCTGGAGAATCCCAGGGATGGGGGAGCCTGGTAGGCTGCCGTCTATGGGGTCGCACAGAGTTGGACACGACTGAAGTGACTTAGCAGCAGCAGCAGGGCATTGTATGCTTGTGGCCAGTGGCCAAAACAAATAAAGAAATGCTCTATTTGCATAAATAAACCTATAAACTAATACAGGGTTTCTTTATTTGAGAGAAAAGTAACATGAAATTTCAGAATTATCTTATTTTTAACAAGTAATAGGGATATGTCAGACGTGATCAAAAGTTTGATTCATTCAATTTTAAAATAAAGAATAGGGAACATATAAAATGTTGAATAAAATACATATTAAAAATTAAATCATATATTAGAATCAAAAGAAATGGAAAAAATAAATATGGTCCAGGGTGAAGAAACAGAAAAGGAAGTAAAAATTAAAAGAAAGACAGTGAAGCTGTATAGGGTAATAATAAAACTTTGTATTGTACAAAGTGAAATTATAGGAGATAGGCTAGGAGTTCTGTCTGTGAGATAGAAGTGGGATTGAAGGTGAAGCCTTATGGAGTTTACAGTGGTCAGACCAAAGTGGAGACGGCTAGCCTCATGAGAACACCTTTGAAATGTTCTCTCACTGTAAACAGGAGCACACTTAGTACTGGCTGGTAAATTAGGTAGTGTGTGGGAAATTGAGAGAAAATGTCAAAGAGAGTAAATTTATTTTTCCTGGCCAGAAAATGCTTCGAGTAAAGTTATTTTAAAGATTGGTGCCTTGCTTCTTACCCAAAGGATGAGAGACATAGGAGTAGAGACACATAAAGAAGAAAAAAGAATTACAGAAGAAGGAATAGGAAAGAAGAACAGTTAGAGGAAAGCATACAGATAGAATAGGCTAGTGCACTGGGACGACCCAGAGGGATGGTATGGGGAGGGAGGAGGGAGGAGGGTTCAGGATGGGGAACACATGTATACCTGTGGCGGATTCATTTTGATATTTGGCAAAACTAATACAATTATGTAAAGTTTAAAAATAAAATAAAATTTAAAAAAATTAAAAAAAAAAAAAAGAATAGTAAGTTCTCACAAAGAAAGCTTCCCTCATCATTTAGAGATGGTGATCTTTGAAGGTTATTATTTATCATTGCCTTACAAAACAGTATCTGATTCTGTTCACAGTTATTTATTTTTTATCCTCAAATTATAAAAATATTCCTTTGTCATAGAACTGAGAAGGCAGTGAACCAAGAGATAAATTATTCTACAGGTTGTAGTGACCTTGACTATCACTTTATTATCTCCAAAATCACATATTGCTTATAGGTACACAGAGACACATAGTGATTGAATAAAGTAAGTCATGTGACCAAGGGACTTCATATTAACATCTACAATTATAAAATAATAATAATTTATTAAATTTCACATCTATGCCCAATGTTTCTTTTCCCGTGATTAAGAAGGAGACAAAAAGTATAGAGAGCTCATTTCTGAACTTAGATACACTTGAGTTAGGAAGTTTGCTCTTTACTTACTCCCTTGAGCAAGCTGTTTAACCTCTTTAAACTTCTGTGTCCTCATCTGTAAAGTGATATTTATAATACGGATCTCAAGAGGTCGGAGGATAGATTTAATAAGATAATATATTTCACATATTAAGTGTTCAGTAAATGTTAGCTATTATTATTAAAAAGGTCAAAAGAGCTTACAAAGCTTAAGCTGTGCTTTATGAGAATATTTCTTTGGAATGGAATCATTACTATACCATTTCTGTCTGAGTGTGATGACCTCTACATATTATAAGTCCCTTAGAAACCAACTGCTCTGTAAATAGAAACCAGCAATGTTTTATATATATATATGTTTTACTAATTGAGGCCTAATTTTGGGAAAAATGAAATAAAACAGTGAATTCAGCAGACAGTTGAGAGTAATGGTCCCTGAAGCAACCAACCATCTGTAATTGAGAAATTCTGCTTTTCAAATTAATGGCATTCCTGAAAATATTTTGGACAGAAATGGCAGAATCCATCATTCCCTCCTTATTGCATTACTTTACCTGAGATTACACTGTTATCTTCTCAAGTACTTGATCTGCTGAACTGGATGTTGGAGAATTTTGCTAAACTTCATTAGTAGGGCAATATCACATAGCTATTTACAATAAAAATAATAAGAATTAATTTGTGAATGATATATAAATGAATTACTTCAATAATTTTTAACAGCTTTATTGGATATGATTGATACACAGTGGGTTTTTGTTGTTGTTGTTCAGTTGCTAAGTCATGTGCCACTCTTTGCAACCCTGTGGACTGCAGCACACCAGATTTCCCTGTCCTTCAGTATCTCCTGGAGTTTCCTCAGATTCACATATAGTGAATTGGTGATGCTATCTAGCCATCTCATCCTCTGCCACCCCCTTCTCCTTTTGTCTTCAATCTTTTCCAACTTTAGGGTCTTTTCCAATGAGTTGGATCTTCTCATCAGGTGGCCAAAGTATTGCGGCTTCAGCATCAGTCCTTCCAAAGAATATTCAGGACTTATTTCCTTTAGGATTGATAGGTTTAATCTCCTTGCTGTCCAAAGGGTTCTCAGGAGTCTTCTCTAGCACCATAATTGAAAAGCATCAATTCTCTAGCACTCAGCGTGCTTTATGGTCCACCTCTCACATCCATACATAACTCCTGGAAACATCATAGCTTTCACTATATGGACCTTTGTTGACAGATGTATTTGCTTTTTATTTACTTTTTAATTAATTTATTTTAATTGGAGGCTAATTACTTTACAATATTGTAGTGGTTTTTGCCATACATTGACATGAATCAGCCATGGGTGTACATGTATTCCCCATCCTGAACCCCCCTCCCATCTCCCTCCCCATCCCATCCATCAGGGTCATCCCAGTGCATCAGCCCTGAGCACCCTGTCTCATGCATCGAACCTGGACTGGTGATCTATTTCACATATGATAATATACATATTTCAGTGCTATTCTCTCAAATCATCCCACCCTCACCTTCTCCCACAGAGTCTAAAAGACTGTCCTTTACATCTGTGTCTCTTTTGCTGTATCGCATATATATCATATATGTATTTGCTTTTTAATATGCTGTCTAGGTTTATCATAGCTTTGCTTCCAAGGAGAATGCATCTTTTAATTTCATGGCTGCAGTCACTGTCTGCAGTGATTTTGGAGCCCAAGAAAATAAAATCTGTCACTACTTCTACTTGTTTCCTTTCTATTTGCCATAAAATGTTGGCACCAGATGCCATGATCTTAGTTCTTTGAATGTTAAGTTTTAAGCCAGCTTTTTCGCTCTTGTCTTTTACCCTCTTCAGGAGGCTTTTTAGTTCTTCTTCACTTTATGCCATTAGAATGATATCATCTGCATATCTGAGGTGCTTGATATTTCTACCCACAATTTTGATTCCAGCTTGTGATTCATCCAGTGTGGCATTTTGCATGATGTACTATGCATAGAAGTTAAATAAACAGGGTGTCAACATACAGCCTTTTGGTACTCCTTTCCCAATTTTGGACAAGTCAGTTGTTCCATATAAGGTTCTAACTGTTGCTCCTTCACTAGAATACAGGTTTCTCAGGAGATACATAAGGCTGTCTGATATTCCCATTTCTTTGAAAACTTTCCACAGTTTGCTGTGTTCCACACAGGCAAAGGCTTTCATGTAGTTAATGGAGGAGAAGTAGATGTTTTTATGGAATTCCTTTGCTTTCTCTATGATCCAACAAATCTTGACAATTTGATCCCTGGTTCCTCTGCCTTTTCTATACCCAGCTCATACATCTGGAAGTTCTCAGTTCATGTACTGTTGAAGTCCAGCTTGAAGGATTTTGAGTATAACCTTACTGAAGTGAAAAGTGAAAATGAAAGTCATGTCTGACTCTTTGTGACCCCATGGACTATACAGGTGGATTCTTTACCAGCTGAGCCACAAGGAGTAGGTAGCCTATCCCTTCTCCAGCAGATCTTGTCAACCCAGGAATTGAACCAGGGTCTCCTGTATTGCAGGCAGATTCTTTATCAACTGAGCTACCATGTAGAATAAAGGCAATTGTCCCGTAGTTTGATCATTCTTTGGTATTGCAGTTCTTTGGGATTGGAATGAAAATGGACCTTTTCCAGTCCTATGGCCATTGCTGAGTTTTCCAAATTTGCTGACGTATTGAGTGTGGTACTTTCACAGCATCATGTTTTAGGATTTTAAATAGCTCAGCTGGAATTCCTTCACCTTCACTAGCTTTGTTCATAAGTAATGCTTCCTAAGGCCCACTTGACTTCACATTCCAGGTTGTCTGGCTCTAGGTGAGTGACCATACCATCATGTTTATGTCGGACATTAAGACCTTTTTTGTATAGTTCTTTTGTGTATTCTTGCCACCTCCTCTTAATCTCTTCTGCTTCTCTTTGGTCCTTACCATTTCTGTCCTTTATTGTACCTGTTCTGGCATTAAATATTTCCTTGCTATCTCCAATTTTCTTTAAGAGATTTCTAGTCTTTCCCATTCTGTTGTTTTCCTCAACTTGTTTGCATTGTTCCTTAAAGAAGGTCTTTTTATCTCTTCTTGCTAGTCTCTGAAACTGCATTCAGTTGGGTATATCTTTCTCCTTTGCCTTTCACTTCTCTTCTTTCCTCACCTATTTGTAAAGCCTCTTCAGACCACTGCTTTGTCTTCTTGCATTTCTTTTTCTTTGGGATGATTTTGATTCCTGCCTCCTGCACAATGTTATGAACCTCTGTCTATAGTTCTTCAGCCACTCTCTCTACCAGATGTAATCCCTTGAGTCTATGTGTCACCTCCATTGTATAATCATAAGTGATTTAATTTAGACTATGCCTTCACGACCTAGTGGTTTTCCCTACTTTCTTCAATTGAAGCCTGAATTTTGCAACAAGTTGCTTATGATCTGAGCCACAGTCAGCTCCAGGACTTTTTTTGCTGCCCATGTAGAGCTTTTCCATCTTTGGCTGAAAAATATATTATCAATCTGATACACAATAGACTGCACTTATTTGTAGTATACAGTTTCAAAACTTTTTATATATGTACAAGTCATAATGCCATTATCACAAGTAACATAATTAATATTTCCAACACCCCCAAAAGTGTCTTTTTATAATACTGATCTCCATCCTTTTGTGCTCTCCCCCATCTCAGGCAACCACTGATCACTTTCTATCACTTTGACATTTTTTTTAATAACACTTTCTGTCATAGTTTGCTTTCTCTAGAATTTTATATAAATGGAATCACACAGTATTCACTTCATTTATTTTTGCTTTGTTCACTATCATCCATGCTATTATGTGAATTAATATTTGTTTTTCTTTATTGCTGAATATTATATTCCATTGTTTAGGTATGACATAATTTATTTATATGTTGATCTGATGATAATGAACATTTACATTGTCTCAAATTTTTGGCTATAAAATTAAGGCTACTTTGATCACTGTGGACAACTCTTTGTATGGACATGTGTTCTCATTTCTTTTAGATAAATCTCTAGAGGTAGAATATTTAGGTCAAGGTTTTTGCTGAACTTTTTAAGAACTCTCTGTCTTTCAAAGTACTTGTACAATTGGACATTCTTGCCAATAGCATATGAGAATTCCAGTTCCTCCATATGTGCACCGACATTTCAAATGGTCAGACTCTTAAATTGTAGACACTCTAATAAATGTGTAATAGTATCACATTGTGTTTTTTAACAGACTATTTTTTAGAGTGGGCTTCCTTGGTGACTTAGCAGTTAAGAATCTGCTTGGAATGAAGGAGACATGGGTTTGATCCCTGGGTCAGGAAATCCTCTGGAGAAGGAAATGGCAACCCACTCTAGTATTCTTGCCTGGGAAATCCCATGGACAGAGGAGACTGGTGGGCTGCAATACATGTGGTTGTAAAAAGAGTTAGCTATGACTAAATGACTAAGCTATAACAATTTTTAAGAGTAGTTTGGATTCACAGCAAAATTGGCCAGAAAATATAGATAGTTCCCTCCTCCTCCCCTCCAAATTCCCGTTATGAATGTTCCTGAACAAAGTACATTCATAATAATTAATGAATTTTTTGACATGTCATTATCACCCAAAGTTCATAATTTGTGTTACAGTCTGCCCTTGCTATTGTATATTCTATGAGTTTAGACAAACATATAATGAGTAAAATGATATGCATTTATCATTATCATTATTATGGCTTTTCATGCAAGATATTTTTTACGGTTCTAAAACTCATCTGTACTCTGCCTATTCATCCCTCTCCCCAACTCCCAAGCTCTAGAAATCACTGATGTTTTTACTTTTTCTATAGTTTTAGAGACATATATACACATCTTTTTTCCGGAATATCATATAGTTAGAATCCCCCTAAATGTAGCCTCTTCAGATTGGCTTATTCTACTTAGTAGTATTCATATACATTTCCTCCATGTCTTTTTATGTCTTGGTACTTCATTTTTTTCTAGCACTGAATAATATCCCATTATCTGGATGTCCCACGGTTTATTCACTCATTTATTGAAGAGCATCTGGTTGCCTCCAAGTTTTGGCAATTCTGAGTAAACCTGCTTATTGTGGTTTTAATTTCTTTTACTCAAATGATGAATTATGCTGAATACTAATTATGATTTTTCCATTGTATATTTTTTGTTCATGTGTTTTTTTTTAACATTGCCCTTTTTAAACAACTTTATTGAAGCATTAGTGAGTGAGTGCAGAGAAGGCAATGGCACCCCACTCCAGTACTCTTGCCTGGAAAATCCATGGACGGAGGAGCCTGGTAGGCTGCAGTCCATGGGGTCGCTAAGAGTAGGACAAGACTGAAGTGACATAGCAGCAGCAGCAGCAGCAGCAGTGAGTGAGTGATAGTCAGTCGTGTCTGATTCTTTGTGACCTCATGGACTGTAGCCTACCAGGCTCCTCTGTTCATGGAATTCTCCAGTTAAGAATACTGGAGTAGGTTCCCTTTCCCTCTCCATTATTGAAGTATAATATAACATAAAATTCACCTATTTTAGCTATTTTGTTTAGTGAAAAAGAGTAGTGCAGTGATCATCCATACAGAATTCCAGCACATTTTTATCATTCCCCACTGTTTCTTCGTAGCCAGTGGCAGCTAATTGCTATTCTCATTTCCAGTCCCAGAATCTGTTCCCATCCCCAGTTCTGATCAATGCCAAATGGTTTTGCTTTGTCTAGAAATTTTATGTAAACTGATTCATAAATTAGATACGTTTATCCTCTTGCTTCTTAGCATTGTATTTTTGAGGTTTATGGATGTTGTAGGGTATATTATTCCTTTTTATTTAAAGTATTACATTATATACATATCTGTTTATCATTTAAGCAGTTATTATTCTTTTGGAAAGATTCTAATTTCAGCTATTTTGAATAATGTTCTATGAGGATAAATAGAAAAGTCTTTTTGTGGTTACATAATTCCAACATTTTTAGATAAATAGGAGAGGTTCTTGGCTCATATACTAAATATATGTTTATCATTAAAAAAAAAAAAAAGCTTATTTTCCAAAATGACAGCACCACTTTACATTCCCACCAGTAATGTGTAAGTGTACTGATTTCTCTGCCTCATTGAGAACACCTGGTCTTGACTGTCTATATGATCTAATTATTCTAAAGAGTGTGAAATGATATTTCATTGTAATTTTAATTTACATTTCCATAATGATTAATGATGTTGAACATTCTTTCACATTCTTTTAAGCCATCCAAAGATCTTATATTATGAAAAGTCTATTCAAATTGCATGCTATTTTATAAATTTACTAGTAATACTGTATAACTGCTTTTATATGTTTATGGGCTCAGTTTGCTAATATTGCATTAAGCATTGCTGTGTCTAGGTTTATTAGGGATACCATTCTCTAGTATCTGACTTTGTAGAATAAATCTGAAAGTGTTTGTTCCTACTATATTTTGCTAAAAGAGTTTATGTAGATTTGGTGTTACTTCTTTAGCTATTTAAGAAAAATCACTAGTGATGCATCAGGGCCTTAACTTTACTTGTGGAAACATTTTAATAACTAATCCAGTTTCTTTACTTGTTGTAAGTCTGTTGATGTTTTTATTTTTTCTTGTACCATTTATAGTGATTTTGGCTTTTCTAACCATTTGCCCATGTCTTTTATCTTTCTAATTTGTTGGCATACAGTGGTTTGTATTAGTCCCTAATAATCTTTTAATTTGTGCAGTGTCTATAATGATGTCCTATACACTTCAATTTCTGTGTTAATTTTCTTCTTTACATTGTTTCTTGAAGAATGTAGCTAAATGTTTATAAATTTTGTTCATATATTCAAAGAACTAGCTTTTGGTTAAATAAATATTCTCTTGATTTTTGTTGATTTTCTCAAATACTTAAAATATATTTAGACTTAAAAAAAGTGTCTTGGTACATGATCCATCCTGGAGAATAATCTACATGCTTTTTAAAAGAATATATATTCTAATATGATTGGGTGTGCAGTATTCTGAAATTTCACTTAAGACAAGTTGATTGATAGTGTTCTTTGAGATTCCTATATTTTTTTCTGATTTTCTTTCTGGTTTTCCTCTTAACTGTTGAGAGAACAATAATGAAGTCTCTAACAATAGTTGAATTGTCTATTTCTCATTTTATCTTTTATCTTTAATTTGATAACATTAATTTAGGAGCAAAAGAAAAAAATATCCTATCAGATAGTGTGAACAGATGCTACCATATTCATTGTTTCACTAAAACCTTGTGCAGTCACTAAGTCGTGTCCAACTCTTTGTGATCCCATGGACTGCAGCATGTGAGGCTTCCCCATCCTTCACTATCTCATGGAGTGTGCTCAGACACATGTCCATTGAGTTGGTGATACCATCCAGCTATCTCATTCTCACACCCTTCTCTTCCTGTCCTCAATATTTCCCAGCATCTTGGTCTTTTCTAATGAGTCGTCTTTTTGCATCACATGGCCAAATTTTGAAGCTTCAGCATCAGTCCTTTCAATGAATATTCCGGGTGGATTTCCTTTAGGGTGACTAGTTTAGGCTCCTTGCAGTCTGGGGGACTCTCAAGAGTTTAATCCAGCAACACAATTAGCCCTCAGCCTTCTTTACAGTCCAACACTCACATACATACATGACTACTGGAAAAACCTTACCTTCGACTGTATGGACCTTTGTTGACAAAGTGATGTGTCCACTTTTTAATAAGCTGTTCTAGGTTTTTCATATCTTTTCTTTCAAGGAGCATATGTCTTTTAATTTCATGGCTGTAGTCACTGTCCACAGTGATTTTGGAGCCCAAGAAAGAAATATTTATCACTGTTTCCTTTGTTTCCCCATTTATTTGCCATGAAGTGATGGGATCAGATGCCATAACTTTAGTTTTTTGAATGTTGCATTCTAAGTCAGTTTTTTAACTCTCTCTTACCTTTATCAGAAGGTTCTTCAGTTCCTCTTTGCTTTCTGGCTATACAGTAGGTACAATCATCTGCATATCTAAGATTATTGATATTTCTCCTGGGAATCTTTATTCCAGTTTAGTATATATATCTTAGTATATATAAATTTGAAAGTGAATGCAGAACTATATGAAAGAAGAGGACATATTATCTAAATTGTAAGGACTTCACTATAAACTGTCAACCAGTCATGAAGCTGATCAGTTCAGTTCAGTCGCTCAGTCGTGTCTGACTCTTTGCTACCCCACAGATTGCAGCACAGAAGGCCTCCCTGTCCATCACCAACTTGCGGAGCTTGAACAAACTCATGTCCATTGATTTGGTGATGCCATTCAACCATCTTATCTCTGTTGAACACTTTTCCTCCTGCCTTCAATCTTTCCCAGCATCAAGGTCTTTTCCAATGAGTCAGGTCTTCACATCAGGTGGCCATAGTTTGGGAGTTTCAGCTTCAGCATCAGTCCTTCCAAAGAACATTCACCACAGACTTCATTTAGAACTGACTGGTTTGATCTCCTTGCAATCCAAGGGACTCTAATCCAACACCACAGTTCAAAAGCATCAATTCTTTGGAACTCTGCTTTCTTTATAGTCCAACTCTCACATTCATACATGACTACTGAAAAAACCATAGCTTTAATGAGATGGACTTTTGTTGGTGAAGTAATGTCTATGCTTTTTAATATGCTGTCTAGGCTGGTCATAACTTTTCTTACAAGAAGCAAGCATCTTTTAATTTCATGGCTAGAGTCACCATCTGCAGTGATTTTGGAGCCATTCCCCCCCACCCAAAAAAAAAAATAAAGTCTGTCACTATTTCCATCATTTCCCCATCTATTTGCCATGAAGTGATGGGACCAGATGCCATGATCTTAGTTTTCTGAAAGTCGAGTTTTAAGCCAACTTTTTCACTCTCCTCTTTCACTTTCATCAAGAGGCTCTTTAGGTCTTCTTCATTTTCTGCAATAAGGGTTGTCATCTGCATATTTGAGGTTATTGATATTTCTTCTGACAACATTGATTTCAGCTTCTGCTTCCTCCACCCCAGCATTTCACATAATGTACTCTGCATATAAGTTAAATAAGCAGGGTGACAGTATACAGCCTTGACGTACTCCTTTCCTGATTTGGAACCAGTCTGTTGTCCCATGTCCTGTTATAGCTGTTGCTTCTTGACCTGCATTAAAGATTTCTCAGGAAGCAGGTAAGGTGGTCTGGTATTCCCATCTCTTGAAGAACTCTTCCAGTTTGCTGTGATCTACACAGTCAAAGGCATTGGCATACTCACTAAAGCAGAAGTAGATGTTTTCTGGAACTCTCTTGCTTTTTCAATGATCCAGCAGATGTTGGCAATTTGATCTCTTGTTCCTCTGCTGTTTCTAAAACCAGCTTGAACATCTGGAAATTCACAGTTCATGTATTGCTGAAGCCTGTCTTGGAGAATTTGGGGCATTTCTTTACTAGCGTGTGAGATGAGAGCAATTGTGTGGTAGTTTGAACATTCTTTGGCATTGCCTTTCTTTGGGTTTGAAATGAAAACTGACCTTTTCCAGTCTTGTGGCCACTGCTGAGTTTTCCAAATTTGTTCGCATATTGAGTGCAGCACTCTGACAGTATCATCTTTTAGGATTTGAAATTGCTCAACTGGAATTCCATCATCTCCACTAGTTTTGTTCATAGTGATGCTTCCTAAGGCCCACTTCTTTTGAACTGTGGTGTTGGAGAAGACTCTTGAGAATCCCTTGGACTGCAAGGAGATCCAACCAGTCCATTCTGAAGGAGATCAGCCCTGGCATTTCTTTGGAAGGAATGATGCTAAAGCTGAAACTCCAGTACTTTGGCCACCTCATATGAAGAGTTGACTCATTGGAAAAGACTCTGATGCTGGGAGGGATTGGGGGCAGGAGGAGAAGGGGATGACAGAGGATGAGATGGCTGGATGGCATCACTGACTCAATGGATGTGAGTCTGAGTGAACTCCGGGAGTTGGTGATGGACAGGGAGGCCTGGTGTGCTGCGATTCATGGGGTCACAAAGAGTCGGACATGACTGAGCAACTGAATGAACTGAAGGCCCACTTCACTGCACATTCTAAGATGTCTGGCTCTAGATGAGTGATCACACAATCATGGTCATCTGGTTTGTGAAGATCTTTTTTGTATAGTTCTTCTATGTATCTTGCCACCTCTTCTTAATATCTTCTACTTCTGTTAGGTCCCTACCATTTCTTTCCTTTGTTGTGCCCATCTTTGCATGAAATGTTCCCTTGGGATCTCTACTTTTCTTGAAGAGAGCTCTAGTCTTTCCCATTCTGTTGTTTTCCTCTATTTCTTTGCATTAATCACTGAGGAAGGCGTTCTTATCTCTCCTTGCTATTCTTTAGAACTCTGCATTCAGATGGGTATGTATTTCCTTTTCTCCTTTGCCTTTAGCTTCTCTTCTTTTCACAGCTATTTGTAAGGCCTCCTCAACAACCATTTTGCCTTTTTGCATTTCTTTTCCATGGGGATTTTCTTGATCCCTGCCTCCTGTACAATGTCACAAACCTCCGTCCTTAGTTCTTCAGGCACTTTCTCTATTATATCTAATCCCTTGAATCTGTTTGTCACTTCCACTGTATGCAAATATGTATTAATTCATAAGGTATTTGATTTATGTCACACCTGAATGGTTTAGTGGTTTTTCCTACTTTCTTCAATTCAAGTCTGAATTTGGCAATAAGGAGTTCATGATCTGAGCCAGTCACCTCCTGGTCTCATTTTTGCTGACTGTATAGACCTTTTCCATCGTTGACTGCAAAGAATATAATCAATCTGATTTCGGTATTGACCATCTGGTGATGTCCTTGTGTAGAGTCTTCTCTTGTTTTGTTGGAAGAAGGTGTTTGGTATGACTAATGTGTTCTCTTGACAAAAATCTTTTAGCCTTTGCCCTGCTTCAATTTGTACTCCAAAGCCAAATTTGCCTGTTACTCCAGGTATGTCTTGATTTCCTACTTTTGCATTCCAGTCCCTTATAATGAAAAGGACATCTTTTTTGAGTGTTAGTTCTAGAAGGTCCTGTAGGTCTCATAGAACCATTTAACTTCAGCTTCTTCAGCTTTTCTGGTTGGAGCATAGACTTGGATACTGTATATTGAATGGTTTAACTTGGAATTGAACAGATATCATTCTGCTGTTTTTAAGATTGCACCCAAGTACTGCATCTCCGACTCTTTTGTTGACTATGATGGCTACTCCATTTCTTCTAAGGGATTCTTGCACACAGTCATAGATACAATGGTCAACTGAGTTAACTTCACCCTTTCCAGTCCATTATAGTTCACTGGTTCCTAAAATGTCAATAATCACTCTTGCCATCTCCTGTTTGACCACTTCCAATTTATCTTCATTCATGGACCTAACATTCCAGGTTCCTATGCAATATGATTCTTTACAGCATTGGACTTTACTTCCATCATCCGTCACATCCACAACAGGGCATTGTTTTCACTTTGGCTGCAAGGAGTAAAAATGTATCAAATTTTAATTATTTATTGAGACTATTAAGAAACAGGCAAAAGTAATGGTTTCTTTTAAAATACCAATTTTAGAGAAGAATCCTAGAAATATTATTCAAAGGGAAATGGCAGATTGGTGAAAGGAAAAACAGTCACCTGAATTCTGAAATCAGTGTTTTCTATGCTATTACTTGGGATATATTTATAACCTGGTGGCCTACAGTCCATGGGGTTGCAAAGAGTCAAACAAAACTGAGTAGCTGTGCACATACATTATCCAGGGCTTTCCTGGTGGCTCAGACAATCTGTCTCCATTGCAGGAGACCTGGGTTCCAGGTCAGGAAGATTCATGGAGAAGGGAATGTAACCTGCTCCAGTATTCTTGCTGGAAAATTCCATGGACAGAGGAGCCTGACAACCTATAGTTCATGGTTCACAAAGGAGTTGGACATGAGTAACTGACTAACATTTTCACTTCATACATTATCCACAATCTTTATAGCTAAAGAAAAGTGATCATAACATATCACTATGACCAACAAAGCATGCTCTTAATTTTTGTTTCCTAGACAAGAGGACACATTAGTAAAAAAATTCAGAGTGGTTTCATGTATTTAAAAGGCAAAGTTCATTGTGAATAATATGTAAGCAGCCATGAAATGAAAAGATGCTTACTCCTTGGAAGGAAAGTTATGACCAACCTAGATAGCACATTGAAAAGCAGAGACATTACTTTGCCAACAAAGGTCCATCTAGTCAAGGCTATAGTTTTTCCAGTGGTCATGTATGGATGTGAGAGTTGGACTGTGAAGAAAGCTGAGTGCCGAAGAATTGATGCTTTTGAACTGTGATGTTGGAGAAGACTCTTGAGAGTCCCTTGGACTGCAAGGAGATCCAACCAGTCCATTCTGAAGGAGATCAGCCCTGGCATTTCTTTGGAAGGAATGATGCTCAAGCTGAAACTCCAGTACTTTGGCCACCTCATGGAAGAGTTGACTCATTGGAAAAGACTCTGATGCTGGGAGGGATTGGGGGCAGGAGGAGAAGGGGACAACAGAGGATGAGATGGCTGGATGGCATCGTTGACTCAATGGATGTGAGTCTGGTGAACTCCGTGAGTTGGTGATGGACAGGGAGGCCTGGCGTGCTGCGATTCATGGGGTCGCAAAGAGTCGGATATGACTGAGCAACTGAACTGAACCATAAATAAGGCAGAGCAAATGTATATCCATGTGTAACTGGTTAAGACAAGCTCCATTGTCATTAGGAAAGAATCTTCATTTCCAGTTAATCTGGCATATCAATGTTATTCAAGGCTTATGGTCATTATTGGTTTAAGATGTGAGTCACTCCAAATTCACAGGTGTTTTTCAGTTTTAGCTGGTTAGAATTAGTTTTAGTGAGTTAAAACACCTGATTTTGATATCTCTTTAGGCAAGTTCTGCTGCATGTAGAAAGTTCTTTAACAGTCCTTGGCTTCTTACATTGATAAATGGAAGATGGATACAAAAACAAGTTTACTCTCTTGATGTTTGGTGCCTATTTCTCACAATTCCATTGTCCTTATTAGAGTTGTTTTAATCTTCTTTTAGTATGGAATTATCTAATGTGGAAATGTAGAAGATGTTAAGTGTGCATCAACATTTTAAACACTGATAAAATTGACAAGAGCCATCACTAGGAACAAAGATAGACTTGGCATAACTAATATTTGTAGAGCAAATCTCTCAACCATTAGACTAAATCTCATGGTCCTACTTGTCCCACCTTGGCCATTTTCCTTCCCCTCACCCCCAGTGTTAACATCTAATATAACCATACCATATTCTTCAAAATAAAATATTATATTGGTAAACATAATTAACTAAAATGTAAACTTTATTTGGATTTCACAAAGTTTTCTACTAATGTATTTTTTATGGTCCTCATTCTAAATCAAGATACCACATTTCTTTTAATTATCATGCTTCCTTATTCTCTTCCAATTTCTGATAGTTCCTGAGTCTCTGTTTTCATGGTTTTGACACTTTTGAAGGGTACTAATCAGGTTGTAGAATCTCCTTCAGCTGGAATTTGTCTGATGTTTTCACATGCTTAAACTGGGATTATGAATTTGCAGGAAAATGTTCACAAAGACACAGTGCTCTTTTCCTTATTTCATACCACAGGATGCATGGCGTTAACATCATTTATTGACAGTGTTGCCTTTGATCATTTGGGTAAGAGAGTGTCTGTCAAGATTCTTCCTGTAAAGTTTCTTTTGTCCCTTACCCATACACACCTTAAACTTTACCCTATTAATCTTGTCTATAACAGTCATTGCTGTGCTATTCTAATGACATTTTCTATTTTCTTTATCCCTTGTACACTTATCATTTGGAATTCTTCTGTAAGAGAGTTATGCCCCTCCATCATCATTTGTTTATTAAAGTATTATTTATATCAATATGCACTCATGGATACTTATTTGACTCTCTGTGTTATAAGCTTATACTTATATTATTTACTGTGTTGCCTTTATCCATCATCATTCCATTTGACTATCGGGTGCTCTTTCAGGATGGCTCCTTGTTTCTTTTATCCTTTATACACAGCCCTATACTTTGTTTTATTGCTGTTTGTGTGTGAGAGTATGTGTGTTTGTGTGTATATTATGTGTATGTCTGTGTTTACACACACTTCCTTACTTTTATGGAACTATAAGCATTTGACCTGTTTTTGGCTTGTCATGAAGCATTTATTCTGGTGCAGCTAAAGGTGTTAGCTACCAAGTAAATGCCACGTTGTTCTGCTAGTAAATAAACAAAAGGAATTTTATTGTCTAGCAATATAGCTGCCAGCAAATTAAGGTCCTTTTGTTGAGCTTGTATTGCAGTAACACTTTTATTTGCAAGTATTGTTCTGGTAATAAAAATATTTTGTTTGCCACATTGTAGTTGGAAAACATTATTTGTGGTTTCTTTTGGGATCTCTGTACTTTGATGGGCATGTAAGTGTTAAATGTTTATGAGGCCATTTTAGATGTTACTAGAAAGTAGAGTTTTAAGTTTCAAAATAGGGTATAATACCATTTCTCATTGGCAAAATCCCTCCTTTCTCTAATATGCACATTGTGTAGCAATTATACCCCTGTGTATGTGTGTATATATATATATATATTAAAGTATTATACCTTGAACTTTATTTTAATAATGAATGCCTTCTAAATCCTACTCTATATGTCATTTCCAAGTTGTTTTTTTTTTAACATTACTTTAAAAATTTTGGACTTCAGTGACTAACAGTTTTCTACCCCTGACTACATTGATACTGTCTCTGTATGTCTCTTTAAACTTTCTTTTGTCATATGTTAATGCTTGCTCTGTATTGAACATGGGGACTTTATGCTCAAATACATCTATATCTATATCTATCTGTCTATCATCTATCTATCTATCTATCTATACACACAAAATCAGGAGGACCTTAACAGGAAAAAATATGGCTTATCTTATAAGGATGCTTATCAGGTATCTGGAATATATATAGTAAAAGTATTTCTTTAGTTATATGATGGAAAATAATCCCTTTTCAGGAATTTCTAAGTAATATGTATTTGAATAAAGAGGCACTCTAGCCTAGCCAAGTGGACACGTTTAAAAGGTCATCACAGCAATTAAATTATTTGACAGTTCAGCCTCTTCTTATCTTACATGTTTTAACTTTAATTCTAGAATTTACAAGAAAAAAAAGCTAATCTGAATATTTAAAACATTAAATTTTTGTCCCAAATCATTGAATTTTTGTTTTAAAATTATATGAGCACACATTACTCTCTTCAGACCATTCAGCACTGGAACTAGATTTATAATTACTGGATATTTAGAAATGTTAAGTTTTCTCAAAGGGATATCATTAGTTTTGAGCATGTGTGTGTGTGTGTGTGTGTATATATATATATATATATATATATACATGTATGTATGTACATATATGATTTAACACTAACCCCTGAATCTAAGGATGATTTAGGTGTTTTAAAAATTGTAGATAAGTTTACATGCCTCCTAGAGTGTGGTTGAGAGAGCACTTTAACAGATAAGTTTTTTACAGGAAGTAAGAAAAAGTTTATACTTGCTTGAAAATAATGTATGGAACCAATAATGTATGAATAGAGAGACACAGCAAATACTTTGATACAGTTTTCCTTTAACTATTTGAAGGTGACTTTCCAAAGTAGCTTCCAACCAAGGATCTCTAGTTTTCACTAAGAACATTCACAGACATTATTCTGGTTCTCTAGCTAAAGTAATATCTGATCTGAATCTCTGACTAGAAGTTTATATGTAAAAGTAAATAGGTTAAAGTCTCAATTAGAGACCACATTTCCATCCTTGAAATTTACTTTTTAAATTTCCTAACTCCAAGTATCTTGAATACTTGAAGGTTTTGTTAAAAACCCAATTTCATAGACTCGAGACCAGAAACTACAGAATCAGAATCCCTACAGTTGGATGCAGGAAATCAGTGTGATAAAACAGGCACACTGGGTGTTTTCCATGGACTTTAATTTTGAAAACAAGTGCCTTTAAGAAAAATTATTCCTAAGTTTGAAGTCAAGTGAACACAACTTCACATATGTAAACTTTTACAAAATACTTCTTTCTTCAGAATTCATTTTTGACTATTTTTCAGGAAATTAAAAGAAACAAGAATCTTTTAAAAGTCCACATCACCTAGTTTAGATCATTCGAATTAATCACTCTGGGAAGGCTTCCTACCTCTCCTGTCAATTGAACAACTTATTTAAGGAGCTCTGTCAGATACAATCCTCTTTACTTCATTTTGTCCCCCGCTGATACCATCTTACAGGGGATTGCCAACACGCAGAGAGCCTGAGGGATCTAAAGTGAGATTACAAAAGCAAACCCTGAAAGCATGCTCTCTAGAAGGTAGACTCCTATAGGCTACAATACCAAATGTTTAGAAGTGAGTGAAATAAGAGTGACACCACCTTGCAACCATTTCCCTTTATGAGGTACTCTTAATTCTGTGCCTCAGGAAAAGGTTCTCATGAACAGATTACAAGTGTTTAGAAATTTGCTAGAGATCATAGCACAGAGCCATGCTGTGTTACACATTCTGCAGCCAAAATTCAAAGTCTGATTATGACCTAGAGATGGAACGATAATCAAATAGTGTCTTCTCCTACCCTTACCTCCATCATATAATTGTTTTACTTTATTCTTGCAAAAGATCTTTTGAGAAGCATTTAGATGCTATAACTGCAGGGCAAGGTAAATCCCTCATGTGGAGATAAATGACCCAGATCTTTTGGTATTATGAATAGAGTTTAAGACTTAAACTAGAAACTCATTTGTTTTCTTGCAATTTGAAGACTAAAGACAACTAATATGCTAACAGATAAAGACTTCATAATATAGCAGGCTGAGAAGTATATTCTATAAACTATGAAAGAATGAGATATTACTGAATTTTAAAATTCACCATTGCTTATTGCCTGCATATAAAGTAAACATGATGTGCTCCACTGGAAACTATGTCAATAACTAGACATTTCTTCTCATTCTGTTACCGAACTCAAATTTTAGGTGCTTATTCTTGGAAAATTTACAGTTCCATCAAAGCCAGTCAGGCCATAGTACCTGGAAAAATTCAGACAATCTCATTTCTGATTAGGAAAAATGTACAGTAACTGAAACAAAACAAGCGTGGGGTCCTTGATGTCTGTAGTTTATAAATGAAAGTCTTCTCACCACCATCTCATATGTGAGCTTTCAATGTTTCACACTGTTCAGTAGACTTTAGAAGAGCTCACATACCAACTACTACTATTAAGCAAATTCAGCATTCAATTAAATTCAGTACTTTTTAAGACACCGTGAAAGGCATAGCAGACATAAAAATAATAAAAGTATGGCCTCAAGGAACTCATAAAATTGTGTGAAAGGAGACAAAGTAATTATGAAAATAATATAATACCACATGCTAAATATTTCAAAAGAAGGGGAAAAGTATCATTGAGGTTCAAAGGCAGACTATGAGTCCCAAGACTTCTAAAGTGATCCTGGCTTTCTTAAGGTAACCAGGAAACTACTGACCTAGATAATAGTGAACACATGGATATTTAGAGTAAAGAGGACTTAAACATACTGATGCCAAACAGTAGCACATCAATTTTGAGACTATTCTATCTGTTTAAACTTGGAGAAACAATTTCTTAAATTATTGAGGCAGCAGAATTTAAGAGGATGTGAATAGCATGGCCCACAGTACTACACTAAGTGACCCAAGTTCATAACTTCGTGAACTGTGAAGTTGAACTAATTACTTGTCTTTGGACCCTCATTTTCCACATCATTTAAAGGGTGACTCATTAGTACCTAATTTTTAGTACTGAATAAGATGTCTGAGTAAAGACATAGTGATTTCTAAGGTTTGTTTCAAATATTCAACACTTAAACAAGTGCATGCATACATGCATGCATACACATAGTCTTTAGAAAGCTTGGAGTTTGCCAGCTTAAATATTTGTTGGGCATCATGTCTCTGAATTTGTTAATAGGAAACACTTAATCTCAGAGGGAAGAAATATTAGAAAATATCTCAACAAGAGATAAAGAACAAGGATACATTTTTCACCCTGGTCCTGGTTACAAATTCAAATGCCTATCATAGAGTAATAAGTAATGTACAAGGGTAAGATAGGTCAGAAATAAATATGTTTATTCACATTTTGTCAAAATCTGCAGTCTATGGGTCTGTTCTTTTTCCTCTTTTGACAGACACATAGGTACAGATGCTATTTCTAAACTATTAGGTTGAATGCAAAACTAATTGTGGTTTTACAGTGTTGAACTTTACCATTTAATATTGGAATACATTCTTAAATAAATGTGGTTATGTTATACATCATTTTAATATACATTTCTTTATGTGTTTTTGCGAATGACTTATTACTTGCTCTTTATATTTACTTTAAGCTATAGAAATACTGTTAGACAAAAGGCAAATTTGAGCAGTTTTTAAATTCAAGTTCAAAATGGGTCATTAAACAGCAGAGACAACTAGCAACATCAACAACACATTTGTCTGAAGAAGTGCTAATGAAGGAATAGTAGTGGTTCAAGAAGTTTTGCAAAGAAGGCGGGAGCCTTGAAGATGAAGAGCATAGTGGCTGGCTATTGGAAGGTGACAATGACCAATTGAGAGCCATCATTGAAGCTAATCCTCTTACAACTACACGAGAAGTTGTCGAAGAACTCAGAATAAAACATTCTATGGTCATTCTTCATTTGAAGCAAATCAAAAAGATGAAAAATCTTGACAAGTGGGTGCCTCATGAGCTTACCAAAAATAAAAAATAAATAAATAAAATCATCCTTTTGAAGTGTTGTCTTCTCTTATTCTATGCAACAACAGTGAACAATTTCTCAATCAGATTGTGACATGAGATGAAAAGTATTTTTTATACAGCAACCTAGGATGACCAGCTCAGTGATTGGATCGAGAATAAGCTCCAAAGCACATCCCAAAGCCAAACTTGCACTAAAAAAAGGTCATGGTCACTGTTTGCTGGTCTGATCCACTACAACTGTCTGAATCCTGGTGCAGTCATTACATCTGAGAAGTATGCTCAGCAAGTAGAAGAGATGCACAGAAAGCTGCAATGCCTGTAGCTGGCATTGGTCAACAGAAAGGGCCTAATTCTTCTCCATGACAATGCCCGACTGCATGTCACACAAGCTATGCTTCAAGTTGAATGAATTGGGCTACCAAGTTTTGCCTCATCTGCCATATTCACCAGGCCTTTTGCCAACCAACTACCATTTCTTCAAGCATCTCTGCAACTTTTTACAGGGAAAATGCTTTCACAACAAGCCGGAGGCAAAAAGTTCTTTCCATGAGTTTGTCGAATTCCAAAGCATGGATTTTTGCGCTACAAGGATAAACCAACTTATTTCTTGTTGGCAAAAATGTGTTGATAGTAATGGTTCCTATTTTGATTAATAAAGGTGTGTTTGAGCCTAGTTATAGTGATTTAAGATTCATGGTTGAAAGCTGCAGTTACTTTTGTGAGAGTGTGAAAGTGTTAGTTGCTCAGTTGTGTGTGACTTTGCAATCCCATGGACTGTAGCCCACTAGTTTCTCTATTCATGGAATTCTCCAGGCAAAGAATATTGGTGTGGGTAGCCATTCCATTCTCCAGGGGATCTTCCTGACCCAGGTATCGAAACTGGGTCTCCGGAAATCCAGGCAGATGCTTTACTGTCTGAGCCACCAGGGAAGCCCCAGTGCTTTTGTATCAACCTAATATAAGAAGAGCATCAGAATGAGAACAACAATAGATGGCAAATGACACTCCACTGCAGTGTCATGATGCTCCTCCGTCCATGGGATTTTCCAGGCAAGAGTGCTGGAGTGGATTGCCGTTTCCTTCTCCAGGGTATCTTCCCGACCCAGGAATCGAACCGGGGTCTCCTGCATTGCAGGCAGATGCTTTACCTCTGAGCCACCAGGGAAGTCCCTAATATAAGAAGAGCATCAGAATGAGGACAACAATAGATGGCAACTGACACTCCATTGCAGTGTCATGAGGGTAGAAAACAAATGATAGAAACTGTTTTGGACAGTTTGTGTCCCTTCTAAAAAATAGTAGCTGCTGTTCAGATTTAACAACTCTTGACATGGCGAAATTCAGATCTGGTGTTAGTAGCTTTTGCAAGAGAAATTTAATGGATTTTTCAAAAATAAAAATTAGTTTAACCGTTGAGTAAAAACTAGCAAAACAAAAAATACCCATTCACACTCATTTTGCTGCAAAAACATGTCTGTGAAATTGCCCATGTAACTTCTTCCTTAATGTTCTATTTGATATAACCATAATATGTACACTACTCTCTTGTCTATTTATATTAAAACCAAAGGCAAAAGATAGTTGGCATGCTCTTAGACTTTTCTTAGTGGTTAACTACTGTCATTGTTTACTCAGCCTTTCAGGTAGAAATCAGAAGAGCAGTGCTACACATTTGGTGTCAGCTCTGAAAAATTGGACATCATCTATAATTTAGACTGATAATTATAAGCCCTAGCTCACATTAAACTGCCCAAACCTTTTTTTTTTTTGCTTTTAATTTAGTTAGTTTCAAGTAAGTCCAAAGCACATTTGTTATTTTAAGACTTTATAGAAAATTCTAATATATAGACAGGGCTACCAATAACTGCCCTAGTTTGGACTTATCTTTTTACACATAAGGAAATTGAAGACATGAGGAAATAATACAGCTATAATAGCTATTATATAAACTTATTCCACTTGATGCCTGATGTATGCTAAGTGCCAATGTTAGTGTGTGACTGCTGAAGGGGTTCGTATTAGGCTAGATCTTAGTTTCTAGACATTATGGATTTGTTTTCTACTGTAGGCCTTCTAGTTTGGCACAAATCACACCCCACACCAAAACAAAGCAACTCTTGGAGACAAGGACTTTATGTTCTGTTATTTCAGCACCACAGTTTCAACCAACAAGTTCCATTTGAAACTACAACCAATGGATTTATTCTTTCAAATGAAACAATAACATACTGTGAATATTACCATAAAATACATTTTCTCCTGGGTGACACTTAAAGTGGTCCCATTGAATCATGTTCTTTTGTACTTAAAATGCTTTACCTTTTGTTTAATGTGACAAATAGTTGAAACTGTTAGTTTTCTTTTCAGAAAACTCATAAGAGAAAAAGAAAAAATATAATCTGAACAAAAAAAAAATACATAAAAATAGGATATAATACTCAGGAACCACAGATTTACATAGGGATTTATACCAGGACCTCACACTGAATAAATGTTGTAATTACACATATTATCTCTAGGATTGCTTAGGATACATAGGGAGTATTTTATAGTAGTTCATAGAGAAGTATATATTATTATTTGATAATGTTCTTTACGAATTTGGAGTGGAGGTAAGCAAAACTTTTTTGTAAAGGGCCAGATAGGTAAATATTTTAGGTTTTGAAGTTTGGATTGTCTCTGTTGTAATGATTCAGCTCTGCCATTGTGGGAAAGCAGTCATAGACAAGATGTACTCAAATGGGCATGGCTGTATCCAAGCAACTCTTTTACTAAAAATCAGGTTTCAGTCTGCAGGCTGGATTGTGCCAATGTACCGTTAACCTGTCTTATTGTGGTTTAGTTCCTCAGTCATATTCGACTCTTTGGACTGCAGCACACCAGGCTTCCCTGTCCTTTACCATCTCCTGGAACCTTCTCATACTCGTATCCATTGAGTGGATAATGCCATCCAAACATCTTGTCCTCTGTTTTCCCTTTCTCTTCCTGTCTTCTATCTTTCCCAGCATCAGTCTTTTCTAATGACTTGGCTCTTCTCATCAGGTGGCCAAGGTATTGGAACTTTAGCTTCAGCATCTGTCCTTCCAATGAATATTCAGGATTGATTTCCTTTAGGATTCACTGGTTTGATCTCCTTGCAGTTCAAGGGATCCTCAAGAGGTTTCCCCAACACCACAGTTCAAAAGCATCAATTCTTCAGCACACATCTTTCTTTATGGTCCAACTCTCACATCCATACACATCTACTGGAAAAACTATAGCTTTGACTATATGGAACTTTGTCAGCAAAATAATGTCTCTTTTTAATACACGGTCTAGGTTGGTCATGGCTTTTCTTCCAAGGAGCAAGTGTCTTTTAACATCATGGCTGCAATCACTGTCCACAGTGATTTTGGAGCCCAAGAAAATAAAGTCTGTCACTGTTTCTATTGTTTTCCCATCTATTTGCCATGAAGTAATGGGACTTGGATGCCATGATCTTAGTTTTTTGGATGTTGAGTTTTAAGCCAAAGTTTTCACTTTCCTCTTTTACCTTCATCAGTGGATCTAGTTCCTCTTCACTTTCTGCCAAAGGGTGATGTCATCCGCATATCTGAGGTTATTGATATTTCTCCTGGTAATATTGATTCCAACTTGTGTTTCACCAGCCCAGGATTTGGTATGATGTACTCTGCATATAGATTAAATAAGTGAGTGAAGTGAAAGTCACTCAGTCGTGTCCAACTCTTTAAGAAAACATGGACTATATAGTCCATGGAATTCTCCAGGCCAGAATACTGGAGAGGGTAGCCTATCCCTTTTCCAGCAGATCTTCCCAACCCAGAAATTGAGCCAGAGTCTCTTGCATTGCAGGTGATTGTTTACCAACTGAGCTACCAGGGAAGCCCAAGTTAAATAAACAGGGTGACAATATACAGCCTTGATGCACCCCTTTCCCAATTTTGAAACAGTCTGTTGTTCCATGTTCTGTTCTAACTGTTGCTTCTTGACCTGCATATAGGTTTCACAGGAGGCAGGTAAGGTGATCTGGTAATCCCAATTGTTAATAAATGATTCCTGATTTCCAAATATTGTTCTAATTATAAATAGATATCCATGTCTGATAGCTATAAACATTGTCATATATTTCAAAATGAAATTAAAACTAAGCAATATACACAATTAGTAAAGTAAAATGATTAAATAAAATCCGTTTAAAAATTTTTGATGAGTTAATAGGCTAGTGATAGAAAAGCTAAAAATCTATAAGTTGCCTAAAGTTCCTTCTTTTCCTAGATAACTTATGTAGTCACTGTTTTAAAAAAGAAGGCCTAACCTGTCATTTTATTCTGATGATTCAGATTAGCCAAACAACAAAAAAATAAGTCATAGCCATGTTATATATTGACACTACATGGGTGCTATTAAATCATCTAATTTCTCTTGATCCCTACTATAGATACTAATTTGATCAATTTCGAAGAAGATTTCATTGAGACAGGGATTCACACTTTATCAGTTTTTTAATTTTATGATGAGACATTAATCCGTATGTAAATTCTACCACTTTTCCATTTACTGGATGATAAATGCCATAGTATGTACACCTGTCTATCTATGTAGTCACCCTATTGAACAGATACCACAGCTGCCAGTAAACATTGCTTTGGACTCTTACTTAAACTGTGATTCATTGTCCAACAACATTTATGTCATCTGGGATCTTGTTAGAGAATCACAATAATAAATCAGGATCATATGTATTAAATTTCAAAAATACTGATTAGGACACACACATAAAATATGCACTGAGCTACTCAATGGAAATCTGAGATGACTTTATGATCTTATTGTGTTTGTTTTAATTAGGAATTTAACCTAAGTGTGCCCTAACAAGTAGCGACTTCAGCTTTGGCTGTGACTTTGACATGAATCTAACCTAATAGTGAAAATGTTCTTTAGCCCAATAAGGCAAATATATAATTGATTTCTTTTTACTTTTTAACTGATGGTTCTTATATTAAGGGAATCATTGTGCATTATGTGCATTGTGGAAATCTTTAGAAGTATAAAACTAAGAAATCTCCAAGATGATTATCAGATTTCTTTTATACATTTATAAATCTGTTTATATAATACACATGTAAGAATAAATTAAAAAACATTTCTTATCAAAATTGGTCAATATTTTGATATTTTATCATTTAATTCATAAATCTGTATTTTAGGAGAGCATTGTTTTCTATATAGTTATTCTTTTTTTAATATACTTATTCTTGTGGTACATTTACCCGAAGGTGGTTGTTGTTATTTTTTATTCTAACAATTAAAATGTGTTATGGTATAAACTTACCAATGCGAAGATTGTTGACCATAGAATTTGAGTACTGGAATGAGGAGAAGTGGCTATAAGACACTGGAGAATCCACTTTACCGTCAATTCAACAATGCTTACTTTCTAAGGGTTGAAGGAGAGTTACCTCTTCTTTTCAGGGCCCTGATATCCCTTTAGGTTATTAATGCCTAGAGTAGAATGCTTTGATCCTGACACAGATTCCCTTTGAGTTACACTTTGACATCAGGAAACTCATGCCTTTACTTTATTCCAGAGTCTCTAGAGTATGTGGTCATCCCAATAGATGTGCAGGGTGATTCATAGGGATCAGGATGACAATATTATTTACATTTATTTCTAATTATTCTATTTCAATATGCTTTACTTTACTTCTCTTTCTGTACTGTTTATAAAAAGTCAGCTTCCCTGGTGGCTCAGACAGTAAAGAATCAGTCTACAATGCAGGAGACCCAGGTTCAATCCCTGGATTGGGAACATCCCCTGGAGAAAATGGCTACCCACTCCAGTATTCTTGCTGAGAGAATCCCATGAATAAAGGAATCCAGCAGGCTGTAGTCCATGGAATCACAAAGAGTTGGATACGACTGAATGACTAAGCACATGCAGAACAATGTATGCATTAATAACTAAATTAATATTAAATAAACATTAATGGAGAGATGCAGACTTATTTTTTTAACTTAGAATAGTATATGTTCAAAATATGGAAACCTTAAGAGTATAAAACTAGAAAATATCCAAGATGATTATCATAATTATTTTATACATTTATGAATCTATATGTAATACATATGTAAGAATAAATTTTAAAAACATTATTAACAAAATTGATCATATTTGATATTTTATCATTTAATTTATAATTCTATATTTTATGAGAGCATTATTTTATATATAGTCTAAGCAAAGCATAGACATTATGTGCTACAAGGAACTGGATTCATAATTTTTACAATAAAATATCAAAAAGGCCATTATTTCTATAAGCGAGTGGTATCAATTAACCATGATGACATGTAGATCTTAATAAATAAAGTGTAGTCATTTTTTCACACAAAGAAGACATATTTTAACTCATTTTGGCTTCTGTTAACCTCAGTAGATGCTTATATTTTTTATTGTATAATAACTCAGCATAGTAGTCTTCAATTTATTTTTCCTATTTCTCTATTTTTAGCTGTCACTTTCAGATATAAATTGAGTAGCTTTTGAAGAAGTTTCATCTTCAATCCTCCTAACTGCATGAATGTTAAACTGCTTACTAAACTGAAGTCAGTGATTGCCTTAAATCTGTATCTTCTGAATATTTAGCAGAATTTCGTATCGTCAGTGTTTGAATTTGATGAAAATAAATACAAATGCTTTTAAAGTGAAACAAAGAAGTGCAACTTATGCTTTAAAGAATGTAATATTCCTGAAATATAATCTAATCAATTTAAACTGACTACATCCTCATTAGCATTGGTTTGTGTTTATAAGCATTAAATATAACTTTTTCACACTTATTTATAATATTGAAATTGCTATGAAAGAATGAGACTTGTGATTCTGTTTGAAATTTCTAATCAGTCCCAGAGACACATGCTTAACTCTACTTTTAAAACAGTAAGAGTATATTCTTCCCCATTTTCCTATTAATAAAGACATCTGTAGTTTAAGAGAATATTAATAAAAGCTAAAATTTGAAAAATCTCTTTGGAGATAGTTTCAGTCAGTTCAGTTCAGTCGCTCAGTTGTGTCCAACTCTTTGCAACCCCATGAATCGCAGCACGCCAGGTTTCCCTGTCCATCACCATCTCCCAGAGTTCACTCAAACTCACGTCCATTGAGTCAGTGATGCCATCCAGCCATCTCATCCTCTGCGTCCCCTTCTCCTCCTGCCCCCAATCCCTCCCAGCGTCAGAGTCTTTTCCAATGAGTCAACTCTTCGCATGAGGTGGCCAAAGTACTGGAGTTTCAGCTTTAGCATCATTCCTTTCAAAGAAATCCCAGGGCTGATCTCCTTTAGAATGGACTGGTTGGATCTCCTTGCAGTCCAAGGGACTCTCAAGAGTGTTCTCCAACACCACAGTTCAAGACAGCAAAAGAGACACTGATATACAGAACAGTCTTTTGGACTCTGTGGGAGAGGGAGAGGGTGGAATGATTTGGGAGAATGGCATTGAAACATGTATAATATCATATATGAAACAAGTCACCAGTTCAGGTTCGATGCACAATACTGGATGCTTGGGGCTGGTGCACTGGGACAACCCAGAGGGATAGTATGGGGAGGGAGGAGGGAGGACGGTTCAGGATGGGGAACACATGTATACCTGTGGCAGATTCATTTTGATATATGGCAAAACCAATACAATATTGTAAAGTTAAAAAATAAAATTAAAAAACAAAACAAAAACAAAAGCATCTATTCCTCGGCGCTCAGACTTCTTCACAGTCCAACTCTCACATCCATACATGACCACAGGAAAAACCATAGCCTTGACTAGATGGACCTTTTTTGGCAAAGTAATGTCTCTGCTTTTGAATATGCTATCTAGGTTGGTCATAACTTTTCTTCCAAGGAGTAAGCATCTTTTAATTTCATGGCTGCAGTCATATAAATGACCTTTGACTGACTAATGTCACTTAAAGTTTAGTCCAGAATCCCACTGAAATCTTAAAGATGAGAGTTGTACTGGGTGTTAGCATAAATTTGAAAATTTTCACTATATAAAAAAAAAAGTCATGATAAGGATACTGGCTTGAATTATTTTGACTTCAATTTTTGTATTCTCCTTATATCCCTTGTTGCATTTTAGACTTTTGGTTTGTTACTAATTTATTCATTAATATGAATTATAATTATTTGATAGAGGTTTAGTTCTACGTTTAGATACCTATATGTGTATATTCATAAATATAGTTTATATAAATAAAACACTATAAATTCAATGGATTGTAGATAATTCTTAATTATTTCTAGATAAAGTAATGACCTAGAATTTGAAAATCTGAGTTTGAATTCACTACTAATTACATGGCATAACTTTTGGTACGAAGTTCAGTTAACTTTCTAGACTCAGTTTCATCATGTATAAACTGGAGACCAAATCAGCTTGTAGATTTGTAGTAATGTCTGAATCATAAATTATTTGAAATCTATAAAACTCTAATAAAGTATGTTTTATACTAATAATTTTACAAAATAGAGCAGTGTTCAAGAATTAAGTCAGTAAGCCTTCCAGCTGGTTTCAATGACAACTTAATTTCTTATATATGTGTATATGTATGTATCTGTATATTATTAAATTTTATATTTAAAATTTTTGAACTAAATTTTATCAATATTTTAATTTTTTTCCATCATAGGCTACAAGTTTTAACAGTTTGTCAGTGTCTCACTATATCAAAGTGACACTGTTCATTATGTCTCCTATGAGTTAACAAAATTATTCTTTAATGTGTCAGCATTCAGACTTCAAAAAATTCTACCAAAGGGATAGTTTTCTTTCATTCTTTACAATTTCCATTAATCAGTGCTTAACATGAATAATCTCTGCCTTAAAAAAAGCTAACAGGTAAAAATTCAGAAAACCTCACAGATACCAGTTCTTAACCATTAATAAAAGAATTGTTTCTGAAAAACAAGTCATTTCAAATACATCTTCGATAGAGAGCAGTTATATAGACAAAACCTTTTCTCTCAATCTAAGATGTAACAAGGAAGTAATTCATAGTAAAGAGAAAACACAAGTTCCAAAAGAAAAAAAAATCTCTTGACGTGCTAAAGATACTCCAAATTTGCTATACCATTTGCCTCTTTTCGTAAAAGCCATTAAATTTTAGGAAAGCAGTGAATAAGATGAAAAAATAATAAGTAATATATTTTATTTGTTTAATAATGTAAAAAATAATGAGGAATTTTCTCACTAAAGTAAGCTTGAAAACTATCTATAATTTTCCACCAGTCATTCATCATTGACCCATATAGCAGTAATATCTCTTCTTCAAAATTCTATATGATATATATATGATTCTATAGCATTGCTAATTTTAGAAATAATAATGATAATAATAATGATATTTACTATTGACAAAACTAACAGAATCCCCAAACAGTAGATTTATTGAGCTATTGCTGGTTTAAACATCAGGATAGAGGAGTAAATATGTTTTTGATTTTGAGTAGTTTAAAAATGTCCCAGCTATATACTCAGTAACTAATGATTGCTAGGATATAACCAGGTAGACTTAATACAATTTGAAAAGTTATGATTGATTTTTTAATCAAAAAGTGCCATTTTAAAATAATTATAAAATTATAAGGAAAAAATTGTAAATGGATGGCTTTCTGGATAATAACTGTAGAACTATATGAATGATTTCTCATTTTTACCTATTGTCAAAATAACTAATTTAATAGATTCATTTTAATAGCTTGCTGACTTTCACCAGCAAATAAACTTGCTTGATGGTTTCTTAGCTATTTATCTGAAGTGTCTTCAAATAATCATTTTTAAAGTGGTAGATGTTAAATGTGTTGTCATAGACCTTTTATACCTGCAGAAAGACAAGAAATGTAACTTACATAAAAAAACAAAGCTACACTTTGTATGAATTTCACAACAAATTGTGAACATAGATTTGTTTGTAATATGGATTATTTAGAATACATTTTAAATAGTATTAACTACACACTTTTGCTCTTATAATGTGTTTGTGCGTGTGTGTGTGTGTAAACAAGTCTTGAACTTTCAGAACTTTCAAGTTCTGGCAGAAATGATGGAAAACATATTGATTCAGGTTTTCTTAAATTTGGAAATTTCCAGAAAATACTACCTTTTAGCTTTGCAGAAATACTAGTAAGATATTAAATGGAATTTGTGAAAAGTACTGTAGATTCTTCAGTTGAGCACTACTTTTACCTACACTAAACAAAGATGTTTGAACTCTTCATGATAAATTTGATTAATTCATTTTCAGTTTCAAATTATCTTTACATTTGGTAAAGCTTAGTAGTTCCACACAGAAATCTATTTAATGATTCAGATAACTAAATTAGAGTTTAAAAATCTAAGAAAATAAGTTCTAATAAAGTAAAGCTTTAAACTATATAACAGGAAGCTCTTAGAGTTTGTGTTCCCAACATGTCTAACATACTGAAGTGGATTGGGCTGTAGTTATATGATCACAATTACTGGACCATGGCATGGTTTGTTTGGTGAGCTCAGCCATCTTATCTGATTTGAATTATTCCACCGTCAGTCTAATCAATTCAGCTGTAATCAGTGGTTAAATATGGCTGGAAAAACAATCAACCGTGAAGCAGTCAATTTAGAGACTGCCTAAAAATACAGATATATTGTGGGGAAAATAGATTCTAATGATAATGAAAAAAATGCAATAAAACAGCTGAAAACAAGTTGAAATAAAGTAGAAATTATTTTAGCATTTGAACTACTCCAAATATTTTTGGGGGGGTGAGGAAGTTTCTCAAGATAATATGAATTTTTCTAATCCAACTGCTGCCTTATTTCTTTATGAATTTTTTTGTAGAAACAAAAGGAAAAAATCATAATTTATAGATTTTCTCTAGAAATGCCCTCTGTTTACACCACTTGTTCACTCCATTTTTCATTCAGAGAGTAATGAAAACTTTAATCCTCTGCTAAGTTTGCTGTGGAAAATCCCATTGCATCTCAAAGCAGTAATCTTTCTAGTCTGAAGATAATATTTTTAAAGGTTGAATTGGACCCCTGTGTTTTTCTTAACTAGACACCTGAGAATGAAGAACACAACTGTCAAGATATCTCCTGGCTGGCATTACAGGAAACTTAATCCATTTACTCACTAACGTGATGTTATGCTAGCAGGAAGCTAGAATATACTAATAAAATTTTTCAATTCTTTATTTAAATGCCTGTATTCTGTCCTCACCCCATCCCCCAAAAATAAAAAACAAACAAAACAAAACAAAAGTGCAATTTTAAGATTTTTGAAATTAATGAGAAAGCTGTTTTCTTAGAAACTAGGTAAGTAATGTATTGCAAGTTATTGTAACTCCAAACAAAACAAACATCTTGAAACATGGTAAACATGTATAGATTATTTCTTAAGACAGAGTATTTCAAGTAGATCCCACATAATTAACTGAATTTATTTAGAATCTAAGGACATACCAAACAACCAAAAACCCATAAAATTAAACAACAGATAAGTGACCAAATTTCAAAGAAATGAAGTAAACAGTTTATAGGGCATCAGACCAAGATTGGTATTATCATTACAGAACCTCCCTCTAGTTTAAAAGCAGATAATACATACAACCAGAAATTAAAGGATGGTCATTCATTTTATAGAGAATATAGCCTATCCTAATAAAGTAGATGAAACTCTGAAGACTTAGCCAAACTTTCAAGATAAGTATTGTTTTCCTTCTCATCAAAGCTAGCATCAGTGACTTTAGAATGAAAATCTATTCCATATGTGCATAGGAATATTCCATATGTTCCAAATATTCCATATATGTATAGGTCTGTGTATATACTTGTTTGAATACATATACTAATGTATTCTGTATACATATATCTGTGTTAAAAATCTTTTGTACTAGAGCAGTGACCTGTTGTCTTATCAGTTTTCTCAAGTACTATTCAGAAATGTGCTTTGGTTTTTCAGAAATCAATGAAGAAATGAGAAATGCCTCTTTAATAGCAGGGACTGATATTATAATGTTCTTTATTAAGCAGCATCTGACATAACTAGATAAAAAAGAACAATGAACTGATCTTGCAGTAAGAGCTATATCAACGGAAAAATATTTACTGTTCCTATTAAAAATGAATTAACACAAACAGACAGCCTTTTAATTGAAATCTTTATCACATTTCCTTCCCATTTAAATGCAAATATAAAATCCTTTTACAAACTAATAGAAAAAAAAAAAAGAAATCAGAAACTAAAAGGTGAACCACAACTTACATGATTCAGTAAGCTAAAATAAGTTCAGATTCAATATAACACATACTAAAAGTATTAGAGTGACTTTTATAGAATTCAGTATAATTTGGCTATTATTTTAAAAAATTCTAAAATAATTGCATATTTCTAACTCCCATCTGAGAAGGCAATGGCACCCCACTCCAGTCCTCTTGCCTGGAAAATCCCATGGACGAAGGAGCCTGGTGTGCTGCTGTCCATGGGGTCGCTAGGAGTCGGACACGACTGAGCGACTTCACTTTCACTTTTCACTTTCACGCATTGGAGAAGGAAATGGCAACCCACTCCAGTGTTCTTGCCTGGAGAATCCCAGGGACGGGGGAGCCTGGTGGGCTGCGGTCTATGGGGTCGCACAGAGTCGGATAGGACTGACGCGACTTAGCAGCAGCAGCAACTCCCATGGATGGAGGAGCCTTTTGGGCTGCAGTCCATGGGGTTGCTAAGAGTCAGAAACGACTGAGCGACTTCACTTTCACTTTTCACGTTCATGCGTTGGAGAAGGAAATGGCAACCCACTCCAGTATTCTTGCCTGGAGAATCCCAGGGACGGGGGAGCCTTGTGGGCTGCTATCTATGGGGTCGCACAGAGTCGGGCACGACTGAGGTGACTTAGCAGCAGCAGCATTGGATTTTAATTACTATGTGAATTGATGTTTCAAACACATATACTTTGTTACTACCTTTCTTGAAATAGTAAAAAAACATATTTTGTCTTTGACAAATTACTACTTTATGTAACCAATATATTGCATTATAACACCTTTTCCCTCACATGAAGTATATAAATGCTTATCTTTGAACACAACATTGCTTATGTAAGCTTAAGCAGAACAATGTGTACATTATGTACTGTGACCACTAGATGTTATTTAAGCCAGAGTTTAAATAAAGGAGAAAGAAAATTTTTAAATTCCTTCCATGGCTTCTATCACAGGAAAAGGGCCCAGTGTTCAGCTGTATGCAATTGACAAATTGGGAGTTATATTCCTCAGTATCTTCAGCACTTGACAGTGTAAAATCTTCATGTAATTTATTTAACCTTTATGGACTTGAATTTCTTAGTTATTCTAATTATTTTTTTTAATGTTATATTCTAAGGACCTTCAAGAGCTGAAACTCTCATAGTATATGTTTTGTATGAACTCTTATTATGAAAGTATATGTTGCTTACCTAAGGTGTTCAGGTTCTGTAGGGGGCAAGGTGGAACCAGATGTCCAGCTTCTTACCGGAAGGTCAGCCTTCAGACGGAGAAGGCAATGGCACCCCACTCCAGTACTCTTGCCTGGAAAATCCCATGGATCGAGGAGCGTGGTAGGCTGCAGTCCATGGGGTCGCTAAGAGTCGGACACGACTGAACAACTTCACTTTCACTTTTCACTTTCATGCACTGGAAGAGGAAATGGCAACCCACTCCAGTGTTCTTGCCTGGAGAATCCTAGGGTCGGGGGAGCCTGGTGGGTTGCCATCTATGGGGTTGCACAGAGTTGGACACGACTGAAGCGACTTAGCAGCAGCGGCAGCAGCAGCAGCCTTCAGAATTTGATGTAGTATACAGTTCTCAAGTAGTTGATTTAGTGTTTACCTGAATACACATGGTATATTACACATCTCTTTAGATCTTTTGTCTGCTGTTTAGCCTCCAGGTTTATGAAGCAAATGCTCTTCTTACCAGTGAGAGAGAGCATATTTACAGTGCTGGATAAGCATGAGTATGTTATTAATTAGAAAAGTATCATTTTCATTATTCTACTCCTTTTACTCCTGACACTCACTAAACAGTAGCTAATGTGAAGCATAATTGGAGCCACTAATAATGCATCTTTTTGTCAAAATTATCCTCCCTTTATTGAGAAAGTTGGCACTGATAAACCTAAATCATTACTGGTTGTAAGATCTTGAATCTTACAATTGAAAAAGATACGTGCTTTTTAGACATTAGTTACAAAAAACTAGTGTACACATGTGTATAGTTTTGGTTGCCTAGTAAACAGCAACAATATTTAAAAACCTCCTGAGTTAATTTCATGTCTTTTTTCAAATCAATCTAGATATGAGGCTTTATCAAACTTCTTTGCAGCCTAAGTATTGATGTGTAACCCATGCTTGTCTAGTCAGTCTGGTATTAGTACCAGCTGTGCTGTAGGAAGACCTGGAGATGCTGGTCTCCAGTGGCCATGATAGCAGTGTCCTCTCTGGGCAAGATCTGGGGTGTGATTTGGACAGCAGTTCCAAAAACAGCTTTCTTAGGTGTCTGCCCATTTTACTGAGTCTGAGATTCTGGGTTTTCAGCAATTTAATGATAACATCATTACTTTTTTCAATAAATTTGCTTTCTGACAGGAAAATTTAAAGCAAATTTCTCATGGTACAATGCCAATTCTAGATATTTCAGTAGGTATCTATGTAAGACCTATTTTTAAACTAAAACCAGAGCAACAACATAAAAACCAGCAAATTAAACATTTCTTTAATATGTATTTAATAACTAGGTCATGTTTAGTCTTTCCATTTTATTTTTTTTTAAAGTTGGCTGATATCCAAGCAGAGGAGATCCATATATAGTAGTTTGTTGATACCATCTCATAAGTTTCTTTAGATAGCTAATAGTAGTCATGTTATCTCCACCCTCGTAGCATTAATTTATTGAAGCAATTGGCCATGTGTCTAGTGAAACTTTGCCAATTTTATCTCATTGTCATTATCATGTTTTATTGCTCCACTATCTCCTACCAGCCTTCAAGGTTGCTCTGAGAAATTCAAAGAACTCTTTATATAATCTACTCCATCCCATTCCAAGAATATTGGCAGAATTTCCATTTTGCTCCTTTCTAATAACATAATGTGGCTTTGGCCTGCTTTCATCTATTTTGCTGGCACTCAGTTGGATCTTTTAATTTGCAAACTGAAGGTTATCCTTGAATATCTTATTAATAATTTCCTCTTCTCACTTCCATTTTTTGGAATTTTATGAATTTGTATGTTGAAACTCCTATGGTGATTATTATTTCTTATAATCTCTATCTTATTTTCCATGTCTTTGCTTTTGATATATTTTCAGAAAAGAAGCTGCAGCTCTTCTTTACTTTTTCATGAATTTTTCTTTTAAGCTAACATTTTTTTTTAAATTTCTGGAATTTGTGTTCTTTCTATTTTATAGCTTCCTGATCTTTATGAAAAGAAGAGAAGTGAAAAGCAAAGGTGAAAAGGAAAGATATAAGCATCTGAATGCAGAATTCAAAGAATAGCAAGGAGAGATAAGAAAGCCTTCCTTAGTGATCAATGCAAAGAAATAGTGGAAAACAACAGAATGGGAAAAACTACAGATCTCTTCAAGAAAATTAGAGATACCAAGGGAACATTTCAGGCAAAGATGGGCTCAATAAAGGACAGAAAATGTATGGACCTAACAGAAGCAGAAGATATTAAGAATAGGTGGCAAGAATACACAGAAGAACTATACAAAAAAGAATTTCAGACCCAGATAATCACGATGGTGCGATCACTGACCTAGAGCCAGACATCCTGGAATGTGAAGTCAAGTGGGCCTTAGAGCATCACTACGAACAAAGCTAGTGGAGGTGATGGAATTCCAGTTGAGCTCTTTCAAATCTTGAAAGATGATGCTGTGAAAGTGCTACACTCAATATGCCAGCAAATTTGGAAACCTCAGCAGTGGCCACAGGACTGGAAAAGGTCAGTTTTCATTCCAATCCCAAAGAAAGGCAATGCCAAAGAATGCTCAAACTACCACACAATTGCACTCATCTCACACGCTAGTAAAGTAATGCTCAAAATTCTCCAAGCCAGGCTTCAGCAATACATGAACCGTGAACTTCCAGATGTTCAAGCTGGTTTTAGAAAAGGCAGAGGAACCAGAGATCAAATTGCCAACATCTGCTGGATCATGGAAAAAGCAAGAGAGTTCCAGAAAAACATCTATTTCTGCTTTATTGACTATGTCACAACCTTTGACAATGTGGATCACAATAAACTGTGGAAAATTCTGAAAGAGATGCGAATACCAGACCACCTGACCTGCTTCTTGAGAAACCTATATGCAGGTCAGGAAGCAACAGTTAGAACTGGACATGGAACAACAGACTGGTTCCAAATAGGAAAAGGAGTATGCCAAGGCTGTATATTGTCACCCTGTTTATTTAACTTATATGCAGAATACATCATGAGAAATGCTGGGCTGGAAGAAGCACAAGCTGGAATCAAGATTGCCAGGAGAAATATCAGTAACCTCTGATATGCAGATGACACCACTCTTATGGCAGGAAGTGAAGAGGAACTAAAAAGCCTCTTGATGAAAGTGAAAGAGGAAAGTGAAAAAGTTGGCTTTTTTGAGTGAAAAAGCTCAACATTCAGAAAACGAAGATCATGGCATCTGGTCCCATCACTTCATGAGAAATAGATGGGGAAACAGTGGAAACAGTGTCAGACTTTATTTATTTGGGCTCAAAAATCACTGCAGATGGTGCTTGTAGCCATGAAATTAAAAGACGCTTATTCCTTGGAAGGGAAGCTCTGACCAACCTAGATAGCATATTCAAAAGCAGAGACATTACTTTGCCAACAAAGGTTCATCTAGTCAAGGCTATGGTTTATCAGTGGTCATGTATGGATGTGAGAGTTGGACTGTAAAGAAGGCTGAGCACTGAAGGATTGATGCTTTTGAACTGTAGTGTTGGAGAAGACTCTTGAAAGTCCCTTGGACTGCAAGGAGATCCAACCAGTCCATTCTGAAGGAGATCAGCCCTGGGATTTCTTTGGAAGGAATGATGCTAAAGCTGAAACTCCAGTACTTTGGTCACCTCATGCGAAGAGTTGACTCGTTGGAAAAGATTCTGATGCTGGGAGGGATTGGGGGCAAGAGAAGAAGGAGACAACAGAGGATGAGATGGCTGGATGGCATCACTGACGCGATGGACGTGAGTTTGAGTGAACTCCGGGAGTTGGTGATGGACAGGGAGGCCTGGCGTGCTGCAATTCATGGTGTCGCAAAGAGTCAGACATGATTGAGTGACTGAACTGAACTGATCTATATGTATGTATGTGTGTGTGTATATATATATATACATGTATGTATATATAATTCTTCATTTCTGATTTCTCCAATTTGATTTGATACATCTGTCCCGGTATTTATCATGCTAGAAGGTTTGAATATACACTTATTTATCTCTGATTTTGTTCTAAATCTTTGAAAGAGCTCTTTGCTCTCATGGCATTCATCTTTAGGCTTTACTGTAAGTTGACCTGATTGAGCAGTCTAATCTATAGTCATATTTATGTCTTTCCTGTGAGCTTTGCAGATTATCCAGAGAAGGCTTTAACTGACTACCCTAAGGGTAACCTTTGAAAGAAGAAGACATATCTCTGCCTTTGTGTATAATATTCACTTATTTGAATTTTATTAAGTATAGAATTCTTGCCCTCAATTCTCCTTATTATTCTTACCCTTTCAAGAAAAGGTTTTTGCTTTACAGACTTTTAAGACTATGTCACCAAACTTCTTTGGAGATTAGGAGGAATCAGTGTTGTGAAAATGAAAGTGGCACTTTCACAGTGTTGTGAAAGTGAAAGTGGGTCTTATCCAACTCTCTATGATCCCATGGACTATAGCCTGCCCGGCTCCTCTGTCCATGGAATTCTCCAGACAAGAGTACTGGAGTGAGTTGCCATTTACTTCTCCAGGGGATCTTCCCAACCTGGGGATCAAGCCCAGGTCTTCTGCATTACAGACAGATTCTTTACCAACTGAGCCACTAGGGAAGCCCTAGTGTTATAGGTTTGGTTTTGAGGAAGGAGGTTCTGAGACTGGATTTGTTTGCAGGATGTTTTTTAAGCAACTCAATGTGTTCAATACCTGTAGACAGAAAGGGAGGAAATTATATTTGTATAAAGGAAAAAGTCAAGCTGTGATGTAGTCCCAAAACACTTGGCTGACCCTATAGAGAACTGTGGAACTAGGACAACCCTTCAGAATTGCCACTACTTGGGCTTAAATACTTATCCCTTTATTTGGTCTAGACCTCTGTATGATGTTGGTTAGTCTTTAAATGTTGACCACCCCTAGTAGGGATGAGACTTTAAGTCAGATGGCTTTCTGTAAATTGAGGTAGTGCCTGAGGAGACTTACACTGAAGTCTGAGGCAGCTGTCACACAGTGGGATTACAGATCATTCATAAGGGGGCATCTGGACTGTGCCTTAGAGTGTCCAGCAGCATAGGCATTCACAGAGCTGGACGGGTGGACAGAGAGGGATTCTTACTGCTTCTTCAACATTCTTTCACAAAATACCCTTGTTTTCTCTCTGCCTTTTTCCCCCACTATAGAAAGCATCCTGGAGAAGAAAATGGCAACCCACTCCAGTACTCTTGCCTGGAGAGTCCCATGGATGGAGGAGCCTGGTAGGCTACAGTCCATGGGGTCACGAAGAGTCAGACACTACTGATCGACTTCACTTTTACTTTTCATTTTCATGCATTGGAGAAGGAACTGGCAACCCACTCCAGTATTCTTGCCTGGAGAATCCCTGGGACAGAGGGGCCTAGTGGGCTGTTGTCTATGGGGTTGCACAGAGTTGGACACCACTGAAGTGACTTAGCAACAGCAGCAGCAGAAAGCATCCAGTGAGGCCAGTGTCTACATATTTTGTGGCTGTGTAAATTGTATTGCTCAGCTTTCTCCAGTGCCAGTATAAGTCTCAGCTCTCTTTGATATGCTGTCAGTCACATGCATCTATCGTTATTCCAGATTCCAAAAAGTTAGCTGCTATTTTATCTTTAACTGTTTTCTTGTTACTTATACATTTATGAATCTTTAAAAATCCTTTCAGTTCAAAGCAAAAATTAATGGGTGTGTTCAGCTCATCATTTCTATCCGTATGTCCCTGGCTTCACTGGTAATATGAACTTTTATGCTTCTCTCTGCTTTACCTTTTGCTTATTTTTTTTCCCCAAAAAGTTCACAATACATTTCTATTACTTTATATAATTCTCTCTTCCTATAAATATTAAGAGAATCATTTAAAAATATTATCTCAAAGTTTTATCTGATTTTTCTACTTATTTATCAAATAGTCTCTATGTCTTCAATAAGTATTTTTCTATGTGTAAAAAAAGAATATGCCTTTACCCACTCCATACAATTCATTTGGTTTAAAGGTGCTTTAGGGTAGTCATTATAGCTAGGATAGAAGGATATTCTTTTTTCCTAGTTGGGGTCCTTCTACATTATTATTTTCCTATGATGGTGGGAACTGAACAGAAACCAATCTAAGTAAGTAGGTAGGGAGTTACAATCTCATGAAAAATTCTGTGTATTGATATAATGTAAATTTTTTGTTTTACAAGTACATTTAAAGAAGGAAGAAGTTTGGATCTCCTCCAGTCCCTGTCCCTATCTAAGATCATAATATATATCTAAAAGGTCTCAGTGTAAAATAAACATAGGCATTTTTTATTATTTTTTTAAGTTTATTTTATTGAAGTATACTTGATTTACAATGTTGAGTTTATTTATTTATTTATTATGTGCATTTGTATTTTATTAATTTTTTAAAATATAAATTTATTTATTTTAATTGGAAGTTAATTACTTTACAATATTGTATTGGTTTTGCCATACATCAACACGAATCTGCCACAGGTATACACGTGTTCCCCACCCTGAACCCCCCTCCCTCCTCTCTCCCCATACCATCCCTCCAGGTCGTCCCAGTGCACCAGCCCCAAGCATCCAGTATCATGCATTGAACCTGGACTGGAGACTCGTTTCATATATGATGTTATACATGTTTCAATGCTATTCTCCCAAATCATCCCACCCTCTCCCTCTCCCACAGAGTCCAAAAGACTGTTCTAATAGACATCTGTGACTCTTTTGCTGTCTCAGATACAGGGTTATCATTACCATCTTTCTAAATTCCATATATGTGTGTTAGTATACTGTATTGATGTTTTTCTTTCTGGCTTACTTCATTCTGTATAATAGGCTCCACTTTCATCCACCTCATTAGAACTGATTAAAATATATTCTTTTTAATGGCTGAGTAATACTCCATTGTGTATATGTACCACAGCTTTCTTAGCCACTCATCTGCTGATGGACATCTAGGTTGCTTCCATGTCCTGGCTATTATAAACAGTGCTGCGATGAACATTGGGGTACACGTGTCTCTTTCAATTCTGGTTTCCTCCGTGTGTATGCCCAGCAGTGGGATTGCTGGATCATAAGGCAGTTCTATTTCCAGTTTTTTAAGAAATCTCCACACTGTTCTCCATAGTGGCTGTACTAGTTTGCATTCCCACCAACAGTGTAAGAGGGTTCCCTTTTCTCCACACCCTCTCCAGCATTTATTGCTTGTAGACTTTTGGCTTGCAGCCATTCTGCCTGGCATGAAATGGTACCTCATTGTGGTTTTGATTTGCATTTCTCTGATAATGAGTGATGTTGAGCATCTTTTCATGTGTTTTTTGTTCAGAATTGCCTTCATGATACTCAAGGCTTGAGAGGAGTATCTTTGGATTGTCCTTACTCTTAAAACATATTTTCAAAATATATCTGAATCCATTGATAAATCAGTCAGTTCAGCTCAGTTGCTCAGTTGTATCTGAATATTTGTGACCCCATGGAATGCAGCATGGCAGGCCTCCCTGTCCATCTCCAACTCCTGGAGCTTACTCAAACTTGTTTCCATTGAGTCAGTGATGCCATCCAACCATCTCATTCTCTGTCGTTCCCTTGTTCTCCCACCTTCAGTTTTTCTGATCATCAAGGTCATTTCAAATGAGTCAGTTCTTCTCATCAGGTGGCCAAAAAATTGGAGTTTCAGCTCCAGCATCAGTCCTTCCAGTAAATATTCAGGATTGATTTCCCTTAGGATGGACTGGTTGGAACTCCTTGCTGCCCAAGGGACTCTCAAGAGTCTTCTCCAACACCACCATTCAAAAGCATCAGTTCTTTGGCACTCAGTTTTCTTTATAGTCTCACAACCAAATATTCTTACTGGAAACAGCATAGCTTTGACTAGATGGACCTTTGTTGGCAAAGTAATGTCTCTGCATTAGAATATGCTGCCTACGTTGGTCATAACTTTTCTTCCAAGGAGTATGATGCATCTTTTAATTTTATGGCTGTAGTCACCATTTGCAGTGATTAACGAGCCAAAAATAAATAAATAAATAAAGTCTGACACTGTTTCCATGGTTTTCCCATCTATTTGCCATGAAGTGATGGGACCAGATGCCATAATTTAGTTTTCTGAATGTTGAGTTTCAAGCCAACTTTTTCACTCTCTTCTTTTACTTTCATCAAGAGGCTCTTTAGTTCTTCTTCACTTTCTGCCATAAGGGTGGTGTCATCTGCATATCTGAGGTTACTGATATTTCTCCTGGCAATCTTGATTCCAGCTTGTGCTTCTTGCAGCCCAGCGTTTCTCATGATGTACTCCTCATATAAGTTAAATGAGCAGGGTGACAATATACAGCCTTGATGTACTCCTTTCCCTATTTGGAACCAGTCTGTTTTTCCATGTCCAGTTCTAGTTGTTGCTTCTTGACTTGCATACAGATTTCTCAAGAGGCAGGTCAGGTGGTCTGGTGTTCCCATCTCTTTAAGAATTTTCCACAGTTTGTTGTGATCTGCACATTCAAAGGCTTTGGCATAGTCATTAAAGCAGAAGTAGATATTTTTATGGGACTCTCTTGCTTTTTTGATGATTCAATGGATGTTGGCAATTTGATCTCTGGTTCTTCTGCTTTTTCTAAATCCAGCTTGAACATCAGGAAGTTCACAGTTCATGTTCTGTTGAAGCCTGGCATGGAGAATTTTGAGCATTACTTTGCTAGCATATGAGATGAGTACAGTTGTGAGGTAGTTTGAGCATTCTTTGGCCTTGCCTTTCTTTGGGATTGGAATGAAAACTGACTTTTTCCAGTCCTGTGGCCACTGCTGAGTTATCCAAATTTGCTGGCATATTGAGTGCAGTACTTTTACCGCATCATCTTTTAGGATTTGAAATTGCTCAACTAGAATTCCATCACCTTCACTAGCTTTGTTTGTAGTGATGCTTCCTAAGGCCCACTTGACTTCGTGTTCCAAGATGTCTGGCTCTAGGTGAGTGATCATACCATTGTGGTTATCTAGGTCATGAAGATCTTTTTTGTATAGTTCTTCTGTGTATTCTTGCCACCTCTTCTTAACATGTTCTGCTTCTGTTCAGTTCATATGTTTCTGTCCTTTATTTTGCCCATCTTTGTATGAAATATTCCCTTGGTATCTCTAATTTTCTTGAAGAGCTCTATACTTTTTCCTATTCTACTGTTTTCCTCTATTTCTTTGTGTTGATCACTGAGGAAGGCTTTCCTATCTCTCCTTGCTATTCTTTAGAACTCTGCATTCAAATGGGTATATCTTTCCTTTTCTCATTTGCCTTTCACTTCTCTTCTTTTCTCAGCTATTTGTAAGGCCTCCTCAGACAATCATTTTGCCTTTTTGCATTTCTTTTTCTTGGGGATGGTCTTGATTCCTGCCCCCTGTATAATGTCATACACCTCCATCCATAGTTCTTCAAGCACTCTATCAGATCTAACCCCTTCAATCTCTTTCTCACTTCCACTGTATAATCGCAAGGAATTTGATTTAGGTCATACATGAATGGTCTAGTGGTTTTCCCTACTTTATTCAGTTTAACTGTGAATCTGGCAAGAAGGAGTTCATGATCTGAGCCACAGTCAGATCCTGATCTTGTTTTTGCTGACTCTATAGAGCTTCTCCATTTTTTGGCTGCAAAGAATATAATCAATCTGAATCGGACCATCTGGTGACATCCATGCAAAAAATCTTCTCTCGTGTGTTTGGAAGAAGGTCTTTGCTATGGCCAGTGTGTTCTCTTGGCAAAACTCTATTAGCCTTTTCCCTGCTTCATTCTATACTCCAAGGCCAAATTTGCCTGTTACTCCAGGTATATCTTGACTTCTTACTTTTGCCTTCCAGTCCTCTTAATGAAAAGGACATCTTTCTTGTGTGTTAGTTGTAGAAGATCTTGTAGGTCTTCATAGAACCGTTCAACTTCAGCTTCCTCAGCATTACTGGTCAGGGCATAGACTTGGATTCCTGTCATACTGAATGGTTTTTCTTGCAAAGGAACAGTGATCATCCTGTCATTTTTGAGATTGCATCCAAGTACTACATTTCAAACTCTTATTTTTCACTATGATGGCTACTACATTTCTTCTAAGGGATTCTTGCCTACAGTAGTAGATATAATGGTCACCTGAGTTAAATTCACCCATTCGAGTCCATTTTAGTTCATTGATTCCAAAAATATTGGCATTCACTCTTGCCATCTCCTTTTTGACCACTTCCGATTTGCCTTGATTCATTGACCTAACATTCCAAGTTCCTATGAGATATTGCTGTTTACGGCATCGGACTTTACTTCCATCACCAGTCACATCCACAACTGGATGTTCTTTTCGCTTTGGCTCCTTCTCTTCATTTTTTCTGGAGTTATTTCTCTACTGATCTCCAATAATATATTGGGCATGTACCAATCTGGGGAGTTCATCTTTCAGTGTCATATCTTTTGGCCTTTTCATACTGTTCATGGGGTTCTCAAGGCAAGAATACTGAAGTGGTTTGCCTTTCCCTTCTCCAGTGGACCACGTTTTGTCAGAACTCACCACCATGACCCGTCCATCTTGGGTGGCCCTACATGGCATGGCTCATAGTTTCATTGAGTTAGACAAGGCTGTGGGCCATGTGATCAGATTGGTTAGTTTTCTGTGATAGTGGTTTTTAGTCTGTCTGCCCTCTGAGGGAGAAGGATAATAGGCTTCTGGAAGCTTCCTGATGGGAGAGACTGACTGAGGGGGAAACTGGGTCTTGTTCTGATGGGCAGTGCCATGCTCAGTAAATCTTTATTCCAATTTTCTGTTGATGGGTGGATCTGTGTTCCCTCCTTGTTATTTACCTGGGGCCAAACTATGGTGGAGGTAATGAAGACAATGGAGACCTCCTTCAAAAGGTCTCATACAGGCACTGCTACACTCAGTGCCCCCAACCCTGCAGCAGGCCACCGCTGACCCACGCCTCTGCCAGAGACTCCTGGACACTCATGGGCAAGTCTGGGTCAGTCTCTTGTAGGGTCACTGCTCCTTTCTCCTGAGTCCTGGTGTGCACTAGGTTCTGTTTGTACCCTCTGAGAGTCTGTTTTCCCAGTCCTGTGTAAGTTCTGGCAGCTCTGTGGTTGGGTTAATGGCCACCTCTTCCAAAAGGGGTTATGCCATACTCAAGTCTGCTACACCCAGCTATACCCAAGTCTGCTGCACCGAGATCCTCTACCCCTGTGGCAGTCCACTGCTGTCCCGTGCCTTCACAGGAGACACTCACACAGTTCTGTCTCAGTCTCTATGGGATGTTTGGGTCCCAGTGTGCACAAGGTTTGTTTGAGCCCTCTGAACCTGTCTGCCAGGTATGGGGTTTGATTCTAAATGAGATTTCCCCTCTCCTATCTTCTTGCTGGGGATTCTCCTTTGCCCTTGGATGTGGGGTATCTCCTCAAAGTTGCTCCAGCACTGCGCAGCCACTGCTCCAACACCTGTCATCTTGCTGGGGCTTCTCTGCCCTTGGACATGGGGTATCTCCTCGCAGTTGTTCCAGTGCCATGCAGGCACCACTCCAGCACCTACCATATTGCTGGGGCTTCTCTGCCCTTGAATGTGGGATAGCTCCTCACAGTTGCTCCAGTGCCATGCAGCCACTGCTCCAGATCCTAACTGATAAATAAGGATCTATAATATTTATTCATGTTGCCTGTAGATACATGCCCTACACTAAAATTTGCCCTTTAGATAATTTCTCTATTAGGTTTACAATTTCCTTCCTACATCTTGGTAATGAAAAAGTAATAAAGAAGAACAAACATTTGGAAAAGGAATAAAGATTAGTAATTCAGTTATCATAGCACTACTGCTGTTGCTGAGTACTATGAAAAGGCTCATTCATCATTTGTCCCAAAATAAAAATTTTAGGATCTATTTTTGTAATCCAAGACCATAGAAACAACCTAGTGTGCTTCTTGGATTCACAAGTTCAGGTCAGTATTGTGATGTATGCTTATCACACCAATGCTTATGTAAAAGGAGTGACCTGTACCCAGTAATGGGAAGGAGCTCTTTCATTATAATACTAAATACACAGGGTGAATCATACATCATACAGGGTGATAAAAGCTGACATATAGAAGGATATACTGATACAGAAGTTAGCTAAATCTGACAATTTTTTTTTCCCGTTTCTGGAAATCTGGTAAATGCTGAATAAGGCTTTTATTTGATCTTTCTTTAATGCAAGCATCAGCTGTTCAGTATAGAGAGAGCTGATAGAAGAAAAAAAAATCAAACTCCATCCTCCCAACACTTGTCTCTAAAAGGTTCCTTTCTAGTAAATGGCAGTCTATTAAGGTTCTTCCTAGACTTAATCAAAGTGCTGTACAGAAAGATCGCCCTCTGTGTGAACAGCTCTCTACTCTCTCTGTGAGAGCCCAGGTCTCTAATTTTGTAGCTGGCCTAGTCCTGCGAAGCCCACACTCTGCACAGTGTGTGGCTTCTCACTCCCTGTGGTTCTTAGTGGCAACAGGAAGTTGAGGGAGAGGCTGCGGTGCCAGGCCTGCAGGCAGGGATGCTGTCAAGATTGCCTTACTCTCTTCTCTGTAAATAAGGGGCTAAATCCAATTGACACACACTGAGGTAAACAGGCAGTGACATATTTGTAGACAAATTGTCATACAGTAGATTATTCACAAAACAAATTGTTTTTGATTTGAACTCATAGATTGGGGGGAAAATGTCTGCCAGCAGTAACAGCTGCTCCCTTTTCAAGGGAAACACGCATTTAATGAAAAAGTTAATTTAAAAATAATGTTCTACTGTTGCTAAAATTCCTTAGGGGAATTATTTAACTCTGCTCAAAACTAAAAGAAAAGATATTTGTTTCAAGTCAATGTAGAAATATCATAATTTCCCTAGGAAATGTAATAGGTCTCTAGTTAAGGTTTTGAAATAATTTGAACTTTCTTAATGTTGACAGAATAATTGTAAAAGTAATAATAAAAATAATAAGCTTGATACGCCAGTATATTTCCTATGGCTCTTTTCTCATTCACCAAGCATTTAACAGTTTCCTTAGAATAAGATTTAAGCTTTAAAAAGTTGTGTCATCTTCATGACAATTCTGTTTTGTTAATTGAAAAACAAACTTGTATCACTTGAGAATATTTTAGAATGACTTAGAAATCACTACTAAAAGTTCTCACAAGAAGAATTTACATATATTCCACTACCATCTCTAAGACAGGTCAGCTTTTACCAAGACAATAACCTATTCTTGCTTTAGGTGGCAACATCACCTTTTATGGCCTCCTCCTGTCTTTAGTAAATCAATTTTTACTGATATCATTGGTTATAAACAAGCATCAGGGCCCTGTTACCTAATCTCAGATCCTGCTTCCTAAATCTACTACTCGTGTGTGTGTGTGTGTGTGTGTGTGTGTATGCATGTGTGTGTTTGTACATGCTTGCACACCCAGTCATGTACTCCTCTTTACGACCCCATGGACTGCAGCCCGCCAGGCTCCTCTGTCCATCAATTTTCCAGGCAATATTGGAGTGAGTTGTCATTTCCTTCTCCAGGGGATCTTCCCCACCCATGAACTGAACTCTCATCTCTTGTATCTCCTACATTGGCAGGTAGATTCTTTACCACTGTGTCACTTGGGAACACCCCACTACTCTTACACAATTTCTTAATTCTCAATTCTCACCCTAGATTTTCTAGAGGAAAATTACATTTCCTCTATTTTGTTTCTTTTGGTTTGACTGAAGTGGTCACCTAGCTAAACTGAGAAGGAAATGGCAATCCACTCTTACCTGGAAAAATCCCATGGATGAAGCCTGGTAGGCTACAGTCGTTGGGGTCGCAAAGAGTCAGACACGACTGTGTGACTTCACTTTCACTTCAAATGATTTTTTAATGGAAAACAAACATTTTTGGTTAGTCCGATCTGTCAGCACTACTCCAGTCATACGCTACAGGCTAGAACAAACGCTGCCTGAGGTTTCCACTCTCCTTTTCTTTCTCATTAGATTAAGTTATACAAAAATAAGTCTGACCAAATAAACCAAATATAGTAAATGTAGTTTGTATTTTGTGACTTGGGTCTCATCTTTTAGCATTGCTATTTAAAACCCATTTCTTCTCAATTTTCCTTATCCCATTTTCCTCTGTAGTGGCATTATGACTGAATACTTTAATTTATATACAATCATTACTTTGTATAATTTATACTATATAGTATTTGTTGTCTTGAATTATTTAATACGTTAACATATTGAGGATATATATCTCATATAATGTTTTCTCCCTAAAGAAAGAATCTTATATGCTATTTAAAAACATTCCAAATGTTAATTTCCTTCTACATTTCTTTTTATTATCTTCAATATTCGATCTCAAATGCATTGCCTAATGTTTTATTCTCTGACAAATAGTTAAGAATATAATGTTTGTCAAAATATGTCAGAACCAGGGGGAGCTTTGTAAAAAATTTTAAATTGTTGTTCTTTATTGTAGACAGTGATTGCATTATTTCAAAAAGGAAACAAATGATTTCACTGTACTTTAGGTCTCTCCTATTTAAACTTATTTCCACTACCAGATGTAATTCTTTCCCTAAAATATTTCAGTATTTTAAAGTCTTCTTATCTTCTTTTCTATTGGAAATCTCTTTCAAGAGAAGAATTGACATAATCATTTACTATGTGTACAATACCTTAGAGATTAATTGATGAAAAAGCACCTTAAGGATTGGAATTTCTTTCCTGTCACTGTACTGTGTCAAGAGCAATGTTCCAGTCTGTCCTCAAAGCTGCTTCCACCAGGATATTTCATTTTCCATCAATTTCTGCTCACTGAGTGGTCCTAACTGCCAGTTCAGGGATTAATAGAGGGGAAGTAGAATGGAATCCCAGAGCTTCTCAGCAAATAGGACATTTAGCTTCTGGTTCTCCAAACGGGATTCAGTGCCAACATAATAACTGACCTTGTGCTCCAAGAGGACATAGAAATGAATAAAACAAGATTCTTGTAGTGTGCATTGTCTAAGGAGACAATCAGGTACTGAAGCACAAAAAAAATAATAAGGTTAACATGATAATAAAGTCTTATATGAAGTATATCAGCTGCAAAATGTAAAATTAAACCATCTTTTGAAGGTGATAGTGTGGGGAATGCATCACCAAAGGGATGATGTTTAAAGATAGTAGGAGTATTAGATATGAAGATCATGTGTTGCTTGAACAAAGATGTGGGTATAAGAAAGAGTATAGTCTGTTCAAGAATATGGTGGCAAAATACTTATAAGAAGCATTAATATGTCTTAGAGTGAGCTAAAGCTTAGCTGAGCCTCTGCACAAGCCAACATGAAGCTTCTAGAATTAAACTTTGTAGGGTTTTAATTTTATCTTAAGGTAGACTATGGAGAGGTGATCTTGCATTATCCAACTGGAATCAGGAAGAATTTGGAGAAGGCACTTAGGATAATGTTTAAACACCTGGGCTTTGAAATCAAACAGAGCTGGATTAAAGAAATAATTCTCATTCACTATTGTTTAGAGTAATGGATTTAAACTCTTTAAGCCTCAGTAAATAAGAGGGTCATCTGCAAATAAGAATAATAATATTACATACCTTATAGGGTTCTGTAATAGTCAGTGAGATAACATGTTAGAATCTGATAATATTATCATGGGATAATAACATATGGGGAGTGTTCAATAAATGACGACTGTGATTCTTTATCTCCATAGAAAAATGCAGAACAAGGTCATTTTGTTCTATAGCTCAATTCATTTTGTAGTCAGTTTATTTTTCACTTAAGTTAGTTTTGTATGCTGGTGTCAAAGGAGCAGCAGGTTAGCCAGGGGTACAGGTCAGAACAGAAGGTGCATACACCTGCCCAGCCACTGAATAAATCTGTCTTTGTGGGACAGGTGTTGGCAAGCAGACTCAGTAGTAAGAAGTCACAAAATAAGGTGAAGTCTGTATTTCTCAAGCTCAGTTCTCTCTTCCTATCTCTCTTTCCCTATCCCATTTGCTTTCTCATGTTTGCTTTCTCTCCAAACCTGTTACATTAGATTAAATACTTCTAAATTAAACTCATTTTCTAATCTATACCACACTCTACTGTAACACCCAAACAACTGCTCAAATTAGAGAATTTAAATCAACAGTACATATTGGCCATTGATACCTGTGGATTAAACCTTCAAATTCTTACTCCCGTCCTCTAACTCCACTCCACCAATGCTCTTGGTTAAGTAATTTCAGATCAGATCAGATTAGTCGCTCAGTCGTGTCCAACTCTTTGCAACCCCATGAATCACAGCACACCAGGCCTCCCTGTCCATCACCAACTCCCAGAGTTCACCCAAACTCACGTCCATCGAGTCAGTGATGCCATCCAGCCATCTCATCCTCTGTCGTTCCCTTCTCCTCCTGCCCACAATCCCTCCCAGGATCAGAATCTTTTCCAATGAGTCAACTCTTCGCATGAGGTGACCAAAGTACTGGAGTTTCAGCTTTAGCATCATTCCTTCCAAAGAAATCCCAGGGCTGATCTCCTTCAGAATTGGCTGGTTGGATCTCCTTGCAGTCCAAGGGACTCTCAAGAGTCTTCTCCAACACCACAGTTCAAAAGCATCAATTCTTTGGCACTCAGCCTTCTTCACAGTCCAACTCTCACATCCATACATGACCACAGGAAAAACCATAGCCTTGACTAGATGAACCTTTGTTGGCAAAGTAATGTCTCTGCTTTTGAATATGCTATCTAGGTTGGTCATAACTTTCCTTCCAAGGAGTAAGCATCTTTTAATTTCATGGCTGAGGTCACCATCTGCAGTGATTTTGGAGCCCAGAAAAATAAAGTATGACACTGTTTCCACTGTTTCCCCATCTATTTCCCATGAAGTGGTGGGACCGGATGCCATGATCTTCATTTTCTGAATGTTGAGCTTTAAGCCAATTTTTTCACTCTCCACTGTCACTTTCATCAAGAGGCTTTTGAGTTCCTCTTCACTTTCTGCCATAAGGGTGGTGTCATCTGCATATCTGAGGTTATTGATATTTCTCCCAGCAATCTTGATTCCAGCTTGTGTTTCTTCCAGTCCAGCATTTCTCATGATGTACTCTGCATATAAGTTAAATAAACAGGGTGACAATATACAGCCTTGACATACTCCTTTTCCTATTTGGAACCAGTCTGCTGTTCCATGTCCAGTTCTAACTGTTGCTTCCTGACCTGCATACAAATTTCTCAAGAGGCAGATCAGGTGGTCTGGTATTCCCATCTCTTTTGGAGTTTTCCACAGTTTATTGTGATCTACACAGTCAAAGGCTTTGGCATAGTCAATAAAGCAGAAATAGATATTTTTCTGAAACTCTCTTGTTTTTTCTATGATCCAGCGGATGTTGGCAATTTGATCTCTGGTTCCTCTGCCTTTTCTAAAACCAGCTTGAACATCAGGAAGTTCACGGTTCTCTGTATCTTCTCTTGTCTTTCTGTATAGAACTAGTAGATTATTTTTTTTTGCATAAACATGATCATATCATTTTCACCCCTATAGTTTGCTGCTGCTGCTGCTGCTAAGTCACTTCAGTCATGTTCGACTCTGTGCGACCCCAGAGATGGAAGCCCACCAGGCTCCCCCGTCCCTGAGATTCTCCAGGCAAGAACACTGGAGTGGTTTGCCATTTCCTTCTCCAATGCATGAAAGTGAAAAGTAAAAGTGAAGTCACTCAGTCGTGTCCAACTCTTAGCGACCTCATGGACTGCAGCCTCCCAGGCTCCTCTATCCATGGGATTTTCCAGGCAAGAGTACTGGAGTGGGATGCCATTGCCTTCTCCCACCCCATAGTCTGACCCATGTCTAATTCTTTAGATCTATCTTGGCTCACTTTAGCCTAGGTGACAGTCAGTATATTCTCTGATTTAAAGAATGTATATTAACTTAGATGGTAAACATTTGTGGATATGAATCTCAGACTAACCATCACTAACTAGATAACTCTGTAAAATTATTATTTCTTATTGAACTACAGTTATGTCATATATAAAATAGTAATGATAATATTTGCATTGAAATTATTTTCAATTCATAGTAAATACTCTGAAGTACCTTGTAAAGTTTCTGACATCTTACAGACTTCAAAAATTTCTGTCGTGGTAATGAATAAATGAAATAAATCAATGGACCTAAAACTAACAACTCAGATTGTTAGTACCTTTGTACCTATCTTTGCCTGGAATGCCCTCTACCATCTTATTCAGTTAACAAAATTATACTCATAAGATGTACCTGACTCTGACTTATTCCCTTACTTCTCTCAAGTACAGTGAAATTTTTAGCACACTGTTTTCTACTCTGGTGTATGGGTGTATCCCTAGATGACTAAGGAGTTTAAGCAATTTAACTGACCCTAGATTTGGCTACATGATCTTACTTAAATCAAAATCTTTCATAGGCTCTTTTCAGTACTATTAAAACATAAAGTTTGAAATTGAATTTTGGTAAGATCCAAAGTAGAGATGTAAATTGTCTTGTGGAATAGGCTACCCATGGGGCCAGGGGCAATTGTTTCAGTTATTCTCTCTACTCAAGGATGAAGCACTCTTTCTAGTGCTTTAATCTTACTCTTATCACATTCTGACATTTTTGCTTCCTAAATGGTATCTACCACTAGCAAACTCATGGAGGGCAAGGCATTTTTTTTTTTTTTAACGTGTAATTGCAGTGTATTTCCTAAACCAATTGAAAAGAAGGGAATTGACTTGTCTCAAATGTATTTAATAAGTGTGACAGTATTGATGGTATAGCTGTAGACATGTCAGGGAGTTCTAGAAAAGGTAATGGGTGAGTGTTCCAGAGGGGCCAGTGACAGAGAGGCGGACAAGGAAGTAAGTATAGAAGAAAGGTATATGATGAACCAGGAAGACTAGCCAATTAATAGAGTTTTCGCCAACATATACTGAAGACCTACCTGGGCTGCCTAGATTCAAATTCCAGCTCTTTTGAGTGCTTAGTTCTGTGACTGAAAAATTATTTTATTACTCTGTGCTTTAGTTTCTTAAACTGTCCCAGCAATAGAGTGTTATAATATTAGTTATGTAAGATGATCTATAAAAATGGCTTAGAACAGTATTCAGAGAAGGCAATGGCAACCCACTCCAGTACTCTTGCCTGGAAAATCTCATGGATGGAGGAGCCTGGTAGGCTGCAGGGGGTTGCTAAGAGTCAGACACCAGTGAGCGACTTCACTTTCACTTTCATGCATTGGAGAAGGAAATGGCAACCCACTCCATTGTTCTTGCCTGGAGAATCCCAGGGATGGGGGAGCCAGGTGGGCTTCTGTCTATGAGGTCACACAGAGTCGGACATGATTGAAGCGACTTAGCAGCAGCAGCAGCAGCAGCACAGTATTACATAAATGTTAGTCCTAGTATTGGGAAAGATTGGCAGCAAGGCATTATTTGGAGATCTAGTATTAACAGTTTCAGAGGAACTGGAGTAATGTTATCAAAACTGTAGCTTTGCAAAAGGAACAAAGCAAAGACTCAATCATGAGAACCAAGTTTCCAGGACCACTGGTTATGGAGAAGCTCAAAGAAAAAAGAGCTTCCCTGGTGGCTCAGACAGTAAAATTGTCTGCTTCCAATGCTGGATACCTGGGTTCAATCCCTGGGTCAGAAGGATCCCCTGGAGAAGGGAACAACAACCCACTCCAGAACTCTTGCCTGGAAAATTCCATGGATGGAGGAACCTCACAGGCTACAGTCTATGGGGTCACAAAGAGTCAGACACAACTGAGCGACTTCGCTTTCAAGGGAAAAAACCTAGGCGCTAACACTAGATCTAATTTGGGACAGGAACAGAATTAGGAAAGGAACTTGTGAAGGCAAAATTGTCAAATGGTCCTTGAAATGAAGAATAGGACAATGAAGTACCAGGACAAGAAAAAGGCATTTAAAGATGATTTGGAAATATAGTCTGATTTTAAAACTTATATTTGAGGGGAAATGATCTGAATTTGAAATAATTTACAAGTGAATGTTTAAAAGTAATTTCATTTAAAAATTGTCTATTTTATCTCATTTAGCATGATAAAATTATCAACTTTCTGTTTTTAACATTCAGAAATGAATTCCAGCAGACTTGAAGTATACAGATGATAATTTAAATTGATAAAGAGTAATGAAATTTAAATTATGCATTCATGATAGTTAGTGTTCCACACCACTCAGAGCAACTACATGAGGTCAAACTGGCCATATAAGCCTTCAGTTTTTTTTTCTTTATGACAACAGTCTGAATCCTCTTTTGCCCACTCACCTTCTTTCTCAGTTAGATGCTATCACACTGTACCAGAATATTTCCTAATTCTTTCTAATTATGACCATCAAAATAAAATATTATAAAGTTATGTAAAAGGAGTCAGCTGAGTTTTAAAACTGTTCATGTTTGCCCAAAACCTGTCAGAGAGTACTCAAAGCAGTGTGACATTTCTCCGAAGGTCTGCAAGGATAAAAAGAACCCCTACTCATGCTTTGTGCTGCTGCTGCTGCTAAGTCACTTCAGTCGTGTCTGACTCTGTGCGACCCCATAGACGGCAGCCCACCAGGCTCCCCCGTTCCTGGGATTCTCCAGGCAAGAACACAGGAGTGGGTTGCCATTTCCTTCTCCAATGCATGAAAGTGAAAAGTGAAAGTGAAGGCACTCAGTCGCGTCCGACTGTTAGCGAACCCATGGACTGCAGCCTTCCAGGCTCCTCCATCCATGGGATTTTCCAGGCAAGAGTACTGGCGTGGGGTGCCATTTCCTTCTCCGATGCTTTGTGCTATTGCTGGCCAAATTCCCAGAGGCTTGGAGGAGCAGAGTAGAAGAGGGCAAATGAGAGAAAGAGAGCAGCCACACCTAATTAGAGGCTAGACCCTTTTTCTTACTGCTCAGAACAGTACAGAGGTCACAATGCCCCAGAAGAGAGTTAATGGGAGTCAGTTCCATAAGTTAGAAAACAGTTTCAGTTTACTGAAGAAGGGAGTGATAGGGATACAAATACTAGGAAAGTAACTTTCAAATTAGCACTTCACATTTATCTCAGATTTGACCTATTTCATCTTGTCAGCAAAGTGGAAGTTATCAGTTATCTTTAACTCAAAATAACCAGCTTCTTTCTCTGATTCAATAGAATATATTGAATAACACAAAAGCCTACTTATTTTGTTTTTCAAAATTAAAACTTATTTAAAATATTTTGGTTACATCTTTGCTTTATACTATAGGACATTTTTATTCTATAAGTTAAGCACTTGATGCTTTTAACTGTCAAATCTAAAATTAGTCTAAAATTTCCCTGAGTATCTGAGAAGAGGTAAATCAATAGGGTAGTTTATGAGTTAATAATAGAGCCTACACTTTAGAATTAATGAAAGAAAAGAAACTACTTACTGGTCCATATAAAGCAGAATTGTTCTAAAATCAGCAATAAAGCAGTGACATAAATATAAAAAGGACAAAAATAAGCTTTTTTATGTACACTGCTCATTCTGTGTTGTATAATTTTTTCATTGCTTCTGTATCTTTATAATTGAACTAATCTTTTTTAACATTAATAAGGAGGCATTTTTGCATTTAAATTCTAAGTTTGGCATATTGACACTTTCAGAGGACACAGGATGAAAGCCACATAAGTTAGCTAAAATAATTAATGTATATCAATTTTTCTTGATATTCTTCATTTCCCACCTCATCTACTTGATGGTTAGTTATAGCATTTATATGTTGATGCTTCTCCATGGTTCATATCCAAAGGCATTTATAAACTCAATTTGCTTTTCACATTTTCATTTTTAAGGATTTATGGTAGGATGAAGTGGTAACACATGGTAACTTCCACCAGCCTGGAGTACCAGCTGGTAGTGCTTGGTTATTAAATAATCACCCAGCTTTGCTTTTGTCATCTTGAGAAAAGCAGAATTAATAATAGTTTTAAAATGAGAATTTAAAAAATAATAATGATGAGCATAATGTCCTTGATACTATATACAGAGGAGTGGGGTTAATCATCACTAAAAATGTTTCATCTTTTCTACAGATTGATTAAACTGATTAACAACCAAGAACAATTTTGCACAACAGTTTAGCAGGTGGACTAAAAAAACATACTAGTGGGAGGAGATGAGGTCATTTAGAATACAAGTTAAAAGTGAGTATGGGCAGTGTACTGGAACACACCCACTTGAATTATATGCCAAGAGTATTTTTATAACCTCTGCTGTATTACCAACTAAAATAATACAAGTTGTTTGTTGTTATTGAATATTGGCTTACTCTTCTTATTCCTGTTTTTCCAGAAGTTATATTAACTCAAATAATAATTTTTGAGTAAAACTTTGCAGAGCATTTCCAAAACTATCTACACAAACTAATATGAACAATTTCATCAATATTTAGTTTTACAAATAAGGCAGCCAATGGATAGGGAAGTATTTCAGTAGCAATTACAAAGTCAATTAAAAAGCAGAGTCAGAATAGAGTAGTCTTCTGAAACAAACTCCTCATTCTGATGATACTCTCCTAAAGGGAATGGAGTTAGAGACACAGATCAGTTACTTATTAATTCCAAAATGCCTATGATTTTTGTAATTTTTCCTGAATGCCACGGACCTTATTTATGCTTATTGTGTGTGTGTGTGTGTGTGTGTATAATAAATAATTTCATTAATTAACATGTATTTGTCAGTTCATAATTAACAGACTGCTTTTTAATAGTCATAGTATTACTACTGTGACTACTACTATGGCCATCTGATGAGTAGAACTTCAAGTTCTCACTTCAAGTGCAACCACTCACAACAAGTCAGTGATTCACTTGGAATCAAAATAAGAACTTTACAGTTTATTTAAAATAGGCAATGTAATTTCCATTAAAAATGAATCCTGTAAATGTATTTCAACCCCAATTCTTAGCTGTTACCCTATAAACAGACAAATTAAGCAAATAATTCAGTATCAACAAAAAATCATTTTTAGTGAAAGAATAGTCAAAAACAAAAAAGTGTAAAAAATAAGTATAAAATGCAGTAATATTGAAAAGTAGTCTTGTTATAGTAGGAACATCACCTTGAAAGTTGCTGAGCAAAATAGGGAAAAGGAAAGAAGCACTGGAAGCAAATATATTCAGACTCATAGAAATACAAAATTATTTGACATATCAGTATTTGTAAATGAGATTCAATGGATAGAGTGAATACTCTATATTTGATCAAAAATAGAACCTCCACCCCCTACAGTATTCTGTATAGTTACTTGAAAATTAAGGAAAAAACTATGTGGTAATTGTGAATGAGAAGAAATCAATAATGGTATTAGTATTAGGAATTCAAATTTAATACAAAAAATATAAGTGAAACAAAGAACTTTACAATGATAAAATGCAAAAAATCTGCAATTGGAAATTATTAAGAAATTTTATGTATGGATTAGAATTCATAAAGCAAAAATTTCCATAAATACAAATAGGAATAAACAAAATAATAATAGGAAACTTACAGTCTGTCTATTTATAAGTAAAGATGAGGAATATTAATAACACTTAGAATACTATAAACTAATAAAAGAAGACACGAAATTCTCTTTATTTCACTCTGGAAATTTTCACACACACGTGCACACATAAACACACACACACACACACACAAGTATGACCTGGATATAAACAATGTGCTTTTATTTCTCATGGCCACGAAACATGAAAACAGACCCTGACAAGTCTTTATACTTCAAGAAACTCTATAAAAAATAGAAATAGTACATGCTATATTTTCTGACCATAGTGCAATGAAATCACAAATGAGTGTACAAGAACCCTAATATAAATTATGTCTTTGGATGATAATGATTTGTCAATGTAGGGTGCATCAGTTATAACAAATCATACCACTCTTGTGGGGAATATTGATAAGAATGGAGACTGTGCGTGTGGAGGGGAGAGAAGGGGGCAATGTGGAAAATCTCTGTACTTGCCTTTCAGTTTTGCTGTGCCCCTGCTGCTGCTAAGTCACTTCAGTCGTGTCCGACTCTGTGCAACCCCATAGACGGCAGCCCACCAGGCTCCCCCGTCCCTGGGATTCTCCAGGCAAGAACACTGGAGTGGGTTGCCATTTCCTTCTCCAATGTATGAAAGTGAAAAGTGAAAGTGAAGTCGCTCAGTCGTGTCTGACTTGTCGCGACCCCATGGACTGCAGCCTACCAGGCTCCTCCACCCATGGGATTTTCCAGGCAAGAGTACCGGAGTGGGGTGCCATTGCCTCCTCTGGCTGTGCCCCTAAAACTACTCTAAAAAATAAAGGGTGATAAAAATAAGTAATACCAACCACCTTGAATTTACAAAAAAAAAAATATCCAAACAAAAGTAAAAGCACTCAAACTTCTCTTTTAAAAAATCCCTATTGACAAAGTGAAAACCCATACCTGATTTACATACTGTCTAGAAAGAAATAAAGTAAAAACACTATGCATCAGTTCCTATGTGCCCAGTTAAAGAAGTTCTCAGATGAAGATATATGCCTTAAATGCTTTCATTTTCTAAATAAGAAATATTTAAAACAACAGATTTAAGGATTCAACTAAAAATGATAGAAAAATATGGCCAAGATAAATACAAGGAGAGGTGGAGAAAGTCTTAATAAAGATGGAAGAGAAATTAATAATTTAAAAATTTAATAAATAAAAAATAGTAAATCTACAGCAATCTTAAATCAAGAAAAGAAGGAGATATTTGTGAGGAATAGACATGCAGACATAAGAGAACAGCCTTGCCGATACAGAAGGGGAAGGAGAGGATGGGACAGATAGAGAGCAGCATCAAAACATATACATTACTATCTGTAATAGATAGCTAGTAGGAAGTTGTTGTATAATCCAGGGAGCTCAACCGCGTGCTCTGTGACAACCTAGAGGGGTGGAATAGGGTGAGTAGTGGGAAGGAGATTCAGAAGGGAAGAGACATAGATATATGTATGGTTGACTCATGTTATTGTACGACAAAAACCAGCACAACGTTGTAAGGCAACTTTCCTCTAATTAAAAATTTTTAAAAAATGGATAATCAACAAAGACCTATGGTACTTGGAACTCTGTTCAGTGTTACGTGGCAGTCTGGAAGGGAGGAGCATCTGGGGGAGAATGGATACATGTATTAATGTATGTAGAGCTGAGTCCCTTCTCTGTTCACCCAAAACTATCACAGCATTGTTAATTAGCTGTATCCCAATACAAAATAAAAAGTAAAAAAAAAAAAACAAAAATAAAAATGGTGAGTGTGAAAGCACATAATTACAAATAGAAATGCCTAATAATCAGGTAGAGGGACACAGAAATAATTATAAGATGATAATTTGTTCAGTACTATTCAAGTAAATTTGGAAACTCTGGATGATGCAAATAATATTTTGCAAACATATACACTATCATTAATGCCCAGTATAGCATCAAAAATTACTGGTTCTTCAAAATCAGACCAGTATAACCATGAAAGAACTGAATATGGAAGATTTTTTGCAATGCATATTCATATTATTAAGATTTTATTAAAAATTCACAAATCTATGTGGAAAAGGCTGAGAATCTAATAGAAATATAGGCAAAATATTTTGAATATTACCTTTATAAAGAGCATATCCTTCTGGACAGGGAGCATCTTGTTTAACACCATTAGTCATCAGAGGAATGCCCATTTAATGCTAAATCATTTTAGTCGTGTCCGACTCTTTGCCACCCTATAGACTGTAGCCCAACAGGCTCCTCTGTCCATGGGATTCTCCAGGCAAGAATACTTGAGTGGGTTGTTATTTCCTTCATCTGGGGATCTTCCCAACCCTGGTAGGGAACCTTGGTCTCTTATGTCTCTTGCATTAGCAGACAGGTTCTTTACCACTAGTGCAACCTGGGAAGCCCACAATAAATTACAAATGTGTGTCTGATGCTTGTTAGTGAGGAGATAGTGTTGACAGGTAGGCAACAAGAACTTTCATGCATACCAACTAGAAGTGTAAATGACTACAATCACTTCCAAACACTTGTCAGTATCTACTACTGTCAGTATCTATTAAAAAATTAATAATTTTCTATTATTATTGAAAATAAGCAAATCCTGTGAACCAGTAATTCCTCCTGTATGTAAACATACAACAGAAATAGATAAGTATGTGCTTCCAAAAATATATACAAGAATACTTATAGCCACTTATTCTAGATAAGCAAAAACTGGAAATGACTTAAATATCCATAAACAATAGAATATATAAATATATTGTGGCCAGTAAGAGTGATGAACTCATGCTTCTGTACATGATGATAAAAATAAAATAATTCCTGTTACTAGCAAAATCTTGGATAAATCCTAAAAAGTATGGATCGAAAAAAAAAAAGAGCCAGATACTATAATTTAAACTACACAAAGTCAGAAACCCTTTATGATAGTAGAAATCAGAACACTGGTTACCTTAGGGGACATAAATGAATGGCAGAAGGCAAAGGAAGACTTCTGAAGTGTTGATGACATTGCATATGTTCATCTGTGTTATGTTCATATTGTGTTTAACATAAAAATACTTTGAACTGTAGCTGAAATTTTGTTTATTTCAATCATTTTCCAGGAAAAAAAAATTAAAGAACACTTTAAAAACTTAAATAAAAACTAATACCCCCAATAGAAGGATGGTTACAATTTATGATTAGGTAATTTGCAAAAGTAAATAAGCAAATAGTTCTTTCTGGAAAAAATATATTATGTAATTAACAAATAAGCTAGCATTTGTTTAGTTTCAGAAGATAAAAAACCATACCATATCAAAGTATTAAGAGGCTGTGGTGGAATGACATTCTAATATGTGTCTGCTGACTATGTAAAAGAGGACAATATTTCTAAGGAACACTTTGGCTATTTATTTAAACCAACAAAGAAAAACATACAAGGTCCATATTCTTGAGCTAATTATTTAATCCTTAGCTTTATATGCAAAAGTCAAATGATTCAAATAAACAAATGTGTTAGCATAAGAAATATCTAAGAGAAAAATCAAACTGTTAGCTATAAAAATGTTATGGTATAAAATGTGTACTTTTCAAACATTAAAATCATGTTGATAATAATATTTAATAACACTGGAAATAATGAAAAATATTAATTGACAAAATAGATACATCAAAATTGTAATTATCTTTGATTAATTTTCTATATTATGTATTAATTAGCATATATTAAGCAGAAAATAATTTTGTCTAAAATACATAGTTGTGCAACTAGATCTAAGCAAAACACACAAAGTCCTGAAAACCTGGGTTCCTGGCACCCTATGACTTTGTTCAGGGGATGGTGAGGATGTATTTGCACATTCACTGATCTTACTTTTTAGGATATTGTCGTTCTATATTTCCAGTACTTAATTAGAAGGCGTGGCACATGGAATATTGACTAAGTTTCAGTCCCCACTCACCATGTACTTGTGTTCTTCTGCTAAGCACAACCAGCGCAGCCATTTTCAGTAGTCTCATTTTTCTTTATGCCCAGGCAAGTCCACTGCATAATTTTCTCTTGAGATTCTCATGTTCTGAACAGACACTACTATCATTAACCCAGAACTGCTATCAATCATAATTTATTACAACCTTGAACTCACTTCCAAATATAGATTAAACATTTTTCAGCTCTCTATGAATGAGGTCTCAGAGTAAAACTTATAAGACAACCTTGAGTGCAGTCTTTTATTAGTGACAATTTCTTAGCTCAGTCAAAAGAGCATGCAGATTATTTAAGTCAGCTCTACTTTAATAAACAATGTTTCTTGGCCTCTCTAGACCTTGAAATCATGTTTGATGACTATGTCATAGACTCTGACTTCTAAAATATTCCTTGTCATATTAAAAAGTAAGGATGGAGCAATTAACACTTATTAATCTCCAAACTCATGTCAAGCACAATACTGGACACTTCTCATCATGTAAAATTATTTCATTTCTTATAATGACTCTTGAGAGTTGTGAAAGATCTTTTTTTTAACTGAAGACCGAAAAATAAAGCTTAGAAAAGCTAGGGGACTTCAAAATGATTTAAAAAAAAAAAAAAACAGTATGTGGCAAAACTAGTATTTGAACATTTGTGCCTAAAACCAGATATCATGATCTCTAATGGTCTTTAGTGGATAAACCTACATGTACTGAGAACCTTCAGCTTCCATCGGGAGGCAGCACAGCATAATAATCAGGTCCTTCTGCTCAGGATTCAGACCACCGCATTCTGAATGCTGGTTTTAGCACAATAGGTAAGGAAAGTTATTTAACATCTCTTAGCACTACTATCTGGGTATAAAAGTAGTTATACTCTATCAACTTATTATTAGGAGATCAGTCCTGGGTATTCATTGGAGGGACTGATGCTGAGGCTAAAACTCCAATACTTTGGCCACCTGATGCGAAGAGCTGACTCATTTGAAAAGACCCTGATGATAGGAGGGATTGAGGGAAGGAGGAGAAGGGGACGGCAGAGAAGATGGTTGGATGGCATCACCGACTCAATGGACATGGGTTTGGGTGGACTCCGCGAGTTGGTGATGGACAGGGAGGCCTGGCATGCTGCGGTTTATGGGGTTGCAAAGAGTTGGAGATCTGAGCGACTGAAATGAACTGAACTGAATTGATCTAATTATTGAAATTAATAAAAATAATTTAGTGGAGCTTGATACATGATAATCATTTAATTATTGTTAGTTGTAACTCTGATTTTGTTTTTTCCTTGGGCTTCCCTGATAGCTCAGTTGGTAAAGAATCCACCTGCAATGCAGGAAACCCCAGTTTGATTCCTGGGTCAGGAAGATCCCCTGGAGAAGGGATAGGCTACCCACTCCAGTATTCTTGGGCTTCCCTTGTGGCTCAGCTGTGAAAGAATCTGCCTGCAATGCGGGAGACCTGGGTTCAGTCCCTGGGTTGGGAAGATCCCCTGGAGAAGGGAAAGGCTACCCACTCCAGTGTTCTTGCCTGGGAAATACCATGGACAGAGGGGCATTGTGGGCTACAGTTCATGGGGTCATAAAAGACTTGGATACAACTTAGTGACTAAACATTTCCAACATCCTTCAAAACTGAAACTTTTACTACCATTTTAAGAATTTAATATTTCAATCTAACAGGATGCAAATTTGATTTTTTAAAATCTCCTAAAAGAATTTATTTAACGTTCCACAATTTCTTAAATTTCCAGTGTCTTCTTATATTAAATGAAGGAATTTAGAGAAACACATGATATTTCTTTGTGAAACATTTGTTGATAATTTAAAAGTTAATTATTTCAAGGGACTTCCCTGGCAATCCAGTGGTTAAAACTTCACATTCCAATGCAAGGGGTGCATGTTCGATCCCTGGTAGGGAGCTAAGATCCCACATGCCTTGAAGCCAAAACACTAAAACATAATACAGAAGCAATATTGTAACGAATTCAGTAAAGACTTTACAAATGATCCACATCAAAAAAATCTTTTAAAAAAGTTAATTATTTCAAGATTATTTATTCCCAAATGCACATGGCTACTATAAAAGAAGACTGACATAACTTCTCATATGTAAGATTTCTTTTCCTTCTTTGTTATAGGGTTTACACTTTTTGAGGTACTTCTTTAAAAACCATTTGAGACATTCTATTCTGTTCAAGTGAACACATTTGAGTTGAAAATCAACATCAAAGCAACAGAAAATTAGAGCAAGTTCAAAGTGAAGAGACTGGCTCATTTTTTGTCCTCTTCTTTGCCTAACAGGAACTTAGTAAAAAATCATTTAATGTTTCTTGCCATCTACAAAAGGTAAATAAAGATTTCTAACATTATGTTTCCTTAAAATTTAAATGAAGGTGCATTATGTCCATTATGGGGTTCAGAGTTCTTTGATACACATAGAAACAAATATAAGAATTATTCATTGGTTCATCTAATAGATAGGTATGCAAAACTTACCATGAATCAGGACATTTATCAAGCTCTGGGACAGCAAAGAACATATCCCTCATTCTTACAACAGTTTGTACTGAGTGAAGTGAGGAGAGATTCAATAAATTACTAATCAATAAAGTAATTTCAGACTGTGGTTAGTTTTATTAAGAAACTAATATTCAGTGATACTTACAAAGGGAAAAAAACTATATTGCTCCAGGTTAATACTTGGATTGAGATCTGAGATTGAAGAAATAAGTCTGCTACTTGAAGATCCAGATTAGAGTATTAAAGATATTAAGGAAGAGCCTTTGCAGTAGAAAAGGAAGAAAAGATGTCTGTAGTATCTGAGGGACAAACAAAAGATAATATGGTAAGAACATAGATACCTGAATAAAATGGTTAGAGATCAGGTCTTACAAAGATCTGTAGAGTTTTTTTATTTTAGAATTTTCAGCAATATATACTAGGTATCATTTACCTTTAAAAAAAAAAAAAACACTCTGGCTTCACTTTGAAAATGGATTGAAGAAAAAGGTAATTAAGGTTAAGGATAGAATTATGTTTTTGTGATTGTTCAGGTAAAAAAGGATAGTGACTTAACCCATTGAGGCTGCTAGGGAGACAGAGATAAGTGGATAAGAATGAGCTATAATTTAGATGTAACCCATGGTGAATAGAGTATCTAAGTCTGAGTAAGATAGAGGATGCCTATCTTTTGGTTCTGAGTAACTGGGTAGTTGATGTTGCCAGCCACTGAAAGGTATAGAGGAAGAGTTTGGTGGAAGTAGAGTTCTCACTATGTCAAAAGTGTTCTTTATCATCACTTTCCTCACTTCATATAAAATTTCAGGCTATGTAGCGTAATGTTTTGAGCAGACTGATACTTGATCTTAGTTCCTAATGCTAAGAATTATCTGGGTAGAGGAAGTTCTCTAAGGAAACTTCTAATGGGAAATTATTGGAGGATTCTCTTTAAGACATGACAATAAGTACAAACAATTTAAAGAAATTTCAAGTTTTATAGATATCTGTATTTGTAGACTACAAGAATGCCATTAATAACTGAACTCTAAGGGGTATAATTGGAGAAGGCAATGGCACCCCACTCCAGTACTCTTGCCTGGAAAATCCCATTGATGGAGGAGCCTGGTAGGCTGCAGTCCATGAGGTCGCTAAGAGTTGGACACGACTGAGCGACTTCACTTTCACTTTTCACTTTCATGCATTGGAGAAGGAAATGGCAACCCACTCCAGTGTTCTTGCCTGGAGAATCCCAGGGACAGAGGAGCCTGGTAGGAGGCCGTCTATGGGGTCGCACAAAGTCGGACACGACTGAAGCGACTTAGCAGCAGCAGGAAGGGATATAATGATAAAAACAATAACAGTACATTAAATAATCTCTTTTCCTCTTTCTATTTGCATAACTTCACTTATGCTACAGTCCTTGCTCTGGTTATTTATTGCTATATTACAAATTATCTCAAAATTTAGCAACTTAAAATGATAGCAATCATTAATTTTGCTTGCAAATCTGCAGTTTTTGGATATCTCAGCATGAATGGCTTTTTTGCTTGTTGTAGCATCAGCTGGGATGGAGGAAGTAAAGCTGGAGGTTTCACTTTCAAGGTGGTTCACTCAGATATCTGGCAAATTGGTATGGGCTGTCAGCTGGGAGCTCAGTCAGGGTGTCATTTGGGTGCCTCAGATGAGGCTCTACATTGGTCAGCATGTGCTTCCTCACAAATTGGCAAGTGATTTCAATCAGCAAGTGTTCCAAGAGGCCCAAATGGATGCAGCAGCGAGTGTAACTTAGCCTTGAAGGTCTCAAACACTCCTGCAGTATTCTATTAGCCAAAAAATTCACTTAGGCCAGCTCAGATTCAAGAAAAAGAGAATTAGATACCACTTTTCAGAAGAAGTGGAGCTTCCATGGTGGCTCACATGGTAAAGAATCTGCCTGCAATACAGAATACCCAGGTCAATCCCTGGGTCAAAAAGATCCCCTAAAATAGGAAATGGCAACCCACTCCAGTATTCTTGCCTGGAGAATTACACATATTCCATGAACACAGGAGCCTGGTGGACTATAGTCTGTGAGTCACAAAGAGCTGGACACGACTGAGTGACTCACCTTTGAAGAAGAAGTAGAAAAGAATGTGTACTCATCTTAATAAAGGGCTTCTCAGGTGGCTCAGATGGTAAAGAACCTGCCTGCGATGCAGGAGATGTGCGTTTGATCCCTGGGTTGGGAATATACCCTCCATAGCACTGCTGCTGCTAAGTCACTTTAGTCGTGTCTGACTCTGTGCGACCCCATAGACGGCAGCCCACCAGGCTACCCCGTCCCTGGGATTCTCCAGGCAAGAACACTGGAGTGGGTTGCCGTTTCCTTCTCCAATGCATGAAAGTGAAAAGTGAAAGTGAAGTCGCTCAGTAGTGTCCGACTCTTACCGACCCCATGGACTGCAGCCCACCAGGCTCCTCTGTCCATGGGATTTTCCAGGCAAGAGTACTGGAGTGGGGTGCCATTGCCTTCTCCACTCCACAGTGCTACTAATAAGTAAATAAGTGAATACTTAAAAAGTATATACTAATATTATGCTGTTCTGATTCCTATGTTAGTTGCTATTAAGAGTATTTCCATTGAATTTTTTATGGGTGCTAACGAGTTTGCTTATAGTCCAATGAAAATTTGAAAAAAAGGAAATCAATATGTGTGGATTAACCATAAACTCAATTGCAGGTGATTATGACAAACCAAATTTTCAAGTAGAATTTCCATTACAGTGATTCTATGCTAGAAAACAAATTGAAATGCCAAATAATGTTCAGTTGAGTTGTGTCCTCAGATAACACTTTTCTAATTGCATTTCTTGCTTTAGAGAACAGCAATTAGAAAATTACATATGCTGAGAAAAGAGGCTCAGGAAAGGCCTTGAGATTCTGGCTCACCATTGTTAATGAAGTCATACAATCTGTCTTTACTTATTAGGGTTTTTAAGCAGAGAACAGCTGAAAAGTAAGTCCATTTAAAATGAAATTACAGAAAGGCAGAAAAGACTTTGATAAATATATTTGAAAGAGTAGTATTTTTTCACCTGTTCATGTGGCGAACATCTGTGGGTTTTTTGGCAATTCGTGTTTCCACTCTAAAAGAAATCTAGTTCAAAGACTCATCCTCCCTTGTATCTATTTCTTTGAAGTGTTCCCTTGGATCCTTTAAACTATGGGTAGCCAAATGATTTTGGCATGTGGAATATAGATTCATTACAAATTGAGTCTCAGGATTCAATATTTTATCTTCTAGTCTGTCACTACCTGCTTATACTTTTAACCAGGTTCTTTTGAGCAGTTAGCCTTGCAGTTAAGCAGAAATCCTACTTTCACAGGCAAAACAACATTATGACATATTTTCACACGAAAAGAAAAGGGATGATGAGATTGTTAACTTATAGTGATAAAAGATAATAGACAATAGAGAATGTACATATGCTGGTAGAGAAAGGTTCTCAGATACACTTAAATGAAAGTGAGTACATAAATTTAGGTATTGTCAGTAGTGACATGCAGCTTGCTCTTTGAAATTTGGTTCTATGATTTCCCTTCAAATTAATAAAGTTATTCCTCAGCACTTTAACTAAATATTTAACATTTTCTTTTTCTTGTAAAGGCTACAATGTATTTAGAAATATAGTGATTTAAAATAAGGAAATGATCAAAACTTAGATAATGACTTAATCCTCCTAAATGTTCAACCACGTATTAAACTGTCCTTACCTCTATGATAAAAGACATGGTATTCTTCCTCATCTAGAACATTTTAACACTTAACATTTCCTCATCCAGAACATTTTAACCCCTAATAAGAAGTGTAATTGTTAAATACTTTTTTTGCATTTGATGTATTAATGCATTTTGATTCATAGTACCAGAATATTGGTAGGTGACTTTTTTTGGAAAAAGATAAAACTTTTACATGTTTTATCTTTAAGGCAGGAAAATATATCTGTTTAGCATTACTAAATTAGTAAGTAGTATTTACTATAGTAAATTAATATTTGTGTGCATGTGCATGCTAAGTCACTTCAGTCATGTCTGACTCTTTGCTACCCTATGGACTGTTGCCCTCCAGGCTCCTCTGTCCATGAGAGTCTCCAGGCAAGAATACTGGAGTGGGTTGCCATGCTCTTCTCCAGGGGATCCTCCTGAATTAGGGATTGAACCTATGTCTCATTGGCAGGTCGGTTCTTTACCACTAGTGCCACCTGGGAAGCCCCAAATTAGTGTTTACCATATTGTTTTCTTATAGGCAATTCATTTTTACATATAGAAATATTTATCCACCTTGCTTTGCTTTAGTAGGGATTTGATAGGGGTAATTTGCACAACATCATGACAATTTATTTCTTTTGTTATTATTTTAAACTGTCCAAAGAAGCATATATTTATTTATTAGTTGAAACTATAAGGTGATTAAACTGATTATATATATGTTAGTTATATTCTCTTGAAAATTATAACATAAGTACCATGTGCTATAATGATTATCAGTATGCACAAGGTGATGTTCTAAGAATGTTTTATTAACTCATTTAAAACACACAAAATTCACAAAATGTGCATGCTATCATAGCAAATTCAGGGAAGTAAAGTACAGAAAGTTTAAAATACTGCTGCAAGATCATACAGCTTGTAAATATTGGAGTCAGGTTTTGAACCATGGATTCATAACCCAATTTCTAAAATTTAAATCTACTTAATAATAAGAAATTTGAACACATGTACAGAGGCAAGGTCATATGAAGACAGAGGAATAAGATAGTCATTTACAAACCCAGGAAAGAGACCTCAGACAAAACCAATACCTTGATCCTTGACTTATGTCATCCAGAATTGTGAGAAATCAAACCTGGTAAACCATCCAATATGTGGTACTTTATTTTGGTAACTCAAGCAAATAATATGGATGATATATGGAAAAAAAATCAGCCTGCAATACAAGACACTCAGGTTAGATATCTGGATTGGGAAGATCCCCTGGAGAATGGAATGACAGCTCACTCAAGTACTCTTGACTGGGAAATCCCATGGACAAATGAGCCTGGCAGGCTGCAATCCATGAGACTGCCAAGGATCAACATGACTGAGTGACTGAGCATGAGCAAATAATACAGGACAATGCCCTATTTTTTGACTTTAGGAAACAAGATATCTTCTAGTTGTACTCCCTAATATTTAATATTTGGGAGGAAGAGTGATCAGGGGAATGGAAATCAGAGCTGTAGTTTCAATTGAGTTGGAGATCTCATTGTGCCTTCAAGTTGAGAAGCCATGCGTACAACTCAGTCAGTGGATCTGGGACCCAGAGAGATGTCTTTACTAGTAATAGCAATCTGTGAGACATGAGGTGATACCTTATAAAAAAGGTGAAATCAGTCACAATATCTATATACTTAGATGTAGTTGTGTAGACTTGTCCTGTGTTTTTATTTCTGTACAGTGTTATTAAGAACCTCCTACAGAGGAGTACAGATAGAGGTAATATCAGTGTTAAAAAAAGGTGCTTCATGAATGCAAAAGATGGAAGAGGAATAAAGATCAAATGCTTAGAACAGAAGGCCAAGATTGGTGGAAGAGATCTACAAGGACCATAATGAGTTAATCTTTATTTTCGCTTTCCCATAGTTTCATAGGAAAATGCAGAGAGCTCTAAAGACCAAAGGAAACACTTAGGAAGAAACCATTGAGAATCACTTAGAGTCCATTTGATGATAGTTTACAGAACTTTTACAATTCCATTTTTGACATATAGTTTGTGATTATCATGGCAGGAGAATGATAGAGATAGAACAGTTTGAGAATATACTAGAGAAAATATTAATAGTATGTCATCAAAATGGAACTCACCACTTTAGGGCTGAAAATGTGGATAGTTTTCTAAGGCAGCTGCAATGCGCAGGCTGACCAAGGGGTTGTAGAAGCCAGAAATCACAGGATTTGCACTTAAAAGGAAGCTGTCCTAGGGCACATGGCTTTCAGGGACAAGGGACTAAACAGAGAAAAGGGATTTTTAGCCTTCCCTCCTGTTGGATTCAACACATTGGCATATATGAAAAGACAAATTCAGATACTTGGAAAAATGGTGGATTCATCCTTCTTACAATTTCACAGTAGGTAAAATGACCTTTTGATTTTAATCTAGATCCTTGCCCTTCCTCTTTGGTTTTAGAAAACCAAGAGTTTTCTTTTAATATCTCTGTGCCCAAATTCATGAATTCTTTCCCAGCATACTTGACCCAGATTCAGTGTTGTCTAGAGTTTTGAGTTCTTTTTCCTAATGAGGATGATGACAGTTTTTTAGGTGCAAATATTCTCTTGCAGTGGACACAGATAAATATTTAACTTCAAGAATCTGAACATGAAAATCACCAAAATTTTCTAAGTTCTTTCTTAAAGTCTATGGAAAATATCTTGCATTTTTGTTTACTTTTATGAACATATAAAATGACTATTGTGAACCATGATGTAGAAAAACACACTCAGCAATGGTAAAGCCTATTCAGAACAAGCCTCTCCAAAGTCTACAACTTTTCAAGTTGTTGGAGTGCTGCTTAAAAATATCAAACTGCAAAGATGCACTTCTAGAAATTATAAGTAATTTGTGCATCAAACAATATGTACAATAGTACTATACAGTAAATTGGACCAGCTGCCTATTCCTGCCATTACAGCTGGTTGCAAAGTATGTAATTTATGTTTTCTGCAGCAGAAAGTGGGAAGCCTTTTAAAAACTGCATTCATGCTTTTATAAAGAGCCTTTTCCTGTTTTATTTTTTAACCATTGTAGGTTCAGAAGAGATGGTATTTTTCCATTATGTTTAATGTTAATCCCTTTCTATCATAGTTAAAAGGTCTATTAAAGCACTTTTCCTATGACCTTGTATTCATCCTAATGAGTAGATGATTTAGATACTTATTTACCTTCATGATATTCTTAAAATATGAATTCTATTTTTAAAAAAGCATTGGTAACACTAATAAAGGTATCAGTTCAGTTCAGTTCAGTTCAGTAGCTCAGTCGTGTCCAACTCTTTGCGACCCCATGAATTGCAGCACACCAGGCCTCCCTGTCCATTACCAACTCCTGGAATTCACTCAAACTCACGTCCATCGAGTCGGTGATGCCATGCAGCCATCTCATCCTCTGTCGTCCCCTTTTCCTCCTGCCCCCAATCCCTCCCAGCATCAGTCTTTTCCAATGAGTCAACTCTTTGCATGAGGTGGTCAAAGTACTGGAGTTTCAGCTTTAACATCAGTCCTTCCAATGAACACCCAAGGCTGATCTCCTTTAGGATGGACTGGTTGGATCTCCTTGCAGTCCAAGGGACTCTCAGGAGTCTTCTCCAACACCACAGTTCAAAAGCATCAATTCTTCGGGGCTCAGCTTTCTTCACAGTCCAACTCTCACATCCATACATGACTACTGGAAAAACCATAGCCTTGACTAGATAGACCTTTGTTGGCAAAGTAATGTCTCTGCTTTTCAATATGCTATCTAGGTTGGTCATAACTTTCCTTCGAAGGAGTAAGTGTCTTTTAATCTCATGGCTGCAATCACCATCTGCAGTGATTTTGGAGCCACAAAAAATAAAGTCTGACACTGCTTCCACTGTTTCCCTATCTATTTACCATTTAGATCACAATAAACTGTGGAAAATTATGAAAGAGATGGGAATACCAGACCACCTGACCAGCCTCTCGAGAAACCTATATGCAGGTCAGGAAGCAACAGTTAGAACTGGACATGGAACAACAGCCTGGTTCCAAATAGGAAATGTAGTACGTCAAGGCTGTATATTGTCACCCTGCTTATTTAACTTCTATGCGGAATACATCATGAGAAACATTGGGCTGGAAGAAGCACAAGCTGGAATCAAGATTGCCGGGAGGAATATCCATAACCTCAGATATGCAGATGACACCACCCTTATGGCAGAAAGTGACGAGGAACTCAAAAGCCTCTTGATGAAAGTGAAAGTGGAGAGTGAAAAAGTTGGCTTAAAGCTCAACATTCAGAGAATGAAGATCATGGCCTCTGGTCCCATCACTTCATGGGAAATAGATGGGGAAACAGTGGAAACAGTGTCAGACTTTATTTTTTTGGGCTCCAAAATCACTACTTGATAGCAAATAATGGGCTCTCAAAATTCAGTAAATGGCGTATGTTCATCTAAAAAGTTAAAAAAAAATAATGCTTTCTATTGATAAACTGAACAAGCTTCAGAATGTCACTGTTGCAATTTCTTTTACTATTTCTTAGCTTTTTACATTTGTTATTTGATAACAAACAATATAAAATATATTTATATATTAATCACTGTTTTCCAGTGTGTATGATAGAATGACTCAAAATCTGAGGAAAAGGTTAAATGTAGAACAGTTATTTAGAAAGAGATTTAATTTTGAGATTTAGAATATATATCCCATTTTCAAACTAACCTTTAAAAAATTTTAAAATTGCTTAATATGTGACTTGGGTTGTAGGATTCACTTTTTAAATTCAATAGTGGCATGGGAAAACACAAAATGTAGATTAATATCTAGTGAATATGTTAATGGCTTATGAAATTTTACTGATTAATTTAGATATTTTTCATGGTAAATTTACATATTCAAGTTACATAAATTTTAAGCTTTGGAGTATAAATATTCATATTATCCAACTTTAATCAAATAGTTATTAATCATTTAGAATATGAACAAAGAAATCCTAGGTAAACTGCATCCTTCCTAAAGATGCAGGTGATATTTATGAGTAAATTATATAAATGAAAAAATATTAATTGTGACCTGACTGACTTTAGTATAACTCATAATATTTATCTCCTGTAAGTAAAATACAAATGTGTAGTTGAACATCTGATAAAATTCTGAGAGGAATATTTCCAAGGTTTTTTTTTTTTCTTTTGGTTATTTTACTCACTAATCTGGCTTTATTTTGGTTGTTTTGATTAATTAGTGGTGACAAGAAATACACTCTCAGCATTTCCAGGATAAAAGGAATTAACACCTAATGGACACCAGTGCTCTTGTGTGCACTTGCCCAGATTGGGGGCTCTGAGTGTTTTTGATAGGGGAGAGATTTCAGGCCTCTTGAAGAATGGAGGGAAATAATTTTCTCATGTTTGAACAAGAGAAAAAGAAAAGGGTTGCCTCTTCAGAAAAGCTACCTTTTCATGAGCTTTCTCTAATTCTTAACATTCCACCAGTTGACTGTAGTCTGAGAGGAGCAACTTGGGTTCCCAGTAAACTAATTTAGCAGATTAAAAAAAGGAGGAAAGACAAAAGCTAAGGTTCTTTCAAGTGAACCTGTAGAAAATATCATCAGCCCATTTTTGAACAATTGTTTTATATACTGACATATAATTATGAAGCCTCCGTATTTATATATTTTATTCAACTCAGTTTATGTACTGTATTAGAATAGGATATTCCACATTTGAGAAGAAAATAAATATAATCATTAAATATATATGATCTCAGAAAATATATATGATCTCAGAAATATAACTGTGGCTGCCTGAAATGACGCTCATGGTCTCATGAAAACTTCCAGAAATGTAATAATTTTAGTTACAAAAATAAAATGTTGAATTTCCCCCATGTTTTATCCCTTTAATTTCCTGTTCTTTCAGTTTGCCTTTGTTTATCTAAAGATAAGGCACTCTCAAACATCCTCATTGAGTCTGTTGTCTTTAACATGGTGTCAATATTAAATCTTTATCTTGATGATTGAAACTATCGGAGATGATGGCTCTAATGAGCCTCGCACAGACCTGTTTATTATACTGTGCATGCTACTCTTAAAATCCCTCTGATGGTTTTTTCACACTCTGTTGCTCTGTGTAAGTAAATGAAAGATGATTGACTTTTTAAAGAATAGAGCCTAATATGATTTGTTTCAATAGAAAAGTAGAGAGGTAAAGGATGTTTTTTTGTTGTCAGCTTGAATAAAGATAACCTATGTTGTGGGTTATAACCTAAAAGATTATGAAATTGGAATCAAGCAGATTTGGTTCAAATCCCATCTATGTTATCCCAGGTATTAGTGACCTGGGTTATGATTTATTTAACTTCTCTGAGAGTCACTATCCTCTCTATAAAATATGGAATTAAATCTTCTCTTTAGGATTTCTGTGAGGATTATAAATATCACAGGACCTATCAGTAAAAACATTCATGGTGTATATAGTTGACTGTGTGTGGGTGGCGTTAATTATCCTCATTTAAATTATTGTTTTAACTTTAATTTTGTCTTATTTGAAGAAAAGCTTTAACTTCCTTGTTGTATTGGTTTCTGTTGATCTTAAATAGTCAGCCTGATATTTCCCCAGCAAAAATGGGTTTGTCTGTTGTCAGCAGAGAATTGCAGTTTGATGTCTGCCACCATAGTGAGCCATATGCAGCTGTCTGAAGAGCATGAGGAAACAAAACAAAATAAAAACACTTTATAGAGGGGAAAACGAAGTTGGGAAGGTTGTAGAAAGTGTAGAGTCCATGGCTTTTCAATGGCTGAGTCCTTGCCAGGAAAGAGGAGGAGTCTTTCTTTTTTCTTTTAGGTTTTGCTCTTGTCTCAAGGCAAGAGAACTCCCCATTCTGATCTCCCACCTATATTTAATTGAGGTTGTTATTTATTAATTTTTTTATATCTCCCTTTTTTAATCACAATTTTTGGAAGCATCACTCCTCAAGAGTCAGCCTTTCTAGATTTAACAGATTTTTGTCCCTCAAGGCCAGGGAGGAAATTTCCTTGGAACAGTGTCTCACACTGAAAGGAGAGTGCACAGATAAGAAACCTGTAGAGGTCACATTTGAGTAACAAAGAGAGGTAGGAGAGAGAACTCTCTGGCAAATTTTATGTAAGTCCATATGTTATCAAGATTTTAGTCATTGGAGATCACTTGAATTATGTCATCATCAAATGTTTAGTGATAGATTTCCAAGAAGCCTGGTTCAGATATCTTTGGAAAGGTGTTTCATCTCATGTGGTCTGCTTCAGTTCTAGGAAATCTGTACTTTGAGGTCATTAGGTGATGTGCAGGTCCAGTCAGGGTTTAGTGCTTACTTTAGATGTGTCATGTGAATAAAAGAATCTCTTCTTTGGAGTGTGGTGGCACAAAAGTTGGTAAGCAGTATCTGTTAGGGGCCTGTCCAGTGAGGTCAGAGAGAGTTTTTCTGGAGATGTGTTTACTAATAGAAGAAATCTCCAGATATCAAGGTATGATGCGTAAGGTCTTTGTCTCCTGAGAGTACACTATGCAAAGATTTTTCTATGGAAACAAGATGATGTCTATCAGATTGTATTTCAACAGCTGGGACGAGTCAGGTAGGCACTTTTTACGACGTTGCAAATGTTTTCCCATCAATATTAACTCATGAAAGCTATCATTTTGTCAGTAGGCTGGCAGTTTAACACGTATACAGTGATGAGGAGTGGGAATTTTAGAGTCTTCAGTAGGACTTGGTTGATAGTTGGCCTAAGCCAAATTTTCTCCTTTTTATCAAACTTACAATTGTTGAATTTCCAATCTTGTTTTTTCCTTTTTTAGGGCCAATTGATGGGTTTCTGTAGCCAACTCTTCTATAGTGTTGTTGGGGGAAATATTCCTTGGACCATGACAGGGGCTTGGCTACTCTTTGTTCCTTTCAGGACAGCACTCTTTGTGAAAGTATTAGCAAGGTGATTTCCCTTAGTTGTGGAATATCAAGTTTAGAAGGCCTCAGAATCTTAATAATAACTAACATGGTAGTTAAAAGTGAGGCATCTAGTAATTTGGGAATACTTTTAATTTTATTTCAGATGGAAGTAAGGAAGCCACATTGCTTCTGCAACATTCCAAAATCACAAGCTACTCCAAAAACATATCTACTAAGGATATTGGGAGTTTTACCCTTGGCTGAAAATACAAGCCAGTGTGCATGCATGCTGTCTCTCAGTGATATCCGAATCTTTGTGACCCTATGGACTATAGTCCACTGTAAGCTCCTCTGTCCATGTGATTTTCCAAGCAAGAATACTGGAGTGGGTTTCCATTTCCTCCTCCAGAGGATCTCTCAACCCAAGGATTGAACCCATGTTTCTTGCATCTCCTGTGTTGGAAGATGGATTCTTTATCACTGAGCCACCTGGGACACCCCACAAGCCAGTGAAAGAGCATAAAATTCAGCCTGTGGAGCTAAAATAGCCATAGATAAAGATGCTGCCTCAACAACATCAAAAAGAGTAACAATAGCATACCCAGCACAGTATTTGCCACATCATCTTTTATGTAAGAACCATTAGTGAACCATGCGAAGTCAGTGCTATCCAAAAGAATATCCTGAAGATCATCACAAGAAGACAGGAGGTAATTGATCAGCATTAAGTAGTTGTGAGGGGGATAGAGGTGAAAAAAGTAGGATTAAGGTTATTACAGTGTAAAAGAATTATATGAAGAGCACTTTGCAAAAGGACTTCACAGGAGGTGAAGCAGCTGGCTGGTTAATATTGAGTGTGATGAGAATTCAGGAAAGCCTTTATTGCATGAGATACAAAAATGGTTAAAGAAGATCGCACAAAGTTTTTCTCAGTGGTTTAACCAATGGATAGTTGACAGTATTGGCTCTATAAGGATGGAGGGTATCCCCATCCCACAGGGTTCATTTGCTGATTAGAATACCCCAAGGGCATTTTCTTCCTTTTCAATATGTAAAAGTAAAGGAGGAATCTGATTATTGGATTGCTCAAGGGAGGTAGGTTCATTAAACTACCTTGAAGGCCTTAAAGTTTATGTCATCTGGCTCTTCCCATACTATGGGTCAGGATTGTTATTCTTTTTTTTTTTTTTTTTTTTTTTTTTTATTCTTCCAATTTTATTTTATTTTTAAACTTTACATAATTGTATTAGTTTTGCCAAATATCAAAATGAATTGTTATTCTTTAGTAAAACATACAGAGGTTTATCCATAAGAGGGAAATTTGGAATCCAGTTTTGGCAAGAACCAACTAGATGGAAAAAACCTCAAAGCTGATGCTTAGTTTGTGGTTTGAAGAAACTCAGGACATTGTGAAGTCTGTATAAACTAGGTCTAATAGTTGTCTGGATAATGATAACTTCAGTATCAAACCTGAGTTTGGGCAAACTGAAAATTTTCTTTGATGGTCTGAGGTCCTTTGAGACTAAAAGTTTAAGAAAGTGCATATAGTCTTCCTGTGAGGAGCCTGAGAAAAAAGAGGCTAATAATCTACATATTGCAACAAAGTAGAACCTCCAGGTAATTTTGTATCACTCATATAAACCTTTAATGTTTGGGAGAAATGGCAACCCACTCCAGTGTTCTTGCCTGGAGAATCCCAGGGAGGGCAGAGCCTGGTGGGCTGCCGTCTATGGGGTCCAACAGAGTCGGACATGACTGAAGCAACTTAGCAGCAGCAGCACTAAAACTTTGAAGCATTACTGTGGAGGTGAATTGTTTTTCTTTTCAGTTCAGTTCAGTTCAATCACTCAGTCATGTCCGACTCTTTACGACCCCCATGAATCGCAGTACGCCAGGCCTCCCTGTCCATCACCAACTCCAGGAGTTCACCCAGACTCAAGTCCATCGAGTGAGTGATGCCATCCAGCCATCTCATCCTCTGTCGTCCCCTTCTCCTGCTGCCCCCAATCCCTCCAGGCATCAGAGTCTTTTCCAATGAGTCAACTCCTCGCATGAGGTGGCCAAAGTACTGGAGTTTCAGCTTCAGCATCATTCCCTCCAAAGAAATCCCAGGGCTGATCTCCTTCAGAATGGACTGGTTGGATCTCCTTGCAGTCCAAGACTCTCAAGAGTCTTGTCCAACACCACAGTTCAAAAGCATCAATTCTTCGGTGCTCAGCCTTCTTCACAGTCCAACTCTCACATCCATACATGACCACAAGAAAAACCATAGCCTTGACTAGATGGACCTTAGTTGGCAACGTAATGTCTCTGCTTTTGAATATGCTATCTAGGTTGGTCATAACTTTCCTTCCAAGGACTAAGCGTCTTTTAATTTCATGGCTGCAATCACCATCTGCAGTGATTTTGGAGCCCCAAAAAATAAAGTCTGACACTGTTTCCACTGTTTCCCCATCTATTTCCCATGAAGTGATGGGACCAGATGCCGTGATCTTTGTTTTCTGAATGTTGAGCTTTAAGCCAACTTTTTCACTCTCCACTTTCACTTTCATCAAGAGGCTTTTTAGTTCCTCTTCACTTTCTGCCATAAGGGTGGGGTCATCTGCATATCTGAGGTTATTGATATTTCTCCCAGAAACCTTGGTTCCAGCTTGTGTTTCTTCCAGTCCGGCGTTTCTCATGATGTACTCTGCATATAAATTAAATAAGCAGGGTGACAATATACAGCCTTGACGTACTCCTTTTCCTATTTGGAACCAGTCTGCTGTTCCATGTCCAGTTCTAACTGTTGCTTCCTGACCTGCATATAGGTTTCTCAAGAGGCAGATCAGGTGGGCTGGTATTCCCATCTCTTTCAGAATTTTCCACAGTTTATTGTGATCCACACAGTCAAAGGCTTTGGCATAATCAATAAAGCAGAAATAGATGTTTTTCTGGAACTCTCTTGCTTTTTCAATGATCCAGCAGATGTTGGCAATTTGATCTCTGGTTCCTCTGTCTTTTCTAAAACCAGCTTGAACATCAGGAAGTTCACGGTTCACATATTGCTAAAGCCTGGCTTGGAGAATTTTGAGCATTACTTTACTAGCATGTGAGATGAGTGCAATTTTGCAGTAGTTTGAGCATTCTTTGGCATTGCCTTTCTTTGGGATTGGAATGAAAATTGACCTTTTCCAGTCCTGTGGCCACTGCTGAGTTTTCCAAATTTGCTGGCATATTGAGTGCAGCACATTCACAGCATCATCTTCCAGGATTTGAAATAGCTCAACTGGAGTTCCATCACCTCCACTAGCTTTGTTCATAGTGATGCTTTCTAAGGCCCACTTGACTTCACATTCCAGGATGTCTGGCTCTAGGTCAGTGATTATCTGGGTCGTGAGGATCTTTTTTGTACAGTTCTTCTGTGTATTCTTGCCACCTCTTCTTAATATCCTCTGCTTCTGTTAGGTCCATGCCATTTCTGTCCTTTATCGAGCCCATCTTTGCATGAAATGTTCCCTTGGTATCTCTCATTTTCTTGAAGAGATCTCCAGTCTTTCCCATTCTGTTGTTTTCCTCTATTTCTTTGCATTGATCGCTGAGGAAGGCTTTCTTATCTCTTCTTGCTATTCTTTGAACTCTGCATTCAGATGCTTATATCTTTCCTTTTCTCCTTTGCTTTTCGCTTCTCTTCTTTTCACAGCTATTTGTAAGGCCTCCCCAGACAGCCATTTTGCTTTTTTGCATTTCTTTTCCATGGGGATGGTCTTGATCCGTGTCTCCTGTACAATGTCACTAACCTCTGTCCATAGTTCATTAGGCACTCTATCTATCAGATCTAGGCCCTTAAATCTATTTCTCACTTCCACTGTAGAATCATAAGGGATTTGATTTAGGTCATACCTGAATGGTCTAGTGGTTTTCCCTACTTTCTTCAATTTCAGTCTGAATTTGGCAATAAGGATTTCATGATCTGAGCCACAGTCAGCTCCTGGTCTTGTTTTTGCTGACTGTATAGAGCTTCTCTATCTTTGGCTGCAAAGAATATAATCAATCTGATTTCGGTGTTGACCATCTAGTGATGTCCATGTGTAGAGTCTTCTCTTGTGTTGTTGGAAGACAGTGTTTGTTATGATCAGTGCATTTTCTTGGCAAAACTCTATTAGTCTTTGCCCTGTTTCATTCTGTTTTCCAAGGCCAAATTTGCCTGTCTCTCCAGGTATTTCTTGACTTCCTACTTTTGCATTCCAGTGTCCTATAATGAAAAGGACATCTTTTTTGGGTGTTAGTTCTATACGGTCTTGTAGGTTTTCATAGAACCGTTCAACTTCAGCTTCTTCAGCATTACTGGTTGGGGCATAGACTTGGATTACTGTGATATTGAATGGTTTGCCTTGGAAACGAACAGAGATCATTCTGTCATTTTTGAGATTGCATCCAAGTACTGCACTTTGGACTCTTTTGTTGACCATGATGGCTACTCCATTTCTTCTGAGGAGTTCCTGCCCGCAGTAGTAGATGTAATGGTCATCTGAGTTAAATTCACCCATTCCAGTCCATTTTAGTTTGCTGATTCCTAGAATGTCGACACTCACTCTTGCCATCTCTTGTTTGACCACTTCCAATTTGCCTTGATTCATGGACCTGACATTCCAGGTTCCTATGCAATATTGCTCTTTACAGCATCGGACCTTACTTCTATCACCAGTCACATCCACAGCTGGGTATTGTTTTTGCTTTGGCTCCATCCCTTCGTTCTTTCTGGAGTTATTTCTCCACTGATCTCCAGTAGCATATTGGGCCGCTACTGACCTGAGGAGTTGCTCTTTCAGTATCCTATCATTTTGCCTTTTTGTACTGTTCATGGGGTTCTCAAGGCAAGAATACTGAAGTGGTTTGCCATTCCCTTCTCCAGTGGACCACATTCTGTCAGATCTCTCCACCATGACCCGCCCATCTTGGGTTGCCCCACGGGCATGGCTTAGTTTCATTGAGTTAGACAAGGCTGTGGTCCTAGTGTGATTAGATTGACTAGTTTTCTGTGAGTATGGTTTCAGTGTGTCTGCCCTCTGATGCCCTCTTGCAACACCTACCATCTTACTTGGGTTTTTCTTACCTTGGGCATGGGATATCTCTTCACAGCTACTCCAGCAAAGCACAGCCGCTGCTCCTTACCTTGGATGAGGGCTATCTCCTCACTGCATCCCTTCCTGACCTTCAACCTGGGATAGCTCCTCTAGGCCCTCTTGCGCCCGCGCAGGCACAGCTCCTTGGAAGTGGGGTTGGTCCTCCCAGCCACCGCTCCTGGCCTCAGGCATAGGGTTGCTCCTCCTGGCTGCTGCCCCTGGCCTCAAGCATGGTACTGGGTAGCTTCATCAACTGAATACTAGGGAATACTCTGCATAAATCAATCATAATAAAGAATGGACTTCTGGTGGGAATGGATGTTAATAATGGTAATGCATTAAAGTTAGGAAGGACAGGGTGTTGAGGGATAGCATGTTGTTTATTGATCCGGAACAAACCACTCTCCTCATATCTTAGGTTTTCATATTGGTGAAAATAGAATTGTTACATGGGCCAGTAGTACAAGTATAATGAAGTCTAGATGTTTGTGATCTTCTATCATGGACTTTATGCCCTGAAGGGCTTCTGATAGGGTGTTGCCTCATTCTGGGAGAGGTTTCAAGGCCTCTATTTGAATCTTGATGGAAGGCATGCTATGAATTTTGTCACTATCACCTGGAGATTTGACCTATAAAGAGAGTGGTAGCTAATTAAAAATGGACAAGTGATCACTGTTTTCAGAATCAGCTCTATCATCATAAGAGACAAAACAAAATTAAAGGTCATTTAGTTCAATTTTATGATTACTATTCTAGATTTATTCGCACCTTTTGGGGGGAAAAAAATCTGGCATAATGCTTCTCCAAGAAGTATTGTCCTAATAAATTAGCAGGGGCAGAGAAAACAAGGAGGAAATGGTGGGTATATCCCAAGGGACCTAAATAAAACAGAATAGGTTCAGAGACAGGGATTTGTTGAGGTTCATTAAAGATCTCCCCTATTTGAACTATCTTTGTATGCTGAAGTAGGGACTTCTATTTAAGGGGGGTTGAGCACCAAGAATGTGGCTCCAGTGTAAGTCAGAACTGGAAGAGAGATCAAGATTTCAGCTTTCCCACAAAGCCTAGTCTAATGCTCTGGGAGGGGGCAGGCAGAGCCCGTCTTTCAGGGGCTGTGCTGGTGGGGAATATTTAAAAAAAAAAAAAAAAAGAACTGGAAGAGATTCATCCCCAGTCTGTAATAATGTTTGTCTAAACCAGTATAGAGGCAGGATTGGGGAAAATGTAGTTCTTCATGACCCTATCATCAAAAATTGGGAATGGATTAGAAAGGCTGGTTAGATAGCTGAAGGTGCCCAAAGCACTGCAATTTATAATATTCTTTTTTTCCAGTGCCCTGGCTCTTTGTAATAGTACCAGAAGTTTGGAGCATCTTAGTTTTGTTTGCATACCTAGTCACTAAGTCATGTTCAGTTCTTTGCGACCCCATGGACTGTAGCCTGCGAGGCTTCTCTGTCCATGGGGTTTTCCAGGTAAGAACTCTGAAATGGGTTGTCATTTCCTCCTGGGGTCTTCCCAACCCAATGATTGAACGGGTGTCTTCTGCAGTGGCAAGCGGATTTATTTCCACTGAGCCACCTGAGAATCCCTGGTTTTGCTTAGCTGCCATCATTTACTGGTATTGAGGATTCAGAATTTTGACTGTCTTCCTATGAAGTGACTCATGTAGAGTATGAGAGAGCTGGTTTGTTGAATTGAGTAAATCTAGAGTGGATATAGTTTCCCATTCTATTCTGACCCTTTTTGCTAGAATGGAAAGGTCCAGGTTAAACCCATAATAAACAGATTTAAAAGCTACCCAGGAGGAATCAACATCTGAAGGAAGACCAGAATTCTCTTTAAAAGTAATCTAAAGTCAATTCTAATAGTCATGATTGGATTCCTCAGATTTTTGTGTGCAAGTCTAAATTTTGTTTCAATCAACAACCCTCAGTTGTTGAATTCAGTTCAGTTCAGTCGCTCAGTCGTGCCCAACCCTTTGTGACCCCATGGACTGCAGCACACCAGGCTTTCCTGTCCATCACCAACTCCTGTAGATTACTCAAACTCATGTCCGTTGAGTCATTGATGCTATCCAACAACCTCATCCTCTGTTGTCCCCTTCTCTTCCTGCCCTCAATCTTTCCCAACATCAGGGTCTTTTCAAATGAGTCGTTTTTTTTGCATCAGGTGGCCAAAGTATTGGAGTTTCAGCTTCAGCCTTAGTCCTTCCAGTGACTATTCAGCACTGATTTCTGTTAGGATGGATTGGTTTGATCTCCTTGCAGCCCAAAGGACTCTCAAGTGTCTTCTCCAGCACCACAGTTCAAAACCATCAGTTTTTCGGCACTCAGCTACCTTTATAGCCCAACTCTCACATCCGTACATGACTACTGGAAAAACCAAAGATTTGACTAGATGGACCTTTGTTGGCAAAGTAAAGTCTCTGCTTTTTAATATGCTGTCTAGGTTGGTCATAACTTTTCCTCCAAGGAGCAAGTGGCTTAGAATTTCATTACTGCAGTCACCATCTGCAGTGATTTTGAAAGCCAAAAAATAAAGTCTGCAATGGTTTCCACTGTTTCCCCATCTATTTGCCATGAAATGATGGGACTAGATGCCATGATCTTAGTTTTCTAAATAGTGAGTTTTAAGCCAACTTTTTCACTCTCCTCTTTCATCAGGAAGTTCTTTAGTTCTTCTTCACTTTCTGCCATAAGGAGGGTAGCATCTGCATATCTGAGGTTGTTGATATTTCTCCTGGCAATCTTGATTCCAGCTTGTGCTTCATCCAATCCAGCACTTCACATGATGTGCTCTGCATATAAGTTAAATAAGCAAGGTGACAATATGCACCCCTGACGTACTCCTTGTCCCATTTGGAACCAGTCTATTGTTCCATGTCCAGTTCTAACTGTTGCTTCCTGATCTGCATATAGGTTTCTCAAGAGACAGGTCAGGTGGTCTGGTATTTGCATCTCTTGAAGAATTTTTCAGTTTGTTGTGATCCACACAGTCAAAGGCTTTGACATAGTCAATAAAGCAGAAGCAGGTGTTTTTCTGGAACTCTCTTCCTTTTTCCATGATCCAGCAGATGTTGGCAATTTGATCTCTGGTTCCTCTGCCTTTTCTAAATCCAGCTTGAACATCAGGAAGTTCATAGTTTCATGTACTGTTGAAGCCTGGCTTGGATAATTTTGAGCATTACTTTGCTAGCATGTGAAATAAGTACAATTGTTTGGTAGTTTGAGCATTCTTTGGCCTTGTCTTTCTTTGGAATTGGAATGAAAACTGACCTTTTCCAGTCCTGTGGCCACTGCTGAGTTACCCAAATTTGCTGGCATATTGAGTGCAGCACTTTCACAGCATCATCTTCCAGGATTTGAAATAGTTCAACTGGAGTTCCATCACCTCCACTAGCTTTGCTCATAGTGATTCTTCCTAAGGCCCCGTTGACTTCACATTCCAGTATGTCTGGCTCTAGGTCAGTGATCACACCATCGTGATTATCTGGGTCATTTGTTGTATAGTTCTGTGTATTCTTGCCACTTCTTCTTAATATCATCTGCTTCTGTTAGGTCCATACATTTCTGTCCTTTATTGTTACCATCTTTGCATGAAATGTACCCTTGGTATCTCTAATTTTCTTGAAGAGATCTCTAGTCTTTCCCATTCTATTGCTTTCCTCTATTTCTTTGTGTTGATCACTGAGAAAGGCTTTCTTATCTCTCCTTGCTATTCATTGGAATTCGGCTTTCAAATGGGTATGTCTTTCCTTTTCTCCTTTGCCTCTCACTTCTCTTCTTTTCTCAGCTATTTGTAAGGCCTCCTCAGAAAACCATTTTGCCTTTTTGCATTGGGATGGTCTTGATCACTGCCTCCTGTACAATGTCACAAATCCCCATCCATAGTTCTTCAGGCACTCTGTCTATCAGATCTAATCCCTTGAATCTATTTGTCACTTCCACTGTATAATGGTAAGGGATTTGATTTTGGTCATACCTGAATGGTCTAGTGGTTTTCCCTACTTTCTTCAATTTGAGTCTTAATTTGGCAATAAGGAGTTCATGATATGAGCTATAGTCAAGAGCCCCAGGAATTGCCTAGCAAAGTCACCTAGCAATTGTCCAAGTCTTACCATGTGGAAAGTTAGTGAACTGCTCTTCGAGTTGTAACCCTAGAAACTATTCATGATTTTCCCAATTATGGTTTTTACCCAGTACTAGGCCTGGCTTTCACAGGCAAGCATATGAAGTATCTAATGAAAGTCCAGCCTGATAAGTTTAAATTTCTCAGGAAGGATGTAAGGATCTTCAACTACTTTAGGAAAATCTTTGATTAATGGTTCACAGTTCAGCTTTAGACCAGGCCATATTAAAAAGAAGTAGAAATAATAGGGGTTTAGCCTCTGGAGCCTCAAAAGTTTTAATTTTAAAGGGATGGGTTTTTGATAAGTTCATAAGAAAACAGAGTGTGGGTAGTTTCAGAGAAAAATAAAAGTTTGAAGGAAGAATCAGTAATAGAAGACGTGCAGGAATTAGAAGAGGCACAGGCTGTGTTGAAGGGTATGAATTAGAGAGCACCAGAGGCAAAGTCTGATTAGGATGAGCTAAAGGAAGGAGACAAGATGGAGCTGGACAGGGAACATGAGACAAAGAAGCAAAGGAAGGAGAGACTGAGGCTTCAAGCGCAATTTATCTTTTAAGTGTTTGTTTACCTCACTTAATCTTGAAGTTTTATTTTGCAGAGAGTAATTTTAGACTTTTTGTAACATTGGAAGCCTCAAAATAACAATTGAAAAAAATCTTTCCCCTCATTCTGGAAATTTTTGAGCTATTGTTGTCCCATTCAATTTTAAGGAAATTAAGTATGGAATATCCAAAGTTCCCCATAGTGGTCATTGATATTCTAAGTTGTTTTTGGTCAGGTTGGTCTATTTTATTTAAAATGTGTATGAGGAAAGCTCACTGTTTTAAAACATTAAATTGACTATAGTCCCTGTAATGGGAGTACCCTCAAAATATTTAGATACCTGGGATCTCATTTTCAGAAGTTTCTCTCTAGAATAAAGGAATAATTTTCAACAGGTCCAACATCTTACAGATTAAACAGCTCAATTCAAACAGCTTTCAAGCTGGTACCAGCCAATTATAAGGTAACAGCTTAGTCCTAGAGGAGTCAAGCCAAAAACTTTTTCAGCCAGTGTCCAGAGAATATTCTACTCTAATATGCTGATGGCTGACTCAGCACTGTTTTAGTGAAGCAGCTCCTGTTACCTATGGAATGGGCTAAGTATTTTTTAGCAAGCTTTAGCTGAGTAGTCCGATTTCAAAATCAGATCCAAGTGCCAAATGACTACTCACATGTAGAACAAGGCCTTAACCAGAAAAATAAAACTATAATAAATCCCAAATAAACTCCAAAGAGGTTCAACTGAAAAGAAGGTGTGAGCTTGGTTTCTTGAAAAAGACACACCTTCACACTCTAGGGTCAGAAAGGAAAGGAGTGAGTGACAGTTGTGGGTTTAATACTTGTTTGTTTACCTATCCTGGAACCTTCAGTGGTCTTCTGTAGGTCCCCATATGGATCACCAAAATTTTGACCTGAATTAAATAAACTGCCAGTTATTTCTCCAGTAAGATGGGTTTATTCAGAATCAGCAGAGAATTGCAATTCATGGTTTGTATTCATGGTGAGTTGTGTGCAAGTTCCTGCATATCAAGGAGAGAAGAACATCTTTATAGAGGAAAAAGAGTAATTTGGAAGAGATATAGTAAACATAGAGTCCTTATGGCTTTTCATTGGCTGAGTCTTTGCTGGGAAAGAAGTCTTTCTTCTTACATTGGGTATCGCTATATTCTCAGTCATGAGAGCACCTCCTTCTTATCTCCCAACCCTATATAACTGATGTTTCATTTTATTTATTCTTTTCTTATATTTCTGCAAGCTATCTCTTTGAAATTTGCCATTTTTTTCCTAATTGCCACAGTGTACTATCTTTTTCCTCTTGTTTAGATGTACATTTTATTGAGGTGTTTTTTTTTTTTCTTTTTTATGAATTTTGGCTATGCTGGATTCCATGTGGTTTAGGGGATTCTCTGTAGCCATGTGGAATCTTAGTTCTCCTACTAGAGATCAAACCCATGTCCCCTACATTGCAAGGCAGGTTCTTAATCAGTAAACCATCAGGGAAGCCCTTAGATGTACATTTAAAAAGTATTTCTAAAAAAAAAAAAAAATTTCTATCCTGAACTTCTCCCCACCCTGCCTTGTTCCACATGTTCTTCCTTGTTGATTACTTAGCCAGTTGGTGGGGCACAGTCAGGTAAAGGAATCCAAACTAGGGGCAAAATAAGGGAGATAGAGCTCTCTATGTGTCCCTACACAGACAAAGTTGCCCCACCTTATTACTCCTTTTCAATATCAAACTGGAAGTTCTAGCTAATGTAATTAGACTTCAATAAATAATTAGATCAATTGATAAATAAATAATATACAGAATGGGAAGAAAGAAATAAAACTGTTTTGTTCACAGACAACATGACTATTTGTGTAGAAAATCCAAAAGAATCAACCAAAAAATCTAATATGTGATTATAGTAAGGTGTTAGGATACAAAGGCAATGGCACCCCACTCCAGTACTCTTGCCTGGAAAATCCCATGGATGGAGGAGCTTGGTGTACTGCAGTCCATGGGGTCGCTAAGAGTTGGACATGACTGAGTGACTTCACTTTCACTTTTCACTTTCATGCACTGGAGAAGGAAATGGCAACCCACTCCAGTGTTCTTGCCTGGAGAATCCCAGGGACGGGGGAGCCTGGTGGGCTGCCGTCTAGGGGGTCACACAGAGTCAGACACGACTGAAGTGACTTAGCAGCAGCAGCAGCAGCGGCAGCAGCAGGATACAAAGTTAGTACACAAAAGTCGACAGCTTTCTTATATACAAGCAATAAACAAATGGAATTTGAGATTAAAAACACAATACAATTTTAAAAAGCAACCAAAAGATGAAATACTTAGGTATAAAACTAACAAAATATATACAAGATCTACATAAGGAGAACAATAAAACTCTGCTGAATGAGATGAGAGAAGAACTGAATAAATGAGATATCCCATGTTCACGGTTAAAAAGACTTAATGTGTTAAAGATGTCAATTATTTCCAAAGTAATCCATGGATTCAATGCGATTCCAATCAAAATCCAGAAACTTATTTTGTGGATAAAAACAAATTGATTCTAAAGTTTACGTGGAGAGAAGTAAGATCAAGCACAGCAAGCATGCTATTGAAATAGAAGAACAAGTTTGGAGGACTAACACTACCTGACTTAAAAACTTACCATAAAACTCTAGTAATAAAGACAGTGTGATTTTACCAAAATAATTAAAGACCACTGGATCAGAATAGATAACCCAGAAATGTACCCCATAAAAAGCAGTTGATCTTTGACAAAAGAGCAAAGGCAATACAATGAAGCAAAGATTGTCTTCTCAACAAATGGTGTTGAAACAACTGTATGTCCACATGCAAAAAAAAAAAAAAAAAAAAACTAGACAGACCTTACACCCTTCAGAAAAACTAACTAAAAATCAATAACACACCTAGAGGTAAAAGCATAACTATAAATTTAGAATATAGCATAGAACAAAGTCTAGAGTTGTGTTGAAATGTGTAATATATGTAAGAAACTATTGATAAACTGGATCTCATGAAAATTTAAAACTTCTCTGGAATGCCATTTTCAAGGGAATAAGAAGGCAAACCACAAACTGAAATAAAATATTTGAAAATGACACATGAAGGACTCCTTGGACAAATATATAAAGAACTTTTAAAATAACCATAAGAAAATAGTTTGATTTTAATATGAGCCAACCCTGAACAGATACATCTTCAAAGAAGATATACATGGCCAATAAACACAGAGAAAGATACTTCACATCATATACCATCAGGAAAAAAATAATCAGAATTAAAAAAAAAATAAACAATGAGATACCACTACATATTTTTTCAAAATGGTCAAAATCCAGAAAACTGACAACACCAAATGCTGATGAGATTGTGGATCAATAGGAACTCTCATTTGTTGCTGGTGAGAATGCAAAATGGCATAACCACTTTTGAAAACAGTTTGCCAGTTCCTTAGATTACTAAATGCAGTTTTACCATATAATCCATCTTCATGCTTTTTGGTATTTACCCAAGTGAGTTAAAAACATATATATATATATATATATATATATATATATATATATATATACACACACACACAAGCATATGTGTGTGCTTATAGTTGTATATATACAGCACAGTTGTGCTTATAGCAGCTTTATTCATAATGGGCAAAACTGGGAAGCAACCAAGTTCCTTTCAGCAGGTGAATGGAAAAATACCCTGTGGAACATCAAAACATGGAATAATAGTCAATGCTAAAAAGCAATGATCAAGTCATGAGAGGACATGGAGGAACCTTTAATTAATATCAATAATTGAAAGAAGCCAATCTGAAAAGTCTCCATTATGTATGTTTCCAACTATATGACATAATGGTAAAGGCAAAACTATGGCGATGTTATGCGCTTTCCAGGCAGCACGGTGTTAAAGAATTCACTTGCCAAACAGGATATACAGAAGACACAAGTTCGATCCCTGGGTTGGGAAGTTCCCCTGGAATAGGAAATGGCAACCCACTCAAGTGTTCTTGCCTGGAAAATCCCATGGACAGAGGGGCCTGGCAAGATACTGCCTATGGAGTTGCAAAGAGTCGGACTCAACTGGGCAACTGAGCACACATGCACAAGTGGAGATAATTTAAAGGTCAATAGTAGGCAGGGTTTTGGGGTGGGAAAAGTGATAAATAGGTGAAATATGGAGGATTATTAATGCAATGAAAATACTCTGTATGATAAATACATTTCATTATGTATTTGTCTAATCTCATAGAATGTCTCACACCAAGAGTAAACCGTAATGTAAATTATGAATTTTTGGTGAATATGATATGTTAATATACATACAATTATAAAAAAAAGTGCTACTCTCTTGTGGATGTTGATAATAAGATAGTCTATGCACATGTGGGGCAGTGATTATATTGGAAATTTATTTACCTTCCTCTCAATTTTGCAGTGAACCTTAAACTGCTTTTGTAAATATGATTTTAATTTAAAGAAAGTTGAATACACTTATGCAGATTTATTTCTGGATCCTTTATTCTGTTCCATTGATCTATGTATCTGTCCCTCCATCAGTACCAGAGTCTTCATTACTGTAGCTATAAATTGACTTGAAATCAAATAGCCTGATTCCTCCCACTTTATTTTTATTTTTCAAAATTGGCTTAGCTCTTTACCTTTCCATTTAAAAGCTAGGATAATACTGTCTGTATCTATAAAAATCTCTTTATGGAATAATTTTAGGAATTGCATTGAACTTTGTATCAATTTTAGATGAACTTCAAAAATAATTCTCCAAATCATTATTTATTATTATTACCTTTAAAACAATGTTAAAATCTCATGAGTTTTTATTAATGTATTGTATTTCTGTTTCTCTCACTAAATTATAAACTAATTCAAGCAAGGAGATCTTTCAATACCCATCCATATATTTCTGAGGTTCAGCTTGTTTGTATGCAAAAGAAGGTGTTCACTAAATATTTACAAATAAATTGCATTAGAACTATCACAGTTACATTACATTCTCAATGTTTGTTTTCTAATTCATTATTCAAAATAATGCCATTCTTTTAAAACTTAATTCATTCCTCTTTCCTCCATCATGATATGCTTTCATGTATTACTTTTGGCAGTTTAGACAATACTCCTATTTGTTTGATAGTATCATGAGTGCATCAATGTTGAGGTTCTTTAATGGACCAGAACCTGGTGGTCCAGAGTCGATGATAAGAAAGTAAAGGAAAGAGAAAGAGGCTGATATTCCTTGGTTTACACAGAAAACCAAGAAGGCCTCAGGCGCCCTCTCAATGGGGTAAAGCTGCAGAGCACCTTCTCGAGAGGGTCTTAGAAGCCTGGGCAGGAAAGTGAACCAAGAGGGCCTCTGCGCTCCAGAGAATTAGCCTGAAAAAGAGAGAGAGAGAAAGAGAGGGAGAGAGAGACAAGACACGGGGACCAAAGCTCTGATGGAGCAAAGGTGTTTCATTCACCATTGTGTGAGTATTTATACTGTCTTACAAGGTAGCTATTTTCAGCAGAGATAAACTTAAAATTTACAAGTTATCAAGGAAACATGAGGTCATCCATATGAAGAGAGAGGGTTGTAATCACTTTTACTGTATGAAAAGGAAGAGGGTCGTAAATAGTTGCATATCACTGTATGGAAATGCATGCATAATTCAGCCCCCAGGAGTAGCTTGCTGCTCCACTTAATTCCTGAATATTCGGGAATTAATAAGGGACAGAGGATTCATAATAGATCCAAAACAGCACACAGGAAGCCTCCTGTTAAATGCTTCCTGACACATCAAAACTTATTTTAAATTGTGTCTTTGTATGTATAGGCTTCCCCGGGTAGCTCAAATGGTAAAGAATCTGCCTGCAATGCTGGAGATTTGGGTTCAGTCCCTGGGTCGGGAAGAACCCTTGGAGAAGGAAATGGCAACCCACTCCAGTATTCATGCCTGGAGAATCCCGTGGACAGAGGAGCCTGATGGCTACAGTCCATGGGGTCACAAAGAGTCAGACACGACTGCGCAGCTAACACTTTGAAATAACTTGGTTAATTAATATCTGGGAATTTACATCTATGAATTTATGTTAACAGATCAATTATTATCAAGGGACAATTGGAGTTCTGATCCATTGGAAGTTTTTCTCTCTGTTGTCTTTGTAAAGCCTAAGATTGCAGTATATCCTTCAATATTCATTTTTCTCCTTATATTTTTCAAGTCAGTCATACTTTTGTAAAGATATATTAGCCATTTATGTTTTGGTTTTTTCTTTTTTTTCACCAGTTCAAAAACAACCTATGGATTGTGTTTAACACACTTTTTTTTTTTTTTTTTAACTAGGACCTCTTCTTAACTAATAGTACCAGTTCAGATTCTTCAGGGCTTCCCTGGTGGCTTCAGCAGTTAAAAATCCTCCTACCAATGCAGGAGATGTGGGTTCAATCCCTGTGTTGGGAAGATCCCCTGGAGAAGGAAATAATTCACTCCAGTATTCTTGCCTAGAGAATCCCATGGACAGAAGAGCCTGGGGGCTACAGTCCATGGGGTTGCAAAGAGTCAGACATGACTTAGTGACTAAACAACAAACAACAAATGGACCATACAAAAATAAGGGTGATTTATTATATTTTTAATTGTGGGTTACATATTATCATAGGCATATTCTCTTACCATTATCCTCTCCTATCTTTTCACATATTGTACATTCTTCTAGGTCTCTCTCTTATGTAAATTATTTTCTGAATTCGTCATATATACCTGATGAATTCTCTTCCATTTTTGCATAATATCAATTTGTTATTTAATGGGGAATTAAGTCTACAGTTTCTCTTGACAGTGCTTTTATTGCCATCTACCCATTAGTTAAATAGTCTTTTTTTTTTTTTTTACTTCTATTCATATACTTTGCTTTTCCCCCCAGTTTTAGGTTCCCGGAAATCTACAGTATATAGTATATTATAAATACATGATTATCATTTGATTTGAATAATGTTTATTTATACCCCCAAAACATAGTAAATGGTCTATTGCAAACCAAAGGCTGTGCTTTAAAAGGCTTTATCAGTATCTTTCTTATATTTTTATCTTAAGAATATTGGCCAAACAAGTGTCAGGGTATTTTTATTGTAATGAATATTCACACAGTCAGGTCAATATGATGGTTAAGAGTTTAGCTTTGTGATGAAATGGTCTCCAATCAAATTTTTGCTTCATCTTTTCTTATTACTTCTGTGACTGTGAGTTGATTATTTAGCCTTTCTAATATATATTTTATAATAAAGATAGTACAATTATTATTGTAAAAATTGCATTGTACAATATTATGATTAAAATATCAAATTTTCTGTGATCAAATTCCAGTAAATATTATGCACGGTTGAGAAATTTATCTTTCTATACCCCATTTCTGTGAGGATGAAATGAAGACTTTGTTGTGAAAATGAAATGAGACTGTGTATGTAAAGCACTCACTATGCACTTGTAATATAGTAAGTATATGATGTTGGTTGTTCAGTTGCTAAGTTGCTTCTGACTCTTTGTGACCCTGTGGACTGTATCCAGCCAAGCTCCTCTGTCCATGGGATACTCCAGGCAAGAACACTGGAGTCGGTTGCCATTTCCTTCTCCAAAGCATATGATAAACATTACTTTTTATTAGTGGTAGATCTTTAAAGTGAATGCTTTTTTGTATCCACCAGTTACATTGCTCAAATTATTGCAATTATTTGGGAAAATATTGCCATTTGATTCAAATTATTATATTTACTATGCTAGTATCTTAGAAGAACTGGGCTATAGTACTTGAAACTTTTGAGGACAGATGATGAAAACCTCAATTTCAAGTTGTTTTCCTCTAAAAATGAATGTTGTGTAGTCATATAAATACTATTTAATGTATTTTCAATAATGTGTAATAGTACTATTAATATTTAACTGTTGAATTTGTTCATTTTTCCCCAACAATATTATGCCTGCCTTTCTAGAGCACATGTTTAATTTTAATAAATCCTGATTCTTTGGAAGATTGTTACACTCATTATAACCCTCTATACTAATTTTTATCACTAATACTGTCTCTATATGCTGGCAAAAAATAGTCTGATTCTCTTTGATCAAATTTCAGTAAATATTTTGTGCTTCCATACAGTGAAATCTCATTGGTTTCCATCTATTTCCCAGGCATAATTTTAGTTAGAAGGCAAGCCTTAGGGAAAGAGCTTTGAAAGATCTTTTAAAGAAAAAATTGTCTTTCTGCCTTAGTGACTGTCAACTCATTTTTGATCTAATTCTAATGAAATTGATACTCGTATGTTTCTGAAGGTTGTGTGAGAATTTACATCATGGCTGTTCTAGCTTAATCTTCTTGTTTGTTATCCCTCTAGGTTAGTGTGGGTCCCAAGTGATTTCAGGAAATTGAAATAGTGAAATAATATCAATTGAAAAAATGATTGCTGCTTATAGAGTATTAATCTGTGGAGTTCAAACTCATTAATCTAGATCACCTCCCTTTGAGAGAGCAGGAAGCATGTATGACAAAGCAATTGAGAGATCAGATGGCAAAAAAAAAAAAAAAAGAAAAAGAAGAAAGGGGATAAAAGTAATATTAAAGAAATACAAAGTTGCATAATCAATCAAAAGTGAATTAGAAAATTCACTAAGCTTCTAGTTTGTTTATCAGTTAGTGACACTTCTCAAAGTCAAATACAGTTACTTTTGTTTAGAATGCTGTAACTAATCCAGTGTTTCAAACTTCAGAAATTAAGTTCGATAATTTTTATATATAGAAAAAAATTCTATTAGAAACAAATTTTGAGAATTTTCCCCTATTTCAATATAAGCTCTTCAGTCACAGGTGAAATAATTCCTCCTAAGAATGTAATTGGACTCTATGTGATTTTAGCCCTTTTATACTTTGTTCAGTTGTTATTTGGAGATTTAGAGAGATAGGTATTGAGAATGGATGTCATTTGTTACTGTAGCAGCTGTGACTGTTTGGATAGCAGGAAAGACATTTGTCAGAACATATGTATTTCTAACTTGGCAGGTGAGTCCTTAATGACAGCAATGGAGCCTCATAGCTTACTGGGAAAATGACATTATTATTTATAAACATCCCATAACAATATAGGAACAAATATATGGATATACTTGGGGAATCTAAAAAATAAATTTAATGTCAAATTTCATAGCCATAGAACTAAGAACATAAACAGCATTCTTGGGAGTTAAATAACCTGATTGTGGCTCAGCTGGTAAAGAATCCACCTTCAGTGCGGTAGACATGAGTTCCATCCCAGGGTTGGGAAAATTCCCTGGAGAAGGGAACAACTACCCACTCCAGTATTCTGGCCTGAAGAATTCCATGGACTGTATAGCCCATGTATAGTGCCATGTATACAGTGGGTTACATGGACTATCCCACTGTATAGTCCATGGGATCACAAAGAGTTGGACAGCACTGAGCGGCTTTCACTTTCACTTTCAAACAACCTGATTAAGCAAATATAACTACTTTGTTAGGCAAATTCATTGCCCAGTAAAAATGTAATGGAAGCTTAATATCTGGTGCATGGATTTCCATGAAAGAACAAACTATTCTAAACAAAAGAGGGATGAGAAATTTTAAGTGTTGTAAAGGATGACATAGATTTTAATAAAGAATGACTCAGCAACATCTTTATTAGTGGCAAGTTCAAGGCAAGACAAACTGACAATGTCTAATGTGAGCTTTTGTTATTTAATTTAATTTTTTAGGATTGTTTACTGTATTGTATGTATAATATAAAGCTTCTACAAAGATTATAGAAAAAATTTAATTAAATCTGTCAGGTGAGTCTGTAATTTCCTCGGTTCTGTCTTGCCACAGCAAAAAATTGAAGTGATAGATGGGCCAGTGTTACAGCTCAGTTTTATTTGGCAAGCAAAGGAAAATACATCCTGGAGGCTAGAGGGCGGGCCAAGCCAAAAGACTCAAAGAGAAGAGAGGTCAGAGGCCCAATTTTGGCTCCTCTTTTTATATTTTTTTTTCTCCTCCCCTTGAGCCTGCCCTGTGTAAATTGGACTAGCCAGGAGGGCTGTTTGTTTCACCTGAGGTTCTCATTCCAGTCCTCACACCTGCCTTTATTCTATTTTTGTGGGCTTTTCCCTTCTTTGTCTTTTAGCCACCACATTTTGAACTCCTTTTTCCTATTCTAACTACCTAACATTCCCCCCTCAAGAGTTGAGATGCCCAGTTCTTTGGGAATAGGGGTGTTGAGGTCTTTCTGGCTACTTCCTGCTAAACTGGGACAGCGAGGGGCATTGGGCCTCCCTCTCTTGCTAGTCTCAAGCCTCAGCGTCCTTATAGCGGTGTCCATCTAAGGGTGAGTGATATTTTCCATAGTCGCCTGTAGGTTTATATATCCTTGTTGAACTGTCACTGCATGTTGTAGCATGTTGACCTGGACAGAGACAAACTGGGTTAGACAATTGATAATACATGGAGCAATCATAAGCCACATCAATATGATGATAGCAGGGATTAGTAGGGGCATTAGCCAACTCCAAATTCTCCATCACCAAGAGAAGTATCCCCCAGTGATTGTAGCCACCTGAGAATTCTCCAGCTCATTCTTTGACATCCAGTAGGATATGGATGTTTTTATTGAGGATTGTGAGACTTTTTTAACTTGACTGGAGGTGTTTACCCGGAAACAACACGTCTCATTCAAGATGGCTCAAATCCCTCCTTGTTCAGGGATCAGGAGATCTATCTCCTGTCTATTTTTGAGTACAACCCTTGCCAAGCTGTGTTGGCTCTTTAGGGCTATCCTGAGAAATTTTATCCCCAGAAACTTAATTTTAGGGGTGTTCATTAGAATGGCACTCATTTGTAGTTCTGAATAGGTATCTGAGATCTCCCAGGAACTCACAGGTGTATTGAGTGTCCTCTTCTGTTTTCTTCCATTGCTTGACTCATGTGTAGTGAATCCAGGAGTCATGTCCAGGTACCTTGACTACGTTGGGGGTAGACAATATAACAGGGTAGGGGCCCTTCCATGTGGGCTGCAGTTGAGCCTTTGGGGACCCATCTTTCCAGACTTTAATTAGGACTTGAGTCCCTGGAGCATATAGTGGTGACTCTTTAGAATTTTTGAGGTTCTGGTTGATAACCTGCAGGCATATATCCTGTTGAAATTGACCAATGGCCATGGTATAAGAGTGGAGAGTCTGAGCCCCTAGATCTAGGAAGAGGTCATTGACATAAACAAAAGGTCTCCCATATAGCATCTCACAAGGACTAAGACCAACCTGTTCCTTAGGGGAAATATGAGTTCAGAGGAGAGCTATTGGTAAAGCCTCCTTCCATCCCAGGGAGGTCTCCTGGGTTATCATTTTTATTGCTGATTTTAAGAATTGGTTGGGTCTTTCTACTTTTCCTGAAGACTGAAGCCTCCAGGCACAATAGAGACAATAAATAATGCCCAATGCTTTAGAAAACCCTTGGGTGACCTTAGAAGTAAATGATGCCCCATTGTCACTTTGTAATGACCTGGGCAGACCAAACCTCAGAATAATTTCATGGAGCAGTTTTTTGTTTTGTTTTGTTTTGTTTAACCACCTCTTCAGCCTTCTCAGTCCAGGTGGGAAAGCCTTAAATCCATCCTATGAATGTATCTATCATGGCTAATAGGTATTTATACACTTGAAAAACTGGCATCTGGGTGAAGTCCATCTGCCAGTCCTCTCCTGGATAGGTCCCATGCTATTGGGTGGGCTGGGCCAGCTTGGGTCTTCAAGGTCCTTGGGGGCTGTTTAATTGGCAAGTGGGACAAGAGGAGACCACTTGCCTTATAGTTGTTTGAAGGCCTGTTCCTCTGAAGGACCTTTCTAGTAGTCTTTGGAGGGCTTTCTCCCCTAAATGAATAGTGGCATTTAAGGAGTTAACCAACTTCCATTGGAGGTTCCCAGGCAGAAAAAGGAGTCCCTCCTTTTGGAACCACCCCATATGATCTTCTTGAAAGCCCTCACTCTTAGCTTTAAGAGTCTCACCTTCAGTATATGAAGGAGTTTCTGGCAAATTACTCTGTGAAACTAAGGTGGCAACCCCTTTTAGTTCATTGTTCTGTAGTGCTGCTCTCTTAGCTGCCTGATGAGCTGCTTGGTTCCCTTGTGCCACTTCTGTGCTCCCTTTTTGGTGTCCTTTACAATGGGAGACTGAAACCTCAGCAGGCAGATGGACTGCCTCCAAAAGCCTAAAGGATTTGATCACCATATTTAATTGGGGACCATCAGGTGGTCAAATAGCCTCCTTCTTTCCAAATGGCAGCATGTACATGTAGCACTAGAAAGGCATACTTGGAATGTAAATGGCTACTCTTTTTCGTTTTCCCAGCTCTAAAGCTCAGGTGAGGGCTATGAGCTCAGCTAATTGGGCTGAAGTACCTCATGGCAAAGGTTTAGCCTCTGTGGTCTCAAAATTGGAGTCTACTGCATATCTGGCTCTTCTTTTTTCCATCCAAGACAAAGCTGCTTCCATCAGTGTACCAGATTTCCTCAGGGTTGGTCAGAGGATCTTCTGACAATCCCTCTGAGGATTTTGTCCAGTGGTCCAAAATTTCTAGGCAAGAGTGAAAGGTGAAGAGAGCCCTCAGGTACAGGCAGGAGGACAGCTAGGTTAAGAACCTCACAAGGGGATGTAGTGAGGCCTGGATTTTCCATCATCCCTGCTTGATACCTGAGGATCCTTTGATCAGACATCCATAAGTGGCCTGTCCCATTCAGGAGTTGTTTCACTTGGTGTCTGGTAAAAATAGTTTGCCCCCAAAAGAGAGTTTTAAAGAATCTTCTATCAGGACTGCAATAGCTGCAAGATTTTGAAGGCAGGGAGTGATCTCTTCCCAATAAGGGAGTAGGACACTCAGGGACCACCAGAAACTGGTGGGAAAATATTTGTCCCTCCCAGAAACAAAGAAGTGCTTGGGTGAATCTTTTGTAATTGTTTTTCCTGTGGCACCCAAAAAGGTACAGGTTTGGCAGGAGAAGGCTCTGGAGCAGGAGGTCAGGGCAGAGTAGGTAGCCCCTGTGTCAACCAATAAATTCTCAGATCTACTTGCCATATCCAGTTGCACCCTTGGCTCCAGCCCCGTGATGGTTATTTGTGACAGGTGGGCTGGCTGGAGTGGGCCGCTTCAGTCCTGTTGAACCATCATGAGGGAAGGCTTGGCGCTTGAATTTGAGGCTCTTGAGTCCTAAGGGCAGAGTGCCACCCAATGTTCCAATTTATGGCATTTGTAGCAAGCCATTTTAGGAGACTTGTCATGGTTTGGACATTCTTTGAGCCAATGTCCTGCCTGTCTGCAGATTAGGCATTTGGCTCGTGCCTTGTCCTTCAAGGACTCAAGGTTTGCCATAGAGCTTCCCTGGAAGGCGGCCAACATTTGGGCATGCCTTGTCTCTTTCCTTTTCTCCCTTTCCTGGATCTTGGCTTCCCTCTCCTGTTCTCTGTTATGAGAGGTATTGGTGGCTGTCTGGACCATCTCATCTAAAGAAGCAGGAGGGTCTTGCTGCTGTAGCTGTTGTAACTTTATCCTGATGTCTGATGCACATTGGGACAAGAATTTGTCACTTAAAATCACCTGTCACTCGTAAGAGTCTAAGTTCAGATTGGTAAACTTTTGGGGGGCTTCTTTCAGCCTTTCCAGAAAGTCAATGGGGTTCTCATTGGGTGAGTTATTGCTGAGACCCAGGCATAGTTGATTACTTTTTGCTGGGCTGCTTTTAGTCCTGCCTTTACATAGATCAGAAAATGATCTTTTACCATGTGTGTTCAGAGTCATTATAATTCTAATTAGGATCTGAGGAGGGGACTACAGTTTCCCCTACTGGGTATTTATCACTTGGCATGTGAAGCCCTATAGCATACATTTGGGCTTCCTTTAAGACCCTAGCATGCTCAGGGTCAGATAAAGTTTGACTAAATATGACCATGATGTCCTTTCACATCAAGCCAAAGGCCAAGGTAATATGTTGGAATATATCTTATATTTGCCTGTTTCATCTGTATAGCTTCCCAGGTCTTGTTTGATCTGTCTTAGTTCTGAGAGGGAAAAGGGCTTATGGCCCTGGGTTGGTCTGAATTCTCCTCCGGTTTCAACTAAGGGACATAATCGAGTTGGCTTTTGTGGAAGGGATGCTCCCAGATATGGGGGTACATTTGGATACAAGGAAGGAGCAGCAGGCAACTCGGGAGCCATGAGAGGTGAGTCTTCATGGAGGGCTTCCTTCTCTTAGTTGTCTGTGCCTAACACCATTTGCCTTATAGGCTCGCTTTTAGGGCATACAACAATCCCATACTTAAGACAGAGTTATATCTCTTGGTCAGAAGAAGATTTGGGCATGGGGGAATCTCTGTCCATTTCTTTTGTCTTTTATGGAATAAGTCTAGCTGTCGGGAGCCACGTTAGGCATTACTGACAAAATGGAGGCACGGCCCTACCCCCATCTCCTCATCCCACAGGCACGGTCCCGGGATGAAGGAGTTAGGTCTTGTTATTCTGACTTGTTTTTTCCTTGCTTGGGTTGAGTTGGCTAGAAAGAATTCTAAGGTGCTTATTGTTTTTGAGAGGAACAAGAGAAAGCACAAAGCCTTCTGCAGTTGTGCCCAGAAAATAATCCATAAAGTTAACATTGACATTTGTTCTAGGATCTTTACAAAGAATGTCCCAGGATGAGCATGTAGGCTGCAGCTTGAGGCCATGGGAGGGATTGTTATCTGAGACCTGTTTGTGAGGAAGATGTTTATGGCAAAGGAAGTTTGCTGAGTTTAGGGTTTAGGAATAATAAAGAATAGTTAGAGGCTAAAAGTTTAAAGAATGTTGTAGTGTTAGCATATTTTACTATAGCTTATAAGGATTAGGAATTTTAGAGATATTAATAGCTAGAAACCTTTTTAGGAGATAGTGAGCTTAGGATGCTAGGGGCAAGCAGGGTTTAGAAAGATAAGAAATAATCTGAGGGATGTGATATGCAGCCCAGACATAAGCATGAGTAAGTAGATAATAGATAGTAAACCCGATTCTGAGAGAATCGCTGAAGCAAGAACTCTGTTTGTAGGGCAACAATGATTTCTGGAGACAATAAACCTGGGTGACAGGGAACTGAAAATGTCAAACCTCTGACCTAATGCTTTTGTCAAAGTATAAAAGGAAACCTGAAGCTTGAAATAAACATGTAGTCCTGCACCTTGAGTCAGAGGCTACATCATTCTCTACTGACACTGCTCATCTCTTCAGGCTGATTCCCTGGCTGCTGGAGCTGGACTCCAGCATCTAGCTGCAGGATGGTATTGTAATTTAAACTCCCGTCCTCAGGCCAGTGTTCCTTGTCTCCCAGAGGATACCATGGTTACTCAGTGGCACAAAAGAATTTTAAGCAAATTCTCTTTAGAATTAGGGCTTCCCTGGTGGCTAAGAGGTTAAAGTATCTGCCTGCAATGTGGGAGACCTGTGTTCGATCCCTGGGTTGGGAAGATCCCCTGGAGAAGGAAATGACAACCCACTCCAGTATTCTTGCCTGGAGAATCCCATGGACAGAGGAGCCTGGTGGGCTACAGTCCATGGGGTTAGAGGATCAAACAGCTTCCAGTTATCAAGGGTGCATCTTAAGGGCATCTGTAGAGAATTGGATTGGTTATTTCCCATCTAAAAGTGATGACAAGGAGGAAAAGAAAAAAGAAAAAAACTAATAGGCCTTCCGTTTTTATTGGTGACTTTATTAGGTGTGAGTCTTTCTAAAGCTTATCCTACCTAGTCTGTTGCAACCTGATAGCCAGGTGTCTCTGGGTCAGGGTGCAGATCCCCAAGCAGGCTGAGGCATGACAGCCTCCTGTAGATTGACTCCCTGGACAAATTGAGGCAGGTCAGCTTACTGGGACCCCTGGACTGACGGATCCCCAACAGGTTGAGGTGTGACAACCTTCCGAGGACCAGATCCCAAGACAGTTCGACTTCCTGGGACCCCAGGCTGGAGTTCAGCATCCCTAAAGTCTCCAGAATGACCAATGCTGGGTAGGATTAAGGGGTTTTAATCTTAACTCCACTGATCTCCAGTAGCATATTGGGCCCCTGCTGACCTGGGGAGTTCCTCTTTCAGTATCCTATCATTTTGCCTTTTCATACTGTTCATGGGGTTCTCACGGCAAGAATACTGAAGTGGTTTGCCATTCCCTTCTCCAGTGGACCACATTCTGTCAGATCTCTCCACCATGACCCACCCATCTTGGGTTGCCCCATAGGCATGGCTTAGTTTCATTGAGTTAGACAAGGTTGTGGTCCTAGTGTGATTAGATTGACTAGTTTTCTGTGAGTATGGTTTCAGTGTGTCTGCCCTCTGATGCCCTCTTGCAACACCTACCATCTTTCATGGGTTTCTCTTACCTTGGGCGTGCGGTATCTCTTCACGGCTGCTCCAGCAAAGTGCAGCCACTGTTCCAGTACCCCTGACCAACATAGATTATAATTGTTGAAGTGTCTCCTTGATTGTCAAAGAATCCTCAGATCTAAAAGGGGCCTGGTAAAGCAGGCTGTCTGTTGGCATGTGTCTGTGTTTCCTGGAGCCCTTGTGCCAAGAGGTGCAGCTGGGATGCCAATCCCACTCAAAAGGAGATGACAGCAAGGTAGTACTTCACACCCTGGAAGCTGGTGGCGGCTGAAGCTGATGCAGTTGGGGTCGGGGTCAGGGTGAAGGTGGATCTGGCTGGTGCTTGGGCGCCTTTGACACTACGCTGGTGGCTGGGCCGATGTCCCCTGCGCTCCCCGTGCTTTGCTGGTGGAGCCTGGTGGAGCTGGAGTACTGGAGGTGGCCCAGGGAATGGGCGGTTGCGAGAGCAGTATGAAAAGGCAAAATGATAGGATACTGAAAGAGGAACTCCCCAGGTCAGTAGGGGCCCAATATGCTACTGGAGATCAGTGGAGAAATAACTCCAGAAAGAATGAAGGGATGGAGCCAAAGCAAAAACAATACCCAGTTGTGGATGTGACTGGTGACAGAAGAAAGGTCCAATACTATAAAGAGCAATATAGCATACGAACCTGGAATGTTAAGTCCATGAATCAAAGCAAATTGGAAGTGGTCAAATAAGAGACGGCAAGAGTGAGTGTCGACATTCTAGGAATCAGCGAACTAAAATGGACTGGAATGAGTGAATTTAACTCAGATGACCATTATATCTACTACTTCAAGCAGGAATCCCTCAGAAGAAATGGAATAGCCATCGGGGTCAACAAAAGAGTCCGAAATGCAGTACTTGGATGCAATCTCAAAAACGACAGAATGATCTCTGTTTGTTTCCAAGGCAAACCATTCAATATCACAGTAATCCAAGTCTATGTCCCAACTAGTAACGCTGAAGAAGCTGAAGTTGAACTGTTCTATGAAGACCTACAAGACCTTTTAGAACTAACACCCAAAAAAGATGTCCTTTTCATTATAGGACACTGGAATGCAAAAGTAGGAAGTCAAGAAACACGTGGAATAACAGGTAAATTTGGCTTTGGAATACGGAATGAAGCAGGGAAAAGACTAATAGAGTTTTGCCAAGAAAACACACTGGTCAGAGCAAACACCCTCTTCCAACAACACAAGAGAAGACTCTACACATGGACATCACCAGATGGTCAACACTGAAATCAGATTGATTATATTCTTTGTGGCTAAAGATGGAGAAGCTCTATACAGTCAACAAAAACAAGACCAGGAGCTGACTGTGGCTCAGATCATGAATTCTTATTGCCAAATTCAGACTGAAATTGAAGAAAGTAGGGAAAACCATTAGACCATTCAGGTACGACCTAAATCAAATCCCTTATGATTATACAGTGGAAGTGAAAAATAGATTTAAGGACCTAGATCTGATAGAGTGCCTGATGAACTATGGAATGAGGTTTGTGACATTGTACAGGAGACAAGGATCAAGACCATCCCCATGGAAAAGAAATGCAAAAAAGCAAAATGGCTGTCTGGGGAGGCCTTACAAATAGCTGTGAAAAGAAGACAAGTGAAAAGCAAAGCAGAAAAGGAAAGATATAAGCATCTGAATGCAGAGTTCCAAAGAATAGCAAGAAGAGATAAGAAAGCCTTCCTCAGGGATCAGTGCAAAGAAATAGAGGAAAACAACAGAATGGGAAAGACTAGAGATCTCTTCAAGAAAATTAGAGATACCAAGGGGACATTTCATGCAAAGATGTGCTCGATAAAGGACAGAAATGGTATGGACCTAACAGAAGCAGAAGATATTAAGAAGAGATGGCAAGAATACACAGAAGAACTATACAAAAAATATCTTCATGACCCAGATAATCACGATGGTGTGATCACTGACCTAGAGCCAGACATCCTGGAATGTGAAGTGAAGTGGGCCTTAGGAAGCATCACTACAAACAAAGCTAGTGGAGGTGATGGAATTCCAGTTGAGCTCTTTCAAATCATAAAAGATGATGCTGTGAAAGTGCTGCACTCAATATGCCAGCACATTTGAAACACTCAGCAGTGGTCACAGGACTGGAAAAGGTCAGTTTTCATTCCAATCCCAAAGAAAGGCAATGCCAAAGAATGCTCAAACTACTGCACATTTGCACTCATCTCACATGCTAGTAAATTAATGCTCAAAATTCTCCCAGCCAGGCTTCAGCAATACGTGAACCATGAACTTCCAGATGTTCAAGCTGGTTTTAGAAAAGGCAGAGGAACAAGAGACCAAATTGCCAACATCCACTGGGTCATTGAAAAAGCAAGAGAGTTCCAGAAAAACATTGATTACTGCTTTATTGACTATGCCAAAGCCTTTGACTGTATGGATCACAATAAACTGTGGAAAATTCTGAAAGAGATGGGAATACCAGACCACCTGACCTGCCTCTTGAGAAATCTGTATGCAGGTCAGGAAGCAACAGTTAGAATTGGACATGGAACAACGACTGGTTCCAAATAGGAAAAGGAGTTCGTCAAGGCTGTATATTGTCACCCTGCTTATTTAACTTATATGCAGAGTACATCATGAGAAATGCTGGACTGGAAGAAACAAGCTGGAATCAAGATTGCCGGGGAGAAATATCAATAACCTCAGATATGTAGATGACCCCACCCTTATGGCAGAAAGTGAAGAGGAACTCAAAAGCCTCTTGATGAAAGTGACAGTGGAGAGTGAAAAAGTTGGCTTAAAGCTCAACATTCAGAAAACGAAGATCATGGCATCCGGTCCCATCACTTTATGGGAAATAGATGGGGAAACAATGGAAACAGTGTCATACTTTATTTTTCTGGGCTCCAAAATCACTGGAGATGGTGATTGCAGCCATGAAATTAAAAAATGCTTACTCCTTGGAAGGAAAGTTATGACCAACCTAGATAGCATATTCAAAAGCAGAGACATTATTTTGCCAACAAAGGTCTGTCTAGTCAAGGCTATGGTTTTTCCAGTGGTCATGTATGGATGTGAGTGTTGGACTGTGAAGAAAGCTGAGCACCGAAGAATTGATGCTTTTGAACTGTGGTGTTGGAGAAGACTCTTGAGAGTCCCTTGGACTGCAAGGAGATCCAACCAGTCCATCTAAAGGAAATCAGCCCTGGGATTTCTTTGGAAGGAATGATGCTAAAGCTGAAACTCCAGTACTTTGGCCACTTCATGCGAAGAGTTGACTCATTGGAAAAGACTCTGATGCTGGGAGGGATTGGGGGTAGAGGAGAAGGGGACACCAGAGGATGAGATGGCTGGATGGCATCACTGACTCAATGGACGTGAGTCTGAGTGAACTCCCGGAGTTGGTGATGGACAGGGAGGCCTGGCATGCTGCGATTCATGGGGTCATGAAGAGTCGGACACAACTGAGCGACTGAACTGAACTGAACTGAATCTTAACTCATTGCTGGTGTGTCCACCATGAATGGGAACAGATACCATGATGTAAAGCAATCCAAGTTTGTGCAATGAGACTGGGAACCTGGTGAAACAGCCATAAGCCTTATCCTTTTATTGCGCAAAGGGAATATAAATCACTAATTTATTCCCCTGGTCTTCAATAAGAGCAATTTAGGGTGTTTCCAATAGTAAACATTTCATTGTCATAGACCCACTTTAGAAAATAGGAAAAGTAATAACAAAAGAGTGGGTTATCTGGTCCTGTTAGGGGCATTAAGAGTATTTTAATAATAGGCAGGGTGGAGCTATGTTGCCTACAATGGGACAGGTCCTGGTTGTAGGAATTTGTGAGTGGCTTAAGAACAAATTGATAAGAGGCAACAGATCAGACATTCCAATAAAGGTAGAATGGAGATTTGATTCCAGGGATATGTTTGTAATTTTAGAAGGGTGGTAATGGTTTGGGCCCAAACAGCCTTCAGGGTTCTCTCCCAAAATGGCAAACATTATCCCTGTAAGCCCAATTGCCCTTGAAGGGATGCCACCAACAGATGGACTTCTAGCAGGTATTGTGTGCCTGTCACCCACCCTAGCAGATTCACTGAGAGATGCTGTTGTTGCACATGTTGTAGGAAACATGGAAGATGAAGGTCTGAACACCTAGAGAGGTTGGATATTACACAGTGTTTCCCTCCCAAAGGCCATCTATTTTCTGTTTGTCCCTTCAGAAGATTGTAGAGGCAATATTGTGGGCTCAGAGGGGACTCAAGAAAAGAGCATGAAACAGAAGCAAAGGAGGCAGGGCACAACTTTTGAAAGAATGACATAACCCAAGGGCATATATTAACTGATTAAAATCAAATGGGTCCAAGATGACAAACAAGTCAAATTCAATTAAGCCTTGATTCTCAATCTGCAAGCTAAATGACACATCCAGAGACACCAGGATAGTTCCAAGGCACTATCAAAAGACCAAGGAGTGGATGGTTCCTCAATCGTTGGAATGATCCTCCCACTCATTAGCATATGGAATCACCCAGTTCAAAAAAATTAATCACACCACATTCTATGGCCTCAGTGATGAACAACACCCTGTGGAGTGTGCTTCTCTCTAAATCCAAACAAATCCACCTGTTACCTATCTCTGTGAGTCACAATGATTTTTTTTTTTCCCAATGACACATCGAGGACCTGAGCTTCATCAGGTCCTGAAGCCAGGCACCATGGGTTTTGGTCTGGCTCAAGTCCCAGGAGAGAGGAGCTGAAGGACAGAAGGAAAAAGTAGTGGGAAACATGTGCTGAGAAATCCCCTTCATAACCTGCTGGAAAATCTGCTAAATACCTGACCTGTGCTCACAGTTTTCATTGGCCTGATCCTTGGCACAAAGAAGATTAAGGACAGAAGATCACTCAACCTGCTTGGGCAACAGCTACTAAGGCACAGCAGATAGTAGAGCCTTCCAGACACACTGGGGCACCCATGATGGCTTGCCTGTTTGCTAGGGGTTCAAGGAAACAAGAAATGAGAGATTGTAAAGGAATTAAGATTTTGTTAGCCCTATGTCCTTCCAGCCATAGGAGCGAGTACTTCCTACCCCATCCAGAGGTCTTCTGGAATCTGAGCTGCATGAGCTTTCTGCCGAGTTTATTTTTGCTGTCCCGGTTGCAGCATGCTGGGCTTCTTCCAGCACACCCACTTCCCCTGCACTTGGGTTTTCTTCATGTTCAGCTTCCACCACGGGCCCTTTCACTGAGTTGGGCTTCTGCTGCACTTGGCCTCTGCCTTGCAGGGGCTGAGCCGAGGTTGTTACAGCCAGGTTAAATCCAAGAAATGGCACCATAGATGTCAGGGGAGTTTGCAATTTCCTCAGTTCTGTTTTGCCACAGCAGAAATTTGAAGCACTGGACAGACCAGTGTTAAAGCTCAGTTTTTTTTGGCAAGCGAAGGAAAATACATCCTTGAGGTGGGAGGATGGGACAACCCAAAATACACAAAGAGAAAAGAGTCCAGAAGCCCAGTTTTGGCTCCTCTTTTTATATGTTTTTTCTCCTCCCCTTGAGCTGCCCTATGTAAATTGGGCTAGCCAGGAAGGCTGTTTCACCTGAGGTTCTCACTCCAGTCCTTACATCTGCCTTTGTTCTATTTTTGTGGACTTTTCCCTTCTTTGTCTTTTAGCCACCTCCATTTTGGACTCCTTTTTCCTATTCTAACTACCTAACAAATCCTCTTAACCACTTTTGGTTTCTTTGAAAATTAGAAAAAGCTTTGAATTTTGTGTCTAGTGGGGCATACTGTAATGTAAGAACCAAAGACTTAAGGAGATACAGAGGAGATTTTTATAATAGAATGTTGCAACAAATATAAAGGCACGTTAAAGGAGACACTTTATGCTGTAATATCCTTTCACCAGTAAGACTACTCTGTTTCTGATTTAATTTTAATTGCAGAATGACCACATTTGAGATATTCTCAACTTCATTGCCTGACCTAAATGCCTTTTTTAGATTACACTTATTAATCAAACATAAAATGGTATAGTTGAAAAAATTCAAAGAAATAAAATATTTTAACTTTTTAAAAAAAGTATTCTGATTCCTGGTCATAATTATGGAAGTTAAAAAACAAAAAAGTTTTACACAACAAACCTGAAGCACATTAATATCTTCATGTGGTTAATTAAAGGAGAATGCTAAAAAATGTTAAGTATTTAGTGAATGAAAGTGCTTCTGTTTTTTTGTGTGAGGAAAAGAGGTATATATAAAATTTATGTATCTATTTGTGTGTGTGCTTAGTTGCTTAGTCATGTCCAACTCTTTGCAACCCCATAGATTGTAGCCTGCCAGGCTCCTCTGTCCCTGGAGACTCTCCAGGCAAGAATACTGGAGTGGGTTACATTTCCTTCTCTGGGAGATCTTTCCAACCCAGGGATTGAACCCAGGTCTCCCACACTGGAAGCAGATTCTTTACCATCTGAGTAGACATTATTTTGTATTTATTCGTTAAAACTATTTCTCATACCCCAAAAACTATCTAATTAACGTGTAAGTTAAAATGACAAATATTTATATCATTGGTAATTGGAAACTAAAGTTTGTTTTCAGGTATTTATTACTTAAAATAATATGTATCAATGACTAATGAAGTTAAATGTTGTCCTCTGAGAAGAAATATTGTAAATATTGGCTTTGTATTTCTTATATTGAGACAATTTTAGAGAAAACAATGATGGAGAAATTAAAAATATATGTGTGTGTGCTCGCTTCGGCAGCACATATACTAAAATTGGAACAATACAGAGAAGATTAGCATGGCGCCTGCGCAAGGATGACACACAAATTCGTGAAGCGTTCCATATTTTTGTCTTCTCCACGAGGTGGAATGAAGAAAAAGACCACCCATTTTGTAGAAGGTGGAGATGCTAGCAACAGGGAAGACCAGATCAACAGGCTTATTAAAAGGATGAACTAAGGTATCTACCAGGATTATTATTGTAATCTGGTTAATAAACAATTGAAACAAAAAATATATATATATGTGTGTGTATAATCTTAGTGTTTTCCTTATTTCAATATTAATGAAGATAAACAACGTTTGGGAAGCAAATACTTCCAACAGGTGCATGGATTTCATAGAGTATATAGGGTATTTGAATTTTTTTTTCTCTGTTGATGCCTGCCAGATATCTGTGCTTTTTTTGTTTCTTTTATAGAATTAAATAATATCACTCAGTTGAATAATAGTTAACTGGTAGGATAGTGCTTTTTATCCTTCTTATGGCATATTGTCATTTTTCTCCCCATACAGCTTTCTTAATTCTAAATTTGTTTGCAAATTTAGAAAGTAGTTGAGGAAGATTTTTTAAAATATTGAACTCTAGAAATCAAAAACTCAGTATCTTCAATTTCAGTTTGATGATAGACCCCTGACTTTTTGTCTTATGACTTTGTTATCTGCTTCTTTTTTTTAATGTCACAATAACACATATTATAAATAGATAATGTATGAATATGTGCAGGCTTATCTTAGTCATAGTTTTAGCAAATAAATTAGTGTCGAATTTTTTTTATATGAATTCTTGCCTTCTAGATCTGTAACTGGAAGATAATACATGCTGAGCCAAAAAGAAAGGACTTTAGGCCCTTCTTCCACTTTAACCAAAGATGTTCCACTTGGGTTAGGTTTTGTATCAAGTTTCTCAATAAGCTTTTATATAATGAAAAGTCTTTTAAATTAAAAACAAATATTAAAAATCAAAGTGCTGAAGCAAACAGGCTAATATGTCCTCTACTATTAAGGTCCAGGCTCAAGAACCAGATTCCTTTGGTTCTAATTTTGGTTCAGTCACTAGAATGAGATAATAATAATACTGACTACCTCACAGAGTTTCTTTGAGAATAAAACACATTATCATGCAGAAGACTTAGAATAATGCCCAGTACATTAATAAATTGATGAAACTTGATAGAATTAATATTTTATCATTACTGCTATGTTTTTATGATTATGCTCTTCAGCCATTGTCATATCTCTTCTTATATTGACATTGGCATAGATGTCTAATTCCTCTCACTAAATTGTAGGCTGCATAAAGAGTGAAGGGAGTAGTTAGGGCTGTTTACAATTATTCTGGTTGTCCTATCTGGGTAGTTTGAAGCTGACATCTCTGCTCATATAGTTAGGAACTGCCATGTAATTTCTTTGATCAAGTAAATATGATTGGGCCTATGAATTCCACTTTAAAGTAAAAGCTTTGATAGCCAATTCACAATGTCCTGATTCCTCTTCCTATATCTTGATGATTATGGAACCAAGTGTTAAAATGGAGTCTTCATTGGCCTTAGTATATGTAAGGACTCTGCAACCCTATGGACTATAGCCTGCCAGTCTCCTCTGTCCATGGGACTCTCCAGGAAAGAACACTGGAGTAGATAGCTGTTCCCTTCTCCAGAGGATCTTCCTGACCCAGGGGTCAAACCTGGGTCTCCCATGTTGCAGGCAGATTTTTTACCATCTGAGCCACCAGAGAAGCCCTGGTAATATGTAATCAACAGAGACCTTATCACTGTCTTGCATTTAACTTGCAGCAAAAGCAAGGTATAACTTTGTGTTGCATTAAACCACTTAGAACTTGGAGTTAGTTTATTATTGTAGCATAAATTAACCTATTGTCACTTATATAGGAGCAAAATATTGGTATTTCTTCCCTTTTCCCCTCATCTTATTCAACAAAACAGTAGCTTGCCAAATAAATGAAAGAAAATATCTTTACTGAAATAGTTGTTCATCATTGTGAAAACATGTGAATTCTACAGACTCTACTCTCTTCAATCAAAGGATTATTTTCACCTTGTGTTTGACATTTTAATATCAGTTGACTGTTGCCTAATCCTGCTTCTTTCATTTCATCTTGTCATGAATCTACCTCATAGAGCTACTTTCAATGGGAAATTTATAGATGATTTTAGTGCTTGTCTATAAAACCGCATTTTGACATTTATTTCCTTGGAAATGACAATGAAAGAAAATCAGATATGAAAATATTTGATTTTTCTTGATATTGGTTACAGAAAGTTGGAAATGTTTTATCCCCCAAACATGTAGTTTCACCTTTCTAAAAGTACTAAATTAAGATTTCAGAAAATATTAGGGGTTAAGGAATTCAGTAGTGATGATGAGGGAGCAGGATCTTAAAAGCTCTGAGAAAGAAGGAAGACATTGAGAAAAGACAGTGGTTCCTAGAACATTTATTGAGGCAGCTTTCTAAAACTTGACAGGTTTTCATGAGTCTGTCTGTACACAGAGGCAATAAGTACATGCCACTTGCATGAAAATATGTTGAGGAGAAGCTTGCAGAGGCAACAGAACACCTTTTGTAAAGTACACATTTTCTTCTGAAGGTATTTGAAGGGTAGACAGTATAACTTCATGCTACCATCTAATATTTTAATGTATTTTGGATTTTTAAGTTCTTCCTTAGATTATGATCTTCCTGAATACAAAGTCTGAATTTTGTCACTGAATAGCCAGAGGCTGTCTCTACTAGTCTAATGTTGCATTCTGGTTTGGGCAAGCATATCCCTAGCAGTTGGTCTACACAAAAACAAAAGAGCCTTGGCTAAAGAGTAGACTGGAAAGGTTCTAAGCTACTTATGTACTCCTTGTGTATATTGAACTTATGCACATAGATCTATGAGACTGAAAAGGGTCCAATAAGTAAAAACAAAGACAGACCTATAAATAACCTGAGTATTGAATGTTCTTCCTCTCCAACATGCATAACATGTAAATCTTACTGGCTTCAGACATTTAAATACAATCCTATCCAATCATGAAGTGACTACTAATATATGGACATAAGAGTTTGGCTTACAAATTGGGCTTCCTTGCTAGCCCAGCTGGTAAAGAATCCGCCTGCAATGCAGCAGATCCCATTTTGATCCCTGAGTTGGGAAGATCCCCTGGGGAAGGGATGGGCTACCCACTCTAGTATTCTTGCTTGGAGAATCCCCATGGACAGAGGAGCCTGGTGGGCTACAGTCCATGGGGTCGCAAAGAGTCAGACACAACTGAGTAAGTACAGCACAGCGCTTACACATTAGAATAAGAATAATAGCAACAAAGCCAAAATGAAATAAAATAAGACAAAATAAACCAAAACTAACCAAAAAAAACACAAAGTTTGGCACAGTTTTCAATGGTCTTATACTGCAGGAGAAAAAAAGATATTATAGATTTAGGTCAGGCAAGGTATGAAACATAGAAACAATTCTTTAAAACTGAGAAGTAAAAGCAACAACCTTCAAAAAACTTCAATTATCTGAAATGTCCAATTCTCATTTTAAAAATTATGAGACTTGTAAAGAAAATGTAAATTGTGACCTGTATTCAGGTTAAATACAGTCAATAGCAACTGTTTTTTAATATCTCCAGATATAGGATTTAGCATATCTCAAAAGGTCTAATATAAATGTGTCTAAAGAAGTCAATGAAATTATATTTAACAAATTTAGAGAAAGTATGTGTGCAGTGAAGCAACTAAGAGAGATTCTCAAGAAAGGAGTAAATTTGTTAAAAAGAACCAAATGATAATTCTGGAATTGAAGAGTACAATAATTTAAATAAATTTTAAATTATTACTGAAGAATCTCTAGCATATTTGAAATGAGGGGAAAGAAATAGAAATTATATCATCTAATAAACAGAAAGAATGAAGAAAAAAGAGCCTCAGAGGTATACAGGAAAAAATCAGGTATACAAACATATGTGCAATTGGAGTTCCCAAAGAAAATGAGAAGGAGAAAGGAACTCAAAACGGTATTTGAAAAAACAATGACTGAAAACTTCTACAACTTGATGAAAACATTAATCTACAGATCCAAGAATCTCAACCAATTACAAACAGAACAATGACAAAGAAACCAACATTGAGTCATCAGAGACATAGAACTGAATACCAAACACAAAGAAAATACCTTGAGAAGAGAAACAGAAAAACAAATCATCATGTATAAGTATCTATATGGTTAATGACTACCATCTCATCAGATACAGTGTCAGAATGTGATGAAGTAATGTATAGTATTCGAAGGACTGAGAAAAAATTCATCCAAGAATTCTATGTCTAGAAAACTTACATTTTAAAAATGAAACTGAAATAAAAATATTCCTGGGTAAAGAAAGAAGGAACTTGCTGCTAGAAAATTTTTCCCCAAAAATTTTCTAAAGGAAACCCTTTAGGCTAAAAAGGAAATGCCACTAGATGCTAACTCAACTTCACAGGAAGGCTTCTGTTTATCTTCTGTTTCTTCTGAAGAACCCATTCACTTAACTAAAATGGCTGACATGGGCTTTTCTATGCCCTTCTCACTGATTAACTTATGTCCATCAATCTATCCCATATGACTAGCACAGGGATATACAGAAAACTTAACCAGGGCCAGTAAATTCAGGGAGAACATTCTATTTCTAAGAAGAAACATTTTCTCTTTGCTCTGTCAAAACCAGAAACAACTATTTCTCTGACATTCTCTCTTTTTATGGGAATGTGAACCTTTTGACTAACAGTTTACAAACCTGAATGATTCTAGGGGAGGGCAGCATATGGAAAATTAGGAAGGCAACACCTCAAAAAGCAAAGAGGAGTTATAGGGCAAAGTCAAGTTTTTGGTGATATAATTTCAGCCACTAGCTCAAGCCTCACTAACTTACTTTTGCATTTCAAATACACTTTTTTCTCCAGAGCAGTTTTAGGTTCACAGCAAAACTGATCAGAAAGTATTGAGAGTTCTTACATATCTCCTCCATTCACACAGCCTCTCCCACTAACATCCCACACACCAGAGTGGTACATTTGTTACAACTGATGATGAATCTACACTGACTCATTATTACTCAAACTTTACATTAAAGTTTGCTTCCCTGGTGGCTCAGATGGTAAAGAATCTGTCTGCAATGAGGGAGACCTGGGTTCGATCCCTGGGTCTGGAAGATTCCCTGGAGAAGAGAATGGCTACCCACTCTAGTATTCTTGCCTGGAGAATTGTGTGGACAGAGGAGCCTGGTGTGTTACAGTCCATGGTGTCTCGAAGAGTTGGACACGACTGAGTGACTAACACTCACTCTTGGTATTGCACTTTTTGTGAGTTTGGACAAATGTGTAATTGCATATATCCCCTACTATAGTATCATATAAAAAAGTACTGCTGTTCTAAAACTTCTCTGCCCCTATTCACTTCTCCCTCAACAAGCCCAACCCCTGGCAGTTATTGATCTTTTTCAGTCTCTATGGCTTTGCCCTTTCCAGATTTGCCTTTTTATATAGTTGAAATCATACAGTATGCACCATTTTCATATTGGCTTCTTAAACATAGTAATATGCATTTTTCCCCTAATGTCTTTTCATGGCTTGATAGCTCATTCCATTTTAGCAAGGGATGATATTTTATTATTTGCATGTTCTACTGTTTGTCCATTCACCTACTGAAGGACATCATTGTTGTTTCCAAGTTTTGGCAATTATGAATAAATTTGCTATAAACATTTGTGTACAGGGTTTTGTGTATCCATATGTTTTCAGCTTATTTGAGTAAATACCAAGGAGCACAACTGCTGGATCATATACTTTAAGAGTATGTTTTGCTTAACAAGAAACTGCCAAACTGTCTTCTGAAGAGGCTTATACTATTTTGCAGTCTTGTCAAATGAATGAGAGTTTCTACTGTTCTACGACCTTTCCAGAATTTGATGTTATGAATGTTTTGGATTTTGGCCATTCTAATAGTTGTGCAGTGGTATCTCGTTGTTTTAATTCCCTGGTGACACGTGACATGGACCATCCTTTTGAATGGTTACTTTCCATGTGTATAATTTCTTTGTTGAATTATCTATGAATGTTGTCTAGTAAAAAAATTTCTTTTGTATTCTTAAGTTTTAAGAGCTATATTTTGGATAACAGTTCTATTAAATATGTATTTGCATATATTTTCCCCAGTCTTCGCCTTATTTTCTCATTTTGTTGACCTCTTCATTTTTTAATTATGTGACTAAATGTATCCCTTTCAATTTATAAGTCCTTTAAGAAGTCCAACTAATAGAATATTTTTCAAAAAATAATTGCATGGTGGCATAATCATACAGAAAAGAGAACTATTTCAGATGCTGAGAAATAATGCATTTTGATCTTGTATTTCTTTTTTAAAAAAATATTTTTTTTCTTTTGGCTGTGCTGGGTCTTTTGGATTTTTTATTTTGGCTGTGCTGGTTGTTATCCGGATTTTTCTCTAGTTGCAGAGAGTGGATGGTACTCTCAAGTTGCAGTGTGTGGGCTTCTCATTGCAGTAGCTTCTCTTGTTGTGAAGCATAGGCTCTGAGCATGTGGACTTTAAGTGGTTGAATAGTTGCGGCACGTGGGCTCAGTATTTGCAACTCCCAGGCTCTAGAGCATAGGCTCAATAGCTGTGCTATATGGGTTTAGTGATTCTGAGGCATATGGGATCTTTCTGGACCATGGATCAAACCTATGTCTTCTGCATTGGCAGGTGAATTCCTTACCATTAAGCCACAGGGAAGCCCTCAATTGTGTATTCTAGTGAGATATAGGCTAAATATATAAAAATGAAAGAAGACTCCATCAGCCACATTCAATAAGATTATTAGTTGCAATAATGTAAGTATTTTTATTTTGAATCTAATTTTTGTATATTTAAGGAAATTAACCAGCATGTTAATATTATTAGGACTCAAATTTTAATGTAGGAAAAAAGATACAAGCATAAGACTAGAAAGATCAAGTAAAATTCTAATCTTTAATTTAAAATTGTATTATAAGTATGAACTTATAGTTCTTTTTTTCCTGAAAAATAGATATTTTCTAGTTTTATACATTAAAAAGAGCAAGAATCAATAGCAACCCAGTGACAATGAGCATTCACTTGTGGTTGCCAAAAAATGTACTGCTAGAGGAACCAGGACTCAGAGAAATGAATAATTTTAGGTCTAGAGAAATATGTAAATGTAGAAGATTCTGCAACATCATTTTCAAGGAATCAAGGAATTTGTCAGACTAATGTGGTCATATGAAAAGGATACATGAGTCAACCTGAAGGAGTTCTCATCACTATATGAGAAGACAACCTAAGCATCAGAAAATAGAGACTATAACTTCTTAAAAGACCCAGAGGGATGGTATGGGGAGGGAGGTGGGAGGGGTATCAGGATGGGGAACATGTGTACACCCATGGCGGATTCATGTTGATGTATGGCAAAACCAATACAATATTGTAAAGTAATTATCCTTCAATTAAAATAAATAAATTTATATTAAAAATAGTTCATGAATTCATAGTGGTATTCTAAAAAATATTACAAATTGGTCACCATTTAAAGTTGTTAGGGAAATAGTCATTTCTTTGAACATTAGAAGTAAATGAAAATAATAATTAAAAAAATTTTATCAGGGTATAGTTGCTTTACAATGCTGTGTTTGTTTCTGCTTTACAATGAAGTGAATCAGCTATATTTTGTGCTGTGCCTAGTCACTCAGTTGTGTCTGACTCTTTGCAAACCCATGGACTGTAACCCACCAGGCTCCTCTGTTCATGGGGATTCTCCAGGCAAGAATATTGGAGTGGGTGCCATGCCTGCCTCCAGGGGATCTTCCCTAGCCAGGGACTGAACCCCCATCTCCCTCTTTGCAGGTGGGTTCTTTACTATCTGAACCACCAGGGAAGCCCACGAATACTGGGGTGGGTAGCCTATCCCTTCTCCAGGGGATCTTCCTGATCCAGGAATCAAACTGGGGTCTCCTGCATTGCAGGTGGATTCTTTACCAGCTGAGTGACCAGGGAAGCTCAAATCTGCTATATGTATACGTATTTTCCCTCCCTCTTGGATTTTCCTGCCGCCCACCCACCTTCTGCCATCCCATTTATCTAGGTCACCACAGAGCACCAAGCTGAGTTCCCTGCACTATACAATAGGTTCCTAATAGCTATCTGTTTTACATATGGCAGTGCACACATGTCAATCCCAAGCTCCCAATTCATGTCCACATGTCCATTCTCTACATCTGTGTCTCTATTTCTGCCCTGCAAATATGTTAATCTGTACCATGTTTCTAGGTTCCACATACATGTGTTACTGTATAATACTTATTTTTCTCTTTCTGACTTAATTTCACTCTGCATGATAGGCTCTAAGTCCATCCATGTCTCTACAAATGACCCAATTTTGTTCCTATGTATGACTAAGAATTAATTCATTATATAAACAATAATTTTATGAATAAAAAAGGCAAGACTTTTTTTTCAGAAGTCAGTCCACATATAGTTAAGAGTAGTTCAGAAAAATTGAGAGTTATTAAGCTTTACTAAAGATTGCCTGGGCTTCCAAGGTGGTGCTAGTGGTAAAGATCCTGCCTGCCAATGCAGAAGACATAGGAGACATGGATTGGATCCCTGGGTCTGGAAGATCCCCTGGAAGAGGGCATGGCAATTCTCTCCAGTTTTCTAGCCTGGAGAATCCCATGGACAGAGAATCTTGGCGGACTACAGTCCATAGGGTCTCAAAGAGTTGGACATGACAGAAGCAACTTAGCACACATGCATGTAAAGATTACCTAGTCAGTATAAAGTGGATATTTAAGCATCGGAAAAATATTTTAAAATGTGGCCTACATTAAAGTTCAGTAGCAAAAGAAGATGGATGTCTAGTGTATTTAATAGAAAATAGATTTTACTAAATTTTAAGAATATCGATGCTCTTTTTTTCATTCCTGGTATTGGTTATTACACCTTTTCTTGATTTCTTATCAGTCTTGCCAAAATTTGCTTCATTTTATTAGTCCTTTTCACAACAAACTGTGGAAAATTCTTGAAGGAATGGTGAGATGGTTGGATGGCATCACTGACTCAATGGACATGAGTTTGAGCATTCCAGGGGATAGTGAAGGACAGGGAAGCCTGGTGTGCTGCAGTTCATGGGTTCACAAAGGGTTGGACATGACTTAGCGAGAGAGCAACAATTAGTCCTTTCAAAGAACCATTGCTTCCTTTGTTAATCCACTCAATTTGCCTGTTTTTATTTCACTAATATCTGTGCTCAATTTTATTTTTCTGCTGTTTAAATTTAATTTATGCTCCTTTTGTAACTTTTGATATGAATGCATGATAATTTATTTTTATTTTTAAAATATGTTTCTAATGTATACTTTGAAGTCTATGAATCCCCTTCAAAGGGTCCCCTTCAGCTGGTAAAGAATCCACCTGCAGTGCTGGAGACCTGGATTCGATCCCTGGGTTGGGAAGATCCCTGGAGAAGGGAAAGGCTACCCACTCTAGTATTATGGCCTGGAGAATTCCATGGACTGTATAGTCCATGGGATTGCAAAGAGTCGGACATTACTGAAAACTTTCACTACAATTTTGATATGTAGTTTTCAATTATAATTCAGCTTAGAACACTAACAATTATTATTTAGTCTTGTTTTTAAATAGTCCTCTGACTCATGGGTTATTTAAAGAGATAAAAATTTTAAAAACTGAGAATTTTTAGCTATTTTCTGATTTTGTTTCCTAGTTTAGTTCTATTGTGAAAATTCTATTCTTTATGATTTTCATCCTTAAAAATTATTAAAATTAACATCATAGACCAACATACTGTCGATTTTGATAAGTGATCCATGTGTCCTTGCAAAGAATAAGTGTTGCTCAATTTTTAGATGTCATTTCATCTAAAAAATGAAATTTTAATTAGCTTAATTTGTCATATTTGCTCTGTTCTTCTAGACAGTAACTTTTGTTGTTGTTGGATTGTTGCTGTAATTCACTCAGAGAGAAGTATGAGAATTTCTCATTCAGTGATTGTGAATTTATTTCTCCTTTTACTTCAATCAAGTTTTTATCTCTTTTGCAGGATTACAATTAACTGCACTTGAACTGAGTATGTATTCTGATGTCCCTGGTTGGAGTGTTCTATAAATGTCAGTCAGTTCAAGTTTATTAAAATCTTCTGTATGCTTACTGATTTTCTTTCTCCTTGTTTCATCATATTATTAAATTTGAGTAGTGAAATCTCTGATTACAAAAGAGACATTTTCTCTTTTCCTTCGATGCAGTAGTTTTAGCTTCATGTATTTTGGGGGCAAGGACATTTAGAATTGTTAGAATTAGACATGTTAGAATTGTTATGGCCTCCTGATGAACTAACCCCTTTTATCATGTTAAAGGATCATTTTTATTCTTGGTAAATTTTTTTGATCTGAAATATACTTTGTCTGAAATTAGTATAGCGAATTCAGCTTGTTTTTAACTAGAGTTGGCTTGGTAGATCTCCTTCCATACTTTTACTTAACAGCCTTTTTCTGTTTTTATATTTAAAATTTGTTTTTTTGTAGGTAGTTAATAGTTGGGTCTTGTTTATTCTCCATTCTATCTCTGACTTTTGATTGGGAGTATTTAAATCATTTCTTTTCCATGTGATTACTGATATTGTTAGATTTAAGTCTATCTTCTTACTAGCTTTCTATCTCACGTATTCTTTGTTCTCTTTTATCACTTTTTGTTCTTTTTTTTGAATTAAGTATTTTATATGATTTTTAAGTCTCCTCTCCTTTATGATTTATTAGTTACAAATTTTGTTGTTTTATTTTAGTAGTCAGGGTTTATAGAAGTTATCTTTAAATTATCACTGTCTAGTTTCCATTGATAACATTTCACTTATAGAATAAGAATCTCCCAAGCTTTGTTATTATTTTCATATATTGTGCATTTAATATTGTAAACACATACTGCATTGATGTTATTTTTAAAGAGGCAGTTATATTTTCAAGGAGATTTATATAAAAAGAAAATATTTCTTATATATTTGTCCTTGTAGTTACCATTTCTAATGCTCATTGTTAATTGTGTAGATTCATATCTTTATACCATACATATTTGTGTAGATTCATATCATCACTTCATCTGGGAGCTGGTGATAGATAGGGAAGCCTGGTGTGCTGCACTCCGTGGTATTGCAAAGAGCCAGTCACGACAGAGTGACTGAACTGAATTGATATTTTCATGTAGTATCACTTTTTCTGCTTAAAGGATTTAGTTTAATATCTTGTACTATGGTTTGTAGGAGATGAAATATTTTAGATTCCATGCCGGGGACCAACTCCGGCTGATCCAGGGTATTTGAAGCGGGGACGGCATCGGCGACCTATTTATTTAAATATTTTATCAAAGATATAAAGAGTAATAGGATAAGGATAGCTCAGTAGGAAAATTCAGTGGAGAAAAGAGGCTGAGTAGCTTGGTTTACGCGGGAGACCCATAAAACTTCAAGACAAGAAGTTTGCACCACTTACGTAGGCTGCAGGCATCCTTCCATTCTCCTGAAGGAGAGGAGACACTGAGGCCTCCCTGGTTGGATCTTAGAAGCCCAGGCATAATTAGCAAGCATGGAGGGTTCCGCGCTCCAGATGGAGACTCAGCCAGAATTTGGGAGAGAGAGCGACATGGGGAGACCAAGTTTCGGTGAACAAGGCCCGCACTTTATTTTCCAAAGTAGTTTTTATACCTTAAGTTGTGCATAGAGGATAATGGAAGGGGTGGAGTCATGCAGGGACAGCAGTTTCTGGTCCTAGTCGAAGCCAGGCTTTCAAACTTATCATATGCAAAAGTTCAGGTGATTTACATCATCTTCTGGCCAGGAGGCCTGTTAACATTTTAAGAAACTTATTTTTCTCTAAAGGTGATTATTCCAAAGTCAGGCACCAGCCTCCAAAAAAGCACTGGACAAAGCTGCATTCCTATAGGGCAAAGGTGAGGTGGGCTCAATCAAGAAAAGAATTAACTCAAGGGTCCAAGGTTACAAACATTGAGCTACTACTTACATTTCTATACACCCATTATATCAGTCAATACACTGCCAAGGACACAGTAGATAAGGAGTATGGAGACTTAGCAGCAAACATTGGCTCAATAAGTGAAAAACCCTTCACCAATACAATTTCTAATCAATCTTTTAACTGCTCAAAGGAATCTGTATTTAGACAGTTTAGAACATCTCATGCCTCTCACAGTTGGGAGGCTCTGAGCAATCACATGTGGCCAGAAAAACCTATTCAGGTAGCTATTCAGGCAGGCTAGAGGACTTCCAAAGGAGTTTGTAGGTTAAACACTGTCACACCCAGGAATTATTAACTGGAGTTGTAAGCTAACTCTTTTTTCAGAGAGAGGTAGTGGGGGACAGCCCCCCGTAAAGTCAGAGGTGTAGGTGAAAACACAAAGCAGAAAGTAGGCAGACTCTGGTTTTGGGGGTAGATGCTCGAGAATTTCCAGGGGGACTCCTGAGGCTTGATCCCGCCTTTGCATATGCCGAGCCTCCTTCCTCATGACCTTTGTCATGGGCGGAGTTCCTCACGCTGGCTCCCGGCAGTGATAGAATTCCAGTTGAGCTATTCCAGATCCTGAAAGATGATGCTGTGGAAAGTGCTGCACTCAATATGCAATATGCCGGCTCCCAGCAATTCCATATGTCTAAAGAAGTTCTACTTGCCTTCATTAAAAAGAAAAAAAAATCATGCTGTGTATAGATTTCTGGGTTGACTTTTCTTTCAATAATTGTTTTCCCCTATATACTTCTTTTGCATTTCCCCCCTTCAGTGGAAAGCTACTGTCAATTTTATCTATATTCTTCTTCCAGTAAATAAGATATCTTTTTCACCAGTGTTTCTAGGATATTTCCCTGCATTCCTGGTTTTGGGCAATTTGATTATGGTGTTCCTTGGCACTGTTTTCTTCATGTTTCTGTTACTTGGAGTTCCTTGAAATTCTTGGACCTTTGCTTCAAAGATTTTATTAAATTTGTATAATTTTCCAGCTTTATTTCTTAAAAGTAGGCCACTTAAAGTTTTACTACTGGTTAATGATGCTGTTTACATTTTCCTCTCTGTTTTGTTTTGGTTTGTCCATTGCTATGACCAATTCAAATTTAGTAATCTTTTCTTCTGTAATATCCTATTTACCATTCTATTTACTGTATTTTTTTCCCTGCAACTAGTATAGATTGTACACTAGAATTTTGATTTGAACATACTTTCCATTTTTGTAATTATCTTTTTGAACATGCCCACATATAGTTATAGCTATTCAACATCTTTGATTGTTACTTCTAAAACCTGTGTCAATTATGAATCACTTTCAGTTAACTTGCATTTCTTCTCTTTGTTTTCTTGCTTCTTTTCATGCCTGGGAATTTTCCATTAGATGCCAGATATTGTGAATCTTACCTTGTTATGTGCCTGATATTTTGTATTCCTATGTATCCTCTTAAGCCTTATTCTAAAATATAATTAAGTAAACTTGGATATCACCTTCATGGATGACAGCCTTGTGGTGGCAAAGGGGCTTGCATAAGTCATTGAGGCTATGAGCCATGCTGTGCAGGGCCACCAAGAAAGGTCATAGAGAATAGTTCTGACAAAATGTGGTCTATTGGAGAAAGAAATAGCAACCTACTCAAGTATTCTTGCCTGGAGATCTCTATGGACAATATGAAAAGGCAAAAAGATATGATGCCAGAAGATAAGCCCCCAAAATCAAAAGGTATCCAATGTTCTACTGGAGAAGAGCAGAAAGCATCTAATAATAGCCCCAGTAAGAATGAAGAGGATGGGCCAAAGCAGGTATAATGCTCAGTTGTGAATGTGTTCGGTGGTGAAAGTAAAGTCTTATGCTATAAAGAACAATATTGCATAGGAGCCTGGATGTGAATCAAGGTAAATTGGACTTGGTCTAGCAGGAGATGGCAAGACTGAACATTAACATCATAGGAATCTAGGAATCAGTGAGCTAAAATGTATGGTAATGGGAGAATTTAATTCAAATGACCATTATATCTACTACTGTAGGCAAGAATCCCTTAGAAGAAATGGAGTAACCCTCATAGTCAACAAAAGCATCTGAAATGGAATGCTTGGGTACAATCTTAAAAACAACAGAATGATCTTGGTTCATTTCCAAGACAAACCATTCAACATCACAGTAATCCAAGTCTGTGCCCCAACCACTAATGCCAAAGAAGCTAAAATTGATCCTATCTATGAAAATCTATAAGATCTTAAATCTACATGGGGGATTAGAATGCAAAAGTAGGAAGTCAAGAGATACTCGGAATTACACACAACTTTGCCCTTGGAGTACAAAATTAACCAGGGCAAAAACTAACAGAGTTTTGTGAGGAGAACACGCTATTCATAGCAAACACCGTTTTCCAACAAGAGACAACTGTACACACCAGATGATGAATACTAAAATCAGATTGATCATATTCTTTGCAGCCAAAGATGGAGAAACTATATATAGTCAAGAAAAACAAGACCTGGAGCTGAACATGACTCAGATCATAAGCTTCTTATTGCAAATTTCAGGCTTAAAATAAAGTGGGGAAAACCACTAGGCCATCCAGGTATGACCTAAATCAAATCCCTTTTCATTATACAGTGGAGATGATGAATAGATTTATGGGATTAGATCTGGTAGACAGAATGCCTGAATAACTATAGACAGAGGTTCATAACATTGTACAGGAGGCATTGATAAAAAATATCCAAAGAAAAAGAAATGCTAGGAGGCAAAGTGGCTGTCTAAGAAGGCTTTACAAATAGTTGAGGAAAAATGAGAAGCAAAAGAGAAGGGAGAAAGGGAATGATATATCCAGCTGAATACGGAGTTCCAGAAAATGGCAAGGAGAGATAAGAAGGCCTTCTTAATTGAACAATGAAAAGAAATAGAGGAAAACCATAGAATGGGAGACTAGAGATCTGTTGAAGAAAATTAGAGATACTGAGAGAACATTTCATGCAAGGAAGAGCACAATAAAAGACAGCAGCTGTAAGGACATACTAGAAGTAGAAGAGATTAATAAAAGGTGGGAAGAATACACAGAAGGACTATACAAAAGAAAGGTCCTAATAACCTAGATAGGTAGGATGGTGTGATCACTCACCTATGGCCAGACATCCTGGAGTGTGAAGTCAAGTGGGCGTTAGGAAGCATTACGATGAACAAACCTAGTGGAGGTGACATAATTTCTGCTGAGCTATTTAAAATCCTAAAGGATGATGCTGTTGAAGTGCTCTACTCAATATGCCAGCAAATTTGGAAAACTCAGCATTGGTAACAATACCAGGAAAAGGTCCGTTTTCATTCCCATCCCAAAGAAGAACAATGCCAAAGAATGTTCAAACTACTATACAGTTACACTCATACTTGTAGCAAGGTAATGCTCAATATCCTTCAAGCTAGGCTTCAGCAGTATGTGAACCAAGAACTTCTAGATGTATAAGCTGGGTTTTGAAGAGGCAGAGGAACCAGAGATCATATTGCCAACAACTGTTGGATCATGGAGAAAGTAAGGGAATTCCAGAAAAACATCTGCCCATTGACTAAACTAAAGCCTTTGATTACATGAATTATGACAAACTGTGGATAATTCTTTAAGAGCTGGGAATACCAGACCACCCTACCTGTCTCCTGAGAAACCTGTATGCAGGTCAAGAAGCAGCATTTAGAACTGGACATGGAAAAACAGACTGGTTCACAATTGGGCAAGGAGTACATCAAGGCTGTATATTGTCACCCTGCTTATTTAATTTATATGCAGAGTACATCATGGGAAATGTCGGGCTGGAGGATTCACAAGCTGGAATCAAGATATCAACAACCTCAGATATTCAGATAATACCACTCTATAGGCGGAAAGTGAGGAGGAACTAAAGAGCTTCTTAATAGGATGAAAGAGGAGAGTGAGAAAGCTGGTTCAAAACTCAACATTCAAAAATCTAAGACCATGGCATCTGGTCCCATATCTTCATGGCACATAGAAGAAAAAAGTGGAAATGGTGACAGCCTTTTATTTTGGGGGCTTCAAAATCACTGTGGAGAGTTACTGCAGCCATGAAATTAAAGTATGCTTGCTCCTTGGAAGGAAAGCTATGACAAATTTAGACAGCATATTCAAAAGTGGAGACATCACTTTGATGACAAATCTCCGTGTAATTAAAGCTATGATTTTTCCAGTAGTCATGTATGGAAGTCAGAGTTGGTCCATAATGAAGGTTGAGCACTGAAGAATCAATGCTTTCAAACCGTGGTGCTGGAGAAGACTCTTGAGAGTCACTTGAACTGCAAGGAGATGAACCAGTTATTCTAAAGGCAGTCTTCCCCGAGTATTCATTGGAAAGGCTGATGCTGAAGCTGAAGCTCCTATACTTTGCCACCTGATGGGAAGAGCTGACTCATTGGAAAAGACCCTGATGTTGGGAAAGATTGAGGGCAGGAGGTAAAGGGAGAGACAAAGGATGAGATGATTGGATAACATCACTGATTCAGTGAACAGGAATTTTTGCAAACTCCAGGAGGTAGTGGAGGACAGGAGCCTGGTGTCCCAGTGAGACCAACAGGTCTTAGTGACTGAACAACAAATAAACGTGGATGTGGTTTGATGCTTTGAATTCATGCTTTTAATATCAGTTGTGCACTATAGCAGTGTGTATTTTGAGGGTAATTTTTCTAGAAAAATTTTTCTCTATCTGGATTCTTCACTTAATGACAAATCTCTGTGTAACTATGAAGTCACACCAATTATTAAGTTTGCAGTCTGATTGGTGGAAATTAGCTCTATTCTTGGCCCTGTGTGAATGCCACTAGGCACTGTTACTTATAAGCTGGAATCAAGATTGCCGGGAGAAATATCAATAACCTCAGATATGCAGATGACCCCACCCTTATGGCAGAAAGTGAAGAGAAACTAAAAAGCCTCTTGATGAAAGTGAAAGAGGAGAGTGAAAAAGTTGGCTTAAAGCTCAACATTCAGAAAATGAAGATCTTGGCATCTGGTCCCAACACTTTATGGGAAATAGATGGGGAAACAGTGGGAAGAGTGTCAGACTTTATTTTTGGGGGCTCCAAAATCACTGCAGATGGTGACTGCAGCCATGAAATTAAAAGACGCTTACTCCTTGGAAGAAAATTTATTACCAACCTAGATAGCATATTGAAAAGCAGAGACATTACTTTGCCAACAAAGTCCATTAGGTCAAGGCTATGGTTTTTCCTGTGGTCATGTATGGATGCGAGAGTTGGACTGTGAAGAAAGCTGAGCGTTGAAGAATTGATGCTTTTGAACTGTGGTGTTGGAGAAGACTCTTGAGAGTCCCTTGGACTGCAAGGAGATCCAACCAGTGCATTCTGAAGGAGATCAGTCCTAGGTGTTCTTTGGAGGGAATGATGCTAAAGCTGAAACTCCAGTACCCTGGCCACCTCATGCAAAGAGTTGACTCATTGGAAAAGACTCTGATGCTGGGAGGGATTGGGGGTAGGAGGAGAAGGGGACGACAGAGGATGAGATGGCTGGCTGGCATCAGTGATTTGATGGACGTGAGTTTGAGTGAACTCCTGGAGATGGTGATGGACAGGGAGGCCTGGTGTGCTGCGATTCATGGGATCGCAAAGAGTCAGACACGACTGAGCGACTGAACTGAACTATTACTTATAAAGCCTTATAAATGTGTCCTTTTGTTTTTCTTTGGGTAGTTCAACCAGCATGTCTTGATTAATAATAATACTATAAAATGCTTCTCTATACATCTGTATATTATTTTTTTCCCCTCTAAGTATCTTCTTCCTCTTCATTGGTCTGCTCTACAAACTCCATCTGCCTTGGTTTCCCCAAAGTCTTAGCTCTGTCTTGGCCCAAAGAGTTGCCAGAGAACCCACTCCTCATACTATAGTCTAGAAACTCTGTCATGTTTTTAACCTGAAAAATTATAGTGTTTATATAATTTTTTTATTCTTGCCTTACTGGTAACTTTCCTTCATAGCCTGAAGTCTAGTTTCTTGAAAACTTTGATTAAGAATTTGATAGTTTCAAACAGACAACGTTCCAAGGAGGGAAAAGTTTGGCTCTTGTTATTCCTTGTTGGTAAGAAATGAAAGAACTTATTCATTTAATTCTTAATTTTCTTAATTTTTTTTATTCTGGCATTTTTGCTTAATTCTCTTTGATACTCTTCTGAAATTGTTAACTTATCCCTAATTTAGTCAACATATTCATCATCAGATCAGATCAGATCAGTCACTCAGTCGTGTCAGACTCTTTGCGACCCCATGAATCGCAGCACAACAGGCCTCCCTGTCCATCACCAACTCCCGGAGTTCACTCAGACTCACGTCCATTAAGTCAGTGATGCCATCCAGCCATCTCATCCTCTGTCGTCCCCTTCTCCTCCTGCCCCCAATCCCTCCCAGCATCAGAGTCTTTTCCAATGAGTCAACACTTCGCATGAAGTGGCCAAAGTACTGGAGTTTCAGCTTTAGCATCATTCTTTCCAAAGAAATCCCAGGGCTGATCTCCTTCAGAATGGACTGGTTGGATCTCCTTGCACTCCAAGGGACTCTCAAGAGTCTTCTCCAACAACACAGTTCAAAAGCATCAATTCTTTGGTGCTCATCCTTATTCACAGTCCAACTCTAACATCCATATATGACCACAGGAAAAACCATAGCCTTGACTAGATGAACCTTTGTTGGTAAAGTAATGTCTCTGCTTTTGAATATGCTATCTAGTTTGGTCCTAACTTTCCTTCCAAGGAGTAAGCTTCTTTTAATTTCATGGCTGCAGTCACCATCTGTAGTGATTTTGGAGCCCCCAAAAATAAAGTCTTACACTGTTTCCACTGTTTCCCCATCTATTTCCCATGAAGTGGTGGGACCGGATGCCATGATCTTGGTTTTCTGAATGTTGAGCTTTAAGCCAACTTTTTCACTCTCCACTTTCACTTTCATCAATAGGCTTTTGAGTTCCTCTTCACTTTCTGCCATAAGGGTGGTGTCATCTGCATATCTGAGGTGATTGTTATTTCTCCTGGCAATCTTGATTCCAGCTTGTGTTTCTTCCAGTCCAGCGTTTCTCATGATGTACTCTGCAAAGAAGTTAAATAAGCAGGGTGACAATATATAGCCTTGACGAACTCCTTTTCCTATTTGGAACCAGTCTGTTGTTCCATGTCCAGTTCTAACTGTTGCTTCCTGGCCTGAATACAGGTTTCTCAAGAAGCAGGTCAGGTGTCCTGGTATTCCCATCTCTTTCAGAATTTTCCACAGTTTATTGTGATCCACACAGTCAAAGGCTTTGGCAATAAAGCAGAAATAGATGTGTTTCTGGAACTCTCTTGCTTTTTCCATGATCCAGCGGACGTTGGCAATTTGACCTCTGGTTCATTCAGTAACTTTAGTATGTATCTCCCATAGTCTGTTTATATTTTTCCTCTCTTAGTTTCCAGTAACTTACTGTATTATTTATAGTTGGGCTATGTTTTTATGAGTGGTATATTAAACTTTTATCAACTTTTGTTAAGATGGGTGCCTATCCTTTATTCCTAGGTGTAGCCCTTTGTGGCTTCAACTAGGCATCTCTATAAACCCAGGCCCATCTGCTAAAACATATGTCAAATTCAACTTTTTTTCAAATCAATAAGGTAAATCTTCATAAACTCTGCAGCTTTCAGCTATGTTTTAATCAGTACATGCTTTGAAAGGAAGAGCACACCAAATATTGAGTTCTCCTCTCCTGATTTTCTTTCTCGCTGGGATTGAGAGCTACTCTCTTGCTGCCTTGGTAGCTTTGGGATTACTGCAAACAATTTTTTTTTTCTTTTCTGTCAAGTTTTTAAGTAGTTTTCAACTTAAAGCCTGATGTGAAACAAACTTGTCTTCCAAAGCTGAAAGCAGAAACTCCCCAGTAATGTATTTTAAAATAATTGGAAACAGAAAAATTATGGATACTGACTTAGTGCCTTCTTGGTTAAGACATTTTAAAATCTAATACACGTATGTTCAGTTCAGTTCAGTCACTCAGTCATGTCCGACTCTTTGCTACCCCAACTGCAGCACACCAGGCCTCCCTGTCCATCACCAACTCCTGGAGTCTACCCAAACCCATGTCCATCAAGTCGGTGATGCCATCCAACCATCTCATCCTCTGTCATCCCCTTCTCCTCCGGCCCTCAATCTTTCCCAGCATCAGTGTCTTTTCCAATGAGTCAGCTCGTTGCATCAGGTGGCCAAAGTATTGGAGTTTCAGCTTCAACATCAGTCCTTCCAATGAACATTCAGGACTGATCTCCTTTAGGATGGACTGGTTGGATCTCCTTGCAGTCCAAGGGACTCTCATGAGTCTTCTCCAACACCACAGTTCAAAAGCATCAATTCTTCAACACTCAGCTTTTTTTATAGTCCAACTCTCACATTCATACATGACCACTGGAAAAATTTTAGCCAAAAGTTAAAATATGTAAGGAAATAATAAACAAATTTCTTTTTTGATTTATTAAAATATTCATGGAGTTCCTACTACTAACCAGAATGATCACATTACATTAAGCATTTTAAAAATATACTGGTCCATTTGTACTTTTAAAAATATGCTTTTTTATCCTCAGAGGGTAGTTTGAAACAGGTAAAGCAAGAATTTTATAGATTTGAAATTTGTGGTACTATTGTTTAACAGAGTTGTAAGCTTCTTAATTATAATTAGAAGCAATAAAGGAAATTCTCAATAGATTATAGCTCATTTATTTATTCAAATAATATGCAATTTAACTCAAATAAACATTTATTGAGTACTTATTTTTGTAAGTTTCTCTGCTAAGCACTTGTTAGAGGGAATGTAAAATAGCCTCCACCAATATAGAATAATTTTCACCCTTGCATATAACAGGAAAATACTTTACTCTTGTTCCTGAACAATTCAGTTGTAGAGTTACAGATCTGGTAGAGTCCACTGATGCCACAAGCATGTAAAAATTGGTTCCTTATAATGTTTTATGTTGTGAAATGTTGGTAAAAACCTAGCCTCTCAGTGACTCATCATCACCAACATAATATATCAAAATTATTTTGTTTGTGTCTTTTGCTTTTCTGAACAAGCTTAACTGTTCATCACTCATCTTTGGACTACTTACTCTTCAACATGAAATGTTAGCTTACACTTATTTTACAGCATGGTTAAGTCTTTTCTATCTCATTTACAAATGGAAATCTCCTACACAAACTTAAAAGTTTAGTTAAATTATTATTATGTATCTGAAGCATTCTATGAAAGTTTTTCTAAGCTTAAATTCTTAGTTTCATAAGAGTAATTTTTGTGTATGGTCTGACCTTTGTGTGTGTGTGTGTGTGTGTGTGTATGTGTGTGTGTGTGTGTGTGTTGAGAGATATATTGGAAAGTTTCATTTGAAAACTCAAATAATTCAAACCTATTTCTGAAAAAGTATGGGAAACATTTTTAAAAACTAATTTGACACACCATGAGTCAATAGATTAAGCGAGTTCATAATTCATTCTGCTTCAGTTCAGTTCAGTTCAGTTCAGTCGCTCTGTCGTGTCCAACTCTTTGTGACCCCATGAATCACAGCACGCCAGGCCTCCCTGTCCATCACCAACTCCCAGAGTTCACTCAAACTCACATCCATCAAGTTGATGGTGCCATCCAGCCATCTCAGCCTCTGTCGTCCCCTTTTCCTCCTGCCCCCAATCCCTCCCAACCTATAAATTATTAAATTATGCACCTTTGATAAATTTTTCATTTGAGCTCAATTAACTCCATTTTAAAGCTTTTATATAAAGTAAGACTTTATTGATATATTACATCATATTCTTTCAATTCTTACTATTCAAATTTGCATAAAATCCAAATACAGTGTCCTATTGTTACAGCACTTGCTTTAATATAGTGTATCCATCTCACCAGTAGACTGTGTAATCCATAAGGACTGAAAGATATTTTTTCATCTAAATATCACCAAAGCTGGAAATTGCATAAGTGTGCAGTAATTGTTGAATGAGTTAAAAGACAAAAATGGGCAGACCCACTAACCAATATAATTATTTGAGTTGTCCATAAAAGGAACAAAAATAACTAAGGGAAAGAAGGAAGGAAAATAGGAAGGAAGGAAAGGAAAGAGGGAAGGAAAGGAAGAAAATTTTAATCCAAGAATGCATAGAAAAATAAAATGTATCTTTGTATGCATGTATGTGAGGTTTGTATGTATGTTTGATATTGTGTGGGTTTTCACACGAACAGAAAATATTAATATTGGCAGATTATTGATTGAAGTCACTCTGTGATATTTTTTAGTTCTGTTTCATTTTATATTTTGCATTTATTAATAAACAGTATGGTTTAATTCACCTCATGTGCTATAAACTATCCCAGTTGATTTTACGTATTAAAAGTGTTTTTAAAGAAGTTATAATGCAAACTCTATTTCATCTCATCCATTTATTATTGACAATTCTGAATTTTAACAGTTTACATGAAAATGAAGATTGCAACAATCAGTATACCTACTAGAATTATTCTAGAATTTCCATTAAAAATAATGACTTAGGATGTAGAAACGGGCTTGAAAGTATGAAAATGTTACTTGCTAAGTCATGTCCAACTCTTTGCAACTCCATAGACTGTAACCCACCAGGCTCCTCTGTCCATGTAATTCTCTAGGCAAGAATACTGGAGTAAGTTGCTATGTCCTTCTCCAGGGGATCTTCCAGACCCAGGGATCGAATCCAAATCTCCTATATTGCAAGCGGATTCTTTACCATTTTAGTTACTCAGGAAGCCCAGAAATGGGCTTAGAAAGAATTATAAAAACAATGTGTTTTCCTTAAGTTTCACTTTTACATTTATATACTAAAAGTAAAAAAAAAAAATTACTATTTTTGACACTTTGCATAAATGTAACTACTTAGATACTATGCCTAATTTCTTTCTTATATTTTGTTATCTATGTTTTCAGTTAAATATATAAAACTTTTTAAAATGCTGTAAGTACTCATAACTGATTAAAGTTATTATTTGAATTGCCAAACATATTTAATACCCTGGGGCCACATTTCAGTAGAAAATCTCATAATAGGTAAAAATCATTACAACAGAAATAATTAAGTTTTTCATTCTGGATTAGCATTTGAAATAGTTACTTGAGATATTTGTGTATATCTATTGATCTTTGCACACACATATTTGTTTCCTGAAACTTACTTGTATGTACTTATTGAAGGCATAAACTTGCTTTTTTATATTAGAATTGCTGATTGAATATTTTTTTGCTGGCAGAATCATAAACCTCAAAGTGTAACATTCTTATTTTGTAACAGATATCAGACCTATATACTAATAACAGCATTGCTGTTTGCTTGGAAAATCTAGGAAACTAAAGATGATAGTAAATCTTCTCATAGGTGATTCCATCTTCCCATGTTATAAATTTTGGATTTTTTCCTTTAACTTGTGCAAAAAATTTATGTCAGCTTCAGGACAGAAGGGAAGATCCACATGCTAGACTTTTCTTTTTCTAAGTGATAAAATGCAAATTAAAATAAAGCATATATGTTGATATTAAAAAGGGTTTGTAATAAACCTCAGGCTATGAGGAGAAATTACTTATGTAAATTAAAGGTCTAGAGAAGTTTATGGAATTAGAACAGTCTTGTTTGGAAACTGGCAGAAAGACGCTTGGCAGTGGAGTTATACCCAGGATTTTGTTATAGTTTTCCAGCTAATAAAAAAAGAAAGAATGAAGACAAAAAGAAAAAGAAATATGATATTGCCAGGGTCCAGCCCCAGCTGATCCAGGGTATTCGAAGGGGAGACGGCTTCGGTGACTATTTAAATATTCATCAAAGATATAAAGAGTAATAGAATGAGGATAGCTCAGTAGGAAAATTCAGTGGAGAAAAGAGGCTGAGTAGCTTGGTTTACGTGGGAGACCAATAAAACTTCAAGACAAGAAGCTTGCACCACTTTCGTAGGCCGCAGGCGTCCTTCCGTTCTCCCGAAGGAGAGGAGACACTGAGGCCTCCCCGGTTGGATCTTTGAAGCCCAGGCATAATTAGTAAGCATGGCGGGTTCCGCGCTCCAGATGGAGACTCAGCCAGAGTGAGAAAGAGAGCGACATGGGGAGACCAGTATTTCGAGAAACTGATCCCAATTCTTTATTTTCCAGAGTCTGTTTTTATACACTGACATGTTATACAAAAGTCACATTGGGACAGCAGTCCTGACTTTTATTAAAGTCAGGTGCTTCATACAAATGTATACAGAGGTCTTAGGGGTGTTACATCATCTTCTGGCCAGGAGGGGCCTGCTGACAATTTATGACCCTCTCCTTGTGACAGTGGTCAGTCAACCAGAACACTTTTTTCTCCAAGGGTGATTCTTCTTAAAACAGACGCCACCCAAATAAAGTTACATTCCCATAGAGTGAGGGTGTAGTGGGTTTTAATTAAGGAAAGAATTTACTTAGCCTAAGGTCTAATGTGATTTATATCAAAGGTTAATACTTATTGCTTCTATATATTCATTAATGTGTGTAAGGGCAGGGGATGTGGAGTCTTAGCAACAAACATTGGCTCAACAAATGAAAAACGCTTCACCAATACAATTTCTAATCAGCCCACTATACTTATACTAATGGTTTTCTAACTTTTCTAAGGAACCTGTTTTTAGAAGGTTTAAAGCATCTCGTGCCTCTCACGGTTGGGAGGCTGGGAGCAATCACATGTGGCCGGACAAGCCTGTCAGGCAGGCTAGAGAACCTTCAGAGGAGTTTGTAAGTTGAAACACTCCTGTCATGCCCAGGAATTATTATTAACTGGAGCTCTAAGTTAACTCCTTCTCCGAAAGAGGTGGTGGGGGACAGCCCCCTGTAAAGGCAGAGGTGTAGGTGAGAGCACAAAGTAGTAAAGTAGGCAGGCTCTGGTATGGGGGTAGATGCTCGAGGATTTCCAGGGGGACTCCTGAGGCTTGATCCCACCTTTGCATATGTCGAGCCTCCTTCCTCATGACCTTTGCCACAGGTGGAGTGCCTCACGCCGGCCCCAAACATGATATCAGGACATTTATAATTTAACTGTTTCTAAGCTTCTTTCTTTCCTCTTTCCATACTGTCTTATCCATGGACAGATGCCATATGCCATTAAAGCAATTGGTTCTTTAAACTGGACATTATCCAGAATCCAGTGTGTAAAGATGAAAAATAAAGAAATATTGGAGCCAGGATGTTGCACATCTTATCTTACCATATATGATGGCTGTCTACGGTTAGTATGGTCAAAATTGTGATTAGGCATGTTGAACCTACAACACTAATTCCAGTGTCATGAATTCAGTTTAAAAGCAACTCTTCCGCAGTCAGGTTCTGGCAAAACTTCAAAGCTAACATTCAAAGTTGGAAAGCTTAAAACCGTGCAAGCTTATTTAGATTCCTTAAATGGTCTGGTTTATGAGATTTCTGGGTATTTGAAGCTTTGTAAGCCATTGCAAAGTGAAAAAAGTTAATCTGTGCAGCTACATTTTCAATAACGTGACATTAGATTCATTTCAAAGGCTTTTCTTCTTGGGTATCAAACCACACTCAGGATTTCTCCAGGGTGTAGGATACAGGCTCTTATTTATTTATTTTTAATGAAGGGATTGCGTCTTATGTTGAGGATTATATAGCCAGACTCTAAAGATATCTGTGTTGTTTGTTATATCAAAAGACCAACAATGGGATGTTTTATATATGTATATACACACACATCTGAACTAAAACAGAAACTGCATTTTTTTAGGCAGGAAATTTCCTAAAAATATAGGTAAATTTTCAGTAAAACTGACATTTGTGACTGTAAGGGCTGCATCAATATGACATTTGAAACATAAAATTCTAAATGCACATCCTTTCTGACTTTTTGTCCCCTCTCTCATATTTCAACAATTTTAGAAAGCATCTTTCCTGTATAAAATGAATATTTTTATATCATTGACAGCTTATTTCTGTGTAAATCTTCCAAAATTCATTTTTAGATTTCAGGCAACTTAAGAGTTAATAGCAAAACACAAAATAGGACCCGATTAACCAATAATAGTAGATAAGGCAATGGCACCCCACTCCAGTACTCTTGCCTGGAAAATCCCATGGACAGAGGAGCCTGGTGGGCTGCAGTCCATGGGCTAGCTTCAAGTCGGACACGACTGAGCGACTTCACTTTCACTTTTCACTTTCATGAACTGGAAGAGGAAATGGCAACCCATTCCAGAATTCTTGCCTGGAGAATCCCCGGGATGGGGGAGCCTGGTGGGCTGCCGTCTATGGGGTCGCACAGAGTTGGACATGACTGAAGCGACTTAGCAGCAGCAACCAAATAATAAAGGAATGTTTTAGAAAACAAAAATTTTATTCCTATTTTGTTATTTTTATATAAGGAGAAATTTTCCCATTAATGAGTTTTATCAAAGTGTTTTACTCTGAGTATTTTTCTCCATAAGATAAGGAGAATTTGCCATTAGAATGCATAATTCTTACTCAGATCTGTTTATTGGCCTGAGGTGCTCAAAGCTATAGTCCTTGCATTTGGGAATATCTTTTACATGAAATATTGACATTGAAAAATTTAAAAATAGATATGAGTAGCCACATAGCCTGTCTGAAGGTTTTGTTTCTTTTTCTTCGTGTTTTTAATGACAAACTGGATCTCACCAACTTGATTACAAGTGTCTGGGTCATAATGATTTAATCTTAAAACATATTTTCATCTTTCTGGGTATCTTTCAAAGTATTCTCCACAAAGTAGAGTAATATAAGCCAGTTTTAGATGAACAGATATATGAAATAATGAATAACTGAACTTTGACAATTATTTGGAGTTATATTTTGGACTCCAAACCCAAGTTGAAAATTAAGTTAATCATTTAATGATTCAGAAATCAGATTTTTTTTCCACTGAAGCAAATTATATTGTCTATTATTATTTTCATAGATTTTCAGTCATATCCTACATGTGTGTGTATTTAATAATTAAATTAATCAAATTGAAAATAACATATCCCAAAATTTCATCAACTAAAAGAATTATGTAAATCCATAATGATGTAGTATGTAGACATTAAAGCAGTAATCACTATTTTTAATGTCCTCTGGCAACTCACCTTCATCTGTGTCCCTTCCACCATCTCAAGAGGGAAATAGAATTTCAGGTCCCATAATCCCTTTCCATAATTGTTTCACTTTAGATTCTGAAGGCAAAGAAGAAAGCCCTTGTTTTCTAGAGCAGTTGTACACAAGCCTCCTATAGCTTTGGAGGTCTCACTTGAGGATTACTGCCTGCAGTACTGAGATAACCTAGGGTTTGGGGTAGCATTCCCATGCCTCTAGAATGTTTCTTCAGAAACACTCTCTTTTTTTTTACACTCTCTTTAATATTGAGATATGGCTGCAGTCATTGGTGGCAACTTTTTTTTTTGCAATTTTTCATTTTCAAATTAGCTTTTCTAGTCTTCACTCTCCCATCCTATTGAGCAGCACTGTAATTTCCTATATTATGTCTCTTTCTACTCTGGTTTCCTAGAGTGGCTCCTGTTTTTCTACTTGCACCTTGAACGCTTCATCTGTTACATCATAAATTTATATCTATTGATATGACAAGATGTATATATTGTTAAGTGGAAAAATTAAACAAGATATAAAATAGTATGCATAAAATGGTATTGTTGTCTTCTTACGTTTATTTGTAGTTTTGAGTGTAGGCATTGAAGATACCCAAAAGTTCATGGATGTCATGGGTCACATTGTTAACAGTGTAATTTTTTTCTAAGTTTTGAACAATTAACATGGATTATATAGCCAATAAAAATAAATAAAAGAAAGAAAATTTGAATATACTAATACATGCTGCTGCTGCTGCTGCTACTGCTGCTGCTAAGTCGCTTTAGTCGTGTCTGACTCTGTGCGACCCCATAGACGGCAGCCCACCAGGCTCCCCCGTCCCTGGGATTCTCCAGGCAAGAACACTGGAGTGGGTTGCCATTTCCTCTTCCAGTGCATGAAAGTGAAAAGTGAAAGTGAAGTCGCTCAATCATGTCTGACTCTTCGCGACTCCATGGACTGCAGCCCACCAGGCTCCTCCGTCCATGGGATTTTCCAGGCAAGAATACTGGAGCGGGATGCCATTGCCTTCTCTGATGCTAATACATAGTTTAGTGTAAATACAGGTATGATGATTTTAATTTACAGAAATATACTGGAAAATGTGCCAAATTTCTGTACATTTTTGAACATGTACAATATTCAACCTCTATTAGCCTTGGAGTAGTAAATGTCCACTGAGGCAAATCTTGTGATATTGTCAATTTACTTTGTGCTTGTTGGACATAAATCCTTTCTTTGGCAGATAATACATCATAATTCAAATGATCCACAAACACATGGATATTTTTAAAATGCTAATACAAAACAAATGTTACCCACAAATACCTGTCCTAAGCTACAGCTTTTCTTAGAAATACTCAGTGTTTTGAATTTTGTTGTTGTTTTACCTTACAAAGTTCAAAACAAGTATCTTATGGTTAATTTGTTGTATAATATAAGCAAGAGGATATATAAAGTCTTTTTTGTTTGTTTCTTTGTTTTTTCCTTGTTTATAAATTGTTGAAAATAAATTTTGTATTTTTCTATTTACTTGGTAGATTAATAATCACATACTCTTTGGGTCCCTGTTTGAAAATATAAGATCTTCAACAAAGAAGTTCAAAACAAGTATCTTATGGTTAATTTGTTGTAGAATATAAGCAAGAGGATATATAAAGTCTTTTTTGTTTGTTTCTTTGTTTTTTCCTTGTTTATAAATTGTTGAAAATAAATTTTGTATTTTTCTATTTACTTGGTAGATTAATAATCACATACTCTTTGGGTCCCTGTTTGAAAATATAAGATCTTCAACAAAGAATGTGTCAGAACTATAAGGTGCTGGCTTAAAAACAAAAGAATCTGTCATAATATAGTTAAACACTAAGTTAAACTTTTATTTTGACTATAATCTGATAGATATCTCTGAAAATATTTGTAAAAGTTAATTTCTTACAGAATCAAATTAAATCAGGGTACAAGTATAGTATATATCTTTTAAAAAATAAAACATCAAAAAAAATCTTGACTAACTCATTTGAAATGAAAAACAGATAATTTACATTTAATGCTTATAATTTTTTCCCCAAGTTTCAGGAAGCTTTATCATAAGTCTTATTTATACCCACTTCATGGACTAATTTCACAACAGTTTTCTCAAATGATGGACAAACAGCAAAATGAATGGAGCATTTATTGTGCTCTAAAGCAAAGGAACTTTCACGGTATTCTAGAAGACAAAAAAAGGCTATTGTAAGTGAGGTGCTATTTGCAAATACCTAAGAGATAAGTCTAGAAAGACAAACTGTTTGTTGTGACAAAAGGGACCTGACCCTTTAGCAACAAAGCATCAAAGGTGAGTTTAGGAGTCAGCTGAAAAGCAACATAAATGTATTTAAAGATGGAAACATACTGGAAATACTTAGATAGTTCTCACTGTTTAGGATAAAGAGCAGAAGTGGAAACCTGACTTGGTCCATTAGTAGAAACAGATCTAGGAGCCTAAATTAATTGTATCTGTGTTTATATACATTGATATTTTGATGATAAAGCTGAACAAATAAAAATTAGTATAAAATTAGAATATCAGAAGAACTAAAGCTAGTTAAATTAGTAAATATAAATTATAAATATAACCTCAAATATGTATGATTTATCCAATGAAAATAAAAATAATCCTTAGAAGTCAGGAATCATCATTTAGCCAACTTTATTCTAATGATACTCACTATTTAAATGTATTTAAAATGTAGGGATTAAAACAATTCAAAGGTAATCATGGCAATGTATTTAAAATGTAGGGATTAAAACAATTCAAAGGTAATCATGGCAACATACTTTAAGAAATATGCTATTTATTGGTTTAAATGAAATAGTAAGTAGATTTATTTAATAATATCACTGGAACTGCCTACTAATGATTTAGCACTTTTCTCTGACACACCACACATTCCATACTCTCACCCTGATGCATTCATCACACACTATTAAATTCATAGGTGTAGGCAGCATCAAATGAATACTTCTCCTTAGGTTAACATCGTTGAAGCTAAGTGGTTTCATTTTACCTAGTAAAATCTACAACACTGCTCAAGCAACTGCTGACATGTAAACAGTTTGCATAAGTTACTAATTTGAAATATCTATTCAGATAAGCAAGGGCAGTATCTCCATGTTTCAACTGTTTGACACAATGATGGATTATTTATTTACTGAACAGCACTGGTGGCCAGAAAATCTGATTTCCATGCATGAAATCCATGAAACCTCAGCCACTGAACAGTTTCTTTTACATGTGGCAAAGGTCATCTATCAAGGGATTTTCTCACGTTTTGTGTGATTGGTCATGCCTCATTTCCTTCAAGAAAATATGATTTCCCTAAAGTCTATACATTTTCATAGGCTCACAAAAGGCCTAGAAAGTTATTTCCTCTCTGTTTGTGATAAGCACAAAATATAGAGGCTAACCTACAGGGAATGACAAGCAACTGTTTGTAGCTAGAAACCATATTTAATCCTATCATTAGGAAAGCCTTAGCACTCACCAGGTATAAAAGGGCTGCAAAATTAGACACTTAACCTTGTCATTTAACCTTGTGGAGTTTAATCTGCATTCAAAGTTTTTAAAAAAAAAATCCCATAGACCTATCTTTACATATTAGAAAGGATTTGTTTCAGATAATGTATTTCAACTTGAGAGTCATTTGGAGAATGATTGTGTGAAGATTTGGTTACTCTTTTAAAAAGTCACCATTTCCAATTTTTGACCTGAAAAATCAATGAGAAAGAATAGTAAGACACTACATTTGTATGAAAAATCTGAAGGATAATAAATATAAAACATAGATAAATCAAGAGCAATTGAAAGAGTTTTGTTTGCTTGAAAAGAGATTATGCTAAGTTGCTTCAGTTGTGTCTGACTCTGCGACGCCATGGACTGTAGCCCACCAGGCTCCTCCGTCCATAGCATTCTCCAGGCAAAGATACTAGAGTGGGTTGTCATTTCCTCCTCCAGGGGATCTTCCCAACTCAGGAAAAGAGATGATGCCATACAATTCTTGGAGATTAAAGAGAAAAAGCCCTAGTATCCTAACAACTGTGTTTATGAAATATTCTTTGAGTCCCAGTTAAGAAATATCTTAGAGTTCTGCGAAGAGCTGAAATCTCTCAATGCATGCAGGTTCTGTCTAAAACTTCCAAATAGTCAATAGTTATTGAACATAACCAAAAATACAACCATGCTTCATCACTGTGTCCATGTGTTTAGTTCAGGAATGTGACAGAGGCAGGTCAGGAGTAATCTCTGATTATTACTGTTATTGTGATAGATGATGGAGACAACAGCTCCAGACAGTAGACAAAAGGGTATGATAAGTGATAAATAATACTCTGACAGTTACTGGATAAAACATTGTCACAAGTACTAGATTTGTTGTGAATCTACTGAAGTTTAAGCTTCAGAACATTTAATTATTTGTGTTTTCAAGACTTGCACATAATTTTGAGTTAATAATTTTGAATTGTTTTTCTTAACAAAGGAATTTCTGAGTTTATAAGCTTCAGGTCTTCAATATCTGTATTCATCAAATTGTACCATACCTGGATTTCATTTCTATCTTTAGCTCCCTTATGTGTAAAACATTCATTTGTCTGCCCAAGACTATTCAAAGCAAGATTTGGAGAACAATGAATAGGAGATTTAAAAAATCATACCATGCATATATTGCATACTTTAGCTTTCTGAAGGGAAGTGTGTGTGTGTGTATGTTTGTATGTTTGTCTACTGTTGAATTTAACTTGTACTGATATCTTCTTTTAAGTAAAGAATGTAATCATCATGGATAACCATCATACTTAAAGTGGTGGTTAGAAGAAATAATACAAAAAATAACAATAAGTTCCCTGAGGGAGCTGTAAAAGAAAGGTAGTCTTTCACAAGAAGATTAAAAACAATATTTTATACACTGGCATTTGGAAATGAACAAATTGGGTTAATGCATTTTGTTTTTCATTGCAACCAATATATGTGGGATTTGAGGGAAATCACCCCTAATTTGTTATTTTAGTTATGGATCTTCCTTGGTTGTGAGCTGCTTTGATATGCCAAACTTAATAAAATAATATAAATGAAATATATTTACACACACACATATATATACACATATACTACTTTTGGTTAAGTTAGTATATATGTGTATTTATGTGTGTGTGTATTTCTCTCTGTGTGCATACATTATTGAGACCAAATATCAGCTCAAAGGGTTTTAACTTTAATAGAGACTATTTTTCAGTGATGGACTGATTGTGAGTAATTGATTCTGTTGATGGAATAATAACTACTCAGCTGACTCAACATTAGACACATATTTCCTAGTGCAGTCATACTATTAATATCAATGATAAAAATATTAGGAATTATAGTGTTGGCAATAATTGTTACCAATAATTTTTGTTCAATTCATTGTATAAAATATTTCTGACATCTTTTCTAAATCCTTAAGGAAGGTCATTCCTGAGTCTTTTTACAATACCTTCAGTTTTAATATTGCACTTCTGTCAAACTGTATTTGTTTCAAAGAGAAGAGAATACTAGAGAATTAGCTACAAATAATTAGACTATTTCTTTAAGCTATTTTAATATTATACTCTTTTCAATTGTAGATTCTTAATGTTTCTTGAATTAGATTAATTTTGAAGGCAAATTATTTTTCTACCTAGTTCCATAAATATTTTAAATTATAAGCAAGTGTTTTACCATTACCAGTATGAAGTAAAATGCATTTTAAATAGGTATGGATGATATTCCTCAACTATTAAATATATCTTTTGATATATACACATGGATTTTCTATTTCAAATTTATGTAGTATGTTCGAGACACAAACTACATTATATATTTAAGATATATAGATTTTTAAATAGATATTTTGGAATTTAAATGGCATGATTTGTTTACAGTATTTTCAGGGTTACAGAAATGTTCAAGCAAAGAATTGATTGGCATTTATTTTCTAATAGATTATTACTAAAAGTAGACTGACAATACTTTTGATGCTTTTTGTATTATGTACAAAGGAATATTTCTTTTTTTAATATATATATTTTATTGAAGTATAGTTGTCTTACAATATTTCAGGTGCACAGCATGGTGATTCAGTTATACATATACACATATCTTATTTTTCAGATTATTTTAAATTATAGATTATTACAAGATATTGACTAAAAGTCCCTGTGCTATGCAGTAAATCTTTGTTGCTTGTTACATATCTATTTTTTTAATTATAAGTGTAGCATCCTATTCCAGAGAAGGCAATGGCACCCCACTCCAGTACTCTTCCCTGGAAAATCCCATGAACGGAGGAGCCTGGTAGGCTGCAGTCCATGGGGTCACAAAGAGTCGGACACGACTGAGCGACTTCACTTTCACTTTTCACTTGCATGCATTGGAGAAGAAAATGGCAACCCACTCCAGTGTTCTTACCTGGAGAATCCCAGGGACGGGGGAGCATGGTGGGCTTCTGTCTATGGGGTCACATAGAGTCGGACACGACTGAAGGGACTTAGCAGCAGCAGCAGCACCAGCACCAGCAGCAGCATCCTATTCATACTAAGTCAAACAAAATGAATCAAAATGTCATAAATTTTTTTATTAGGCAAAAGTTCATAAGTTTTCTAAAATACATATATAATATTTATATATATGTATACAAAGATTTTTCTACTATGCTTGAGAAAGAACATCCAAAAAGAAAAAGAAGTGATGGAGATATTGGAAAAACAAACTAAATTAAATGGGAGCACTGAATATGAAATAGAAAAGTGCAACAAACGAGATAAAAGTAAAAGATCATCATATAGTCTAGTTGTTTTTAAACATGACTGCTCATAAGGAACATATCTGGAGTTTTGGAGAAAAACAGCAATACCTGGGCATTTGTAATTTTCAAAAATTCCAAGATAATTTTGAAATGTATCTGAGTTTTAAGAAGTGATTACAGATTTTTCTGTCAAGTGGTCATTTCAGTGGTATCAGTTCAGTTCAGTTGTTCAGTCGTGTCCAACTCTTTGCTAGCCCTTGAATCACAGCACGCCAGGCCTCCCTGTCCATCACATCTCCAGGAGTTCACTCAAACTCACGTCCATCGAGTTGGTGATGCCATCCAGCCATTTCATCCTCTGTCGTCCCCTTCTCCTCCTGCCTCCAATCCCTCCCAGCATCAGAGTCTTTTCCAATGAGTCAACTCTTCGCATGAGGTGGCCAAAGTACTGGAGTTTCAGCTTTAGCATCATTCCTTCCAAAGAAATCCCAGGGCTGATCTCCTTCAGAATGGACTGGTTGGATCTCCTTGTAGTCCAAGGGACTCTCAAGAGTCTTCTCCAACACCACAGTTCAAAAGCATCAATACTTCAGTGCTCAGCTTTCTTCACAGTCCAACTCTCACATCCATACAAGACCACTGGAAAAACCACAGCCTTGACTAGACAGATCTTTGTTGGCTAAGTAATATCTCTGCTTTTCAATATGTTATCTAAGTTGGTCATAACTTTTCTTCCAAGGAGTAAGTGTCTTTTAATTTCATGGCTGCAGTCACCATCTGCGGTGATTTTGGAGCCCAAAAAGATGAAGTCTGACACTGTTTCCACTGTTTCCCTATCTATTTCCCATGAAATGATGGGGCCAGATGCTATGATCTTCATTTTCTCTGTTTACCTATCATGATACAATGGTATTAAATGAGTAATAGCTACATAGTCTGAAGAAGGCAATGGCACCCCACTCCAGTACTCTTTCCTGGAAAATCCTATGGACGGAGAAACCTGGTAGGCTGTAGTTCATGGGGTTGCGAAGAGTCAGACACGGCTTCACTTTCACTTTCACTTTTCACTTTCATGCATTGGAGAAGGAAATGGCAACCCACTCCAGTGTTCTTGCCTGGAGAATCCCAGGGATGGGGGAGCCTGGTGGGCTGCTGTCTGTGGGGTCACCCAGAGTTGGACACGACTGAAACGAATTAACAGCAGCAGCTACATGATCACACTAGTAAAAGATGTTTATCAGTTTTCACAGTCAATAGCCAGATAAAGAATAGAAATTACAGTCACAAGCCATAATGCGAACATGATTAAGCTAACAACATAAAATACTTGCATACAGTTTTGGGGGTCAAGCAGAGTGATCTGGTAAGTGGGAGTACATACCTGTACATGTTTTTATCTGACCAGCCAGTCTGTGTCTTGTTTGGTGAATTTAATCCATTTACATTTAAAGTAATTATCCATATGTATGATCCTATTACCATTTTCTTAATTGCTTTGGGTTAATTTTGTGTAGGTCTTTTCCTTCTCTTGTGTTTCCTACCTAAAGAAAAATTCCTCTAACATTTGTTGAAAACCTGGTTTGTTGGTGCTTCATTCTCTTAGCTTTTGCTTGTCTGGAAAGATTTTGATTTCTCCATCAAATCTGAATGAGAGTCTTGCTGGGTACAGCATGCTTAGTTGTAGGTTCTTCCCTTTTATCACTTTAAGTAAGTCATACCATTCCCTCTGGCTTATAGAATTTCTGTTTAAAACTCAGTTGATAACTTGATGGAAGTTCCCTTGTATGTTGTTTAAAGTTTTTCCCCCTGTTGCTTTTAATATTTTATCTTTGTCTTTCATTTTTGTCAGTTTGATTCTAAGTGTCTCAGTCTATTCCTCTTTCAGTTTATCCTGCCTGGTACTCTGTGCTTCCTGGACATGGTTAACTATTTCCCTTTTCTCTGTTAGGGAAGATTTTGGATATTATTTCTTCAAATATTTTCTCAGGTCCTTTCTCTCTTTTCCTTCTGGGCTCCCTATAATGTCAATGTTGGTGTGTTTAATGTTGTCCCATAGTTCTCTTGGAATGTCTTTTTTTTTTTTTTTTCCATTCTTTTTTCTATATTCTGTTCTGTGGCAGTGATTTCTACCATCGTGTCCTCCAGGTCATTTATCCATTCTTCTGCCTCAGTTATTCTACTATTGATTCCTTCTAGTGTATTATTCATTTTTGTTTATTTGTTCTTTAGTTCTTCTCAGGCTTTAGTAAACAGTTCTTGCATCTTCTCCTTTGTTTTCCCCAAGATCCTGGATCATCTTCACTATCATTATTCTGATTTCTTTTCTTTCTTTGTTTTATTGTTTTTTGGAAGGTTGCCTATCTCTACTTCATTTGGTTGTTTCTATGGTGTTTTCATTTTCATCTGGAATATTTTTGTTCAGTCACTCAGTCATGTCCAATTCATTGCTACCCCATGGATGGAGCACATGAGCTTTCTCTGTCCTTCACCATCTTCCAAAGTTTGTTTAAACTAATGTTCATTGAGTCTGTGATGCCATCCAACCATCTCGTCTTCTGTCATCCCCTTCTCCTCCTGCTTTCAAACTTTCCCACCATAAGGGTCTTTTCCAGAGAGTTGTCTCTTCACATCAGATGGCCAAAGTATTGGAGCTTCAGCTTCAGCATCAGTCCTTCCAATGAATATTCAGGACTGATTTCCTTTAGGATGGACTGGTTGGATCTCCTTGCAGTCCAAGGGACTCTCAAGAGTCTTCTCCAACACCACAGTTCAAAAACATCAATTCTTCGGCTCTCTGCTTTCTGTAAGTCCAACTCTTACAACCATACGTGACTACTGGAAAAACCATAGCTTTGACTAGACAGACCTTTGTTGGCAAAGTAATGTCTCTGCTTTTTAATATTCTGTCTAGTTGGTCATAGCTTTCCTTCCAAGGAGCAAGTGTCTTTTAATTTCGTGGCTGCAGTCACCATCTGCAGTGATTTTGGAGCCCCCCAAAATAAAGTCTCCAACACCACAGTTCAAAAGCATTAATTCTTAGATGCTCAGCCTTCTTTATAATCCAACTCTCACATTCTGGAAAAAAACAAAGCTTTTTCTATATGGACTTGGAACAAAACTTTTTATTTTTCATTTTGATTAACTTTTTGTAATAAGGTTTTTGGCCTAAATCCCCTGGGGTTGTGGTTCTTCTTGGCTTTCTGTCTGTCCACTGATGGAGGAGGCTCAGAGGCTTGTTTAAGCTTCCTGATGGGAGGGACTGGCAGTGGGAAAAATTGGTTCTTGATCTGATGAGCAGAATCTTGTTTGTAAAGCTTTAATCCAATTATCTGCTGATGGGTGGAGTTGTGCTCCCTCCCTGTTTGTTCTTTGGTCTGGAGGCAATAGAATGGGAAAGACTAGAGATCTCTTCAAGAAATTAGAGATATTATGGGAACATTTCATGCAAAGTTGGGCACAATAAAGGACAGAAATGGTATGGACTTAACAGAAGCAGAAGATGTTAAGAAGAGGTTGCAAGAATACAAAGAACTATACAAAAAGGATCTTCACAACCCAGATAATCACCATCATGTGATCACTCACCTAGAGCCAGACATACTGGAATGCGAAGTCAAGTGGGCTTTAGGAAGCATCACTATGAACAAAGCTGCTGCTGCTACTGCTAAGTCACTTCAGTCCTGTCTGACTCTGTGCGACCCCATAGATGGCAACCCACCAGGCTGCTAGGTCCCTGGGATTCTCCAGGCAGGAACACTGGAGTGGGTTGCCATTTCCTTCTCCAATTCATGAAAGTAAAAAGTGAAAGTGAAGTCATTCAGTCGTGTCGGACTCCTAGGGACCCCATGGAATGCAACCTACCAGGCTCCTCCGTCCATGGGATTTTCTAGGCAAGAGTACTTAAGTGGGTTACCATTGTCTTCTCCAATGAACAAAGCTAATGGAGGTAATAGAACTCCAGTTGAGCTATTTCAAATCCTAAAAGATGCTGCTGTGAAAGTGCTGCACTCAATATGCCAGCAAATTTGGAAAACTCAGCAGTGGCCACAGGACTGGAAAAGGTCAGTTTTCATTCCAATCCCTAAGAAAGGCAATGCCAAAGAATGGTCAAACTACCACACAGTTGCACTCATCTCACACGCTAGTAAGGTAATGCTCAGAATTCTCCAAGCCAGGCTTCAGCAATACGTGAATTGTGAACTTCCAGATGTTCAAGCTGGTTTTAGAAAAGGCAGAGGAACCAGAGATCAAATTGCCAACATCCACTGGATCATCGAAAAAGCAAGAGAGTTCCAGAAAAACATCTATTTCTGCTTTATTGACTATGCCAAAGCCTTTGGCTATGTGGACCACAATAAACTGTGGAAAATTCTGAAAGAGATGGGAATATCAGAACACCTGACCTGCTTCTTGAGAAACCTGTATTCAGGCCAGGAAGCAACAGTTAGAACTGGACATGGAACAACAGACTGGTTCCAAATAGGGAAAAGAGTATGTCAAGGTGGTATATTGTCACCCTGCTTATTTAACTTCTATGCAGAGTACATCATGAGAAATGCTGGACTGGAAGAAGCACAAACTGGAATCAAGTTTGCCAGGAGAAATATCAATAACCTCAGATATGCAGATGACACCACCCTTATGGCAGAAAGTGAAGAGGAACTAAAAAGCCTCTTGATAAAGGTGAAAGAGGAGAGTGAAAAAGTTGGCTTAAAGCTCAACATTCAGAAAACAAAGATCATGGCATCCAGTCCCATCACTTCATGGGAAGTAGATGGGGAAACAGTGGAAACAGTATCAGACTTTATTTTTGGGGCTCCAGAATCACTGCAGATGGTGATTGCAGCCATGAAATTAAAAGACGCTTACTCCTTGGAAGGAAAGTTATGACCAACCTAGACAGCATATTGAAAAGCAGAGACATTACTTTGCCAACAAAGGTTCGTCTAGTCAAGGCTATGGTTTTTCCAGTGGTCATGTATGGATGTGAGAGTTGGACTGTGAAGAAAGCTGAGCGCTGAAAAATGGATGCTTTTGAACTGTGGTGTTGGAGAAGACTCTTGAGAGTCCCTTGGACTGCAAGGAGATCCAACCAGTCCATTCTGAAGGAGATCAGCCCTGGGATTTCTTTGGAAAGAATGATGCTAAAGCTGAAACTCCAGTACTTTGGCCACCTCATGTGAAGAATTGACTCATTGGAAAAGATTCTGATGCTGGGAGGGATTGGGGGCAGAAGGAGAGGGACGACAGAGGATGAGATGGCTGGATGGCATCACTGACTCGATGGACGTGAGTCTGAGTGAACTCCGGGATTTGGTGATGGACAGGGAGGCCTGGCGTGCTGGGATTCATGGGGTTGCAAAGAGTCAGACACGACTAAGCAACTGATCTGAACTGAACTGATTGTTCTTCTCTTGATGATTCTTCAACAGCTAGTTGCAATTTTTGTCCTCTCCTACAAAGGAATATTTCTTATGCAACCTACCCTTTTTATGAATTTTAAAAGTAACAAATAATCATAACTTTTTAACATTTTTTGAGTTTTTTAGGATTTAAAAAGTTGATTCCTATAAAAGTAATATTCAAATCACTGTTTTAAACTACTCAATACTACAAAATTGATTTTTATTGTTTGAAATAGGGTGACTAATATATTTTTACTGATTTATTTTTAAATTCTATAATCTGTGTATCCAACTGATGTGAAATAAAATGTAATTTCTTATAACACAGTAATATATGTTACCAGATTTGACAATTAATTGTATACAGTGAGAGCAGTGCTTAGTAAATTGCTGAGTTTTTAAGAACAAAACTAGTAATCTTTCCCTTTATTATTAATAATTATCAAGTGTAAAAATGAAGCGACTCACAGGAACTTAGTTGTGTAGATCTGACAGTGTGTCTCATAGCTGTACACTGGAGCTCTTGGTACCATATGCTCCATGTGGTAAGGTGATGGTTAAAATAGCTAAGGTGATCAAGAATTACTGGATTGCAAAGACAGTAATCACCGGGGGAACATTTGTTGCTTTGATGTTACAAATTTCAAAAGAAGATTCAGTAAAAAAAAAAAAAAAAAGTGGTTCATGCATTGTCTAGAACAAAATACAGAAGAGTAAGAAGAATTCCAAAATACCCTAGTGTTCAAAACTTTTCCTCTGATGCAAATGCAAAGTCCAGCTCATAAGAGACTAGTGAAATTCAATTTTCATAATAATTTCTCACTTACTGAAAAAATGCAGAGATTTTCCCTTAAAAGAAATGCAAAATTTCTATCAAATAAATGTAAAAAATGCTAATATGGTGATTGAAAAGTCAAATACATATGAAGTTTGACCCTATGGATTGCTTTGATTTCTTATGTTACAGATTGCATAAAGATCAGAATTATTTAACATAGTAGTTAGTTCCCCTTTTTGTTCAGTTCAAGAAAACACTCTGTTCCATTACCTAACACTCACCATCATCAGTTTTCTTTCTTTTCCTCATCTCTTTATTTTATTTTATTTTGACATGGCTTATGGGATTTTAATTTCCCAAACAGGGATAAAACCCAGGCCTTAACCACTGGATTGCCAGGGAATTCCCCTTATCTCTTTATTGAACATATTTTTTATTCCCATAAGTACAAAGACAATTCATTTGTTAAACTGTATGTTGTATCTTTACATTTATTTTGTCTTGTCTTTATTTAAGTAATAATGTTGTTATTGTTCAGTTGCTAAGTCACATCTACTTTTTGCAACCCCATGGACTGCACACCAGGTTTTCCTGTCCTTCACTATCTGCCCGTTTGCTCAAATTCACATTCACTTAGTCGGTAATGCTATCCAACCATCTCATTCTCTATTGCCCACTTCTCCTCCTGCCCTCAATCTTTCCCAGCATAAGGGTCTTTTCCAAAGAGTCAGCTCTTCACATCAGGGTCCAAAGTACTGGAGTTTCAGCTTCATTATAGTCCTTCCAATGAATATTCAGGATTGATTTCCTATAGGATTGACTGGTATCCTTGGTGTCCAAGGGACTCTCAAGAGTCTTCTCCAGCACCACATTTCAAATGCATCAATTCTTTGGCACTCAGCCTTCTTTATGGTCCAACTCTCACATTGGTACATGACTACTGGAAAAACCACAGCTTTGATTATATGGAAATTTGTCAGCAAAGTGATGTCTCTGGTTTTTAATACACTAGCTAATTTTATTATAGCTTTTCTTCCAAGGAGCAAGTGTCTTTAATTTCATGGCCAACTTTATGGTCTGCAGTGATTTTGGAGTCCAAGAAAATTAAATTTTTTCCCCATCTATTTGCTATGAAGTGATGGGACTGGATACTGTGATCTTGGTTTTGAATGTTGAGTTTTAAGCCAGCCTTTTCACACTCCTCTTTCATCTTTATCAAGAGGATCCTTAGTTCCTCTTCACTTTCTGCCATTAGGGTGGTATTATCTGCCTATCGGAGGTTATTGATATTTCTCCTGGCAATCTGGATTCCAACTTGCGATCTACTCAGTCCAGGATTTTACATTATGTACTCTGCATATAAGTTAAATAAGCAGGGTAAAAATATATACCTTCTCATACTCCTTTCCCAATATGGAACAATAGAACAATAGTCTATTGTTCCATGTCCAGTTATAACTGTTGTTTCTCAGGCGGCAGGTAAGGTGGTCTGGTTTTCCCATCTATTTAAGAATTTCCTTGTTTGTTTTGATCCATACAATCAAAGGCTTTAGCATAGTCAGTGAAGCAGAAATAGCTGCTTTTTGGGATTCTCTTGCTTTTTCTGTGATTCAACATGTTAGCAATTTGAAATGACCACAGTTGTACAGTAGTTTGAACATTCTTTGACATTGCCCTTCTTTGTAATTTGGATGAAAAGCGTCCTTTTCCAGTCCTATGGGTATTGCTGAGTTTCCTGGAATGTGAAGTCAAGTGGGCCTTAGAAAGCATCACTACGAACAAAGCTTGTGGAGGTGATGAAATTCCAGTTGAACTATTCCAAATCCTGAAAGATGATGCTGTGAAAGTGCTGCACTCAATATGCCAGCAAATTTGGAAAACTCAGCAGTGGCCACAGGACTGGAAAAGGTCAGTTTTCATTCCAATTCCAAAGAAAGGCAATTCCAAAGAATGCTCAAACTACCGCACAGTTGCATTCATCTCACACGCTGGATCATAGAAAAAGCAAGAGAGTTCCAGAAAAACATCTATTTCCTCTTTATTGACTATGCCAAAGCCTTTGACTGTGTGGATCACAATAAACTGTGGAAAATTCTGAAAGAAATGGGAATACCAGACCACCTGATCTGCCTCTTGAGAAATTTGTATGCAGGTCAGGAAGCAACAGTTAGAACTGGACATGGAACAACAGACTGGTTCCAAATAGGAAAAGGAGTTCATCAAGGCTGTACATTGTCACCCTGTTTATTTAACTTATATGCAGAGTACATCATGAGAAAAGCTGGGCTGGAAGAAACACAAACTGGAATCAAGATTGCCGGGAGAAATATCCATAACCTCAGATATGCAAATGACACCACCCTTATGGCAGAAACTGAAGAGGAACTCAAAAGCCTCTTGATGAAAGTGAAAGAGGAGAGTGAAAAAGTTGGCTTAAAGCTCAACATTCAGAAAACGAAGATCATGGCATCCAGTCCCATCACTTCATGGGAAGTAGATGGGGAAACAGTGGAAACAGTATCAGACTTTATTTTTTGGGGCTCCAGAATCACTGCAGATGGTGATTGCAGCCATGAAATTAAAAGACGCTTACTCCTTGGAAGGAAAGTTATGACCAACCTAGATAGCATATTCAAAAGCAGAGACATTACTTTGCCAACAAAGGTTCGTCTAGTCAAGGCTATGGTTTTTCCAGTGGTCATGTATGGATGTGAGAGTTGGACTGTGAAGAAGGCTGAGCGCTGAAGAACTGATGCTTTTGAACTTTGGTGTTGGAGAAGACTCTTGAAAGTCCCTTGGAGTGCAAGGAGATCCAACCAGTCCATTCTGAAGGAGATCAGCCCTGGGATTTCTTTGGAAGGAATGTTGCTAAAGCTGAAACTCCAGTACTTTGGCCACCTCATGCGAAGAGTTGACTCATTGGAAAAGATTCTGATGCTGGGAGGGATTGGGGGCAGGAGGAGAAGGGGACGACAGAGGATGAGATGGCTGGATGGCATCACTGACTCGATGGACGTGAGTCTGAGTGAACTCCGGGAGTTGGTGATGGACAGGGAGGCCTGGCGTGTTGCGATTCATGTGGTCGCAAAGAGTTGGACACGACTGAGCGACTGATCTGATCTGATCTGATCTGAGTGCAACACTTTAACAGCATCTTTTAGGATTTGAAATAGCTCAGCTGGAATTCCATAATCTCCTCTAGCTTTTTTCATAGTAGTACTTCCTAAGTTCCACTTGACTTCACACTTCAGGATGTCTGGTCCTAAGTGAGTTGACCACACCATAGTGGTTTTCCAGGTCATTTAGACCTTTCTTGTACAGTTTTGTATATTCTTGTCACCTCTTCTTAATGTCTTCTGCTTCTGTTAGGTCTTTGGGGTTCCAATGAATAAACCTAAAAATGGAGCTTTCAGAGACACAGTAATAGTCTGTTTCCATTAGATTATCAGATTTTCTTGTGTTATCCTGAATTAAAATATATGCACGTTTATGCATAATAAATTCTATATGCTATAATGATTAGTATGTATAATGATTAGTATGGATACAATACTATTTTGTAAATATTCAAATCAAGGATTAATGTTTGCAAACACTTAAAATAATATTAATGAATAAATGAAGAAATTCGTTTTGGTAATGAGACTTTGTAATAGTCAAATGCCTCTCTGGAAATTATATGTGACTATTAACTAATAAAATTACTGCTTTTTTCATAATGTAGGTGACATTTGGTGTTTTACACTTGGAATCTTATATAGGTTACTATATTGAGGAACAGTCCTGGCTGTGTGTATTTCTATTTTAAGGAGCAATGAAACATGAAGCTGCATTCTGAGAATTGAGAATAAATTCGGGACAAATATTTTTAGATTTTAAGATAGTAAGAGATGGTCACACAACCTTGGCATCCCATAAAATCCTGCAGGGTGACAAATTAATCACTTACCTCAATCTCTCACAAGAAGTCTAAGTCATTCTTGAAAACTCTTCATGTTTAACTCTGTTGGCTTTGGTGAATATTCAGCAACTACCCAATTTCTTGTATCCATTTCTTTCTAAAAGATTTTCTTCACTCCAATCAAGTTAATCCCATTATTATTTTCTAACCAGAAATATCTTTGATCTTACTCTTCCTTAAATATATTCCATGTTTTCAAATTTCTTCCAAGTCTTTTTTTTTCTTTCAATGCAGAAATTAGGCTTTTAGAGTGTTGTCAAACCTCCTTACCACTGAACCCCCAAAACAATAGTGCTGAGGACATTTAAATGGTTGACAAGTGTTGTGTAATTGATAACAATATATGGAAGATTATAGTCAATCAACAAAAATCATAATAGCCTTGATAACACAACAATTTATTGAGTATATACTGTATGCTCAGTTTCTCATTTATTTTTTAATACTCATAATGACTCTCTGAGATAGAAAAAACTATCCTATTCTCATTTTACATGTGAAACTAAAACCCTAAGAATAATTTAAAAGTAATGTTTGAAGGCATCATTTATATGGCCTTTCCTCTTATACATTTGGTTAAGAGAATTTAATGGTGACATTCTGCATACCTCTACTCCCACATCACATCATGGTTGTTAGTACTCTCTTTCCCACTAGAAATGGAGTCATGTGTTTTTAACTCTAATCATATTAAAGAACCACTTCAGAAAACTGATCCTAAGACTGTGGTCCTCTAAAACAACTGTTGGCACCAGAATCTACAATAGTCAGGGTTCTTCTTGAGGGAACAGAAGCAATCCCATGTGTGTGTGTGTGTGTGTGTGTGTGTGTGTAAAATCCCTTATATATCTATATCTATCTATCTATCTAGAGAGAAAGAGATTAATTGGGAATTTGTTCACACTATTGTGTAGGTTAGCAAATCCAAATTTTGAAAGATAAGCTAGCAGGCTGGAGACCAAGAGAAGAGTTCAGGTTTTGTGTTGACACCTTGACTCCCAAGGCAATCTGGAGGCAGACTTTTCTTTTCCTCCAAGGACCTCTGTCTTTATCTTCTTTCGACATTCAACTGATTGAATGAGGCCCGCCACAATATATGGAGTGTAATCTGCTTTTCTCAAAATCTATTGATCTCAATGTTAAATGTTGATCTTATTTAATAAATAATTTTACAATGACATTTACCCTGGTGTATGACCAAATATCTGAGTACTGTGGCTTAAAGTGACATATAAGATTACACTGTTGCTCTGGACCTCCAGAAAAACATGCACATAATGCTTTCAGAATTAATTCCCTAAAAGGATGGGATACTGGGGTATCTACTCACTGGCCACTCCCCTCTCACCTCACACACGTTGAATGAAGTTTATCCGTAGAAACACTGCTGCTGCTGCTACTGCTGCTAAGTCGCTTCAGTCGTGTCCGACTCTGTGCGACCCCATAGATGGCAGCCCACCAGGCTCCCCGGTCCCTGGGATTCTCCAGGCAAGAAGTGGAGTGGGTTGCCATTTCCTTCTCCAACGCATAAAAGTGAAAAGTGAAAGTGAAGTTGCTCAGTCGTGTTCGACTCCTAGTGACCCCATGGACTGCAGCCTACCAGGCTCTTCTGTCCATGGGATTTTCCAGGCAAGAGAACTGGAGTGGGGTGCCATTGCCTTCTTCGTTAGAAACACTAAACCCCTTATTCTTCTTTGTTGGACTAAATGAGTTTCTATGGCATTGGAGATACTTCTGGACAAATTTATAAAGACTCAGTTGAATCTAAGCTTACAGGTAACTGACCTGCAAGTAGCTGAGCTGAAATTAGGTGTGGCCAAAGAAGATGCTTCTTTGAGAGTTTTCAAATCTATATCTCTAGCCCTGCCAACTCTGCCTCTGCACATATAATATTAATATTAATAGTCTAATAATCACCTCAGACATAATAATACCCTGATTAGCAATACATTTTGTATTTTTGCCACCTGCTGGCCTTCCAGTATTTTTCTTATTAGTGAGTGGTGCCAATGCTCATCAATTTGCACATTGTGTACAAAGGCAATCATGCTAATTCTATTATTTGCTAGTAATAATGTGTTCTCTTGGCTTTACCTTCAATATGTATCCTGAATCTGGGTTTTTTCCTCACCTCCACTGTTCTGTCATTCTACTCCAAGTCTTGTCAGTTCTTGCTGAACAAACCAAAATAGGTTTTTTGTGAGCATTTAAAAATATAAATCAGATCTTATCATTCTTGTGTTCAATAGAATCCATCACAATCATAATAAAACCCAAACTCTGTACATAATTTGACTCTTCCCTGTCCTCCAAACTGTACATAATTTACTCTTCTCTATCCTAGAACACCATCCTTTATCTCTTACTATTCCCTCATTTGTTATATCCAGTTATATTTTATTCTAGTGTCTGCTCAAATGTGATCTTCTCAAACATCCCCAAGAGCCCTATACATAAAATTGTCCATTATCTTTTGCTTTCTATGATCACATTCTGTGCCTCACTTTGTTTTACTGGTTTCATGGCATTATTAATACCTTGCATTATCATATACATATATTTAAGTTTATTTTCTCTCCCTCATTAAAATATAAGCTTCACAAAGGCAAATTTTTGCCTTATTTATGTCTTTATTTTCTATACCTAAAACATGAGACCATCACATAATTGCACTAAATTATTAGTTGTTGAGTGAAAGAATTGTTAATGAAATTATATATGAGCAATAGTGGCTAAATGGAAAATTCAAATATTACAGCCTATTTATGTATGATATAATTGTAATATTAAAGGATTCACTTAAAAATGTCCCAGGTACTTTTGCAAAAAAAAAAAAAAAAGTACGCAAAATATCTTGAGTATGTAGTTAACTTACAAAGAAATGCATATCATGTTGTTTACTAATAATGTAATTTCTTAATTTGTTATTCTTTTATCTACTACTCAGACTTTTTCACCTAAATAATTATATAAGGATAAAGGCCACAATACTATACAGACATGTAATATGTATTTTTGTTTATATTTGCTTTATAATTTAAAAAATATAAGACCTCTTGGCATATATATATATATATATATATATATATATATATATATTTTGTCTCATTTTAAGGTAAAAATATATATAATTCTCCCATTGTTTTAATGATTTTTTTTTCCCCTTAGGAGAATTACTTTTTCATTTTCCACTGACTTATCTGTATCCAAAGGTTTGGTATCTTGAAGTAATGAAAGTATTTTTCGCTCAGTCCTATTCAACTATTTTCGACCCCATGGACTGTAACCTGCCAGGCTCCTCTGTCCGTGGGAATCTCCAGGCAAGAATACTGAAGTGGGTAGCCATTCCCTTCTTCAGGGGAACTTCCAGACCCAGAGACTGAACCTGGGTCTTCTACATTGCATACAGATTCTTTAACAGTTTGTGCTACCCCCCGCCCCTTAATAGAATTACTTTTCAATCTCCATTTGACTTATTTGTACCCAAGAGTTTGACATCTTAGACTCTATGAAATGTTGCCTTGATAAATATGTGCTTAATACATTTACCTAAATTACAACAGCTAAAACTGAAATTTGAGGCAGATTCTGTGTTAAACTTACTATGTTAAATCACCCTGAAAATAACTCATACTGAGAATGAAACAAACTAAAAACAAAAAATATTTCTCTGGCTTTAACAATATTAAATTATCATTTGATTTAACCTTGACATTAAGGTGTTGCATCCTTATCATTATGTTGATAAATGGTTCATGGTTTTTACTTATTAATTGTTGAATGAAAATGAGTTGGAAAGAAAATATCTTCTATCTTTTGTTTTATGAGCAATTTGAATGTCATCCCTGACCCAATTTGACTTTTGTTAAAGTAACTTGAGGAGCTAGACCACTATTATAAAAATTGCTTCAAGTGGCAAATTTCAGGCTACCCTTAAAATTTCATAAAATCATCAAAAGTTTTTCTCCTATTATGATATTGACTTAATGGTCTATTTTTTTTCTCTATTTCTTACTCAAAGTCTTGTCTTTATTTTTAATTATATAGATTTAAATTTCTCTTCTACATCCAGTACATAGTAGTATCTTCTCATTTAACTTTGTGAAAAGATAGTATTTTTCAAAAAGTCAGTTTTAATTTCATATTATTTTTATTTCTTCCTCATGGTCTTCTAATTCATCAACATTTTTCTTACACTAAGATATCTGAATAAGATATCAGTGAGATCAGGTGTTGCAAAGAGTAATGTTTCAAATGCCATGTCTCATTTCCAACACATACCAAGTCTGATTTCTATTATCAATATAGTACTTTAGCCAACTTGGTTTTCAGTTCTATTTGACCATTAAGTGTTTCAATATTATGTTCTATTATTTTCTTCCAGGCACAATCATTTTCTCAAGTTGAATTTCTTTCCACATTTTTCAAACCAGAGAGTGAAACTGATAGTTTTGAATACCCTTAGATGCTATCTTTGGCTTCACAGTGTAGCATCATCACCATCCTACATCTGCACAACACCATCCTGCACAAATCTGCCACTCCATATGTTGCATCATGCAAAGAGATTACAATAGGCTTGAATTTGGATCTCAGTCAGAGATTCCCTGGAGACATTCCACAGGAAAAAGTATTGCTCAAGCCAACATTTAAATCCTTGCCTAGAGCTACCCCCCTCTTCCAAAGACAAATATAAGGAGAATGAAAGCACAGACCCCCAACTTCAATTGCCACATTTTTTTTTCTTCTTTTGAGGAGTTTGTCCTGTTCTCCTTGTTGTTATTCCTTTCTGTTGGTACTGGCAGTTGCCAGATGGGCTTTATTTTAAAATTTAAATGTTTTATTTTGTGGCAGTATTGCCCATTGCATCATATTCAATGCCAGCTCTTATTTCTTCAAAATCAAATGCTTGGCATATTCTTAAATTGTTTAAGGATCAGGCACTAGGAACTTAATGTAGAGAAAGGGGGAAAGCTATACATTTCTATCACTCTAATACTGAGAATAACTGAAGCATAAAGTGATTTTTAAAGAGAAGATTTGAACTTAGCTATGTGTTCTTTCAGTCACAACCAGTGGATTAAAACTGTTCACAACATGTGAACAAATAGTAAAATCTAGCAGAATGTAAGCTGTTAAAGACATTCAATAATGCAGAGAACAAAGGTACCTCAAAAAACAAATTTGATCTATTCCAGTACCCATACTTCTTCCTTACCAATATATACACAAGGGCAGAAATTCGGAGGGGTGAGAGCCCTGCACTTTAGAAAGTCATTTACTAATAGCAAAAAAAAAAACTATTTAACTTGAAAATAAAAGTAGAAAATCTATTGTGTTGAAATACTTTTTTCTAATTTGAGCATATTTGAATATTAATACTTTAAAGTAGGAAATGACAATCCACTCCAGTATTCTTGACTGGGAAGTCCCAGGGACAGAGGAGCCTGGTGGACTACAAGGTGATGGGGCTGCAGAGTCAGACATGACTGAGCACAGCACCCACATACACATAGATTAATATTTATTAAAAATTAGTAAAATTTATTGCTTGGCCTACATGTTTTTCAACAATGTTCTTTACATTGTTTGGCAGACCAGTTAGAGACTAAAGTGAAGGTGAAAGTCACTCAGTTGTGTCCCATTCTTTGTGACCCACTCTTGGACTATTCTCCAGGCCAGAATATTAGTGTGGGTAGCCTTTCCCTCCATCAGGGGATCTTCCCAACCCAGGGATCAAACCCAGGTCTCCTGCATTGCAGGCGGACTCTTTACCAACTGAGCCACCAGGGAAGCCCATTAGAGACTAAAACTATGTATTAATATAAAAAGTATCTTCTGATAACCAAAGACCAGTTCTTTTATGTGTGCAAATTACTATCTGAATCTCAGTTAGAATCCATATGTGAGCTAACCAGATTCTCATTATAGACTTCTAGTACTGAAAAGCATTTCTTTATCCAATCTGTTCAGGCAAGTGGTCAATATTATAAAGCACACCTCAGTTCTGTCTCTCATCTTTATTTAAAGTACAGTCATCTGGCAGTTTCAACATTTTAGAACATATTTCGCAAGGAAAGGAGAATCACTGGCCTCTATGCAGTAACAAGAGCACTGTAAATCCATACACGCATGTGTGTGTACTCCTTAGCAATTACTTTGACCTTAGCCTTAACTCACACCTCTCCAACACTCTCTCTGCCTAGAGATTTTTTTTTTTACCTTTCAGAACTCAAATGTTCTTTTTTAAAATTTTTCCTTTCAGAACTTAAATGTTTCTCTGACTCACAGGGGCAAAATTAGTTGCTCCCTCCTCTGCTTTGCCATTTCATTTCTATTATACCTCTCCTCTTCGTTATGTATTTACCTTTAATTAAGCTAAAGTGTAAGAATTAATGAGCAGAGGCAAAAATGGATTTATCTTTATATTTTCCAACAAAATATTTTTTATCTCATAGTAAAAATAATAACTGGTTAATTATCTAGTGCAAAAAAAATGAATTTAAAAATATCGCTGTTTTCACTTTTAGATCATTGACCCCCTCCTTTCAGCTGTACTATAAGGATTTTACAAACAGACCAGAGATAAAATATATGAAGCATTAGAGAAGAGAAGGGGACAAAGGAATTATAAGTCAAGGACACAGTGATGATGATGATGATGATTGTAGTAAATAGGCAGTAATCATGAATGTCAGACACAAAAAATTAAAAAAAAAAACAGAAACTGAATAAAAAGTAAGTTATAGGTTATTTTGAAAGATTATGATCACTAAAGTTAAAAATTATTAGCCAGAGTCATCAAGAATATTAATATAGATTGGTGAGAAATAAAGGAAAAAAAAGACATTACACCACTTATTTTATCACTGCTATATTTAACAATAGGATGAAGCACTGAAAACTCAGCATTACTTAAACACTAGGTGTTGGAGTTTTTCAGTGAGAAATCTGACAAAGTAAGTGTGATATCAGAAAACTACATTTGTCATTAAAATGTCTGAATCATTTGGAAGAAAGCATTGTCTTTTTGCCAAAAACTAGTTATCTAAGTAGATAGGTCTTTTCAATTTTTCTTTTTAATGAAATGACAAAATTGTAAAAGTAACATTGTCTCTGGAATTGTCCTGCCCTGACTAAAGAATAGTTAGTGTCCTTGTTTAAATGTTTCTGTGACTCTTTGTTGTGCTGCTCTGTCCATTTTTGTAGGTACTAGATCAGGGAACTCTATAGATAATATTCAAAGAATGAGAAACAAAAGTCTGATGGAACATGCTGACTAAAAGGGCATCTTGAAACAACCAACTGAGTTGTTAGTTAAAAATGGAAAAGCAGATTACTAACTATAAACACAGAAAGGCTTCTCAGGATTGGTAGAACAAGGTTGCAAATGATGATCTTACGTCTCCACTTGTGTCATTCTTCAAGTTTTTCAAAACCAAGAGAAATACTGAAGAGATAATACGGTATTGCAATGCAACCTGGAGAATATTTTGACACATCAACCCCTCCCTTTACACATATTTGTTCCAGAATAGAAGCCCACAGTGCAATGTACACTCTGTCATGGAACCAAGAAAGTCTACAATGGAAATACCACAGCAGAACTCTAACTAAAAATAAATATTTTGTGAAATTTTAATAATATTCTGTAATTTAATGGTATATTGATCCTTAATAGTTTCTGTGGTTCCAAGTTCATTCTATAATAACAAAATGGAAAGACAAAACTCCTTTTACCATTTGCCCTCATAACCCCTGGTTGCCATTTTCCTCAACATCTAATTATTTTATAGTTAATAAAGGAGTTCTTTCTAAAATTTTTGCTTGCAGCTCAAGGTTTGAACTCATACTGCTGATTGTATCATTTAATCTGGAAAAAGGAAAAGCTTAATTATGCTCTATAAGCAGGCCTAAAATTATTTTTATTTAATTGGCAACTGAACAAAATCTTTTTCTTTCAGAAAGAAATGAAAGAAAATTGACTTGAATTTTCACTATCATGGTAAGTTTAGTGTACATAAAATATATTTTAAAAATGGAAGAACTACTAAACATTGATCATTATAAATCTGCTGAAAATGAGATATTGCACTTTTTTTAAATTAATAATTTAAATAAACTGTATTAGAATCACATTTAATCTGCTTTTGCAAATTACCTTTGCAAAGAAGAAGGTATTCAGATTTTTTTCCTAAATTAATAATTAGGTAAATGTCTTTATATGCCAACTGTGTGTATGTGTGTGTGTGTGTGTGTGTGTGTGTGAGACAGCTGTGTTCGACCTTCTGAGACCCCATGGACTATAGCCGACTGGGGTCCTCTGTCCATGGAATTCTCCAGGTGAGAATACTGGAGTGGGTAGCCATTCCTTCTTCAGGAGATCTTCCCAATCCAGGGATAAAACTCAGGTCTTCTGCATTACAGGCAGATTCTTTACCATCTAAGCTATCTGGGAAGCTCATATACCAGTTAGTGCATTTTGGGTAAAACAGTAAGGTCCCAGTGTACAGTAATGAACACAAATTTGTAAAAAAAAAAAAAAAAATTGACCTCCCACACCTAACTTAACTACATGTTTAATTAATTAAATGCAATTTTCTACAGTTAAATATTAATAATGCAGTTTTCTCAAACAGTATGTTTCCTCAGATTTACATAACAACATACCCTATAATAAAGCCATAAAAATTTGGGTAAAGTGATAGAGCGAGAAATGAAACTTAATAGGATGTAAAATGAAAGGAGTTAAGTATAGTTGACATTCAGTTTTCTCCAGGCTTCTCACTTATCTTTATAAATAAACTAAGCACTTTTAATTCTCAAAAACTTTTGTGTCAACAATTCATTTATTCAAAGTTTCTCATCAAGTATATTCATAACATATTGTCCTTAGGGGTCAACCAAAAATTTAACCTAGTTTAAATCAGAATACTTTAAATGATATTAATTTACCTTTATTGAGTAAAAGTATGAGAATCATATGAGCCAAATGATGAGATTAAATGCAACATGAGATTTAAAAATTACTCCAATATTTATGATTTCTCCCTTGATATGGTTCTTCTTGTAGAGAATAGTAAGGTAAAGAAAGTAGAAGTTTGTATAGTCCTACTTTTCCTTATCTTACTACTTCTCGGTTACCTGCTCATTTCCCACCCCACTTCTGGACTGTGTCTGTTATTCCTTTACTAATGAAACAATCTTCATTATCTCTTGGAAGATTGTGCCTTTAATAGCTTCTATTGTAAAATCTACATACCCCAGCTCTCAAAAGCCTAAGAGCACCTTGAGTACAATGCTCAGCTTATTAACATATTTATATTCTCACAACTAATATGGTTTAAAGCATAATTTATAGTAGGAACCCTAATTTTTTTAATGAATAACCTTTTGAATCAATTAAACAACATGATTAATATCTCCTCTTTCCTGGGTAAAACAGTGATTTTAAAATTTCAATGACTTGAGATGATTTTATAAATAATTTTGTTTATAAAATTAAAGACAAGAGTTACATGCATCACAGCAGAACATCAGAAAAAAGTTTTGCAGCAAGTATTAGACTCAATTTCTCCTAAATTAAATTACCTAAATATGAATCCCTTACTATTTATCTACAGTCTCTGCATTTTCTCTAGTAATCAAACAGTAAGAGATAGTTGATTATTAGCTGAAGTGTAGAACAGAGGAGTAGAGCAGAAGACATTATTCAGTTTGATACCATACATATATACCAACAAAAACCAAAGGACTTTCATGTTGCTACTGAGAAAATAATTTTTTAAAAGATAAATTATATAATATTTTAAAATTCTCTGCTAACATAGAATGAATCTAAAATTCTACAAAATGGTCTATAACTATTAATACAATACATCTCATCCTCTATTCTACATTAAACATCAGTAAGGGCTTCCCTGGTGGCTCAGAAGGTAAAGAATCTGCCTGCAATGCAGGAGCCCCAGGTTCAATCACTGGGTTGGGAAGGTACCTTGGAGAATGGAATGACTACCCACTCCCTTATTCTTGGCTAGAGTGAGCCTTCCATGGATAGAGGAGCCTGTGGGTTATAGTTCATGGGGTCGCAAAGAGTTGGATAGGACTGAGCAATTAACATTTTCACTTTATAAAGTTACAATAGCAGCTGTTTAAAATAAAGCAGAAATTAGATTAAATTCTCTATAGTTCAGAATATATAACTGGGCTTAATGTCAGCTTCCATCTTTATGTGGCATAGGTGGGATGGTTATAAATTTCACTCTTGGGTTCAGCTCAGATATGTGAACAACATCCATTGATATATATGATGAATAGCAGCTGGGGGCTGTGACCTGCCACAACAGGCTAATGACATCTTAGTTGTGGTGACTTGGCTAGCTGGCCCCCTACTACATTTGCAGATTTGTGATCATCTTCTGGTAAGTGTAACATTTCAAACCTTTTTATAGAAAATAAATCCTCAGATGAATCTTTCAGGGATACTCAGATTAGCTTTGTAATCAGCTGAAAAGAGGCATACATAAGGGGTTGAGGGAAGAGAAGTCTACACAGTTGCTTCTCATTTTATCTGTAGGAAAAGAAATGATTATTAATTTCCATGTGAAATATATAATATACTCTAAAGACTTCATTTTAAACCATCATTAATGTGCTGAATTTCCTCATTTTGAAATGTGAGGATCATTATAAAAAATATAGTAAATTTCAAAAAAAAATGTCTTAAATGTAGAGGAGTCATTACCTTAAATTATCTACAGGCTGGATACTGATGTCTCAGTGAATGAAAAGATGGAGCCAAAGTGAAAACAGTGCCTAGTTGTGGATGTGACTGGTGATGGACGTAAAGTCCGGTGCTGTAAAGATCAATACTGCAGAGGAACCTGGCTCAGTTCAGTTCAGTTCAGATCAGTCACTCAGTCGTGTCCAACTTTACGACCCCATGAACCACAGCACACCAGGCCTCCCTGTCCATTACCAACTCCCAGAGTCCACCCAAACAAATGTCCATTGAGTCAGGGATACCATCCAACAATCTCATCCTCTGTCGTCCCCTTCTCCTCCTGCCCTCAATCCCTCCCAGCATCAGGGTCTTTTCCAATGAGTCAACTCTTCACATGAGGTGGCCAAAGTATTGGACTTTTAGCGTCAGCATCAGTCCTTCCAATGAACACGCAGGACTGATCTCCTTTAGGATGGACTGGTTGGATCTCCTTGCAGTCCAAGGGACTCTCAAGAGTCTTCTCCAACATCACAGATCAAAAGCATCAATTCTTCAGCGCTCAGCTTTTTTTATAGTCCAACTCTCACATCCATACATGACCACTGGAAAAACCACAGCCTTGACTAGATGGACCTTTGTTGACAAGTAATGTCTCTGCTGTTCAATATGCTGTCTAGGTTGGTCTTAACTTTCCTTCCAAGGAGTAAGCATCTTTTAATTTCATGGCTGCAGTCACCATCTGCAGTGATTTTGGAGCCCAGAAAAATAAAGTCATTCATTGTTTTCCCATCTATTTGCCATGAAGTGATGGGACCGGATGCCATGATCTTCGTTTTCTGAATGTGGAGTTTAAGCCAACTTTTTCACTCTCCTCTTTGACATTCAAGAGGCTCTTTAGTTTTTCTTCACTTTCTGCCACAAAAGTGATGTCATCTGCATATCTGAGGTTGTTGATTTTTCTCCCGGCAATCTTGATTCTAGCTTGTGATTCCTCCAGCACAGGGTTTCTCATGATGTGCTCTGCATATAAATTAAATAAACAGGGTGACAATATACAGCGTTGACATACTCCTTTCCCTATTTGGAACCACTCTGTTGTTCCATGTCCAGTTCTAACTGTTGCTTCCTGGCCTGCATACAGGTTTCTCAAGAGGCAGGTCAGATGGTCTGGTATTTCCATCTTTTCAGAATTTTCCACAGTTTATTGTGATCCACACACTCAAAGGCTTTGGCATAGTCAATAAAGCAGAAATAGATGTTTTTCTGGAACTCTCTTGCTTTTTCAATGATACAGTGCATGTTGGCAATTTGATCTCTGGTTTCTGCCTTTTCTAAAACCAGCTTGAACATCTGGAAGTTCATGGTTCACGTATTGCTAAAGCCTGGCTTGGAGAATTTTAAGCATTACTTTACTAGCATGTGAAATGAGTGCAATTGTGTTGTAGTTTGAGCATTCTTTAGCATTGCCTTTCTTTGGGATTGGAATGAAAACTGACCTTTTCCAGTCCTGTGGCCACTGCTGAGTTTTCCAGATTTGCTGGCATATTGAGTGCAGCACTTTCACAGCATCATCTTTTAGGATTTGAAATAGCTCAACTGGAATTCCATTACCTCCCCTAGCTTTGTTCATAGTGATGCTTCCTAAGGCCCACTTAACTTCACATTCCAGGATGTCTGGTTCTAGGTGAGTGATCACACCATCGTGATTATCTGGGTTGTGAAGATCTTTTTTTGTACAGGAATTAGATCTGATAGATAGAGTGCCTGAAGAACTATGCATGGAGGTTCATCACATTGTACAGTAGACAGGAATCAAGACCATCCCCAAGAAAAATAAAAGCAAAAAGGCAAAATGGCTGTCTGAGCAGGCCTTACAAATAGGTGAGAAAAGAAGAGAAGCTAAAGGCAAAGGAGAAAAGGGAAGATATATCCATTTGAATGTAAAGTTCCAAAGAATAGCAAGGAGAGATAAGAAAGCCTTCCTCACTGATAAATGAGAAGAAATAGAGGAAAACAATAGAATGGGAAAGATTAAAGGTCTCTTCAAGAAAATTAGAGATCCCAAGGGAACATTTCCTGCAAACATGGGCACAATAAAGGACAGAAGTGGTATGGACCTAACACAGCAGGATTAAGGATTGAGTGTTGTTTAAGGAGGGCTTCCCAGGTGGCTCAGCTGGTAAAGGATCTGCCTGCAATGTGGGAGACCTTGGTTCAATCCCTGAATTGGGAAGATCTCCTGGAGAAAGGAAAGGCTACCCACTCCAGTATTCTAGCCTGGAGAATTCCATGGACCGTATAGTCTATGTCTATGGGGTCACAGTGTGTCCAGCATGACTGAGGCACTTTCACTTTCACTTTCCCAGCTGCCACTATCGGTAAAGAACTGGCCTAACCATCAGTACAGTAGACATAAGAGAAGCGGGTTCGATCATGGGGTCAGGAAGATCCGGTGGAGGAGGGCATGGCAACCTACTCCAGTATCCTTGCTTGGAGAATCCCATGGACAGAGGAGCCCGATTGGCTACAGTCCTTAGGGTCGCACAGAGTTGGACCTCCCTGAAGAGATTTAGCATACGCATTGTTTGGGAAATATGCAAAGTTGATTTTGTTATTCTGTTTTTGTCGCCCCACGCACAACACCTTCTCTCTTCCTTTCCCACTCATGCACACTTCCTTGTACTATGATATTACAGATCATTCTTCATTGTTAATTTCAATGAACCTGCACAATATTTAACCCAATTTAAATGAAGTTAATTGAGTTAAAAGTTAGCTATTAAATGTGACTTTTTTTAAGGTATTTTTTGACTGCAGTAAAAAGTCAATGTTACAATACATGTATAATTCCAGGCTATATTACAAAATCTCAAACTTCAGGTTATCACTTCTTTTAATACCTGGAGAACACAGGTAGGTCCTCACACAAAGCCTTCTTTCTACATTTTTGTAGGAAATCCATTCTTCCCTCCTTTCCTTCTTCCTTCCTTCAGTGTATCTTATTTATTATTGCTGCTGCTGCTGCTGCTGCTGCTAAGTCGCGTCAGTCATGTCCGACTCTGTGCGACCCCATAGATGGCAGCCCACCAGGCTCCTCCATCCATGGGATTTTCCAGGCAAGAGTACTGGAGTGGGGTGCCATTGCCTTCTCCATTTACTATTGCTAAACACCCTCAAAGAATTCTTATCAACTTAGATGGATTGCTATGACCTTTTGGGAATTGCTGCCCCAGGCATTTTTTTTGTCAGGTATTACAGTTTCACATCTACTTTCCCTTGCCACTACAGGTCTCACTGGTTTACTTTTCTCCAAACATAACAAAGTAAACCTAATACACCTTCCCAAAATCCTAATGGAAATGAAAATTTTACAGTATAGGAAAGGAATAGGAATAAAAGATATTACAACTTGAAGGTTCAGCAGTATGGCGCATATTTGCCATGTCTCTCTTTGACTCCTTGGTCTGTCATGATTGTCAAGGATCTTGCTACTACTCACAGTGCCCTGTACTCAGGGCCTTATTCTCAGGCCCCCTTTATTCTTACTCATGGCCTACTGTTACAGCCAAAGGAATACTAAAAAATTATTGCACTAACCTTTATAAATATTGAATTGTATCCCCAGCACCAATAGAGATTTAATTTTTAGATTAAAGTTGCTGCAATTTATTAATTCACAGCTTCTAAGAGTTGTATACCTCCATTACGTTTGCATGACCCTATCTATCCCAACTCCTACCTGTCAGTCCAGAACTAGGACAAAGGTCAAATTTCCCAGCACAAATTTTAAGTCTGCAAAGACTTACGACCTGCACATGGCAATTCTTTTGTCAACTAATTTAGATATGACTCTCATAATAGAAATATTATAGCTCTTTCTCTGCAATAAACCTTCATCCTATACACAGGAAACAATTTTTGTGTACATAAAATGAAAAACAATGCATTACCAATGTATACTCAAATTTTAAAGTCATATTTTATTGTAATATTGTTGCTTATTGCCTACATGGTTTTAAGGCATAAAAATACATGCTCACATGCACACATATATATGCTGTAAATGGAATGCTGTGATTCCATTAACTTTTCCCATAATTTGTAATTAAAATGATCAATGTATTTAGACAAAAGGGAAGATGTTCACATTTCTTTCTTTGGTAGATGGAAATTATTTTGTTTTAATTTGTGCTTGAGCATCTAATTATGTTGTTTTGGGAACTCTGGGGACTTTATAATTACCTCTTCAAATGAAAATTGATCAAGGTTGAATATCAAAGGAACTAGAGAAAACGTTTTAAATACATTTGATTTCAGAAATTTCAAAAGTATACTCTAATAGGTACTATTTCTAGTTAAATCTTAGTGTCTATTTCTTAGTCTTTGGTATTAGACTATGTAATCAACCTAAAATTTGTTGGCTTCTATTAGGAATATCAGCTGATAAATATTTTGTATAAAATGTAAGTAGAACCCTGAACCTGAATATAATTTATTTATTAATTCTACAAATTCAGTGTTTACTTATGTTTTCATTTTTTATTGAATTTTATGTACAGTTTGTTTCCCTCTGTGTTTTTTATTTGTTTGTTTGTTTGTTTAAGAGCTAAGGGATATTTTTATTATAGACTGCTACTTGTGTGGATTGGTATTTAGAGCAATAACACATAAATATTTATGTACAATTGCTGATTAAAGTTTTTTAAAGTAAAATTGAATCTTTAATCAGATAACTTTGCACTACAACTTGTTTGCATTCTGTAGTTGCTGAGCATTAATTTTTTTTTTTCTTCCTCTGTGTTAACCTATAAGACATGACTATATCACAATGCCTCCATGGCTTGGAGAACATTCCTTTCTCACTGTGTCTAAAGATTAAGCTATGAATGCTATTTATTAAAATCAAATGTTTTTTCATGCATATGTAAAACTATCATCATTAGTAATTATACATTCATGCCCCAGACCAAACAGAAAAAGAACTCATAGAATTATATTCAAACTGTAGAAAGAAGAAATAATAATTGAATTAAGTTAGTCAAATGTGCCATAATAGGCATAGAATAACTGATGATTCTGCAGTAGACCCACAAATTGATTTCTTTCCTACATTTCTACAATAGAATGCCAGATTTGGGTAAAAACTATTATACATAATATTTTTAGGCATACATATTTGTGAAAAAGCCATGTAGTCATGAATGAGCATTTCTCTTCTTATTTCTATAAATGTGACTTGTAAATTTTGTCAAGACAGTGTTATTTTGGAAACATGAATAGCAGGGCTTTTACTTTCCTTTGCAAACAGTATCTAACCTGAACTGCTTTAAAATCTTTTTTAGTTTGTGGGTAAAATACATTTAGACTACCAATAATATTTGCTCTGTTAGAAATAGTCACAGAATGTTTGCTTACTAATTTGTTCAAATAGGTCAGCTGTGACCTGCTACATGACAGCTAGAACCCTACACATAAGTGCTATGTCTGACCAAGTTACTCAAGAAATGATATTGTAATCACCTCTAATACCACATGTATAAAAACAGACATAGGCTGTTCTCCTAACACATCCTGTTAGATTTGTATATCGGCACTATAGGAGATATTGGCACTCTTTTGAAAGAAAAAAGAAAATAAATCCACAGGGCTTTACCCATTAAATCCCATTTTGGTAATTACACAAGTTATTTGTATCCCAGGCGAAAAATATTGAAGTTGGTGCATGTTCTGAGTCTTGTGCAAAGTTATGTTCTTAATGTCTGTAGAACTAATTACATCAGATCAGATCAGATCAGTCGCTCAGTCCTGTCCGACTCTTTGCGACCCCATGAATCGCAGCACGCCAGGCCTCCCTGTCCATCACCAACTCCCGGAGTTCACTCAGACTCACGTCCATCGAGTCAGTGATGCCATCCAGCCATCTCATCCTCTGTTGTCCCCTTCTCCTCCTGCCCCCAATCCCTCCCAGCATCAGAGTCTTTTCCAATGAGTCAACTCTTCGCATGAGGTGGCCAAAGTACTGGAGTTTCAGCTTTAGCATCATTCCTTCCAAAGAAATCCCAGGGCTGATCTCCTTCAAAATGGACTGGTTGGATCTTCTTGCAGTCCAAGGGACTCTCAAGAGTCTTCTCCAACACCACAGTTCAAAAGCATCAATTCTTTGGCACTCAGCCTTCTTCACAGTCCAACTCTCACATCCATACATGACCACAGGAAAAACCATAGCCTTGACTAGACGAGCCTTTGTTGGCAAAGTAATATCTCTGCTTTTGAATATGCTATCTAGGTTGGTCATAACTTTCCTTCTAAGGAGTAAGCGTCTTTTAATTTCATGGCTGCAGTCACCATCTGTAGTGATTTTGCAGCCCAGAAAAATAAAGTCTGACAGTGTTTCCACTGTTTCCCCATCTATTTTCCATGAAGTGATGGGACCGGATGCCATGATCTTTGTTTTCTGAATGTTGAGCTTTAAGCTAACTTTTTCACTAATTACATCAGTTCAGGTCACTTCAGTCACTCATACCTGTCTGACTCTTCAGGACGCCATGGACCACAGAAAGCCAGGGCTCCCTGTCCATCACCAACTCCTGGAGTCTGCTCAAACTCATCTTCATTGAGTCAGTGATGCTATCTAACCATATCCTTCTCTGTTGTCCCCTTCTCCTCTCGCCTTCAATCTTTTCTGGTATCAGGTTCTTTTCCAATGAGTCAGCTCTTCACATCAGGTGGTGAAAGTATTGGAATTTCAGCTTCAACATCAGTCCTTCCAATGAACACTCAGGACTGGTCTCCTTTAGGATGGACTGGTTGGATCTCCTTGCTGTCCAAGGGATTCTCAAGAGTCTTCTCCAGTACCACAGTTCAAAAGCAACAAATCTTCAGTGCTCAGTTTTCTTTATAGTTCAACTCTTTCATCCATACATGACTACTGGACAAACCATAGCCTTTACTAGATGGACATTTGTTGGCAAAGTAATGTCTCTGCTTTTTAATACGCTGTCTAGGTTGGTCATAATTTTCTTTCCAAGGAGTAAGCATTTTTTTAATTTCATGGCTGCAGTCATCATCACAGTGATTTTGGAGCCCCCAAAAATGAATTCAGCAATTGTTTCCACTGTTTTCCCATCTATTTGACATGAAGTGATGGGACCAGATGCCATGATCTTAATTTTCTGAATGTTGAGCTTTAAGCCAACTTTTTCACTCTCCTCTTTCACTTTCATCAAGACGCTCTTTAGTTCTTCTTCACTTTCTGCCATAATTGTGGTGTCATCTGCATATCTGAGGTTATTGATATTTCTCCCGGCAATCTTAATTCCAGCTTGTGCTTCATCCAGCCTGGCGTTTCTCATAATGTACTCTGCATATAATTTAAATAAGCAGGGTGACAATATACAACCTTGACATATTCCTTTTCCTATTTGGGACCAGTCTGTTGATCCATGTCCAGTTCTAACTCTTGCTTCCTGGCCTGCATAAAGATTTCTCAGGAGGCAGGTCAGGTGGTCTGGTATTCCCATCTCTTTCAGAATTTTCTACAGTTTATTGTGATCCACACAGTCAAAGGCTTTGGCATAGTCAATAAAGCAGAAATAGATGCTTTTCTGGAACTTTCTTGCTTTTTTGATGACCCATTGGATGTTGGCAATTTGATTTCTGGTTCCTCTGCCTTTTCTAAATCCAGCTTGAACATCTGGAAGTTCTCGGTTCACATATTGCTGAAGCCTGGCTTGGAGAATTTTAAGCATTTCTTTCTTTTTTTTTTTTTTCACTTTTCAGAGATAATTAGATCTAACCAAAATTGAATAATTAAATTCATGTTTTTCTTTCTTTCTTTTTTTTTTTTTTTCTATTGGGCTTTTAGTATGGGTAATAGGAATTAGGTGATGTGCCATGACTTTTGACTTGTATCTGATTATTTGAAAAAAAAATTTTTGTTTCTTGAAATGTATGTTTTGGACAGAATCAGAAATGTGTTCAAAGACATATACAGAATATTAATGAAATAAAATACTTAGGACAAGAATGAAAAAGCAGGATACAAAACTATATATGATACGGATAATTTGTTTTTCAAAGTTAATACATGAATGGATATCCATATATATGAAAAAAAGATTGAGAAAGAATACACCAGAATATTAATAGTGATAAACCTTAGGAGTAGTAAGATTATGGATAACTCATTATTTTTCCATTACTAGCATGTGTTATTTTTTTTTAATGAGGAAAAATATTATGATCCCTGGAAGGGGGATCATAGTAAAGAATTGCTTCCTGGGATTTCCTTTAAAGTGGCTAAGACTGTAAGCTCCCAATGCAGGCCCATCTTTTATCCCTGGTCAGGGAACTAGATCCCACATGCCACAACTAAGACCTAGCACAGCCAAATAAATAACTATTTTTAAAAAAAGAATTGCTTCCTGAAGGAAATCTTTGACTCAGCTTGAAGCTTAATATAACACTATCAAGTAGCCAATTAAATGAAATCAATTTATAAGTGAAAATATGTACCATGAGGTACTTTAGTTATTTTCAGTATTCATCCCACTTGCATAATATCATACCATATTCTTTTTTTTTTTTTCTGAAAAATTTCACAATATAATGTTGATAGTTTACCATGAAGAAATTAAGAAAAGAGAATAGTTTCTAATGTTTATCCATGTATTGACTGTTCGTAGTGCTCTTTACTCCTTCCTGTATTTCCAAGTTTTGTTTTGATATTATCATCATTCATAAAGGACTTTATCATTTTTTATAGCTCGTGCATGCTTCCTTAGCTTTCATTTCTCTGAAAGTGTTTTCACCCCCATTTCAAAAGATACTTTCAATGAATATCTATTACAGAATTGACAGCTTTAATTTTTCAGCACTTTATTTTTTTTTTATTTGATAAATTTAACGCCTTTTATTGCCATACCTCATTTTACTGTGCTTTGCTTTAGTGAACTTTATAGATACATGTTTTTTTTTTTCCTTGTTAATTTTCTGTTTAGTTGATCTATCCATAAGTGTGAGTGGGGTATTAAAGTCTCCCACTATTATTGTGTTATTGTTAATTTCTCCTTTCATACTTGTTAGGATTTGTCTATGGGTTGAATGCCCCAACCAAAAGACAAAGACTGGCTGAATGGATACAAAAACAAGACCCCTACATATGTTGTCTACAAGAGACCCACCTCAAAACAGGGGACACATACAGACTGAAAGTGAAGGGCTGGAAAAAGATTTTCCATGCAAATTGGGACCAAAAGAAAGCAGGAGTCACAATACTCGTATCAGATAAATTAGACTTTAAAACAAAGGCTGTGAAAAGAGACAAAGAAGGTCACTACATAAGGATCAAAGGATCAATCCAAGAAGAAGATATAACAATTATAAATATATATCCACCCAACATGGGAGCACCGCAGTATGTAAGACAAATCCTAAGCATTTCTTTTTTAACGTGTGAAATCAGTGCAATTTTGTTGTAATTTGAGCATGCTTTGGCATTGCCTTTCTTTGGAGTTTGGAATGAAAACTGACCTTTTCCAGTCCTGTGGCCACTGCTGAGTTTTTTATTTTTTTAATTTGCTGGCATATTGAGTGCAGCACTTTCACAGCATCATCTTTTATTGAAATTGCTCAACTGGAATTCCATCACCTCCACTAGCTTTGTTTGTAGTGATGCTTCCTAAGGCCCACTTGACTTCATATTCCAAGATGTCTGGCTCTAGGTGAGTGATCACAGCATTGTGATTATCTGGGTCATGAGGATTTTTTTTGTACAGTTCTTCAGTGTGTTCTTGCCACCTCTTCTTAATATCTTCTGCTTCTGTTAAGACTGTACCATTTCTGTCCCTTGTTGAGCCCATCTTTGCATGAAATGTTCCCTTGGTATCTCTGATTTTCTTGAAGAGATCTTTAGTCTTTCCCATTTTATTGTTTTCCTCTATGTCTTTGCATTGATCACTGAGGAAGGCTTTTTTACCTCTCCTTGCTGTTTTTTGGAACTCTGCATTCAAATGGGTATATCTCTCCTTTTCTCCTTTGCTTTTGGCATCTCTTCTTTTCACAGCTACATGTAAGGCCTCCTCAGAGAGCCATTTTGCTTTTTTGCATTTCTTTTCTTGGGAATGGTCTTGATCCCTGTCTCCTGTACAATGTCATGAACCTCCATCCATAGATCATCAGGCATTCTGTCTATCAGATCTAGTCCCTTAAATTTATTTGTTACTTCCACTGTATAATCATAAAGGATTTGATTTAGGTCATACCTGAATGGTTTAGTGGTTTTCCCTACTTTCTTCCATTTAAGTCTGAATTTTGCAATAAGGAGCTCATGATCAGAGCCACAATCAGCTCCCAGTCTTGTTTTTGCTGACTGGTTAGAGCTTCTCTATCTTTGGTTGCAAATAATAGAATCAATGATTTTGGTGTTGGCCATCTGGTGATGGCCATGTGTAGAATCTTCTCTTGTGTTGTTAGAAGAAGCTGTTTGCTATGACCAGTGTGTTCTTTTGGCAATACTCTATTAGCCTTTGCCCTGCTTTAATCTGTACTCCAAGGCCAAATTTGGAGTAATTTGGAGTGACTATTTACATGCAATTTACAAAATGATAAGTCTTAAGGTATTACCTCTCCTAATATTCCGAGTATTTAAAAAAATTTTTTTTATTGGTGTATTAACAATTAACAATGTTGTGATTGTTTCAGGTGAACAATAAAGGGATTCAACCATAAATATACATGTATCTATTCTCCCCCAAATGCCCCTCTTGTCCAGGCTGCCACATAACATCAAACAGTGTTCCCTGTGCTAAAAATATACAATAGGACCTTGTTGGTTATCCATTTCAAATATGGCAGTGTGTACATATCCATCCCAAACTCCGTAACTATCCCTTTACCCCATTCTTCCCCCTGGCAACCATAAGTTCATTCTTATAAAAGACTAAAAAAACTAAAATCATTATGAGTTTTTGTGTATCTTAGTAAATGGTGTCACTACCTACTCAGTTACCTGAGACAACAGATGAACATTCTTAATGTCTCCTCCTTAAGTCATCAGATGCTATTGCTAATCAAGTCCTGTTGGTTCTCTATCCTGATTATGCCTTAAATTCCTCCTTCTCTTCTTTACACTTACTGCCAGTATTTCAGTTCCAGTATTATAGTATCCTATGGGACTATTGTAATATCAACCTCTGCCCTATCTTTACATTTAGTAATTTTCTTATTTTAATCTATCACATACCATTCCTCAAGAGCTGCCTCTCTAAAACACAAATATGAGTTTGTTTTTCCATTTTATTTCAGTAAATAGCTTCTTACACTTACACAAAATTTATTTGATTATCAGGTCTAAGTTTTCCTCTACTTAGCCCATTCAGCTCAATAATTAAACTAGGATTACCCAGATAAAATGTGCTTTTTAATATTTCACTGCCTTTTGTTTGTTTGCTTGCTTGTTTGTTTCTTATGTTATTTTCTCTGCCTAAATTTCCCCCTGCTCCTCTCCTATCTCCTTTCCTAATTGAAACAAATCAAATATAAAATCCTCTGTAGACTCTACATGATGGATCACCAGCAATTGTGTCTCACACATTGAATGAATGAAAGATGGATAAGTTGAAACAAATCAGAAAAGCATTTGAATGGTGCATAAGTAGCGGGAACCTTTCTAAACCCCATCTTGACATTGTCCAAGCACCACAACATTATAGTGAGTGGTGTTGTGATTCATGGTGGTACATTAAAAAAAAATTGTTGTAAGCCATAAGTAAACATGCTTCTAGATGGTTGAAAATGTGCTTTTGTGCCTCTATTGCATATATTTGTGTTTGTGTTCCACACTATAAGTCATTAAAAACTGAGATGAAATATACTGAATGTGGATAAGTGAGCCAGAGAATGTGACTAGTTTATCCTCTGCATATTTCAGTGTTAGTGGACAGAGGAATCTGTATCCTAATTTTAAAATGGGGACACTTGAATAGACATTTTTCCAAGGACACATATTGATGGCCAACAAAGACATAAAAGATGCTGAACATCACTGATCATTAGGGGAATGCAAATCAAACCCACAGTGAGGGTATCACCTCACATCTATTCTATTGGTTGTCAGAAAGACATAAAACAGGAAATATTGGTGAGGATGTGGAGAAAACAAAATCCATTATGCACTGTTGGTGGGTATATAAATGGATATAAACTCTATGGAAAAACGTATGGAGTTTCCTGAAAAAAATTTAAAAATAGAACTACTATAACATCTAACAGTTCTACTTCTTGTTATTTATATGAATAAATCAAAAACACTAATTTGAAAAGGTGTATGTATCTCTATGTTCATTGCAACACTATTTACATGACCCAAAGTATGGAAGCAAACTAAGTATCCAAGAACAGATAAGTGGATAGAGATGTGATATATATATATATATATATATATATATATATATAAAATAGAATATTAGCCATAAAAAAGGATGAAATATTGTCATTTGCTGCAGCATGGGTGGACATAGAGGCTACTATGCTAAGAAATGTCAGACAAGGAAAAGCAAACATCATATTTTTCCATTTATATGTGGAATATAAAACTCAATATAAATGAACAAACAAAACAGAGACAGACTCAAAGATAAAGAGAGCAAACTAGTGGTTGTCAGAGGGTAGATGGGTATAAGGATGAATGGCATAGATGAAATTGTGTATATTCATTGGGTATTCTTGTATACTTTTCAAGTTTTCTTTTTTGTCACTTTATTCATCAAGTTCTTAACTTTTTCTTAATAATTTGAATTATATCTGCAAATGTAGGTATGTGACAATTTGTTATATTCTACTATTCTCAAATTTTAATTTGCATTTAGTTAAATATGCTGGAATACAGGTAATTTTACATTTAAGACACAATCTTTTAAAATTTATTACTTCTGAAGTTACTGCTAAGTTTTAAAAGTACTCACACATTAAAAATTTTGATTAAATTAATTTCTATTCTAGCTTTTAATATTTAAGTTCTTTATATTAAATTATCAGCCAACTATAATTTCAAGTAAGCTACTTAAACATTAAGAATTCAACATTTCAAACATATGATTATCATTCCTTGACCCTTCAGAATTTTAGGGGATTTATTAGCTTATCAAAAGTGATTTTCTAATTCAAACTTGGCTCAGCTTGTAAAATCTAAAGATGATAACCAAATAAAAGGTATTTTTCACAGACACTGAAAAGATATAGAAAACATTTTTGATCAAGGGCCACCTTAAATAAGGGCCTTCCAGGTGGCTCAGTAGATAAAGAATCTTTCTGCAATGCAGGAGACCTGGGTGTGATCCCTGGTTGGGGAAGATCCCCTGGAGAAGGAAATGACAACCTACTCCAGTATCCTTGTCTGAGAAATCCCATGGTCAGTGGAGCCTAGTAGGCTACAGTCCATGGAGTCGCAAAGAGTCAGACACAATTTGGCAACTAAACCACCAGCCACCACCACAGATGGCTCAGTGGTAAAGAATCTGCCTGCCAATGCAGAAGACACAAGAGGCACAGGTTTGATCCCTGGATTGGGATGGTCTCCTGAAGTAGAAAATGGCAGCTCACTCCAGTATTTTTGCCGGAAAATTCCATGGACAGAAGAGCCTGAGTGGCTACAGTCCATGGAATCAGAAAGAGTTGGACAGGACTGAGCTGCTGAGCATGCATGCACCACCTTATATAGTCTAGCTCAGCATAAGAATCCTACCCTTAGATCTGCTTCCATTATTCTCCATAATTTTAGTTTTATTCTCTCCTTTTAATTTTGAATTCATGGATTTTCTCAAAACTCTGAGCCAGTAGTTGCAAGATCATGTTTAGCTTAATGGAAGAAAAGTGAGCAGAGGACAACCTCTGGGTTTTTATAGTCAAGTAGTTTACATATTGTTCAGATTTATTTATGTCTGTGTGTAGTCGCTCAGTCGTGTCTGACTCTTTGTGACCACATGGACTGTAGCACACCAGATTCTTCCATCCATGGAATTCTTTAGGCAAGAATACTGGAGTAGATTGCCATTTCCTTCTCCAAGAGTTATCTATAGTTGATTTATAATCACCTTTTAATGGCAGTTCATATGATTATTTAATAAGGAATCTACTCTTTTGGTGACAAAGAAAGTAAGCTTTAAAACAATTTGGAATTAGCACACTATCAGTCATTAAAAACTGAGATGAAATATAGTGAATGTGGATAAGTGAGCCGGAGAATGTGACTAGTTTACCCCCTACATATTTCAGTGTTAGTGGACAGAGGAATCTGTATTTTCTTTTCTGTAATAAGAGAGTCTTACATTTCCTATCATTGCCAGGAAGTGAATTCTAGCAATAGAATTTTGTCTTAGTAGGCCAATCATGTCTGATTTTGCCATTGCCCTCATTGCATACACCTGCTAATGGAAATTTAATATACTAAGCAACACACCTCCTTTTTCCGGTTGCTTCCAGTTGGATTGCGTACATTTGCATTGAACTCAGAAGGCTGTCAAATTATGTGCAACAGTTTAGATTGAGCATAGTTTAATCACATCCAGAGATGATTAAAAGAAAATGTTATCATCTATTTCCTTAGTTTGACTTAATTTCTTATTAAGTTGGTACTTTGTCTTACATTTCATTTTTACTCATTTTTACTGAATATTCTATATAACTTTAACATTTTCTACTTAAGAGAATGGAACATTCTTTAGAAATATGTTAATGTGATGGCAATAGGGATGCAGTTACAAGAGCTTTGCAATCATTCTTATTCTTTCTTTAGACTGCACTGTTCGTAACAACCCCTTTGACCTCATAAGATTCAACAAGTTTCCTTCAAGTATGTTTCTTTCCCCCTCTCATTTCCAGAATGCTAAGTTGAGACCATTAACATCTGGCTCAGATGCCCCTGAAGTTCTACAAACATAAATTTTCCCTCAAAGCTAATAGTACAGGTGTAATAACAAAGGCAGTTTTTTAAAAATATATAGAATGTATTGTTTTCTGGTTTTCTCTCCTGACATGATACCATTTTATAAGAGATTATTTTACATGATTTTTTTTTCCAAGTGAGATTCCACTTATGAAGTTGTTTTTAATTGTATGGTTTTCAAAACTAAGATTTGTTTAAGACAGTTTAATTTCCATTAAATTAAGTCCATTAGTAGTTTACCCATATTTTTGAACAGTATTGAGTAATTGCTTTTTTCATGCCATGGACATAAAAATGGAAGTTTATATGAAAAAAGTGTATGATTGAAAATTCATAAAAGAAATTAAACTGTGGTAGAAACAAAACAAAGTCACTCTCAAAAATTAGATATACCTATTCCTGATAATTTGACAAATATTTAAGCAAGAGAACGAGGGAAAAACATTCTTCCTTTCTCCTTTACACATTGGCTTTTTGCTGAGACTCTTCATCACTTGGCCAGGCCATTTTCACCTCTGCCTTCACTCATTTGCATTGTGTCTAGAGATCACCCAAAGCTTAGAGTTGGTTTCAGATATTTTTTTCTGAGTGCAAATGCATGCATGTGTCTCTATACTCCTTGGTATACAGGGACACTTTTAAATGCCTTAATTCCCCCAAATTTTCTGCCCAGCTCTTCTGAGTAGGCTCTCCAAGCTCTTTGTATCCTCAAGGATGTAATCTTTTGACTCAGGCTGCTGTGGGTTATTCATTTATCTTCCAACTGTGTTTTTGAGAAACACAGTTCGCTCATCTTGAGTAGGTTCTTAGTTAGGCTAAACAAAGACAAGTGCTTTGCATTGTCTTTCAGGTAATGCCCAGACTGGCTGGAAATGAAAAATACAATTGCTTGTAAATAAGGTCTTCTCTATTCCCTTCATATAACTGCAGCACCAGGGTGGGGGTAGAGAAAGGGCAAATCAATCACAGAGCTTTCCCACTCTTTAAGTTGATTTTCCTTGATTCAACATTTGCTAGTTTGCTATAAACCTTTGCCTATTTTTTCCAGAGTTCTTAGAAAGTTGATTCTATCAGTTTTTATTTGATTTTTTAGGCATGTTTCTCAGAGAGACATATAGTTTAGAGCTTCTTACTTCATTTTCACTCATTACTCCCTACTTCTTTATATTCTACATTTTAAGTTGTATGCTAAATATTGTGGATGATCCACTCACTGTGTTGAGCTTTGTTCTGACGAGGAGTTATATTAGTGGAAAATTCTCTTGACCCTGTTTTTGTGTGTTTTTTCCTGTGATGAGTCTATTTTTATTTTTGTCTTTAGTTTTGGGTCATATTCCCTAAAGCGTGGTGATGCCTAAAATGTTGCCTCTCTGAGTCTCACCCAAATGTCTGAGTTACTGTGCTTTTATTCCCACAACTTCTGAGTCTCTGCTCAGCTGTTTGTTCCAAGCAGTCTCTCCTTATAAGCCTTTGCAGAGTCCTGCTGCACATATTCACAGCCCTGTCTTTGGTAGAGGACTTAGAGAGATTTCCCACATAGGCTTCTGAGTTATTTTCACCTACCTACCATGAGTCTTGCTCATGTCCAATGTCCCTCCCTGAAAATTCCAGCCATTACAGTCATCAAAAATACATCTGTTCCTCTTTAACCCAGAAAAGAATGTTCTCTCTTTGGACACTATCTCGCTGCATGGTAATCTGAAAGTATTTGCAAGTGGAAACCTATGATAATTGTGGAGCTCATATTTCCCTTCCTTCCAGTATTCCACCTAGTTCTCTTATTTAATTCCTGGAAATAGTTGCTTTATAGATTTTGTCTATTCTTACATGACACACATTCTGTCTTGAAGGGAAGTAAATGTCAAAGACACTCATTTTTTTGTCTTCCAATACAGTAATCTTGTAGGAAATTATTTGTAGGAAATATACAGAAATTTTCATGATGTTATGTGCTCAGATCAATTCACTACAGTTGTTAATGTTTTAAAATTTAAAGCAACCTATGTTATGTATGGGCTTCCCAGGTGGTGATAGTGGTAAAGAATCTGCCTGCCAATGCAGGAGACATTGAGACACAGGTTCAATCCCTGGGTCAGGAAGATCCCCTGGAGGAGGGCATGGCGACCCACTCCTGTATTCTGGCCTGGGGAGTCCCATGGACAGAGGAACCTGGCGAGCTATAGTCCATAGGGTCGCAAAGAGTTGAACATGACTGAAGCAACTTAACACATGTGTTATATGTAAAATATATGATGTTAGTAAATGGCCCTTATTCCTTTGATTATTTACTTCTACACTATCATTTTCACTGAAAATCAGTAGTAGTGTAGAAAATATCCATGTTACGTTAAAGATCAATAAATAATGTATGCAGTATGAGCCAATATTATTAAAATGTTTGTCTTGGGGTGTATGTGTCTATATTTACATGCATAAAATTTATTCATGTGTACCACCTTTTTGTCATAACAAGTATAATCAGATGAGTTATTTAAACATTTTTAATTCTTCCCTGTTATTTACTATAAAATTAACTGTCTAAATATATAAACTTCTTTCCTTAGCATTTCAGTCAAAGTCTCATTTTGTTTTTTCTTTGCTTCTGATGACTCGCCTAAAAGCAAACTGCATCTCTTCAATAAAATTAGTCAGTTTTACTAGGATATTCAATATTTTCCATTAGTATTTTTGTCACTTATGGCTGAATTATCCCCTAAATCTTGGTCTACAAAAATCCTGCCTATTCTTTAATTACTATTTCAAAGACACTACTTTAATAAACTCAATAACTCTATTTTTTTCCATACCTGCTAAACTTATGAAGTATTTTTGGTTTTTGTTTGCAGCATTTACTACATTCTACCTTGTACTGTAGCTGTTAATCTGCTATGTTTTATTTCTTTGCTACTTTATAAGCTTTATAAGAAAGGAAGCAACATCTTATTTTTCCCCAAGGTCCTCACAATAGTAGGCCACTGAGTAAATACTGAATGTGTTTTATATCTTTATCTTACATTCTGAACCATTATATCTATGGTCTATTGACCAGTCCTCTTTTTTTGTCTCCCTTACTAATTTGTACCTACTTTTCAACACTCAAGTAAATTATTTTCTTCTTCAAGTATTCTCTAAACACCTAGTAGTGTAATTTTAGTGGTTAATGCCATGCAGTTGCGCTCATCTCACACACTAGCAAAGTAAATCTCAAAATTCTCACAGCCAGGCTTCAACAGTACCTGAACGGTGAAATTCCACACATTCAAGCCGGATTTAGAAAAGGCAGAGGAACCAGAGATCAAATTGCCAACATCCATTGGATCATCAAAAAAGCAAGACAGTTCCAGAAAAAAATCTACTTCTGCTTTTTTGAGTACACCAAAGCCTTTGGCTGTGTGGATCACAATAAACTGTGGAAAATTCAGAAAGAGATGTGAATAACAGACCACCTGACCTGCCTCCTGAGAAATCTTTATGCAGGTCAAGAAGCAACAGTTAGAACTGGACATGGAACAATAGACTGGTTCCAAATAGGGAAAGGAGTACATCAAGGTTACATATTGTCACCCTGCTTATTTGACTTATATGCAGAGTACATCATGCAGAATGCTGGGCTAGACGAAAGACAATCTGGAATCAAGATTCCTGGGAGAAATATCAATAACCTCAAATGCCGGGAGCCAGCATATTGCATACTGAGTGCATATTGCATATTGCATATTGAGTGCAGCACTTTCCACAGCCTCATCTTTCAGGATCTGGAATAGCTCAACTGGAATTCTATCACTGCCGGGAGCCAGCGTGAGGAACTCCGCCCATGACAAAGGTCATGAGGAAGGAGGCTCGGCATACGCAAAGGCGGGATTAAGCCTCAGGTGTCCCCCTGGAAATTCTCGAGCATCTACCCCCAAAACCAGAGTCTGCCTACTTTCTGCTTTGTGTTTTCACCTACACCTCTGACTTTACGGGGGGCTGTCCCCCACTACCTCTGTCTGAAAAAAGAGTTAGCTTACAGCTCCAGTTAATAATTCCTGGGTGTGACAGTGTTTCAACCTACAAACTCCTTTGGAAATCCTCTAGCCTGCCTGAATAGGTTTTTCCGGCCACATGTGATTGTTCAGAGCCTCCCAACTGTGAGAGGCAGGAGATGTTCTAAACTGTCTAAACACAGATTCTTTTGAGTAGTTAAAAGATTGATTAGAAATTGTATTGGTGAAGGGTTTTTCACTTATTGGGCCAATGTTTGCTGCTAAGTCTCCATACTCCTTACCTACTGTGTCCTTGGCAGTGTATTGATATAATGGGTGTATAGAAATTAAGTAGTAGCCTCAATGTTTGTAACCTTGGACCCTTGAGTTAATTCTTTTCTTGATTGAGCCCACCTTACCTTTGCCCTATAGGAATGCAGCTTTGTCCAATGCTTTTTTGGAGGCTGGTGCCTGACTTTGGAATAATCACCTTTAGAGAAAGATTAGTTTCTTAAAATGTTAACAGGCCTCCTGGCCAGAAGATGATGTAATTCACCTGAACTTTTGCATATGATAAGTTTGAAAGCCTGGCTTCGACTAGGACCAGAAACTGCTGTCCCTGCATGACTCCACCCCTTCCCCCATTATCCTCTATGCACAACTTAAGGTATAAAAACTACTTTGGAAAATAAAGTGCGGGCCTTGTTCACCGAAACTTGGTCTCCCCATGTCGCTCTCTCTCCCAAATTCTGGCTGAGTCTCCATCTGGAGCGCGGAACCCGCCATGCTTGCTAATTATGCCTGGGCTTCTAAGATCCTACCGGGGAGGCCTCAGTGTCTCCTCTCCTTCGGGAGAATGGAAGGACGCCTGCGGCCTACGTAAGTGGTGCAAACTTCTTGTCTTGAAGTTTTATTGATCTCCCGCGTAAACCAAGCTACTCAGCCTCTTTTCTCCACTGAATTTTCCTACTGAGCTATCCTCATTCTATTACTCTTTATATCTTTGATAAATATTTAAATAAATAGGTCGCCTATGCCGTCTCTCCTTCGAATACCCTGGATCAGCCGGGGCTGGACTGCGGCACTCAAATACATAGATGACACCACCCTTATGGCAGAAAGCAAAGAAGAACTAAAGAGCCTCTTGATGAAAAGTGAAAGAGGAGAGTGGAAAAAGTTGGCATAAAGCTCAACATTCAGAAAACGAAGATCATGGCATCTGGTCCCATCACTTCATGGCAAATAGATGGGGAAACAGTGGAAACAGTGTCAGATTTTATTTTTTGGTGCTCCAAAATCACTGCAGATGGTGACTTCAGCCATGAAATTAAAAAATGCTTACTCTTTGGAAGGAAAGCTATGACCAACCTAGGTAGCATATTAAAAAGCAGAGACATTACTTTGCCAACAAAGGTCTATCTAGTCAAAACTATGTTTTTTTCAGTAGTCATGTGTGGATGTGAGAGTTGGACCATAAAGAAAGCTGAGCACTGAGAAATTGATGCTTTTGAACTGTGGTGATGGAGAAGACTCTTGAGAGTCCCTTGGACTGCAAGGAGATCCAATCAGTCCATCCTAAAGGAAATCAGTCTTGAATATTAATTGGAAGGACTGATGCTGAAGCTGAAACTCCAATATTTTGGCCATCTGATGGGAAGAACTGACTCATTGGAAAAGCCCCTAATGCTGGGAAAGATTGAAGGCAGGAAGAGAAGGGGACGATAGTGGATAAGATGGTTGGATGGCATTATCAACTTGCTAGACATGAGTTTGAGCAAGCTCTGGGAGTTGGTGAAGGACAGGGAAGCTTGGTGTGTTGCAGTCCACAGGGCCACGAAGAATCGGACATGACTGAGGGACTGAACTGAACTGAGTCTAATTTTGAATCATACCTCTATCACACTTTAGGAATCTTTGATGAATTTTTTTTCTTCTTCTTTCTTTGTTTTTAGATAGTAATCTCCTTCAGAGAAGGGGCTAAGTTTATTTGATATAGTTGCATGGTACAATTCCTGACACACAGTAGGTACCATTATTTATAGAAAGGAGAAAGTTATGGGAAGGAAAAACTACTGAGTTTTGTGCACTAAAAATTTATTCTTAATCATTTCCTGTTTGTGTGAAGTTAGAAAAATATAAAGAAAATACTAGCAAGAACTAGCAAGAACTGGAGAAGGCAATGGCACCCCACTCCAGTACTCTTGCCTGGAAAATCCCATGGATGGAGGAGCCTGGTAGGCTGCAGTCCATGGGGTACCTAAGAGTCGGGCACAGCTGAGTGACTTCACTTTCACTTTCCTGCATTGGAGAAGGAAATGGCAACCCACTCCAGTGTTCTTGCCTGGAGAATCCCAGGGATGGGGGAGCCTGGTGGTCTGCTGTCTCTGGGGTCGCACAGAGTCAGACACAACTGAAGGGACTTAGCAGCAGCAGCAGCAGCAGCAAGAACTATCCTTTACTTTCTCTATTTGAAAGTGAAAGTGAAAGTCACTCAGTCCTGTCCTACTCTTTTTGTGGCCCCATGGACTATACAGTCAATGGAATTCTCAAGGTCAGAATACTGGAGTGGGTAGCCTTTCCCTTCTCCAGGGGATCTTTCCAACGTAGGGATTGAACCCAGGTCTCCCACATTGCAGGCAGATTGTTTACCAACTGAGCCTCAAGGGAAGCCCAAGAATACAGTAGTGGGCAGCCTATCCCTTCTCTAGCACTCCAACTTTTAGAATACTATTAACTTTGGATATATATTGTCATAAAAATGGGGGAAGGCAGGGTTATGGATTCTGATTAAAAATAACATTTATTTATGCAAAAATTTTGACATACATATCTATATAATACACCAGCATGAATTTTTTAACTTTTGTGGGTCATTTAGTTTACCTTTCTTTGATTTTTAGCTACATTTCTGCTGTTCATAATATAGACATCTTACTTTTAAAGTTTAACTTTTTATAATATTGAAAATATTCATCAGATAATCATGAGTCTATGATTATCAGTACAATAGATTCTAAAGTGTTTTTTATAGTCGTGCAATAGCATTTACCAACTGATGGAGTCAGTTTTCGTACTTAAAAGTTAACTATGTCAATCTGAGTTATTTTTAGAAAGAAAAAAATTACAATAAAAAGGTTAGATTTTTTTAAAGTTGATTCCAATGTATAATTCTAAAACATTTATCTGCCTGGGTATCTGATATTTAATTGCCTGGACTGACAGCAGCACTGAAGGAGGACCATTTGTCATTGAGATTGAGAACAGAAAGATCCTGAAAAGAAGTCAAAGTGATGTCCCTCATAGGTCTGCCACCATGTCTCCCTACTGTGATCCACCATATATTTCTTAATAACTGAAATGGCGTTGTACCTGCAACTCATCACCAAGTTAATTATCTTTTCACTCTTATCTAGCCAGGCCAGGAATAGAATAAGAAAATAAATGACAATCTTTGTTGTTAATGATATTTAAGCAAATTTCCTAGATGACAGTTTCTCCTGAAGGAAAGAAATCATATTGAACCTCTGTCACAGGAAGGCTCAGAGGAAAACTCAGATTTGAGTCTCACTTGTGTGCTTGCAAATAATTGCATCCCTTTTCAGCTAGGAGGCTTAAAAGCATGCATATTTCTTTTATACCTCTTTTAACATGATGGTGGTAAATCAACATAAACATTTCTTTATAAACTTTACCAGTTAAGAAATACCTTTAATTGAACAACCCAAAGTGGGAAGATAGGGATCTAATGAGTAAAGGGAAAAAAGGTGAGAGTTGCTCTGAAGAGAAAGTGAGCAAGGGAGAAAGTCCATGAAAAGGAAACTTTTCAGGTGTATCCTCATCAAAATCAATGAGCATTTTTAAGACCTTGATCAGTGAATGCATAACTACGGTTCACTATAAGTTGGCTATAATTGTTAGTTTTATTTTAAGCCTTAAGCTTGTATATTTATTTCTGTATTTTAAAAAGTCAGAAATCATGGGAAATCAATGTCAATGAGAAATTATTTTATTTGGGAATAATAATTATTGTTCTCTTAGAAATATGATTTATGGACCCAATATAGGATGTCTTCCCTTTACAGGGTAATACAAACAGCAGTAATGACCTGTGCTGAAACTGTGCAAAGCAATCTTAATAATCAATGGTAAAAATGAAAATTATTCTGTGACTTTTAAAAATTTTATCAAAATATTAAAATTTATTTTATTGTCAGTTATGTGTATAGGGAAACAAAAAAAGAGTAAAACTAATATTTATTAAATTGTATTTAAAACATTAGTAATATTTTAAATTAGAGGGTTATTTATTTGCAAAAACGATCAAAAGTTTTTTGAAAAATACTTGCTATCTTCATCTTATCATATAACTTATAATATGGAGAGAAAATCTTTGCCTTGGCACATTGTCACAGTCCTTTCTAAGTCTGAATCATCTCTCGACATTTTATACGCTGCACTTTCAATGTCATGAAATATCTTTGATACTTTGTTTAATGCAAAGTATTTTTGCAGGGCTACTTCCTCTCAAATTTTTTTTTTCTTTTTTATTACAACTATTTTCCTCATTTATTGGCACTCAAAAAAATACAACAGATTTAGTGGAAAACAATACTGTTTTGTTACTTAAACAATGAACACATCTCATAAATAATTTATTATAGGGATTAGAAGAAAAAAAATTAAAGCTTCCTTAGTCTCAAAAGGACAATAGTAAATATTGTATCTGAGAAATTGGAGTATATATCAAGTTGCTATGGAAACAAATACTAGAAAAGTAAATGTGTAAAACAAAAAATTTAAATAAAACAAATGTAAAACATTTTATGCAAATTAATGAAGAAAAAAATTAACACTAAGGAAAATCAAGTCAGTAATTTTGAGAAAAAATCCTGAAGTAAATCTCACAAAAAATGAGACAGAAATAGAGGAAAGAATCAAAAATTATCTGATATAATGATTTGAATGGAAACAAGAGAGACATGAAGACAACTTTCTAGAGCTGATAAAGTCTTAAATATATGGATTGAATACCATATTTTAGAAAAAAAGCCACACAAATAGTAAACTCAACATCAGAAAAAATTTAGATATAAGAAAATGAGCATAAATTAGGAAAACATATTTTCTCTCATTTAGAAAAGATTCAAATAAAACAAAGTCATAATAAAGCAAAATATGATAGTATTTGCAGTGAAACTGAAACCAACCTGGCCTCATGTACTCTGCAGCACTCAATGCCAGAAGACAATAAGTACCATTTATATATTCTTGAGGGCAAATATTATGCCATAATTTTTAAGAACTATATTAAATTTCACATTTGAAGGTCAAGAAAGAGAATCTCACTTATAAAACTAATACAATCATAAATAATCTATCTGATTTTTTAATTGCTTAAATGTATGATCTAGTGAATCAACAGGTTAAATAAGTCACAAATTCAGAATTGATTATCTGAGGTATGAATAATGAGAAAGTCAACTCCAAAAATCATTGTCAATTGTGTTGCAATTTGACTGGATCATTTAGCTCTTTGGACATCACTGTGTGCCCGAAATTAGTCGCTCAGTCGTGTCTGACTCCTTGCAACACTGTGGACTGTAGCCTGCCAGGCTCTTCTGTCTCTGGGGTTTCCCAGGCAAGAATACTGGAGTGGGTTGCCATTTCCTCCTCCAGGGGATCTTTCCGATCCAGGAATCCAACCAGGGTCTCCTGCATTGCATGCTTATTCTTTACTCTCTGAGCCACCAGGTAAGCCCTTGGGCAATGTTGCTGCTGCTGCTGCTAAGTCACTTCAGTCGTGTCCAACTCTGTGCGACCCCATAGATGGCAGCCCACCAGGCTACCCTGACTCTGGGATTCTCCAGGCAAGAACACTGGAGTGGGTTGCCGTTTCCTTCTCTAATGCATGAAAGTGAAAAGTGAAAGTGAAGATGCTCAGTCGTGTCCGACTCTTCACAACCCCATGGACTGCAGCCCACCAGGCTCCTCCATCCATGGGATTTTCCAGGCAAGAGTACTGGAGTAGGGTGCCATTGCCTTCTCCTGGGCAATGTTAGAGTCTAGCAATAGTATAGTGGTATATTTACTCACAGGAGTGCTTGGGCTTTGTTACTCCTATATTTGTGCCTTAACATATGCTATATGACATTGAAGAAAACTATAAAATAATGGTGACAATATGTAATTTGAGTGTGACATAGATAACGCAATTACATAAACAAAAATGAGTGATAGGATAAGTGGTCCCCTTCCCTATATCCCTGTTGTTATATATAGAAGCTGTTGCCCCAGAATGACTCACACTTGAGACTGACCAATACTGTGGACTGGGGCTGGCACAATCTATATGCTCATCTTCTTTTGTTCTAGTCCTTCAACATTGCCTTTTTGCCTCAAGATGTCTCTTAAATATATCCTCTTTGATGAATCTCTGCTGTTGTTTTAGTTGTTCAGTCACCTAGTTGTGGATGACTCTTTGCGACCCCATCGACTGTAGCACACCAGGCTTCCCTGTCCATCACCATCTCTACATACTAACATAAGATCTCTTACTTGGACTTCAGTAGCCAAGCACCTACTCCATCCATCAATTATGGCATGAAAGATCCACATTTCCATTCCATTCAGCCCTAATCTTCATACTGATATAGAGCCTTCCTTTAAGAATTAAAATATGATGGTCTATACTTGCTTACTTCTTCTTCTTTTCTGGCAAACTGTATACTTTATGAAGTATATAAAATACATTCTATTACTTTTCTTCTGATGTATGAGGATTTTTAAGCCATGATCATAGCAGCTTATAAAAGTGTAAATGTATTATTTCATTGTTTCCACTGGTCAAGAATCCAGCTCAACATGGTTCGTTCTCTTTAGATTTAAAATCAAGGTGACATCAGAATATCCCTTCATCTAGAAGCTCAACTAAGGCCACTTACAAGCTATCTCAGCTTGTTGACAGCATTTATTTCTGTATGATTGCATTGCTGAGGTCCCTGTTTGCTCACTGGCTGTTGGTCAGGCCAAGCTTTCAGCTAGCTCCTAGATGTCACTCTCAAGTCTTTGCGATGTGTATGCTTCTATTGGCCCTCATAATTCCATTCTGTTTTATGTTGCCTGAACTTAAATGCCCCCTCTTGTCAAGAAAGGTCCAGTCCCTTTTGGAGTCCCTTGATTAGGTAAGGCTCATCTTTTTTAAAAACAAACTGAGCAGTATAACATAACATAACCATGAGGGTGATTATTTTTGCTGTTCAGTCACTAAGTCGTGCCTCACTCTGTGACCATATGGACTGTAGCACACTAGGATACTCTGTCCTTAGCTATCTCCTGGAGTTTTCTCAGATTCATGTCCATTGAGTTGATGATGGTATCTAACTATCTCTTCCTCCACTACCCTCCTCCTCTTTTGCCTTCAATCTTTCCCACTTTTCTAATGAGTCAGCTCTTTGCATCAAGTGGTCACAATATTGGAGCTTCAGCTTAAGCAACAGTCCTTCCAGTGAATAGTCAGGGTCGATTTCTTTAGGACTAACTGTTTTGATCTCTTTGCAGTCCAAAGGACTCTCAAGAGTCTTCTCCAGCACCACAATTAGAATCAATTCTTTGACATTCAGCCTTCTTTATGGTCCAACTCTTACATCCGTATGTGATTCCTGGGGGTTATATCCATCATATTTATAGATACCACCACATTCAAAAGAAGGAGATTATACAGGATATATAGATTGTGGGATAAGGATCTTCATGGCCTTTTTAGAATTTTGCCTACCATGAACATACTATTTCTCACCATTTTATTACCAGCAGTCCTCATAGTGCCTGGCCTAACGTAAGTTTTTAATACAGATATTTTTACCTCAAATCTCTTTACTGAGTTCCAACTTGTATACCCATCTGCTAGGTTCACTTCTGGGAGATGGTGAAGGACAGGGAAGCCGGGTGTGCTGCAGCCCATAGGGTCACAAAGAACTGGAGACAGCTGAGCAACTGAACAACAACTACTACTTCACTTCTCCATGTGGATGCCTTGTAGTCATGTATCATTATTAGGACCAAATTAGAATGTTTAATTACGTCCCTTACTTCTCAAGTCTTGCACAGGCCAGGACATTGTATTACTATTCATTTGCTTCTCAAGTCAAAACTTCAGCCTCATTTCTAGTTCGTTCCTTCCATTTCATCTCATATCAATTCATTCACAAATTCTGTAAACTTTATTTCTAAAATTTATGCTAAATCTGACACTTCATTGTTTCCCCCTTGTTGTTATCCTAATCCAATTTATGTTGCTCTCTGAAAACAAGCGATTTCACTGTTTCCATGCTCTACCCCCACACCTCCTTTCCATCTGTTTTCTAGTGAGATCTTTTTAAATGAAGATGCAATCATTTTTTTCCAATCTCATTCTAGTCCTCTTGTCCTATTTTCTTATGATCCAGGCTCTATGGTTTTTATTCTTTCTCTCAGACACCAGGTGCGTTCCTGCTTTAGCAGCTTTTTCCTTCATGATACCTATTTATATGTTTGTCTCCTTTTTGCTGATATTCCAGTTCAAGTGTTTCTTGTGCAGAATCACTTCTCTTGATTTCTTAAACTGAAGTTCTTTACAACTTTGTCATTCTCTATCAAATTACCCATTTAGTTTTCTTTTGATCACTCATTGCTCTCTGAAATGATCTTGGTTATATGCCACAGGACTGGAAAAGGTCATTTTCATTCCCAGTCTCAAAGAAGGGCAATGCCAAAGAATGGTCAGACTTACCATACAGTTTTGCTCATTTCACATGCTAGTAATGTTATGCTCAATATCTATCAAGCTAGGCTTCAGGAGTATATGAACCAGGAACTTCCAGATGCACAAGCTGTGTTTAGAAAAAAAGGAGAGGAACCAGAGAGCAAATTGCCAATGTTCCTTGGATCATAGAGAAAGCAAAGGGATTCCAGAAAAACATCTAGTTCCTTCATTATCTACACTAAAGCCTTTGACTGTGTAGATCACAACAAACTGTGTAGAATGCTTAGAGAGATAAGAACACTAGACCACCTTACCTGTGTCCTGAGAAATCTGTATGCAAGTCAAGAAGAAACAGTGAGAACCAGACATGGAACAACTGACATGTTCCAAATTGAGAAAAAAAGTACAACAAGGCTGTATATTATCACCCTGCTTATTTAACTTACATGCAAAGTATATCATGCAAAATGCTGGGCTGGATGAAGCTGGAATCAAGATTGCCAGGAGAAATATCAATAACTTCAGATATGCAGATGATACCACTTTAATGGCAGAAAGTGAAGAGGAACTAAAGAGCTTTTTGATAAGAGTGAAAGAAGAGAGTGAAAAAGCTGGCTTAAAACTCAACACTAAAAAACTAAGATCATGGCATTCAGTCCCATTACTTCATGGCAAATTGAAGGGAAAAAAGTGGAAGCAGTGGCAGATTTTATTTTTTGGGCTGCAGAATCACTGTGGATGGTGACTGGAGCCATGAAATTAAGACTCTTCTTCCTTGGAAGGAAAACTATGACAAACCTAGAAAGCATATTAAAAAGCAGAGACACCACTTTGCTCACAAAGGTGTATATTGTCAAAGCTATGGTTTTTCCAGTAGTCATGATAGATGTGAAAGTTGGACCATAAAGAAGGCTGAGCACCAAAGAATCAATGCTTTCAAATTGTGGTGCTGGAAGAGACTCTTGAGAGTCTCTTGGACTTCAAGAAGTTCAAACCAGTCAGTCCTAAAGGAAATCAATCTTTAATATTCATTGGAAGGACTGATGCTGAAGCTGAAGCTTCAGTACTTTGGCCACCTGATGTGAAGAGCCACTCATTGGAAAGGCCCCTGATGCTGGGAAAGATTGAAAGCAAAAGGAGAAGGGGACTGCAGAGGAAAAGATAGTTAGATTACCATCTCAGTGGACATGAATTTGAGCAAACTCCAGGAGATAGTGAAGGACAGAGGAACCTGGTGTGCTGCAGTCCGTGGAGTCATAGTCAGACAAGACTTAGCAACTGAACAACAATATTTGTATTTATGAGTTGACTTTCTGATTTTAGTTACAACATTGACCTATACATAATAAGTGTGCAATAAAAATAGGTTGAATAAATTGATACTACCATGATAGGACTTTAATGGATTTTAAAGGGCCTTCTGCTTATCATTCTGTATAGGCTTGACCTTTCTAATATTAGACTGCCATATGCCTTAACTAACAATGGAAGAAGGGAAGCACCATCCCTTGGAGAATGCTGTGAAAATACTAACTGGTACAGTGTGCAGTCTGGCTGCATGGTTTCAATAGAATGGACTAATTCCTGAAACAACCTACTCAATTACTAAAAGTAACTGTGTATTAAATTTGAGGGTCAGTTTGGGGACTCATGACAATAATCATTCCTAAAAAGTTCTCCAATATGTAGAATATCCAGGATAAAGCAAATTGTGCCATTTAACATAAACATAAAATGCTATCCTGATATAGGAGAAATGACGTACTTCAGATGCAAAAGTTTTGGGAAAGTGAGTAGCAATTATTAGAGCTGACCACTTTATGCACATTATTTCATATATAATGTACTATTATTTTTCCTCATTTTGCTGTGGAGAAAACTGAGTTAGAAAAGGGGTAAAGACTTGGCCAAGGTCCTACAACAAGTAATTAGTGGAGCTGGTATTTGAACCCAGGAAGTAAAATCCAGAGCCAGAGCATTCTTAACTATCATATTACACTCAGTGTGGAAACAACAGGAAGTAAACATTTTTTCCTACAGTAGGTTCCGTTATTATAATAGCATGCTTAATGGAGAAATGCAATTAAATCAGAATTTCCCAAAATGTGCTTCATAAAACACTAATAACTCTATATAGTCTGTGAGGGGGAAAATATTTTAAAGTAAGATCATTTAAAAAAAAAGTCCATATAATTGTAATGCTTTTCTCTGGAAATTCTTATCAGTCTTATGAGAGCTCATCTGGTACTGAAGACTCAAAAGTACTGAAAGAGAACATCCCCACATTATTTTTACAAAGGAATGAGTCCCCCCCCATTCTTTTTTTTTTTTTTTTAACTTTGTATTTATTGATATCCCAAGAGATAAAACACATGTTTGGGAACCTTTTTTAAGATGAATTCTTTGGACGCTCCAAACATTTGGCAGAACTGGCAGCAGAATATCAGAAAAGAGAATGGGGGTGGTTTTGTTGCACTTTCATCTATTAAAGGCTATCAGCATTAGCTGACTGAAAATGCTTAGTCCCCACTTTACTGATAGGCTATTAATGTACAAAGAAACAGATCTACTTGTGGTGTGCTCGTGTGAAGTCAGTCAGCCACACTTAGGAACACAGATCTCTGTGTGGGTGTGCATATGGGCTGTGAGGAGGGAGAAGCAGGGCAGCTGAGAGGAAAAAAAGAAGCTTAGTTACATACATATTTAAAAGTCAAGAGGATGTGGTGCTTAATTTTTTTTCTTGGATTCATTACATCTCTAATCCCTGACTTTGTTACCTTTAATTTTGTTGATTAAAAGATGTTATGCAAGTAGGTGAGCACTGTGGTCTTACTGAACGAGTAGGCAGTAGCTACAGTCCTTTTTTTTTTTTTTTTTTTTGCAACAAGAGAATTAAAAATGTAATCAGCTTTGAAAAGTGATGGGTAAAAAGAGAGACCATGAATAGATATAGATCTAAATAACTGCCTGACTAGCAGACAGTCATTGCACATCTCTAAAATTTGGATAAATTCTTTTTAAAGTTTAGAGAAGAGTCAGATTAGGAAAGAGATAATTTTTATGATTGATCATTGCATCCAAAAAGGCTTGACTTATGCATTTTGAAACAGAACACAATGTAAAAGCTGAAAAATAAACCATAAAATACAATGCTGAAAATTTCCATATCACAGCTGCCCAGAGTGCATAACAAGAAGGATATTCGTAATGTCCAGATGTACATAAGTCTATAGGGATGCCTCTTGCCAACAGCAAAATGAAAGGAATGACAATGTCAATCACATCCAATAGACTATGTTAATGTTTTTCAAACAGTTCTTTCACACTCAGAAATAGTACTCATTAATAATGGATAGTACTGTATGAAGGAGAGGGAATGTTGCCTACAAAACTGATGGAATTCATTGTTCATTACTCATCTCCTCTCAACAGTGAACTACATTTCTGCAGGATGATTTTTCTTTTGTCTTTAAAACTATGTCAAAATAGGTTTCAAACCTTTTAAGCTAATTGATCTCTTTCTTTTCTGAACATTTCACATGTGGCACTAATGCATTGCCCATTCTCACACTTCCCTCTTCATCCCTACCTGTCCCTATTTCACGTCACTCCTTTTTAATCATAGTTTTTGACTAGTACAGTTGAAATGTGCAGGAAAGTTCTCAAGTTTCAAAACTGCCTTGAAATCCTGATGGTAAAATCAATATTGAATTTTTTTTTTTTAATTCTACTGTTCCCTTCCTCTGCTTGCTTGTTCGAGCAGCTATCAGTAGGGCCTGTGGATTTGCTGATATATTTGAAGGTTTCCAGATTATATAATCAAATATAAGAACTGAAAAACCACTGATTTCAGAAAGGTTACCAATTCCATGGAGATTAATTTCCTAATATGTCACTTTATTTTGGGAAGCACCTAATTATCTCTCTTAGACTAAGAAGCCATTTGGAGTTATTTTTGTATAATGACCTCCACTTTTAATATGTTTTAAGCAAATGCTTTTTTGAAATAACTTTGAATATCAGACCAACGGCCTAGTATGCTGTTCACATTAAAAGCTACCTTTTAGCAATATATTGGAAAGCTCATGTATAGAAATATTCACAAGATACAAATTGGAGCTATGCTGCTGATGCTGCTGCTAAGTCACATCAGTCGTATCTGACTCTGTGCGACCTCATAGACAGCAGCCCACCAGGCTCCCCTGTCCCTGGGATTCCACCAGGCAAGAATACTGGAGTGGGTTGCCATTTCCTTCTCCAATGCATGAAAGTGAAAAGTGAAAGTGAAGTCACTCAGTCATGTCCGACTCTTCTCGACCCCATGGACTGCAGCCTACCAGGCACCTCCGTCCATGGGATTTTCCAGGCAAGAGTACTGGAGTGGGGTTCCATTGCCTTCTCCAAATTGGAGCTATAGAAAAATCATACTAAACCCCGCTTAATGATAACGCCTTCATATAAAACAGTGCATGTCAGATGAAAATGACAATTTACATTAACATATATAGCAATAAAAATATAAATTCTATCTTTGTTCATAGATCCAACTGCCACTTAGTTGAGAAATTCAAATTTGATTAAGTTCTTCCCATTTCTATAATTTAATTACAAGGGTGATTTCTTGTCAGTTGAGATTCATTTGCCTCAGTTATGTCTTATCAAAGGAAAGAATATTTAATTATCCCATATCCAAATAATAAAGAACACATATGGGGTAGACAAAATAATTATCAAACCTCCCTCCCCTGCCAAGGTTGTCAAAATTCAAATTCATACTACCTGTGACTGTGCTATGTTGCATAACAAAGGGAGATTAAGGATGTAGAGGGAATAAAGGGTGCTAATCACCTGCCCTTAAAATAAAAAAAAAATATTATCTTGCATTATCTGGTCCAACACAATCACAAGAGCCGTACAAGTGAAAGAGGAAAGCAGAAGAGAAAGTCATACCTTATAAGAAGGACTTTGCATGCCATTGCTAGCTTTGAAGATGAACGAAGGGGACCAAGAGCCAAGGAATGCAGTGGCCTGTAAAAGCTGAAATAGGCAAAGAAAAGGATTCTCCTCTAGAGCCTCCAGGAAGGAACTGATTTCAGTTATTACCTTGATTTTAGCACAGTGAAAGCTGTGTTGTACTTCTAATACACAGAACTGTAAAATAGTAAATTTGTGTTGTTTTAAGTCACTATGTTTGTAGTAATTTGTTATAGCAGTCATATAAAAGTAATATATATGAAATTTAGGGGATAGTCATGTCTGTCTTTGCCTTTCCTTGCTAAGTAGCTCTGATTAGTATTCTTTATATTTATCAAGGTTCATCCAAAGGGACAGAAAAAATACATGATATATGGATATATGGACTATACAAGGATTTGGCTTATCCAGTTGTGGGGGCTGGCTAAACAAGTTCAAAGTTTACAGGGCAGGCAATCAAGAAGGAAGGATTACAAACAGATTGAAATCCCATAAATAAAAGCCAATCCCTGTTGCTCACTAATGGCCCTCTCTTTTTCTCAGGGAAAGTTTGTGTCCTGTTTTAAAGGAGTCACAACTGATTGAGTCAGACATACCCAAGATAAACTATTAAATTAAATTGATTAGGAATTGCATCTGCAAAATCTCTTCAAAGCTACAACTAAAGATGCTTGGTGTTTGATTTGTGTTTGGTTAAAAAGCTGGGAGAAGTTGTGTGTGTGTGTGTGTGTGTGTGTGTGTGCATTGTTACTTTCTTTCCTCAGACAATTGGAAGAGAGTATCTTTTGAACTGTTCTTTATCCCCTATCCAGACATATACTAGAAAGGGAATTCTTGGGAGCATAGTTTAGCCTAGATAAATTAACACACTAGAAAGTGATTACTGACCCTCAGTTTGGGATGCGTCTCTCCTAATTATTCTGCATCTATCAGTCTCCTTTCAATTTCTGTTCCTAGGAGAATATACAATGTCTTACTACCATGTATATTTTGCTCCATTTAGAATACCAATAATAGAAAGAGTATCATGAATCTGAAGGATAACTAGTGGTCTAGGATAGTGAGGACTTTACTGTGCATAGTTCTTAATGATAAACAAAAACAGATAATGTTTAACATTTCACTTTGAGTGGGATCTTATATCTTCTTTAAATTTATCCCTTTGAGAGAGTCAATTCCTAGATGGGTTGATAAGAAGTCTGGGGGCCCCCCCGAAGAGAGAAGGGTCTGGGGTTCTCAAGCAGGAAGAAGGGACAATGTTTATTTCTCTACATTCCTTAGTCTTAGTCACACAAAACAGTTTTTTTACTTTAAGCCTGGAACTGATTATTACACAATTCAGTTTAAATTCTGTACTAGGGATTATATAACAACAATGTATCCTGCTTGAGGACAGTTTCTCCTTCCTAAAAACCGTCTGACTAATCCTGATATTTTAGAGTATGTATTATGGGAGTGGGTCTGGTAGGGTCTTTCTATTGTTAAATTCTAATCCTGTTATCCTAAAATGTAAATTGTGGGAGTGGGTCTGGTTAAATTTTTACAACCTTGAGACACTCTTGAGTTATTGTAATAACTAATTACAAAAGTATATAATTCCCTTGCTAACACTAGCGAGGGGTGCATTCTGCATACCCCTTCTAATGTGTATGTCAGAAGCTTTCTCTGTCCCTTTCATACTTTAATAAAACTCTGCTATACAAAAGCTCTTGAGTGATCAATCCTGGTCCCTGGCCCCGAAGCTAAATCTTTTTCAGAGATCATGAATCTGACACCGTTCACCATAAGCTACCACCTTTCCATGGTTATTGCTTACTGAATGTCTTGCTGCCAAACTGAAAACATTTGTCTGTTTCCCACCTTTGCCCATTCCATTCCCCTAATCCAGGGTGTTGGCTTCAGAATTTCACAGGACTTTCTTCACTGATTCAATCAGATGGGCCCTTTGATCACATCCATGTTGTTCACTCTTTATACCTTCATGCTGCTGCTGCTAAGTCGCTTCAGTCGTGTCTGACTCTGTGCGACCCCATACACGGCAGCCCACCAGACTCCTCCGTCCCTGGGATTCTCCAGGCAAGAACACTGGAGTGGGTTGACATTTCCTTCTCCAAAGCATGAAAGTGAAAAGTAAAAGTGAAGTCATTCAGTCGTGTCCGACTCTTTGCGACCCCTTGGACTGCAGCCTACCAGGCACCTCCGTCCATGGGATTTTCCAGGCAAGAGTACTAGAGTGAGTTGCCATTGCCTTCTCCATTATACCTTCATACTATGTTCTTATTCCTAGAACCAATTACTATCTTAAATTTCATTATACATTGGCTTACTTCATTATTTTCTGCTCTCCCTGTGCAATTAAATTTCCTTGAAAGTGGGAGCTGTCTCTCTGTAGTTCAACATAGTATGTCTAGCAATCAGAACAGTACTTAGCACTGTCAATAGAATTTGTTTCATTCTGAGGTTTAGCTTAAATGAATGTGTAATAAAAAATAATGGAAGAATTCCTGGGCATTTATATATCTTAATATGGAACAGATAACTTAAAATTTTTCAATGAATAAATATGTCACTAATGCTCCTAAGACAACTGAAGGCATTTTTTTTTATATTAAAAAGATAAAGTTCACAATGATTCATGTTTTGTAAAGTCTTTTGTTTTGAAAAGTCTTTTGAGTATAGAATGAGGGTTTATTTGTCGTTGGGATTTTTTTTTTTTTTTTATAGAACAGTCTTTTGGACTCTGGGAATTTTCAATATGCTAAATAATAACTCTGAGATGGACAAATTCATAGACTCAGGTTGGATTGTAGTTCAATCACATCTCAGCTGTGTGGCTGTGGACAAAATTAGGTTTTTATTGTCTTTCAAGTGAGGATAATATTGGATCCACGGATTTTAATGAGGATTTCATGAGGTCCACATAAAGGAAATCCTTAAAAAATGCTATCTACCTATTCAATTCTTACCAGTGATAACATAGATTTTTCCATGGACAATACATATAGTCTTATTTAATAATCAGTATTTGGGGTAGAGCTGCCATGATCAAAAACAAAAATTCTTGCATCTATGCATGCGGGATCATTTTGGTTGTGTCCAACTCTGTGACCCTATGGACTGTGTCCTACCAGGCTTTTCTGTCAGGGGATTCTCCAAGCAAGAATGCTGGAGTGGGTTGACACACCTTTCTAGAGCACTGTGTTTCCTGCTACCCTAGCGGTCAACTCCCCTGAGCAGCTGGTGCTGCCAGGGCCACAGCAACCTATGCAGCTGCACCACCTCCACACCTGGCACTCACTGGGGAAGACCCAAGTCCTCCAGGGCAGCCTTAAGAACAAACCCCAGTGGATGACCCACATGCAGAGGTGGGGATAAAACCACAATTGAAACTCAGGGGCAGTGTGGCTGCCCCAAAACCTTCCCATCAGCTGTATAAGCTGCAGATTAAATCCACATGGTCAGCTAGGCAGACTCTGTGTTAATGGAATATATAAAAAGGCATTGAGCGCTCCCACAAAAGAAAACACACTAGTTCTGGCAGCTATGGACATTGGAGGCAAGAACACACAGGAGGAGGACCAGATTAGAGTCTGAGCTGGCCCCACAACAGGTCCAGAGACTAGCGCAGTATTGGAGGGCATCCTAGGGAGGTGAAGTGGACCATGACTCCCTGGAAAGGGAAAAGGATGCTGACAGCAGAGACTGAAGAAAAGCATTTATTATTCTTATATTTTGACTTGTTCTGTAGTTTCATTTGGATTTTGTTGTTGTTGCTGTTGTTATTTTTTCCTTTTCTGCCCACCTCTGTTGTAGTTATCGATTTTATTAGCACTATGAAAACTATTTAAGCTTTTGAGTTTTTATTTAAACCACACTTTTTGTTTCTGTTACAAACTTCTGCCTCTATGTTAGCCTTATGTAGTTCTATAGAATTTCCTTTCTCTCTCTCTCTTTTTAATTTTAATTTTTTAAATCTTAAAATGTATTATTATTTTTCTACATTTATTCCTTTATTTGTTTTCCTACTGTTCTTTTCCCCTTGCAATTAATCTTTAACATACAGAAATCTTCTTTACCTCTATTTAACTTTTCACTTCTGTTCTTTCTTTCCTTTCTTTTTCTCACCATATTTGTTAGTTTTGTTTTTATTGCTTTATCCCCCAGTTGGTAACTTGCTTTAGTTTTGTTTTCCAGTTTGTGCTTTAGTTAGTTTTGTTCTTAATTGGTGGATATCATTTTTGGTTTCCTTTGCTCACTGAGTCAATCTATTGTACTTTACTTTTATTGGATGTTTTTAATTTTGCTTATGGGTATATATGTATGTGTGTATATTCCATTATTTTGATTGTTATTTACATGATTTTTAATAGTAATTTTTCTGGGTTTTTTCATTTTGGGGTATTTGTTTTAATCCATTTAATGCCATAACAAACCACCTGTGGAATCTGTGTTCCTGGCCAGAGAACAAGCTCTGAACCTTTGGAGTGAGAGCACTGATTCCAAGACCCTAGACTACCAGAGAACTCCTAACCCTAGAGAGTATCAAATAGTGAGAACTCCCAGGCAACCACTTATATGTAAGACCTGGCATCACCTAACTACCTGTGCCAATCACACTGCACAATCACAGACCTGTACCAATCATCCTGTGTAGGACGCCTCATCTAAACAACAAACAAGACAAAAATACAAACCCAATCATCAGCAGACAGGATTACCAACTCACTCAGCCTTGCCCATCCAGGGTAGGGGGGGATTTCACCTCCTCCCACCGAATGCAAGCACAAGTGACACTCTACACAAAACTTACACAAACCACTGAATCAACCTTATGAGGGCAATGATCAAAAGAAAGAAAGAATTCAACTTTGAAGCCTGGAAAAAGGAGACCTCAAACACCATATGCCAATAATAATAATAACAATAATGAAAATGAAGAGAAATACTGCACAAAAAAGGAACAAACTAGAGACACAAGAGTCCAAATAAATGAAGAGGAAATAGGCAAAGTACCTGAGGAAGAATTTAGAATAATGATAGTAAAGATGATCCAAAACCTTGAAAATAAAATGAAGAAAATGCAAGATTCAATCAACAAAGACAAAGAAGAATTAAAAAATAAACATACAGAGATAAACAACAAAAATACTGAAATTGAAAATACGCTAGAAGGAATCAATAGCAGAATATCTGAAGCAAAAGAACAGATTAGTAGGCTGGAAGATAGAATGGTGGAAATAACTGCTAAAGAGCAGAATAAAGTAAAAAGAATGAAAAGAACTAAAGATAGTCTCAGAGATCTCTGGAACAATATTAAATGCACCAACATTAGAATTATAGGGGTCCCAGCAGAAGAAGAGAAAAAGAAAGGCTATGAGAACATTTTGAAAATTATAGCTAAAAATTTTCCAAACATGGAAAAGAAAATAATTAAGTAAGTCCAAAAGGTGCAGAGTCCCATACAAGATAAACTTAAGGAGAAACATGTCAGAACACATACTAATCAAACTAATAAAGATTAAACACAAAGAAAGAATATTAAAAGGAGCAAGGGAAAAGCAACAAGTAGCATACAAGTAAAATCCCATACATTTAACAGCTGATCTTTCAGCTGAAATTCTGCAGGCCAGAAGGGAATGGAAGGATATATTTTAAGTACTGAAATGCCAAAATCTACAACCAAGATTGCTCTAACTGGCAAGGAGCTTATTCAAAATTGATGGAGAAATCAAAAGCTTTGCAGACAGGCAAAAGTTAAGAGAATTCAGTACCACCAAACCAGCTTGACAACAAATGTTAAAAGTCAAGAAATACAAGAGAAGAAAAAGATCTACAAAAACAAACCCCAAGCAATTAAGAAAATGGCAATAGGAACATATATATTAATAATTATGTTATATGTAAATGGATTAAGTGCCCCAAGCAAAAGACACAGACTGGCTGAAAGGATACAAAACAAGACCCATATATATGCTGTCTACAAGAAAGCCATTTGAGACCTAAAGACACATATAGACTGAAAGTGAGAGGATGGAAAAATATATTCCATGCAAATGGAAATCAAAAGAAAGTTGGAGTAGAATTCCCCATATCAGACAAAATAGACCTTAAAATGAAGAATATTACAAGAGAAAAGGAAGGATACTACATAATGATCAAGGGATCAATCCAAGAGGAAGATATAACAATTGTAAATATCTATCCACCCAAAATAGGAGCTCTTCAATACATAAGACAAATAGTAACAGACATAAATAGAGAAACTGACAGGAACACAATCATAGTAGAAGACTTTAACACCCCACTTACACCAATGGACAGATCATCAAAACAGAAAATTAATAAGGAAACAGTCTTAAATGATACATTAGAAGAGATGGAGCTCACTGATATTTTCAGATCATTTTATCCAAATGCAGAAGAATACACCTTCTTCTCAATTGCAGATGGAATATTCACCAGGAAAGACCACATCTTGGGTTACAAATCAAACCTCAGTAAATATAAGAAAATTGAAATCATATCAAGCATCTTTTCTGACTACAACAGTATGAGACTAGATATCAATTACAAGAAAAAAACTGTAAAAAACACAAACAAATGAAGATTAAGCAATACATTTCTAAATAATGAACAAGTTACCAAAGAAATCAAAAGAGAAATCAGAAAATTCCTAGAAACAAATGACAATGAAAACATGACAACTCAAAACCTATGGGATGCAGCAAAAGCAGTTCTAACAGCAAAGTTTATAGCAACACAATCCTACCTCAAGAAACAAGAAAAACATTGAGCAGACAACCTAACTTTGCACCTAAAACAACTGGAAAAAGAAGAACAAAAACACTGAAAATTAGCAGAAGGAAAGAAATCATAAAGATCAGAGCAGAAATAAATGAGAAAGAAATGAAAGAAACAATGGTAAAGATTAATAAAATTAAAATCTGGTTATTTGAGAAGATAAACAAAATTGACAAACCTTTAGCCAGACTCATCAAGAGAAAGAGTGAAGAATCAAATCAACAAAATTAGAAATGAAAAAGGAGAGGGTATAACAGACAATGCAAAAACACAAAGGACTATAAGAGAGTATTATAAGCAACTGTATAGCAATAAAATGGATAACCTGGAAGAAATGGACAGATTCTTACAAAAGTTCAATCCTCCAAGACTGAACCAGGAAGAAATAGAAATTATGAACAACCCAGTTACAAGCACTGACATCGAAACTGTGATCAGAAATCTCCCCAAAAACAAAAGCCCAGGACCAGATGGCTTCACAGGTGAATTCTATCAAACATTTAGAGAAGAACTAATGCCTAGCCTTCATGGAAGGAGCATTCCAAACTCATTCTACGAGGCCACCATCACCCTGATACCAAAACCAGACAAAGACAAGAGGAAAAAGAAAACTACAGGCCATATCACTGATCAACATAGATACAAAGAACCTCAACCAAATTCTAGCAAAAAAAATTCAACAACACATCAAAAAGCTCATACACCATGATTGAGTTTGGTTTATTCCAAGAGGCAAGGATTCTTCAGTATATGCAAATAAAACAATGTGATACAGCATATTAATAAATTGAAACACAAAAGCCATATGACAATCTCAATACAAAATTCAGCACCTATTTATGATTAAAGCTCTTCATAAAATGGACATAGAAGGAACCTACCTCAATATAATAAGGGCCATATATGATAAGCCCATAGGAAACATTATTCTCACTGGTAAAAAACTGAAAACATTCCTCCTAAAATCAGAAACAAGACAATGGTGTCCACTCTCACCATTATTATTCAACATAGTTTTGGAAGTCATAGCCACAGCAATCAGAGAAGAAAAGGAAATAAAAGGAATCCATAAAAAGTAAAGCTCTTACTGTTTGCAGATGACGTGATATAGTACATAGAAAACCCTAAAAATACTATCAAAAAATTACTACAGCTAATCACTGAATTTAGCAAAGTCACAGGAAACAAAATCAATACACGGAAATCACTTGCATCCCTTATACTAACAATGGAAAATCAGAAAGAGAAATTAAGGAATCGATCCCATTTACCATTGCAACAAAAAGAATAAAATATCTAGCAATAAACCTAAGGAGACAAAAGAACTGTATACAGAAAATGATAAAACCCTGATAAAAGATCAAAGATGATATAAACACATGGAGAGATATGCTATGTTCCTGGGCAGGAAAAATCAATATTGTAAAAATGGCTATACTACCAGATGTAATCTACAGATTCAATGTGATCCCTATCAAATTGCCAATGGCATTTTTCACAGAATTAAAACAAAAAATTTTACAATTCATTTGGAAACACAGAAGATCCCATATAGCCAAAACAATCTTGAGAAAGAAGAATGGAGCTGGAGGAATCAACCTTCCTGACTTCAGATGATGTTACAAAGATACAGTCATCAAGATAGTATGATGCTGGCACAAAAACATAAATATAGACCAATGGAAAAAGACAGAAAGCCCAGAAATAAACCCATGTAACTATAGGTACCTTATTTTTGACAGAGAAGGCAAGAATATACAATGGGGCTAAGTTAACCTCTTCAATAAGTGGTTCTGGGAAGACTGGACAGTTACATGTAAACGAATGAAGTTAAAACACTTTCTAACATCCTACACAGAGATAAAGTCAAAAGGCCTAAATGTAAGACTAGAAACTATAAAACTCAGAGGAAAACATAGGCAGAACACTCGAAGACATAAAGCAAGATCCTTTATGACACACCTCCTAGAGTAAAGGAAATAAAAACAAAAATAAACAAGTGGGACCTAGTTAAACTTAAAATCTTTTGCACAGAAAGGGAACTATAAGCAAGGTAAAGAGACAACCCTCAGAATGGGAGAAAATGAAACCAACTGAAACACCTGACAAAGGATTAATTTCCGAATATACAAGCAGCTCATACAACTCAATACCAGGAAAACAAACAATCCAATCAAAAAACATTTTTCCAAATAAGACATACAGGTGGCTAACAAACACATGAAAATATGCTCAACATTGCTCGTTATTAGAGAAATGCAAATCAGAACTACAGTGAGATATCACTTCACACTGGTCTGAATGGCCAATATCAAAAAGTCTATAAACAATAAATGCTGGATAGGCTGTGGAGAAAAGGGAGCACTCTTGCACTGTTGGTGGGAATGTAAATTGATACATCCACTCTGGGAGACGGTATGGAGATTCCTTAAAAAACTAGGAATAAAATCACCATATGACCCAGCAATCCCACTCCTAGGCATATGCCCTGAGGAAACCAAAATTGAAAAAGACATGCATACCCCACTATTAATTGAAGCATTATGTACAATGGCTAGAACATGGAAGCAACCTAGATGTCTATCAACAGATGAATGGATAAAGAAGAAAGAAGTTGTGGTACATATACACAATGGAATATTGTTGTGAAGTCGCTCAGTTGTGTCCGACTCTTTGTGACTCCATGGACTGTTGCCCGCCAGGCTCCTCCATCCATGGAATCTTCTAGGCAAGAGTACTGGAGTGGGTTGCCATTTCCTTCTCCAAGTGGAATATTACTCAACCATAAAATGGAATGCATTTGAATCAGTTCTAATGAGATGGATGAACCTAGAACCTATTATGCAGGGTGGAGTAAGTCAGAAAGAGAAAGATAAATATTGTATGCTAATAGATATATTTGGAATCTAGAAAGATGGTACTGATGAATTTATTTGCAAAGAAGCAGTGGAGAAACATACAACACAGACTTAATGGACACTGGGAGAGAAAAGGAGAGGGTGAGATGTATGGGGAGAATAACATGGAAACTTAATTATCATATGTAAACTAGATAGCCTATGAGAATTTGCTGTATGTCTCAGGGAACTCAAACAGGGGCTCTGTATCAACCTAGAGGGGTGGGATGGGGAGGCAGATTCAAGAGGGGAGGCAGGTTCAAGAGGGAGGGGACATATGTACACCTAAGGCTGATTCATATTGATGTTTGACAGAAAACAACAAAATTCTGTAAAGCAATCATCCTTCAATTAAAAAATAAATAAAAATAATAATCAGTATTTAGCACTGACTTTTTTAAAAATAGGAATAACAGCATCCTCTCATTGCATTAAATATTTAGTTTTCAACAATATGCTTTGTTTTATTTTTTACTAAAACATATTTTTATAACACAACCATAAAAATGGTAAATTAAAAGAAATATTAGAAAAAACATGTCACTGCTAAATGACAAGAATATGAAGCTAACTAGACATTCACCCAAAGGCCTTATATGCCATAGTGCTGTGATACTCTAGGGTGACACCTGTTGTTATGGTGTAAGCAATAGCATCCCCTTTCATTCTCAAAGGTCTATTATGAATTTTATTGTTGACCTAATTGAAATAAACAATATGAAGGAGTTGAAGAGAGACTTAACTACAGATATTTCAGAATTTAAAAGAGAGAAAAGAGTATTGTGTACAATTGACTACCTGTGTATTAGAGAACTTAGATGAAACAGATATATTCATTTAAAGACAATGTATTAAAATTGGCAACTATATATATAAAATTCTATAAATGTAAAACATAACTGTATACTTATATATATAATATATAGCATGTACATACATACCTAATATATATAGTATACATATACAATTTGAATAGTACTAAAAGCCTTTAGAGAAGTTGAATGTGTTAAACATCTTCTGACAAATAAAACACACCTGACTTAGATGGTAGCATCAAAGAATAAATAATCCAATTTTAATATATCTCTCATAGAGAGAAAAGTAATCTTAATGAAGCAAATATAATTTTAAAAGCAACATTAGATACTGTGTTCCTGTGTTAGTCACTCAGTAGTGTCCAACTCTTTGTGACCCCACAGACTATAGCCCGCCAGGCTTCTCTGTCCATGGAATTCTCCAGGCAAGAATAAGTGGATTGCCATTCCCTTCTCCAGAGGACTTCCCAACCCAGGTATTGAACCCTGGTCTCCTCCCTCACAGGCAGATTCTTTACCATTTGAGCTACAGGGAAATCTAACATTAGATAAGTATAACATGTTATATAGATAGGTAGATAGATAGATAGATAAGTATAATATGTTTATATATATATATATGTAAACATTACATAAGTATTACACTAAAACAACAAAAGAAGAGAACTTAAGAAAAACACTCTTACTTGAGAACATAGTTACAAAACCCTAAACAAAATATAGGCAAAGCAAATATAAATGATTTTCTTCATAAAAAATCAAAGGGATGAACTAATGGACGTATACAACGCGCGTGTGTGTGCATGCACGTGCATGTGCTCAGTCACTCAGTCAAGTCTGACTCTTTGAGATCCCATGGACTGTAGCCCTCCAGTCTCCTCTGTCCATGGAATTTTCTAGGCAAGAATACTGGAGCAGGTTGCCATTTCCTATGCCAGGGGATTTTCCTGACCCAGGGATCAAACCTGAATCTTTTGAGTCTCCTGCATTGACAGGCAGATTCTTTACCATTGTATCACCTGAGAAGCCCATATAACACGTAACTCCTTCCAAATCAATAACTAATTGCTTATCACTAGTGTAAGTCTTACCTTTTTGTCTTTCCATACTGTTAAAAAAGGTAAGACTTTTCATTTCACACAAAGATGAGCACAATAAAGGACAGAAAACACATGGACCTAACAGAAGCTAAAGATATTAACAAGAGGTGGCAAGAACACACAAAAGAACTATATTAAAAAGATCTTCATGACCCAGATAACCATGATGGTATGATCACTCACCTAGAGCCAGACATCCTGGAATGCAAAGTCAAGTGGGCCTTAGGAAGCATCAGTATGAACAAACTAGTGGAGGTGATGGAATTCCAGTTGAGCGATTTCAATTTCTAAAAGATGATGCTGTGAAAGTGCTGCACTCAATATGCCAGCAAATTTGGAAAACTCGGCAATGGCCTCAGGCCTGGAAAAGGTCAGTTTTCATTTCAATCCCAAAGAAAGGCAATGCCAAAGAATGCTCAAACTACTGCACAATTGCACTCATCTCACAGGCTAGCAAATAATGCTCAAAATTCTCCAAGCCAGGCTTCAACAGTATGTGAACCATGAACTTCCAGATACTCAAGCTAGATTTAGAAAAGACAGAGGAACCAGAGATAAAACTGCCAACATCTGCTGAATCATCAAAAAAGCAAGAGTTCCAGATAAACATCTACTTCTGCTTTATTGACTATGCCAAAGCCTTTGACTGTGTGGATCACAACAAACTGTGGAAAATTCTGAAAGAGATGGGAATACCAGATCACCTGACCTGTGTTCTGGGAAATCTATTCAGGTCAAGAAACAACAGTTTGAACCGGACATGGAACAACAGACTGGTTCCAAATAGGGAAAGGAATATATCAAGGCTGTATATTGTCACCCTGCTTATTTAACTTATATGCAGAGTACATCATGAGAAACGGTGGACTGAAAGAACCACAAGCTGGAATCAAGATTGCCAGGAGAAATATCAATAACCTCAGATATGCAGATTACAGCACCCTTATGGCAGAAAGAGAAGAAGAACTAAAGAGCTTCTTGATGACTGTGAAATAGGAGAGTGGGAAAAGTTGGCTTAAAACTCAACATTTAGAAAATGAAGATCAATGGCATCTGATCCCATCACCTAGTGGCAAATAGATGGGGAAACAATGGAAACAGTGACAGTCTTTATTTTGGGGGGCTCCCAAAATCACTGCAGATGGTGACTGAAGCCATGAAGTTAAAAGGCTCAGAAGAAAAGCTCAGAAGAAAAGCTATGACCAACCTGGACAGCATATTAAAAAGCAGAGACATTACTTTGCCAGCAAAGGTCCATCCAGTCAAAGCTATGGTTTTTCCAGTAGTCATGTATGGATGTGAGAGTTGGACTATAAAGAAAGCTGAGCACCGAAGAATTGATGCTTTTGACCTGTGGTGTTGGAGAAGACTCTTGAGAATCCCTTGGACTGCAAGGAGATCCAACCAGTCCATCCTGAAGGAAATCAGTCCTGAATATTCATTGGAAGGACTGAAGCTGAAGCTCCAATACTTTGGCCACCTAATGGGAAGAACCCACTCATTGGAAAAGACCTTGATGTTGGGAAAGATTTAAGGCAGTAGGAGAAGGGGACGACAGAGGATGAGACGGTTGGATGGCATCACCGACACGATGGACATGAGTTTGAGTAGGCTCCAGGAGTTGGTGAAGGACAGGGAAGCCTGGTGTGCTGGAATCCCTGCAGTCTCAAAGAGACAGATACTACTGAGAGACTGAACTGAACTGAGGATAAGTCTTTCCTCTTACATAAAATCCACATATTAAATTCTTCACTATAGTGATCTAACTGGATAAACCCATAGACCCATCATATCAGAATTTCCCAAACTTCATTTATATGATGATATTTATTAAATCTTTCTCACTTCCTCTTTTTCCTATCAATACATTAATCAGTTCACCAAGCAAGAACTCTTGAAGTCATCATAAACTATTTTTATCCCTGAACTAAAAGCTTACAGTTGATTACTGAGTCCTGCCAGTTCTGTTGTTGACAGGGCTCCATCTTCGGTGATAATCACCATGTAGAGAACTGCAGACACCTTTGATGTCATCGTATTCTTACCCAGTTTCAGTGATACTGCAGATTTATCTCTTTAACATGTGAATCTGATCATTGCTATCTACTTAAAACTTTGTTGTGTTTTTCTATCCACTTCAGTATTAAAATCTAATGTCAACATAATATCTGTGTTTCTGGCCCCTGACTTCTAGATGTTACCATATTCCTATACACTATGCTCTATTAATACTAAATTACTTGCAGCACTTACATAACACCTTATTATGTTTCTTTGCCTTTACAAATATTTCTTCTTTTGCTTGTAACATTTTTTTTTTCTTTCTTAAATGGTTGATCCATACTTTCTTCAAAGAAGACAATCACATGAGACATCTACTTTGAGATTCTTCCCACCTACTTTTTACCTTTCTCATGAAACCTCCTCTCCCCCTTTACCATTTCTACTGTACTTATTACACTGTAGTTTAATTTTCATTTTATTTATTTTTTCCTACCTAGACTGAAAATTCCTTGAAAGAAGGATCACGGCTTGATCTCTGTCATAGTGCCTAGCATATGCACTCAGTGAAGCTTTGTTAAAGAAGTGACAAACGAATGTATGGAAGTAGAATGTAAAAGCATATGTACTAGTATGCATATGTACACTCAAAATTTTGAAAGTGATTCTTTTTGTTTTGACTAAATGTGAGATAATTTTTCCTTGTAGTACCCTTCTTAGTTTATATTTTGAGAAATAATGTGCACATGCAGTTCCTAAGGTGGACAAATCATTAATATAAAGATTCACTGTTGAATGAGTTAAAAATATGTGTTTGGACTTTTTGTGTTCTTTTGGGTTGCTAAAAAACTTTAATACTTATTCAAACACTTGAAACAAAAAGAAACAGTAATCTGTAGAAACTACACCACACTTTGGCATGTGGTATGCATTTGCTGAAGCAGAGGCCTGCCATATGCCATATGTGATGTGCCACCCAACTTTGCCATCATGTCAGTGAATTCATTGTATCCTGCAGCCAAGCCACATGGGTACGACATGCCTTACACTTCAGTATTTCTATGAACATTTTTCCACTTAATTCTGTCACACATGGTATCCATAATCTGTTAGGATGAATTCTGCCCATTTTGTCACCTTTAACATCTGAAAGCTCTTATGAGGGTGCCAATTGATTGTTCTTCTGATTTGACTCAGATGTGAGTCATTCTGGGCAAAATTTTTAAAAGGATTTCCAGTAGTCACTTTTCCATGAAAATTGAAACAAGAATGGGTAATGACACATACAAGAGATCACTTGGAGTGTGGTTAATTACATAAGAGATTATTTTTTACTCACATATACATGACCAAATATTCCTTGAACCTCTATGATGTGCCAAGCACTGTGCTATAGGCTGAGGAAGAAAAATAAGAAAAAGTACTAAACCGGGATTCTCCTCCTCAAGAAAGTTGTGGGAAAATGAAAAAATAAAATAAATTATAGTGAAGTTTTTCTTTTATTCAATTCATATTATCTTGTTATTTAAAAGTGATCTTTAAATAAATGTCCACTCACATTTTCTTCTTGCCAATTCAACAAAGGCAAAATACAACCTATAATAGAGCTATTTATTTTTTCAAGACAGAATAACATACAGTAATTTAGAATTGTAGAGAAGAATCAGGAAAATTTTGTGTGCAAATAAAGCAAAAAAAAAACTGTGTACCCATTTTTGTGCATATATTTTCTATAGAAGTCACTTGGGGACTTTGACAAAAAAGACTGCATGAAAAACATCTACTAACAAGGCTTTATGTATGTTATTTGGAAGAAAAGAGGGTTTTTTAAACCTTTTTAAAAAAAAAACATTTGTTTTGGTGGCCATATTAAGAAAAAGTACTGTCCTCAAAACAAACATAAACACTGAAGACATTTGCCTTTTTCAAAGAATATCATAATTAGTAAGGAAATGAGTATAGCCTGAAATAATGGCATAGGCAATTTCTTAAACTAATTTTTAAATTAAGATGGGAATGTGTGTGAGCTAGTTAAAATTTGTGAATAACCATTGCTTATGAATGGAAAAGACTAATTTTCACAGACCTTGACATTGCATGCCAATCAGAATTGAATTTCTGAACATAGGAACTTTGCTTACTATTTCCTGTATATTTCCATAGGCATTCATTCAATTTTGACTGTATGACACTTATGAAACTGTGTTAGCATATTTTTATCATAATGAGAATTGCTTTAAAGTTGAAGGTAGATTTTTGGTTTGAATGATTATTTGTCCTATCAAAAATATTAGCAAACATGATTATTTAATTTTTTATCAATCATCTAGAGTTATAATGTAATAAAAATATTTGACAATAAACTGATTACCCATTAATTGGTTCCTAATGGTTAGTTAATCTTATATTAAGAGCATGGCATATAGGCAAAAATTAGAAAAGATGGACCTTCCTGGATTAAAGTGAGAAAGCTATTGAATTCAATAAGACATAAAGTGAAAGTCGTGTCTGACTCTTTGTGACCGCATGGACGATAGAATCCACTGAATTCTCCAGGCCAGAATACTGGAGTGGGTAGCCTTTCTCTTCTTCAGGGGATCTTCCCAACCCAGGGATCGAACCAAAGTCTCCTGTATTGTGGGCAGATTCTTAACCAACTGAGGTATCAGGGAAGCCCATAATGAAATCATAAAAGAAATGTTAGGATTTGAAGGGCATGGTTAATATTTTATATAAAAAGCAAATTGAGAGTTAATGAATTAACATTTGTTGAATTCTTTCAAGTTCTCAATGGTATTATTGACATCATACATTTAACCTGAGTCTCCTTCACACATACTCAGAAATAATTTCACAAGTTAAATAAGGGAAAATTAATAGTATAATTTTTTGAGGAGAGAATATTTATATCCTAGTTTTAATTAATGTAAGACACCTCAGTTCAGTTCAGTTCAGTCCCTTAGTCATGTCTGACTCTTGGTGACCCCATAAATTGCAGCATGCCAGGCCTCCATGTCCATCACCAGCTCCCTGAGTTCACTCAAACTCACGTCCATCAGGTCCGTGATGCCATCCAGCCATCTCATCCTCTGTCATCCGCTTCTTCTCCTGCCCCCAATCCCTCCCAGCATCATAGTCTTTTCCAATGAGTCAACTCTTTGCATGAGGTGGCCAAAGTATTGGAGTTTCAGCTTCAGCATCAGTCCTTCCAATGAACACCCAGGACTGATCTCCTTTAGAATGGACTGGTTGGATCTCCTTGCAGTCCAAGGGACTCTCAAAAGTCTTCTCCAAAAAAAAAAAAAAAAAAAAGTCTTCTCCAACACCATAGTTCAAAGGCATCAATTCTTCAGCACTCAGTTTTCTTCACAGTCCAACTCTCACATCCATACGTGACCAATGGAAAAACCATAGCCTTGACTAGACAGACCTTTGTTGGCAGAGTAATGTCTCTGCTTTTGAATACGCTATCTAGGTTGCCTTCAGAGAAGGCAATGGCACCCCACTCCAGTACTCTTGCCTGGAAAATCCCATGGACGGAGGAGCCTGGTAGGCTCCAGTCCATGGGGTCACTAAGAGTTGGGCAGGACTGAGTGACTTCACTTTCACTTTCACTTTCTTTGGTCATAACTTTTCTTCCAAGGAGTAAGCGTCTTTTAATTTCATGGCTGCAATCACCATCTGCAGTGATTTGGGAGCCCAGAAAAACAAAGTCAGCCACTGTTTCCACTGTTTCCCCATCTGTTTCCTATAAAGTGATGGGACCAGATGCCATGATCTTCGTTTTCTGAATGTTGAGCTTTAAGCCAACTTTTTCACTCTCCACTTTCACTTTCATCAAGAGGCTTTTGAGTTCCTCTTCACTTTCTGCCATAAGGGTGGTGTCATCTGCATATCTAAGGTTATGGATATTTCTCCTGGCAATCTTGATTCCAGCTTGTGCTTCCTCCAGCCCAGCATTTCTCATGATGTACTCTGCATATAAGTTAAATGAGCAGGGTGACAATGTGCAGCTTTGATATACTCCTTTTCCTATTTGGAACCAGTCTGTTGTTCCATGACCAGTTCTAACTGTTGCTTCCTGACCTGCATACAGATTTCTCAAGAGGCAGGTCAGGTGGTCTGGTATCCCCATCTCTTTCAGAATTTTCCACAGTTTATTGTGATCCACACACTCAAAGGCTTTGGCATAGTCAATAAAGCAGAAATAGATGTTTTTCTGGAACTCTCTTGCTTTTTCGATGATCCAATGGATGTTGGCAATTTGATCTCTGGTTCCTCTGCCTTTTCTAAAACCAGCTTGAACATCTGGAAGTTCACGGTTCACGTATTGCTGAAGCCTGGCTTGGAGAATTTTGAGCATTACCTTACTAGCATGTGAGATGAGTGCAATTGTGCGGTACTTTGAGCATTCTTTGCCATTCTCACTTCCACTGTATAATCATAGGGATTTGAATGAAAAATGACCTTTTCCAGTCCTGTGGCCAGTCCTGTGACTAGATCTATCAGATCTAGTCCCTTAAATCTATTTCTCACTTCCACTGTATAATCATAGGGATTTGAATGAAAAATGACCTTTCCAGTCCTGTGGCCACTGCCGAGTTTTCCAAATTTGCTGGCATATTGAGTGCAGCACTTTCACAGTATTTCAGGATTTGAAATAGCTCAACTGGAATTCCATAACCTCCACTAGCTTTGTTTGTAGTGATGCTTCCTAAGGCCCACTTGACTTCACATTCCAGGATGTCTGGCTCTAGGTGAGTGATCACACCATCGTGATTATCTTGGTCATGAAGATCTTTTTTGTACAGTTTTTCTATGTATTTTTGCCACCTCTTCTTAATCTTCTGCTTCTGTTAGGTCCATACCATTTCTGCCCTTTATCGAGCCCATCTTTGCATGAAATGTTCCCTTGGTATCTCTTAATTTTCTTGAAGAGCTCTCTAGTCTTTCCCATTCTGTTGTTTTCCTCTATTTCTTTGCACTGATTGCTGAGGAAGGCTTTCATATCTCTCCTTGCTATTGTTTGGAACTTTGCATTCAGATGCTTATATTTTTCCTTTTCTCCTTTGCTTTTTGCTTCCCTTATTTTCACAGGTATTTGTAAGGCCTCTCCAGACAGCCATTTTGCTTTTTTGCATTTCTTTTCCATGGGAATGGTCTTGATCCCTGTCTCCTGTACAATGTTACAAACCTCTGTCCATAGTTCATTAGGCACTCTATCTATCAGATCTAGTCCCTTAAATCTATTTCTCACTTCCACTGTATAATCATAAGGGATTTGATTTAGGTCATACCTGAATGGTCTAGTGGTTTTCCCTACTTTCTTCAATTTCAGTCTGAATTTGGCAATAAGGAGTTCATGATCTGAGCCACAGTCAGCTCCTGGTCTTGTTTTTGCTGCCTGTATAGAGCTTCTCCATCTTCGGCTGCAAAGAATATAATCAATCTGATTTTGGTGTTGACCATCTGGTGATGTCCACGTGTAGAGTGTTCTCTTGTGTTGTTGGAAGAGGGTGTTTGCTATGACCAGTGCGTTCTCTTGGCAAAACTTAATAAACATGATATACATGCTTAAAAAATAAAAACAATTGTCCAATGCCATTTTGATAAAACCAAATACCAAATATTCTCTAGACTCTCACAACTCTAGGAAACTTATTTTTAGATGAATATTTATAATAAGATAACTTTTTTAACCAAAACATATAATTTCTACCTGTCCCTGGTACCTCTAGTCAATTTTATGCATAACATAATCAGCACACTAATTGAATTGGCAATAATACAGGAGCAATAGTAAAATTCAGGCAGCTATAGACACAGAAAATATTTCAATCTATTTAATAAAGATAGAAGCAGTAATGGGTTCATAAAGCAATTTGTAATAGCTAGGGCTGTGAAACTGGCTAAATCAAACCTCTGTCACACAATCTCACCAATGGCCATACTGAGTTTTCATTTCTGTCAAAATGAGCAAGACAAACATTTACAAATTCATTATTGTCTATTACTGTCTTCCTTCAGAAATACTGCTTCAATTTCATATATCTCTATAGATATTTTAGTGATCCCTGAATAAACTGATGTAGTAGAAAGATCACTGGCTTGGGAATTGTGAGACTTGGGTCGTTGACATTAAATATATCTAGGATCTTGGAAAAGTTAGCATCTTGGTATGTTAATTTCCTATTCTGCAACAGGAGAAACTTTGTAGATGACACTTATGATAGTCTATATGTCTAACATTTATAACTATATCAATGATCAGAAAGCACTTTATAGTAGTATTACTATTTATAATTATGTATAATAGCTTTAGATATATGCATGTAGGCAGAGCTGAAACCTAAGCACTGAGAGCCTCATCCTTAGTATCCACTGTGCTCACCTTCATAGTTTCTTTCCTTCCTTTGTTCCTTTTCATCTTTCCTTCCAGTTCTGTAGAGTAGAACAAAATGTAGGAATTTAATTTTTTATTTTGGTATATTGGTGTGTGTGTGTGTGTGTGTGTGTGTGTACATGTGTGAGGGAACTGACCATAGACATTTGCATCAGCTTCCCTAGTGATGATGGTGGAAAATTTCAACCACATAAAAATTCCTTCTGAGTTTTCTTTAACGCATGCAGTCTTGGTTTTTTTGTTTCCTATTCTCATGTCACACCTAGATGTTATTTTTTTTCTATTCTTTCCTAAATTTTAAATTAGATACCTCCTGCTGGTTGGGTATAGAATTCATCTGATGTACGGAAAAGGAAAGATTCTGGTGATACTAGGGAACTTAAATGATTAACACTGTAATCATGGTTTCCTGCCTTACCAGAAGTAAAATTATTAAAACTTTGAAGAGGTAACTACTTTTGGATAACTCATCAATGATTTTAAGTTTTGGGGATTAAAAAAAGAACAACAACTCATAGAAAGTGAAAGTGAAGTCGCTCAGTCGTGTTCAACTCTTTGCGACCCCATGGATTATAGTTTACCAGCCTCCTCCATCCGTAGGATTTTCCAGGCAAGAGTACTAGAGTGGGTTGCCATTTCCTTCTCCAGGGGACCTTCCAGACCCATGGATTGAACCCAGCTCTCCTGTATTGTGGGCAGACGCTTTACCATCTGAGCCACCAGGGAAGTGTAAACATCTCATAGACCTTAGCTGAATTACTTGGGTAAGTATTTGCTCATCCACATTTTTAATATTTTAGACAAAAGATTAAATTTACTTCTTGAAACTGAGAAATCTCTTTTCTGCAAGTATAGCTCTGTTTTGAAAACAGAAAATAAGGAAATGTTATCCTCATGTGTCCTCATATCTTCTCCCTTTTTCCTCCAATGAAACCAGGCTCATCTTTTTTAAGGTAAATATTTACAGACTTATCAAGAATAGCCATTTTCTATATGATCACACTTACCAGAGTTCATAGTTAAATCATCAAAAAGCCAAGAGTTTGTCGTCAAGAGGTTTCAGATGGGTTTCGAGTTGTAGGGCAGTAACCGGCATTTAGAAATCTTTAGTAGACTCCATTCACATAATTAAACTCAAATAAGGATCCACCTATGGTATCATGCATAAATTTCTATTTATTGTAACACATTTTGATGTGAAATTGACTATCAGCAAAATCCTTTTTGGAGAGGTTGATAAGTCAGCAATGAATACTATTGTGGTCCTTATTTATAGCAGACCTTAACAGCATATTAAAAAGCAGAGACATTACTTTACCAACAAAGGTCCATCTAGTCAAGGTTATGGGTTTTCCAGTGGTCATGTATGGATGTGAGAGTTGGACTGTAAAGAAAGCTGAGCATGGAAGAATTGATGCCTTTGAACTGTGGTGTTGGAGAAGACTCTTGAGAGTGCCTTGGACTGCAAGGAAATCCAACCAGTCCATTCTAAAGGAGATCAGTCCTGGGTGTTCTTTGGAAGGACTGATGCTAAAGCTGGAACTCCAATACTTGGGCCACCTCATGCGAAGAGTTGACTCATTGGAAAAGACCCTGATGCTGGGAGGGATTGGGGGCAGGAGGAGAAGGGGATGACAGAGGATGAGATGGCTGGATGGCATCACTGACTCAATGGACGTGCGTCTGAGTGAACTCCGGGAGTTGGTGATGGACAGGGAGGCCTGGCGTGCTGTGATTCATGGGGTTGCAAAGAGTCAGACACGACTGAGCAACTGAACTGAACTGAACTGAAGTTACTGTGAGTTCGCTTCCAGACCACCACAATAAAGTAAATATCACAATAAAGCTAACCTCACAAACTTAGTTTCCCAGTGCATATAGAAGTTATTTTTACACTATGGCATGACACGTTAATTATGCAATAGCATTAAATCTAAAAAAAGTGTGCATACCTTAATTTAGGATAACTGTTATCTGAGACTTTAGCAAATCATAACATTTACACTGATGGTTAGTCTTACCCTGGAGAAGGCAGTGGCACCCCACTCCAGTACTCTTACCTGGAAAATCCCATGGGTGGAGGAGCCTGGTAGGCTGCAGACCATGGGGTCGCGAAAAGTCGAACATGACTGAGCGACTTCACTTTCACTTTTCACTTTCATGCATTGGAGAAGGAAATGGCAACCCACTCCAGTGTTCTTGCCTGGAGAATCCCAGGGACGGGGGAGCCTGGTGGGCTGCCGTGTATGGGGTCACACAGAGTCGGACACGACTGAAGCGACTTAGCAGCAGCAGCAGCAGCAGTCTTACATTAGACGCTTCCCAGGTGGTGCAGTGGTAAAGAATCTGCTTGCTGCAGGTGACAGGTTTGATCCCTGGATCAGGAAGATTCTCTGGAGTAGGAGATGGCAATGCACTCCAGTATTCTGGAGTACTCTCCACTCCAGAACCTGACGGGTTACAGTTCATGGAGTCACAGAGTTGAACACAACTGAACATGCACGTACAAGCCTTACCTTAAGGTCAATGTGCTAAGTAACTTCCGTAGTGTCCACCTCTGTACTACCCTGTTGGGCTATAGCCTGCCAGGTTCCTTTGTCCATGGGATTCTCCTAGCAAGGATACTGGAGTGGGTTGCCATTTCCTCCTCCAGGGGATCTTTCCAACCCAGGGATCGAACCTGCGACTCTGTTTCCTGTATTGGCAGGCGGGGTTCTTTACCACTAGCACCACCTGGGAAGTCCAGGTCAGTGCCTGAGGGTTATTCAGGATAATAGTTGCTGAATGTTAGGTTGACTGTGAATTTTTAAAATAAAACAACAATGAAGTCTGCCACATTGATTGAGTCTTTCTTTAGTAAGTGATTTCTCTGTGGCATGCACTGCCGTTTGATGATAGCACTTACCTACAGAGAATTTCTTTCAGAACTGGAGTCAATCCTCTTGAAGCCTGCAGCTGCTTTATCAACTAAATTTCGTCTACTGTCCCCGTTAATCTTTTTATTATACTTACATTAGTTATATATTTATATATAATATATAATTATATTTTTAATATATGCAATATATAGTTATATATAATATATGCTGCTGCTGCTGCTGCTAAGTCGCTTCAGTCGTGTCCGTCTCTGTGCGACCCCAGAGATGACAGCCCACCAGGCTCTGCTGTCCCTGGGATTCTCCAGGCAAGAACACTGGAGTGGGTTGCCATTTCCTTCTCCAATACATGAAAGTAAAAAGTGAAAGTGAAGTCGCTCAGTCATGTCTGACTCTAGCGATCCCATGGACTGTAGCCTACCAGGCTCCTCTGTCCAGTGGGGTGCCATTGCCTTCTCTGATATATAATATATAGTTATGTATAATATATATAATATATATACAGTTATATATATAATATAGTTATATATATATATATAGTTATATAAATATATTAGTTACATAATATATAGTTATATATATATTAGTTATATATAATATATAGTTATATATTTAAATATATTAGCTATATATAATATATAGTTATATATTTAAATATATTAGTTATATATAATATATAGTTATATATATAATATACATATTAGTTATATATTTACAACTAATATTTTCACCTGGCTATTTATAAATCAGTTCATTATTCTCTTTGAAATTTGTATTTGCTAACATAACTCATTTTTAAAATTTTAGTCTGAGTATCCTCGCAAAGAGTCGGACACGACTGAGCGACTGATCTGATCTGATCTGATCCTAGTATTTCTGCTTCAGATGTATATAATGTCCAGTCTTTTTTCTTTGGAGGGGAACAATTCTCTAAGTGTTTAGGTTTTCTTTTTATTCCAGGAGTTCTTATTTTCCTGACTCTATCATGTATTCTTGTAATATGTTTTAAGAGATTGAAAGCTAGAAATTAGTTCAAGTGAGGTCAAAGAGGCTATGGAATTAAGTCCATAGGTGGAAAGCTCCAGCCCATAAAACCATTATTAATTGCCTATGTTTCTTATCATTTCCATAAGATCGAGTTTAGATTGCAGAGAGTCAGACATGACTGAGTGAGTGAACTGACTGATTGACTATGCATACCAATGTATAGGAAGTGAAACTTATTTACTTACAAAAAGATAAATAATTTAAAGTGATCAATCATATTTGTGAGAAAGCATCAGTTCAGTTCAGTTCAGTCACTCAGTTGTGTCTGACTCTTTGCAACCCCATGAACCACAGCAGGCCTCCCTGTCCATCACCAACTCCCAGAGTCTACCCAAACCCATGTCCACTGAGTCGGTGATGCCATCCAACCATTTCATCCTCTATCGTCCCCTTCTCCTCCTGACCTCAATCTTTCCCAGCATCAGGGTCTTTTCAAATGAGTCAGCTCTTCGCATCAGGTGGCCAAAGTATTGGATTTTCAGTTTCAACATCAGTCCTTCCACTGAACAGCCAGGACTGATCTCCTTTAGGATGGACCAGTTGGATCTCCTTGCAGTCCAAGGGACTCTCAAGAGTCTTCTCCAACACCACAGTTCAAAGGCATCAATTCTTCGGCACTCAGCTTTCTTTATAGTCCAACTCTCACATCCATACATGACCACTGGAAAAACCATAGCCTTGGCGAAGTAATGTCTCTGCTTTTCAATATGCTATCCAGGTTGGTCATAACTTCCCTTCAAAGGAGTAAGTGTCTTTTAATTTTATGGCTGTAATCACCATCTGTAGTGATTTTGGAGCCCAGAAAATAAAGTCAGCCACTGTTTCCCCATCTACTTGACATGAAGTGATGGGACTGGATGCCATGATCTTCGTTTTCTGAATGTTGAGCTTTAAGCCAACTTTTTCACTCTCCTCTTTCACTTTCATCAAGAGGCTCTTTAGTTCACTTTCTGCCATGAGGGTGGTGTCATCTGCATATCTGAGGTTATTGATATTTCTCCCGACAATCTTGATTCCAGCTTGTGCTTCCTCCAGCCCAGCATTTCTCATGATGTACTCTGATATAAGTTAAATAAGCAGGATGACAATATACAGCCTTGACAACTCCTTTTCCTATTTGGAACCAGTATGCTGTTCCACGTCCAATTCTAACTGTTGCTTCCTGACCTGCATACAGGTTTCTCAAGAGGCAGGTCAGATGGTATCTGGAGCTTTGGAGAAAAGAAAAAAGAACAAAACAGTATCTGGTCATTTGTATTTTTCAAAAAATTTCAAGATAATTCTGATATGATCTGGATATTAAAAAGTGATTGCAGGTTTTTCCATTTAATGGTAATTTTGGTGATTTAGAACTTTATTTTCCATTGACCAATCATGATACAATGTTATTAAGTAATAGTTGCATAATCATAATAGTAAAAGATGTTTATTAGTTTTCACAATCAGTAGTCAGACAAAAAAGAAAAGATAATTACAATTTCAAGTCATAATGGGAACACGATCAACCTAACAATATAAAATAATTACATACAGTTTGGTCTATGTCTTTTGATTGGTGCATTTAATCCATTTACATTTAAGGTAATTATTGATATCTATGATCTTATTACCATTTTCTTAATTGTTATGAGTTCTTTTTCTTTAGGTCTTTTCCTTGTCTGGTTTTCTGTCTAGAGAAGTTCCTTCAGCATTTGTTGTAAAGCTGGTTTGGTGGTGCTGAATTCCCTTAGTTGTTGCTTATTGGAAAAGCTTTTAATTTCTCCATCAAATCTGAATGAGAGTCTTGCTGGGTAGGGTATTCTTGGTTGCAGGTTCTTCCCTTTTGTTACTTTAAATATAGCATGCCATTCCCTTCTGGCTTGTAGTGTTTCTGTGGAGAGAAATCAGCTGATAATCTGGTAGGAGTTCCCTTGTAATGTAATTTTTCCCTTGTTGCTCTTAATATTTTATTTTTGTCTTTAATTTTTGTCAGTTCGATTACTATGTGTCTCATTGTGTTCCTCCTTGGGTTTATCCTGTCTGGTACTTTCTGTGCTTCCTGGACTTGGTTGACTATTTCCTTTCCCATGTTAGGGAAATTTTCAGCTATTATCTCTTCAAATATTTTCTCAGGTCCTTTCTCTCTCTCTTCTCCTTCTGGGATCTCTAAAATGTGAACGTTGGTGCATTTAATGTTGTCCAAGAGGTCTCTTAGGCTGTCTTCATTTCTTTTCATTCTTTTTTCTGTATTCTGTTCTGCAGCAGTGATTTCCACCATTTTGTCCTGCAGGTCATTTATTTGTTCTTCTGCCTCAGTTATTCTGCTATAGATTCCTTCTAGTGTATTGTTCATCTCTGTTTGTTTGTTCTTTAGCTCTTCTAGGTATTTGATAAACATTTATTGCATCTTCTTCTCCATTTTTTCCCCCAGATTCTGGGTCATCTTCACTATCATTATTCAGAATTCTTTTTCTGGAAGGTTGCTTATCTCCATTACATTTAGTTTTTTTTTTTTTTTTTTTTTTTTTGGGGGGGGGGGGTTGTTTATCTTTCCCCTTCATCTGGGACATTGCTTTCTTCTTTTTCATCCTGATTAACTTTTTGTAATGTGGTTTTTGTTCTAGCCACTGTGAGATTGTGGTTTTTCTTGCTTCTTCTGTCTGCCCTCTGATGGAGGAGGCTAAGGAGCTTGTGTAAGTTCCTGATGGGAGGGACTTGCAATGGGGATGGCTGGGTCTTAGTCTGGTGGGCAGGGCCTTGCTCAGTAAAGCTTTAATCCAATTATCTACTGATTTGTGGGGTTACATTCCTTCTCTGTTAGTTATTTGGCCTGAGGTGACCCAGCCCTGTGGTGTATGGGCTCTATGGTAGGGTTAATGGTGATTTCCAAGAAAGCTTATATCAAGGGGGATCTTCCAAGATTGGTGCTGCTAGTGTTCCCATGCTGGTTGTAAGCCCCTGCCAAATACCAAAGATAAATCAGAAAGAACTAATGTATTTGAAAATTAAAAAATATACTTAGAAAGAGTTAATATTATACAATAAAATGCTTATTAAATATTTATTCAGGCCTCCTTGTTGGCTCAGACAGTAAGGAATCTGTCAGCAATGCAGAAGACCTGGATTTAATCCCTAGCATATGATGTTAAATTTTGAAATTTGTTATTTTATTTTATAGAATACAACTCTGGATTTTGTACTTTAAAGTTAAATAATATATTCACTAGGTCTGCATCAACATTGCCTTATTCTGTACACTTTTAAATTCTCATTTCCATTAGTTGGAATCATTCTCAGGAAGTTTTCTGATTCGTGTAACATGTCCATTGCCTGGAACCAGGCTTTTCCTCCTAACCTCTCAACAACCCATTAACTTATTTAGCATTTATGTTCTTTAGCTATTTAGTTCGCTGTTCAAAAAAACTTAAAAAAAATAAATTGAAGTATAACTTAGTACAGAAAAGTGTGTAAGCTTAGATATACCTCTATGTGTGCAGATCAGTGTATAGTGAGTACAGACTATATAACCATCACCTGGCCAAGAATTGGAACATGGACAGCATCGTGAAGCCCTTAATAGCTCCTATGGGTCAAAGGAGCAATCAAGGTGGATATTAGGAGATACTGATCATAATACAAATCAAATTTTGCATAATGAACTTAAACACTATGATTAAAAGACAAACAATCTTGGACATAGCCTGGAAACTCATCAGTGGGATATTATCTAAAATTTTGAGCCATAACCTTGTACGGTAACCTTGCATGGTATTTAAAGAAGCTTAAATAGGCATTAAGGAACTGCAGTCAATAAATTCAAATATAAAATTATTTTAGTAGCTTAGAAGTGAGGCTTTTATATACAGATAGAGAGACACAGTGAAAGATGGAAAGGAGATGGTCTCAAAAGATGTAAAGAAATTGTTAACTGTAATATGTCAATTACTTGGCTGATGGTGAAGGAGTGAAAAGGTAGCATTACGACTTTGTTCCTGAGTGGCAGCGACATTTGAGAGAAATAAAGAAGCAGAAAAATGAGTTTAGATAGATGGACATTACTTACTTTGTCTCAACCTCTTGGTTATAATAATTTATTTTTGTCATTAAAACAACAAAATAGATTTGTGTCTGATAATAAATTAGCATCATATAGAAATCTTTAAAAAATATTTTTTAAAAGTGGTTTGGTCTTTCTGTACAAAGAAGAAAGTCTGCAGTACACACTGAGTGACTGTATTTAGATCATCCACCCTCAACCCAATTAGAATGTACAGTGTAATAGTTTACACAAATATCAGAAATGTTTAAACTCAAAACCACTTATGACAATTGACTGAGGTAATTCTTAAACTGGAATCACATTCACATTTACTACGTATATTCTTTGGTTACTTACCAACTGGAATGCAATCCTGAGAAAAAGTGAGTGGCAGTTTTCAGAGAGGCTTTAAATATATATGGTCCACAGGAGTTGTTAGAGGAGCAGTCTTCTAATTTGTATCTCTCTGTAGTTGCTATTTGAGATGTGAAAATGATAGGGTCATTTTTGTAGATCTTAATACCCTGGAAACTTCTCTCTGTACTTGGAAAAGCATCAGACGATTACATTAGGAGACAACTTAGGGAGAACAGTTTCAGGCCTGTTATTTGTATGCTGCTTCTGAACAGGATCAGGTTTTGCTACTTTTGAAAATAAGGGTCAATTGATACATTGATGGAATGTGCTTGGTCTTCTGACTGTTTAAGATCACTTTCTTCTACTTCACATGAGACTTCTGTTTGGCACTAACATTGATTTAATTATTTGGATACCCCTCTCCTTTTTTTTTTCTTAATTAGTTGTTGTTGTTGTTCAGTCACCAAGTCTTATTGGACTCTTCATGACCGTATAGACTGCAGCATGCCAGGCTTCCCTGTCCTTCACCATCTCCCAGAGTTTGCCCAAGTTCATGTCCATTGAATCAGTGATGCCATCCAACTATCTCATCCTCTGTTGCCCCCTTCTCCTTCTGCCTTCACTCTTTCCCAGCATCAGGGTCTTTTCCAATGAGTTGGGTCTTCCCATCAGGTAGCCAAAGTATTGGAGCTTCAGCATCAGTCCTTCCAATGAATATTCAGGGTTGATTTTCTTTAAGATTGAATAGTTTGATCTTCTTGCTCTCCAAAGGACTCTCAAGAGTCTTCTCCAGCACCACAGTTCTTCGGCACTCAGCCTTCTTTATTGTCCAGCTGTCACATCTGTACATGACTACTGGAAAGGCCATAGCCTTGACTATATGGACCTTTGTCAGCAAAGTTATTTATTTGCTTTTTAACACACTGTCTAGGTCTGTCATAGCTTTTCTTCCAAGAAGCAATCAGCTTCTAGTTTCATGTCTGTAGTCACCATCTGCAGTGATTGTAGAGCACAAGAAGAGGAAATCTGTCACTGAATTCACCTTTGCCCCTTCTACTTGTAACCTTGTTTTCTAATTTTGTTTTTCAAATTCTACAACTTCCATTTCAGTATCATGTGTGTACAAAGATCTTATGTGTGAGAAAAATGTGGCTTGGGTACATAGGATAGAGGAGTTGATGGTTAAATTGTCAATCTTGCAACTCTGATACTTTTTCTTCAAAATAGGAAATTGTTTTATTTTGAATAAATTCAGTTAAGTTAATAAGGAATTTAAATATAAATATATTGATTAAAATTATTTTAAGTTAAAAATTTATGAAAATGTACCTAAATTGCTTTGAGTGACTAGAGTTTTTATTTCCATGAAAGTATACAAAGCAATTCTTCTAAAAATTGATAATGTTGATATAACATAATATATAATATATAATTGGTATAAATGTATTATCTTTAGTTATAAATAATAGGAAAGATTATAGATCTTGGTCTGCATTATCACAGAGTTCAAATTAATAATTTTAATTCACGAGTTCTTGCTGTGTAATTCTTTAAAAAATAAAGTTTGAATTTTGAGGAACTTCATTTTATACAGTAACCAGTGGGTAATTGTATACTCTGATTTTCTCACAGAGTACTTTAATACACGCAGCCCTGTAGAAGACACTCTCAAAATCAGTGAGGTCACCACACATGAAGGTGTGTTTCTGCTGTTGAATCAGTCAGAAGGTAAGAACTCTATCAAGCAAGTCACCAGGGGCTGTGTAACAAGTTTTCCAAGCTGCCACTTTCTCTGTCCGTGTTACAAATGTATCTGACACTAACTGTGACTCTTATAACTTAGCATTCATTTCTTCTGATACTTTGACACTAAAGTGAAACATGGCAGCCTGAGACAAAGAGATTTGGTGTTCTCATCATGAATCACCCCATATGGGCTACTGATAAACACTGCAACGAATCATGGATAGCTGGCAAGGTCCTCTGCCCTAATTTGTTTTTTAAATTTTCATTCAGGCAGTGTAACTTCATTACAACCCTGCAAGCAAGACCCCAGGCATTTTTTGAGGCAGATTTATAGCCAAGTAAGGCAACCATTTCAGACTACAGAGAAATCCCTTTATTTGCACTGTATTTGAACTTTTCTTCTTAGTTGGGGAAAGTTGATTTCATATAATATTACTCTTTTCATTTTTAAAGACAGTTGTTTTTGTTTTTTTTTTTTTTCCCCATATGTCTGATTGAGGGAAATTACAGCTGGATGTGAAGAAGCAACCAGCATTCATTATCATCTCTAGTTAAAGTTTCATTGCAAATCAATGTGTAAAAACTCTCTTTAATATCTTTTACTGTTATTCTTTTACACAATTTCCCTTTCCCTGTTAAAAGGTAAAAAGAGTTCAGCAGATTGACTCCAGGTGAGGATATGCATTCTGACAAAAGGCTGGAAGTAAGATGGAGAAAGAACGTATCATGTCAGACACCTTCAGTTATACTGTTGATAAACCAAATCTTGTCGAGTACTAGACAGATACTTTCCCACCACACTGCCTCTCCTGTTCAAACTACAGCATTTTAACCCGGCAGATCAACTTTTAACACTGACAGAAATGTTGCCTACTTAATATTGCTTGGAGAGTAAACAGTCCAACCGGACTGTTAAGAAACTTTGACACATATAGACAATTTATAAAAACTTATATTTGACACAGTGAAAACAACTCGACTGAAAGATTTTGAGCAAGAGCATATTGGAAAGAAAACCTATTTCCTAGGAAAGGATAACTGAGGAGTCCTTTAAAAAGCCTGTGGTTTATTTGTTAGTGGTAATCAAAAAATCTTACCCCTTCTTTTCCATTGAATTTTTGTTAATGATAAAGAATGTCTAGGTTACTTTAAAAAAAAGAATTAATTTTTATGCCATACTGATGTCAAATTTTTATAGAAATTATATTATGCTTTGATTTAGAACAATAATTCTATTTTGAAACATTAATTTGATTTACTCTAAAGCTGAAATATAGTTGTTTAAAAAGATAAACTAAGAACAAGGCCTGCTGCTGCTGCTGCTGCTAAGTTATGCTGGACATAACTTCAGTTGTGTCCAACTCTGTGCGACCCCATAAACGGCAGCCCACCAAACTCCCCTGTCCCTGGGATTCTCCAGGCAAGAACACTGGAGTGGGTTGCCATTTCCTTATCCAAAGCAGGAAAGTGAAAAGTGAAAGAAGTTGCTCAGTCGTGTCCAACTCTTAGCGACCACATGGACTGCAGCCTACCAGGCTCCTCTGCCCATGGGATTTTCCAGGCAAGAGTACTGAAGTGGGTTGCCATTGCCTTCTCCAGAACAAGGCCTACCTAGGAGTAAATGCAATCATATATAAAAGTAATTAAAACTTCACTGAAAGTTTCTTAATATTCAGATGTTTGTTTTGAAATCATTTAGAGTTGAATCTAGATAAATAATCTAGATTCTAAATAAATAATCTAAATAAATAATCCAAATAAATCTATTTAGTCTCATGTGTTCCTCATTCCCTTGAGGAAAAGACTTTCTCTGAATTGAACCTGGAGTTCAGTTTCAGGCTACAAGTGAAAGTGAAAGTGAAGTCGCTCAGTTGTGTCCGACCCTCAGTGACCCCATGGACTGCAGCCTACCAGGCTCCTCCATCCATGGGATTTTCCAGGCAAGAGTACTGGAGTGGGGTGCCATTGCCTTCTCCGCAGGCTACAAGAGTGAGTCTAAATATAATGCAGAAAACTGCTTATTATAACTTCAGTGAATGTTTCATTCATATACCTCTCAAAAGCTTTCAACAGGGTGATTAATAAATATTTAATTCTCAAATTGTAGCTCAGCAATTCTGGGTGGCATCAGGAGACATGCTAATGACAGTTAGGCGGGCAGCATCTGCCCTGCAGGCCCTCAGCCTGACATACTCAGGAGTGGTGAACTTTGATTATTTTTAGAATTATTTTTTATATTAATACAATAAATCCAAACCATATCAGTTTGAGATGTTGGCAACATGTTTTTATATTCCCAGCAGTGAGGGGCATTGTGTTCTCTCACATATACAGGACAAATAAAAATATTAAATTAGAAAATTTAATAGAATAGAAATAGAATAGAAATCAATATTTTTGTTAACTCTATTTGAGCAAAATCATTTTTTTTTCTTTCCAGTAAAAATTATGACTACAGCATTGTTACTTTTGGGTTATTATACATACTTATTGTAATAACTATGCCTTTGAAGCCTATTCATTAGAATTCTGAATATCCTGTTAAAACGTTTAAACTAATGTTTCTGTTAAAATTAGAAATAAGACATATTAATAAATAATAGAGTTGATTTCTAGACAGCAATAAAAAGCTAGATCACATTAAGAAAAATGACACAATTTTGTTTTACTTTGTAGTAGAATACGCACATGTTTTCTTTCTGCCTTTTTTTTTTCCCCCTGTGCAGTAAAGGGTAGTGCAGTAATCTGAAGGTGCTCTGCTTTCTTCTAAAGGGTAAATCTATTTATTTCCTTATTTGATAGCATGGAGTATAGCAAAATGCTTCAGATAAAACACAACCCTTACAATTGTTTGAATTTTAACTGGCTACTGTGTTTAGATTTTCAATTTTCCTTCCTTTTTCCCTGCCAGTTTTGAAGAGTGTTCATATGCCTCACAATATGCTGAGCCGAAGATGATCAGCCAAGTCTTGGCTTCTTTGAGAGCTTAAACCCTTTAAACTCAGTGCTCTTTCCAGCTGGCAGGTCAGCAGCACTGAGCAGACACTGCAGGTTTCTGCTTAGTTAAGTTTCCACAAATGCGCCTCTGCTTATTCTTAGTGAGAAAGGGGAAAGCGTATCTGCCCCGTGCACAATTCTATCCATCTTCCTTTTCCTAGCTCACTGTGTCTAATCTGTTTGGCATTGCAAGATTTTTATTTTCCTTTTCTCAAGTTTTTGACTGACAGATATTATTAAAAACAAACAAACAAACCATACGATGTTAATGTTTTTAATTCCTGAAAGCATATATTTATTTTCATTAAGTCTGCAAAAGTTTCACTCATTTTTCCATATTACATTAATAGACATGTTTGGCAAAATAATGCTCTCTCAATTTACTCTTCAGATGTTAGCTTTTATAGAGAGATTAAGATTACAAAAAGCAATATAGACTTTCTTTGATCTCATTCCATTCTTCAGACATTTATTACTTAACCCTTTAACTCTTGTTCAAATACTGACAGTTTTTCTTGGGTTACAAAGTGACTCAAACCAGCTAAACAAAGTTTCAATGTCTGCTTGTTCTGGGCATTTTCTTTACCTCATTACTAAAAACTTAACACAAAAATAAATGGATTTAGGATAGCCTTAAATCATGAATGTAACTTGTGAATGAAAAAAATTCAGAATGAGTGAAGTCAGCTTAAATATATTAGAATTAAAATGCAACATTGCATTGCTACATGTTCTTGATCTTTATATCTATCTGCACATGAAATGGAGAAGGAAATGGCAAGCCAGTATTCTTGCCTGGAAAATCACATGGACAGAGGAGCCTGATGACCTACAGTCCATAGGGTCACAAAGAGTCAGACAGGACTGAAGCAACTTCACACACACACATGAAATTACTGGTTTACACTGGTTTTGGTTTGATTGTTTTATTTTTCTATGGTAGAATTCTGTAAATAGTTGAACTCAGAGAGCAATGCAATAATGCCATTTATTATGTACTGTTAGTTTAGTTGTAGTCTAAATAATAATTACTACTGATTTTGATCTTATATGTTAAAATAGCCCGTACCAATGACTTTATTTTAAACTGATTATTCTGAACTTTAAATACCTCCTTCAATTGTCATTTATTTTCTTTTTTTAATTTTTAGCAGAGATATCATATTTTACACTTGTTTTTCTAAAGTTTAAGGGAAAACCAAATCATTTCCTCGACTTCTTACCTATACATTCTAGCCATCTGATTTATATCATTTGTCCTACATATCTTATGTTCTTAATTAATTAGGGATTTCTGACCCAGGCATTTTAAAATGTCTTTGAAAAAGAAAATGGTCTACTTGTATGAAATTACTCTATAATTCAAATTTTATTTAGTAGTATGGCAAAATGTTAGGAGTTGGAGGAAGGTAGAAACAATGGAATGCTATTGCTGAGATGGAAAACTAGGTTTATAGTTCTTAAAAACTTCTGTTTAAAGCAATATGTAATAATGATAAGGATGAAATGTTTAATGTGTTGTCTTTTAAAGTATGAGAAATTATCAAAATCTATTTTGGCCTAATCTATCAAAATTAAAATTGTTGCTTGATATCCACTCTTCATTTTTGTTTCTGCTAAATCCCAAAATCATAATGTAGAAAATATTTTATTTTTGACAATTCCAACAAGAAACCAATACCTGAGAATCTGAAATACAAAACTCAGGTGCTAGAAAGTCAGTCCCCAAGATTTTGTAAAAAAGTGACTTTGAGCAAAAATTTTATAGATAACCCAACCTAGTTATCACTTAGACTGAAGGAAATAAACACATGGCACACTCAGAAGGGTTGATTCAAGAGATTAATATTGGGATTTTTTTTGTTACAAAGCTGTTGGTATGGTTAAAAAAAAAAAATAAGGGATGGTAAAGCACCCTATACTTTTAGCAGAGGGCTGCCTGACCCTTAGAGAGAAGATCTGCACCATAGCCAACTCATAGCCAAACAGTGAGGGATCTGGCCTTATAAATATCTTAACTTGGATTTTTTTTTTTTTTTTATATTAACCACTAACACACTGCTAGTAATTCCCACTGACCAACCCAACTGGAAGCCTTGGAGCAAGAGATTCTAACTGATGTTGTTTGGGAAAAAGAGCAAAGTAGAAGAGTAGAGAACAGATCTGAGTAAGCAGAGCAGAAGTAAGAAAATAATGTTTGGTACAACTAACAAACTGAAATGTACACAGTATTGAAGTCATTGGCTAAATGATACATTTCAGGTAAAGGGATAGTATACTTAATATAGAACAGTATATATCCTAAATCATCCATCTCCACTGACAATGAAAAGTGACTCATTCCCATTTCACCAAATCATCAGAAAATATTATTTCATTATATATTATGAATGAGTTTCACATTTGTTTACAGAAAGGAGGTGATGCCTTTTTAATTAGAAAAGTCTAATACTATAAAACTCTGCTGCTGCTGCTGCTGCTGCTGCTAAGTCGCTTCAGTCGTGTCCAACTCTGTGCGACCCCATAGACAGCAGCCTACCAGGCTCCCCCATCCCTGGGATTCTCCAGGCAAGAACACTGGAGTGGGTTGCCATTTCCTTCTCCAATGCATGAAAGTGAAAAAAAAAAGTGAAGTTGCTCAGTCGTGTCCAACTCCTAGCAACCCCATGGACTGCAGCCCACCAGACCCCTCTGTCCATGGGATTTTCCAGGCAAGAGTATTGGAGTGGGGTGCCATCAGTCAAATGTTTACTATACAGGAGAATAACATCATTTTTCTGATGTGTGTGAGTATGTATTATTTGTTCAGTCATGTCTGACTCTTTATGACCCCATGGACTATAGTCTGCCAGGATCCTCTGTCCATGGAATTCTCCAGGCAAAAATACTGATGTCAGTATCCATTCCCTTCTCCAGGGGATTTTCCTGACTTAGGGATGGAACCCCAGTTGGTCTCATGAATTGCAGGCAGAGCCCCATTCTGATAGCCTATACAAAGCAAATGGTAATTTGTTAGTAAAGAGTAACTAGTTTGTGACTTTAGAATATATGTTGTGCAGATGCATGAAAAAGAATAAGTTGATGAGACATAGAAATAAAGGGAAAAAAGGGGGAAAACCATTTGGTTGCCAATATTCTGTTCAATTCAGTCTCAATACTTTTAGTATTAAGACTTTTAGACCATTGATCAAGGTACCATGTTTTTCTCCTTCCCCATTTTTTAATTTTTTTTTTGGTCTGGGGTTATGTGCATTATTTAATAAAATCATGCTTTTTATAGTCTTACAGAGAACACATACAAATAAAACCACTTATGGATACACATATACACACATGTGGGCACACAAGTGCTTTGAAGAGGAAGATGCATACTATGATGTTCACGAAGTCTAAATTTAATTTCAAGTGGAATAAAAGATTTGGAGTGAATACTGAAGACAAAATTGTATAGTGATTGAAGCCAGTACAGCCAAAAATTACAAAGTAGAAAGCAGCACTCTTTATCATGGATAGGAAGTAGAAATACAGTTAAGGATGAAAATGAAATTTCATTTTACTCTACATGTTAAATTTGTGAAGAGGGATAGTTATTACTCAAAGAGTAACTGCCACTGCTTGCTGGTGATTAAAATAAGCTTCCTTGTGCTATCTCTTCACATAAATGGTTATTGCCTCTCAAATTTACCAGGAGTATTCTAATCCAGAACCTAAACCTGTTGATGATATGCAATAAATTTTCACAATAAAAAATAAGGAACAAAAATAAGGAACCAAGTCATATAACTTAAGATGTACTGGTCTTAAATTCTGCTCTTATAGAGTTTAGTTCAGATAGGTTTATCTTGGCTTTTCTGGGGGTATGTGTGTGTATTGTGTGTGTGTGTGTGTGTCATTAGAAAACAACCAAGGCTTGTGTTTCATCAAGGGAAAACTGAATATCATTTAACCAATTGTCTTGTAATGTGATCTTTTAAGTCATTTAGTTCAGTTCAGTTCAGTTCAGTTGCTCAGTCGTGTCTGACTCTTTGCGACCCCATGAATCGCAGCACACCAGGCCTCCCTGTCCATCACCAACTCCCGGAGTTCACTCAGACTCAGTCCATCGAGTCAGTGATGCCATCCAGCCATCTCATCCTCTGTTGTCCCCTTCTCCTCCTGCCCCCAACCCCTCCCAGCATCAGAGTCTTTTCCAATGAGTCAGGTAGTTTTAAAATTCTTTCTTGCATTTGTAGAAAAACACAGGAACCAAGAGACCCAGCAGGCCTGTTTGAGTCATGCCAACACTTAATCCCGTTGGTTGCATTTTGTGTTCTTTTACGCAAACAGGTCACCAGAAAAAAAAAAAAAAAAAAGGCAGTATCCCATCTAAAAACATTCTGGAAAAGTCAGTGTATGTTTGTGCTGAATGACAAATCAGGAAGGCTACCTAAATAATGTTTTTGTTCCCTGTTGATTATTGCTCAGGTTGTATATTAATACAGATTTTCTATAATTTGCTTAGCCTACTGGTTTCAGCCAATTTTCTAAACAGTCTATAATAGAGATTGAGAAGGACGACAGATTCAAAGTTCATTTTAAAGAATTATCAGCTAATCTTTCACTTATCTAAAATCCCTTTTTGAAATATCAGAGAGTACAATGGGTTCAGTAATTAGAACACTTGCATTCCTATTTTTGTCAAATGCAGAATACATTTGTCAGATCAAAATACATTTAATCAATTTATTGCATCTTCTTTTCAGATATGCCTTTAGAGGCTTTTTTTTTTTCTGATGATTTACTTTTTTTCATGAGAGGAGTTAAACTACTGTCAGGAATATTTTTAACAAAGCCATGAACATGGTAGCAGTGACAAGAAGCATATTTAAATACTGCCAGTTGTGAAACACAGGCCTAAGCATCTTAGACGGAATTTCTCATTAATTCTTACAGTGGCTTCTTTTGACCAAATTTTTAGTTTTGTCAAATGTTAATGGTCCACAGTGTGGTCTACAGAAGATACTATAAGAATTATTGGTGTTGTCATTGCTACCATAGTTGTAAGGAGAAACTATTTTTGTCTCAGTCTTATATAAGAACAAAAATATCTGGATCTTGGACTCTGCTACTTATTGAAGAGGAAACAACCCTTAATGAATAATCTTGCACAAGAGCCTAAAAAGTGAGAGAAAGTTAAATTGGCAGGCTTGAGTGTTTGCAAAGTAAATTAATCATGGACATTACAGAGCCTGTATAAACAAACCAAGGAGAGATATGTTAACTTCCTCTTCTGTATTAAATGGTAATAAAGGAAGTTTATTCCATAATTTAGAATTTTAGTATTTCATTCCTGTAAAATTAAAAGGGAAGATCTTCTGTATGTCTAGCAACATGTGTTTAATGTTTATTCCCTTACAGTGATACTCTTTAAGAAAAGTAAATAATTATATGTCATTCAAACCTGGGTAAATACTGTCATGTTATTATTAATAGTATGCCATAAATGATATAAAAATAAAGACATCTTTAAAATATTCATAGAAGAAGGATGACCCTTCTATTTTTTTAAATTTATTTATACTTGGTCTTTGTCAGAAAGTACTAGATTTTTACAGTGTTTTATTAAGATAATTAAAAAAACATACAAATCATGAAGTAGAATGAATTTATTATTTTATGCACTATTTGTAAAAAAAAATGAAATATTTATTTGTGTCCCAAATGCGAAGAATAACACACACACACACAGATATACAGGCTTCCCAGGTGGTGCTAGTAGTAAAGAAACTGCCATATATATGAAATTACTTTCCTTAGATTCTTCTAGGGACTGATTACAATATCACAAATATAATAAATGCACAGTTTGAAGAAATTAACATAGATTTTGTTGTGTGCATGGTATGTATAAATAGCATCAAAGAACAAAGCAATCGTGCTTAAAAACTAAAGGAGGGATATCAACAGATATTAACAGAGAGAATATCATAGCTCTCATCTTGTTGGTCAGTGACCCCACATCTAACTGTAAAATTCTCTTTTTATTTAGCCCCTGAGTCTGTGTGATTGCTGTAGGTCACATCTCTCTTTCTAAAAAGAGAATTTAGGAACCATTGATAATTTACACTTCTGACTGATCTTTAGGTGAATGAACATATGGCAAAGAATACCTTAAGGACAGACTTTGAAAAAGTCTTAAGTGTGTAAACTTGGTGCATTAGTACTTCAGGCAACTTAACTGTCCTCTAAAGATCTATAAATCATGAAAATATATATTTGATAATAAAATATATTATTTTACAAAGCATATGTATTATAAATTTATATTCTGTATTTCAAATACCTAATTTTTTGATTTTATCTCAGCTAATCATAAAACTCACTCTCTTTCTAAATTGTAGTTTACATGATTGAGATATAGAATAAGAAAACTGTTCCATATTGGCACATTCCATATTACTTAATGGAAACAATTTAGAGTACTGAACTGAGGAAAAAAAATAAATTAACATGTGTTGTTCAGTTACTAAATCATTCCCAGACCTTTGTGACCCCATGAACTGTAGCGTTCCAGGCTTCCCTGTCCTTCACTATCTCCCAGAGTTGGCTCAAACTTATGCCCATGGAGTAAGAGATGCCACACAACCATCTGATCCTCAGTCACCTGGTTCTCCTCTCACCCTCAATCTTTCCCAGCATCAGGTCTTTTCCAATGAATCGATTTCATCACATTAGGTGGCCAAAGTATTGGAGCTTCACCATCAGTCCTTCCAGTGAATATTCAGGGTTGATTTCTTTTAGTATCAACTGGTTTGATCTCCTTGCTGTCCAAGAGGCTCTCAAGAGTCTTCTTCAGCACCAGTTTTAAAGCATCAATTATTCAGCACTCAGTCTTCTTTATGGTCCAAATCTCACATCCATACATGACTACTGGAAAAACCATAGCTTTGACTATATGGACCTTTGTCAGCAAAGTGATGTCTCTGCTTTTGAATGTGCTGTCTAGGTTTGTCATAGCTTTTCTTCCAAAGAGCAAGCATCTTTTAATTTTGTGTCTGCATTCATGGCCCACAGTGATTTTGGAGCCCAAGTAATTAAAATCTGTCACTGTTTCCACTTTTCCCCATCTATTTGCACATCTATTACACATAGCTTTTGTATGTGTATGCTTATGGATGTGTATTGCTTATGTATGTGACACTTACTCTAGTCTTGGTACTTCAATTAACTTACTGTGCAACCTTGATTTCTGAGCCTGTATCTCTTATGATAAATAAGATAATTGAACTAGGTGAAGTATTTACAAATGGGTATTTTGTGAATGTAGTAGGAATGGATACTATAATGTCATTTTCAGTCTATTAGTATTATCATTCCTAGGATCAAGTCCAGCACTTGAACTTTTGATGTATTAAAAATATTTTATTATAAGACAGGTTGACCTATAATGATAGTTTTCCAGTGAAGCTCAGAAAAATAAAAGCTGATATTATGCAATATATTTTGAGTTATTTTTCTCTCTAGAGAAGCACCAGCAAAGGAGACCAAATAGATCTGTGGTAAACTCCAGTTAAATATCAGTTCAGTTCAGTTCTATCACTCAGTTGCATCTGACTTTTTGTGACCCCATAGACTCCAGCACGCCAGGCCTCTCTGTTCATCACCAACTCCTGGAGTATATTCAAACTCTTGTCCATTGAGTCAGTGATGCCATACAACCATCACTGTTTCCACTGTTTCCTCATCTATTTTCCATGAAGTAATGGGGCCAGATGTCATGATCTTAGTTTTTTGAATGTTGAGTTTTAAGCCAACTTTTTCACTCTCCTCTTTTACTTTCATCAAGAGGCTCTTTAGTTCTTCTTCACTTTCTGCCATTAGTGTGATGTCATCTGCATGTCTGAGGTTATTGATATTTCTCTGGGCAATCTTGATTCCAGCTTGTGCTTCATCCAGTCCAGCATTTCTCATGATGTATTCTGCATATAAGTTAAATAAACAGGGTGACAATATACAGACTTGACGTACTCCTTTCCCAATTTGGAACCAGTCTGTTGTTCCATGTCCAGTTCTAACTGTTGCTTCTTGACCTGCATACAGATTTCTCAGGAGGCAGGTCAGGGGTCTGCTATTCCCACCTCTTTAAGAATTTTCCACAGTTTGTTATCCACACAGTCAAAGGCTTTGGTGTAGTCAATAAAGCAAAAGTAGATGTTTTTCTGAAACTCTCTTTTTTTTTGATGATCCAGAGAATGTTGGCAATTTGATCTCTAATTCCTCTACCTTTTCTAAATCCAGCTTGAACATCTGAAAGTTCATGGTTCACATACTGTTGAAACCTGGCTTGGAGAATTTGGAGTATTACTTTGTTGCATGTGAGATGAGTACAATTGTGCAGTACTTTGAGCATTCTTTGGCATTGCCTTTCTTTGCGATTGGAATGAAAACTGACCTTTTCCAGTCCTGTGACCACTGCTGAGTTTTTAAAATTTGCTGGCATATTGAGTGCAGCACTTTCACAACATCATCTTTAGAATTTGAAATAGCTCAACTGGAATTCCATCACCTCCACTAGCTTTGTGTGCAGTGATGCTTCCCAAGGCCTTCTTGACTTCGTATTCCAGGATTTTGGCCCTACGTGAGTGATCACACCATTGTGATTATCTGGGTTGTCAAGATCTATTTTGTACAGTTCTTCTGTGTATTCTTGCCACCTTTTCTTAATATCTTCTGCTTCTATGTTAGGTCCATACCATTTCTGTCCAGTTAAATATAGGTGTTTTTACATTTTTAGTTTTTATGAAGGAAATAGCAGTGTCCACAAAGAAGGTTAAGTGAACACTGACCTTAAGACTAGGTATATGTATTTGAAATTTTCAAAGATAAAGCATCAGTATAATTATCTCCTAGATCTTCAAAAATTTTAATCATGAGAATAATGGCTGAATCTGCTAGTTTTATCAATAATTTGATGTAAGGATATTCTTATTTCAGCCTAATTTTTGGTTTTCTAATTGGTTTAATCCCATAGCTATAGATCTGAGGTACAAAAAATTTGACTTCAATAAGGATTTTTTAACTTTTACCAAATGCCCTAGTTAACAATTCCAAAAACTTGCCTCATCAACAGCTTTATGCCTTTAGCCATGCTCCCACACTTCAATTGTGACCTCAACCAGAATGTAATAGAATGTGTTAGATTTTTTATAACCATAACAGTATTGTTTTTTCTCTACCTTTGTTAACAAATATTAACAAAATTTAATTTTCCCATTTCTGTATGACTTCATTTGATCATCCCTCCTTTCTACGTGATAACCACAGCACTTGTTAGTTTTCCAAATAAGGCCCTTATGATATTATTGTAGACGTTGTGATTTGCAGTTCGGTGCTCCTTCAGGACTGAAAGATACAGTCCCTGCTGTAAGTGCTTCCAGGTGGCAGCCCACTTAGGATGTAGTCCTCAGCTGGAGAGAATCATTTCACTCCTGGTCTTGCTCCTTCAAACGCCAATCACTGGTGAATGCATGAGCATATGGGCTTAACCCCTTGACCATAAAGTGAATGCTTCAGAGGAGTTCTCCCCAACTCTGTATTTCACCTGGGCACACCAGACGCTTTTAAGACTAAATTGCAATGCAACATTTCCTCTGGTCCATTTATTCTTTCTTTCCTTTTTCAGGCACTGATCTTGCATCTTAGTCTCCATTAGAATCTGCCTCCCAGGGATCCAACCTGAAAAAATATCAATCTTTGGACATTTTTTTTGGTTTTACACATATGGTCTTCCTGTAAACAAGAATGAATTTATTTGCTAGAAATAATTGGAAATAAAATACAGTATGCTCTGTCATAGATTTTAGAGTACAGGAATCAAGCACATTATTTTTCCAATAAAAGATAGTTAATATTCATTGTTTAGCATTCATTATAATTTGTCTGTACCTTTTAACTATTTTAAATTGGATAACAATTCCTTTTCAGCTGGGATACAAACATGACAGTAGACAAATTATTTGCCAAGCTTTTCCTGTGGGCCATAGGAGAAGAATTACATTAACAAGAAACAGATTATTGATTTCAAGTACTTTTTTCTTTATTCTTTTAAAATTATTTTTAAAGGATTTGATCTCATATTTCAAAGGTCTTTTCCATCTTTCCCTCTCTGTATGGTACTCAATTGTTCTCAATATCTTTAACTTTTTTATTTTCTAATTATCCTGACCTTTTTTCTTGCCACTGGCGGAAAACAAATATTGAGATATTAGAAAAAAAATTAATAAGATGTAAGCTGGTTTTAGCAAAATTGAGTATTAAACTCTAAGTAAGTTTAGTTCATGGAGTTAGGAAAGCGTTTTAACATAAGGTTGACATACTACACTTGAGATCTGTTAAAATGCATTATAATAGGAAAGACAAAAAGAGAACTGAGATAGAAAGACACTAATTGTCTAATTAAATGTGCTTCATGGTTCTGAGTAGATATGCCATTATATCTATTAGGTCTTACACACAAAGTCCAAAACTTCTTTGCATGACTGGCTAAGTTGAAGGTTCTCCATTAATCACCAGCTGTGTGCTTATCTTTTATTTATTTCTCTTAATTTAAACAAAAAAAAGGAAAATTAAGTAGTTATCTTCTACAGTGTTGTGGGATAAGCTAGCATGCTTATCTGGCCTAATTTATTTAAAAATTGTCAAGTTCAATGTTTTGGTTTAGTAACATGCTGCTGCTGCTGCTAAGTCGCTTCAGTTGCGTCCGACTCTGTGCGACCCCGTAGACGGAAACCCACCAGGCTCCCCTGTCCCTGGGATTCTCCAGGCAAGAACACTGGAGTGGGTTGCCATTTCCTTCTCCAGTTCATGAAAGTGAAAAGTGAAAGTGAAGTCGCTCAGTCGTGTCCGACTCTTAGCGACCCCATGGACTGTAGCCCACCAGGCTCCTCCGTCCATTGGATTTTCCAGGCAAGAGTACTGGAGTGGGGTGCCATTGCCTTCTCCGAGTATAGTAACATATGAACTATCCAATAAACAGATGCACACATTCAGTTTAGTTGAATAGAAAGTAAACAATAAGTCTTAAATTAAAAAAAAAAAATTACTTAAGATAAACTCACAGGAATTATTTTAAGAAAACTTCCAGATAACATGCATGGTTTCATTTGATGAATCCCAACAGAGCATGGTACCCCAAACCCAAAAGTCCTGTTTGAAGCAGCTTCTGCACCTATTGCTGGTCTGAAGCAACAAATTCTGGCACTAGAATGGGGTAGGTAGAACAATACCTCAGGTAGATACTTATCTTAAGAAATAGGTGGAAAACCTCATACAGAAGGCAACCAATAGCACATCTCTGTCAGCAGTATATGCCACCCCTTTACCATAATAAAAAGAGCAGGTTGATAGGGAATATAATCATATGGCTATCAGATTTAACAAATAATAATAAAGCACATCCAGTTCAAAATAATAAGCAATGAATAATATCTTAGTATAATTGTGTATCAAATATTGCATCCTGTATTTTATGACACTTCTATATAAGCTTCCAAAAACAGGTTTTAAGAATATATTCAAAGAAAATAAAGCAGAGAACACTTTATGTATTTCAAACAGAGAGAATTTAATACCGAGAACTGGTTGCACAGATGTTGGAAGGCCTAAGAGAGCAAAAGGGAATAACTTGGTACTCAAGACATTAGAAACTGCATGAAAAAGCCATGATCTGCACTGCTGAGGGATAAGAGGGAGGGGCTTATTTCCCTGGAGCCCACAATGAAGAGGAGAGGCTTCTTGGCTAGAAGAGACCCCACTAATGGTGCTGCAACAGAGGAGGTACTTAGAAGGAACCCCAGAAAAAAAATGTCAGTGTGGACACCAAGACCACCGGGAAGGATCAAAATTCTCAGACTGCTGATGGCAGGAAAGAAGCTCTTTGGAGAATCGCTGGACTAATGCTGACGTCAGTGCCTCACCAACCATTCATTGGCAGAGTCCAACCAGAAACCAACTGGCCAGGAACTCTGAGGAATATAGGTTTCCACACCCTAAAATACAGAAAGGAATCCAAAAAAGGGTGAATAGGGGCTGAGAGCAATCCTCAATCAAAGAATATTTTTAAAAAATCTGTACAGAAGAATAAGATTCAGAAAAAAAAAAATTGAGAAAGAAAAACAGTGTTTCAAAATGAGCAAGCTAAAGAATTAATAGTTATGAAGTTGTTCCACAAGTGACTTGAAGTCATGATACCATCTTGTCTTAGAACTCTCAATGATGTGATATTTCTTTGCCTCTAAATTTCTGAATAAGAGAAAAATAAGAGGAAAGTCAGAGCCATAGGAAAAGTGAATATACATTCAAATTTGTGAGAGTCTTGATTATGCCTGTTGTTCTGATGTAATTATTAAGCATATCCATTTTGCTTTCAGAAGTATGTGATCATCAAAATATTAGATTAATATAATCTGAATTTCAAATGTCTAGGTCATTTTGCTGCCAAAAATAATACCCTCATCTGAAACTGCCTATCTAAAGGCCTTTGCTGAGGAGAATCAGATAAAGAACTTTACCATACACAACACTAGTCTTTTTTTGGACCAGTTTGAGTATCTGATCCACATGTGGATTATAGGCAGTGATCAGTGACCCTGAAAAAGAGCTCTACCCATTAGGCATTTCATCAGTGAACTAAGCCAAGCAATCTGAACAGGAGTTATGAAGGGAATTGGTAAGAAGAAAACAGATACAAGAAAAGAATCTATAAAAAGATAACTTACAGGATTTGAAGTAGTAGCATAAGCTTAGAATTGTCACAGATTCTGGTTGACTCTGCTTCTAGTCCATGTGAATCCTTTTAACAAAATCTATATTTCTCTAACATCATCTCAGATACCTATAATCATCTGCAGATGATGAACCCAAAAGTTCTTACCAACACAGCAAATCACAAATCTTTCTCTTCCTGTTGTCCTGAAGCATCATAGTCCTCCCTTCTTTTCCCCTTAGTTGATTTATTTTCCAGGTGACTTCTCATTTTTAATGCAGATGGACTCTTCTGTGTACCCATGAAGGCCCTTCTGTCTCTTGGTCTACTGAAATATTTAGCCCTAAGTATTATGTTCGGAGAAGGAAATGGCAACCCACTCCAGTGTTCTTGCCTGGAGAATCCCAGGGACGGGGAAGCCTGGTGGACTGCCGTCTATGGCGTCGCACAGAGTCAGACACGACTGAAGCGACTTAGCAGCAGCAAGTATTATGTTCCCCATATATGATTTATTAGGTGAATTCTTCAGGTAATTTGGACATTTTTTTTCTGCACTATACTCTAAGGTCTAAAGCATGCAGACAATGTATTTTCTCCATGTCCAACAAAGAACAGTAAACAATAAAAACTATAGACGAAAAATTATCCAGCTGTTCAGAAAAGGAAAGATAGCATTTCCTGGAATCAAGACTTGGTTTTAAGTTCTAGATTTTCTACTTACCACTGCATTGTACCTTTAGATATTTTAAACATTCTTTGCTTTGTATTCCCCATCTGTACAATAGTTATTACAATAGTTTCAATCTTCCTTGGCTGGTTGTGAGAATTAAATGAGATTACATATAATTATACAGTTATTTAAAACATGCAGTATTTCTTTCCTTTCATCAAAATGAAAACAACATTGCAGTCTAAAACTCAGTTATTCACTATACTCAGTGAATACCTTCTAAGTCTATTTCAGCAAGAACACTAAAAACTTTGGATTGAAATCAGTTTATACTATATTCTTCACTTACCTGAATCCTTAAATACAGAATATAGATCACAATTCAACCTAGTTTTGGTGGCTTATTTGCCAATACAAGTCATTATTGTACTAGTTTGAATTTGGTGATTGCTCAATGCTTGGCTTTTCAGCTCTGTCAGCAGGAAGTAAGAGTATCTTTAAAAGCTACCAAGGAGACATTCCTCTGTCCATGGAATTCTCCAGGCAGGAATACTGGAGTGGGTAACCACCACCAGGTAGCACTAGTGATAAAGAACCCACCTGCCAATGCTGAAGACATAAGAGAAGAAGGTTCTTCCCTGGTCAGGAAGATCCCCTGGAGTACATGGCAACCCAGTCCAATATTCTTGCCTGGACAGAGGCAAGAATGGACAGAGGAGCCTGGCAGGCTATGGTCCACAGGGTCACAAAGAATTGGACACGAATGAAGCAACTTGACAAGCACATGCACACTCATGCAAGAAGACACACATCACACTTTGTTTTAAATTAATGATTGGTTTCACTGAGCCTGTCTTTCCCTTCTTTAATCACTAAAGAAGCAGCCACCAACATTCCTAGTCAATTACAATTTATTCACTGTTTCTAAAAGGTTAGAGACATTGCTTACGACAGTGCATCCTCTATTGTACTCTATACCTGTATCCATTCTTTTTCATTGCAGGTTAAAGTAGCAGTAGTCACACTTTCAAGGTCTATCAATAATACTCTGCTTACCACTAGTGATAGGGTTTCCATTGCCTGCTGACCAGCAGCTGGTTCAACTACAGAATTCCATCCTCCATATGTGCTTCTTAGAACCACTCCTGGTAACAAGCTTTTTAGGTAATATTTCCTAGAAGCAGAGCCTAGGACAAGAATTTGGGCATAAATGATGCATTGAAGGAGTGATCTTCAGTAAAACTTGTAAGGGAGCAGGGGAAGCAGATAGAGAACGGAAATGAGATGGGCAAAGATGTGTCCTCAAGCAGACGTTCTAGGCCTGGGATTGATAGAAATTTCTAGGGCACAGATCTCTACAAGAGTTGCATCCCCTGGAGCTAAGTGATCAGCCTGCATTGCTTTTCAGCTGCTCCCAGAACACAGGTAAAGGTGTAGGATGTATAACTTACTGGTCAAGGGTTCTGCCACTAACAGAGAAGTATTCTCCAGGGAAAAGGGGCAGTTCTGGAGGTGTCTGCACTGGCCATTGAAGGAAAATCTGAATTGGAGCACAAACAGGGTCCACTACAGGCAGATCATTAGCTTCATGCAATTTACAGATGAGAAAGCTCAGATGTCAGTAACAGAGAGCTTCGCTAACCTGCGCCAAGCCTCACATCTTGGAGCTCACATTGAAGCCAAGCTTCTCTCACCGGAATGCCTGCTCTTAACCAACCTTGCACATTGTCTCACACAGGGAAATAAGGAGACTCACATGGATTGAGGAGAAAAGTAAAGAGTGGAAAAAACGAGGACCAATTCAGGGTAACAGTATGACTGGACTTTATTCTCAAAAGGGAAATGTCAGTGAGAGAAATCAAGGAAGTAAGAAATAGAATCATGCTTAAAATAATTTTACTTCAGTCCTGTTTAAGTTATATTAATATCTCTGTAGAATAAGAAGGAACAAGGAGGAAAAAAACCTAAAGAAAAAATGATGAAAGAAAAAAGACACAAAAGAGAGGAGAAATTTGACATAAGCCTACTGAAAAATATATCTTGATTCCAACTATGAAAAAAAAAAAAACATATCTATATATACACATTTTAAAAACAGAATCACAGCATAGCTATTTTGAAAGGGCACAAGGGAGGGGCATAGGCCCACCAATATAGCACAAGAATTATTTAATTTCTGGTTTTCTCCATCAATAGAATCTAAAAATTCAAAAAAGTTTTTAATTCTTTCAAAAGTTATTTTAAAAATTAATACAAGGCATTTCAGTGTACTTTATACATTGCAACTTTATTTATAAAGTTGGTTAAATAGTGTCTAAATAGTTATTAGAGCTAACTTTAGTATCTGTATTTTCTTTCTAAAAAGAATATGTGAAAAATATTTAATATTTCCAAGTCTAGATACTAAAAAAGTTTTGAAGATATTATCCTTTGTCCCCATATATGTGGTCATCAGCACTCTTTTTATAATCCCTTAGCATTCTTAATCAAACCTTCAGAAGCTTAAATTATTATTGAGCAATTTATTTAGCATTATGGCTTAATTCATGATTCTAAAATGAATATACTATCAACTTCTAGGAGTAAAATCACAAGTAACATCATAATCATCTAGGCCAAATAGAGCTTGAGCAATTTAAAATACCCAGGATTTGAAAGAATTAATAGATAAGAGGATAGATTCATTATGTGGTCAAGAGGTCATTTCATAAAAATATTTTAAATTAAAAAATTAAAAAACCTTTTGGTTTTAAGACTGAGAATGAAATGGATTGGCAAGAATTAAAGAAAAAGCCTGAAAATTATGCACCTTATTGAAGGACTAATTAAAATTATCTTGAGTGCATTGAAAGCTTTTCACTTGGAAATTTTTGTCTCTGGATAAAAGGTTCTTTTATTGTTTTCTAAAGGAAAATATGCTCAAAAACCTAAATAATCTCTCTCTCTGAGAGAAACTTCAGATAAAATGTGGTATAAAGTTCAGTTTATATCTCATTCATGTCCTTCTTATGCTAGTCCTGAACAGTGCATGCAGCCCAAAGGGCTATGAGTGTTTGACACCAAAGGCCACCAGCAGCATCATTCTAAGAATTGCCTTGGGTCTGTGATAAGTATTTCATGCAGAAATACCTGAAGACTACACCTTCGGTCTATGATTGGAGAATGATTTAGGAATCACAGAAGTCCTATTCCTTTGCCTCAAGTTAGGATTACTGATCCTGTAGATTTCCGCATAGGATCAGATAGTGCCCAGACTTGAGCCAAGATGCTTTCCTTCATTTCCCTACAGGATTCACTTCAGGACACTTCTTCAATAAACCACCTGCATAAAGGTTTTGCTCTCTCTGTTTCTCTGATATCAGTCAATGATGCAGTGGGTCTCAAAGTTTAGTCTGTCCCAGAATCACTAGGAGGGCTTGCAAAAACATAGATTGCTGAGGCAGTAAGTCTGGAGCAGAACCTAAGAATCTGCATTTCTCAGAGTTCTCAAATGCTCCTGCTACTCTGTGGCTTCAGTAGATGGGAGAGCATAACAGAATTTGGAAAGGCAAAATTACAGACTTTATAGATTAAGTTTAAAATATCCAAAAAAAAAAAAAAAAAGAGGTTAACCTGGAATTCTATACATGAGCAGGATCAAGGTTCTTGATGTGATTATTGCTCAATGGCCTCAGTGTAAGATGTGGCAGAGAGACTGTGAAGGAGAAGGGAGAGGTGAAAGTGCACTTGCAGGAATGCAGAGCTCTGAGGCATTTATAGATGGAAGCCTCTAGGCTTTCATAAATTAACACCTAACACTAAGGGCTCTTTTCATTACTTCCATCAAAGAAAACTTCAAGGTCAGAGCCAGGAAGTCTTAATTTTGACTATGTAGACACTCTCTTGACAACTGTTGATAGAGATCTGTAAGTTGGGAAGAGTCTCCACTGTATTATTTAATCCTTTTCATATACAGTTATTACCCAGTCTACCACCTAGCTTAGAAGTTAATGCATCTCCATTTTTATAAAGAAATCTTTAATTATGATGTGTATAAATGCATCATATTTTTCCTTCAGTTCAGTTCAGTCAGTTCAGTCGCTCAGTCATGTCCGACTCTTTGCAACCTCATGAATTGCAGCACACCAGGCCTCCCTGTCCATCACCAACTCCCAGAGTTCTCTCAAACTCACATCCATCGAGTCTGTGATGCCATTCAGCCATCTCATCCTCTGTCGTCCCCTTCTCCTCCTGCCCCCAATCCCTCCCAGCATAAGGGTCTTTTCCAATGAGTCAACTCTTTGCATGAGGTGGACAAAGTACTGGAGTTTCAGCTTTAGCATCATTCCTTCCAAAGAACACCCAGGACTGATCTCCTTTAGAATGGACTGGTTGGATCTCCTTGCAGTCCAAGGGACTCTCAAGAGTCTTCTCCAACACCACAGTTCAAAAGCATCAATTCTTCGGCGCTCAGCCTTCTTCACAGTCGAACTCTCACATCCATACATGACCACAGGAAAAACCATAGCCTTGACTAGATGGACCTTTGTTGGCAAAGTAATGTCTCTGCTTTTGAATATGCTATCTAGGTTGGTCATAACTTTCCTTCCAAGGAGTAAGCATCTTTTAATTTCATGGCTGCAGTCACCATCTGCAGTGATTTTGGAGCCTAAAAAAATAAAGTCTGACACTGTTTCCACTGTTTCCCCATCTATTTCCCATGAAGTGATGGGACCGGATGCCATGATCTTCATTTTCTGAATGTTGAGCTTTAAGCCAACTTTTTCACTCTCCTCTTTTCACTTCTAGAGGCTTTTTAGTTCCTCATCGCTTTCTGCCATAAGGGTGGTGTCGTCTGCTTATTGAGGTTATTGATATTTCTCCTGTCAATCTTGATTCCAGCTTGTGCTTCTTCCAGCCCAGCATTTCTCATGATGTACTCTGCATATAAGTTAAATAAGCAGGGTGACAGTATACATCCTTGATGTACTCCTTTTCCTATTTGGAACCAGTCTATTGTTCCATGTCCAGTTCTAACTGTTGCTTCCTGACCTGCATATAGGTTTCTCAAGAGGCAGGTCAGGTGGTCTGGTATTCCCATCTCTTTCAGAATTTTCCACAGTTTATTGTGATCCACACAGTCAAAGGCTTTGGCATAGTCAATAAAGCAGAAATAGATGTATGCCAAAGGTCACAAATATATTTTAATGCCTTTGTTTTCCTTACGGTTTTACACATTTTGGTCTTTTATTCATCTGAAGATTATTTAAACGCCATTAGAGACAGGAAAATAATTTTATTTAGATCTGCTGACAAGCTGATTATCATAAACCATTTGCTCATTAGTCTCTTCTTACTGACTTGTGATGACAATTATATCATTTCCAAGTACTGAAATAATCTTTTTCTGAGATATCTATCTTTTGCATTAAACAATAAAAATATTTCTGCATCAATTCCACACTTGAATTTCTGTACTTCATAAAATATGGCTCAGCATCTGGTAGCATCAATTCACTTTCTTTAGTTTATTTTTCAAAATATTTGTAACTAGTTATAAAAAAAAAAAAAAGCTTTGTTTTATCTTGCATGTGAATTTTTGATTAATTTTTCTTGTCCACAGAGTCCTTTTATTCTCCTGTAAGCCAGAGTGATCTTTATAGAAATAAAGAGACCAAAAGAATTAAATTGGGGTGACAATTGGAACCACAAAATGGAATACAGCCAGGAGATGTTAGAATTTTGCCAGCAACCAAAATAAATTAGTTTGCATCCAAAAGAGCAGCCTATAGGAACCATAAAGTTGAGATATGGACTAAATTGGAATGAAAGTAATAGATGACCCCTAGAATCCAGAGAGGGCTTCCCTTGTGGCTCAGCTGGTAAAGAATCCATGTGCAATGCAGGAGACCTGGGTTCGATCCCTGGGTTCGATCCCTGGGTTGGGAGATCCCTTGGAGAAGGGAAAGGATACTCACTCCACTATTCTGGCCTAGAGCATTCCATGGACTATACAGTACTTGGAGTCACAGAGTCATCCCCAGTAAGACGGTAGGCACTGAAGGAGTTATGAGGAGATACCCCACATCCAAAGGCAAAGGAAAAGCCCCAGCAAGATGGTAGGAGGGGGGTATTAGCGTTTGGAATCAAACCCCATTCTCACCAGAGATGCTCAGAGGGCTCAAACAAACCTTGTGTGCACCAGGACCCAGGGACCCCACAGAGACTGAGACAAAACTGTGTTTGAGCATCTCCTGTGGAGGTAGCCTTGGAGTTCTGGCTACCAGGTCAGCCTTGGACTGCCACAGGGACAGAGGCTCTGGGTGAACCAGACTTGGGTATGGCATAAGCCCTCTCGGAGGAAGTCACCATTAACCCCACCATAGAGCTTCCAGAACTTAACAGGACTAGGAAATAGTCTCTTGGAGGGCACAACAGAATCTTGTGCATCAGGACCCAGGAGAAAGGAGCAGTGACCCCACAGGAGACTGTCCCAGACTTGTCTGTGGGTGTCTGGGAGTCACCAGCAGAGGCATGGGTCAGTGGTGGCTGTAGGGTTGGAGGCACTGACTGTAGCAGTACATGCATGGGATTTTTTTTTAGGGAGGTCACCATTATCTTCATTACCTTCACCATAGTTTGAAAGTGAAAGAGAAGTCGCTCAGTCGTGTCCGACTCTTTGCCACCCCATGGACTGAAGCCTATCAGGCTCCTCCATCCATGGGATTTTCCAGGCAAGAGTGCTGGAGTTGATTGACATTTCCTTCTCCAAGGGATCTTCCTGACCCAGGAACCGAACCCAGGTCTCTTGCATTGCAGGCAGACAATTTACCATCCGAGCTACCAGAGAAGCCCCACCCCAGGTAAATAGCAGAGAGGGAACACAGCTCCACCCATCAACAGAAAATTGGATTAAAGATTTACTGATCATGGCTACATCCATCAGAGCAAGACCCAAGCAAGTGGGGAAAGTTTCCCCCTCAGTCAGTCTCTCCCATCAGGAAGTTTCCATAAGCCTCTTATCCTTCTCCATCAGAGGGCAGACAGAATGAAAACCACAATCACAGAAAATTAACCAATCTGATCACATGGACCACAGCCTTGTCTAACTAACTATGAGCCATGCTTGTAGGGCCACCCAACGGACGGGTCATGGTAAGGAGTTCTGACAAAAGGTGGTCCGCTGGAGAAAGGAATGGCAAACCACTTCCATATTCTTGCCTTGAGAACCCCATGAACAGTATGCAAAGGCAAAAGATAGGACACTGAAAGATGAACTCCCCAGGTTGGTAGGTGCCCAATATGCTACTGGAGATCAGTGGAGAAATAACTCCAGAAAGAATGAACAGATAGAGTCAAGGCAAAAACAACGCCCGGTTGTGGATGTGACTGGTGATGGAAGCAAGGTCCAATGCTTTAAGAGCAATATTGCATAGGAACCTAAAATATTAGTTCCATGAATCAAGGTAAACTGGAAAGATCAAACAGGAGACAGGAAGAGTGAACGTCAACGTTTTAGGAATCAGAGAACTAAAATGAACTGGAATGGGTGAATTTAACTCAGAGGACCATTATATCTACTACTGTGGGTAAGAATCTCTTAGAAGAAATGGAATAGCCATCATAGTCAACAAAAGAGTCCAAAATGCAGTACTTGGATGCAGTCTTAAAAATCACAGAATGATCTCTGTTCAAATGAACAGAGGCATTTCCAAGGCATTTCCAAGGCAAACCATTCAATATCACAGTAATACAAGTCTAGGCCCCAACCAGTAATGCTGAAGAAGCTGAAGTTGAACAGCTCTATGAAGACATACAAGACCTTCTAGAACTAATACCCACAAAAGGTGTCTTTTTCATTACAGGGGAATGAAATGCAAAAGTAGGAAGTCAAGAAACACCTGGAGTGTTTGCCTTGACTCCAAGGCAAATTTGGCCTTGGAGTACAGAATGAAGCAGGCAAAAGTTAATAGAGTTTTGCCAAGATAAAGCATGGGTCATAGCAAACATCCTTTTTCAAAAACACAAGAGAAGATTTTACACATGGACATCACAGATGGCCAAAACTGAAATCAGATTGATTATATTCTTTGTAGCCAAAGATAGAGAAGCTCTATACAGTCAGCAAAAACAAGACCGGGAGCTGACTGTGGCTCAGATCATGAACTTCTTATTGCCAAATTCAGAGTTAAATTGAAGAAAGTAGGGAAAACTATTAGACCATTCAGGTATGACCTAAATCAAATCCCTAACGATAAAACAGTGGAAATGAGAAGTAGATTTAAGGGACCAGATCTGATAGACAGAGTACTGAGGAACTATGGATGGATGTTCACAACATTGTACACAAGAGAGGTAGCAAGACCATCCCCCCAAAAAAAGAAATGCAAAAAAACAAAATAGCTGTCTGAGGAGGCCTTACAAATAGCTGTGAAAAGAAGAGAAGCAAAGGAGAAATGGAAAGATATGCCCATTTGAATGCAGAGTTCCAAAGAAGAGCAAGGAGAGAAAAAAAAGCTTCCCTCAGTGATCAGTGATCAGCAAAAAAATAGAGGAAAACAATAGAATGGAAAAGACTAGAGATCTCTTCAAGAAAATTAGAGATATCTGGGGTACATTTCATGCAAAGATAGGCTCAATAAAGGACAGAAGTGGTGTGGACTTAACAAAATAGGAAGATATTAAGAAGGGATGGCAAGAATACAGAGAAGAACTTAAACCAGATAATCAGGATGATGTGATCACTCACTTAGAGCCAGACATTCTGGAATGTGAAGTCAAGTGGGCCTTAGGAAGCATCACTATGAACAAAGTTAGAGGAGGTGATGGAATTCCAGTTAAGCTATTTCAAATCCTAAAAGATGATGCTGTGAGAGTGCTGCACTCAATATGCCAGCAAATTTGGAAAACTCAGCAGTGGCCACAGGACTGGAAAAGGTCAATTTTCATTCCAATCCCAAAGAAAGGCAATGCAAAGAATGCTCATATTACCAAACAATTGTATTCATCTCACACGCTAGTGAAGTAATGCTCAAAATTCTCCAAACCAGGCTTCAACGGTATGTGAATTGCGAGCTGGATGAAGCACAAGCTGGAATCAAGAGAGCCAGGAGAAATATAAATAATCTCAGATATGCAGATGACACTACCCTTGTGGCGAAAAGTGAAGAACTAAAGAGCCTCTTGATGAAAGTGAAAGATGAGAGTGAAAAGTTAACTTAAAGCTCAACATTCAGAAAACAATGAGCATGGCATCCAGTCCCATTAGTTCAGTCGCTCAGTCAGGTCTGACTCTTTGTGACCCCATGAATTGCAGCAAACCAGGCCTCCTTGTCCATCAACAACTCCCAGAGTTCATTCAAACTCATGTCCATCGAGTCAGTGATGCCATCTAGCCATCTCATCCTCTGTCGTCCCCTTCTCCTCCTGTCCCCAAGCCCTCCCAGCATCAGGGTCTTTTCCAATGAGTCAACTCTTCGCATGAGGTGGCCAAAATACTGGAGTTTCAGCTTTAGCATCATTCCTTCCAAAGAACACCCAGGACTGATCTCCTTTAGAATGGACTGGTTGGGTCTCCTTGCAGTCCAAGGAACTCTCAAGAGTCTTCTCCAACACCACAGTTCAAAAGCATCAATTCTTCGGCACTCAGCTTTCTTCACAGTCCAACTCTCTCACCCATACATGACTACTGGAAAAACCATAGCCTTGACTAGATGGACCTTGTTTGGCAAAGTAATGTCTCTGCTTTTGAATATGCTATCTAGGTTGGTCATAACTTTCCTTCCAAGGAGTAAGGGTCTTTTAATTTCATGGCTACAATCACCATCTGCAGTGATTTTGAAGCCCCAAAAAATAAAGTCTGACACTGTTTCTACTGTTTCCCCATCTATTTCCTATGAAATGATGGGACCGGATGCCATGATCTTAGTTTTCTGAATGTTGAGCTTTAAGCCAACTTTTTCACTCTCCTCTTTTCACTTTCATCAACAGGCTCTTTAGTTCCTCTTCACTTTCTGCCATAAGGGTGGTGTCATCTGCATATCTGAGGTTATTGATATTTCTCCCAGCAATCTTGATTCCAGCTTGTGCTTCTTCCAGCCCAGGGTTTCTCATGATATACTCTGCATATAAGTTAAATAAGCAGGGTGACAATATACAGCCTTGACGAACTCCTTTTCCTATTTGGAACCAATCTGTTGTTCCATGACCAGTTCTAACTGTTGCTTCCTGACCTGCATATAGGTTTCTCAAGAGGCAGGTCAGGTGGTCTGGTATTCCCATCTCTTACAGAATTTTCCACAGTTTATTGTGATCCACACAGTCAAAGGCTTTGGCATAGTCAATAAAGAAGAAATAGATGTTTTTCTGGAACTCTTTTGCTTTTTCAATGACCCAGCGCATGTTGGCAATTTGATCCCTGGTTCCTCTGCCTTTTCTAACACCAGCTTGAACATCTGGAAGTTCATGATTCACATATTGCTGAAGCCTGGCTTGGAGAATTTTGAGCACTACTTTACTAGTGTGTGTGATGGTGCAATTGTGCGGTAGTTTGAGTATTCTTTGGCGTTGCCTTTCTTTGGGATTGGAATGAAAACTGACCTTTTCCAGTCCTGTGGCCACTGCTGAGTGTTCCAAATGTGCTGGCATATCGAGTGCAGCACTTTCACAGCATCATCTTTTAGGATTTGAAATTGCTCAACTGGAATTCCATCACCTCCACTAGCTTTGTTCATAGTGATGCTTTCTACGGCCCACTTGACTTCACATTCCAGAATGTCTGGCTCTAGGTCAGTGATCACACCACCGTGATTATCTGGGTCATGAAGATATTTTTTGTACAGTTCTTCTGTGTATTCTTGCCACCTCTTCTTAATATCTTCTGCTTCTGTTAGGTCCATATGATTTCTGTCCTTTATCCAGCCCATCTTTGCATAAAATGTTCCATTTGTTTCTCTAATTTTCTTGAAGAGATCTCTAGTCTTTCCCATTCTGTTGTTTTCCTCTATTTTCTGTCCCAATTCTTCTTGTCAATTAGATGGGGAAAACAGAGGCAGGCTTTTTTTGGGGGTGGGGGGGTGCTCCAAAATCACTGCTGATGATGACTGCAGCCATAAAATTAAACGATGCTTACTTCTTAGAAGAAAAGCTATGACCAACCTCAGCATATTAAAAAGCTGAGACATTACTTTGCTAACAAAGGTCCATCTAGTCAGTGTTATGGTTTCTTCAGTAGTCATGTATGGATGTAAATGTTGGACTATAAAGAAAGCTGAGGGCCAAAGAATTGATGCTTTTGAACTGTGGCATTGGAGAAAACTCTCAAGAGTCTCTTGGACTGCAAGGAGATCCAACCAGTCCATCCTAAAGGAAATCAGTCCTGAATATTCATTGGAAGGGGTGATGTTGAAGCTGAAACGCCAATACTTTGGTCTTCTGATGTGAAGAGCTGTCTCATTTGAAAAGACACTGATGCTGGGAAAGATTGAAGGCGGGAGGAGAACAGGATGCCAGAGGATAAGAAGGTTGGATGGCATCATTGACATAATGGGCATGAGTTTTAGTAAACTCCGGGAGTTGCTGATGGACAGGGAAGCCTGGTGTGCTGCAGTCCACGGGGTTGCAGAGTGTTGGAAACAACTGAGTGACTGAACTGAACTGAGGCAATTAGATCTATAGGACTGAGAAAGATCTGAGAATACAGAGAAACAAGAGAGTCACCATCAGTATACATGAGTGGTGTGTTCATTTTTCTTTTGGAAGGACTAATTTGACTTCTGCACCCACTAACTAGTCTTGTTCAGCTTCTTTCTTTTGCTGACCATACTTGTATTTTGTTTTGTTTTTTTCTCTTAAAGTTCTTGAATCTTATCTGCAGTACTGTACCCTAATTTTAATCAACATATTATTTCAAATTCTTTGTACAGCAGGATACAAAATAAGAAGATTTAGGATTAAAAGATAAAGAGAATGAATATCTAATTTATTGAGAGAATTTTTAAATTTCCTAAATAACAAAACTACAACTGAATAACTAGAGAGATTTTAAATAACTGAATAACTAGATCTGGCAAGGACCAGATTTTCTTTGAGAGCCAGCAGTAGCTTGTTTGAAGATGAGACCACAATAACCAGGTTTATAAATTATCACCCAAATTAATCTAAAAAATAGAAGCCACAACAGAACATTATGAATATTAATAAAGTGTTTGGAGGATCAATGTGAAACTTCTAGTCTATGAATCTAAACATATACACAACCAGGTATAAAAGGTGCCAAACAGAGGATTTCACTAAGGCCCCATGCTCCACAGATACAACTTAAGGGAAGCATCAGTGTTTCTGTGAGAGAAGGACTTAGATTTTCAATACTTACCATTGATATATCTAGGACCTGAAGAAACAAATTTGTTTCTTCTGAAGAACTACTGTTGGGAACTCCAGAAACCAAGATCTTCTGCAATGGATGGTTCCTCTGATGACTTCTTGAGCTTAAAAAATTGTAAAAATTCTTGATGCTGTAGCTCATGCATGTAAGCACCAGAAGCATCCACAAAGGAAACAAACTATATTTCATCAAAGAAGCAGCTGGAAGATTTGAATATCTCATTCAGTTACTGCCTATTCTCCAGTAATTGGAAATAATGGCCTGAAAATACATAATTCTACAACAAAGGCCAAAGGATACCACCAGAAGCTGAAGAAAGCAAGGACCAGATTTTCTTTGGGAGCCAGCAGAAGGAACAAGATTCCCTTGCCAATACCTTGATTTTGGCTCAGTGATACCAATTTCAGATTTTTGTCATGTAGAACTATAAAACAAAAAATTTCTGTTGTTTTAACTACCTATTTTGTGATAAACTGATATAGCAACTACAGAAAATTAATACAGGGTCCACCTGAATAATTCAGGATAATCTCCAGTCTCAAAGTCCTAAACGTATTTTTCCCCATATAAGTAATATTTATCCTTTTTCTATGTAGATTACTATTCATGGGTCCCAGGAATTATGATGTGAATGTCTTTTGGTATACAATTTTTTAGGCTACTACAGTAATTAAAATTATGTTTTGGAAATTGTCTCACATTTGTTATTGGGACTGTCCTTGTCTGGTTATGCTATCAAGGTTTTAATAACTTCCTGAAATTCTGAAATTTACTAATAATTACCTTGTCTATGAATAGGTTTATTAATTTACTAGTAATCTGGAAAGAAACAACAAATTTGCAAATTTTACAATTAAATTTCACTTTAGCCCTATCCAACTGAAAAAAAAAAAAAATAGGCAATTTAATAATACCAAAGCAGTCAAGAATTTGAGGGAGTGAAAATCTTAATGGACTATTGATGAAGTGAAAATTACTGTGTGTGTGCATGTTAAGTCACTTCAATGATGTCTAATTTTTTGCTACCCCATGGACTGTGGCCTGCCAGGCTCCTCTGTCCATGGGATTCTCCAGGCAAGAATATTGGAGTGGGTACCTACTCCAGGGTATCTTCCTGACCCAGGGATCAAACCTGCGTCTCTTGCACGTCTTACACTAGCAAGAGGATTCTTTACCACTAGCACCACCTGAAAAGTCTCTATAAATTACTACAGTTATTTTTAAAACAACTGGGCAACTCTTATAAAATTAAATATGTAAATAATTTTGACACATCACTTTCATTTATTGCATAGTGCTGTAGAGATATTATGTTCAAGGAGTCAGACTCAAGTGTATTTATTACAGTATTATTTTTGTAATGCAGACTTGGAGGCAGCAGGGTTGTCCACATAGTGAAATAAATGATGAAAATATTTTACATGCATTCCAAATACATCTACTAAATATAAAGATAAAACTTTGAATATATATATATATATATACACACACACACACACACACACACACACACACAGACATGTATAGGTGATATAATGTTAAAATAGAAATTAAAGACTTATTGAGATTTGCATCATATGGCCATGTAAGGAAGCAGAGAAGGAAAAGGTATGGAATGTGAACTCACAGATATTATAGGGTACTCTATTAGTCAGGGTTCTCCAGAGAAACAAAAGCAATAGTATATCTATCTATCCATCTATCTATCTTTCTATCTCCTTATCTATCTATCTATCTCTATCATCTATTAAAAATTATTATAAAGAATTGGGTCACTTAATTATGGAAGATGAGACATCTTAAGAAGTGTAGTTAGCAAGCTGGAAATTCTGAAGCATCATTAGCTCCAGTTTAGTTTAAGCCCAAAGCATTATAAGACTAATATTCCAGCTCAAATACAGTCAGGGAGAGAGATTTTTTTTTTTTTTTTAAACTCAGCTTTTTTATTCCATTCAGGCCATCCACTCATTGTGTGAGATCCATTCACATTGGGGAGAAAAAATAAAAATCTTTTTTTACTCAGTCTATCAACCTAAATGTTAATCTCATTCAGAAAAGCCCTCATAGATACATCCAGAAATAATGTTTAACCAAATATCTGGGCATCCTTTGGCCCAGTCAAGTTGACACATAAAATTAACCATCACAGGAAAAACATTTTAGAAAAATAAAATGAAGTGGTATGAGATAGTGCTATGTATGTATAGCGATAGAATGCAAACATGCTGTAAAAACAAAAACCAAACAAACAAAAAAAAACCCAGATATATGGGGAAATAAAAAGAAGGATGCATGTGATATGTTTCTTCCAAAGTTTAGTAGAGCAGGGATTCAGAGAAAAAAGTGAAGCCAGTAATATTATATAACTTGCCACTTAATAGTGGGAAGCATATTCAACCCCATCTTGATTATCTATTAGTGAATTTTATGGGACTTGTGTACCATATTTTTCCTTCTAGTAATAATTTACGAGATATAGCCCAATGGAACTTATCTAAGAACTGCCAACTGAAGAAAGATGAATGTTATTTTATAGAATGATCAATCCTTGCTTTTTTATTCTTTTTATCATGATTAGAAATGTTGCAGTGCAGTCTAATGAATACTTTTCCCCCCAAATAATTAATTATTCCTCTGTACTCCAGTCTTATACTCTTTCTTTTTCCCCCTGTATACTTGTAGTAAGACATATGGGCAACGCATTTTCTATTTTTACAGTAAAATTAAAATTGCTCTTTCTTCACCTCACCCAAAATTAGATGGTATATTTGAGGGGAAGAGGGACAGTACTGTGATTTTTTTTTTTTCCCCTAATAAGTCATCTCTACTTCCAAGATCACCCTAGGATAAAAAGTGCCAGCATAACTTTGTTCTCTTTAGCCGCTTCCTAGGAAAGATGTTATATTTTGTGAAATTTTACAGGCTCTTATATGGTATTTTCTTGGCCTGGTAATTTGCATTAATGGATATTCAAGAAACCAATTTATACAGCTCACTGATGTAAGTTATAACAAAGTCTGGAGACATATGAGGACACATTTTCAGTAGGCTTTTGAAAATGTGCTGACACATTTTAGGAGTGCATCTGTTTTGCTTGCAAAAACTCACATTTATGTGTGCAACATGAGAAACTGAATGCACAAACAGGTGGTTTTAAATGGTTTTAAATACTCAAGCAGAATTTAAATGGAGACACTCACAACCTTATTGGAGCCTATTGAAAATTCTTCCAAATTTCACATTGAATCCAGTGGCAAATGTCTTGGTATTTCTGATATTTGTGGCTTTATTCTTTCATTTGAAATAGCTCTAATAAGAAGACTTATAGATAGCTTTCTGACTTTATAAATGATTCACTATGTGAAATTGATTAAACTGTAAATCTTTATACTTTCGTGTGGTATATACTAACTAAAAATAATACATCAGTCTCGGGGGGAAATGGTATATATGTAGAAAACTATAAATAATTTATAAAATTATATATTATAAGTGCAAAATTAGGTCTTTACATACCCAGGTGAATACTAAATGCACACCTATGATAGCTTATGGTGAATAATGCTGGATTCATGATCTCTGAAGAAGAAGATTTATTAAGATCAGGGACCAGGCTTGATCACTCAGAACTTTTGTGTGGCAGAAGTTTTATAACAGTGAAAAGGATAGAGAAATCTTCTGACATAGACAGCAGAAGAAAGAAGGAGAATGCCTCCACCCTAGCTAGTCTTATCAAGACCTTATATACTTTTATCCCACCCACTCCTACAACATACATCTTAAATTAACAGGATTAGAACCAACAATAGAAAGGTCTTACCAGATCCACTCCCACCTAAGATAACAGGATTAGTCAGAAGGCACTTGTTAAGAAGGAGAAATATGTCCTTGAGCAAGATACATTGTTGTTATATAATCATTAGTACAGAGTTTAAGGAAAAACATACCCTTGAGCAACATGAGTTTTGTTTTATAATCATTAGCTCTGGGCTTAAAGAAAATAAAGTCTTATGCACTAAGACAAAGGAATGTAGAAAAAAAAGTTTGTCCCTTTCTCCTCCTAGAGAGCCCTGGACCCCTTCCTCCTTGTGGGCCCTGGACTCCTTATCAACCTACCTAAGAATTAACTCTCTCACATACACACATATATATATCAAACATTTAAGATTCTACAGTGAATCATATATTCTGCTAACCAACAGAAATTAAAAAAAAAAACAAAACTAATAATAGCTCCTGCATCAAGGGATTTTAGCCTCTTATAAAGAAAGTTATTCAAATAGATATTTTGAGAATTTCAAGTAAAGTGATTTAAGTATGTAGAGTAAACCAGGAGTCACAAACAAGAATATCATTTTAGAGAAAAGAGGGCAGTCAAGAAGTCAAGATGGGATTTCCTGGTTGTCCAGCAGTTAGGACACCATGCTCTCACTGGTGAGGGCCCAGGTTCAATCCCTGGTCAGGGAGTTAAAATTCCACAAGCTATGCAGCATGGCCAAAAAGAAGTCAAACTGAGTTTGAACTGAATTTTAAAATACATATATGTGTATGCATATATCTACACATATTACAAATGAGAAGAAATGGTGTTCATACAGAAGGAAAATTGTAAATGAAGGCAACATTAGCATGAAAGGAAGGACTGTATTTGAGATTGGTTGTTCAGCTCCAATTTGCAATTTTGAGTTCTCACAGGAGAAGATGCATATCCTTCTATTCCACCATCTTGGATTCAGGATATCCTTTTCATCATAGGAAACTGGAATATGCTCAAAATTCATCCTGCTCAAAATTCTCCAAGCAAGTCTTCAAGAGTACTTGAACCAAGAACTTCCAGATGCTCAAGCTGGATTTAGAAAAGGCAGAGGAACCAGAAATCAAATTGCCAACATCTCTTGGATCATAGAAAAATCAAGATAACCCCAGAAATGCATCTATTTCTTCTTTATTAACTACACCAAAGCCTTTGACCATGTGGATCACAACAAACTGTGGAAAATTCTTGAAGAGATAGGAATACCAGGCCACCTTACCTGCCTCCTGAGAAACCTGTATGCAAGTCAAGAAGCAACAGTTAGAACTGGACATGGAACAATGGACTGGTTCCTAATTGGGAAAGGAGTATTATTATTTAACTTATATGCAGAGTACATCATGTGAAATGCCAGGTTGGATGAAGCCCAAGCTGGAATCAAGATTGCCAGGAGAAATATAAATAACCTCAGATGTTCAGATGACACCACCCTTATGGCAGAAAGTGAAGAGGAACTGAAGAGCCTCTTGATGAAAGTGAAAGAGAAGAGTGAAAAAGCTGGCTTAAAAATCAACATTTAAAAAACTAAGATCATAGCATCCGGTCCCATCACTTCATGACAAATAGATGGGGAAACAGTGGAAACAGTGACAGACTTTATTTTCTTGGGCTCCAAAATCCCTGCAGATGGTGACTGCAGCCAAGAAATTAAAATAATCTTGCTCCTTGGAAGAAAAGTTATGACCAATCTAGACAACATATTAAAAAGCAGAGACATTACTTTGCCAACAAAATCTGTCTATTCAAAGCTATGGTGGTTTTTCCAGTGGTCATGTATGGATGTGAGAGTTGGACCATAAAGAAAGCTGCTGCTGCTGCTGCGTCGCTTCAGTTGTGTCCAACTCTGTGCGACCCCATAGATGGCAGCCCATCAGGCTCCCCCATCCCTGGGGTTCTCCAGGCAAGAACACTGGAGTGGGTTGCCATTTTCTTCTCCAATGCATGAAAGTGAAAAGTGAAAGTGAAGTCGCTCAATCTGTCCAACTCTTAGCAACCCCATGGACTGCAGCCTACCAGGCTCCTCGGTCCATGGGATTTTCCAGGCAAAAGTACTGGAGTGGGATGCCATTGCCTTCTCCGAAAGAAAGCTGAGGGCTGAAGAATTGATGCTTTTGAACTGTGGCATTGGAGAAGACTCTTGAGAGTCCTTTGGACTGCAAGGAGATCCAACCAGTCAATCCAAAAGGAAATCAGTCCTGAATATTCATTGGAAGTACTGCTGCTGAAGCTGAAACTCCAATACTTTGGCCCTGATCTAAAGAACTGACTCATTGGAAAAGACCCCTGATGCTGGGAAAGATTGAAGGCAAGAGGAGAAGGGGATGACAGAGGATGAGATGGCTGGATGGCATCACCCACTGGATGGACATAGTTTGAACAAGCTCTGGGAGCTGGTTGATGGACAGGGAAGCCTGGTGTGATACAGTCCCTTGGATCGCAAAGAGTTGGACACAACTGAGCTACTGAACTGAACTGAGGCAATTAGATCTACGGCATTGGAGCTTAGATAACCTAAAACTATAATCATCATGACTTCTAGAACAGAAAAATATATCAGAATCACTTAGTTTGTTTTTCCCACTTACAGAGAACATGGCCCCAATCCAAAACTGCTGACCTAGATTTGTTGGAGAGAGACACAAATTTCCCTTTTGAAAATGTCCTTCTGTGTTTCAATACACACTTTAAATTTAGATCCCCTTATCTGAATGATGGTTGAAGTCACTTGTATATAACATGCTTCCAAAAGGAAGTACTGCACCTGGGTGTTGCCAGATTAAGGTAATGGCAAATAAATAGGATTACTGAAGAGAAGAGGGAAGATTTAGAGGTAAGAAGAAAATTAGGATAAAAACTGATATATGCTGATTTCAAGATATTTTTAAATATATTCCAGTGCTACAAAGCTCAAATTAAAGAATTGAGTCTACATTGAATTGAAGAATTAGAAGTCCACTAAAAATGTTCCCCATCTATAAACTGGAAAAATCACTGCAGATGGTGACTGCAGCCATCAAATTAAAAGATGCTTACTCCTTGGAAGAAAAGTTATGACCAACCTAGATAGCATATTAAATAGCAGAGACATTACTTTGCCAACAAAGGTCCATCTAGTCAAGGCTATGGGTTTTCCAGTGGTCATGTATGGATGTCAGAGTTGGACTGTGAAGAAAGCTGAGTGCCGAAGAATTGATGCTTTTGAAGTGTGGTGTTGGAGAGGACTCCTGAGAGTCCCTTGGACTGCAAGGAAATCCAACCAGTCCATTCTAAAGGAGATCAGCCCTGGGTGTTCCTTGGAAGGAATGATGCTAAAGCTGAAACTCCAGTACTTTGGCCACCTCATGCAAAGAGTTGACTTATTGGAAAAGACTCTGATGCTGGGAGGGATTGGGGGCAGGAGGAAAGGGGGACGAAAGAGGATGAGATGGCTGAATGGCATCACGGACTCGATGGATGTGAGTTTGAGTGAACTCTGGGAGTTGGGGATGGACAGGGAGGCCTGGCGTGCTGCGATTCATAGGGTCGCAAAGAGTTGGACATGACTGAGGGACTGAAATGAACTGAACTGAAAAATTTTCCCAGTTCTGATTCCATGAATTAACATTCAAAGTGGAACAAATAGATGTACTTAACTTGGGCAGAAAGGGAAATGTGTGGGGGGCAAGTGGAAGGGAGTAGGGTGGGAGGGGACCAGTATCAAGGGAAAATTCCTAAATATGAATGAATCTTCAGCATGTTTGTAGCCTTTGGGATTTAATCAGCAGACAGAGCTAAAAATAAAAAAGAAAACCAATTGATGCAGTAAGATTTAACAAAAGTGTTTGAGGAAAAATGGTTAAAAAAGTTCTACCATGAAATAAAGTCTGTGCAGATATTCACTGAGACTATATTATTTGGCTCTGTAGATGGTAGTATGTCCAAAACCTGTTAGATGGCATCCCCGCCTTCTATGTAATTATGAATGTTAACACTGATTCTGACCAGAAAATAAAGGATGTATGCAGTCTGATGTCTAATTTAAGTGATAAAGTTAGGCCTTGACTAGATTATAGATGTGGTTTGATGAGAAATGTCCCAGGTGTCCAGAAGTCAGATACAGATACAGACTATTGTGAATATAAGTTTACACCTCTTTTTGAAATATCTTCATTTTGTTCAAGTCAAATACTAGCATGCATACATATATGTGTGTGTGTGTATATATATATATATCTTTTTTTTTTTTTTTGAAAAAGAGTGCTATTTCTCATGGCACCTGCCATTTGGTAGATCTGATTAGCATATCATTTGGATGCATTCATATATTCGTGGCACAGCAGACTGAACAAAGAGAAGTGTTTGAATTGCTTTTCATTGAAAATTTTCTATCAGTGTGAATGTCAGAGTGAATGAATCTTTACAAACCATATTAGCAGTTAGACCAACTAGAAGTAAAGTAAATCAAGTGGCATATACCCTAGCTTAATATAAAAGAAATACTATTTATTTCTGAATGAGTGTTTTATGCTAATTTATACTGAAAGGTGGAAAATCAAAAATCCTGTTTTATTTCTGAGAGGACTTCTTCACAGATGAAATATAAGAATGTATCTACTTTCAAAATTTTGTGGTTATTTTACATTTCATGTACATATGTCTTGCCTCCCCATCTAAGTTGTAAAATCTGTGATGGCAAGGAGTATGTTTTTGAAAGTAGGTGTCTGACTGAGAGCTCTTTGAGGACTCTTAGTCATTGTTGTATCTGTTTACTAATTACTTTAGCTGGTGCATAGACCTCTATGCTCATCCAGAAAGAACATGAACAAATGGCATAATTAATACCAGAGTGGGTTGCCATTCCCTTCTCCAGGGGATAAAACCTGGGTCTTCTGTATTGCAGACAGATTCTTTACCATCTGAGCCATCAAAGAAGCCCTAATTTATAAATATATTGACATAATTGTTGCTAATTTAAACACTATTTCCTAATGTACCCTCCATTTTGGCATTAATGTTGCCATGGAGAAAAAGTAAAGAATTACAGCAACCTGAGAGGCATTGTGTATTTGGGGACTTCTACGTTTCTTTTCTTTTTTTTTTTTTTTAAATAAAGACAGAACAGTGTAAAATAAATAAATAAAGCACTGACATGACATTTGGATCTTCTTAACCAAGCAGAGTGACAACTTAGAACCATAAAGGTAAATGAACATATTGTGAAAACTACTGATATTTTCTCTTTCATATCTTAGTTTGAGTCTTTGTAAAAGTTCTTAGATTCTATGGAAACCTGGGAATTGTCTTCTCTTTAGTTTGTGTCTGGGAAACATCACAGCTGTTCATTAACATATGAATTTAGTAGAGTTTCAAAATTCGCCAATCATTGTTATCTCTGAGTATATTCTTTGTTGTGAAGGGAAGTGAGTCGTTATTTTATTTATCTAAAGATTGTACTGTGTGTCAGTAAGATAAGCAAAGTGTCAGAAATAATCATACCAAATGCTGTCTACCACAATAGCATCCAATTATGCTTTACGTGTCTTTCATGGAGAAAAGAAGTGAAAGAATTTTTAAATTATTTATCATGACTTGATGAGCTGAACACTTTAATGAAAGTTGCTTAAACTCTTGAGTAAGATTATCTCTAATAGAGTATCTCTAATAGAGATACTAATAAGATATATTTCAGATCTGTTATATGTCACAGCACATAGATTCCAGGAAAATTCCTAAAAGGTAGAAAAGTTTTCTTGAGCTTTCAAAGTCTAAAGAGTTCACATTAATTTGGGTGAAACAAGATATAAATAAATATAAATATCAAACAGCTAACATTTGTGTGGATTTTCATATCTTAGAAGTTAAGAAATGGGCCTCCTTAATGAAAATGTCAACAACTCTTATTTTTGTTGTTGTTGTTTTTCCTTCTACCACTACTATAGATAGTCTAATTTAAGTTCAGGGATGGTTATAGGAATACGTTCTGGTAAGCATAACAGAACTAAACAGACCTGTCACCTAAAGATATGTTTATTGATAGATCCAAAGCCAAACAAAACATCAGCATTTTTGTTTTTTCCATTCTCTTTCATGGGGAAGTTCCATTATGCCAAGGCAAATGCAGTCTCTTAGAAAAGTAAGTGTAACAGAGAGTTAAAGGAATGTAAGTGAGAAGGGAGTAAAATACCTATTTTAATACAAAATTTTTATTTCAAAAAGGTATCACTAGAGGGAAAAGGAAAATGATGAAAGGAATTTATTTCCCATTAAATACATTTATACATTCAGTGTGTACTTCCTCTGGCAATCTGAAATATATGGCTCTCTTTTAGCTTTTAGTTTATAATTCATTAACCTCATTCTAACAGTATAAAGCCTGTGAATAGTCTGGTCTGAACATATCACACCCCTCAAAGCCCACTACAGTCATCATTTCCTGCAGAATAAAAAGCAAATTCATTAGTCTGAATTCATTAGCCTAAAATTTCATATGTTCTCACTTGCATTTCTAGTAGGACCTTCATGCCACATGTTCACCTAGATATGATTACTCTCCACAACTGGTAGGTTGAGCCACAGGATACATTTTCAAGAATGTTGCAGTCTAGTTCTTAAACATTTTTAGCTTGACATAAGCCACAGTGGGGGTAATTTATACCATGAAAATCAACAAATACAACAAATGTTTGTTTCTTTTCATTCATGTTGTTAAATTGGAAGTGCCAGTTATTAAACATTTGGTAACATACCCCTGCTCAATTTTTCAAACACCTATGCGCTCTTCTGGCTATTTGCCTGTGGTGTTCTGTTTTGTCTCTGGATGCTGCCTTTCTGTCTTTGCATCTGCGTGTGTCCATCGTTTTCCAAGACCTCACTTAATTTTCTATTTCTGGCTTGTATTTTCTTTTCTTGACAGATGTTTTCTGAGTTTTGGATTGCTGTGCATCTGTGTCAATGCAGCCCAAGTTCCATGCTGTCATCAATCCTTCCTAATACATGAGTGCTAACATTTGGATCACGAAGACTTACCCTTCTTCTGTGATAGTTCAAAATGCAGCAATTAAAACAATTAGATTTATCGAGGCACTTTTACTACTCTTCTGTTCTTATTTGCTAATGCCTAAACATGTGTGTGTGGTAAGTCACTTCAGTAGTGTCCGACTCTTCGTGACCCTATGGTCTACAGCCCACCAGGCTCCTCTGTTCTTGGGATTCTCCATGCAGGAATACTGGAAAGGGTTGCCTTTTCCTTCTCCAGGGATCAAACCCACATCTCTTATAGCTCCTGCATTTGCAAGTGGGTTCTTTACCACCAGCACCACCTGGGAAGCCCCCTGAACATGTGTAGGCTAGAGCAAACTATAAAAATTCTGATCTAGTGAGAACACATCTTCTCTAAGTACGAACCTATGTCTCGTCTTCCAGATTCTTTTTATAAAGTTCACTGTGTTGATGTGGTGGGAGGAATTTACTCAGGTAAATAATTTCTGGTTTGAATGCTACCAGGAAGACACTTCTGTTCTCTCCTTAGCACTAAATCATTTGGTTTAGAGCTACCTCCTGTTGACTTCTAGGAAAGCTACTTAGTAGCAGAAGGGGAATATTGAGAGACAAGCTTAGATTGTTTTCTTTTAAAGGTTAAATTTACATATTCACCATCACATAAACTTAAATAACAAACAGATAAATATATTTCTTAACTTATATTTTGAGGGTCTAAATTTAATTGATAAAAAATTAATTCACTTTTTAATTTTTTTCCTCTTATTTGTGTACTCTGTACTTGGGACTGGAGACATAGCAAGGGTATAAGAAAGTCCCTGTGCTCATATGGACTCCATTATGATGCATGAGAGAGACAGTAGTCAAGTGAAAAAACATGTAAACAGAGTGATAAGTGCTGTTAAGAAAAATATAGCAGGATAAGAGGATTAAGGACACTCAGTAATTAGATACAGAGTAATTTCTTTCAAAAAGTAATCTTCATAATAACCTATTCTTAAACATCCTGTGTAACATGCAGTTTCAATCTGTTAACACCATTTTGCTAAAGCCTCCTACAAATGTATCAGTATGCTTTGCTAGCCTACGTACCTGCCACTTACCAGTGTTGCCAGAATTGTTTGCATGTACTCTAACATCTAATCTGATATTCAATATTTAAGTATTATTATTTCTGTTTTGAGGATTTGAAAAGTATTTTTTAATGTTTACTCAGTCAGTCAGTCAGTTCAGTTGCTCAGTAGTATCCGACTGTGACCCTATGAATCGCAGCATGCCAAGCCTCCCTGTCCATCACCAACTCCCGGAGTTCACCCAAATCCATGTGCGTCAAGTCGGTGATGCCATCCAGCCACCTCATCGTCTGTCGTCCCCTTCTCCTCCTGCCCTCAATCTTTCCCAGCATCATGGTCTTTTCAACTGAGTCTACTCTTCACATGGGGTGGCCAAAGTGTTGTAGTTTCAGCCTCAGCACGAGTCCTTCCAATGAACACCCAGGACTGGTCTCCTTTAGGATGGACTGGTTAGATCTTCTTGCAGTCCAAGGGACTCTCAAGAGTCTTCTCCAACACCACACTTCAAAAACATCAATTCTTCGGCGCTTCAGCTTTCTTCACAGTCCAACTCTCACATCCATACATGACTACTGGAAAAACCATAGCTTGACTAGACGGACCTTTGTTGGCAAAGTAATGTTTCTGCTTTTGAATATGTTATCTAGGTTGGTCATAACTTTCCTTCCAAGGAGTGTCTTTTAATTTCATGGCTGCAGTCACCATCTGCAGTGATTTTGGAGCCCCCCAAAATAAAGTCTGACACTGTTTCCACTGTTTCCCCATCTATTTTCCATGAAGTGATGGGGCCAGATGCCATTATCTTAGTTTTCTGAATGTTGAGCTTTAAGCCAACTTTTTTACTCTCCTCTTTCATTTTCATCAACAGGCTTTTTAGTTCCTCTTCACTTTCTGCTATAATGGTGGTGTCATTTGCATATTTGAGGTTATAGATATTTCTCCGGGCAATCTTGATTCCAGCTTGTGCTTCCTCCAGCCCAGCGTTTCTCATGATGTACTCTGCATGTAAGTTAAATAAGCAGGGTGACAATATACAGCCTTGATGTACTCCTTTTTCTATTTGGAACCAGTCTATTGTTTCATGTCCAGTTCTAACTGTTGCTTCCTGACCTGCATACAGGTTTCTCAAGAGGCAGATCAGGTGGTCTGGTATCCCATCTCTTTCAGAATTTTCCACAGTTTATTGTGATCCACACAGTCAAAAGCTTTGGCATAGTCAATAAAGCAAAAGTAGATGTTTTTCTGGAACTCTCTTGCTTTTTTCATGATCCAGTGGATGTTGACAATTTGATCTCTGGTTTCTCTGCCTTTTCTAAAACCAGCTTGAACATCTGGAAGTTCACAGTTCACGTATTGCTGAAGCCTGGCTTGAACAATTTTAAGGTTGTCTATTAATCAAATTACTGAACCACCATTCAAAATTAATTTAATTCTGTATATTATTATGTTCTATATCCAGCTAGTGAATTTCATCAAATTTAGAAAGAAAATTTGTAGTCGCTCAGTTGTTTCCGACTCTTTGTGACCCCATGAACTGTAGTCCACCAGACTTCTCTGTCCATGGAATTCTCCAGTCAGGAATACTAGAATGGGTTGCCATTCCCTTCTCTAGGGGATCTTCCAGACCCAAAGAAGGGTCCAATTTAAAACACACAGATTGCAAATGTGGTGATCAACTAAATATCCAAGGTATGTGGTAGGATAACATTTTAATGTATTTATTGATGTGCATTTTTCCTCCGAGACTTCCTTGGTTGCTTAGACGGTAAAGTGTCTGCTTACAATGTGGGAGACCTGGGTTCAATCCCTGGGTTGGCAAGACCTCCTGGAGAAGAAGATGACAACCCACTCCAGTATTCTTCCCTGAAAAATCCCATTGATGTAGGAGCCTGGTGGGCTACAGTCCAAGGGGTCGATTTTTCCTCATTTGTATTTCTTTAAACCTATGACCTTCCCTTGTTCCCTCAGGTAAATCATAAGTCTCTGTCTTCTTAAGGAGATTTTCTTATGGCTAAATACAGTTAAAATAAGTTTGTTATTTTTGATTCAAAATTCAAGGTCTGGGTATATAGTATTAAGATGGTTTTACACTCTTCCCAACTGAATAATCCCAGAAAGTTTTAAAGTTCTATCTAATATCAGAGATGAAAGTGAAAGAAGAAAGTGAAAAAGTTGGCTTAAAGCTCAACATTCAGGAAACTAAGATCATGGCATCTGGTCCCATCACTTCATGGGAAATAGTTGGGGAAACAGTGGAAATAGTTGGCTGACTTTATTTTTCTGGGCTCCCAAATCACTGCAGATGGTGACTCCAGCCATGAAATTAGAAGACGTTTACTCTTTGGAAGAAAAGTTATGACCAACCTAGACAGCATATTACAAAGCAGAGACATTCTTTGTCAACAAAGGTCCATCTAGTCAAGGCTATGGCTTTTCCAGTGATCATATATGGATGTGAGAGTTGGACTATAAAGAAAACTGAGCACTGAAGAATTGATACTTTTGAACTATGGTGTTGGAGAAGACTCTTAAGAGTTCCTTGGACTGCAAGGAGATCCAACCAATCCATCCTAAAGGAGATCAGTCCTGGGTGTTCATTGGAAGGACTGATGTTGAAATTGAAACTCCAGTACTTTGGCTACCTGATGCAAAGAGCTCACTCATTTGAAAAGACCTTGATGCTGGGAAAGATTGAGGGCAGGAGAAGGGGACAACAGAGGATGAGATGGTTGGATGGCATCACCGACTCGATAGACATGAATTTCCGTGAACTCCGGGAGTTGGCGATGGATAGGGAGGCCTGGCGTGCTGCGGTTCATGGGTTCACAAAGAACCGGACGCGACTGAGTGACTGAACTGAACTGAATATCAGAGGGGCCTTATATCCTATTCCTAGCTAAAATCTGAAGGTGCAGCAACTGCTTAACTCCCCCATGTCATGAAATGGCTGTGGACTAGACAGCCACTGCCATTTTGATTTTATCTGCCACTTTGATTCCATGTACACTGGAGTGCATTATTAAAAAGATGGTCAAGATGCTCAGTTCAGTTCAGTCGCTCAGTTGTGTCTGACTCTTTGCAACCCCATGAATCTCAGCATGCCAGGCCTCCCTGTCCATCACCAACTCCTGGAGTCTATTCAAACTCATGTCCATTGAGTTGGTGATGCCACCCAGCCATCTCATCCTCTGTCGTCCCCTTCTCCTCCTGCCCCCAATCCCTCCCAGCATCAGTGTCAAGCAACCTGAAATAGTTCCAAGCAACCTTCAGTGTGGTCCAAAGTGGTTGAAAGAGATCTGAACCAAGAAAGAGTTTGCATTCAGGAGCAAGGAACAACACATAAGCAACCCTGAAGACTAGGTGGGGACAAAGATATGTTATGAATACCAGCATATAGAGATGACACAGTTCAAGGAAAAGTCATTCTACCTGATGCCTTGGTATTGGGCTTCACCCTGCAGGTTTACCAGCCCTGTACTTGCCCAGTGTAGGGACAGAATAAAGAGCCCAGAATTACCACAAGTGATATCAATGAGTTAGTGGCTAGGGAGATCTTACATGTCTGAAGCAAGGCCCTGGTGTGACACCCACCATGCAGCAGATGGAGGCAGGATGTGGTAGCAGTCTTCACTACTGTGGGAGGGTGAAGTTACCACTTGTAGGGGGACCAGACATCAGATTGCCCCATCAGTTAACAGAGAAACAAGCAAAAGGCCACACCCCTCATCACCTCTTTGATAAGCTATCTTGGTGAAGAAATTCTTATTTCAAGATTAGAGCAGTCTTCTAGCTGGGGCCTGGGACAAGTATGTGAAAAGGTCAGTCTCTTGAGTAAAGTGTAGGTGAAGCAGGCCCTGGTTCAGCAGGGATGTATGTATGTGAAAGTCGTTCAGTCATGTCTGACTCTTTGCTTCCCCATGGACTGTAGCCCAACAGGCAACTCCATCCGTGGGATTTTCCAGGCAAGATACTGGAATGGATTGCCATTTCCTTCTCCAGGGGATCTTCCTGACCCAAGGATAGAACCCAGGTCTCCCGCATTGCAGGCAGACTCTTTACCATCTGAACCACCCAAGGGATACAGATAGCAAGAAAACAGCCATCTTGGGTGGCCTGATCACGGACTTGGGGTTGCAAAGACTATCTGGATATAGATACCTCTCAATGAAAATGGTTGGGAGTGTGAGTGCTGGCGGTATTCTGGACAGACCTGCGGTAAAACTGGACAGAACCAGTTTTTAGACACCTGATGGAATGAAGCTATGAAAGAGGACACTGAGTTTCATTTGTGAAGTGTAATGTCACATTTCTTGCCAATTTAGTTTGAACAAAGATTGTAGCCATTTGCAGAAGGAATGTAATCTTAGAATTAAAATATTCTAAATTATTTGAGAGGTAGAAACCACTCTCGACATTAAAAGATAGGGTCTCATAACAATATCCTATAGCAGAAAATAAAACATTTTATTATTGGTAAATGTGATAAGTAAAAAAGAAAAGAAAAAAAGAAAAAGAGTAGTACCTCCAGCTTTTGGATTGTAGAACCTGATGGGAATCCCAAGATACTGTTTCTCTAAAACTTGGGAAAGGGAACAGTGTCAAGTATAAAAATCAAATGCTAGACTTGAATTGTCTTAGTTTTATGTAGGATATAACACAGGGGATTTAGAAGTGGACAAAAAAAAGAAAATTGTAAAAAAAAAAAATTGCTGACCAGTGTCTGTATATAAATATTATCAGGGGTGCCAATTGCTAAAAAATTAATGAAAAAAATATCATCATCCAAAGTTATTCAGTTTTAGTGGCATTTATGTATTTCCTGTTTTACTAATTGATTGAGTGTATTTGTCATTTTCTTAAATAATAAAAGATAACAAAGCAATACTCTGTGCATTCGTGCTCATCACATACTTCTCTTTCTTCTTCCCTAGTTATAAACTGTTATATCTGATCATTGGCATTAGACAGAATTGGGTCCTAGAAAACAAAATGCTTATTTAAATAAGATAATTTAGCCATTTATTCCTAAAGTTTAATGTTCTAAAAAAATGGTAATTATAAGCGCAAATTTCAGAGACCTTTTTTGTGTGATAAGTTAAAGTTGTATAATTTGATTTGAAACAATTTTGTCATGTGTGTTCCTTTTTACATGAAAAAAAAAAAAAAGAGTGTCGCTGTCTTTTAGTCTTCAATTTCCAATGTTGTTTTTAAGAGTGGCAATCCCGTGCAAAATGTAAGTCTCAAGCTACACTGCAAGAATCTATTTTTATAGAAGGAAATATCCTTCTGTGTGATCCTCAAATGAAAAGCTGTCATCCATCTTCTGAATAGGCTTTATCCCTCCTTCAATGGCTAGTTTTTGAAACTGCTGATGACTAGAAGCAATTCTTTATAACTCCCTAAATAAAGACATCAGTCTATCAGCAAAAAACAGTACATGAGCTGGAAGGGGCAGCTGTCTCCAAGGGGGTGGGGGATGGGGAAGAAGAGCACTTACCAGCTTAGTTAAAAGCTGCTCAGTGTTATTATTGAGTGTGTGTCAATGTGATGTGTCCTTAAAATTTAAAATGCTGCTTCAAGACAAAGTTTTTTCTTCTTTTTTCTTAATTTATGCTATATTAACCTAAGTATATAAATTCTTCTGTACAAAAGATTCATACCCTACCATCAAAGGTAATTAGAGTCGAAAAGGAAACTTCAAAGCCAGAATGAGAACTGAATCTTAAAGTGATCAGTTCATTTTAGGATTAATGAAAAAGCATTATTCAGAATTTCTTAGAGAAAAGCAAAGGTGAAGCAAAAAAGTCTATAGTGCCTCATCCATATATCTCACCCTCTCGTACCCTGATATCGCCTCTTTATTGTACTCTTTATGTGAAACAGGATATATTATAATTAGAATCATTGAAAAGGTACAGTGTGATATGCTATGCAAAAGTGATTGGATAGAGTTAGAATTTATCATTCATGTAGCTTATATATTTTCTTTATAGAATAACCTCATTTTTCCCACTGCTTATTGGAAAGATTTAAGGATCTTTTTCTTCCCTATATTTTGAAAAATCATAAAAATGTCCCTTGGTATAGATCCTTTAAAAATCTGTTTTTGCTGGACACTTTAGTTTAGCTTGTATAATATGTAAACTCATGTTCTCTAGTCCTAGGATATGTCTTAAAATTATTTCATTGAAGATTTCTTCTCTTCCATTTTTCTCTTTCTCTCTGTTGGCTTGTTAGATGAGTCTCCTAGTATTCCATTCATTTTTTTTCCCACCATTTAGTCTCTCTCTGTATTTCTGTTTCTCTCCCTTCTGTCTGTCTGTCTCTCTTTCTCTCTGTCTCTCTCTCTCTCTCTCTCTCTCTCTCTCTCACACACACACACACACACACACACACACACACACACACACAATCTTTTCTGTTAACCCTGGTTATGAAATGAAGTATTTAGTAAGGTATTTGTTAGCATGGTCCTTTTCCCTTACTCTTCCCCTTACTTTTTGTGGTGAGCTATAGATAAATGGAGAGAGATAAATTTTAAGCTGAAAACTCAGGTTTCTCCATTAAATGATTTTATTTTATCATTCTCTGATAAGTTGTTTATTTCTTGAGCTCATATTAATTTATCAGAACTCCTAATCAAATGCTGTAAATTTGTTGACTTTACTTGTCAATTTCCTATGACATTCTCTTTTTGTTCTCTTTTTCCAGATAGTTTTCATGACTTATTTTAAAAATTATCTTGAATTTTTAGTTTCTTCTTTTGTATTTTTAACTTTCAGAAGAGCTTTCTGCTGTTCTCCGACTACATGCCTTTTTTTCTGTTATAACTTGCTTTTATTTCATACTGTAAGATCACTTTGTGAACTGTGTGTCAATTACACCTTCTTTATTATTTCTATTGTCTACTTGTTGATTTTGCTTTTTGTTTTTTGACTTGATTTGTTTATACTGTTCTCTGATTTTCATTCTAGATAATGCAATGTCTATTCTGTTAATATTTGAGAATAAATCACCAAAAGCTAATGATAAGTTCTGTGTATAGGTACATGTATCAGAGAACTTTTAAACTGTCCCTTTTAGTGTGGTATAACTGTTTGGAGGTCTTCCCTGGTGGCTCAGTGGTAAAAAATCTGCCTGCAATACTGGAGACATGGGTTCAATCCCTGGATCAGGAAGATCTCCTGAAGAAGAAAATGGCAACCTGCCTCAGTATTCTTGCCTAGGAAATCCAATGGAGAGAGGAGCCTGGCAGGCTACAGTCATGGGTTTGCAAAAAAGGCTGATATGAGTTAGTAACTAAAAAACAAAACAGCAACACTAACTGTTGGTGGGGGTGGAGAGGAAATGATCTTTTCATTGTATAAGGAGAATTAACACATATGAATATTGGGTATGGCTTTTTTCTTGGTACATTTATTTTCTCCATATATGAATACTCCTTTTTGCTGGCCAGTGTTCTAACCTATCTACCAGAGTTCTGTAAACACAGTAAGGAAAGTGAATCAGAGGAGGGAATAGATTTCACCCTTCAATTTGTACTGTAGCCATTATTTGCCAGGCAGTATATGTGTTTGTATTTACATATCTATATATTTAAATATATGATACATACAAAGAATACCAACCTGAAGCATGTGAATATGAAATACTTGAATCTAGAACAGTGTGGTCATTTTCTAAAGTTATGCTTTCCTTACACAATGTGACTACATCTTTTTTGCCAGCTGGAGAGGAAGTATAATAACCATTCTGAAAAATTGCTGGCCTCCTAGAAGTATTTCCACTACATGACTGTGCATTAGAATCAACTGGAGGGTGTTCATTTACTATTTACTAATATTTGACTATTCTCCAAACCATGTCTATTAAGTCAGAATGAAGCTCTGAGATCAGCTATTATAATTTTTATTTTACACATTATTCTGATGCAGCTGAACCAGTGAGAAGCATATTGTAATAAATAGCTAATAATAAAGTCCTTATAAAAATAAATTATCAGATATATCACAGCAGTAAGAAAATGATACATTAGAAAAATTTCCTTCTTCCAAATTCTAATTCTTTAAACTGGAATTCTTCTAGAAAGTGTTTATTTCTATGCCAAAAAAGCAGAGTGAAAAAGGAGTAAAAAATACAAAGTTTATTTCTCTCCAGTGAAGAGCTCTGAAAAGCGTCATAGTGGAGAATTGTCAGGCTGAGTTTATCAACTCAGGCATTGGTCAGTGTTATCAAAGTAATGAAAAAAGAGGATTTGCAACCTCGGTCATTGACTCCATGACCAGGCAATCTAAATTATTGTTCATAGAGTATCAGGAAAACATGCATGTATGTTTTAAGTTAGTAGTCAATAACTAAAGTCAATAGACAAGTATTTTTCTAACTTGCTTAATCCTTAATATCACTTGGTATATTTGTTAAAAGTATTTCTGAGCCAAGTAAAATTCATGACACCTCAGAATTTAGACTCTAAGTAATGTTAATGAATATATGTATTTTTAGCAAATGCTTCCTGATTTTTTTCTTTACAGGTTTTCCTATTAAATGGTAGTGACACAGAATCCTGTTATTTCACTGTATCATTATTTTCATGATACAGAATTCTATTGTTTCCTGTTGACCAATCAGGACCAACCAGCTCAGCTGGTAAAGAATCCACCTACAATGCAGGAGACCCTGGTTTGAGTACTGGGTTGAGAAGATCAACCTGGAGAAGAGCTAGGCTACCCACTCTTAATATTTAGGGCTTTCCTGATGGCTCAGACAGTAAAGAATTCACCTGCAATATGGGAGACCTGACTTAGAGCCCTGGATTGGGAAGATCCCTTGGAGGAGGGTATGGCAACCCACTCCAGCATTCTTGCTTGGAGAATTGCTATGGACAGAGGAGCCTGGTGAGCTACAGTTCATGGGGTCGCAAAGACTTGGACATAAATGAGCAAATAAGCACACAATCATGATAAAAGTATTGTATTAAGCAAAAATTACAGTAGCAAAAGACATTTATCAGTTTTCACGATCAATAGGCAGACAAAAAAAAAGACCATTACAATGCAAGCCCATCATGGAAACATGATTAACCTAACAATGCAAAATAATTATATACAATTTGTGTGGTTAAATAGAGTGATGTGGTAAATGGAAGTGCATATATGCACATATTTTCATCTCTCCATCCAGTAGTCTTTTGGCTCATGCATTTAATCCATTTACGTTTAAGGTAATTATCAATATGTATGTTCCTATTACCATTTTCTTAATTGTTTTTGTATAGGTCTTTTCCTTCTCTTGTGTTTCCTGCTTAGAGAAGTTCTTTAGCATTTTCTGTAAAGCTGGTTGGGTGGTGCTGAATTTTCTTAACTTTAGCTTATCTGAAAAGCTTTTGATTTCTCCATCAAATCTGAACAAGAGTCTTGCTGGGTAAAATATTCTTGGTTGTAGGTTCTTCTGTTTCATCTTTAAATATATAATGCCTTTCCCTTTTGACTTTAGAGTTTCTGTAGAGAAATCAGTCGATAACCTTATGGAAGTTTCCTTGAACTTTGTCATTTTTCCCTTATTGCTTTTATTATTTAACTTTGTCTTTAATTTTTGTCAGTTTGATTACTATGTGCCTCAGTGTGTTCTTCCTTGGGTTTATCCTGACTGAGATTCTCTGTGCTTCCTGGACTTGGTTGACTATTTCCTTTCCCATGTTAAGGAATTTTTCTGCTATTATCTCTTCAATATTTTCTCAGATCTTTTCTCTCTCTCTCTCATCTTCTTCTGGGACCCCTATATTGTTAATGTTGGTGTGTTTAATATCCCAGAGGTCTCTTAGGCTGTCTTTTTTTTTCATTCCTTTTTTTTTTCTTTCTATAATCTGTTCTGTGGCAGTGATTTCCACCATTCTGTCTTCCTGGTCATTTATCTGTTCTTCTGCCTCCGTTATTCTGCTATTGATTCCTTCTAGTGTATTGTTCATCTCTGTTTGTTCTTTAGTTCTTCTAGGTCTTTGATAAACAGAGACCATATCTGTTCTTCCATCTTCACTGTTTTCCTGAGATCTTGGATCATCTTCACTATCATTTTTCTAAATTGTTTTTCTGGAAGGTTACTTATTTCCACTTCATTTAACTGTTTTTTTTCTGGGGTTTTATCTCATCTCTTCATCTGGGATATAACTCTGATTTTTCATCATGATTAACTTTCTGTAATGTGGTTTTTGTTCTAGCCACTGTGGGATTGTGATTCTTCTTGCTTCTCTGGCTGGGCCCTTCCAGGACTGTTGCTGCCAGTGCCCCCGTCCCTGCAGTGAGCCACAGCAGACTCGCCCAGTAGATATGGGATTTGTTTTTATTGCAGTTATATCCCTCCTACCATCTCATCGCAGCTTCGTTTTTGTCTTTGGACATAAGGCATCTTTTCTTGGTGGGTTCCAGCGCCCTCCTGTGGATGATTGTTCAACAGCTAGTTGCACTTGTGGTGCTCTTGCAAGAGGAGATGAGCACATGTCTTTCTACTCTGCCATCTTGAGCTAGATGCCTGCCTATGACTTTTAACAATAGGTGTATTTGGATAACCATGTGCTAGATACTCAACTTCAGAATATCAGGGAATTGTGCTTCTTTTTTTCTTTTTAATTTTGGGGTTTTCTTTCCATACTGCCTGACACAGATGAACTCCATGAGTAATTATGAGTTAGTAACTTTTTGCACAGTAGTGTAAATTGCCTACTAATGGATAAGTTTGTATTTAAATATAAACCAGTTACATTTATTGTCTAACTGAAATATTTGGAATTAACCTTCTCTTAATTATCATTTTATGCATTAAATTTAGACTTTATTGTTGCTTTAATTATTTTTCACCAAGTCTTTCATTTTGTGGACTGAGTATAATTCTTCTTAACTACATTACTTTTCCCTCATGATGTGGAAGTTTTACATCTAAGTTGTATTGCATTCAAATTTAACTTGAAGTTTAAAAAAGAACTGCAACATAAATATCTATATCTGTTTCTCTAATTATGAGCATTGAAATTGTATTGTTTTAAAATACCTTGTAGGATAAAATTAGAAAATTAATATCTTTTCTCTTGCTAATTTCCTAAATTAAATGCCCCAAGAATGAGTGGATTTTAATCGCAAGTATTATTTTTATTATTTCTCTTTGTGACAGGCATTTTTCTTATTTTAGTTTTACCTCCATTGAGAATATCTTATACAAAGAATTATCACTTGTTATTCTTTCCACCTGATAAAGCCATAGGAATACTTCTCTGAACAACTAGTGCTTATACCTAACTGATCCATAATGGAATCTATGTGTAATTTGGAAAGAGCTTTTAGTTCTTTGCTCATTTAGAAGATGGAAAACAAACAGTATATTCTCTCTGTAGCTGTTCTAACTCCATATTTATTTTGTTGACCATTTATTCTTCAAATATGATTACTTATATATTGTTGTTATGTGATTATAAATTTAAGTGATTGCAAACATAACCTGGACTGGACTGGTAAAATGGAATTAAAAGTTTTCGTGTTCGTATGGACAATAGTATGCACTAATTTGGAGAAGAGGATGGCACCCTACTGCAGTACTCTTGCCTGGAAAATCCCATGGACGTAAGAGCCTGGTAGGCAGAAGTCCATGGGGTCGAGAAGAGTCGGACACAACTGAGCGACTTCACTTTCAATTTTCACTTTCATGCGTTGGAGAAGGAAATGGCAACCCACTACAGTGTTCTTGCCTGGAGAATCCCAGGGATGGAGGAGCCTGGTGGGCTGCCACCTCTGGGGTCGCACAGAGTCAGACACGACTGAAGAGACTTAGCAGCAGCAGAAGCATGCAATAATTTATATATGTTGGGAAGACAGAGGATTCAAAGAAGAATCAATAAGTTTCAAGTTTGCCAACTTGTACTCTCTTTTCTAAAAGAAAGTCAGAATCCAATAGTTTCAGCTAAATATGATTTGCTCCACATTGTACAGAGAGTGAAATCCTTATGACTCTGACTTCTGACTTCTTTGACTGTGAGAACAGTCTTAGAATACAGGATTATTTTATATGAAATCAAGTTCCCACCAAATTTGCCTTCTCTTTGCTGACAACTGATCTCATTTTCTCAGTGACTGCTTTTCCTGTTTTCTGATTTGAATGTTTCACTTCTTCCTGTCTATTTAACAGTGCTCATTTTAAAAAGTTTAGCTAAAATTCTGGGTCCTTGCAAATGCCTTCTATGAATACATAATTTGTGGGTGATCTTATTCTTCTCTAACTCTGATGACTTGTGTCCAAACAAGAATTTAACTCATTTTTAATTAAAAACATTATTGAGGTACATATAGATTCACATATAGTTATAATAAATAATAGAGAAAGAACACACCAAGAATTGTATTGATAACAGACCACTGATCTTATTCAAAGTTGCTTAATTTTACTTGTATTCATTTGTGTGTGTGTGTGTGTGTGTGTGTATGTGTCTTGATATTGCTTGTCTCTGATGTTGCTTACTACTTATACATCATCTTTCTCTCTACATATAGGTGATAGCACTTGGGACCAAGGGTTATGCTATATTTTTTATTAGGTGACTGACACTGCATTCAAACACATTACTTTATAGACAGAATTCATGTAACCAGTGATATTGATTGGTTCATTGATCAGGTAAATGGGCTGAGTATTTTCCTTCATTTCTCTATTTGATTGAGCTTTGGAGACAGAAGCCACTATTATTCTTGGACAGTGATCTTCAGCTATATACACTATAAAGCTATAAAAATCACCAAGGATATTTTGAATAGTATCTTTTCTCAAATTGGAATTCCTTGCTTAGTAGATGTGGGGTTGGTTCTGGGGAACTGTGGTTCTCTAGGTTTGTCTGATGAGAGTCTGGCTTTAACGTAGAGCCCTAAGCCATCTGATTTTATACCAAAATACTCTTTAGAGACTGAAAAACCAGAAGGAAATCCTAGTGTGCTTATTTCTAAGATGTGATAAAGGTGAGCGCAGTTCAGTTCATTTCAGTTGCTCGGTCGTGTCCATCTCTTTGTGACCCCATAGACTGCAGCACGCCAGGCCCCCCTGTCCCATCACCAACTCCTGGAGTTTACTCTAACTCATGTCCATTGAATCAGTGATGCCATCCAACCATCTCATCCTCTGTCGTCCCCTTCTCTTCCATCCTTCAAACTTTCCCAGCATCAGGGTCTTTTCCAATAAGCCAGTTCTTCGCATCAGTTGGCCAAAGTATGTATCAGCTTCAACATCCGTCCTTCCAGTGAATATTCAGGAATGATTTCTTTTAGGATGGACTGGTTGGATCTCCTCAAAGTCCAAGGGACTCTCAAGAGTCTTCTCCAACACCACAGTTCAAAAGCATCAATTCTTTGGCCCTCAGCTTTCTTTATAGTCCAACTCTCACATCCATACATGACTACTGGAAAAACCATAGGTTTGACTAGACAGATCTTTGTTGGCAAAGTAGTCTCTGCTTTTTGATATGCTATCTAGGTTGGTCTTAGCTTTTTTTCCAAGGAGCAAGCATCTTTTAATTTCATGGCTGCAGTTACCATCTGCAGTGATTTTGGAGCCCCCAAAAATAAAGTCTGCCAGTTTCCACTGTTAAAGGTAGGATGGTATAAATGAACTGTGTGACACATGAAAGGTTACAGTATTACAGAAGTTTTTCAGTATCTTGAGTTTATCACAGTATCTTGAGTATATTCACTAATCTCTAAAAGAACATACCATGTCTGCAAAAATTTGAAACTTGTGTGCTAATTTATACATGCTATGTGATTTTCCTTTGGTTTATTTTATTCTCCTTCATTGCACTGGTACAAAGAACATCATGTTCCTACAAACAGAGATTATGAAATCTAAATTTAAAAATTAAAATTAGAATTTTTGTAAGCATATTAAAGAACTTACTAAATCTCAAGCTTAAACTATGTATTGATAAGAAATAAATTACTGAAAATTATTTTAAAAACTGGGTTATTTTTGGCATAAAAATAAAAATATCATCAACATATGTTTAGCACTCTTTGTAGCCTACAGATAGCCTTAATTATTATGGTATTTTGCATTTACAAATATTAAATTATTTTGACATTATTAACAACCATTTATGCAGGTAAAGATAAAGATGTAAAGCAGAACAAAAAATAAGTATTTGAAACATATTAATTATATTTTAATTATTATTATATCAGTATATAAAGTATACACTATGCGATATCATTCAATTTAGTATATAACTATACATTGTTGTATAAAAGCATACACTATATGTGCTATATATATTTATAGCTATTACATTCTTTTCTATTGCCATTTTATTTTATTTTTGAAACTTTAAACTTTTTATTTTGTATTGGGGTATAGACCTTAGGTATGACCTAAATCAAATCCCTTATGATTATACTGTGGAAGTGAGAAATAGATTTAGGGGCCTAGATCTGATAGATAGAGTGCCTGATGAACTATGGAATGAGGTTCGTGACATTGTACAGGAGACAGGGATCAAGACCATTCCCATGGAAAAGAAATGCAAAAAAGCAAAATGGCTGTCTGGAGAGGCCTTACAAATAGCTGTGAAAAGAAGAGAAGTGAAAAGCAAAGGAGAAAAGGAAAGATATAAACATCTGAATGCAAAGTTCCAAGAATAGCAAGAAGAGGTAAGAAAGCCTTCTTCAGCGATCAATGCAAAGAAATGGAGGAAAACAACAGAATAGGAAAGACCAGGGATCTCTTTAAGAAAATCAGAGATACCAAAGGAACATTTCATGCAAAGATGAGCTTGATAAAGGACAGAAATGGTATGGACCTAACAGAAGCAGAAGATATTAAGAAGAGGTGATAAGAATACACAGAAGAACTGTACAAAAAAGATCTTCACGACCTAGATAATCACGATGGTGTGATCACTGACCCAGAGCCAGACATCCTGGAATGTGAAGTCAAGTGGGCCTTAGAAAGCATCACTACGAACAAAGCTAGTGGAGGTGATGGAATTCCAATTGAGCTATTCCAAATCCTGAAAGATGATGCTGTGAAAGTGCTGCACTCAATATGCCACCAAATTTGGAAACCTCAGCAGTGGCCACAGGACTGGAAAAGGTCAGTTTTCATTCCAATCCCAAAGAAAGGCAATGCCAAAGAATGCTCAAACTACCACACAATTGCATTCATCTCATACGCTAGTAAAGTAATGCTCAAAATTCTCCAAGCCAGGCTTCAGCAATATGTGAACCGTGAACTTCCTGATGTTCAAGCTGGTTTTAGAAAAGGCAGAGGAACCAGAGACCAAATTGCCAACATCCGCTGGATCATAGAAAAAGCAACAGAGTTCCAGAAAAACATCTATTTCTGTTTTATTGACTATGCCAAAGCCTTTGACTGTGTGGATCACAATAAACTGTGGAAAATTCTGAAAGAGAAGGGAATACCAGACCACCTGATCTGCCTCTTGAGAAATTTGTATGCAAGTCAGGAAGCAACAGTTAGAACTGGACATGGAACAACAGACTGGTTCCAAATAGGAAAAGGAGTTCGTCAAGGCTGTATATTGTCACCCTGTTTATTTAAGTTATATGCAGAGTACATCATGAGAAACGCTGGACTGGAAGAAACACAAGCTGGAATCAAGGTTGCCAGGAGAAATATCAATAACCTCAGATATGCAGATGACACCACCCTTTTGGCAGAAAGTGAAGAGGAACTCAAAAGCCTCTTGATGAAAGTGAAAGTGGAGAGTGAAAAAGTTGGCTTAAAGCTCAACATTCAGAAAACGAAGATCATGGCATCCGGTCCCATCACTTAATGGGAAGTAGATGGGGAAACAGTGGAAACAGTGTCAGACTTTATTTTGGGGGCTCCAAAATCACTGCAGAGGGTGACTGCAGCCATGAAATTAAAAGATGCTTACTCCTTGGAAGGAAAGTTATGACCAACCTAGATAGCATGTTCAAAAGCAGAGACGTTACTTTGCTAACAAAGGCTCATCTAGTCAAGGCTATGGTTTTTCCAGTGGTCATGTATGGATGTGAGAGTTGGACTGTGAAGAAGGCTGAGCGCCAAAGAATTGATGCTTTTGAACTGTGGTGTTAGAGAAGACTCTTGAGAGTCCCTTGGACTGCAAGGAGATCCAACCAGTCCATTTTGAAGGAGATCAGCCCTGGGATTTCTTTCGAGGGAATGATGCTAAAGCTGAAACTCCAGTACTTTGGCCACCTCATGCAAAGAGTTGACTCATTGGAAAAGACTCTGATGCTGGGAGGGATTGGGGGCAAGAGGAGAAGGGGACGACAGAGGATGAGATGGCTGGGTGGCATCACTGACTCGATGGACGTGAGTCTGAGTGAACTCCGGGAGTTGGTGATGGACAGGGAGGCCTGGTGTGCTGCGATTCATGGGGTCGCAAAGAGTCGGACACGACTAAGTGACTGATCTGTTCTGATAGACCTTGATATTGATATATATTGAGGGCCGAAGGAGAAGGGAGCAACAGAGCATCCTTCTGATTGGATGGCATCTGGTTTCATGGTTGAATACCATCATCGAGTCAACGGACGTGAGTTTGAGCAAACTCTGGGAGACAGTGAAAGACAGGGAAGCCTGGCATTCTGGAGTCCACGTGGTCACAAAGAGTCAGACATGACTGAGTGACTGAACATCAGCGACATAGCCAATTACCAATATTGTGGTAGTTTGAGGTGAACAACAAAGGGACTCAGTCATACATATACATGTATCCAACTCCCCCAAACTCTCCTCCAACCAGGCTGCCACAAGACATTGAGCAGAGTACCATGTGCTCTACAGTAGATCTTTGTTGATTATCCATATTAAATATAGCAGTATGTACATGACCTACCAAAGTTCATAATTATTCTTTCCCCCTTGTAACCATAAGTTCATTTTCTAAGTCTGTGAGTCTACTTACCTATATATGTTTTGTAGGTAAGTTCATTTATATCATTTCTTTATAGATTTCACATATAAGGGATGTCATTCGATATTTCTCCTTCCATGTCTGACGTACTTCCCTCAGTATGACGCTGTCTAGGTCCATCCATATTGCCGCAAATGGCATTATTTCGTTCTTTCTAATCTCTAAATAATATTGCATTGTATACATGTGCCACTTCTTTATCTATTCCTCTGTCAATGGGCATTTAGGTTGCTTCTGTGTCTTGGGTATTATAAACAGGGTATTATAAACAGGCTGCAATGAACATTGGGGTGCATGTATCCTTTTGGATCGTGTTTTTCTTCAAGTATACACTGAGGAGATTATTTTAATATAGCCTGCTTAGAAGTATTATATAAAAGATATCTAAACTAGGTACAGTAATTATCCTTATAAGGATAATGATTAATATATGTAATTATAGTAATACCTGATTCTGTAAGATGGAAAATTTGAAATCTTTGCTAAAGGGTTCCCTAGATCAAATTTGAAAAATCCATAATAGAAATAAAAAAGACTGTAAGACTTATTAAGGGACTTTTAACTGAAATTTGATATATAATTACATATATTTAAGTTATTCTAGAAATTCAAGAACAAAGAGTAGTAGAATATAAACATATGAATCATTTATCTATATAAAATTTTAATGCTATTTTATTTAATTGAGAAATGGAAACATATTTTTTTTTCAATATTGCTGAAACAAGACTCTAAGCAGGTCAACAGAAGGATTAGTTTTAGTGTGGGGAGAAAAGAAATACTTCCTTTAAATTGTTTGAGTAAAGTAAAAATAAGACATCTAGCTCTCTGAAATGATAACCTTTTGTGAATATAGAATGTAATATTATCTGCCTGTAACAATTAAATAATTGAGTAAAATATTATTGGATTGGCCAAAAAGTTCATTTGGGTTTTCCTGTACCATCTTATCAAAAAACCCAAATGAAGTTTTTGGCTAACCCAGTTGTGTGGAATCATGATAAATTAATAAGTTGCCTATAAATATACAAAGCACAGTATAAGGAAAATAAACTATTTGTCAGTTTACAAAATAATCACTTTTGAACATTTATCACATAGAAAATTATTGATATGATTATATTTCAGATTTTATATATAAAAATAGTAAAAAAGAATGAAAAAGGTAGGGATATATTTTTATGAAAAGTTAATTTTAAAGGATTATTTCAATAAATATGAATAGTTTACTCTTATTATATAAATTAGCAAGTAGTACAAACAATAGAAATAAAATTACAAATGATAAATAACATCTATTAATAAAATGGGTTACTAAAGCCAGTAATCAGTATATAAAAATTCAAGCAGTTTTGAGGTACTATTTAAAAACTGTTGGATTACCCCCAACACTAATTAACAGATATTTCATACCTGTAGACCACTGAATTTGATAAAATAGTTTATTCGTTGTTTGAAACAATATACCAAAATATTTTCAATGATTGTGTTCATATTGATTAAGCATGCAACTCTATGGAACTTATCTCAGAGAAATAAATAATTTTTTCAAGAGATAAAATGTCTGTTGCATGAATTAATTTGCTTCATAAATAAATAAAAACAACCTAAATATTCTAAAACTGTTGAAAAACTAGATTGTATTGCTTTGAACTCATGGTATAATGGACAGTAATTAAAATTAAAATCATAAAGCCAAGTCTAAAGCATGAAAACATGTATTAGATAACATGAAAAATAATCACAAGACAAAATTGGAAATATGATTATAAAAAGTTAAGTAATATACCCTCACATATGCACATATTAGTTTTCATTTTATGTTGTGGGCTTACATTTTTACCCTTTTTACAAAATTATTAAAATCATATCACTGTAAAAAATAATGTATTGTTATTACATTTTTACCATCAAGGGGAAAAAAGTGCTATTTCAGAAAACTGAACAAAAACAAAATCTTTCAATAAAGCACGTACATAACATAGTTAAATTTGCTTAAAATTGTTAGAAAGCCTACATCATAATAAAAGTTAAAAAGAAAGATAACAGGTGTTAACTTTATTTCTTGGCTGCATGATTTCATAAGATAATCTTTTTATACAATAAATTAATGTCATAAAAGATGTAGACTGCAGATGTATTGTTGATTAAGTACAATAAATGTCAAACAGAATGGAAATAGTTAGCAAAGGAAATCGTTGTGTATACAAAAATCATGCATGTATAATTTCCACACACACAGTTAAAATAAAAAAACAACAAATCAGTGAAGAGCAAACTCTAAGGTATAACATTTACTCTGTAGTGGAATAATGTACAGAAAATATCTGTTCTGAAAGAAAAACATTTTTAAATTTTAATGTCATTGCAAGCATTAGACTTAAAAGATAAGAGAATGCTTTTTAATGAATGTGAAGTAATATTTCAAGGGAACACTGTTCTCTAATAGAAAGTTACTATTCATAGAAACTAATTATAAGAGGATTTCACTAATTTTAAAGGTGTCTGACCAAGGTGAAAAATTAACAATGAATCATATTGCCATTGGCTGATCATCTGGTGATGTGCCAGCGCTTCATCAAGTGTGTGCCTAAGAACTCATGGAATTTACTGACCCACTTGCCACAGATGCATTCACCACAAGATTGCTGGGTGTGTGCTTGCAGAATATCAAACTATTAAATGGCATATTTAAAAGTCTTAAATTTCAGTGAAATTTTTTTCTTTTTCACTAAGATATTCATAATTCTTTAAGGTGACAAGTAATTACTCAGTGATTAAGTGACAGGCTAATTAGCTAATGCTGCATTTGTACTTTCATAATTCAAAGGAAATGTAAATGAATCAGTCATTAATAAAAATAAATTTTGATTGGATTGGTTTCCTTGAGATTAAAAATGTTTTTTTCCAAAATTTTTTCATCAATAGAGAATATAAAAATTTTGACCATTTAAGTTTTCTAGTATTTATCCAGATACTTGATGTGAAAATCTAATTGACTTCATATCTTCATAGCTTAGGTGAGATTTGGTAATGTTTTGGCAAAATGTACTACTGATGAGTCAATATGGGAAAAAAATAACAAAACATTTCTAAAACATACTTCATTTTTTGAAGTTAAGAAATCTAAGTTTCTATATTGGTACTATATCTGTTTCAGAAAAATCATTGTATATTTTTAAAAAGGCTCCAAACAAGCACAAGGTTTTTCACTTCAAAACAGAAAAATCCTAAAGTAGCACTTTTCCATAATATACAAAAAAATTGATTAGTGTAAAATAAATGGGATTTCTACAGGGAACAATCCACATATATCAAAAAACAAGAGAAACATTTTTTTATGTTGATATTTAAATTTTGACAAGCTTATTAAATTTCATTTAATATCATTTCCTAAACGATGTTTGATAAATGATGTATATGCTTTAAGTAATATTTTTTGCCAAGTTTTTTTCATTAAAGATATTTTCTATATGGCTACCTTTTTTGAGAGAGAAAGATTCTTGTTTGAAGGATAAGAATGATACCTTAAACCTCCAGTATTTGTAAAAGAACATTGTCATATTTTTATTTGCCAGAGGTTTTCCAATTGTGTGTGTGTGTGTGTTTATTTTTTCCTGTTTAATTATAGCTTTATTATACAGCATTCTTGGTGTTTGTACCAATAGGCTATATCTATATATTTTAATTATGGTAAAATATAAATAACCTAAGATTTACCATTTTAATCATTCTTAAATGTACAATTCAGTGACATTATGTACATTCACATTGTTGTACAACCATCATCACTATTTCCAGAACTTTCTCATTATCCTAAACAGAAACTCTGTGCCCATTAAGCAGTGACTCCCCTATCCTTTTCCCCTTACCCCCTGCCAATCTCTATTCTACTTTGTCTCTGCTTCTTTTGTGTGTGTGTTTTCTAACAAAGGAGAACAAAATCTCAATCAGCACACTTGGTGTGGTGTCTGTTATTTTTAGCCAGATTTATATAGGTATATATGCTTCTTTTTCTACTAAGAGAAAACAGTAACCTGGTATAGTCAAAAGAAAATTCATGGATAGGATCTACTGAGGCTACTTTTTACAGCAGTTCAATACCACAGGTTGATTAACTTGTTATGCATATATTATACTTATTTAATTTACATTTAAGAGTGTTTTCCAAATTAGCTCTCAAGATAGAATTTCCTTTTACTGATTTTTTTTTCATAGCTCTTTGCAATCTCTAAAAATCATTCTGTCTTCTTATATTCTGCTTGTGAGATTATTTCTAATGTACCTCCTGGGAAATATTTTCTTTGAAATTGGCAGCACTTAATGAAAAATATATACATATTCATAATTAAAAGGAAGATACTGAAAAATATTGCTTGTATATAATCACTCTGAGCAGAAGAATTATTTTGAACATGAAAGAAATCATTAACTGTAAATAATCCAGGGATCAAAGATCTGAGGAGGAGAGAAAGAAAAGTGGGCTAGAGGGCAGACTCTCCACCTTGTGTGGGCTGAATGAAGGGCTATCTGAAACACAAGCTCAGAGAAGAAAAAGAAGCACAGTTATGCCAACACCAAAACTTCCTTCAGGATAGGTCAGGAAGCATTAAAAGAAGCTCCATGAGGCATTATTAGTAGTGGAAAGGAGAATGATTTTTGATTAACTGATTTTTGCTTTAACATACTAATGTTGAAGTTTTCTCTAATTATGGCTAACATTTTAATGAAGGAAAATAAATATATGGTTTCGGAAATTCACTTTTCTTCACTAAGACTCTCTCTTGAGTTAAAAAAAAAAAAGATCTTTTTCTTTTAAATACATTTTTGGTCATACAAATTACATTGCAGATTTAGGATTTTTGAAACATCATTAGGCTCAAAAATGTCACCTATCCATACTATAACTGTGTGCACTTAAAATTGGGCTCAATTTATGAAAGTTAGCATTGCACACGGATTTTTCTCTATATGATGTACTTTTGGGCATATATATGTATATTATGGGTTATATATTGTACACATATATATTAGAATTTTATCAAAAAGCACCTAATTGTTAAGACATTTCTCTATTTTGAGAAATGCCATTGTGTCAGTTAGGGATATATCTATTTCTGGACACAAGTTTAAAACTTTCTGAAGTTAGCAACACTATATTAAAGTTTTTGTATCACTCAGTTTTTATAACCTTTAGAAATATGCAATTAGAAAAATGAAAGGATGAACAATTTGAAAGATAATAGAAAGCTAGATGATTCTTTTTTTAAGTTAGTTATTGTCTTTTAAGTTGACAATATTTAGGATAAAGACTATGATGAATAATGAAATACGGGAACGTATGTTTTTCAGAGTAGTAGTGAGAATGAGATATATTGAAATAAGTTAAACTATTTTCTTTTGTCTTTTGCACAACCAGTTGAAATATTGAGAACCTATAAATTAAAAATATGACACATGATAGCAAAGTTAACTAGGTTTTGAAGAATCAAGAATATGTCCTCAAAATTATTTGATTTAGATGGTACTTAAGAGCTACATTGAGAGATAAATATAGGAATAAAAGTGCATAGCTACCTAGAACTTCCAAAACAAACTAGATGCATTCATAAAGTCTCATCACACAAATGGTTTTGATGTTATGGGCAAGATCCCAGATCTAGTCCACTGATTTATTTAGTTCTCAACCATTTTTGTTATGCATTTGTTCCTGTGAAGAAGTAGAAAGAGCATTGTGTTTGAAGTAAGAAAAAGATATTTAATTCTAACTTTGCTGTTTATTAGCATTCTGACTTTGAGCCATTTAAAGAACTAATTTGAACTGCGGATTGATCACACTGCCAAGAATGAGAATAATAATGCATAACCACAAGTTTATTGTGATAATTAAATTAAGTCATACATGAAATTACAGTGATGAGTAATTATCAAGTGCTCAATCATGGAATGTTTTTATTCTCTTTTACTTCCAAGACTCAGAAAAATATTTGAGTACCTAGGTCTAAAGATGGACTGACCTGGGAATAAGTTAAAGTCAGAGGATTTTCCCAATTTTAAATGAATTTTAGTTATTTTTTGGCCTGTGATGGATTCATAACCACAAAAGTGGGGCTTGAAAGTGAACTCTTGTCTATTTCCAATGGTTGTGAATTGCCCCCCAAAGTTGTATAATGTGGAAATTAGTACTATTTATATTCATCTCTCACTGATAAAATCAGTAGTACATTATAGCAAAATGACTTCTAGTTAGAATATAGTCTTTATTTTTTTCCAGTATATAATTTTTGTAGTTTTTGTGATGCTTTGCCTTTGAACATTGATTGCAAGCAAAATGTTTCATCATAGTAAAAATTGAGGCCTGAGATTTATCTATTATACTTAGATTGGATTATCATCATTGAATAAATTTTTAGAGCTATGGGATATTAAAACTTTAATTTGGGTAACTATTTTGCAATATCTGTCCTCCAATCTTGACAAGTTTACTTCAAATCCTAAATAAAATAAATGCAGAGGCAGAATAGACCCAGTAATAACAGGAGTCATTTCTGTCTCTATCGTGTATATCCAGATTCAGTACTGTGCTAAGGCTGTACCAGAAGAAGTAAGAAAAATTAGTCTTAAATAATTTAAATGTTAAGGAAGAGAAATATACATATAAACTCTATATTGTATGCATAACATCTTTCAAACAGGGTGTTATTATTGTAGTATATTTGGAAGTTGACATAAACTTTACTGCTTGTTCTAAAAGGTAAGAGATTTAAATTTTCTTCTAAAAAGAAAATTGATTTATAAGAAAAAGAAGAATGCCACTGCTTGCTTGAGATATCAAACTGATATTATTTTCATTTTCGTAAGAGCAATGCAATATTTTACCTAGTATTCTTCAAAGTATAATTTACAAATATATTCACTTTAGTAATATAACCATAACGTTTTAGTGTATTGTATACGTTCTTTTTGAATACTTTCCCCATATTTGTTGATTGTTCAGTTACTGATCTGAGACAAATACAAATATTCCTTTATATTTTATTAAATGCAAACTTACATCTGAAATGTATTCTGCCCTCCTTCAACAAATGTGTTCCATTCAGAAACTAACATTATCAAGATGTTATTGGCATACCATAGTTTGTAGTTAGAATAAACATTTAACTGAGTCTTTAGCCATTACCATAATTCTCTGTGTTATTATTTTTCAGTAGCATAGAATAGAAACTCAGTAGCAAAAGGGTACTTTTTTTTATTTCTGATTAAATTTGTCACTGACATGAAACAAAAATTTTGTATGGTTTCTTATATAAATTGTACTATTTTACAGAAGGTTTTTGTATTTCACAAAATGAAGTGAAGTAGCGATACTTTTTAAGTGGCATATTATTCATTTTGAGATATTGTGTCATTTTCTCTCAAGAATAACTTTAGGGGGCACTGTGCTGCCAGTAGAGAACTCTTCCCCACACAGCACATCATATTGTTTTCTTTCTTTGCATATGAAAATATCTAATTTTTTTTTAAGAAATCATGCCAAAAATATTAAACTTTCTTAAATTTGTGTTTTTCAACACAACACTGCCTAGAAAAACAATTTTGAAAGTTGTCAGAGAACACTGAATATTAATTGCAAGCAAAATGTTGCATTCCTGAAAAAAAAGTTACTTTCAATAGTTACTTGGAGCTAAAGTTTGCTATCTCCAATTTCTGTGGTTTAGGAAACAAACCGTCCCAAACAATACACACAGGAAAAAGCAGAAAAAAAATCATCTCACCTGAGAGCAAAAAGGGTGTTGTAAAATTGTTTTTAGTAATGATTATCTGTACTATAACTGGAAAAAAAAAATTGTGCTAGTTGTCTGTAGAAAACAGTCTCTAGCAAGAACCAAAATTCAAGATGTAGAGAATTTTTTTTAACAAACTTTAGTTAACAGGAAAGCCAAGATAAAAAGAGAAACAACAGTGACAACAATAAAAATAAAATAGTACCAGTACATAATCGTTTGGTATTTTCAATCGCTTAGCCCTATAAACTTCTCCTCCGTCCCCACTTTCATCACTCATCTCTGACATCTGTATTATATTCTGAAACCAAAGCAAATCTTTTGTCATATGGAGAGATCAAAGCAAAGACTTTTGAAGAAATAATGCATCCTGTTAACAGAAACTTTTTCCCTTTGCTTGCATCTTTCAGATTGTTGGATTGTAATAAATTAATTCAGTTGCTTCTGATAGAGCTACCTGGATGCTTTCTGTAGTCTACATCCAAATTATACAACATTACCTAACATAGTTATACATTTTTGTTTTAGATATTTCAGGACCAATTAAAATGTTTGTCCTTCATATTAGAAATGTATTTAATATCACTTCTTCCTACATTTTCAGCTGATATTTGAAGTTAATGCCTATAACACATGAATGGGTATCATAGTAAAGATGCAGAGTTGATTGATTTAGAAGAGAAAATATCTTTTTTATTATATTTTTTCACATATCTTAATTCCCCAGGAAATATATGCTTAGATATGATGGTCACATGAAAAGGAAAGCAAATGAGTCTGAAGAAATCACAAATATTGAAATAGAAGTATATTAAACAACAGTGAGGAATTTTTTAAAATATTGATTTCGGGGAAACAGATGAACACTTGTGCTACTGGCAAAAAAGAGTTTAGTATATGTAGTACATCTTTTCACAACGAGTGGTGATTTGACATCTAGTATATTTCAACTGTTACCTTATTGTTCTACTCTTTTTTAAAGCCTGTTAACTCTGTGTTGGTGTGATAGTACAAAGAGTAGAAATAGGCAAATAATATGCATTTAACAAATATTTAGCTATCATCACATACATAAGACATATGAGAGTGAATATCTAACAGTTTTGTTAAGAAAAAAGTGAACAGATCTAAGAAAAATTGTAGCTGGGCTTCTTTACTAGAATAGAAATGGTGAATAAATTAAAGATTTTAGTCAGTTCCTGATTATATCTTTAATTAAATGCTAAAAATTTATGCAAGTAGCTATCTTTACTTAATTTTAAGCCTACATTTTTTTGAATCATTGGTACATCAAGTGAATTGCTTTCTTTTTTCAATTCTGTATTAATGCAATTATGGGGAAAATTATTTCCTATAACGATATTTAAGAACATGTGAGGCTCTCAAAATGCATTGTTTTTGAATGTCAAATGAGTTTAGAGTTTCAGAATAGTTTTTTTCTAGCTAGCTGTATTTCCAAGCATTCTTATTCTCTTAGGGCTTAAATCAATGGGGAGAATTAAGAGTAGAAGAAAGAATATCAGATAATCCTAGATTTTATATCTTTATCAGTGCTCATAGGAAGAATTTTAAGAGATTAGCAACAGGCTAAGTGGATTTCTTACTTCCTCCTGTGAAATTTAATAATATTCTTTATCTCCTGTTTATGACTTTGATGAAGTTCAACAAAATTCATAAAAGAATTTCTTGAAACTCTTTGCCATTTCCTTTCCACATAGGTATGCTCATCATGAAAAATGTAACATGATTTTTTTTTTCATGAACTTCCGTAAAATAAAACTAGTGGTTAAGCATATAGAATGATGGCTACAGTATAGATTTTGTGATCTTCAGTGGAAATTGTTAATATTTCAGAAATCACAGTCATAATTTTGCTCTGCTTTTCACTTTCTGCTATTCACTTTATCAGTGGAATATCTGATAATGTCTCATAACTTTAGAGGCAAACACTACTAAGGAGTTTCTATATCACAGAGTACATGTATATTCTCTAGAATATGGTTTCATTTCATAGTAAACAATATACTATACCATCTTTTTTGAATATCTTTTTGACCCTCCAGGTTTTAATTAAATAAGCATTTTCCCCCCATATTAAAGTTTATAGTTTTATTTTTTTAAACTGGAGAACTATAATATTTTCTATAAGTTTTTATTATTTTTAAAAAATTAAACTATAAAGAATATACTTATCTACTTATTTGGATATGTTTTTTTCAAGGATTAGATTTTCTTTTGATAATTATACATTGAGTTAGTGTAAAGAATAAAATTGTCATATAATATTCACATATACATGAATGCATACATCAGTAAAATACAATATTGATATATGAATTAGCTTAATTTAATACTTTGTAACCTTGAGTAAGAAAAGTATTCAATATCAAAATATTTTTATGAAGACTGTATGGAAATTCTAAAATTTACTTACAGAGTTAACTGAAAACATTTTGCTCATCTATATTTATTAAGAGCATTTCCCAAAATATACTTAGATTTGTGGCAATCCAGAAACATTTTAAGAGCGAAGTAGAATGGCTATTTGTGGATTTGGAAGGATATTTTTATGTATAGAAAAAACAATCATCCCTGCTAAGAATATCTGTAGAAAAATCCTTTTTGAACTAAATTTTGTTAGTTTTTTTTTTTTGAATTGTTTATACACAAGTAATCAAATAACAGCCAAAGTCTCCTCCAGTACATTTTATTTGCTTTTTTTTCTAATATGCTAATTTTTAGCTCTTGTTGGTGTCATCTATTCAGAGTGTACTTTGGAACCAAAAACATCAGAGTCTCCTGGGATCTTGCTAGAAATAAAAACCATTAGGCTTGTTTCAGACCTTCAGAATCTGCATTTTTAAGAATCCCTAGATTATCTCTATGCTTCATTTTTAGAAGCACTAGTAAAGGATAATGAAGTCTTGGAATAAAATTTAGAAGTGATAACCAGAAAAGGCCAGGATAGAATGAAGGAACCCAGTAAAATGTTACTAACCCTTACCTTTTTTTATTTTTTTCTCTTGGGTCATCTGGCTTTATTTATGTTCAATGCCAGTATACTGTCTTTTCTCTTAAGGTTCTCCTCGTTTATCTCCAGAATCTCCAACCCCTGTTATAATCAAAAGTATAATGTATAAATATGAAATTCTCAGTAAGAAGTCATTACACAATGAAGAGTATTTAAAGAATGGACAAATCACCCCTTGGACTTTAAAACACACAAAAAAGGCAGTGGCTGCTTATTTGGTGGCTTCTTTAAAGAGCACTAATGGAGTCACCTTCCTCCTGCAATGCCTCTGACAGCCACCCATAGTGTTAAACTTGAGTACCTCATTTGAGTTTTTCTGGTTTTTTAATTGAGCTATAATCATAAGGATGCCCTGCTTCATGGGAAAGAAAGCTGTGACTTTTTTATGACTTTTTCTCCTTCACTGGGAAATTTGAATTTATCATAAAAACTAACCAGGAATTTAAAAAAAGAAAGAAAAAATGGTTGAGCTGCTGTACTTGAATAAAGAGAAACTAATGCTTCGGAGGAAATGAGAACTTTGTTTATCTTTTTATTTTCTACACCATAATATGTATGAAGAAATACATGAATAAACACATATAGTTCCTAGAATTTATGTTTTAAATATTATCTTTTTTCCCTTGAGTGCCCTTTTATTATATAACATTGAGTGTATTATTTTAAGTATAAGATGGCAATTATAACAAGAACAAATTTTAAATTATTTTATTATATTCTTACTTCAGATCCATATGCTATCTCTGCTGCAGGAAAAGAACTATGGACAATATGAAAATAAATGGGCATGACTCTCTTTGAATAAAACTTTATTTACAAAATGAAACAGAAAGTTTGATTTGGCCCATGCTAATGCCCTTTCTATTTTTATTTACAAATAAAAATTGTAAAGTAAATAAGCTTATTCAAAGTTCTGAATTAGTACTTTCCTATGCAAAACAGGCTTAAAAAGAAAATAATGTATATTTGTCCAACTTTCAGGGAAAATACTCATTATTCCTAGTTTCTTCAGTGGTGGTGGTGGTTTAGACGCTAAGTCGTGTCCAACTTTTGTGCCCCGTTGACTATAGCCCTCCAGGGTTTTCTGTCCATGGGATTCTCCAGGCAAGAATACTGGAGCGGGTTGACATTTCCATCTCCAGGGAATCTTCCCAACCCAGGAATTGAACCCCGGTGTCCTGAACTGCAGGCAAACTCTTTACCAACTGAGCTACAATGGGAAGCTGCCGTTTTTTTCAGGCTAGCATTTAAATAAAACTAGATAATTTTCAAGCCTCCCATAACCTGGATTGTGCAGCTTAGACTTAAGTGTCTCATGAGTTTAAATAAGGCAATATTTACAACTTTTCATTCCGTGGGCAATTTCATTTTATTTGGTTCAGATGGAAGGGGATTTGATTGGGAGGTTGTTGGGCTTGACATGCACTCTTATACCAACTAGTTCTAAAGAAAGACTATTGAAAGAGACTTCCTACATATCTCTGGAATAATATTTTCACTTTAATTTTTGTCTTTCCTCTCAGCAATTTGTAAAATATTAACTATTTTTAGCTCTTTCAGACTAGATTTCTTTGCATACATATTAGGTATTTGTTGGTTACAATGTTAGATTACAATGTTTCTGCTGTCTGTACTGGTATATTTAACAAATCTCACATTCTCTAAGATATACCAAAAAGAAAAGCCAAATATATACATATTTATATATATATATATATATATATATATATATATATATATGTATGCATACACACACACACACACACACACACACTCTGAACATTTCAGGAAATCGTATTTCATTCCAGAAAGAATCTTCAATCTCTTTTGGGGGCAAGGGATGTATCCCAATGTAAAGTATGTTTTTAGTAGTAGTAGTACTAGACTATTTTAACTTTCAATTTTAATTCTGTTATTTTAATTAGTACATAACATTTTGAGGAAAGGCAAGGGTTACTGATATGAATGAATTACAGTTATATGATTTTCCTTGCAGATTAATATGATTTAAAGTTAAATCTGAAATCTAATGGAAATCTACATCATAATCTACCATTTCTATCATTATTTTTATTAACATCAGTATTTGTATAATTGGTTGACTCTAAAATGGTAATGAATAAAAGCATGCTCATTCTCCAGATCTACTTAGATACTGAGATACACAAACAAAAATTACTGCTAAGACACAATGTCTTTCACATAGAAACAGATAAGAAGGAGAAAAAAAAATGCTCCCATAGTCAGTTATATTGAATTAATCCACCTAAAGCTCCTACATTTCAAAAGAATTTCTATGCATTTAGAAAGCCTTTAACAACATTTCTGGCTTCCTTGGAGGTTCTAAAGAGCTATGTGGTAGCAATAAAAAGCTCTTTACCACAGGGATTCCTACAATTAAGAAAAGCAGAGATTGTAAAAGTTTGCTAGTTTTGAAATATTAGCTTGCCTCCTACTTAAATCCAAACAAAAGCACACTATGGCTCTAGGTCAGCCCAATACAGACAAAACCTGAACTCTGATTTGCCCCATACAAGGAACTATAATGGAGTGGAAGCAGCAGCTACTTAATATATGAGTTAAAATTGCCCGTGACTGAAGTGAGCACATCAATCAAAAGTTTTGGCATGTAGTGAGCCAGACAAACCAGTGTGGTGAGCCTGAGGGCAGGAAAAGCCTCTGTTTTGTATTCAACAGTTTTCAAATTACCATGACATCCCTTTGCATACACCACCCGACTTCCAGCAGGTGGATTTTTGAGGCATTGTGCTTGGAGCACAAAGATGGATCAACTAAGAGCATTTGAGATAGCTTCCTGTTTTATGTTCTGACAACTTGGGTTACATAAAGCCTTCCAGATTCTTAGCATTTTTAAGTGTTGGGGAAGGAATAAATACAGACATCCAAGAACAGAAAATTCAGCAATTAGAGATAAAATAGAAACATCTGTCCATACTGATTTATGTTTTAAATAAAAATTGTACATTCACTTGAACCATCTCAACATAAGTGCAATTTGTTAGTTTAAATGATTTCATTCAAAGTCCTATTGCATCTAGTTGTCTTTATCAATTTTAATTAGTTTTTAAATATCTTGAAAACTGAAAAAGAGCCTTTCTATTTATCTAAATAGGAATTTTGTACAAGCATGTCCAGGAGGAAAGTGCAATACACAGTTATTGCAGGATACCTCCCATCTTTCACACATGAGTTCTGTTATTAATCTCGGAGTGAATTCTGCCCACAGCTCTATATAACTTCTTTACACTAAATCTCTGAGAAGCAATGATGGAAAATCTAAGAGCAAAATTTGCTTCAATAAGAATATAGATGTGCAGAAATACAATCAAATAATTGTACTCACTTTCTAACTCACTTTTTCTCTATGACATAATATAAACATATAAGGTATTCTGTTTTTTCAAATACCATACCCATTGTTGATTTTATTATTTGTATAAAATAACTCAGTTTTGAATTAGTAGTAATAATATTTTAAAATATTATTACTACTTAAACATTTAAGATATTATAATTGCAGAGTAATAGAGAGACTCATGTCAAACTATAAAGCAAACAAAATAACCTGATAGACACAAAATATATGCTATAAAATATTTTAGTTACAGACTCAGAAAGAAACTGAATTAGTGAATAAAAATGGTAAGAAGTGCTATGTTAATGCTATAAGACTGGCAAGTAAATGAGTTATTAACTTCAATAATTGTGAAGGGACCTTGGATAAAAGAAAAGTCAAAGAAATAAAAACATTTTTGTTTGGTCATTTTACCCACTGATTTGACTAGTTGAGGCAACTATGAAGTTAACATCTAAATGTTATAATATCTTTGTTTCTGTGGTCAAGTGATAATTTTCTTCTATAACATCTTTTTCCTTGTCTTTTAATTATTAAATATAATTTGAAATATGCATGTTCATAACAGGGGCAGAATGAATATAATTTATTTTAATAAGAGAGATAAAATAAATTTTTAAAGATATATTTAAAAGTACTTTGGTTGTATTCATTGTGTAACCACTCTACCATACCATACTTCATATATGGAATGATGGAATAGCTAGTTATTTCCTATAACATAATGCAAAGTACACCAAGTACCTAGCATAATAATTCTTACATTTCTAAAAGTATGTTATCCCAACAACATGAATTTTATGGTTTGACTTAAATATATACAAAACATACAATTATAATACAAACACATTTTCCTTGAAAAAATTAACATTATCATGAAAAACTGAAGTTTTGCAAACCTTACAGCAGAGCAAAAAATGCAGTATATCCAAGAGAATGTTGACACAAATGTCCCAGCAAATGGTACAAAAATATTCATAGCCCCATTGTCTGTATGGCAAAACACTGAGGATATGGTAAATTTTCACTTTCAGGATAATACATTAATAAATTATAGTATGTTTACAAAGTAGAATATTACACAATAGTGAAAATGAACCACAGCTTCAAGCAATAACATGAATGAAGCTTGGAAGCATATTACTGACTTAAAAAAAAAAGTAAGTTTAAGGAATCAATATTCAATAAAGTACAACTAAATATATATTACTTAGGGAGAAAACTAAAAAGAAAATAGAAATGAAGTTTAAACACAGGTGTCAGAATTTTGGGAGACAATAGAGGTGAAGAACATACAGGAAGATATAAATTATTGGCAATATTACAGTTCTTTAGTTAAATAAATAGCATAAAATATGGCCTGGCAAAGGACAATTGATAATAGTGTTTAAGAACCAGAAATTATGATCAGGCTATCCTGTGTACTTTAAATCCTCAATAAGAGGGAATAACAATGACTGCATGTATTAGTAAGCTTGGGCTGCCGTAAAAAAAATTCCACAGACCTTAAACAACAGATATTTATGTTCTCAAGATTCTAGAGGCTTAGAAGTCCATGATAAAAGAGTCAGCAAATTCTATTTGTAGCAGGTCTGTCTTCTTTCTGTGTCATCAAATGATGTCTTCTCTGTGTGAGCAGAGAAGCCCTCAGATGTCTCTTTCTCTCTTTATAAAGACACCCGTACTGTCTGATTAGGACACGAACTTTCTGACTCATGTAACATTATTTACCTACCTAACACTTCTATTCTAAATACAGTCACTTTGGAGCTTGGGGCATCAACAGTTAAATTTTGGGGAAACAATTCAATACATAATTCTGCACAATGGTGATACTATAATATTACATTCAAATGTATTTTTATAAATAAAATAAGAACCAAATATACTATAAGTATAAAATATACTCAACACTTAAATAGAAGCACATTATATTTATAACAAAATGCAACATTTTACATATTTAGAAGTGCTTTCTGAAATTAAAAAAAAATCAGCTTTATTCCAGTTTCTAAAGAAAATACCCAGTATGCAAGAGGAATGATGATTTGGGAATATTGGAAAATAATGTAATTTTTCAAAACTAAAGATATACAATTATATATCTAAGTAATGGTGCTTTCAGTTAGGTTACTGTGCTTAATGATGCATGCTCTAAAAAAAAAGTCTTGATTTGAAAAATATAGGAAATTCAAACATAGCAAAGACTTGTAAATAAGAACATAGCTATGCTAAGAGCCTCACTTTGAAATCAAAACAAAAATCAGTATTATACTAAAGTTCTGTCTTGGCTTCATTATTTAACTGATTTTCCTTGGAAAGTAATTTGAGGGAAATTGTTGAATGATAATGTAAGTTCTCTTTGTTTGGATGAAACAAAGCTTCATACTTTGTAAATACAACTGATACATAAAAATACTCACTCAATCAGGTCTTTCTTCTATGACAAAGAGTAGTATGAAGTCAATGCTTCTATTTGTATTCAAATGTACCTATTTTGCAGTATTGAAAAATCTCCAAATGATGTATAAAATTATATTTTCATAAAATTTTACAAATTTAAAAATTTGATGCCTTTGTGATCCTATGTGTTTATCAGAATAAAATTACAATTAAATTCTACAGAATTAAGATACTGTATTATTATTTTAAAATCTATTTATCATCAGCAAAAGCTGTTTAGAAAATTTACATAGGATATTTTTGTCTTCACTTTGAGTTTCTTATTTAGGCTCCAGATATACTTTAGCTAGGCTCCACACTTATATATTTTTACAGACCAGTGAACACGTATACTCATCTCTGAAATTTACAGCTTATCAATCTAGTCATCTTTCTTCTATTTCTTTTTTAATTATACCTTTAAAAACTTAAATGACTATGGATGACTATTTGGCTATTCTTATAACCTTGTAATTCTGAGTCACGGTGTAGGACTCTGCTCTGACTGTTCTTCTGCTACTCCCTTTTATAGCATTACATATGCAAATATGGAGGGAAAAAACAAAAGTTATACATTTAGAGGATTGTTCATTTGTTTGTTTTTAAAATCATTTCCCTGTATTTACTTGGTGCATCTATTTCATGGAAGTCTTAGTGAGGTCAGTGAGGATTCAAAGTGTGAGAATATTTGGATCCATGCTAGTTTATGCTAGGCTGCTCTAGATTGGTATCCACAGAAGCCTGCTGAAGGACTGGTAGGAGCAGCAACAAAAACTCATTACTGATGGAGCTCCAGTCCAGAGCACGGCAAGACCTGGGCCGCATGCTGTATCATGCCAATGTTTGCGCATGTGAGACTTCCAAAATGGGGGGGAGAGATAAATGCAGGGGATGACAATGACTGAATGAATAATCAAGACTGAAAGAACCCACAAGGCGAACAATATGTTTGCAAGGTGAAAGCCAGGTTGAGAATAGCCTTGACATTTTATTAATAAAATTAATCAGGCTACTTCACCTACAATTTTCTTGACTAGGTTTCTCAAAATTATACAGTGAAGCTCTGTGAACATTCTTATTGCATATAATTGCATTCCAAGATGCTAAGGTCAAACCTAAACTTTTCAGAAGCACAGTGGTTCCATTAGTAGCTGCTTTATGTAGTCGCTCCCAGGAAGAAATCTTTATGAGGTTTTCGTTCACTGTCCTGTAACTCATTCATCTGATTTAACAGTAATGACCTCTGCTGAGAGTGACTTCCTCTCACAGGAAGACACCTGGAGACACAGGTGTTCCTCTGTGACAGAACTGTGAGAAGTGGTGACTTTTAATAACAGCTTTAACTGGTTCAAATTAAGAAGTAGACACAATTTGCCTTTACTGCTCCACCAACTCACTTTGTTGTGAGATTTTGCATCTTTTAGACTTTACCCTGCCTTTTGTCCTAAGTAATTAATGTGTGCTTAGTCGTTCAGTCATGTCCAACTCTTTGTGACCCCATGGACTGTAGCCCACCAGGCTCCTCTGTCCATGGTTGTTGTATAATCCACACTAAGGAAGAGATTCTTTTAGGTGTATTTTAGCTATGGAATCAAGAATCGAAGAAAGAGACATGTGGTGTTTCAGACATCATGTCAAGGAGTGCTTACGTAGCCACCTCTCAGGTTACCCCGTGAAGGCTGATACTATTCTGCTTTCAAATAACACCAACTCTTTTCTAAGGATGGTTAGAGCCCTCTAAGATAGCCTCTTACCAACTATGGAAACCATTTAGCTACCATCTAGACAGTTGTTCAAACACAAAGCTCCTTGATTCGTGAAGCAAGTAGTTTCACTAACCGAAGGCTCTACCAGAGTTTGTTTGTTTGTTTAACATAGCTGAAATCTAGTTCTTGTTATTTTTCACCTCTCTGTCCTCGCCTGCCATATTTGAATCATAGGCTAAGCTTATCTATCCTTTCTGTAGTCAAATACATTGATTTCTTTGAAGCAGAAAAGCTTAATAGTGCATGGAAAGCATTTTGGTCTGGTCAGAAATACTTCTTTTACCAAATGGAATAATGACAATAATCTAAAAAGTGACTCGAATGAGTATACATTTTATTCTAAGGACTTTACATATATTAATCCATTTAATTCTCACAAAATTCCTGTGAGTTAAATATTATTATTTACTATAATTTCCATTTATCGTGTGAGGGAATTTAGACACAGAGTGATGAAGATATCTGCTTAAGGTATAGAGCTACTTAGAGGGGAAGCGAGATATTATTAAAAGTTCTTCCAAATTAAAGCATACTTTGAAACAAAACCAATAATCTCATGTATCAAATGTAAAAGACAATAACAGTTGATTGTTCTGCCACACTTGATGATTTTTTTGGTGAGTGGGGTGTTACAGGTCCTACTGAGTATAAGCAGGCCTAAGTTAGATAACAAGCTAGCATAGTAAAAAAAAGGAAACATTTTATTAAAGAACGAGATTAAAGGAGAAGAAAATATTTAAATAACATGTCTTTGGTAGTTCTGAAAAATATTTGTATTAATCAATTGTAATCAAGGAAGCATACAGTAAAAAATGTACGTGAACAAGGCTTCAGAAAGCAACCTTGGTATTTTGTTCTGATAAGCTAATGTGCAGGTAAAAGCATGATTGATTTTTAAATACAGTTCTTACACAGTTTGGTCCCTTATATATAACACTCAAGCAAATGTTAAGTTCATGTACTATTCCTTCATATTTGCCTAGTCTCCTAATTGTTTGAGTAGATAGTAAAAGCCCAAGGTTTAAATGATTTCATAACCTAAATATATTAATCTTTCAAATATGTTAGAAAACTAATAAAGCAAAATAAAGATAAAAGTGTTGTTTATCAAATAAGCATGCTGTTTTCTACATATGAGATTATTTTAGAAATTGACAATTTTTAACCCACTATCAATAAATATTGATTTTTCTCATAGTGAGTATACATCATACTAATCCATTCAGACTCTTCTTGAGTCTCAGCAATAATCAAAAACAAATATTGTCAGTGCATAATAGTAGTCATAATAAATGGGTAATAGACCCAGAAAAATTAAATTCCTAGCTTTAGCTTCAATATTGTCATGCTAACTTGCTAAAACTATGATTGTAAAATATAAACATTATGAAAATGCGCTGTTTATTCACTGTTAACACTTCTATTTAACATTTCTTATGTATCTGCTACATTATAGATATAGATTCCTATTCCACTATAATAGAAAGATAGATTGGTAGATAAATAGATAATTCAGTGAATGCTTAAAACTCCTTGATATTTATAATATATAAATGTTTTAATACATAAAAAGGATACTATGAGTAAAACAAATTGGTTAAGGTATTCTAAAACAATTTTTATGCTCAAATCCTTATTTTGAATATTTGACTCATAGCTATCAATAGTCATGTTTTCCACACAATGGTTCCCTCTTTGTTATCAAAGGTATTTCCTAACAGAGTATTCCTTTATTGTCTTGAGGATTTTATTCCAAATCTTTGGCACCTGTTCTGCAGTTTAATGTGCCTGTGAAGGCAAAGGCAGCCATGTCACAGCTGCTGCCATCAACATCCTGATTTAGAATGTCAGAATATGAAAAAGTAGACATCTAGTGGTGAAGTGTCCTGGAAAAGCTTATTATATTCAGAAAAGCTTTTGCTGCATATGTTATGATTATATAGCAACTTTAAATAAACACATTTCAGCAAATATTTAAATCAATGTATATGTTTTAGAGTAGGTTTACATGTGTTATGGATATAAATTTGATTTGATTTTAGTATTTCTAATATCCATCTCTTAATTTCTATTTACCACTGGTCTAATATAGGCATTTTAAGTTGTTCATGATCAGATTACTTTTTATTTTGTATCCATCTATTAATAAACATTGCCATTAAAAGTTAAGAGATTAATCTCTAAACATTCAATTATTTAAAAAGCATTAACTTATAAAATTGAAGGAAATTTATAAAATTGAGGGGCAGGTCCACAATTTTGATTTCTACTTGGTACATTTAACAAAGATGGGCTAATCCAGTAACCACAATTTATCAAAGCAAATTCTCTCACTTTTTAGTGGGAAAAATTTAAAATAGCATGCTTTCTTATACTTTCTTTTAATTATGAAATGCCACAAAATACACTGTATATACTCTGCCCTTAACCTGAGGTCAATAGTTAGAAATATGATATAGAGTATTATTGGTAAGGACATAAACAAAGGATGTGGGAATAAGTTTCATAAGACTCCCTCAATTATTTAAAGCCTTACTTCCGAAATATATGCATATTTAACTATGTGTGTGACTGCTAAGTTGCTTCAGTCATGTCTGACACTCTAAGACCTTATGGAGGAGCCGACCAAGCTCCTCTGCCCATGGGATTCTTCAGGCAAGAATATTGGAGTGGCTTACGATGCCCTTCTCCATGGGATCTTCCCTACCCAGAAATCAAACCCAGTTTTCTTATGTCACTCACATTGGCAGACGGATGGGTTTTTTACCAGTAGCGCCACGTGGGAAGCCCATATTCAACTGTAGCTAAGCATTTGCTCCTTAAGGCTGAGATTGATCGAAAGACTAGATAGATGGATACATGATAGGTAACAAACAGGTAAAATTCTTCAGGGTTTTGTTTAGACAGGTAACACGATGTCATACATTATTGAAATAACTGGCATAAAGGCTTTTAAAAAAATGCCAAATGTGTAAGAGGTACTATTCACTGTAACCTAGCAGAATGATGTTTAAAATATAAAAATAACAACAGCAAGAACAGCAGCATGATAAATATTTTCAAAGACAACACATAAAAATAAAAGACTGCAGGATATATAACAAATAGTTGAGTATTTTTGGATTATAAAATAGTGGATTAGGAATTTTCCTATTTAATATTGTATCTTGATATTACAATACATTTTTGCAATGTGCTGCCTTTTCTTTAAGAACTCAATGCATGAGGATACAGTACTTATACATTCTAAAAATTTCACCCACAGAAAATATTATTAGTATTATCTGAGTATTAATGAGTTTTAATGTATTTTTAAGTATTTTAATAAAAATTATACACATTTTGAATACATTCTATGTAGCTTGTTTCCAAGTGGAAAATTTATGAACTCTTCAACAGAATTTTGGTACAAATTCTTTTTAGATGATAACCAGTTTAGAAAATAAGACAAATGGATGCTTTGAATAAACATACCAGATCATTTTATTCATTACTTCTCCTTAGTCTCCTTAAAGAACTGTAATTGATTCCCTCTCAATATTTTACTCATCATGAGAGTAAATCTAATATTTTTAAAAGTATATATGTTTGAGTAATATATATATTTATTTTCCTGTATGGCTCACATAATTAAAAAGATTTATCATTTTAGATCTCTAAAAATATTTTTTTTAATTCACATACCATAAAAAAATTGCCAATATTTTTCAGGAAAAGCCCCAGTTGAATACTTAAATTGTTATTTCAAATGTTATGGGAAATAATAGTAATATTAATTTCAAAGTTTCATATACTAAAATAAATCATATATTTAGGTCAGTATATCTTTCTAAGCATCTAGGTGGCTTTTGCTAACTAAACTATGAATTACATATGATGAGTTATTTCTGGCTTTGTTAAATTAAGTACCGTGACAAAATGTTTAACTTGTGTACTTATATTACAGAAATGTAAGTAAACAGGAAATTAAATATAAAATGAGCAAACACTAATTATTAATCTTGATAATAGATGCCCAAAGATCCAGCTAAACACTGTATGAACAGTTTCCAACAGCTTTATCAAAACCAAAGGGAGGTCACAAATCGAGAAAGATTATAGCTGAGGTGGAAAAAAAATCAGGCTCTAACACCAGATGCCAGTTTCATTAAAGTAAAAGCTCTTGAAATATTGAGAAATCTGCTGATAAAAATACTCAAATCTACCAAATAATTGGGTCAAAAAACAGTGTCCATAGGATATGCAGACTGTGGGTAAGTGAGGTGGGAAATGTACTCAGATATGTTGGGAGACAGTGTGATTCGAAATATGAAAGGAAATGAAAAATCAAACGAAACAGACTAAGCCTCTACTCTCCTTTCTTTCAAAAGGAAGCCTGGCATGACAGAGTTTATTTCACTTTTGGCCAAGGAAATTGTCCCTTTAAGCTATGGGAATGAATTGTCTCTTTTTAACCGCCTTTTCTCCCTGCAGTACATAATCACTGTCTGTCACACTTTGATGTCATAATCATCCGCTGAAGCTTCACCGTTAAAGAGTAAATCTGCTTAACTCACAAAAAAAGGAGGAAAATTGCACAGAGGCACTTGCTTCCCTTGCCTCAATGGCAGCCCATTTGAATTACAGAAGTGCAGTATTATGTCACTTTGGTATTACGGGTGCCATTTCAAAAGGCAAAAGCCTATTTTTAAAACTATATCTTAATCAGTTCAAATAGAAACAGCAACTATTTGCCGTTAAATGAACATAGTGCTTGTGTGAAAGTGTGTAGGTAGGGGTGTGCGTGTGTGTGTCTGTATGTGAGCGCCCATGTGTGCATGCGTGAGCAGCATGAAAAAAACATTAAACAGCTGAGGAATGTTAGTGTATCTGCAAGCTGCCACTTACCAAAGGCGAGGAACTCGTAACTTTGCATCTAAGCTTCCTTATGTGAAGAAATATTTTATATGACTTATTCAATCCTAAGGGATATTTCACAATTTATCCTCTTCACATCACATGAAAGAATAATTCAATTAACCTTGTAAAATAAATTGGAAATTTTATCAATGATTATTTTTATGAGGAACCAATGTTATTTTTTAATCTGATGTTTATTAAAAATAAAAACTTGAATATTTATTTATTCTTTATACTGCTTAAACTGGAAATTGAATAATTTGTGTTTACAAAGAATCTGTGGTATAGTTATGATCGGAACAATATCAGTATCAATAAAGGCAATTTTTTTTTTCGTTTTTTGTTATTCACTACCACTCTGCAGCTGAATGTCATGTTAAAAAGTTCACAATTTTAAGAAAAAACTGGGTTTTCACACAGATGGTCCATATTGTCTCTTCTGCAAGCATTTTTCAGTTATAGTCCTTTTCTTTGAGTTATTTTCTCCAATAAGAATGAAAAGAAACTTAAAGATAAAAATTCCACTTTATCACTTTCATGTCAGTAACATTTTGTTGCATCATGAATGACTATGTATTTATTAAAGAAATCCCACAGAAAATTTTATCAGTCTACTCTGTGTATAAAATACTATAAGTTTACCTTATTTGGACAGGGCATTTGAACCTCTGCATAAGTTGTTCCCTGCTGCTGCTTGTGCTCTTACCCATTTAATAATAATAAAGAACTCCTCAAAAAAGACATGCCCTTTCAAAGATTATTTTAAATCAACTTCCACAGTAAAGTACTAAAAATTTACTAATTGTTTTATATTGTGAGATTTTTATAAAAGCAGTCAACTGAATGCTGCATTGGCTGCTCAATGTTTATTTCATATGAAATGAAATCCTAGGTTAATTTTCAGTCCTTTAGAAAGGTGATGAAGTCCTTTCAATGTAAATTTTCTTGAATTAATGAATTTTAGTACTGTGATTTCTCTTACCATACCATCTCTAGCTGTCATTTTTTGCATACAATGTAAGAATATATTTTGATCCTTAGTCTTCAAATTTCCTCAGTTTTATGACTTAAACTTGGTTAGGACACTCGCCTTAATATGGTAAATATAGGTGATTGCTTTACATTGTCTTTATTATGGAAATATTTATATTTATCATTCAATAGCAAAACAATCCAAACAAAACACTAAAATATAAAATATTCTCTAACCATCTTTATATCTGTCATAATACAGTCAAATTCATTGAATGCATTTCAACCTAACTGTTCCTTTGTTCATGAAATCTATGATCTTGGGGTTTCTAATTACAACTTTTAAATTACAAATTTAGGCGATTCTTTCAGAAACAAGAAAGCTGCAGTAAGAAAATGAGATCTTTCTTATCATAAAATGAGGACAAATTGCTTTCATAACTTGAACAATGGAAGCAGTATGAGCTTTCCTGGACATAATTTATCAGGTTTTGCTTTTTCTTGCATGTGATACCATGATAAATTTTGAAAGTTTGCTGATGGATAAATCTTTTAAAAAGGAACCTTTAAATCATAAATGTATAGAGGTCCAACTCTATTGTAAGACTGTCCACTCTTTCTTCATACCAAAAGGATATACTATTCACTAACAGGAGAAAGGCTTGCCACAACAAATAGTGTGAATCACTGTTCACCTAGGGCTTGTGCAGCTGTACAGGCAGAGTCTCCATAAATCAGGACCTGTGGGACTTTCTTCCTCTCCTTTGTCTCCACTCCTTTGGGGGAGTATACAATCAGAGTGGCAAAACAGCCTACACTGTATCTAAAAGTCACTAGTTTTGAATTCTGTACCATGTCCCTCATCTCTCAGCTCAACCTGGCTCATGAAGACAGGGTTTGTACATATTTAGTTAAAAGTGAATTTTTGTAATGAAGTCAAATTTGGAAATTAATATTGACACCAGTGTAATTCCCTTAAATAAAATTCATGTAAATGTTTAGCAATTTAAAAGCCACAATGCTCTTAATATGGGACTACTAGTTAGTACTAGTTTTTCAGTGGACTGACACTTGAGATGGAAAAAAATCATGGTAAATAGAGTCTATCTGTCTATCTATCAGTGTTTATATCTATCTGCTATATTTATGTAGAAAATAATGCAGTTAATAGAGGTGTAAAGCCTCTGTTTACAAGAATGTGTATGTGTGTGTGTGTGTGTGTGTGTGTGTATGGATTTGAAAGCCAATCAGAGGAGTGATGATTACATGAAGGCTCTAACATTGTTAACCATTGTTGACAGGGAATTATTTTCTAGAATAAGTTGCAACTTGCAAGCAGGAAAGTAGTGATCTTAAATGTCATATCAAGCATTTTGCCACTGAAATTCATGATGAGATAAGTGACATGACTGTTCCTGAACTTTAGAGAGACACATCTGGAGGCAGTTTGGATAATGGCTTGAGAAATTAATAAGGAGGATGCAGGGAAGCTAGCAAGAAAATAAAAGCAGACATTCAGATTTGTAATTGTGAAGACCTGAGTTAGGAATTCTGCAGTAAAAATGAGGTGAAATCAGCAAAATTGAGGACATTTTGTAGGATGCATTGAATACATTTAAGGACCAGTTAAAAGTCAGTTGTGCTTAGGAGGGGAGGATTATTTTTGTTTCTTGGTTGATTAGTTTGTTTTCCCCAAATTCAAGGATTTTGGATATAGAAAACATAAATTGTACTGAGTTCTTACTTTAAGCTTTCTGGCTTGGAAAACTTGGAGGAGAGTGATGGTGACTAAGACATAGGTAAAGGAGGAAGAGTTGTGTTAGAAAAAAAAAAACAAGAAAATAGTTTTAGAAATGTGAATCAGTTATTGCATTCGGTAACATAGAGTTAGCAATAAAAAATGTCTAACATTTAGTTTATATTATTTTGTTTTTCGCATCTTGTTTCTTCATAGTGCTGATGTCAACCTACTCACCAGCCAGTGGAGGCACCTGCCCTTCTCTCTGGTAACACCATATTACTACCATGCTGATCCCAATCCCACAAGGCAATTTCATTCTCTAAATGATTATTTACAGACTTCCGAATATTTATATTTTTCTGTACGGTGAAATTCTGTTCATTCTCTGAATCCCTGATCAAGTGTCCTCTTTGAAATAGTCTCTTCCCACTCCCTTCACCTCCATTTCACGGTCCTGACTCACACTGCTGCCATAGCACTAACTCTTCTTGTGTTGAAAGGAAGGGTTTTTCAATCTTTTTCTCCATTGCTGCTCCAAAGATGGGTAGATAGTGAGGATTTTAAGAATAGAGGCTGTATCTTACTTGCATCTCTGATACACAGTATCCATGAGAAGATCTTAGTAACTGTCCATTACATTGAATTAAGTAAATGAAATATGCCACCTGTTAGCGAAAAACATTGCAGAGAAATTAAAAATTCAAATTAAATAAGCTATCTTCACATGAAAACCATATATCATCAGACATTTCCCTGTGCATTGAAATATAACTATTTCCCTCAAGGATTCTTCTCCCTTATATCATTCCCACTGGAATTCCAGAGATTTCTCCAAGATTTCCCTACTATTTTGAAGGCTTTATGTGGAGGGCCTTATGTTTTCATGTTCAACTCTGGATCTGTATCTTTTCTTTAGTGATTTAAGTCCTTATCTCACATAATCTCCTGTATGTTCCCTGTATTTCAAATGCTTTGGAGATGGGCATACAACTGGACTCTAGTTGAGTTTCACAAAAAACATCTCCGTCATCAAATATATGTATATACGTGTGGTGAACTTTAGAAAGGAGGTGTGAGGCTCAAATAGGGTACTAATTTTATAGATAGAAGGTACTTCAGTCTAATATTTGACATAACACATAGTTTTCCTAAAACTATCGTTTATCATTTCTCAGTGATTTTTTTTGTTTTTTTGTCATTTCCTGACACATTGTTTCTGGCTTCATATGCTCACCTTATTGACTCCCTGATGGCTTTCTCTTTCTGTTCCATTACCTCCCTTCACATTCTTCTACCTTAGTTACTCAAAGTGATCCAGCTGTAACCAGCACTACATTAATCTCTCTGCCCACCCTTTCCTGCTCAAATTCACTCAAGAAGTGATAGTTATAGATGTCAGGGTTTTTTCTCTCTATGATATCTCTATATCAAAATTATATCTTCTTTAGTAAAACTGGAAGTGAAATGAATTTGTTGCAAAATTAGCCTAAAAATTTGTTTCCTTTGTATAGTAAAATTACAAGAACAGTAATTCTTCCTGTATCTTACAGTAATACAGCTTACAGTTTATAGTCTTATATTCTCTGAGAATTAATCTCAGTATCTATTTTCTTCTTTAGTATCTCCTTGGCTTTTTTCTACAGGGTATTCATAGAACAAGTTTTTATTTCTACTCTCAAAACCCTGAATATAGGAAGAAAATGATTCACTATTTTTATTAACCTTGAAGATTATCTTGTATTCCTCCTGTTGCCATTATACATTCACTTTCAACTAAGTTTAAATATCTTTTTGCCTTGATCTTACACTTATCTTCAATATAGAATTAGGAAGACAAACTATTATCATTTTGATTTCCTTTGGCATTATCCTATCCTTAATCTGATTCCCAATGTTTACTTTTTGTTTAGGTAATTTTGAATTAAAAAAAAATTGCAATTAAAGTTTTGCAATTCAGTATTTTATGCAATATAAAATGACCTAGGCTTTATATCCTAAGCCATCAGGAAAACTTTCCACTGAGAATCATTACGCTACTTCAAAACCAGAAATTATCTTCAGTTTTCTGTGTTCTATCAGTCATGGTTTTTTTTAATCATTATTAGATCAGTATCATCTTTTTGTCTGTTAGACATGTGGTTCACAGCCATACCACTTCTTATACAACATACCACATATTCCAAATCCTGTTTCTTCCCTTACATCTCTAAAACATCATCCAAAACAAATAGTGCTTTCTTCTTTTAAAAACATGTTTTGTCCTGTCCCTGGAGGCGGATACTGTCTCTCACATGGTGGGTCTGAAATGTTTTGAGAACAAATGCTATATGAGAAATAATCTTCAGGACACAAAGCTGCAGGGGGCACATAATTTATTACTAGAATGTGTTTCTGGACCTGGCTGTTCCTCTACCTCTTTCATCCTTGACCCTGGATGGCAGTTGGGCAATGCCTGTGTTTAAGGGATCTATGTGCTTTTATGTTCAGTACAATGGTTCAGTGTCTTAAAGTACTGCCAGGTGTTTTTATTAGTTACTTAAGATACTCTTGTTAATAACTAAGATACTGCTGTCAATAATAAAGGAAAAAATATTGAACAAATCAATGGCCACCAATACAATCATGAAGGAATATCCAACTAAAAATATGAAGAAGTGTATCACTTGTGTTATCAAGCTAGAATGTTTTGAAAAGAGTTCAGCTTAGAAACCTTCATATTTCCACAGGGAGAACCTGACATTTTTCAAAGAGGAGGCATTAAATGAATACCTATTGGAATGATTCTTAAAGTTGGAGACATAGAAAAAGTTTAATATCTTGGAGAGAGTAAAAAAGAGACTATGGCAAAAAATTGTTTAGGGCATCATTAATTCTGCTGCTTTTCCCTTGAAGGCACATGATAGGATTATGCCTCCTCACCCTCCTGTAGTTAGCTGTGGCCATATCACTTACTCTGGCCAGTGAAATCTAAGTGGAAGTAACACAAGTCACTTCCAGATAATAGCTTTCACAGCCCATCTGCAATTTGCCATATGCTCTTTTTCCTTCTGGTGTGGTGATGAACATTTGAGATACTCACTGCTTTCCTATCCTAGGCCTCCAAAGACTTCATTTAGTGAAAAGCCTTGATGCCACATAAAGTCATGCAGAGTAAGTGAGAAACCATTTTACGTGGTTGGGGTTTGCTGGTTAGTTGTTACTGCACCATATCCTAGCCCACATGTTTGGCATGTTTGTTTTTCCAACAACTTTGTACAGGGCTTTGGATCCAAAATGTTTTAACTTTTTACTTTATATAGATTTTCAAAACAAAACAAAAAAACTTTCCCCAAACCTTGGTGATGGCACATGTTTAAAAAAACTAAAAAGCAATAAAGTTAAAACTTTCATTATCATTCCATTCACCAATGGACAACATCATAAGGAATCTCCATTTTGAGCAGGAAAGTTTTTTTCTTGTTATAAATTATAAAAGTTGGGGGTAAAAAATCTTCTCTTTCATTTGAAGACTTATTATATGGCTTAATAAAAATATTCCAACAAAGCTCATGACAAATATTCATAACATATAGAACTGAACAAAAACATGAAAGCTGAGGAAGTAAAAATTTCTTACTATTTTGAAAAATTGCCACCGGAAATGCTTTATCAGCAACTATAATGTTTATTAAAGAAGAATCCAAGTGAAACATTTCTTACAGGATGATAATTTTTATATAATTATCTACTTAGAATTTTGAAATTGAATTATGAAACATTATCTAGAATTGACAATTTAGATATAAAATTGTTTTCTAGGCTTAAGACATTAATATTTGAATTAAAAAATGAAAAATATGTTTCAAAATAAAAATTATCTTCAAGGGCAAATAGTCATCCCCTATTTACTTTTAGAAAATATATTTCAAGTATAATTAAACAGATTATATTTGTTTATGCAAAGGAACTTTCAAATTTTAGAGAATTTTTTAAATAGGTGTTGACCAAGTTTAGATATAAAACACTGAGCCAAGTGTGATGAAGTATATAAAATTATAGAACATGAAATACAACATCAGTATACTTACTATAAAAAAAATGGTATTGTAGAAATATAAATATCAAAAAAAATAAAGATAGAATGCTATAAGAATTTGAAGAAAAAGAAAGAAAAACATTGTTAGCACATATTGTCTTTCCTCAAAGTGATAAATATCTGGACACACTTAGGACAACTGCTGCTGCTGCTGCTAAGTCGCTTCAGTCGTGTCTGACTCTGTGCGACCCCAGAGACGGCAGCCCACCAGGCTCCCCCGTCCCTGGGATTCTCCAGGCAAGAACACTGGAGTGGGTTGCCATTTCCTTCTCCAATGCAGGAAAGTGAAAAGTGAAAGTGAAGTCATTCAGTCGTGTCCAACTCTTAGCAACCCCATGAACTGCAGCCTACCAGGCTCCCGTTATTCAAAACCAGAAGTCTTTGTGAACTGAACTATTGATAAATAGGTGAGGATTTCTCAAATCCTTTCATACAAAGGAACCAGATCTAAGCTACTTTAGCAGATCTTTTCAAAATTAATGGAATAAAGTAATAATGAAAAACATGAAAGTTAGTAAGCATCAAAAATATTAAAAACACCTAGTCTCTTTTTTAATTGCCTCTTCACTCACATTAAATTTTGTGTGATTACTGAGAAATAAGTGAATTTATAACTAACTTTTTCTAGCTATAGTTAATTTGCAGAATTAGGGCAATCCATCCCACAATATGCAACCAAATAAGCTATACAATTTGGAATAAGATAACAGGAAAGAAAGTTATGACCAACCTAGATAGCATATTCAAAAGCAGAGACGTTACTTTACCAACAAAGGTCTGTCTAGTCAAGGCTATGGTTTTTCCAGTAGTCATGTATGGATGTGAGAGTTGGACTGTGAAGAAAGCTGAGCGCCAAAGAATTAATGCTTTTGAACTGTGGTGTTGGAGAAGACTCTTGAGAGTCCCTTGGACTGCAAGGAGATCCAACCAGTTCATTCTAAAGGAGATCAGTCCTGGGTGTTCTTTGGAAGGAACGATGCTAAAGCTGAAACTCTAGTACTTTGGACACCTCATGCGAAGAGTTGACTCATTGGAAAAGACTCTGATGCTGGGAGGGATTGGGGGCAGGAGGACAAGGGGACAACAGAGGATGAGATGGCTGGATGGCATCACTGACTCGATGGACGTGAGTTTGAGTGAACTCCAGGAGTTCGTGATGGACAGGGAGGCCTGGTGTGTTGCGGTTCATGGGGTTGCAGAGAGTGAGACACAGTTGAGCGACTGAACTGAACTGAACTGAACAGGTGTTTGCCTCATAGCTTAGTTGGTAAAGAATCTTTCTGCCATGTAGGAGACCTGGGTTCGATTTATGGGTTGGTAAGATGCCTTGGAGAAGAAATGGCAACACACTCCAGTATTCTTGCCTGGAAAATCCCATAAACAGAGGAGCCTGGCAGGGGGCCAGGCAGAGAAGCCATGGGGTCACAAGAGTCCAACACGACTTAGCAACTAAACCAGCACTAATAATCAACTATCATCTGGTATCTAAGTTCACTTGAAAGTTGAAATCACTGTTGAATATCCATTTGCATACATGAAAATAGCAATAACAGAATCCTGAACTTGTGTAATTACTTGAAATGTAGTTATTTTTGCATTCTAAAAAACCATCCATACTGCCTTAAAGAGCATATTTAAATCAAAGAAACTAAAACCAAAAGAATATGATTTTATAGGAGAAGTAGATTAAACCCCAAGCCACTGTACACATTTTAGTGTTTTCTTTCCTTTTGTTTTAATAGTGATTTTTGCATAACAGCTTTTTAAGGTAATTATTAAAATTAAAGTTATCCCTATTTCTGTATGAGTTCCTTCCATAAATGTATTCAAGAGAATTATTCTTAAAGGCAGAATATACTTTAAGATTGAAAAACATTTGACTGCTAAAGAAAGGTCTTTCATCTCAGTAAAGCAAAGATAAAATATTATTTCTTGGATTTCTTCATGTCTGTATGTTTAAAGGGCTCAAACATAATGTGATGATGGAGAAAAATGTTCTTTGGCTACACAACCTCATTGAAGTTGGCTTGATGCTTTGTAGGCAAAGGTGTGCTGTTAATAATAGTATTGAAATACATCTACCAAACATCCTGGAAGACTGCTGCATTTCCTTTTGAGAAGGTGGAAGAAAATCTGGGTATCAACCTAAACTTGCATTTGCTAGAGTTTGGGTAGTATCCTAGCAAGTAAGAAATCACTCTATCTGTAGGAACCCTGTTATAAAAAACTATTCAGTCTTATTTCAATAGTTTTTCTTGGTAATATGAAGGATGAATTAAGTAGATCACAAAAGACTTTTACTACTCTGAATTACCTGTTTCACCTTGGAAAGCCACACAAAATGAACCTCTTGAGCCTTTTCAAAATGACCTTTTTTTCCCCCCTCAGCAATGATTTATCTTTCCCCTCGAAAATCCATTTTACAAAAGGGAGTATGATTAAAGGAAGCCAACCAGCACAAACACTTGCTGAAGATCCTGCTTATCTGGAACTCACTTGACAATGTATGTTTTTGGGGTTGGGAATGCTGCAGGTTCAAGGGATAATTCTGCCTTTCAGGCACTTCAATTTATTTCATGCCTGAGCACTGTCATTGTACGCAGACAAGATGAAACGCATCGTTGTGTAAAGAAATTGAAATGGAATCCTACTTGACCCAGCAGGATGGGGCATTATGTTTGACTCAGTAGTGATTCCTGGGATAATATCTAATTCCAGGAGGAAAATTTCTTGATATGGCCACCTGCTGTGAATGGCTTTGTCCAGGGATCACAAGTTGTTCTGGGTGACTAGGCTCAGGACATGCCTAGAAGAATGCAGCTCGTCTCCTGCTGGCATTTAGATCTCTTCATTTTCTCCATGCTTTCTATTCAACAGGAGCAACTGCATGGAATGGGGGAGGGGGAAGTTGGAGGATATGAAGCACTGCACACACTCCAGCAGCAGTGAGAGTCAAGGCCCGCTTGACCCGAATTTCTTATTTATTTAATTTTTTAGAGAACCATCATTATTTCTTCACAGGGCACTTTTTAATTTTTACACTTCTCAGGCCAGCCCCCTTGCATGTCTTTCTCTGTTCAGTGTGTGTGAAGTATTTACTTTGAAAAGGCTGCACACCAATAGATTAAATAAAATAGGAGCACTCTGTGTCTCACAAGAGGGAATCGTGCAGACAGCTTTATTACTTCTATCAGAGAACAAAGATTTTACCCAGCATGTAGAGGATTATTAGGCCAGAAGCAAATAAATGAAATGTGTGATGTCAAAGCTTCAAATGCGATCAAGAAAAATTGTCTAATTGATTTTGCTGCAATTATGGCTTTTGGAATACAATTCTTCATGTTTTGCTTCTAAACTTTTCTTATCTTAGAATGTCTAAAGATAAAAACCTAGAGACTATAGTTTTAAACTATCCTCTTTCATAATGAAACATTCTTTGGTTCACATGGTAATTATCAACAATTGACAATACATTATTCCCTGTACCCCCCTCCTCCTTTTTTTAAAAATGATGATGCCATGACATTAATTATTCAAATTCAACATTTCTTACCTGGGTCGGTTAAAAGCAAATTCAGTGAATAATGGGAAACTTGTCAGTGGGTTTCCACTTTTTTCTCTTATTTTCTTAATTTCTGTCTGAACATCACCTTGAAATTAGGATTTAGCTCAGTTTGCAAACCCACTTTCCATTTCTGTTTTATTTTTGCAAGAAAGCTCTGAGAAGAAAAATAAATGACTATTTATCTCTCAAGTAAACGAAATAATTCTTAATCTAATAAAAATGAATACTTCTAAAAATGTGTGCATGAAAATATATGTATTAATATATGCATCTATATCCACAGTCAGTCAGTTCAGTCGCTCAGTTGTGTCCGACTCTTTGTGACCCCATGAACAAATGTTTAAAATATGACTAACTATATATGATTCACACACATACCCTATATAATACAATATACATATCTATATTGTATTCTATTTTTGTGTTACTTCAAATAATTACATTTTTCTAAGTTTTGTTTAATTGTAAATAATTTTGAAGACTGTGAAATACATTTAGAAATTGCTCACATTTTGCATTTTCAGCAAAAAAAAAAAAAAAAAAACCCAAAGGTATTTGGGTAGTATGTGGGAGTAGTTTCTTTATTTCTTTATTAGAAAGCCCTAGATTTCAGTCTTTTGGGTTACACAGGGAATATGTTTCTGTAAATTCAATTGGAAAATCTGAAGTCACTGACCTTGTTAGCTTTCATTGTTTAATAACTGCTTCAAGCTCAGAATGAATGCTACAAATAAAATATAGCAATTGGTCAGAGGTTTGAGAATTTTATAAACAGTACTATTTTAAAAGGGAGAGTGGCAGAAGTGTAAATATATTCCTTTTACTAGGCAAATTACATATGTGCAGTTTGGGGATATAAGGCATATTTTATAAAAATATATTTTCAAATGATTTACTCTTTTTTTTTAGTTTTTTTATTTCTGATCAGTTTGTAATAGTGGCCATTATGTAGGGTTTTGTGAGAGGAGTTTAGCACAGCAAATGTTTTAACTGGGGTGGCTGCTTGTGAGGGTTCAGCCCAAGCAAGCATGATGAGGGGTGATCCACACAGAAGGGTGGCCTGACTCGGGTACTGGAGCAGAGTACTTTAGGGAGAGTTTTCTTGCTGAAGGCAGCTGGGCATGCTGTGTCAGAGCGCAGTCGGGGTGAAGAACACATGTATAGGTGTGGTAGCCAGTATGGTGTTTAATTGCCTAGGTGAAATAAAAATGGCCTCCCCAGAGGGGAAGGATACAATGCTGCAAAGGATATCAGAAATCAAGAAGAGGAAAGAGAACTTCTGAGTAAGAGAAGAGTCAGGTACAGGATTTCAGAGCCTATGAATGTCAGAAGGTTGTTTGTAGGAAGAGTGACTGAGCTCAGAATATCAGAGGTTGAATGGGAAAGAACATCCTTGTGGGTCTTTGGGAGTGTCGTCTGGCAGGGGTATATGAGTCAAAGCTAAGCAAGGATGACATTGGCAAGGAAAGGATCTTGGCATGGAGGCGATGACAATAAAAGATTGGTTATATAAAGGAAGACTTGTTTAAATGAATAAATATATATTGACAAGGGAAGTTATAGGAGGTAGGGGATACATACCGTTGTTGTTTGGTCTCTAAGATGTGTCTGACTCTTTTACAATCCCATGAACTATAGCCCGCCAGACTCCTCTGTCCATGGAATTTCCCAGGCAAGAATAATGGAGTGGGTTGCCATTTCCTCCTTCAGGGAATCTTCCCGATCCAGGATTGAACCTATGTCTCCTGCATTGGCAAGTAGGTTCTTCACCACTGAACCACCTGGGAAGCCCAAGGGATATATTTAAGAAAGGAGAAAATAGAATAAAACTTTTTTGTTGTAATATAATTGTGATTATTGAAGTGAAGTCAGTTTTTAATATGTGTAACTATTCACAGAAATAAATGTATATGAAAATGTGATATGCATATATGTGTATGTGCATGTATTTGCACATGTATACATATATGTGCACATACAAATCACAAGCACACAAACATTATCCCTAACTCTGGAAACTGCAGGGCCTAGAAAAAGAGACACTCCTACAAAGATAGGCATAACTAATGCCAGGTCTTGGTTTCTATGTATTGAAAAGAACCAGAGCACCTGGAGAAGCAGTTAATTTCAATGCTGGGCAAGGAAAATAAATGATAATGTGGAACATCTATATAGAAAGAGAAAAAGGAAGACATGCCAAAAGGCCAAAACCTGCTTGAAATGGCTTCCATTTGGCAATTTGGTGATGATTTATTAAAATAAATAATGACAGTAATAGGTTATAAGTCATTGAATAAAATAGAAATCCATAAATTAATGAATAAATTAAGACTTTGTCAGAAACAGGATATTTTCACAAACCTAAAGTACCTCCTCATAAAATTACAATTAACTACAAGAGAAACAAATGATTTTTAAAATGTAGAAGCTTGGCAGATACCATACTAGCCACATGATCAAAGTTAGTACTACTTTAATAAGCACTTCTGGAAGGGTGAAGTAAGGACCTCTGAAAATCCACTTCTCCATAAAAACAATGAAAACACAGAAAGAATTGTCAAAATTAACCTTTTCAGAGCTATGGAAATTAAAAACTTCAAACACATTAGGAATGCTTATTTGAAGAAAATGGCCCAATCTCATTGAGAACAGTAAGTTCTGTGTATGTTTAACTTATCCTGTTTCCATCCTTCCTTCATAAATCGCTAGGAATATAGAAAATGAAGTTTCACAACCAAAGCTGATTGAAAACTTGGAGAGCCTTGTCAGCAACAGGAGCAAGAATAATAGGCTTAGGACCCCCCAAAAGCTTTGCCCACTCATAACTAACATTATTTGACCTGTCAAAGCCTCATTCAAAGTGTTGCTTTGTTTGCCCTATTTCAGAGTTCACTAAGAGTGAAAGCCCAATATCTCTCATGAATACAGATGCAAAAATCCTCAACAAAATATTAGCTAATCAATTGCAAAATTTATAAAAAGAATTTTACACTAAAACCAAGTGGAATTTTTGCTGGGTATGCAAAGGTGGTTCAACATTCAAAGCTTAATATAACAAATTTTAAAAAGGAAAACTAATGTAATCGTATCAATATGTGCACAAACAACATTTGGCAAAATCCAGAACTCTTTCATGAAAAATTACTTAGGAAACTAAGAAGACAGAGAACATCCTCCTTTTACAGAAAGATGATAGCAACGAAACAACATTCCAAGAAAGCCAGTGACAGTTGGGGAAGATGCACACAAATTTGCAAGATGTAGTGTTTGTATGTAGTGAAGAATAAAGTAATCTTTATTTCTATGAAGAAAAAAATTTATTCTTAGAAACTCTGTTGGACTGACCCAATTTGAAGGAAATGTATTAATAAATGTCATATGCCTGGCATTCGAGTACCTGGATGTTCCTCCAATTGTGTTCTGTTTTTGTTTTATTATGTAATTTAGAAGGACAAGTCATTGAATCAATAAATTATTTAATTTTTTTCCCTAAAAGAGTTTTGAAGAGAAGAAAATTGAAAATAACTATGTAGCCAAGTAGGCCCTGGATAAGTGTTGACCAGTCATTTGCCACATTTAAGCATTTTTTTTCTCCTTTTCAGAAAATGTCTGGAAGTCATCCCAGTAGTGATGTTCAAGGATGCAAATTATCACCATACTCCCTTGTGAAATTACCAGTAATTATTTTGATTTACTACTAGTAGGCTATTTATCATTCAAAATTATTATTTTGGTTGTATGTCCTTTCTAAACTGAAGAAATTGTTTTCATCAGTATGCTAAACTATTAGTAGTTTATCAAATCATATATTATAGTATTCAAATTTACCCCAATATATTTGATTTCTAGGTTTTGAGACTTTATCTGCCTCCACATGGGCTTGGCTGGTAGCTCATCTGATAAAGAATCCACCTGCAATGCAGGAGATCCCAGTTCGATTCCTGGGTTGGTAAGATCTGGAAAAGGAATAGGCTACCCATTCTGGTATTCTTGGGCTTCATTGGTGGCTCAGATGGTAAAGAATCCACCTGCAACTGGGTTCTATCCCTGGGTTGGGAAGATCCCCTGGAGGAGGGCATGGCAACCCACTCCACTATTCTTCCCTGGAGAATCCCATGGACAGAGGAGCCTGATGAGCTACAGTCCATGGGGTTGCAAAGAGTTGGACTTGACTGAATGACTAAACACAGCGAAGCCCTTCCTCACATATTGAATATTTTGAATATGTTTAATCTGAAAAAATATTTTATTCGTATTTCCTTCTCCTCCAGTCATTTTTATAATGCCACCCATGCAAATTAAATACTTAGATACATTCCACGATGTAGATTCCTCTCTAGAAATAAACCTGGCAACCCACTCCAGTGTTCTTGCCTGGAGAATCCCAGGGACGGGAGAGCCTGGTGAGCTGCCATCTCTGGGGTCGCACAGAGTCGGACACGACTGAAGCGACTTAGCAGCAGCAGCAGCAGCAGTAGCAGCACGTAGATAGGTGTAAATGACAAGTTCTGAAAGACAGTTAGATAGTCAAAGATAGGATATTCATTCACTGCTTCAAAAAATACTCATTGAAAAATACCTGCTCTACTTCAGAAATCTTCCTGGGTGACTATGCACAAGATAAATATGGCCCTGACTACATTTATAGTCCCTGAAGTTTATATTCTGGTGGGAGACAGGAAGGAATATCCTTTCTATTCTTGGAAACAGAGAGAAAAAAAAATTCCTTCGAAGTGGAAAATTTTGACTGCATGAGGAAATGGGATTTAGGGGAAGGCAAAAATTGAGACAGGATGATACAGAGGATTTTCCCTTTTAACCTAGCCTGAATTGAGTAAAACTGTCTCTGAACCTGGGTCTCCATTGCCTACAGAAGTATTCAAGTCTAGATGCCTAATGAGGTAGATTAATTTGCAGTTTTATTTCCATAAAGAAAGGATTGCTGTTCCTTTCAAGATTTCAGTGGTCCACTGGAAACAGCATAGAGACAACACGGAGCAAGGGTCAGAGGCCATTAGCATACTGAATTCAGACTAGAGGGATGGTTCACCGTGGCTTCCAGAGCCTTCCACAAAGAAGCAAAACATCTACAACAGGCTGATTTTTATGAATTGCTAACTTGACTTTTTATGTTTTTACCCAGGTTTTCCCTCCTTTTTCTCTCCATATTTAAACTCAATCATTCTCAACTCATTACCACAAGGGAGGGGCATGTCATTGTGGAAAGGAGAAGCTAAGAAATATTCCTGGTTTCAACTCCTAAAAGTGCAAAGCATGTAAAGGAAAGTCTCAAATTCATAGCCTTCAGGCCTGATCTCTCCCGGAGAAACGTTTTATTGGTTGTGTTATATTATGTTGGCCCACACATTGTTTTAAAATAGAAATAGGGCCACAATTTGATTGGAAGATTTAATGTTTGTTATATATATAGTTCCCTGACTTCTTTAGAGATTCATATTATCTTGCAACTGGGGTGATATCCTCATGTGGCAACAGTGAAAGGGGATGATTATCAACTCTCTGATTTGCTGTGATACATACTCCTGTCAATCTTTGCCCATGTCTTCATCTCCTCTCCACTGAGGCACGATGTCAGTTACCATTATCATCTTGTATTTACCAGACTCATATTACCTGCCTTGGATCTACTAAGAGAACAGTGTCTTCAAGGAAATGATAAGATTTTGCTTATAGATAGAATTTGGGGTAGAATAAGAGCAGAGTATTTAAGTATGCTATAACTTTGACAGAAGATGAGAGTAAATTCCAGGGATGGGAAGAGAAGTGATGAGAGTGTAGTTAGCGGTTAATTTAAAGGGATCCTGCAAGCAGTACCATAGCAGAGAACTGGAAGACAGAAAAAAAAAAAAAAAACACCAACTAGACATCTGGTTCTTAGAACTGAGGGGATTTCTGCCACAGAGAGGTGGCAACATCTGACTGGAAATAGCTCTGTGATGTGCTTGGGCATATGTTGACTTCAGTAGTTTCATAGAAATTCCTCTAACCCAGCATGACCTGGAAGAAGCAGAATGTTTTCTGTGTGCCAGTGCATGGCACAGAATTAACTGTGAAGGCTGCTGAACATGAAGTTGTCTTGCCAAGAGGAGTGAGAGTTATCCCAGCGGATGATTGCAGGAATCAATCATGTGGAAGACCAGATTCTAGCACTCTACAGCCACCTCATGTCCAGGAATTCCTTGGTTTTAAAGGGATTCGTGGAGAATTTACACACTCAATTGACACACTGAATTTATGTATATTCAATAAATATATTATATATCATAGTGTTAAAGGCAGTGCTTCAAGAAAATTCGTGAGAGAAAATAATAATCGAATATCTAGAGTAGTAGTCTTTCCCAGAACAGACAGATGTGATACTGAAAACAGTTAGACCTGGACAGCCTCCTTAGCTGTACTGGCTAAAAATGATTGCAATCTGTTAGCAAAGAGGGATGTATTCTACTTCCTCACTTATATTACCTGCCTTAAGCCATATATGTATGTGTATGCATGTTTGTGTATCTATTAGTGTGCATATAAATATTGTTGTTGTTTAGTTGCTTAGTTGTGTCCAACTCTTTGCCACCCCATGGACGTCACACCAGGCTTCCCTGTCCTTCACCACCCCCCAGAGCTTGCTCAAACTCATGTCCATTGAGTCAGTGACGCCATCCAACCATCTTATTCTCTGTGATTCCCTTCTCCTTGAATCCTTCTCCTTGACAATGAAGTTGTCAACCTTTCACTCCTTTCTATGAAGCATTTCTCCAGATCCTGTAAAAGGTATCTGACATTTATACTTTAGGTCTTGACCTGACTCTCACATTGATTCTGGAGCCCAAAGTGGGGAAAACCCAATAAACAGATGTAGGCCTAACAAGGGTTATTTCTGTTGCTTGATACACGTGCACCTGATACTCTTGGTGATTTCTTATGGGTAGATCACGTTTGTTCACTTCTGCTTTTGGAAATTCACATCAAGTGGATCCAGATATCACTAAATAGACTTCATCACTACGCCCTTTGCTTTTCCTGACCCTTTCTTCAATAGTCAAGTGTACTTTTCAAAAATGAAACAGATGATGAAACAGAGAAGACAATGCTCAGAATAAAAGTTCACATAATGTGTCTATCAGCACTGTTATCTCACAATTTACAGGGAGATATGTTGAAACAGCAGCATCAGCAGTGCACCAAATGAAAGTGTCTGAGGCTGATTCATCATTTAGAAAATTATATAAATAAAACTAAAGGTTTATATGTTCTCTATTACTTTTATTCTTTTCCCTTATGCTACCATCTCCTTCCCCTGTTAATACTTTCCCTGGGAACTGTTTTTCTATCCCCTGAGGACCATTTCTTGGGGTGGTCCCTGCCCGGCCCCCTACTTCTCATTGTTTTGGTTTCACCGTGGTATTTCTGGTGACACTGCAGGACTTCAAAGTGGCCCTCATTCTGTATCATTTATCAACTTTTCTTACCAATTCAGTGTCACTTTGAAGTCTTACTGAGCAGCTGGCCACAGCGCAGCAGGCCTAAAACAAGACAGAACTGGCAAGATCAGGAGTGAATAAACTGGAGACAGTGTCCAGTGTGAATAGCTCAGAAGCAACGTAATGCCAGCACTATTATGCGCATGGTCAATTGCCTCTAGGAAAAGCAGAAATATTTTCTATCCGTATATGTATATGCACTGTACACATATCCAACAGCTTTAGGGGGCATTTAGTATTAAATCATAGGATGTTTGAACATTGAAACAAATCAGAGATCGACAATACAATATGTGGAAATTGAATGACAAAGAAGGAAGTAGTTCATCCAATGCTACTCATCAGATTAGGGATACAGAAGGACATAGTTTTGTTTCACTCAGTTTCAGATAAGTTCCTATTCCATTTTTTAGGATAATGCTGATGTGCGTGTATGATTTTTAGTAATGGCTATAAAGTTTTTAAAAATCACCTGTTGTTAAATTGTCATTTTTTTCTTTTTACTATGTTCTTAATGTTTGATATCAAAAAATTTTTGTTGTTAAGATCTATACATTTTCAACTGGATGTTCTTACAAAGTATTTCTATCCCAGTAAAACCCGAATTGAAATTCAGTCTCCAAATCATCTGTAAAATAAGCTTTTGCTTTCTCTCTTTTTCAAATTCTCTCTCTCCTACAAAATATATTTCCTCTAAATTTTGTTGTTATTTATTTGTTTATTTTTTCCTTCTGGTCTTTCAGCTTAGATTTATTTCTCAGGTAAAGGAAAATCATTAATTGTTCACTTAGTTAAGAATGGAATACTGAAAAACTATTTGGAAATCCTGAGTGCAGGCACAGCACATGAAATGTGAATTGCAGTTTTGGCTCCTGTGACTGGACCATTTCAAATATCTCTTCTTGCAATGGTTAGATTTTGAGAAGCAAAATTCCTAATCCTATACCTTGAATAATAAATGTGACTGTTAACATTCTAGACATGGATAAAAGCATAGTGGTGAGGAATCACAAAACTCAGCATGGAAATGTTCTCTTTATTACCCTCTTTTGAGCATGTTATGTCAGCCCCACACTGGGCCTAGTGTCCTTCAATCCATATTCCCTCTGTTAACTGTTCATCTACCATCACTGTGGAGGAGCCTTTGTAGTCTGAAAACAGACTTGTAATTAACTCTTTGGTTTTAAGCACCAAATTCAGTCCTTCTTCAGTGAGTCCTTTTGCCACCAATCTATATCCATTTGGGTGGCTGTGCAAACATATTGCTTTCCTTTCTGATACTTTCTCACTTCTGATAAGTCAGGTATTCTTTGCTCATCTGTTTTTACTTATGAAAATTTTATTTTAATGTTTTCTATTCTCCAAATGTGTAGATTTTTCTTGACTTATTTCCCATTTTCTGGGGTGCTCTGAGTGAGCCTTTCATGTATCTAATCTTCCATCTTTAAATTAATGACTAAGCTTTTTTTTAGATACTTTTGTATTGTTATTAGTGTTTGTAAAATGAATAGGGAAGAACTCGATCTTTGCCTTTTCTGTCACTTAAAATAAGTGTTTTGTGAAACAAATATATGAGCGTAATCCACTCTGACAAAATCAAGCCAAACAATCCCCAAGTTTTAATTTCTTTATCTAGGTGGTTAGACAGGTGACTTCTTCCTTCTTTATCATGTTTACCCATCCCTCATTCAAGAAAAGTAGGATGAATTTCCCAATAGAAGGACCTAACTTTATTTACTTAGGGATAAGTTAGCAAATGCCCTTCCATATTAGAAGATGTTAGTTAGACAAACAACTTCAAAATCAATTACCCTTTTCATTCTTATGAGTTAGTAGCATTTCAAAGCCATCAAAATAGAAATAGAAGAGGAAACATATGTTATTAGGTTGGTGCAAAAGTAATTTTGGTTTTACATTATTGAAATATTTCATTAGATATTGGAATACATCTTAAACAAATGTGGTTTGTTATACATCATTTTAATGCACATTTCTTCCTTTATGTTTTTTGCTAATGAATCATTACTTGCTGCTTAATTTATATATATTTTAGACTATGGAAAAGATATTATACAAAATGAAAATTTGAGTGATTTTCCTATTTGAATTCAAAATGGGTCATACAGCAGTGGAGACTACTCACAACATCAACAATGCATTTGGCCCAGGAACTGCTAATGGAATGTGGTGATTCAAGAAGATTTTTAAAAGGTACTAGAGCCTTGAAGATGAGGAGCACAGTGACTGGCCATTGGAAGTTGACAACCACCAACTAAGAGGATCATTGAAGCTGATCCTCTTATAACTACCCAAGAAATTGCCCAAGAATTCAACATCAGCCATTCTATGGCTGTTTGGCATTTGAAGCAAATTGAAAAGATGAAAAAGTTCAATAAGTGGGTGCCTCATGAGCTGACCATCAGTCAAAAAAATTGCCGTTTTCAAGTGTTTTCTTATTCTATGCAATGACAATGAATCATTTCTCAATCAGATTGTGACATGCAATTAAAAGTCTATTTTATACAACAACCAGTGGCTACTGTCTCAGTGGTTGGACTAAGAAGAAGATGCAAAGCACTTTCCAAAGCCAAACTCACACACACACACACACACACAAAGGATCATGGTCACTGTTGTGTTGTCTGATACCAGTCTCATCTGCTACAGCTTTCTGGATCCTGGCAAATTCATTACATCTGAAAAGTATGCTCAGCAAATCAATGGAATGCACCAAAACCCACAATGCCTGCAGCTGGTATTGGTCCACAGAAAGGGTCTAATTCTTTTCTGCGACAACACCTGACCACATGTCGTACAACCAATGCTTCAGATGTTGAACGAATTGGGCTGCAAAGTTTTGCCTCATCTGCCATTTTCACCTGACTTTTCACCAACTGACTACCACTTCCTCAAGCAGCTCAACAACTTTTGCAGGGAAAATTCAACAGCCAGTAGGACACAGAAAATGCTTTCCAATGGTTCATCGAATCCCAGAGCACAGATTTTTATGCTACAGGAATAAACTTATTTCTTGTTTGAAAAAATGTGTTGATTGTAATGGTTCCTATTTTAATTAATGAAGATGTTTGAGCCTAGTTATAATGATTAAAAATTCACAGTCCAAAACCGTGATTATTTTCACACTAACCTAGTATGTTATACATGAAAAGACCTTTCTGAATTATGGTCTTAATGTAGCACAGTGAAAAGATTTCATGAAGCCAAAGCAATCCAATGTAAACTTGAGGGGCTATGATTTGAGGTAACAGGTCCAGGGAAAAGGCAAAGGACTCTCTAATTGGAAACACATTGCCACGTTAAGATGAACAATTATCAGAAGCAAGTTGATCAGTCTGTGGATTAGTATAGTCAGCTTACTTATAACTGGAAAAATCACTTGCTATCCTGTAAGAGCACACCCAGTCAGGAATAGTTGGTAACAGTACTGAGTTATATAGAATTTCTCCTCAAAGCTTGTATTCTTCTCAAACCCTAGAATGTAACCTTATTTGGAAATAAGGTTGTTGTAGTTAAGATGAAGTCATAAAGGAATAGGGTTGGCCCTTAATCCAATATGACATATCTTCTAATAAGACAAGACCTATACAGACAGAGACACAGAAAAAAATATGCCATGTGATGACAGAGCAAAGATGGGACTGATGCATCTATTAACTGAGGAATGCCAAGGATTGCCAGCAACACCAGAGGCTTGAAGAAGGTCATGGAACAGATTCTCCCCAATGGCTATCAAAGAGAGTGTGTCTCCTTAATGCCTTAATTTTGGACTTCTAGCCTCTAGAAAACAAGTTTCTCTTACTTTAAATCACTCAGGTTGTGGAAGTTTGTTACAGTTGTTTTAGGAAAGTAATACAGGTACCATTGACCCAACTCAGAAGATGGAGTCTTTTGGAAAGATGTTGTGCAATGTGTAGCTAGAGCCTGAACAAGGCGAATTAAAAAGAAAGGTAGAAAAGGTTGACCTATTTGTGCAGTAGTTTCAAAATTTCAATAAAAAATCTCACCAGAGATAATGTTACCTTCCAAGGTTTTCCATTTGTTGTTGTTCACCACCTCCCAGAGCTTTGCTCAAACTCATGTCTGTTGCTCAAACTCATGCCCATTTTCCATAGTCTCCCTCAAATGTTGGATGGAGCCTTTGAAGTTTTGGACCAGAAACACAAATGTATTCCTCCATCCTTACAGGTAAATTCTATAGGAAGATTTTTTTTTTTTTTTTAATAGCACTGAGTCAGTAAGGCAGTGACCTGAGAAGAATTCACAGAAAATATATTTTTACCTGGAGAGTACACATTTGGGTATAGGTGAACCAAACACAGAGTCCAGAGTCTTGGGAGCATGATGTAAAGAAGGTACTGCTCTTTGGCTAAATAGTGTTAATCATAGTCTTTACCACTCTCAGGTCAGTATAGTCTCTACACTCCTTACATGAGGATGGCATCTCTCTAAACATCCTAGGAATTAAAGGAAGAAACATAACAATCAAGAGAGAAAGAAGAAAGCTACTTGTGAAGGGAATCAGTTCAAGAGAAGCCAAGTATGCTTTATGGAGCAATTGTATGCTCTCAAGAAAATCAAACCAAAGATAAATTCTGTGGATCCATAAATAACAATAAAAATAATATGAAAGTTACTCTTACTATATTTTCTATAATGTACTAAATGCATTTACATATATTATCACATCTCATTGTCTCAGCTACCCTACTATAAATATTTTTATTTTATAGATGAAGAGGCTGAGGCTTAAAGTGAGTATCTCCTCATCATTTTAGTAGTTGAGCCTAGGTAACCTGACTCTATAGCCCATGATTTTAATCAACACACCAGCTTTCCCCACTGAAAGCTGAGGGAAGCTGATGTGGCAAAAAGAAAAAAAAAACAGAAACAAAATACCACAAAACAGACAGATTTAATTGGTATAGGAAAAGTTTGTTAAAAAGAGGTTTAGAAAAATACAAGTATATATTAGAATCTATTAATAAAACATTTATTTTAAAGAAAAAAATTGTAAATAGTAAATAAAAAATGGCAAATCAAAGCATATTGGAGTACAATATTTAGAAACTATTCCAAAAGACAAAGGAAAAAAAAAATACACGTGTCACATGGCCAATGTTTCAGACTGGCCATGTGCCAGACTAAGTTTGAATCTTAGTTTTACCATTTAAGTTTTTTGTTGGTTTATTTTTCTAGTGTGCATTTTTAAAATTTATTTATTTATTTTATTGGAGGCCAATTACTTTACAATATTGTGGTGCTTTTTGCCATACATCAACATGAATCAGCCATGGGTGTACATGGGTAGCCCCCATCCTGAACCTCCCTCCCACTTCCCTACCTACCCCATCCCTCTGGGTTGTCCGAGAGCACTGACTTTGAGTGCCCTGCTTCATGCATCGAACTTGCATTGGTCATCTATTTTTACATTTGGTAGTATACATGTTTCAATGCTATTCTCTCAAATTGTCCCACCCTCGCCTTCTCCCACATAGTCCAAACGTCTGTTTTTTACATCTGTGTTTCTTTTGCTGTCTTGAATATAGGGTTGTCATTACCATCTTTCTAAATTCCATATATATGCAATAATACACTGTATTGGTATTTCTCTTTCTAACTTACTTCACTCTGTATAATAGGCTCCAGTTTCATCCAGCTCATTAGAACTGACTCAGGTGCATTCTTTTTATAGCTGAGTAATATTCCATTGTGTGTGTGTACCACAACTTCCTTATCCATTCATCTGCTGTTGGGCACCCAGGTTGTTTCCATGTTCTATCTATTGTGAACAGTGCTGCAGTGAACATTGGGGTACATGTCTCTCTCGATTCTGGTTTCCTTGGTGTGTATGCCCAGCAGTGGGATTGCTGGGTCATATAGCACTTCTATTTCCAGATTTTTAAAGAAATCTCTACACTGTTCTCTCCATGGTGGCTGTACTAGTTTGCATTGCCACCAACAGTATAAGAGGGTTTCCTTTTCTCCACACCCTCTCCAGCATTTATTGTTTGTAAATTTTCTGATAGTTTTGCCACTTAAGTTTTAAATAACCTCTTTGTCTCCCAGTTATCTGTAAAAGTGGAGATGAAATTGCATTTCATTTTCAGTAAGTACTTAGTGAAATTTGCATTAAGTACTTAAGTGAGTTGATATTTATCAGATGGAGCAAATGCTGTAAGTGATTGCTTCATTTTTGTTAATAAAATTATTGCTGCTAAAAAATACATTTGAGAAAGCAAGGGGAAAATTAAATTATGTTGGATGGTGAATAAGAAATTGACAATGGAGGGATATATATGGTAAAGGGATTAGTCTAAAGAATAAAAACAAATGAAAGTAAATAAATAGTATTATATTATCTATTATAACAGATAGCAATATATTCACTTACATATACCAAGGAATCATTATGTGCAAGGCATTATGTTAGTTTCTTTGCAAATATTATTATGCTAACCTTAAAATTATCCCATTAAAAATCTTTGTAGCATTATTAACAGATAAGTAAATTAAAGCCTAAAGATTTTATACAACTAAAATAATATTTCATAGCTATGAAGTGATGGAGCTCTAATCTAAAGACAGTCAGATTGACTCCATAGCCTCTACCTTCTATGCCAACACAGGCAAGTAGGAATTTTCTCAATAATAAGAATATTATTCTACTCCGTCCAATCTAAATGTGTCAAATGTGATACGACTGGAATACTGAATTTTTAGTTTAATTTAACTTAATTCAATTATTTAAAATTGAATTAAGAACATATGGTTTGTGACAACTATATTGAAGAGCCACCTTCTACAGACATGTAAAGCAAAAGTGCTTACTATTTTGCAGACAAAACTTATGAACATATGCCAATACCCAGATATATCCTAAAATGTTGAATCTCAAGATAAAGCATAAAATCTACCATGTATTAATTTCTGTACCTTTTTCTTCATGTACACATAAATTAATTTGTTCTGACAAGAATCATAATATTAAATGACAAAAATGTCTTACTAGTGGAATACAGTCATAAACTACAAAGAATGTACACAAATTCAAAAGGCAATATATATTAATACACATCTCATTTAGAGGATGAGTTTATTTAAATAATCCCATCTATAGTTGTAAGCCACAGTGTTAAATACTAAGGAATGAGAAAAGAGCAGAATTTTTATCAAGAATATTTTAAACATCTCCTAAGGATCATAAATTTACTTGAGTAAATTTCTACATGAGAACATTCAATCACAATTTTGTCAATTCTCCCTAAATTTTTCTGTGAATTCAAATGCAATGCCAATAAAATTGCATTGGCCAAAACAACACAAACTGATTTAAAATGAAAAAGAAGAAAGCTCAACAATTATTAAAGCATATATAACACAAGAAAAGGCTACACTTTTTAAAATCTTATCATAAAGGTATCTTACACACTCAACAGAAAGAACATGATAGAAAAAGTGTGCTAGAAACATAAAAAAAATGAAATTAACAAAAATAATTTACAAACATCTGATCAAAAGGTTGGTATAACTTTCATTTAGAAAAGTTTTTCCTTAAAGTTTGAAGAGTGACCATCCTTGTTCTTCCAGATTTTGGAAGATTATATTAAGAATTAGTAGCTGATAGTTCACAAGTTCGGAGAAGGCAATGGCAACCTACTCCAGTACTCTTGCCTAGGAAGTCCCACGGAGGGAGGAGCCTGGTGGGCTGCAGTCCATGGGGTCGCGAAGTGTCGGACACGACTGAGCAACCTCACTTTCACTTTTCACTTTCATTCACTGGAGAAGGAAATGGCAACCCACTCCAGTGTTCTTGCCTGGAGAATCCCAGGGAGGGGAGCCTGGTGGGCCACCGTGTATGGGGTCACACAGAGTCGGACACGACTGACATGACTTAGCAGTTCACAAGTTACAGATTAGTTATAGTGTTAGTGGTTCTTGGTTTTGTTTGTGAATAAGTTATTTGCACATAAACTTAATATGTTTTGCAAGTGAACTGAAGATGAATCTATGTAATTGTATGGCACCTTAAGAGCTTGGCCAAATAATTCCAGTCTACATTCTTTCAAGGAAAGTTTAGAGGAGGCAGTAATAACCTTATGTGGATAAATTCTCAAAAGCCATGGTACTCATATAATAATTGGAGAAGACTAAGCTGAAAAAGAAAAAAAAAATATTGTTTTGCTCCTTTCTTACACATTTAAAGGGAGAGAAAAAGGTATATCAAGTCAGTTGCTTTCTGGAAACAGAGTTGTTCTACCTCATATTGATTAGCCATGAAAGATTTCGGATACTGTCATAGTCCATAGTTTCATAGAGACTTTAAGAGAAAACATGATTTAGATAAAAACTATTACTGTCAGACGAGGTAGCTGGATAACATTTTTAATATTCTGAAAGATGTGTTTAAGTTTCATGAGGACAAACTTTGTTTTATCACCATTGTGTCTTCAGGCCTATTGTCTGGCATACATTTAATGCAAAAAAAAAAAAAAAAAGAAAGAAAAGAAAAAGAGAGATTTAAGTGGATGAATTAATTGAAGCTCAAGTAAATATTTTAACTTTCCATCCAGTTTTGACAGGCAAAATTTTCTTTACCTGTAGTCACCAGTCTACTTTTGAATTAGGAGACAAATATTACACAATTTAACCAAAAACTTTGTATTTCCTTCTTTCAAATGTACTTATTGATCAAACCTGCATTTGGGTTTGGGTTTTGAAAAATAAGGCCAGCATAGATTGCAAAAGAAGAGAGACAAAATATATAGAAAGGAAGTTAGGGATAAAACAGTAACCAAAGCAGACAGGGCTCACAGCGCGAACTCTGCAATTAGAGAACATAAGTTACATTAAAGTAGAACAAGAGCGTATCCTCACGTTCTTTGCCTTCTACTTCACTGGCACACTTCAACATTTTAATTTCAAATGTTTTTACTCAGTAGACTAACCATTCTTAGTTGTTTTATTTGAAAGAATAATAATGGAGATAACATAGGTCAATTCTGTTACAGTATATTCAATTACATTCAATTTATATGACTTTCTCTTATTCTTCCCTGCTACCTTAAATATTGTGTGTGTGTGTGTGTGTGTGTGTGTGTGTTGTCTTTTCCAGTTTACATAAAAGAAAGTGAGGTGTTTTGAAAATGTGTTTCAGATTTTGTGAGAAAAATACATTTTTACTTGGGTGTGTTCTAATGCCAAATTTACATCTGGCTGGTAAGAAAGACTGTGAATGTGTGTGTGTGTGTGTGTGGTTGTATGCACACATGCACATGCACTCTTGTGTGTTCATTTTCTTGCTTTCAGAACTGAGGTTCATAAAAAATGATAATGATTTTTAGAAGATGGAGTGATAAAATATTGCAAAGATTTTTAAATAAATACTTTCCGATAAACTTCATTGTCATTTCTTATAAGAAAAAAAAAGGTCAGTTGAGAGAAGATCTCTATTTTAAGAGAAAACTATGAAAACTACACAGATTTTTATTGCTAAGTGTGTACTAAAATCATTTTGCTTTGCTTTATGTTTGAATGAAATACCATCACACAGAATAAGTTAATTGTAAGGAGCATTTAAATTATTCTCTATATTTCTCCTAGAAGGTATATGTTGATCAATTTAGGGATAGTCCATGAGGGGCTATAATTATTAGTAAGCTTCCCAGATGTATTATCTCTTAATGACAATTATAATAGGATTGAAAAATTATAGGTGAATTATTTGGTGATTCACAATTTTGAAAAGTTATATATTCCACTTATTGTTGTTGTTCAGTCATTTCTGACTCTTTGCAATGCTATGACTGCAGCATACCATGCTTCCCTGTCCTTCAATGTCTCCCAGAGCTTGCTCAAACTCATGTCCATTGAGGTCATGATGTAATCCAACCATCTTGCCCTCTGTCATTCCCTTCTACTCCTATCTTCAATCTTTTCCAACATCAGAGTCTTTTCCAATGAGTCAGCTCTTCCCATGAAGTGGGCAGAGTATTAAAGCTTCAGTTTCAGTATCAGTCCTTCTAATGAATATTAAGGGTTGATTTCCTTAAGGATTGATTGATTTGATCTCCTTGAAGTCTAGTCCAGTTCAGTTCAGTTGCTCAGTCATGTCCAACTCCTTGTGTCCCTATGGACTGCAGCACGCCAGGCCTCCCTGCCCATCACCGACTCCTGGAGCTTACTCAAAGTCATGTCCATCAAGTCAGTGATGCATCCAACCATCTCATCCTCTGTCTTCCTCTTCTCCTCCCACATTCAATCTTTCCCAGCATAAGGGTCTTTTCCAATGAGTCAGCTCTTCGCATCACGTGGCCAAAGTATTGGAGTTTCAGCTTCAACATCAGTCCTTCCAATGAATATTCAGAACTGATTTCCTTTAGGATGGACTGGTTGGATCTCCTTGCTGTCCAAGGGACTTTCAAAAGTCTTCTCCAACACTACAGTTTAAAGCATCAATTCTTCGGCCCTCAGCTTTCTTTATGGTCCAAATCTAACATCCATACATGACTACTGCAAAAACCATAGCCTTGACTAGATGGACAATTGTCAGCAAGTAATGTCTCTGCTTCTTAATATGCTGTCTAGGTTGGTCATAACTTTCTTCCAAGGGCTAAGCATCTTTTAATTTCTTGGCTACAGTCACCATCTGCAGTGATTTTGGAGTCCAAGAAAATAAAGTCTTCCACTATTGCCACTGTTTCCCCATCTATTTCCCATGAAGTGATGGGATAGGATGCCATGATCTTAGTTTTCTGAATGTTGAGCTTTAAGCCAGTTTTTTCACTCTCCTCTTTCATCAAGAGGCTCTTTAGTTCTTCATCACTTTCTGCCATAAGGGTGGTGTCATCTGCATATCTGAGGTTATTGATATTTATGCTGGCAATCTTTATTCCAGCTTGTACTTCAACCAGCTGAGCATTTTGCATGATGTACTATGCATATAAGTTAAATAAGCAGGATGACAATATACAGCCTTAACGTACTCCTTTTCCTATTTGGAACCAGTCTGTTGTTCCATGTCCAGTTCTAACTGCTGCTTCCTGACCTGTTTCTCAAGAGGCAGGTCAGGTGGTCTGGTATGCCCATCTCTTGAAAAATTTTCCACAGTTTGTTGACATAGTCAAAGACTTTAGCATAGTCAGTCAAGCAGAAGCATATATTTTTCTGGAATTCTCTTTCTTTTTATATGATTCAATGGATGTTGACAATTTGATCTTTTATAAATCCAAGTTTGTACATTTGGAATTTCTTATTTCATGTACTGTTGAAGCTGATCTTGGAGGATTTTGAGCATGAACTTACTAGAATGTGAAATGAGTTATTATAAAATATTGGCTATATTCTCTGTTATACAATATGTTCCTTTAGCTTATTTTAAATCTAATCATTTGTATCTCTTAATCCCTTACCCTTTTAATGACCCTGCTCCCTCCCTCACACCATTAGTAATTTATTCTAATTTATGCTAGTTTATTCTCTATATCTATGTGTGCTCATTTTCTGTTATATTCACTATTTTGTTGTATTTTTAGATCCACATATAAGTGATACCATACAGTATTTGTCTTTATGTGTCTGACTTATTTCACTTAGCTTGTATGTGTTAGTCACTCAGTTGTGTCCAACTCTTTGTGACCACGCCCCACCTCCCCTTGGCCAGGCTTCTCTGTCCTTGGAATTCTCCAGGCAAGAAACTGGAGTGGATTGCCATTCCCTTCTTCAGAGGATCTTCCCTACCCAGGGATTAAACCCTGGTCTCCTGCATTGCAAGCAGATTCTTTACTGTTTGAGCTACAGGGAAGTCCTTAATGATAAGTTCCTTATCACTTAGCATAATACTCTCCAAATCCATCCATGTTGCTTCAAATGACAAAAGTTCATCCTTTTGATGGCTATGAACTATTCCCTGGTAGCTCAACTGGTAAAGAATCCACCTGCAAAGCAGGAGACCTTGGTTCAATTCCTGGGTTGGAAAGTTCGCCTAGAGAAGAGATAGGCTACCCACTCTAGTATTCTTGGGCTTCCATGGTGGCTCAGATGGTAAAGAATCTGTCTTCAATGTGGGAGACCTGGGTTCAATCCCTGGGGTGGGGAGATCCCCTGGAGGAGAGCATGGTCATCCACAGCAGTATTCTTGCCTGGAGAATCCCCATGGACAGAGGAGCCTGGCAGGCTACAGCCCATAGGGTCACACAGAGTTGGACAGGACTGAGTGACTAAGCACAGCACAGCACTTTATTCCATTGTATGTGTGTGTGTGTGTATCCCATTCATCTGTTAAAGGACACTTAAGTTGCTTCCATGTCTTGTCTTGGCAATTGTAAATAATGTTACTACAAACACTCAGATGCATGTATCTTTTCAAATTACTGTTTTTTTTTTAATACATACATAGGAGTGGGATTGCTCGGTCATACGGTTGTTCTGTTTTAGTTTTCTGTGGAACCTCCATAATGTTTTCCACAGTGACTGCATCAGTTTATATTCGCACCTACAGAGTATAGGGGTTTTCATGGAATCAGTTTACTTGGCTAAAATCAAGGTGTTGTCAAGACTGTATTCCTTCTGTAGGCTGGAGGGAAGACTTTATTTCCTGGCTTTTTTGGTTTCTAGAGGCTTCCTTCTTTCCTTGGCTTCCAGTCCCACATAATTCCTACCTCTGCTTTTATCATCGCATATGCCTCCTTCTTATAAGAACTCTCTTGATTACATCAGGCCATTTTGGATATTCAAGATAATATTACCATTTCAGTATCCTTGAATTACCTACATGGACAAAGCCCCTTTTTCCTTTGGTATACCTTGCAGGGGTCTTTATTTTACCAAACACAATAGTTTCTGCATAACATTTTAACTTGACTATGTGAATCACAGAGGGTATTCTGAAAACATAAAGTTTATAAAATGAACAAGAAAAAATAGTTTCTTCTTCTATTGCTCATGTCTAAGTCCTTTGCAGATTGATATACAAGATAAAGAAAGTAGCAAAATATCTGTGGTGTGCTCCTGGCCCAGCCAGTCACACTGTATGTACTCAGTTTTAAAGTTTATTTGATAGAATATGGCATCTCTTTCTCTCATTGAAAACATCAGAATAAGTTTGAAAAATATGCTGTTGTGTGGAAAGGATGGAGTTAACAGATACATAAGGATCTATGAATCTTTGGGTGAGGAGGTTTCCTTACTCTACTTCCCTAACCATTATGCATTAAAGCTGCAGCTTGTCTGGCAGGTGAATAACAATTTTTCTGAATCATAAAGAATATTTTGTTGCTATAGCATCTGAGGATACTGAGGATGAGGGATAAAACTAACTTTAGAAATGTAAGTCTTAAAGAAAGTGTATTTTTTCTCCTTATTTCCTTTTGCTTTAATATAAGATTACATAAACTTCAATTCACTTCAGAATCTCAGATACAGTGAAAGCTGTCTGAAACTTCCATTACAGAAACATATTTTACATTTCAAAAAAATGGTTTAAAAGTATAATCTGGGCATGTGTATTTGTGCATGGCTATAGCTTCAATACTAAAATTTTTCCATGAATGATTCTTTGCAACTACACAAAGATCATTATGATATCATTCTGGTTCATCTGATGAGAAAAAAATGTACAGTTTAAAATATAAAGAGCTAAAATGAGCACTTGCTGCAGATTTTAGAGGATTAGAAGCAAAATATTCCATCTAAGAGGAACAGTGTATCAGTCAGAATATATCGTAGATAACCTTTTCAAGAATCTTCAATCCCAAAGTTGAAGTGATTTACAAGTAATAAAAGGAAAGAAATTGGTTGAGTAAAATAGTATAAAATAGAGTTTAATTTAATGACTGGCTTGAGGACTTAGAGTAAATACAATTACATAAAAATTTAAAACAATAATTATATGTAATGTTTGGATATGGGGTCAGCCTTAGCTAGTTGGAATTTTGTAATGCCAGTCATAGCAAGTGAAATATACAAGTGTTAATTGATCTTATACAATATGTATGAATGCATAAAGGAGACTGTCTATAATGTTTAAGACAATTTAGAATCTAATTTGATGATGTCATATTATTTTAAATAAAAGTTTAAATTTTGGCACAAAAGACATGTGAATTTAGAAAGAGAAGAACTGGGGAAATTCAGAACAAGACAACATGCTTTACACTGAGTAATGAAATGGAATCAGTGATAAATTTTAAAAGCTATCTGATTTATGGAAATTTATTTGTCATTGTATATTAAATTTCACATGTTTCAAGAAGTTATTTATATCTAGATGACTGTATGGATCATGTTCCACTTACTATTTTTTAAGGTTGTTTCAGTGATATAGTACTATAATCAATATTCTTTAGAATTGTACCATTTTTTTTGAAATCCAATAATTTTACTTCCAAACTATATGAACAGCTAAGAAAAAAGATTAAATAGATTGGTTTCTACTGGGAAAAATAAGCCACACAGTATCATTGATTTTAAATAATAAGTGTCCATTCAGTAGCCTCATATGTTGGTTGGCTGCCGAGAAGCTATAGGTCATATCTGATGTACATGAGGATTCTCCAAAATAGAGCTGATCCACACCTTTCTCCTCTTCCTCTTGGGATCACTGGACTAGGCTGGGCACATTCAGTGCATATTAATTACAGAGCAGACGTAAGCAATTCCAACTAACAAGTACATTTTAAATTTCTGCTTGAATTTCATCTTTTAAAACATTGTTGTCCAGAGTAAGTCAATTTCTGGGTCATATGGTAATTTTATGTTTAATATTTTTTGACCTTGCTAGTATGTTTTCCAAAGTAGTTGTGAGCCTTTATAATCCCACTCATGTATAAGGATTCATTTTCCACATCCTTGTCAGAACTTGTTATTATCTGTCTTTTTAATCATAGCCATCCCAGCAGAATTTACCAATCAAGCCATTTTGACTTGATTATTTTTTAGAAGATGTATTACTAATTCAATCTCTTTAGTTATTATGTATCAGTTCAGATGTTATATTTATTCTTGAGTCAGTTTCAGTAGTTTGTGTCTCTCTAGGCATTTGTACATTTCATTTGGGTTTACTGACATTTTGGCATATGTTTGTTATTTGTAGTCCTTTCTATCACTTATTGAAATAAAGTAAAAGTGTTAGTTGCTCAGTCATGTCCAACCCTTTGCAATCCCAAGGACTGTAGCTTGCCGGACTCCTCTGTCCATGGAATTCTCCAGGCAAGAATACTGGAGTGCATAGCCATTCCCTTCTCCAGGGCATCTTCCCAACCCAGGAACTGAACTGGGATCTCCTGCATTGCAGGCATTTACCTGCAATTTACCATTTGAGCCTGGGAAGCTCCTTCTAATCTTTATATTTCTTATATGAATCTTTGCTTTTAGTAATTAGAATCCTTTTTTTTTTGTTTGTTTTTTGCTTTGTTTTTTTTGATTGGTCTACTTATGGGTTTAGTCATTTGAAATTTTTTTTTCAAAGAACCTACTTTGTTTTGTTGATTTTCTCTATTGGTTTTCTGTTTTCTATGTCATTTATTTCCAATCTAATCTTTACTGTTTGCTTTCTTCTGTTTGCCTTGAGTTGTGTTCCCTCTTTTTTCTAGTGGCTTAAAGTGGAAGCTTAGGTTACTGATTTGCGATCGTCAAAAGTATTCAATATTTTGTATTTCTCTTTGTAAGTTTTTAGCCCTCTAATTATTTCAAGATGTGTTATATCCACGTATTTGTGAATATCCCCACATTCTTTGCTTTTGTCCATGGGATTTCCCAGGCAAGAATACCGGATCAGGTTGCCATTTCCTTCTCCAGGGGTTTTGAATTGCAATTGTATTCAGTTGGAGCTGGAAAATACACTTTGTATTATTTCAATCATCTTAATTATATTGAGGCCTTTCTTATGGTCTAAAATAGGATCTGTCTTGGAGAATGTGTCCCATACTTTTGAGAAAAATGTGCATTCTGATCATCATGCTTAAGGTGATTCCTATTAGCTCTGGTCATTTCAGATCTTCTCTTTTTTTTTTGATCTTCCCAGTTGATCTGTCCATAGTGAAAATGAAATATTTGAATCTTTAAATAATATTATTCAGTTGTCTCTTTCTCCCTTCCATACTTTCAGTTTTATCTTCATGTATTTTGGAGTCTTGGTGGTAAGTATGTTTATACTTACTTACATATTGTATAACACAGATAAGTAAATAAAAGTGTATATTTTTATTTTGTTTCTACCTTCTTGATATACTGAAATTTTTACTATAAAAATGCCTTGCTTTGTTCCTATGAATAGTTTTTGGGCTTTTTTTTTAAAGCTATTTTTTTGTGCTATTAGTGTGGCTACTTTTTTCTTTGCTATCTATCTGCATGTTGTTTGATCGTCTTACTTTCAGTCTTTTGGTGTCTTTAAAATTAAATGTGTATTTTGTAGACAGTGTATTGTTGAATTGAGTATGATTGTTTTTATAAAAACTATCTTGCCCATTTCTGTCTTTTAACTGGAATGTTTCATTCATTTATGTTTAATGTAAATACTGATAAATGTAACAATAAATTCCCTTGTCACTTATTATTATAGTGACATTATTATTATATTGTGACATATATTATTATAATATATTATAATATATTATATATATTCAAAAATATATATATTTTTGAATTTTATTTCTTATTGGTTTCTCTGTGGATTACAGGCATTGTAAGTGTCTCTTTAATATTAATACCAACTTCATTCAATAGTATAAAGAAAATTAATCAAATGTAGCTTCATTGTCTTTTCTACATTTGTGCTATTGTTTTTATATAGATACAAATGACAGATACCCTATTGTTTATCCATGAACAAATATTTATTATTGCTTTATATAGTTGTAATTTATGTCATATAGAAGGAAAGAAATATTTACAAAAAAATGCATTTATACCTTTATTTATATTTACCTAGTGAGCTACCTATACCAGTGTTGCTTTCTTCTTCATATGAATTCGATACTGTCTACTGTCCCTACATTTCAGCTGGGACTTTATTTAGTATTTTTTGTAGGGAAGAATACTTTGGCCATCTGATGACGCAAAGGACTGACTCATTTGAAAAGACCCTGATGCTGGGAAAGATTGAAGGCGGGAGGAAAAGGGGATAACAGAGGATGAGATGGTTGGATGTCATCACCGACTCAATGGACATGAGTTTGTGTAAACTCTGGGAGTTGGTGATGGACAGGGAGGCCTGGTGTGCTGCTGTCCATGGAGTCACAAACAGACTGACATGACTGAGTGACTGAACTGAATTGAACTGTAGGGAAGAACTGCTAGTGATACTTTTACTCAGTTTTCTCTACAACATCTTAACTTTTCACTATATTTTTGATACATGTTGTCACTGGGTATAGAAATTTTTGTTGATGTTCCTTTATTTTTTTGTTAAACCACCGTGAATATGTTATCCCACTACCTTCTGGCCTCTGTAGTTTGTGATGATAAATCAGGTCTCAATTTTATTGAGGATCCCTTGCACACAATAATTCAGTTTGACCTTAATACTTCCAAGATTCTCTCTTGGGCTTTGACTGTTGAGTGTTTGACTATGATTTATCTTGTTGTGGATTATTTTTAGTTTATCCTACCTTGGATTTGTTTGAATATTAGAATGCACATGTTCATGTTTTCATAAAATTGGGGGATAGTTTCAACCACTTCTCTTCAAATACTCTTTCTGCCATTTTCCCTTTCTCCTCTGGTTCTGGGACTCTTGCTGAGTATATGTTAGTGGGCCCCCATGTGTCTCCTAGATTCTGTTTATTTATTTATTTTTCTTTATGTTCCTCAGACTGGATAATCTCAATCTTTGAAACTCATTCTGTAAATATTGTATTCTTTGTTACAGTAGGCCATTGAAGTCTCTGCCTGCCTAGCTTAGCTGTCAGCTAATGACTGAAAAGATATATATATATATATAAATTCCTACCATTTTTTAACCAATGACTCTATGTTTTGAGGGGCATGCTTTCAGCAATCATTTGGATAGTTTAAACCTCTGCATCATCTTTCCATTTCTGCTTATACAGATCCTCAGGATAGCCTAAGGTGAGAACTTAGGACCTTCTCAGTGCTCTTCTGAGCATGCATACATGTCTGTGTATATATCCAGCTCTACATGAGTGTGGGCTTCTAAATCCATAAGAATATGTCAGCTCCTTCAGTGTTCCCTTTGGGGATCTCTTATTTCGACTTTTCCTGTTATGATTTTGGTTAGCTTGTTTTTGCCCCAATTATGCCTTAGGCCATTGGGGTATTTTGTTATTGTCACTGGTTGTTTTTGACAAGCAATTCTAGGTGAAAAGACTGTCTGCCTTAAATAAGTCAGATCAAATAAAAACATCCTTATGTGTAGGATTTTTCAGTGAACTGCTAGTCAGATCAAATAATGGGTATTGTTTGGCAATAAATCTTTGAAACAGCTCAAACTCTCCTATGACCCTGCTGGGCTGTAGGTCTTTAACACAATCAAGGCTGTGGGTTTTAAGGCTTCTGCAGAGCTAAGAAGGGAATGGTGGTAGTAAGGCAAGTTAAAATAACACCAACTTTGCTGTTCTTGAGTGAAAGCTGTTTTTATTGAACACACACTTTTGAAATTTATTTAAGAGTTCTGTTAATTTTTCTTAAAAATTGATTCTGACCACTTTTACCAGTGTTCTTTTTACTGTTTTCAAGGGGAATATGTTTGGAGGACTTTATTCAACCATTTTTGTATAGATAGATTTTAGGCTCTTATCTGGTTGCCTATTTGACCCATCTGTCTACTTTTTCAACATGAACTGCGTATCAATTTCATAATTGGATTGTGAACCCAAAATTGCTTAACTAGCTGCTTGTTATTCAGATATTGGCTTAAGTATTGCACACACATAGAGTTTTTTCCTTACAAAGACATTTCAAATAAAACTTTACTGTAATATTGTATGGGGCCAAACCTTAAAATAAATGGAAATACAGATCACTGAAAAATAGCTATGCATTAGAATAAATGACAGTACTATACAGTATAAGTAGCTAGCATTTGTAAATATATCAGAGCTCACAGTACATTTTGAAAACACTTCTATTTCTTTAATTCAGCTTCACAATTAACTCATGAGTTAGTTGTTCTTCCTATTTTTATATTAAATTGCAAAAGCTATATAAGTTAAATAAATTGTTAAAAATACCATTTAGTATGTGTTTAAAAAAAAAAAAAGTGAACTTCAGTCCTTTGACCCAAAAATATGTGTAACTTCCATTACACCAGGCTACCACTCACAAAATTTTAGCATGATAATATATAAGAGGTATAAGAGAAAGTCTAGATGTACAAGCTGGGTTTAGAGAAAACAGAAGAATCTGAGATCAAATTGCCAACATTTCTTGGATCATAGAGAAAGCAGAGGGATTTCAGAAAAACATCTACTTCTGCTTCATTGACTATGCTAAAGACTTTGACTTTGTAGATAACAACAAACTGCAGAAAATCTTTAAGGAAATGGGAATATCAGACCACCTTACTTGTCTCCTGTGAAACCTGTATGCAGAAGAAGCAACAGTAAGAACTGAATATGAAACAACTGACTGGTTCAAAACTGGGAAAGGAGTATACCAATATACATACAGTATGCCAATACACATACATACAGCATACCATGTGCTCTATAGTGTACCTCTGTATATTTAATTTCTATGCAGACTACCTCATGCACAATGCCAGGCTGAATGATTCACAAGCTGGTTTTAAGATTATTGGGGGAAATATCAACAACTTTGGATATGCAGATGATATCACTCTGATGGCAGAAAGTGAAGAGAAACTAAATTAGAGCCTCTTGATGAAGGCAAAGAGGAGAGTGAAAAAGTTGGCTTAAAACTCAACATTTAAAAAACTAAGATCACGACATCTGATCCCATCACTTCATGGCAATTAGAAGGGGGAAAAGTGAAAACAGTGATAGATTTTATCTTCTTGGGCTCCAAAATCACTGCGGATGGTGACTTCAGCCATGAAATTAAAAAACATTTGCTCCTTGGAAGGAAAGCTATGACAAACCTAGACAGCACATTAAAAAGCAGAGACATCATTTTGCCAACAAAAGTCCATATAGTCAAAGCTATGGTTTTTCCAATAGTCATGTACAGATGTGAGAGTTGGACCAGAAAGAAAGCTGAGTGCTGAATAATTGGTGGTTTTCAATTGTGGTGCTGGAGAAGACTTTTGAGAATCCCCTGGACAGCAAGTACATCAAAGCAGTCAATTGTAAAGAAATCAACCCTGAATGTTTATTGGTAGGATGAATGCTGAAACTGAAGCTCCAATGTTTTCTCCACATCGTGTGAAGAGCTGAATTGTTAGAAGAGACCCTGATGCTGGAAAATATTGTGAGGGCAGAGGAAAAAGGGGCAACAGAAGATGAGATGGTTGGGTAACATCAGCAACTCAATGGACATGAGTTTGGGCAAACTCCAGGAGATAGTGAAGGACAGGAAAGCCTGGAATCCTGCAGCCCATGGGGTTTCAAAGAGTCAGACAGGATTTAGCAACTGAACAACAACAACAATGAAAGATATATTTGCTATAAACATTAAAAAAAAATCCAAGTGTTGATAACTACCAAGTGAGACTCCTGTTTTTATAGCTTGTTATAGCTCATAAAAATTGTACATATTGGTTACAGGTACTTTGTTATTTCCAATGTTGTATTTACTAAGCTAACAAAGTATACTACTGAGTATTTTAATTTTTTCCAATAAAAATTATTTTATTTCATCAGTCTCCAAAGAACCTGTATTCCTAAGTCAGATGCTTTCCCAGTATCTAAAGAAGTCAATAGATACATATTTGTCTTCAACCAGCTCTCAGTTTTGTACATTATCTAGTCCAGTCGCAAAGAGCCAACTTTTCTTTCATTTCCCTTTGATATTCTACTAACTAAAGAAATACCTTCAGTTAATTTCTTGTCTTGCATAGAAAAATTATTGGCTAAAAGATCAATTAACATAATTATGTTCTCTGTCACAAACTCCTCAAAAGTTTTCGAAAATCAAGTGGTCATGGCACCTCTTCCTTCAGATTGCATCAATCTTCCTTCAGTAACAGAAAGAATAGATATCCTCTTTCTATCTCCATGTTAGCTGTGTAAATTGGGATAAATGATTCTACATCTCTATGTACCCTTTTCATCCTCTATAAACTTCCTTTGACTTCTTTTGGCTTTCCTGTTAAGATATGCTCAGGCTTGAAATTTGTTAATTTTCTAAATATCTGAGTATATTGGAAACACTCAGTGAAGGATGAATTTATCTTCTGGCCAAAAAAAATTGATGCTACTCCATTTATGGGCAATAGTGATTGAGTACAGAGTAAGTATAGTTAGAACTCTAAAGTTCTGATTTATTTGGTAATCTATAACTTTTATAAAATAATAAATAAAAACAATCTAAACAATCTATTTTTAATTTAAAAAATTATTCAAATACTTACAGTTTATATTTCCAAACATTTTTTTAAAATATATACATTACCATTGCAAACATATTAAATACCTCAGGTCTAAGGTGAACATAATAGGCCATCAACGGTATTTTGTTATGGTGCCTCCAAGAGAAACAATTACTAATATTGTATTTTTTACATTGATTTAATATAACTAAGTACATTGTCTTAACCCAAGCATTAGAAGATTAATTTTCAGTGTCCTTGAAGATTTTGTGAGAGTGTACACCCACTTAGCATTTACCAAAATGTCACAATATCAAATGACCAGACAGCACATTTAAAAATATCTGAGTACTTAAAAAGTGCATGACAGAAATCACATTTCATTCAATAAATAAGCCTGCCTTTGGCTTGAATAATGAATAAAAATTAGAGTTCTAGAAATCAAGAATGAAATAAATGATATCTGAAAAGCAGGCTCTTTTTATTCTTGTTTCCTTTAACAAACTAAAATTCATGTGGTTATGATTAGTAATGTCAGTTGTATGAATATAAACAGAATTACTTTAAATCAAACGATTTGACAGAAAAAAAAAAATCCCTGTCCTTCAGAATATTATTTCACTGTATTTTCTCAAACTCGACTAACTCATATATATATATATATATTTTTTTTTACTATTTTTAAATTTAATTCATGGACTTCACAATAAACAACATTTTCAGAATCAAATATATTTTCTCCATTTCCACATGCAATATAAACTATTTATGCTCTATAGCTGAATAAATAAAATCAATTTAGTATTTCTAAGGACTAAGAATTCAACTAGCAAATCAATGTCTTTTTCTGGGAGACAAATGGTAAAATATAAAAATGTTTCTCTGTTCATCAAAACAACATACCTCCTTTCCTGTATGGTAAGTATCAGATGTTAACATTCTTCATTGAGAGAGTTGCCACATTGAAAGGGAGGATTAAGTTTAAATAGAATTGCCTCTCTTTCCAATCCAGATTGTTTATTGCTCCTATAAGTGGTTTAAATTTTATGTCCCTTCTTTCGGGCAAATATGAGATCACAAAGACTGTATGAAGCTGCTGTCATTTCTCTTATGAGGAGTCAGTGGCAGACACTACCAGAGCAATAGGGAAACAAACTTTTTCACTTCCCTACTTGATGCATCTCCTTCAATCAAGTCAATCCCAGGAGATGAAGGAACAATGTTGTTTGTCAAGCCAAACAGCAGGCTGAAAGAAATGTCACTTTTAACTCAGAGATAGAGAAGGAGAAAAGAATAGGTCCAGAAATGGGGAAAAAAAGTTTACTATATAATCAAAATCAAACTGTGTAAATAACATCCCACCATATTCCCAAGTGTGGAAATTGCTTATTATTTCCAGACTAAGGAAAAATAATTGGATCATTATAGCATAGTATTGTGTATCCATCTTTATGTTTTCTTTCAATGATAGTTCAATTGCATTTTAAGAAATCTACTTTTCCATGAAAATTTTTAAAATAATTCATTAATTATTGCACTCATAATAAACCTTGAATTTCACTATAGATGTAGAAAAAAAAGCTATCTTTTAATGGATAAGCATAATAATATTTTGACAGCTATTTTCTTTTTATGTTTACAGTTTACAAATTGCTTTCATTTGAAATCAGTGATAATACTGCACACTTCACTACACAGATTATCTTTTAGCACAATCATTTGTTTTCATGCTTGGGAATATATACACAATGAGATAGTAAAATCATTAAAGGCAACTGAATGAGTATACAAGATGTTTCAAGTTGCCTAATAACATCTGTTCTAAAACTATAAACATTTTGAAAAATAATCAGAATCCTTTCTTTGTTCAACCTAGAGAAATGCTCTTTATGTGTTTATGATAAAATGAACTGCTGCATATTGCTCAGATTTAAAATAGATTAGATCTATTTTTGAACAATTCTACTGATTATAATAAAGTGCTATTTTTTTTTCAAGGATTTCTCAACTTCTAGCTTCAACAGTTCCCTTCTATTCTTTTTTTTTTTTCTTTCCCTGGGTACTTGATTGTTTTTACTCACTTCAATTATGAAACAAAGAATTGCTAGATACTGGGGAAATCCTCTTTATATACAAAAAGCCCATTTAATCATTGGGAAGACATAATATCCATGCACAAAGAATGCTAGATAATAGTGAAAGTTTATAGAGAAAAGCCAGCTCCTAGTAGTAATGAAAAAAAAAAAAAAAAGCAATCATGATATAAAAGACAATTCAGGGTACTTTTAATCAGTGTAGTGTTATTTTTTATTTAGCTAAATAGAGCAATGAAATAGCATTGTTTATACCTGAAACAGTTCTTTTCCCAGGTTACACTAAAGTAACCCGTATTAATCAAGTGGGCTCGGAGAAATTAAAATTAAATGGTGCATTTGATTGTAAAAGTTCAGTATGCTCATTACATACATCTTGCCTTAGTCATATTGTTAATTTATAAGTAGAGTTGTAATTTATCTATTATGTCATTTTAAAAATTTTGTCTAAATGTTTTGCTGATGAGAATTCTTGTTGTTCAGTCGCTCAGTCATATCCAACTCTTTGAGACCCCATGGACTGCCCACACCAGGCTTACCTGTCCTTCACCATCTCTCAGAGCTTTCTCAAACTCATGTTCATTGAGTCAGTGATGCCATCCAACCATCTTGTCCTCTGTCGTCCCCTTCTCCTCCTGCCTTCAATCTTTCCCAGCATCAGAGTCATTTCTAATGAGTCAGCCCTTCGCATCAGGTGGCCAAAAAACTGGAGCTTCTGCTTCAGCATCAGTCCTTCCAATGAATATTCAGAACTGATTTCCTCTAGGACTGACTGGTTTGATCTCCTTGGAGTCCAAGGGACTCTCAAGAGTCTTCTCCAATACCACAGTTCAAAAGCATCATTTATTTGGCGTTCAGCTATCTTTATGGTCCAACTCACATCCATACACAACTACTGGAAAAACCATAGCTTTGACTAGACAGACCTTTGTTGGTAAAGTAATGTCTGCTTTTTAATATGCTGTCTAGGTTTGTCATAGCTTTTCTTCCAAGGAGCAAAGTGAAAGTGAAAGTTGCTCAGTCGTGTCTAACTCTTTGCGACCCTATGTACTGTCCATGGAATTCTCCAGGCCAGAATACTGGAGTGGGTAGCCTATCCCTTCTCCAGTGGATTTTCCCAACCCAGAAATTGAACTGGGGCCTCCCACATTGCAGGTGGAAACTTTACCAACTGAGCTATTAGGGAAGCCCTTCCAAGGGGCAAGCATCTTTTAATTTCCAAGCATGTTTTAATTTCATGGCTGCAGTCACCATGTGCAATGATTTTGGAGCCCAAGAAAATAAAGTATGTCAGTGATTCCATTGTTTCTCCCATCTATTTGCCATGAAGTGATGGGACAAAATTCCATAATCTTCATTTTGTTTTTTTTGGTATATTGAGATTTATGCCAGCTTTTCCACTCTTCTCTTTCACCTTCATCAAGAGGTTCTTTAGTTCCTCTTTACTTTCTGTCATAGGGGTGGTGTCATCTGTGTATCTGAGGTTATTGACATTTCTCCCAACAATCTGGATTCCAGCTTGTGCTTCATCCAGCCCGGCATTTCATATGATGTACCCTTTTTCCCAGGTGTCTCAGACAGTAAAGCATTTGTCTACAATGTGGGAGATCTGGGTTCGATCCCTGGGTCAGGAAGATTCTCTGGAGAAGGAAATGGCAACCTACTCCAGTACTCTTGCCTAGAAAATCCCATGGACAGAGGAGCCTGATGTCCATGGGGTCGCAAAGAGTCGGACACGACTGAGCAACTTCACTTTCACTTTCACTCTGCATATAAGTTAAATAAGCAGGGTGACAATATACAGTCTTGATGTATTCTGTTCCCAATTTCGAACCAGTCCATTGTTCCAAGTCTGGTTCTAACTGTTGCTTCTTGACATGCATGCAGATTTCTCAGGAGGCAAGTAAGGTGGTCTGGTATTCCCATCTCTTGAAGAATTTTCCACAGTTTGTTGTGATCCACATAGTTACAGGCTTTATTTAGTGTAGTCAATGAAGCAGAAGTAGATATGTTTTTGGTTCTCTTGTTTTTTCTATAATACAGTGTATATTGGCAATTTGATCTCTGGTTCCTCTGCCTTTTCTAAATCTATCTTGTACATCTGGAATTTCTCAGTTCACATACTGTTGAAGCCCATCTTGGAGAATTTTGAGTATTACTTTTCCAGCATGTGAAATGAATGCAATTGTGAGGTACTTTGAACATTCTTTGGGACTGCCCTCTTTGGGACTAGAATGAAATATTTCTGAAAAAAATAAATATTATACCAAGATAGCAAAATCAAACCTAAAAACATTACATCTATTTCAGATATTAGTAACAATGTGTGATGTTTTCATCTAATTGACCCATATAAACCATGGTTTTATAGAGTAGTTAAAGTACTCACTGGCTAGGTTTAAAAACTTAAAATATACCTTGCATGAAATATTTTTCCATCTTTCAGTAGAAATATTCAGCTTCCTTGAGAATTTACATTTGAATATGAATAAAAAATACTTTAAAATTTTATAGTAATTAGCATTTAGTGACAGCTTACCGTATGTCAGGCAGCATTATTACTGCTCTTTTTAGCTAACTCTTAAACCATATAACAGGAGAAGGCAATGGCACCCCACTCTAGTACTCTTGCCCGGAAAATCCCATGGACGGAAGAGCCTGGTAGGCTGCAGTCCATGGGGTCGCACAGACTCTGACACGACTGAGCGACTTCACTTTCACTTTTCACTTTCAAGCATTGGAGAAGGAAACGGCAACCCACTCCGTTGTTCTTGCCTGGAGAATCCCAGGGACAGAGGAGCCTGTGGAGCTGCAGTCTATGGGGTCGCACAGAGTCGGACACGACTGAAGCGACTTAGCAGCAGCAGCAGCAGCAAACCATATAACACTTCTATGTAAGATCATTATCCTTATTTTTCAGAGGATATGGGGACATTAAATGTTGAAATAATTTCCCCAAGATTGGAAATCATGTAATGGAATTTCTAGGATTCCATCCAAGATACTTTGATTTTAGTATCCTTGCTTTTATTTGGTACACTCTAGTCTTTCTTTTCAATAGAATGAAATTTAGTTATTGACTGATAGAAATATTTAGGGTAGTATATTTGATATCTATGAAAAGTATTAAAATGTATATTAATTTAATTTTTGAAATCTGATAACTAGGCTTTAGAAAGCATTTTTTAATTCAACTACATCAAATAACTATTTCTACCTATATTTTAATTGGCTTACAGTGGTTATATATTTTGGAAAGAAATTTAGGATATCTTTTATTATTGGACGCAGTACTTGAAGTGAAAATCAAAGGAAGTTAGGATATACTCAAGAGCAATCGAAGTCAGTATTTCTAAAGTTTCTTTACTTAAATTTTAATTCATATTGCACTTAGTTTTGGACTGAAATACCAATACATAATTATTTATAATCATTTTTACTTAGATTCATTTTTAGAAAAGAAGAAAAAAACAGGTAGCAAAGATGTTTTGTTTAATTTCTCATAAATCTACATGTGGTACTGCTAAATGTTCTCCATAACCCAGTGCACTTCTGCATACTTGCTCATTATTGTCCAAATTGCAGGGAAACCACCTGACCTGGAAATAGTGTCTTAGGAAGTTCTATTACAAATTGTTTGTCAGTGACACCAAACATCCTATTCTTTTTAAGGTTGAATAAACCACATATTAAAATTATTAAGTGTTTTTAGATCTCTGTGAAGACAAATAGAACATATTCTCTTCAATCTATCCCTCTTGATTTTTAATGAATATGCAATCCATTGAGAAAGAGGTCTTCATATTTTAAAAATATAGCAATTTGAAATGCACTGCTGCTGATTTAGTACCTAAAACAAGTTTATATCAAGAGAAATTATTTTTAAGTATGAGTTTGAGTTATTTTCCTGTTAGAAAGCCATCACTATTCTAACTAGAAACCATATATTAATAGTTGGGGGTCAAATAACATTATTTTAAGCATGACTTGTAAATAGACACAAAGATATCAGCAGACACCTTTGGGTTTTGTTTTATTTTATTTTGATGCATAGTTTTCTCTCTTAAATTTTATTGGAGCTAAGATTTCTAAGTATGATGAAGAAGTTACATAGAAATACAGTATTACTGTATTTAAATGCAGTGTGATCTGAATCAGTGAAGCCTGGGAATATCCAGATATAAAGTTTATCGGATTTAACATTTTTAAGTGAGGACAGAGACTATAGCAAAGAATCAAGCAAACACTTTAAGATACCAAACTGAATAATAGCCCTTCAGCTTTACGCTGAAGAGCAAGTGACTGCAGCCATGAAATTAAAAGATGCTTACTCCTTGGAAGGAAAGTTATGACCAACCTAGATAGCATATTCAAAAGCAGAGACATTACTTTGCCAACAAAAGTTCATCTAGTCAAGGCTATGGTTTTTCCTGTGGATGTGTATGGATGTGAGAGTTGGACTGTGAAGAAGGCTGAGCGCCAAAGAATTGATGCTTTTGAACTGTGGTGTTGGAGAAGACTCTTGAGAGTCCCTTGGACTTCAAGGAGATCCAACCAGTCCATTGTGAAGGAGATCAGTCCTGGGATTTCTTTGGAAGGAATGATGCTAAGGCTGAAACTCCAGTACTTTGGCCACCTCCTGTGAAGAGCTGACTCATTGGAAAAGACTCTGATGCTGGGAGGGATTGGGGGCAGGAGGAGAAGGGGACGACAGAGAATGAGATGGCTGGATGGCATCACTGACTCGATGGGCGTGAGTCTGAGTGAACTCTGGGAGTTGATGATGGACAGGGAGGCCTGGCGTGCTGCGATTCATGGGGTTGCAAAGAGTCGGACAAGACTGAATGACTGATCTGATCTGATCTGATCTGAAGAGCAAGTTTCTAAGCCATATATAAACTAAAAGGTTTTGTACATTAAAAACATGAATTTTACGTATACAATTGCTGTCTGCTGAATATTCTGAAATTTTACTATTTAATAGCTCTATCTGGGCTTCCCCAGTGGCTCAGCGGTAAAGAATCTGCATGAATGCAGAAGACACAGTTTCCATCCCTGGTTCCGGAAAATCCCTTGGAGAAGGAAATGGCAACTCACTCCAGTATTCTTGCCTGGAAATGTTATGGACAGAGGAGTCCAGTAGGCTGCAGTCCATTGGGTTGCAAAAGAATCAGATAGAACTTAGCAACTAAACCAATAGCTCTATCTGGACTTGAAATTTATTTGGCTAATTTCCATAGAAGCAAATATAAAGCAAGAGATTTTTATTTTGCTTATTTGCCCTACTAATTAATCAAGAGGTAATTTTCAGATATTTATCAGAAACTTACAGTACCATAAGATATTGATTTTGCAGGCTTTACTCTCCAGAATGTGGTGAAATATTATCAAAAGTTTTTGGTGATATAGTTGTAAACAAGAAAGTAATAGAAAATAGTAAGGACCAATGGCACCCCACTCCAGCACTCTTGCCTGGAAAATCCCATGGACGGAGGAGCCTGATAGGCTACAGGCCATGTTGTTGCAAAGAGCTGGACACTACTGAGCAACTTCACTTCACTTCTTCAAGTCAATTAAAATATCATGTACTTACTGTAATATTTGGTAATGCACAACACACAATGTTCTTAGTCATACTTGTTGATGACTTTTTACCATAATATTTTATTTATGAATTATGACTAGGGCCAGATTGAATCCCTCTCTGCAACTATGCAGCGATTAATATCAAGCCTAGCAATGCAAACTTCACTTTGTTGCTTTATTAATGTGGTTTAATTCTAAATCTAAAAATCTACATTATAGTCTTTGTCTTTCTGTTGAGATTTTCAACAAACACAGTGATTGCTGTCAATGGAATTATCTCATGCAATCTAAATACTTAAATTACAGTCATCCTCATCTTTCCATTACCTAATGGATATTTTTTAAAATGATGAATATTTTTCACAGCTATGGAATCTTTGGTATTACTCTGAGTTATAAAAGTTAAGGTTTTGTACTCTATTATGAATTTATCCTCAACCTTCAACAAAAGTCTTGTTTTGCATCTGCAAAGAATCCACTTCCCTCACCCCCACATTTTCCTTGTCTGGCTTTAAGCTCCATAGTGTAATGTGTTTGAACTTTGGATCTTTGATACAGTCAACTTCCTCTTGTTTTAATATCTAAAGTTGTGGCTGGATGCATTATTGATAAGTGCACTGGGAACTTCTGCTGAAGCTCGTGAAATAGTTATTTGGTGTCTGAGTCATGAAAAAAAGATTGTTATGGAAACTTCATTATGCCTTTTCTTACGCATGGCATGTGTTTGATTACTTCTGCCACCTTCTTAATGTTGATTGTCAGTTTATTTTCTTTCTCCTTGAAATTGCTAGGTATCATTTAATGCAAAGAATATACCCATCTGTAGTGTAAATTATGCATGTTTTTATTTTAGCTCACTTACTCTGAAATCCAAGTTCTTTTTCTAAACAGCAAAAAGTTAATTTTACATTTATGCATCTTTCCTTGTGCTTTGTGCTTAGTTAGATAAAGTTTGAAAAGCAGTATTCACTTCTTTTACTTGCTTTTTTAATTAAAAAAGGAGAAAGGAGCTGAAATATTGTTTACACTTTTTCCAAAGGAAACCTAAGTTGCTATATCATGACCCTGGGCCAAATGTCCGGTTAAAGCAACTAGAATTAACTTATCTCATATTCAAAATGAAACAATATTTTAATGAATGCAGCTTTTATCTAATTTCATTTGCTTTTATGAATATTACAATGATTGACTTTAAGTTGACAGAGTTTCTTCCAACCATTTCTGTGGACTTCAGCACAAGAGAGCATCTCCCTGCCCAGCCTGACAGAGAGACACTCTGGTTGCTTTTCTAATGGGACTCATTTTTGCCAGAAAAAATTATATTCTTCAAACAATGGAAGCTAGGAGACATTTCAACTGGATGAGTTTACAGACCATCTGAATCTAAACCAATACTGGCTTTCCATGATATCACAGACCCTCTTCAAGAAACTGAAATATCAAACATTTTCTGTACCACCGACTGTATCATGTTCCTATATGATCATCACTGTAAGTGAAGGACCTTAAAAGAGATATATATATATATATATATATATATATATATATATATATATATTTGTGTGTGTGTGTGTGCATGTGTATGTATACTTGGAGCTCACTTTTTAAAAAATTTTTTTCTGCAATTCTTAAAGGTCGCACTCCATTTATAGTACTGCAAAATATTGGCTGTATTGCCCATGTTGTACAATACATCTCGTAGCCTGTCTTACTCCCAATAGTTTGTGCCTCTCACTTCCGCACACCAGTCTTGCCCCTTCCCTCTTCTCTCTCCTTATTGTTTCCACTAGTTTGTTCTCCATATCTGTGAATCTGTTTCTTTTTTGTTATACTCACTATCTTGTTATATTTTTTAGATTCCACAAATAAGTGATACTGCACATATTTTTCTTTCTCTGACTTCTTTTCACTTAGCATAATGCTCTCCAAATCCATCCATGTTGCTGCAAATGGCAAAATGTTGTTCTTTTTATGACTGAGTAGTATTCCATTGTAGTATGTGTACATATTTCTTTATCCACTTATCTGCTGATAGACACTTAGATTAGTTCCACAATGGCATTTGTAACTAATACTTCTATGAACATTGGAGTGCATGCATCTTTTAGAATTCGTGTTTTTGTTATTGTTAGGAGTGGAATTTCTGGGTTATATGGTAGTTTTGTTCTAGCTTTCTGAGAAACTTTCATAACATTTTCCACAGTGCCCATTCCAATTTACATTCCCACCAACAATGTACAAGGTTTCCCTTTTCTCCACATCTTGCCAACCTTTGTTATTTGTATTCATGATAATAGATAGCCATTAGACAGATGTGATGTGATATCTCATTGTGGTTTTGATTTTCATTTTCCTGATGATTATCTTCTCATGTGACTATTGACTATCTGCATTATTATCTAATATATACATTTTCATGATTATTTGAAATATACTGGGTATGGTGTTACATTGAATTCAGCATTTAAGAAAATAGCTGTTTTTCCCCTTTTGTAAGTAATTTTCTGATTAAGCTCAACCAAGATCTCTTTGCATGAAATGACACATGATAGCTTTCACTACAATCTGCCTAGACATAGGATAGACATGTATTAATAAATCATACAGAGGAAAGCAGATATTCAATAATTCCCTATATTTTTTCCAGGAGCAGTTTATTTATACTCATTGACTATTTAGTATTCTAGCTTTTATTTTTAATTGTTTTTCTTGATATAGTAAGAGATTATTATTTTTCCCAATACTATAACTGTAATAAATTCTTTACTCACTCATTTAACAAATATTTATTGAACATCTACTATTTTCCACTTTTTTAAAGTCTTTGGATTCATCAGTTAGCAAAACAAGAGAAAAGCTCCATTCTTGTAAACTTTTCATTCCATCAGGGAAACATAGTAAGCAAGTAAAGTATGCAAGTTAGGAGGTGATTAATACTATGAAGTAAACTAGAACAGAGTGAAGAGGGGCACAAGTATTAGGTGGAAAATGTTATTTTAAATAGCATGGTTTGAATACCTTTGAGGAGAAGGTGATTGGAAAGGCATGAGGGAGTTGAACATATAGATATGAGGAAAGTGTTTCAGGAGAGGGACCAAGCAGTGTGGAACTAAGCAGTGCGGAAACACATCAAATAAGGTGATAGAAAGCAAGACCAATGCAGCTGGATAGATGTGAGACAGACGAGCAGCAAAAAAATAAGGCTGAAGAGATGAGTTTGCAGTGCAGGGCACATAATGTAGAAATTTTGGCCTTGGTCTAATCTCGAATAAAAAAATCACTCTGGTTACTCTATTGAGAATATCTTGTATGGATGAAAAGTAGAGGTGGGGAGACCAATTGGAGAAGGGTTCATTGCAATAATTCTAGCCAAAGGCATTCAAGGATTGACCAGAGTGATAAGAAAAGGTTTTCAGATTCTTTTTGGCATCATTGAAAGTCCAAAAATAAAAGCCACTAAGATATGATTAATGAGTTGGAGTTATTATTAATTAAACTAAGAATTATAATTTTGTTCTACCATTTTTTTGAAGCATGAATATATTTTATTTAACTACCAGAGTAAATTAAATTTGGATCCATTTTAGACTACCATTTTAAAATTCACTTAACTACCCTCCTCTGCATAATGAGAATGATAGTCTCCATTCATTCACTACATCATCAATGACTCTGTCCAGCTGCCATAAAGGTATTTGTTTCTGATGGGAAAATTAGATTTTCAGTTCAGTGGCTCAGTCGTGTCTGACTCTTTGCAACCCCAAGGACTGCAGCATGCCAGGCTTGCCTGTCAATCACCAACTCCCGGAGCTTACTCAAACTCATGTCCGTCATGTCGGTGATGCCATCCAACCAGCTCATCCTCTGTCGTCCCTTTCTCCTTCCTCCTTCAATCTTTCCCAGCATCAGGGTCTTTTCCAAAGAGCCAGTTCTTCACATCAGGTGGCCAAAGTATTGGGGTTTCAGCTTCAACATCAGTCCTTGCAATAAATATTCAGGACTGATTTCCTTTAGGATGGACAGGTTGGATCTCATTGCTGTCCAAGGGACTCTCAAGAGTCTTCTCTAACACCACAGTTCAAAAGCATCAATTCTTTGGTGCTCAGCTTTCTTTATAGTCCAAATCTTACATCCATACATGACTACTGAAAAAAAAATAGCTTTGACTAGACAGACCTTTGTTGACAAAGTAATGTCTCTGCTTTTTAATATGCTATCTAGGTTGGTCTTAGCTTTTCTTCCAAGGAGCAAGCGTCTTTTAATTTCATGGCTTCAGTCACCATCTGCAGTTATTTTGGAACCCCCCAAAATAAAGTCTCTCACTGTTTCCATTGTTTCCCCATCTGTTTGCCATGAAGTGATGGGACCAGATGCCATGATCTTCGTTTTCTGAATGTTGAGTTTTAAGCCAACTTTTTCACTCTCCTCTTTCACTTTCATCAAGAGGCTCTTTAGTTCTTCTTCACTTTCTGCCATAAGGGTGGTGCCATCTGCATATCTGAGGTTATTGATATTTCTGCTGGCAATCTTGATTCCAGCTTGTGTTTCATCCAGTCCAGCGTTTCTTATGATGTACTCTGCATATAAGTTAAACAAGCACAGTGACAATATACAGCCTTGATGTTCTCTTTTTCCTATTTGAACCCATCTGTTGTTTCATGTCAGGTTCTAATGGTTGGTTACTGACCTGCATAAAGATTTCTCAGGAGGCAGGTCAGGTGGTCTGGTATCCCCATCTCTTTAAGAACTTTCCACAGTTTGTTGTGATCCACTCAAAGGTTTTGGCGTAGTCAATAAAGCAAAAGTAGATGCTTTTCTGGAACTCTCTTGCTTTTTTGGTGATACAACAATGCTGGCAATTTGATCCTGGTTCCTCTGCCTTTTCTAAAACCAGCTTGAACATCTGGAAGTTCACTGTTCACATAATGTTGAATCCTGACTTGGAGAATTTTGAGCATTACTTTGCTAGCGTGTGAGATGAGTCCAATTGTGCAGTAGTTTGAGCATTCTTTGGTATTGCCTTTCTTTGTAATTGGAATGAAGACTGACCTTTTCGAGTCCTGTTACCACTGCTTTTTCCAGATTTGCTGACATATTGAGTGCAACACTTCACAGCATCATCTTTCAGGATTTGAACTAGCTCAACTGGAATTCCATCACCTCTATTAGCTTTGTTTGTAGTGATGTTTCCTAAGGTCCACTTAAATTTGCACTCCAGGATGTCTGGCTCTAGGTGAGTGTTCTCACCATTGTGGTTATCTGGGTCATGAAGAATTTTTTTTTTTTTTTTTGTATAGCTCTTCTATATATTCTTGCCACCTCTTCTTAATATCTTCTGTTTCTGTTAGGTCCATTATTAACCTCTAATTTTTCTTTCAATAAAGTGCATGTTCTTTCATCAGCTCATAACTGAAGAAGGCAATCAGTGACATAGGGAAAGTTTCATTATTAATGTGACTAACTCAGAATATGTTAGTTTTATCAAAAGCAGAAACATTATTCTATGGGAAAAAATACAGTTGATCTTTGAACAACTCAGGGGTTAGGAGTGCTGACTAAGCTCCATACAGAGGTGAAAATCTGCTTATAACTTTTTTAATCTTAATTTTTTTAAACGTATACAATTTAAAATATTACTTTCCATTGGCCATTATTACAAAATATTCACTATATTCCCTGTGCTGTACACTATATCCTTGAGCCTATCTTTTAACCAAAAGTTTATACCTCCCATTCCTCACCTGTATACTGCCACACCCCATTTCCCACTGGTTTGCTCCATGTATCTGTGAGGCTACTTCTTTTCTGTTATATTCACTAGTCTGTTGCATTTTTTAGATTCTACGTATAAACGATATCACTTATTTGTCTTTCTCTGTCTGACTTATTTCAGTTAGCATAATGCTCTCCAGGTTCATCTATTTTGCTGCAAATGGCAAAATATCATTCTCTTTTTATGGCTGAGTAGTGTTTCATTCCATTTATATATGATTGCTTTTCCACACTATTTATAATTGTTTATAACTTTTGATTCTCTAAAATTTAACTACAAATAGTCTACTACTATTGACAGGAAGCCTTACTGATAATATAACCAATAACATAAAGTAAAGTAACACGTTTTGTAAGTTATATATGTTGTTTACTAAATTTTTATAATAAACCAATTGAAAGAAAATAAAATACTATTAAGAATATGGTAAGAAAGGGAAAATTTAATTTACATTTTAGTGTACATTTGCAGTCCTGTGCTGTTTTTATCAATACCATAAGTTAATGTTATCTGTTTCCCAGATGAATAGTCTGTCATTACTACATTAATAGTATCTCATATGATACAGAATATTATAGATGTTATACATATTAATAAAACTAGACATAAAATTAAATATAATGTGAACAGGTAATTAATGTTTATTTATAGGTATAATGATTCATGGATTGATAACAAAGACAGCAATATGATTACTTTATGTTAGCCTAGTCTAGCTGATATGATTGTTTCACAGTAGCCTAGTTTATACACTGATGATTGTATTGTTATAAAATTTTTTTCATGTAGTATTATAGTCCTATTCATAATACAGTATTGGAAATATTGTTAATTAAAAAAGAAAAAACACTTACCTGTGATGACAGGCTGATATGCAGTTTCTCCACTTATGTGAGAGAGAAGCATATTGTGTCATAGTGTAATTCTTTGAAAGCAAGTTATAAGACAGAAAAGAAAACTGACACATTATAAATTTTGTATTTAATATCACTTGCTTTGTGCCTATGCTGATGTAAAGATGGGCTATCCACTTCAAAGCAAGTCTCGCATACTATGTTCTAAATGTATATTTTTGTAAATTTATTGAAGACATCTGAGTATAAGTGGAATCATAGTCCACCCCTTGTTGGTCAAGGGTCAACTACAAAGTACAATGTGACTTACATGTACACTTTGAGTAGAATCTAAAAAAATCATGGGGTTATTAATGTCAGAAATAAAAATTCAGAGATACACAATGGCCTACTCACCTTCCAAATGAATATTATGCCACTTAGTTTGTATTTAGAGAAATCTCAGATTGTGTCCCTATGTGATACTGAGTCTCATTTGAATAATATTATTAAATGCACATGACAGGAAAGAAGCAGTTCAAATATTTTCCAATATATTCATTATTTTAATTATATTTCAGCCATGGCTGTGTGTGCTCAGTCATCTCCAACTCTTTGCAACCCCATGGACTGTAGCCTGCCAGACTCCCCAGTCCATGGAATCTTCCAGGCAAGAATACTGGAGTGGGTTGACATTTCCTTCTTCAACCATAGTCTTGTATATTTTTATACATCCCCTTAATAGTCACTTGTGCCTTGTTAATATTTGCTGTTATCAGAGGATTCTTTAATTCAGGTTCATAATTCTTCATATTTATATATATTTTAACAATAATCACTCCTAGCAATCATGTACACATACGAATACACAGTCTCACATCCCATAGCTATATATTCCTAAAAGAAAAACTTTTTAAACTTCAAAATAGAACAGAAGTCCTGATTAAAATTAGACATGATGTCTTTTTTTATCAATGAGAAATCAAATATTAATATGTTTTCATTTTTATTGAGCATATCTAAGACCCTAAAAATTTGGTTAGCACTTAAGTAAATCTCATATCATACTACTTACCAGTTTTAAGTGCTTAGCTCTCAGGGTCTTTTCTAGTGTTTCTTGAATTATAAAATTACTGTTCATATTATTGTTTTCATATGTTCATCATCATAATAATACTTTGAAAGTATTGAGCAGAATTTGTTTTTCTTAACAATTCAAAATATTGAAAAATATTATTCTTTCCCCAAAATGTTTCTCTGAGATCTAAAAGACTGAGTATTACTCTGTTCCTTTTACTTAATGGAAAAAGTGAGTTCACAGATGATTTTATAGACATGGTAATATTTTAACAGGGCTTATTTTAACAAAGAAAATGAGAAATAACCATTTTTAGTAAGTAACTACTAGCAAGAAATGGTTAACATTCCATGCAGAAAGAATCAATACAGCCATTTCACACTAAAGTTGAGCAAGTGGATTAATTGTATTAATATATGAAACTTGAATTTCTGTTCCATTGCCATTTAAATAAAAATCATCAATTTCATAAAATATGTTCTTATGGCACAAGGTACACTTGTGTCACAATCTAAAATCAATTCACTATGAGATACACTTAAACAGTGATGTATGTCAGTTATACCTCAATTAAACTTGAAACAAAGCTAATCATGCTCTATCTGAAGCTCACATGAGTTCAGTGGAACTTTTGAAAATCAGTTGTATTTTATTCATTTAGTAAATAATACATCAGTTTGATTAGCCATGTCATATATATATTTTTTAATATTAAAGAATAAATGCAACTAAATGACCCCAAAGTATACTTAGGAAACTTTCCCAGTATTTCATGACCTAATGGAATCTGGACAAAATTTTTTTTGCAGCCTCACTGGTTTTGGTGGACATAAAAATTTTCATTAGGGATAAAATAAATCAGGTACTATATTTAGTTTATGCTATATGTTTTCAGTGACCAATCCAGTATGTTGTAAATAAGACTTTCTTTTAAATATATGCTATTACTATTTTGGAAATAACTGTGACTATAAGTATATATACATATTGACCAATTTATTGAATTTTCATTTTTCTCAATGAATATATTACATATTTATAAAGCACCAAATAGCAAACTCAACATGAAAAAAACAAAACACTCTTATCCTTGAAAATATAAACAAACAAAAACAAAAGTATCTTTTTGATCTCCTTGGTTTTTCACATAAATTCCTCAAGTTCCTAGTCACTTTGACTCAAAACTTCTAAGGGTATCTATGTGTTTTTCTTCTCAGCCTCCTGTCCTAAACAATATTGATACCAAATTCTTGTTTTAGCTACCTTTAAGTCTAATGTATTCTATCTTTTTAATCCTTTTTGCTCCTTTGGTAGTTGAGTCCATTTGATTTGCTACCTATAGTATTTCATTTTTTTCTAAATGTTCATTACTGCCTCTACATTTTAATACAACTTCAAACACAGCTGTCAGAGTTTCATTCTACAGCATACTTTGATTACTCTCCCCTACTACTATACTAGATACTTTTTAACTCCCCACTAAAAGTAAAGGTCAGTTTCTGTCTTTGCAATAAATTCATAATCTGATTTCACCTCATTTTATTTATCTCCCTTAATACACCTTATTCCCCACAATCTTTCATCCAGCTAAATTCCACTGCTCACTATTTCTTAAACAGAGCTTGCATTTTCCTTTTATTTCTCAAAACTGAATTCAGTCTGGAGGCATTTATTGAAGACTTGGACTGTGACAGTTTCTGTGCCAAGAAACAAAACAGATTGGAATTCATCACCTGCTTTGTGAAGAGTTCTCAAAGTCTAATGGGAGAAAAGATACATAGAAATCATTTCAATAAAAAATGAGATATTAACAGAAATGAGTTTCAAATAGCACTTGGCCATTATACACATGCACTTCCATCTGTGGATTTCTTCTACAAATGTCAATATTCAGGACCAATGGTACCACTTCAGTGAAGCATTGTACAGTTTTCCAGATCACTCACAAGTGCTCTCTCCAAGTCAGAGCTACATTACCTGCTGACTTCATTTTCCCTCAGTTCTTATCACACATTGCCTGTGTTACAGTGTTTGGTGAACAGATGAAATATTGCCCGCTACGTTGTAAACACCTTAAATGGAGGGTCTTGCCCACGAGAATGTAAAGTTCAAGTAGCAGAAGTATATAACTGCTTATACTGGGCATTCAATAAAAATTTTCATGAATGAAAATTATGGCTTATGGAATAAGCCCTCTTGGAGGAGGTTGCAATTAACCCCACCGGAGAGCTCCCAAAACTTACACAGGACTGGGAAATAGACTCTTGAAGGGCACAAAAAGAACCTTGTGTGCACCAGGACCCAGGAGAAAAGCAGTGACCCCAGAAGAGACTAATCCAGACTTACCCAGGAGTGTCTGGGAGTGTCCAGGAGTCTCCAGCGGAGGCATGGTGAGTGGTGGCCTGCTTCAGGATTGGAGGCACTGAATGTAGCAGTACATGCATGGGATCTTTTGAAGGAGGTCACCAATATCTTCATTATTTCCACCATATTTTGAATCAAAGTGAATTTGCTCAGTCTTGTCCCACTCTTCGTGATTTCATGGACTACAGCCTACCAGGCTTCTACGTCCATGGGATTTTCCAGGCAAGAATACTGGAGTGGGTTGTCATTACTTTCTCCAGTAGATCTTCCTGACCCAGGGATTGAACCTGGGTCTCCCACATTGTAGGCACAAGCTTTACCATCTGAACCACCAGGGAAGTCGCCACCATAGATTCAGTTGAGTCCAGATGCTCAGTCGTGTCTGACTCTTTGTGACACCAGGGACTGCAGCAGGCCAGGCTTTCCTGTCCAGCACCAACTCACAGAGTTTACCCAAACTCATGTCCATTGAGTCAGTGACAACATCCAACCATCTCATTCTCTGTCTTTCATTTCTCTTCCTGCCTTCAATCTTTCTGAGCATCAGGGTCTTTTCCAATGAGTCAGCTCTTAATACCAGGTGGCCAAAGTATTGGAGTTTCAGCTTCAACATCAGTCTTTCCAATGAACACTCAGGACTGATCTCCTTTAGGATGGAATGGTTGGATCTCCTTGCCATCCAAGGGACTGTAAAGAGTCTTCGCCAACACCACAGTTCAAAAGCATCAATTCTTTGGTGCTCAGCTTTCTTTATAGTCCAAATCTCACATCCATACATGACTACTGTAAAAACAATAGCCTTGACTAGACAGAACTTTGTTGGCAAAGTAATGACTCTCATTTTTAATATGCTGTCCAGATTGGTCATAATTTTCCTTCCAATGAGTAAGTGTCTTCGAATTTCATGGCTCATTCACAATCTTCAGTGATTTGGAGGCCCCCCAAAATAAAGTCAGCCACTGTTGCCACTGTTTCCCCATCTATTTGCCATGAAGTAATGGGACCAGATGCCATGATCTTAGTTTACTGAATGTTGAGTTTTAAGCCAACTTTTTCACTCTCCTCTTTCACTTTCATCAAGAGGCTTTTTAGTTCTTCTTCACTTTCTGCCATAAGGGTAGTGTCATCTGCAAATTTGAGGTTATTGATATTTCTTCTGGCAATCTTGATTCCAGCCTGTGCTTCATCCAGCCCAGCATTTCTCATGATGTACTCTGCATATAAGTTAAACAAGCATGGTAACAATATACAGCCTTGATGTACTCCTTTTCCTGTTTGAAACCAGTCTATTGTTCCATGTCCTGTCTAACTTTGGTTACTGACATGCATAAAGATTTCTCAGGAGGCAGGTCAGGTGGTCTGGTATTCCCATTGCTTTAAGAATTTTCCAGTTTCTTCTGATCCACAGAGTCAAAGGCTTTGGCATAGTCAATAAAGCCAAAATAGATGTTTTTCTGGAACTCTCTTGCTTTTTCAATGATCCAGCAGATGTTGGCAATTTGATCTCTGGTTCCTCTGCTTTTTCTAAAACCAGCTGGAACATCTGGAACTTCACAGTTCATGTATTGCTGAAGCCTGGCTTGGAGAATTTTGAGCATTACTTTACCAGTATGTGAGATGAGTGCAATTGTGCAGTAGTTTAAGCATTCCTTGGCATTGCCTTTCTTTGGGATTGGAATGAAAACTGACCTTTTCTAGTCCTGTGGCCCCTGCTGTTTTCCAAATTTGCTGGTATGTAGAGTGCACCACTTTCACAGCATTTTCTTTTCGGATTTGAAATAGCTCAACTGGAATTCCATCACCTCCACTAGCTTTGTAGTGATGCTTCCTAAGGCCCACTTGACTTCACATTCCAGGATATCTGGCTCTAGATGAGTGATCACACCACTGTGATTATCTGGGTCGTGAAGATCTTTTTTGTACAGTTCTTCTGTGTATTCTTGCCACCTCTTCTTAATATCTTCTGCTTCTGTTAGGTCTATATCATTTCTGTTTTCATTAAACCCATCTTTGCATGAAATGTACCCTTAGATTCTCTAAATTTCTTGAAGAGATCTCTAGTCTTTCCCATTGTATTGTTTTCCTCTATTTCTTTGCACTGATCACTGAGGATGACCTTCTTTTCTCTCTTTGCTACTTTTTGGAACTCTACATTCAAATGGGTGTATCTTTCCTTTTCTCCTTTGCTTTTTGCCTCTCTTCTTTTCATAGCATTTTGTAAGGCCTCCTCAAACAGCCATTTTGCTTGTTTACATTTTTTTTTTTGGGTGGGGGGGAATGGTCTTGATCCCTGCCTCCTGTACAATGTCATGAATCTCCATCCATAGTTCACCAGGCACTCTGTCTATCAGATCTAGTCCCTTAAATCTATTTCTCACGTCCACTATATAATTGTAAGGGATTTGATTAGTTCATACCTGAGTAGTCTAGTGGTTTTCCCTACTTTCTTCAATTTAAGTCTGTATTAGGCAGTAAGGAGTTCATTATCTGAGCCACAGTCAGCTCTCAGTCTTGTTTATGCTGACTCCATAGAGTTTCTCTATCTTTGGCTGCAAAGAATATAATCAATCTGATTTTGGTGCTGACCATCTGATGAGGTCCGTTGTAGAGTCTTCTCTTGTTTTGTTGGAAGAGGGTATTTGCTATGACCAGTGCATTCTCTTGGCAAAACTCTATTAGCCTTTGCCCTGCTTCATTCTGTACTCCAAGGCCAAATTTGCCTGTTATTTCAGGTGTTTCTTTACTTCCAACTTTTGCATTCCAGTACCCTGTAATGAAAAGGACACCTTTTTGAGGTGTTAGTTCTAGAAGGTCTTGTAGGCCTTCACAGAACGATTCAACTTCAACTTCTTCATCATTACTGGTCAGGGCATAGACTTGAATTACCATGATATTGAATGGTTTGCCTTGGAAACAGAGATCATTCTGTCGTTTTTGAGACTGCATCCAAGTACTGCATTTCAGACACTTTTATTGACTGTGATGGCTGCTCCATTTCTCTTAAAGGATTCTTGCCCACAGCAGTAGATAATGGTCATTTAAGTTAAATGCACCCATTCCAGTCCATTTTAGTCCACTGATTCCTAAAATCAGTGGACTAAAATGACATTCACTCTAGACATTTCCTGTTTGACCATTTCCAATTTGTCTTGATACATGGACCTAACATTCCAGGTCCCTATGCAATATTGCTCTTTACAGCATCAGAAATGCTTCCATCAACAGTCACATCCACAACTGACTGTTGTTTGTGCTTTGGCTCCATCCCTTCATTCTTTCTGGAGTTATTTTCCACTGCTCTCCAGTAGCATACTGGGCACCTACCAACTTGGGGAGTTCATCTTTCAGTGTCCTATCTTTTTGCCTTTTCATACTATTCATGGTATTCTCAAGGCAAGAATACTGAAGTGTTTGTCATTCCCTTCTCCAGTGGACCACATTTTGTCAGAATTCTCCACTATGATCTGCCCATCTTGGGTGGCCCTACAAGGCATGGCACATAGTTTCATTGAGTTAGACAAGGCAGTGGTCCATGTGAACAGATTGGTTAGCTTTCTGTGATTGTGGTTTTGTTTGTCTACCCTCTGATGCAGAAGGATAAGAGGCTAATAGAAGCTTCCTGATAGGAGAGACTGACTGAGGGGGAAATTGTCTTGTTCTGATGGGCAGGGCCATGCTCAGTAAATCTTTAATCCAATTTTCTGTTGATGGGTGGAGCTGTGTTCCTTCCATGTTATTTACATGGGGCAAACTATGGCATCACTGACTCAATGGATGTGAGTCTGAGTGAACTCTGGGAGTTGGTGATGGACAGGGAGGCCTGGCAAGCTGCGATTCATGGGGTTGCAAAGAGTCAGACACGACTGAGTGACTGAACTGAACTGAACTGAAACTATGGTGGAGAAGGAAATGGAAACCCACTCCAGTACTCTTGCCTGGAAAATCCCATGGATGGAGGAGCCTGATAGGCTACAGTTCATGGGGTTGCAAAGAGTCGGACGCGACTGAGCAACTTCACTTTCTTTCTTTCTAAACTATGGTGGAGGTAATGAAAATAATGGTGACCTCCTTCAAAAGATCCCATGCACGTTCTGCTACATTTAGTGGCCCCAACTCTATAGCAGGTCACCACTAACCCACGCCTCTGCTGGACACTCTTGGATAATCACAGGCAAGTCTGGGTCAGTCTCTTGTGGGGCCACTACTCCTTTATGCTAGGTCCTGTTGCACAAGGTTCTGTTGTGTCCTCCAAGAGACTCTTTTCCAGTCCTGTGTAAGTTCTGGCAGGCCTATGGTGTGGGTAATGGTGACCTCCTCCATGAGGGCTTATTCTATACCCAGTCTGATGCACCCAGAGCCCCTGTACCTGGGGCAGTCCACTGCTGACCTGTACCTCTATAGGAGACTCTCAAACACAGTTCTGTTTCAGTCTCTGTGGGGTCCCTGGGTCCTGGTGTGCACAAAGCTTGTTTGAGCCCTCTTGGAGTCTCTGGCAGGAATCGGGTTTGATTCTAAATGTGAATTTGCCCCTCCTACTATCTTGCTGGTGCTGGACTGACAAGTGGCTGGGAGAAGATACCTCACGTTCAAGTTCAGGAGCGGTGGCTGTGCTTCACTGGACCAGCCATGTGGAGATAAACCCACAACCAAGGGCAAAGGGGAAGCCCCAGCAAAACGGTAGGAGGGGCGAATTCAGGTGTAGAATAAAACCCCATTCCTGCCAGAGATGCTCAGAGGGCTCAAACAAAGGTTGTGTGCACCAGGACCCAGGGCCCCCACAGAGACTGAGACAGAACTGTGTTTGAGTATCTACTGTGGAGGTATGGGTCGGCAGTGGTCTGTCACATGACAGGGGCTCTGAGTGTGGGTATAGAGTAAGCCCTCCTGGAGGAGGTCGCCATTAACTCCACTATAGAGCTGCCAGAACTTACATAGGACCGGGAAGTAGATCCTTGGAGGCACAACAGAACCTTGTTTACCAGGACCCAGGAGAAAGGAACAGTGACCCCACAGGAGACTTGCCTGTAGGTGTCCGTGAATCTCCAACGAAGGCGTGGGTCGTTGGTGGCCTGTGGCAGGGTTTGGGGCATGGACTGTAGCACTACATGCCTGGGATGTTTTGAGGGAGGTCACCACTATCTTTCACAATAAACTGTGGAAAATTCTTAAAGAGATGGGAATACCAGACCGCCTGACCTGCCTCTTGAGAAACCTATATGCAGATCAGGAAGCAACAATTAGACCTGGACATGGAACAACAGACTGGTTCCAAATAGGAAAAGGAGTATGTCAAGGCTGTATATTGTCACCCTGCTTGTTTAACTTATATGCAGAGTACATCATGAGAAACCCTGGGATGGATGAAGCACAAGCTGGAATCAAGATTGCAGGGAGAAATGTCAATAACCTCAGGTATGCAGATGATACCACCCTTATGGCAGAAAGGGAAGAGGAACTAAAAATCCTCTTGATGAAAGTGAAAGAGGAGAGTGAAAAAGTTGGCTTAAAGCACAACATTCAGAAAACTAAGATCATGGCACACGGTCCCATCACTTCATGGGAAATAGATAGGGAAACAGTGTCAGACTTTATTTTTTGGGGCTCCAAAATCACTGCAGATGGTGACTGCAGCCATGAAATTAAAAGACGCTTACTCCATGGAAGAAAAGTTATGACCAACCAAGACAGCATATTGAAAAGCAGAGACATTACTTTGTCAACAAAGGTCCATCTAGTCAAGGCTATGGTTTTCCCAGTGGTCATGTATGGATGTGAGAGTTGAACTATGACTCAGTTGAACTCAGCTTTCTAGCTGAGTGCCGAAGAGTTGATGCTTTTGAACTGTGGTGTTGGAGAAGACTCTTGAGAGTCCCTTGGACTGCAAGGAGATCCAACTAGTCCTTCCTAAAGCAGATCAGTCCTGGGTGTTCATTGTTGATGCTCAAGCTGAAACTCCAATACTTTGGCCACCTCATGTGAAGAGTTGACTCATTAGAAAAGACCCTGATGCTGGGAGGGATTGGGGGCAGGAGGAGAAGAGGACAACAGAGGATGAGATGGCTGGATGGCTTCACCGACTCGATGGACATGAGTTTGAGTAAACTCCAGGAGTTGGTGATGGACAGGGAGGCCTGGCATGCTGCAATTCCTGTGGTTGCAAAGAGTCATACACGACTGTGTGACTGAACTGAACTGAACTGATTGTCTTATTTAACTTTATATCCTTTGTAGTGGTGTGCAGTAAATGTTCAACAACTAGTATTCTTTCCCCCAAAATTAAGCAAAGCAAATTACACACACACACATAGATTGAGTTGCAGTGTTTGTTAATTTCTTTGGTGTAGGCATTCCCAGTATAGCAGAATTTAAGCTAACAATGTGATGCCACTCAAGTCCGAGTTGGGAAGAGAGGAACACAAAAGCCTTTCAATAGTTTGTACAAGCCTGACTAAGATAATGTCTAGCACACGTGATATTTTTTCAATGATTATTTAATGGATACATTACTAAAAATTTCAAATATATGACTTGAGAGAAAATTATTTACAACATAAATTTTAAAAGTTAAAACATCATTTAAAAAATAGAAGTTCAAATGATTCAAATAATTAAATCATAAAATGCAGGCCTCATTCCAAAAAGTTTAATGGAACTACATACTAGAAATATGTAGTAATACTAGAATACATGCTAGAAGTATGTAATAATATGTACATGACTTGTTTGCATTAGAATTCGCTTTATTTTTTCTCAGTTAATAGTTAATGATCTGTCAGTCATTTATCTTTTCCATTCTTGACATAAGGCATTGTGCTCAAAGCAAATACCAAAAAAGTGATGTTTCATTAATTATCCCAGTAAAATTCTTTCTCTGATTTCAATTTGGAAGATCTTGATTCACAAGAGAATGGAAAACTTACTGGAGTCTAATACTGACTTGACCTTAATCTTAGCAGAGTTTGATACTCTCCAGTGGACAATAGCTATAGAAACCTTTATTGAACAAATTATGACCACCAGTGTCCCTAAGGACAATTGACCATGGATAATAAGGATGCTGTTACCTTACTTCTCTTACCATATTCTGTATTTGATTTGAAAAGTGCACTTCTTGGACTTATACTTGGCTACAGATGAAAGAATTATCCAGCTTAAGCAATGTATTTTTTTACATAGCACAAGTCTTGAACATGTCATTCAGGACAGTTCCATCTTGCAAAAAGGGACCAACTGAGTTCCTTCCTTCCTCTCATTGACAAGCTGCTGCCTAAATCAGAGTCTAAACTATAGAAACAAAGGCAGAGCTCATCAGGCTTATGCCAGCTCAGATGTCCCTTTATTTCAAGAAAAAATAACTTTCATGACCATCCCACGCAGAATCAATTTCTGATTCCATCATTTTGGCTAGAATTTTGTCACATAGCTATCCTTAGAGGCAATGAAACTAGAGAAACTGAATATTTTCTACCCCTAACAAAATTACCATTATATTAATAAGGCTAAATGATGTACTGACATAAATCATACTTACCCCATCACTTACCCCATGAAAATAAATCATACTTACCCCATCACTTACCTGATGAAAAAGAAATTGTAATCTCATTATACAAAATATATCCATGAAAAGTAACTTCCCTAGTGGCTCAGATGGTAAAGAATCCACCTGCAATGTGCAAGACCCGGGTTTGATCCCTGGGTTGGAAAGATAGAACAGCTATTCACTCCAGTATTCTGGCCTGGAGAATTTCATAGACAGAGGAGCCTGGCAGGCTGTAGTCCATGGGGTTGGAAAGAGTCAAACATAACTCAGCAACTTTCACTTTCAAAAGTAACTGAATTCTGTTACCTGCTATGTCATTTATTGAACAGGGCTGAGTATTTCTGACATGTGGCCCATACAATATTTTATCAACCATCAGAAATTCATCTCATACTCTATTCATGACACTAGAGTAGTTGATAATGCGAATGTCCGTATTGCAACACTAGTCCTTACACTTGGCTGGCATGATAAAACATGACAACTGTCACACACTTTCTGGAATACACAGATAAGGATCATAATCCTAAAACTCGTGTTCATGTTCACAAAACTCTAACTTCTTTGTCTTTTTTTTTAATTAATTTATTTTTTATTGAAGGATAATTGCTTTACAGAATTTTCCACTTTCTGTCAAACCTCAACATGAATCAACCATAGGTATACATATATCCCCTCCCTTTTGAAACACCCTCCCATCTCCCTCCCCATCCCAAGCCTCTAGGTTGATACAGAGCCCCTATTGGAGCTTCCTGAGCCATACAGCAAATTCCTGTTGACTATCTATTTTACATATGGTAATGTAAGTTTGCATGTTGCAAAGACTCCACACAACTGAAAGACTTTCACTTCACTTCATTTTAAACTGAATTACACAAAGTATAAATCCAAGTTTGGAACTATTCAAGGTATCTTCCTATTATTTATAGGAGTCAAAGCTATGGTTTTTTCCAGTACTTATGCATGGATGTGAGAGTTGGACTATAAAGAAAGATGAACACTGAAGAATTGATGCTTTTGAACTGTGGTGTTGGAGAAGACTCTTGAGAGTCCAGTGGACTGCAAGATCAAACCAGTCAGTCTTAAAGGAAATCAGTGCTGAATATTCGTTGGAAGGATTGATGCTGAACCTGAAGCTCTGATACTTTGGTCACCCGATGCGAAGAACTGACTCATTGGAAAATACCCTGATTCTGGGAAAGGTTGAAGGCAGGAGGAGAATGGGACAACAGAAGATGAGATGGTTGGATGGCATCACTGACTCTATGGATATGAATTTGAAAAAGCTCCAAGAGTTGGTGAAGGACAGGGAGGCTTGGCATGTTGTAGTCCATGGGGTCACAAAGAGTCACACATGACTGAGCAACTGAGCTGAACTGACTGAAAGCAAGACAAGAGCATGGCTTTAGGTATGAACATAAATTTAACAGATAGAGAATAATAAATTTGAATCCATTATAATCAATAGACTGTTATGGCTGCTAAAATAAAGTCTATGAAATATAGGCCAATCCAAGAAATCACAAATAATTATGATATATCTCAGAAATCTCTTTGAATAATAAAACTTTGGTAAACAGAGGTATCCATTTAGCAGGCAATTTTGTTTTCTATTATTTATTCTTCCTTAGGACATCGAGCTTAATGTGGACTGGTGATCCACATAAAAAAGTTTGGATGAAATAGATATTTATTTGCCTACTCATTGGCTACCTTTGTGTTTTGAGTTCTTATTACTAGACACAACGAAGTCTGTGCAAATTTATATATTTTTGTGGTCGTTGTTGTTTTCACAGCAAACCATTCCTCTAGGATTATTGATCTTAGGAAACTTGTATTGTAAGATTGCCAATTATTGGATTAGTAGTTCACCTTGCTGCTGCTGCTGCTGCTAAGTTACTTCAGTCATGTCCGACTCCGTGCAACTCCATAGACAGCAGCCCACCAGGCTCCTCTGTCCCTGGGATTCTTCAGAAAGAACACTGGGGTGAGTTACCATTTCCTTCTCCAATGCATGAAAGCGAAAAGTGAAAATGAAGTTGCTCAGCCATGTCCGACTATTAGCAACCCCATGGACTGCAGCCTGCTAGGCTCCTCCATCCATGGGATTTTCCAGGCAAGAGTACTGGAGTGGGTTGCCATTACCTTCTCCGAGTTCACCTTAATATTGCCATTAATTTCTCCTTTCACATGATGACCTCATATCTTACTTAATAAAACTGTTTCTACTTAGCGCACAACCCTCATTCTCTAGCCTTTATTTTTTTTCCAGCTTTCAGTTAAGTTCAGTCCAGTTCTCAGTGGTGTCTGACTATTTACGGCCCCATGAATTGCAGCACGCCAGGCCTCTCAGTCCATCACCATCTCCCAGAGTTCACCCAAACTCACTTCCATCTACTCGGTGATGCCATCCAGACATCTCATCCTCTGTCGTCCCCTTTTTCTCCAGCCCCCAATCCCTCCCAGCATCAGGGTCTTTTCCAATGAGTCAACTCTTTGCATGAGGTGGCCAAAGTACTGGAGTTTCAGCTTTAGCATCATTCCTTCCAAAGAAATCCCAGGGCTGATCTCCTTCAGAATGGACTGGTTGGATCTCCTTGCAGTCCAAGGGACTCTCAAGAGTCTTCTCCAACACCACAGTTCAAAAGCATCAATTCTTTGGCACTCAGCTTACTTCAAAGTCCAACTCTCACATCCCTACATGACCACTGGAAAAACCACAGCCTTGACTAAATGGGCCTTTGTTGGCAAAGTAATGTCTCTGCTTTTCAATATGCTATCTACGTTGCTCATAACTTTTCTTCCATGGAGTAAGCATCTTTTAATTTCATGGCTGCTGTCACTATCTGCAGTGATTTTGGAGCCCCAAAAAATAAAGTCTAACACTGTTTCCATTGTTTCCCATATCTATTTGCCATGAAGTGATGGGACCAGATGCCTAACTCTCATCAAGAGGCTTTTTAGTTCCTCTTCTCTTTCTGCCATAAGGGTGGTGTTATCTGCATATCTGAGGTTATTGATATTTGTCCCTGCAATCTTGATTCCAGCTTGTGTTTCTTCCAGCTGAGCATTTACCACGATGTACTCTGCATATAAGTTAAATAAGCACGGTGACAATATACAGCCTTGACGTACTCCTTTTCCTATTTGGAACAAGTCTGTTGTTCCATGTCCAGTTCTAACTGTTGATTCCTGACCTGCATATAGGTTTCTCAAGAGGCAGGTCAGGTGGTCTGGTATTCCCATCTCTTTCAGAATTTTCCACAGTTTATTGTGATCCACAGAGTCAAAGGCTTTGGCATAGTCAGTAAAGCATAAATAATGTTTTTTGGGAACTCTCTTGCTTTTTCGATGATCCAGTGCATGTTGGCAATTTGATCCCTGGTTCCTCTGCCTTTTCTAAAACCAGCTTGAACATCTGGAAGTTCACAGTTCATGTCTTGCTGAAACCTGGCTTGGAGAATTGAGCATTTCTTTACTAGCGTGTGAAGTGTGTGCAATTGTGTGGTAGTTTGAGCATTCTTTGGCATTGCCTTTCTTTGAGATTGGAATGAAAACTGACCTTTTCCAGTGCTGTGGCCACTGCTGAGTTTTCCAAATTTGCTGGTATATTGAGTGCAGAACTTTCACAGCATCATCTTTCAGGATTTGAAATAGCTCAACTGGAATTCCATCACCTCCACTAGCTTTCTTCGTAGTAATGCTTTCTCAGGCCCATTTGACTTCACATTCCAGGATGAGATATAACTGACAAAGTACAAGCTGGAATCGAGATTGCTGGGAGAAATATCAATAACCTCAGATATGCAAATATACCACCCTTATGGCAGAAAGGGAAGAGGAACTAAAAACCCTCTTGATGAAAGTGAAAGAGGAGAGTGAAAAAGTTGGCTTAAAGCTCAACATTCAGAAAACTAAGATCATGGAATCTGGTCACATCACTTCCTGGCAAATAGATGAGGAAACAATGGAAACAGTGACAGACTTTATTTTCTTAGGCTCCAAAATCACTGCAGATGGTGACTGCAACAAGAAAATTAAAAAATGCTTACTCCTCAGAAGAAAAGCTATGACCAATCTAGATAGCATATTAAAAAACAGAGACATTACTTTGCCAGCAAAGGTCCATCTAGTCAAAGCTATGTTTTTTCCAGTAGTCATGTACGGATATGAGAGTTGGACTATAAAGAAAGCTGAGCACCAAAGAATTGATGCTTTTGAACTGTGGTGTTGGAGAAGACTCTTGAGAGTCTCTTGGACTGCGAAGAGATCCAACCAGCGCATCGTTAAGGAAATCAGTCCTGAATATTCATTGGAAGGACTGATGTTGAAGCTGAAACTCCAGTATTTTGGCCATCTGACATGAAGACCTGACTCACTGGAAAAGACCCTGATTCTGGGAAAGATTGGAGATGGGAGGAGAAGGGGACAGAGGATAAGATGGTTGGATGGCATCACTGACTTGATGGACATGACTTTGAGTAAGCTTCAGGAGTTGGTGATGGGCAGGTTAGCCTGGTGTGCTTCAGGTCATGGGGTCCCAAAAAGTCAGACACAGATGAGTGACTGAACTGAATTGGAAAATAAAATTGTAAGATATTTAAAGCATACATCATGGTAATTTGATAAATGTATAAGTTGTGAAAAGATTCCTCCAACTCAGCAAATTAACACATGTAAGCATGGTTCAGAGGGTAAAACGTCTGCCTGCAATGCAGGAGACCCAGGTTCGATCCCTGGGTTGGGAAGATCCTTTGGAGAAGGAAATGGCAACCCACTCCAATACTCTTGCCTGGAAAATCCCATGGACAGAAGACCCTGGTGGGCTACAGTCCAAGGAGTCCCAAAGAGTCGGACAAGACTGAGCGACGTCAATTTCACTTTCAAGCACATGTATACCTCAAATATATGTTTATTTAGGTGTAAAAATTTAAGTTCTGCTTTCTTAGCAAATTTTAATTTTGTAATACTGTTTTATCAACTGTAGTCACCATGTTATACATTAGATCCTCAGATTTTTTCACCTGAAAATTGAAAGTCTGTACCGTTTTACTAACTTCTTTCTATTTCCCCAGCTCCTCTGTGGTCTGGCAACCACTTTTCTACTTTCTCTTTTATGATTTTAATTTTTTTATTTAGATTCCACATAAAAGTGATGCCATACAGTATCTTTTTACAATTCATTATAGTATATATACATTATCCATTCATTGCTTAATGAACACTTAAGTTTTCATAACTTGGCTACTGTGAATAATGCTGCAGTGGCTAAGGCAGTGGTGCAGTTATCTCTTTGATATTCTGATTCACTGTCCTTTGTATTTACCTCTTTTTCTGTTGGATAAACATCTGAATTCAGTTATTCAGTTTCTGGTTCTTCTGGGCCACTAACTGACAGAAAGCAAAAACACTGAAATGTTTAAATTTCACAATAAATCACATGAGGACAACAAAAGTGCATTTCACCTCTGACTACTTTTTTTTCCCCTTACTACAAAATTTGGGCAAAAAGAAACAAACAAAATCTGCCTCAAGAAAGGTTCTTCCTGTCACTGATGACCATCTTAAAACTGTTATGTGTTCCAGGAATTAAATTAAGCAGAGGTTTATTACCAAATATTTATTGAGTCCAAAATCAATTCAATTGGTTCTTCTTTAGATTCCAACTTTCTTGAATGAACATAGAAACAGGACTGAAAAATGAGCATATATGGTAAACTTAGTTATCTTTCGTCTTTTTTCCCTCCACTAAGATTTTGCTTGGCCCTCAGGCAAGTTTCTCCTTTTTAGATGACCCAAGTTAATTTCTTTGGATTGCGTGGCTTACTTCACCTATAATAAATAGCCTTAGAGTTTTATGAAGGAAAGTGAATAATTAAGAACTCAAGTGCTTTCATTAAATTAGAATCAAATTGAATTTTTTATAATCTACTATTATTACATGTTGTAGTTTTTTAATATAATTGTGGCATGCATATAATGACCATAACGCTTGTATATTTTATATTAAAAATTCCATGGACAGAGGAGCCTGGTGGGCTACAGTCAATGGTGTCATAGAGTTGGAAACAACTGTGTGTATGTACAAGCACATGCACACACACACACACACATGTTTATACGTATTATAAAAATAATGTAAAACATTTGAACATAATTTTAAACTCTTAAATGATGAACGATTATACTCTAGCAAATATACATGGAAATATTTTCCTACCTTTGTAAAATGTAAAGCTAAAACCTCACAAATGCTATCCTAAAATTTACAAATAAGAAAAAGAAGAATATTTTCATGTTAAGCATATTAATTTTATCAATAAAATTTTACCTTACCTGTGGCAGATTCATTTCGATATTTGGCAAAACCAATACAATATTGTAAAGTTTAAAAATAAAATAAAATTAAAAAAAAAGAAAAATGTCAAAAAAATAGTTATTAACATGAGGTTAAAGGCCACATTTTTGAAATAAATATTTATGTATTTTTAGATTTACCAGTTAAGTCTGGAGAAATTCAAGTTATTTGTTTCATTAATTTTGGAAAGTTCATACAATTCTTTTTCCAGTTGTTTTAAGGCTTTCAAGTCAAAGAGGCAAAGAACTATCACTTACCATTCACTATTATGACTTTTTAAATATAAAGATATGATATCAGAGAAGTGTTAAAATTAAAAGGATCTCAGTTAAATATTCTAATCACCACATTTGTCAGCTTAGAATAACAAAAGTCAGGGCTAGGGATCAATTTGACAGAGTAGGAAGATCCTGAGCTCACCTCCCCAAAAAATACATGCAAACTACAACTATATGTAGAGCCAACTCTCTCTCTATATGAAAACGACCTAAATACTAGCAGAATGGCCTTTCCACAACCACACATAGTCTTAAGAAAGAACCTCACATAGTCTGGTAGGAAAGGAGAAGAGGCAATCTAGTTGGGACCCACATCCCTGGGAAAAGATGCGTAAGATGAAGGGGATACCACAGGCTAGGGTATCCTCCCTGAGGAGTGAAGAGTTTAAGTCTCACATTGGTGACCTTTGTGCTGGGGCCCAGCACTAGGAAGAAGAGATCCTTTGGCTCAGTTGAAAACCAGTAGCGTTTACCAGATAGGGCTGTAAGAAACTGAAACTGCTATTGAAAAGCATACACACAGACCTGCTTGCCCCCAGTCCCAACACAGAAGCAACAGATGGAAAACAGTCTGCCCCTCTTGCCAGCCAACCAGGATTGCCCCAACATACTCCCCAGCCTACACCCGGCCCTGCTCCAGCCTCTTCTGTTCCAGCATGACTCTCAATCAAGGAAAAGACAACTGTCTTGCTGGAGAGGGGTGGAACTACTTTAGAATAATTGCTTCAAGCCCCTGGTCTCTGGCTTCACCCCCAAGAAAAGCAGAGACTGCCATCATGCAAGGGAGAAACAGAGCTAACTCAGAAATGCAATTCTAGCCCCTTGGATCCCTACTTGTCCAGAGTCCTGACTTACGTAGAGACTACCACTGTAGTGGGGAGAAATGGAGCTAGCTCACTTTTGCCACTCCATCATCTCCCCCAACCAAGGCAGAGGCCATCATCATGCTGGGAAAAAAGGACAGCTCCTTGTATCCTCTGGCTCCAGCTCCTTGATCCTTGGCCCCACTCTGACAGGGTGGCAACTGCTGTTGAGCCTGGGAGAAGCCCTAGTTCACATCTAGCTGCAGCTTCAAACCTATGCATCCCCCTCAAGGTGGCTTCCAGTATACCCCAGGAAAAGATGTGGTCAGTGCTCACTTCAGATTCAGTTCTCCCAGTTAAACCATTGGGCACATGCAGACTCATAGAGATGTTCTTACACAAGGACAAGACTTCAAGACCAGGATATGTAACTGATTTGCTCAATTTCAAAGAGGTAATCTTTGAAAGTAAAAAAAAAAAATTAAAAAAAGAAAGAGGAATACGTTCCAAATGAAAGAACAAGATAAAACCCTAGGGGAAAAAACCTACTAAAATGGAGAAGGAGATCAGCCCTGGGTGTTCTTTGGAGGGAATGATGCTAAAGCTGAAACTCCAGTACTTTGGCCACCTCATGCGAAGAGTTGACTCATTGGAAAAGACCCTGATGCTGGGAGGGATTGTGGGCAGGAGGAAAAGGGGACGACAAAGGATGAGACGGCTGGATGGCATCACCGACTCGATGGACGTGAGTTTGAGTGAACTCCGGGACTTGGTGATGAACAGGGAGGCCTGGCGTGCTGTGATTCATAGGGTTGCAAAGAGTCGGACATGACTGAATGACTTAACTGAACTGAACTGAATTTACCTGTTAAAGAATTCAAAGCAATAGCAATAGAAATGCTTACTGAACTCTGGAAGAGGACAGAGAATGCAAAAAGAACTTCAACAAAGAACTAAAAAACATAAAAAGAACCAATAATCTGAAAATGGCAATAACTGAAATGAAAAATACACTAGAAAAACTTTATGTCAGGTTAAGTGACACAGAATAATGTATAAGTGATCAGTAAGACCAGAATAGTGGAAATCACCTAATCAGAAAAGAAAATTTAAATAAAAATAGTTTAAGGGACCTCCCAGATGTTCAAGCTGGTTTTAGAAAAGGCAGAGGAACCAGAGATCAAATTGCCAACATCCGCTGGATCATCGAAAAAGCAAGAGAGTTTCAGAAAAATTCTATTTCTGCTTTATTGACTATGCCAAAGCCTTTGATGGTGTGGATCACAATAAACTGTGGAAAATTCTGAAAGAGATGGGAATACCAGGCCACCTGACCTGCATCTTGAGAAACCTATATGTAGATCAGGAATCAACAGCTAGAACTGGACATGGAACAACAGACTGGTTCCAAATAGGAAAAGGAGTACATCAAGGCTGTATGTTGTCACCCTGTTTATTTAACTTATATGCAGAGTACATCATGAGAAACGCTGGGCTGGAAGAAGCACAAGCTGGAATCAGGATTGCTGGGAGAAATATCAACAACCTCAGACACGCAGGTGACACCACCCTTATGGCAGAAAGTGAGGAGGAACGAAAAAGCCTCTTGATGAAAGAGGAGAGTGAAAAAGTTGGCTTAAAGCTCAACATTCAGAAAACGAAGATCATGGCATCTGGTCCCATCACTTCATGGGAAATAGATGGGGAAACAGTGGAAACAGTGTCAGACTTTATTTTGGGGGGCTCCAAAATCACTGCAGATGGTGACTTCAGCCATGCAATTAAAAGACGCTTACTCCTTGGAAGGAAAGGTATGACCAACCTAGATAGCATATTCAAAAGCAGAGATATTACTTTGCCAACAAAGGTCCATCTAGTCAAGGCTATGGTTTTCCCAGTGGTCATGTATGGATGTGAGAGTTGGACTGTGAAGAAAGCTGAGCGCCGAAGAATTGATGCTTTTGAACTGTGGTGTTGGAGAAGACTCTTGAGAGTCCCTTGGACTGCAAGGAGATCCAACCAGTCCATTCTAAAGGAGATCAGCCCTGGGTGTTCTTTGGAAGGAATGATGCTAAAGCTGAAACTCCAGTACTTTGGCCACCTCATGCGAGGAGTTGACTCATTGGAAAAGACTCTGATGCTGGGAGGGATTGGGGGCAGGAGGAAAAGGGGATGACAGAGGATGAGATGGCTAGATGTCATCACCAACTCGATGGACGTGAGTTGGTGATGGACAGGGAGGCCTGGCGTGCTGCGATTCATGGGGTTGCGAAGAGTCGGGCATGACTGAGTGACTGAACTGAACTGAACTGAACTGAGGCAACATCAAGCATTTGTGTTATAAGGGTTCAGAAGGAAAACAGAGAGAGAAAGGGGCAGAAAATGTATTTGATATGATTATGGATGAAAATTTTTCTAACCTAAAGAAGGAAACAGATATCCATGTCCAGGATTAACAGAAAGTCCCAATAAAGATGAACTCAAGAGACCCACACCAAGACATATAAAAATTATTCTGACAAAATTGAAGATAAAGAGAGAATTGTAAAGGCAGCAAGAGAAATACGAGGATTCACATAAAAGTATCAACCATGTTTTCAGCAGAAACATTGCAAGCCAGAAGGGATTGCCATGATATATTTGAAATCCTGAAAGGGAAAGCTACAGCCAAGGATCCTCTTGGCTTCCCAGATGGCTCAGTGGTAAAGAATCCACCCACTAAGGCAGGAGACACAGGTTAGATCCCTGGGTTGGGAAAATCCTCTGGAGGAAGGCATGGCAACCCACTCCAGTGGGTTGCCTGGGAAATTTCATGGACAGAGGAGCCTGATTGGCTACAGTCCACAGAGTCACAAAGAGTTGGACAAGACTGAAGTGACTTAGCCCACACAAATGTACCATCTATAGCTGAATACCATCTATAGTTGAATAATGTTTTTCTAGTTCTTAGGAAAAATAATTACTAGTCCAAAATGATATTCTCTGATAACAACTTGGAGTGCTAATGCTTAGTGCTACTCAGTGTTTGTGTGTGCATATGATTTAGAAGCCAGAGATCAAGTGTGATTGACTGCTTTGTACAAAGTTTGTGGAAGGATATCCTACTCCTTTGGAAAAAAAAAATGGATTTCAGATGGACCTAAAAACAGAGCTGCTGCTGCTACTGCTGCTGTCGCTTCAGTCTTGTCGGACTCTGTGCGACCCCATAGATGGCAGCCCACTAGGCTCCCCCGTCCCTGGGATTCTCCAGGCAAGAACACTGGAGTGGGTTGCCATTTCCTTCTCCATTAGTGAGTATAGCTCTTCTCAATAAGGGAGTAGGATACTCAGGGACCACCAGAAACTAAAGCTTGCCTAAAGAAATTGTCACTTGTTATTTTGCTTCCCTGGTGGCTCAGAGGGTAAAGCATCTGCCTGTGATGCGGAAGACCCAGTTTTGATCCCTGGGTTGGGAAGATCCCCTGGAAAAGGAAATGGCAACCCACTCCAGTATTCTTGGCTGGAGAATCCCATGGACAGAGGAGCCTGGTGGCCTACAGTCCATGGGGTCGCAAAGAGTCGCAAACGACTGAGCGACTACACTTAAATTTACACTTATTTCACCAAAGGAACAAGTGGTTAAAAATTTTCTCTGAAATTACATAAAATAATGCAGGACTGTGATGATTTGGAATTGAGTAACTTTTAGCACACAAAGTGCCTGTGGGGCAGAATCATACATTAGAACATGGATAATGTGAGGTATAAAATATTATGTGTAAGTAGATTGCTTTGAAAAACTAAAAATCATCATCATTCTACAGTGTGTATTCAATATTTTCAGTATGCTTTTTCTTTGCCTTTCTAAATTCCAAACTTAAAAAACCTCTGGATTTTGAGAATCCAGCTGAAAACTATAATTGCATCAGATAAAACCATCCCTGTGGACAATGATATCTTAGAAAGATCTGGTTCTATCCAGCTGTGATACACTTTACTTATGCATATTCTTCTTACTATCTCTGCAACTTGCAAGAGGGGAAGTTGTTTCTCTCCTTATGATCATGTTAATGCTTCATAATGTATACTTAAATTAATCCCTTTACAATAAAAAATAATAAGTTTCTATAGTTGCTAATGAAACCATAATTTTACCTTTTATGCCATCTATGTACGTTAAAAGTTTTAAATAGTTGTTTTAGTTTTTATTTTAAAGGAGAACATTCTCTAAATAACTGGTTTGAAATAAAATGCTAAGGTGTGAGAAGAATATGTCAGTCAGTGAGGTTCCTGTGCCAAAATATTATAGAAGTTAAAACTCCGAATTATGTTTTATGGTATTGAAGGTTCGACAAACTAGGCATGGATCTGCTTTTCATACTTTGAATGCAGATTTGTGCTCCTGACATGAAAAGAATTCTATAATTTCAGTAAAAACCAGATAGACAACCACATTCTGCAGCAGTTTTCCCCACTTCATTTTAGAGCTGCAGAGTGATGAGGAAACCCATAAGGGAGGTCAGGGCAAGTGAATAATTCTCAATTGAGAAAACTATTGCCTCTTGATTGTAGACTGGGCAGTTTTTTATTCAAGTTTCTACCTCTTAAGAGACCCCACCTAAGAGAAAGTGAGCCTTATTGTGAACAAATGAGATATGCATCTTTGGATCAACTTCATTGATGCCTCAGGCGATATCGGAAACTGACCCAATAGGGCCCTAGACATTGCACTTCTAATAACAAGACTTGAGATGCAATGCTTTTTCTTTGATTGTTTAAAACACAGGGATTTTCTGTGTTCAAAGATGGGGACTGAAATCATGGAAACACATTACTATGGAGATGTGTAAAATTTATCTCATAAATACAAATTAAGCAAATCTTACAGATAGGAGGTCTTTCTATTAATAATTTTCCTAATTAGAACCCCAGGGGTGCTAGTTTTTTTTTTCTGGTTCAAGGATAATAATTAATTAAAGTATTGATATATCTTTCTTTTAAAATGTGGATGATGTTATATCATTAAGTTAATATCTATTTATTAAGTACCTACTGTGTGCCATTTACCTACAACTGAGCTAAGAACTGCCACTTCCAAAATGAGCTTAATTTGATATATTCCACTGATAGAATGTGAGTGCTGGGAGGTATCAACAGGAGCCTCATTGCTAGGCTTCACCAAAATTACTCCTGATTGATGGCTATCTCTGTTGTCCTTAAAGATCTCCTAGGGTAGAAATGCTAGAAACTCATTAACAAATTCTACCAACGGGAAATTTTTGCTAATAACCAGTATCATCATGGAGCCAAAAATCTGTTTTAGCTAATTTTATCACCATTAACATTGTAAATAGCTGGACATTACCATGTTCTCATGATTGAAGCAACTAAACTTAACTATTTTTCCTGTTTCTTTCTTTTTCCTTTCATGCTTCAAAGAAAGATGCTTCTTTTTCCATAGTAATTCATAACTGTCAAAGTACTGTTCTCACCTTCCTGATCTTCCTCCATTATTTTATTTTTTTCCCCTTTCTCTTATGTTAGCCAGCCCTTTCTCCTAAGCATATAAATATGTGCAAATTTCTCTCATAAAAAAGTTCCAGTTTGTTCCTATATCACCTCCTCTACTGTTAATTTCTCGTCTTGCTGTCCTACCAGGGTTACTTTGCCTTCTCTTCCATTCGCCCCTTCATTCTTTGAGATCTGACAACTTTCTCACAACTATACAGATCACTAATAGCCTATCTGAGAAAACTAATTATCACTTATCATTCTCACGTTACTTGAATGTATATGTTTTTTTACATTATTGACCACTGCTGGCACTATTAAAATGCCTGAAATTTAAAGCAGACTAATAACTTATCACATAAATTTTAGGCTCTCATGTTTTCTAACTACTGTCTCTCCTGCTATAACTTTTTCCACCCTTATTACTATGATTTATGGCTTCTCTTTGTCCACTTAATCCTTAGATATTTCAGTTACTCAGACTCATAAGCTCTTGTCTCTTCTCTTTGTGTGTATTCTTTGTGGATGATCTCATGCATATTCACAGATCATGCTACTACCCAGTTATAGAAAACTCCAAACTCATACCCCAGCCCAGACCCTGTTCTGTGATTCAGTCTCCAATGCCTCCTCTTACCTTAATCAGCTGGGTATCTAACAAGGAAATTATTTTTAGTTCTTCTTCATAGAACCACCATCCCTCATGTACACCTGCAAAGAAAAGAATTAGTGTTGTTTTCTCGCTTTCTCTTTAATGTCCATATCTGGTTAGTTCCTAGTTCCTGCCCTATGATTTATGTCATTGCTGTTCCATAGTCCTTTATCGCCAGTCTCAATATCACTTGGTTCAGAGTCCCGTCACCCCTCAAAGGAAACACCGCTTTCATTTTCCACTAGTTTCATCTTACATAGTGTTGCTTCTTTTCATATCATTGCCAAAATCACTTTCAGGGTAACCCTTCTCACACACATATACCACTACATTAATTCTATTTGAAAATTATCATCTATTAATCTCCAGTATTTTGTCTCCAATGCTTGTCTCTGGCAAAGCTCAAATTTTATACTTTGGCATCTTAAATAATCAGCAATCCTATTCCTGCCTGATTTTTCAGTTCTATTGCCTGCCATTCACTGCTAACAGTCCTCCATACTCCCTCTCCAAACACACATCACATACACAAACACACACACACACACATGCATGTGTCCTATGCCTCAGGTATATTAAACTACTTTAAAGTCTGCTGTAGCAAAAGCCTATGTCCCATCTCTCTCCACCTCTGACTTTAGACACTGCTGTGGCAGTTCTATGTAAACTCTGTCTCATTGCATACCTCAAGTGGGTTAAACATTACTCTGAATTCTGTTGTAGAACCTTCTCCCCATGCCTCAGAAGCTCCATCGACCTTGGTAACATCACAGCTAGTGTGGGAATGTTATCCCCTATCCCCCATGGGCAATCCTCAGCCAATAATGGGCAGAAGTGGTGTGTAAATGTTCCGCTGTCCTAACTTTTAGGGGGAAAATTTGGGAGGCCTTTCCTTTGGTTTTCTGAGGCACTGACAGAATTAAAGCTTTGTTGTCTGCAATAGCAACTCAGAATGAAGCCTTATATTTTCTTTAACTCCTTTTCCCCCTCACTGTGCTTTCTCCCTCAGTCCTGTTTATCAGGTTCACCACCACTCATAAAATAAACTGCATGCATTCAAGATATTATCTCAGGTTTTATTTCTGAAGATACCAACTAAACCTCTGTCATACAAATCAACCTTTGAACATGTCAGTTCCCTTTGCTAAAATCCCTGTCTATTCATGATTTACATGAACAAGTCCCATATCTTCCCATATGAGAGTTTGTGAACATTTATGGACCTTTTTTGTAAATGTAATCAAACTTTAAAAAATAACACTATTTTTCCTTGTCATTGATAGCAACTGTTCATTTACCATCATCTCTTCCATAAAAGATCATGAGCACCTTGAGAGTTTGGGCCAGGCATAGTTACCTATATATTTAAATGTCTATTATAATGGCTTACAACAGAGTGATAATTATTTGCACTGAACAAATGATATTTATATTTTAATATGATGACATTTGAAGGAGATAAGGAATTTTCCTTATATCATTAACTGATGTACTTAATAACTTTTTAGGTTGAATTTGAAGAAAAATAGTGATGCTGCTGCTGCTGCTAAGTCGCTTCAGTCATGTCCGACTCTGTGTGACCCCATAGACGGCAGCCCACTGGGCTCCCCCATCCCTGGGATTCTCCAGGCAAGAATACTGGAGTGGGTTGCCATTTCCTTCTCCAATGCATGAAAGTGAAAAGTGAAAGTGAAGTCGCTCAGTCACGTCCGACTCTTAGCAACCCCATGGACTGCAGCCTACCAGGCTCCTCCGCCCATGGAATTTTCCAGACAAGAGTACTGGAGTGGGTTGCCATTGCCTTCTCCAAAAAACAGTGATAAAATGCAGCTAAATAATTATTTTTTTTAACTTTCTGGATAAACAAGTGTGTTATGAAAGGAGCAGTATTTACAAAATCTCAATTATTTAGGGAGGCTTAGTTGGTGGCTCAGATTAAAGAATCTGCCTTTAATGCAGGAGACTGGAGTTTGATCCCTGTGTCAGGAAGATCCCCTGGAGAAGGGAATGGCTACTCACTCTAGTATTCTTGCCTGGAGAATCCCATAGACAGAAGAGCCTGGAGGTCTATAGTCCATGGAGTCACAAAGAATTAGACATGACTGAGTGACTGACTAAGCCCACAGGAATGCGAGGAGTCAGGCTGGTAGAAATAGTGGCAAATGGAGCCAGAGGGGGCAAAAGAGTGGCCAAGTTGAAGGTCTTAGAGCTAAAGATCCAGGTGGATCTAATTGCCCTTTAAGTAGAGCTGGAAAGTATGTCCAGAAGTCATAGAATCTAGATTTACCAGAAAGTCCTCATGTGTGGAATGAGAAACTATAAACTAATGTAAGAGGAATAAACCATAGGCAAAGCACAGAATCAATTATACAATCATAGAAATGAAGACAAATTTTATGGGGATTAATAAACCTAGAAAGATAGCCATATTATGAAGGATTAAAGCACATAGGAGTAAAAACAATATTAAGAAAAACCAAAATCTAATTAAAGTTATTTTAGGAGTGACCATTATCAGAACAACTAAGAAAAAGAGACAGAAGTTGAATTGTTTTATTTCATTGGAGGCTCGGGCTACTTTGAAGAGGTTGTCCAGCTCTACCAGCCACATCCCTCCTAGCTTTCTAAAGGATTGTTCTCACTGTGGTTGTGAGGAACATATAAAGTCAGATTTCTATAAATTAATATTACTAATGAGTATTTAAGGATATTTTATTTTTAACATGATAGAATGAGTGTACCTCATATTACAGGTTATGATGTTTCAAGAATATACTTGGTTCTAAATGAATAGCACAGATGGTATTGAGAAAGGAAGTATAGATTTTTTAAGTCTTCAACTTCCATAGAAATATGCAAATATTAAAAGTTAAAGTAAAACCAAACATAAATGATTTATGTGTGAAGATGCATTATAGTTGTTCACCTAAGATAGGTGATGCATTCTATATTATATTTTATAACTTTCCCTTGGACAAGTTGTAGGTTGGCAGTCTCAGTCGGCTAGAAAAGGCACACATAAGTGAATTTTAACAGATATAAAAATAAAGTATTACATTGGAGCCTTTAAAATTTCATTGCAAATCTTAATCAAAATATTAGTAAACCAAATCTGGCTATTTAAAAAGGAAAAAATAGAAAACATTAAACACTATAATCATGTAGGAATTATCTAAGGAGTACAAAGTTAATTTAACATCTAAACATAATTTAACATAATACGTATTTGTTTCCTATTGCTATATAAGATAACATTTTTGCAGAGTTTAGGGATTGGAAGATGGATATCTTCGAGGGCTATTGTTCAGCCTACCACAGAGCTCTGCCTGGTACCAAAGGCAGCCATTTTACCTGCAAAATACATGCACCACATCCTAAGGTCCCCAGTACAGTATCAAGTCATGTCTAAAATCTCACCTAAGACTTACCAGGTCAGAAGTTCCAAATTTTATCATTTAAGTTCATTGCTTACAAGTTCTACTTTTCACATAGCTTGGAGGACACAGTTTCAGCTAAACTTCTTACAATTCTGTAGCAAGGACTCTTTTTCTTCAAAGTTTCCAAAAACATGTACCTCATTTCCTTTTGAACCCCCACCAGAAGCCCCTTCATCACTCTTATTTCTTCCAAGAGTCCATTTCTGATTAAGTTTCTGTAAGACAGTAGAGCTTTTTTTCTATCATGTTCTTCACTTCCATCGGAAATCTCACTAGTGGTACCTTTAAACTCCAGTTATCAAGGTGATCAAGGATTTTTCTATAATATTCTTTATAATTCTTCCAGTTTCTACCTGCAGCCCAATTCCAAAGACACTTCTGCATTTGTAGATATTTGTTAGAGCGGCACCGCGATTCAAAGTATCAAGATATGTACTAGTTTCCTATCGCTATTTAAAATAACATATTCATGGGTTCCAGGGATAAGGATGTGGGTATCTGGATGTATTTGGTGGGTTATTATTAACTGTATCATATCTTAATAGAAGAATAAAGTAAAAAGGTCATCTCAGTAAAGTTTTTAAAAACGATGCTGGATGCTTGGGGCTGGTGCACTGGGACGACCCAGAGGGATGGTGTGGGGAGGGAGGAGGGAGGAGGGTTCAGGATGGGGAACACATGTATACTAATTAAATAATTAAAAAAAAAAAAAAAGAATCCTCCAGTGCCACAAAAAAAAAAAAAATTGACTGACTCCCATTACTATGACTCCCATAATAAAAACTTTCAACAAACTAGAAATAGAAAGGAAAGTCCTCAACTTGATAATACCCTTCTATAAAAACCCATAGTTAATATTATCCTTAATCATGAAAGCTTTACTATTTTCCCCTATGATTGAAATTTTAAATGTTAGCTCTCACCACTTCTATTCAGCTGTGTTCTTGAGGTTCTAGCCAGGACAATAAATAAGAAAATGAATTGATGTAATATCATATAGAGGTTAAAAAGAAATAAATAAAACTGATGACATGCTTCTGTATATAGAAAAATCCAAGGAATACACACACACATACAAAAAACCTGTTAGAACTAAAAATGAGTTTTGTAAGGTTGCAGAAAGACAATAATATAAAACAAAACTGTATTTCAATACATTAAAAATGGACAATCCAAAATGAAGTTATGAAGCTAATTGTATTCACAATAGCATAAAAATAAAATAATTAAAATTAACAAAACAAATATATGAGTTGCACTAAAAATATTACTAAATATGGCTGAAATAAATAAAAGAAGTTCTAAGTAGATAAGAACAGCTCTATGATGCTGTCTTCTGGCCTCCACCCAGAAAACTTTCTCACCCCACCTCGGTTCCAACGCCTATCCCAGTGTGGATAAGCACTGCTGTCCTCTCATATACACAGGGATGCTCTTCTCCTCTCTCTTGGATCCAATATCCAGGCTGCTCCACCATTCTCTTCAGAATAAGAAAACCTGCCCTTAGCAGCCCAACCTAATTGAATGTAGACCGAATCATTTAGGAAGGAAGAAAGGCAGGGAGGAAGAAATTAAGGGAGAGAAGATGCCAGGGAAGAAGAGCTTATTCTCTTTTATAATTATATAGTTTTCCTTTAAAATCATCACTCTATGTCTCCATATACAGTCTACATGCCCCAGGGTATAATAATCCCATATCCCATATGGATCACGTCAAGCTGGAATGCTGTATTTAATGTTAATACCAAGCATCGCAGTTAAAGAGCATGAAGAAGAAGACAAAGTGGATAAAAGTATGGGATTATTTAGCCTAAAAATGAATTTATCAAAGATATAACTGTATTCAAATATATGAAAGAGTATCATGAGGAAAAGAGTATGATATAAGCTTTTTGAGGTATGTTTCAGAAAGGAAAACTATTTTCAGTGGAAAGACCTTAGAAATGAAATTGAGCAACACGATAATTGTCCTCAGTTGAAGACCAGATAATTATCTTCTGTATTGTTCAAATATCTCTTGTTCTCAGGTGACAGGTTGTTGGAAGTCTCCTCCAACATTAATAGTATAGTTGATCTGCTAAGATATATATATCAATTGAACCATTATAGATTAACTTTGAAATATTTAAAACTTTTTCAAGGGAGCAAAACTTAACATATGTCAGATGCTGTTTCTATAAGTAATATTTAATGTTCTGCTGATAAGTGAGTGAAAGTTGCTCAGTCATGTCCAACTCTTTGCAACCCCATGAACTGTAGCCTTCCAGGCTCCTCTGTCCATGGAATTCTCCAGGCAAGAATACTGGAGTGGGTAGCTGTTCCCTTCTCCAGGGGATCTTCCCAAGCTAGGGACTGAACCCAGGTCTCCCACACTGCAGGCAGATTCTTTACTGTCTGAGCCACCAGGGATAGCCACTGCTGCTGCTGCTGCTGCTAAGTCACTTCAGTCGTGTCTGACTCTGTGCGACCCCATAGACAGCAGCCCACCAGGCTCCCCCGTCCCTGGGATTCTCCAGGCAAGAACACTGGAGTGGGTTGACATTTCTTTCTCCAATGCATGAAAGTGAAAAGTGAAAGTGAAGTCACTCAGTCCAACTCTTAGCTACCCTATGGACTGTAGCCCACCAGGCTCCTCCGCCCATGGGATTTTCCAGGCAAGAGTACTGGAGTGGGGTGCCATTGCCTTCTCTGAGGGATAGCCACTATTAGCTCCTAAAATCATTTCCTCTACAGTCAGCAAAGTTAAGACTGGATTCTACATAGTGATATTTAGCTGTAGGTCAATTTATATGACTTACATATATGTCCAATCCATGATGGAATGTATAGTGCCCTTTAGTTGGTAATACAACCTCAGATTGGTTTCTTGATAGTGACAATGTGAAGCAGAGAGATGCCCAAATGTGGCCACAGTTCTTTCCTTTTCTTGAAAAATGAAAATACATTTCAGGTTATAAAAATTCCAAACACTATAAAATTACCTTTACAGTGTTGCAGCTTTTAAAAACATATTTTAAATATATGAACATTTCAAGCACCTGCATTTTCATTCATTAATTTACAGAATACATTAATAATGAAAACAAATAATGATGCAGAATAAATAAACTTGATTTAGTCAGTGAGTCATAATGAAGTCTGCACATGCCATATTCACTAACATGTCCAGTCCTTATTTTAAAAAAAAAAAAAAATTCTTATTCTTGGAGCTGAGCCCTACTTTTTCTTTATAGCATAATTTGGATAAATATAAAATAGCAGCCAACTACATTTATATAAATCAGATCTCATAGGTTTTTTTCACCATATGCACTGAAAAAGAAACAGGTTTACCCATTTATTCTGGCAAAGGGTTAGTACTTGAACTCTCCAAGAGGAAGCAAGCAATATTAAAGGCACTGTGTGACAAGCTGCACTAATATTTGAGCCATTAAATTAGGATTTTTTTCTAAAGGTTCATAATTTAAAATGTGTCAGCAACCTGATTAGGTAGCATTAAAAATGAGCTTTTAGCAGCTAATAAGCTTCCCTTGGTTACACAGCCTGTTGTTTTCCTGAGGCAAAGGAGCTGTGTGAGCTACTGTTTGCAATGTATCAGTACTATGACAAATGGGAAGAGGGCATGGATGTTGATGAAGAAGGTTTGATTAGCAATTGGCAGCATGAAAACTTCTGAATTATTTTGCAAATTTAAAGAAAGGTTACACATGCAGTTGGTGAGCAGAATTATAGACACAAAAATAGAACTATCTGAAGAAGCAGACATTTTGTTTTTATGCATGTGATTTGGGTATTTTTGCATCTCTTTATCTTTAATCAAAACTCAAGCTAGGATTTTGATACAAAGCAAATGGAATTTACTTGCCTGGTGCCTGGCCACCAAGCAAATTTTGCTAGCATTTCCCCAGGCCGCATCAGTCTGGGATAACAGTGAAGTGATAGTAAGTAACAGAAGGTAAATGGTAAGTGCAAAGTTTCACCAGACTGTAAGAACACATGAGGTCACATTTACATTCATTACCCTAAATCTCTGCACTTGGAGCCTCCACCAGTTTGGCTAGTGTTGGGAATTCCTGGCCATTCCAAGTGTTCTTCCCCAAATATTTGCAACATCCCAAATGTTGCATATTACTTTGACATGTCTCAACAGTAAATATACCAAAACCAACTAGAATTGGCTAAAACAGGAAGAAAAATATTCTTTAATAATAAGAAAACAAGAGATAGTGTAGTTTTATCCTGGGCTTACTATCATCAGGGACCCGGGTTCTTTTCATTGCCCACCTTGTCATTATCAGAGTGCTACCTTAGTGAACTAGTTTTCTAGGGCTATTGAAGGAAAACACCACAGACTCCATGGCTTTAAGAAGTTGTAAATGTATCCTCTAACTGTTTTGGAAGTTTAAAAGTTAAAATCAAGTCCAAATCCTCCTTCTTGAGAAGAGTCCTTCCTTGTTTTACCTATCTTGTTGCCAGAAATACTTGAAGTTCCTTGTCTTGAGGCTGAATTACTCCAGTCTCTGCTTCATCCATAACATGACATTCTCCCTGTGTGTCTCCATTTCTCTCTAATACGGTCACCACCAGTCTAAATTTTGTCATCATCAAACATGACTTCCTCTGAATGTGATTATATCTGTAAAGATCTTGCTTCCAAATGAGTTCACATTCACAAGTTCTGGTCATGAATGGACATGAACTTCAAGTGGGGTGGGGGGGCACTGTCTTCTGCCTGTTCTCTCATATGCATAAATCTGCTGCTGCTGCAGATATCATCTTCTCAAGATAACTAGATACATAGTTATGGGAGAAAAAAAAAGCTGTCTTTACTTGTTTTTTCATTTTCAGAATGAATAATGCATTTGTCATAATTCTTCCCAGCAGATATTCCTTCATGTCTCATTCATAAGAAATGGTTACCCTTTCTAAATCATTAATTACCTGAGGGAAAAAGTTTTCACGATTGGTATATACCAAATATATTTCCACTCCTGGATTATGAAGGGATTTTCCTTCACCAAAGCTCATGACTATCCATATAACCCATTTCTGAACAGAATTAGTGTTCTTTACAAAAAAAAAAAAAAAGAGAGAGAGAGAGAGAGAAAGATAAACAAGTGTGGAAAAGTGTGAAAATGACTAAGTTGGCCATAAAAAGAGTCTGCCATATTCAGGCTTCTTTATACACATGAGAGATTCAATCCTGGTGATTCTTGTCATAAAGAAAAGCAATAAATCAGTTGCATATTTCAAGTTTAGATACTATAATACTAATTCCTTCCATCCCAAGAAGCTGCCAGTTCATCTGAAACCTTACACTGATTGCAATTGTTTCAAGCAATGGGATCCCCAGAGGGGTTCCAAGGAACAGTCTCTATGTATGCTCCTGCCTCTAACTTTGTCACTGATGAAAACAAAGACATAGAACACTGCTTGATTTTGTCTTTATTCTATTAAGATTTCACAGTCTAAGACTGCCTAGTTCCAGTTAATCATGCAAATAATTATTATTATATTGTTGCATACATTCATGGAAAAGATGGTATTATGGGCTAACTTTCTTCCCACCCCTAGAAACATCACTTTGCTGACAAAGGCCCATATAGCCAAAGCTATGATTTTTCCAGTAGTCATGTACAGATGTGAGAGTTGGCCCATAAGAAGGCTGAGCGCCAAATAATTGATGCCTTCAAATTGTGCTGGAGAAGATTCTTAAGAGTCCTTTGGACAGCAATGAGATCAAAGCAGTCAATCCTAAAGGAAATCAACCCTGAATATTCATTGGAAGGACTGATGCTGAAGCTGAAGTTCCTATACTTTAGCCACCTGATGTGAAGAGCTGACTCATTGGTGAAGACCCTATGCTGGGAAAGACTGAGGGCAGGCAGAGACGAAGGTGGCAAAGGATGACATGGTTGTATGGTATCGTTGGCTCAATGGACATGATTTTGAGCAAGCTCTGGGATACAATGAAGGACAGGGAAACCTGGCATGCAAAACCATGGGATTGCAAAGATGACTCAGTGACTGAACAGCAATAACCCCTCACATATCAAAGTCCTAACCCCCAGTACATCAGAATGAGACTAATGATGTTGTTTTTACAGATTTAAAGACAGTGCCTTTAAAAAAATAATATGAGGCAATTTGGGTGAATTGGTGAATCCTATTCAAATATGACTGGTGTCTTTATAAGAAGATATGAGGACAAGATATGCATATGCACAGAGGAAAGACCAAGTGAAGACACAGTGAAAGGGCCAAGGTGAGACAAGCCAAGGTGAGACTTCTCAGTAGAAATCAAACATGTTTATACTGTGAGCTTGGACTTCAATTCACCAGAACTGTAAGAAAATTAATTTCTGTTGTTTAAGCCCCCTAGCCTGTGATGTTTCATTATGGAAACTGTTGCTGACTAATACAGAATTTCAGGAACTGATTGACTGAGGATCCATGTCTTTCATAAGCAGTTAAGGAATAACTCCAGAAAGGTCATCTAAATTCTAGTTTTCAGATTTTGGATGAATCTTAACACACATGCACACACACACATATACAAACATACACACACAATTCTTTCAAAAATGAGCCCTGAACAAGTTCTGAAGAGCTGTCTTATGTTACTCACCTAAATGGCCATCCCCCTTTCAATTCCCTGCCAGTTAATTTAATAGGTCTTCATTGCAGGGGTTACCCAGGCCATTTTCTCTCAAAAATGTTTAGTGCTCACTGTCCCCTGTGCTACTGACAGACATTCTGATCAGAGAGGACATAGTTATGTGCACAAGCTCTGGGGTCAGAGTTCCTGAGTTTGGATCTCTGCTCTTCCAGGTATCCCTGGGTTGGGTTACTTAAAGCCTCTTTGTTTCTACCACAGCACCTACAAAATGAAGACAATAAAGGGGCACATTTAGATTAAATGTGGTAATATGTGTAAACCCATAGGAAGTCTTCAGTAAGGTAAAATGAGAAATACTAGTGGCAGTGCCATCATTAGGTTAAAGCTGTTCCACACTGCAGAGTGGAGGCAGCAGATTGGAAAGGAAGAAGGACCTCTGCCCTTTCTAAACCTTGATCTCAGAGCAGCACTGTCCATGCCTGAGTTTTCATGATCTTATCTCCCATGCTCTTCATCCTCTCTTTGTCTCTCTCTCTTTATCTCTCTATCTTGATTGTTATTTAGATTTTTATCTCTCTAGTTCCAAACCAATTCATAGCCCCTAGGAGGTCAGGAAGCAAATTATAAATGCCTATTTATTTAGACTGTCTTGATCCAACAGAGAATAACTGAGCACTCCTAAGGATCAATGAGCAATTAACTATGCTCCATGTACAGTGAGAAAACAGATGTATTCTCTATCATCATGGAGTTTATAATCAAGCAGATGATATGGACAGTTATAGCATTTTCAAATGTGATGAGAGCTCAAAGAAGTACAAAGTCCTGTGGGTGTGTAGAGGGAGGAATAACCTACTCATCGTTCTGAGAGTTGGCTGTGACTCTCAATCAGCCCTGCTATGTTAGGAAGAAAAAGTCTTACAGGCTGTGGCAAGATATGAGTGAAGGTCTAGAGATAATATAGGGGAAGATGTCTTTGAGAAAATGAAACATGAACAGTGATATGGAACCATAGGCAGTGAGTCCCAAATAAAGTACAGTAAGGTTGCAGAAGTCAGCAAGGCCTTGATTCAGCATAGATACCTGCTTTTTCATATACTTGTTGATTCATGTTAAGTAAAGATTTGTCATGCGAGTGTAATGTTCCCCGGTTCTTTGTCTCATCACAACAAAGATTTGGAGCAATGGACATTAAAGCCCTCGGTGCGTCACAGCTCTCGGGTCTTGGACAAACCGTGCTACAGCTCTTAGGCAAATCAGTGTTACAGCTCTATTTTATTTAGAAGATAGCAGGAGAGAGAGAGAGAAAAGAGAGCACGCACGCGGGAGAGAGTCCGCGAGAAAGCGCTTTGGCTCCTCCTTTTATATGTTTTTTTCCTCCACCTGGGCCTGCCCTATGCAAATTGGGCTTAGCCAGGAGTGCTGTTTGTTCTGTTTGTTCTGCCTGAAGTCTTCACTCTGGTCCTCGGACCTTCCTTGTCTTTTAGCCACCGCCATTTTGGACTCCTTTTCCCTATTCTACCTACCTAACAGATTGGAGGCAGGAAGAGAAGGGGACGACAGAGGATAAGATAGTTGGATGACATCGCCAACTCAATGGACATGAGTTTGAGTAAACTCCAGGAGTTGGTAATGGACAGGGAGGCCTGGTGTGCTGTGGTTCATGGGGTCTCAAAGAGTCAGAAATGATTGAGCAACTGAACTGAACTGAAATGTATTGTGCAATAGGGCAATATTATATCCCTTTGTCTGAAACACAGTTAATGGATTATGGGACTGAAGGAGGGACATCGTTAGAGGAAGGTCAGTCATGAGGCTGTAAAGATAGTTAAGGTGTCAGATTGAAATTGGAATCTGAGTTCTTATCTGTGGAGCCAAAGAATGGAATCATTGAACACACAAACACTCACGATAGCAATCGAATAGGATTTATTAAAGGGGAAGAAAGTACAAAAAGCTTAGGATAGACACTGAGAGGGGGTAAAGAGCTCCCCGACAAGGTGGGACTTGCAGTAGTTTTTATATCTTTCCTTAAATCACATTATATTTCTAACCAATCAATTTAAAAGTCAAGATACTTAACATCTTTATGGCTTCTGTTGATCCTTGGATTAAGTCACCATCCTTTTTCATGACCTCTGGCCATTTTGCCATGGACCAGATGTAAGGCTTTAAGATTAATGATCACCAGTTATTTTTCCCTCAAGCATATGGAACAGAATTTAATTACTGCCCTTCCCTGGATCTGAGTGCTGATAATTTATCAGACTAAAGACACATTCCAGGAATTCAGGACAATGGAGCAGGATATTTACTGAAAACAAGACCAAGGTCTCAGAGTTATACACTGATTGCCTAGTAATTCATACCTCAAGATGATGAAGACTGTTGCAGGGAGTGAATAGATTTATTTGAAATAAATCACTATATTTTGAAGATTGAATAAATTTAAGATTTCTGGTGTAAGCCCTGGTGGTACCATTTACCAAGGAAAATGGGATAAACAAAAGAATGAGACAGGATTAAAGATGATGAGTATAGCTGAGGTTATATAGTTATCAAGGTGCTTAGCAGATGGCCAGATGGAACAATGCAGAAAAGAGTTATATGTATATGTAAGTCTTATATGTATATATAAGCCCATAAGAATGTTTTGAATTAGAAGTCAGAACTTGAGTGTATTTCGCATGGGCAAGGCAGCTACCATGTATGAAAATGTAGTCTAGGTAGGGAAGTTAATATACTTTCAAACAGTTACTGTGAAGCTTAAATCACAAACACACTTGGCTTAGTGTTTGACATACAATCAAATAACACTCAGTAGTGGTTTATTGTTATTTATATTTATATTCACACAAATGTATGAGGAAATAATATGAATAGTATCATTCCCATGTTAAAGATTGGATTAGAAAATGAAAGCATACTGCTGCTGCTAAGTCATTTCAGTCATGTCTGACTCCGTGCAACCCCATAGATGGCAGCCCACCAGGCTCCCCCGTCCCTGGGATCCTCCAGGCAAGAACACTGGAGTGGGTTGGCATTTCCTTCTCCAATGTATGAAAGTGAAAAGTGAAAGTGAAGTCGCTCAGTCACGTCCGACTCTTCGTGACCCCATGGACTGCAGTCTACCAGGCTCTTCCGTCCATGGGATTTGCCAGGCAAGAGTATTGGAGTGGGGTGCCATTGTCTTCTCTGCATACTGAGGTTAACTTATTTGCCACAGTCATGCAATTAGTAAGACTGGGTGCTAGAATTTACTTCTATGTCTGTCTAAATCCAAAGCCCACAACCAAGCCCTCTTCCTTTTCTTTTGCTTAAAAATAATTCAAATATATTTATTATCACTGAATTATTACTTTGAACATCAAGTTTTCCTTTAAATGAGCCAGATAAATACATAATCTGGTCATTCAGAAAATACCATATGCTATGATACTGCATTGGAGAAGGAAATGGCAACCCCCTCCAGTGTTCTTGCCTGGAGAATCCCAGGGATGGTGGAGCCTGGTGGGCTGCCATCTATGGGGTCGCACAGAGTCGGACACGACTGAAGCGACTTAGCAGCAGCAGCAGCAGCATGATACTTTCATTGGAAGATAATACAAAATAGGTAAACAGTTAAAAATATATATGAACTTACCATTAACCAGGTTGCTAGTGTGTAAAAATCCATGTTTTTTAGCAAAATAGGACTTATTATTACACTAAAAGTCAGCTGAAGTGTCAGATATCATTGGTTTGTAAAGTATCCTTGATTTAAAATGGAAGAATCAGCTCTTGAAACAAAGAGAAAAATGAGCTATATCTTTGGAATATTCTTTTTTGAGGCCCATTGAGAGAACTCCTAAAGGGCTCCTGTGTCTTAGGCATTTTTATTCATATTGAGTGAAACCCAGCCCTGCATTGTCATTTGCAAGGTGCTTGTTTAAGTTATCTGAAGCTGAATTATGAGAGCAACTTCATTCTGTAAGTGTTTTTGCTTTTTCTCTCTGGCTCTTCACTTATCTTCAAAGTCTCTGCTAGGGTACTTCAGTGGCTATAATGAAGTGAATCTAAATTATTAGTTTGAGGCCAGCAAGAGACCTGACATGCACACGAAATATTCTTCATGTTTCACTGAGCTAATCATCCTAAAGGATTTATTCTGTCTTGTATAAGCTCTTACTCAGCTTTCATTTTTTTCTCTTAAGTGTATCTTGGTGGTTTAGCTCAACTAAGTTTTAAAATGTCAACCTGAACCTTTTAGTAAAGTTGTCACTTTTTTTTTTTTAGTTAACATACTTTGTTGATGATTTCAAACTTAAAAAAAAAAAAAGACATTAAGACTCTTATCAGACAAGACTTAATAGTACCCTATATTTAAAACAAAATATACATACTGTGTTTCTGTGACTATTAAATTATGACTAATGTGCACAGAAAAATACATTAGGTTTCAATTTATTCTTCTATGGAAAAGAATATCACATTAGTTCACATGAAACTTCCTTAACATATTAGATAATATAAATTATATTACAATTTTTAAAAGAGTTTTAAGGATTATGGAAAAGGGGCAGACTTCGTAATTTGTTGTAGTTTAGTCACTAAATCATGTTGGACTATTCGCGACCCCCATGAACTGCAGTACATCAGGCTTTTACTAAGAGTAAGTGTTAGCAATTCATGGGATCACATGCATATAATCTTCATTGTCATCCATACTTCTTCAGCTGATTAAAAGCCTTTGAAAGATTGAAGAATATTCAGCCAAGAAGATCAGCTCAGAACCTTTACAGTGATAAAGAGTAGATCATATGGCATGACTTAATCTGTTAAGTAAATGAGCTTGCCCAAAGTGTAGGTAGCCCTGAAGGATTATTCCCATCCAGGTAAAAGTATGACTGGACAATCATTGGCCTTCCCTAAGAACACTGCTTCTATAAAACTTACTAGAATAAGCCAAAGGGAATGTATGTTTCTCCCAAATATTCGTATTCCTAAGACAACAACACTCCAGTGTTCTTGCCGGGAGAATCCCAGGGACGGGGGAGCCTGGTGGGCTGCTGTCTCTGGGGTTGCACAGAGTCGGACACGACTGAAGTGACTTAGCAGCAACAGCAACAGCAAGACAACAACAAGAGATCAAACATCTGAATTAATCAAGCTTAATTTCTTTTTTCTTCAATTCAATTTAAGTCTTAATTTGGCAATAAGGAGTTCATGATCTGAGCCACAGTCAGCTCCTGGTCTTGTTTTTGCTGACTGTATAGAGCTTCTCCATCTTTGGCTGCAAAGAATATAATCAATTTGATTTTGGTGTTGACCATCTGGTGATGTCCATGTGTAGAGTCTTCTCTTGTGTTGTTGGAAGAGGGTGTTTGCAATCTCTTGGCAAAACTCTATTAGCTTTTGCCCTGCTTCATTCCGTATTCCAAGGCCAAATTTGCCTGTTACTCCAGGTGTTTCTTGACTTCCTACTTTTGCATTCCAGTCCCCTATAATGAAAAGGACATCTTTTTGGGGTGTTAGTTCTAAAAGGTCTTGTAGGTCTTCATAGAACCATTCAATTTCAGCTTCTTCAGCATTACTGGTTGGGGCATAGGCTTAGATTACTGTAATATTGAATGGTGTGCCTTTGAAATGAACAGAGATCATTCTGTCGTTTTTGAGATTGCATCCAAGTACTGCATTTTAGACTCTTTGGTTGACCATGATGGCTTCTAAGGGATTCCTGCCCACAGTAGTAGATATAAGGGTGGAAAATTCTGAAAGAGATGGGAATACCAGGCCACCTGACCTGCCTCTTGAGAAACCTATATGCAGGTCAGGATGCAACAGTTAGAACTGCACATGGAAAAACAGACTGGTTCCAAATAGGAAAAGGAGTACGTCAAGGCTGTATATTGTCACCCTGCTTATTTAACTTCTATGCAGAGTACATCATGAGAAATGCTGGGCTGGAAGAAGCACAAGCTGGAATCAAGATTGCCGGGAGAAATATCAACAACCTCAGATATGCAGATGACACCACCCTTATGGCAGAAAGGGAAGAGGAACGAAAAAGCCTCTTGATGAAAGTTAAAGAGGAGAGTGAAAAAGTTGGCTTAAAGCTCAACATTCAGAAAATGAAGATCATGGCATCTGGTCCCATCACTTCATGGGAAACAGATGGGAAAACAGTGTCAGACTTTATTTTTGGGGGCTCCAAAATCACTGCAGATGGTGACACCAGCCATGAAATTAAAAGACGCTTACTCCTTGGAAGGAAAGTTATGACCAACCTAGACAGCATTTTGAAAAGCAGAGACATTACTTTGCCAACAAAGGTCTGTCTAGTCAAGGCTATGTTTTTTCCTGTGGTCATGTATGGATGAGAGAGTTGGATTGTGAAGAAAGCTGAGCACAGAAGAATTGATGCTTTTGAACTGTGGTGTTGGAGAAGACTCTTGAGAGTCCCTTGGACTGCAAGGAGATCCAACCAGTCCATTCTAAAGGAGATCAGCCCTGGGTGTTCTTTTGAAGGAATGATGCTAAAGCTTCAGTACTCTGGCCACCTCATGCGAAGAGTTGACTCATTGGAAAAGACTCTGATGCTGGGAGAGATTGTGGGCAGTAGGAAAAGGGGATGACAGAGGATGAGATGGCTGGATGGCATCACCGACTTGATGGATGTGAGTTTGAGTGAACTCCAGGAGTTGGTGATGGACAGCGAGGCCTGGCATGCTGCGATTCATGGGGTGGCAAAGAGTCGGACACAACTGAGCAACTGAACTGAACTGAACTGAATTCCTTTTTTCAAATTGACTGGTTTGCTAAGGGTAAGGAAAGAGGAAGCAAAGAGGGGCCAGTAGAATTACTCAGATGGTATTCTCGCCACTGAAAATACAAGAAAAATCAAATAAATGTGTCCCTCCATAAGGAGTTCAGGTAAAGATTTACAGAGTCAATTGTCAGGATCTTCTGTTTCTGTTGGTAAATGAACATTTGTTCTCAGTTAAAATGAAGGATATTCTGAATAAAGACCTCATTGAAGTTAGAGTCCTGCTGGAAAAACAAAAAAGAGTTAAGTGCTAGGAAGCCCTAAAGTGTCCTTGTTAAATTTCACACTCTGATAAGAATTACTAAAGTTCCTCATTGCTCAAAACCATTCTTTGTTGGTCAACAGGTGTCCATCCTTCTATTATCATGGATTAAATCTCCATACTTGCCTCCAGCTGTCTCCATCTAGACCCTGGGAAATCTTACCATGAAACAAAAGCTGTTCTCCAACTTTGCTGCCAACCACTGACTCCACATTAATCAAGAGCCAGGTATGATGCTTACTACCACTAAAATTGAGATCATATGGCATGTTTTACACAAATTTCAGAAAACTATAGAAAATGATGATGTATGTGTCACGGTCTAAATACATTCTGTCCAAAATGAGTATCACAACAAAAATATTCAAATTCAAATTTGAAACGGTGTAATTCAGATTGGGACTTGAATCCACTCAACCAAGATTCAAATCTGGTCAAAAATCAGTATGGGACTTGAACACATGCCAAACCCCATAGTATTCCAACAGAAATAACACATCTGATTTCAACACTTGAAGCTCAAGTTCTTGATGTCTCATCGCAGAAAGAATTCAGTGGGAGATTAAATTATAGGTAAGAAGTGGGTTTATTTAGAGAGAAACACATTTCACAGACAGAGTGTGGGCCATCTAATGAGAGTGGCTCCAAAATAAGGTGTGGCTAGGTGATTTCATGGGCTAACAAGTGGGAGAATTATTTCAACTATTTTTGAGAAGGGGTGGAGATTGCCAGGAGTTGGTCCACTACTCACATTTTGGTCTTTATGGTCAGCCTTGGAACTGTCGTGCTTTTCGCCAATGGGTATGTCATTTAGCTTGCTAATATGTTACAGTGAGCATGTACTAGGACGCAAGGTCTGGTGGAGGTTGATGATCTGCCCTCTTGCTCTTACTTGGTTCAAATCAGTTTATGTTGTGTCCTCAGGCTATGTCAGTCTTTCAAAGTTTTTGCCCTGCCCCCTGCTTCAAAATGAATTAGTAATTATATTTCTCATTTTTAGAATAATCACATTATAGTAATTTGGGAGATTTATATCTTGTAATATCTAAGTGTCTTCTAGCCTCAGACTATTTACTTTCTGGTTTAATAATGCAGTTAGCTAAAGTGGTCAGTGTTGAATGTGTACCCATGTTTGACCTGGATTCTGTATTAGTGTAGTGATTTATCTGGTGTTTTAATAATTGTATAGCTTTGTAGTAATTCTTCTCACCAAGTTTTATCAACAAGGAAAAAAACAAAATATTCACTTTATTATTTTGATTTGTTGGTATTTTACTAACACCTTTCCAAACAGAAATAAAAGCATACAAATTTGGTGTGTTTGTGTAAGGGGGTGGGGGAGTGGTATTTGTATTGGGTTGTATGCTTTAACTGGAGAAAGAAATGGCAACTCACATCAGTGGTCTTGCCTGGAAAATACTCTGGATGAAGGAGCCTGGTGGGCTATAGTCCATGGGCTGGCAAAGAGTCGGACATGACTTAAAGACTAAACAACAACACTATGCTTTAATACTGTACTTTACCATTAACTCTCAAATGAAGGACATATTCTTTCTCTTTTCCATCCTCTTTGCTTTCTATACAGTAATCTCTGCCTTTCATATTTCCAGTTGCCCCAGAACACACATATCTCACTGGAAATGAAGCCTATGGATATTCTCATCTAAAAATCTACCTGAGCCTTATCAAGTGGCAATTGACTCTTTCTACTAGGAAGTTATGTAGATAAGGGGTAGTGAATAAAATTTATATGTCTAAATATCCACCTTGATTTAATTTAGTTTGCTCTACATTTTCAATAAAGGTTAATACCACCATGCAACAGTGTGTTGTAGTATTGTGGAGGAAAACAAAAGGAGGGGTCATAGAAAGGGAATGAGAGATACTCCTGTATTACCACCATCCTCTACTGTTTCCCAGTATTGTCAACAGCACCTCTTCCACTCTCAGCAGGGTCTTGGTTTAAATGGCAAATGATATGGTCATTTTCAAATGACCATCAAATATAATGCATGCCTATAACTGTGATGAGGTTAAAAAATGTCTCAAAGCATTGGACAAACTTTGGGGTCCAAGGGTGGAAGTTTGACCACTATTTCAAAGCTATGGTTTTTCCAGTAGTCATGTATGGATATGTGATTTGGGCCATAAAGAAAACTGAGCACAAAAGAATTGATACTTTTGAACTGTGGTGTTGAAGAAGACTCTTAAGAGTGCCTTGGACTGCAAGGCAATCCAACCAGTCAATCCTAAAGGAAATCAGTTTTTAAAATTGATTTGAAGGACTGATGTTGAAGCTGAAGCTCCAATACTTTAGCCACCTGATGCGAAGAACTGACTCATTAAAAAATACCCTGATGCTGGGCAAGATTGAAGGCAGGAGGAGAAGGGGATGACAGAGGATGAGATGGTTGAATGGCATCACCGACTCAATGAACCTAAGTTTGAGCAAGCCCCTGGTACTAGGTGATGGACAGGGAAGCCTGGTGTGCTGTGATCCATGGGATTGCAAAGAGTCGGACACAATTGAGGGACTGAACTGAACTGAACGGAACTTAGATAAAGATGGAATCTTTTTTGGTTCAAGAGACAATCTGTCTCCAATAAACCCAATAGTCTTTTGCTCCATCATATACATCTGTCAGAAATCCAAGATTGATTTCTAAATTTGTTCCCATGGAGCAGAAAAGTTGTCTTGCCCTAGCCACATATAAGCCTTAATAGACATAAATCCAGATTCAGAGTGTTATTTGGCAGCAGTGACTAGGTGACTAGAAAAAAGTTCGCCTTAAATTTAGATTTGTTTTTGATAGTCAGGAAAACCACAATATTAACATTTGAAAACCATAGGGTCTGCATTACGATGCAGATAGTAGGATTATTTCCTTTTGCACTTACTTTTCATGCAACAAATACTTATTTACTAAATGTTGCTACACACTGCCCTGTACTGGTTCTCAAATATAACAGTGTCAACAAAGAGTTTTTGACCTAATCATGATCCTGATTCCTCACAAGAAAATTAATGGTTTTGTTGGAGGAAGAATAGATTGAGAAGTACAATTCTACAAATCATGCAGTTTGGGACTTTAAACAGGAAACATCTTGGTTTTACCCCTTATTTTATTTTATTTTTTGAGGTTTAGTTATATAAATTCCATACATAAGCATAAAAATAGACTAGAAAAGAAAATTTGCTAGTAACTACACAACTGTTTCTACTGAAACTACAAAGAGATTAAGAGAGTCTTTTTAGCATCATATTTGAGTACCAGGGTCTTGAAGATTTGGAACTGTAAAGGAGGGAATCATCAAACTTGCATTCCTGTTTTTCATCATGTATATACTACTGCCTCTTGATGAAAGTGAAAGAGGAGAGTGAAAAAGTTGGCTTAAAACTCAACATTCAGAAAACTAAGATCATGGCATCTGGTCCCATCGCTTGATAGCAAATAGATGGGGAAACAGTGGCAGACTTTATTTTGGGGGCCTGCAAAATCACTGCAGATGGTGACTGCAGCCATGAAATTTAAAAACACTTGCTCCTTGGAAGAAAAGCTATGACCAACCTAGACAGCATATTAAAAAGCAGAGACATTACTTTGCCAACAAAGGTCTATCTAGTCAAAGCTATGGTTTTTCCAGTAGTCATGTATGGATGTGAGAGTTGGACTATAAAGAAAGCTGAGCACTGAAGAATTGGTGTTTTTGAACTCTGGTGTTGGAGAAGACTCTTGAGAGTCCCTTGGACTGCAAGGAGATCCAACCAGTCCATCCTAAAGGAAACCAGTCCTGAATATTCATTGGAAGGACTGATGTTGAAGCTGAAAATCCAATACTTTGGTCACCTGATGCAAAGAATTGACTCATTAGAAAAGACTCTGATGCTGGGCAAGATTGAAGGCAGGAGGAGAAGGGGACAACAGAGGATGAGATGGTTGGATGGCATCACTGACTCAATGGACATTTGAGTAAACTCTGGGAGTTGGTGATGGACAGGGAGGCCTGGCATGCTGCAGTCCACGAGGTCGCAAAGAGTCAGACATGACTGAGCGACTAAACTGAACTGAAATACTACTGTAATTTTTCTACTGATGAAACAGAATCAACCTTCTTGTAAGAAAGCATTTATTAAAAAACACTTTGAATATGGACTTGGTGAATGGTTGTTACATGCGGACAATAAATACAATTTGGCATTCACAGAAGCATTCACCCTTTTCTGAGCATATGTTCCTAATAGTGCCCATTATCTACAGCATGTCTGATTTCACACACATCAGCACATTCACTTTACAGCCCCCTTTGTAAACACACAAACTACATTCTGCAAACTTTCAACCCATATTTTTATTTGTGCATCAAATACATCAAGGAACAAAAGATCTGTGGGAAAATTATTCACCACCACATAACTCCTTTCGTCAGAGCATAGTGCCCAAAGAATTCCCCTTAGAGTCTTTTATCCAAAGCTGTGCTCCTAACATGAGTTTTGTGCCCCTTTTCCTCTTCATCTTTTATCGTCACCTACTTTGTGGCTCATCTCCTTATTTGTTCTTAAATTATGAAATAAAGTAAAAGGCAAAAATAAATCAATTCAAGATTGTAGAAAGACTATGATGGGACAAAGTAAATAATTAATAATTAAAATAGTGAAAAAATCACACTATTACTGATTTATATAGTTAATTTGTCCACATGAATAAATTTCTTAAAATGTGATAAATCTGTCTATACATGAAGTAAGGACAAAATTTGACCAGGAAACAGAGTAATATGAAAAGCATAAGTTTAAAGCAATCAAGACTGATGGAAACCGCTAATGAGAAAATTGATCTGTTTGCATGGTAGGGAAAGTGGAAATAATTTCTCGCACATTACACAAATCAAGACTTCATAATTAGATTTGACACAAACACAGGTATAATATTATTGCATGGGACATTAGGTTGTACTACAAAGTAATTCAGGTTGGAAATTTAAGTTCGGTTAAGAAATATGCTCACTAACCTAATAAGAGAGGAACATTTTCATGATAAAAGAAAAAAATCAATAAAGTTTTTTCTAATTTAAATATTCAGTGTAGCCTAAGAGAACAAAATGGAGAAAAAAATACTGAAATCTAATTGTGTTGTTCCAACTGAGTAAAATGTAATAGAAAACAAGCAGAATGCAGACTAAAAATTAAGTAGCACTTTTTTTTTCTTTTTACCCCAAATTGGTTTTACTATTGTTCAGTTACTAAGTACTCAGTTCAGTTCAGTCACTCAGTCATGTCCAACTCTTTGCTACCCCATGAATTTCAGCATGCCAGGCCTCCCTGTCCATCACCAACTCCCGGAGTTCACTCAAACTCACGTCCATCAAGTCGGTGATGCCATCCAGTCATCTCATTCTCTGTCGTCCCCTTTTCCTCCTGCCCCCAATCCCTCCCAGCATCAGAATCTTTTCCAATGAGTCAACTCTTTGCATGAGGTGGCCAAAGTACTGGAATTTCAGCCTTAGCATCATTCCTTCCAAAGAACACCCAGGACTGATCTTTAGAATGGACTGGGTGGATCTCCTTGCAGTCCAAGGGACTCTCAAGAGTCTTCTCCAACACCACAGTTCAAAAGCATCAATTCTTTGGCACTCAGCCTTCTTCACAGTCCAACTCTCACATCCATACATGACCAATTGAAAAACCATAGCCTTGACTAGATGGACCTTTGTTGGCAAAGTCATGTCTCTGCTTTTGAATATGCTATCTAGGTTGGTCATAACTTTCCTTCCAAGGAGTAAGCGTCTTTTAATTGCATGGCTGCAGTCACCATCTGCAGTGATTTTGGAGCCCCCCAAAATAAAGTCTGACACTGTTTCCACTGTTTCCCCATCTATTTCCCATGAAGTGATGGGACCAGATGCCATGATCTTTGTTTTCTGAATGTTGAGCTTTAAGCCAACTTTTTACTTTCATCAAGAGGCTTTTTAGTTCCTCTTCCCTTTCTGCCATAAGGGTGGTGTCATCTGCATATCTGAGGTTGTTGATATTTCTCCCGGCCATCTTGATTCCAGCTTGTGTTTCTTCCAGCCCAGTGTTTCTCATGATGTACTCTGCATATAAGTTAAATAAGCAGGGTGACAATAAGCAGCCTTGACGTACTCCTTTTCCTATTTGGAACCAGTCTGTTGTTCCATGTCCAGTTCTAACTGTTGCTTCTTGACCTGCATATAGGTTTCTCAAGATGCAGGTCGGGTGGTCTGGTATTCCTATCTTTTTCAGAATTTTCCATAGTTTATTGTGATCCACACAGTCAAGGGCCTTGGCATAGTCAATAAAGCAGAAATAGATGTTTTTCTGGAACTCTCTTGCTTTTTCCATGATCCAGCAGATGTTGGCAATTTGATCTCTGGTTCCTCTGCCATTTCTAAAACCAGCTTGATCACTGAGTACTACATTACAACAAACAGTGAAGCAAGGAGAGACTAGTGACTTCCAGGCTATTTTAGGATTTAAATTGCTTGTATATTTATTAATTTCAGTTTTATTTTCCATTTAAAAAATACATAAGCAAGTCAAAGGCATACAGTTTGGGAAAATAATGAGGGTCAGGAATAGTGTGTATTGAGATTAAACCTAGACCAAAGAAAGAAGCAAATATGACTGGAGACCAAACCAGTCAATCCTAAAGTAAATCAATTCTGAATATTTATTGAAAGGACTGATGCTGAATTTCAAGCTCCAATACTTTGGCCACCCAACGTGAAGAGCTGTCTCAGAAAAGACTCTGATGCTGGGAAAGATTGAAGGGAGGAAAAGGGGATGATAGAGGATGAGATGGTTGGATGGCTTCACTGACTCAATGGACATAAGTTTGAGCAAGTTCCGGGAGATGGTGAAGGACAAGAAAGCCTGGTGTGCTGCAGTCTATGGGGTTGCAAAGAGTCAGACATGACTGAGTGACTGAACAACAAAAACATCATGATCATTGTAAAGGCGATAGGCTGAAACAGTCTAGTTTATTATCTCAAATCAGATACTAACAGATGAATGCATCTGAGAGGCAATAACCTGATAACTGGCTGGCACAGACAGTGAAAGCACCTAGACCAAAGAAAAAGATGTTAATATATTTTATTTTGTATTTATTTGCAAGGAATAGACATAATGTGTGGTTTGGCTTGATTTACATCAACTGGCAACTTTGAATGGTGATAGAAGTGCAGTATTTTCTACCAAGGAGTTCATTAGAAACTCAGTGGCCGAGGATGCTCACATAGGCTGGTCATATAGAGACTGGTCACGTAGGCACCCTCTGCCTAGTAAGCACTAAAACTCCAGATTCTCAGAAGGAAAGCTGGTGTTTAGCATAAAATATATTATTTGTATCACCAGTTTAAGCACAGGGAGCCAGTCATATTAGGAATGGTGAAAATCTTTCTAAAACTCACTCTGGCTATTGAAGGCCAGACTTGCAAGAAGGTCTTTCTGAGGATGATAATTTCAGGCCTGTTAACTTTTTTTCTGCATATCCAGCATAGTTTAGTATTCTTTATACTAAACTTTCTTTGTTGATAGTATTGTGTTATTTATGTCTCTTAATTGGGCTTGAATTGATATGCTATATAAATTACTTCTTGGTACATATTAGAAGTTTTTAATGTTATATTAATTTCTAATCTCTTCAGAAATTATTTAGAAAATCACTGCTACAGACTACTAAATATTTTCAGAAGTTAGCCACATGACATCAAATAATAATTCAATTTAGAAAATTTAGTGAAAGAAATCCAGACAGCTGGTAGCTAGGTTTATGTCTATACCCAAAAGTCATTTTAGACTAAAGCAAGTAAAAAAAGGAACAAGTGTGAAGTCTGTAAAACATGTTCTTGTTTTTATGTAAAAACTTTTCTTTCAACTATTTTGCTATATTCTGAATATTCAAATTATTTTAAAATATTCATTAAGGAAAAGGATTCACTACTTTAAAATTCTATGAGCTTAAAAATGGGAAATGGGAAAGTGTTAAAACTGGAGATAGCAGAAGCAAAATACATTTTACACATGTCCTAAGAAGCAGGTGGGGAATTGAAAGTGCAAAGCGATCTTGCAGAAAACTCATTCTGGGTGCTTTCTGATAAGGCAAAACTGCCATCAAACAGGGCAGAACCCAGACTGCCACACTAGCCTTTGAGTTTAACTTATTTGGTGCCAGCAAAAACTAAAAAGGAAAACTGAATTCAAAAAGGCCATTTTTGTCTGTGGATTTCAGATTCCTTGAATTCTTGGAAAGCAAAACAGAAGAATCCTGACTAAAGGCTTTCTGGTAAGTACCTACGAAAAGCTATGATTCCTATACATAACAGGATGAAGAGAGACTAGGATAAGCCTCTCTGGTGTTGCCGAGTAGATAAAAGGTAGAGGCCATCTGTCATCAAAATTCCCCTGAGAAAATAGGATCTGTTTGGACTTTGCTGGCAGAGAATCAAATAATTTCAGAAAGCAGACCTCTTAAAAGCCAGCCAACCTAACCCTATAATTTTATAAATAGGAAACTGAATACGGGAGAATAAGTTATATGCCAAAAAAGCACAGCTAGTTAGGGGCACTTGCTGGTTAGTAACATACTGGTAGGAAAAAGTTAGTTACTATAAACACATAAATTCAATGCTCTTCTCACAGACCACTTGATCACATCAGAAAGAACAGATGACTTAGAGCTGTGTGACTCCTAGCACAGGAGAACTGAATACCACTGTGATGTGGTAGTCATCAAAAAACATTATTCTAAAATCACTGAATACATCAGAGGCATTGTTTTAGATTTTAGAATTTAAATTTTTCTTTACCTGATATTTTATAAAAGTTTTTAGAGACCATTTTGATTGTTACTCTCCCTGTTGGTTTACAGTATATACCTTCTCTAAGTAAATAACACAATGGGTTGAGAGTTTTTGTCCTTGATTATTTAAATTTGTCACATCAGATCTAATGTGTTGATATATATTAAATGCCTAGCACCTGTACTTGGAACTAATTCTCAGCAAGTGTCAGTGCTTGTATCATACCCCACAATATTTTATACTTTCTGGTAGTGTGTGTCACAGTCATCTATGTTTTCTTACAGTGGTAGTTTTAATTATGGTTTAAAAGTTTAATTCAGTTGCCAAATAACAGACATGATGTTGCACATGGTCTTAAGGTATTATAAATTTTTCTGAGTTGTTCTGTACTCTCGTTTAGCATTTAGTGATACATTTCACCCAATGAAGATTATTTCCTCCAACATGCATGTTTACCTTGAATATATTCATGAGTGGGGAATAGAGAGATATTATTCACAATGTTAGCCATTTATGAATGTAAGAAAGCATATCCTTATAGTTAGGCTTATATATTCCCATGTAACTCCCTTACATTTGATCTCGTTTTTCCCTGTAAGACTGTGTTAGGGGTAGAAACTAACAAACAAACTAAAGCATCCAAGGTAATCCTTCCGTCGTGTAAAACAGGTATTGGGACCATGGTATGCGTTTTATTTCTGGACTAAAATTTCTCATTTTGTTAAATCATCTTTTGATGATATTATTGCACACTTTACTACTTCTGGACTTCCTCTGTAGAGTACTCACATATATTTTCAATGTTCCCCTCAAAAATGATAACTGAACAACTAAACGCAATACACTTCATCATTATAGAATGTGTAGCATGTTTCCTGTTTTCAACTAGATTATTACTACTAATGAGTTAATACATTAATATTTTAAGTCATATTTCACAATAACTAAAACTCTTGATGTAGATTTTTACAAATCCAGCTATATAACCAGGGCCCCTCTTTTTTTTTTTTCCATTGTACTTGGGCAATTAATTTTATGAACATAAATGCATGTCTTAACTTTTATGCTGTGGATTGTATGTATTAGATATTCATGTTTTTAAACTCCAGTCTGTCATGCATTAGCTCTTCTTATACATTTTTTGTGCACCTATAGATTTAATAGGAAAGCTATTTATGTGTTCCTTAAAAACATTAAGTGAAGGTTAAAAACTTGTGAACTTAGGTAACAGAATACACCTTGAATCTTGCTGATACCTAGTCTATTTATGTGATATTATACTACTGGGAGTTTGGGGAAGAGTCTTATAAGTATCACCTCCTGTTATACTAAATACTATTCTACTGAACTGATTAATTGGCACTGTTTTAGCATCTTTGCTTAACCAACTAAAAGCCCTTCCCTAAATTGAGCATGTATGTCTCTGGATTTTATTCAAATATATTATGGAAGACTTGTTAGGGAAAGGCCATATGGAAATTAAAATCCTAGATTTGTGCCAATAGTTGTTACTTTGTATACAATTCTTTGAAAATGGAGATTATATTAGGTTAGACTTATTTTTATAGGTATCTCATATCTTTCTTTATTTCAAAGGCATATGTAAGAAAAATTAAATGACTTGAGAGTAAAACTCTTGGAAATCATCATAAATACACAATAGAGGAGCACTAAAGGGGACACAGGAAAATGTAGGATTTATTTGTTTTTCACAGTTGGAATCTGCTACTAATAATAGAGATAATGGTTCCAAAAGTTGATAAGAATAATATTCAGTCAAGAATAAAATTTGGACACTCATCTAGGAAATACTACAACCAGGAGTTATTACTTTTTGCCAAAACTTCTACATGTCTTGGAAATAGCTTATTCAGTAATAGAGAAAATGTTTGATTCTGTATAATAACAAAAACCAGTGGAAATGCAGTTAATTAAGACTGGCAGATCTGGGAGGGTCAAAGATCTTATTGTTGACACAGAAAGGCTCAGTCATTTTGGTGGAGTCAGGATTCAGTCCCTGTCATTTGGAGCCCAACTCTTTACTTCCTGTGGAAATGGGAAGCTGTGAGGTATTTAGAAAGAAGCTGTATGGTGAATCTAGATATTAGAGAGAGAAAAATGACCCTTAAAATAATCTATATCATTAACATATTAACCTCTCATTATCAATCACTATCTTTTATTCAGTATCAATTAATATTTATGAGACTGATACAGTTAGATAGTTTTAAATACATCTAAATGAGATAATAAAGGCACTCAGTAACTTTTGAGGCTCTGATATTAATATTAAAAACACCGAATAAGTTTTGGTATCTGTATATCTGTGTTTGAGTATATTTGTGTTTAATATACTTTATTTGGTTGTATACATTATGAATAGAAAAAAAATAGAATTATGCCTATCCAAACTTTATGAGGAGAAGGCAATGGCACCCCATTCCAGTACTCTTGCCTGGAAAATCCCATGGACGGAGGAGCCTGGTAGGCTGCAGTCCGTGGGGTCGCTAAGAGTCGGATACGACTGAGTGACTTCCCTTTCACTTCTCACTTTCATGCATTGGAGGAGGAAATGGCAACCCACTCCAGTATTTTTGCCCGGAGAATCCCAGGGATGGGGGAGCCAGGTGGGCTGCCGTTTATGGGGTCGCACAGAGTCAGACACGACTGAAGCGACTTAGCAGCAGTAGCAGCAGCAGCAGACTTTATGATCCCTCGGATTCTGTTTTCTGACAACATGATTATGTAATACAAGAACCCGTATTTGGGAGTACTAAGTCCTGACCATCTGGAGTCTTAAAATTCGGTAGATTCCAGCTGCCCTCACTTTGGATTTTACTATTAAACACATTTTGTATTATCTTCTCTACTGCTACATTAGTGGTCTTCAAGTAATCCAATTTGTTGTGCTGCAGAACATTTTAACCTATCAGAATACCCTTAGACATCACCATTTATGCTAGGAGAATCTAATCAACACAGTAGTAGACTAACATTGATTGGGTAATGACATAAGTTTGGTTATTAATATGTTTCAGGGGCTGTGCTATACTGTACATTCTTTGTTTAATTTCATCATCAGAACACCCCTCTGAGCAAACTACTATCACTACCCATTTTTCAGAAGGTAAACTGATAGTTAGAACTGTTAAGTAACTTGACTGAAGTTATATGGTGTTTGACTAACCTAAAGACTCTCACTCCAGGCTTCCCACTTTCAACCAGTCCACTAGTCCTCTGTCCAATAATATGTTAGAAAATACTGGAGAATAAGTATGGATCCCATCTATTAATACAAACCAAGTAAATATTTCAAGAACTTTTAAAAATAATTTCTCTCACTATCATTTCTTGAATTATGCTTGAATTTTACAATAAGTGATATTAGACTCAATAATCTTAATTTTAGGGTGGGGGGAAGCTGTCCAACAGAGCTTTGTATGATGATAGAAATATTATGCTGTATGATATTCAAAATGATACCCAGTATATATTAGGTAATGTGCTCTTGAAACAGTGCTAGTGTGACTAAATAACTGAATTTAACTTTCATTTAACTATAATTAAATTTAAGTAGATTCATGTGCCCATGGAGTTAACGTATTAGACAATGCAGTTCTACAACATAAATTTCCATTTTTCAAAACAATCTTTTGATCATCTAAAATTGGAATTTAAGATCTTAATTTTTGGTAGCAAAGTTATTTATTAATATAAAACGTTATGTAGAACCTTTCTACAGCATAAATTTCCATTTTTCAAAACAATCTTTTGATCATCTAAAATTGGAATTTAAGATCTTAATTTTTGGTAGTAAAGTTATTTATTAATATAAAATGTTATGTAGAACCTTAATAGATAAGTCAAAAATGAGTGAAGCTGCCTTGGTCAAAGTGACAAGAGAGAGAAAGCCTGGATTTTATAGCATAAGCAGGTGACCTCTCCTCTCTCTGCTTACACTCCACTCCAAGTAACCTCTAAGGAACTGGTAGGTGCTATCTATAAGGAATCATTTGAACTCATTGATAAAAATATTACAATGCCTCTTTCATCTTATATCATTTCTTAAATGTTTGTAAAATTGATTTTACAATTAATTAAACACTGGATGGCATCACCGACTCGATGGACGTGAGTCCGAGTGAACTCCGGGAGTTGGTGATGGACAGGGAGGCCTGGTGTGCTGCGATTCATGGGGTCGCAAACAGTCAGACACGACTGAGCGACTGAACTGAACTGAACTGAAACACTTATCAATACCTTACCAATGTGCATGATACTAACGTCAATGATACCCTTAACTTATAACCTACAGATTAGTTTACTGTTGTTTTTTAAGTTCTATGTTGGAATATAGAAATAGAGTGTTTCAAGTGCTGGGTGCTCAGACATGTCTGACTCTCTGTGACCCCACAAACTCTAGCCTGCCAGGTTCCTCTGTCCATGGGATTTTCCAGGCAAGACTACTAGAGCAGGTTTCCATTTCCTCCTCCAGGGGCTCTTCCTGGCCCAGGGATCCAACCTGCATCTCCAGCATATCCTGCATTGACAGGCCCTTTACCACTAAGCCACCTGGAAACCCCTTCAAATGCTATGTTGTTGTTGCTTAGTCACTTAGTCGCGTCCAAGTCTTTGCAGCCCCATGAACTGTAGCCCGCAAGGCTCTTCTGTTCTTGGGATTTTTCAAGCAAGAATACTGGAGTTGGTTGCCATTTTTTTCTCCAGGGTCAAGTGCTACAGATGGTACCAGTACAGAGAGCAGGTGAGGGAGTGCAGAATGAAAGGAAAGGGAACACTGTGCAGAAGACATAACACATAGGCTGAATCCTGAAGGGGTAGCATAAGTGGGAACAGAGGTTAGTAATAGGGGGAAAACATTCTAAAAATACAAATTCTCTCCAAAGTCTAAGCAGTAACTATTTGAAGACATAAATTCATTTACACTTTCTAAAGGCCACGTGAATTTTATCTTGCTTACTTGTTCAGTTTGGATGCTGTATATAATCATTTTTCCAATTGAAAAATAAATGTTCTCGAAAAAAATGAGAAACTAAATATGATTTGAATACTTTTGCTTTCTCTATAATTTAGTTTATTCTAGACATATTTCTCAAACTTGAAAAGAAGATCAACTTTCCCCCTCCCAATATGCTTTTCAATAGGTCTAGAAAAATAGAGATGTGTTTCACTGAAAACCTTATGTGGAATCATATACCCCTGAATATCATAAGCTAAAAGAATCCTGAAAACAAGAGTAATTTATTTGTGTGGGAATTTACAGTTTTTAATGACATATTTTTCTAATTTATTCTGTGAGTTGACAGTGGACACTTTTTTGTTGTTATTATCAAATAGTGATTTCTCATGTTTATAAAAACATGCCAGAAAACAAATGATACAAGTGATTGTTGACTAGTGTCACATGGTTGATGTTTTAGAAAGGCAGGCAAGAAGAATAGATATCTAGAGAAAAAAAGATAATTTTAACAAGTAACATTTGATTCCTAAATAACTATTTTATTTCTTATATGTTTGAGCTTAAAGAGTAACAAATTATAATTAAAAAGTTGAAAAAAATTAAAAACAATTGAACAATAGGGAACAGAATATTTTTAAAACAGAGAAAAAGACTCGAGTCAAGAATAACTAGTGGAAAAAATATTAGGACTCAGGTTAACACAAAGATATTTTGATAATAATGTTCAGAATTATATTCTGAATAACATTAAAAACTAAATGCCATAGGTAAGAATATTAACATCAGTCAGTCAGTCAGTTTAGTCACTCAGTCAGGTCCGACCCTTTGCGACCCCATGGACTTCAGCACACCAGGCTTCCCTGTCCATCACCAACTCCCAGGGCTTGCTCAAACTCATGTCCATTGAGTCGGTGATGCCATCCAACCATCATCCTCTGTTGTTCCCTTATCCTCCCGCCTTCAATCTTTCCCAGCATTAGGGTCTTTTCCAATGAGTCATTTCTTCCCATCAGGTGGCCAAAGTATTGGAGTTTCAGCTTCAACATCAGTCCTTCCAATGAATATTCAGGACTGGTTTCCTTTAAGATGGTTTGATCTTTCAGTCCAAGGGACTCTCAAGTGTCTTCTCCAATACCACAGTTTAAAAGCATCAATTCTCCAGCACTCAGCTTTCTTTATAGTCCAAATCTTACACCCATACATGACTATTGGAAAAATCATAGTTTTGACTAGATGGACCTTTGTTGGCAAAGTAATGTCACTGCTTTTTAATATGCTATCTAGGTTGGTCATAGCTTTTCTTCCAGAAGCAAGCATCTTTTACTTTCATGGCTGCAGTCACCATCTGCAGTGATTTTCGACCATCAGAACAAGACCCTGTTTCCACCACTTTTAGTATCTCCTATTAAGAAGCTTCCATAAGCCTCTTATCCTTATCTGTCAGAGGGCAGACAGAATGAAAACCACAATCACAGAAAACTAATCAAACTGAGCCCATGGACCACAGATCAGATCAGATCATATCAGTCGCTCAGTTGTGTCCAACTCTTTGCGACCCCATGAATTGCAGCACGCCAGGCCTCCCTGTCCATCACCAACTCCCGGAGTTCACTGAGACTCACGTCCATCGAGTCAGTGATGCCATCCAGCCATCTCATCCTCTGTCGTCCCCTTCTCCTCTTGCCCCCAATCCCTCCCAGCATCAGAGTCTTTTCCAATCAGTCAACTCTTTGCATGAGGTGGCCAAAGTACTGGAGTTTCAGTTTTAGCATCATTCCTTCCAAAGAAATCCCAGGGCTGATCTCCTTCAGAATGGACTGGTTGGATCTCCTTGCACTCCAAGGGACTCTCAAGAGTCTTCTCCAACACCACAGTTCAAAAGCATCAATTCTTTGGCCCTCAGCCTTCTTCACAGTCCAACTCTTACATCCATACATGACCAATTGAAAAACCATAGCCTTGACTAGATGGACCTTTGTTGGCAAGTAATGTCGCTGCTTTTGAATATGCTATCTAGGTTGGTCATAACTTTGCTTCCAAGGAGTAAGCGTCTTTTAATTTCATGGCAGCAGTCACCATCTGTAGTGATTTTGGAGCCCAGAAAAATAAAGTCTGACACTGTTTCCACTGTTTCCCCATCTATTTCCCATGAAGTGGTGGGACCGGATGCCATGATCTTCGTTTTCCGAATATTGAGCTTTAAGCCAACTTTTTCACTCTCCACTTTCACTTTCATCAAGAGGCTTTTGAGTTCCTCTTCACTTTCTGCCATAAGGGTGGTGTCATCTGCATATCTGAGGTTATTGATATTTCTCCCGGCAATCTTGATTCCAGCTTGTGTTTCTTCCAGTCCAGCGTTTCTCATGATGTACTCTGCATATAAGTTAAATAAGCAGGGTGACAATAAGCAGCCTTGACGTACTCCTTTTCCTATTTGGAACCAGTCTGTTGTTCCATGTCCAGTTCTAACTGTTGCTTCCTGACCTGCATCTAACTCAATGAAACTATGAGCCATGCAGTGCAAGGCCACCTAAGACAGATGGGTCATGGTGGAGAGTTCTGACAAAACATGGTCCACTGGAGAAGGAATGGCAAACCACTTCAGTAGTCTTGCCTTGAGAACCCAATGAACAGTATGAAAAGGCAAAAAGAATATTTATATTTATAAAGAGAAAAATGTGAATTGTAGAGGAATGAGAGTATATAAACTTTATAATTATTAAGTGAAAAAATTGGGAACTTTCCTGGTGGCCGAGTGGTCAAGACTTAGCCTTTCAATGCAGGGGGTGTCAGTTCAATCCCTGGTCACAGAGCTAAGATACCACAGGTCTCATGGCCAAAAACAAAAATAATACATAAGAGAGAAACAATATTGTAAGAAATCCAATAAAAACTTTAAAAATGGTCCACATCAAAAAAATCTTAAAAAAGGAAAAGTGATAAAATTTAAAAATCAACATCTAAATTTCTTATAATAACTATACTTATCATGCTCTTTTCTCAAATATCATTGTATTAATGTTGACTTATTGCCTATCCATTTTCCTATAAGTTGGCATAAATGTATGTGTTACAGAATGTAGGAAACTCAAAGAGTATTACTTCTTGATGTTCATTGTTGTCTAGCTGATTTATTTTTGAACACTCTGCTATGTCTATCTTGATGGCATATGCTATAATGATCAATGTGAATGAGATGTATTTCCTGACCGAGCCAATATAAAAAGCATGAAAATGAAACATTGCAGAAAGGTAAAGCCATTTTTGCTTCCGTTTGGAAAAAAACATATTTTACTGCTTTTGACCCTTTAGTGTTTTCTTGTGGTTATCCAACACATCATCCAGTTCTATAAAAAACAATCACTTCCAAAGTGGCATAAAATAAACTCAGATATCGAGGAAAGGATGAAAACATTCAGTAACACTCAGCATAGAACAGAAAGGCATACGTGCAAATCATCAACTACACTGTATTTTTGTTTAAGCTTTCATTAGATCGAGGTTTTAAATATATTTTAAAATGCTTTCTAATGATTCCTATCATAACATTTTTGAGTTTCTATTATTGTCATGCGTTCTTTTTGAATTTGCATCCAGGACTAAATACGAAGCTAGATAATAGTGATTAAATACAACATGAAAAGTGAAAGTGAAGTCGCTCAGTGGTGTCCGACTCTTTGCGACCCCATGGACACCAGGCTCCTCCGTCCATGGGATTTTCTAGGCAAGAGTACCGGAGTGGGTTTCCTTTTCCTTCTCCAGGGAACTTCCCGACCCAAGGATGGAACCCAGGTCTTCTGCATTGTAGACAGACGCTTTACCATCTGAGCCACCAGGGAAGTCTAAATACAACATGGGGTCCAGTTTAATTGGATGATTATTAAATTATAGAATTCAAAGGATATTAATGTATATTTAGTTTTTAAACAATTTTGTATTTATTTTTATTGCAATCTTGCATATGTACCACATAACCCTATTTTAAAAATTTTATATTTTATACCAAGTGAATTAAGATGCTTGTTCAAAGTCATACACTAAGAAATAAATTAGCAAGTTTTTCTGATTCCTGAATCCTAGCTATCCCATATAATGCATTATATATATATATATATATATATACATACACATACACACACACACAGACACATACATTTCTTCCCAGATATTTCAGTCAATAAGTCTCAACATGAAACCATTCTGGGTCATCTAATCAACACTTTTAGCTTTGGTTCTAAAAATTGAAAGGCAATAAGATTACGCAAGGGGTCCAAGGTCAATGAGTAAGATGGTCTGAGAGCCAGATGCTAGCACATGACTCTGGGCTTTCTTAATAGGACTTTTCATTACATCATGCCGTTTCTGTATCTTTACAATATTTTTTTTGCCTATTCAACTTAATGTGTTTTTCCTTGCTTTTACTGAGGCATGAAAATAGAAACCTTCTGTCACTTGGCTAACATTAAAAACGTCCAAAGGGTCTCAAAGAGTGGGACATGACTGAGCACACATACCACACATTATTTGTGGTTCAGTGGTTCTCAATTTTAGTTGTGCTCCAAAATCAATCACTATGTATAATTATTCTAATATAAATGGCTAAGCTTGGAAATTCAGTTGAAGCCCTACAATCTATATTTTAATAAAGTCCTTCAGGTACCATCACAAATACAATGACAACAGTAATAATCATAGCTAACACTTAATGACTTACAAAGCTTTCTATGTATCAAATACTATATAAGCCTTTTAAACATATTCAGATCAGATAAGATCATATCAGTCGCTCAGTTGTGTCCGACTCTTTGCGATCCCATGAATCGCAGCACGCCAGGCCTCCCTGTCCATCACCAACTCCCGAAGTTCACTCAGACTCACATCCATCGAGTCAGTGATGCCATCCAGCCATCTCATCCTCTGTCATCCCCTTCTCCTCCTGCCCCCAATCCCTCCCAGCATCAGAGTCTTTTCCAATGAGTCAACTCTTCATATGAGGTGGCCAAAGTACTGGAGTTTCAGCTTTAGCATCATTCCTTCCAAAGAAATCCCAGGGCTGATCTCCTTCAGAATGGACTGGTTGGATCTCCTTGCAGGCTAAGGGACTCTCAAGAGTCTTCTCCAACACCACAGTTCAAAAGCATCAATTCTTTGGTGCTCAACTTTCTTCACAGTCCAACTCTCACATCCATACATGACCACAGGAAAAGCCATAGCATTGACTAGACAAACCTTTGTTGGCAAGTAATGTCTCTGCTTTTGAATATGCTATCTAGGTTGGTCATAACTTTCCTTCCAAGGAGTAAGCGTCTTTTAATTTCATGGCGGCAGTCACCATCTGTAGTGATTTTGGAGCCAAGAAAAATAAAGTCTGACACTGTTGCCACTGTTTCCCCATCTATTTCCCATGAAGTGGTGGGACCGGATGCCATGATCTTCATTTTCTGAATGTTGAGCTTTAAGCCAACTTTTTCACTCTCCACTTTCACTTTCATCAAGAGGCTTTTGAGTTCCTCTTCACTTTCTGCCATAAGGGTGGTGTCATCTGCATATCTGAGGTTATTGATATTTCTCCCAGCAATCTTGATCCCAGCTTGCATTTCTTCCAGTCCAGCATTTCTCATGATGTACTCTGCATATAAGTTAAATAAACAGGGTGACAATATACAGCCTTGACGAACTCCTTTTCCTATTTGGAACCAGTCTGTTGTTCCATGTCCAGCTCTAACTGTTGCTTCCTGACCTGCATACAAATTTCTCAAGAGGCAGATCAGGTGGTCTGGTATTCCCATCTCTTTCAGAATTTTCCACAGTTTATTGTGATCCACACAGTCAAAGGCTTTGGCATAGTCAATAAAGCAGAAATAGATGTTTTTCTGGAACTCTCTTGCTTTTTCTATGATCCAGCGGATGTTGGCAATTTGATCTCTGGTTCCTCTGCCTTTTCTAAAACCAGCTTGAACATCAAGAATTTCACGGTTCACATATTGCTGAAGCCTGCCTTGGAGAATTTTGAGCATTTCTTTACTAGCGTGTGAGATGACTGCAGTTGTGTGGTAGTTTGAGCATTCTTTGGCATTGCCTTTCTTTGGGATTGGAATGAAAACTGACCTTTTCTAGTCCTGTGGCCACTGCTGAGTTTTCCAAATTTGCTGGCATATTGAGTGCAGCACTTTCACAGCATCATCTTTCAGGATTTGGAATAGCTTAACTGGAATTCCATTGCCTCTACTAGCTTTGTTCGTAGTGATGCTTTCTAGGGCCAACTTGACTTCGCACTCCAGGATGTCTGGGTCTAGATCAGTGATCACACCATCGTGACTATCTGGGTCATGAAGATCTTTTTTGTACAATTCTTCTATGTATTCTTGCCATCTCTTCTTAATATCTTCTGCTTCTGTTAGGTCCATACCATTTCTGTCCTTTATCGAGCCCATCTTTGCATGAAATGTTCCTTTGGTATCTCTGATTTTCTTGAAGAGATCCCTAGTCTTGCCCATTCTGTTGTTTTCCTCTATTTCTTTGCATTGATCACTGAAGAAGGCTTTCTTATCTCTTCTTGCTATTCTTTGGAACTCTGCATTCAGATGTTTATATCTTTCCTTTTCTCCCTTGCTTTTCACTTCTCTTCTTTTCACAGCTATTTGTAAGGCCTCCCCAGACAGCCATTTTGCTTTTTTGCATTTCTTTTCTATGGGAATGGTCTTGATCCCTGTCTCCTGTACAATGTCACGAAGCTCAGTCCATAGTTCTTCAGGCACTCTATCTATCAGATCTAGGCCCTTATATATATTTCTCACTTCCACTGTATAATCATAAGGGATTTGATTTAGGTCATACCTGAATGGTCTAGTGGTTTTCCCTACTTTCTCCAATTAAAGTCTGAATTTGGCAATAAGGAGTTCATGGTCTGAGCCACAGTCAGCTCCTGGTCTTGTTTTTGCTGACTCTATAGAGCTTCTCCATCTTTGGCTGCAAAGAATATAATCAGTCTGATTTCGGTGTTGACCATCTGGTGATGTCCATGTATAGAGTCTTCTCTTGTGTTGTTGGAAGACATATTAAAGACTTAAACATATTAAGTCATTAATATTTCAAACAACCCCATCATTTAAGTAACTATAAGTATGTGATTTTCAGATGAGGAGACTGGGACAGAGAGAATTGAGGTGATTGTCACAAGGTCATATAGCTAAAATGGAGAAGCTAGAATTGAACCCCAATTTCGTGGAGCTCTGGAATTTTAAGTGGTTTTATGGTCATTACTTTGTCTCACTGCATCTCTTCATCAAGGCAGGAAAAAGAAAACATTTCTAGGTATGTGGAATCTTAATATATTCATTCACATATTAAGAAAACAAAACTTTTGAGAAGTTAAATGCCTTTCTAGTCATAAAACTAGTAATTGAGAGACCTAGTATGCTACTCCAGTGTTTCTCCAGAAACATTACCTTTCAGCCTCAAAAATTTTGCTTTTCTTTAAGTATGATATTTAATGTAGGAACTGATTTACTCAAAATGCTCAACTGAAAACAGCAGAAGTAAATTTTGGTTTTAAAATGAAAACTGTTTATCAAAATTATATTGAGAAGTTCACAGAATTGTGAGAAAGGTGTGTCAGTATTCAAGTTCCAAGAATAGTGGCCCAAAATACTCCAAGAATGATGGCCCAGAACTCCAAGAAAAGCAGCTTGCACCATTGCTGCCTGTAGGACGTTCATCTGTCAAGAGCACAACTTGAATGCAACCAAAACTATGCCTGCATGATCATCAGTTCTAGGACCAAAAGTCAAAGTTGTAAGCATTAGGACTCTGGAAAATCCAGTGTCAATTAAATTAACTCTATATAAGGTGTACTTACTACTCAAGAGGATTTCTGCCAAAGAAAGTTTCACTTGAGCGAGTATATTGCTCAAATCCTGAATCACGTGTTGAACTGAAAAGAAAAGTGAGAACTTGCTTTTCTTGGTTTCTTCCTTGGAGAGGTGAAACTTTTTCAGCAAGCGAAACATAACAAGGTTGTTCAAAAGGTGCTAAGACATCTCATATGGGGCTAGAAAGATATGGAGTCAGAAAGGAATTAGAGAAGGATGACTTTAAGGCAATTATTTGAAATCTAAGCTCTTGGAATATTAGTTTAGAGTAATATTAGAATACAATTAACTAGAAGGATACCTTAAAGTAAATTGTAACTGCACACTTCATTAAAAGGCTGAGAGACTTGTTTTTCAATTCTGTGTCTTGAGTTGGAATGCTTTTGGTAGATGTATTAAAAAAAAAAAAAAAAAAGAGTCTGAGAGAAGGATCTGGATTTCAATACTACTCCCATTAATTACCTGCGTAAGTTTTTGTTACCACTTAAAAAGACATGGCTGTATCAGAAACTGAAAATAATACTTACTTCACAGGGTTATTTGAGTATTAAATGAGAGTGCAAATAAAATACCTGACACCAAACTTTATTCCAATTATCTATCCTCTGGAAAAATTTTGCAATAGAAACACTTTGAATTCAATGCTATTAATAAACAAATATACGAAAATTTCTCATGACCTTCCAAACTGGACTTAACCATGCACCATTTATGACCCTCAGTACCAACAAAGAAGACCTTTATCATAACTTCTAAATTGACCACTATTTTTTAATGCATCTATTAATCTCCCCTACTATATCCTATATTCTTTGAAGCCAGGAAGAAATTGTAAGGCAAATACAGATGCCTGCCTACTAAGACACATTTTTACTTTTCTAGTCATTAATAGAATCCTGATTTTACTTACTGAAATAATGATTCATTCAGGAAGCATGCAGAGTACAAACCCCTTTAAAACTGCTATGCCACGTGACTAAGTTCTGAGAAGTGTTGTGTGGAGCAACTGGAAAAGCATGTTAAAATAATGGGTACTTTCTAAAGTTTTTCTCTCCTGCCTTCCTGCTTCCTGGGACCAAAGATAATAGCTGAAGCTCCAGTAGCCATGTTGGCCCATGTGGTAATCTTGAGAATGAAAATCATAAGGGGCAGGGCGGAGAAACAAAAAGAACCAAGGACCATGAGAACTTTGGTACAGCTACTATAGCAGTGCTGCATTGCCTTCCTCTGGACTTTTGATATATGAGAAAACAGCACTCATATCTTTTAAACATTAAAAATCAAATATTCAAGCAATATTTAACTGATCTGTATTGTCTCTCATCTAAATTTCTACTCTCAGACATCACAATGCTTGAACATTGTATTTAATAAAAATTTAATTAATTCATTCATCTATGATTTTAAGCCAAATAGAGATGACTTCTGATGTGTTCATGACTTCATTTGAACACATATAATAATAGAAAATGTCCTATCGGATTAGAGAATAAATAGAAGAGTCACCTGAAGATGAGAAAAAAATATAGCATATGTATTTGCATGCTAAGTCGTTTCAGTCATGTCCAACTCTGAGGCCATTTGACTGTAGGCCAGCAGGTTCCTCTATCCATGGGATTCTCCAGGCAAGAATACTGGAGTGGGGTGTCATGGCCTCCTCCAAGGGATGTTCCCGACCAAGGGATCCAATGTCTCCTGCATTGGTAGATGGGTTATTTACCACAGAATTTGACTGCCAATAGAAGTAGATTCCTGGGAAGCCCCGCCCTGGTCCCACACCTCTGGGTTAATTTTGTCCTCTCCATAGTGTTTGGTCCTCTCCTATTGGAGACTCCTAGTGTGATGAAGCACAAGCTGGAATCAAGGTTGCTGGGAGAAATATCAATAACCTCAGATATGCAGATGACACCACTCTTATGGCAGAAAATGAAGAAGTAAAGAGCCTCTTGATGAAAGTGAAAAAGGAGAGTGAAAAAGTTGGCTTAAAACTCAACATTCAGAAAACTAAGATCATGGCATCTAGTCCCACCTCTTCATGGCAAATAGATGGGGAAATGAAACAGTGAGAGACTATTTTTTTGGGTTCAAAATCACTGCAGATGATGACTGCAGCCATGAAATTAGAAAACACTTGCTCCTTGGAAGAAAGGCTATGACCAACTTAGACAGTACTTTAAAAGGCAGAGACATTACTTTACCAACAAAGGTCCGTCTAGTCAAGGCTATGGTTTTTCCAGTGGTCATGTATGGATGTGAGTGTTGGACTGTGAAGAAAGCTGAGCACAGAAGAATTGATGCTTTTGAACTGTGGTGTTGGAGAAGACTCTTGAGAGTCCCACGGACTGCAAGGAGATCCAACCAGTCCATCCTAAAGGAAATCAGCCCCTAATATTCATTTGAAGGACTGATGCTGAAGCTGAAACTCCAATATTTTGGCCACCTGATGCAAAGAACTGACTCATTGGAAAAGACCCTGATGCTGGGAAGGATTGAAGGCAGGAGGAGAAGGGGACAACAGAGGATGAGATGGTTGGATGGCATCACCAACTCTATGGACATGAGTTTGAGTAAGCTCCAGGAGTTGGTAATGGACAGGAAAGCCTGGCATGCTGCAGTCCATGGGGTCACAAAGAGCTGGACATGACTGAGCAACTGAACTGAACTGAACTGAATGGATTCCTCAGCCCCTACAGAGCTCTGGAGGCTGAAAAGCTTCCCATCTCAAGGGTACGTATTTACTTTTTCTAAATATAATTGTATTCAAATAAAAAGTGAGTGATTTAAAACTGACTTGCCTATATCTGCTTATTTTTCTATAGCTCTTTTGAGAACATGTGAAGTATCCTTTTTAGATAAATTTTTGCAAGTGTGTAACAGACTGGAATGAAATTTCAGAAGAGACATTTGCTCAATCGTGTTTATTCACTACTTGAGGAGGGAAATTTAGTTTCAGCATGAGTACTTTTTCAGAAAAGCTCTAAAAGGAATATGAGAAGTGGATATAAAAAGTTAACATGAAAGTACACACAATCTATTTATGTTTTCTACTCTGTTTATAAAAAGCCCGGTTTTGGCTTTTAAAGAATTCCCTTACATTATTGAGAATGGAATGGAAAGGAACATGGTATAGTACAGAGCTGGAGAATTGACTTTGGGTACAAAGGAGAGACATCTGATATAATAGGGTAAATAGAGTTTGATTGCCGATGGAAGTAGACATGTGGCTATGTTGTTGGGGGAGGTGAAGGGCTTCTGGTGTGATACCTGTCCTCTGTGGAGGTATATATTTTTCAGATCAAGCATGTGGTTTTGTGATATTCAAATCTTACATATTTTTCCTGAAATATTTGTCTACTTGATCTCTTTCTGACAGAAGTTTGTTCCATTTATGATGACAGATTTTTAAATTTTCTTCATGTTTATCAATATTTGTCTTATATAGTTTGAAGCTATTTTGTGGTAATAGAGTTCTGTCTCCTTTATCATATATTAGAAACTTTATCATATATTTTATACAGTGTGTCTATATTTAGATACTCAATATTCATTCCTACACTTCAGACTTTCATTATGAGATCATTTTCCTAAATGTTAAAGTTTATCATATGCTGTATGCAGTCTGCCTGGCTTCCCAGATTTACTTGGCTCATTTACCCTCTGGACTTTAGCTTTTTGTTAAATTAAAAGACCATGACCCACCAGCTGTTTTCACCTAATCTCCTCACACCTCTGGGTGTCTGAACTTCCAGGAGTGAGGGGCTGTCTGCAGCAAAATCTTTGATTGACATGCTTCTGTGGAGTACTCAAGAGGCCAGTGCCTGGGTTTGACCTGACATGACCCAGGGGGTCTATGACAGTTCCCTCCACTCTGGGATCACTTATTGTACTTCCATCCAATGTTGTCTTTTTAGAAACTTTGCTTATTTTATTACTATATCTATCTCTCTCTATATATACACACACATATAAACTTTATTATTGAATTGCCAAAAAATTTCATTTGAGTTTTTCTGTAGGATGTTATGGAAAAACCTGAATGAACATTTTGGCCAATACAATACTGTATGTATTTACATAAGGCACGTGGCATGTGAGCATACTAAGTCGTTTTTCAGTCATGTCTGACTCTTTGCAACCTTATGGACTGCAGACCTCCAAGCTCCTCTATCCATGAGATTCCCCAGGTAAGAATACTGGAGTGGGTTGTCATGCCCTCCTCCAGAGGATCTTCCTGATCCAGGGATCGAACCCACATCTCTTATGTTTCCTGCATTGGCAGGTGGTTCTTTACAACTAGCGCCAACTGGGAAGCCCTTGCATAACACTGCAATTATATGGGTATACATATATATGTGTGTGTGTATATATATATATATATATATATATATATATATATATGATATTTTTCACAAGGACAGTTTTTCATGATAGCAAACGTAGATAATATGGCTTTAAAGAAAGGTTATTTTTCTTTTTGATTTTCTTATTTTGACAAAGAACGTATTTCCATAATATGTACTGATAGATGCTTCCATAGAATTACTGATAAAATTATTTCCAAAAAGAAATAAAAATATGAAATTATCAAATTATATCTATAATAACAGTGAGAGAGTGCTAAATCACTTCAGTTGTGTCTGACTCTATTAGACCCTATGGATTGTAGCTCTCCAGGCTCCACTATCCAGGCATTCTTCTCATTTCTAATATACCTTTAATTTGAATTAGTTATATTTTAAAGAAATATTGAAAATATTGCCCCTTCTTATAGCATAAACTAGGCAGTAAAATTATTTGCAAACACTTTATATTTTTCAGATTTGAATTTAAAAATATTAATTTAGAAATACAAGATTTTTAAATTAAAAAATTATATAACAAAATATAGATTTTTATAATATTAAGTAAATATCCTGTAATGACAGTTTATATGTAAATACATTAAAGTTATCTATATTTTGTCTTAATACACTAATTTGAATATATTCTACCATAATTATTCAAATAAGTGATAAATACAATTTAGTATAGGTAAATGAGGTCAAAGATTATGAAAAGAAAATTAATAACTTATATGCAGATGACACTTCATAACATAGTTTATCTGGGGAATATCTTAGATTAGAAGTTTTCATTGCTCTAGAGATCTGTAACAGCATTAAAATACATCTCTTGATTATAAAGTAATTACATTTTTCAGCTCCATGGAAACACTATACTCAAAATGTAGAAATGAGTGAGAATTGAAAGGCTTATGACATGTACCCAAGTACTTCCGAAATATCAAAAGGCAATCACTGACTCCAAATAATCAACTGCAAACTCCAGAAAATTTATGAATAATATAATAAGTAAATATAATTATTGGGATGATAGCTTTTAAAAATAATTGTGTGAGGTCACATATTTTATAATAATAAAAAGCAGTATGTACTACAATATTTCAAAGGCATGTTTTGCTAATAAATTGGAGAACTCTAGATAGGGACCAGTCAGCCTCATACTCCAAAGGAACTCAGTGATTCCCACATGCATAAATGTTGAGATGCACTGGTTTAGAGTATATAAGGCATAAGGGGCTTTATACCTTGAGTTGTAGGACTTAGAATTTTGTTTCTATTAATGGGCCATCACTGGAAGCTTTTAAATAGAGGAAGGATTTCTGCTTTGAAACAACCTCTGTGTTATAGTGCAAAAGAAAGGAGCACAGAGGGCATGGAGAGAGTAGAGGTAGAAATATCAGTTAAAAAGCTATTACAAACTCTCTTACACAGAGGAATTCCAAATAATGTATGTAGATCCTCTGCCCTCAAAGAGGTGGAGTTTAACTGGCTACCCCGAAATGTGAGCTATGAGTGATGACTTCCTGAATTAGAGCATAGAAAGGGGGAAACAATGAAGAAATTTACAATAAAGAAACTGACAAACACTACCTAAACAAGGTGATCGAGGCTAACACTGACAATGAGAAGCCATCGTGATAGCAGGCACCCCTTGATACGATGTGATGAGAATGGCAGTTCACTTCTGTGATCTCCCTCCCTGAAACCCATAATCTCTCTTGATTCATGAGAAGTTATCAAAAACAAGGGAAATACTTAGAAATTGTCATAGTTCCTTGCTTTTCCAAGTTCAGTCAGTGATTTTTCAGCCGTGGCTGCAACATTAAAAAAAACCAGGGGGACTTTCAAAAATTGATGAAGATACCTAGACAGTATCCCCCTTGATTAAGATTTAATTAAATTGGAATGGAGGTAGACATTGATTTTTTTTTTAATTTAAAGATCACACAAGAGTTTATAATGTATAATAATATATAGCTACATATAAAAATATATAGCTAGAATCGAGAACAACTAAGAGCTTCTAGAAGAGAAATATAGGCATTAGATTTCTAAATTGTTATTTAATTAATCTCCATTATTTCTCTACCCTCAAGGCTTTCTTAAAGCCTGATTCCTTACTCCTTATTAACTCCAGTAACATTTCAGCAGAATTTCTACCTAAAACTCAGGTATTTATTTTCTATCACAAGTTTTGCACCCTCACAATTTCCTGTCTCTTCGGGGAGTGGACTAAATCTGGTGTCCATTGGCTTGAGCTCAGACCTCTGAAGACCAGTACCTGACTGAGAATCCTGGCACGTATCTCAAATGCATCAAAATATTTTCATATCTCTTTCTCTATTGAGGAAAGATCTCATTGCCTTAAGAATGGCACTTAATATGGTGTTTCTTAACGTTTCTCAACTTATTGAAAATATGTAATATGGTATATACCCAGCTTCTCATTATAGATTCCATTTAGAATGACACATCTCCCCAGTTTTTATCTCAAGAGCTGTTGAAGTAATTTACCTCTGACTTTAAAATTGTATATTATGCACCATGAAACCTCTGTCAGACCATTCTTCAACTGCTTGAATTGAAAGTCTAACAACTTGGCCACCATAGTGATTTGCACTGTTGGCATGTCTGGATGATGATTTAATGAGAGGAGCAGCTGAACAGTGCACCTGAGATTCAGAAGTCCTGATGCTAGATTTTGAAATTTCACATAAGTATTACTGGATCTTCTTGGGTGAACTCTCCTATCATCCAGGCCTTGTCTGGAGACTAGTTTCTGCCATGGTGTTCATGGATCCTAAGTATGGATCACAAGTGACACTAAGTTTAAAATGTGTGAAGAAAAATGTGGAATTTTCCTTATAATTTATTAGGGAGGTAAGAAAGAAACCACCCCAAGTTGGGTGTGTTAGGAAGTGTAATATATAATACATCTTATAACAAAACATCCTAAATTAAGCTTTACTCATCTCTAGCAATAGTGATGTGTCTAAGGATGCCCCAGCTCATAAGAAAATATCCAACTGGTTTTATCCAGTGCCACTTTGCTTATAGGTCTCCCCTTCATTGTGTTCACCCGTCATGAAGTCTGTAGCCTCCCACCCTCTCTCTGTTCAAAGCTCTTTGGAAAGTGGGTTGTCCATATGACACAAAGTGAGAGGAGAAAAATATCATGGGGTTTAAGGGTTCTGGATGATTAATGGGCCATCTCTAGGTGGTTTAGTCCCCTTTCTGATTCTCCAGTCAGTATCAATCACAACAGTAATCAGCTCTGGGAAAAAAATTAAAATCATTTCCTCAAGATCAATCTTTCTCAAAAGGAAGGGAATGAAGAATTATTAGGTGCTTATAACATAACATCAGTCCCTGTCATGATTAGAATATTCTTTTGAAAGTTTTTTAAATTAGCAAATGACATACAGAAAAATAAATGTTTGAGAAAGACATCAGTAGCATTGTTTGATTTCAACTGAAGAGAGGACATGTTAGAAAAGTATCACTGCCATTTAAGTACAAGTTGATTTAGTGAAATTACTAAGTTAGGGTTTGTGTACATGTTAGAGAGAATCTGAGAGATAGTTCATAAAGAAAATATTCTTGCCAAAACAAACAAGTGCAGTGATTTCCAGATTTAAAATTATATCTATATGCACACAAAGCAGAAAATAACTTCAATGTTTCTGGAGTATACAGTGTTCCTTTGGGTGAATTTGATTATCACAAAGTGGTCCTACCTCTGTTTCTCTGAGTAGCTTTGACAAGTTTGCCCTTCAGCTGGTGCCCAGCTCCTTGTCCACAATACTCATAAGCCTCCTATCTACATCTTACAGTTTCTATCTGGTACACTAAAACTGGATGTCATATAAATACATACATTTCAAAAAGATCCTAAGATATCTCACCAAGAGAAGACTTTGGAACTATTTTCTTCTCTTTTCTTACTTTTAAACTCAATTAAGAAGCAACCCCCAGCTACCCCCCCCCCACACACATACCCTGAATCATCGTCTTTTATCATCTTTTCTTCAGTTCACTATTGTATTTTTCTCCTACATGAAAAGGGAAAGATGATGGTACAGAATACTGATGAGAAAATGCTTATTTTAAAGCAGCTCATTTCTTTGAACACAGCAAACCTGATCTGCATTTATACAGATATTCCCTTGGCCTGACCTCTGCCTTACAAGGGTTATAGGTAGTCTCAGAGCAAAAGAAAGAAAACAAAAATTGTGAACTATAGGTCCTTCCAGATTGACAAAGGAAGAGTTAGAGAGCAACCATCAAAAACAATTGCTGGAGGCTATAAGGTTTTTATTTCATTCCTAAATTAGATTCTGCATATAATAGTAGGTCCAATTTTCAAGACAGTCACTACTAATGAATACTTCTTTGGTGGGGGGAGGAGAAGAGAAAAATAAAGAAGATTGTGTGTAGGAGCAGGGTTGGTCCCTATTTTGCTTTTAGAAATGTGCAGTGGACTAGTAGGACAATACCGTATTAAAATAATAGTGGCTTGTTCTAGTATGAGAAACTCAGCAGCTCTTTTGAAATTGAAATTATGAACACAGTTTAAATTTTTTCTTTAATGGACCTCTATTATTTTTCAGAATCTGAAACAAATTGATTCATAAGGATAGTTTTATAACACTATTATATTAGAAACCTCCAAAATGGTATATAGATTATTTCACTGGTTTGATAAGATTTGCAAATATCTACTACTTTTGTCTAATTTAAAATAAATCTACAGTTGAAAAGAGAATAAATAATTTTCTGAAGAAATTAGCATTTTCCTCGCTGTTATAATTCAAACATCTTGATAGCAATGACCATTTTACTGTCTGAAATCTTTCTGGTATCTGCAAGAACTGACAGAAGCAGCAAAACTAGTAGTCTTGTGTTGATTTTGCTATGCCACTACAATATTGTAATTAGCCTCCAATTTAAATAATTTAATTTAAAAAAAAGAAATGCAGTGAGGCAACCTGTATTCACTGGCATGCATGCTAAGTCACTTCAGTCCTGTCAGACTCTTTGCGACCCTGTGGACTGTAGCCCACCAGGCTCCTCTGTCCATGGGATTCTCCAGGCATGAATACTGGAGTGGGTTTGGAACCTGTATCTCCTGCTACTCCTGCATTAATGGAGGTTCTTTACCACTGAGTCACCGGGAAGTCCTCATTCACCTAAGGAGGGGGAAATTGGCCAACGAAGTGAGACTCAATAATAGATAAAAGCTGAGTAGACAGCCGCTGAGGTGGCAGGATTTAACATTGTCACCCACATGCCAGTATGTTTACAATTATATGAGCTCTCCTATTAAAACATACAGCCCAAGTCTGAGGGACAGTGGGTCAACAATTCTTACAGTACCTAACATATTATTATGTGTAGTTTGAAATACTCAAAAATACATATTTAATTGAATAAAACAAATTAATGCATTATTTACTGGACCGTGTTCCTATCCATCCATCATACTCAACACACTGCAAGTGCATGCTCATACACACACACAAAGTTTTGAGTGATGTTAACCATAAATGGGATAGAAAAGCTATGACAGAAATATAGCAATGGTATCTGGGAATGTAGCCAAGCAATTTGGGATAAAAAGGGTCCCAGAGATACTAAATGCTGTTTTGGCCTATTTTACAAATGTTCCCAGAGTCATTTATACTTTGGTACTCATATATGGAATATTATAATAATAGAATCTTCCTATACATTACTAAGTGATAGCAAGAAGAAGTATATGTGTGAAGTATATAAACTTTCTATTTATTATTCACTGAACAGGTATTATGTTCATGCTATTTATGAGACACTGAAGAAACAAAAATTAATAATATGTGTTCCCCTGCCTCAAAATATTTTAATTCCTATAGGATATATAGAAAAGTACACAGACATTTGCAATGCAGACTTAATCCATCTTGAAGGATTATTTTTTTCAAATGTATCTACATATAGCCTTATATTTTTGTCTAATGTGCTTCTAATTACTTTTAATTGAGCTTTGAGCTTGCAGGTGTCAATTTAAATGATGAATGTTGCCACAGTAGAGAGTATTTATCAGGGGGGAAATTATCCTGAAAAATTTTTGCTGTTTTGTTATGGACATTTTATGGTAACTCTGAAGTCTCATGTATCACTGATAACATGGTGTCACAGAATAAAACAATAGATTCTTATATCTGGGAGAAAATTCAGAGATTAATTCATTAAATTCACTTGTTCCACAGAAAAGAGAACAAATTCAGAGATTATCTTTGCTGGCCAGCATCACAAAATTTCTTAATTGCAAAGCTGAAAGTAGTGTGTCATTCTTCACATACACACTTGAATATAATTTTTATCTCACAATAATTTCTGAAATACTGAATATAACAGACTGGTTCCAAATAGGAAAAGGAGTTTGTCAAGGCTGTATATTGTCACACTGTTTATTTAACTTATATGCAGAGTACATCATGAGAAATATCAATAACCTCAGATATGCAGATGACACCACCCTTATGGCAGAAAGTGAAGAGGAACTCAAAAGCCTCTTGATGAAAGTGAAAGAGGAGAGTGAAAAAGTTAGCTTAAAGCTCAACATTCAGAAAATGAAGATCATGGCATCTGGTCCCACCACTTCATGGGAAATAGATGGGGAAACAGTGTCAGACTTTATTTTTTTTGGCTCCAAAATCACTGCAGATGGTGACACCAGCCATGAAATTAAAAGACGCTTATTCCTTGGAAGGAAAGTTATGACCAACCTAGATAGCGCCTATGAAGGTGCTCAGCCTTCTTCACAGTCCAACTCTCACATCCATACATGACCACAGGAAAAACCATAGCCTTGACTAGACGAACCTTTGTTGGCAAAGTAATGTCTCTGCTTTTGAACATGCTGCTTGCTGCGATTCACGGGGTCGCAAAGAGTCGGACACGACTGAGCGACTGATCTGATCTGATAAAATGAAGGAATTCACTGAATTGAATGTTATTGCATCACAGTCTATTTATAGAAGTTATTCCAACTTTTATTGAACACCCAACATAAATACTGTTCTTTGAATTTGTAGGTTCATCAAACAAGAAACAATGAAGTGGGCTAAAATACATTCAGTTCAGTTCAGTCGCTCAGTCCTGTCCAACTCTTTGCAACCCCATGAATTGCAGCATGCCAGGCCTCCCTGTCCATCACTGACTCCCGGACTTCACTCAAACTCATGTCCATCGAGTCAGTGATGCCATCCAGCCATCTCATCCTCTGTCATTCCCCTTCTCCTTTTGCACCCAATCCCTCCCAGCATCAGAGTCTTTTCCAATGAGTCAACCCTTCGCATGAGGTGGCCAAAGTACTGGAGTTTCAGCTTTAGCATCATTCCTTCCAAAGAACCCCCAGGACTGATCTCCTTTAGGATGGACTGGTTGGATCTCCTTGCAGTCCAAGGGACTCAAGAGTCTTCTCCAACACCACAGTTCAAAAGCATCAATTCTTCAGAGCTCAGCTTTCTTCACAGTCCAACTCTCTACAAAAGATTAATTCTGAACATATTGATATTTTCTCTTGTAAATATTACATTTGTGGTAACATCAGCTTACAATAAGATAAAGAGATATAGATCACTAATGATGACTCAATGACCCTATAAAAATTAACATGTTAATTTTTATTACATTAATAAATACATTAACATTAACATGTTAATGATAATACATTAGATCAATAAATCACCTGAAAGTTGATATGACTACATAACCAGTCCATGTATAGGGTAATATATACCCCTATACATGAGCAAGCTTACATTATAGAAGAGGTAGACATAACAGACAAATAAATAAATAATTACATGAGTTGATTATTGTAAGAGAATTTTCTCTAGATGGCAGTTTGGCACATAGGAGAAACTCCAAAGTCAAGGAATAATTTTCCTTTAAGCTAGTATTTGAGCTGAGGCTGGAAGGATTAAAGTTTGTCAGGAGAACACTTAAGAGATGGTAGTCCAGTTTGTGAGAAGGAATGAATGCCTGAGTTAGCAAAAACTACAAATATTTGAGTTTTCCCAGAGAATCATTTGTGATTTAATAAGAATGTTAGGTCCTGAGTAACTCATTACATTTGGCTGCAGCAACCAAATCATGTTTCTGAACTTAAAAGCAATCATTCAGTCCCTAAACCATCATGGCCACCAGCAGAACAGTATCCTGTGAAGCCTTGCTTGGGCATCAGCTGGTAACTATAGATAAATCTCCTTTGGGTTTCTTGCCAATTGCTACAAACACCCAAATTATAAAATTACTGATAAAGAAGTAGGGGCTCTCTCTTTAAAATTACATTCTTCTATTAAAATTGTTTGCTGAAAAAAATTGACAGAAAAGAAATCGATTTTTATATTTTTTCTAGTAAAGGAAGACAATAAAATTATCAGATTTGTATTCAACACACCCCTCTTGTCTTTATTTCTCTCTCTCTTCCCTCTCTGTCGCACATATATACATATGCTCATGCACACACACACACACTTTATCACTTTACAGGTTATGTAGATACTTCCCAGGGCACAGAGGTGGTGCTTTGTTTATTCATGAAAATTGAAATGACTATGAGCAAGGCTATGTAGTGGTGAAGGGAGGCACCAAGAAGAAAATATTAGCCCTGTTTATTGGCACTGATTCCAAGACGCTTGGCTGGGATTAGTACAGATGTGATTTCACCTTATACCCCAGTGAATCTAAGACAGATCCAGGTAGTACACTGGATAATGAATTATGAATGTTAGCTTGTCATTTTTTTTCCTGTATTACACCATGAAATATTGACATAAAACTTCATAATATAAATTTAAAATTAATTTTGCCAGTGTAAAATAAACAAACTTCCCTAGTTGCTCAGAGATTAAAGAATCCACCTACAATGCAGGAGATTTGAGGTTCGATTGCCTGGTTTGAGAAGAACCCCTGGAGGAAGGTATGGCAACCCATGGACAGCCTAGGAGGCTACAGTCCATGGGGAAGCAAAGAGTCAGACACAATTGAGTGACTAAGCACAGCACAACTCAGAAAATAAACATCACTATGACAAGAAGCAACAGTCAGAACTGGACATGGAAGAACAGACTGGTTCCAAATCTGGAATGTAGTACATCAAGGATGTATATTGTCACCCTGCTTATTTAACTTCTATACAGAGTACATCATGTGAAATGCCGGGCTGGATGAAGCACAAGCTGAAATCAAGATTGCTGGGAGAAATATCAATAACCTCAGATATGCAGATGACACCACCCTTATGTCAGAAAGCAAAGAAGAACTAAAGAGCCTTCTGATGAAAGTGAAAGAGGAGAATGAAAAAGTTGGCTTAAAGCTCAACATTTAGAAAACTAAGATCATGGCATCTGGTCCCACCACTTCATGGCAAATAGGTGGGGAAACAATGGAAACAGTGAGAGACTTTATTTTTGGAGGCTCCAAAATCACTGCAGATGGTGACTGCATCCATGAAACTAAAAGATGGTTGTTCCATGGAAGAAAAGCTATGACCAATCTAGACAGCATATTAAAAAGTAGAGACATTACCTTACCAACAAAGGTCTGTCTAGTCAAAACCCTGGGTTTCCCAGTAGACATGTATAGATGTGAGAATTGGACTGTAAAGACAGTTAAGTGCCAAAGAAATGACTCTTTTGAACTGTGGTGTTAGAGAAGATGCTCAACCAGTCCATCCTAAAAGAAATAAGTCCTGAATATTCATTGGAAGGACTAATGTTGAAGCCGAAATTCCAATACTTTGGCCACCTGATTGAAGAACTGACTCATTGGAAAGGGAAAGATGCAGGGAAAGACTGAAGGTAGGAGGAGAAGGGGACGACAGAGGATGAAATGGTTGGATGGCATCACGGATGTGATGGACATGAATTTGAGTAAGCTCTGGGGGTTGGTGATGGACAGGGAAACCTGGCATGCTGCAGTCCATGGGGTCACAAAGAGTTGGACATGACTGAGTGACTCAACTGAACTGAACTGATGATAATTTGGATGCAATCTAAGTCAATATCTGAATAGAAAGGACATTGCTGTCAGTTTACCATGATCAGTTTGTTTCCAAGTTCTATTGGTCTCCCTTCCTGCATGTTCATTCTTTTTTGCCATCTGCTCTTACTTCTCAGTTCAGTTCAGTTCAGTCGCTCAGTTGTGTCCTACTCTTTGTGACCCCATGAATTGTAGCATGCCAGGCCTTCCTGTTACTTCCAGCAGGTGCCAAAGGTTAAGACAAGACAAGCTAATAGGAGAAAATCTTAAAATTGAGGCAATTTTATCAATTCTATTCATTTTTACAATTGGGAAATTCTTTCTATTTAATTTGTCTTAGTCAAACCAGCAGAAAAACAGAGTTCTTTAGTTTCCCAATTTTAGAGATGTTTCTTATTGATTTTATACCTATATTATTATACTAGAAAGTTTCCTTTCAACATCTGTAGTTAAAACTTTTAATCATATTAACCACAATAACCACAGTTCCTAGTATATTTTGTTTAACCCAAATTTTCAGTGAAGAGTCAGGTTTTTTTTTTTTTTTTTTTAATCCTTTTAATTCTGGGTTGGATCACAGAAATGATGATTTTCTAGAATAGCAAGACACATTAAGCCTTATTTAGGAAGCATTTTGTAGCAGTTGTTACTTAGTTAGATTCCCTCATGAAATCAAAAAAAGAAAGATTTCATCATCAAAAGGCTCTACCTTACCTTGGTGATATATTATGTGAGTGACTGCATTTAACATGGTCATGGAAAGTATATATACATCATACATATAGTTATGAACATTTCTTCTTTTCTTTGATATATTTGTATCATATATGTATATAAATATCTATGTATTTGTCTAGTGGTTTTCTATATGCATATAATATAGATAAAAAGTAAGAGAGTTCCAGAAAAACATCTATTTCTGCTTTATTGACTATGCTAATGCCTTTGACTGTGTGGATCACAATAAACTGTGGAAAAATCTGAAAGAGATGGGAATACCAGACCACCTGGCCTGTGTCTTTAGAAACGTATATGCAGGTCAGGAGCAACAGTTAGAACTGGACATGGAACAGCAGACTGGTTCCAAATAGGAAAAGGAGTACATCAAGGCTGTATATTGTCACCCTGCTTATTTAACTTCTATGCAGAGTACATCATGAGAAATGCTGGGCTGGAGGAAGCACAAGCTGGGATCAAGATTGCTGGGAGAAATATCAATAACCTCTGATATGCAGAAGACACTACCCTTATGGCAAAAAGTGAAGAGGAAGTAAAAAGCCTCTTGATGAAAGTGAAAGAGGAGAGTGAAAAAGTGGGCTTAAAGCTCAACATTCAGAAAATGAAGATCATGGCATCTGGTCCCATCACTTCATGGCAAATAGATGGGGAAACAATGGAAACAGTGTCAGACTTTATTTTTTTGGGCTCCAAAATCATGGTAGATGGTGATTGCAGCCATGAAATTCAAAGACGCTTACTCCTTAGAAGGCACTTATGACCAACCTAGATAGTATATTGAAAAGCAGAGGCATTACTTTGCCAACAAAGGTTCCGTCTAGTCAAGGCTATAGTTTTCCATTTGTCATGTATGGATGTGAGACTTGGACTGTTAATAAAGCTGAGCACTGATGAATTGATGCTTTTATGGTGTTGGAGAAGACTCTTGAGAGTCCCTTGCACTGCAAGAAGATCCAACCAGTCCATCCTAAAGGAGATCAGTCCTAGGTGTTCATTGGAAGGACTGATGTTGAAGCTGAAACTCCAATACTTTGGCCACCTCATGCGAAGAGTTGACTCATTGGAAAAGACCCTGATGCTGGGAAAGATTAGGGACAGGAGGAGAATGGGACAACAGAGGATGAGATGGCTGGATGGCATCACTGACTCGATGGACATGAGTTTGGATGGGCTCCAGGAGTTGGTGATGGACAGGGAAGCCTGGCATACTGCGATTCATGGGGTCGCAAAGAGTCAGACATGACTGAGTGACTGAACTGAATTGAACTGATAAACCTTTACCTATATATATACATTTTACATGGGCTTCCCTCATGGCTCAGTGGTAAAGAATCTGCCTGCAATGTAAGAGCCACAGGAGACACAGGCTCGATACATGGGTTTGAAGATCCCCTGGAGGAGGGCATGGCAACTCACTGCAGTCTTCTTGCCTGGAGAATGCCATGGACAGAAGAGGCTGGTGGACTACAGTTCATAGGGTCACAAAAAGTTGGACAGGACTGAAGCAACTTAGCATGCACAGATAGATACACTTTACATATTCTTTTTCTTTCTTTACCCCCATCCTATTCATTTACTCTGTAAGAAAAGATGTGATAAAAGAAAAAAAAAAGAATTTTTTTTTTCACTTATGAAGGCAGATGTATAGAGAAATTACAACAAATCTTTAGGAATCCTGTCAAAGGGATGAGAACAACAGTTAATCAGCTTAAGTAAGAGTGGATTCCAGATCTTGCCTTTATTATTTTTTTCTTATATCTTAATTATCAGATTGATAGCAAGCACATGTTTTCTAGGAAAAAAAAAAAAAACTTTGATAAAATTTACAGTGAGGAGAAAAAAGCATACTATCAGATTTATAAGAAAGTATTTCCATAATGGCATGATAAGATTGTACTTCTTGCCTCTTTTTTCTTTTTCCTTTATACCTAAGAAGTTTTGATGGCAAACGTGTGTCTTAGAAAAAAATTTTAGATCCATTTAGTTTGTCAGAAGATGTTAAGTTACATTTAAATTCTTTGGAGAAATTAAAAAAGCAGTTGAATATCTATATATTTCTTAAGGGACAGATAATCAACTAAATCATCTTTATGCTGTTTTTACAAAGTAAGTCTTCAGCAAGTTTCAAGTACTGTGCACTATGGAAATATTCTTTTATGTTTTTAATTGGAAGATAATTGCTTTACAATATTGTGTTGATTTCTGCTGTACAACAATATAAATAAGCTATTAGTATACATATGTATCTCCTCCCTTTTACACACAGAAATATAAATTTAAGATTTAGGTAAACTTTAAATTTATATTTCTGTGTGTAAAATAGATAGCTAGTAGGAAGTTGCTATATAGCACAGGGAGCTCAGCCTGGCGCCATAAGCATGGCCGAGAGGAACCACCCCATGTCTGAAGTCAGGGACAGAAGCCGGGAGGACCCCATGCCCGAAGGGCAGCGGCCAAGAGGAGTTACCCCACGTCTGAGGTCAGGGGCAGCAGCCAAGAGTACCAGACTGTGATGGTGCAGGAATGGCCAAGAGGAGCTACCCTGCGTCCAATGTCAGAGGGGGGCGGCTGAGAGGAGATACTCAGCATCTGAGGTCAGGGGCGGGGCCGGGAGGAGCTACCCCATGCCCCTAAGCCCAAGGCCAGGGGCAGCGGGCAGGAGGAGCAACCCACGCCCGAGGCCAGGGGCGGTGGCCAGGCCGACCAACCCCACATCCAAGGAGCAGTGGCTGCATGGGTACAGGAAGGCCTAGAGGAGCTATCCCACGTTGAAGGTCAGGAAGGGCGGCAGTGAGGAGCTACCCCTTGTCCAAGGTAAGTGGCAATGCTGCGCTTTGCTGGATCAACCATGAAGAGATATCCCACGCCCAAGATAAGAGAAACCCAAGTAAGACGGTAGCTGTTGCAAGAGGGCAACAGAGGGCAAACACACTGAAACCATACTCACAGAAAACTAGTAAATCTAATCACACTAGGACCACAGCCTTGTCTAACTCAAAGAAATTAAGCCATGCCCATGGGGCAACCCAAGATGGGTGGGTTATGGTGGATAGATCTGACAGAATGTGGTCCACTGGAGAAGGGAATGGCAAACCACTTCAGTATTCTTGCCTTGAGAACCCCATGAACAGTATGAAAAGGCAAAATGATAGGATACTGAAAGAGAAACTCCCCAGGTCAGTAGGTGCCCAATATGCTACTGGAGATTAGTGGAGAAATAACTCCAGAAAGAATGAAGGGATGGAGCCAAAGCAAAAAGAATACCCAGCTGTGGATGTGACTGGTGATAGAAGCAAGGTCCAATGCTGTAAAGAGCAATATTGCATAGGAACCTGGAATGTTAGGTCCATGAATCAAGGCAAATTGGAAGTGCTCAAACAAGAGATGGCAAGAGTAATGTCGACATTCTAGGAATCAGTGAACTGAAATGGACTGGAATGGATGAATTTAACTCAGATTACCATTATATCTACTACTGTGGGCAGGAATCCCTCAGAAGAAATGGAGTAGCCATCATGGTCAACAAAAGAGTCCGAAATACAATACTTGGAAGCAATCTCAAAAACAAAAGAATGATCTCTGTTTGTTTCCAAGGAAAACCATTCAATATCACAGTAATCCAAATCTATTCCTCAACCAGTAACGCTGAAGAAGCTGAAGTTGAACGGTTCTATGAAGACATACAAGACCTTTTAGAACTAACACCTAAAAAAGAAGTCCTTTTCATTATAGGGGACTGTAATGCAAAAGTAGGAAGTCAAGAAACACCTGGAGTAACAGGCAAATTTGGCCTTGGAATACGGAATGAAGCAGGGCAAAGACTAATAGAGTTTTGCCAAGAAAATGCACTGGTCATAGCAAACACCCTCTTCCAACAACACAAGAGAAGACTCTATACATGGACATCACCAGATGGTCAACACCAAAATCAGATTTATTATATTCTTTGCAGCCAAAGATGGACGAGCTCTATACAGTCAGCAAAAACAAGACCAGGAGCTGACTGTGGCTCAGACCATGAACTCCTTATTGCCAAATTCAGACTTGAATTGAATAAAGTAGGGAAAACCACTAGACCATTCAGGTATGACCTAAATCAAATCCCTTATGATTATACAGTGGAAGTGAAAAATAGATTTAAGGGCCTAGATTTGATAGATACAGTGCCTGATGAACTATGGAATGAGATTCGTGACATTGTACAGGAGACAGGGATCAAGACAATACCCACGGAAAAGAAATGCAAAAAAGCAAAATGGCTGTCTGGGGAGGCCTTACAAATAGCTGTGAAGAGAAGAGAAGTGAAAAGCAAAGGAGAAAAGGAAAGATATAAGCATCTGAATGCAGAGTTCCAAAGAATAGCAAGAAGAGATAAGAAAGCCTTCTTCAGTGATCAATGCAAAGAAATAGAGGAAAACAACAGAATGGGAAAGACTAGAGATCTCTTCAAGAAAATCAAAGATACCAAAGGAACATTTCATGCAAAGATGGGCTCGATAAAGGACAGAAATGGTATGGACCTAACAGAAGCAGAAGATATTAAGAGGAGATGGCAAGAATACACAGAAGAACTGTTCAAAAAAGATCTTCACGACCCAGATAATCACGATGGTGTGATCACTGACCTAGAGCCAGACATCCTGGAATGTGAAGTCAGGTGGGCCTTAGAAAGCATCACTATGAACAAAGCTAGTGGAGGCGATGGAATTCCAGTTGAGCTATTCCAAATCCTGAAAGATGATGCTGTGAAGGTGCTGCACTCAATATGTCAGCAAATTGGAAAACTCAGCAGTGGCCACAGGACTAGAAAAGGTCAGTTTTCATTCAAATCCCAAAGAAAGCCAATGCCAAAGAATGCTCAAACTACTGCACAATTGCACTCATCTCACACGCTAGTAAAGTAATGCTCAAAATTCTCCAAGTCAGGCTTCAGTAATATGTGAACCACGAACTTCCTGATGTTCAAGCTGGTTTTAGAAAAGGCTGAGGAACCAGAAATCACATTGCCAACATCCACAGGATCATGGACAAAGCAAGAGAGTTCCAGAAAAACATCTATTTCTGTTTTATTGACAATGCCAAATCCTTTGACTGTGTGGATCACAATAAACTGTGGAAAAATCTGAAAGAGTTGGGAATACCAGATCACCTGATCTGCCTCTTGAGAAATTTGTATGCAGGTCAGGAAGCAACAGTTAGAACTGGACATGGAACAACAGACTGGTTCCAAATAGGAAAAGGAGTTCATCAAGGCTGTATATTGTCACACTGCTTATTTAACTTATATGCAGAGTACATCATGAGAAACGCTGGACTGGAAGAAACACAAGCTGGAATCAAGATTGCCGGGAGAAATATCAATAACCTCAGATATGCAGATGACACCACCCTTATGGCAGAAAGGGAAGAGGAACTCAAAAGCCTCTTGATGAAAGTGAAAGAGGAGAGTGAAAAAGTTGGCTTAATGCTCAACATTCAGAAAACAAAGATCATGGCATCCGGTCCCATCACTTTAGGGGAAATAGATGGTGAAACAGTGGAAACAATATCAGACTTCATTTTTCTGGGCTCCAAAATCACTGCAGATGGTGACTGCAGCCATGAAATTAAAAGATGCTTACTCCTTGGAAGGAAAGTTATGACCAACCTAGATAGCATATTCAAAAGCAGAGACATTACTTTGCCAACAAAAGTTCATCTAGTCAAGGCTATGGTTTTTCCAGTGGTCATGTATGGATGTGAGAATTGGACTTTGAAGAAGGCTGAGCGCTGAAGAGTTCATTCTTTTGAACTGTGATGTTGGAGAAGGCTCTTGAGAGTCCCTTGGACTGCAAGGAGATCCAACCAGTCCATTCTGAAGGAGATCAGCCCTGGGATTTCTTTGGAAGGAATGATGCTAAAGCTGAAACTCCAGTACTTTGGCCACCTTATGCAAAGTGTTGACTCATTGGAAAAGACTCTGATGCTGGGAGGGATTGGGGGCAAGAGGAGAAGGGGATGACAGAGGATGAGATGGCTGGATGGCATCGCTGACTCGATGGACGTGAATCTGAGTGAACTCCGGGAGTTGGTGATGGACAGGGAGGCCTGGTTTGCTGGGATTCATGGGGTCGCAAAGAGTCGGACACGACTGAGCAACTGATCTGACCTGATCTGATCTGTTCCATACAGAATCATATTTTAAATGAATTTTATCCATATTGATTTCAAAAGTCTAGTGAAATTTAATGTGTGATAATATAATGATAAAAATCATGTAATTGCTAATAATTGTTATCTTTTTTGGCATTGTGATAAGTAATTAAATACATCATTATTTTCTCTTTACTATTCTATGAGGACAGTATTATTATTTCCATTTAACAGATGAGTAAATTGTAGTTTGAATCATTCAAATCACTTAGAAGTTAGAGTCAGAATTGGGAATTTATATCTATCATAAGACCTCAAATCTGTGTAGTGAGTGAAGTTGCTCAGTCATGTCTGACTCTTTGCGACCCCATGGACTGTAGCCTATCAGGCTTCACCATCTATGGGATTTTTCAGGCAAGAGTACTGGAGTGGGTTGCCATTTCCTTCTCCAGGGGATCTTCCTGACCCAGGGATCGAACCCAGGTCTCCCGCATTGTAGGCAGATGCTTTACCCTCAGAGCCACCAGGGAAATTATACTATATTGTGCTACACAATTACATTAAAAAGTTATAAAAACAAATATGCATACTTATTTCAACAACAGGAAAGCTAGCACTTGAAGCATAACCTATTGCTAATCTAATGTAAGTGTGAGGGGCATAGTTTACACTAGGTTAAGCACAACATGTTTAATAGACTGCACTAAAAAACAGGGACCCACTGGAGGGTTCAGTTGAGTGATTGAGATATTTCTGGAAGAATAAGGAAAGAAAATAAAGATAAGAAATTATTCAAAGTGACAAATTAAAAAGAGACAGTGAAACAGATCAGAAGTCTGAAGAAAGAATACTTGTGGAAGAAGCAAAAACAAGAAAAAATAAAAACAAAACTTCAAAGTGTGTGTTTTTGGTGGTGCAGGATTTGGAAGAGGAGACCCACAGGAATCCTGGGTAAATAAAATTATAATGATGACTCTCATGGACACCATGGGAAAAGTTAAAAAAAAAAAGAAAAAGGACTTCTGGGAGTGGGTATGGATACATTACATACACATACTTTAGGAATAGACAACATGAAAAATAGTGGAACAAAATAAGTCTGAAGAAAGCCTATACTTATTGGAGAAGTATGTGCTACTCTTACCTGATATCCCCAATGGCAATTCCAAAAATGACTGTAATTTAGGATTCTTAGGCTGAAAGTTAACCAAGCTCCCATTGCTATGCACCTACATTTCATTAAAAGGACTCTGTTTCATAGGATGACTTAAAGCTATATGCTTGGTCTTTAACATAGTATTAATATGAGGTGGATGCATGGTGATCTAGATAATGTTGTTCAGTGACTAAGTTGTGTCTGACTCTTTGCAGCCCCATGGACTGCAGCACACCAGGTTTCCCTGTCCCTAACTATCTCCAGGAGTTTGTTCACAGATCAGATCAGTCGCTCAGTCATGTCCGACTCTTTGCAACTCCATGAATCGCAGCACGACAGGCCTCCCTGTCCATCACCAACTCCCGGAGTTCACTGAGACTGACGTCCATCAAGTCGGTGATGCCATCCAGCCATCTCATCCTCTGTTGTCCCCTTCTCCTCCTGCCCCCAATCTCTCCCAGCATCAGAGTCTTTTCCAATGAGTCAACTCTTCGCATGAGGTGGCCAAAGTACTGGAGTTTCAGCTTTAGCATCATTCCTTCCAAAGAAATCCCAGGGCTGATCTCCTTTAGAATGGACTGGTTGGATCTCCTTGCAGTCCAAGGGACTCTCAAGAGTCTTCTCCAACACCACAGTTCAAAAGCATCAATTCTTTGGTGCTCAGCCTTCTTCACAGTCCAACTCTCACATCCATACATGACCACAGGAAAAACCATAGCCTTGACTAGACAGAACTTTGTTGGCAAAGTCATGTCTCTGCTTTTGAATATGCTATCTAGGTTGGTCATAACTTTCCTTCCAAGGAGTAAGTGTCTTTTAATTTCATGGCTGCAGCCACCATCTGTAGTGATTTTGGAGCCCAGAAAAATAAAGTCTGACACTGTTTCCACTGTTTCCCCATCTATTTCCCATGAAGTGTTGGGACCGGATGCCATGATCTTAGTTTTCTGAATATTGAGCTTTAAGCCAACTTTTTCACTCTCCTCTTTCACTTTCATCAAGAGGCTTTTGAGTTCCTCTTCCCTTTCTGCCATAAGGGTGGTGTCATCTGCATATCTGAGGTTATTGATATTTCTCCCAGCAATCTTGATTCCAGCTTGTGTTTCTTCCAGTCCAGCGTTTCTCATGATGTACTCTGCATATAAGTTAAATAAACAGGGTGACAATGTACAGCCTTGATGAACTCCTTTTCCTATTTGGAACCCGTCTGTTGTTCCATGTCCAGTTCTAACTATTGCTTCCTGACCTGCATACAAATTTCTCAAGAGGCAGATCAGGCAGATCAGATGGCAGATCCCATCTCTTTAAGAATTCTCCACAGTTTATTGTGATCCACACAGTCAAAGGATTTCGCACAGTCAATAAAGCAGAAATAGATGCTTTTCTGGAACTCTCTTGCTTTTTTCCATGATCCAGAGGATGTTAGCAATTTGATCTCTGGTTCCTCTGCCTTTTCTAAAACCAGCTTGAACGTCAGGAAGTTCATGGTTCACATATTGCTGAAGCCTGACTTGGAGAATTTTGAGCATTACTTTACTAGCGTGTGAGATGAGTGCAATTGTGCGGTAGTTTGAGCATTCTTTTGCATTGGCTTTCTTTGGGACTGGAATGAAAACTGACCTTTTCCAGTCCTGTGGCCACTGCTGAGTTTTCCAAATTTGCTGCCATATTGAGTGCAGCAGTTTGTTCACAGTCATGTCCAATTGAATTGGTGATGTCACCCAACTGTCTCATCCTCTGCCACCCTCTTCTCCTTTTGCCTTCAATCATTCCAATTGAAGGGTCTTATCAGGGTCTTATCCAATGAGTTGGCTCTTTGCATTAGTTGGCCAAAGTATCAGAGTATTCAGATTCAGCATCAGACCTTCCAATGAATATTCAGGGTTGATTTCTTTTAAGATTGACTGGTTTGATCTCCTTGCTGTCTAAGGGACTCTCAAGAGGCTTCTCTAGAACCACAAATTGAAGGCATCAATTCTTTGGTGCTCAGCCTCCTTAATGGCCCAACTCTCACATCCATACATGACTACTGAAAAAACTATAGCTTTGACTTGATAGACTTTTCTCGACAAGGTAATATCTCTGCTTTTTAATATGCTGTCTAGGTTTGTCATAGGTGTCCTTCCAAGAAACAAGTGTCTTTTAATCTCATGTCTTCAGCTACTGTCTGCAGTGATTTTGAATCTCAAGAAAATAAAATCTGTCACTGCTTCCACTTTTTGCCCATATATTTCCCATGAAGTAATGGGATTGGATGTCGTGATATTTATTTTTTTGATTACTGAGCTTTAAGCCAGCTTTTTCACTCTCCTCTTTCACCCTCATCAAGAGACTCTTCAGTTTCTCTTTCTGCCAATAGAGAAGTACCATCTGCGTATCTGAGGTTGTTGATATTTCTCTGGGCAATCTTGATTGCAGCATGTGATTCATCCAGCCCAGCATTTCACATGATGTACTCTGCATATGGTCTTCCATGGTGATAAAGAATCTGCCTGCAATGTAGGAGACATGGGTTTGATCCCTGGGTGGGGAATATCCTCTGGAAGAGGGCATGGCAACCCATTCTAGTATTCCTGCCTGGAGAATCCCAGGGACCTAGGAGCCTGGCAGGCTACAGTCCATAGTGTCACAAAGAGCTGGACATGACTGAAGCAACTAAGCAAGTGTGCACACACACACTACACATAAGTTAAATAAATAGGGTGACAATATACCACCTTGTACTCCTTTCCCAATTTTGAACCAGTTCATTGTTCCATGTAAGATTCTAACTGTTGCTTCTAGACTGGCATACAGGTTTCTCAGGAGACAGGTAATTCTCATCTCTCTAAGTATCTTCCACAGGTTTTGTGATCCACACAGTCAAAGGCTTTAGTGTAGTAGGTGTTTTTCTGGAATTCTCTTGCTTTCTCTATGATCAAATGAATATTGGCAATTCAATCTCTGGTTCCTTTCTACCTTTTCTAAATTCAGTTTGGACATCTGAAAGTTCTCAGTTCATGTACTGCTGAAGTCTAACTTGAAGGATTTTGAGCATAACCTTACTAGCATGTAAAATGAGTGCAATTATATGATAATTGTACATTCTTTGGGATTGGAATGAAAACCGACCTTTGCCCCTTCTGTGGCCACTGCTGAGTTTTCCAAATTTGCTGACATGTTGAGTGTAGCACTTTAACAATATCATCTTTTAGGATTTTAAATCTCTCAGCTAGAATCCCATCACCTCTGCTAACCTTGTTTGCAGAAATGCTTCATAAGGCACACTTGACTTCTGACTCTATGATGCCAGGCTCTAGGTGAGTGAACACACCATTTTAGTTATTTGGGTCGTTAATAACTTTTGTATAGTTCTGTTTATTCTTGCCACCTCTTTTTAATCTCTTCTGCTTCTGTTAGATCCTTGCCATTTCTGTCCCTCATCATGCCCATCATTCCATGAAATATTCCCTTCAGTTCAGTTGTCACTCAGTCATGTCTGGCTCTTTGCAGCCCCATGGACTGCAGCACACCAGGCTTCCCTGTCCATCACCAACTCCCAGAGCTTGCTCAAACTCATGTCTATCGAGGACAGTAGGTCATGCCACCCAACCATCTCATCCTCTGTCATCCCCTTCTCCTCCTGGCTTCAATCTTTCGCAGCATCAGGATTTTTGCCAATGAGTCAGTTCTTCGCATCAGGTGGCCAAAGTATTGGAGTTTCAGCTTCAGCATCCATCCTTCCAATGAATATTCAGGACTGATTTCCTTTAGGATGGACTGGTTAGATCTCCCTGCAGTCCAAGGGACTCCAAAGAGTCTTCTCCAAAACCACAGTTCAAAAGCATCAATTTTTCGGTGCTCAGCTTTCTTTATAGTCCAACTCTTACATCCATAAATGACTACTGGAAGAACCATAGCTTTGTCTATATGGACCTTTGTTGACAAAGTAATGTCTCTGCTTTTTAATATGCTATCTAGGTTGGTCATAGCTTTCTTTCAAGGAGCTAGCATATTTTAAATTCATGGCTTCAGTCACCATCTGCAGTGATTTTGGAGCCCAAAAAATAAAGTCTGTCACTGTTTCCAATGTTTTCCCATCTATTTTCCAGGTTATGGGATCAGATGCCATGATCTTAGTTTTTGAATGTTGAGTTTTAAGCCAACTTTTTCACTCTCCTCTTTCACTTTGATCAAGAGGCTCTTTAGTTCAACTTCACTTTCTGTCATGAAGGTTGTGTTATCTGCATATCTGAGGTTTTTGACATTTCTCCTGGCAATCTTGACTCCAGCTTGTGCTTATCCAGCCCAGTATTTCACATGATGTACTCTGCATAGAAGTTAAATAAGAAGGGTTGCAATATACAGCCTTGACATACTCCTTTTCCAATTTGGAAACAGTCTGTTGTTCCCTTGTTATCTCCAATTTTCTTAAAGAGATCTCTAATCTTTACCATTTTTTTCCCTCTAATTTTTTTTTCACTCTTCCTGCAAGAAAGCCTTCTCATCTGTGCTTGCTATTCTTTGAAGCTCTGCATTCAGTTTAATATATCTTTCCTTTTCTCCCTAGCTTTTTGATTCTGTTCTTTTGTCAGCTATGTGTAAAGCCTCCTAGACAACCACTTTGCCTTCTTTCATTTCTTTTTCTTGAGAATGGTTTTGGTCACCACCTCCTGTACAATGTTATGAATCTCTGTTCAGTTCTTCAGGCAGTCTGTCTACCAGATCTAATCCCTTGAATCTATTTGTCACTCCCACTGTATAAACATAAGGGATTTGATTTTCATCATACCTGAATGACCTACTGATTCTTCCTACTTTCTTGAATTTAAGCCTGATTTTACAATAAGGAGCTCATGATCTGAGCTACAGTCAGCTCCAGGTCTTATTTTGCTGACTGTATAGAGCTTCTCGATCTTTGGCTGCAAAGAATATAATTAGTCTGTTTTAATTTTTGACATCTGGAGATGTTCATGTGTAGAGACGTCTCTTGTGTTGTTAGAAAATGGTATTTTCTATGACCAGTGTGTTCTCTTGATGAAACTCTGTTAGTCTTTGTCCTGATTCATTTTGTACTCCAAGGCCAAAACTTGACTGTTACTCCATGTATTTCTTGATTTCCTACTTTTACATTCCAATCCCATATGATGAAATGGACATCGTTTTAATTCTACAAGGTCTTGTAGGCCTTCATAGAACTGTTCAACTTCACCTTCTTCAGCATCAGTGGTTGGGACATAGACTTGGATTACTGTGATGTTGAATGGTTTGCCTTGGAAATGAACTGAGGTCCTTCTTTTTTGAGATCGCACCCTAGTACTGCATTTCATCCTCTTTTGTTGAGGGCTGTTCCATTTATTTTAAGGGATTCTTTACCACAGTAGATAAAATGGTCCTCTGAATTAAATTTGCCCATTCCTGTCCATTTTAGTTCACTGATTCCTAAGATATCGATGTTTACTCTTGCCATCGCCTGTCTGACCATATCCAATTTACCTTGATTCATGGGCCTAACATTCTAGGTAGCTATGCAAATTCTTCTTTACAGCATAGGAGTTGACTTTCACTACCAGACACATCCACAACTGAGCATCATTTCTGCTTTGTCCCAGCCACTTCATTCCTTTTGGAGCTATCAGTAATCGCCCTCTTCTTCCCTGGTAGTATACTGGGCACCTTCACACCTATGGAGCTCATCTTCCAGTATCATATCTTTTTGCCTTATCGTACTGTTCATAGGGTTCTTACAGAAAGTATACTGTAGTGGCTTGCCATTCCCTCCTCCAGCGGGCCACGTTTTGTCAAAACTCTCCACTATGATTTGTCTGTCTTGGGTGGCCCTATACGGCATGGCTCATAACTTAATTGAGATACACAAGCCCCCACGATAAGGCCGTGACTGATAAAGGGGGAGTTATAGAATATATTACCCATAATCTGAGAATATTTATCCAGGTTCTCTAATTGAAATTAGAGACAATTGAAAATAGATTAGCATCCATAGGACCAGGGGTGGGAAGATGAGAGGATAGTGAGTGATTGTGGTTTGGTAAAAAGGTTTCTTTTTAAGAGTGATGAAAATCTTCTAAGAATATGATGATGATCCACACACACACACACACACACACATAAACCCAGTAGAAACCAAAAACCAATGAAAGGTAACTTTAATTGAGTAAACTCTATGACATGTAAATTACATCTCAATAAAACTGCTTTAAAAAACCAATTCTAAATGTTTCAAGTCTAATGGTAATGAATTGAAAACTTAAACCACTCACCCATTGATGAATGAATCTGCCTTTTGAAGAGCTTCTAAACTCATGACTCTAAGGAGAACATAATTAATGTTAATGGAGAAAAATTTTTTAAAATACAACTTTAATTTTTCATAAATCTCTTCGGTACTTCTTCTATGGTCTCAAATGGTCTTGAAATAATTGTCTCAAGTATGACTATAATCTACTTTCATGTAATTTCCTCTTACCAAAGCAGAAAAGTGAAGAACAGAAAACTCAACAAGGAAATTTTCCAGTATGATTACAGTTGACCTAGTATTCTGGATTTGGGTTTTCTGATTGACTTTTCACCCAATTAATTGTTTTATAAATTTGCACAAAGAATTTTTAAAACCTATTCCCTTCATTCAATATCTACTAGGCTGTTAGCCTGTGTATAAAATAAGAGGTCTATTACTGTCAACCATGGAGTTTTTTAAATAAAAAAGGAGGCATAGAGAAGCTACATATTTAAGCAACCTTATGATTAAACACAGAATTTTATATGAAAATCTAATCTGTAAACATATATAATTTCATCTCCCAGTTTTACCTTGTTATTCAGTCACTAAGTCATGTCCAACTCTTCGGGACTCCATGGACTGCAGCATGCCAGGCTCCTTGTACTTCACCATCTGACAGAGTTTACTCAAACTTGTCCGTTGAGTCATTGATGCCATCCACCATCTCATCCTCTATTGTTCTCTTCTCCTTTGCCTTCAATCTTTCCCAGCATCAAGGTCTTTTCCAATGAGATGGCTCTTCCCATCAGGTGGCCAAAGCACTGGAACATCAGCTTCAGCATCAGTCCTGCCAATGAATATTCAGGGTTTATTTCCTTTAGGATTGACTGGTTTGATCTCCTTGCTGTCCAAGGGACTCTCAAGAGTCTTCTCCAGCACCGTAGTTTGAAAGCATCAGTTCTTCAGCACCCAACCTTCTCTATGGTCCAACTCTCACATTTTTATCTAAATATTAATTTGTGATAAACAAAAATATTAGGTAATACATATCTTATTTGTGAACTGTTTTATAAGTTCAAATTTTTGTATAAAGAAAACTTCATTGAATGATTCATTGATCAGGCTAGAGAAAATATAAACCATATTACCAGACTTTCAAAGCTCCTTAAATTAAATAATAATAAATTTTCTTTGCAACTGGACACTGAGTATGCCAGAAGGAAAAAATAGATGAAATTACATTTTGTGAAACTTAATATTCAATTTGTCTATGCCTAGGCATTGGGGGCAAGAGGAGAAGGGGACAACAGAGGATGAGATGGCTGGATGGCATCACTGACTCGATGGACGTGAGTCTGAGTGAACTCCGGGAGTTGGTGATGGACAGGGAGGCCTGGCGTGCTGCGATTCATGGGGTCGCAAAGAGTTGGACACGACTGAGCGACTGATCTGATCTGATCTGAGGCAGTAATGTGCAGCACTAAGACTTTGACAAAAGGCAGCCTGAGCATAAATCCAAGAATTTCTATATCTTAGCTGCACAACCTCAGATAAACTACCCATTTATCTTAGCCTCAGTTGTCTTATACGGATAATAATTTTACCTGAAAGTTCTGTTGCGGTGATTGAATGAAATGTGTAAAACATTTACCACATATGGTACATAATGTTTAAAAAATTTTTTTATATATAGAATGTAATCTGAAATTCAAATTTATCTACCATGTATTTGTGATAGAGATAAATTTCTATTGCTTACCACAAACTGTTTCAGACCTAAAATTGCACTCAGATTTCAGATATTCCATGAAATATAGTGTATCCTTTTTAGAGACACAGTTTTAAAATGGAGTTTTACATATAACACCAGATTTTAAGAAAAGTAAGCCTTTACATTACTACCTAACTACTTTCTAAGATTATACTTGCTTGATAAATTTTATAGCAATGAGTGATTTCAAATAGCTAAAAGTAGAGCTCAGAGAAGTATAGTCTAATTCTTTAACTAATTTAATCTGGACCAGATCCGTGTCTTCTTACACAGAATATGGTGAAAGTTATACCCTGCCAGTTCCAGGCCTTAACTTTAAAAAGACTGGAAGTTTCTACTTCTTCTCTTTTGCAACTTACCTGCCATTTTGTGAAGAAGCCCAACCAGTCACATAGAGAGGCCATGTGGCAAATAACTGATATTCCTAACTGACTATTCCACCAAACTATCAGTCAAGGCTGGACCAACTTTTAATCCTTCTGAGTGAGCTATCTTCCAGTTGATCCTCCAATTTCCTCTAGTAAAGGTTTCCTAAAGGTGCCATGGGGAGCAAACAAGAACTGTTGCTTCTAAAGAATTAATCAATTACAAAATCATCAACAAATAAATAATTGTTTTTAGACATTACATTTGGGGGAAGTTTATAGTGTGGCAATAAACACCTAAACGGAGAACGCAATGGTGACCCACTCCAGTACTCTTGCCTGGAAAATCCCATGGGTGGAGGAGCCTGATAGGCTGCAGTCCATGGGGACGCTAAGAGTTGGACACGACTGAGCGACTTCACTTTCACTCTTCACTTTCATGCATTGGAGAAGGAAATGGCAACCCACTCCAGTGTTCTTGCCTGGAGAATCCCGGGGACGGGGGAGCCTGGTGGGCTGCCATCTATGGGGTCGCACAGAGTCAGACACGACTGAAGTGACTTAGCAGCAGCAGCAGCAAATACCTAAAACTGCAACCCAAAAAATTAACAATATCTTTAGTTTTAAAAGATATCATGGAGAACCTCTCTACTTCATTAAGAACCTGCAAATACCTCTAACTGTAGCAATTACAAATTTTTATTATATTCACTTATCTATATTTATTTTTTATAAATTGACCTGAGTCTTTCTCAAAGATTAATTATTTCCCCAAACCTTAAAGAAACTTTCTAATGCCTAGTAATTCAGCAATGAACATTTATTGAAGAAAAAATATTGATTAATGAATAAATGTCTAGTTTCAGAGGGTTGTTTTTTCTTTTATTTAAGAGAGAACAAATAACTGTTAACCTTGATTCCTACAACTACATGATATTTATTTATAAGTTGAAATAAATGTTCAGTTCAGTCGCTCAGTTGTGTCTGACTCTTTGTGACCCCATGGACTGCAGCACATCAGGCTTCCCTGTCCATCACCAACTACCTGAGCTTACTCAATTTTATGTCCATTGAGTTGGTGATGCCATCCAACAATTTCATCCTCTGTTGACCCCATCTCCTCCCACTTTCAATCTTTCTCTGCATCAGGGTCTTTTCCAATGAGTCAGTTTCTTCACATTAGGTGGCCAAAGTATTGGAGTTTCAGCTTCAGTATCAGTCCTTCTAATGAATACTCAGGACTGATTTCCTTTAGGATGGACTGGTTGGATCTCCTTGCAGTACAAGGGACTCTCAAGAGTCTTCTCCAACACCTCAGCAAAAACATAAATTCTTTGGTGCTCAGCTTTCTTTATAGTCCAACTCTCACATTCATACATGACTACTGGAAAAACCATAGCTTTGACTAGATGGACATTTGTTAGCAAAGTAATGTCTCTGCTTTTTAATATGCTATCTAGATTGGTCATAACTTTTCTTCCAAGACGCAAGCATCTTTTAATTTCATGGTTTCAGTCACCATCCGCAGTGATTTTGGAGCCCACCAAAATAGTCTGTCACTATTTACATTGTTTCCTCATCTATTTGCCATGAATTAGTGGGACTGGATGCCATGATCTTAGTTTCCTGAATGTTGAGTTTTAAACCAACATTTTCACACTCTTCTTTCACTTTCATCAAGAGGCTCTTTAGTTCTTCTTTGCTTTTGGCCATAAGGGTGGTGTTATCTGCATATCTGAGTTTATTGATATTTCTCCCAGGAGTCTTAATTCCAGCTTGTGCTTCATCCAGCCCGGCATTTCTCATGATGTACTCTGCATAGAAATCAAATAAGCTGTGTGACAATATACAGCCTTGATGTACTCCTTTTCCTATTTGGAACCAATTTGTTGTTCCATGTGCAGTTCTAACTGTTGCTTCTTGACCTTCATATAGATTTCTCAGAGGGCCAGTCAGGTGGTCTGGTATTCCCATCTCTTTAAGAATTTTCCACTGTTTGTTGTGATCTGTACAGTCAAAGGCTTTGGTGTAGTCAATAAAGCAGAAATAGATGTTTTTCTGGAACTCTCTTGCTTTTTTGATGATCCAGCAGATGTTGGCAACTTGATCTCTGGTTCCTTTGCCTTTCTAAATCCAGCTTGAACATCTGGAAGTTCATAGTTCATGTACTGTTGAAGCCTAGCTTGGAGAATTTTGAGCATTACTTTGCTAATGTGGAAGGTGAAAGTGAAGTTGCTCAGTTGTGTCCCACTCCTTTTGACCCCATGGACTGTATCCCACCAGGCTCCTCCATCCATGGAATTTTCCAGGCAAGAATACTGGAGTGGGTTGCCATTTCCTTCTCCAGGGGATCTTCCTGACCCAGGGATGAAACCTGTGTCTCCCTCATTGCAGGCAGACCCTTTACTGTCTGAGCCTCCAGGGAAGCCCTAGTGTGTGAGATGAGTGCAATTGTGTGGTAGTATGTACTACTTTCAAAACAGATCATGTGATGAAAATAAAGAATCAGAACCTTAATTAATTTCGGTGGTACAGATGTTAGAAGTGAACAAAACATAAAGGAACAATAGATCTTTCAGAAGAATAAGCTAGTGCTTTCTTTTCCTAGTGACACTGTACAAAATATTTATTTTAAGCAATGAACACCAAATTCCTTGGGATTTCCATAATACATAAAACAACAACAAAAACTAGCACCTTATAATTAGCAGCAAAGAGTCTGTGTGCTGAGTTATTATATTGTACAGTCATTTCATTAGGTGCATACCATCGTGTGGTATAAGGCGGGAATAATTAGACACCAGATGGTGATATCAACTCCAATAGAGAATGCCTATGCATTATGCATGAGAAATGACTTTATTGTTGTTTTTATCCATTTGGTACCATTATGCTGCTCTTGGACCTCAATCAGTGTCTCAAAAAAAGTATCGCTTTGGATCTGGAATTTTTCTGTTCAGAACAATTTGTAACATCACTTTGTCATATTCTGATCAGCTATCTCCCTACCCAACTTGCAGAATTTCTAAAAGCATATTATTTTCTGGCAGCACCATAGAACTGAGCTTTTCCATCACCCAGAGCATCTGAGCTTACTGGATATAATTTTATGTTTCTGAAAGCAATATGAAGTTTAAGATTAGTATCTTTGAAAATTGAATCTGATTTTTAATGATTGTAGTGTCACATTTCTGGGCTGAAGTACTTTTAAAATGTTATTAGTAGATATGTGATTAATCATTTTATGTCTTTTGACCACTAAAAATATCTTTTATTTTCATTACATATATAATGAATTTGAAAGTAGAAAAGAACTAGAATATATAGTTATTAGATAGTAGATTTCATTAAAGTTATTAATTCTTCAGTGGAGAGCTCAACAAAATGGTTGTTTGTCTTTATTTATTTCGGAAGGTGGCAGCATTTCAGGAGGTTCTAAGATAGTGTATTAGAATCCAAGGACATATTGCCTTCTAATCTTTAGCCTTCCAGAGGTTGATTGACTCTATGACCCTTAGCCCTTGAATATATAAGAAAATTGGTATCCAATACATAAGATTTTTAATAGAAGTTCTTAATAGATTACATAGCTATAGCAGGCAAGATTTGATCAGAAAAATAATAATTAGAAAAGATATACATGATTTATCGGATAGATTTTACCTTCTATTGTTTGGGAGCTGGTTACACAGTTTATGTTTATCTGTTGATTCATGCTTGGTGGTAGATCTCAGGTCAGCAGCACAGGCAGCTGAACAGTTAATAAGGACATAAAGTAGAGCAGAGAAAAGGAATACTGGAATCCAGTAAAATGACTGGGATTTAGACTGATTTCATCACTGCATCTAAACCTCCAACTTCAGTGATGCAAGTCACTTGCAGGAGAAACTGATGCCCTTCATCATGGAGCTAGGTTTAGCTCAGAAGTCAGAGGAGCTGAGGGGAAATCTGGCAGAAGCTAGAGATATCACAGACCTAGCTTCTGCTCACACAGACAAAGTTAGCTGGCATATTGGTAACAAATTCTGTAACCTGCAATAGTGCCTGGAACGCTTTTTTGATAAAGTTTTTTTTTTTTTTTCCAATCTGAAGTAGATTTATTTTTACAGAAATGTTATGAAAATATTACAAGACTTGCTGTTGAGAAATGTGATCTTATGTGCACAGTTTGAACTTACTTAGCCACATTGAGATAGTCCTTTAGCTTTGATCTTCTTTACCAAGAGATAAAGAGCCCAATATCTGAGGTTATTGATATTGCTCCCAGGAGTCTTGATTCCAGCTTGTGCTTCTTCCAGCCCAGCATTTCTCATGATGCACTCTGCATATATATTAAATAAGCAGGGTGACATTATACAGCCTTGATGTACACCTGTTCTTATTTGGAACCAGTCTGTTGTTCCATGTCCAGTTCTAACTGTTGCTTCCTGACCTGCATATAAGTTTATAAAGAGGCAGATCAGGTGGTCTGGTATTCCCATCTATTGAAGATTTTTCCACAGTTTGTGGTGATTCACACAGTCAAAGACTTTGGCATAGTCAATAAACCAGAAATAGATGTCTTTCTGGAACTCTCTTGCCTTTTTGATGATCCAACAGATGTTGGCAATTTGATCTCTGGTTCCTCTGCCTTTTCTAAAACCAGATTGAACATCTGGAAGTTCACAGTTCACATATTGCTGAAGCCTGGCTTGGAGAATTTTGAGCATCATTTTACTAGCGTGTGAGATGAGTGCAATTGTGCGGTAGTTTGAGCATTCTTTGGCATTGCCTTTCTTTGGGATTGGAATGAAAACTGACCTTTTCCAGTCCTGTGGCCAATTCTGAGTTTTCCAAATTTGCTGGCCTATTGAGTGCAACACTTTCACAGCATCATCTTCCAGGATTTGGAATAGCTCAACTGGAATTCCATCAACTCCACTTTGTTCATAGTGATGTTTTTTAAGGCCCACTTGACTTCACATTCCAGGATGTCTGGCTCTAGGTGAGTGATCACACTATCGTGATTGTCTGGGTCATGAAGATCTTTTTTGTACAGTTCTTCTGTGTATTCTTGCCACCTCCTCTTAATATCTTCTGCTTTTGTTAGGTCCATACCATTTCTGTCCTTTATCAAGCCCGTCTGTGCATGAAATATTCCCTTGGTATCTCTAATTTTCTTGAAGAGATCTGTAGTCTTTCCCATTCTGTTGTTTTCCTCTATTTCTTTGCATTGATCACTGAGGAAGGCTTTCTTATCACTCCTTGCTATTCTTTGGAACATTGCATTCAAATGGAAATATCTTTCCTTTCTCCTTTGCTTTACACTTCTCTTCTTGTCACAGCTATATGTAAGGCCTCCCCAGACAGCCATTTTGCTTTTTTGCATTTCTTTTCCATGGGGATGGTCTTGATCCCTGTCTCCTGTACAATGTCATGAACCTCATTCCATAGTTCATCAGGCACTCTATCATATCTAGTCCCTTAAATCTATTTCAAACTTCTACTGTATAATCATTTGATTTAGGTCACACCTGAATGGTCTAGTGGTTTTCCCTGCTTTATTCAATTTAAGTCTGAATTTGGCTATAAGGAGTTCATGATCTGAGCCACAGTCAGCTCCCAGTCTTGTTTTTGCTGACTGTATAGAGCTTCTCCATCTTTGGCTGCAAAGAATATAATCAGTCTGATTGCGGTGTTGACCATCTAGTGATGTCCATGTGTAGAGTCTTCTCTTGTGTTGTTGGAAGACGGTGTTTGCTATGATCAGTGCCTTCTCTTGGCAAAACTCACTATTTGCCTTTGCCCTGCTTCATTCTGTATTCCAAGGCCAAATTTGCCTGTTACTCCAGATGCAGTCCATGGGGTCGCTGAGGGTCGGACACGACTGAGCGACTTGACTTTCACTTTTCATTTTGATGCATTGGAGAGGGAAATGGCAACCCACTCCAGTGTTCTTGCCTGGAGAATCCCAGGGATGGGGGAGCCTGGTGGGCTGCCGTCTATGGGGTCACACAGAGTCGGACACGACTGAAGTGATTTAGCAGCAGCCAGGTGTTTTTTGACTTCCTACTTTTGCATTCCAGTCCCCTATAATGAAAAGGACATCTTTTTTGGGAGTTAGTTCTAAAAGGTCTTATAGGTCTTCATGAACTGTTCAATTTCAGCTTTTTCAGCATTACTGGTTGGGACATAGGCTTGGATAACCATGATATTGAATGGTTTGCCTTGTAAATGAACAGAGATCATTCTGTCATTTTTGAGATTGCATACAAGTACTGCATTTTGGACTCTTTTGTTGACCATGATGGTTACTCCATTTCTTCTAAGGGATTTCTGCCCACAGTAGTAGATATAATGGTCATCTGAGTTAAATTCACCCATTCCAGTCCATTTTAGCTCGCTGATTCCTAGAATGTCAACATTCACTCTTGCCATCTCCTGTTTGACCACTTCCAATTCGCCTTGATTCATGGACCTAACATTCCAGGTTCCTATGCAATATTGCTCTTTACAGCTTTGGACCTTGCTTCTATCACCAGTCACATCCACAACTGGCCATTGTTTTTGCTTTGGCAAATGACACCAGCCTTATGGCAGAAAGTGAAGAGGAACTAAAAAGCCTCTTGATGAAAGTAAAAGAGGAGAGTGAAAAAGTTGGGTTAAAACTCAACATTCAGAAAACTATGATCATGGCATCTGATCCCATCATTTCATGGGAAATAGATGGGGAAACAGTGGAAACAGTGTCAGATTTTATTTTGGGGGGCTCCAAAATCACTGCAGATGGTGATTGCAGCCATGAAATTAAAAGACGCTTACTCCTTGGAAAGAAAGATATGACTAACCTGGACAACATATTAAAAAGCAAAGACATTACTTTGCCAGCAAAGTTCAGTCTAATGAAGGCTATGGTTTGTCCAGTGGTCATGTATGGATGTGAGAGTTGGACTGTGAAGAAAGCTGAGTGCTAAAGAATTGATGCTTTTGAACTATAGTGTTGGAGAAGACTCTTGATAGTCCCTTGGACTGCAAGGAGATCCAACCAGTCCGTCCTAAAGATCAGTTCTGGGTGTTCACTGGAAGGACTGATGCTTAGGGTGAAACTCCAATGCTTTTGCCACTTCATGTGAGGAGCTGACTCATTGGAAAAGACCCTGATGGGATTGAGGGTGGCAGGAGGAGAAGGGTACGGCAAAGGATGAAATGGCTGGATGGATCATGAACTTGATGCACATGAGTTTGGGTGGACTCTGGGAGTTGGTGATGGACAGGGAGCCCTGGCATTCTGCGGTTCATGGGGTCACAAAAAGTCAGACATGACTGAGCGACTGAACTGAACTGAACTGACTGAAGAGCCCAAGATCTGTTTCAAGTTCAATGTGGATTCTGTTGTTCTGCTTAGGAGTGTATGCCAGTGGCCTTCAAGCATGTCCTCAGCTTTTAGTATTTGACAATGGAGGGGTAAGAATTCTTCTGGGGCAGTACTAGAGGGGTACATATAGACCAGATGTCTAGTATTCGCTGCCAAATGCACCCACTGGCTTTGAGGGACTGTCACACACTATTGAAATTGATTTTGCTCTGTCTGTCTACCATATGACTAAAAGCCTTGTCCCATCCAGTGCTTGGCTGTGTGGTGCTTTATTTGGTGACTCAGATACAAAGAAGCTGTGGGCAGAATGGTTTGGACTTTCATTCCTGATATCTGGCCTTGTGATGATATTTGCTTGTTGCTGTTATTCAGTCGCTATGTGTTGTCTAACTCTGAAACCCCATGAACTGCAGCATGCCAGGCTTCCCTGTCCTCCACTGGCTCCAGAGTTTGCTTAAATTCATGTCCACTGAATCAATGATGCTATCTAACCATCTAATACTTTCCCACCCTCTTCTCTTTTTGCTATCTTTGCTATCCTCCATGTAATTAGTGTCCTTTCCTGGCATTCGTTGCAATGCCCTGTGTTCTGCTCAACAGTTTCTGTATAACAGGTCCCATGGAGCCCACACCCAGTTTTCAGTTTTCTCTATTGTTGACATCTTATGTTACTATATTAAATTTGTCACCATTAATAAACTAGTATTAATATATTATTAGCTAAAGCTCATTTTAAGATTTTCTTAGTTTTTCACTATTTTTTTTTTCCATTTCAAGGTTTAATTCAGGATACCATGTTACATCTAGTTATCTTGTTTCCTTAAGCTCTTCATGGCTATAACAGTTTCTCAGACTAACTTTATTTTAGATGACCTTGATGGTATTGAAAATTATAGGTCAGATATTTTGTAAAATGCCCCTCAACTGAAATTCATCTGTTATTTTTCTCAAAATTAGACTGAAATAAGCACATCTTAAAGATCAGATCAGATCAGATCAGTCACTCAGTCATGTCCGACTCTTTGCGACCCCATGAATCGCAGCACGCCAGGCCTCCCTGTCCATCACCAACTCCCGGAGTTCACTCAGACTCACGTCCATCGAGTCAGTGATGCCATCCAGCCATCTCATCCTCTATCTTCCCCTTATCCTCCTGCCCCCAATCCCTCCCAGCATCAGAGTCTTTCCAATGAGTCAACTCTTCACATGAGGTGGCCAAAGTACTGGAGTTTCAGCTTTAGCATCATTCCTTCCAAAGAAATCCCAGGGCTGATCTCCTTCAGAATGGACTGATCTTAAAAATCAGCCCTAATTATACCATCAAAACTTTACTCCCACTAACATTTTGAAGATTACTATTTTTTATATTTGGGAATGATACAATGTGAAAAATTAGCATTAATATACTTTGCTCTCTTTCTGAAATATTATTTTATTTTTTTTTCTCATGCCATTAGGAAACTTTTAGTTGCTGCATTAAATTCCTACAAGTATGTGTCATATAAGTGTGTGTGCACGTGTGTGTGCTTAATTGCTCATTCGTATCTGATTCTGTGACCCCAGGGACTGCCAGGCTCCTCTGTCCATGGGGATTCCCCAGGAAAGAATACTGGAGTGGGTTGCCATGCCTTCCTCCAGGGGATCTTCCCAACTCAGGGACCAAATCCATGTCTCCTGCATTGCAAGCGGATTCTTTACTCTCTGAACCACCAGGGAAGCCCATCATATGCTTAAGGTGTAGATTCATCTTCTGTAACAAAAGAAGCCAAAACATCATTGGTTTAAATAAGACAGAGCTTTATTTATCTTTCATATAAAAGTTTCAAAGATAAGTGGTCTGCAAATTTCCTGCAGCACTAAAATGATCAGAGATTCAATATTCATATAATTTGTTCCTCTCCTATCCATATGTCCATCTCATGGATGAAGACGGTTGTTTCATCTCATCTGTCATGTCCACATTATAGTAAGGAGAGAGGAGTAGTAGAAAACTACCTTCCACTGTAAATCCACAAATGTTGCACTTTTATTTTGTGCTTATATCCAATTGGCATGAATTCAGTCATGTTAATACCCTAGTAGAAAGGAAGGCTTAGTTATTTTTTCTAGATGGCTATATATTAACATTGAAGGTTACTTTAACAAAATAAGTAGGAGAGAATGAATCATAAGGCAATAATTATAGTATCAACATCTATTCTATTCTTGAATAATATTCATCTACTCTTGGCCATTTTAGAAAAATTTTAGCTGATTTAATAATGCTGTGTTTATAATACCTAAAATATTTGTAGCCATGTTTATAATTTCCTAATTATAAAATCATAAAGGAAATAAATTATTTTATAAATCATAATAAATATTGCTGAACTACCTTCCTGCAATTTTGGGTCAATTTGGCATCACATCAGCACCATATAAGAACACCTAAATATTATTTTAATTCTCAAGTTACTTTGGTTAATCTAACTGGTTAAACATATCCAGCTATTGACTTAATTTGCATTATTTTAATTATTCAAGAGTTGAAAATTACTTTTTTATTTATAATCATTTGATTTGGTTATTGTTCTTTGGGATTTTTATATTGATTTGTAAAAGCTCTTATGTAACTATATATATATATATATATACAATAATATAGTCATATATTAGTTTAACTTTCTGGAAAGCAAATTAGAAATACTTACTAGGAATGCTGCAGTACTCAAATAGTATAACCCTTTATTTTTTCCAAATTTAGTATTTTATTCCATGAACCATCAGAAGTATGTATGAAACTTTATGAACAGTACTGTTAATAAAAGTAAGCTTTTGAAAATCTTTATGGTAACAGTAGAAAATGGATGAATTATGGAATATATATTATATATATTTGTTGACTACATAGCTATTCCATGTGTTAAAAAACTAGTGAATATACTTGAAACATACTCATGATGCAATGTCAAAGGGAAATGTGCATTAGAAGTCACTAAGTTTAAGATATCTTATACAGAATTTCATAAACTTACTTTAATACAAAGCTCCTTTTCTCCTAAAATATTTTAAGGACCAGTGTTAATAAACACACACTGGTAAATAATAATCTTCTTCATCAAAGCCTTTTAATAAAATTTGTCATTATAGCTGTGGTAATCAATGAAAGACTCAAAAGAGTTTGAGGAACTGGTACACTCAAGAAAATGTTGAATTCTTACTAGCTTCTATAGTTTTAAGTAAAACTTCAAGGCTGTATTTCATAATCATGGATGTATCACCATGTTTTCCCTTCATTTAGTCCTACTCAACATATATATATATAGATATAGATTTCCTGTAGTAGAGATATTTAAGTCTTCTCCTATCTAGTTTAGAATACCTTCCATTTTCTGGTTCAAAGAAAGAAGCATAAAAGGGCACAGTTTCTTTTCTGGAATAACATTAGTAACTTTATTCTTCTGGAAGTAACTTTATATATTGTGCCTACAGATGCTTATTTACCAGATACATTTAGAAGATTGGAAATATTGAATAAACATCCAGTTTTTGAAATAAAATCCAAAAGGCTTCAGTTCTATATTATAAAAAATTGATGTTTTAAAATTATTGCTTCACTTTTCAAATAATGGCATTGAATATATGCCATTATTCAATATTGATAAATTGAATAGTTAATATAATTTCAATTATAATTTTTATTTATGCCTGTGGCCTAATTTTGAAAGAGCTAGTGTCATGTCTAACAAATTTAGAAAAATTTTATTGGAAATCTGTGCTTAATAGCAAAAAGATGTGAATTTATAGTGCCTAAGCACTCTTTTTCATGGAGAAAGTTATTGCCAGAAAATACACAAAGCAGAGAAATTCTTTGTGACCTAATATTTCACATTTGATATATGGTATTATTTTCTAACTTTCACAACCAATTTACCTAGGTTAAAATGCTCTTCAAAATATAAATATGTGTGTATGTGTGTGGACCTGTATGTATGTATGAATGCAGATACCAAAGTAGAAAAAAAAAGAGATTTTCCTTGGTTCTAACAGGCAACCAGCTACTCCTGTGTAAACATTACATTGCTTTACAGAATGGATAATCTATATTCAAAAGAATAAACTGTTAATAAAAATAAATATTAAAAAGACATAAATAAGCATCTCTAATATCTCTGCAGATGACACCACCCTTATGGCAGAAAGTGAAGAGGAACTAAAAAGCTTCTTGATGAAAGTGAAAGAGGAGAGTGAAAAAGTTGGCTTAAAGCTCAACATTCAGAAAACTAAGATCATGGCATCTGGTCCCATTACTTCATTGGAAATAGATGGGGAAACAGTGGAAACAGTGTCAGACTTTATTTTTTTGAGCTCCGAAATCACTGTAGATGGTGATTGCAGCCATGAAATTAAAAGACACTTACTCCTTGGAAAGAAAGTTATGGATAACCTAGACAACATATTCAAAAGCAGAGACATTACTTTGCCCGCAAAATTCAGTCTAATGAAGGCTATGGTTTTTCCAGTGGTCATGTATGGATGTGAGAGTTGGACTGTAAGGAAAGCTGAGCGCCAAAGAATTGATGCTTTAGAACTGTGGAGTTGGAGAAGACTCTTGAGAGTCCCTTGGACTGCAAGATCCAATCAGTCCATCCTAAAGGAGATCAGTCCTAGGTGTTCATTGGAAGGACTGATGCTAAAGCTGAAACTCCAATACTTTTGCCACCTCATCCTAAGAGTTGACACATTGGAAAGACTCTGATGCTGGGAGGGATTGAGGGCAGGAGGAAAAGGGGATGACAGAGGATGAGATGGCTGGATGGCATCACTGAGTCGATGAACATGGGTTTGGATGAACTCCAGGAGTTGGTAATTGACAAGGAGACCCTGCATGCTGCAATTCATGGTGTCACAAAGAGTCAGACATGACTGAGCAACTGAATTGAACTGAACTGAATATCTCTGTCAGTTTTCATCCCAATCCCAAAGAAAGGCAATGCCAAAGAATGCTCAAACTACCACACAATTGCACTCATCTCACATGCTAGCAAAGTAATGCTCAAAATTCTCCAAGCTGGGCTTCAGCAGTATGTGAGCCATGAACTTCCAGATGTTTAAGCTGGTTTTAGAAAAGGCAGAGGAGGCAGAGATCAAATTGCCAACATCCGCTGGATTATAGAAAAAAGCAAGAGTTTCAGAAAAACATCTATTTCTGCTTTATTGACTATGCCAAAGCCTTTGACTTTGTGGATCACAATAAACTGGAAAATTCTTAAAAGAGATGGAAATACCAGACCACCTGACCTGCTTCTTGAGAAACCTGTATGCAGGTCAGGAAGCAACAGTAAAAACTGGACATGGAACAACAGACTGGTTCCAAATAGAAAAGGAGAATGTCAAGGCTGTATATTGTCACCCTGCTTATTTAACTTCTATGCAGAGTACATCATGAGAAACGCTGGGCTGGAGGAAGCACAAGCTGGAATCAAGATTGCCGAGAGAAATATCCATAATCTCAGATATGCGTATGACACCACCCTTATGGCAGAAAGTGAAGAAGAACTAAAAAGCCTCTTGATGAGAGTGAAAGAGGAGAGTGAAAAAGTTAGCTTAAAGCTCAACATTCAGAAAATGAAGATCATGGCCTCCAGTCCCATCACTTGATGGCAGATAGATGGGGAAACAGTGGAAACAGTAGCTGACTTTATTTTTCTGGGCTCCAAAATCACTGCAGATGGAGACTGCAGCCAGGAAATTAAAAGATGCTTACTCCTTGGAAGGAAAGTTATGACCAACCTAGACAGCATAATAAAAAGCAGAGACATTACTTTGCCAATAAAGGTCCATCTCGTCAAGGCTATGGTTTTTCCAGTAGTCATGTATGGATGTGAGAGTTGGACTATATAGAAAGCTGAGCACCGAAGAACTGATGCTTTGAACTGTGGTGTTGGAGAAGACTCTTGAGAGTCCCTTGGACTGCAAGGAAATCCAACCAGTCCATCCTAAAGGAGATCAGTCCTGGGTGTTCATTGGAAGGACTGATGCTGAGGCTGAAACTCTAATACTGTGGCCACCTGATGTGAAGAGCTGACTCATTGGAAAAGACCTTGATGCTGGAAAAGATTGAGGGCAAGAGGAGAAAAGGATGACAGAGGATGAGATGGTCGGATGGCATCATTGACTCAATCGATGGACACGGGTTTGGGTGGACTCCAGGGGTTAGTGACTGACAGGGAGGCCTGGCATGCTGCAGTTCATGGGGTCGCAGAGAGTCAGACACGACTGAGCGACTGAACTGAACTGAATATCACTGAATATTGCATAGTTCATTCAGTTCAGTCACTCAGTCATGCCTGACTCTTTGCGACCCCATGAATTGCAGCACGCCAGGCCTCCCTGTCCGTCCCCAACTCCCGGAGTTCACTCAAACTTATGTCCATCGAGTTGGTGATGCCATCCAGCCATCTCATCCTCTGTCTTCCCCTTCTCCTCCTGCCCCCAATCTCTCCCAGCATCAGAGTCTTTTCCAACATAATTCATTATAACTACTTTAATGAAATAATGCTTACCTGAAACTGATGATATTATTAACAAATATAATTATATATTTAAAATGACAATATTCCATTTTATACTCTGATCAAGCTGAAAATTGCAAATGATATATGATTTCCATTAATGAAAAAAAGATAACTGCCTTTTTTAGTTAGCACAAGATGTTAATTTTAGATAAATTGATCAAATTATTTTTTTCAAAATATTCCATTTTTCAAATAAATGAGTTTTTACAATAGTAATATTCAGGAAGGGAAAAGTTTCCCCAGAGAATAAAATCACCAACGTGTATTTATTTGTAGAATAGCATTTATTGTCCATTTACTTATAACCTGTGAGCTTATATTTTGCACTGTGGAATAATTTTCAGTGTAATTATTAAATGTTCACTTAAAAGGGAGATATATATAAAGGTATGACCCACAGAATTCCCTCTACAGTATCTTTGACTATTTTTTTCTTAACAGCTATTTGACCCATCTTTAGCAGAAGAACATATTTATTTTCCTTTTGTTATTTTACCTTTGTCATCTTTATGCTATATATTGTGTCACTATAATTCATTGTCCCCAACACATACAAACACACACACACTAGACCCTTTTGTGTTTTTTCTATGCCAATTCAATAGTCAATTGGAAATAGTTATCAATTTCAAATAAATACCACCTGTTTTTCTATTACATGAATGCTTAAAAATTATTTTTTTCAAAGTACTTCTGCATAATGAAAGATAAAACAACTGAGTTTCCTTGACTATTATTTTTATGTCAAATTAGGTTTCTATTATTAAAAATGGCTGTAATACATCTGAACACCCACTTAGAATACTAGCTTGGTGTGTTCTAAATGTGCTCTATTCATTTATCTTCCTTTTTAAATGAAATATGGTGATGAGACCTAACACAACTGAGAGTAACATAAATTTTCAGTTGGCTTATTTACTCTCCTTGTTGTTGGTCAGTTGCTCAGTTGTGTCTGACTCTACAGTCACCATCTGCAGTGATTTTGGAGCCCCCCAAAATAAAGTCTGTCATTGTTTCCATTTTCACCATCTATTTGCCATGAAGTGATGGGATCGGATTCCATGATCTTCATTATTTTGAATGTTGAGTTTTAAGCCAACTTTTTCACTCTCCTCTTTTGCCTTCATCAAGAGGGTCTTTAGCTCCTCTTCAATTTGTGCCAGGAGTGGTTTCATCTTCATATCTGAGGTTAATGATATTTCTCACAGCAGTCTTGATTCCAGCTTGTGCTTCATCCAGCCCAGAATTTCACATGATGCACTCTGAATATAAGTTAAATAAGCAGGTGGAAATATGCAGTATTGACATACTCCTTTCCCATTTTTGAACCTTTCTGTTGTTCCATGTCTGATTCTGTTGCTTCTTGACCTGCATACAGGTTTCTCAGGGGCAAGTAAAATAGTCTGTTATTTCCATCTCTTTAACAGTTTTCCACAGTTTATTGTGATCCACACAGTCAAAGGTTTGAGTATAGTGAGTGAAACAGAAGTAGATGTTTTTCTGGAATTCTCTTGCTTTTTCTATGATCCAGCTGATGTTGACAATTTGATCTCTGGTTCCTCTACCTTTTCGAAATCCAGCTTGTACATCTGGAAGTTCTCGATTCACATACTATTGAAGCCTAACTTGAAGAATTTTGAGCATTGCACTTGTAGGTTACTGTTTAAAGGAGAACAATACTAAGATCACATTTTTTCTGTAATGCACTTCTAAACTCTAAATCCTCTAGTTCTCATAGACCCTTATCTCTGTGCAAGATAATTTACATTGAGAATGTTGACCGTAATCCATAGTAGTAAAGGGAGTCTCTGCCATGGTTTATGCAGTACCTTTGACCTTGAAGAAATCTCAAGAATATTCCTAAAACTTGAATTTTGAAACTGAGAGCATTAAATACATTAGAGAATGGGAAAAAACTCCGGACATAGTGAATTCTTAGGGTTTTTCATATGTTTTATAAACTAAACGAACTTGGTTGAGGAGAATATATGAGGAGAAAATAATACTGGCTTGATTTTAAGTGGTTAAAGCTTTTACTTTTCATTTACATATATCAAATATTTTGATGTATTCATTTAGTTTATTACAGAAAGTTGAGTGAGCCCCTGTTTACACTTTAGATATAGAACTCCCTGAGAAATTCTGCCCACATTTCAGTTTTAAGTGTCCTGATGCCTGTCAACTGTAGGCAGGAAGCAGGCATCTCCAGAATTTTACCAAGTACAGGGTAATCATACACACTTTGGTCAATGTAGTGTTAACTCATATGATGTGTGAAGATCTCTAGCAAGAAAATATTTACTAACTTCTACTGAGCCCCATTATTCTTTAAATTCCTATGATTTAAGTTATTAAAATTTAAATGATGTGTAAATAATTGGACTGATGATCAGGCAAAATCAAGGCTTGCTGAACAAACATATATGCTGGTGTTTGGAAATAGAGGTGGATTAAAACAAAAAGAGCACATAGCAAAATAGATAATATTCATTCCAGTCAGATGATATGAAAAAGATTTGATGGATAATGTATTTCAAGTCAAAGAGTTGTATAAAGCAATCTAAATCAGAGATACAGGGTATGAGTGGATGAAGCCCTGAATAAACTGAATTTCTTTTGTTGAAATTCATCCAGTAAACTTCAGCTTTAAAGAGCCATGGGACTATAGAAACATGAATTTTTATCTCACTATAGAGTCAGGCATTTTTTTTTTTTTTATTCTATCATGGTTGAACATCCCTTTTTATGGTGAGTTTTTTGTACTTTATCTGGAACTTTTATTAAACAGTTAAGAGTTTTTGCCTCTGAGAAAAAAGTATTGCCCACCCACATTACTATTTTTTAAATAATTGCACGTTTAAGAATTACTATGTATATGTAAAAAAAACAAAAACCTAAGCAAGGTCATTATCCCATAAAAATGGTGATACTCCTGATATGCCAGATTATGAAAATCTTTAGGTTGATTCATTTTTACTAGTAGTAGAAACAAAGATATTATTTTAAAAGAAAAGCATGGAGTATTCACCTATTTGATTTAAGAGAAATTATAATTCATGAAAGTTTTTTAGATATGGTAAAAAGTCTTTTGTGATATGGTATTATCATTTTGAAACAATGCTGTTATTGCTTTGAGGGCTATTGTTTTTTCACTTGTATTTGCTTTGCCCACATATTTTCCAAAACAATGACAAGTTTGAAATCTCATCACAACTGTGTGTGGTTTAAAGTGTAATGTGTGAAGCACTTGTAGTGATAAATAATAATGTAAATTTTAGTAGATTTAACATTAGTTAGAGCTTTCTGTTTACATTGCCTAAGTTTTCAGAGTATTCAAAGGAAAAATAGTAATAGCCCTACCAGATGTCCTTATTACTCAGAAGTTATATTCTATGTTTATTTTGCTGGTAGTGTAAAAGTCACTCAGTCATGTCCGACTCTTTGTGACCCCATGGATAATACAGTCCATGGATTCTCCAGGCCAGAATACTGGAGTGGGTAGCCTTTCCCTTCTCCAGGGGATCTTCCCAACCAAAGGATCAAACCCAGATCTCCCACATGGCAGGCAGATTCTTTACCAGCTGAGCTACAAGGGTGAGCTTTAAAAAAAGTGTTTTTTTTTTTTTTTTAACTTTAAAAGCTTTTTTTTAAAGCTTTAAAAAAGGATGTGTTTAAAAAAAGAAGGGGATTAGGCTATTAGTGTAGTTTAGCCACTGATCTAGAGAAAGGCATTCTAATTTTGTAGTGAGTCTCAGAGGCTTTACTAAACTGAGAATACTTAATGTAGTACTGATATAATTATAATAAAATATTCTCAGAAATTCACCAGATTCAATTGTTTCTCTTTATATAAGAAAAAGAACAATTTAACATATATTTAAATAATATTTAAATACACAGATAATTATACAAATAAAACAAAAGGCTTTTTAAAGTTGTGGCATATGAAAGCAGATAAAACCAAATCACATCTCAAAAGAACCTATTTGCTCCTTGGGGCGGGGGTGGGTGGAAATAGGATATTTCCAGAAAATCTTTACCATCATGGGAAATGAAGCAGAAATCAAAGGAAAAAAACCACTTTTTACATATTTTTCCCAGCTGATTTTTCTTTTCATTCTTCCTATTTAATAACATCATACAAAATGTAGTTTTTTTCTATCAATTATTACTTAGTAGTCATAACTGTCATAAGTCAATTTTACTTTGTTGAGCTTTCTTCAAACCTGTAGCTTTGAGGCATTGATAACTGATGTTGCCTCTGTGGTTGAAACATATTAAGAGGCCCCTCACCTAGAGAATAAAATCCATATTACTTGATAGCCTTCCCAAAGATTCCCTTCTGCTAGTGTCTCTGAACTTCTGTTCCACTGTGCCTAGTGTATTTTAAGGAGAACCTAGGAACTCCATAATTTTACAATTGGGAAGCATAGCATCCAGAGAATGACTTGAATAATGAATCACTTTTAATTACTGGAAAAGCATGAAGTAGACCTTAAGTATTTTGGAGGCAAGTCTAGCTCTTTATCAGTACAAAACCCTGACTCAAGAAAAAATGGTGAAAAAAATTGTTCTTTTATTCCTGGGCTTAAGATAAAGCAAAAAGAAGAAATCACTCAAATAAAAGCTTAATTATTTATCAGAAAATCTATTCAGATTGAACTATCATTCTCAGTATTTCCTTTTAGAAGGTGATAATTTCTAAGAACTATTAATTTTATGATTCATAATCAACAGCTCAGTAGAAACCCAGCTTACATAATTAAAGCTCATGTATAGAAATTGTGCCTGTCTATGAATCATGTTACTGTGGCAATCATTATTTTAGTTTACACCAATATTATTTTGATATTTTTCTGACTTACTTTAACTATTGGAATTACCATTAAAACATTTCTTCTACTTCTAGGGTGGCTCACCCCTCTTTTCTAAAAATGATCTCTTTATCTGAAAATACCAATGCATTCCATAGAGTTGCTAAGAATTTGCAATGTGTTGGGAATGTGAATACCTCCTTTGAGATGTTTTTTATATGGAATTTATTTTTGTAGATTGATAGCCTTTTACTTAGAGCTGGTTATGTTACTTTTTTTTTTTTTTTGGTTTTAACTGCATGGCAAAATACACTTTTGCAAAGCCTTAAAAATAGCAAGATGAAATACAATTACAAGTTTACCATGCTAGACAGAGAAGCAGACTATGTAGATGAATGCCATTTAGCATTAAGTGACTTTCTAGTGATCATGTATGGATGTGAGAGTTGGACTATAAAGAAAGCTGAGCACAGAAGAATTGATGCTTTTGAACTGTAGTGTTGGAGAAGACTCTTGAGGGTCCCTTGGACTGCAAGGAGATCCAAACAGTCCATCCTAAAGGAGATCAGTCCTGAGTGTTCATTGGAAGGACTGATGTTGAAGCTGAAACTCCAATACTTTGTCCACCTGATGCAAAGAGCTGACTCATTTGAAAAGACCCTTATGCTGGGAAAGATTGAGGGCAGGAGGAGATGGGATGACAGAGGATGAGATGGTTGGATGGCACCACCGATTCAATGGACATGGGTTTGGGTGGACTCCAGGAGTTGCTGATGGACAGGGAAGCTTGGCCTGCTGCGATTCTTGAGGTCGCAAAGAGTCGGACCCAGCTGAGCGACTGAACTGAACTGAATGACACTAAGTTTCAGTGTACTGTTCACAGACAGCTGGATGACAATTCAGACTTTTATGCTGCTGCTGCTGCTGCTGCTAAGTTGCTTCAGTCCTGTCCGACTCTGTGCAACCACATAAACATCAGCCCACTAGGCTCCTCTGTCCCTGGAATTCTCCAGGCAAGAATACTGGAGTGGGTTGCCATTTCCTTCTCTAATGCATGAAACTACAATACTTTGGCCACCTCATGCGAAGAGCTGACTCATTGGAAAAATCCTGATGCTGGGAAGGATTGGGGGCAGGAGGAGAAGGGGACAACAGAGGATGAGATGGCTGGATGGCATCACCGACTTGATGGACGTGAGTTTGAGTGAACTCCGGAAGTTGGTGATGGACAGGGAAGCCTGGCGTGCTGTGATTCATGGGGTCGCAAAGAGTCGGACATGACTGAGTGACCGAACTGAACTGAACTGAATGCATGAAAGTGGAAAGTGGAAAGTGAAGTTGAAGGTGCTCAGTCGTGTCCGACCCTTCGAAATTCCATGGACTACAGCCCACCAGGCTCCTCCATCCGTGGGATTTTCCAGGCAAGAGTACTGGAGTGGGTTGCCATTGCCTTCTCCTCACACTGTTATATAGATGCTTAACTCAATGGTATGCATTGTAATACTTAAGATGCCATCTGATTTTCACCAGTCAGTATGCCACATCAATAAAGACATGATGCAGGGGATTGCAAGTCACAATTGGTTTCTTTTTCCTATTCTTCACTTTCTGACAATCTTAACTTCGACTCATTCATTATGGCAAATGCATTTCTAGTAATTTGGACCTTGACATTTCACATGAATAGGGAAATGCTTAAGGTTTTAGGGTTAATTTGAACAGCTTAAATTCTTTGGATGTTTAATAATTTTTAAAAAGTAGGAAATAGTATTATTTTGTAGCTCAAATTGTCTTTGAGTGTCCAACCAAAGAATAACTAGGAGTAACCTTTGCCTACATTGAAGTAGACACAGCCTACATTGATTGCATCCTCCAAACCTGTCTCCACATGGGTCTTGGAAACACTGTACAGCAGTACATATTTCCAAACAAAGTGGAAAGAACATCTGCTGAAGGGTGTATGTAATTTTCCAGTCAATTTGTTCTGTCAAAAAGATAAAGCAGTTCATTCCTTTGAAGAAACCAGTAGCACTGGGTGGAGTGGGGGGTGGAGCTTACAATTGTACAAACTAATGACAATGTCTCTATATTTAAAATCATTTTTCTGTCACACAGGGGAATGCTAATTCTGCTTTAGTCTTTACTAAATTTCTCCTAATTCTACTATGAGTATTTCTGATACAGAAGTACATTTTTTCAAGAACCTATATGATTTCCTGATACTTCAAAATTGCTTTGTAAGGCAAGTTAAAGATATTAACTGAGTTTATGCAAAATTGTTACTGTAGACAGTGTCCATTTTATTGATGAGACAACAAAAAAAGTTACACTTTTGAGTTAACTTAAAAGTATTTATGTTAGTATAAATGTTTTCCAAACAGAAAACAATTATTGGGAATTGCTAAAACAATTATTAGGGAAATTATTAATGAATTAAAATACATGATTTTATTTTTATATCTTTAAGCCTTCACAGCTAACATAAAAATATTTTATAATTATCATAAATAATAGTAAGGAGGAGAAGTTGTGTTCACTGCCATAATGTTTATCTGTTCTTCTTAACAAGCTTGTTACTCTTCCAGGGTAGAGGAGAGGGGAAGATTATAATGGATGGTTATTATTGGGATACATTTTTCCTCTTATTAACATAAAGACTTTATATAAAAGATTAAGAGAAGATAAGTGTACACCCGTGGACAACATTTACTAGAATCATTCCCCCTGTGGAAATTAACATCTTATTAAGAGACATCTAAAGAAGCATGGCATGTTTTACATTATATTGACCAGAACAGACTTAGAACTTATGAGTTATAGCTTTGCATTTTCTTAAAGTTTCATATTTATTTTAATAATGTATAAGATACAGGTTTCCAGTTATCTTGAAAGTTGCTCTCTTTTTTACTTTTTTAAAAATTTGTTTTTAATTGGATGATAATTGCGTTACAGTATTGCGTTGACTTCTGCCATACTACAATGTGAATCAGCCATAACTATACATACGTCCCCTCCTATTGAATCTCCCTCCCACCCAGTCAGATGTTAACGCTACTTGAGAAGTAATGGAATTTGAAGTGGCAATAAATATTAGAAAAATTAGAAATGTTTAATATTGTGACATTAGAATGTCACAAAACTATTTTAGGAAACATTTCCAGTTTTCAAGCATATCTACAATATTTGTATTAATATCTCTAAATTTTCACTATTTCCTTTACTTATATAAAACTCAGGGCTTTTAGTTATGCATTAACTAATTTCCTGCTTCAAAAATATGTTTTATCTTTGTCAAGAATGATAGAACAAGTACTTACTGAAATTGACTAGAATTGGGAAAAACTCAAAATTTTTACTGTGCAAGTCTTGCTCTATAGTGACAGATATTATGTGCATTGAGATATGCCCTTCTTTTAAAAATTAAAAATTCTAGGAAAGGGAGCATATTTATCAGCCTGTGGAGTGTTAATCAGATGAGATGAGTGGCAGGAAGGTGTGCCCTCTTGGGTGACTGATGCAAGCTGGGGTGGAACTCCTAATGCCCTTGCTAGTCATCTGGAAAAAATCACCAGTCAAAAACTGGCCTTTGCTGTGACACATGAACAATATCACACATCAAAGGCAAGGAACTGTAGGTATTTTCAGTAAACTAGGAAAGTGAAGTTACAGGGAGAACAAAGCTATTTAATCCCTCCATCAAAATATTCAGGACATAGTATTATTCATCACTTTCATGCTCCTGTTCCTCTAATTTGTCAAATCCATTCTCTTAATGCAGTGTTTCACAAACTTTAGTTAGTCATATATCAGCTTCATGATTCATGTCACATTTAAGCATTCCATATAGTTGTAAGTCATATTTTTGCTTAAATAAATAATAAAATAAAATTTACATCATTATTATAGTTGACATTTCAGTATCATTTTGCACTAAAGCAAAGCAAATAATTTACATTTTCCTAATATCTTTATACATCATGAATTTAAGAATAGACTTGTTCAATATTTGGATTGTGAATAAACTCACAGGCCATACTTTGGAAGTCTTTACTCTTAGGCTCCAATAAGGCAGAAGGACATTTTGTTTTTCCTGATCAATATTAAAACATGTTTCCTCAAACTCATTAACCTTATAATCTTAGGTAAATTAAATTTACACTTATTTACAGGTACAATAATCCTATATGATAATGACAAGCATCAAAAGGAAGAGTTGCCCAACTATATTTAAACTAAATGTTCCCTACACAACACACACATACTCACAAACCCACGCTTATGTACATACACATATATACACATACATGTGTCCATGTGTGTGTGTTTAGTCGCTAAGTCGTGTTCATCTCTTGTCAACCCCACCAGGCTCCTCTCTCCATGAAATTTCTCAGGCAAGAAAACGAGTGGATTCCCATTTCCTTCTCCAGTGATCTTCCAAATCCAGGATTCAAATCTGAGTCTCCTTCACTGGCAGGCAGATTCTTTACTGCTGAGCCACCAGGGGGCTTCCCCAACATACATACATTCCTAAACAGAAATGGCACAAATGTGAACCGGACATCAGAGCCTACTCTCCAGTCACTCTCATTCCTCACCACTTGCCAAGACTCATTTGTGGCACCACATCTTTTCTTACTTTGAATCTTTCCACCTAAATCTTCCCATCTACAGTTAGAACTGTTCCTAGCTAAATTCAAGGCTCATTTTCAGACCTTTATTCAATTTATTTCTTCTTTTATTACCATAGAAAACCCCTTGCTAAAATATAAGGCAGTCTTGTTCCAGTGTTCCTTTTAGAATATGCAGTTTCAGTAGAGTCCATCGTATGATACCCAAGGCTGTATTTCCATCCTATTTTTTAAGCAAGATCAGAATTCAGGGGAATGGGGAGGAAAAAGAGAAAGGGAGGAAACTGGAAAAAGCAATTAAATACCAGCCATAGAGGAGTAACATGAATGACTCTGCCTTAATATTAATAACATTTCTAATAATATTTAGCATTATAAAGTAGTTTATTTCATTAAGAGTAAAGAAAGAATTAGAAATAAGTAAGCATCCTAATTGGAGAAGGAAATGTCAACACATTCCAGTATTCTTGCTTGGGAAATCCCATGGAGAGAGGAGATGGCGGGTTACAGTCCATGGGGTCACAAAAGAGTTGGACACACTTAGAGACTAAACAACAACAAAGCATACTAATAATCATTGCAAACATGTATTGAATTGTGTGCTACTTATTTCCATTAACAATTTTAAAAACTAATTTCCATAAGAACACCATGAATTTGGTTCTATACTTATATCCATTTTGGGCTTCCCAGGTGGTTCAATGGGTAAAGAATCTACCTGCAGTGTAGGAGACAAAAGAAACACAAGTTTGATCCCTGGATCTGGAAGATCCCCTGGAGAAGGGCATGACAACCCACCCCAGTATTCTTGCCTGGAGATTCCCATGGACAGAGAAACCTGGCAGGCTACAGTCCATAGCGTTGCAGAGCAGAACATGACTAGAGCAACTGAGCACACATGGATGCACCAGTAGTAAATTATCAAATTTAGAGGAAGAATCTGTCCTCAGAGCCTGAGGTTTTGTTTTATACATTCCATAATTCATTATCCAGAAATAAACATAAATATTTTCATCCTTTATCTAAAAGTATATCTACATTAAGATCTTATAGAATTCCGACCATACAAGAATACTGTATGTTATATAAATTATTTTGCATATTATTTTTAACTTAAACATTTTATTATAAACATTTTTATAATGAATTGAATGTTTATTTTATGAAACAAATAGCATTCTGTAAGGGTTTGTAGCAGAATTCCCCAGATTCTCTCAGATTATGGGGCTCTCAGTGTCTCAATATTTCCTTCACAGTACTTCTAACAAAAAATAGTTTTATTTGTTAAGAAGTGGGATAAACAGCTTAATAAGTGTTGATAGAGCAATAGCCTAATACCATTTGAAAAAAAAATGCACATGAAATAGAGGAAATCAGTTAATTACGAAATAACTATCAGTTCAGTTCAGTTCAATTCAGTCACGCAGTCGCGTCTGACTCTTTGCAACCCCATGAACGGCAGCACCCCAGGCCTCCTTGTCCATCGCCAACTCCCAGAGTTCACTCAAACTCATGTGCATAGTCAGTGATGCCATCCAGCCATCTCATCCTCTGTCATATCCTTCTCTTCCTGCCACCAACCCCTACCAGCATCAGGGTCTTTTCCAATGAGTCAACACTTTGCATGAGGTGGCCAAAATATTGGAGTTTCAGCTTCAACATCAGTCCTTCCAATGAACACTCAGGACTGGTCTCCTTTAGGATGGACTGGTTGGATCTCCTTGCATTTCAAGGGACTCTCAAGAGTCTTCTCCAACACCACAGTTCAAAAGCATCAATTCTTTGGTGCTCAGCTTTCTTCACAATCCAACTCTAACATCCATATATGACCACTGGAAAAACCATAGCCTTAACTAGAGGGACGTTTGTTGGCAAAGTAACATCTCTGCTTTTTAATATACTATCTAGGTTGGTCATAATGTCTTTAATTTCATGGCTACAATCACCATCTGCAGTGATTTTGGAGCCCAAAAAAATAAAGTCTGACACTATTTCTACTGTTTCCCTATTTCCCATGAAGTGATTGGACCGGATGCCATGATCTTCGTTTTCTGAATGTTGAGCTTTAAGCCAGCCTTTTCACACTCTCTTTCACTTTCATCAAGAGGCTTTTGAGTTCCTCTTTACTTTCTGCCATAAGGGTGGTGTCATCTGCATATCTGAGGTTATTGATATTTCTCCTGCCAATCTTGATTCCAGCTTGTGCTTCTTCCAGCCCAGCGTTTCTCAAGATGTAATCTACATATAAGTTAAATAAGCAGGGTGACTATATACAGCCTTGACATATTCCTTTTCCTACTTGGAACCAGTCTATTGTTCCCTGTCCAGTTCTAACTGTTGCTTCCTGACCTGCATACACGTTTTTCAAGAGGCAGGTCAGGTAGGCTGGTCTTCCCATCTCTTTCATTTTCCACAGTTTATTGTGATCCACACAGTCAAAGGCTTTGGCATAGTCAATAAAACAGAAATAGATGTTTTTCTGGAACTCTCTTGCTTTTTTGATGATCCAGCAGATATTGGCAATTTGATCTCTGGTTCCTCTGCCCTTTCTAAAACCAGCTTGAACATTTGTAACTTCACAGTTCACATATTGCTGAAGCATGGCTTGGAGAATTTTGAGCATTACTTTACTAGCATGTGAGATGAGTGCAATTGTGCGGTAGTTTGAGCATTCTTTGGCATTGCCTTTCTTTGAGATTGGAATGAAAACTGACCTTTTCTAATCCTATGGCCAATGCTGAGTTTTCCAAATTTGCTGGTATATTGAGTGCAACACTTTCACAGCATCATCTTTCAGGATTTGAAAGAGCTTAACTGGAATTCCATCACGTCCACTAGCTTTGTTCGTAGTGATGCTTTCTAGGGCCCACTTGACTTCACATTACAGGATGTCGGGCTCTAGGTGAGTGATCACACCATCGTGATTATCTGGGTCATGAAGATCTTTTTGTACAGTTCTTCTATGCATTCTTCCCACCTCTTCTTAATATCTTCTGCTTCTTTTAGGTCCATACTATTTCTGTCCTTTATCAAGCCCATCTTTGCATGAAGTTTTCCCTTGGTATCTATAATATTCTTGAAGAAATCTCTAGTCTTTTTTTTATTTAAATTTATTTATTTTAATTAGAGGCTAGTTACTTTCTAGTCTTTCCCATTCTGTTGTTTTCCTCTATTTCTTTGCATTGATTGCTAAGGAAGGCTTTCTTATCTCTCCTTGCTATTCTTTGGAACTCTGCTTCAAATGGGAATATCTTTCCTTTTCGCCTTTGCTTTTCACTTCTCTTCTTTTCATAGCTATTTTTAAGGCCTCCTCAGAAAGCCATTTTTGCTTTTTTGCATTCCTTTTCCATGACGATGGTCTTGATCCCTATCTCCTGTACAATGTCAGGAACCTCCATTCATAGTTCATCAGGCACTCTGTCTATCAGATCTAGTCCCTTAAATCTATTTCTCACTTCCACTGTATTCTATGTAACCTCAGCTCAGGGGGCTCAACTGAAACTGGTGGGTCAACTTGAAGATGACTTACTCTTTGAGCTAGCAACTTGATTCTACCTTTAGCTTAGACATTAGGAGGTTTGCTTAAAAGGAGACTGCAGTAGTCTGCCATAAGAACCTTCCCATGTGACTGCATGATGACTATATTACAAAAGACAGAAAATAAAAGTTCCTTAAAGAATACCCAGAACTGGCACATCATTATTTCCATAATATTCTGTTGGTCACAGAAGATACATGTGAAGTTTAGAGTCAGTGAGATGATGAATTACAGTGCACTTCTCAGAAGGGAGTGACAACTTTTTGTCCATCTTTAATCCACTATAGTTGGTAAGGAATGTATCAAGCAAACAATCCAGGCAATACCTTAGAGAGGAAAGTAAAAGCTTACTTGATTTAATATGGAGAAGATTGTGCATAAAAGTCTATTTTAATAGTAAGATTCTGAAAATAGTATAGAGCATTTGAGAGTCAGTGTTTAATTCCAGGTTTTCTGTGTTTGTACTAATCAGTGTAAATTTTTAACCCGTTATCTGTTTTTGAAGAATTAGATTACCCCTTGTACTACTAAGGGTTCTCCAGAGAAATAGAACCAGTAGGCATATATATATAATTATAGAAAATAAATGAAGAGAGTATTTATAAAGAATTAGCTCAAGCAATCATGGAGGCTGAGAAGTACCAAGATCTGCAGTCAGCAAGTTGGAGACCCAGGAGAACTAATGGTGTAGTACCTGTCTGAGTCTGTGTCCAAAGGCAGGGAGGGGCTCACTACAAGCCCAGTTCAAAGACAGGCAGAGAGAGTGAATTGTCCTTACGCAGACTTTTGTTCTGTGCAGACCTTCAACTAACTATATGAGGCCCACCCTCAACAGGGAGAACAATATGATTTACTCATGTCCACGGACTTAAATTTATTAAATACCCTCATGGACACACCTTAAATAATGTTTAGCGAAATATCTGGGTACCCCATGGTCTAATCAAGTTGACATAAAATTAACCATCATACCCATTTTTTTTCATAATTGAAAATTACAATGAATATTCTAATACAGGAATATTTATTCTTAGTCTTATTATTCCCTAGGAGCAATTCCAGGAGAGAAATTGTTCTGTCCTACAATCTAAAAACTTAAATGTTTTCTACTTCTTATCATGTTATCTCTAGCAATGTGAGTGCCAGTTCCTTCACATAATCACCAACATCTGGATTTTTCCCTTTTACTATTTAATCTTCATTCCCCCTGTCGAATGATCTATGGGTATTAATACTTGGGATAAATAACTTGAGATATTTAAAGAAAAAAATAAGATTTCTGGAAAAAACTTAAGCCAATATTTTACCGTGAAAAATAGACACCTTTGTTTATTGTTATAATGAGAACCATAAATACTATCAATTTCCAGTGGTTGAGTTTTCCCCTTTGTGTCTAGTTGACCTGTTTCTCTTTACTGCCCAAGTTTTGCTGTTGTTCTGTCGGTCTCTGACAAAGTTCCTTGCTCCACAGTTTTTACCTGGTGTTAGTGGTTATTTTGTATCATTGGTTCTGCTAATACATTTGTAATGAATTTAAGAGTTAACTTTAAAGAAAACTTTTAACATCTTAATTTAATAAAGCTCTTCTTCCTTCATTTATGCTTTGTGAAGGTCTGTCTTATTTTGTTTTGTCTCATTTTGTTTTTGCAAATAGCATCTCTTCTCTATTGAAGGACTCTTAAGGGAATCTTTGCCCTGAATTGTAGTCAACATTATCTCCTATATGTCAGTGACAGGCAGGGGTGCATTGTCTGCTACCTTTGTTGGGGAATGCAATTTCTCATCTCATTTCCAAGAAAGTTGACACTATATTGGGAAGTGACTTGATACTTCCGGTACCACATTGTTAAACAGCTTCCTGGCAGCAAAATTTCAGGGATAATTGCATCTATCTAGTTCAAACTAAATTTTATCCAGACTTCATTTATTCTAAATGGCATGATTAAACTTGATATATACAAATTCACAAACATATTAGTCAAATCCATGTAGGTACTTTAGGTTTTATCTTAATTTTCAAGTACTAATATCTAACTTCAATCTCTTTGACTTAAAATTGACTCTATGACCTGAAATTTTAAAAAGACAGTTAACCTGAGTTAACACTGACCATTGAAACCATGCCTTTGGTCTTTTTTATTTTACTAAGATATAAAATATTATGTAATTATGGCTGTATTTCACATAGTTTTGATACAGAAAAGCAATTAAACATTCTCTTTGCAAGTTCCCAGAGATTAGATTATAAAATAAGAATGATGGTATGACTCCCTGTTCATATCTCCACTTGCATTTTGAGCTTCTTTTAATGATTGCCTAACATAATTCCCACCAGACTCATTTTTTATGTTTTTATTTTCTTTCCTTCTAAATTTAAGTGAAGCTATTATAATTGACTTTACATACCTGGGAAAGACGCTTGTCTTCAAGATATCACTTTTCCCCTCTATTTTTAATCAGCAATTTTTCTACCTGAAACCTTTTTAAAAATAAGCAAATAAATAAACTTATCAAATTATATATACATCAAAGAGACCTAAATGAGGTATTATTTTCAAATACGTATCCCAAAGTTTTTTTCAACTAATTCTCCACTTATTCCAAGATTCAGTTAATTGAAGGAATACAAGCTTGTATTTAAATTCCAGGTGCTATAGATGTCATCTCTCTGGTTCTTTCTAATATAAACACATTATGTGAAAAGCCATTACCTCTTACTGTGTTTTTATTTGGGTGGACAATTAATTTAACAACTTATACAATAAAAAGGAACATATAACACTTACTTTAAATGAATTTGATTGATTTTTATATGTAAGTACTTTCAGTTCTGGAATTAAAAAATATTACTCCTAACAATGCCTGTATATATTTGATCATTATAAAAAGGAGATCTTTACACTCAATTTCTCCTCCTTCACTTGCCTTAGTAACCACATCAAGTTAATATTAACTACTGTTTCCAAAATGTCACTTGTTACTTTGTAATCAAGTATCTTATTCATTCACTACCAATGCAACATGAATCTATCTCCCAGGAAATTGACCAAGTTCCAGTTGTTTTTTCTGGGATTAAAATATGCTGTATTAAAAAACTTACTTCATGAAAAATCAAAAAATGCCTGTATAAAAAATAATTAGTATTAAGAAATTTAACTGTGAGAGAAAATATGTTAATATACAAATAACTACTGCAATTATTTAAAACTAATAGAGACATTTTTTGTATTTCTGTTATGGAAAGTGAGTAACAAACAAATAAATATAATAAATAAAATGTAAAATAAACCCTATTTAAATGAAGTAAAACAGCAATTTTTAAAAATGTAGGTACCTTATTACTCTTTTGTACTATGGACTTACCTCTAGTGATTTGTTTATTTTTCATGCTGTTATCTATAAATAGTAATATGAAGTGATTTGTCAAAAATTAAGTTCTAAAAAGATATACATATACCAAGCATATGTGTTAAAATGCTTTACAAAAATATTAGAGAACAGACTCTGATTTCAAATCCCTTTTCACCCCTAAACAGCTCTGTGCTCATTATCATTCATGTAACATAGCTGAAAGTCAGTTTCTTTATTAGTAAAATGGATATAATTATAATCTAAAAGGGTTAATAGAAGAATGAAATAAAGAGTGCATACAAAATGCTTAGCACTATGTTTGACTCATGTTTGCTAGTCAATTCAGGATAATATTAATAATAGTAATTTTTAGTAGTAGTGATAAAAAAATCACAGAGAAAAATAAGATGAAATGGCAGATAGTTAACAGAGCCTGAGGTCTGCTCCTGTTCAAATACATATAAAGATATACAAAAAGTAAGAGTCTCAATTAAATAGGAATAAAGTCTAAGAGATAATCATATTACTAGAACCAAGGATTAACTTTATTATATCCAATAAATAGAGAAAAAGTGAACCAATAAAGTTATGGCTAAAATAAAGTTTATAAAACAGTGTGACAAAAAGAAAAAAATGAAAGCTATGTCAATGTAAAGAATATGTAGATTATATATCTAATTCTTTCCATGAAAGAGGGGAGTAAAGCTATTCAACAACCAAGTTCAGAAGCAAAAGCTATTAATATACTTGGTATTATTGCTCGTATAATTTTCCTAAGAAGTGATGAGGGAAATAATCTCACAGATGTGCTTGGCAGTGATATTTTTTATGATTCAGTTCAGTTCAGCCACTCAGTCATGTCTGACTCTATGACCCCAGGGACTGCAGCATGCCAGGCTTCCCTGTCCATCACCAACTCCTAGAGCTTGCTCAGACTCATGCCCATAAAGTTGGTGATGCCAGCCAACCATCTCAACCTCTGTCATCTCCGTCTCCTCCTGCCTTCAATCTTTCCCAGCATCAGAAGCTTTTCCAAAGAGTCAGTTCTTCGCATCAGGTGGCCAAAATATTGGAGATTCAGCATCAGCACCAGTCCTTCCAATGAATATTCAGGACTGATTTCCTTTAGGATTGACTGGTTTGATCTCCTTGCAGTCCAAGGGACTCCCAAAAATCTTCTCCAACATCACAGCTCAAAAGCACCAATTCTTTGGCTCTTAGCTTTCTTTATTGTCCAATTCTCACATCCATACATGACTACTGGAAAAACTGTAGCTTTGACTAGACAGACCTTTGTTGGCAAAGTAATGTCTCTGTTTTTTAATATGCTATCTAAGTTGGTCATAGTTTTTCTTCCAAGGAACAAGCGTCTTTTAATTGCATGGCTGCAGTCACCATATAAAGTGATTTTGGAGCCCCCCAAAATAAAGTCTGTCACTGTTTCCATTGTTTCCCTATTTATTTGCCATGAAGTGATGGGACCAGATGCCATGATCTTAGTTTTTTAATGTTGAGTTTTAAGTCAACTTTTATCACTCTCCTCTTTCACTTTCATCAAGGAGCTCTTTAGCTCTTCTTCACTTTCTGCCATAAGGGTGGTGTCATCTGTTTATCTGAGGTCATTTATATTTCTCCCAGCAATCTTGAATCCAGCTTGTACTTCATCCAGCCTGGCATTTCACATTTTTATGTTTAACTTTGCCTTAATCCTGTGCTTGTTCTTTTCCCAGTAGTTGAGCAACACTGAAAAAGTATTCTGATTTGGTAAGCCCACTGATAATTAGGATTTTGAGGATAACATCAATCCAAGTAAATCTTGTTCCCAAAATCTTTATCATAAATAGGGATACTTTGGCCAGAAGTAACTAAAAATTATTAGCACATGAAAAGAAGATTTCAGTACAACAATTAAATAACTGTCTTGAGTGGCACAGTGGTAAAGAATCTGACTGCCAGTGCAGGAGACACAGGAGATCAGGTTCTATGCCTGGGTCAGGAAAATCCCAAGGAGTAGGAAACGGCAACTACTCCAGTATTCTTGCCAGAAAAATTCCATGGATGGTGGAGACTGGTGGGCTACAGCCCATTGGATTGCAAAGAGTCAGACATGACTGAGCATGCATTCACACACCACTGTGCTTAGCAACGTAGAGATTATTGGTGACCTTGGAGTTAATAAATTTGAGGAAGTGAAGACACAATGAACAGTAGGGAAATAAAGACAGGTTTTATGCAAGGTAAAGAAACCAGGTAATAGCTATAAGAAGAGGGATGAGAGATTTTTCTAGTGAAAAAAGATTAAACTAGTTTAAAAGTTAATGACAAAAATCTGTTTGAGAGTAAGCAGTAGAAGGGTAAATTACAAATGAGAGATTGATCCTCAATATGGGAAGAAAGAGTTCCTTCATTTTAGTAGGAAAGAAGAACAGGATGGATGTAGATGTGGGTAAGTTTGCATGTTGGTAGATCTGATGGCTACTGTTGTTATTGAGAAGTATAAGGCAAGATGAAAGGAAATGTAGGGAGTTGTTCAGATGTTTGAGAGAATTCGAGTTGATTTGAAGTGTTTATGGTTGATGGTAAATATATGAATTATGCAGAGAATCATAGCAATTCCTAGTGATGAGCTGAGAGTGATCATTGAGCTTTGTATGGTTACAGTGTATGCATCCTTTTTGTGTGACTTTATTCAATAGATTTGACTTCCCTTGATACAAGCCAAAATGAATACTGAAAGAAAACTGAGAATTGAGTTCATCTAGGGTTAAATTTATTGAGGCAACAAAGAGAGAGGGTCAGTAAAATCTGTGTGTTACAACAATCTTGAAGAAATTAAATTAGGATATTAAGGTGGAGGAGAAAGGATGTAAGAAAGAAAAGAAGCTAATTTATTGAGAGTATTCATAAAAAAATAGTGGAGATCCTCATATAGTAGGATGACAGTTGTATTAAAAATATCTGAAAAGTCAATTAGAAGGAGATAAGATCAGCATCAAAACTGTATTACAAAACTTAGAAGTAACAATTCCATGTCATGATATTTCTAAGTAGAAACAAAATGTAGGAAATGAAAGTGTACTCTAGTCCTCACTTTTTATTGCTGCAATCTATACGTTTCTTTCATGAAGTTGAAAATTAAATGAATTAATGAAGAATCTATGTTAATAGAGAATATAATCAACAGCTAGGGGTACAAGGGAAGTTTATATATCTTTTTTGTCAAACAGAGGGAGAAAGGTGGCAATATCCTAGCCTAATTGGGGATAAGACCAAAAATGAAATAATGAAATAAGTAGGCATAAAATCAAATTGAAAATAAAATGATTGCACTGATTATTTTACTGAAGACTATTTTAGTTATGATAATACAGAGACAAATTGGATAAAATAAACTCAAAGAAACTGTAAAAGGAAAGTTGAAATGCTCATGAAGCATATTCAAAGATAGTTTAATTTTTATGTATATTCAGATTAAATCAATGAAATGCTATTTTTATGATCCATAAGTTGGTAAGATAATGAAATATAATATCCAGTGTTGGAAAATGAGGGCTTTAAATGAGCCCTTTCATATATTTGAAGTGGGAATAAATGAATACTGTTCAAAAGAACAATTTGCAATATGTATAAGAACTTAGATATGATCAGACCTTAACCAAAGTACTAAATACCTAAAAATATAGTAAAGATTTCAGTCAGATTTTACTTATAAAATCCAAACTCAAATGCCACATGTTGTAGGTTATAGAAACAAGGAAAATATTGGTAATAAACTATCACAAATTGAATAGAAAAAAGATGATAACTATCATCACTGTCTTATAAGCTTATAAGTACTTCATTTTTCCTTCTGTATTTCAGTATTGTTTAATTTTTTATATTTGATATAGTATTTTCATAAAGAGAAAGAATTGGAAGTGTCCTGAAATCATGAAGTGAAGTGAAAGTCGCTCAGTCATGTCCAACTCTTTGCGACCCCATGGATTATACAGCCCATGGAATTCTCTAGACCAGAATACTGGAGTGGGTAGCCTTTCCCTTCTCCACGGGATCTTCCCAATTCAGGAATCAAACTGGGGTCTCCTGCATTGCAGGTGGATTCTATACCAACTGAGCTATCAGGGAAGCCCTCTAGTTAATATTTATTTTAACATATAGAGTAAAAGGACATTTGTTATAACATATATATTAAGATACAGGAGGGAAAGCATAGTTTAAATACCAAGGAGCAAAAAAATCCTGCCATATGCTGTTTAAAACACACACCAAACAGTAGAAGATAAATGTTACTCTGAAATGTACACAGATTATAACACATTATAGAACAAATGTTAGATCACATAACAAGTCTCAATAAACTTAAAAAGACCAAGATTATGCCAGAGATCTTCTGTGAGTACAATGGAATGAAACCAGTAATTGATAATAGCAAGAAAACAGGAAAATTCACAAATAATAGGAAACTAACATATCTGACCTGCCACTTATCTGACCTGCCTCTTGAGAAACCTATATGCAGGTCAGGAAGCAACAGTTAGAACTGGACAGGGAACAACAGACTGGTTCCAAATAGGAAAAGGAGTTCATCAAGGCTGTATATTATCACCCTGCTTATTTAACTTCTATGCAGAGTACATCATGAGAAACGCTGGGCTGGAAGAAGCACAAGCTGGAATCAAGATTGCTGGGAGAAATATCAGTAACCTCAGATAGGCAGATGACACCATCCTTATGGCAGAAAGTGAAGAGGAACTAAAGAGCCTTTTGATGAAAATGAAAGAGGAGAGTAAAAATGTTGGCTTAAAGCTCAGCATTCAGAAAACTAAGATCATGGCATCTGGTCCCATCAGTTCATGGGAAATAGATGGGGAAACAGTGGAAACAGTGTCAGACTTTATTTTTTGGGGCTCCAAAATCATGGCAGATGGTGATTGCAGCCATGAAATTAAAAGACACTTGCTCCTTGGAAGGAAAGTTATGACCCACCTAGATAGCATATTCAAAAGCAGAGACATGACTTTGCCAACAAAGGTCCGTCTAGTCAAGGCTATGGTTTTGCCAGTGGTCGTGTATGGATATGAGTGTTGGACTGTGAAGAAGGCTGAGCACCGAAGAATTGATGCTTTTGAACTGTGGTGTTGGAGAAGACTCTTGAGAGTCCCCTGGACTGCTAGGAGATCCAACCAGTCCATTCTAAAGGAGATCAGTCCTGGAATATCTTTGGAAGGACTGATGCCGAAGCTGAAACTCCAGTACTTTGGCCACCTCATGCGATGAGTTGACTCATTGGAAAAGACTCTGATGCTGGGAGGGATTGGGGGCAGGAGGCAAAGGGGACGACAGAGGATGAGATGGCTGGATGGCATCACCAACTCGATGGACATGAGTTTGAGTGAACTCCGGGAATTGGTGATAGACAGGGAGGCCTGGCGTGCTGCGATTCATGGGGTCACAGAGTCGGACACAACTAAGTAACTGAACTGAAATGAACACACTCTTAAACCACTGGATTGCAGAGGAAATCAGAAGGATATTTTTAAAATATCTCAAAAAATGAAAATGAAAGCACAAGTTACTATACTTATGGAATGCAGCATTAAGAACCAGATTTATAGTAATGTGTATGTTAACAATAAAGATCTCCAATAAACAATCTGACTGTACATTCAAGGACATAGACAAAGAAGAAGAAATTAAACCAAAGTTAATATAAGGCAAGAAACAATATAGGTAGAGCAGAAATAAATACAGAATGGAAAAACAATTTTAAAAAACTAGAAAAGCTAAGTAAGTTTTTTGTTGTTTTTTTTTTTTTTTGAGGAAATAAACAAAATCAACAAAATACTAAGGGAAAAAAAGAAACTCAAATAAAATCAGAAATGGGAAAGGAGATATTAAGCACATTTCTCAGAAATAAAAATGATTATAAGGAGCAATTAGAAACAATACTATGCAAATAAATTGGGTAATTTAGAAGTTGATAAATTGCTAGAAACATACAACCTACTAAGACTGAGTCAAGAAGAATTAGAAAATCTCAGTTGAACAATAGTAAATAAAGAGATTAAAGTAGTCATCAGAATCTCCCAAGGATGAAAAGCCCAGGACCAGATGACTTTAAGGCTGAATTCTACCAAACATTCAGAAAGGAATTAATACTGATTGTTCTTGAATTATTTCAAAAAATGGAAATAGAGAGTTTAATACCAAACTCATGAGACCAGCATCCCCCTGATACATAAGACATACAAAAATACTACAAGAAAAGAAAACTAAGGCCAAATCCCTCTTGAATATAGATGCAAAAAAAAAAAAAAAAACTCAATAAAATACTTACAGAATTGAATAACACATTAAGAAACTACATTCCAAAGTGAGTTTAGCATATACAAATCAATCAGTGTGATATACTACATTACCAGAAAGAAAGATAAAACCTATATGATCATCTCAATAGATGAAGAAAAGGCATTTAACAAAACTTACCATACATTCGTGATAAACTCTCTCAACAAAATAGATAGAAATGCCTACAAAAGAAAATGTTCTCAAAAAAATAAAGGTGACTTATGAAAAACCCACAGCTAACATCATAATTAATAGGGAAAACAGAAAGCTTTTCCTCTAAGATATGGTACAAAGCGAGAATCCCACTACTACCACTTTTATTCAACACAGTACTAGAATGATTAGAAAGAGCAATCAGGCAAGAAAAAGAAATAAAAAGACTCCAAATCAGAAAGGAAGTAAAATTATACCTGTTTATAGATGGCATGATCCTGTGTGTAGACAATCCTAAAGACACCACTAAAACTGTTAGAACTAATGAATGAACTCAGTAAAGTTGCAGGATGCAAAGTCTTTATCAGCTGTATTTCTTTATGTCAACAACAATTCATCTAAAAAGGAAATCAAGAAAACAATTCTATTTATGATAGCATCAATAAAAGAATAAAATACTTAAGGATGAACTTAACCAAGGAAATGAAAGACTAAGAAGATGAAAGACTACTTGGTTTCACATTGATTTCCCAAAATATGTGTACTAATTTGTACTCCCATAGTAAGTATACAAGAAAACCCATTATCACCAACATATGGTATGATCCGGAGAAGGCAATGGCACCCCACTCCAGTACTCTTGTCTGGAAAATCTCATGGACGGAGGAGCCTGGTAGGCTGCAGTCCATGGGGTTGCTAGGAGTCGGACACGACTGCGAGACTTCACTTTCACTTGCACTTTCATGCCTTGGAGAAGGAAATGGCAACCCACTCCAGTTGTTCTTGCCTGGAGAATCCCAGGGACAGGGGAGCCTCGTGGGCTGCCGTCTATGGGGTCGCACAGAGTCGGACACGACTGAAACGACTTAGCAGCAGTAGCAGCAGCATGGTATGATCAGACTTCAAAAATTTTATCATTTGTATGACTATAGACTATTTTTTAATGTGTATGCCAGTTAGTTTGAGCGTATTTCATATGTGTATAAAATGACCTGCTTTTCTATTTTTAATTGCCCATTTATGTCCTTTTCTCACTTTTCAATTGTGTCATTTGTAATATCTTTATTAATTTGAAGTTGTATTCCTTTAAAATACCACTCATATCTCCAACATTGGAGCTTTTGCAACATTTCTTCTGTGTGCCTCAACAGTGGATATGTGAAAAGCTAACTTCAAATTTAAATCTTCACTTAGTTAGAAGGATTTCAAAAAGGCTTATTACCCTGACCATTAGACCTAAAATTGCAATTCATCTTCCAGTCTCCATACTACCAATTCTCATTAATAGTTTGTTTCCTCCCCCCACATGACCCTTATTTACTATCTCTAATCTCTCTTAACTGAAATGTAAACTCTCAAAAGATTGTTATCTCTTTTTCTGTTGTTCATCAGTATATCTCAAGAGCTTACAACTGTGCTTGACATAAAACAGGTACTACTTAAGTTTTAAAATAATAAGTGAAGTAAAGACTTACTTGTGTGTCGAGGTGCTATTCTTTTGCTATTACTTGCATTGTAAACACATGTGTTGTAACCTTTCCTAGGCACTCCTTAGCATGATTTATAATTTTGTGTATGGTCCATTCTGTTGTATGAAGTTTTTTATTTTAATGTAGTTAAATTAAACTTAGTTCTATTAGTTTGTGTTTTCATATCCTGTTTCAAAAATCTGTCACTGCTTTGTTTTAAAGTCTAATTTTTTATATCCACACTTAACAGTTAAGATTTTTCATTATTTTAATGATTATTTTTAATTATTTAATTTATATGTAATACATTTTAATATGTGACATTGGCTCTATTTTCTCATATAGTCAAATCTTACTGAAGGACAGTTGTTGAAGAATCTATCTTTTCTCCTCTGAGATTTTTCCATCTCTGTCATTCCCTATTCCATATATATTAGGGTTTGTTTCTCAGCTCTTTATTTTGTCCAATTTGTCTGTATTTTTATAATTTTATACTCATGCATTCTATAAATTATTGACATATATATTTTTCCCATATGTATGTATTGGCTTCTATTAAATCTTGAGTATTTTCACTTGTTATTTTGTTGATATAGACTATATTTGTATATAAACTTATCTGCATATACATGTGTGATACTTTACTACTTGTAATACTATAATATTATAGATTATCAACCTAATATTCTTAACAAACAACCTATTTTGTATTTAGAGGTAATGCTCTAATAATTTGAGAGATCTTTAATCTGAGGGTATTCTGCATATATTTACTCTTATAGATGTAAAATCAAAGAAGTTACAGTATGGCAAAATGAATGATAGTTTTGTTTACAGTACATAGCAAGTGAATACTCTGCATTTTTTATTTGAAAATCTCCTAAAAGATTAGAACAATTTGAATTAACCAGTGATTAGAAGCATAATTATTCCTGCTATAAAGGAATACTAAAATTAATGAAAATGAAATATCTTAGGAGAAGATATATGATCAAACGGGAATATTACATTTGTGATGGTAATTCTTCTGAAATCATTATTTGAGAAATGTTTTCACACCCATTACTAAATAGATTGTTGATTATAATATGACTTACATGGTTTTCAGAGTTGACCAATTAATGATTCATCCACAATATTCAGACAAGGACTACTGTTTTCAGGCTTATTCTTTTCTAATTTAGAGAGAAATAAGGATCCAATTTCTGTTCAGCATTTATTTATAAACATAAAGTATACATATAAACTTATACCCGACCCACAGGCCAGTCATTTAGTAACAATTTAAAGCACCTATTTGATGCAGAAAGTGTGGCAGATTGTGGGTACACAGTGGTAAACAAGAGAGCAGACACTTGCCTCTGACAGTTTAGAGAGAAATGTAGAAAATGAAAGGGGATTATATCACTAAGATGGAGTGTAAGATCATGAATAAGAACCAAACTTCGAGCTCCAGACATGCTGTACTCTAATCTCAACTCTACAACTAATTAACTGTGTGACTTCAGACAATTCATTTAATCTGTGTCTCCATTTTCAGCCAGTAATCAAGAGAAAGTAATCATACTAACCAACTGAGTTGTGATTTGAAGGACTTAACTCATGCAAATTATAGAATAGCACATAGCCTATCTCTTATGTAGTATGAGATAACTATTTTAACACTATTTTTCTCATCATTATCATTTATATTGCAGTGACCTGGATATGACCTTATTTGGAAATGTCTTTGCCAGTTCAGTGGAGTTAAAATGAGATCATACTGGATTAGGGTGAGTAGGTCCTAAAGCCAATGGTTAATGGACTTATAAATATTGGAAATAGAGAGGCACAGAGGAGGAGGGCATCTGGCAGTGGAGACAAAGATTAAAGTGGGATTGATGGCAGGCACCAAGAGTTAGGAGAAAGGCTTGGAAAATTCTCCCCCCAGAGCCTGGAGAAGGAGCATAGTCCTGCAGATTTGAGACTTTGAGCATCCACAATGTGAGAATGTAAAAGATTTGTTTTAAGCCACCCAGTGTGTGGGGATTTGTTACAGCTAATACAAGAAACTATTAATAATACAAGTAGAAATTGTTATTATTCAATTTAAAGACAAGGAAACCAAAGCCCTGTGGTATTAATAACTTGCTCCAAGTTACACAATTACAATAGAAGGTGATGCAGCTGGACTCTAGTATTATGCTTTTTGATTTAAGAGCATATATTTTAACCACTTTACATTTTTCAGATACTGATACATAATCCTAATACCTGTTTTGTAGTCACATTTATTGAAAGACACTATATGTCAAGTACCGCTCTAAGCATTGGAAATCTAAAAGCAAACAAAATTGAAAAAAACAATCAACAGTTTGGTCAAATAAAGGAAGTCAAAATTATTTATGAAAAAATATGTATCATTTCAACTATTAATGTTGTTTAAATGAAATAGGTAAGAGATATAGGGGGTTCTGACTGAGAAATGATAGGGAAACTTGGAATTTTAAATTAGGTAATTAGGAAAGATGTCTCTCATCACATGACATTGGAATAAATTATTTAAAAAGGGACAGTGAACATGTTCGTGTCTGGAGTACAGAGTCCTAGATCAAGAGAAAAACCAGTATAAGTTTCCTAAGGTACAAGTATGACTGAGTATTTGAAAAATTGTAAGGAAGCCATTGTGAATGGAGTGGGATACAATGAATAGTAGGCTGGGGACTCCACTCAGTACTCTGAAATGACCTATACAGGGAACAAAATCTAGGCTTACCTGGTGGCTCAGTGGTAGAAAACACATCTGCCAATGCAGGAGACATGAGTTCAATCCCTGGTCCAGGAAAAGCTCACATGCTGCAGAGCAACAAAGCCCACGCACCGTAACTACTGAGCCTGTGCTGAGAGCCTGGGAGCCACAACCACGGAGGCCTGCACACCCTGGGACCCTTGCTGCACAACAAGAGAAGCCGCTGCAGCGAGAAACTCTCACACTGCAGCTAGAGGGTAGCCCCCGCTCACGGCAACTAGATCAAAGCCCAGACAGCAGCAAAAACCTAGCACAGCCAAAAATCATAAGTAAATAAATGAGTGGATTTTATATATATATATATATATATATATGTATAACTGATTCACTTTGCTGCACAACAAACTAACAACTAACAACTAACAAACTAAATCAACTATACTCCAATAATTAAAAAAAGAAAAAAAAAACAGGAAAAAATAATGAACAGTAAGAGTTGTGGTTAGAGAGGAGTTAAAGGAACTTTTACTTTAACTCCTCTATGTGGTACATTTTATATATATGACATAAATACATGAGATAAGCATAAGTTCATGAAAATTAAGATTAATAGAAAGTAAAAAAGATCCACAGACTGTGTTGATCTGAAAGAAAAGTTTATTCTTTTACGAGCAATTCTTATATGTCAAGAAAAATGGCAACTCAACATATGTATGAATAATCTTTGTATAGTAATTTCTAGAGTTTGGATTTATACTCTATGCACACAAAATTTTATCTAGAATTATAGCAAGGAGAAAAAGTTGCTTCTTATAATATGTATTACTTGTGTTTTCAAAATTACTTGGTTCATAAATTCATTTCATAAAAGGAGTCAAGATAAAACTTCAACATAACTTCATTGAGATCACTATATATGGTGACAGTCATAAGGCTGAAGAAATGAATAAATTATTGCATCATCTCTTCCTTTTAATTATTCAACCTTGTTTCTTACTCTAATTCTCTTATTTAGGATTGGGCGGCCTATTAGTTTAGTTACTGATCTTGATGGTCTGCGTTTGCCTTCACTTTTAGTCAGTATCTTGATACTAGTAGGTGTATCAACTTCTTATAATAGTCTATATCTTTTAAGTAGCATCATGATATTTAGTGTTCTTTAACATTCAGTTTATCTTTTGAATGTTGAACCTATATATCTTCATGGGGAATCTGTATATCACTTGTGGGGAAGGTCAGAAGTAGGGTCTAAGATTATGAAGTATAGGAAAGTCAATGCTTTGGCTTAAGATCAGAGTTACAATCTTGGCATTCTTCACCTAGTCAAGTACTACATAGACACATTTCTAATTAACACTGAACTATTAATACCTACTGGAAAAGGAAATGGCAACCCACTCCAGTGTTCTTGCCTGGAGAATCCCGTGGACGGAGAAGCCTGGTAGGCTGCAGTCCGTGGGGTTGCACAGAGTCAGACACGACTGAAGCGACTTGGCAGCATTAATACCTACTGTATTGAAGTATTAAGGTGTATTCCATAGGTTATGAATTGTATACAGTTTTCTATATTTTATCAGCGACCTAGAAGAATAAATGAGTGGGTTGGCTAGCCCTTTCAAGGAGAAGATTATAATTCAAATTGACCTTGACAAGTTGGAAGAGTAGTTGGAAATAATGAAAATCCTGAGGTCAGGTATAAAGCAGGAACTATTGTAAGGAGAAACATGATACGTACAAGACAGGGAATGACTAATTAGGCATTACTGTAGCAGAAAAGAACCTAGAGATCACAGGGGACATGAATTGAACATAATTCAGCTCAACAGAATTATTCTAGAGGCTTGAACACATAATACTGAAATATCCTATAAGAAAGCTATTCTGACGAAAAATTCTGAAGATAAAACTTCATCTACATTTTACATTCATTAGTTTAAAACTCAGGGTATCAAATTTTGGACAACTGAAATCTGGGGAATTTATATATGGCCCAAAATATAAAAGTAAGATTATGTGATTAGAAATTTGGAATTTTAAAGAAGTAATAGCATTCTTTGAAATGTTTGATTATAAAGGAGATGTGAGAAGTGAGTTCATAACTGCCTTGAAGTATACAAGTGGGAATTTTAAGAATTGTTGACCAGCTATTCTTAAGCTTCTTTGCAGTCAAAATACTTAATAAAATATCAGCAGGGATGATATAAATTGATGGGGGAAAATTACTCTAAAGAGAGAATGTAACCTGATTTGGACTAGAAAAAATATTTTTAATATTTTGCTACCTGAGAATCAAAGTATGGATTCAAGCTTTTAGGTAATCAAGTCTGAACAGCAAATGTTCCCACCACATTTCCTTCCTCACCCCAACCCTAGTCACACATGTTTCAGGTTTCACCTATACAGGTAAATATTTTATTTGAGTTTTTAATAGTGATAGTTGATATAAGCAAGCAGTGTATTAAACTATTACTGTTCATTTATAAAAAAATAACATTCATGAAAAAGATACGTTGAAATATGTTCCAAAACCAATCTTTATTTTGATGTATGAATTATCTAGTTAATACTTTTCATGTTCACTTTTCCACTACTCAGTTTTGACATCATGGTAAGGCCTAGTTTATATGGAAATAGAAAATTACTTCACTGATAAGATTTAAGTAACACCTAAAATGTGCCTAAAAACATCTACTGTATAGCATTCTGCTAGTTTGCCCTTATGTTAAAAACTTTCATGATTTTTCAGGCACTTATTGAAAAGATTTCATATTTCAAGTAAGCCAAGAATATTATACTACCTAAGAGGTCTAACATTTTTAGTTAGTTTTGACTTTGACATACATTATTTTCTTCCTGATTAAATGTGTACTTTCCATTGTTCCCACTAGCTCCAAAAGTCAGTGTTTGAAGGAGTGGGTTGGTGAAAGATAATATCTGGTGGGTGGAGGAGGAAAGAGTAAGGTCTGTCTAAAGCAGTGGTCTCTAGCCTTTTTGACACCAGGGGTGAGTTTCACGAAGACAATTTTTCCATAGACCAGGTGTGGGGGATGGTTTCAGGCTGATTCAAGCACATTATATTTATTGTGCACTTTATTTCTACTGCTGCTGCTGCTGCTAAGTCACTTCAGTCATGTCCGACTCTGTGTGACCCCATAGACAGCAGCCCACCAGACTCCCCCATCCCTGGGATTTGCCAAGCAAGAACACTGGAGTGGGTTGCCATTGCCTTCTCCAATGCATGAAAGTGAAAAGTGAAAAGCGAAATGCATGAAAGTAGAAAATTATTTCTACTACTATTACATAAACTGCACCTCAGACCTTCAGGCATTATATCCTGGAGGTTGGGGACCCATGATCTAGAGAGCATTGGATCCTGCCCAAGTTAATGGCACACAGACCTGGAAGCACACTCACATGGACACCAACAGCAAGACCATAGGGATGGGACTTCCCCAGTAGAGCTATAAAGCATCTTAAAAGGTGAATTGGAAGAGTCTTAAGCTATCATTGATTTCAATATTTTGCTAAGAACCAGCCATGCCTGCAAGTTTTTAATAATTAGGTTACCAATGCAATATTTTATTTTCCTAAAAAATGCTGATAGAACATCAGTTTTATCTAATATTAACATATTGAATGATTTGGACAGCTTGTGTTTGTGAGTCTGTCTATGAATTCTAAAGGAAGAAGTGAGTAGAAAGGATTGTGAAAATATGTTCCTGAATATCCTACTTTGTTCTGAAACTATGTTAGTGGAAGCATATAAATTATTGATGCTTCTATAATAAATTATAGTTACACCTGTGTTGAGAACTGAAAGCATCAAGCTCTTCTTTTTCATTCAAAAGCAATTATATTTCCTTGCCTTACAACTATTGTTAAAAGTAATCAAATAAAAAATTAAATTCAAAGAAGTTTTGCCTAAGGTATAAAAAAACATAGTATATAGTATATGTTACAATACTCAGGAATATCAGTCTCATGACAACTGAATAATTCCAAAACACTGTATACTCATTTTCTCCTCAGAGATTATTAGTCTTCCTAGCACTAAATTTATGGATCATCTATTCAGTAATTCTTAAAAAGCTTCATAAATCAAAAAGCATGAGTGACAAAGAAATTAAATATTCAGACCAGAGGAATTCAACATATATATATATATATATATATATATATATATGCATATTTATTTCCAACTTTAAGCCCATTAACTTTGCTGCCTTCAAGGAGCTTAATGTATATAGGGATGGCAAGTCTATGAAGCAAAAATTATACTGGAGAACAGTAGTAGATGTTTGTGATATACAAAAGGAGTGGTGTGAAATCAAACCAAATAATCATGGAAAACCTCACAGAGGCAATACTTTATGCAACAGCTAAGCTGCACAAACCATGCCATTCATTCCAGTCATGCCTTTGCTTCTACTGCCCCTTGTGCTTTGTCATCATCACCCAAATAACTGCACTTTTTCCATTAAAATGGATTTCAATTGAGACTGAGAGACATTTAAGCTAATATTCTTATAAGCCATTGATATGTGAGTCTGTACCTCAGTGGAAATGTTTGTGCTAGTGATATATGAGAGTCATGTATATCCTTATTACCCTCCTCTGGATAAGAAATGGTGAAGTGTGAAGTGAGACAATCCAACCCCACATCTTCCTCTCTAGTCTTATTTCCATGGGATGACCTCTTTAGGTTTCTATTTTTTGTTCTGGTAATTACCTCCATAATTCTAAACATTTTGGTATTTTCTCTTTTCTTGATTCATCTGCTCAAGATAGTATCTATTGATTCTCTAACCTGAAAGATGAGATTTTTTTTACTCACATTAACCCCTGTGATATAAATCACCTATTTCTAAGTTTAAAACACTATCTAAAGTCATTGTATACTATTTTTTAAAAGGGAACTCACTTTCAAATTCACACGAATTATTTTATTATTCCTCATTGCTTACTGAACTATGTAGAAATACATAATTTTGAAATTCCAGTTCTTCTAATACTCAAGTCCATTGATTTAGCTCTACATTCAACACCTCTCCTACCAAGGGTTGTTTTGTTGCTGAACAAATGTTTCCACTGCTTTACCTTTGTTCGTAACATTTCCCTTTCCATTGGCCTCCCCCTGTTGGGTTCTGAAACATTCTTCTGGGTCTAGCTCTCATGCTATTTCATTTTGCAAACCAATTATCTCCCAAAAGAAGCCACCTCTCTTACTTGGACCATAGCTTGCCAGGCTCCTCTGTCCATGGGATTCTCCAGGCAAGAATACTGGAGTGGTTTGCCATGCCCTCCTCCAGGGGATCTTCCCAACCCAGGAATCGAACCCACATTTCTTACATCTCCTGCAGTGGCAGGTGGCTTCTTTACCACTAGCGCCACCTGGGAATTTCAACATTCAAAGAAGTTGTCTGTCAATATTTATTTGACTACATGATTTAGGTTACCTGTAAAAAAAACAATAATATATATGTATGTATATATATATATATATATATATATATATATAGCCAGAAAAACATATTACTAAAGGAGAAGGAGTATCAGCAGTATTTAATAGACAACTACTGGTTCATAATCACTATTTACACTTCATAGAGCTTCAAAAAATCAAGGATATTTATTAAATCTTGAATATTGGGGCTCTGATTATCAGAACCATCTCAGTTTTCTCAGTGCCTTTTGGGAAAGATAAACATTTTTGGAATAGTTTCATTTATGTCTACTATGTTTAAGTTTCAGGGAGAGGAAAATGTAGGTCATTATTGGTGGAAAGATAAAATGTCATATTCAATCTGGGAGTCATATTATTCAACTAGATTTCCTTCACTAGAAGAAAAATAAAATTGAATATATACATATACATTTGCTCTTTTTTATTAAAAATATAGTAATTTATCACATATAGTATGTCTTTCTCTTAATTTTAGCAGATTATAATGAGCATTTTATGAAAGACTAAATAAGCAAAGCTTTATCTATTGTAGTTGTCATTTAAATAATATATTATTAAATATCTATTACATAATTTTCTTATGACTAATATCAGATAATTCAGAGTGCAGAAACAGAGTTTATAATATTCAATCTTACAACTTTACAGATAAGGAATGTGAGGCTAGAAAGTGAGTAAGGACACAAAACATATTAATAACAGAAGGTTAATCAAAGCTCAGGTCTGTAAAACTACAGATTTCTTCATTCTCCATAAGTCCTCCAATTTTTCTCTACTAAAAATAGCTTTTGTATCTGAAATTAAAGTATGGATTTTTAATTTAAAATACTGCATCAATATTGGTTAGTTAATAGTAATGCATGTACCATACTAATATAAGATGTAAAATGCAGCAGAAAGTGGGTGTTGGGTATATGAGAAATATCTTTGCAAATGTTTGTAAAGTTAAAACTTTTGAAAAGCAAAAATTATTTTTTAAAATATTTATATTCAGCATAAAAATAGATGAAATCTATCACTAATATGGTTTACAAATGATGTTTTGTTTAAGAGATGAAACTGAAGATTAACAGAATCAGCTGTAATCCAAATATATTATTTTCAATCAAGGATCTGTTTTGCTAAACAACTGTAGCCTTCCAATTGTACCATATTTTATATGTCCTTGAATATACATGTATTATAACTGTGGTATTGGCTTACATTTTGTATCTTCACTTAAAGAAGATGATGGTTTCAATATTATGAACCAAATAGCCATAGAGTGTATTTAGATGATATAGATGATATAATACTATTCTTGACATTAAAGATCACCCAAAACAAACAAACAAAAAAAGTAGCACTGTCTTTCCCTTGTTATCATCTTCATGCCACCAAAGTAGGCAAAGAAAATATGTTTAAATATGTCTATTTCAATTTTAGTTACTGATTGTGGTTTCCACTGATATCTGTGGAAACAACACCTTAAAATTTACAGCAAAGATAATGAATAAAGGCAAATTCTAGCTCAGGTTAATTAGCTTTCCCTTTGTAAGTTATTTTTATAGGATTTTAGTGGGTAAAATTTTGGAATATGTCTCCATATTTCTCAGCCTGGCTCAACCAAATGTTTTTATAACTTCGTGTATGTGTCAAAGGTCCTCTGCGGGAATTCTGTGGGAAATATGCAGACTGACCTGCACATAAGGAACAAGGAAAACATCACAGCATGAGATGGCATGGAAGTTAAAATGAAATATTTGCAGCTCTGTGCATGGCTCTTTTAAAATCTTCCATAGGAGATCTGCGTTGTGCTGACAGGGGAGTCCCATTTTTATGGTTAGGATGCTATTTAGAATTAGGCACTATCTGAATATGATTCTCTGCACAGATTTAGAATCCATTTAATATTGTGTGAAAAGAACAGTGATATTTGAGACTTTGTCACTTAAATATATTTTCTTTTGCTGTAACACACCAAAGTAGGGAAACTGTCCCTTCCCATTTTTGTTGGTGAATGTCTTCATAATAAATGGAAGCTAAAATGTGCTGTCAGAGGTCTATGTCAAATCTTCACTGTTATGCAATTAGCTGCCAACATTATCACTGATTGTTGCCTTTAACAACAAAAAGAATGTTCTTGTGAAGTTTTATCTGCTTAATTTCTCTGGGATCTATTCCTTAAAAAATTTCTTGCCAGTCCAGGTTCAATGCACGATACTGGATGCTTGGGGCTAGTGCACTGGGACGACCCAGAGGGATGGTATGGGGAGGGAGGAGGGAGGAGGGTTCAGGATGGGGAACACATGTATACCTGTGGTGGATTCATTTTGATATTTGGCAAAACTAATACAATTATGTAAAGCTTAAAAATAAAATAAAATTAATTAAAAAAAAATTTCTACTTCTTAAAAATTTCTACTCCTTAAAAACATTTTAAGTACAGTTTTTTAAAATGTCCTTAATTTTTAAATAATTTAACTATTTATGCTCTGATGATTAGGAAGAAATAGTAGTGATTTAGTGAGAATATTTTTGAAAGTCTTCATGAGATATCAATGCTGTGATATATTGTTTGTTGTTCATCTTACAAAATGACGTTTAATAATTTTGTTTCTGAGTTAGTCAATTTCACTAATGCCTTGAGAATATTTCATAAAAAGAATAGAAGACAAAGTGAAATGAAGGGACAAAAACCCCTCACTGGCATCTCAAGATTAGAGAGAAATGTTAAAAACAGCAAACTACTTTAAAAGGGATAGAATTAATAGGAAGTGTTTTTTTCCTCCTTTTAGCAAAATATATGTAAGGTTTTATTGTTAAAATTAGATTGCAAACTAGATCACAGTTTTAAGTTTCAATGTTGGAATTTCAATAATGATGGACATTAAGTATAAACATGGCTCATTTCTCAAAACAACATAGAATCTCACAAATCCACTTTTTAAGATTTATCGCAGTCTACTAAATAGACACAGAGAAGTGGTAGTATCCATTGCTAAATTTTTCAATTTGTTAAACGACTTAAGATTCACATCCTTTAAGTTTGGTTATTCTTCTCAAAATAGTTATAATTATGATTTCGCTTATTCTAAGCATCCTAACTGGATAATTAACACAGATAAAATCTGCCAATTAAAAGATGCTTTTTAAATTAGGGAGAATGTTGGGTTTTAGTTAGTTAATTTGTTGATTTGATAAACAGTTTCTGGCTATTTAGGAATATTTCCTCAAAGTATTTGGCATGGGATACTAAAAGTTACTAATAAATTGATAGTATCAGTAACTTACTTAATATGAGTGAATCATCAGAACCAGGAGAGATGGATTGACAAATCAAACTCCTTCAATGACACTGAAGGGATCAAAATTAAAAAAAAAAATAAAAAAGAACACTTGAACAAATATGAAGTATCACTATAACCTACACAGACCCTATAAAGTTATAAAAGTCATAGTTTCTCTTGAAGTTCTCTTTTGCTTGAGGCTGGGGGTGAATAGTTTCTTTGATTCTTCAGTATACTGTCGTCTAGGATACATAGAGTGGAAATGAAATTAAAGCTTTGGATACTCTTCTTCCATTCCTTAAAAATACAGATAGAAGATTATGCAGAAATTTTCAGGGAACCCAGAAATAATATGAAGCTGTTCTAAGGATTCCTTCAGATTCCATGATCCAGAAACTAACAAGCCTGGTTTTAAAAGATATTCCATATTCATAAACTTTGTATCTTTCAGAGAAAGTAACATTTTTAGCATCAGTCTAAAAAAGCTTAGATTAGCCCCATGAACTAATATGGCTTTTGTTTGTTTGATTTTTTTTGAATCATTCATTTTCGTATTTTGTTGCAGTGGCATTCTGTGCTTGCTTGATTCAATGGTTAAATAGAAATTATATCTGTAAATTATAATAAATGTATTTTTATTGATATATGTTTAAGTTAAAATGTTTGTATTTCTTTATAATTAAGTTAATCCATGAGAATGCTTTGATGAGGCCAAAATTCTATAATCAAAGCTTTGATACTCAGAGTATTTTATTTTTAAATATCTACCTTTTAATCTGAAGATAAACTTTAATTAATTTTCCAGCTTTTTTGTCTATCATTTGAACAGTTTTTTTATTTTTGCAAAATACAGAGAAAAATTTCACTTACATAGATAAATAATTACCAATAGTAAGTTTCTGTTTTTAAACAACTTACCATATAGTTTGAAGATACTATTTAATTTCATTGATTCAGAGTTTGAATAAACAATAATAGGATTTTTTTTAATGAATATTGAATGCTATATTAAAGCCACTTATTCTTATTTGTAAAAGACAAAGAAGGCATTCACAACTTATAATAAGGCTGAAAATTATCAACAGTGAAACGTTTTCATGATGAGACATCATGATCCATATTCAGTTGTCATTGTTCAACTATTCCTTAGAAAATATTTTACACTGAGCATATAACTTAACTCTCTTGACTATGTGTATAATAGAATACATACAGTTTTTACATTTACTCAATTCAAGTTATGTAACAAAGTTTTAAAAAGAACAACCATTATACAAATACATAGCTATATGGTTAAGATTAAGAACTTTGTATTCATTGAAACTATGGTGACGGCAGCCATGAAATTAAAAGACGCTTACTCCTTGGAAGGAAAATTATGGCCAACCTAGATAGCATATTCAAAAGCAGAGACATTACTTTGCCAACAAATGTTCGTCTAGTCAAGGCTATGGTTTTTCCTGTAGTTATGTATGGATGTGAGAGTTGGACTGTGTAGAAGGCTGAGCGCTGAAGAGTTGATGCTTTTGAACTGTGGTGTTGGAGAAGACTCTTGCAAGTCCCTTGGACTGCAAGGAGACCCAACCAGTGCATCCTAAAGGAAATAGATCCTGAATATTCATTGGAAGGACTGATGCTGAAGCTGAAACTCCAATACTTTGGCCACCTGATGTGAAGAGATGACTCATTTGAAAAGGCTCTGATGCTAGGAAATTGAGGGCAGGATGAGAAGGGGACAAAAGAGGATGAGATGGTTGGATGGCATTACCAAATCAATGGGTTTGGGTGAACTCCGGAATTGGTGATGGACAGGGAGGCCTGGCGTGCTGCAGTTCATGGAGTCGCAAAGAGTCAGACACGACTGATCGACTGAACTGACTGGACCGATTCTGTATCATATGGACTCTATTAAATATTTGACCACGGATTGTTTAAGTCATGTAAAAATACAATCTTGTTCTATTATCATCAGGTCATTTTAAGGTTCTTCAAAGAAATACGTATGCAAAGCCCAAGACCAATAGTCAAATATATATATTTGACTATTACACTTGGCCACCAAAGTCCAAGGTGATCTTTTTTCAAGCTGGATTGATTAGGCATTCTTTTGTCTAAGTTAAAAACAAAAACCCCATTTCCAATTTTTCCTAGTCCACATCTATTCTAAAATTTGGATAGTAAGAGAAAGTCAGTCCAAAAAAAAAGCATATCCTCATGTGTAAGAACAGACGAAGCTTTCCCTAAGGATTAGTGAAATGTTGGTCCAGTAGTTATCTTCCAAATGAGCAGTTAGTTACCCAAGATTCACAAGTGGAAGAAATATGGACATCCTAAGAAATGGGTTTCCAGAAATAATGAACACACATCTAGGATTATGGCACTGGCTCTTGAACTATCTGTATCAGCATTTCTACTTAAGAACAAAGAAGATGGCCAGAAAAGTCAAAACGCAATATTGTACACTCCTGGAGTCAGAGAGTTGGGCACCTATGCTTTGTCCCTGATAAAGTCTAATAATAAAGGTTGTTGTTCACTGAATTTCTATGCAATGTGCCATGCCAGACACTGATCTAAATATCATTTATATGCTATCTGATTTATATATCATAAAAATTCAATGAGGAAGTTTTATTATATTTCATAAGTAGCAAAAGAAAGAAAGGTAAAATGAATTTCATGAGGTCATGCCTGGTAATGGGTCTCACAGCTCATGGCTCATGGCGGGTGAGTGTCTGCTTTCACTCAGCTGAGAGCAGGACCCCAGGGAGGAGGTGTGGCCCCTGTGATGGATGTATCCCCGACAACATTGCAACAACCCAGGGACTGAGTGGAGAGACAGCATTCTTCCCTGTGACCCTGGGACATGATGATTTCTTTCCAAGTAGCTAGATGCCCTCTCAGCTGCTGTCATCAGGTATTTCTTAGCATGGCAGGTGTACATGGGTTTCACAACCAGCAAGTGACTGAGGCATCACTTCATCCAGTTCTTCTGACTTTAAACTCCTGCTCTCTCAAGTTTTGGATACCTTCCACTGCTTGGGCAAGGAACTTAAGTTTTTCTAAGACCCAGTGGGGTGTGGTAGTTGTACTTGGCACTGGAATGGCGGCTGCATGGTGCTGAAGTGACTGTGAAGAAATACCACTTGTCCAGGGGCAAAGAAGCCCCAGCAAGACCGTAGTTGCTGGAGTGGTGGCTGTGCAGCACTGCAGATTTTGAGGCGCCATCCCACATCCAAGGGCAAAGGAGAAACCCCAGAAAGATGGTAGGAGGGGTGAAATTGCATTTAGAATCAAACCCCGTACCCAGCAGAGATGCTCAGAGGGCTCAAACAAACCTTGGGTGCACCAGGACCAAAAGACCCCATAGACAGAATTGTGTTTGAGTGTCTCCCATGGAGGTACAGATCAACAGTGAACTGCTGCAGAGGCGGGGCTCTGGGTACAGCAGACTTGGTAATTGCATAAGCCCTCTTGGAGGGGGTTGCCATTAATCCCACCATAGAGCTGCCAGAACTTACACAGGACTGGAGAAATAGACTCTTGGAAGGCACAAACAGAAACTTGTGCACACCAGGACACAAGAGAAAGGAGCAGTAGCCCCACAAGAGACTGACCCATATTTGCCCGTGAGTATCCAGGAGTCTCTGGCAGAGGCATAGGGCAGCGGGGGCCTGATGAAGGATTGCTATTGTGTGTAGCAGTACAAGCATGGGGCCTTTTCAAGGAGGTACCATTATCATCATTACCTGCACCATAGACTCAGTTCAGTTCAGTCGCTCAGTCGTGTCCGAGTCTTTGAGACCCCATGAATCGCAGCACACTTGGCCTCCCTGTCAATCACCAACTTCCAGAGTTCACCCAAACTCATGTGCATCAAGTCAGTGATGCCATCCAGCCACCTCATCCTCTGTTGTCCCCTTCTCCTCCTGCCCCCAATCCCTCCCAGCATCAGAGTCTTTTCCAATGATTCAACTCTTTGCATGAGGTGCCCAAGGTACTAGAGCCTTCCAAAAAACACCCAGGACTGATCTCCTTTAGAATGGACTGGTTGGATCTCCTTGCAGTCCAAGGGACTCTCAAAAGTCTTCTCCAAAACCACATTTCAAAAGCATCATTCGTAGGCACTCAGCTTTCTTCACAGTCCATCTCTCATATCCATATATGACCATTGGAAAAATCATAGCCTTGACTAGACAGATCTTTGTTGGCAAAGTAATGTCTCTGTTTTGAGTATGCTATCTAGGTTGGTCATAACTTTCCTTCCAGGGAGTAAGTGTCTTTTAATTTCAAGGCTGCAGTCACCATCTGTAGTGATTTTGGAGCCCAGAAAAATAAAGTCTGACACTGTTTCCCCATCTATTTCCCATGAAGTGGTGGGACCAGATGCCATGATCTTCGTTTTCTGAATGTTGAGCTTTAAGCCAACTTTTTCACTCTCCTCTTTCACTTTCATCAAGAGGCTTTTGAGTTCCTCTTCACTTTCTGCCATAAGGGTGGTGTCATCTGCATATCTGAGGTTATTGATATTTCTCCCAGCAATATTGATTCCAGCTTGTGCTTCTTCCAGCCCAGCGTTTCTCATGATATACTCTGCATATAAGTTAAATAAACAGGGTGAGAATATACAGCCTCGACATGCTGCTTTTACTACTTGGAACCAGTCTGTTTTTCCATGCCCAGTTCTAACTGTTGCTTCCTGACCTGCATATAGGTTTCTCAAGAGGAAGTTCAGGTGGTCTGGTATTCCCATCTCTTTCAGAATTTTCCACAGTTTCTTGTGATCCACACAGTCAAAGGCTTTGGCATAGTCAATAAAGCAGAAATAGATGTTTTTCTGGAACTCTCTTGCTTTTTCTATGATCCAGCAGATGTTGGCAATTTGATCTCTGGTTCCTCTGCCTTTTCTAAAACCATCTTGAACATCAGGAAGTTCACATCTCATGTTGCTGAAGCCTGGCTTGGAGAATCTTGAGCATTAATTTACTAGCGTGTGAGATGAGTGCAACTATGTGGTAGTTTGAGCATTCTTTGGCATTGCCTTTCTTTGGGATTGGAATGAAAACTGACCTTTTCCAGTCCTGTGGGCACTGCTGAGTTTTCCAATTTGCTGGCATACTGAGTGCAGCACTTTCACAGCATCATCTTTCAGGATTTGAAATAGCTCAACTGGAATTCCATCACCTCCACTAGCTTTGTTCCTAGTGATGCTTTCTAAGGCCCACTTGACTTCACATCCCAGGATGTCTGGCTCTAGGTCAGTGATCACACCATCATGATTATATGGGTTGTGAAGATCTTTTTTGTACCGTTCTTCTGTGTGTTCTTGCCACCTTGTCTTAATATCTTCTGCTTCTGTTAGGTCCATACAATTTCTGTCCTTTATCGAGATCACTTTTGCATGAAATGTTCCCTTGGTATCTCTAATATTCTTGAACAGATTGCTAGTCTTTCTCATTCTGTTGTTTTTCTCTATTTGTTTGTATTGATAGCTGAGGAAGGCTTTCTTATCTCTCCTTGCTATTCTTGGAACTCTGCATTCAGATGCTTATATCTTTCCCTTTCTCCTTTGCTTTTTGCTTCTCTTCTTTTCACAGCTATTTGTTAGGCCTCCCTAGAGAGCCATTTTGCTTTTTTGCATTCCTTTTCCATGGGGATGGTCTTGATTCCTGTCTCCTGTACAATGTCACAAACCTCTGTCCATAGTTCATCAGGAACTCTATCAGATCTAGTCCCTTAAATTTATTTCTCACTTCCACTGTATCCTGAAAGATGATGCTGTGAAAGTGCTGCACTCAATATGCCAGCAAATTTGGAAAACTCAGCAGTGCCCACAGGACTGGAAAAGGTCAGTTTTCATTCCAATCCCAAAGAAAGGCAATGTCAAAGAATGCTCAAACTACTGCACAATTGCACTCATCTCACACGCTAGTAAATTAATGCTCAAGATTCTCCAAGCCAGCTTCAGCAACATGAGATGTGAACTTCCTGATGTTCAAGATGGTTTTAGAAAAGGCAGAGGAACCAGAGATCAAATTGCCAACATCTGCTGGATCATAGAAAAAGCAAGAGAGTTCCAGAAAAACATCTATTTCTGCTTTATTGACTATGCCAAAGCCTTTGACTGTGTGGATCACAAGAAACTGTGGAAAATTCTGAAAGAGATGGGAATACCAGACCACCTGATCTGCCTCCTGAGAAATTTGTATGCAGGTCAGGAAGCAACAGTTAGAGCTGGACATGGAATAACAGACTGATTCCAAATAGGAAAAGGAGTTTATCAAGGCTGTATATTCTCACCCTGTTTATTTAACTTATATGCAGAGTACATCATGAGAAACGCTGGGCTGGAACAAACACTAGCTGGAATCAAGATTGCCGGGAGAAATATCAATAACCTCAGATATGCAGATAACACCACCCTTATGGCAGAAAGTGAAGAGGAACTCAAAAGCCTCTTGATGAAAGTGAAAGTGGAGAGTGAAAAAGTTGGCTTAAAGCTCAACATTCAGAAAACAAAGATCATGGCATCCGGTCCCACCACTTCATGGGAAATAGATGGGGAAACAGTGTCAGACTTTATTTTCCTGGGCTCCAAAATCACTACAGATGGTGACTGCAGCCATGAAATTAAAAGACGCTTACTCCTTGGAAGGAAAGTTATGACAAATCTAGATAGTATATTCAAAAGCAGAGACATTACTTTGCCAACAAAGTTCTGTCTAGTCAAGGCTATGGTTTTTCCTGTGGTCATGTATGGATTTGAGAGTTGGACTGTGAAGAAGGCTGAGCGCTGAAGAATGGATGCTTTTGAACTGTGGTGTTGGAGAGGACTCTTGAGAGTCCCTTGGACTGCAAGGAGATCCAACCAGTCCATTCTAAAGGAGATCAGCCCTGGGGTTTCTTGGAAGAAATGATGCTAAAGCTGAAACTCCAGTACTTTGACCACCTCATGGGAAGAGTTGACTCATTGGAAAACACTCTGTTGCTGGGAGGGATTGGGGGCAGGAGGAGAAGGGGACGACACAGGATGAGATGGCTGGATGGCATAACTGACTCGATGGATGTTGAATCTGAGTGAACTCCGGGAGTTGGTCAGGGACAGGGAGGCCTGGCCTGCTGCGATTCATGGGGTCGCAAAGAGTCGCACAAGACTGAGTAACTGATCTGATCTGATCTGATCCACTGTATAATCATAAGGAATTTGATTTAGGTCATACCTGAATGGTTTAGTGGTTTTTCATAGTTTCTTCAATTTAAGTATGAATTTGGCAACAAGGAGTTCATGATCTGAGCCACAGTCAGCTCCTGGTCTTATTTTTGCTGACCGTATAGAGCTTCTCCATCTTTGGCTGCAAAGAATATAATCAATCTGATTTTGGTGTTGACCATTTGGTGATGTCCATGTGTAGAGTCTTCTCTTGTGTTGTTGGAAGAGTGTGTTTGCTATGACCAGTGTGTTCTCTTGGTAAAACTGTATTAGCCTTTGCCCTGCTTCATTCCGTATTCCAAGGCAAAATTTGCCTGTTACCCCAGGTGTTTCTTGACTTACTAATTTTGCATTCCAGTACCCTATAATGAAAAGGACATTTTTGGGGCGTGTTAGTTCTAAAAGGTCTTGATGTCTTCATTGAGCCATTCAACTTCGGCTTCTTCAGCATTACTGGTTGGGTCATAGACTTGGATTACTGTGATATTGAATGGTTTGTGCAATGAGCAGTGGCTGCATTGGTGCAGGAGGGACTAGAGGAGCTACTCCACATTTAATGTCAGGAGGGGTGGCTATGAGGAGATACCTATTGTTCAAGAAAAGGAGCAGCGGCTGCACTTTGCTGGAGCAGCTGTGAAGAGATACCCCACGCCCAAGGTAAGAGAAACACAAGTAAGACGGTAGGTGTTGCAAGAGGCATCAGAGGGCAGACGCACAAACCATAATCACAAAAAACTAGTCAATCTCATCACCCAGACCACAGCCTTGTCTAACTCAATGAAACTAAGCCACACCGTGTTGGGCCACCCAAGACGAGTGGGTCATGGTTTAGAGGTCTGACAGAATGTGGTCCACTGGAGAAGGGAATGGCAAACCACTTCAGTATTCTTGCCTTGAGAACCCCATGAACAGTATGAAAAAGCAAAAAGATAGGACACTGAAAGATGAACTCCCCAGGTCAGCAGGTACCCAATATACTACTGGAGATCAGTGGAGAAATAACTCCAGAAAGAATGAAGAGACAGAGCCAAAGCAAAAAAAAAAAAAAAAAACACCCAGTTGTGGTTGTGACTGATGATAGAAGCAAAGTCGGATGCTGTAAAGTCCTATATTGCATAGGAACCTGGATGTTAGGTCTGTGAATCAAGGCAAACTGAAAGTGATCAAACAGGAGATGGCAAGAATGAATGTCAACATTTTAGGAATCAGTGAACTATAATGGACTGGAATGGGTGAATTTAACTCAGATGACCATTATGTCTACTACTGTGGGCAAGAATCCCTTAGAAGAAAAGGAGGAGCCATCATAGTCAACAGAAGACTCCAAAATGCAGTGCTTGGATGCAATCTCAAAAACGACAGAATGATCTCTGTTCTTTTCCAAGGGAAACCATTCAATATCAGTGAAATCCAAGTTTATACCCCGATCAGTAATGCTGAAGAAGCTGAAGTTGAATGGTTCTATGAAGACTTACAAGATCTTCTAAAACTAATACCCCCAAAATATGTCATTTTCATTATAGGGGGCTGGAATGCAAAAGTAGGAAGTCAAGAAATACTTGGAGTAACAAGCATATTTGGCCTCGGAGTACAGAATGAAGGAGGGCAAAGGCTAGTAGGGTTTTGCCAAGAGAATGCACTGGTCATAGCAAACACCCTCTTCCAACAACACAAGAGAAGACTCTACACATGGACATCATCAGATGGTCAATACTGAAATCAGATTGATTATATTCTTTGCAGCCAAAGTTGGAGAAGCTCTATAGAGTCAGCAAAAACAGGACCAGGAGCTGACTGTGGCTCAGACCATGAACTCCTTATTGCCAAATTCAGACTTAAATTGAAGAAAGTAGGAAAACTACTAGACCATTCAGATATAACTTAAATCAAATCCCTTATAAATACACAGTGGAAGTGAGAAATAGATTCAAGGGATTAGATCTGATAGACAGAGTGCCTGATGTACTATGGACAGAGGTTCCAGACATTGTACAGGTGAGAGGGATCAAGAATATCCCCAAGAAAAAGATATTCAAAAAGGCCAAATGGTTGTCTGAGGAGTGCTTACAAATAACTCTGAAAAGAAGATAAGAGAAAGGCAAAGGAGAAAAGGAAAGGTATACCCATTTGAATGCATAGTTCCAAAGAATAGCAAGGAGAGAAAAGTAAGCCTTTGTCAAGTGATCAGTGCAAAGTAGAGGAAAAAATTAGAATGGTAAACACTAAAGATATCTTCAAGAAAACTAGAGATACCAAGGGAATATTTCATGCAAAGAGGGGCTCAATACAGGACAAAAATGGTATGGACCTAACAGAAGCAGAAGATATTAAGAAGAGGTGGCAAGAATACACAGAAGAGCTGTACAAAAATATCTTCACAACCCAGATAATCATGAAGGTGTGATCACTCACCTAGAGCCAGACATCCTGGAATGTGAAGTCAAGTGGGCCTTAGAAAGCATCACTACGAACAAAGCTAGTGGAAGTGATGGAATTCCAGTTGAGATGGATGATGCTGTGAATGGCTAAAAGATGATGCTGTGAAAGTGCTGCACTCAGTATGCCAGCAAATTTGGAAAACTCAGCAGTGGCCACAGGACTGGAAAAGGTCAGTTTTCATTCCAATCCCAAAGAAAGGCAATGGTAAAGAATGTTCATACTACCAAACAATTGCACTCATCTCACATGCTAGTAAAGTAATGCTCAAAATTCTCCAAGCCAGATTTCAACAGTACGTGAATCGCGAACTTCCAGATGCTCAAGCTGGATTTAGAAAAGCAAAGGAACAAGAGATCAAATTGCCAACATCCGTTGGATCATCAGAAAAGCAAGAGAGCTCCAGAAAAACATCTATTTTTGCCAAAGCCTTTGACTAAATGGATGAAAACAGACTGTGGAAAATTCTTAAAGAGATAGGGATACCAGATCACCTGACCTGCCTCATGAAATATCTTTATGCAGGTCAGGAAGCAACAGTTAGAACTGGGCATGGAACAACAAACTGGTTCCAAATAGGGAAAGGAGTACATCAAGGCTGTATACTGTCATCCTGTTTATTTAACTTATATGTAGAGTACATCATGAGAAACACTGGGCTGGATGAAGCACAACTTGGAATCAAGATTGCCAGGAGAAATATCAATAACCACAGGCATGCAGATGACAGCACCCTTATGGCAGAAAGCCAAGAAGAACTAAAGAGCCTCTTGATGAAAGTGAAAGAGGAGAGTGAAAATGTTGACTTAAAACTCAACATTCAGAAAATTAAGACCATGGCATCTGGTCCCACCACTTCATGGCAAATAGAAAGAAACAGTGGAAAGAGTGACAGACTATTTTTCTGGGCTCCAAATCATATGGTGACTGCAGTCATGCAATTAAAAGACGCTTGCTCTTTGTAAGAAAAATTATGACCAACCTCAGTTCACTTCACTTCAGTCGATCAGTCGTGTCCAACTCTGTGACCCCATGAATCACAGCACGCCAGGCCTCCTTGTCCATCACCAACTCCCGGAGTCTACCCAAACCCATGTCCATCGAATCGGTGATGCCATCAAGCCATCTCGTTCTCTGTCATCCCCTTCTCCTCCTGCCCCCAATCCTTCCCAGCATTAGGGTCTTTTCCAATGAGTCAACTCTTCACTTGAGGTGGCCAAAGTATTGGAGTTTCATCTTCAACATCAGTCCTTCCTTTAGGACTGATCTCCTTTAGGATGAACTGGTTGGATCTTCTTGCAATCCAAGGGACTTTCAAGAATTTTCTCCAACACCACAGTTCAAAAGCATCAATTCTTCAGTGCTCAGCTTTCTTCTCCAACCTAAGGAGCATATTAAAAAGCAGAGACATTTCTTGCCAACAAAGGTCCATCTTGTCAAAGCTATGGTTTTTCCAGTCGTCATGTATGGATGTGAGAGTTGGACTATAAAGAAAGCCGAGTGCTGAAGAATTGATGCCTTTGAGCTGTGGTGTTGGAGAAGACTCTTGAGAGTCCCTTGGACTGCAAGGAGATCCAATCAGTCCATCCTAAAGGAGATCAGTCTTGAGTGTTCATTGGAAGGACTGATGTTGAGGCTGAATCTCCAATACTCTGGCCACCTGATGCAAAGAACTGACTCATTTGAAAAGACTCTGATGCTGGGAATGTTTGAAGGTGGGAGGAGAAGGGGACGACAGAGGATGAGGTTGTTGGATGGCATCACCGACTCAATGGACTTGAGTTTGTGTGAACTCCAGGAGTTGGTGATGGACAGGGAGGCTTGGGGTGCTGCGGTTCATGGGGTCACAAAGAGTGACACACAACAGTGACTAAACTGAACTGATGCATGGTAATTAGGGGAGCTGAGATTTTGATCAAGAACTTAAAGACCCCTGAACAGTTTTTTTTTTTTTCCCCTAAGTATACCACACTGACTGAGGCTTTTTCCCATCCTGCAGCCTTCAAATAGGAATATTTAAATACACTTTTTGATTACCAGTTATTAAAACACAAATTAAAAAGAAAAGCAGAGAAAGGAAAGGAATGTATAAGACCAAGAAAATCGAGGGAACAGATTAAATTCTGCTATTGGACACAACATAGAATATTTTTATTTTTAAAAAATGAAGGTAGAATTTAAGGATGGGTTAAGTTTATAGAATTACAAAGGATATTGATATTATTATTTATAAATAGCAGAAATCTCTTACAACTATTTTTCTTATAAATTATGAAAAAGGTCATTTAAAAATAAGTCTTTTGAAAGATTCTTTTACCAGTAGATAGGAGAACATATAGATTTCCACACCATCAAATATTACTCAGAATAAAGGGTTAAATTAAATTCCTGCTGCTGCTGCTGCTGCTAAGTCACTTCAGTCATGTCCAACTCTGTGCGACCCCATAGATGGCACCCCAACAGATTTCCCTTTCCCTGGGATTCTCCAGGCAGGAACAATGGAGTGGGTTGCCATTTCCTTCTCCAATGCATGAAAGTGAAAAGTGAAAGTCAAGTCGCTCAGTCGTGTCTGACTCTTCGTGACCCCATGGACTGCAGCCTACCAGGCTCCTCTGTCCATGGGATTTTCCAAGCAAGAGTACTAGAGTGGGGTGCCATCGCCTTCTCTGTAAATTCCTGTTAGACAGCCAAAAACAGATCATTGAGTATATTTATGGTAACTTCTTGACTTTACTATTATATAAAGTATTCTGGGAAAATTTGCCAAGAAATTGAATCATAGGAAGGATGGACCATTGACCTGATTAGTATGGCAAGTCTTTTACACTAAAGAATCTATTATTATGACTAGTTATCAATGTCTAATTTACTTGGATTTTCTCTTTTCAATCTTTTTCTTCACTCACTATATAAAAATCTATAATTTCTACTACAAAGGTAGATACTAACCATTTAAAGCTGCATTCCAAATTACTATGATGAATAAAACTGTTTAATAATTGTAATAACTTTGTAACCCCTTGACAATCTTACAGATAATTATTATTTTAGACTATAAATACTACCTCCAAAAGGCAAACTGTCATCTACTTTGAATCATATAATTGTCAGTCTTCTGTTCAAAGTTCTAAACCATAGCAACAGAAATTTACTTACCATTTTAAGGAATGCAGGTATGAAACTAGAGAACAATTAGGTAAGAATCCAATAGGCAGAAATTTAGGGATGGTTAAACATTTAATATAATTTTATTATGTGTTTTCTTGTATTTATATTCATATACATATACATTTATATGTGCATTTACTATTTCATATATAAAATATGTATTCTATATGGACATAAACATATGCATACTCTATATATACATGTATTCCATATATCTGTGATTTTATACACACACTGTATATATGAAGATTAAACGGAAAATCATGGAAGTGAACGTTTTAGTTGCTCAGTCTTGTCTGACTCTGCAACTCCATGGACTGTAGCCTGCCAGGCTCCTCTTTCCATGGAATTTTCCAAGCAAGAGTATGGGGGTGGGTTGCCATTTCTTTCTCCAGGTGATCCTCCCCGCCCAGGGATTTGAACCTGGGTCTCTTGCATTGTAGGCAGACTCTTTACCATCTGAGCCACAAGGGAAGCATGGAAACCCATGGCCATTGCCTTTAAAATTATTAGGGATGAAGCATGAAATTTTTCTTCAAGCATCTTGTTTTAGACACCTAAAATCATATTATGTGAAAGACAAATCAATATGCTTATTTCCGGGGGCGGGGAGGGGGTGATATTGGAGATTTGATGGAGATTTGATTTATTTTATAGCTAGTTTCAGAAGTTCAGCAGTACCTTGGTATCACTTTGATTAATAAGACTTTTCATAATGACCTTTATATAGTGAGTTGCCAACAGAAACATTCTTTATGTAATATTAGCATTTTTTACTATTATTTAAGAAGGACCCTAATTACAAATCCAAGAGAAGTATAAAAATTATATTCAAGGAAAAATAATCTGAATCATCCTGAATTTGAGCTTTCAATACTGTGATAATTTTTTGATATCTTTTTGAGAAATCTAGTAACTTTGTGTCTTGCAAGCAACATTTTTGTGAAAGTTTGAAGTTCAATTGTCTATTCTACAGCTTTTCATAAATCAACATGTGCATTTGGCAGTGTATCAGGGGCCAATTGTGAAAGTGTCAAAGGGAAAACATATATTGATTATTTAGATACCAAGTAGATACAGCCCCAAGAATATAATCTGCTCTGTTAGAATACAAACAAAAATAAAGCTCAGCAAATTGGTTATTACTTTTACATGCAGAAGACTGGTCATTTGATTGAATTTTAGGATTGTGATGCTGTTGACAAACACTCAGAATATGTAACTTTATATTAAAAGAGAGGTTCTGCTGAGACCCTAATATGGTAGATAGAACTATGAGGAGAGGTTAAAAACTTATATTCCCAAAGTGAGTTCTGAGAGCCATTTGTCTAATTCTCAAAACTTTCACCTGAATCCTGGCTTCAAAATCTAAAATGTGAGCAATGGAACTAAGTGAATATTCTGATGATGACCTACAGATGTTATTGCTGCCTTGGATTTAGCCTAAACTCTAGAGTTTCCCCCAGGGAAAGCGCGTGTGTATGCTTCCCATTGGGATGTACAAGAAAGGGGAGATTCTGTTCAAGAAAGTAGCTTGGTAAGAAAGATGGGAAGTGGGCAGCTGGATTACTAGGAAGATGTGGAAGGCATAAAGCCAGATGTGAGAATCTAATCTAGTCAAAAAGATTTTAATCATCAAAGGAAAAAAAAAAAAAAAAGACTAGCTATTATGACTACAGCTGGGTGCCTGTCACTTGAATTTAGGTCTTTGAAATGAAAATGAATGTGAGGGGGAGAAAATGGAAATCTCACTTTGTAAAGCTTGGATCTCAAGCAGCACTGCGTTGAGACCCTCTAGTGGGAAGTGGCATTATTGGGGAAAAAATATTTCTTCCTTGTTATATCCCTTTTGATATAGTTGTCATACTATTTTGGAACCATGAGTGCTTGGTGGCTGGGACAAGTGAGAGGCAGAAGCAGGAGCATGGAACACAGAAGGATATACCTGGGAAAACAATGAAAACATCCCTGTAACTGGTGAAAAACTTACAGCTGTTTGGTGAAGAAGTTGAATTTTTGGCAGTGCATCAGGGATTTCCAAGGGGATGTGAATGCCCTGGAAAGCAGAAAGCAGCAGGCCTAATCATGGCAACTTTTAGGACTCATAAAAGAGCAGTAGAAACTGCAACGTTCAGTGGAGTAGAAGTGTGCTCCAGAGGGGGGAAAAAGCAGCTAAATCTCACACAGTGGTAAAATCATGTTGATCCCACTAGAGATGGCTAGTCTTGGTGATCTGTGCAATATACACAAATACCAACTCTTAGAAACAGAAAATGGCTCTAGCAGAGAAGAAGCTGTTGCCCCAAAGGAAGTAGGATTTGTCATAAGCACGTGTAGAAGCCAGAAGACTCTCCAGAGTTCTTGAAACCTTGGCAATAGATTGTGTGCTGGGGTAAGCTGTGGAAACTGAATTCCTACACTTGCAAGTAGCAGCACAATCCAAGAGATTTTGAGTTATGTTAAAATAATTTACCCACATGGGTAAGTAGAACTAAGTATCATCATTTAAACAACTAAAATTATGATTTCTTAAAAATTTCCTTCAATTTCTTTGAATAACAGGGAAATCCTTCTTCCTAGGAAAATCTTAGAGTGAACGAATCTTATTTTGCATTGAATAAGATTTCATCAAATTGTAAAGGGGAATTGCATAAAAATGTAGATGATCTTATTGTTCTTTAAACATATCATTTTAATAGCTAGATTGTATTGAATAAATATTACACTGTTTACAAACATTCCCAATTATATGATATTAAAGTCATTTCTAAAATTAAATATCATGTATAATGCCTCACTAAATAAATTTTGCCTAGTACTTCCCACCTCTCCACCCTTCTACCACCCTCATGTAATTTCCTTATGGTGGAATTCAAGACGTGGAATTTGCTTATGTCGTTTAGCATATATTACAAAATTACTTTTAAAATTAGTTATATAAATTGCACTTCTATAAGTGAAGTTAAAATATGCACATTTACATCTCTTTACTAACATAAAGTGTTTCTTGCTGCTGCTGCTGCTGCTAAGTCACTTCAGTCGTGTCTGACTCTGTGCGACCCCACAGATGGCAGCCCACCAGGCTTCCCCGTCCCTGGGATTCTCCAGGCAAGAACACTGGACTGGGTTGCCATTTCCTTCTCCAATGCATGACATGGAAAGTGAAAGTTAAGTCGCTCAGTAGTATCCGACTCTCAGCGACCCCATGGACTACCAGGCTCCTCTGTCCATGGGATTTCCCAGGCAAGAGTGGAGTGGGGTGCCATTGCCTTCTCCAAAGTGTTTCTTTAGATCAGATCAGTCGCTCAGTCATGTCCGACTCTTTGCGACCTCATGAATCACAGCACGCCAGGCCTCCCTGTCCATCACCAACTCCCGGAGTTCACTCAGACTCACGTCCATCGAGTCAGTGATGCCATCCAGCCATCTCATCCTCTGTCGTCCCCTTCTCCTCTTGTCCCCAATCCCTCCCAGCATCAGAATCTTTTCCAATGAGTCAACTCTTTGCATGAGGTGGACAAAGTACTGGACTTTCAGCTTTAGCATCAGTCCTTCCAAAGAAATCCCAGGGCTGATCTCCTTCAGAATGGACTGGTTGGATCTCCTTGCAGTCCAAGGGACTCTCAAGAGTCTTCTCCAACACCACAGTTCAAAAGCATCAATTCTTCGGCGCTCAGCCTTCTTCACAGTCCAACTCTCACATCCATACATGACCACAGGAAAAACCATAGCCTTGACTAGACAGAACTTTGTTGGCAAAGTAATGTCTCTGCTTTTGAATATGCTATCTAGGTTGGTCATAACTTTCCTTCCAAGGAGTAAGCGTCTTTTAATTTCATGGCTGCAGTCACCATCTGTAGTGATTTTGGAGCCCAGGAAAATAAAGTCTGACACTGCCCACTGTTTCCCCATCTATTTGCCATGAAGTGGTGGGACCGGATGCCATGATCTTCATTTCTGAATGTTGAGCTTTAAGCCAACTTTTTCACTCTCGTCTTTCACTTTCATCAAGAGGCTTTTGAGTTCCTCTTCACTTTCTGCCATAAGGGTGGTGTCATCTGCATATCTGAGGTTATTGATATTTTTCCCGGCAATCTTGATTCCAGCTTGTGTTTCTTCCAGGCCAGCATTTCTCATGATGTACTCTGCATATAAGTTAAATAAGCAGGGTGACAATACACAGCCTTGACGTACTCCTTTTCCTATTTGGAAACAGTCTGTTTTTCCATGTCCAGTTCTAACTGTTGCTTCCTGACCTGCATACAAATTTCTCAAGAGGCAGATCAGGTGGTTTGATATTCCCATCTCTTTCAGAATTTTCCACAGTTTATTGTGATCCACACAGTCAAAGGCTTTGGCATAGTCAATAAAGCAGAAATAGATGTTTTTCTGGAACTCTCTTGCTTTTTCCATGATAGAGCGGATGTTGGCAATTTGATCTCTGGTTCCTCTGCCTTTTCTAAAACCAGCTTGAACATCAGGAAGTTCACAGTTCACGCATTGCTGAAGCCTGGATTGGAGAATTTTGAGCATTACTTTACTAGCGTGTGAGATGCGTGCAATTGTGTGGTAGTTTGAGCATTCTTTGGCGTTGCTTTTCTTTGGGATTAGAATGAAAACTGATCTTTTCCAGTCCTGTGGCCACTGCTGAGTTTTCCAAATTTGCTGGCATATTGAGTGCAGCACTTTCACAGCATCATCTTTCAGGATTTGGAATAGCTCAACTGGAATTCCATCACCTCCACTAGCTTTGTTCCTAGTGATGCTTTCTAAGGCCCACTTGACTTCGCATTCCAGGATGTCTGGCTCTAGGTCAGTGATCACACCATTGTGTGATTATCTTGTTCGTGAAGATCTTTTTTGTACAGTTCTTCTGTGTATTCTTGCCATCTCTTCTTAATATCTTCTGCTTCTGTTAGGTCCATACCATTTCTGTCCTTTATCAAGCCCATCTTTGCATGAAATGTTCCTTTGGTAACTCTGATTTTCTTGAAGAGATCTCTAGTCTTTCCCATTCTGTTGTTTTCCTCTATTTCTTTGCATTGATCGCTGAGGAAGGCTTTCTTATCTCTTCTTGCTATTCCTTGGAACTCTGCATTCAGATGCTTGTATCTTTCCTTTTCTCCTTTGCCTTTTGCTTCTCTTCTTTTCACAGCCTTTTGTAAGGCCTCCCCAGACAGCCATTTTGCTTTTTTGCATTTCTTTTCCATGGGGATGTTCTTGATGCTGTCTCCTGTACAATGTCATGAACCTCATTGCATAGTTCATCAGGCACTCTATCTATCAGATCTAGGCCCTTAAATCTATTTCTCACTTCCACTGTATAATCATAAGGGATTTGATTTAGGTCATACCTGAATGGTCTACTTTCTTCAATATAAGTCTGAATTTGTCAATAAGGAGTTCATGGTCTGAGCCACAGTCAGCTCCTGGTTTTGTTTTTGCTGACTGTAGAGAGCTTGTCCATCTTTGGCTGCAAATAATATAATCAATCTGATTTCGGTGTTGACCATCTGGTGATGTCCATGTATAGAGTCTTCTCTTGTGTTGTTGGAAGAGGGTGTTTGGTATGACCAGTGCATTTTCTTGGCAAAACTCTATTAGTCTTTGCCCTGCTTCATTCCGTATTCCATGGCCAAATTTGCCTGTTACTCCAGGTGTTTCTTGACTTCCTACTTTTGCATTCCAGTCCCCTATAATGAAAAGGACATCTTTTTGGGGTGTTAGTTCTAAAAGGTCTTGTATGTCTTCATAGAACCGTTCAACTTCAGCTTCTTCAGCATTACTGGTTGGGGCATAAACTTGGATTACTGTGATATTGAGTGGTTTGCCTTGGAAATGAACAGAGATCATTCTGTCGTTTTTGAGACTGCATCCAAGTACTGCATTTCAGACTCTTTTGTTGACCATGATGGCTACTCCATTTCTTCTGAGGGATTCCTGCCTGCAGTAGTAGATATAATGGTCATCTGAGTTAAATTCACCCATTCCAGTCCATTTCAGTTCGCTGATTCCTAGAATGTCGACATTCACTCTTGCCATCTCTTGTTTGACCACTTCTGATTTGCCTTGATTCATGGACCTGACATTCCAGGTTCCTATGCAATATTGCTCTTTACAGCATCGGACCTTGCTTCTATCACCAGTCACATCCACAGCTGGGTATTGTTTTTGCTTTGGCTCCATCCCTTCATTCTTTCTGGAGTTATTTCTCCACTTATCTCCAGTAGCATACTGGGCCCCTACTGACCTGGGGAGTTCCTCTTTCAGTATCCTATCATTTTGCCTTTTCATACTGTTCATGGGGTTCTCAAGGCAAGAATACTGAAGTGGTTTGCCATTGTCTTCTTCAGTGGACCACATTCTGTCAGATCTCTCCACCATGACCCACCCATCTTGGGTTGCCCCACAGGCATGGCTTAGTTTCATTGAGTTAGACAAGGCTGTGGTTGTAGTGTGATTAGATTGACTAGTTTTCTGTGAGTATGGTTTCAGTGTGTCTCATCAGAGGGCAAGATGCCCTCTTGCAACACCTACTGTCTTACTTTGGTTTCTCTTACCTTGGGTTGGGGTATCTCTTCACGGCTGCTCCAGCAAAGCACAGCCATTGCAATGGCTGGGAGCTGGAGCTTAGGGATTGTGGAGCAATCCCAAGGTGAGCGCTACTGTTGACTGCGGAGAGACAGATTGAGGGGATGTGAGGGAGGAGATTGTGGTGGGAAATGCCTGTGGAGGAAAGCCAGGAAGCCATGGAAGCAAGGCAACACTGCTGAGTAACGCTTAGGGGATGGAGCCATCACCATAGCCTCTCTCCACCCAAACGCTGGCAATGGAAGCTGAACAATAGAGAGGCTGGCCCATCAAAGGCCTGATGCACTGAACTACAGAGTAGGACCCCACGCAGGGTGCCCCTTAAGTGCCTAATGTGCCAATTTACAGAGAGGGACCCCATTCAGGGTGGCCCCTCTATGTGCCTGATTCACTGAACAACAGAGAAGGACTTCAAGCAAGGGAGTCCGCTAAGTGCCTGAACAGGCGGAGCTACAGAGGGAGACTGGCCAGAGATGCTTTCTGATTGCCAGCTATAAGAGGCTCAAAAAAGACTCCGATAGGGCCATAACTTTTGTAGAAGAGGTAGTCGGTGTCCCTGCACACTTGGTGCCGCCGGGGTCCCTGCAAGCCAAGCAGCTGCACCACTTTCATGCTCAGCTGTCACTGGGGCAGAGCTGCCACAGGCAAAAAAGTCTTGCGTCTATGTGCGCAGGGTCACTTCAGTAGTGTCTGACTCTTTGCGACCCTGTAGACTGTGGCCTACCAGGCCTCTCTGTGAGGGTGGGGAGTTCTCCAGGCAAGAATACTGGAGTGTATTGGCCAATACTGGTTGCCATATTCTTTTAGAGCACTATATTTCCTGCTGCCCTAGCTGCCAACACCACTGAGTACCTGGTGCTGCCAGAACCCCTGCAATGCAAACAGCTGCACCACCTCCATACCTGGCCTTCACAGGGGGCAAACCCAAGTCTTTCAGGGCAGCCTCAGGAGCAAACTTCAGTGGACAACCCACATGCAGAGATGGAAATAAAACCACAATTGAAATCCAGGGGCAGTGTGACTAAGAAAGAAGACCCTAAACCTTTCCACCAGCTGTACAAGCTGCAGCTTCAATCCACACAATCAACTAGGCAGACTCTGTGTCTACGGAATATATAAAAGGTCATTGAGAGCTCCCACAAAAGGAAATGCACTAGTTCTGATAGCTGTGGACATTGGAGGCAAGAACGCACAAAAGTAGGACCAGATTAGAATCTGAGCTGCCCCCACAACAGGTCCAGAGATCAGCACGGTGTTGGATGGCATCCTAGGGAGATGAGGTTGTCTGTGACTCCCAACGAGGGAAACAACTCTGACAGCAGTGACTCAAGAAAATCATTTATTATTCTTATGTTTTGACCTGTTCTGTAGATTCTCTTGGATTTTTTCACCCACCCCCATGCTGTTTTAGTTGTTGATTTTATTGGCACTATAAAATCTAATTAAGCTTTGGAACTTTTTTTTTCTTTCTTTCTTTTTTCCCCTCAGTCACATATTTTATTGTTGCTATACACCTCTGCCTCCACGTTGGGCTTTTGCAGTTTTAGGGAGTTTTCCTTTTTTTTTTTTTTTCTCTTTTTTTTTTAAATGTTAATTTTTTAAACTTATTATTATTTTATCTAAATTTATTTCTTTGCTTTTCCTACTGTTCTTTTCCCTTGCAGTTAATCTTTAATGTATATAAATCTTCTTGATCTCCTTCTATTTAACTTTGTATATCTATTCTTTCTTTTTTTTTTTTTTTCTTTCCTTTCAACATATTTGTTAGTTTTATTTTTGTTGCTTTATTCCCCACTTGGCACCTTGCTTTAGTTTTCTTTTCCAGTTTGTGCTTTAGTTAGTTTTGTTCTGGTAGACATAATTTTTGGTTTCCTTTGTTTGCTGGGTCAATCTATTGTACTTTATTTTTGTTGGACTGCTTTGATTTTGCTTATGGGTGTATATGTATATGTGTATATTCAGCTACACTTTTTATTGTTGTTATAAACCCCTGCCTCTATATTAGGCTGTTGCAGTTCTGCAGAGTTTTCCTTTTTTTCCCCCTTTTTTCTTTCTTCTTCCATTTTTTCCTCTTTTTCTAATTTTAATTTTTAATTTTTTAAACATTATTATTTTTCTACATTTATTCCTTTGCTTTTCCTACTGTTCTTTTCCCCTTGCAGTTAATCTTTAATGTATATAAATCTTCTTGATCTACTTCTATTTAACTTTACATGTCTATACTTTCTTTCCTTCATTTCCTCTCAATATATTTGTTTTATTTTCATTGTTTTCTTCCCCACTTGGTGTCTTGTTTTAATTTTGTTTTCCACTTTGTGCTTTAGTTAGTTTTGTTTTTAACTGGTAAATATAATATTTGATTTCCTTTGTTTGCCACGTCAATCTATTGTACTTTATTTTTGTTGGGCTGTTTTGACTTTCCTCATGATTATAGTAGTATATGAATATGTTCTATTATTTTAATTATTATTTGCCTAATTTTGTAACTGCCATAGGTCTGGTTCATCTTTGGTTTCTCATTTTTTGATATTTGTTTTAATATCAATTAATGCCATAACAAACCACTTGTGGAGCCTTCATTCCTGATCAGAGATCAAACCCTGAGCCTTTGCAGTGGGAGAACTGACTCCAAGACCCTAGGCTACCAGAGAACTAACCCTAGGAAGTATCAAATAGTGAGAACTCACACAAAGGAAACCACTGGAATGCAACCACCCAAAGACCAATAGCACCCTGATTACTACATCTACACAACAAACAAAACAAAAATACAAACCCAATCATCAGCAGACAGGATTACCACCTAACTCAGCCTTGCCCATCAGAGGAAAAACAAACAAACAAACACAAACAAACAAACATCTCACCCTATATGAAGCTTACACAAACCACTGGACCAATGTTAGGAGGACAGAAACCAAAAGGTAGAAATAATTTAACTTTGAAGCCTGGGAAAAGGAGACCTCAAACAAAATAAGTTAAAAAAAAATAATGAAAAGGCAGAGAAACACTACACAAATGAAAGAATAAACTAGAAACAGAGAAGTCCAAAAAGATGAAGAAGAACTAGGCAAACTCCCTGAAAAAGAATTCAGAATAATGATAGTAAAGATGATCAAAAGCCTTGAAAACACAATGGAGAAAATGCAAGAATGAATTAATGAAGAGCTAGAAGAATCAAAGAATAAACACACAGAGACAGGCAACACAGTTACTGAAATTTAAAATACTTTAGAAGGAACCAATAGCAAAATATCCGAAGCAGAAGAATGAATCAGTGAGCTGGAAGATAAAATGGTGGAAATAATGTCTGAAGAGCAATATAAAGAAAAAAAGAATGAAAAGAACTGAGGATAATCTCAGAGACCTCTGGGACAAAGGTGTCCCAGAAGAAGAAGAGAAAAAGAAAGGGTATGAGAAAAATTTTGAAGAGATTATAGATGAAAATTTCCCCAATATGGAAAAGGAAATAGTCAATCAAGTCTACTACAACAATTAAGTTGCTTCAGTCGTGTCCGACTCTGTGCGACCCCATGGACTGCAGCCTACCAGGCTTCTCCGTCCATGGGATTCTCCAGGCAAGAACACTGGAGTGGGTTGCCATTTCCTTCTCCAATGGATGAAAGTGGAAAGTGAAAGTGAAGTCGCTCAATCGTGTCCAACTCTTAGCGACCCCATGGACTGCAGCCCACCAGGCTCCTCCATCCATGGGATTTTCTGGGCAACAGTACTGGACTGGGGTGCCATTGCCTTCTCCCCAATCAAGTCTAAGAGGCACTAAGAGTCCCATACAGGATAAACCCAAGGAGAAACATGCCAAGACACATACTAATCAAACTAACAAAGACTAAGCACAAAGAAATAATATTAAAAGTGGCAAGAGAAAAGCAATAAGTAACCCCATAGGCTTAACAGCTGATCTTACAGCAAAAACTCTGCAGGCCAGAAGGGAATGGAAGGATATATTTATAGTTTAAAGTACTGAAAGGGAAAAATCTACAGTCTGGCAAGGATCTCATTCAAAACTGATGGAGAAATAAAAAGCTTTTCAGATAAGCAAAAGTTAAAAGAATTCAGTACCACTAAACCAGCTTTACAGCAAATTTTAAAGGGACTTATATAGTCAAGAAATACAACAGAAGAAAAAAAAATCTACAAAATCAACCCCAAATAATTAATAAAATGACAATAAGAACATATATATCAATAATTACTTTAAATGTAAATGGATTACATGCTCTAACCAAAAGACACAAACTGGCTGAATGGATACAAAAACAAGACCTATATATACACTGTCTACAAGTAACCCACTTCAAACCTAAAGACACATATAGACTGAAAGTGAGAGGATGGAAAAATATTTCATGCAAATGGAAATTAAAAGAAAGTTGGAGTAGCAGTCCTCATGAGACAAAATGGACCTTAAAATAAAGAAGAATTCAAGTGAAAAGGAAGGACACTACATAATGATCAAGGGATCAATCCAAGAGGAAGATCCCTTCAATCCAAGAGGAAGATAACAGTTGTAACTATCTATATATCCAACATAGAAGCACCTCAATACATAAGACAAACACCAACAGACCTAAAAGGAGAAATTGACAGTAACATAATAACAGTAGGAGACTTTAACACCCCACTCACACCAATGAACAGATAATCAAAACAGAAAATTAATAAGGAAACACAAGTTTTAAATAATACATTAGATGAGGTGCAGCTCACTGATACCTTCAGGACATTTCATCCAAATGCAGAAGAATACACATTTTTCTCAAGTGCACATGGAACATTCTCCAGTATAGACCACTTCTTGGGTCACAAATCAAACCTCAGTAAATTTAAGAAAATTGAAATCATATCAAGCATCTTCTCTGACCACAATGCTATGAGACTAGATATCAATTACAAGAAGAAAAAAAAAGGTAAGAAACACAAACACATGCAGATTAAACAACATGTTTCTAAATAACCAACAGGTTACTTAATAAATCACAAGGGAAATCAAAAAATTTCTAGAAACAAATGAAGATGAAAACACGACAACTCAAAACCCATGGAATGCAGCAAAAGCAGTTCTAAGAGGGAAGTTTATAGCAATACAACTCTACCTCAAGAAACAGGAAAAACACTGAATAGACAACCTAACTTTACCCCTAAAACAACTGGGAAAAGAACAAAACCTCCACAAATTAGTAGAAGGAAAAAAATTATAAAGATCCAAGCAGAAATAAATGAAAAAGAAATGAAAGAAACAATAGTAAAGATGAATAAAACTAAAAGTTGGTTCTCTGAGAAGATAAAATTGACAAACATTTAGCCAGATACATCAAGAAAAAAAGAGAGAATGAAATCAACAAAATTAGAAATGAAAAAGGAGAGGGTACAATGGACATTGTAGAAATACAAAGGATTGTAAGAGACTATTATAAACAACTATATGGCATAAAATGGATAACCTGGAAGAAATGGACAGATTCTTAGAAGAGTTCAATCTTCCCAGACTGAACCAGGAAGAAATAGAAATTATGAACAACTTAATTACAAGCACTGATATTGAAGCTGTGATCAAAAACCTCCCAGAAAGCAAAACCCAGGACCAGATGGCTTCACAGGAGAATTCTATCAAACATTTAGAGAAGAGCTAATGCCCGTCCTTCTAAAATTCTTTCAAGAAATTGCAGAAGAAGGAACACTTCCAAACTCATTCTATGAAGCCACCATCACCCTGAATCCAAAACTAGACAAAAAACAGCACCAAAAAAGAAAACTACATGTCAATATCACTGATGAACATAGATGCAAAAACCCATAACAAAATTTTAGCTAACAGAATTCAACAACACATCAAAAACCTCATACACCATGATCAAGTTGGGTTTATGCCAGGGATGCAAAGATTTTATAATATATGCAAATCAATCAATGTGATACACCATATTAACAAATTGAAAGATAAAAACATAGTAAAGGCCATATATGATAAGCCTACAGCAAACATTATTCTTAGTGGTGAAACACTGAAAGCATTCCCCCTAAGATCAGGAAAAGACAAGGGTGTCCACTCTTACAACTAATATTCAACATAGTTCTGGAAGTCCTAGCTTCAGCAATCAGAGAAGAAAAAGAAGTAAAAAGAATCCAGATTGGAAAAGAAGAAGTAAAACTCTCACCATTTGCAGATGACATAATACTGTACATAGAAAACCCTAAAGATAGTACCAGAAAATTACTAGAGCTAATCAGTGAATTTAACAAAGTTGCAGGATACAAAATCAATACACAGAAATCACTTGCATTTCTATATACTAACAATGAAAAATCAGAAAGGGAAATTAAGGAATCAATCCCATTCACCATTCAACAAAAAGAATTATATATCTAAGAATAAACTAACCCAAGGAGACAAAAGAACTGAAAATAGAAAATTATAAGACACTGATGAAAGAAATCAAAGTTGGCATAAACAGATGGAGAGATAGTCCATGTCCCTGAGTAGGAAGAATCGATATTGTGAAAATGACTATACTACCAAATACAATCTACAGATTCAATGAGATCCCTATCAAATTACCAATAGCATTTTCCACAGAACTAGAACAAAAAATTTCACAATTCATATGGAAACACAAAAGACTCTGAATAGCCAAAGCAGTCTTGACAACGAAGAATGGAGCTGAAGGGATCAACCTTCCTGACTTCAGAATATATTACAAAGCTACAGTCATCAAGACAATATGGTACTGGCACAAAAACAGAAATACAGACTAATGGAACAAGATAGAAAGCCCAAAAATAAACCTATGCACCTAGGGGTCCTTTATTTCTGACAAAGGAGGCAAGAATATACAATGGGGCAATGAAAGCCTCTTCAATAAATGGTGCTGGGAAAACTGGACAGCTACATGTAAAAGAATGAAATTAGAACCCTTCCTAACATCATACACAAAGATAAACTCAAAATGGATTGAAGACCTAAATGTAAGACCAGAAACTGTAAAACTCTTAGAGGAAAACATAGGCAGAACAATCGATGACATTAATTAATCAAAACAAGATCCTCTATGAGCCACCTCATAGAGTAACAGAAATAAGAGCAAAAGTAAACAAGTGGGGCCTGATTAAACCTAAAAGCTTTTGCACAGCAAAGGAAGCTGTAAGCAAGGTGAAAAAGACAACCCTCAGAATGGGAGAAAATTATAGCAAATTAAAAAACCGACAAAGGATTAATTTCCAAAATATACAAGCAGCTTATACAACTCAATGCCAGAAAAACAAACAACCCAATTAAAAAGTGGGAAAAAGACCTAAACAGAACTTTCTCCAAAGAAGACATACAGATGGCTAGCAAACACATGAAAAGATGCTCACTATCACTCATTATTACAGAAATGCAATTCAAAATCACAATGAGGTATCAATTTACACTGGTCAGTATGGCCATCATCGTAACATTTACAAACAATAAATGATGGAGAAGGTGTGGAGAAAAGGGAACACTCTTGCACTTTTGGTGGGAATGTAAATTGATACAGTCACTATGGAAGATGGTATGGAGATTCCTTAAAAAAAAAAACTAGGAATAAAACCACCATATGACCCAGCAATCCCACTCCTAGGTATATACCCTGAGGAAACCAAAACTGAAAGAGACACATGTATCCCATTGTTCATTGCAACACTATTTACAATAACTGGAACATGGAAGTGACCTAGATGCCCACTGACAGATAAATAGATAAAAAAGTTGTGGTACATATACACAAAAGAATATTACTCAGCCATAAAAAGGAAATGCATTTGAGTCTGTTCTAATGAGGTGGATGAATCTAGAACGTATTAGACAGAGTGAAGTGAGTCTGAAAGAGAAAGATAAATATTGTAGTCTAAGTACTTTGGCCACCTCATGCAAAGAGTTGACTCATTGGAAAAGACTCTGATGCTGGGAGGGATTGGGGGCAGGAGGAGAAGGGGACAACAGAGGATGAGATGGCTGGATGGCACCACTGAATCGATGGATGTGAGTCTGAGTGAACTCCAGGAGTTGGTGATGGACAGGGAGGCCTGGTATGCTGTGATTCATGGGGTCTCAAAGAGTTGGACACGACTGAGCAACTGAACTGAACTGAACTGAATGCATGTATATGGAAATCTAGAAAAATTATTCTGAAGAAGTTATTTACAGAGCAGCAGTGGAGAAACAGACTTAGGCAATAGACTTATGGACATGGGGAGATGGGAGGAGAGGGTGAGATGTATTGAAAGAGAAACATGGAAACTTACATTACCATATGTAAAATAGATAACCAATGGGAATTTGCTGTATGGCTCAGGAAACTCAAATGGGGGCTCTGTATCAAACTAGAGGGCTGGGTCAGGGAGGGAGATGGGAGGAAGTTTAGAAAGGAAGGGGATATATATATATACCTATTGCTAATTCATGTTGAGGTTTGACAGTAAACAACAAAAGTCTGTAAAGCAATTATCCTTCAATAAAAAAAATAAATAATTAAAAAAAAAAAAAAGAAAGAATCCACCTGCAACGCAGGAAACCCTGGTTTGATTCCTAGTTCGGGAAGATCTGCAGAAGGCTACCCACTCCAGTATTTGTGGGCTTCCCTTGTGGCACAGCTGGTAAAGAATCTTCCTGCCATGTGGGAGACCTGGGTTCAATCCCTGGGTTGGGAAAATCCCCTGGAGAAGGGAAACACTACCCACTCCAGTATTCTGAACTGGAGAATTCCAAGGGGGTTGCAAAGACTCAGACATGACTGAGTGAATTTCACTTTCACTTTACTTGAAGATTGTTTTGATGTAATATGTGAAATAATGGGTGTACTGATTTTTTTTTTTTAACAATTTGAAAAGCAATCATTTAGATGTAACTTATGGAATAATTCTCTAGGCCAGAACACTGGAGTGGGTAGCCAGCCTTTCCCTTCTCCAGGGGATCTCCCCAACCCAGGGATCAAACCCAGGTCTCCTGCATTGCAGGCGGATTCTTTTTTTTTTTTTTTGGAATAATAGCTGTTTAATTTTTTTTTTTCTAATTTTATTTTATTTTTAAACTTTACATAATTGTATGCGGATTCTTAACCAGCAGAGCCACAAGGGAAGCCCAGGAATACTGGAGCAGGTTCCCTGGTGGCTCAGAGGTTAAAGCATCTGCCTGCAATGCGGGAGAGATGGGTTCAGTCCCTGGGTTGGGAAGAATCCCTGGAGAAGGAAGTGGCAACCCACTCCAGTATTCTGGCCTGGAAAATCCCATGGACAGAGGAGCCTGGTGGGCTATACTCCATGGGGTAGCAGAGTTGGAGACAACTGAGCAACTTCACTTTCACTTCACTTTATGGAATAATATATTCCTTCCCCTCTGAACTCACACATTTATTTTTTGTTTTTAATTTATTTGTTTTAATTGGAGGATAATTATTTTACAATTTTGTGATGTTTTCCCGTATATCAACATGAATCATTCTTAGATATACATGTGTCCCCTCCATTTTGAACCCCCCCGCCTCCCACCCCACCCTATCCTTCTAGGTTGTCACAGCACCAGCTTTGTTTGCCCTGCTTCATGCATCAGACTCTCACTGGTTATTGTTTTACATATGGTAATATATATGTTTCAATGCTATTCTCTCAAATCACCTCACCCTCTCCTCCCACTGAGTCCAAAAGTCTGTTCTTTACTTCTGTGTCTCCTTTGCTGCCCTGTACATAGGATCGTCAATATCATCTTTCTAGATTCCATACACATATGTTGATATACAGTATTTGTTTTTTCTCTTTCTGACTTAACTTCACTGTGTGTAATAGGTTCTAGGTTCAAACACTTCTTTAGAACTGACTCAAATGTGTTCCTTTTTATAGCTGAGTCATATTCCATTGTGTATATGTGCCACAACTTCCTTATCTATTTATCTACTGATGGACATCTAGGTTGCTTCCATGTCCAAGTTATTTTAGTGCTGCAGTGAACATTGGGGTACATGTGTCTTTTTCATTTCTGTTTTCCTCAGGGTATATCCCCAGTAATAGAATTGCTGCATTGTCTGGCAATTCTATTCCCAGGTTTTTAAGGAATCTCTGCACTATTCTCTATAGTGGCCGTACCAGTTTTCATTCCCACCAACAGTGTAAGAAGGTTCCCTTTTCTCCACACCCTTTCCAATATTTATCGTTTGTAGACCTTTTGATGACAGACATTCTGACTGGTGTGAGTTGATACCTCATTATGGTTTTGATTTTCATTTCTCTAATAATGAGTGATGGTGAGCATCTTTTCATGTGTTTATTAGTCATCTATATGTCTTTAGATAAATCTCGGTTTAGGCCTTTTGCCCGCTTTTTGATTGGGTTGTTTGTTTTTCTGGTATTGAACTGAATGAGCTTTACATATTTTGGAAATTAATTCTTTGTCAATTGTTCCATTTGCTATTAGTTCCTCCTATTCTGAGGGTTGTCTTTTCACCTTGCTTATAGTTTCCTTCACTGTACAAAATCTTTTAAGTTAAATAGGTCCCATTTGTTTATTTTTATTTTTATTTCCATTAAACAAAATGGAAGATGTTAACCCACTCATTTATTTCTAACAGTTATTATTAAATAAACCAGGTTAGGTTATTGCCTAATATATTTGTCAATTGCCTAATATATTTGTCAATTGTATACTACATATGGGATATTACAGTAGTGAAGGATACTTTACTAATTCAATCACTAATCAGAAAGTCATTTTTATTTGTCCCACAGTTTTCTTTATCTTTCCATCTTTACTAGAAGCCCATATATATATATATATATATATATATACACACACATACATACACACACACACACATATATATATATATATGGGATAGTATTAGAGCAAATATTTAGTTCTGTATTTCCTAATACACCAACCACTGTAGAGTGTATGATTTTCATAATCTTTCTAGTTCTACCAAGTCAGTTCAGTCGCTCAGTCATGTCTGACTCTTTGCGACCCCATGAATTGCAGCACGCCAGGCCTCCCTGTCCATCATCAACTCCCGGAATTCACTCAGACTCACGTCCATCGAGTCAGTGATGCCATCCAGCCATCTCATCCTCTGTTGTCCCCTTCTCCTCCTGCCCCCAATCCCTCCCAGCATCAGAGTCTTTTCCAATGAGTCAACTCTTCGCATGAGGTGGCCAAAGTACTGGAGTTTCAGCTTTAGCATCATTCCTTCCAAAGAAATCCCAGGGCTGATCTCCTTCAGAATGGACTGGTTGGATCTCCTTGCAGTCCAAGGGACTCTCAAGAGTCTTCTCCAACACCACAGTTCAAAAGCATCCATTCTTCGGCGCTCAGTCTTCATCACAGTCCAACTCTCACATCCATACATGACCACTGGGAAAACCATAGCCTTGACTAGCTGGACCTTTGTTGGCAAAGTAATGTCTCTGCTTTTGAATATGCTATCTAGGTTGGTCATAACTTTCCTTCCAAGGAGTAAGCGTCTTTCAATTTCATGGCTGCAGTCACCATCTACAGTGATTTTGGAGCCCAAAAAAATAAAGTCTGACACTGTTTCTACTGTTTCCCCATCTATTTCCCATGAAGTGGTGGGACCAGATGCCATGATCTTCATTTTCTGAATGTTGAGTTTTAAGCCAACTTTTTCACTCTCCACTTTCACTTTCATCAAGAGGCTTTTGAGTTCCTCTTCACTTTCTGCCATAAGGGTGGTGTCATCTGCATATCTGAGGTGAAAGCATCACTACGAACAAAGCTATTGGATGTGATGGAATTCCAGTTGAACTATTTCAAATCCTGAAAGATGATGCTGTGAAAGTGCTGCACTCAATATGCCAGCAAATTTGAAAACTCAGCAGTGGCCACAGGACTGGAAAAGGTCAGTTTTCATTCCAATCCCAAAGAAAGGCAATGCCAAAGAATGCTCAAACTACCACACAATTGCACTCTTCTCACACGCTAGTAAAGTAATGCTCAAAATTCTCCAATCCAGGCTTCAGCAATATGTGAACTATGAACTTCCTGATGTTCAAGCTGGTTTTAGAAGAGGAAGAGGAACCAGAGATCAAATTGCCAACATCCACTGGATCATGGAAAAAGCAAGAGAGTTCCAGAAAAACATCTATTTCTGCTTTATTGACTATGCCAAAGCCTTTGACTGTGTGGATCACAATAAACTGTGGGAAATTCTGAAAGAGATGGGAATACCAGACCACCTGACACGCCTCTTGAGAAATCTGTATGCAGGTCAGGAAACAACAGTTAGAACTGGACATGGAACAACAGACTGGTTCCAAGTAGGAAAAGGAGTACATTAAGGCTGTATATTGTCACCCTGCTTATTTAACTTATATGCAGAGTACATCATGAGAAATGCTGGACTGGAAGAAACACAAGCTGGAATCAAGATTGCCGGGAGAAATATCAATAACCTCAGATATGCAGATGACACCATCCTTATGGCAGTTCTACCAAAGCTTGATATAATATATGAAAGAACATGTTCTTAAGTTATCTTATAGGGTGAGTAGTATAATTTATCATTTTGTACCACAGTATATAGATAGTGAAGTAAGTTACTTGATTGAGTATAATATTTAGATTCAGATTTCTGCCTCAAAATTTATTAGGCTTTAGGAAATTATTTAACCTCTCCAATTCTAAATTTTGTTTTATACCTGTTAATAATGACTTTGCATTTTCATTGCATAGAGTTGGCCCAAAGTTACTTGTTTAAGAGTTTGTGGTGTGGAATACATTTTTTAAATTTTCATACTATATTTTAATCACCTAGCAGCCACATATAACAGAAAATGAAAGACACAGAGCAACATTTTCTTCAGAAGAGAGGCTAGATGGCTTACCAACTGTTCTAGACTATTCTAATTCTGGTTGGGGCAAGCCAATGCATAGAAATTATTTTAAACCATAATAATTGCAAGATAGGAGTGGAAGAATACAATCTTATTGGGAAATAAGAATACATAGAGTAATCAAGAAAAGAATAGTTTGTTTGAACACAGACTAGAAAGGAGGAAGATTTGAGTAGAAAATTCATCAAAGTTTGAGACAGATTTGCATTTAATTAAAATAAATAATAAATCCTTAAATTCCCAAGTTATAGTAGAAGCATCCTACAATCTCTGCTAAATTCTCTAGTAGTATTTCATTAAGATAAGCATAGGGAAGCACAACCATGCATAAAATACTGAAAAATGACAAAGTTGTAGTAGAGTGTATGGAGTGTAATTTCGACTAAAATTAGAGGTCTGCCATTTATGAATAAAATCACAGTATAAGTGAAAGAATATTTAAATAATAATTTGGATAAATTCCAAAATCTTAAATGCACAACCGATCCTCTTGATATGTGTCAATGAGAAAGACAATGAATCAGAACTTTGGCATAGACAGGAATACAATAACAAGTGACATCACAGATCAGAGCAGAGATGGAAGCACATTATAATAAATGGTTTTATGACAATTGTTCACCCTGATAAAAAAAATATCAAATAATTCAATAGAGATTTATTAATTTTATATAATATTTAAACAAAAAAGAGAAATAGAAACAACTATTTACAAAATATCTGGGTGGATGAGGGCATTCAAGCTTAAAACTGATGAAATATATCAAATCAAAAACATTTTATAAATAAGACTATGTAGTAACAAGTCAAAAAAAAAAATAGAAAAAGCTTTTGTAACAAATGTGTCAAAAACATTTCTAGAGTCAGTATCCTCTCTCATTTATTCAGACTTATAACTACCATTTAATGAGTGCCCAGAAGTGTCAGCTGTTGGGCTAACTACAGTGTTATAGAAAGCGTACACTCCTCTGTACTGGTGGAGTTTAGGATGTTTGAGGGACAGACCAGTAAATTATTACACAAGAAGGTATTTAAGTCAAGTTTTGATAAGTGCTACTAAGCAGAAGTACAAGAAATATTTTTAAAAACACATAACAGGAAAGATTTTTGTGAACAAGTGACATGTTTCAGGCAGACCCTGGAGAGTATTAACAAAGTAAAAGGGGTCAAGGGAAACATTCCAAGCAGAAGGAGCAGACTCACAGATGTCCCCAGAGTATAATGGGGTTTCAGATAGTTTATTTCCTTCTGAAAGAAGGCCAGAATGGGAAATATGAGATTGAAAAGATATAAGGATGAGATCACAAGAGCCTGTGTTAAGAATTTGCTAAGAGCAAGCTAAAGTCACTAAGATATTTTAAGCAGAGAGCAAGACCATATGTGTGTTTTTAAAACCTCATTGGACTTGTGTGAAATTGGTATTGTCAGGGGCAGGAGTGGTTCTGCCAAAGCAAGAGCATAGCAGAGGAAGAACCAGTGCTATAGATGGCTTCTAAACATTTGTCATAAGCAACATGATGAGTAGTATCTCTTATTGAGTTGGAGAACACCAGGAGGGGATAGATTGAGTATAAAAGAAAGAAGATATATACAAACTGAAAATGTCCTATTTGAGATACCTGAGAATCGTATGTGTATAGTAAGTGAAAAAAATACAAATGATAATTATATACTCTGATTTCAACTTAGTAAAAAATACATAGATAAAAGTTATAAGAAATCATACCAAAGTAGAAATATCATTCATTCTAATTATGAGATTTGGGATACTTGTTGTCCTTAAGAATATTATTATTTTGAAATTTAAAACAATTTTAACAGTGAAATTTATTTTTAAATCTTTCATATTTAGAGTTTGAATATTTTCAGACATATTGCACATTTTGTCTAATTTAAATGTATGTCAGAGCTTTCTGTCTGCATAGGTTCACAAGACAAACATAGTAATGCTGATTCTGTTGTGCACATTAGGTAGGAGATAATGAGGAAAACCACTATCATAAACCAAATTTCATAGAAGTTAGTTACCTCTTTGTGAATCATGATTCAACATCTGTTTAGCAACTGGTTTATTCATGTTAGAAGCAACTGAACATGTATGCCATGATATTTGAAATACTAAACTGTTCAGTGTTCAAAGATTCCCAGTCTATTTAAAGAGTGAAGCCTCATGAAATCATTCACTGCCTTTCCCAGTGGGCTTTGTAAAAAAATTTGTGAATACTTTGTAACCAATTCTATTTGAACTTATACTTTCATAACATTGCATTTTTATTTTAAAACTAGGCTTTATGTTTGTCCATTTTTAAAAAGAGCAGTTCACCAACAAAAATCTCATCATAAACTAAGCTTTTTTTTTTTTCTCCCAAGAGAAATTCTTTAATAACTCAAATGGGTTGGCAGTTTTTGAGTTATGGGCCTTCACACTGATGATAAAAACCATAACATTTAGACTTTTCCGGTGAGGTATATTAATGGTATATTCAACTTGACATTATGACCAATATGGCCCTCAGGAGTTGGCCTATAAATGTCAGGAGCTGTCAAAGAGTTAAAGGCTTTGTTTCTTACAGGCTATAGTAGCCACATCTTATTCTTTATCCTCTTACTGGTTGATGTTTCAAATATATTCCCTGGATACACATGTATTGGATACATATAGTTTAAAGACAAAGTGCTGGATATTATCCTCATACCTGCCTTCAGGGATCTTATATTTTAATTGCTAAAATAAGACATTTGGTAAAATGACTGTAATATATGATTGCATGTGTTATATAAGCCAAAAAAATTACTATGGAAAGTTTAAGAAGGCATCTATTTCAAAATTAGCATATGATTTTATACAAGTAAATTAAACAATAAGTTTGTTACTATTCTAATATAAAATTTTAAACATTGAAACATGAGAGTCTAGAATCCTAAAAGAATTAATCAGGGGTTGCCTGAACAAAATCCTTGAAGTTTCTATACTGGAATTAATCCCAGAAGTCAATGTCTGCTCAGAAAGAGAGTTAATTTAATGTCTTTGGTCCCTGTTGTTTTCCCACTGTGGCTCCCCAGGGTGAAAGTAAACTCTGTGAGAGATTCTCAGAACTAACTGTCACAATTCCTGTCCAAAAGTTAGCTCACACAGCAAGCAGAAGAAACATCAGCATTTGTGCAGTCTTGGTTTCCTGGTATTTTCTTCCTGATATTTTCTTCTTGATATCTTGCTTGTCAAGAAGCAAACCACTTGAAACTACTTGAAAATGTAGCTGCATAAACTGGTAAAGATCTCTGTAGGACAAATCCAAGTTCTATGTATACACCCCCAAAGCACTTTCAATTTGCAAACTAAATTTAAACCTCTCTTGCATAAACTCAGATTCTCTGCTTTTTAACTTTATGCTTTGATTGTCTCACAAGGTCAGATTCTTTCTCACTCCATCCCTCAAAGTAGAGCTAGTTGGACTGGCTCTGACTTAGCATCTAGTTTCTGGTTACTTCATTTGAATGTGATATTTCTCTTTGTAAAGTGAGGATTTCATTCTCAGAGCCTTTGCCATGTTACCAAATTCTACTTGGCTAAACTCCTGTTGTGTTCTTGTCTTAAGTTCTTTGGTAAATATTTATAGTACACTCCCTTTTATTGGGCTTCCCTGGTTGCTTAGCTTTTAAACAATTTGCCTGCAATGCCGAAGATCTGGGTTTGATCCCTGGGTTGGGAAGATCCCCTGGAGAAGGGCATGGAAACTCACTCTATTCTTGCCTGGAGAATCCCCATAGACAGAGGAACTACAGTCCATTGGGTCACAAAGAGTAGGGCACAACTGAGAGACTAAGCACACACCCTGATTATTGTTTCTATTTGGTCTGCAGTGTTATTGTCAAGTATGATATCCTTAATTTTAAGCATGCTACTTTAATTTGTTTTATTTCTAAAATTACATCATCCCCTTGCTCCATAAAATAAATTTTCTCCATTTAAATCCCCAATTGTTAATATAACCCACTTAATAGTCTCCTACTATTACATGTTTTCCTAAAGTTTCATCTACCTGTACACAGAGCCATGCATTTTTTTAAAAAATTCTGTCTTTTTGGAATGATTTTCTAACATATTGTTGCCTCTGTAAAACAATTCTAAAACTATTATACCTACCATTATTAAATTATATAACAATAGTGTTTTTTTCCTTAAGGGTATCTTTCAGTCAATTGTGAATCTGGAAGCATATTTTGACCATGGTAGGTAGCTTTGACCTCTTCCTTGTTATACTGAAAGCATGAACATATTCTTACATCATTTCTTCACTTTGTAGTTTATCAACCAATGTACTATAACATTACATTTTTAAAAATATAACACACCAACAAACTAGCTAGTTAGTAACTTGCTATAACCCTGTTTTTTTTCTCATCTAATTTCTCTAGAAAGTGAAAGTGAAAATCCCTCAGTCCTGTTGGACTCTTTGTGAGCCCCATGGATTATACAGTCCATGGAATTCTCTAGGCCAGAATACTGGAGTGGATAACCTTTCCCTTCTTCAGGGGATTTTCCCAACCCAGGGATAGAACCCAGGTCTCCTGCATTGCAGGCAGATTCTTTACCAGCTGTGCCACAAGGGAAGCCCAGGAATACTGGAGTGGGTGGCCTATCCCTTGTCCAGCGGATCTTCCTGATCCAGGAATATAAAACTGGGTTCTCCTGCATTGCAGGTGGATTCTTTACCAACTGAGCTGTCAGGGAATAACTGATGCTCAAATGATAACCCATCTATCCCAAGGGAACTTTCTGTATACTCCACTAGACCAAAAGCATCCACATTATGTGTTACATGTATGTACATCAGAACTCTGTTTATCAGAATCACTGTTCCCAAGCCTCATAAAAACCTAGCTACAATCTGACATTTCCGATAATTGTATCTGAAACTGGTTTGTAACCAGTGCAGACCCACTCTAGGCCTATATAACTATATAACATGGAATTGTACTTGACAACCTGAAATGTGAGTCATATTATTTCTATTCTAGACAGGATTTCCCCAAAGTGGTTTCTTAGATAACTGACAAATAATTATGCAAAAGCAATTCACCATATGGAACTACCAGAATATGGTAGCGTAGTACAGATAACATGACAAAGACCAAGCACACTACTTAACATCTTCACTGTATAGTCCTACATCAAAGCTATCAAGTACTGAAAGCTTTATAAGTTGAAGATGTGTTCTTTGTTTGAATTACTATTATCATCACAAAAATTAGCAGTATTACATTTACCACGTGTTCCAAATGGGAAGAAAATGGGATTTCACTAAATCTACATGGTTATCAAGGGAGAAAGAACTGTTCAGTTACCTACTTATACGACAGCAAGACTGAGTACAGAATTGCAATTCATTCCACAAGCAGGCTTTCAACTTGTGTATATTAACTTTAATTGAAAACCAAGTGTTTGATGAACAGAAAAACAGAAAAAGGAGTACAGCTCAACTCTAATTATACAAAGTACCATATAAAATTCTGCAAAATGTAATTCTGGTTAGGTGGTAAAAGAGAAAAAAGGATAACTTCTATTAAAACTTAAACTATTAAAATGCAACAGAATTAAAGGTACCTGATAAAATGAGCATATATACACAAATAATATTATATATATGCAAATTTATGTTATATAATCACTGATTGGATTCCCTTGAAAGAAGGGAAGAAGACTAGGGAAAACTTAGCATGTAAGATATTTATTACTGAGTGTTGTTGGAACCAATGACTATAGAAGGGAAGGGAGGAGAGACTGAACAGAAGGAAGCAGATGTTGTGGAGCCCTTCCTAAATTCCTGCTTCAGGACCAGGAATTTATTCCTACAGCTCATTAGAGTGCTGGATGCTGACAAGATATAGCACTTTTTCTTTCTGGTATTGCCCTTGGCCAAAGGGAGCAACCCTACCTCTTAGTCAAACCCACCAATAATTCTGAAGCTGAGTCAGCCTTTCAGAACTGCCTTTAACTCCACCAAAATCTGCCTTTGGTTGCAGGCTGCCACAGAAAGAGCCAAGGCCTTGGATGAGGCAGCTTTTTTTTTTTTTTTAAACCTCTGAGGAAATCCACAAAGGTGATTAAAACTAAACTTATTATCATGACAACTCTCCCAGCAGCTTAGAAAATAGTCCCTATATTCCTAGGGTGTCTAGAAAGTACACTGTAGTTATCACTCACAAAATGTTTAAAACATGGTAGTGAACCCTTTAAATAATTGCAAACACCATTACTCTCAACTGATGCTTCATAATCTCTTATTTTATATGTATCAAATATTTTCCAAGGGCATTCCCAGGGGGCACAATGGTAAAGAATTCACCTGCCAATGCAGAAGATACAAGAGACATGTGTTCAATCACTGTGTCAAGAAGATCTCCTGGAGGAGGAAATGGCAACAAACTCCTTTATTCTTGCCTGGAGAATCCCAGGGACAGAGGAGCATGGAAGGCTATAGTCCATAGGATCAAAAAGTCAGACACAACTGGGCAACTGAGCATACATGCAAATACTCCCCAAGTAACTTTTATATCATATATTTTTCAGTAAGAAATTGAGAAATTGACAACTGATATGAAGATTTTCCCAGAAGAGATTTTTGGACAATGCTCTGAGAAACCCCAGCTGTAAGAGAGTGAGAGAAGTAGAATTGGATATATGGAGAATTCCAACTCTGATCACCTCTCAGAGTCATCAATTCACCCCACAGGAGATTTAGAGCCAAAATTGCTCTTCAGAGATGTCTCCAGTTTAAGTAGGGGAGCCAGTCTTCATTTCCAGCATCAGTTAATCAGTGTACGTAGACTGCTCCTGGGGAAGGGTAAGACCTCACATAAAGCAGTTCCTCTTTTCAAAGGTATTCTCATCAAGAGAAGATGTGTATTCTGTCAGCAGCAAGCTTCTAGGCAGCTGTGGGAATGAGTTCCGTGCTCCTCAAAGGGGACTCTATGCATCAGCCACAACAATAAATTTAATTAACTATTATTTGAAAATGTTATCAAAAACTTATACCAGCTTTTCTTTAAGAAAAACTATGAATATCCTATCTTACATATAGAACTATTATTTTCCTTAACTTTATCACTTTCATAGACTGTTGTTTATTTCTTTTTATACACCATAATCTTTGTATACTCAGGAAGGAATAAGGAAAACTATTACCAGTGCTCTTCAAAAACATATCTCAGTAAGTGTCCTTCAACAAGGAGTAACATTATAACCAAGAATATTTAATGTACACTATGTGTCCATTTCACTTTTCAGATCTGTGAAAGTAGGGTTGAATAAGATAGAGAAGGCGGTGAATAAATCCTTACTTCTTATATTTTCGGAGAAGGCAATGGCACCCACTCCAGTACTCTTGCCTGGAAAATCCCATGGACGGAGGAGCCTGGTAGGCTGCAGTCCACGAGGTCGCTAAGAGTTGGACACGACTGAACGACTTCACTTTCACTTTTCACTTTCATGAATTAAAGAAGGAAATGGCAACCCACTTAAGACTGCTGGGATTGAAATTCTTTTGCAAATCTCTTGCTACAAAGTGACACAGTAATCCATGCTTTACATTTCTGTTCTATATCCAATCATGAAAACAGTATTTTTAATTAAGTATTCAATGCATAGAACTTTATAGTTTTTATGGCATGCAATTTATTCAGATATAAATGAATAATTTATATATTGTGCTTCTGTGCTAGCTTGGGCTACATTAACAAAATACCTATCATAGACTTCATGGCTTAAACAACAGAAGTTTATTTTTTCAGAATTATGAAGTCTAGAAACCTGAGATCAGGGTGCCAGCAGGGTCAGGCTCTGGTGAGGACTATTCCTAGCTTGCAGATGCTCATCTTCTTGCCATGTGCTTACATGGCCTTTTCTCTGACTGTGCATGGAAAGAGATCTCTCTTTATTCCTCTTCTGTAAGGTCATAAACCTTTTAGATTGGGACTTTTTAACTACCTCTTAAAAACCCTATCTGCAAAATATAGCCATATTGGGGGTTAAGGACACAACCTATGAATTTGAGGGGCACATAGTTCAGTCCCTGGCAGTTTCAAAAGTCAGGTTACTTCTCCCCTCTTTTTGATGTTTACCTTCAGGCATTTAATTACCCGCACTGCTCTCAATCTAGTATTTCTAGTGCAGCTCTTCCCCTAAAAATCTGTAAGGCATAATTCGCAAGTAACATCAAACTACTAGAAAGAATGTAGGGATTTTAGATTCTATATACAGTAAATTAAAATGGAATTAATATCTATAAAAAGTTATGGAATTTTGGACCTAAAGAGGAAAATTATGATTTCTGATATAACATATTGAGTTCTTTTATTCTTTTAGAACAATTTTATAAGATGTATTTTCTCTCTGATTTAAGTTAAGTTTGTCTGTTTCTGGCATCTGTATTGGTATGATTATTTTTTTTTTTTTTAGCTATAATGATGTTTTATGGTTTAACTACCTTGACCAGTGTTTACTTCTAACAATCCAAACATACAATTTTGTATTTGGAACACTTCAAACATAGTTTGTTTCATGGCTACTTCATAATTCAGACATTAGAGATACTAAAATTTCTGACTAACAAAGCAAAAGTCATAATGTGAAATCACAATGTGAACTTTCATCTTATCATTTAGGGAGTGTTAAATCTATCACTACTATTTCTGGCCACTAACAAATGTGTAGGAACATGCATTTGAAAAGTATAAAGATTAATAAAAGTTCATCTTTTTATTCCAAGTATCCTAAAATTCAGTCATAAAAGTGGTTGTGAATTATGACTCTGAAAGGGAAGAAATCACTGGAGTATGTTAAGGTAATTACCACCTGTAACTCAGGGTAGTGTTTCCTAAATGCACCATGCATGTCTTTTACTGCTTCAACACATAACTAAGTCATTTTCAACCTAAAATTTAATAAATCACATCTTTGAGAATGTACTAAAGACTCTGTAACATGGAAACAATTACACATGATTAATGGGTGGAGTAAATCTTCCAAGTAGAAAGATGGTTGTACTGCTAGAAAAGGCATCCAGGTAAGAAGGAAAGCCTAAAGGTTGTCTTATATCTGGGCTCAGGGAGGTTTCTGGAAATGGTATATAGCTTTTCTGATAAGATTTGTAAGAGAGCTGTGGAGTTTCCAGGTCATTCACTAAGAAACAAATTAAATGCAGTAATCCTGTGAAGAATTTGGTAAACTAGAGATAGGGTAGGGTTATAAAGTTATAATTAGTGGATTCCATTGTCAGTCAGACTTCCCCACGATAGTGTAGTCATGGTGACAACTGACCATGGTTTTATACTGCACAGATCAGGACATTGCTTGCTTTCACTGAGAATGTTAAATATCTCCTAACAATAAAGGAAACTGTAAATAGTATGTCACTGGTAACTAAATACAAGCATTCTTTCTATACAATCTTTGTCAGATTAACAGGGTTCCAATTTAGCTGTCAGTAAAATTTCTTATCCTTCCTGTGGTTATGGGCCAGCCTTTGTCTTATGCTAATTACTTAGCTATAGTCACCGCATTTCAAATGTACACAAACATTTCCCTCACACCTCTCTTTCTTTTGTTGGATGGCAGACTACTGCAGTGACCTACTGTCTTCCCACATAGTTTAGCAGGGAAGGGAGTCATGACACTGTCTGGACTTACTGGCTACACAAAGGATGGATGCATTAGCCTAACAAGCACATTGCAGCTTGGAGCTCCACCAGGAGCTAAATGAGGCCTCTATTTATTTATTTGTTTTCAAGACAAAAGAAGCTCAGGCTTCACAGCTGCTCCATAAAATATAGTTTTTAAAAAATCATTGGAATTTGAATAAAAATTATATGAAACAGACTGAGTCATTTATGGTCCAATTTGGGAACCTGTTATGTGGCTTAGGTTAAGAGTAACTTGAGAACAATTAATCTACCCCCAACTTACCTAAAAGTGTCTTTTTTATATAAAGTGTATATACAATTTTTGCTATACTGAATGTACCTTGTCTGTGATAATTATGTTTTATATAGTGGTACCATAGTGGGTCTTGATTATATAGCTATGCTAAGGGCTGTATATAAATACCTTGCATGCATAAGAGGTTTAAAAAATATCCCCAGGAACTGGGTGCACCCATCAGCATTTATTTTTAATAAAAGCATTACTTAAAAAGCTGAAGGAAAAATGTCAATAGTCAAATTCTTTAACTTCAATTCTCATCTGGAATTTATCTTCTTATACATATATTAAATGCACATTAATGTAATTTTTGCGACCTCAAATTTTTAAAAACATAAGTCTCTGGAATTGTCTTGAACTTTAGAATCATTTCTACCACCCCCACAAAGCTTTTTGTATTGTTTGATTCAGCAATTGTAGCTGTACAAACTTTGACAAAACTTTAGCACCAAAATATTCTAAACACATTATTTTCTTCAGTTTAAGGAGCACAGGAAATAAGCTTAAACAAAGAAAGAGGAACTTATGAAAACTTAAAATGGCTCTGCTAAAATATTAGTAAACCAAATGCCTTAAAAATATATTATTTCTGACATACAGACATTAAGCACAGAGAGAGCAAGAGATGATAGGTCCCAGTATTCTTATGTTCTGCAAATAAAACTGCCTAAGTGATTAGATGGAGATTCCAACACAAATCACATTGTCCTTTTAATTTCTATCAGCTTTGGAACTCTGCAATAGGCAAGAAAAAGAAAAGTTAATGAGTTCCTAACATCATAGAGGTGTAACATGATATGACAATCATAAAGAAACTGAAGTCGCTCAGTTGTGTCCAACTCTTTGAGACCCCAGAGACTGAAGCCTACCAGGGTCCTCTGTCCATGGGATTCTGCAGGCAGGAATACTGGGGTGGGTTGCCATTCCTTTCTCCAGGGGAGGATCTTTCTGACCCAGGGATCGAACCCTTATGACAATCATAAAGCAACATTAAATTAACTGGAATTTATTTATCCAATGAAATTCTATCTTTATAATTAACCCCATATAGTGTTAGTTGCTCAGTCGTGTCCAAGTCTTTGTGACCTCGTGGACTGTAGCCCATCAGACTCTTCTTCTGTCCATGGAATCCTTCAGGCAAAAATACTGAAGTCGGTTGCCATTTCATTCTCCAGGGGAGGATCTTTTCGACCCAGGGATTGAACCCAGGTCTCCTGCATTGCAGGCATTTTCTTTACCATCTGAGCCACCGGGGAAGCCCAACTGCATATAGGTATTATACAAATTCCCATGATTATTTTATCTTTAATATTTTATTTTGTATTGGATATAGCCAATTAGCAATGTTGCAATAGTTTCAGGTGGACAGCAAAGGGACATAGGCATGTATATGTATTCTCCCTCAAATTCCACTTCCATCCAGGCTGTCACATAATGATTCCCTTTATTTACATGAAGTGTTAGTTGCTCAGTCATGTCTGACTCTGCAGTCCCATGGACCGTAGCCTGCCAGGCTCCTCTGTCCATGAAATTCTCAAGGCAAGAATACTAGAGTGGGTTGCCATTTTATTCTCCAGGACTCCTGTAGGGGAAATTAGAATTGGATGCCTCAAATCCAAGGGATCCCCCTGGGCGTGTTCATTATCAGTGTTCCTTTCCTTTGTAAAGTACTTCTGGCTGCCGGATTGTTTAATTGTGAGCCATTCAGGGGCCATTGCTTTTCTTATCTTAACACACTAATGTGCACCCCAAAGATCTTTCTTTCAGCATGGATGAAATATTTATTTACCTGAGGATAGCTCTAAAAAAATGTTGATAGTTTCTAAAATTTACCTGCCATCAAAATACAAAGGGTTGCTACCATTTTAGTCAAAGCCTTTCCCTAGTCTGAAATCTAAAAAGACAGTGGGTCCTTTTTCTCTCACCCTCACCCCTCCCACATTCAATTAATCACATCTTACATATAGTGATTCCTATGTCTCAGGATCCATCCTTTCTTTCTCAACTCCTGTGGCCTGATTTCAGTTTCCTATCACCAAACTCCCCTCTCCAGATAATCTTCATTAAGAAGGTGCTGTACTTATGGGATGACTTAGAAAAAAAATTATGGATGTTTTTTCATCATACCAATGTCAAATTGTCTAAAGTTCTCTGAACACACAAAGAATTATGTTGCATTTCTCTACCTCATAAACTGGTATTTAGCAATTAAAACCTAATGATGATCTTATCTATTCTTAAGAAAATTTGACAACTTCCACCATCACTTTCACTTTTATATTTATTTACTACTGTTTTTTATTCTCTCCACATTCATTTATTTGAGTCTTACATGGGGTCAGAACCCAATAAATTGTCCGATTCTGATAACCGGAAAATTTCTGCTTTAAATACATTTCAGTCCCATGAAAATAAAAAATACATGTAAATTCTCAATTATGACTCAATGTCAAAAGTTCTATACTAAAATAGCTAAAGGATGTTGTGCTGTGGGCTTATGTGTATATTCTCTCTGTCTCACTGGATTATAAACCTTTTGAGGGTATGAATTACGTCTTATTCATGTTTTCAAAGCCAGAATAAAGAATACTATCTACATATAGTATATGTTAATTATTCAATGCAAGCTGAATATTTTTGTTCTACAGTCCTTAAGAGCAGTTTCAAAGAAAGACTCATAAATAGGTTTTCAGCTATGATGGCATCAGTAAAAGTAACAAAAAGGCTACCACAGCTACTACAGATTTCCCTCATTTTTTAATTTTAAGTTTTTAAAATATATGAACAATAATTATAAGAGCTAACATTGGTTGAGAGCACAAAGTATTTCAAGCATCACAATAAATTTTGACACATTCCACATATTCACTTATTGCCTTTTTGTTAATGCTCTCAAGTACTCTGCAAGTTGAGTACTATTATTATCATCATCCCAATTTTCCAGGAAACTGGAAACCAAGGCACAGAGAATTCAATAATTTACCCAGATTATGGAAAGGCTAGTTAGTATCAGAGCCAGGGGTAGCCACATTCTGATGTCTATCTCACCAATTTGATGGTTTCTGCCTCGAGGTCACTGACTCTGGTGCCTTGAGGTGTCATCAGATTTTCCTGATGATTTGCTATAAGTAGGTACTTTTCCCAGTGCATAGGCCAAAACCACACATAGCACATTATATTATATACACTTTCCCTCAAAATATTTTGTCACAATTGTGCCTTTATGTGTATATTAGCAAACGTGTTTAACAAAATTTTCAATGTGTTTTCTTTAATTTACCTCTTGTAAAAGCATTATTAAACAAGTTTTACTACATTAACTGAATTAATATCAGTTTAGACAGGTGGTTGATACATTAAATGTTACAAATCTCTAAAACTTCACTTGTAATAAATTGAGTTTGGTTTGTAAAAATGAGTGTATTTGATTTGTTACCTTAGAGAATTTTTTTATATTTTAGTCCAGTTTTATATTTTCAAATGTTTTATATTGATTTTCTTTTCATCTCAGTGTCATGACTTTTTTAAAACTCAAAATAACTTTTAGGTCCTATGAGTGTAGGGATCTAAGCTTGGGAATTGTGCAGAGCTTAGCTTGGTAAGCAGTTGGTTGCAAAGCCTGTCTTTTTAGTTCTTTTATCTCACTGTAAAAACCACAGTGGGATTATTGAATGGTTGAAAATTGGTGGCAATAAAAAATTAAGCATGAAAATACAGTTGCAGTAAAATAAAACCTTGTTTTAGATATGCAATAATATTTAAATGAACACTTTTTAGGTTAGTCATAATGCAAAGCAAATAACTGAGCCAGATCTATAAGGAAAGAAAGAAAAGAAGAGTGCTTTGTCTGTTGAAGAACCATGGTTTTAATAAGCTCAGATTCTGATGGTATTCTGATGGTATATTTCATTAGGCCATGGAGGCAAAAATTAAAACGATATGGGTCATTTGCTCAGATTTCCTTCCAAAATTGTTTTAAGTGCTGTAGAAATTAGGGGTGATTCTTAGATAGTAGCTTCTTTCTTATCCTTTATATTTTTCTATTATCTTCCTTTCACCAATATTGAATTTAAAACTCCACTTAGTTTTTAAAGGAGCTAAATATATATATATATATATATGTAGTTTCTTATGGAAAAAAAATAATAATTAGTGTGTTTAAGGGAAATTAACTAGTAAAAAAGCACTACAACCAATTCAAGGTTGCTCTCAGCGAAACTGAGAACCTGTCAGTGTTGGTGGTAATAAGTCCTATTTGCTCTGTGTTCCCAGCACCTTTGCACTGGCTTCTTATGCCCAAGGGAGTCCCTGAACCCCATAGCCAATACACACACACACACATAAAGGGAGAACCCATCAATAATTCCATTTTTAAGTAACATGAAATGCTTAAATATTTCCTGGCACCCTCTCTCCCATATACTGTATGTGTCCCTTTTCATGGTTTTTCTCTTTACTAAGGACTATTATAGAAAATCTAACAAAATCCTGTTCTATATTTCCTGGTGCCATATTTTCTTTCCTACTCTACAATGATGTAGTGTAGAATTTAATTGAGTGCTTTAAGAAATAAAATATTTAAAAAAGAATAGACCTTAAAGGTGACTTAACCTTGGGGGATCCTACATCTTTCTTATATTTCTTTTGTTTTCTTTCTCTGTATGGAACTATCCTTAAACTCATCATTATTAACACATATTTAATATACACTATTCTGTGGAAGTCATTGTGTTAAAAATAATGAAAGATATAAGATGCTGATCACATGGAGAGTTCATAATGCCTCAAATCTGAAGATAAGTATATGTTTGCATTATTGAAGAAGGATGGTATACACTGACATATAAAAGCATAACTTGAGTAAGACAGGGAGAGCTGTTAGATGATTTTAGGATTTCACAATTTGCCACTGATTCTTCTCCATATTCATAATAATAACGTATCAAATAGGAAAACAAAATAAAAGGATCTCCAAAACAGAGAAAATTCTTCCCAAGCACAAAGAGAATGTGATTGTAGAGCTAAAGCCATACTGATGCAGGGTTCTTGCTGCTGGTAACCAAGAGTCTGACTGCTGTGGGTAAAGGGCAAAACAACAGTCTCCAATCCCAACTCACTGGTTGAATTCAGGTTTTATGAGTGCATTTCCCCCATTCTTGAGGAAAATTAAAAATAAAAAGAATACTGTTATCGGTCATATGGCTGATCCCATGGCTACTGATCCACTGTAGTTCTACCTGGTTGGGAAGACAAATGTGTAACCATGATACAAGAGCAAAATAAAGCCTGAAGACTGGATACGCACTCTCACTGAAGAGAATAAACCACAGACTATATGTACGACTGTCTTGGAAGGCATAAATAAAGGTAACCATGATGGAAATATCTCCTAAACAAGGGGAAAAAAATCATGGAAGGAGCGAGAGAACAAATTGCCCACTCAAAATAAATTGTTGTTTTGGTTTGGTTGTTTGGTCACTAAGTCACTTCTGACTTTCTTCAACCCCATGAACTGCAGCACACCAGGCTCCCCTGTCCTTCACTAATATCCCTGTTTGCTCAAACTCATGTCCATTGAGTCAGTGATGCTATCCAACCATCTCATCCTCTGTCACTCCCTTCTCCTCTTGCCCTCAATCTTTCCCAGCATCAGAATCTTTTCCTATGAGTTGGCTCATTGCATTAGGTGGCCAAACTATTGGAGTTTCAGCTTCAGCTTTAGTCCTTCCAATGAACATTCAGAGGTGATTTCCTTTAGGATTGACTGGTTTGATCTTCTTGTAGTCCAAGGGACTCTCACGAGTCTTCAACATGAAAGTTCAAAAAGCATCAAACTGTGCTCAGTTTCTTTGGTGCTCAGCTTTCTTTATGGTCCAACTCTCACATCTGTACATGACTACTTGAAAAAACCATAATTTTGACTATAAAAAAGAAATAGCATGCCAAAATTCTAAACTACATAAAGGATTCTAATGCTAAAAAATTTAAGAAATGGAAGATTAGAATATAAATTTCATTTCATAGGAAATAATTTTATAGAGTATTCCAACAAACATATTTCTTAAAGTATACATGTGAAATTACCCAAGAAACAGGCTATGAGGTGAAGATCTTATTGCTGGAATTTTACTGGAGGTTCCTTTTTCTGAATAACACTTGTAGGGGAGTTAAAAACATTAGACTGGTAAAAAGTGTAAGATAAACTGTGATGCAGTTGCAAAAGAGAACTTGGTTAAACCCAAGCAATTATATGGAGCTGAGATTGCAGGGTTTAGGTAAGGTAAGAGAAGGAATGTCACAGTCCTAAAGGAGGAAACAGCATACACTAGACTTCTACTAGTGTGGATAGCCCTTTCAAAACAATGGTTGCTCTCGTTTCCTGGGGTATATAAGAGGAAACCTAAAAAAGTGACCTAAAATCTTCACCTCCACAGCTAGCCGTACAGAGAGCTGCACTGACAGTCATCATCTCCTTCCTCTGTCACTCCTAGATTCTCACCTTCAGCTACCATTCCTGTTGATCTACATCCCTTACTTGGTGCTATACTCAGATGAAGACTCTAAGGGTTCTGAGTTCTCATCATATTCTTCTTATGCTATGACTACTACATCTGCCCATTTACCAAAATTGATCAAGGGAATACCCAGAAGCATCCAATTGACTCACTTTGGTTGTATTTATAGTCTTTCAACTCTGCTCTAAATCAGCAAGTGTATCTCCCAAGATGATCAGGGTAAATTACCTCTGTCAGAACTGTGAGATTTATTTATTTATTTATTTTTCTTACTGGTTTCTAGCATGAAGATTCCAAAAGAGACTAGGTAGAAGTCATTGCTTAAAGTGTAGTTTGTTACTTTCTGTGTCCCCTAGTGGAATTATACACATCTGGAAACAGATATGTAGACCTGAAGAACCAAGGATTTGAGGGAGGAGAAACACAAATTCTCCAAGCAGCTTATGGAGAGCCATTATCAGTAGGGTCATTACTACTTACATCGTTTGGTTCTTGAACCTAGGTGTTCAACTTATTGAGGATACAACACCATATAATTGTTTTTTTATCTATGGTGTATCCAGTGTTTTCTAGGATGATGTTCTTTCTTAACAGGCTCGCATTTCCAAATTGGAGCCTCTGCTGTGTCTGTATCCCTCTATCAGTCACCCAACTTTTGGGAAGTGAGGTATGTGATAGGACAAATAGATAACCATGGTACTATGCTCACTGGTGCATTTCTTTTGTAGTAAATGGGGTTCTTTGGTTCAGAATGCCCTTGAATAATGCTCCTGGCTCAGATCCTGCAGACTGAAGTCAAATCTCTACTTGAAATATGTGTTGATTTTGATTCTAGTCAAGATAAAGCATTGTTCCTTCCAAGATGGAAAGGGTCCAAAGAAATAAATTACCACCAAAAAGCTGGTTGATCTCTTTGAGAATAATGTCATATTGGGCCCTTGTTGTGGTTAATTTTACCTGTCTTTTTGACTGGGCCATGGGGTGCCCAGACTTTTGATTAAACATTATTCTGAGTATGCCTGTGAGGGTGTTTCTAGATAAGCTCAACATTTGAGTTGGTAGACTGAATAAAGTAGATTGCCCTACTAATGTAGGTGGGCCTTATCCAAAAAATTGTAAATTGAATTTAAAAAGCTGAGTAAGAAAGGACTCCCGCTCCCTGACTGTTGAACTGGGACGTTAGTCTTTTCAGGACTTCAGACTCAGATAGACATTCTTCTGAGTGTCTTCTTGAATCTCATGTTTTCCAGCTTCAGACTGGGCCTGCACATTGGCTTTCCTGGATCCTGCAGACTGTGGGATTTGCCAGCCTTTATAATTGTATGAGCCAGTTCCTTATAATAAATCTTTTTCTCTTTCTCTCTCCCTCCCTCTCTCCCTCTCATCTGTCTATATCTGTACACACACACACACACACACACACACACACACACACTTCTTATATACTTCCTATTGGTTCTATTGTTACTCTGGAGAACCTTGACTAATACAGATCCTTAACATTGGTCATTGGAAGGTCGACCATTCAGCAGTAGTGGCCTTAGTGAAATGGAAGCCCATGGTCTTAGGCCTATTCATAGCCTTCCTTCATGTCATCACTGACACTTCATTTAAGTTCCCTTTGAGTCCAACTTAAAATGTCAAGTAATCAAGCCATTTGACTTACTTTTTACTGCATCTTCTATAGGAAATGATCTATATTAACATGAGATTGACATGTAATATAAACATGAGATACAATAATCTACAGACTTTGTGATTTCTTCCATAGCTCTATACATGTCTCACCCCTAACTCTTTTTCTTCATCATTTTATTTTTCTTTTCTTTTCTTTTTTTTTTTTTTGAGAGGTCATCTGTTTTATCAATTACAAGATTTTATAAAATCCCTTTAATTTGAAAATTAGTATAGCCAGTGGAGAATTTGAAGAATTCTCAGTAATGGCAGCAACTGCTGCTACTGCTGCTGTTGCTTCAGTCGTGTCAGATTCTGTCAGACCCCATAGACAGCAACCCACCAGGCTCCCCCGTCCCTGGGATTCTCCAGGCAAGAACACTGGTGTGGGTTGCCATTTCCTTCTCCAATGCATGAAAGTGAAAAGTGAAAGTGAAATCGCTTCAGTCGTGTCCAACTCTGTGCGACCCCATAGATGGCAGCCCACCAGGCTCCTCCATCCATGGGATTTTCCAGGCAAGAGTACTGGAGTGGGGTGCCATTGCCTTCTCCAATTTTATGGCTAGCAATCATTTAAACACCAGACTGGTTCCAAATAGGAAAAGGAGTACATCAAGGATGTATACTGTCACCCTGCTTATTTAACTTATATGCAGAGTACATCATGAGAAACACTGGGCTGAAAGAAGCACAAGCTGGAATCAAGATTGCCAGGAGAAATATCAATAACCTCAGATATGCAGATGACACCACTCTTATGGCAGAAAGTGAAGAGGAACTAAAAAGCCTCTTGATGAAAGTGAAAATGGAGAGTGAAAAAGTTAGCTTAAAGCTCAACATTCAGAAAACGAAGATCATGGCATCTGGTCCCATCACTTCATGGGAAATAGATGGGGAAACAGTGGAAACACTGTCAGACTTTATTTTTTTGGGCTCCAAAATCACTGCAGATGGTGAACGCAGCCATGCAATTAAAAGACGCTTACTCCTTGGAAGGAAAGTTATGACCAACCTAGATAGCATATTCAAAAGCAGAGACATTACTTTGCCAACAAACGTCCGTCTAGCCAAGGCTATGGTTTTTCCAGTGGCCGTATATGGATGTGAAAGTTGAACTGTGAAGGAAGCTGAGCGCCGAAGAATTGATGCTTTTGAACTGTGGTGTTGGAGAAGACTCTTGAGAGTCCCTTGGACTGCAGGGAGAGCCAACCAGTCCATTCTAAAGGAGATAAGCCCTGGGTGTTCTTTGGAAGGAATGATGCTAAAGCTGAAACTCCAGGACTTTGGCCACCTCATGCAAAGAGTTGACTCATTGGAAAAGACTCTGATGCTGGGAGGGATTGGGGACAGGAGGAGAAGGGGACAACAGAGGATGAGATGGCTGGATGGCATCACCAACTCGATGGACATGAGTTTGTGTGAACTCTGGGAGTTGGTGATGGACAGCAAATTATGACCCAAAACTGAGCAGCATGCTGAATTATAGAATCAGCTAGGTTGTATTAATAGACATTGTTACTGCAATTACTGTTTATAACCTCTGGTCTCTCTTATTTAAATTTAGTGCCTACCCGTATCCCCATCTCTGGAGATAGAAATGGCAACCCACTCCAGTATTCTTGCCTGGAGAATTCCATGGACAGAGGAGCCTGGTAGGGTACAAGTCCATGGGGTCTCCAAGAGTTGGACATGACTGAGCAACTAAATCCACCTACCCACATCCCCAAGATAAGAACATGATATTCTGGTTTTTCCAATCATTTTTCTTTAATTGTTGTAAAAAAAAATTACCATTTTAACCATTTTTCACTATAGTTAAATAGTGATTAGTACATCCACACAGTTGTACAACAGAACTCCCTAAATTTTTATCTTGCAAAACTGAAACTCTACTAATTTGACAGCAATGCCCCACTTCTCATTACCCCATCCCCAAACCCCTGACAATCACCATTCTACTTTCCTATTTCTATAAATTTGACTACTTTAAATACCTCATGCAAGTGGAATCATACATTATTTTTCTTTCTGTGACTGGTTAATTTTACTCACAATAATGTCTTCAGATTCATGTATATTGTGGCATGTGACAGAAGTTTCTTCTTTTTAAGGCTGAATAATATCCCATTGTGTATATATACCACATTTTGTTTATCTATTCATCCATCAATGAACACTTGAGTTGCTTCCACTTCTAGGGTGTTTGGATAACACTGCTGTAAATATGGATATGCCAATGTCTCCTAGATATTTTGATTTTAATTCTTTTGGATATATACCCAGAAATGGGATTTCTGAGTCATATGGTAGTTCTATTTCTCTTTTCAGGGAGAACTGCCATACTATTTTCCGTAGTGGTTGCATAACATTATAACCCTACCAAGAGTTCAGCAGGATTCTAATGTCTCCACATCCTTGCGAACACTAAGTGCTTTTTGTTTTTTATTTGCTTGTTTTATTGGTTTGTTTTAATAATAGCTGTCATACTCTTAATTGTGTATCCAAAAATGTATATACTGAAGCTCTAACCCCCAGTACCTCAGAGTATGACTTTATTTGGAGAAAGAGCCTTTAAAGAAGTGATTCAGTAAAAATAAAGCTGTTAGGCTGGGCCCTAATTCAATCTGACTGGAATCCTTATAAAATAAAGCCATTTAGACATAAAGAGAAGCGTCTTGGGGGGTGTATGCACAGTTGAAAAGGCCATGGGAAGACACAGCAAGAAGGCAGTTGTCTGCATGCCAGAGAGAGAAGCCTCAGGAATAATCACACATGTCAATTCCTTAATCTTAAGACTTCTAACCTCCAGAATTGTAGGAATATAAATTACTTTTTTGTAAGCCACCAACTCTGTGATGTTTGCAATGGACATCCTAACTAAATCATACAGCATCCAATTTAATGGGTATGAGGTTACATCTTATTATAGCTTTGATCTGCATTTCTCTAATGATAAGCAATATTGACCATTCTTTCATATGCTGTTGACCATTTGTATAACAACTTTGAAAAACTTTCTATTCAAGTCAACTGCCTATTTTTAAATAGGTTATTTGTTTTGTTGTTGTTGAGTTCTAAGAGTTTATGTATAATCTGAGTATTAACCCTTTATCAGATACACTATTTACAAATATTTTTCCCATTCTGCAGCCCATGATCTTTTATATATTCTCTTTCAAATCCTCTGCCTGAATAGCCAAATCATGCACCACTGTGTATGCATTTATATGTAAATTTAACCTTGAGCTAAGTTTTACCTTTCACTCAAAGTAGGTGATCAATATTTGGGGCTATAGAATACCAGCAATCCATTTTCATCTTGTACTCACTCATGATACAAGCTTGGCTTTCTTCCTGCAGTCAGCTGAGCATAAGAAACCCCTTCATGTGGTCTCAGGTATATTTGCTTAACTGTTCTTAAAGCCTATTTGTGCCCTCTGGATCTGAGGCCTAATTCTAGAATTATAACTTCCATCATATGATAAATTGTTCCTTTATCTGCCTAGACTTGTGACCTGTTAAAATCTGGATGCAGTCATTTATGTTCCACAGAGCTTCAATCTCTTGCAGAGCTCATTAGTATGCAGGTGACTATTTTTTGAATAGTGTATAATTTTCAAAACCTAGATGTGTATGCTGAGATTTCCCCACTAGGACTTGTCATAAACTCTTCATGTATCTTATTTTACATACATTCCTCCATAGGATAGTTCAAGACTTTTGGCCTTCAAGGCAGTAATGTATTGATTGAACCCTGTATCTGCTGCAGAGATCTTTCCTGCTCTTGACCTTGTGCAAACATGATAGCCATGCAAGTTACTCAATGAAAGGTTGGAAAAGTATCCCAAGTGTGTAATATGCAGCCTCAAATCACAGAATGAATGTGTGATAAGTTGCTTCAGTTGTGTCTGACTCTGTGAGACCCTGTGGAATGTAGTCCCTCAGGCTCCTCCGTCCATGGGGACCCTTCAGGCAAGAATACTGGAGTGAGCAGCCATGCCCTCCTCCAGGGGGTCTTCCTAACCCAGGGATCAAATCTGCCTCTCATATGTCTCCTCCATTGGCAGGCAGATTCTTTAACACTGGAGACATCTGGGAAGCCCAGATCTCAGAGCTCTACCCCTTATTCAGGTGATAGCACTTTGTAAGACAAATAAATTATTTCTTACTTTGCAGGGGATATTCTATCTTTTTGTTGAACACCAGTCCCTTAAAAGGACTTCCCCAGTGGCTTAGATGATAAAGTGTCTTGCTTACAATGCAGGAGACCTGGGTTCGATCCCTGGGTTGGGAAGATCCTCTGGAGAAGGAAATGGCAACCCACTCCAGTGCTCTTGCCTGGAAAATCCCATGGACAGAGGAGCGTGGTGGGCTACAGTCCATGGGGTCACAAAGAGTCGGACACGACTGAGCAGCTTCACTTCACTTTAGTCCCTTAAAAACTTTTCTTATATAATGGGTCTACAAACCCCCATGCTGCTGCTACTGCTGCTGCTGCTAAGTCGCTTCAGTCATGTCCGACTCTGTGCGACCCCATAGACAGCTGCCCACCAGGTTCCCCTGTCCCTGGGATTCTCCAGGCAAGAACACTGGAGTGGGTTGCCATTTCCTTCTCCAATGTGTGAAAGTGAAAAGTGAAAGTGAAGTCGCTCAGTCATGTCCGACTCTTAGCGACCCCATGGACTGCAGCCTACCAGGCTCCTCCGTCCATGGGATTTTCCAGGCAAGAGTACTGGAGTGGAGTGCCATTGCCTTCTCTGACAAACCCCCATAGGGATTATCAAATTTGAGTTACAAGTAGAAAACAATGTCTGAGTTCAAAGTAAAACAGTTATTAATAATTTTTAAAAAACTAGGCACATAGCATTACAATTACAAACACCAAAGATAAATAAACAATATTAAATGCTCTCAGGAAAAAGACATATTGCTTATGGATGAGTGACCTATAGGCACAAAACAATTTTTAAAAGAAGAAAAAATTAGAGGACTTAAACTACCCTATTTCAAGATTTATTATAAAGCTATAGAAATCAAGGGGCTTCCCAGGTGGTGCTAGTGGTAAAGAACCTGCCTACCAACACAGGAGACATAAGAGATGTGGGTTTGATCCCTGGGTAGGGAAGATCCCCTGGAGAAGGTCATGGCAACCCACTCCAGTATTCTTGCCTGGAGAATCCCATGGACAGAGGAGCCTGGTGGGCTACAGTCCATAGGGCCTCAAAGAGTCAGACACGACTGAAGCAACTTAGCCTCAGTAGAGCATAGAAATCAAGAGACTGTAATGTGTGGTATGGGTTTAGTGCCTTGGTTAATGAAAAAGAAGAATCCAGAAATAGACTCATAATTGATGTGTGTTTCACAGAAAATATACTATGTTTATTTTAATTATTAAATTGACATCATGAAAATAATACTTTTGCCATCTGAGTTACATGTGCACAAAGGACTGAGTGAAAATTTGCTTGCCAATCCTAGTCAACACAAACAGCTGTGAGAGATAATCATAAATATTGTATTAAGTCACTAAATTTTAAATTGATTTATTCTACAGAAAAATGGTAGCTGAGGCAATGTTTAGCATTCTAACAGAAAACAAAAGCAAACAAAAAACCCACATCTCTGGTTAATCTTGTCCCATATAGTAAAATATTCCCTTATTCATTCTTAAACCTTAGGAGACTTTCCTGCTTTCAAATTTTCCTTTCTTGAGGAACTCTGAAGCTCATAGTTTCCAAATTGTCATTTTCTTGAAGATTTCTTGTTCTTTTTTCCTCTAACAAAACTCTATTACCTACCCTTTTCCCCAAGCTGTACCATGACCTTTCTACAGGATAATGTCCTATAAATAAGATAAAATTAAACATTTACAAGAAAATAATAAGTGAACTCCAAGTGGTTGTGTTACCATGGTAAACTTTGGAAGAAAAATGTATGTCCCAATTAAATATGATGTACAATTCATTTGAATAATTTTGTATATTAACTTCTGATTTGGAAAATAAGTCCTAGATATCTTTATTTATATAGGAAAATACATTTAAATAACTAAAGACCACTAAATCATTAAAATGAAAGCATTGTATGGCTCTAAACAACTACATGAAAATAAGATATTTTTAAACTTTCATTAAAGTTCTGTGCCATGATCTTTTCATGGTTTTAGGACTCCTTAAACATTAGTTCTCATTTTGACTGCCTGGTAAGTATTTTTAGTTAGTACCATTGCATGCTTTTATAGATCAGTCTTATGGACTCTTTGGGAGAGGGAGAGAGAGAGGATGGGGAGATTTGGGAGAATGGCATTGAAACATGTATAATATCATGTATGAAATGAATCGCCAGTCCAGGTTCGAGTCACGATACTGGATGCTTGGGGCTGGTGCACTGGGACAACCCAGATGGAGGGTATGGGGAGGGAGGAGGGAGGAGGGTTCAGGATGGGGACCACGGGTATACCTGAGGCGGATTCATTTTGAGGTTTGGCAAAACTAATACAATATTGTAAAGTTTAAAAATGAAATAAAATTAAAAAAAGAAAAAATAAATAAAATAAAATTTCAAAAAAATTTAAAAATAAAATAAAATATTTTAAATATTGAATATCACTAAGATCAGATCAGTCGCTCAGTCATGTCCGACTCTTTGCAACGCCATGAATCGCAGCACGCCAGGCCTCCCTGTCCATCACCAACTCCCGGAGTTCACTCAGACTCACGTCCATTGAGTCAGTGACGCCATCCAGCCATCTCATCCTCTGTCATCCCCTTCTCCTCCTGTCCCCAATCCCTCCCAGCATCAGAGTCTTTTCCAATGAGTCAACCTTCCCATGAGGTGGGAGTTTCTGGAAACTCCAAATTACTGGAGTTTCAGCTTTAGCATCATTCCTTCCAAAGAAATCCCAGGGCTGATCTCCTTCAGAATGGACTGGTTGGATCTCCTTGCAGTCCAAGGGACTCTGAAGAGTCTTCTCCAACACCACAGTTCAAAAGCATCATTTCTTTGGTGCTCAGCCCAACTCTCACATCCATACATGACCACAGGAAAAACCATAGCCTTGACTAGACGAAACTTTGTTGGCAAAGTAATGTCTCTGCTTTTGAATATGCTATCTAGGTTGGTCGTAACTTTCCTTCCAAGGAGTAAGCATCTTTTAATTTCATGGCTGCAGTAACCATCTGCAGTGATTTTGGAGCCCAGAAAAATAAAGTCTGACACTGTTCCCACTGTTTCCCCATCTATTTCCCATGCAGTGATGGGACCAGATGCCATGATCTTCATTTTCTGAATGTTGAGCTTTAAGCCAACTGTCTCACTCTCCTCTTTCATTTTCATCAAGAGGCTCTTTAGTTCCTCTTCACTTTCTGCCATAAGAGTGGTGTCATCTGCATATCTGAGGTTATTGATATTTCTCCTGGCAATCTTGATTCCAGCTTGTGTTTCTTCCAGTCCAGCGTTTCTCATGATGTACTCTGCATATAAGTTAAATAAACAGGGTGATAGTATACAGCCTTGACATACTCCTTTTCCTATTTGGAACCAGTCTGTTGTTCCATGTCCAGTTCTAACTGTTGCTTCCTGACCTGCATACAAATTTCTCAAGAGGCAGGTCAGGTGGTCTGGTATTCCCATCTCTTTCAGAATTTCCCACAGTTTATTGTGATCCACACAGTCAAAGGCTTTGGCATAGTCAATAAAGCAGAAATAGATGTTTTTCTGGAACTCTCTTGCTTTTTCCATGATCCAGCAGATGTTGGAAATTTGATCTCTGGTTCCTCTGCCTTTTCTAAAACCAGCTTGAACATCAGGAAGTTCACAGTTCACATATTGCTGAAGCCTGGCTTGGGGAATTTTAAGCATTATCTCACTAGCGTGTGAGATGAGTGCAATTGTGCGGTAGTTTGAGCATTCTTTGGCATTGCCTTTCTTTGGGATTGGAATGAAAACTGACCTTTTCCAGTCCTGTGGCCACTGCTGAGTTTTCCAAATGTGCTGGCATATTGAGTGCAGCACTTTCACAGCATCATCTTTCAGGATTTGAAATAGCTCAACTGGAATTCCATCACCTCCACTAGCTTTGTTCCTAGTGATGCTTTCTAAGGCCCACTTGACTTCACATTCCAGGATGTCTGGCTCTAGGTCAGTTATCACACTATCATGATTATCTGGGTCGTGAAAATCTTTTTTTACAGTTCTTCTGTGTATCTCTTCTTAATATCTTCTGCTTCTGTTAGGTCCATACCATTTCTGTCCTTTATCGAGCCCATCTTTGCATGAAATGTTCCTTTGGTATTTCTGATTTTCTTGAAGAGATCTCTAGTCTTTCCCATTCTGTTGTTTTCCTCTATTTCTTTGCATTGATCGCTGAAGAAGGCTTTCTTATCTCTTCTTGCTATTCTTTGGAACTCTGCATTCAGATGCTTATATCTTTCCTTTTCTCCTTTGCTTTTCGCTTCTCTTCTTTTCACAGCTATTTGTAAGGCCTCCCCAGACAGCCATTTTGCTTTTTTGCATTTCTTTTCCATGGGGTGGTCTTGATCCCTGTCTCCTGTACAATGTCACGAACCTCATTCCATAGCTCATCAGGCACTCTATCTATCAGATCTAGGCCCTTAAATCTATTTCTCACTTCCACTGTATAATCATAAGGGATTTGATTTAGGTCATACCAGAATGGTGTAGTGGTTTTCCCTACTTTCTTCAGTTTAAGTCTGAATTTGGCAATAAGTGAAAAGGAATATCATAAATATTACTTTAAAATATCATTCTGAGTAATATAAGGGAGATACAATTTTGGTTGAGGAAATATCTTAATCTACTTTCATAACTTTAGAAAGTTCTTTTTGCTCTCAGTATCATTAAAGTTTGCTTACATTTATATAATGATAATATTGAGATCATTATCTTTTTTAAATACCCTTTTAAGTTTGGCAGTTTTCTTTGAGGGTGCCACCTCCTGGTGTAGCAGCTTCTTTGCGAGTTCTGTAATAGACTCTGAATTCTACAGTGTTATACCAAACATTCGCCTTCTTTTTGAAGTGTATGGCTCACATTTCACATAGATCCTGTATGATGATTTCCTTGCATAGTGGGAAGTTTTTGATGTGTGGGTTTACTGGAGTCCCTTGGCTTTAAACTTGGCTCAGAGCAGATGGTACTGCTAGAGAGAGCAACAACACAGCTTTGAGCTTGAAAATGTTAGTGCACACATGATGCTTTCCCCCCTCAGGTCTGGTATGATTGATGGGACTTTGGAACTCAAAACTGAGAAAAATAGATCCTTCACAATTGGCTATTTGCTGGCCAAAAAAAAAAAAAAAAACCCTCAAAGAATGGGACGCAGTTCATTGTTTCAGTGCCAGAAAACAGTCCCCTGCCATCTCGAGTGACTTGCCTCTAAAAATAAATCTTTAAAACTGCTGAGTTTAAAGGAGTCTATAATAATAAATGTAAGGAAAATGAAATAGTTATTTTAGCTCTAAAATGCCTTTTAGCATTTCTATTATAAGAGAATGGAAGCTAAATGGCACTTAAATCCCTCCTCCAAAAATAAAAAAAGAAAAGAAAAAAATGAATTATCAAGCTCAAGTACTGTGTTTTAATATAAAATAACACCTAAGGGAAGTGTTAAAATATGCAATTGATGTTAAATAATTACAAGCAACATGATTATTGAGAGGATAACATGTATAGGAAAGATGGAAGTGTGAGAAACAGTGAAAGAAAGACATTCAGATAAATTCTTCATTATAATTTATAATGTTTTCCCATACACCATAGAAACCAATATATTGGGTTGGCCAAAATGTTCATTCAATTTTTTTCTATAATACCTTACGGAAAAACACACACACAAAATTTTGGCCAACCCAATATTTAAAAAAGACAAAGGCTGCACAAGTATATGAAGCCAGAAAATCAAGGCAACAAAATCATAGTAAATCATTTTCTAGTCAATGTTGTATCTACCAAGACACAAAAATATTTATACATGCATATCTATGTACATAAATTCTTTTCCCTTTACCTAGAAAAAATGGTTAAATATTTATTACAGATTGGGTCATAAAATTACCTTGAAGTTTATCATCTTAACTCTATTGGAAATCTTGTGAGAGACCCACAGTTATGTAAAATTAGGATGAGGTAACACTATAGAGCAGACACCCCCTTTTTAAAAAATTCAGATTCAAAAATAAGATGATTGACCAAGGAGACTGCACTGAAGGTCCGGAGGCAGGGAAGTAGTAGTATAGACTAGTGACCAGAGGACATGAATACACTTGTGGCAAATACTGGAAGCTCTTTTGGACCCAATAATTCTTTGAACACATTTTTGTTGTTCTGATTGCTTTTTTTTTTTTTAACATTTATTCCATACTAAGTGCTCTATAGTCCTTAGTCCTAGGAACTCTCAGAGCAAACATGTGAAGTTTATGTTACTGTTAGGTAATTAGAATAGGAAAAAGGAGTCCAGAATAGCAGTGGCTAAAAGACAAGGGAGAAGCCCTTGGAAATACAACAAAGGAAGGTCCAAAGACAGGAGTGAGGACCTCAGGTGAAACAAACAGCCCTCCTGGCTAGCCCAATTTACAGGGGGAGGAGAGAAAAGCATATAAATAGAGGAGCCAAAATTGAGCCTCTGGCTTCTCTTCTCTTCGCTTCTTTTGGATCAGCCCACCCTCATGACTCGAGGAGGTATTTTCCTTTGCTTGCCAAATAAAACTGAGCTGCAACACAGAGCTGTAACACTGGTCCATCCATTGCTTCAAATTTTTGCTACAGCAAGACAGAACTGAGTGAATTACAAACCTCCCTGACATTACTATTCCCATTTTATAAATGAAAAAAACTGAGTGAGTTTAAGTATCTTGTCCAAGTAATAAAGTTATTAGGTAAAAGTAAAGCTCAGGAAGTAAGATTAAAAAACCTGATACATACAAAACTTCCTTCCATACTAATCAATAAAGGAGAAATTTTGTCTATTCACTACTATATCCCCAGTGTGTAGAATAGTGCTGGTAAATACAGCATAAATATTTGTTAATAGACAGTAGAATAAATGTAGAGAAAAAAAAAACATTTTCAATAACAGAATAAGGACTCAGAAAGCATTATATTAATTTAATATAGTGTGTTAAAGTGTAATGTGATGTAAAGCATTAAAATGTATAAATGCATACTTTGTAGCATGAAAAACTGCCAGTGAGTTCATAATATGTAAAAGGATACAAAGGAATTTTGCCAATTAAAAAAAATTATAAAACTTCTTCCCATGACAAATTCTTATTCACCTAAGTTACCAAACTTAGACTCAGATACATCCCTCCCTAGTAAGGATTTCAGAGTCCCCTCCCTGAAAATAAGGCACTTTTCTTGGTAATTGGAAATACCCCAAAAAGAAAAGGTCCACATTTGTTAAACAATAATTACTTGTTATTCAGCAGTGAAATATTTCACATTTTGGCAACTTTTTTTTCTTTATAATATCAATTTACCAAGACCTAGTTATAATAAAATATTTACTGTACCCAGATTTGTCCAGACCATTATGAGAAAATAGACAAGGAATGTGTGACTTCTATGTTAGAGTAATTAAAGTTTAGCCTTATATGAAATTATTTGCACTCATGAAGTAATTCTTTCATTTCAACTAAAATATAAAGAGATGGCATTTTCATTTAAAAATAATTTGGAAAAGAGAAAGTTTAGGGAAGTTGCAGTGGTTTGGCCTTGATATAAGAAAGAGAAAGACAAAACTGGCAACACCAGATACAGACAGGAAAGCCAGCTAGAGGCACAGAATTATTTTAAGGCAATTGAAGATAAAAATATTTTTTGAGGGAGATACTAAAAAAGTGAACTAGCATAGATAGAAGGACATCAAAATTTTAGAATTGGTAATAAACCAGTGCAGTTATCTGAATTAAAACAGTCCATTGTTGATGTATGGCAAAACCAATACAACATTGTAAAGTAATTAGCCTCCAATTAAAATAAATAAATTTATATTAAAAAATAAACAGTCCGTCAAGATCCAGGCAATAAAGGCCGCCTGGTTTTGCAGCATTTATTTTTGCCTTTATTTCTTCTACAGCAAATTAACTCTTGGTCTGCTCTGTCCTCTTAGCCAATTAGTTCACTATGGCCTCACTTTTTTTTCAATAAGGGAATTTCAGGAATGAGATTTTTTATGGCATAGTTAAGTTTGAGATTCAGTTTTTAGATTATAGAGGAATGTCAGAGCTACTGATTTTTGGAAAATGGCATTATGACATGACAATAGATTTAACCTGTTAACCCAAGTTGAGGAACTGATATTTTCTTTTCTCTAAAGATACTCCTATTGATATAAGAATGGCATGGAATAGTGACAAAAAGAGAAGCAAGCATCTGACAAATTTTCAAGCTATTTAAACATTGGATGTGTTCCACCCTTTTCCCCAGGATATCTTCTAATAAAAATATTTGTCTCAATAAATGTTTAATATCAAAAGTGTTCTTTGGTCTCAAAATGTTAATAATATAATCAAGTATTACAGATTATGTCTTTGCTTGGCATAGCAGAGAACTACTGATATATGCATTTCCATATATTAAGAATTATCTACAACTTTTCAAATTTTTTTTCTTGATTAAGCTCTTAAACTTTGACTTTTTTTATTCTGTTTTGTAAATGCTAATTTTCTAGATAGCTATTGCATACTTTGATCAGCTCACTGCATCTTTGTGGTGCATGAAGAAATTTCTTTTCATGTCAGTTTATTTTGCTGAGCCTATAACCATGTTCAAACTGCAACACAATACACTCATGAGTTTTGATAAATTGGAATATCTAGATAATCACTACTTCAATCTAAATGTTACCGAGTCCAAATTCCTCTTGTTCTCCACAGGTCAGGTCAATAAATTCAGAGACTAGGCACTGGGGCAAAGAATAGTGATTTATTTGAAAACCCAACAGACCAAAAAGATGTCATGCTAGTGTCCCAAACAACCATATTACCACAATTAGAATTCAGTCTTCTTTTATACTAACAAGAGAGAGAGCGTGACAGGAGAGACAGGGCTGGGCCCAAGGGCAGCCTCTTCATGCATAGGCATTAGGCAGAAGGCAAAGCCACCTCCTTGTTTAGCACTTAATGAGGCCATGACACATGAAGGAATGACATCTAAAACAGAAGTTCTACAACATATGAGCAAGAATCTTCAACCTTGAAAACCAGGAAACATGCAAATAAAAATGCACAGGTTGACGATGAGTGAGTGAAGGACAAAAGCAACCAACCACAGTCTCCACATTCTGGTAGTCTAGGAGATTTTCCAGCCTGATACATGTGCAGAGTGGGTCTCAAGTCATCTTCCAGTAACACTGGCCATATCATAATATCATTATAATATCATTAGCATCGTGGTATTGTTCCCCCTCATCGTGTGGGTTTTGCTTGGGTGCTCACAGGAAGGATTCAGAAAGGAAGCTGGTGGAAGCCCAGATAAGGAATTGAAGGTGACAGGATCACAGGGAAAGGAAAAAGAGAGTCACCATCATCTGAATCCCAGAAGATTGACCCCATATTAACAATCTAAGCTGCCCCTATTATGTGCGCCTCATTAGAGAGGATGTCCACACTATTCTCTGAGTGTGTAACTTTCACTTCTGCCCTAAATAAACTGCTTCTTTGTATGCTCTCCCACACATACTGTGCTTCTAATAATCTCTGTGCCTGCTTTACAATCTCAGTCTCTTTGTGAAATTCTTTCTTCAAAGAAGACAAAAACTGAAATCTTCTTGGCACTGAAATCAATTGTTGCAGAACTTTTCAAGCTGGCCAGACCCTGGAGGGGAGAAGTGATCATTTTTTTGTTCTTGCAGCTGTCCATGTAGGGCTGGTCAAGTAAACCTCCAACAAGATGAATGTTATTCTCTGTTGTGCACCTTTTTATCTCTATATAAATGAAAAGTACTGTGCCTTTAAAGGTCAAATGTGGGAAGCAGAACCTTGAGAATGGGCTATCATGTGTGTTTCAGGCTACAGGCAACAGAATTTTACAGTGGTACAGGGCCAACATGACTAAGCATGGGCAACAGAGCACAAAGGTTAGAGCAAAAGGAACATCCAGTCAGGTTTGTTCTTCTCTGTTACAAACCTACAGACGATTGACATTATCCCAAAGTATTTCCTTTGTAACACTTCCCAGTCCAATCCACCCCCCATCCATAGCAACTATTGCACTTCCATTTGTCACAATAAGTTCATCTGTCTTCATTAGAATTTTAAATAAATGGAATCATAGAGGAGACAGTTATTTTTGTTCACTTGCTCCAAAATCTTGCCAGGTTATGAGTTTTGCCAGTCATTTTATTTTAGACATTCTGAAGAACCTGTAGAGCCTTTATATTTTCATATTAAATTGCATCTTACCTGATAACTGACATTGAATATCTTCTCATGTGCTTTTTGCCCTCTCTTCTATCTCACTTTGGCTCCCCCAGTGGCTCAGAAATAAAGAATCTGCTTGTAGTGCAGAAGACACAGGAGATGTGAGTTCAGTCTCTGGGTTGGGAAGATCCCTTGGAGAAGGGAAAGGCAGTCCATCCACTCCAGTATTCTTTCCTGGAGAATACCATAGATAGAGAAGACTGGCAGGGTATATGGTCCATAGGGTCACAAAGAGTGGGAGACGACTAAGGTGACTTAGCACATATCTCATTCTATGAAGTGTTTGTGAAAATATTTTGTTCAGTTCCATGGGTTATTTTCTAATAATTGAGTTTTAAATGATACTAATATCTTCTGTATATAGTCGTTATTCAGGTATACTTACTGCATATATTTTCTCCCAGCCAGTGACTTGCCTTATGATTTTCTAAATGATGTCTATGATGTCTCTTAAAGAGCAGAATTATCCTTTAATTTTCATGAAGGCTGATTTACCATTTTATTCTCTTTATGATCTAAGAAAATTTTGCCTATTCAAGGAAATAAAGATTTCCTCCTATGTTCCCCATTTTTCTACAGTGTTTCATATTGTACTTTTGTGTTTAAAAATGTTATCTATTTGGAGTTTGAAATTTCATTTAGTATAATATGAGTCAGCTTATTTGTTTATTTATGCTTTTGATATCAATTTCTCTAAACATTATTTTAAACTATCCTTTTTTCTGTGAAATTCCCTTGGAAACATTAGTGAAAATCTGTCACATATAAATGGGTAGGTCTGTTTCTGAGACCAAGCTATACTGCCTCCCACACCAAAGACCAATAAATTGAGAGACTAGGTGTTAAGACACACAAAAAGATGTCCTTTTCATTATGGGGGACTGGAATGCAAGAGTAGGAAGTCAAGAAACACCTGGAGTAACAGGCAAATTTGGCCCTTGAGTACGGAATGAAGCAGGGCAAAGGCTAATAGAATTCTGTCAAAAGAATGCACTGGTTATAGCAAACACCCTCTTCCAACAACAGAGAAGTCTCTACACATGGACATCACCAGATGGTCAACACCAAAATCAAATTGATTATATTCTTTGCAGCCAAAGATGGAGAAGCTCTATACAGTCAGCAAAAATAAGACTGGGAGCTGACTGTGGCTCAGATCATAAACTCCTTATTGCCAAATTCAGACTTAAATTGGATAAAGTAGGGAAAACCACTAGACCATTCAGGTATGACCTAAATCAAATCCCTTATGATTATACAGTGGAAGTGAAAAATAGATTTAAGGGACTAGATCTGATAGATAGAGTGCCTGATGAACTATGGATGGAGATTCATGACATTGTACAGGAGACAGGGATCAAGACCATCCCCAAGAAAAAGAAATGCAAAAAGGCAAAATATCTGTCTGAGGAGGCCTTACAAATAGCTGCGAAAAGAAAAGAAACCAAAACCAAAGGAAAAAAGCAAAGATATACCCATTTGAAAGCAGAGTTCCAAAGAATAGCAAGGAGAGATAAGAAAGCCATCCTCAGTGATCAGTGCAAAGAAATAGAGGAAAACAATAGAATGGGAAAAGACTAGAGATCTGTTCAAGAAAATTAGAGATACCCAGGGAACATTTCATGCAAAGATGGGCTCAATAAAGGACAGTAATGGTATGGACCTAACAGAAGCAGAAGATATTATGAAGAGATGGCAAGAATACACAGAAGAACTGTACAAAAAGATCTTCACAACCCAGATAATCATGATGCTGTGATCATTCACCTAGAGCCAGACATCCTGGAATGCAAGATCAATTGGGTCTTAGGAAGCATCACTACAAACAAAGCTAGTGGAGGTGATGGAATTCCATTGAGCTTTTACAAATCCTAAAAGCTGATGCTGTGAAAGTATTGCACTCAATATGTCAGCAAATTTGGAAAACTCAGCAGTGGCCACAGGACTGGAAAAGGTCCATTTTCATTCCAATCCCAAAGAAAGGCAAAGCCAAAGAATGTTCAAACTGTCAAACAATTGCACTCATTTCACATGCTAGCAAAGTAATACTCAAAATTCTCCAAGCCAGGCTTCAACAGTACGTGAACCGTGAACTTCCAGCTGTTCAAACTGGTTTTAGAAAAGGCAGAGGAACCAGAGATCAAATTGCCAACATCACTGGATCATCGAAAAAGCAATAGAGTTCCAGAAAAACATGTATTTCTGCTTTATTGACTATGCCTAATCCTTTGACTGTGTGGATCACAATGAACTGTGGAAAATTCTGAAAGAGATGGGAATACCAGGCCACCTGACCTGCCTCTTGAGAAACCTGTATGCAGGTCAAGAAGCAACAGTTAGAACTGGACATGGAACAACAGACTGGTTCCAAATAGGAAAAGGAGTACTTCAAGGCTGTGTATTGTCACCCTGCTTATTTAACTTATGTGCAGAGTACATCATGAGAAACGCTGGCCTGGGGGAAGCACAAGCTGGAATCAAGATTGCCGAGTGAAATATCAATAACCTCAGATATGCAGATGACACCACGTTTATGGCAGAAAGTGAAGAGGAACTAAAAAGCCTCTTGATGAAAGTGAAAGAGGAGAGTGAAAAGGTTGACTTAAAGCTCAACATTCAGAAAACTAATATCATGGCATCCGGTCCCATCACTTCATGGGAAATAGATGGGGAAACAGTGGAAACAGTGGCAGACTTTATTTTCTTGGGCTCCAAAATCACTGCAGATGGTCACTGCAGCCATGAAATAAAAAGACGCTTAACTCCTTGCAAGGAAAGTTATGACCAACTTAGACAGCATATTAAAAAGCAGAGACATCATTTTGCCAACAAAGGTCCTTCTAGTCAAGGCTATGGTTTTTCCAGTTGTCATGTATGGTTGTGAGAGTTGGACTATAAAGAAAGTTGAGCACTGAAGAATGAATGCTTTTGAGCTGAAATGTTGGAGAAGACTCTTGAGAGTCCCTTGGACTGCAAGGAGATCCATCAGTCCATCCTAAAGGAAATCAGTCCTGAGTGTTCATTGGAAGGACTGATGTTGAAGCTGAAACTCCAATACTCTGGCCACGTGATGCAAAAAGCTGACTCATTGGAAAAGATCCTGATGCTGGGAGAGATTGAAGGCAGGAGAAGGGGACGGCAGAGGATGAGATGGTTGGATGGTATCACCGACTCAATGGACATGAGTTTGAGTAAACTCTAGGTTTTGATGACGGACAAAGAGGCCTTGCTTGCTGCAGTCCATGGGGTCACAAAGATTCAGACACGACTGAGCGACTGAATTGAACTGAACTTAGGTGTTGGACGGAGAAGGCAATGGCACCCCACTCCAGTACTCCTGCCTGGAAAATCCCATGGATGGAGGAGCCTGGTAGGCTGCAATCCATGGGTCGCTGAGGGTCAGACACGACTGAATGACTTCACCTTCAATTTTTACTCTCATGAATTGGAGAAGAAAATGGCAACCCACTCCAGTGTTCTTGATGGAGAGTCCCAGGGACGGGGGAGCCTTGTGGGCTGCCGTCTATGGGGTCACACAGAGTCGGACACGACTGAAGTGACTTAGCAGCAGCAGCAGAGGTGTTGGAGGAAAAGGAATACTGACTTTATTCAGAAAGCCAGCAAACCAAGAATAAGGTAGAATACTGTCCCAAAGAAACACATAACTAGAGTTGTAATTTAAGCTTCTTTTATACTTATACTCAGTTCAGTTCAGCTCAGTAGCTCAGTCGTGTCCAACTCTTTGCGACTTATGCTACTTTATACTAAAAGGGAAAGAGGTATGACTGGTGGTTGCAAACTTTTGGTACAGAAATTCTTTGCTCTTGTAGTTGTTCAGATAGGACTGATCACAGTGTTCCTGAAAACCTTCAATAACACAATTATTTTCTGATAGCAACACTTTATCTCTATATGAATGGAAAACTTTTATTTTTTATTTGCTTGCCTCTAAAAGTCAGATCATGAGAATCTGTTATCCCCATAACTATTAGTTATCCCCATAACTAAGGTAATCCCATTTTGAGGATTCTACATGATGCCAGTATGAAAAGGACATATACCTTTGATTAGGAGGAACAAAAACTTTTTCCAGCACTATGTGAGCTTCAGAAATTGTTCCATCTAATCTTCTTAAGTAATTCTTCTATCACCACCCTCCTTGGGTACTTTTCTTCCAGATTCTGATGAGAATTTTATTAAAAACTTGAGGTAACACCCTCAGAGATCACTAGAATGGTGATCTTCTGCAGCTGTTTCTGCAGGTTCCTTCATTTTGATATGTTGCTCTGCAAAATTTAGCTTCCTTGGCCTCCCTGAGTGCCAAACTGCATATTTTCTCTACTCTTTGAGACTTCTGGGCTTTGTTTGATTCCCCCTTCCTGTATTACAGCTTGGGAAATCTTTCTAGACAATAAGGAAACCCTCTCATGGAGCTCAAATCATTTCTTTCTCATTTCTTAGGAATCACTGCCTATTAACTAGTTATACAAAGTCATCATTTCATGTAATTTTCTGTTTTCAGTAATTTAAGACATAGGGTAAACTTCATCCTTGTTCCTTCACAGTTAGAAATTAAATAGCCATTTGAGATTTTTCCTTTTGATCACAATAGAGTTTCAAGAATCTTAACTTTAAATAACCAGGATACTGGATGAAATACATGAAATCATTGTTTTAAGACATCGGTCAATGGGTAACAGCGAGACATGATTCCTGAGACAAGGGAAACAAATGAGGGGAGGCTTATGACCACACCAGCTCTTGCTTTGAGAGCAACATAAATTTCTTGAGAGCGGACACAAAGAATAGCAACTCAACGAGTGTCCAGTAGCCTCAAAGGATGAAAAATAAGATCAGATTCTGGGGAATATGAGGCAGCTGGTAATTGCAGGGGAAAATTCCAGAAATGAGATTATACTTAGAAAAGACTTCCAAAAAGCATAGGCATCCCCTTTAATCTTTGCTGAGTTCTAGGCAATACATGTATCCAATGAAAGGATACACAGAAGGGCAAAGACCAAACATGGATTTTCAAAATGAGTAAATTTCAAGCTCATACAAAGTGATAAGATATTTGAACTGCATCCAGTAAGTGTGGAGCCCTAAGTCCTTAACTAGGGAATAAAATATTTAGTTGAATACCTCTCCAAAAAGAAAAGTCCATACTCAGCTTCACTGGTTAGTTTTATCAAACACTCGATGATGGAAAAATTGTAATCTCATGCAGATACTTTCAGAAACAGAAATATAGTAAATACTTCAACTCACTAATTTGACTCCAGTGTTACCCTGATACCAAAAACAGAGACAAGAGTACCACACTAAAAAAGCACAAAACCAAAATGAGAAGGTATTACCTCATTCACACAGGGGTTACAATCCTCCAAACATTTTAACAAATTAAATGCAGCAATATATATTAAAAGATGGCAATGCATTGTAACCAAGTAGTTCATATTCTTGGAATGCAAGGCTGTTTTACCATAAAAAATAATCAGTGTAATTCATTATTTTCAGATAGTAAGGGGAAAAAGAATTATATTCTTGATATATGAAGAAAAATACTTAATAAAATTAAACACCCATTCCTGAAAAACTTTAAATAAACTAGGACAAGGAGAAAACTTCTTAATCTATTAAAACACATCAATGAAAGCTACACCTAATACAATACTTAATTGTCAACCTCTGTCAACCTCTGTTTCTGACTGTTAAGAAACAACAAGGATGAGGTTTACCCTATGTCTTAAATTATTGATGCTACTGGACTCTCTTAAGTTATTATTCTTTAATGTCAGTTCTCAAGAAATTGTTCAAAGCAGGAGCTGGTGAGGTCTTATTCCCTCATTTGTTTCCCTTATCTCAGGAATGTCTCGCTGCTTCCCATTGACTGATGTCTTAAAACAGTGATTTCATGTATTTCGTCCAGTATCCTGGTTATTTAAAGTCAAGATTCTTGAAACACTATTGTAGTCAAAAGGAAAAATCTCAAATTGCTATTTAAATACAAATTAACTATAGAAGCAATCACTTCTAGCTAGCCCAAGAATTAGTTTTTTTCCTATGCAAAGAATGTCACAATACAGACCATTTTAAAATATATTTTCATTTCTTCTCAAGATCTCTAGAAAATTTAAAATTCAATATGAATAAAATATTTATTATTTCATTGATAATAATGTTTATTATGGCAAAATTAAATGTTATTACTATACTAAGTTGTTATACCTAACTGTAATTGTTAGCCTTTCTAGAGTTAAAGTTGAAATTTTAGGATCATAAAGGTAGAAAATATAGTTCTTACTTTCATTTATTTTATGATATAGAAATAATTTTATTTATTATTTAGCCTTGATGGATTTTACTTATTGTATGTATGTATGTGTGTGTGTGTGTGTGTATATATATATATATATACACACACACATATATATATATATATGAAGACAATGGCACCCCACTCCAGAACTCTTGCCTGGAAAATCCCCTGGACAGAGGACCTGGTAGGCTGCAGTCCATGGGGTCGCTAAGAGTCGGACACGACTGAGCCACTTCACTTTCACTTTTCACTTTCATGCATTGGAGAAGGAAATGGCAACCCACTCCAGTGTTCTTGCCTGGAGAGTCCCAGGGACGGCAGATCCTGGTGGGCTTCCATCTATGGGGTGGCACAGAGTTGGACACGACTGAAGCAACTTAGCAGCAGTATATATATATATATAGAGAGAGAGAGAGAGAAGGCAATGGCACCCCACTCCAGTACTCTTGCCTGGAAAATCCCATGGACAGAGGAGCCTGGTAGGCTGCAGTCCATGGGGTCGCTAGGAGTCGGACACGACTGAGCGACTTCACTTTCACTTTTCACTTTCATGTATTGGAGAAGGAAATGGCAACCCACTCCAGTGTTCTTGCCTGGAGAATCACAGGGACGGGGGAGCCTGGTGGTCTGCCGTCTCTGGGGTCGCACAGAGTCGGACACGACTGAAGCAACTTAGCAGCAGCGTATACACACACACACACACACACACACACACACACACACATATGTAGCTTCCCTCATAGCTCAGTCAGTAAAGAATCTGCCTGCAATACAAGAGATATGGGTTCAATTCCTGGGTTGGGACGATCCCCTGGAGAAGAAATGGCAATCCACTCCAGTATTCTTGCCTGGAAAATCCCATGGACAGAGAAGCCTGGTGGACTACAGTCCATGGGGTTGCAAGAGTCAGACACGACTTAGTGACTAAAACCACCATATATACATATATATATTTAACGTCTCCTTCTAAATAATGAAAATGGTTACTTGTAACATAAATACAATTTAAAAATATGCATTAGGTTATTGGTTCAGGCAATTCAGTTTGGTCACTCAGTTGTGTCCGACTCTTTGTGACCCCATGAACCGCAACACAACAGGCCTCCCTGTCCATCACCAACTCCCAGAGTCCAGCCAAACCCATGTCCATTGAGTCGGTGATGCCATTCAACCATCTCATCCTCTGCCATCCCCTTCTCCTCCTGCCCTCAGTCTTTCCCAGGATCAGGGTCCTTTCAAATGAGTCAGTTCTTTGCATCAGATGGCCAGAGTATTGGAGTTTCAGCTTCAACATCAGTCCTTCCAATGAACACTCAGGACTGATCTCCTTTAGGATGGACTGGTTGGATCTCCTTGCAGTCCAAGGGACTCTCAAGAGTCTTCTCCAACACCACAGTTCAAAAGCATCAATTCTTTGGCCCTTAGCTTTCTTTATAGTCCAACACTCACACCCATACATGATGACTGGAAAAACCATAGCCTTGACTTAATGGACCTTTGTTGACAAAATAATGTCTGTGCTTTTTAATATGCTGTCTAAGTTGGTCATAACTTTCCTTCCAAGGAGTAAACGTCTTTTAATTTCATGGCTGCAGTGACCATCTGCAGTGATTTTGGAGCCCAGCAAAATAAAGTCAGCCACTGTTTCCACGGTTTCCCCATCTATTTGCCATGAAGTGATGGGACCGGATGCCATGATCTTACTTTTCTGAATGTTGAGCTTTAAGCCAACGTTTTCACTCTCCTCTTTCACTTTCATCAAGAGGCTATTTAGCTCTTCTTCACTTTCTGCCATAAGGGTGGTGTCATCTGCATATCTGAGGTTATTGATATTCTCCCAGCAATCTTGACTCCAGCTTGTGCTTCTTCCAGCCCAGCGTTTCTCATGATGTACTCTGCATAGAAGTTAAATAAGCAGGGTGACAATATACAGCCTTGATATACTTTTCCTATTTGGAACTAGTTTGTTGTTCCCTGTCCAGTTCTAACTGTTGCTTCCTGACCTGCATAAAGATTTCTCAGAAGGCAGGTCAGGTGGTCTGGTATTCCCATCTCTTTCAGAATTTTCCACAGTTAATTGTGTGTGTGGTTATTGGTTAGGTTTCTCTTTTCTCATTAGTTCCTAAAAAATTCATAACTAAACTGTGGCCTTGGTTCAGCACATATATAAACTGTTTCACTTACTGTTTCATTAGCTCACTAATATAACCATTTTTATGTCTAAAATATTTTTCTTTATTATCTCACAAATTCATCTCATTTATAGTTATGCCTTTGTATTTTATGATCTTTGAAGCTGTTTTAAATTTCTTTTTCTATGAGGCAGGGTACAAATACACTTATAAATATATACATAAGAATCCATATAAATGTAGACAGATAACTTACAAAGAAAATATTTTTGAACAAATGTCAAATACACAGATACAAATGAAAAAAGTTGATTAAATATTTACAGTAAAATTTTATCATGACTAAGATACTTTTTGGCTTCCCTAGTGACTCCACTGGAGAAGGCAATGGCACCCCACTCCAGCACTCTTGCCTGGAAAATCCCATGGACGGAGAAGCCTGGTAGGCTGCAGCCCATGGGGTTGTGAAGAGTCGGACACGACTGAGTGACTTTACTTTCACTTTCATGCATTGGAGAAGGAAATGGCAACCCACTTCAGTGTTCTTGCCTGGAGAATCCCTGGGATGGCGGACCCTGGTGGGCTGCCGTCTATGGGGTTACACAGAGTCAGACACGACTGAAGCAACTTAGCAGCAGCAGCAGCAGGAGTGACTCAGTAGTAAAGAATCTGCCTGCCAATGCTGGAGACATGGGTTTGATTCCTGGGTTGGGTAGATCCCCTGGAGAAGGAAATGGCAACCCACTCCACTTCAGTATTCTTACCTGGAAAATCTTATGGACATAAGAGCATAGTGGGCTACATCCATGGGGTGGCAAAAGAGTTCAACACAATTTAGCAACTGAATAACACAATATAACAACAAGGTATTTTTGATCAGAATAGAAATTGTTTCATTTATTTCAATTAACAGTATTAAAAATATCAATTAAAAATTTAAAGTTTTAAAGTAGACAAGTAATGTAATGAAAAATAACAAGAACATACAACACAAATTTATTGAGTTAACTAGTGCACCACTTGGGGAGGTAAAATATTATATTTATCACAATCCACATTACATAAAAGAAATTTAGATTAATTAAATGACAAAGTAAAGAATAATGATTTAATATCTATATTATACTTATGGAGACATGCAAAATCTTTTTATATGCATAATTTTAGGATAGGAAGGTCTTTCTAAAGTATGAAAAACTCAAAAAAAAAAAAAAAGGAAAGAAAGAAAGAAAATCTGACAGATTTGTTTAAAAAGATTGAAAAATGTCTACATGGTAAATTGTCTATGAATGCATTTCAAAACAAGCAATGGACTGATAAAACTATTTAAGACAAATGTAACAGAAATAGCTTAATTACTCATAGTGCAAAAGGGTTCTATGTTTAAGGTAGGTATCTGAAAAATGCAACTTAAAAAAAACAATGTGACACTTTGTTTTCATCTAAACTACCTTACAAAATTAAGCCAAATACAATGAAACTACTTAATTTAAATTATTTAAATTTCAAAATATATAAGGAAAACCATTTTAGCCTGACTTGAAATTTTTTTGACTGTATTAGTAAAAATGCAACTTGTGAAAATTCTTTGATATAGTAATTCCTTTTCTAATAATATGCACTATAAGAACTAATATAATCACGAGTATATATTATATTAAAATATTTATTGTGTAATAACAAAAATTATAATTTTAGAAGTCCATTAAAAGAAGGTATATAAAAGATCACAATCTTAATAAGAATTAGCACTTAGACATCAAAAATTTAGAAACAGTTTTGTTTAAAAATAACTCATAAAAAATTGTCAAAGGAACAAAGAAATTGCATGTGTGTAAATACATATTTGTGTGCATACTTGTGTGTGTTCTAAGTTGCTTCAGTCATGTCCAACTCTTTGTGGCCCTATAAACTGTAGCGCACCAGGGTCCTCTGGCCACAGGATTCTTCAGGGAAGGGAAAATTATTGGAATGGGTTGCCATGCCCTCCTCCAGGGGATCTTTCCAACCCAAGGATCAAACCCACATCTCTTGGTCTCCTGCATTAGCTGGTGGTTCTATACCATCCCCACCACTCAGGAAGCCCATATATGTGTATATACACGTATACATACTTATATGTATACATGGATATGACATATACAAGCCCATATATGTGTATATACACATATACATACTTATATGTATACATGGACATGGACATGAGCCCATATATGTGTATATACACGTATACATACTTATATGTATACATGGACATGAACTGAACTGAACTCAACTGATAGGTATATTTTCATATATGCATGGAAAGATAGAGATAGATATCATTGATAATATTTAGATTTGCATATTGGTATTCCAGTTGTATAAGAAAGAGAAATTTATTGATATTATGAAACCTCAATTGTGTTCTTTTTTTAATTAATATATTTGAGTTAAATTAAAATTTTAATATAAATTAACTAAATTTTAACAAATACATAAGCATGAAATTTTTGCACAAAATATATACTCTTATTTTATTTTATTATTACATTTTTAAAATTATTTTTTTAATTGGAGGTTAATTAAACTAGAGAGTGAGTGAGTGAAGTCGCTCAGTCGTGTCCGACTCTTTGCGATCCCATGGACTGTAGCCCACCAGGCTCCTCCATCCATGGGATTCTCCAGGCAAGAATACTGGAGCGGGTTTGCCATTTCCTTCTCCAGGGGATCTTCCCAACCCAGGGATCAAACCCAGGTGTCCTGCATTGCAGGCAGATGCTTTAACCTCTGAGCCACTAGGGAAGACTGATATAAGTAGCCTTGCTGAAACAAACTAATGAACCTCCAATTAAAATAAATAAATTTTTATTGTAGTGGTTGTAGTGGTATATTGCAGTGGTTTTTGCCATACATTGACATGAATCAGCCACAGGCACACATGTGTTCCCCATCCAGAACCCCCCTACCACCTCCCTCTCCATCCCATCCCTCAGGGTCATCCCAGAGCACCCTGTCTCATGCATTGAACCTGGACTGGCGATCTGCTTCACATATGATAATATACACGTTTCAGTGCTACCCTCTCAAATCATCCCACCGTAGCCTTCTCCCAGAGAGTCCAAAAGACTGTTCTTGGGGGCAGTCCTAAGATGGTGGAGGAATAAGATGGGGAGACCACTTTCTCCCCCACAAATTCATCAAAAGAACATTTGAACATTGAGTACATTCCATAAAACAATTTCTGAATGCCAGCAGAGGACATCAGGCACCCAGAAAAGCAGCCCATTGTCTTTGAAAGGAGGTAGGAAAAAATCTAAAAGATAAAAAGAGAGACAAAAGAGGTAGGGATGGAGCTCCATCCCGGGAAGGGAGTCTTAAAAAGAGAGGTTTCCAAACACCAGGAAACACTCTCACTGCCGAGTCTGTGGTGAGCCTTGGAACCACAGAGGGCAACATAACCAGGAGGAAAAATAAATAAATAATTAAAACCCACAGTTTGTGTGCCCAACGGTAACTCCCCCAGAGGAGAAGCAGCGCAGACACCTGCATCCGCTGCTAGCAAGTGGGGCCTGGGTAGAGAGGCTCGGGCTGCATTGCTTAGAGTAAGGACCGGACCTAAATGCCCCAAGGGCAATCTGAGGGAACTAACTTGGGATAGCAAACCAGACTGTGGGATAGCTACCATGCGAAAAGCCCTAACCTAAGACACTGCCAGGCCCGCTCACAGAACAAAGGACAGAGCAAAGCTAGCCCACTGCAGACCTACCCATCCCCGTCCTGTGACAGGCAGGTGAGGGCAGCCAGAGCCGGAAGGGGGGCAATTGCGGCCCCAGAGAGGCATTATCTACCAAACTGCAAGCAGGCTTCGTTGCTAACCAAGACTTCTTGGGATTCTGGATGGTCAACATTCGCCTGAGAAGGTGTGCCAGTTGTACACCCAGAAAACCAAGTGGCAGGGACAGGGGAGGTGATAAGTCCCAGCGACCGCACTCGCCAAACATCTGGTCACCTAAGTTGCTCAGACCTGGGAAGGGCACAAAACTCAGGCCCAACTGAGTCTGAACCTCTGTGGAGTACCCGAGTACCTGAACCTGAGCAGCTTAGACCTGGGAAGTGCATACAACCCAGGGCCAGCCTCACACAGTTCCCGGCAGAGCAACGTAGAGCCTAAGCAGTGTAGACAGGGAAAGAACACACGCTGTGAGCAGGGGCAAACCCAGTGTGGCTGAGACACTACAAGCACACGCCAGTGTTATTTGTTTGCAGTGTTCCTCCCTCCCCACAGCACGACTGAACAAGTGGGCCTAAAAAAGTGTCCACCACAGCCCCCTTGTGTCAGGGTGGAAATTAGACACTGAAGAGACCAGCAAACAGAAGAAGCTAAAACAGAGGGAACCTCCTTGGGAGTGACAGGTGCAATAGATTAAAACCCTGTAGTTAGTACTGACTACATAGGAAAGGGCCTATAGATCTTGAGAAATATAAGCTGGACCAAGAAACTAGCCAAAAATGAACTGACCCACACTGCCCACAACACCACCAGAGAAAGTCCTAGATATATTTTTTACCATTTTTACTATCATTCTTTAATTTTTTTTTTATTTTTGAGTCCTCTATTACTCCTTTAATTTTCATTTTTATAACCTATTTCTTTGCAAAAAGAGATTCTATTTTTTAAAGCAAACTTCATATATATATATATAATAATTTTTGTGACTTTTTTTTTCTTAAATATTGTAGTTTTGAAAATCCAACCTCTACTCTAGATTTTTAATCTGTGCTTTTGGGTATTCGTTGTCAATTTTGTACCTTTAAGAACCTAATCTTCAGTACCCATTTTTACTTGGGAGTGAGATTACTGGCTTGACTGCTCTCTCCCCCTTTGGACTCTCCTTTTTCTCCACCAGGTCGCCTCTATCTCCTACCTCCCCCTTCTCTTCTCTACCTAACTCTGTGAATTTCTTTGTGTGTTCTGGGCTTTGGAGAACACTTAGGGAACTGATTACTAGCTGGATCTGTCTTTCTCCTTTTGATTCTCCCCTTTATCCTTTTGGCCACCTCTGTCTCCTTCCTCCCTCTTCTCTTCTCTGTATAACTCCGTGAACATCTCTGAGCAGTCCAGACTGTGGAGCGCACATAAGGAAGTGATTACTGGTTAGCTTGCTCTCTCCTCTTTTGATTCCACTTCATCTCATCCTTCCCTCTTTTCTTTTCCATGTAACTCTGAGAACCTCTCTGGGTGTCCCTCACCGTGGAGAAACTTTTCATCCTTAACCTAGATGTTTTATCAACGGTGATGTATAGATGGAGAAGTCTTGAGGCTACTGTAAAAATAAGATTTAAAACCAGAAGCAGGAGGCTTAAGTCCAAATCCTGAGAACACCAGAAAACTCCTGACTCCAGGGAACATTAATCAACAGGAGCTCATCAAATACCTCCATACCTACACTGAAACCAAACACCACCCAAGGGCCAACAAGTTCCAGAGCAAGACATACCACACAAATTCTCCAGCAACACAGGAACATAGCCCTGAGCTTCAATATACAGGCTGCCCAAAGTCACTCCAAACCCATTGACATCTCATAACTCATTACTGGACACTTGACTGAACTCCAGAGAGAAGAAATCCAGCTCCACCCACCAGAACACAGGCACAAGCTTCCATAACCAGGAAACCTTGACAAGCCACCCATACAACCCCACCCACAGTGAGGAAACTCTACAATAAAGAGAACTCCACAAACTGCCAGAATACAGAAAAGTGGAGTTGCTCAGTCATGTCTGACTCTTTGCTACTTTGTGGACTGTAGCCTACCAGGCTCCTCTGTCTGTGGGGTTCTCCAGACAAGAATACTGGAGTGGGTTGCCATTTCCTTCTCCAGGGGATCTTCCCAACCCAGGGATTGAACCCAGGTCTCCTGCATTGCAGGCAGATACTTAACCCTCTGAGTCACTAGAGAAGCCTACAGAATACAGAAAGGCCACCCCAAACACAGCAATATAAACAAGATGAAGAGACAGAGGAATACCCAGCAGGTAAAGGAACAGGATAAAAGCCCACCAAACCAAACAAAAGAGGAAGAGATAGGGAATCTACCTGATAAAGAATTCTGAATAATGATAGTGAAAATGATCCAAAATCTTGAAAACAAAATGTAATAGCAGATAAATAGCCTGGAGACAAGGATTGAGAAGATGCAAGAAATGTTTAACAAGGATCTAGAAGAAATAAAAGAGAGTCAATATATAATGAATAATGCAATAAATGATATCAAAAACACTCTTGAGGGAACAAATAGTAGAATAATGGAGGCAGAAGATAGGATTAGTGAGGTAGAAGATAGAATGGTAGAAATAAATGAAGCAGAGAGGAAAAAAGAAAAACGAATTAAAAGAAATGAGGACAATCTCAGAGACCTCTGGGACAAGGTTAAACCCCCCAACATTCTAATCATAGGAGTCCCAGAAGAAGAAGACAAAAAGAAAGACCATGAGAAAATACTTGAGGAGATAATAGTTGAAAACACACCTAAAATGAGGAAGGAAATAATCACCCAAGTCCAAGAAACCCAGAGAGTCCCAAACAGGATAAACCCAAGGCAAAACACGCCAAGACACATATTAATCAAATTAACAAAGCTCAAACACAAAGAACAAATATTAAAAGCAACAAGGGAAAAACAACAAATAACACACAAGGGGATTCCCACAAGGATAACAGCTGATCTTTCAATAGAAACTCTTCAGGCCAGAAGGGAATAGGAGGACATACTTAAAGTGATGAAAGAAAATAATGTACAGCCCAGATTACTGTACCCAGCAAGGATCTCATTCAAATATGAAGGAGAAATCAAAAGCTTTACAGACAAACAAAACCTGAGACAATTCTGCACAACCAAACCAGCTCTCCAACAAATGCTAAAGGATCTTCTCTAGACAGGAAACACAAAAATGGTGTATAAACTCAAACCCAAAACAACAAAGTAAATGGCAATGGGATCATACTTATCAATAATTACCTTAAATGTAAATGGGTTGAATGCCCCAACCAAAAGACAAAGACTGGCTGAATGGATACAAAAACAAGACCCCTATATATGTTGTCTACAAGAGATCCACCTCAAAACAAGGGACACATACAGACTGAAAGTGAAGGGCTGGAAAAATATTCCATGCAAATAGAGACCAAAAAAAAGCAGGAGTAGCAATACTCATATCAGATAAAATAGACTTTAAAACAAAGGCTGTGAAAAGAGATGAAGAAGGACACTACATAATGATCAAAGGATCAATCCAAGAAGGAGATATAACAATTATAAATATATATGCACCCAACATAGGAGCATTATGTAAGGCAAATGCTAACAAGTATGAAAGGGGACCCCACTCACACCTATTGATAGATCAACTAAACAGAAAATTAACAAGGAAACACAAACTTTAAATGATACAATGGACCAATTAGACCTAATTGATATCTATAGGACATTTTACCCCAAAACAATGAATTTCACCTTTTTCTCAAGAACACACGGACCAGAATCACAGAAGAAATAAAAAAAGAAATCAAAATATGCATAGAAACGAATGACAATGAAAACACAACAACCCAAAACCTGTGGGACACTGCAAAAGCAGTGCTAAAAGCCTTTGACTGTGTGGATCACAATAAAATGTGGAAAATTCTGAAAGAGGTGGGAAAAGAAGACCACCTGACCTGCCTCTTGAGAAACCTATATGCAGGTCAGGAAGCAACAGTTAGAATTGGACATGGAACAACAGACTGGTTTCAAATAGGAAAAGGAGTATGTCAAGGCTGTATATTGTCATCCTGCTTATTTAACTTCTATGCAGAGTACATCATGAGAAACGCTGGGCTGAAAGAAGCACAAGCTGGACTGAAGATTGCTGGAGAAATATCAATAACCTCAGATATGCAGATGACACCACCCTTATGGTAGAAAGTGAAGAGGAATGAAAAAGCCTCTTGATGAAAGTGAAAGTGGAGAGTGAAAAAGTTGGCTTAAAGCTCAATGTTCAGAAAACGAAGATCATGGCATCTGGTCCCATCACTTCATGGGAAATAGATGGGGAAATAGTGGAAACAGTGTCAGATTTTATTTTTTGGTGCTCCAAAATCACTGCAGATGGTGACTTCAGCCATGAAATTAAAAGACGCTTACTCCTTGGATGGAAAGTTATGACCAACCTAGATAGCATATTCAAAAGCAGAGACATTACTTTGCCAACAAAGGCCCGTTTAGTCAAGGCTATGGTTTTTCCAGTCATCATGTATGGATGTGAGAGTTGGACTGTGAAGAAGGCTGAGCGCCAAAGAATTGATGCTTTTGAACTGTGGTGTTGGAGAAGACTCTTCAGAGTCCCTTGGACTGCAAGAAGATCCAACCAGTCCATTCTGAAGGAGATCAGCCCTGGGATTTCTTTGGAAGGACTGATGCTGAAGCTGAAACTCCAGTACTTTGGCCACCTGATGCGAAGAATTGACTCAGTGGAGAAGACTCTGATGCTGGGAGGGATTGGGGGCAGGAGGAGAAGGGGACGACAGAGGATGAGATGGCTGAATGGCATCACTGACTCGGTGGATGTGAGTCTGAGTGAACTCCGGGAGTTGGTGATGGACAGTGAGGCCTGGAGCGCTTCAATTCATGGGGTCACAAAGAGTTGGACACGACTGAGAGACTGAACTGAACTGAACTGAATTGCTTTATAGAATTTTGTAGTTTTCTGTCAAATCTTAACATGAATCAACCATAGGTACACATATATCACCTCCCTTTTGAACCTCCCTCCACCTCCTTCCCCATCCCACCACTGTAAGTCGATACACAGCCACTGTTTGAGCTTCCTGAGTCATACAGCAAATTCCTATTGGCTATCTGTTTTACATGTGGTAATGTAAATTTCTCTGTTACTCTTTCCATACATCTCACCCTCTCCTCCTATCTCCCCATGTCCATAATTCTATTCTCTGTGTCTGTTCTCCATTGCTACCCTGTAAATAAATTCTTCAGAACCATTTTTCTAGATTCCTTTTATGTGCATTAGAATATGATATTTATTTTTCTCTTTCTGACTCACTTGACTCTGTATAATAGGTTTTTGGTTCATTCTCTCATCAGAACTTACTCAAATATGTTCCTTTATGGCTGGGTAATATTCAATTGTGTATATGTACCATAACTTCTTTATTTATTCATCTGTTGATGGATGTCTAGGTTGCTTTTGTGTTCTAACTGTTGTAAAGAGTAATGCAATGAACAATGGGATGCATGTGTCTTTTTAACCCTGGTTTTCTCAGGGTATATCCCTAGTAATGGGATTGCTAAGTCATATGGTAGTTTCATTCCTAGCTTTTTTAAGGAGTCTCCATATCATCTTCCACAGTGGCTGTATCAATTTACATTCCCACCAACATTTTAAGAACATTCCCTTTTCTCCACACAGTTTCCAGCATTTCTGTTTGTAGACTTTTTGATGATGGCCATTCTGACTGGTGTGAGGTGATATCTCATTGTGGTTTTGATTGGCATTTCTCTAATAATGAGCGATGTTGAGCATCTTTTCATGTGTTTGTTAGCCATCTGTGTATCTTCTTTGGAGAGATGTCTGTTTAGGTCTTTTTCCAGCTTTTTGATCGGGTTGTTTGTTTTCCTGGTATTGAGTTGTATGAGCTGCTTGTATATTTTGGACATGAATCCTTTGTCAGTCGTTTCATTTACTACTATTTTCTCCCATTCTAAGGGTTATCTTTTCACCTTGCTCATAGTTTCCTTTGCTGTGCAAAAGCTTTTAAGTTTAATCAGGCCCCACTTGTTTACTTTTGCTTTTATTCCTGTTACTCTAGGAGGTGGGTCAAAGAGGATCTTGCTTTGATTTATGTCATTGAGCATTCTGCCCATATTTTCCTCTAAGAGTTTTATAGTTTCTTGTCTTACATTTAGATCTTTAATCCAATTTGATTTTATCTTTGTGTATGGTGTTAGGAAGTGTTCTAATCTCATTCTTTTACACCCAGTGAAAACTGGTTTTGCTACCCATTTTCCCAGCACCATTTATTGAAGAGGCTGTCTTTGCCTATTGTACATTCTTGCCTCCTTTGTTAAAAATAAGGTACCCATAGGTGCATGGGTTTATTTCTGGGCTTTCTATCTTGTTCATTTGTCTATATTTCTGTTTTTGTCCCAGTACCATACTGTTTTGATGATTATATCTTTGTAGTATATTCTGAAGTCAGGAAGGTTGATTCCTCAAGCTCCATTCTTCTATTTCAAGACTGCTTTGGCAGTGTGGGGTCTTTTGTGTTTCCATATGAATTGTCAAATTTTTTGTTCTAATTCTGTGGAAAATGCCGTTGGTAATTTGATAGGGATCACATTGAATCTGTAGATTGTGTTTGGTAGTATAATATTTATTCTTTCTACCCAGGAACATGGACTATCTCTCCATCTCTTTATGCCAATTTTGATTTCTTTCATCAGTGTCTTATAATTTTCTGTGTACAGTTCTTTTGTCTCCTTATGTAAACTTATTCCTAGATATTTAATTATTTTTTGTTGCAATGATGAATGGGAATGATTCCTTAATTTCTCTTTCTTGTTTTTCATTTTTAGTATATAGAAATGTAAGTGGTTTCTGTGTATTGATTTTGTATCCTGTAACTTTGCTAAATTCATTGATTAGCTCTAGCAATTTTCTGATACTATCTTTATGGTTTTCTATGTACAGTATCATGTCATCTGCAAATGGTGAGAGCTTTACTTCTTTTCTGATCTGCGTTCCTTTTATTTCTTTTTCTTCTCTGATTGCTATAGCTAAGACTTACAGAACTATATTGAAAAATAGTGGTGCAAGTGGGCACCCTTGTCTTGTTCCTGATTTTAGGGGGAATGCTTTCAGTTTCTCACCATTGAGAATAATATTTGCTGTAGGTTTATCATATTTGCCCTTTACTATGTTGAGGTAGTTTCCTTCTATGCCCAATTTTTAAAGAGTTTTAATCATAAATGCAGGTCAGGAAGCAACAGTTAGAACTGAACATGGAACAATAGACTGGTTCCAAATAGGAAAAGGAGTACGTCAAGGCTGCGTATTGTCACCCTGCTTATTTAACTTCTATGCAGAGTACATCATGAGAAACGCTGGGCTGGAGGAAGAATAAGCTGGAATCAAGATTGCTGGGAGAAATATCAATAACCTCAGATATGCAGATGACACCACCCTTATGGTAGAAAGTGAAGAAGAGCTAAAGAGCCTCTTGATGAAAGTGAAAGAGGAGAGTGAAAAAGTTGGCTTAAAGCTCAACATTCAGAAAACGAAGATCATGGCATCCAGTCCCATCACTTCATGGCAAATAGATGGGGAAACTGTGGAAACGGTGGCTGACTTTATTTTTCTGGGCTCCAAAATCACTGCAGATGGTGATTGCAGCCATGAAATTAAAAGACCCTTACTGCTTGGAAGGAAAGTTATGACTAACCTAGACAATATGTTAAAAAGCAGAGACATTACTTTGCCAGCAAAAGTCCTTTTAGTCAAGCTATGGTTTTTCCAGTCATCATGTATGGATGTGAGAGTTGGATTATAAAGAAAGCTGAGTGCTGAAGAATTGATGCTTTTGAACTGTGGTGTTGGAGAAGACTCTTGAGAATCCCTTGGACTGCAAGGAGATCCAGCCAGTCCATACTAAAGGAGATTGGTCCTGGGTGTTCACTGGAAGGGCTGATGTTGAAGCTGAAACTCCAGTACTTTGGCCACCTGTTGTGAAGAGCTGACTCATTTGAAAAGACCCTGATAGTGGGAGGGATTGAAGGCAGGATGAGAAGGGGACGACACAGGATGAGATGGTTGGATAGCATCACTGATTCAATGGACAAGGGTTTGGGTAGACTCCACCAGTTGGTGATGGACAGGGAGCCCTGGCTTCCTGCGGTTCATGGGATTGCAAAGAATCAGACATGACTAAGCGACTGAACTGAACTGAATCATAAATGGGTGCTGAATTTTGTCAAAGGCTTTTGCTGCATCTATTGAGATTATCTTATGGTTTTTATCTTTCAATTTGTTAATACGTTGTATCACATTGATTGATTTGCATAATTTGAAGATTTCTTTCATTCCTATAATAAACCCAACTTGATCATGGTGTATGAGCTTTTTGATGTGTTGCTGAATTCTGTTTGCTAAAATTCTGTTGAGGTTTTTGCATCTATGTTCATCAGTGAAATTAGCCTGTAGCTTTCTTTTTATTGTATTGTCTGTCTGATTTTTGTATCAGGGTGATGGTGGTCTTGTAGAATGAGTTTGGAAGTGTTCCTTCCTCTGCTATTTTTTGAAAGAATTTTAGAAGGATAGGCATTGGCTCTTCTCTAAATACAACATAGCTTTTAAACACACACAGAAACACAAATATTTGAAGATAACTGGAAAGCAGCAAAATGCAGGTGGAAACTGGAGGCATAGAACTCTTAAAATGGAATTAAACGGCTATATCTACATGAATATAATTCTAATTTTCCTTTTATTCATTTATTTCCTCTTCTTTCTTTTATCTTCCTTTCCCTTCCTGGAAAGACAATTATGAAGTCATTAGGTGTAACCAAGCAAAATGAAGCATACATACACATGTTGATAGGAGTGGAGTGGAGAAGGGGGTTTCATAGTTATGCAAAGAGTTAGAACATGAGCAGGATGAAGATAAATCCACATGGAAGGACTTTTAAGTATAAGATATCATAGTCTAGCATGAAAGCCATCAATGTCTTTGGCATGAGTATTTCAGACAAGTTGTCCAAGTCTGAAAATATTGAGAATGATATCCATGTGGAAGCAGGACCTGATGTCCCTACTCGCTGTATTTGTGGGAGTCCAACTAAGTGAAAACAACATCCACCCATAGATGCAAAAATGAGTGGTCAGACTGTAAAGATTGGGAAAGTCTACTATGATCTAAAAAGAATCCTTCCACAGGGAAGACATACAGTGGAGAAAGTGAAAAGTGAAAGTCACTTGGTCGTGTCTGACTCTTTGTGACCCCATGGACTATAAAATCCATGGGATTCTCCAGGTTAGAATACTGGAGTGGGTAGCCTTTCCCTTTCCCAGGGGATCTTCCCAACCCAGGGATCGAACCCAGGTCTCCCACATTGCACGTAGATTCTTTACCAGCTGAGCTACGAGATGGACCTCAAATAGTGTGAATAGGGCTTCCACAGTGTAACCTGGAAGCATATGAAGGGAACCAGTAGGGCGACTTGCTCTGGTGGCAGTTGTTGAAGCCTGACCTGAGAGACAGAGAACTTCTCCATAGTAGAATGGAGTGCTGGAATTGGAGCAGTGTAAGCAGGCAACTGTATCAATCTGCTAATGTTACCATAACATTACAAAGTAATGTACCATAACATAACCAAAGTAGGGTACCGTAACAAAGTACCATAGACCAGGTGCCTTAAACTAGAACTTTCTTAATATTTCATTATAGTTCTGGAGGCCTAAAGGTCAAGATCAAGGTTTTGGAGGTTTGGTTTCTACTGAGGAAGACTCTTTGCATGATTTGTGGATGTCACCTTCTCGTGATGTCCCTACATGGGCTCTTCACTATGCATGCATATCCTTGGAGTCTCTTCTTATAAGCATGCCAGTCGTATTGGATTATGGCCTTACCCTTCTGACCTCATCTAACCTGAACAACCTCCTTGGGGGCTCTATCTCCAAATATAGTCACTTTGGGTATTATGGCTTCAAGTAATGAAATTTTGGGGAGATATAGTTCAATTCATAACAGCAACCTACAAGACATGGGAGAAATGAGAAGCTGGAACCTTGGCAAGGAAAAGAAGTCTAAATAAGAGAACAGATGTGATGGCAAAGTGTAGGGTATTAGACCTTGAGTAGGATGCAGAGGATATCTAACATGACAGGAGTGAAGAAGAGGGTTGGCAGTAACAAGAGCTTATATACGTATTAACTGGTTGATTAAATAAGTTAAATATATTAAAAATAGTAAGTTTCAGGTTTATCACTGCCAGATAACTAAGTTACAACTATGGAAAGGCAGAAAATTAGAATAAACCCCATAATGTTAAATTAGGGATAGAAGTATTAGTATAAACATGATTCTCTGCATAAAAATAGATTCTAAACTGTGTGTATATATATATATATATATACACACACACACACACACATATGTATACATATGTCCATAAATGCATGTATGATATATTTACATACATGCACATATAAGAGATGTTTGTGTCTATGCATATATAAAGTCACTGATAGGCAGTGATACCACAGTAGGTGTTATCTACTAAATATAATTCATTAATAAAACAAAAATCCTTGGTTTAATGGATAATTCTAGGTTTGGGACAGGAAGTATGCAAGATGAACCAGGAAACGAAGAGGTGCTCAAAGACTGTCACAAGGAACAGAAGTCAACTTTAAGAAACTCCCAAATCTGGAATGATTTGAACATTAAAACAAATAGCAATGGTAATGGATTATAATCAATACAATAAAATAATGTATAAAATGAGTCAATCATATGTATACTATTATAATGATCATTATTTATTAGGGAGAAGTAATTGTTCTGTGTTTGTGTTACAGAAATCTTTGTCCAAAGCTTAAATACTGGCATGTCTCAGCAGCAAGTTTCTGACTTCTTTTCTTGCTAAGCTACCTTATCTACTGCCATGACCTCCGATGCTAAATATATCCCACCACACACTGGTGTCTCCAATGCAGACTGTCTCTGTGTACTCTAAGACTCAAACTCCAGATGTCTATTTAATATTTCTACATAGATGAATACACATATTATATATGAATATTTGCTCATCTCAAAGTCCAAAATTTTCTCCTTCCCCAAAACCATTTGTCTTCAGCATTCCCCATTCGGTAAATGGCACCTTTATTTAGCTAAGTACTTTATGCCAGGAATCTGCAAAAACAATTTCCTCTCCTTTATACTTCTAATCCAATATGTATCCAACTCCTAAAAGTCCTACTTCAAAATATCCTTTTCAGCTTTAAAAATTATCCAGCTTCTTCATATTACTTTAGTCCTAACTTGTAGGTAGCATATTATGGTATGTAAGAGCATAGACTTCATAGCCAAACTGCCTGGGTTTCAATTCTTTCTCTTCCATCTAATAGCTATGCAACCCTGGAAAAATCGTTTACCCTGTTTTACTATTTTAAAATAGTTTAACTCTGTTTCCTTATCTGCAAAATAGTATACTAATAATAGTATCTACTTTATAGGATATTGTGGAAGTAAACATAAATCAACACAGAAACAGTATTCAAAACATTTCAGCTACTTTTAGCTATTATTATTAAGCCAGTATCATCTCCAGCTTGTTTTATGGCAGATCTTTTCTAACTGTATACTCAATATTTATCGTACCACATCCAATTATTTCTTCACACAGCAGACTGAATAATTTTTGTAGTAACATCTAATTATGTTACCTCTTGATTACCTTTCATTTGTTGCCCATATAATTTTATTGTAATATGCGGAATCATTTTTGTGACCTTATCCTTCCATTTTTTTATGATAATATATAATTCAACAATAATAGTCTTCTCTATGTTTCTTTTAGACACTAAGCCGTTTCTTGCCTCAGGGCCTTTGCATATGCTACATGAAATGCAGACTTTATAAAATTAGACCAAGAAAGTCACTAACCAAATAAAGAAAATAATGACAACAATAAAATTTTTGGAGGGAGGAATATGATTACCATAGTCGCTATATATATTATATTATCTAAAATACCCAATTTTCAGAAAAAAAAATTAAATGACTTCAAAGACATGGGAAAGTATAAACCATAAACAGAAATAAAAGCAATCAATAGAAAATGTCACTATGGAAACTAGATTTGGTACCTACAAGACAAAGATGCTAAACCAGTTATTGTCATTATATTCAGAAAACTAATCCATATGTTTTTTAAAAATCAAGAGAAAATATGACAATAATGTCTCACCAAATTGAGAATATCAATAGAGCCAGAAATTATAATAAAGAACCAAACATAAATTTTGAAGTTGAAAAATAAATTAACTGAAATGAAATATTCATTAAGGCTCAATATTAAATTTGAATTTACAGATACAAGAATTAGTAAATTTGAAGATAGGTTAATAGAGATAATCCAGCCTAAGAAATAGAAACAAAAAGAAGTGAAGACAAACAAGCAAACCCTCCCAAACTGTGGTTTACCATACAGTATACTGACATGGCAAAATGGGAATCCCAGAGGGAGAGGAAAAATGGAAATGGGCACAAAGTACATTTGAAGAAATAATGCTAGAAATTCCCCATATTTGATGAAATATATTAATCTACACATCCTATAAATTCAGATACTCCTAGTAAAATAATTTCAAAGAAATCTATAACAGGATATATCATAGTTAGACTTCAAAAGCCAAAGAGAGTTTTAAAAGCAGCAAGAGTAAAATGATGCATCACATACAAGATATCCTCAACAGTACTAATAGCACTTCTCTTCAGAGGGTTTTCTGACCTCTTTACCCACACATGCACACTAAATTTAGTCTACTTATTGTATACTCCCTGTATTTTTCCTTCATTGACTTTACTGATGCTGTATTAAACTGTGATTTTTCATTTAGTTCCTGCCTCTCCACTTCCTTGCCAAATTGGCAGGAATGACTCCTCATACAAAGCAAATCCTAAGTAAATGAATGAATTAGTGAATTAATTAATATACACAAATCATTTTATCTAAATAGATCTGACTTCCTCAGTTTTATTTCCAGTTTTTTTTTTTTTTTTTAAACTACACCAGTTCAGTTCAGTTCAGTTTCTCAGTCTCGTCCGACTCTTTGTGACCCCATGGACTGCAGCACACCAGGCCTCCCTGTCCATCACCAATTCCCAGAGTTTACTCAAACTCATGCCCATTGAGTTGGTGATGCCATCCAACTATCTCAGCTTCTGTCATCCCCTTCTTCTCCTGCCTTCAATCTTTCCCAAATCAGGGTCTTTTCAAATGAGTCAGTTTTTCACATCAGGTAGCCAAAGTATTAGAGTTTCAGCTTCAGCATCAGTCCTACCAATGAATATTCAGGACTGATTTCCTTTAGGATAGACTGGTTGGATCTCCTTGCAGTCCAAGGGACTCTCAAGGATCTACAGCAAGGAACACTAAAATTCTTTGAAAGTTTAAGGGAAAAAATATATAAGGTATTTTTCTCTGTATCACTTTGATTTTAGTATATGTGCTGCCAAAGCAAACACTATGTTTTTTAAATATTAGTAGTTATTAATTCGTAAATCTTTGAGTGTTTATCTTTGACAGAAGAGTTGAAAAATGATGATGTTTTTTTTTTATCCTGCATATTTCAGATTTTCTATAATGACCTGCTATATAATGAATTGTGTACCCCCAAAATTCATATATTAAAGCCTTAATCCCCAATCTGACTGTATTTGGAGCTAGGACTCCTGAAGGTAATTAAGGTTAAATGAGGTCATAGGATCATGGTCCTAATTCAATAAGATTGATTGTCTTATAAGGAAAAGAAGAGACATCTCTATGCAGAGGCACTGAAGAAAGTCCATATAAGCACACATTCAAAGAACAGCCATTTGCAAGCCACAAATAGAGCCTTCACCAAAACCCGACTGTGCTGGCACCTTTGTCTTAGACTTTGAATCTCTGTAACTGTGAGAGAATAAATGTCTGTTGTTTAAGTTACACAGTCTATGGTATTTTGTTATGACAGCTTAAACTAACACAACCCTATATTTATTTTACAACAGTACAAAATAACGTTTGATATCAGGCATACTCATGCTGTAGCACTAAAAGTTTACATACTTCTGCACTATTTTTTTTTCAATGATTTGATTCAATAGAGAAAAAATGTCTTAAATAAGAACTGAGGATAATACAATGATTGTTAGAACAAGTAATCATAAAAGAAATAAAAATCAACATCTCTTCTTTTTCCTCTACTTCCCCATTCCTCACCCCAAATTCACACTAAAGTATTTTTCTTAGACACAGATTTGGTTACTATATTCACCTCTTTTCCCATTGGATCAGCTATTGTGATATTTATCTGCCTGTTGAGCAGAAGTTTCTGTGTCTCTAACTTAAGAATTTTTTGTCTGCATTTCTAGTTAAGTATTAAGGTCAGGAAATATTTCTCATTCATTTAGAATCCCTATACGTTTTCATCAGTGACAATAATATTGTTCAGGCTAATGTGTTACTTCCCAAGCAGTAGGACAACATGTTTAACAAGGCTAACACAGACCTGCTTTCTCTCTGGACCTTAATTCCCTCATTTGTAGAATAAGTGTATGTACATCTGAGGTCTTATTCAGTGTTAAAGTTTTGCCTGGGTCTAGTCATGACTCTCCATTCCTAAGAATCCTTCAGTAGTTTCTCCATTCTTCTCAAAATAATAATAAAAACAACTTAGCATTGCCCAATGGTTTGGCTCTAACTGCATAAACTACCATTAAGGCTGTATTTTTTTTTTTTTTTTTTCTACTTCAGCTTTCTGCAAATCATGTTTCCTGTCCACAGAGAACTCTTGTCATTACCTGGACACATAATATGCTTCCAGGCATCTGCACTTAATTCCTCAGCCTACAATGTCCTCCCAAAATCAACTGCCTCTGAAGGATATCTCAGCTACACCTTCTTTAAAGCACACTCACCTTCAGATTAAGTTAGTTGTGCCTCTGTCGTCTCAAAGAATATTGTTTTTCTGCTTTTCCTTCATTAAAAGGGATGTTTATATGTGTGTCCATGACCATGAAAGGAAATGTCTTGTATCTTTTCATTACTAGTATTCCTAGTAATGTGTACACACTCACACAGCTTATTTAACTCATTGTTAAAAAATAAGTTAAATATGATTAATTTATCTTAGTTATTAAGTAACCTTCTATTTGTTGAAAGAAAAACATTACTCATTCTGATTACAAGAAGACTGATAAAAATTCAAGTATAACATTCCAGCCAAGTTTTAATCTTTAACTAACCACATTCCCTGGAATCTCATGAGAGACTGAGTCTGAGATATATTTTATGTTAGTTTATCGCCCCTAAGCCCCTTATTAGCATGAGGTCTCATAGAGTTGCTGGAGCAGGAAGTTATTTAAAAAATTCCTCAGTTACTGCCTGTTTCTTTTTTAAAAAACAAATTGAAAAGAGGTGACAGAAAGAAAATCTAAGGGACGTTTGCTATGAATCCCAGCAGTCTCAGTTTCAGTGGTATGCAGTCTCAGAATTCTGCTGATTGCCGCAGGAGGCAGTCAGGAAGACATTGATTCTTACCCTGGCTCTGCCTGTAAGACACAGTGTACTCATGGCAAGGTACTTGGACAGTTTCTCAGATAATAATATTCCTTTGTTTGCCAGATACATGGTGGGGATTTAGAGAGAGAGAACTGTAAAATGATCATATAGCTCTCAGTCTTTTTCAAACAGCAAGATTGGAGCATACCTGTTTGGGGATTCTAATCATCACTTAGAATGTGCTTTGCAGCCTGGATTTGCAATTGGTTTCAGGGTGAACAGAATTTGGAGTTCACAAAGATATCAAAAATGATATCTAATGGCTGGAAGTTGGCTATGAATGATTTAGGCTTGAGTTAAATATTGCAGGAAGAGACTGAAATCTATGGCATATCATATATCATCCAATCTGAGACACCATTCACTCTAATATGCACCAATACTTTATATACAAGAAAGAAAGCAAGTCCCCTGGCTAAGACACTTTTGCTTGTGCTATTCAGTTGGATTTTAGAAACATTAAAATGTGAAAAAGTATGCTACATAGAATAAATAAAATAAATACATATATATATATATATATAACATGTATATTTATTATTTACTATATGAATATATGTTTCTACTAATCATCCCATATTCACCAAAAACTCAGGGTGTCCAAAATCAAGGTAAATAAATCTACTCCCAAATTCGTGTTTTTTCTCCCTTCTTTTTTACACTGAATGGCACTACCATTCTCCCAGTTGCTTGAATCCCTTCTCTCTGTCACTCCCAGGTCTCTTTAGTCATCAAGTTCTTTGACTTCCTCTATTCTCTTCACTCTGTATATTATTTTTCCTTTCCTCATTATTTGACTAAACTTTGCTCTACTTGTCGAATTTACTTTTGATATTGAAAAAAGATTCTGAGTGTGCCAGGTCCAGGTTATTTGATTCTCCTTCTCATTCCCAGGAACTATAGATTCTGTATATTTCCATTGGCCACCCTTATCCTATGTTATACTGAACCACTTTCTTGTCTGTATCCACCAGTAAAACACAAGTTCCTCAGGGACAAGAAATGTCACTGTTTCACAGTGTTGTTCCTAGAATCTAGGACAATATTTCATATTCATTAACTGTTATATAAAACTCAATGATTGAACAAATAAAAATATTAATTTAGATATTAAAAATAAGGACCTTTGACTTTCATGAAGAATAATACATACAAGTCACAATATTCTCAAATTGAAAGAGATCCAAAAAAGACAGCACTGTGTTGTACAAGAAAAAAATCATTTGAGTCAAATACAATTTAAAATGTATTAGATTTCTAACACATATTGTGTCATTTTTTTTCCATTTTGCTTTCACACCAGATACATATTGTGTATCACAGTGAAGAAAGTTTTATTTTAGCAGTTAATTGTGTAACCTAACTCTGAACTACCCTTTTAATCTTTTGGGAGAATGACCAGTAGCCTACATTGATCACATTTCTGCTTCTATAAGACAAGAGGCTTTTAAAAAAGCCTGCAATCACTGTGGGTCAGAGGATTAAGAATACAAGCCCACTTCTTTCCAAGATACTGTTTTAGGAAATGTAAAAGGTTAACTATCTTTCTTAAAGAACTTGTCTAAAAATGAAGTTGAAGTCCTTACCAGCTGACTACATATTTTTACTGTGCAGATATTCTTATATATGTGACAGAAAGTTCACATAGTGGGAAAAACATGGTCCTTAAGGTTCACATTTTTTTCATTTTAACATACTAATTCAGTAGTATTCAATAGATTAGTAAATCTATGAGGGTCAGTTTCCTAATTGATAAAATATAGGTGATAATTTTTGAGTTTTTGGAAATATTGGAAGTAAAATTAAATGTGGTTTATTTAATTAATAATTTTAATATGTCAGGTGAAATTCTTAACACTTAAAAATGTAACTGATTAGAAATCAGTTCATAGCTACTTATTTGTGTGGTTGCTTTAATTTCTTTATACTGAAGGTTTACCCTCAGTGTTCTATTAGGATTATAAGGTTAGAACAGCATGAAAGAGTTGAAGTCCTCCTTTTAAGAAAAGTTTTTTCCTTCCTTATTCAACATGTCATTTTTTTTTCTTTCTCATTTGTAACATAATAGATATTTCTGTCCTTTGGGTAAAGTATTTGATTGAACATTTAAGTTATATTTTTAGATCTTCAATTTTCACTGTTTCATCTCAGTAATGCCTTGGCTTTTTCACCTCTCACTACCCTTAGTTTTAATAGATCCCAACATTATAGGGAATACCTTTTTTGTGTACTCTGATTTTTTGTGTACTCTGTCATTAAGAACTATAAATCATCTTAGAGATTCATTTTTCTGAAAATCAATTTTTCAATACTAAATCATGAGTATTTGCATGGTTTAATTGATACTTCAGTACTGTGCACATGCTAAATGTTCAACAAATCTTGCTGGTTGACACATTTATATGATAGCAATTTTTAAACTGTTTTAAGATTAAGGACACAAATAAATTTGACTAACTTCTTCTTTTATAAGAACTCCAAGGTTCTGATCTACAACATAAACGAACTGGATCATGTAAACTCTTAATTTCTTTAAACCCTGAAAGTTGTTTTAGTCAATTATTTTAATTGCTGGATACCAATTCTAATTGCTGGAGTCATGAGTCATTGAGTGGAGATCAGGGTTTGCAGCAAATCTCATTTACACTTGTAGGTCTTGCGTACTGACTTAAGGAGGGGGCCACATAGTCCTGTGTTGAAAGTTGTAGGTTCTGAACCTGCTGCACTGGTTATAGCCCTCAGCATACTGAAAAATCATATTGGGTTGGCCTAAGGAAATAAAAACTTGGGCTTATTCATATCATGTTAAAAGAAGCAGATAAAGAGTAGAAAATTCAACTAAATACCCTATAAAGCAAAAATCATTTGTATAGTTCTGATAAGTGAATTATTTCACAGTTTTGGATCTTTAAACTTTCTTGAAGTTTGAATCCTCTCATAGTTAGTTTTAAATTCTCTTCTGTGTTGTTGTTAGAATATAGACTTAGAAACAAGAGTACTGAAATTAAGAGGACTATAAATATTAAGCCATGATGTTGAAAATTATATAGAAATATAAAAATAATGAGACATTAACCTTGGAATAGTATGCTTAGAAGAATATATTAGAACCTGTGTTCCTTTGATGATGAATTTTTAAAATATCAAATTGATAATAGGGAATAGATGATAATTTTTGAAAACAAAAATACATGTTGTGTTTATGTCATTTGAGAACACAATATAATAACATCTATTTCTTGTCTTAAAAGGCTTTTTTCATACTGCCAACATTAAAAAATTTCAACAAAAGACTGATAATAATTTTTTTAAACAGTAAAATCATTCAGAGAAAAAGAACTATCCAAAATACAATGAATGAGCAAACCAATGTTAATGCAAGTAAAAATATCATCAGCAGTAATCAAACACCAGCAATAAAAAAGGAGACCTAAAATATATGATTTAGGAAACAAAATCACAAAATTGGTGCTTGGCCACATTTAAAATAAAATCCCTGCACAATGAGCTAATTATAGCTAAAGGACAATTAAATTGAGTCCCTTTAAATCCAGTGAAAGAGAAGAATACAGGAGAGAGCTGGTGAAAAAGTAATTTTCTGCAACCAGTACACAGAATGCCTTTTATGGAAAGGATATAATGATACAGAGCTCAAAGGAGCCCAAATGAGAAGTAAAAGGAAGTGAAGGATTCATGGAAATCAAAGGAACGTGACAAGTAAGTTTTGGAAGGGAGCACAGCGATATATGCTTTTAACATTAAACAAAAAGAAATCATATCATGGTAATGGATAACATTTCTGTCACGTAATACAAGTGTGATCCTGCACAAGTTACTTTACCCATTAGAGCCTTAGCTTTCTCATCTGTGTTGTGGTTATAGAAATGGCATTATCCACATAGAGCTTTCATGGCAAATACATGAGAGAATAATTTTTAGTGACTAGTGCAATGCTCAGTGCATAGTCAGTGTTATACGGATACTTACAATGCTATGTTTATTTTTTTGTCACAGGACAGCATTTTTTCTGTTGGTAAGCCTAACATTTTTAATCTAAATAATTAACAGTGGCATTTATTGATTGTTTCTCTGCAGGCAATACCCTGCATCAGCTGTATCCCTCTGTAATGTCTGGGAGTTATCTTCTGCTCTTTTGCATGCCACACTGCTTCCTATTCTTCTAAGACAAGGCACTTCCTCTATGGAGTCTTGCACTGGCTGTACTCTTCCCTCTGGAAGATCCACATGGCCATCTTTCTTACTTTCTTCAATTCTGGCACCTTCTCAATGATCCCTACCTAACACTGCATGTTAAAAATAACAGTGTGTCCCACACCTAGCACTTCTAAATCTTCTATCCAGCTCTTTTTTCCCCCAAATAACTTTCTAACATAAGAATAACTTATTTATTAGTTATGTCAGTTATTCACTTTAGATTTCTCCTCTTTAAAATATAAAATTCTACAAGTAGTGAGATAATTTTCTATTTTGTTACTAGAACAGTACTTGATATATAGTAAACATCTACTGCAAACAAAGCTACCGGAGGTGATGGAATTCCAACTGAGCTATTTAAAATCCTAAAAGATGATGCTGTTGAAGTGCTGCAGTCATATGTAAGCAAATCTGGAATACTCAGCAGTGGCCACAGGATTGGAAAAGGTCAATTTTCATTCCAATCCCAAAGAAGGGCAATGCCAAAGAATGTTCAAGCTATCATACATTTGCACTCATTTCATATGCTAGCAAACTTATACTCAAAATCTTTCAAGCTAGGCTTCTTCAGTATGTGAACAGAAAACTTGGAGATGTACAAACTACATTTAGAAAAGGCAGAAGAATCAAAGGTCAAATTGCCAACATTTGTTGGATCATAAAGAAAGCTAGAGAATTCCAGAAAGACATCTACTTTGTCTTCACTGAGTATGTTAAAGCCTTTGACTATGTGGATCACAACAAACCATGGAAAATTCTTAAAGAGATGGGAATATCAGATCACATTAGATTAAACGATGCTTGCTCCTTAGAAGAAAAGCTATGACAAACCTAAATATTAAAAAGCAGAGACATCACTTTGCTGACAAAGGTCCGTATAGTCAAAACTATGGTTTTTCCTGTAGTCATGTATGGATGTGAAAGGTGGACCATAAAGAAGGCTGAGTGCCACAGACTTGATGCTTTTGAACTGTGGTGCTGGAGAAGACTCTTGAGAATTCCTTGGACTGCAAGGAGATCCAACCAGTCCTTCCTAAAGGAAATTAGTCCTGAATATTCATTGGGAGGACTGATGCTGAAGCTCCAATGCTTTGGCCACCTGATGTGAAGAGCCAACTCACTGGAATAGACCCTGATGCTGAGAGATTGAAAGCCAAAGGAAAAGAGGGTGGCAGAGCATGAGCTAGTTACATAGCACCACCAACTCAACGGACATGAATTTGAGCAAACTCTGGGAGATAGTGAAGAACAGAGGAGCCTAGCATGCTGCAGTCCATGGGGCTGCATAGAGTTGGTCATGACTTAGCAACTAAACAACAACAATAGTTATCATCAATACATTTTTTAAGCTGAGTGAAATACGTAAATTATCTTTAACGCATAAGAATAAACATAGATATCACAGATATCATTAGATCCAATGTACATTTGAACTGAGAACACAAGAATTACTTGTTCAAATGTTTATACCCAGTAGGTATTTGAACTACAATTTAAATTCCAATCTGTGTGAACCCATAGTCTTTGCTTTTACTACTGTACAATATGTCTGTCTAGTAAGAACAAATGAGTGGAATCCTTTAATCGCTCAAAAGGAAGTCATCTAGACAATCTAAACAAAGTCTTACACTTTGGAATAAAATTTTCATGTACTCTAATCTTTGCTCCTCTGCTTCAGTTATTTACACTATGATAACATTAGTAGTAAATAAATCAAAGAAAGGGGATGATTAAACAAGAAAAAAGCTAATTAAATTTATTTTCAAAAAGGGAGGATGGAATACAATTAAAAAATGTTTATAAGTAGAAAAAAAATGAAGGGACAGATGTCTATAAAAGGAATTAGTTCCCAAAACTGAATATGTTTTAATCCTTCTAAGACTTAGAAATAGTTCTTACTCATGAAGTGTTAATGTATGATTTTTATAATTACTTGTAATCTATTATTCAGTCTTCCATTTTGTCATGTATCATAAAATAGAAGAATATAATTAAACAGATTTTGATTGGTATTCTCCCCATAAACATTGGAAGAAAAATAGGAACTAACATAAGTTGTATCTGGTGTGTCTGTTTTACTGATATTAAAAAAGTACTGTGCATAGATGATTTTAATAATTAATGAATTAAATCCATTTAATCACATCATGTTTTCATTTTACACCACTTGATTTCTACCAGCCCATACAAAAAGACCATTTTGGCAGTAATGTAGAACATAAGTTTTTCAGAAAACCCAGGGTTTGAGAACCAGCTCTGTCCTGTCCTAGATGTGTAACTTCAGAATGGTTTTCCATGCTCTCTAGGACTGTTTCCTCCATTATAAAATGGGATTAATTTGCATATCTGTATCAAAGAGATACTGTGAAAATCAATAGGACATAATATTTCAAAAGTAGCTAGCATACACACAGTGACTGCTGTTAGATTTCAATTTTCTTATAGTTGATATATCTTCAATCATTTTATCTTTCCTATAATTGCCATAGCATAAGCTTAGTTTGTTTTAAGTTTACTATTGTTGATGATGTTGGTCCTGTCATTAGATATTTTACAGATAGTCACTAGGCATTTGGGAGAGTTAAAAGACTTTACAAAAAAGGTATAAAAATAAAGAGTGGACAAATACTTGCTAAAGAATAAAAAAAATAAAAAGTTCATTTTTATTACTCTCATGAGTCATCCTAAGTGGATTACACCCAGGCCAACATTAATTTGTATGATTCCTCTGCTGAAAAGGGAATACAGCAGATGGACTATTATTATTCACATTCTTTATGAACAATACCTGGTAAATGCCATCAGCATTACAAGTTCTTTGAGGTTATAAGTTTACATAGTGTAAACTCACATAAACCACTAAGTATCCAAAGTGTTACTGAGAATTGGTCCATATTCCTCACTGATACGATAAAGAAAAAGAAGGATGACATTGAGATACATATTATCCCCACTCTAACTTTGGATAAAAGGCGACTCATCATTGAAAATTTTCATTAGTTTCCTGTTAATTTTTTTTTTAAGTTTTATAATAAGACCACCACTGACATTCATATAGATATATATTTATTTATTCATTTAATTCTCCACAATTAAGACTTTCATTTATTTCATATGAACTTAGGCTCTCTGTAAATACAAAAGAAAGGTTTTCAAGTTATTTTGACATATATAATTAATTGCTATATTAATATAAACTGATTTTTGTTTAATTAAGATGGGTTCCATTGGTGAATTCTCATTACCCCCTTGTAATTAACAGTATTTCAATAAACCTTTGAGGTTAGAACTTGAATATTTTTTACAGACTGGAGAAGGCAATGGCAACCCCCTCCAGTACTCTCACCTGGAAAATCCCATGGACAGAGGAGCCTGGTAGGCTGCCGTACATGGGATTGCTAAGAATCAGACATGACTGAGTGACTTCACTTTCACTTTTCCTTTCATGCATTGGAAGAGGAAATGGCAACCCACTCCAGTGTTCTTGCCTGGAGAATCCCAGGGACAGGGGAGCCTGGTGGGCTGCCGTCTATGGGGTTGCATAGAGTTGGACACAACTGAAGCAACTTAGCAGCAGCAGCATTCTTTACAGACACAGCTACAGGAGAGAATTCTACTCATATTTCACGGAAACATAGAGTACCAAGCAAAAGACACTACGTCCACCAGTTACTACTATTCAAAGGTACTGAACAGTGGAGGGATGTAAGCAAATCCAGTGAAGGATAATAAACATACCCTTCAGTTATGAAGGGTTAATTATAATAAGTTAATTATAAGGGGCTATCTATGAAGAATTTGTTATGAAAAAGTAAGATTTAAGTAGCTTAAGTGGAGGCATACAGTTTAGCTATCAAGAGGGTTTTTTTCAGATAAGAGTTGCATTCAAAATATAAAATAATTATCATTTTATTTCTGTCTTCAGAACTTAAGATTTTACTATCAGTTTAGCTTATGGAAAAATAAAGTGTGCTTTCTTTCCCATGAATACTTAAATAAGCTGATATTATGTGCAACAGAATCAAGGAAGCATCCTCATCCCCATTCTTCTCAAGTCTTTTTCTTGCAATGAAATCAGTAGGGGGTGCCATGTACTAATTCTTGCTTATGATGTCTTCAATCATTAATTTTAAGTTTCATATTTAAAAAATTGTTTAATTGTGAACAATGTTATATGTAGGATCTTTACTTATTTTACTATCTCAAAATTTCATTATTAATTAAATTTTGAAGTAGAATTACTAATAACAACATAAACTGCACATTATTAGCTATTGGAAGTCATATGCCTTGTATTTTCAGGCATTTTAATTTGTGTATATTCTTGAGTGATGCTAACAGTGTATTAAAACAAAACAAATACTAAGATCCAAAAACTATATCCATCTTGTTTTCCTAAACTTTCTTGCTAACCCCCCTAACTTTCCTAAAGTTGCTTGCTAACAAATGTATTTTTTAAAGTAAATGAATGATAGTTAAATCAATATAAGTCCATTTTAACCTGGAGAAATGGTTAAAAATAATTTTGGAGTCAACAAATTATCTGATTAAGCCAAGAATACACTATAGGTTTTGGATTTGTACCTCTTCATCTTAAATTAAGAGGCCCCCTTAATGTTTCTCACACACCACACTATGTTTAAGTCCCCTGTGCTTTTCAAGGAGGAGAGAGACAGAGGGGGACAACATGAGTTTTAATTCAGCCTATTAATCAGCTATTTTCTCAACATTGTTTCTTAGGTATATGTACAACAAGTAGTTTTTATCCCTCATGTGTAATTTCTGACTATTGAGTTCATGGATGAGTCAGTAAGTCAACAAATGATATAAAATTACATTTATTTTGGTTTAAAAAATCAGAAATATTTAGTGAAAACTTTAAGTACTTTGGGCTTCCCTGGGGGCTCAGATGGTAAAGCGTCCACCTGCAATGTGGGAGACCAGGGTTTGATCCCTGGGTCAGGAAGATCCCCTGGAGAAGGAAATGGCAAGCCATTTCAGTACTCTTGCCTGAAAATCCCCTGGACAGAAGAGCCTACAGTTCATGGAGCTGCAAAGAGTCGGACACGATTAAACAATTTCACTTTCTTCTTTCTTTAAATACTTTAAGTTAAAAATTTTATAAAATTAGTTCTTACTTTGGTAAGAATTAATTTGGGATCATTTACCTCTAGAAGGATAGTGAGGACATTCCAACCCGTAGATGTAAAACTTTGTCGTCACTATACTGCTCTGAAATGGAGCTATTTAATGGAGCTATTTAATCATGGTCCGTTCCCCAGGATTAGTCAGTCTCACACCATTGCTGTTTAACATGGTAGCTTGTGTTCCAACAGCATCAGGGTGAAGGCTATTCTCAGAAGGCAGCCTTAAAATAGGTTTGTGGGTTGAGGAGTGGGAGGAAGGTTCGCACTGTCATTATGGCATAATCAGAGTCTGTGCTCCAAGGACATGAGGTTGTTCTAAACCTGTGGTGGAAAAACCTGTGTGTTTTCCACAACAGATGGGTAGTAGGAGGGGAAAATGGTTTCCTCCCTTGTGTGCTCCCTGTAACTAATATTGCTTGAATATACATAACAAACAAAAGTGTTTGAGAGTGAGGTGCCCACAAGAACAACTGAGGGTGCCTGCCAGTGCCAACCTGCTTTCTGTGCTGCTATTTGACTTGAGTGAGAAAGTACTTCAGTAACTTCAGTTACTATGGGGCAATAAGCTTCAGGTGAGTTCTCTGTTTAAACTGAGATGAAACCTGTTTTGAAAAGAGAGTACAAACAGGATAAGAGTTTTGTTGTTGTTGTTGTTTGTTTTTTTACAGCAACCTTTCAAAAATAAAACAACTGTCCATATCCATACAACCGGAAAGTAGGAAATGTATTTTAAAGAAGTTACTAGGACACTTCATATGTCTTGATATTCATAGTAGCATTTGGGATGCAAGCTCTCCACTGCCTAGTTCACTGTACTCTATAATTAGAGCTTCTCATTATTAGAGCAATAACTCAGCATTCAAATAAACAACTCAGGATTTTGACATTTGTGGAAAATAGTACTGAAAAATCATTACAAGAAAATGAATATTAAATACTTATAAGTGAAATATGATCATTTTCGTCACCTACTGAAGAAAATGAATAATTACATTTGTAAAAGTAAATTATGAAGGGGGAAAAACAGCTGTTAAAATACAGATAAATCACTATTTATCCCATTGTTCCAGCATTCAGCTTCAGGACTTGATCATTTCAGAAAACAGTTTCCCAAGAAGTTCTTGCCAAGAGAGGGCTAACATGTTAAAGCAGATAGTGTTTTGGATTACTCTACATATCTCTACTATAAGTAGGATATTTTCAGAATGCTATTTTGAGCTGTTCAAGTGAGCTAGTGATCAGATGTGACAGACTTCATGATAATGATGGTTTGACATATGAAGAGGGGAAAAGGCTCATCATTTTAGATGGACAAACCTTGATGAATTCAAACTGTAACCTGTAATCTTTAATTTAAACTAGCCACTTAGCTGGTAAAGGTAATGATTTGTCATGTGCCTTATTCATTTACTGCTCATCAACAGGATTCACATACTTGAAATCCCTAGCATTCAGAAACCTTAAGTGGAGGATTCATGCACATGCACGTGTTCTACTTTATGCTACTGATTTGCAAAACAATGAGGCTGGTAACGATGTGAAAGATTTAACTGGCTCTCCTTGCGTCTCCTCTATCTGAACTGATTGTTATTTGTAAAGAGAAATCTTCCGAAGCCTGTGGTTCCCACAGGATGTTGAGCAGCCAGGCACTAGGTTGAGGATGACATCCTGTGTCAGGGATCAGAAATCAGCCAGTTAATAGCTTTGCACTTAGAATTGTCTAATATTTTTTCTCCTTAAAGGCCAATTTTCTAACATATAAAGTCATTTTCACATCCTTGATATATTGTAGACTGGAAGGGTCTTTGAAAATAGCACTAGTTTAAGTGATTTCTTTCTAAAGCACAATACCTTGCTAAATGTTTTATGCATCAAATAATTTTATAATTTAGATTTATGTAATCCAGACCCAAGAGACACAAAACAATTCTTGCAGACTTTATATTAGAGATTCGAATTTTGCTCTGTTACTTTACAAATGATCTGTTGTAACAAGATTTTACTTTAGTAAAATAAAGGTGAACCATTTTTTTTTCCTTTCCATTGTCAAAGGCTAAATTTGTGCCATTTCTACTGAACAAAGTTATTTCAAGAAAGAGTTAATGTAGTCATCATTTTTTTCCTGCTTATGTATGAAAATATTTTAATATCTTAGTAAGACATGAAAAACTATTATAACCTGTAAGTTTTGAAAATTCAAATTATTTTGCTTAGGTAAAGAATTATATAAATTTATGGCAAAATTGAAAACCTTCAAGAGAAGGACGGATTTAAAATTGGCAAAGTCACAGTTTAGAAAATATTGCTTTGATTGTAACCCTACACTCACACACACTCACGCACACAGACACACGCATGCACAACAAGGAAACACAGTCTTCCTTTAATAAAGATTTAGCCAAAACTTATTTGAGTGACTATATACTTTGAAAAAGGAAGATGGAAGGAAGGAAAGACACTGGGGAGGAGAGAAGGGCAGGGGGGGAGAGAAAAAGAAAGATGAAAATAATGACATTTTCCTTACTCCAGAATTCAATGTAGCATTTCTTCACCTAGCCAGACATGGGTCTTTAAACATTGTCTTTTTTAAAAAGATGAGTAAATCATTCCAATCATTAGTGCTTTATCAATACCCAGTACTAATCACAAAAAATTTTACATCTGCCACTGATTTCCTTCTTCTACTCCTCATCTCCTCTCCCCGCTCCTCCTACACAGCTTCTGTCCTCCTGTTTCAGTTTCATAATCTGTCCATTGTGAATTAAGAACATTTTGTTGGCAGTTCTTACCTAGAGAGTGCATGGTACATTGGCCTCTGCGACACTGAGTCAGACCCTGCTTGGATTCCTACGCTGCCAGCAAATACCATTGCTCCTGAGGCAGGCAGGAGTGCACACCGGAAGCACAGTGGGTACTGCATCTGTTGGGAGGGAACAGAGTTAAAAAGCATTGATGACTCAGTGACAGTTCTATTGATCTGTATTGGTTTTTATTCTTTTTTTTTTCTTTTGGTTAGGACACAATGAAAAATAAATGCCTCAGCACCAGGGGCCTCTTGGCAAGGAGATTTACACATTACTATTATTTTTAGCCTGTTTTGTGAAATGTGATGCTGCAATTACTAATAACATTACAGAATTTATTTATAGTTTGTTAACTCAAAGTCCAGAAGCTGCCACCTGATTAAATGTGGAAGATAGGCCTTGCAATTATTTTCCAATTTAGTTTGTAGTTGGTTTCTCAAATGATTTGAGCAAAGTTTTTTTTTTTTTCCTTAAATATATTCATTTCAACAAAGCATGTTTTGTTCTCTAAAGCTGTTATTCAGCCCATTTTATCCAGGTAAATGCCTTTAATTATGCCAAGTAAATGCCTAAAAACAGTAGCAATATTTTTTATCTTGTGGTGATCAGAATATCAAACTGTATTGAATCTCAATTTAAAAAATATAAATTTACAAGATTACAGATATCTGCTGAAATGTTTCTTTCTGTTGTGTAATTAATAGAAAAGTCAGGAGACATATGGTTTTTCTGCTTTCAGGGATGTTTTTGTTTGTTTCTTTGCTTTCTTTCCTGCTTTCTTGCCTTAAGGAAATATCTGAACATAACCAAAAAAAGAAAAACACCACAGTAGTTTCCCCAACAACACCTTAGCTTGCCCAAGAAAGCAATTTTTAGCCAATTAGCAAAACTGACTCACTCATTTCATCAACAAGAAAACTCTCTTTTAAGGAATCTCATTTCTTAAAAAAGTAAGCTTTTTCATAATTTGGATAAAATGTATAGGGCCATTAAAATATCACTGTCTTCTGTGATGTTGTAATGAGCCTTGTTCCTGCCTCTCCTGTGGTTCTCACCATTGGCTTGACCAACTGAATAGGTGACCGACCAACTATAAAATCACTAAGGGACACTTTGCCAAGATTACTGCCTAATGTTTCCCATAGCATTAGCAAACTTTTTTTTTTTTTTCCTGTCATTTTAGAGACATAAAGACATCTGAAAAGAGGAAAGAATGTACATTTTTGGAAATATTCCACTCAATGTATGTCTCCTAAAAAGATATTAAAATTGTTTCAAAATTCCACTATGGTGAATTTATATCCACACTGTCAACAAATATTTACTGAACAACTGCTAAATACATATGGCTGCATCACACTACCAGGTATAAAAAGGTTCGAATTCATTTACCCTTAAACACCATTCAGTACAGTTAGAGATCCATCAAATACACAGCCTGAAGGAAGAACTCACATGCCTGGAGCCCATTAACCATGTTAGTATGCTGCTACTGCTACTGCTAAGTCACTTCAGTCGTGTCCGACTCCGTGCAACCCCATAGATGGCAGCCCACCAGGCTCCCCCATCCCTGGGATTCTCCAGGCAAGAATACTGGAGTGGGTTGCCATTTCCTTCTCCAATGCATAAAAGTGAAAAGTGAAAGTGAAATCGCTCAATCATGTCTGAAAAGTTAGTATGCTAGGTGCTCTAAATATATTATCTATACACCAATCCTGTAAATTAGCACTTAGTGGCCCCATTTTAAAGATGAAGAGCTGAGATTCAGGAAGCCAAATTTGGTTACTTTGAACTGGAGGAGATAAAGGTTGCGGTTGATTAACAGAGTAACTTCTGTGTTACTTATGCAGACATCAGATTATCCCCGTGATCAAAGGTCCTTGAGAAGAAAGAAATCATGTCTGGCTTGAGAGATCATGGATGGCTTTAACAGCACCTTGATAGATAAATAATACTGATTTATCTAAATTATTTATAGTGGATAAGTAATCAGAGTGGAGGTAAATCAGCAGCACTATTGAAACTAGAAAGAGCAATTTGTATTTACAGACAAGTGCTTCTTAACTGGAGCCAACAGACAGATGATAGGTAGACAGATAGATGGACCAATAGATAAATAAGCGAGACATAATATTAGAAATGCAGATTCAATTCAAAGCAAGGAATAATTAAATACCATAGAAAGTCATAGGTACCATTTATGAAAAAATCAGAAAAATCAAAACCTAGAAATTTGTATAGTTTTAATATCTAGACTATATAATGATTCATTTCTAGAATTTATTTTTTCTTCAATAAATATAGTAAGAGCACTTTTCCAAATTTAATAAACGTTACACATTTTATGGATGAGTTTATTTAACCTGTTGGAAGCTATTCAGTTTGTTCCGTTTTCATCTTTAATCATTAAAAACAATACTAAAATGAGTATCTGTAATCATACACTCTTTTATATGTCTAATCATTGCCTTAAGATAAATTTATAAATTTGGATTGCCAGGCAAATACTGACATTCAAATGAAAGGGATTAGATATGTTTTATCAAATTATTTAATAGAAAAATTTTACTACTTTATTTTCTTATTTTACCAAATTAATCTTTTCTGAATATCACTTTAAATACATTATTTATATGATTTAAAAAAAATGCTCTCCTATTTTCCTTGCTAAAGATGACTTCTTTACTCTCAACTTCACATGTCAGTACAACACCCTCCTCTTTGTCTATTTTTTCAAATTTATTTAATTCACGTCCCAGATATAATTTCTCATAAATCCAGAAAACAACAATAATCCCTGAACTATCTCACCACTTGTTATTTAATCACTCCTTCATTTATTTAACAAAGTTTTTAAGATCTTAGTATGTGTTGAAATTACATTTATTCATTGGAAATAACATTTAAACTACTCTGATTCTTCCTTTCAGTAATATTATGTAAAAGTCATCCAAAGAATGACTTTTCAGTAGTCATAAATGGATGTGAGAGTTGGACCATAAAGAAGGCTGAGCACTGAAAAATTGATGCTTTTGAACTGTGGTATTGGAGAAGACTCTTGAGAGTCCCTTGGACTGCAAGGAGATCAAACCAGTCAATCCTAAAGGAGTGAAGTGAAAGTCGCTCAGTCGTGTCCAACTCTTTGTGACCCCATGGAATTCTCCAGGCCAGAATACTGGAGTGGGTAGCCTTTCCCTTCTCCAGGGGATCTTCCCAACCCAGGGATCGAAACCAGATCTCCCACATGGCAGGCGGATTCCTTACCAGCTGAGCCGCAAGGGAAGCCCTAAAGGAAATCAATCCTGAATATTCACTGGAAGGACTGATGCTGAAGCTGAAGCCCCAATACTTTGGCCAACTGATACAAAGAGCTGACTCATTGGAAAAGACCCTGATGCTGGGAAAGATTGAAGGCAGGAGAAGGGGATGACAGAGGACAAAATGGTTGGATGGCATCACCAACTCAATGGACATGAGTTTGAGCAAATTCCAGAAGACAGTGAAGGACCGAGAAGTCTGGCATGCTGCAGTCCATGGGGCTGCAAAGAGTCAGACACAACTGAGCAACTGAACAACAAATATCCAAAGGAATTTGTAAAGACCCAAAGTTCTAATGTCTTTCATAACCTTAATTTCTTTTACCTCTCTCACTTTACTTATGTGCATATTTGACTACAAACTTGAATTCACATTACAAAAATGTTCATGTGTTTGGGATTTTTTTCATTTAATATTTTAATTTGACACTTGATTATCACTCCATGTTGTAATTTATCTTTTACTACATGTTTAATCTTTACTTTCCAGTTTGAAACTCTTGATGTTGAATAGAATGAAATACATGTGAATGAAATCGGAAAATAGGTGTGAAGTAAATAGATGTGTTAAGTCTTTGTTCTTTTTCTCTGTCTTTCAAACTGAAACATATATCTGGATATGTGGATAGAGGTCATACTATGCATAACCTAGTAATCTTGGGGAGAAAATGAGGCCCAGTTTGAAGAATAGAAAACTGTGTACTTTCAGAGACAGAATGATCCAGGAATAAGAAATGATATAAGTATTTCTTTTGAGTGTTTTCCTAGGCTTGTATGCTAAGAGTGATTCCCTTATGGTATAGTTTAGAAAAGCAATATTTGCATTCTAAATAGCTGACTCTGTGTTTTGCATTTCCAAGAGCAATGTGGAAGTGTTGCCCCCTGATTGGTAATGCTATCTGCTAGAGATATCATGAGAAATTAAAAGGCTATGAACCTAGGTTAGGATGTTAACAGAAGATAAGAGTCTCAAAGGTAGCAGCAATGTAAAGACATTCAGTTGGCAAAAATTATTCTAGAAATAATTGTTACTGATTCATGGGATGCATCTTCACACAATATCAAACAGTCAAAGAGGTGTTTTCACATCTTTGAGGGATAAACCAAATCAGTCTGTCGCTGAACTCCCACAGCATCATTTATCCAGTTTAGAACCATGATTTTCCCAGCCTCCTCCACTGCCAGGTTCACTTTCAGTCTGAAGAGCTCTTTGGCAGGTGGCACTGCTCTTGACCCAAGGGATCTTAAAAAGCTGCACTGCTCCTTTGGAACTTAGTCTGGGTTTAGACTCAGTCTGGAAGTGAAAGAGTCCCTATAGTATATCATAAACAAAGCACATTTTATATGACAGCCCTGTACTTCCATGAGAACCTGTAGAAGTACATCCTGGGGTCACTAAGAACAGCATTTGATGAGAAGGTATAGTTCACGGTTAACACTGCATAACTAGCTCCTCACTTGTGAAGACGTGGGTAATTCCTGATAAGTGTCCAATTGTCATTTTGAAATAGGGGCCATTTGGAGCAGTACAGGCTCCTATAGTAAATGATTAATGTGTATTTTTCTGATCTTGACAGATTCCAAAAGAAGAGCAGATTGCTACCCATAAAACTAAACAGCATCAACGTGGAATTACTGGAAGAATCCAAAAGTCTTTGCAGAAATGGTATGCTTACTCCAATGTTTCTCAAAAACCAGCTATTTTAAAGGGACCGGGGTCAATATAAATGAAATAAATGGAGGCTAAGATAAAATATGTCAGAAAATTCGCAGAAAGGTTATTTTAAGGTGGCATGTTAAAAACAATAATGGGCCATTAGGCTGTCTTGTTAAAGGCATTAAAGTCACAGGCACAATGTATGAGTCACATGGGCAAGATTTTCCACTTTATATATAAAAACTTCAATATTGAATTTCTGGTAAAAGTAAGATGTTAGAATTTCTGTGTATATTATTATAAATATTTAAGTTCAATTGTAGGCAGAGGAAAAAACAAAGTATTAATGACTCTAGAAATGTGCTATCAAAATGCTGCACACTATAAATAATATTACAAAAACAGACTTTAATACAGTTTTTCTTTATAACTATATTTAAAAATAATCTTTTGGCTGATCATTTTACATGTAAGCATACTGTCTTTTACAAGCATGCATCTCTTTGTCAGAGACTTAGCAATTATTTTTAAACCAGAATGTGAGCACCTCTGATGACAAGGTAAGGTACTAGACAATTTAATAAAGTATAAGAAATGGTTACCTCACCTTCTAACTTAGAATTAGAGACTGGTGTTTGATCTATCGGGAGTATGTCCCAGGAACTCAGCTTCCTCTGTTTTGTGCACCACTGAAATCTCCAGGACTCACACCAAAACATAAAACATAGAAGATACTCAATAAGTATTTGTTAAAAGAAAAAAAAAAATCTTACTGTTTTGATAATTACTTGAATAATAAATTCTTACATTCCTTTTCTGACTGCTATCCATGATTTTGGAGACTATAATTTTTCAACTCATTTGTCTTATTTAATTTTGCAGCAACTAACACTGAAGAAATATTTCTCCTGTTAACTCTTTTAGGGATTTGACACTTAAATTTATAAATTTTATGAGACATGGAGCTCTTTGTGGTGAATTTATTTGGCTAGAAAACATGCTTTTGCTGTTTTGAATTTATTTATTTGCTTTCTGTTTGTTTATTTTTAGGCTATTAGTGGCATAACACCAACAGTAAAAAAACACTGGATACAGAGATACAGATAAAGATATTTAGCTCCCATTTATGTACAGTATTTCATGATGCCTAAAGTACCCACATCTTCCTAATAGAATCTCTGGACCTTTAAATGTTTTTGGCTATTTTAATTAAATATCTTATATAAGATACATTATATGGGATTTTAAAAATTGAAGTATATTTGATTTACTAAGTTGCATTAGGGGAATTCTTTTCTTTTTTTTTTTTTACTTACAATATATTAATAGATACAGTGTTAGACATTGCCTATTTAATTACTTTCTGAAGGTCTTGCATTGTCATTTTAAATCTTTAAAAACTGAGAAAAGAAAAAAATCTTTATCTTTCCATCCAGCAATGTTCGGGACTTTAGAAAGGAGCTGACTCCTGAGCCCTGTGCTGGGACACTGCCGAGCCCCAGCAGGCAGGCTGTACTGTGTGTTTTTCAGAGTTCCTTAATGCAAACCCTTGTCTTTAATGGGGTGGGGGCAGGGGCATTTAGAGAGTAAAAGGGAAGTAACAAGAGTATGGCAGAAGACTCCAGATGCTAGCTAGCCTTTACAGATGCTTTGATGACAGGAAACTCGTATAAATAAATGATGACGGTACAAGGAACTAGATGTGGAATGGAGAAAAAGATACTGAATCACAAGATATATATCTGTACTCAGAAAATCAAGGGTGAGATTACTGAAAACAACTGCTGGGATTTTTGTGATTTAATCCCATTGACTGGATCACTGAACAGGACATTTTTCACTTCCAGTTTTCATGTTTTGGCTGACCTAGGAAATCTCATGGTTTTGCTTTGTGACACATGCTTTTAAGAAAACCTGTTATTTCTGCCACTCTGCACTGCCCTGTCTCCACTGAACCACTGGGCTTCGGCAGAGTTTGGAGTTTCAGTGCAGTAAGCAAAGGCAGGGAAATAATACGATGTTATATAGCTTGAGTACCCATGATGACAGTCCATTCCCGTGTTGGTGGCTGGAAGGGAGAGGGACTGCCACCCAGTGTTTTCACAGTGACTATTTCAGGCAGTTTCTAAACTGACAATGAAAACAGGAGGAGAAAAGAAACAAGAAAAGGAAAGATTCCCTTTCCTTGAGGGGAAAAAATAATTCAAAAGAATCTGAGAAAACTTAGCTATGGTAATTCCCTATTCCAAACATATACAAGTCACAGGCAACCTTATTCTTTAGTTTCTAGGCACATTTTTGAGTTTAGCACAATAGGGAGAAGAAAATTGGAGGTTAGTGAATCCAGTGGGGCAAGAGGTGAAGAGGACTAAATTTCAGTCAAGACAACAAGGAAAGTACAAAGAATACAGTTTCTCTTTCATGTGCTTTGATCGTCTTTCCTGTTTTACCCTTAATGAATACTTTCTCAAAACTAAAAATAAAACACTGCATTCTATTAAGTTAGGCTTTTCCTCCTAGGGAATTCTAAATGGGTAAGTGTGTGTTTCTCATCTATGAATATAACTATATATTCATATTTTCATATGTATAGTTTATACACATATGCATGCATATGTATATTTTTCTGTTGCTGGAAATCAGGCAATGGACAGGAAAAAGAAGAAAAGTAGTCCATGCTAAAGACCCGAAAGAAAACGTTAGTTTCTTTAAAATGTTCTTATAATTTTAGTGACTGACACTGGTCAAACTCAGTTTGTCATATCAGAAGATTTGCAGTGGTGGCATAAAGCCGCACACATGCCACAAGAAGCAGGGGAAAGAGTAAGGCAGGTAAATGTTTATAGTGCCCCACTTGGTGTTATATGAAGAAAGCCTCCTCCTCACCTCCACATTGTAGCCCCTGGAAGGTAATAGCTGAGAAAGACACTTATTAAGTAGAAGAGAAACATTTTATGTCAACATTTAAGGTGCATCCTGTGTGCACACTCAGGGTGAAACCATTTTTCATTCTAAATAATATGCCTACAAGGTCTCACATTATTCTATTTAGAAAATAACGAAATAAGAGATGCTATCCTGGAAGCTTTAATTTGATTTTGTTAGCTTGCTTATGTCTTACACAAAGGCCATGAATGTCCTCAGAATGCAAGAACACACACTACTCAGAGCTGTGTTATCACTCCGTGATACTAGTTACAGCTTGCTTACTTGCAGATGGGACCTTTGCCATGATGCAAAGATGCTAACATATACATGGTCAGCAACTGTACTCATTACAAACACATTCTTGCCAACTAAATGATTTAAATAATCATATTAATAAATACATGATAGTCATACATACAAGTCACCTTTTCTCCCCCACTGATGGCTTTGATTACTTTGACAGACTAAGATATGCTAATGATACAAATTAGGAGCAAGAAGAATTAAAAGGGTGTTTAACTCTGATTCCAGGCTGTCAATTTCCTATAATGCTACCAACTTACAGATAGATGATTAAAATTGTTTCGTTTAGGAATTTTGAATATTTTAAAAATTGAATGGGTTTCTGGGGGAGGAAAAAAAGAAAGAAAAATCTGTGCTTAGCTAATTAGACGTCCCTATTTGATTTAACAATAGAACAGGATTATTCTTTGAGCATTGAGATCATCTTGCATTATGATAAGAGCCTACTTTTTTCTATTATAAAATGTATTTGCAAATTTGGCCCAGTGTGTTTGTCTGATTCTTTGTATTTATATTATTCATTTATTTTAATTATAAGTTTATAAAGAGAATGGTCATTTATTCCTTAACTTGTTTCTAAAGCAGTTATTTCCAAAACATGATGCTAGATAGTGTAAGTCCCAGATACATGAAATATGGTTCCTTTCTCTGAGTGGCTGAGAATCTAATAGAAAAATGGTACATGTACACCAATATATTGTAGAATCTTGTGAGAGATGTAATAGTAAACACAGTTACTTTGATTGCATGGAGGTAAGCTTGGATTTTTTTTTTCAGACATATTAGAAGTTTTAAGCCCTGATTTGGTAACTATATAACTATTGAGAAATTTACTTAATCTCTTTGGATTTCAATTGTATAATGTGTATGATGAGGAAAATAATAATACCAATCTATCAGACACATGCAAATATTAGTTGAGCTAATACATGTGATCTACTTAGACACTGGTGCATAGTAAGTGCTTTCATCATATCCAATGCTTACCCCAAAGATCAAATATAACTCTATGGTCTTATCAGTTTGCTTCATTGTACTATCCACTAGACTGTGAACCTTTTGAGGTCAGAAGTTATATCTCATTCCTTGTTGTATCCCCAGTGATTCAACAGAAATTGAATAAATGATGAAGGGATGAATGAATGCCTGATAATCAATTGCTTAAAATAATATTTAGTTGTTTAGAGGCTTTAGTAAAATCTTCATCCTCCTATCTATGGGATAGTCAACATTTTTGTTTGATTTAATATTAAAAAGCATGAAGTGGAGCACAGAATAAAGCAGACCCTTACCTAGACTGTCATATAACCTGAACTAGTTCTGGGGGCCAATGGGTTGACACACCACTCTTACATTCTAATATATTATAATAAAAGTCTAGTTTGAAAAATTCTAAAAGGAAATCTGTAATAACAGTCTCCAATTTTTTTAAAAAACAATCTGCGATGCCCAAGTAAACTGGCACTCTTCAGTGAATGTAACTGAATGAAGATGGACTGATGAAAAGAGCCCCATGCAGGAAGTCAGAGCCCTCACCTTAAGTTCCCTCTGGTAGTTCCATGACTTTGGACAAGTCACTTTACCTCTCTAAGTTTCACTTTCATCATTTGTAGATAAAAGATGGAGGACTTAATGGTCTTTGATTTCTTCTAAGTGTAAAATTTGAGTCATTTCATTTTGTTTTCTTATTTATCTTAACTTTACAAGAATGTGTTTACTTGTGTCCTTTTAGCACAGATAAAGGACTGTTAAAGTAGGTGGGGAGGACTTGAAAACAGAACGAGCTGAATGCACTTGCAGTCCAAATGTAATTTTTATTTTCTGTGTTATTTTTTAAAATTAATTGTGGGTCTAGTTCAGTAAGAAATTTTTTAAAAAATTAGATATTTTGAACCACTATATTGTTCTGGAAAATAGAGCTAGAACTAAAATTTTGTTTTTTAGCTGGACAAGCTTTTTTTTTTTTATATATACAAAGCATTGCACTCTGATTCAATCAATTATCAATCATTTTTAAGCTTTTGAATACTATGAAATAACAAATGCTTCTATTTACTTCAGTTGATAGTTTACCAGGCACATTTACACGTGTAATCTCATTGTTTCACTCAACTATACACAAAGAGCTATGTGTTTAGTATGCTCCTTGAACCTCCAGATTTACTTTTCTGCCCCAGTAAATTGGTCTCTATGGACCATATAAATAACCTGTTTGCCCTGGCGAAAAATCGGTAGAAGAAAGGAAGGAGAGTAAAGCTGTGTGTATTATTTCCCTTTTATGACATTCCTTTAGGTGGCTAGGGTCTCCTCCTTCCAAATTCTACATTTTGTTGTTGTTGTTCAGTTGCTAAGTCCTGCCTGACTCTTTTGGAGAAGGAAATGGCAACCCACTCCAGTGCTCTTGCCTGGAAAATTCCGTGGACTGAGGAGCCCGGTTGGCGGCAGTCCATGAGTCGCACAGTCAGGCACGCCTGAGCGACTTTTTACTTTTACTCATTAACATACCATTTTGGAGAAGGAACTGGCAACCCACTCCAGTATTCTTGCCTAGAGAATCCTGTGGACGGCAGAGCCTGGTGGCCTGCTGTCCATAGGGTCGCACAGAGTCGGACACGACTGAAGCGACTTAGCGTGCGTGCGTGCGTGCCTGACTCTTTGCGACCCCATAGTGTAGGCCACCAGGCTCCTCTGTCCATGGAATTCTCCAGGCAAGAACACTGGAGTGGTTGCTGTTTCTTTCTCTAGGGGATCTTCCCAACCTAAGGATCGGACCCACATGTCCTGCACTGGTAGGCAGATTCTTCACTACTGAAACACCAGAGAGCCTCTCTACATGCTGAAGGATGAAGAAAATTCCGTTTCCTACACTATAACTTACAGCTCGCCTGTACTCCACTCACACTTTTATGATTACTGTGTCTTTAAATAAACCCTAATCACTCACACCAAATTTGAGTGTGTCATTTTCCATGTTTTATAAACTAAGAAACTAAATTTCAGCCTTGCCTATATTTTTAAATATCCACAGAAGGTAGAACTAGATCATTCCAATGTACAACTTCTGTTTTTGCTTTTGGGCTTCTTTTTTTTTTATCAATTAATCTTTTTTTAAATATTCAGTATGTATATTCTGAGAAATACAGTGAATATTTTGAGAAGTAAAAAGAAATCAAGAAAAAGAATCTGCTTTTGTATATCTCCCAATCTAGGCAACAATTTGCACATGCAGTAGTGATATCTATATTAGAAAAGAAACCAAAATACCAGACTTTAGTGTAAAGACTTACCTGAATTGAAATCTGGGGTCTTCCACATACTCTATGGGTGACCTTGAATAAATTACTTAATGTTTTGAAATTTATATTTTTCTCCATTGTAAAATAAAACTACTTGCTCTAACTTTGTCGTATAAGATGGGTATTTAAAAAGCATTCCTAAGTACTGTGTGTGTGTATATATACACATTAATTTATTACATTTTATGTTTTTAAGATCGGAAGATGCTATTGCTATGAGAATATGTAGTGATCAAAAACTTTAAGAAAAACAAATGTAGTACCCATTAAGGAGAAGGCAATGGCACCCCATTCCAGTACTCTTGCCTGGAAAATCCCATGGATGGAGGATCCTGGTAGGCTGCAGTCCATGGGGTCGCAAAGAGTCCGACACGACTGAACAACTTCGCTTTCACTTTTCACTTTCATGCGTTGGAGAAGGAAATGGCAACCCACTCCAGTGTTCTTGTCTGGAGAATCCCAGTGCGGGGAGCCTGGTGGGCTGCTGCCTCTGGGGTTGCACAGAGTCGGACACGACTGAAGCAACTTAGCAGCAGCAGCAGCAGTACCCATTAAACAACAGCTAATACTGTCAGATTATATGTGACAAATAGCTACCAATGTCAGGTATCTTCAGTAACATTTCAGAGTATAAAGATTGATTTTAAAAAATTTCTAAAGTACAGATGTATTTAAGATCAGTCATGTGGAATAGGAATAAAATTTCATTAAATATGCCTAAAGAAATGTATTTTAGAGAATTCTTACAGTCTACCTTCCAGAAACTGAAAAATTAGGTAATTTGTTTCAGCTACCTGGGTCTCCTAAGTCAGAATACAATATATTCTCTTTGGATATAAAAAGCATCCTTTAAGTTCTTTGTGTTGCTTCTGCAAAGCCCTCATTATATAGTATTTTAAATGACTTGTGATGAGAACAGTCTCTAGAGAGTAACTGTTTTAGGACAAATAAGCCCAAATATTCTTCTTGGGCATACTTATCTAAATGATTCAGATTGCTGATGCTATTAAGGACCATCTTACACTTGAAATATATGTTTAAAATGGCATCCTTTAAGATATACATAAATGAACCACTTTGAGCTGATGGCAATGATGATAGTGGTGATGATGATGATGGTGATGATGGTGATGATAAGGAGGTGATGAAGTCGAAGGAGGGTAATAGCAATAAGATAATAATTCATATTCAGTGGGTGTTTACTCTCAGCAGATGATAGCACAGCTGACATATATGTTACTTTATTTAATCATCTCAACTTACAATAATACAATGACATAGTACTATAAATTACCATAATTTTTTAAATGAGGGAACAGAGGATCAAAAAATCATATTTCAGTTACATAGCTATTAAAAGTTCATGCCAATTTCAAAAACAGAATTTTCTCTCAAGGATTGTAGTAGACATTGTAGTTATTTTTTCTCATGGTAAACTCCATTCCTCCCCTCCTATATAGCTATCAATACCAGGGTTGCCCTAAACTAATCATGAAATGTCATTTTTCTGGCCAAAGGGATATAATTCTGTAATCAGTAATGTTTAAATATTAAGTAAGCATCTACTGTAAGCCAGGCTCTATTCTAGGCACTGAAGATATGGTAGTGAATGAAGCAGAAAGATCTTTGCCCTTAGGGCATTAAAAATAATAAGAGACTGACCTCCAAACTAAAAGTATATGCGCACACTAATAATGTAGTAGTTATAACTGTGGACTTTGAAATTAGAAAATACAAATTCAAATTACCCTTCATCACTTTCTACCAATGATCTTGGAAAAGTTAATCTCTCTGAAACCCAGTTTCCTCATCTGCTAAATAAAGATAGTATGCATGTGTGTGAGTTCAGTCATGCCTGATTCTTTATGACCCCATAGACTGTAGCCTGCCAGGTTCCTCTGTACATGGGATTTTCCAGGCAAGAGTAGTGGAGTGAGTTGCCATTTCCTTTTCCAGGGATCTTTCAACCCAGGGATCAAACCAGTCTCTAGCATCTCCTGCATTGGCCAGCGGGTTCTTTACCACTCGCACCAACTCATTCAAAATAACATTGTTGCACAATGAAATAATATTTATAAAGAACCTAGCATAGGGTTTAGAATGAGTGCTTGATACGGTAGCTATTTTTAAGTGCATCACAGATGCATGTACAGAGGTATTGAAAAAGGAGTGATTACCTTGCATTCACCTCCAATTGCCCCCTCCTCGTTTATAACACTTCTTCTTTTTTCTACTTCAAGCATCTATTAAGAATATAATGCATTCAGGAAGACTTTTAATACTAATCAACTCAATGCCCACAAAAATTTATTCACCAAGCTTAATAAAACACCAATCAACTCATAAGTCTTAAAAATTCCATAAATCAGATTTATTTTGTGTTTAGTATTTAGGGATTGTCAACCATGCTTTTTATATTTGCTCAAGAAAGAACACCTGACTTGATTACAGACAGCTAAATTTTCTGGTAGATTCTGAGAAAAAAGCTAGCTTCGTGTCTAATTCTTGACAGTGGGTGAGTGCATGTGACGTGTAAATCCAAGCAGTCATTTTGCCACTCTGAAAGAAGGAAGTCTGAAGATGTGGCTGACCCTGAAGAAGGCAAGCAGGGTGACAGTGAAAGCAAGTCAGTCCTGATTTCTGCCCAATCCTGGTTAGTGCGATTGTAAAAATAAAATGCAAAGAAGCAAAACACATTTCTTTTTTATGTATCAGTTAAGCCAGTTTTAGTTGCCTTTTTTTTTCTTCAACTGAAACACAACAGTTCTAATACACACAAAGCCTGCACTATTATAATAAGGGAGAGAAATCAAGGGGCAAACATATTTTTCATGCATTTTATTCAGGCAGGAAACACAATGAAAGACCAAGTTGAAACTGGTATGGATGTTCCAACTTATGCCCTGAGCCACCCTCAGGCTTAAGGCATTAACCTGTGCAAACCGACAATACTTCATGAAATGAGGATGCTGAATCATTGATCATCAGTCCACTGTAGATTCTGAACATAGCTAACTAATTTCAGAGAATCAAATGCTACATAGCCTAAGTCTTGAGGTCCTTTGCCATTTGCCAATGAAAATTGCAATGGGGAAATAACAAAATAATACCAAATAAACGGAAATGGTTTCAGAAAGTTCTTAGCCAAGTCTGGTTTATTTATAACTTTTTAAATTTTGGTAGTAGATTCTTTGTCCCCCCTTTCTTCAACAAAACTCTATGAATGGTGGTTGGAACTGGCATTATCTTCCTCATATTTCCACATAAACTGTTGTGTTTGTGTACCTGTTTGTTTTTGCTGCCATTTCTTAAACACACTGAAATAGAATTCTGAAGTGGGCTGGCTCACATAATTATAAAAGTTCTTGTGTGAATTTTTTCCTGTTAAACATGTCAGGGGAGAAATACGCAACAAATAATAAAATGGATGCAAACACTCATCAATCAAGAGCTGCCTGCCACTTCAGTGCTGTACTAGAAGTGTCCTCAGAGTGACGGCACAAATGCACGTTGGCAGGCCAATCAAAGCTTTAGAAATAAAACAAAACATTTCGTACCAGCCCGTCAACTCTCTAAAGCTGTGACACTTGGTTTGCAATTTCATTTTTTACGTTAGTTTTGAATTTCTTTATTAAATCATTTTCAGTCTGACCCTTTGGCTGTCACATATATGCCAATACTGTTGATGGCAATAAAAAGTAGTGTATCTGTAATCTTTGGAGAATGGTCTTCTGAAGACATATTCATGATTTATTTTAAGGTTCATTGATAATATTGTCATTTTTTATTCTTTCAGACACTAAGTTATGTAATCAAAATGTAAAAAAGTACTTTAAAACCAAAGAAAGAGACAAAAGAAAAAAAAAAAGGAATTTGTTCTACTCATTTCACCACTATTCTCATGTCTATAAGCTATAGTTCTTTTTAAAAGTTCTATAAATACAAAGAGATAGAACTCAACAGAAATGCTTATATTAACACTGATCTTAATTTGCTTTAGTTTCAACTTGAGAAGTCCAAATATTCATGCCAAATTTATTTACAGTGGGGTTACTCTTGTATTGGTTCAGTCATAGATTGTCATTTTAATAACAAAGGCCTCAGCGTGATTTGTAAAGTTTTAGATCTGCTGTTGGTCTTGTTGAGGACATATGAAGCATGGCAGCAAAAGGAAGGGATCTTGTTAATGCATAAGGATGAATAGAAATTTCCATTTCGATTTTCATTTCAAGCTGGGAAAGCAGATGTATTCTAAGAGACAGCACCACTGAACTAAATTCTTCTTTGCACCCAGCATTTCTTTCTTGAGGCAAATATCCTTTTCCTTTTTTCCTAAATAATTCACAAATTGCTTCTGCACAGAGGCCAAAGAGGGTCAGAACAAAATTCAATTACTTCATATCACCATATTTTCCTCTTACAAGGGAAGGCTATGGTATGAGGGTTGCAGTCTTAATCATATATGAAGTTTAAATGCCAAGCAGATGATTATACAATTTGGGGGTCGGGTGAAATCGCTGAATATTCTGTATGTTTTATTTTTTAAAGATAGGCTCATTCTTATCTTTTATGTATCAATCACAGTAATTCGTTAAATCCTTCCCAAACTGCCCTTTTCCAGGATTTTTGTAATTATCTATGCCTACACACAGACCACAAACCATGCCCTGTGTCACGTTGGGTCTCATCAACATGTCACATCGTGTCCTGTCACTTTATAGAGCACAGTGTGACAGATGAGATTTCAGAGCAAGGATTGCATTATCTCTTGGCATAATAAAACATGAAAAAAAAATAGATTTCTCATCTTTTTTTCTATCTATTTGCACTTGCACACACCATATGGATTTTTCTATAAGATTCTCAAAGATCATTAGAGTTAAATAATTCTAAATATGCATTCTTCTAAGCATTGACTTTTATTCCCTTTTTTTTCAATGAAGAGCAATGATTCTAATCTAATCCAAGTGATGAGAAATCAAAGACAGGTAATAAATTATTGAAATACTCTGTTTACCATTATTATTTTTTGTGTTGCTTACATAAATTCAGTAGGTTAGGTCTGATAAAATGTATTATTTACATTTTACAAAACAAATACAGAAGCACTGAAAGAGTAAATGTTATATTTCAAATCATATTTTATCCAAAGACTAGAAGCGTTTCTATTTCTCTAAGTGGCCAGATAACATATTCAAAGTATAGTTATTGTCCATGAATATTGAAAATTTAGAAGATAATTATGCTATATGTTGATCTGTGTCATTTTAAAAGATGTGCATGTTGTATAAACATGTATGTTAGGCAGAATTTTGGCCCATATTGGCCTTTGTCCCCTTGTGTTACACTTGCAAATTTACTATGTTACATGGCAAAAGGGGATTTACAATATACTTAAGGTAACAGATCTGTTGACCTCAAGATAGATTGTTTTGGATTATCTGGTAGCTTCCAGTCACTGTTGCCACCCACTATACTAGAATCACTGTGATCCTCATAAATACTGTGTAACTGAGTGGAGAGGAATACCTTTCTCCCATTTTTATGTTATATTTAACTAAAGGGAGTTACTTATTTAGTCGCTAAGCCATGTCTGACATTTTTGTGACTCCATGGTTTATAACCCCACAGGCTCCTCTGTCCATGATATTTCCCAGGCAAGAATACTGGAGTAAGTTGCCATTTCCTTTTCCAGGGGTGCTTCTTGACCCAAAGATTGAACCTGCATCTCCTGCATTGGCAGGCACATTCTTAACCACTGAGCCACCAGGGACGCCTCTAAAGGGAGTAACTTGGGTTCTAATAAATTAATTTAGCAAGTATGACTGTGAACTATTTACAAAGCCTTCTTTCTATACTCCAAGATTCTGATAGTGAGAAAGGATTACTGTGGATTGAGAAACAAATCATGTTTCAGAACCATGCTAGGCTTTGAGTCACCACTCCTTTCCAATACAAAAGCTTTGTCTTAAGGTTAAACTTCTCACAGCTGACTCTTTCTACTTAAGGATGTAGACTTAGCACTTTATAGAAGGCTTCAGAATGCCTGATGCGACCAGTTCATCAGCTTCAGAATTTTTCCAGATTTGTTTAGCCATGTACGAAATAGCCATTGCCAGCTGAGTGAATTCTAGATGCTTACTATGTAGGATTACCTTTGAAGAAGTAATACTAGTGTTTCAGTAGGAAAATATATCACTAGGTGTACTAATTATGGAAACAATTGTATAAACCTCTTTCTGTAATAAGTAGATTCAATATGACAGAGCATATTGTATTAATATCTAAGGTTATGATTGTGGTTATTTATGTTTCTTAATTCCTAAAGTCATCCATACCATGTCGAAAGTCCTTTTTCATATGTGCCATGAGTAAAGATTATGATGTTATTCTGGGTTTCCATGCTACTGAATTTAGTGAGGAAATACTCTGTGAATTGCCTTCCTAATACCTATTTCTTTCTGATCCTTAACCAACAGAATCTTGATTTTTTTCAGGATGGCAATCCACCTCTCAAAATACTTGCCATCCCTGCTCCTTTGCAGACACAGGTGACCACAACACTCTTTTGGCCAATGAGTTGCAGGCAGAAGTCTACTGAAAGTTTCTGAAAAATATTTTCTTTTCTGATAAAAAAAGAGACAGTTGGAACCATGGTCCCTTTACCCTGCTTCTTCTTCTTCTTCTTTTTTTTTTTTTTCTCTCCTTGAAGGCATGATATCTAGAGTTTTGGCCACAACTTTGTGATTATGAGGTAGCAAGCATAAAAATGAAAGCCAACACACACACGCACACACACACACACACCCACACACACAAATAGTTGAATAGAAAGAAAGGGAAAAGTGTGTATCTTGTAGCTTTTCAGGCACTGTACTGCTGAACCAACATCTGCAACTACTTCCAGAATTCTTGCTATGTGAGGAAAAAAGAAGTTTCTATCTGGCTTAAGTTATTATTGCTCAGTTATTCCTTATTTGCAGATTTTTAAAAAAAGTTTCTAACTGATATATAGGTTTAACTATAAATGATTTTTTCACTTATATAAATGATGATTTTATATAGTCAATCTACTATATTTTGTTTCATCTGTTTAAAATACAGTTCATTGACTAGCACTTTCATTTGGCAACTTGTGTACTTTTTTAGGCTTATTCTATCACACAGCTGCATATAAACAGATTTCAGCATGCAGTAAATATTTATTTTCAATCATATAAAACCAATGTTCATTTTACTGATGTCCAATGTACACACAGTATGAAACACTGGGTAAAAAACACTTTCCTGAAAACAAAGATAGAGACAATCAATATGAACACACTTAAATGAATAAAAGTTTAAAATATAATGCCCAATGCTAAAATGTAAATAAAATTTAATGCATTATTTATTATGTATTTCCTGGTGATATTTTTAGAAAATATATTCTAAGTAAATTCTGTAAAAATGACAAATATGCAAAAGACATTCCTTACAATATTAATTTTAATAGTGGAAAATTAGAAAAATGTTCTGTCTAGAGATAGGATAAAGGGTGAGCAAATCCTGGGGCATCCACTACAATGCTCATAATATAGTCATTTAAAAGAACATATTCACAAAAAGCTGAAGTTAGCAGCTAAAATTCTTTATGCTCTAAAATACATATATTGCTGTCTCTTGCAGGCACTTTTCCTTTCTTCTAGAAAGGATGTCTATCTTCTTCTGGGAAGTGATCCATCATAATTCTTGCTTGTGTTATTTTTTAAAATGTGGCACCAGAGAGATAATAAATCGGCTCTTTTTGCTGGAAGAAGCCACAATATGGGATGTTTGGGATCTTTGGTGTGCATACTTCCTGCCATCTGGGGAAATGTAGTGGGCAGAGAGAGAAGTTGATAATGCAGAAAGAAGTCAGTAAAAATGGCAGAAAGATTCTTGGGATGGTTTGAGTGCCTAGCAGTCTTTGAGACTAAGCAACACACTAGTACTTTCAGAATTTGAAGGTTAAAATTTCCTTCAGTTGTTTGATATCTTTCCAGCAATTGCTTCTTTTCTTATATACCAGATTAATTTGCTTTTCTGTTACTTTTACACAAATTTGCCTTGATTTATTCCATTAGAATGTTAGGTAAAAAAATAAAAGTTGGACATAAAGTTGTATTTACATATGTAAAGATAGCAACTACATAAAATATGCAAAGTAAAATATTTTTAAAAATCTATAAAAATACAGAACTCATTCACTTAAAAATATTATTGAACACATACTTTCTACTAGACATTTTTTAAGCACTGAGATTATAAGGGGTTTTTTTGTGTGTGTCTTTTGGTACTGTAATTCTTATTAATATTATATTTGGGGTTTTTTTAGTGTTTTAAAATAAATTGGTATTTTTAAGGAAATAACCCTCTTTTCAGGTGGCGTTAGAGGTAAAGAACCTGCCTGTCAACGCAGGAGACATAACAGACATGGTTCTATCCCTGGGTTGGGAAATACCCTAGAAGAAGGCATGGCAACCCACTCCAGTATTCTTACCTGGAGAATTCAATAGACAGAGGAGCTTGGCAGGCAACAGTCCATAATATATAAAGTATAGACTGGAAAAATATAGCTTTTGTTACAATGTAAGCAAATAGATACAAAGATTTTAATTGTAATATGTTTCTGTTGTACAGCCGCCAAGTCTTCTCTGACTCTTCATGACCCCATGAACTGCAGCATGTCAGGTCTCCCTGTCCCTGGAGTTTGCCCAAGTTCACGTACATCGCCTCAGTGATGCCGTCCAACCATTTCAACCCCCTGTCGCCTTCTTCTCCTGCCTTCAATCTTTTCCAGCATCAGGGTCTTTTCCATTGAGTTAGTTCTTCGCATCAGGTGGCCCTTAAAGTATTGGAACTTCAGCTTCAGCATCAGTCCTTTCAATTAGTATTCAGGGTTGATTTTCTTTATGACTGACTAGTTTGATCTCCCTGCTGTCCAGAGGACTCTCAAGAGTCTTCTGCAGCAACAAAGTTAGAGAGCATCTTTTTTGCTCTGCCATCTCTATGGTCTAACTCTTGCCACCATATGCGGCTACTGGAAAGACCATAGCCTTGACTATATGGATCTTTATCGGCAGTGGTATCTTTGCGTTTTAACACACTGTCTAAGTTCATCATAGCTTTCCTGCCAAGAAGCAGCTGTCTTCTAATTTCACGCCTGCAGTCACAATCCGCAGTGATTTTAGAACCCAAGAAGAGGAAATCTGTTACTACTTTCACCTTTTCCCTTCTATTTGCGATGAAGTGATGAGACCTGATGCCATAATCTTAGTTTGTTTTATATATATATATATATATATATATATATATATATATATGAGTGTGTGTGTGTGTCTATGATGATATAGATTTAGTTTTAAGCCAGCTTTATCACTCTCCTCCTTTACTCTCATCAAGAGGCTCTTTAGTTCCTCTACACTTTCTGCCAACAGAATGTATCAGCCACATATCTGAGGTTGTTGATATTTCTCCTAACAATCTTGATTCCAGCTTGTAACTTATCCAACCTGACAATTCACATGTAATCTGCATATAAATTAAATAAGCAGGGTGACAACAAACAGCCTTGTTGTACTTTTTTCTCAATCCTAAACCAGTCGGTTTTTCCACACAAGGTTCTAACTGTTGCTTCTTGACCCACATACAGGTTTCTCAGAAAACAAGTATGATGGTCTGGTACTCCTATCTCATTGAGAGTTTTCCACAATTTATTATCATCCACGTAGTCAAAGGCTTTCAGTTTAGTTCAGTCGCTCAGTCGGGTCCAACTCTTTGCAACCCCATGAATTGCAGCACGCCCGGCCTCCCTGTCCATCACCAACTGCCGGAGTCTACCCAAACCCATGTCCATTGGGTCAGTGATGCCATCAAACCATCTCCTTCTCTGTCGTCCCCTTCTCCTCCTGCCTCCAATCTTTCTCAGCATCAGGGTCTTTTCAAATAAGTCAGCTCTTCACATCAGGTGGCCAAATTACTGGAGTTTCAGCTTCAACCTTAGTCCTTCCAATGAACACTCAGGACTGATCTCCTTTAGGATGGACAGGTTGGATATCCTTGCAGTCCAAGGGACTCTCAAGAGTCTTCTCCAACACCACAGTTCAAAAGTATCAATTCTTCGGCACTCAGCTTTCTTTATAGTCAAACTCTCACACCCATACTTGACCATTGAAGAAACCATAGCCTTGGCTAGATGGACCTTTGTTGACAAAGTAATGTCTCTGCTTTTTAATATGCTGTCTAGGTTGGTCATAACTTTCCTTCCCAGGAGTAAGCGTCTTTTAATTTCATGGCTGCAATCATCATCTGCAGTGATATTGGAGCCCAGAAAAATAAAGTCAGCCACTGTTTCCAGTGTTTTCCCATCTATTTCCCATGAAGTGATGGGACCAGATGCCATGATCTTAGTTTTCTGAATGTTGAGCTTAAGCCAACGTTTTCACTCTCCTCTTTCACTTTCATCAAGAGACTTTTTAGTTCCTCTTCACTTTCTGCCATAAGGGTGGTGTCATCTGCATATCTGAGGTTATTGATATTTCTCCCGGCAATCTCATTCCAGCTTGTGCTTCATACAGCCCAGCATTTCTCATGTACTCTGCATATAAGTTAAAAAAGCAGGGTGACAATATACAGCCTTGACATACTCCTTTTCCTATTTGGAACCAGTCTGTTGTTCCATGTCCAGTTCTAACTGTTGCTTCTTGACCTGTATATAGGTTTCTCAAGAGGCAGGTCAGGTGGTCTGGTATTCCCATCTCTTTCAGAATTTTCCACAGTTTATTGTGATCCACACAGTCAAAGGATTAGGCATACTCAATAAAGCAGAAATAGATGTTTTTCTGAAACTCTCTTGCTTTTTTAATGATCCAGCAGATGTTGGCAATTTGATCTCTGGTTCCTCTGCCTTTTCTAAAACCAGCTTGAGCGTCTGGAAGTTCACGGTTCACATATTGCTGAAGCCTGGCTTGGAAAATTTTAAGCATTCCTTTACTAGCGTGTGAGATGAGTGCAATTGTGTGGTAGTTTGAGCATTCTTTGGCATTGCCTTTCTTTGGGATTGGAATGAAAACGGACCTTTTCCAGTCCTGTGGCCACTGCTGAGTTTTCCAAATTTGCTGGCATATTGAGTGCAGCACTTTCACAGCATCATCTTTCAGGATTTGAAATAGCTCAAATGGAATTCCATCACCTCCACTAGCTTTGTTCATAGTGATGTTTTCTAAGGCCCACTTGACTTCACATTCCAGGATGTCTGGCTCTAGGTGAGTGATCACACCATGGTTATCATCTGAGTCATGAAGATCTTTTTTGTACAGTCCTTCTATGTATTCTTCCCACCTCTTCTTAATATCTTCCGCTTCTTTAGGTCCATACCACTTCTGCCTTTTATTGAGCTCATCTTTGCATGAAATGTTCCCTTGGTATCTCTAATTTTTTGAAGAGATCTCTAGTCTTTCCCATTCTATTGTTTCTCTCTATTTCTTTGCAATGATCACTGAGGAAGGCTTTCTTATCTCTCCTTGCTATTCTTTGGAACTCTGCATTCAGATGCTTATATCTTTCCTTTTCTCCTTTGCTTTTCACTTCCCTTCTTTTCATAGCTATTTGTAAGGCCTCCTCAGACAGCCATTTTGCTTTTTTGCATTTCTTTTTCTTAGGGATGGTCTTGATTCCTGTCTCCTGTACAATGTCACGAACCTCCATCCATTCAGATGCTTATATCTTTCCTTTTCTCCTTTGCTTTTCACTTCCCTTCTTTTCATTCAATGAAACAGAGGTAGATGTTTTTCTGGAATTCCCTTGCTTTCTCTTTAATCCTGTGAATGTTGCCAATTTAATCTCTGGTTCCTCTGCCTTTTCTAAACCCAGCTTTTGGACATCTCGAATTTCTCAGTTCATGTAATGGTGAAGCCTAGCATGCAGGATTTTGAGCAAAACCTTACTTGCATGGAAGATGAGTGCAATAACATGCCTTAGTACTGCTTTTCTTGGGAATTGGGATGAGGATTGGTCTTTTCCAGTCCTGTGGCCACTGCTGGGTTTTCCAAATTTGCTGACATACTGAGTGCAGAACTTTGATGGCATCATCTTCTGGAATTCCATTGTCTCCACTAGCTTTACTGACAGCAGTGCTTCCTAAGGCCTATTTGATTTCATACCCCAGGATGTCTGGATCTGGGTGAGTGGCCACAATCTCATGGTTATCTGCATCATTAAGATCTTTTTTGTACCGTTATTCTCTGTATTCTTTCCATTTCTTCTTGATCTCTTCTGCTTCAGGTCTTTACTGTTTCTGTCCTTTATTGTACCCATCTTTGGATGAAATGTTCCTTTGATGTCTCCAATTTTCTTTAAGAGATCTCTAGTCTTTCCCCTTCTGTTTTCCTCTATTTCTTTGCATTGTTCTTTGAGGAAGGCCTTCTTATCTCTCCTTGCTATTCCCTGCAACTCTGTGTTTAGTTGGGTGTACCTTTTCTCTCTCTTGCTTTTCACTTCTCTTCTTTCTTTAGCTATTTGCAAAGCCTCTTTAGACAACCACTTTGTCTTCTTGGTTTTCTTTTTCTTTGGGATAGTTTTGTTCACTGCTTCAATATTATGTACAATATTACATTCCTCTGTCCATAGTTCTGCAGGACCTACTAGATCTAATCCCTTGAGTCTATTCATCACCCCCACTGTATATTCATAGGAGATTTAAGTCATATCTGCTGGCCTAGTAGTTCCCCACCGCCCCTGCACCTCTGCCCCTTTCTTTAGTTTAAGCCTGAATTTTGCTATGAGAAGCTGATGATCTGAGCCACAGTCAGCTCCAGGTCTTGTTTTGGCTGACTATATACAGCTTCTCCATCTTCAGCTACAAAGAATGTTATCAATCTGTTTTTGGCATTGACAGTTTGGTGATATCCATGAGTAAAGCCATCTCTTGAAAAATGTATTTATTGTTGAAAAATGGTGTTTTCTAGCAATTATACTATGATATTATTGATAAAATTATAAAAAATGGAAATAGCGAAACAGTCATCTTAGTTATCAGAGTTTTCTAAGCTGTGTGCCAAGGAACACAATATGCTTATAAATAAGCTAAATGGCTGCTGATCTTCTGAGCTATCCTTGGAGGTGGACGGAGCCTGGTATGACCAGGTGCCTAGGTTGGTTGCTACAAGCTAAAAGAAGTCTTTTACAATCTACCTCAGTGAATTGTACATTTATTATTTCTGAATGGGTCATAATAGTGGTTGGAGACATTCCTTTAGATGGTCACCTAAGTTCCTCTTTTGGCTTCCCAGGTGGCTCAGTGTAAAGAGGGTAAAGAATCTTCCTATAGTGCAGGAGACACTAGTTTCATCCCTGGGTCTGGAAGGTCCTCTGGAGGAGGACATGGCAACCCACTCCAGTATCTTTGCCTGGAGAATCCCATGGACAGAGGAGCCTGGCAGGCCACAGTCCACAGGGCATGACTGAGCACGAGAATGTGGTCCCTCCTTTCATTGTGATGTCTACAAAATCTGAGGATAACATGCTTGATAGGACATTTAGTTCTGTCAAGATGACAGATGGACAGAGTATAAAACTCTTTTGCCACAGTGGCTAGAAATATTTGAAATAAAATAATTAATCATATAATTTGAATACATATCTGTGTTCTTAACAATATAAATGACTTCCCTGGTGGCTTAGATGGTAAAGTGTCTGCCTACAAGGCGGGAGAAAATGTTATTAAATGTACAGATTAGGGAGGAAGAAATAAAATAGTTTTTGTTTGCTGATGATGTCAACATCTCTGGGAAACCCAAAATAAAAAACAAAAACTCCTTGAACTAACAAATGATTATAGCAGGATCACATGATACAAGGCATAAAAGGTTAATACATAAAAGTCAACCATTTTTCTATATACTAGCAATAAATAAGTGGAATTTCAAATTAAGAACACAATGCCATTTACATTTGCACTCCAACATAAAATACTTGTGTATAAATCTAACAAAATATGTTTAAGATCTTTATGAGGGAAACCTATAAAATTCTGATGAGTGAAATCAAAGAATTAATTATATTGAGAGATATTCCTTGTCATAAGCAGGAAAGCTCAATATTGTCAATTGGTCAGTTATTCCCAATTTGACCTATAAATTCAACACAGCCCCAGTCACAATCCCAACAAGTTGTGAATATTGGCAAATTGATTCTAAAGTATATATGGAGAGACCAAACAACCAGAATAACTAAATCAGTATTGACAAAGAACAAAGTCAGAGGACTAACACTACCCAATTCAAGACTTACCTTAAAGTGATGGTAGTCAAAGCATTGTGGTATTGGTGAAAGAAAAGACAATAGATCAACAGAACAGAATAGACAGCCCAGAAATCGACCCTCATCAATATAGTGAAATAATCTTTGACAAAGTAGCAAAGGCAATATGTTGGAGAAGAGATAGTCTTTTCAACAAACAAATGGTACTGAAACAACTGGGCATCCATATGCAAAAAGTTAATCTAGACACAGACTTTACGTTATTCATAAAAATTAACTCCAAATGAATCATAAACCTAATAGTAAAATGCAAAACTAAAACTTCTAGAGGATAACATAGGAGAAAATATAGATGAGCTTGTGCATTGTGATGCCTTTTTAGATTCAACACCAAAGTCATGATCCATGGCAGAAATAATTGATAAGCCAGAAGTATTAAAATTAAAAATTTCTCTTCATGACATTCTCAAAAGAATGAAGAAGCCACACACTGGGAGAAAATATTCACATTGATAACTGTTTAAAATACACAAAGAATTCTTAAAACTCAACAATAGGAAAATAACCTGATTTGAAAAATGGAGCAAAAATTTTAACAGACATCTCATCAAATAATATAAACAGATGGCAAATAACCATATAAAAAGATGCTCAACATCATATATCATTAGGTAATTACAAATTATCACAAAAAAGAGCTACCACTACATACCTATTAAAATTGCCAAAATTCAAAACATTGAACCATCAAATGCTGGTGAGAATAGGAAACAGAAAGAAGAACTCTTATTTATTAATAGTAAGAATGCAAAAATGGTACATCTAGTTTAGAAGGTAGTCTGTCAGTTTTAACAAAACTAAAAGTACTCTTACCATTTGATCCAGCAATCATGCTCCATGGTATTTATCCACGTTAATTGAAAACGTATACCCATACAGAAATCTGCAGATTTATTCATATGGGAAAAAATTCAAAGCAACCAAGATGTCCTTCAGTAGGTGAATGTGATAAATAAATTGTGGTACATCCAGACAAGACTATTCACTGCTAAAAAGTGATTGAGATATCAAACCATAAAAAAAATATATATATATAGGGGAAGGGCTTAAATGCTTATTTCTAAGAAAAATAATTCAATCTGAAAAAGCTGCATATTATATAAATCCAACTATATGGCTTTCTGGAAAGGGCAAAACTATGGAGACAGTAGAAATACCAGTGTTTGCCAGTGGTTAGAGGGTATGGAGAGATGATAGGAGCACAGAGGATTTTTAGAAGAGTGAAACTTCTGTATGATACTATATTAATGATTACCTGTTATTATACATTTATCCAAACCCATAGAATGTGCCAAACCAAGACTGAACCTTCTATACACTGAATGTTTATGTCTCCTCAAAATTCCTATGTTGAAGCTGGGTTTCGCTAGACATTGAATCTGCTGAAGACTATCTTGTGTTTCTCAGCCTCCAGCTGCTGCTGCTGCTGTTAAGTCGCTTCAGTTGTGTCGGACTCTGCAACCCTATAGACGGCAGCCCACCAGACTCCCCCGTCCCTGGGATTCTTCAGGCAAGAACACTGGAGTGGGTTGCCATTTCCTTCTCCAATGCATGAAACTGAAAAGTGAAAGTGAAGTCGCTCAGTCGTGTCCGACTCTTAGCGACCCCATGGACTGCAGCCCACCAGGCTCCTCCATCCATGGGATTTTCCAGGCAAAAGTACTGGAGTGGGGTGCCATTGCCTTTTCCTCTCAGCCTCCAGAAAGTGTGAGAAATAAATTTTTTGCTGTTTATAAACTTTCTATAACAGTCTATAACATTCTGTTACAGAAACCAGAAGGGACTGAGCCAACTAATGTAAACTGTGGACTTTGGATGAATTTGAGGTGTCCTGCAGGGTCATCACTTGTAAGAAATGTACCACTATGGAGAGGAATGTTGACAGTTGGAGAGCTTGAACATGTGTGGAAAGAGGGACTATTTGGGAACTCTGTACTTTCCACTCAGTTTTGTTATCAATTTAGAACTGCTCTGAAAATAAAGTTTATTAAATAAAAAAGTAAGAATAAAGGAACTAAATGTATGGCAATTAAAAAGTACAAAAAGTGACAGCAGAAATGAATTTAAATAAAAGAGTAGTCACAACAAATAGAAGCCAATTTCACTAGTTGACAAACTCTCAAAATGAATTTTGAAAAGAAACCTGTTATATAAGGTAACACATGTAAAATGACAGAGAAAGATTGCATGTGAAAAGCTATAATATGATATAGGCAAATATTAAAGAGAGGAAAGTTGATATAATATTAATCAGACAATTTTGAATTTAAGAGAGAATGATTATTATAAAGTCACTACACACAATGATTAAAGGAAAAATTTGACAAGATGCTATAATTCAGAATAAGCTTAAAGCAATCTCAAAATACATAATTCAGAATTCACCTCTACTGTGTGGGAAATGGACATATCTTCAATTAGCGTGGGAGATTATATCACTATTTCCGAAGCTGGTAGAGCAAGCAGAACAAAAGTAAGACTATAAATGTTTTAAACAAAACACATAGCAAGCTTAATCTCTAAACACTGACTTGTAACTTGAACTCTTAAACCTTACAGTTAATATATTCTCTTGAAACAAAAATTAATCATGAATTAACTGCTATACAAAAATTCCAAATATCATATTATATAGACAGTACCTAACATAACCAACATTTTAGAGAGTAAACTCAAGACACAGTCATACCAGACAATAATAATAATTACAACAACAATAATAATAATAGTAAATGCTTTATAATATAACATTCTTTTTAACATAAACTATGAAAAAATGTAATTTATTTGAAATTTTATGTTTCTGTCTTCTGATGCAGCAATTTAAAAAAAAAATTATTGAACATTAAATTTTAGAAGATATATATTGCATTTCTTTAAAATTAATAAATATAAACTTTTGAAAATGAAACCATAACACAATAGAACTAATTAAACAAATATTCCTCGTATTAAATAATAATAATGTTTCTTTCTATGCCATAATACAGTAGGACATTTGTATCTTTTCTGTCTCCTTTTCTAAGTAATTCTACCCTGAATGGCTTTTAGCCTCTAGGGGATCATTCTTTTATTTGTAAGTAAGGCAATACAATCAACCTTAAGATTCATTTTTATTTCTATCTTTGTTTTTGTCCAGTCTCAGTCCTTTGATATCTGGTGTCAGCTAATTTATAACTGGACTAAATAGTCTCCCAACAAATCAGAAGCTTCATTATGTGTTTCTGAACATTTTGAAGAAATAAAAAATTATAAAAATAAAATGCTTCCCTATAAAAGCTTGTATATGATAGGTAAGCAAATCATGCCTTCCTTTAGCAATGCATAAAGGGTATGCAGGATATTTAGCGGGTCAGAACTGTTCTTTTTCTTTGGTTAGATGTTTATTTATGAATGCAATTTGTCAAAGTTTATAATTACTGCTGAAAATGCAGGTAGATGAGTATGTCTTTGTTTGTATCTGGACCAGATATTAGCAATCTATTGTTTATAGTTTCTATATTTTCATCAAAATTTTCATGGAAATTAAGCAGACTACTCAGACCTTCATTTTGCAAATCAGGGTACCTCAGATCTAAGTGGAACAGTTTCTGTTCTTCTTCTTATGATTGACATATCACTTGATGATACCATAAGAAAGCATGGTCATTAGTAAGATGCCACCATAAGAAAGCATAGTCATGAGTAAGATGGTACTCTAAGGAGCAAACAGCAGACACTTTATTATTTCTGTTTTAAATGCAGGACATTTTTGGTTGCTATTTCTTTATCAGAAAACATAAGTTTACTCATTTTCATTGAGATATGATGATGTATGTTCATGCATGTGGTATGCCCGAGTTAATTCAGCAGTCACAATTTCTGACTGAGCATTGGTTATCTTTGGGAGATGAAATATACTGTGATTGAATTAGAAGTATTTGCTGGTTTTGACATGTAAGATTCAATCTTCATGTGTGCTTTCTCCACCATACCTAACCTCAAATTAAATTTTGCATATTTTATAGTGTGCTCTGCTTGGTTATGTAGCTCTTGAATACTCCTTTATGTGTCCTTCCATCTGACATTAAAATTACACAGTTTAGCCTTCTTTTTCATTGAGGTCTGGGTAATGTTGATGTTGGTATTATTTTGTTCTCAGTTTTATTATATAAACCCTTAGAAGAGCTGGTTACAATATTCACAAGATTAAAAATTAATAGTATCTTGAGGAAAAATCAAAGGCAAACTTTCTTTTTTGGCCCCATTCTAGGACATGTGGAATCTTAGTTCCCCAACCAATAATCAAATCCATGTCCCCTGCAGTGGAAGCAGAGTCTTAGCCACTGAACTGCCAGGTAAGTCTCCCAAACCAAACTGTTAATGATCATAAATACAACATACTTAAGCTGCATAGTTTCCTTGAATCCATCAAGTGATATAACATTGGGTGGTCCGTTACCAGAAACTTTGTATCATAATTGTCAACATCAGTGGTCAGGAAGTACTAGCAACAAGGACTATAGAAGTCAAATGATCCCTGTTGTATCCATTTAATGCTGAAAGCAATGTTGCTTTCATATCTTTTAGCTCTTGTTTGACTTTTGTACTTTCATGCTAAACCACCACTCCTATCACCAAAAAATGAGACTTTTTGAGTTCAGAGATGTATGACTTTCTGTGTTAAAAATCAAGATATTCTCCAGGCAAGAATACTGGAGTGACTAGCCATGCCCTCCTTCAGGGGATCTTCCCAACCCAGATTTCCAACCCAGGTCTCCCACATTGCAGATGGATTCTTTACTATCTGAGGTGCCAGGGAAGCCCAAGAATACATAGGAATGGGTTGACTATCCCTTCTCCAGGGGACCTTCCTAACCCAGGAATCAACCCAGGGTGTCTGGCATTGCAGGTGGATTCTTAACCAGGGATTCTTCCTTTCCTACCAAGGAAGCCCACAAGATAGTCCCAGGAAAACTGAAATGGTTGGTCACCCTAACTGTCCATGGTGCAATAATATGCAAAAGTCATACAGAAATAGAAAAAAAAAAATACACTCCTGATCCCCATGCATTTGAAAAACTTAATACTTATTTCTACGTTTTTGGATTTATATCCAGAATTCAGGTAGTGAATATTAGCTAATCTATTATTAGTTACCAAATTATTAAAGTAGAAAATCATAAAATAATGTCACTAAATACAGAAAAGACACACGATTGATTTACAACAAAAACTTAAAATAATAAACTTCTTTAATCTGGTAATGTATAACTAAAATTAAAACATGGAAAATAAGCTTACTGTTGAATTTCTGGAGACATTATCTTTAAAGTCAGAAGGAAGACAAGAGGTTCATGATTTTTGTGTCTATAGACATTGTCCTAGAGATTCTATTCAGTGCTACACAAGAATAAAAAAGTGAAAGAGTGAAGTGAAAAATAAAGCTGTAATTTTTCAAAATTGATAAGACAATACAGTTAATAAAGCTCAATGATTTTGGACAATTTCCAAAATCAAAAGCATTACTTTTCCTCAATAAAGTATTTAGGAAATGCAACTTAATAAAGATAACAATCTCAAAATCAAAACCAAATATAAGATTTCTTGGAATTAACCCAACCAAAAAAATACAAATTCATTATGGAAAAAATTATAAAACTTTATTGGAGGGCATAAATGAGGGCAAGTAAATGGAGAGATTATAACATATTCATGGATCAGAATACTCAAAATTATAAAGATGTAATTTTGTCCAAGTTAAATAAGAAATGTAATGCAATTTTACTCAAAATCTCCAACATATTTTATTGGCTTGCAAGCTTATGCTAAAATGTATACATGAAAGTTAAAGTCCAAGAACAACGCAAGCAACTTTGAAAACTTATCCAACAATATATCAAAACACACAATAAAATAAGACTAATTTGGAGAATGCCATAGAAAAATGAAGTAATGTAACAAATGAGAGAATCTAGAAACAGAAATAGTTTAGTATATGGGAAATGGAATTACAAACATCAGAGAAAGAATGGAATATCTGGCAACCTATCTGGAAAATTTGTATATTGGATCATAACTCACAGAAATGCATTAAATTCCAATGCACTAAAGATGTAAATGTGAATATTATTACAATAAAATATAAATGATACATTTATGAAATCAGATAATAATATTAAATTTGATAGCATTGATGTTTAAATGTTTATACTAATATACAGCCATATAAATAAAAACAACCATCAACCAAGTGAAAAGTAAGGTAAGGTCTGGGAAAAAATTCCTACAATATATAAAATGCATGAAAGTCCAAACTTTGAAGAATATTAAACTCCCATAAATCTATCAAGTGAAAAAAGATCAATATAGCCTATCAAAAAATGAGCAAAAATATCAAAAGTAAATTTATGGAAAAGGAAAATCAAATTGATGATATGTTCAATAGTTCAATTTCATTAGGAAGCAGAAAATTCAAACTAAAATTATAAGAATCATTAAAACCATAAAATCAGAAATAGGAAATTTAAAGACAGTAAGTTGATGAAACTGTGACAAACTAGAATCTCTTTTACATTGCTGTAGGTAGAGCAATGAGATATAATTGGAAAGCAATTCATTTGTAAAGCAATCTGACAATATCTAATAAAGTTGTAAACTTGCATATCCCTTATTATATAGTAATTTATATCTATGGGTTCGTGGGGAACACTATAAAAGAGTATAAAAGAGAAAATACTTAAGCATCTTAATTGCATGATTGTTTGTAACAGGAAAAAGAGGCAACCTAATTATTCCTTTGTAGGGATATATGGGAGAAGGAAACGGCAACCCACTCCAGTTTTCTTGCCTGGAGAATCCTGTGGACAGAGGAGCCTGGAGGGCTGCTGTCCATAGGGTCACACAGAGTCAGACATGACTGAAGCGACTCAGCATGCATGCATGCATTGGAGAAGGAAATGGCAACCCACTCCAGTTTTCTTGCCTGGAGAATCCCAGGGACAGAGGAGCCTGGCGGGCTGCCGTCTATGGGGTCGCACAGAGTCAGACACGACTGAAGCGACTTAGCAGCAGCAGCAGCAGGGAATATATAAATGAATGATTTGAATATATGTATTCATCAAACTGTTGAATAATAAATACTAATTAAAATGACCTGACTGTACATTGTTTAGTATGGATTAGTCTTAAAAATATTTTTAAGTTACAAAAGGGAAATCACAGTATAGTATGTATATTATACATTTTGTACTTTTTAACTATAGTACATCTTCTTTATACATTCCTCTATAGATTGAAATTTAGGTTGTTTCCATGTATTGGCTACTGTAAATAGTGCTGCAATGAACATTGGAGTACATGTACTTTTCAAGTTATGGCTTTCTCCAGATACATGCCCAAGAAAGGGATTACTGGATTATATGGGCTTCCTTGTAGCTCAGTTGGTAAAGAATCTGCCTGCAGTGCAGGAAACATGGGTTCGATCCCTGGGTTGGGAAGATCCCCTGGAGAAGGAAATGGCAACCCACTCCACTATCCTTGCCTGGAACATCTCATGGACAGAGAAGCCTGGTGGGTTGCAGTCCATGGGGTCACAAAGAGTTGGCACAACTGAGCAACTAACACTATTGGTAGTTCTAGCTGTAGTGTTTTAAGGAATCTCCATACTATTCTTCATAGTGGTTGTACCAGTACCTACTGTTTTCATTTGCCCATCATCTCTTAATGATTTCATGTTTAGAAACCCCCACTTCACAAAATACTTCTCTCCAATTCCACATAGATTTGATGGGAGGAGTCTAAGCACCACTTTCCACTTGTCCTTGGACACATGATTCTACACATGCCTTTGGCCTATATCAAAGTTATATCTTAGGTTAAGTTTTATGAGTCCAGATTGTGGACTCATGGCTCATGGATATTTGAGTCCCTCTGCCTGGTATTTTATGTGTGGAGACAGAAGGAACTTCATTTTCTGGAATCTGAAGCTAACCTGACATTAGCCTGACATTAGCCAGGCTCACTATCACAGTGAAGAATCATCAAGTGGAGACAAGAATGAAACAAACACTTGGAGATTGGATGGAGTTATGGTGCTCTTGGTGTCCACTCTTGTGCCAGCTCAGCTTCATTAATGACTGAGTCCTGTGAGCTGATTAAAAGTCCTTTGTTGGCTTCAGCTTCAGCATGAACTGGGTTTCTGACCAATACCTATCATTGAAAGATTTGTCTATTCTATTATAGAAGGAGTTCACAATTGAATGGAACAATCTCAATGATCCCTGCAAACAAAATCTCCAATCTCTTCTAAATGCACTAAAAAAAAAGAAAAAAGAAAATACTAGATCATTAAACACTAGCAATAGCAGTATCTTAGATACAGCACAATTATCTTATCCAGCCACTACTGAAGAAACATATGTAATGTAAAATGCAAAGATTTAAGCTTATTTCTTCTGTAGAAAATATTGTAATGATCAACAGAAACTATCAAAATAAAAACCCACATTTCAGCTTCCAAATAAACAAAGATTCAAACAAAAATGACTGCTTATAGGCATCCTTGGGATTCCTAAAAATGCCTTAAAGCTTCTTGTTAAAATTGCTTCAAAGTATCTATTTAAATTCTATATTCTTGATTAATGTTTTCTTTATAACTCTAATTTCTTAAAGCAAAACAGATTATTCTATAAACTGTATCAGAATTCATAAAATTTTATGTACATGGGTTGCTCAATTCAATAAACATGCTGAAAAACATCATAATGTTTGTCTTATAAGTATGTTTTAATTTGATTTAATAATTTTTTGTAGCCACTTCTTAAACAAAGCAAAACTAAATATGCATCAGGCCCATGGTCTGCAACATAACTTCCTGTTATAAAGTAGTTTCTATGGGAACACCAGATCTAATTTCATCATGTCAACTTACTTGCATTTTTCCAGGAATAGGAACATCAGAATATATGAGAAATAAGTATAAAAACACAGGTTTAGCAAATATAAGTAAGATATCATGTTCTGATTGAAATATTTCATTAGAAGCACTACCACTGTGAATAAATTAGACAAATAGTCAATAGATCTTAACAACCTAAATGTTGTCTTTAATCATCGAATGGATCACTCTTGAAATAATTAGCCTGAGAGTTTAAGTAGGATGCTAAGGATCATGATAGTTAACTAAATATATACTTGTAAGATTTGTAAAGGGAAAAAGTTGTTCATGTTAACACGCAGCAGCTCTTTCTAATAAAACTGCTTTTGGCCATGAAGAAAAGACACTGGGCAAGGGATATTTTGAAAAAGGAGAATTTTGATGGGCAGGATCATTATAATTGATCACTTAGGCAGCTCCTTTTCTGTTACTAATAAAAAATCCTAATCTGGTTAAGATATCCAAGTTTTAGCATTTAACCAAGCCTTGGGTATAACTGACTATACCTCCAATTCCTAAGATGGGCAATGTTTGACTTAACTGATACAGTTTATTCCCAGAACTAGCATCAGGATACATATGATGTAAACATTCAAATCATAGTGAATCTTGCCATTTTCCTAACAAAGTTAGGTTAAAAGTACTTATCTCTCTCTCTCTCGTTTTTTGCATGCTGAAGTATGCTAATATGAAAACTTTAGCCATCTTAAGGAATGCTGCCTGAAGTTTAAGCCAACATGTACAATTAAGATATCACACACAAAAAAATGGAACCAAGATGGTGAAAAAACTAACCATCAAGTTTATCCCATCACTGGACAACCCATTTATGAGTCCAAGGATTTCCTGATTGTTAAGGTCATAATGAGTCAGATTTTTCTAATGACATGTAGCTGAAGTCACCAATAGTAAGTTAAGTATATATGAAGTAAATATAAATATATATATATATATATATATATATATATATAAAAATTGAAGTATAGTTGATTTTCAAAGTTGTGTTAGTTTCTGATGTATAGTGAAATGATTCAGTTATATACATATATATTGGAGAAGGAAATGGCAACCCACTCCAGCATTCTTGCCTGGAGATTTCTATGGACAGAGGAGCCATGTGGTCACAAGAGTTGGACATGACTGAGTGACTAACACTTGAAAATTTGATGTATTCTTTTACATATTTTTTCTGTTATGATTTACTATAGAATACTGAACATAATTCTCTCTACTAGACAATAGGATCTTGTTGTTTATCCATCCTATATATAATAATTTGCAACTGCTAACACCAAACCTTCCACTGCTCCCCATCTCCCTTGATGACCACAAGTCTGTTTTCTGTGTCTGTGAGTCTGTTTCTGTTTGTTCGTTTATGTCATATTTTAGATTCCACATATAATTCACATCACATGGTATTCATCTTTTCTGACAGTTTAATTAGTGTTATAAGCTCTGGATCTATCAGTGTAGTTGCCAATGAAATTATTTCATTTTTAATGACTGGGTAGTATTCCATTGTGTGTATATGTGTACCTTTATATGTGTGTGTGTTTGTGTGTATGTGTGTGTGTATATGTATCTATATATACACTGCATTTTCTTTATCCATACATTTATCAATACACATTAGGTTTTATCCATGTCTTGGCTACAGTAAGTAGTGCTGCTATAGATATACAGGTGCATGTATCTTTTCGAATTATAGTTTTGCTGAACATATGCCCAAGAATGAGATTACTGAATCATATGGAAACTCTGTTTTTAATTTTCCAAGTGATGTTTGTGCTGTGTTCTGTAGTGGCTGCACCAATTTACATTCTCACCACCAGTGTAGGAGAGTTCTCTTTCTTCCATACCCTCACCAGCATTTGTTATTTGTAGATCTTTTGATGATTTCCATTCTGACCAGTGTGAGGTGGTACCTCATTATAGTTTTGATTTGCATTTCTTTTATAATTATGGATGAGTATTTCTTCGTGGGCCTATTGGGCATCTGTATATCTTCCTGGGAGAAGTGTCTGTTTAGGTCTTCTGCCCAGTTTTTGATTGGATTGATTTTTTTGTTGTTGTTATTGAATTGTATGACCTGTTCATATATTTTGGAAATTAAGCCCTTGTCAATCATATCATTTGAAAATAAATTAATTCTATTATGTTGTCAGTAGCTTTATCTTCAATATATTAAAAAATAAAACCTAAGTGAATGATGAATTATTGCTATCTAAACAATATTAAAACATACAAAGAACAAAAAGGGTTAAGTCCCATTAATTAGAAAGTCAGGTAGGAAAGTGGGTAGGGTACAGAGGGAGTTTATTTTGTAAAATTTTAATCTTGTTAATGTATTCACAGAGGTTCCAAATAATATGGACCTATTTCTTAATAAAGTTTCTATGCTAAATCTCCAGGAAAGGTCCCAAAATTTAAATAAAAAGAACAGTGTTGTTTAACTGATTATAAAGTTCTTCTAATTGAAATACTATTTATAAGCTCTAACGACATTCAGAGCAGGGTTTCCTTAATAGGACTGACTCCTTAGGCTATTCTCAAAGAAAGTTTGTCTGGCCTTAGAATAAAAGAAGAAATTCATAGATTCCCTGTATTTAAAAAAAAATTTTATTGGTGTATAGTTGATTTATAATCTGCTACTTTCAGTGTACAGCAAAGTTAATCAATTATACATATATGTGTATCCACTCATATGAAAAGCAGAGACATTACTTTGCCAACAAAGATCCATCTAGTCAAGGCTATGGTTTTTCCAGTAGTCATGTACGGATGTGAGAGTTAGACTATAAAGAAGGGTGAGCACTGAAGAATTGATGCTTTTGAATTGATGTTGGAGAAGACTCTTGAGAGTCCCTTGGACTGCAAGGAGATCCAACCAATCCATCCTAAAGGAGATCAGTCCTGGGTGTTCTTTGGAAGGACTGATGCTGAAGCTGAAACTCCAATTCTTTGGCCACCCGATGTGAAAAGCTGACTCATTTGAAAAGACCCTGATGTTGAGAAAGATTGAGGGCAGGAGGAGGAGACAACAGAGGATGAGATGGTTGGTTGGCATCACCGACTCAATGCACATGGGTTTGGGTAGACTCTGGCAGTTGGTGATGGACAGGGAGGCCTGGCGTGCTGTGGTTTATGGGTCGCAAAGAGTCGGACACGACTGAGCGACTGAACTGAAGTATCCACTCTTTTTTTAGATTCTTTTTCCGTATAGGTCATTACAGAGTACTGAGGTGAGTTCCTTGTGCTATACAGTAGATCCTTATTAGCTACTTATTTTATGTATAGGATAAATATAATATATATGTCAATCCCAATCTCCTAATTTATCCCTCCCCTCCTCCTCACCCTCTGCTTAGATTCACTTTAAACAATAGACTTTTAGAGCTTCAGAATCAGTAATCTATTAAAACAGAGACTGAAATTTGATGAAAACATAGTATCGGTATGAAACAAAAGATCAAAGTAGAATTAGCATAGGCATGTAAAAGAATCATGCATTTTCAAGCCTCAGAGAACACTCATTAACATCCTTTTTAGTATAAATGTTTTCTTGATCACTGAAAATATACATACATATCTTATCTCACAACTGGAAATACTTAGCATGATGTTGGAGGCCATGTTCTTTCTATTTTCTATGTTATTTTCTTGGTCCATGTAAAAACATTTCTCCCGATAATCTCTGTTTTCGCAGGGGAGTATGGATAAAAAATTTCCACCTTTCCTCTAGCTCTTAGAAGCTCTGCCTCCTCCCCATGGTAGCAGTAGTGACCTATCTTATTCTCCAATCCATAAAAGAAGCTAATATCTAAATCATTTCTGAACCTGTATGTATTTCTCAGTTGGTTCAGAATTCTTATAGGCCAGTTCCCATTGTCAAGTCACAACACAGAACTTAGGTATACTTTGAATCACAGAAAACTTGACATTTAAATGCTCACATTCTAAATGTTGAATATTTGTTGATAAATAATAATTTAATTGGAGAGAAAAGAGATATCTTTGAGTTATTCTTTTTGGCATAGTATAGTGTTAAAACTACTCTCTATGTACTTTGTTGTTAGATTTTTATTTAGATGAATGTAACTTCAATGTATTAACTGTTTTACTCATTTAAATCTATACAAATATCTCATTTAATTCAAATGACACTCTCTAAAAAAGATACCACTAGATATTTAATAGATTAAAAATGTGTAGAATGGTTTAAAAACTGTGAACATTTTGAGGAGATAAAAGGAGAAAAATTAAAAACTATTTTAAATGCATGAGCTATAACTATAAATTAAACATTTTGCTACTTAATATGAACTTTTAACTTCCCATAGAAAGGAATTTTCAGGGTACTGAGAGATTCATAGGAAAAATAGTCAAAAGTACTCTTAGTACTTTAAAAGACTCCTACCAAAATGTGGTATTTTTAATGAAAAAATATTATTTAATAGGGCTTTTGTTAGATTTTAATTACAATATTTGAAAAACAATGAACATATAATTTAGTAAAACCATTTTCTGTACTATTGCCAAGAGATAGCAAACAATTCACGGCTTGTCTTTGTGTTTGTGTTAGTATTTGGATGGCATTTGTGAAAATAGATAATACTGAATCACAAAAATGACACATACATCTTGCCTGAATCATTAAATATTCAGTTAGATTAGCAAAGAGAGGAAACATCTTTTTCAAATTCATCTGACTTGTTCAGCATAATTTTCCAGTCCTGATTCCACAAAGCACAATATCCTCTATAAAAACCATGGTGGAGAGGATATGTTTTCCTTATCCTTCTGCAAAGATTTCTCATAAAATTATAAAAGAGTTTTAGACTATTGCCTTTAGTACACTAATCTTTAATTAAAATTTATGAAAATTTTCCATTTTGCTTGTGCTTCCTTTTTCCCCTCCATTTATCCAAAGCTTACTATTTGTCATGTTTGGAAAAATTCCTTGCTCAGAGCTACTCTTTCACATAGTTTATATCTCATACATCAACATTTCATCATACATTAAGAGCATTGTTCACAAATTAATGTTAAAAGGGTCTTTCTTGATAGCTTAGTTGCTAAAGAATCCTCCTGCAATGCAGGAGACCCCAGTTTGATTCCTGGGTGGGGAAGATCTGCTGGAGAAGGGATAGGCCATCCACTCCAGTATTCTTGGGCTTCCGTTGTGGCTCAGCTGGTAAGGAATCTGCCTGCAATGTGGGAGACCTGGGTTAGATTCCTGGGTTGAGAAGATCCCCTGGAGAAGAAGGGAAAGGCTACCTACACTTCAGTGTTCTGGCCTGGAGAATTTGCAAAGAGTCGGACAAGACTGAGTGACTTTCACTTTATAATCATAAAATAATTTATGAGAGTATTGCCTTTTTGAAAAAAGATCTCATCAAATTTGGGATTCTTAATCTGTAATAACAAAATTTAATAAAATATCTCTATGAGATAGGTATGTCTAACCAGAGTGTATCCATTGGAACACTCTTCAAAAACAGACAATTCCTTTGACTCACATTTCTGTAGAAGAGTAGCCGTAAATGTAAATCTATTTTCCCTTTCATTACATATATTCAAGGAGTTTCCTGTGGCAAATTGGTGGATCTGATTACAGGACAGTTTGTATTACTATTTTAATTTCAAGTTGGCTATTTTATTTAAATATTTTGTTTTACCTTGATGAAAAATCTTAAATCATTTCATCATACTAATAAAGTAATTTATTCAGGGCAACCTCTTATTCCAGAAAGCTGATCATGGCACATATAAGATAATATAAAAAATTCCTAATATTTATTATAATAGTAGTTGAGTTCATTCACATGCAGACATAAACTTTTTGCTTTTCCAAGTGAGCACTGTTGAAAACTGGCTCTATTTGCTAATGAATTTGACAATGCTTGTGTTGAGAAGATGTTTTGAAGATGGTGATCACTATTTCCAGCACACAATCTCTGCTAAAACTACCTCTGACCGACATTTGTGGTTTTCCCATTTGAAACATAGAGCATATGCCCGCCCTCCAACCTAAGTGCATCTGATTGAATACGGAAGACTCTTTCTCCAAATAGGAACAATTCATCAATTGGACTGATTCAATCAGATAGTCTCTTCTGATAAATCTGAGATGAAGATGCTGAGGAGATAAGAAGAGGACAAAGTTAAAACAGAAAAGAAGTTTAAAACCAATTTCATTAATGAGTTATGACAGCCCAAATTTCCTCTTTCTGAGGCTTTGATAGTATAGAGATATATGGATTAGATGATTACTCTGTAATATATCAGGCAAGATTTTAAAGAAAAGATTAACTTAAAGCACTACTGGAGTGCTGATATAAACCCACAAAAAGGAATTCACACTCATCCTAATGTAAGAAATTTTTTTCTCTAGTTAGCATGATGAGACCTCTAAAAAGCAAGTTAGGAAAGCAATTTAGAAAATTCCTGGATTTTTCACCAACTTTTTAAGTATGAGAATTTAAAATATAGAAATAATGAAAGAATTATACTGTAATGCTCATATACCTAATATCTAGGTTATTAATGTTAATTTTACTGTAAAATTATACACATGTATGAAAAACAGAATTTATTTCCTAAAACACTTGAAAATACATTTCAGATGTCAAATGTCTTTTTCCCTAATTGATTCATCATGAAACTTCTAAGAATAAGAATATTTGCCCATATGACATTATCATTCCTAAGAAAATTATTAATAATTTCCCAATATACAGTTCTTATTCAAAATGACCTCTGTCTAATAATTTAAAATAAAACAGATGGAACTGAAAAAGAGAAATAAGCAAGTGTACAAACATAGTGAAAATTGCAACATACACGTTTCAGGATGAATGCAACCAGAAAAAAATCCATGTGAGTATAGAATATTATAATGATCAATGCTGCTGCAGCTAAGTCACATCAGTCATGTCTGACTCTGTGGGACCCCATAGACAGCAGCCCACCAGGCTTCCTCGTCCCTGGGATTCTCCAGGCAAGAACACTGGAGTGGGTTGCCATTTCCTTCTCCAATGCATGAAAGTGAAAAGTGAAAGTGAAGTCGCTCAGTCATGTCCAACTCAGTGATCCCATGGACTGCAGTCTACCAGGCTCCTCCATCCCTGAAAGTTTCCAGGCAAGAGTACTGGAGTGGGTCGCCAGTGCCTTCTCGATAATGATCATCAATAAATTTAACCTAATGATATACACAGAAGACTGAATCCAACAATGACTGACTTCCCATATTTTTCAAATACTCATGAAAACAGGAACAACTGATTATATGTTGGGGAAAAAATTCCAAAGGATTGAAAATGTGCAGAGATCATTGTTGATAAGAACAGAATTATATATAAATAAATAATAAAAATGTACCGAGATTTTCCAAATATTTAGAAACACAAGGACTCAAATAGCTTGTTTGTCAAATAAGAGATGACATCACAAAGTAGAAAATGTTTTGAAATGCATATATAAAGAAAAATAGAACATTTAAAATTCAATTATTTAAGGATTTCTGTAGTGTTAGAACAGATAAGGTTCCCAAAAAGTGGAAAGATGAAAATAATAAATGAAATAGAAAAACATTCAGCATAGCCAAATTTAGCTTTATTTTAAAAAAAGAGTAAGAACTGAAAAAAAAAACCTATAAAAAATTGACCAAGAAATAAGCAAAAAAAGCACAAAATATCAACATTAAATTTTTTTTCAAAAAGTGAAAATATTAAACTAGTAAAGACAATGAAAAGAAAATAAAAGCATGATAGATTAAATGCAAAATGGTTTCTATCCCCATTTTTTCCCCTCTATCATTGCTTTGTGCAAAGTGACTTTGCAGCTTCTCTAAAGAGAGAGGCTGCATTTATTTCAACATCCCTTGAATTAGGTCTTTTCTTGTAATTTTCTTAACTAATAAAATATGGTGGGAAATGATGGGATGTAAATTCTAAGCTGGTCTCAAGAGGTCTTTCAAATTCCACTCTCTCTCTTTCTTTTGGACTTTCACCTTCTCCTTATGAGCAAGTCCAAGCAAGTCTGAACTGATGACAGACCATGCGAAGCAAAGCAGAATGAGACCCAAGACATAGCTGAGGCTCCAGACATCTAAGAGGACCCAGTTAAGATCAGAAAAGCTACCCAGTTTAACATATCTGACTGTAAAAGCATCAGTGATCTTTCCAAGAACAGCTTGTAGTTGAGTTGCTAAGTGATGTCTGACTCTTTGCACCCCATGGACTATACATAGCCTGCCAGATTCTTGGACCAGTCTGCCCATGGAATTTCCAGGTAAGAGTATTGGAGTGAGTTGTCTGTCATTCCCTTTTCCAGGGGATCTTCTGAAAATTCCCTGGCAGGCTATGGTCCATGGGGTATCAAAGGGTGCGACATAACTTAGCGACTAACACTTCCTCTCCATGGGGTCTTTCCAACCCAGGGATCATACCCACATCTCTTGCATTGGCAGGCAGTTTCTTTACCACTGAGCCACCTGGGAAGACTGAAAGTGAAAGTCGCTCAGTCCTGCCAGATTCTCTGCTAGCCGGAAGACTGGAGTGGGTATCTTTTCCGTTCTTCTCCAGGGGATCTTCCCAACCCAAGGATCAAACTCAGGTCTCCTGCATTGTGTACGGATTCTTTACCAGCTGAGCCACAAGGAAAGCCCAAGAATACTGGAGTGGGTAACCTGTTCCTTCTCCAGTGGATCTTCCAAACCAGGAATCAAACCGAGGTCTCCTGCATTGCAGGACTGAGACTATAAGATTGTGCCAAGTTGATGAGCATAAAGAACCAAGCCAAGATAAATAAATAAACAAACAAGCAAACTGATGTGTAAAATTAGAAAGGCAAAAAACAAAGCTTTTGATATTTTGTAAACAACATTTTCACATAGAAAATCCAAACAAATCTACATTTAAACTAATAAAATTAATGAGTTTATGTAGTTTTCTGGACAAAAAAAATCAATGCACAAAAAGCAATGTGCTTTTTAAGCCACTAAGCCTGTAGCTTATTTCATGGAGATATTGTGGGAATCAAAAATTAGAATATTATAAACAGCTTTTATGTAAATAAATATAAAAATTTAAATGGAAATCCTAGTAAAAAGTTTTATAAAATTGATAGGCTAGAAAATCTAGTTAGTCCTATTGTAATTGAATCTAATTAAAATAGCCCTCCAGATAAACTCCAGGTAGAAACATTGAAACTAACAAATAAAATAATGTCAGTTTTAAATAACCACTTTCATAAACTCAAAAGTAGAATTATTCCAAACTCTTTTTGTGAGTCCAGCATAACTTGATACCAAAATCTCACAAGTTCAATATCTCTCATGAATAGACACAAAACCTCAAAGAAAATGTTCTGCAAATGAATCCATCAATTAATTAAAAATATATTTCATAAAAACATTGAATAATTTTAGCAATAATTTTATCATTAATTTTCTATAACCATTAATATTATAAGGTATTACTTTTAGCAATAATATAAATAATTTTAATTATTCAGTGTAAGAACATTGAATAATTTTAGCAAGCATGGATAACTCTTTCCTGAATCAGTTATCAATATTTCATTAAAGATTGAAAAATGTTTATTTAAAAAAATTTTAGCTGATATTCTACTGTAAAAAAGAAATTTCTCATATCACATGTAAATTCACTCTATTTCCTCCTTTAAAAAAGAATAAATATCTTGTTTTTCTTTAATTATCAATTTTTAGAATAAAAAGTTGGTACTGTAATCACCTCTCATGGTAGACAATCTAATTTGTTCTATTTTAGCTTTGATTATTAATTTATTCTTATTTTGTTCTTTTGAAGATCATGGCTTTTCCTTTCTTTTCCCTTTTCTTCCTGTATCCCTCCCTCCATCCCTCTTTCTCCCTTTCTTCATTTTTTCCTTCTTTTTTTAATCTCTTATATTTGAACTGTTACATAGTTGACCATGGGCAGCCCCTTCTAGCTGGCCCTTGTGTTCCTTTAAAATACCAAAAATGATTGGAGACATTTTAAAGGAACATATTTTAAATATATCCTATCTATCTGTCACTATAAAATATCTTATAAGCTCATCTTTGATTTTATTTTCCTCACTCCTGTAATTGGTGGCAAAAGTTCAGCTCCTCTGTACACTGGTGCTGAATTGAATCTCATAGACAGAGTTTTGGGTGAAGTAGAAAAGGATAGCTTTATTGCTTTGCCTGGCAAAGGAGGGGAACAGCAGGCCAGTGCCCTCAGGACCAGGTATCCCCCCTTGGGAAAGATAGTGACAAAGATAGTAATTGTCTGAAGAGGGTGTGATCAGCTTGTGGACTTTCTTCTGATGGGTTGGTGGTGAGGTAACTATCAACCTTCAGGTCCAGCTGGCCTGGGTCTATTCACTTGTGGTTAGCATACCATTGCTAATCCTTAACTTCTCCCACCTGGAGGGAGTTTCAGTACCTGCAAAATAGCTCAAAGATATTGTTCTGTGTATCCTTTAATGGGGAAACAGGACCTCACCCCAAAGCTGCTCTTGACGCTTTCTCTTTGGTCCATTCACCTCCCTTTACTAATTAACAACTGCATGAATCTGCTGGTTGGAACTTAGGGAAGATCATGAAGACTGTTTCCTATAAGCAGAGAAATGGGGCACACAAAGGCCTTGTGACCAGGACCTCCACATGGTCCTTCATGGTATCAGAATCAACTGCTTCCCAGTGAGCTCTGATTCTTTGTTGTTGTTGTTCACTCACTAAGGCATGTTCGACACTTTGCAACCCCATGAACTGCAGCATGCCAGGCTTCTCTGTCCTCCACTATTTCCAAGAGTTTGCTCAAACTCATGTCCATTGAGCTGGTGATGCCGTCCAACCATCTCATCCTCTGTTGTCCCCTTCTCCTCCTGCCTGCCATCTTTCCCAGCATCAGGGTCTTTCTAGTGAGTCAGCTCTTCACATCAGGTGCCCAAACTATTGGACCTTCGGCTTTAGCATCAGTCCTTCCAATGAATATTCAGGATTGGTTTCCTTTAGGATTGACTGGTTTGATTGCCTTGCTGTCCAAGGAACTCTCCAAAGTCTTTTCCAGCACCATAATTCAAAAGCAGCAATTCTTCAACACTCAGCCTTCTTTATGATACAACTCTCACACCTGTGCATGACTACTGGGAAAACCATAGCTTTGGCTATACAGACCTTTGTCAGCAAAGTGATGTCTCTGCTTTTTAATATTCTGTCTAGGTTCATCATAGCTTTGCTTCCAAGGAGCAAGCGTCTTTTGATTTCATGGTGGCAGTCACCATCCACAGTGATTGTGGACCCCAAGAAAATAAAGTCTGTCACTGTTTCCATTTCTTCCCCATCTATTTGCCATGAAGTGATGGGACCAGATGCCACGAGTTTTAAGCCAGCTTTTTCACTCTTCTCTTTCACCTTTATCAAGAGACTCTTTAGTTCCTCTTTACTTTCTGCCATTAGGGTGGCATCATCTGCATATCTGAGGTTGTTGGTATTTCTCCTGGCATTCTTGATTCCAGCTTGTGATTTATCCAGCATTTCACATAATGTATTCTGCATATAAGATTGATAAGCAGGGTGACAATATACAGCCTTGATGTACTCCTTTCCCAGTTTGGAAGCAGTCCATTGTTCCATGTCCATTTCTAATTGCTGCTTCCTGTCCTGCATACAGGTTTCTCAGAAGGCAGGTAAGGTGGTCTGGTATTGCCATCTCTTTAATTTTCCAGTGTGTTGTGATCCACATATAGTAATATTTAGAAACCAAGTTTTCTGAGCATAGTTTATGTTCATTGTTGTGTCAAACTTTTTGGCCCTTTCAGTAGCCAGAAATATAAAGTATACTTTATAAGTGTCCTGAGTTTATATTAAAATATCCAACTCAAATATTAAAATTGCTCAAATTATAAGACTATACTTTGTTTTTATATTTGTATTCTTCTCCAATTACATTTAGAAGTTTGTTCCTAACAAGATTAATGCAATTATAATATTATTTATTTTATTCTATAGTATTCATACTATGATTTCATAATTACATCATGAATATTAGTATTGACTGTAAGATTGTTTTGTGGATTATTTATGGTACTGTGTTATTAATGCTAGAATGAAAGTGATATAAATCTACTTATGTAACTGAAGTAGAAAAGGCTATCTACAGAGCAAATAAAAAGCAGAATTAGAGAGAAAAGTGAAGATGTGCAACAACTTATTCCTATATATAGTATAGAGCATTTCCTTGATTCATCATTAATGTCTTTCTAAATTCTTGTTCCTAGAACTCCTGAGGCCTGCTGTTTGACTCATTCTTGACTATTATAAAAATATCCATTTTATTATTCAAATACTACTGTGCTTTATTTGATTTTGGTAATTGCAACATTACATCATCCTTGCTATATTTAGGGGCTTCCCCGGTGGCACTAGTGGTAAAGCACCCACCTGCCAATGCAGGAGATGTAAGAGACATGGGTTCAATCCTTGGGTCAGAAAGATCCCCTGGAGGAGGGCATGGCAACTCACTCCAATATTCTTGCCTGGAGAATCCCAGACAGAAGAGCCAGGCGGACTACCTCAATGGGTTCGAAAAGAATCAGACATGACTGAGCGGCTTTTACAATTTGCTATATTTAGATCCTTGCTAAATTCATAAATGTTGAGAAAATTAAGAATTAGAGCTTTTATGAAACTAACACAAATCTCAAATTTATATAAACTAGCACAGCTAAGAACAAAATGAAGGTTTGTTTAACTATAATGCCTATCTTCTGTAGAACTATACTGCAGCTGCCGCTTAGTCACTTCAGTTGTGTAGCCCACCAAGCTCCTCTGTCCATGGAATTCTCTAGGCAAGAGTACTGGAGTGGGTTGCATTGCCCTCCTCAAGGGGATCTTCCCAACCCAGGGATTGAACCCATGTCTCCTGCATTGCAGGCAGTTTCTTTACCAATGAGCCATGAGGGAAGCCCTTAGAACTATACTATACTCGTATAATTCTTTTTTTTTTTTTTTTTTATTAAAAGTCAGGTATTTCCTGTTGTCTATATGATCTCAGTAACTTATTTCCATGGCTTTGTCAGCTTGACTCTGGTTTTGAGCTAAGGTCAGTGCCAGGATTTCTTCCTGAAAAACATTACTTCAAATGGTTGAAAATATATAAGCAGAGGTGAATATGTTGGAAATTGTGAGAAACCAGCCCAAATACATTGATTTCATATGGTTGATTAATTCAAATAATTTCAGAAATAAATATGCAAGAATCACTACAGGTAGGACTATTAAAATAGCTCTGTTCCTAATAATACCAACCTAGCAGCAGGATTTATTGGAAAATGTTATTCCAATAGTTTTCTTATAGTTCTATGCTCTCAGCATCAAGTTGGACATATCAGACAGAGTGAGAAGAAGCTATTCTATACTTGCTTGACTTTACTCATATCTTATGGGAAATTTAGCAAATTTTTGACTCTAGATTGTAAAAACAGAAATCTTACTATGGCAGTTAAATAATAATCTACATAAGAATATGAGTGTCTCAGTGATAAAGAATCCTCTGGCAATGCAGGAGCCACAGGAGACATGGCTCAGTCCCTCGGTTTGGAAGGTCCCCTAGAGGAGTGCATGGCAACCCACTCCAGTATTCTTGCCTGGAGAATCCCTCTGGACAAAGGAGACTGGTGGGCTATAATCCATAGGGTCACAAAGAGTCGGACAAGACTAAAGTGACTTGGAATGCACATAAGAATATGCATAATTATAACAAACTTTAGTTTCTGATATAAATCTAAGACATACAGTTTCTCCAAAGCTTTTATAATAATTATGACATTAATATTTGGTGAGTCAACTGTTCCACACAAAATAAACATATTTTCAATGTCTTCTGGTATATTAAATGCCAACATCTAATTGTTAATTTTATCTTAGTTCCCTAGTAGGATAATTTGTTCATTCTGTGAAGTTAATGGACTACTGCAGCATTTGTAGGTATTCTTCTAATATCTTAAAAATTACATTTGCCTTAGCTGAACACAGTTCAAAAGTACATGCTCACAAATGACATCTTCAAAATGTTTTAACTTTTTATAAAAGTACGTAGTTACTGAGAAATGAAAAAAAAAAAGCCCTGATCTTTCTAAGATAATTCCAAAATTGTATGTAAAGCCATTGCCAGTAAGAGTAGCTGTTACTTGCAAAAAATGTGTGTCTTGTTTTCCAAGCGCATCATTCATCCTTTTATGCATAACTCCATTAAATAGACTTTTTTCTTACTTTCAGACTGCCTACCCCACTTTATCTCTAGCAAATCATGATATGTTCAATCTCAAGGCAGATAGATTTAGAATAAGGATATACTCATAATTTTAAACTATTTACACGTAACAACTAATATAAAATATTGACTTTTAAATAATTAGAAACATGAATGTTTTAACATATTATAACTATAGAGAGTACATAAAGTATAAACTTACAATTGATATGAAACTGATTACTTTAGAAAGGTAACTACTTCATGTGTAATGAGAACCAAATTTTGTAGAGTCATTTCAGGATTAAACACCTGCAACATATTCTGACATCCAAGAACAGAACTAGGGCTGTTCTAGTTGTCAGAAGCTAAAACGGAGCCTTATGTGATCATTTTCAGCATTATAATTTCCTGCAAAATTTGAGTGATTTGCAGAACTGTGGTAGATTTCCCATGAATAGGATGGTGGCAAAGTCTTTGTAGATTCAAAAATAATTTTGCTGAGGCAATGAGAAGTAATGTACTATCAGATTAGAAGCTGTTCATATTTTACCAAGCTATTCATATTTTAGAAGCTCAAAAAGCATTTGTCTTTAAACATTGCAAAGTTCTGCTTTTCTTATTTTATATATTTTTTTGCATTTTCTTGCATTATCTTTCAATTATCTTTGTATCTCTATACTGACAAAGAAAAAATCATTGTATTCACAATCTAATAATTAAGTATTGTCTATTCTACAGCAATTATAATTATGAAAATTTGCAAATTTGTACCTTGGCAATGATTTGAAAAAAAAATGCCATCCTAAAATATAAAAAAATCAGAAAGAGAAATTCACAAATATTTATAGAATTATCAAGCCCTACCTAGGAGAAGGAAATGGCAACCCACTCCAGAATTCTTGCCTGGAGAATCCCAGGGGCAGTGGAGCCTGGTGGGTGGCTGTCTATGGGGTTGCACAGAGTCGGACATGACTGAAGCGACTCAGCAGCAGAAGGGTACCTAAACTGACTGAAAAGTGAAGGTCATCTTGCTTAAGGAATGTGGAAGACTTTTTAAGTATGTTTCATAGGTTTACTCTAACATAGCCATTGGCTGAACATCCACATTAATTGATGCCCTACAGTTTTGTTTGTACCCTTGAATCCTGATTTATATCACTTTCACATTAAGACACCATCTTTCTGGAGTACCACACTGAGCATGGTTTATGTCACTTAATCAGTAGCAAAATTCTCACACAGATACACTGATACACACTGATACATAAATGCTTAGTGGTGGTGGTGGTGGTTTAGTTGCTAGGTTGTGTCCAACTCTTGAGATCCCATGGACTGTGGTCTGCCAGACTCCTCTGTCCATGGGATTTCCCAGACAGGAATAGTAGAGTGGGTTGCCATTTCCTTCTCCAGGGGATCTTCCTGACCCAGAGATTGAATCCACATCTCTTCCATAACCTGCATAGCAGGAGGATTCTTTACCACTAAGCTACTAGGAAAGCCCACACAAACGCTTACCTACTGAAATTATTGAACTGTGATAAAAATGTTAAAGAAGAAGCTGAAGAATACAGAATATTCTTCACACAAGGGCAAAAACTGATATTATATTTATCCTCTATCACTAACTGGATTTCTTGTGATATCAGTCAGAATTCCCACTTATTCACTATTCAAAATAATATAGGAAGCTTACACAGTAAATTTCCAGATTTTGTTTCCAGACTTTGTTGTGGTCCACACAGTCAAAGGCTTTGGCATAGTCAATAAAGCAGAAATAGAACTGGTGGGCTGCCGTCTATGGGGTCGCACAGAGTTGGAAACAACTGAAGCGACTTAGCAGCAGCAGCAGCAGATATTTTTCAAGAACTTTCTTTCTCTTTTTGGTGATCCAATGGATGTTGGCAATCTGATCTCTGGTTACTCTGCCATTTCTAACACCAGCTTGAACATCTGGAAGTTAATGGTTCACATACTGTTGAAACCTGGCTTGGAGAATTTTGAGCATTACTTTACTAGCATGTGAGATGAGTGCAATTGTGTAGTAGTCTGAGCATTCTTTGGCATTGCCTTTCTTTGGGATTGGAATGAAAACTGACCTTTTCCAGTCCTGTGGCCACTGCTGAGTTTTCCAAATTTGCTGGCATATTGAGTGCAGCACTTTCACAGCATCATCATTTAGGATTTGAAATAGCTCAACTGGAATTCCATCACCTCCACTAGCTTTGCTCATAGTGATGCTTACTAAGGCCCACTTGACTTCACATTCCAAAATGCCTGGCTCTAGGTTGGTGATCACACCATCGTGTTTATCAGGATCATGAACATCTTTTTTGTACAGTTCTTCTGTGTATTCTTGCCACCTCTTCTTAATATCTTCTGCTTCTCTTAGGTCCATACCATTTCTGTCCTTTATCGAGCCCATCTTTGCATGAAATGTTCTCTTGGTATCTCTAATTTTCTTGAAGAGATCTCTAGTCTTTCCCATTCTATTGTTTTCCTCTATTTCTTTGCACTGCGCACTGAGAAAGCCTTTCTTATCTCTCCTTGCTATTCTTTGGAACTCTGCATTCAAATGCATACATCTTTCCTTTTCTCCTTTGCATTTCACTTCTCTTCTTCTCACAGCTATTTGTAAGGCCTCCTCAGACAGCCATTTTGCGTCTTTGCATTTCTTTTTCTTGGAGATGGTCTTGCTCCCTGTCTCCTGTACAATGTCATGAACCTCTATCTATAGTTCATCAGGCACTCTGTCTATCAGATCTATTCCCTTAAATCTATTTCTCACTTCCACTGTATAATTGTTAGGGATTTGATTTAGTTCATACCTTAATGGTCTAGTGGTTTTCCCTACTTTCTTCAATTTAAGTCTGAATTTGGCAATAAGGAGTTCATGATCTGAGCCACAGTCAGCTCCTGGTCTTGTTTTGCTGACTGTATAGAGCTTCTTCATCTTTGGCTCCAAAGAATATAATCAATCTGATTTCAGTGTTGAACATTTGGTGACATCCCTTGGAAGAGTTCAATTTGATCTATCATACTCATCTTTATTCTATTGTTTTCATATATTTTATTCCTTCATGTATTATAAACCCCATAATGTATTGAAATCCAGTTTGTTTTCAGTAGTATCTTTCCATTTTGTCACATACATTCATTCTACATTCACATACATACATTCAATGTATGTCACATACGTACATTCCTGGAGCTGTCCTCCAGGAACTCCAATTAAGAATACGTAAGATCACGTAACAGTGTCCCACATGTCTCTCACTTTGTTGTTTTTCCATTCTTTTTTTTTTCCTTGCCGTGCTTACTTATATTGGATACTTTAAATTCACATTCGCATTTGAATTCAGGCTTCCCAGGTGGCAATAGTGGTAAAGAACCTGCCTGCCAGTGCAGGAGATATAAGAGACTGGAGTTCCATCCCTGGGTTGGGAAGATCCCCTGGAGGAGGGCATGGCAACCAACTCCAGTATCCTTGCCTAGAGAATTCCATGAACAGAAGAGCTTGCTGGCCTACGGGCCATGAGGTCACAAAGAGTTGGACTTGACTGATGTGACTTAGCGCGTGCACGCACGTGCACACACAGACACACACACACACACACACACACTTGAATTCACAGATCAGATTTTTCTTGCAGTTTCTAAGCAACTGTTATACCATCGAGGGATTTTAAAAATTGAAATATAATTGACATACACTGAATTGTACAAATTGTAAGTATACAGGTTAATGAATCTTTATATGCATATAGAGTCATATACCCACACTTCAGTATGATAATATATCCATTACCCTGGAACAGCCCCTTGTGTCAGTCACCTCCCTTCCTCCTTCCCTTCTGAGAGGTAATCATTTCTATGGTTTCTATCTCATAAATCAACTTTACCCTACCTTATTTCTTAACCTTAAAAAAAATTAAATCACTAAATATTCTTGTTACCTGTGCATGCTAATTCGCTTCAGTTGTGTCCCAATCTGTACAGCCCTATGGACTGCAGCCTGCCAGTCTCCTCTGTGGTGGCATTCTCCAGGCAAAAATACTGGAGTGAGTTACCATTTCCTTCTCTGGGGCATCCTTCCGACCCAGGGATCAAACTGGGTCTCTTAAGTCTACCTGCATTGGCAGGTGGATTCTTTACCACTAGCGCCACCTGGGAAGCCCCTGTTACCTGGCTAATTTTTTTTTAAGTCTTTTTATGGATTACCCATGCTGTTATGTGTATAAATATTTCAATCTTATTTCTGAGTAGTATTCCACTGAATGTATCACAGTTTACTATCCATTATCCTGTTTTTGTGTTTCAGCTAGATTACTTTCAGTAGTGGCTTATTGAACAAACTGGCCCTGAATTGGACAAATATAGTTTACTTTCTTGGGTATATAGCTAGTAATATATAGAATTACTATGTCAATTTATTAAAAAACTATCGAAAACTTTGCAAATTGCTTATAATTTTCAAGTTCCTACCAGTTATACAGGAGAGTTTTAGAGTCTCTACATCATTGTCAACCTTTAATATTGGCAGTTCAGTCAGTTGACCTGATCTAGGAAGCATGTTTTAGTTGTAAATTAATTCTAATTTATAAATTTAATTCCATTTCTCTGGTGATAAATTATGTTGAGGAAAAATCTGATTGACAATTCAGATATTCTTTTATACTTTTGATTTTTTTTTCAAGTCTAATTCTCCTATCCATAAAAAAAAAGTTGTCTTTTTCAAATTGATTGGTAGGAGATATTTATGAATGCTACATAAAATTCTTTATCAGTTCTATTTCCAGTTTTTTAAGGAATCTCCACACTGTTCTCCATAGTGGCTGTACTAGTTTGCATTCCCACCAACAGTGTAAGAGGGTTCCCTTTTCTCCACACCCTCTCCAGCATTTATTATTTGTAGACTTTTGGATCACAGCCATTCTGACTGGTGTGAAATGGTACCTCATAGTGGTTTTGATTTGCATTTCTCTGATAATGAGTGATGTTGAGCATCTTTTCACGTGTTTGTTATCCATCTGTATGTCTTCTTTGGAGAAATGTCTATTTAGTTCTTTGGCCCATTTTTTGATTGGGTCATTTGATCCAGCAATCCCACTGCTGGGCATACACACTGAGGAAACCAGAAGGGAAAGAGACACGTGTACCTCAATGTTCATCGCAGCACTGTTTATAATAGCCAGGACATGGAAGCAACCTAGATGTCCATCAGCAGATGAATGGATAAGAAAGCTATGGTACATATACACAATGGAGTATTACTCAGCCATTAAAAAGAATACATTTGAAACAGTTCTAATGAGGTGGATGAAACTGGAACCTATTATACAGAGTGAAGTAAGCCAGAAGGAAAAACACCAATACAGTATACTAATGCATATATATGGAATTTAGAAAGATGGTAACAATAACCCTGTGTACGAGACAGCAAAAGAGACACTGATGTATAGAACAGTCTTATAGACTCTGTGGGAGAGGGAGAGGGTGGGAAGATTTGGGAGAATGGCACTGAAACATGTAAAATATCATGTATGAAATGAGATGCCAGTCCAGGTTCGATGCACGATACTGGATGCTTGGGGCTAGTGCACTGGGACGACCCAGAGGGAGGGTATGGGGAGGGAGGGGGGAGGAGGGTTCAGGATGGGGAACACAGGTATACCTGTGGCGGATTCATTTTGATATTTGGCAAAACTAATACAATTATGTAAAGTTTAAAAATAAAATTAAATTTAAAAAAATATACACATAAAAAAAATTTTTTATCAGATATGTGTATTGCAAATATCTTCTACTAGTTTCTGTCTGGAATTCTCAATTTTAATGTTATCTTGAATGTGCAGAACTTCATATTTTTATAAAGTTACATTTATATTTTCCTTTCATTGTTAGTAGTTTGGATATTAGCAATAAATTTTTGCATTCTCCAAAGTATGAAGATATTTTCATATGTTTGCCTACAGAAGTTTATTGTTTTAACATTCACATTTAGGATTTTTGATCCATTTCAAATTAATTCTTATTTGTGAAGTGAAGTAAGAGTCAAGGTTCATTGTTTGTCTTATAGGTATCCACTTACTACAGCTCTGTTTATTTAAAGTACTTTCCTTCCCCCATTGAATTATAGTGACATCTTTGATGAAAATCAAGAGCGATCAAGTGAGTTCTTAATTTCACATATTGTTTTCAGTCCTAAAGTGTCCTTCAATTCTTTTCAGTGAGTCTAATACCCTGTGTAGTTACTCCTTCTATTAGTCCATTGTGTTCACATTTTCTCTACTTTCCTTAATATTTAATTTAGCATTTAACTATATTTGAAATTTTGTGGATTAACATTGATATCAGGTTCTTCTCTGGGTCTGTAATTACAGACTATTCTATCTGTTGAATATCTATTAGCTATTTCTTTCTTATTTACATGCCTAGTGCATCTGTTGGAGAAGGAAATGGCAGCTCACTCCAGTATTCTTGCCTGGAGAATCCTGTGGATGGAGGACCCTGGTGGGCTCCTGTCCATAGGGTCTCATAGAGTCGGATATGACTGAGGCAACTTAGGATGCATGCATGCATTGGAGAAGGAAATGGCAACCCACTCCAGTATTCTTGCCTGGAGAATCCCAGGGACGGAGGAGCCTGGTGGGCTGCCGTCTATGGGGTCGCACGGAGTCGGACACAACTGAAGTGACATAGCTGCAGCAGCAGCAGCAGCAGCAGCAGCAGTGCATCTGTATCTATATTGGATGTTAGCCATTGCTGAGGTTCTAGATTATATTATATTCCTCTGCTACTGCTGCTGTTAAGTCGCTTCAGTCCTGTCCGACTCTGTGCGACCCCATAGACCGCAGTTCAACAACTCCCCCATCCCTGGGATTCTCCAGGCAAGAACACTGGAGTGGGTTGCCATTTCCTTCTCCAATGCATGCAACTGAAAAGTGAAAGTGAAGTCGCTCAGTCGTGTCCGACTCTTAGCGACCCCATGGACTGAAGCCTACCAGGCTCCTCCGTCCATGGAATTTTCCAGGCAACAGTACTGGAGTGGGGTGCCATTGATATTCCTCTAATGAAGCTTATTTTATTTTCCAATATGCAGTTAAATCATCTCAAGACATAGTTTCAAGCTTCTTTGGGGACTGTTGTTATTTATTTGCTAAGTCATATCCAACTCTTTGCGATTCCCTGGACTGAAACACACCAGGCTCCTCTGTCCATGAGCTTCTCCAGGCAAGAATACTGGCACGAAATGCCATTTGCTTCTTCAGGGATTTTCCTGGTCCAAGGATCAAACTTGCATCTCCTGCATTGGCAGTCTTCTGAGATAGGTCTATTTTAATTTGCTACTGCTTCTTACTGGTTGGGGAAGAGACTTGGATTACCGTGATATTGAATTGTTTGCCTTGGAACCGAACAGAGATCATTCTGTCGTTTTTGAGATTGCATCCAAGTACTGCATTTCGGAATCTTTTGTTGACTATGATGGCTACTCCATTTCTTCTAAGGGATTCCTTCCCACAGTAGTAAATATAATGGTCATCTGAGTTAAATTCACCCATTCCAGTCCATCTTAGTTCGCTGATTCCTAGAATGTTGGTGTTCACTCTTGCAATCTCCTGTTTGACCATTTCCAATTTGCCTTGACTCATGGACCTAACATTACAGGTCCCTATGCAATCAATAACCTTAGATATGCTGATGACACCACCCTTATGGCAGAAAGTAAAAAAGAACTAAAGAGCCTCTTGATGAAAGTGAAAGAAGAGAGTAAAAAAGTTGGCTTAAAGCTCAACATTCAGAAAACTAAGATCATGGCATCTGGTCCCATCACTCACTTCATGGGAAATAGATGGGGAAACAGTGAATACAGTGGCAGACTTTATTTTTCTGGGATCCAAAATCACTGCAGATGGTGACTGCAGCCATGAAATTAAAGGACACTTATTCCTTGGAAGGAAAGTTATGACCAACCTAGACAGCATATTAAAAAGCAGAGACATTACTTTATCAACAAAGGTCTGTCTAGTCAAGGCTATAGTTTTTCCAGTGGTCATGTATGGATGTGAGATTTGGACTACAAAGAAAGCTGAGTGCTGAAGAATTGATGCTTTTGAACTGTGGTGTTGGAGAAGACTCTTGAGAGTCCCTTGGACTGCAAGGAGATCCAACCAGTCCATCCTAAAGGAAATCAGTCCTTGGTGTTCATTGGAAGGACTGGGGTTGAAGCTGAAACTCCAATACTTTGGCCACCTGATGAGAAGAGGTGACTCACTTGAAAAGACCCTGATGCTGGGAAAGATTGAGGGCAGGAGGAGAAGGGGATGACAGAGGATGACATGGTTGGATGGCATCACTGACTCAATGGACATGAGTTTGGGTGGACTCCAGGTGTTGGTGATGGACAGGGAGGCCTGGCGTGCTGTGGTTCATGGGGTCACCAAGAGTCGGACACGACTGAGTTACTGAACTGAACTGAATTGCTTCTTAGGGATAGTCCTGACTCTAGGACTTGCCCTTTAGGAGTCCCAAGTCAATGCCTGTATTGGTCATCAAGGTCATTCCACAATGGCTGCGCTGGAAAAGTAACTCCCCAGCAGTTTACTACTCTCTTCAGGTCTGTATGCCTGCCAGAATCTCACCTTATCTATGTGCAATTTATCAGTTATCCAAGGATTTGTTAGAAGTTTCTTTGCAGAATTTTGATATTTTGTCTTTGTGGTTCCCTTCTTTTCTATCTTGTCCAGGAACTCATCTCCCTTTGGAGAATGGGAATAACAATCTCTGCTTCCTCATCCAATAAGGCAGTCGCCCTCAGTTTACACTCTGTTTCCCTTACATAACTTTGAAAGTGGTTTCTGAGAGAAAGTCAAGGTAAATGTGCAGTTTAGTTAATGTGCTGTTCTTTTCTCAAGAGTTGTCACTCTCTGTTGTTTACTAACACCTGAAAAAAATTGTTTCATATATATTGTCAGTATTTATAGTTATTTATGATAGAAAAATGAGACTCCTATAATAAAAATAATACCAGCTACTTCACCATGACCAGAACCAGAAGTCCCATGTATTTTTTAATAAAGGTAAAACATAGCTTTCTTTAAAATTCAATAGCTTAATAAACTTCTAACTTTTAAAAATGGTAAATTATGAGTTAAAATATCATTTTTCTAGAGTTATTGGAAAATATAGAAAAGAGTGAAGCTTCTCAAATGAACTAGAACTTCCACACACAACTAAGACTCAGAGTGTTGGTTATTTTTTGACCCACTTAATTGCAGATGCAGCTGAGACTATCAGACAGACATGGTTTTAGTTTGAAGTAATGAGAACAGCATGTTCACTAGAAATGAAATTGAGGCAACTAAATCTTTTGTAGCAGTCCTAGAATGGTCATGAGATGCAATAATACTTGGTTACTGACAATGTACATTGGATTTAAATGTAAAACTTAAAGGTGAGAGGCTACATATCCTATTTTGTGTTCCCTCAACCACAAAATTGCTACTTTCTAGGAGCTGAAATATAGAGATTTCAAGCTTATTAAAAAAGGCCAAAGTATACCAGTCCAATGATATGTGACCAATTTGAAGGGAAAAGCTACTCTTTAAAAATGGTGAAGGATTTAAACATGTCTTTAAAATATATTAATATAGAGAATGTTAGTGAAGATCCTACAATACTATTCAGTAGGTTAAACAACTGCTTATGCTTGAATGCATGCAAAACATTATTTTTGATGCACCATAAGTTATAAACTATGTGCTAGACAAAGAAAAGAACACAAAAGTATAATTATTTTTCCAACTTAAGAGGCCATAGTTTTTTCTTGCTTGCATGAGCAATTTAAGGATCCAGTAATGTGGCTATGGTGGGTTCTTCATTTCATAACAAACTTCATGTTTAGAAAAGGCAAAAATACATCTATTTTGACTGCAATTATGCCAAGCATTTTAAACAGGCTATACATTAAACATAAAGAAAAAGTGAAAGGGAGATGCTTACTTAATTCAGTTGAAGACTTAATTAGCTCAATTCTATCAGACATTTAATATTCCATTTTATTCTCATTTATCATTTTTTATAATAGAAAATAATGGCATACCAATTGTATATGATTGTGGATAGCTATTTATGGAACTGCGTCTTGCTTCTATACTTAATTACATTTTGTTTGGAGGTTAATATTATATTACAACTGTAGCTTTTATTTGAATCTATTCTATGGTTTTCCTCTCTCATTAGGATTTAGATTGCTGGTTCATAGATTCTCTTGTTTGTGATTTTCTCTATTTCTGTTTTCTATTTCTAGGCCTATTCTCTAGTGTTGCATTATTCTTTTTAATGACTTTAAAGGCATTTAGGGGTAGAAGGAAAGAAATAATTCATTTTGCCAGATGGTGAAGGCTTTGATAAACAGTGTATTTACAAGCTAAATAAATTATGCCACATATTTTGTAATTCCTAATGAATATATCTGATTTTTATTTAATTTGTCTTTCCATCCTTTATACTCTACAGTATATGCTGTAGGATCATTGTGATTACTATGACCTGTTCGTCTCAAATGATACAAATATGCATTGAAACTAATAATGGATATCTACCATCCGCATTGTTCAATATGTTGCATCATTTCATGTTTATTCCTATTCTGCAAAGAAATTTAGAATTATTTATTTATTACAGATATCATAGAACTAATTCATATTATGTAACCAGTAATAATAAACTCAAGCAAAATGTGATTAAATTAATGTTTCCATTAATACTCTTCCTTGATAACAGCATGATTTCTTTAAAATCTTACCCTATACCTGGTCCAGTTGTTTTCATTATTTAGCAATCACTTACTGAGTATTTCACAAAGTTATTTTAAATTATATGGGATAATTCAATTCTAATTAATTAATCACATAGTTTTAATTTTATTATTATTCCACATTACCTAAGAATAAAGTCAATATGATACTTCAGCCATACCTTCCTAACATGTTCTGATATGCCAACCAACAAACAGATTCTTATTTTTATTCATGAGATTCTGTGACCAATAACTAGCTGGTAAAGAATGTGTCAAAATCAATCAAGTTGTAAATACATGCTCAATAGATGGATAGGGAGAATCACTAGGTCTGCTTATAAAATTGCACTTTCCAGCTAACAACAGAAGCTATTTTTTCATTAGTGTTCCAAATATCTCAGTGTTTGGTGAAGCCTCCAGGTAATATATGCAGTAAGGAACATTACTAAGCCCTGGGAAACAATAGGCTTCTATCAATCAACATATATTTGAATATGAACAGCTTTTAGGAAAGCTTTGGGTATTTTTTTCTTTCACTGACATTGATGCTAATTAAGTATCATAATTTAATGAACTCTAAAAAGACTGACATTCTTACAGTTAATCTTCTCATGGAATGCAGATCTGATCTTCCAAATCTGAATTTCAGACATCTGGTACTGCTGTTGTGCACATAGAAGTCTGACACCAGCTTCCAAGTCTCCCATTATATTCCTAAGCATAGCGACATGAAATAAATGAAATGAGACAAGACTTCAGCCACAATCTTGCTTTACTCGATTGAGAAGCATGTAAAGAATGAATAGGGGCACCATCCACTCTGGCGTGGTTTACTGAAAATTTAGGGCAGCCATAGTAGGATAACAAAATATTAATTTGTAATGTGTCTTTCATTATATTTGCAAATATTTTTACATACATTCTCATGTATTCCAGATTCTGACTGATTTCTTTGCTTTAATATACCCTAATTTCCCTACTAATTATTCTACTGAAGGACTCATTCGCTTTGAATTTTTAGTCTGCATTTGTTTTAAGGGGTAAAATGCTTAGCTTTCTTACAAACAGTCACTGGCAATGGAATGGAATCACAGTGATTGGCTTAATCCAGTGTTTTTTCATGTCCTACGGTGACATTAATGGATTTGTGATGTTAACTTGTTGAACTGTAACTAGCATTTCATTTTGGAATGAAATAGACTAGACAAGAATCAAACAGAATACAATAGAGTGAATTACATATAGTAACCCTAGATGTTTTCATTTATATGTGTAACTGAATTAGACTGTAATCTAACATGTTTATACATTAATCATTGGGGTGAAGTTAAAAATACTTAAAAGGCACTTGCTTGGTCTAATTAGGACCCAAAACTAATTAGGTCCAGGAGAAAACATATTGTACCAAAACTGTATGACTGCTGTATAAGAGAAAGAAGTAAAATAATGAAAAGACAACCAAAATGTCAACGATGATGAAACTAACATGATCTCATTCTATAAATTCTCCCCTTAAGTCATGGGTGAAGGCCTATAAATATGAGATCACTCCTATGATTAGATTACTATATATGGAAAAGAAAAAGGGAATTTGCAGATATAATTGAGGTTTCTATTTAATTGAACTTGTGCTAATCAAAAGGAATTTACCTTGATGGGTCTGACCTAGTCAGGTGAGGCATTTAAAAGAGAATCTGAAGGTAAAAGATAAGAAGCAGCAGATGTTCTTATGTTGGCCTTGAAAATATCAAATTGCTGTGTTGTGGAGAGAAGGTCATGTGGCAGAGACCAATGGATGACCTCTAGAAGCCAAAGGTCTTTATCCTACATCTATAAGGAAATGAATTGTACCAAAAGTCAGAGAGCTTTAAAGAGGACTTTGAGCTTCAGATGAGATTAGAGCTCCAGCCAACATCTTGATATCATCCTTTGAGACCTGAGGCAAAGGACCCAGCCTAAGACATGGACAAACTTCTGACCTAAAGAAACTGTGAGATAATAAATGAGTGTTGTCATTTATGATGTTGTCATTTAGTGATGATTTTCTATCACTAAATATGCAGAAGTGTGTTACATAACAGTAGAAAACAAATACAGTTGTCTGTCTTAAGTTCCAAGTGCAAGAAACCATTTTTCTTTATAGTGGAACTCTCACTGATACTATCCGGGGAGACAAGATTGGCATCATACTGTCCAGCTGTACTTTTCTGCAGTCAAAACCCTTCATTAATATAGTTCTCTTTCCCGCCTGCACAACATGTTAAATCTTTTTTTTTTTAAAGCATGTGGAAAACTACACGTGGGTAAGAAAGGCTTTGGTATATGATTTTCACACATAAAGTAGTTGATGTTAACCTGCTTTATAGAAAAGAAAGCTAGAAGATGGAAAGGTTTAGAAGCTTGTTTTTTTTTTTTTTTTTTTGGTAAGAAACACTTGGCTCCTATACCTCAAAACAAGAAGAAATCCAATTTGTTTATTATAAAGTAGATTTTGAAATGAAATTATTGTGTGGGGTTAGCAAAGTTAAATGGCACCCCACTCCAGTACTCTTGTCTGGAAAATCCCATGGACGGAGGAGCCTGGTTGCAGTCCATGGGGTCGCTAAGAGTCGGACACGACTGATCGGCTTCACTTTCACTTTTCACTTTCATGCATTGGAGGAGGAAATGGCAACCCATTCCAGTGTTCTTGCCTGGAGAATCCCAGGGACGGCGGGGCCTGGTGGGCTGCCATCTATGGGGTTGCACAGAGTCGGACACGACTGAAGCGACTTAGCAGCAGCAGCAAAGTTAAACTATTTGAACCTTTTCCCCTCATTTCCTTACTTGAGGGGTGTGTGTGTGTAAGTATTACATCTATACTCCAAAGTTGTGGGAATTATGACTACTGAATATATATTTATTTTAAAATTACTTAATCACTATCCTAATTCTGTTAACTCCCTTTATCGTGTACTTTAATAGAAATTTATAATTTAATTTCAAAATTAAAATGGACCAGTCCCCCCAGAAATTCAGTAAAATCTTTGCAATATAATTTTTTTCACTAATAGAGAGTTTATAATAATTTAAATAGAATGAGACCTGAAAGTAAAGGGAGAAAGAATAAATTATGAATACTAATAGAACAAAGGAGATAACTAGAAGAAATTTAATATACTTTAAAATATATTTTGTTATAATAATGCATGATTTACTACAAATTAACCTTATACAGACTAAAATATTTGTACCTAGCAACTTTTCTTTGAATACTATCATGAATATTCGTTTACCTTCCCTTGTAGTATTTTTGTAAATCTAATTGAACTTTTCTCTCTATAATTTATTTCCCACAGTAATGAGTTAATCCAAGGTTAAAGTAAATCAAAAGTATTTGGACATAGACATCAAAATGTCTAAGAAACTTTTGTAAAAGTAAAATTTATCTCTTATCTCTAAATATCATTCTCCAAATTAAAAAAATATTCAGAAAAGTTGAACTCACAAAAACAGAGCTTAGATTGGTGATTGCAGGAGGTGGGGGTGGGAGAGAATTGGAGATATTGACCAAAGGGTACAAATTTTCAGTTATAAAATGAGTAAGTTCCAGGAATCTACTGTAGAGTATGGTGAAAGTAGTTAGCAATAATGTACTATTATATTTATATAATAAACATTTATATATTTGTATAAATATTACACAAATATTTATAATTGTGTTATATAATTGAAAGTTGCTGTGAGAATAAAGCTTTAATGTTTTCATCACATACCTGCAAGAAAGCTATGTGAGGTCATGGGTTTGCTAACTAACCTTTATAGTAGTAATCATTTCACAATATTTACATGTATCAAATTATCACATTGTATCTCTTACACAATACTTTATCAATTATATCTCAATAAAACTGGAAAATTATGTTTTCATGACTTAAAGTGGTATGGAAAAAGCATCTTCTGATAAACAGTCTGAATTTAAAACTAGAAACAATCCATGATTATATGTCTCAGTAGAAGTTAATTCTGCACTTCCAGCACACATATGCACCAGTTGAAATCTAACATTAGTACAATAGAACAGGAAGCTGCCTGCTTTTGCAAATCTAAATCAATGCCTCTGTGTATGTATCACCATGATCTATATATTGTATTTTTATTTTCAGGGGGCATCATGATAATAACCATGTGACTAATATTCTTATCACATGTATGGGAATATTTCCTTGAAATGTATCACAATATCTGCTATGCAACAAAAGTTTTTTTATAGATCCTGCTTTTAAGTACTAAATGACAGGCATTTTTAAACACAGAAACACAGTTCTTCCTCAACTTACATGAGGTTATGTCTCAATATACCCATCATAAATTGAAAGTATCTTAAAGTCAAAAATGAATTTAATAACCTAAGCTGTGAACCTTGTAGCTCAGCGTAGCCTACCTTAAGTGTGCTGAGAACACTTACTTTAGCCTATGACTGGGCAAGATCATCTAACACAAAGCTTGTTTTATAGTGTTTAATATCCCATATAATTTATTGAAGAAAGTACTCAGAATGGCTGTATGAGTACAGGGTGGTTGTGCAGTGTATCAGTTGTGAAGCCTTGTGATGACACGGTTGCCTGGGAGCGGTGTCTTGCTGTTGCTGACCAGCATCAGGGGAATACGTAATCACATAGTTCTAGCCATGGAAAAGGTCAAAATTCAAAATTCCAAGTACAGTTTCTACTGAATGCTATCACTTTTGCACTGTTGTAAAGCTGATAAATCTTAAACCATTGTACATCAGTAATCATCTTTACCTTGTTAATCTACTATTGATATCTATATTACATTATGACAACATCTACATCTTTGGGGGATATTTTTCCAGAATTTTATGCCTTCTTTTGAATATGTTTCATTTCCTTTGATTAATTCTTCAAAAAGTACCATTTGATAGAATGAATAAAGTGTGTGCTCAACCAAAGAAAAGGAACACTTTTAAGATATTTGAGTAGACCCAGAGGAAAAAACCTTGGATTTCTTCACATAACAGTTTTAGGCCAAGCCATGAACATCCACATTAAAAACAGCATTAAAGGGGAAAAAAATTGGCCTGAATAACAAGAACTATATTACAAATGAATTCCAAACATGTACTCGCAAGATTATTCAGAATTTTGTGATTTTTGAAAATTTCTTGCTTCTTTTAAAAATTATTAAGCAAATGTAAGAAATAAACCACATATGGCAGTGTCTTCCGCAGCTTCTCCTGCCCTATCACTGGAACTCTCCTAGCTACAAACCTGAGATGAATTTTGAGAGGGGCAGCTGAAGATGATTTGAGGGTGGGCACAGTGCGGCCAATAGCCTCGATGGAGTCCTTGTGTGAAGACTCTCTTGATTGCAAAGAATGGCTCTCTGTAGAATTGGACCTGAAAAATATAGAGGATAGTACCATGTGATACAAAGAGAAGAACTAAAAGAAATGTAAAGGGCATTAGGGAGAAACAAACAAGGCCATAAATGAGAATCTGTATTTAGCTGGATCCCTAGAACACCCTCTGCCCATAATGATGTTATAACTCTGTTTTAGATCTTATATGTCTTCATGTTGAAATATATTCTCTTAAGATGTCTTAAATGAATTTCATAGTTCATAAAAAGTAATTCATTGGTTCAGAGAATTCCTTGACACACTAATGAATTTTAGATGCCTCTTTTCTTACTCTAAAATATAATTACTTTTTGCAACTATGGAGTCTTCAAAAAAAAGAGAGAAAAGGCAGAGAAACAAAATGCTGTTTGTATTGGGCCTATTTCTATCTTGACTTAATTCCGTTCAGTAAGTAGACCTAGCAGTTGACCTAGCAGTAGGCAAACAGCAATGATTCTCAAACATTTTGGTTACAGGACCCTTTTTTTCTCTTAAAAACTAGTGAGTCATGTGGTGGTTCTATTTCTCACTTTCCCTGGTGGCTCAGACAGTAAAGAGTCTGCCTGCGGTGCAGGGGACCAGGGTTCGATCCTTGGGTTGGGAAAATCCCCTGGAGAAGGAAATGGCAACCCACTCCAGTATTCTTGCCTGGAAATGGGGTCGCAAAGAGTTGGACACGACTGAGAGACTTCACTTTCACTTTCAAGGAACCTCCGTACTCTTCTCCATAGTGGCTGTATCAGTGTACATTCCCACCAACAGCATATGAGAAGGTCCGTTTTCTCCACACCCTCTCCAGCATTTATTGTTTGTAAATTTTTTTATAATGGCCATTCTGACTGGTGAGGTGATATCTTATTGTAGTTTTGATTTGCATTTCTCTAATAATTAGTGATGTTGAGCATCTTTTCATGTGTTTGTTGGCCATCTGTATGTCTTTTTGGAGAAATGTCTATTTAGTTCTATATGACCCAGAAATCCCACTCCTGGCATATACCCAGAGAAAACCATAATTCTAAAAGATACACGCACCCAATGTTCATTGCAGCAGCATCTACAATAGCCAGTACATGGAAGCATAAAGAGAGGAATAGATAAAGAAGATGTGGTACATTTATGCACTGAGATATTGCTTAACCATAAAAAAGGAACAAAACTGTTCCATTTTCAGAGACAAGGATGGACCTAGAGACTATCATACAAAGTGAAGTGTATCAAAAAGAGAAAAATAAATATTGTATAATATCCCTTATAGTCAAATCTAGAAAAATAATACAGATAAATTTGTAAAGCAGAAATAGAGACACAGACATAAAGAACAAATATACAGATACCAAGGGGGAGAAAGAAGTGGGATGAACTGAAAGATTGGCATTGACATATATAACTACTGTGTTTAAAATAGGTAACCAATGAAAACTTAACTGCATAGCACAGGGAACTCTACTCAATGCTTTGTGGTGACCTAAACAGGAAGGAAATCCAAAAAAGAGGAGATATATGCATATGTAGAGCTTATTCACTTTACAGTAGAAACTAACATAATATTGTAAAGCAACTATACTCCAATAAAAATTAATTAAAAAAAAAAACTAGTGACAAACCTAGTGCTTTGTTTCTGTGCAAAAGTTTTTTTAAAAAATAGAAATGTATTATATGTTCAAATAAATCCTTTATGAAAAATAACTATATTTTTCCAAAAATTTTATGAAGAGCATTGTTTTGCATTTTTGCAAATCTATGCCTGCTAATAGAAAATCACTGGATTGTCATAATTGCTTCTGTAGTCTGTTGCAATATGTTGCTTTGTTGGAGTATGTAAAGAAAGACTGACTCTAAATACATATGAAAAAGTTTCAAGGTCCTTCACGTGTCCTCAGACCACACTTTGAAAACAACTGCTCTGTGGGTAGCCTTCTACTTGTAATTCTGTCTCTCCCTTAACCTCCTCACACTAAATATCTCTGTTCTTTCTTTTTTTTCATTCATATCATACTTGTTTTTATTTCTTTCTCCTTTCCTTATCTATTTTTTCTCTACCTTATTATCTACTTCTTTATTTTTCTGACTTGTTCCTCCTTTCTTCACCTTGCCCACTGAACACTCTCTACTCTGTTTTCTCCAAGTTATACATGAAAATGAAGTCTTTCTTAAAAAGGAACTTTGTTGGAGGATCTTGGAAAGATATATACTATTTCTTATTTATTCCTCCATAAATTACCTCTGTAAATGATAATATCTAGTCATTCATACAAAAAAAAATGCCACATACCCTTATTTCATACATCTAGCCTCATTACTGTCCATCCAAAATATGCCCTGTCTCCTCCCTCCAATTTTACTTTTGTAAGCCCAAGGCAGTTTAATTCACTTTCTTCCCTCATTTGCAGTATAAAAACAGTGTACTGATTGTCCTTTTTCACCTCTTGCCAAACCCCACCAAAACCATAATTAATTCTCCCCTCAGCAGCCCATGTGATTACAGTAAAAGTGCTTGGTGAGCCAGGTTGATCTCCTTTTCCAGTTATTGTGAAGGCTGGCTAATAATAATACACAACTGATTGTGGTCTCCTCTGCAGATTGACTTAACACAAAATAGAAACTGCCGCTGAACCTGTACTCTCTTACAGCCCCAGGATAGAAAATAGTGACTGATAGGTAGGGTAAAGGAGGTTGGTCCCTGGCCTCCAGGACTAACTCTGTGGTGCAGTTTGTGTCTCCAGTTTTCCCATGGGATCAGATGAAGCCAGTCTCCACTGAGATTGCATTCTTTCTTCTCTCACCCCCATTCCTCTGAGACAGCTGGTTGTCTCATTCTCTGTAGGGAACTCAACCTAAGACAGTGAAAGTTCAATATTCTATAAAATTAGTTTTCTGCTTACATCTCTCCAATAAATTCCGATCTTTTCTTTTCAGCCTACAAAAATACTGCTGTAACTGACAACTGCCTATATTTCTGATGTCATTTCCCATCAATCAACTAAGAAGAAAAGATCTTTCCTCAGGGCATTTGCACTTGCTATTTCTTCAGCCTGGATTTTTGTAGAGTTAACTTGTCATGTTCAGATTGCAGTTCTTCTAGAGGCCTTTCTGACTCCTCTATCTAAATTTGTTCCCCATCTTCCTTAGTATTCTGTTAAATTAACAGTTTATATTTTTCAGAGCACTTCTTACAATTAGAAATTATTTTATTTACTTATTTATTTTTGATTATCTCTCTACTCACTAAAATGTAAGGAATAGGTTTTATCTGTGTTGACCATTGCTGCATCCCAAAACATAGAACTAAATGTGTCACATAGTAGATGCTCAACAAATATTTATTGGCTTGAATTAATATTGAATCATAACATTCAAGTCATTTTTAAAGTAATATTTTATTCCATGATCATTTATTGATTTACCTATTCATTTCATTTAACAGATAGTTTAGAGACTCATTTTGCTGAATGTTATATTCAATGTTATGAAGTTAGAAACGTATAGTAGACCCTGCTACTTTTCTTCAATGTCTGGTTCTCTTCTTCCTGAGAATACAAAAGCACTACATTTCGCCTCCTGTGTGACTAGGTAGGTTGTGTGAAGAATTCCATGACGATAGTATAAGCAAAAACTCTTAAGAATTCACGATTATGTGAGAACAGATGAAAGCGTGGCAATTGGTGCTTTTTTCATAAATGTATATTATAGAAGTAAATGGTGGTGGTGGTGATGGTTCAGTCACTAAGTTGTGATTTTTGTGACCCTATGGACTGTAGCCAACCAGGCTCCTCTGTCCATGGGATTTTCCAGGCAAGAATACTGTACTGGTTTACCATTTGCTACTCCAGGGGACCTCCCGTACCCAGGAATTGAACCTGCGACTCTTGCATTGGAGGCAAATTCTTTACTGACGAGTCACCAGGGGAGCCCATAGAAATAAATAATTTTAGTAGAAAGAACCACAATGAAAGATGGAACAAAATGCAAAATCCAATAAAAAATGGAAAATAATTTGGCCAAGATAAAATTATGTGTGTGGGAGGAGTATTTTGACTGATGACCCAATGCTGAAGGGAGAAAGCCACCCATTCCTGTTCTTCCATGATTTACAGATAGCTAGAAATTTGTTTTTAAAAAAGAAGAAGGAAAAAATAAAAATAAAAAAGAAGAAGGAAAAAACTCTTCAAAAACTCATGGCTTAATCAGCATAGTTCTGCTCTTACAGAAAGTGAAGCAGCAGCTGTGATTCAGGATTTTATTCAGCTGTCTGCTTCTCAGCATCCTTACGACAGAGATAGTGCTGGATCTAGATGTATCTCTACCAGCAGCAGGGAGAGAGCTCACTTTCCCTTTGGAGCTGGTGATTAGTCCTCAGTCATGTCCGATTCTTTGCGATCCCATGGACTGTAGCCCACCAAGCTCCTCTGCCATGGGGATTCTCCAGGCAAGAACACTGGACTGGGTTGCCATGCCCTCCTCCAGGGGATCTTTCCAACCCAGGGATCAGCTCCAGGTCTCCTGCATTGCAGGCAGATTCTTTACCATCTGAGCCATCAGGGAAGCTTTGGAGCTTGCACCCCATCTAAGACTGCACCCCGTTACATTTCAGTGAGTAATGATTTTATTGACTAATACATATCAAAAATACGATAAGTATTTTTATGGTCCCTTCTGTTGAACAAGGGCTTTATCAAAGTGCAAATACATTTGGATAAGCTTCTTCATCTGAGACTATGCTAATACATAAAACCAGGCGAATAGGTTACTCTGATAACAGATCAGGCAGGGGCAGAATTGAAGAAGGGGAGGTGGAAGCAAACTAATTAATTGACAGTTTTCAAACTGATCAGTCAGTGAAGTCAAAAACCTAAGCCAGTTTATCCACCAGACTGAAGTTTTGTTTAAATGTCATGAATTGCAAACTTGGAGAACAAAAGATGACTGACTACCAAAGTTTGGAATTCTTAAAATGAATTTAAATGATTCCTTTTATGTTGGGAGGGAAAACAATCACTTTTATCAAAGTTTGTACAATGCATAGCCCTAATGCTGAAGTTAAGCTCCTGAGACCTTTATAGAATATAGATCTCTAGTATTCTGAATGCTGTCATAATAGATGCCTCACCAAAGACAAATATGTTGTTAGATGCAATTGCTGCACTTTCCAAAGGGAAGCCAGAGAACCACCACATTTTGTGATGGCTCAACATGGAACATTTAGGTCACCATATTGGATTGCTTACCTACTTATGTTATACAGTCAGGAAATATGTTCTGACAGTTTCAAAACCAATATAATTATTTTTGAAAATTGTGGATGACATAGCTGTTTTATGATTTTATAAATACAATAAAACAGAATCTTTCTAGAGGAAGATTCTACCTTTATTCTCAATTAGCTTCATGAAACAGAATAAACACAATTAGCCCAATTATTTTTGCAACCTCAATCATCATCTATCAAACTGTTTGGGGGATCATTTCTACTTCTATAATTGGGATAAATAAACATGACATAAATAACAGGTCTTTTTCTCCCTGTGCTAGCTAAACTTATGTATCTCCTATGCACAATTTATTATTTTTAAGTTGTAAAAGTTCTTGTGCCTTCTGCATAATTTGTAAGAATGGATGATAAGTGTTTAACAAGTAAAGGAAGAGGTAGAAGAAAGTATATGCTTATATTTAATCAAAATTTAGCAAAGTGTTCAATTAGGAAATATCTTCTTTGTAGTACAAATCAAGAAGGTGTTACAACACCTTCTTTTCAATGTCAAACTTTTCAAACTACTTTTCAATGTCTAAAGCTGACTGGACATATTCCCCAAAAGTTATCTATCAATCCATGATAATAAATAGTTACATTCGGAGGAGGTGATGGCACCCCACTCTAGTACTCTTACCTGGCAAATCCCATGGGTGGAGGAGCCTGGTAGGCTGCAGTCCATGGGGTCGCTAAGAGTCAGACACGACTGAGCGACTTCACTTTCACTTTTCACTTTCATGCATTGGAGAAGGAAATGGCAACCCACACCAGTGTTCTTGCCTGGAGAGTCCCAGGGACGGGGGAGCCTGATGGGTTGCCCTCTGTGGGGTCACACAGAGTCGGACACAACTGAAGCGACTTAGCAGCAGTAGCAGCAGGGAGATAGTATTTTCTCACATTTGTAAAACAAATTACTACTGGGTTTCTTTGTGTCCTTTTCCTCCCTCACTCACAAACTTGAGCCAATCATTGTCATCATTAACTTCTGGGGAGTAATAATTAACTCAGTGCTCTAACATCATCATGAGAGCCTCTTAATATGCCATGTCTCTCTTCCCAGTCTCATACTACACATGTTTGTATCTTTTCTTGTTTTTGTTTCTTTCACAAATTACCCATCAGTTTTGACAGCACTGCTTGTGAAACCAGTCAACTCAATTTAAGTGCTTTGAGAAATTGAATGCAAAACACACAATTTAAAATCTCATTGAGTCTATTTCAAAGAGAGGAAATATAACATTTGAGGAAGAACATATCCAACAAGGAACACAGAAAGGTTAATAAGACAGTAAGTGGTACAAAGCTTCAGATGTACTTCCCCAAAATTCTCTATACACTACTAAATCTTCCTCAAGTTGGTCTTTTCTCTAACCAATATTTCACTGTCATAATTACTTTAAAAATAAAACTTAGTTCATGTATCATGAGCTACTAAGTCACTTCAGTCATGTCCGACTCTGGGCAACCCCACAGACGGCAGCCCACCAGGCTCCTCCATCCCTGGGATTCTCCAGGCAAGAATACTGGAGTGGGTTGCCATTTCCTTTTCCATCGTGTATCATATCAGCCTCTAAAATGAAGTTATTTAAATGATATTTTACCTTTAATATTCAATTATTGTTTTGATACTACATATTCCTTATATCATTTAGAAATGCACAGTAACTCAGTGGAAAGATCTCTGGGTACCCTCATTGTCCTTCTGAAGAAGGTCAAAGTTGTCCACAATTTCTAACTCATACCAAGTCGTGCAGGCTTTCAGCCCTGTGTTTGGAACTCAGCCTGGGTCACCTTCAGTTCAGCATTCTTATGAATATACCCACTGAAGTCTGAAAGTTGCTCCACAATCTGGGAAGGCAATTTTTCTACTCATCCCAAAGTGCTTTTGTGTGAATAATGCTACAGACTGAATTATGTCTCCCCCCAAAAAGTATATATTAAATCTCTTACCTTCAATGTAATAATACTTGGAGATAAGACCTCTGGGGAATTAATTAGGGCTAAATGAAGTTGTAGGGGTGGGGCCCTTAAGATGAGATTGGTAGCTTTATAAGAAAAGAGAGAGATCACTCTCTTTGCCATGTGTAGATACAAAGAAAAGGCCATCTGTAGGCCAAAGCCCTCACCAGGAATCAAATCAGCTGATTCTTTGATATTGGACTTTTCCAGCCTCCAGAACTATAAAAAATTAATGTCTGTAGTTTAAGCCACACAGTGATAATTTGTTATAGCAGCTGAAGCTGACTATAGTTATACAATTCATATTACCATGTTTATTGTATTCACAGATTCATAAGTGCATTAATTTAGAAATATATGCTCCTTTCTACTTCAAATTTTCATAATACTTGAATTTTCAAGCAATTTTATGAGATTAATCCACGTCAGTTTAATTAATCACTCTCTCTTTTGTTTGCTTCTTTTTTGTTGTTGGAGCACTCACTTTTTCCTCTCATTCTAGTGGTTTCTCAGGAGGGCTTCATATAAATGATATAATTATTATAAGTTTTGTAGAAGTAAGTAAATAACGTTGAATTTGGGATTCTAGATATTTATTTGCTACTGATTCCTCTAGGAAGAGAAAAATCAGATTGAGGTGCAGACCTGACAAAGCCTGGACCCATCTTGCCCATTAGAATATCAAAGTTGACTGGCCTTGGGCCAGAGTGGCCCAGCCTTGTTACCTTACCTCATTTAGACACTGGATGGGGGCTGTTCTGGAAAGCTCCTGAAAGTGCTGACTGCTGGAAATGTCTGTTGATCATCTTTCTTACAGCCAAGCAGTATGAGGTTGACATGTCTGTTTTCACCACTATAGCTAGATATTTAGACTACCCGTTACCATTACAGTGTGAATAAAGGCAAGTTCTGAACACCCTGAAGGATGCCCTGTGTCAGAACATCCTGAGAAAATATAGTTGACCTTATTAAAGTCATTGAGATGACCCTGGCTATTTTCAGTCATTTCTATACCCGATCATCTGCTTATTATGCTCATCACCTGGCTACTTTTGAAGACGCTGATTCACTGTGGAAAACCACACTGGCCATCTGCTCATCCTCTGGTCACAATTCTTGCTCCATTAGACAAATGATATATTTAACTAACTTTTAATACACACTTTTCCTGGATGAATAGCAAAAGGTGGGAATCTTAATACCCAAGTGTTTATCCCCCTTTTTAGTAACCATATTATGGATCAATTAATTAATACTAACCAGTCCATTCTGAAGGAGATCAGCCCTGGGATGTCTTTGGAAGGAATGATGATAAAGCTGAAACTCCAATACTTTGGCCACCTCATGCGAAGAGTTGACTCATTGGAAAAGACTCTGATGCTGGGAGGTATTGGGGGCAGGAGGAGAAGGGGGCGACAGAGGATGACATGGCTGGATGGCATCACTGACTCGATGGACATGAGTCTGAGTGAACTCCGGGAGTTGGTAGGACAGGGAGGCCTGGTGTGCTGCGATTCACGGGGTCACAAAGAGTCGGACATGACTGAGTGACTGAACTGAACTGAGCCATATAAAAAGAAATGTTAAGAATATTTTAATCCCGAAATATTCAAAGAATCAAATGTAATCTGAATAAACCTGTTGGCAAATACAGAATACTGTTTTTGTTTTTGTTTTTTTGTTTCTTTTTAACAGAACCAAAACTTTTGTTTCCAACTCACCTCGAAAAGAAAATCAACAAGTGTAACTCTGGTTTCTCTCTAATTCTTTGCTCATCCCATCCCTGGGAGGTGGAGTGATCTAAGGAATTTATAAATTCAGCCAAGAAACTGCCAAAAAAGAGCATGAGTTTTATGCTATTCTCCCAGGACAGGTCTTCCACATGGAGCTGACTATGAATGAAAGGTAACTGCTGCTGCTGCTAGGTCGCTTCAGTCGTGTCCGACTCTGTGTGACCCCATAGATGGTAAGGACCAGTCTAATTCTGAAACTATAATCCATATCCTAAACCTGACTTTTAGACACTTGGTGAAAGAAACACTTGCTGTGAATATTTATTGTTTGTGTAATATCTTCTGATTTCAGTATCCAAATTGGAAAGAAAGTACTCTGAGAGTCTTCCTCAGAAATTCTCAATAATTATAACAAAATGGACAAAATTATCCTAATCTATCTTTTAATGATATGTCTGAATTACTTTTCATACAAGTAAAAAAGAAAGGAAAATTAACAAGTAAATATGAAGAGGGAAATGTATATTTTTATCCAACGAGTAATAAGCTTCTTTAAAAGTCTGCTTCGACATCAAGATAATCAAAATTCTGACAATAATACAAAACAATAAATAATAAACAACTCAGGTTTTTATCTGCTATGCCAAATATAATTCCTCGGGTTTCTTTTTGTTTGCTGGTTCATTCAAGAAAATCTTTTTAAAACCTGAATTGACCAAATGGGCTGCCTGTCCTGTTATCATATAACAGCAGCTAGAAATGTTGAATAAGTAGATGAATATGATAGAGCTGCATATTAGAAACAACAAGCCAGGTTTGTCTTAAATGCTTGCCCCATAGCCAGGTTAATTTTAAGTCAGCATGTGAAAGATTTTGTGATTAGACCTCAAAGCACAAAAATACCAATTAATTATGATGATTAGATATGTCTTCATTAGTACTCTATAAATAAATCATGCTCAGATTATGCAGTCAGCTATCCTGGAAAAAATATTCTTCTAGAGGGCTGTGAAAACAGCTTAATTAATTATAGATGCTCTCAACTTACCACATATTATATTTTGAAGTGTTAAACATACATATATCCACATGTTATATATGTGTGGAGGTATTTGTCAAACTGTTTCAGTGTTTCTTTATGATACTTAGCACTAAAATGCTTTCCAGAATCAAGATGAGAGTTTGCTAAAAATCTGCATTTATTGTTAAAAAAAATGTTAGAACACTTATATTTCCATTTCCTTTCATGTTTTCAGATGACAGTGCTTCTCTTTGATATTTAACTTCTATACTTCCAGAAATGTTTTGTGAATGTGCTCCTCTTCTCTTCTCACCCTTCAGTATATTTTCCCTGTCCTCAGTTTACTTTTTCATTTTTTTAAGAGAATTTCTTCCTGAATATGTGGCTTTATTAAAAACATTTTCATTGCATTTGTAGTTAACCCAATTGTGCAAGACATTCCCCATCCCCTCCTCCAGGTCCCCTGTCCTCTTTTCTGTACCCTGCTAGACCTCCAAGAGATGACCGCTACGAACCATATCAAGCAATTCCTTGCCCTTCAGTTTCCAGTTGATTTCTGCTAATGGAGATCTCTGGCAGGAGATCAGAGCTGGTGGGTAGGGGAATTTATCCCCTAACCCCTTCACTGAAGGTTGACTGTATACCTCAGCGAAAAGCCCAAGCTCCTGGCACGTGATACTTACCAGTAGATCTCTCTATGGGTTTTAGTCCTTTCAGGTCTAAGACTGGTAACAGATCTCCTTGTGTAACTTACCTTGGGGGAACTGCATTATCTCCCTTGGTTTCCTTACACCTTTATAGGCTAGCTTTTGTAAATAGCCAATTTGAACAAGTAGTCAAAAAACAAGTAGTTTTCCACAGAATCTTGATTAATACATGATACTTCTTATAAATTATTCAAACAATACAAAAATAAAAGAGTAAAACATGAACATCCTCATTATATCTTTTGCTTGAGAAAACTGGAAACACAATTTGAATTGGCTTAAGCACCTGGATTTTTCTAGTTTTCTGAGTCCATATATCACATACAGAAACACAGGCAGAAGGTTGCTCTTGTCAAAGCTAGTTGGGGTTTAAATAGGCTACAACAGAAGTTTAAGTTCCCATCAAGCATGCTTTTGCATCTGTTACAAGGAAGGACAGATTGTTGCTGGGAAGGAATTTGTATCAGTCAGGGTTCAATCAGGAGACAAAATCAAATTAATTTAACAGAAACAGAATATATAAATAATTATTAGTAAGGTTTTGAAGAATGAAAAAGGCAAAAAGGCAAATTAAATGATTATAGAAGGACTGTCAGCAGACTGCAGCTACCATCCTAGGGCTTTGGGAAGGAATGCAAATGAACAAACTTGGAGTAGGCACCCAACAGAGCTGAAGCTCAGAACTCAGAGAAGAGACCACTGCTTGACCTAAACTGGAATCTCTTAACTTGGAGGAAAAATCTCACTTCACTAGGATCCAGTCCCATGAAGAGGGATACTGAACAACATCAGAAGATGCTGGAGTTTCTGCAGGTACACACCAAGGTTGGTTCAGCACGTTTAGAAAAGCTGAAAACTCAGTTCAACATTTTACTGAAATAAACTGGTGCCTCCAAAGGGAAGAAGTGATAAGAGGCCAAGGTGATGCTGATAGGGACAGGAAACCAACAGCAAGCAAATAAGATGGAACAAGTCCCTCTTCCTCCATCCTCATAGCTGCCTCTTGTGCTTCCTACTGACCAACACAGAGAGGCAGCTGGCAAAGCTGACAGATTTCCAGGCAGCATCACAGAACAGTGCAGAAGAGACAGTCTGAACTGAAAAGCAATGGCTTAATAAGGTGATATAAGGTAACAGGCAGAAAATCAACTACACTCCTGTAGCAAAACACAGTTTCAGAGTTTTTACTGTACACAAGGCCCTGTGTGAGACTAGTCTGTCTTAATTGCAGGTAAATTTTAATCTCCTTTCTAATAGGGCATTTAATATGACAAAGAAAGCAATTATAATATTATTTAAGAAGTGCCATGATAAAAGTAATAATATGGGATTTTTGGAGTGGCATTTGTATTAGGCAAGAAAAATAAATATAGTAACCAAATTGAGAAGGAAGAAGTAAATTGCAACTGCTTGCCAGTGGCATGAGATTATATATAGGAAAATTTGAAGATTCATCAAAAATCTGTTACAACTAATAAACAAATACAATAAAGTTATAAAACACAAAATCAATACACAAAAATATGTTGCATTTCCATATACTTATAACAAATTATCATAAAGAGAATTAAGCAAGCAATCCCATTTATAATTGCATCTAAAAGAATGTAATGTTGTTCACTCATTTAGTCATTTCTGGCTCTTTGGAACCCACAGACTACAGCATGCCAGGCTTCCCTATCCTTCACTATCTCCTAGAGTTTGGTCAAACTCATGTTCATCGAGTTGGTAATGCCATCCAACCATCTCATCATCTGTTGCACTCTTCCTGCCCACAATCTTTCCCAGCATCAGGGTCTTTTCCAGTGAGTCAGCTTTTCACATCAGGTGGCCAACGTATTGGAGCTTCAGCTTCAGCATCATTCCTTTCAATGAATATTTAGGGTTGATTTCCTTTAGGGTGGACTGGTTTGATCTCCTTGCATTCCAAGGGATTCTCAAGACTCTTCTCCAGCACACAGTAGAAAAACATCAACCCTTCAGTGCTTAGACTTCTTTAGGGTCCAGCTCTCACATCTGCACATAACTACTGGAAAAACCATAACTTTTGACTATACAGAGTTAGCAAAATGATGTCTCTGCTTTTTAATACACTGTATAGGTTTGTCATAGCTTTTCTTCCAAGGAGCAAGTGTTCTTTAATTTAATTTAATACCTTAAAAAAATTTAACTGAGTAATTTAAACACCTGTATATTCAAATACTCCATGGATAAACAAACTTTTGTCAGTGTTTTTAAAATTAACTGCAAAGTGGTAATAATTACAGTGCATAGTGCATGCTTGTTCCATGCATGTGTTTATGCTGCATACATGTATGCATGCTAAGTTGCTTCAGTCATGTTCTCATTTGGAAGGTCTTTGTTAATGGTGAGAACCAAATGAAACTCAAGGTGTTAAAAAATAAATGAATAAATAAAGACCTGTATACTGAGAACTACAAAACATTAATGAAAGAAATTGAAGAATACACAGATAAATGAAAAGATATTCTGTGTTCATTCATCAGAAGAGCTATTATTATAATTCACATATTACCCAAAGCAATGTATAGATTCAATGCAAATTCTATCAAAATTCCAGTGGTATTTTTAAAGAAATAGAAGACACAATTTTAAATTTGTATGGGACCATATACAAATTTGTACAAATGCGAAACCAAGTACAAGTAGCCAAAGCAATCTTGAGGGGGAGAAAAAAGGAACAAAATTGAAAGCATCATGGTCCCTAGTTTCAAACTGTATTGCAAAAGTATACTAATCAAAACAGTATGGTATTAGAATTAAAAACTGACACATAGACCAAAGTAACAGAATAGCAATACTGGAAATAAATCTGTACTTATATGGTCAATTAATTTATGACAAAGGAGCCAAAGCTACAATAAGAAAAGAACAGTCTCTTTTTTTTTGTTATTGTTGGAAAACATAGACAGCCACATGCAAAAGAATGAAATTGAATCACAACAAAAATTAACTCAAAATGTACTAATGACTTGGATGTAATATCTGAAACCATTAAACTCCTGGAAAAGAAACATAGGCAGTAAGCCCCTTGAAAGAGGTCTCAGTAATAAGCTTTTGAATCTGATACTAAATGCAAAACCAACAAAAGCAGAAATAAACAAGTGAAACTACATCAAATTAAAAAGCTTCTGCACAGCAAAGGAAACCATCAACCAAATGAAAAAGCAACATACTGAATGAGAGAAAATATTTCATATTATATACATATATAACTATACTGTCCATGGAATTCTTCAGGCCAGAATACTGGAGTAGGTAGCCTTTCCCTTCTCCAGATCTTTCCAGCCCAGGGATCAAATCCAGGTCTCCCACATTGCAGGCAGATTCCTTGCCAGCTGAGCCACATGGGAAGCCCAAGAAGACTGGAGTGGATAACCTATCCCTTCTCCAGTGGATCTCCCTGACCCAGGAATCAAACCAGAGTATCCTGCATTGCAGGTGGATTCTTTACCAACTGAGCTACCAGGGAAACCCTGTATATATAACCATATATCTGATAATAAGCTAATATCTAAAACTTATGAATAACTCATACAACTGTATAGAAAAAAAATAAACTATTCCATTAAAATGGGGGCAGAAGATCTGAATAGATATTTTTCTAAAGACCCATACAAATGGCAAGAGGTACATGAAAAGATGCTCAAAATTATTATGCATTATGGAAATGCAAAGCAAAAGCACAAGATATCACTTCACACTTTCTAGAATGGCTATTATCAAAAATATAAGAAATCAGAAGTGTTGAGGATATTGAGAAAAGGGAACCCTTGAGCACTGTTCATGGGATTAAGTTAGTACAGCCACTGTGGAAAACAATATGGAGGTTTCTTAAAAAATTAAAATAAAACTACCATATGATCCAACAATTCCTCTTCTGGGTATGTATCCAAATAAATCAAAAGCACAAATTTAAAGATATATATGCACCTTCATGTTCATTATAGCATTACTTATAGTATCCAATATATGGAAATAACCTAAGTGTTCATCCGTGGATGAACAGTTAAAGAATTGTGGTATATGTATAGAATGAAATACTATTCAGCCATAAAAAGGAAGAACTCTGTTGTTTGGGATATCATGGATGGATCTTAAGACCATTATGCTAAGTGAAAGACATAAAAAGGCAAAGATCACATGGTCTCTCATATATGGAAATGAAAAATAAACAACAACAAAAAGACACAGCTCATAGATTGGTGGTTGCCTGAGGCAGGAAGTAGAAGTTGGGAGAGATGGGTAAAGTTTTTTTTTTTTTTTTTTTTTCAGTTTAAATAAATTGAAAAAAAAAAAAAAAGGGAGGAGGCATCTCTTTGGTGGAAGGTAGGTCTCTTGCCCTGCTCTAGGTGCCAGAGATAAAAATGAATAGACTTTGACCCTTTTGTCTGACCTTGAACCTTGGATCCCTCCCAGGTTTACGTAATGGAGACTTTATTCTCAAATAAATATTCTCAAGTAAGTTGAATATTTGTATCATGGTCCCAAAATATGCTCACTAAAAATTGTCCCTTTGGAAAAAAAAAAAAAATTGTCCCTTTGGGCTCTGTATCAACCTAGAGATGATAGGTTGATGTCATCTTGGAGATGGGATTGGGAGGGAGATGGGAGGGAGGTTCAAGAGGGAGGGGACATATGTATACCTATAGCTGATTCATGTTGAAGCTTGACAGAAATCAACAAAATTATGTAAAACATGTATCCCCCAATTTATAAATAAATTAATTTAAAAATATCCCTTTGGCAATCCAAAATTAGTATAAAATGCTCTTTTTATTTTGAAAGGAAAAACCTCCTAACACAGTGCAATTTCCTCTCATAGCAAAAATCCATTTTTACCAGAGTTTCAAAAGGAGAAAACTATAGGTTTCGTCCGTCTTTCACCGGTCTCTAAGTCTAGGAGCCCTGAGTAACATCCATCCTGACCCTAGTTATCTTGAATCCAGTCTTGATGTTCAACAAAATATATCTGAAATTATAAACTTAATGATCACTTATTCCTGTGGCAGTAGCTACTGAAAGGAAAGGAAATAAAAACAGAAGATTTCAATTATGTATATATTTTTTGATGGCTCAGATGGTAAAGAATCCTCCAGCAATGCAGACCTGGGTTTGATCCCTGGATCAGAAAGATCCCTTGGAGAAGGGAATGGCTACCCACTCCAGTATCATTGCCTGGAGAATTCCATAGACAGAGGAGCCTGGTGGGCTATATCTGCAGGGTTACAAAGAGTCAGACAGGACTGAGCAACTAACACTTTCACTTTCATATATATTTTAAATAATAAGATTTGCCAAGAAAAAGATACATCATTGGAGCTAATGGTCATTTTTACAATGATCACAAAATTATATATAGTATATGCATATGTAGATGTGATATATGTGCATGTGTGTGTGTATCACTTTTATTAAAAAAAAAATTGGCCACACCACGTGGCATGTGGGATCTTAGTTCCCCACCAATGATTGAACCCACACCCCCTGCATTGGAAGCATGAAGTCAAAACCACTGGGCTGTCAGGGAAGTCCCAATATCACTTTTATTTTTCTCTAAACTATGCATTTCCTTTGCCATTGGCACTTTTTGAGCTTTTCAGCCAGTGAAGTGATCAACCCTTTATTCCTAGGAGTTCTAAGCTCTTCTGTGTGCTGTGCCGTGCTTAGTTGTTCAGTCGTGCCCGACTGTTTAGGAGTCCTGTCTGTACAGAGTCTCAGTCTTTTACAAGCAGATATGATTGTATGAAAATTCCTCAGAGACCATTAAAAACCTGTCCTCCTTGATGCATCACTATTCTCTTTTCTTTTGATTTCCAGAATCTAATAACCCAATTCAAAAGAGTAACCCCTGTTTTTGCCTGCTGACTCGGTTTCATGAGACTATGAATGGTCTAGATTATGTCGTTGACTTTCATGTAACCATTGCTGAATCCCCTGGTAGAACATTTTTCCCATGGTTATTACTAATGTCTAAATTAGTAGTTCCCAATCTCAGGGATGAAAATTTTTCTAAAAATGTCAATGGTTGATTAGGCTTAATTGTGAGAGATACTATAATAATTACAATTGTATTCTTTTGTTTTGTGTTTGTGTGCTTAGTCGCTCAGTCATATCCAAATCTTTGCAATCCTTTGGGCTGTAGCCCACCAGGCTCCTCTGTCCATGAGGTTTCCCAGGCAAGAATACTGGAGTGGGTTGCTCTTTCTTTCTCCAGGATATCTGTCTGACCCAGGGATCAAACCTGAATCTCTGGTGTCTCCTGCATTGCAGGTGGGTCCTTTATCTGCTAAGCCATCAGATAAGCCCTATTCCTTTGTTTGGGGACCTATACATTCTTACTATGAAAGAAATAGTGCCATATATTGGTCAGTGTTTCAAAACATAGATACCATCCTATGATCTGATGCCATAATTGATTCCTTAGTAATGTACATGATAAGACTAAAGTAACCTAAGGGCACGACCCCCTTGTCTTAGTTCTTTCATGAGAAATTGAGCTCCTTGTTTGAAAAAAATTATGAGCCATGTCATCATATTGAATGAAGTATTCTGTTGACTAAAACACTCATGGAAATACTGTCTTGAGCCATGATGAATGCAAAAATCAAATCTAAATCCAAATCCAGAATAAGTATAATAACTAATCTGCATCACAGGAACTCTCCATGACAAAAGAAGTAAAATAAAAAAATCATCAACTGATGCCCAAATATATTATTGTACAATATTACAGGTTCAGACATATTACTTTTGGGGAAAATGTCTTCATATACTGGTGAAGGGGATTTTGTATTGCTGTATTGCGAATGGCATCCATATTGTTCACCATAGCCACATAATTCGTTAGGTAAGTTCTGAAGATATTATACAAGAGAGATAACTGGCACTGAGATCATGTTGTCTTGTATGCCTAATTATTATGAGTGAAGACGTCCTCTGAGCATGTAGCATGGATATTTTTCATGTTCCAAGCCCATTTCAGAAAACTTCATCCCTGCTTCTTCTACCCTTCCAAAATACATATTCTTTGAGATTCCTCATTATTTAAGAAAACTAGCAGCCACTACCTATAAATTCTGACAGATCCTTGTTGAAGGCAATGTGAAACAGTTGTCAAAGTCTACATGATAGCCAAGAAAATTGGACTTCCTGTGGCATTTTTTTTTTTGTACCAGGAGATTCACAAGTGGCCCTGAAAACCATAAAGAAAGAATATCCTCCAATAGGTACAAGGAGTTAATACATGCTTAAAGCTCATTTAAGCATTTCCCTTTCATCAGGGAACCTTTATCATGATAAGTGGCTCTAGGTGTCTTTAGGGAGAGGCAGGAGGATGTTTCTTTGAATCTTCTTCAATTTCAATGGACTATCAGTGGGAGTTAGTGTTTGGACTGCCAACATACTCTTTCTACCAGTTCTTTAATTTTCACATGAGAGAGACATAAAAGCTGTGAATTCGACTGATAGTCTTAATTTTACTATCTCGAAGACCACATTTTATTTTTTACCCAGCTCAGTTCCTGCAACAACAAAAGATGAGAGATTCTTTTATCTTGATCCTAGAGACTCCCTGGATTTCAGTCAGTGCTATGAGCCTAGAATTCAAGGATTTTGACTTGTCATTCTCTTTCTTTAAGCTGCCCATTGATGTTTGAAGCAGCTGCCCCTTTTCTAAGTCCATAAATTCCTCATGTACATCCTACTGTTCTGTGGTAAGAGCAACTCAATTCACATAAGTGATGCCTGTACTGTGCACTGGATGCCAGGTGACCACAAGCAATGATTTGATTAGCTTTTTCACTGCTGAAGATTTCTCATATTGGCATTTAAGCAAGGTTTTGACTAGTTTCTGATCCAGATATTCCAGGAAACAATTGATGGTCCCCATATTCCCTTGCAGGTATCTATCAATGCACCATATTCCTTGGTAACAGTTTCTCTCTTGGTTATGGATCTTGATTGTGAGCAGCAAAAACAGCTCTAGCTAATCAAAGGAGAAAATTGATTTGTTGAAAGAATGTTGGACAGCTCGCACAATTAGCTGGCAGGATGGAAGACCTGCTAGGAAAATGGGCAGAAAACAACAGAAGCTTTGTGGGAGGAACTACAGCCAAGATGATGCTGAAGAAATGCACTTGTTTGGATGCCCCTTATGTGCCACTGGTGCCAGAGTACAGGTCTGCTGCAGGATACTACCACTGCTACCCACACCAGAAAGTGATAGATGATAAATCCAAAGGGCATAAATGCAGTTTAAATCACTGGTAAGCAAGAAAAAGAATGCAGATCAAGCAGAAGAGAAACTAAAGCCTGTCTCTGTTGGTGATACATAAGAATGTAACAGAGGCATTCATTATTTGATATTAAGAGGGAAGGGATATTAAGAGACATTTGATTAATGTGCCATCTTCATTTAATATCTTCCATTATGCTCAATTATCAGTTGTATGACCTTGAGAAAGTCACTTATCCTCCCTGTAACTGGTTCATTATCTCTAAAATGAAGATAATAATATCTACCTCATGAGGATGTTAAGAAAAAATGAGTAACACACACAAAACAGATATAGTGGTACCCAGAATAAAACATGCACTTTTGTGTGTTAGCTAGTAGTAGTAGCAGAGAGATAAAACCTCTTTAAGTGTGAAGAAAATAAATACAAATATGTAAATCAAAAGAAAAGAGACCATGTATACAATTGCTACTAGAATTAATTTAAAATCTGCTATCAGAACAAACTGGTAAATTAGATGTCTTTCACTTTTCATCTTATGTTGAACAATTAAGTCATAATATTTAAATAGATACTTAAATGGATATTTTTTTCTGAGCTGATACTTGTCTTCAGATGGAATTTTCTTTATAAAAATTAACATGCTGGAAATAGAAAATTTACTTAAGCATATCTAATAGGAACAAAGTCAACAATATTCTTGATGCTAAAATATTAATGGCTGCTGCTGCTACTAAGTCACTTCAGTCGTGTCCGACTCTGTGTGACCCCATAGACAGCAGACTACCAGGCTCCCCTGTCCCTGGGATTCTCCAGGCAAGAACACTGGAGTGGGTTGCCATTTCCTTCTCCAGTGCATGGAAGTGAAAAGTGAAAGTGAAGTCGCTCAGTCCTGTCTGACTCTTCGCACCCCATGGACTGCAGCCCACCAGGCTCCTCCGCCCATGGGATTAAGCAAGATGCCACTATTACTACTTCTTGAGTTCCTAGGTAATATAATTATACGAAGCAATACATGTAAGACATATTACAACAGTAGGAAAAAATTACTCTTGCAAAAAACACAAGGGAATTAATGGAACAAACAAATTCTTTAAATTAGGCCTAATAAAATAGTTCTAAAAGGTAAATGAGTATATCAATAAAGTAAAATTGATGGCTTTCCCATTCATATGCACAAGATACAACTACTAGCAAATACAATGAAAATATATAATATAAAGATAGCATGTAAAATAAAGGACAAATTCCATTCACAGTGGTAGCAAAACCCTTCAAGATTTCTGTGGATTTATCTGATAAGGATGCATAAAACTTAAGTGGAGAGAAAAAAAATGTTTTTCTAAAGACGTGAACTATATTCCTGAATGTGAAGTTTCTATCCTAATTCTTAATTTTTCTTGTTAATTCTCCTCTAAGACAGTTAATATTTGTTAACTCAAATTCATTTTGTTATTTTAACTTGTCTGATTCCAAATTGTTTTTCATTTGTTTGTTGTTGCTATTTGGTTTGCTTTATTTTTGCTTTTTTGTTAAATAACTTTTCTCAAATAAAGATATTGCTGACATATTTGTTGAAATATTTCTTTGTTGGATGGGATTCTTTCATTTATTGAAATATGCTAACATCTCTGGCCTTCACTTAGTAACTGCTAGTGGCACACGGTCAGTCATTGTGACACCGTAAAATACCCTCACAACTCCCAGTATTCCCTAGTGATATGGAGCAACTTAATATTGAGAATTAGTGGCCTGGAAAATATCAAATCATACTATAAAGCAAAACCAGCAAAACATTGTAGTATATACAGAGAAATAGGAAAATATGTCAGTCAAACAGAAGTATGAAATAGATTTATGTGCATATACAAATTTTCCTTATCATGATCATGATCTTTGAAATCATTGAGGAAAGATAAATTATACTGATTATGTTATAAATCTAACACACACTGATGTACACACACACAAGCAGTTTCCAGATAGATTGAAACGTGAAATAAAAAGGAAAGTAAATGAATTTCTGGGAGGATTGTAGGGGATTATTTCTATATTGACAAACTATTGATAAACAAATAGCTTCCTTAGGAAGGGAAAAATTAGAAATCTATATCAGTTTTGCCTACAAAATGTTTAAAACTTCTGTAAAATGACAGACATCATAAAAAATTTAAAAATAAGTGAGAGCAGAGAAGAAAAATTAACAAACAAGTAATACTCACAAAATAAAGTATTTCTATTCAATGATAGGTTGAAAATAAATTAATTTGGTATGAATGGCATCTTTACAATGTTGAACTTTCAATCCAATGTATCATTCTAATGAAAAGTGTTTTGTATACATTTTTGTAATATCAACAAACTTGCCTCAATTAAAGACCAGTTCTGATGGTTAAAAATGTCCCTTCAATATTGGACAAAAATAAAAATAGAAAGTAAGAGACAAAGGTGAGGAAGGATGATAGGAAGGAAGGAAAGAGGAAAGAAGGAAGGGTCTAGTTAGTCATAATCTGGTGAGATGTGTGAATTTCAAGGATTAAAAAAAATACTAGTTTATAAGAAATGGAAGATCCAGCAGGAAAAAGATAATAGCAGCATGGACTCAGCTGAATTCAAGGACTCTATTAATTAGCTGGATATATATTTGACATCTATAGACTGCTTCAACCAACAAACCCAAAATACTCATTCTTCTCATATGGAACATTCACCAAGCTATACCATGTTCTGGGTCATAAAACAGTTTTAACGAATTTGAAAGACTAGAGTTGATATAGTGTCTGCTCTCAGACCACAGTGGAGGATAAACCAGAAATCAATGATAGAAAGATAACTGTAAAATCCCCAAGTAAGTGGAGATTAAACAAAACATTTCTAAATAACACATATGTCAAAGAAAACATTCTCAAGGGAAATTTTTAAATATTTTTAATTAAATGAAAATACAACTTATCAAAATTTTCCATTTATAATGAAAGCAGTGCTTAGAGGGAAATATATTTCATTGAATTACTATATTAGAAAAGAGAAAATAAATAAATTAAAAAAAATTACATTTCTAGCTTGTGAAGCTAGAAAAAGAAGGGCAAACTAAATCTGAAGTAAGCAGGAGAAAAATAAATAATTAGAACAGAAATCAGCAAAATTGAAAACAAAATCAATAGAGAAAACTAATGAAACTAAAATCTGGTTCTTTGGAAAGATTAATAAAAATTAAAAAAAAATACCTCTAGCAGGCTAAGAAAATAAGAGAGGATAAAAAGTACAGTATCCGAAATGAAAGCAGACACATCACTAGAGATCCTGTGGACATTAAAAGAAAGATTGTTTTTGTTCAGTCGCCTAGTCATATCCAGAATCTGACTCTTTGTCACCCCATGGACTGCAGCCCGCCAGGCCTTCCTGTCCCTCATCATCTCCAAAGTTTGCCCAAATTCATTTTGATTGCATGGGTGATGCCATCCAGCCATCTCAGCCTCCGACACTATCTTCTCCTTCTGCCTTCAATCTTTCCTAGCGTCAGGGACTTCGCCAATGAGTCAGCTGTTCACATCGGATGACCAGAATACTGGAGTCTCAGCTTCATGGGTCACTGCCTGTGGTGAAGAGGCTTGCATAACTGGATAAAGTTATGAGACATGTCATGTAGGGCCATCCAAAATGGATGGGGCATGGTGGAGAGTTCTGACAAAGTGTGATCCACTGGAGAAGGGAATGACAAACCACCCCAGTATACTTGCTGTGAGAACTTCATGAACTGTATAAAAGGACAAAAAAAGAAGGCTAAAGGAATACAGTGAACAACTCTATGTCTACAAATATGATAACCTAGATGGAATGGACAAATTCCTTGAAAGATCCAACTTTTCATCCAAGAAGAAACCATCTGAGTTGGTCTAAATCTATTACAGAAGTTGAATTAATAATTAATAACCTTCCATAAAGCATCACACCAGTGAATTCTACCAAACATTTAAGGAAGAATTTGTACCAGTTGTCTAAAATCGTTTTTAGATGATAGAACAGATGGAGTACAATCTAGCTCATTCTTTAAGGCCAGAAATACACTAATATCAAAATCAGACAAAGGCATTATTAATGTAATCTATTACATCAATAAACAAAAAGAAACACATGGCTTTTTCATTAGATGTAGGAAAGCATTTGGTAAAATCCAACACCCATTCATGATAAAAACTCATCAGACTAGGGACAGAGGATAATATCCCCAGCTTGATAAGTACTCTCAATCGAAAACCTACAGCTAGTATCAAATATTTCCCTCTGTATGGCACAAGGCAAGGATATTTGCCGTAACCAACCCTTTTTCATCATTCTACTGGAAGTACTAGCTAATGAAATAAGAAAAGGAAATAAGAGATGTACAGCATGGGAAAGAAGAAATAAAACTGCCTTTGTTCATAAAAGACAGTTGTTCAGAAAATCCAAATAAGTGGACAGCAAAAATGATGGAATTAATATGTGATTATAACAAGATTGTAGGATACAAGGTAACAAATGAACCTCTTTCACATAAAACCTGGGCACCTCTCAGTTGGCTGCTTCTACACAGACTCCTGGGTGATTGGGCTTCTTATACTAAGAACAGACCTCTGTTCTCTGGAAATTTAGAGGCAACTGATCAGTGCTTATATCTCCCTTTGTGAGGGTTGCCTGTATCGCAAGGAGGGAGTCAGAAGCACAGAAGCTTCCCGAGTCATGAAATTTTGCACAGATATAAATTTTGAGATTGAAAGAAATTCTAGAAGAATTGTTTTCATTAAAGGACTGAGCAAGTTTATATTAGAGTCATGGATGCACAAATCCTAGTCCAAGAACTCCTGGGAGACTTTGAGGTTTTACCTCAGAGACCATGATGGTTTTGTTCATGAACCTTGTGAGTTTTCTAAACTGATCCTTACATTCACAGAAACCCTTTTCTCATTTTATGCAGAGCCTTCTGACTGAGCCGGGTCCAAGTCTGGCCCCTTCTGTGATTATTTCCAACCCTCTGGTAAGCACCAGACCTCCCTATGCACAGATGGAGATTCCATGACCATGCTGGAACACTGAAGAACAGCCAAAGGCTTTATTTCATAGTTATTTGTATGGTTTCTTCACACTGCAGAAAGGCAAGAATGAGGTTTGTTAGAGATTACTGTGATCTAGCAAATGAGGCCCAGACCAGTATTAATGGTAAATCTGGGAGTGGAACATGGGTCTTTGGTTTCACAGTCTAATTCATTATGTAGTTGTTGAAATCTTTCCTATTTAAAGCTAATATATTATTGATATCCTCCTAGTATTCACAGAAGAGAGAGAATGAAGGGGTTGTTAAAAAATTGTAATCTGAACTTTGAAAGTTTTCTTATAATGAATGGGCTATTTTCTTTCTGGGTTCAGTTTCAAAATGTAAACAAAATGACTACTACAATTGCAAAGTATTACTCGTACAGTAAGCACTGTGCTTAATTTTCTTTTCCTGAACTTTTAGCAGAACAATTTAAATACATAGTAAGATTGTTGTTCTTTTCGAATAAACTTAAAAAAATATGTTTTAGAGGAAAAAGACAATTTTTTTAAAGGAATAGTAATACCATTTATTATTTTTTTGTCTTTCTGAACTAAAACTGCAGATGAAAGTAAGCTTTCCTAGAATAAGCTTAGCTTGGAAAACAACCATCTGTACTCAGGGACTCAATCTATTCCCAGAGGATCATCTATTGGCAGTAAGGTTAATACTTGATTTCAAGTTGCTTGCCTCTTTTAATTCAATGCAAAGTCTAGTCATAATGAAGATTCAAACAATATTTTAAATTCTGTATAAGTGCATGAATTTCATCCAACATGAATTAAGAGTTTTAACTTCTTTTTTAAAAATAATAACAGGGAATGTGTTAACTTGACACTTTCTGATTACAAAACGTATGTCCTTATAAAATCTTCTAACTAATTCAACCAGCTAGGGTAGTCTTCTGCAGTAAACCTTTTGTTCTTCAAAATGCTTCTCTGCCAACCGAATCTCATGTTTCCTTCTTTACAGATAGGAAGTCCTTTACATTTCAATTGCAATTCCTTTTACCTTGGATAGGAGACAAAATCTAGTTCAATTTCTGGCTAGTTCCTACATCTCCACTTTGTGATTATATTTTCATTTGTTAACAATTCCATATATTTACTGGTGATTTTCGCATCAAACCTTTGTAATTTCTCTCCCTTTTCAGCTTCTAGTACAACAGGACAATTATAAAATTTGTGCACCAGACCTTCACAGTGAAGACACCATTTAGCTTCTCTACAGATGTGTCAAATAGTTCCATCATGTGCAGTGCCACGGTGGGAATCATGCCTGATGCCATGAAAGCTGAGGCCTGCAACATATTCTCATTCACTTGCCTTTTAAAAAGTGAGAATTCCTGAGTTGTTATAACTTTGTTGGTAAATTCATTCCCATCTTAAATTCCTTACTAAGTGCCTTTGTGCATGTGTGCTGAGCCACTTCAGTAGCTGAAACGGTAAAGTACCTTCAGTTCAATTCAGTTCAGTCACTCAGTCATGTCTGATGCTTTGTGATCCCATGAATCGCAGCTCACCAGGCCTCCCTGTCCATCACCAAGTCCCAGAGTCACTCAAACTCACGTCCATCAAGTCGGTGATGCCATCCAGCCATCTCATCCTCTGTCATCCTCTTCTCCTCCTGCCCCCAATCCCTCCCAGCATCAGGGTCTTTTCCAATGAGTCAACTCTTCACATGAGGTGGCCAAAGTACTGGAGTTTCAGCTTTACCATCATTGCTTCCAATGAACACCCAAGACTGATCTCCTTTAGGATGGACTGTTGGATCTCCTTGCAGTCCAAGGATTCTCAAGAGTGTTCTCCAACACCACAGTTCAAAACCATCAATTCTTCGGCACTCAGCCTTCTTCATAGTCCAACTCGCATATCCATACATGACCACTGGAAAAACCATAGTCTTGACTAGACAGACCTTTGTTGGCAAAGTAATGTCTCTGCTTTTGAATATGCTATCTAGGTTGGTCATAACTTTCCTTCCAAGGAGTAAGCGTCTTTTAGTTTCATGGCTGCAGTCACTATCTGTAGTGATTTTGGAGCCCAGAAAAATAAAGTCTTACACTGTTTCCCCTGTTTCCCCCATCTATTTCCCATGAAGTGGTGGGAATGGATGCCACAATCTTCGTTTTCTGAATGTTGAGCTTTAAGCCAACTTTTTCACTCTCCACTTTCACTTTCATCAAGAGGCTATTTAGCTCTTCTTCACTTTCTGCCATAAGGGTGGTGTCATCTGCATATCTGAGGTTATTGATATCTCTCCTGGCAATCTTGATTCCAGCTTGTGTTTCTTCCAGTCCAGTGTTTCTCATGATGTACTCTGCATATAAGTTAAATAAATAGGGTGACAATATACAGCCTTGACTAACTCCTTTTCCTATTTGGAATCAGTCTTTTGTTCCATGTCCAGTTCTAACTGTTGCTTCCTGACCTGCATACAAATTTCTCAAGCAGCTTTCATACGGTCCTTAAAAAAAAAAAAAAATGTTTTGCTCACATTTGCCTCAATGTCATCTACTTCATTTTCTTCAGAAAGTTTGAATATTGTAATCAATCTCTGGTGCTTTACTCTAGATTCCTTAATTATACTTTTTCTAGCCAGTTTAATGTTCCACTCATAAAGTAGAATCTACTTTCCTTTCCAGCTGCTTCACAAAGCCTCACCTTCTACCTGCTTTAGCTCACTGATCTTGCAGCAGCCAGCCTACTGTCTGTAATAATGCCCACCCGTAGCTCATAGAACCCTTCTCTGTCCATGACCAGTTGTTAGTCTGTCCTCCCGCTCCACCATGATCTAAGGCAGATCCCCTTTCCCTGCTTGGTCATGTCTACATAGGTGCTACAGCCTCTTTCAGATTCAATACATGATCCGTCCTGGAGAATGTTCTATGTGCCCTTGAGAAGAATGTCTGTTCTATTGCTTTTGGATGGAATGTTTGGTATATGTCTGTTAGACATCTGGTCTAGTGTGTAGTTTAAGTCCATTCCTTTGTTTCTTTCTTCTTCCCTTGCTCTCTTCTTTTGTGATATGATGATTTTCTGTAGTGGCATGCTTAGATTCCCTTCTCTATATCTTTCATGTATTTACATAGGTTTTTGCTTTGTGATTATGATGAGGCTTACAAAAAAATCTCATATTTATAACAGTTTATTTTAAGCTTTAACAACTTAGCTTTAAATGCAAAATAAAGCTTTACACTTTTACTATCCCACCCATGCACACATGGATTTTATAATTTTGATGCTAAAATTTGCATCTTTTATCTTGTGTATCCATTATCAAGTTATTGTAGTTATAGTTATTTTTAATACTTTAACTTTTATATGAAGTGGTGATTAATGTATTCCATTAATATTTTAATCAGAGTTCATCTTATTTTCACAGGAAAGTAATTGACATATTAGAACACAATTAAATCATGTAATTGTCCAGCTTTTACCTGCATTTATTATATAGATCATTTATACATTTTATTAAGTCATTTTGCAATATTAAAAGACTGTGATTTCTGATCAATATTTATTGAAATCCTAAGTATTACTGCTCTATACTCAATGATATGCCCTAAACATTACTTTATATTTAACTTGAAACCTTTATAAGGTATTTCTTTAACTTAAGAAAAAATTTTATAATAAAGTATGGTTGAGTACTCAGCTGTAAAGTTGAGATATCGACAATACCATTGAAATTATAATAATGGACTGAATATGAGATTCCAAAAGAAGATAATGTTTCATCCTGAATCACCTGTAACAACTTGTGTTTGCAGGGCACTTTCTCAGGTTGGATTTACACTCTGTGACTCAGGATTCTTGATAAAGATAACTTCCCAATGTGGGAGAAATATTTTTAACAAAACAAAACATAACAAAACATTTCTAATAATATGTTCTGACAAACTGAGTTAACTGAATTCCATGCCTCATCTTTTTCTCTAATCAAATTTAGATTCATTCTTTGTAGAATCCTAGACTATATTTAAGTATTTTTCAAGATCATGTATAGGTCTTGCATTCCAAGGTCATAGAGAAAATTTGGCCCAAGTGCTGATACTATCTTTTAGCAAGCTTATGAGCTCAGGAAAGTTATATAACTTCAAAATCTGCTTTTCCTCATGTACATATATAGAGATAATAGATTATAGTACCTGTCTCACAGAATTTCTCCCACATTGGGAAGTTATCTTTATCAAGAATCCTGAGTCACAGAGTGTAAATCCAACCTGGGAAAGTGCCCTGCAAACACAAATTGCTACAGGTGATTCAGGATGTAACATTATCTTCTTTTGGAATCTCATATTCAGTCCATTATTATAATTTCAATGGTATTGTCGATATCTCAACTTTACAGCTGAATATCTCAACCATACTTTATTATAAAAAATTTTCTTAAGTTAAAGATTTCTTTTAAAGGTTTCAAGTTAAATATAAAGTCAATGTTTAGGGCATATCATTGAGTATAGGGCAGTAATACTTAGGATTTCAATAAATATTGATCAGAAATAATTTTAATATTGCAAAATGACTTAACAAGAAATTGCATATAAATGTTTATCTCATGCCTGATAAGTAAAAAATGATTAAGGATTAGCTATTATTTATTTATTTAACAATACTCCTTCCTCCAGTGGTTTTCAGAGACATTGCAAATAAAATCAACTGTATTCACATGCTTAGAATTCAGACCATTCCACTGTATGCTCATGTCTACACAAGCTACTGATAGAACTGGATCCCAAAGTTGGAATTCACAATGGAAGATCTGCTTTTCTGTGTATATGACAAGGTACACAAATGTATTTTCGCAGGCATACCTTCCAGCTGCGTTTACCTTCTGTAATACAGATACAAATTAATTTAGATTTTGTTGCAAGATAAACTGCATAGGCAGCATGATTTGGAGCAATGGCAGTGGATGACTTTTGGGAAAGCTGAGACATTATTTTGCCAACAAAGGTCTGTCTAATGAAGGCTATGGTTTTTCCAGTGCTAAAGCTGAAACTCCAGTACTTTGGCCACCTCATGCGAAGAGTTGAGTCATTGCAAAAGACTCTGATGCTGGGAGGGATTGGGGGCAGGAGGAGAAGGGGACGACAGAGGATGAGATGGCTGGATGGCATCACCGACTCGATGGACGTGAGTTTGAGTGAACTCCAGGAGTTGGTGATGGACAGGGAGGCCTGGTGTGCTGCGATTCATGGGGTCGCAAAGAGTCAGACACGACTGAGTGACTGAACTGAACTGAACTGAAGTCAAGTGAAATGTATTTCATTATGGGTTCATTCTTGAGATGTAAACTGCATTTTAGGAAGACAGTCTGAATGTATTAACTTCTGCACTTGCCTCTTTTAATTATCTTTCAAGGCAGGCCCAGGTGAGAATATCAAAAAGGAAGTATCCATCCTATGAGTACACCCTGTGTCATACTCTTGGCTGTATAAAGATATTTGTTCTTGAAAGGATAATTAAACTGGCCTTATCCAATGTCTCTTGCACATTACATGTGTGCATTTTTACAAAGGGAAAATAAAACCTGACTGCTAAGCATAATTATAAATGGTAATAGTTACATTTTCATCATATTTATGCAATAAATCATCTGTCAAACCTAGAGTTTGGAATTTGTAGTGTTGCTTCCCTCTTGTACTGATATAATTTATTTTGCTCCTCTGCTAATGAGGCTGGCTTTAGGTAGCCGTGAGCACCAGTCTCAAATAAAAATTAAAAGTCAGTATATTACATTTCTCCTTCTGTTCCTTCTGCATATTACATTGCTCCATAAGCTCATTGATTCTGGAATTCTATCTCTCCTTTGGCACAATTTTCCTCTGTGGTATGATGCTATGAATATTTATGGCACAATAAAAATAATATAATAATAAGCATTTTTCTAAACTTGTGCTGCATATATCTTCAGACAGGCACTGGGAGGGCTATATCTGTTACCTCCCACTAGAGAAGATCTTTATGTCCTGTGAAATAGCTGGCTGTCCCAAAGACCTTCACTTCCACGTGAGTTAAATGGCTTCTGTGCTGACAAATTCCAAGAGGAATTTTTGTTCTTCCATATATAGTTTAGGCTCTCATCATCTCTGAAACATTGCCAGATTTTCCTTACATTGAATAGGCTTCAATTGATATCCTTATTCATCCTTCCTGTGTCAACCACTACAATTCATGCTTTTATAGCCACCTTAAATCTTTAGTCTGTAAAATTCCAGGGTCCAGAATACTCTGAGCAGACTATTATCTTGCTCAGTGAAGCGGGACTGCTTTCCCCTCACTCCTCCTCCATCACCTTAACTGACGGGATTTCTTTTCATTTATAAATTTAACTCAGATTGTTTTCTTTTTTCAAATATTTGCCAAACTCTCTCATTCCAGCCAATTTCCCCAGCTTGATATCTGCTGAGCTGTACACAGTGTTCCTAATTCTGTGACTTTGGATTTTGCCCCATGTCAGTCTCCCATTTATCCTCTGCAGTCATTCTTCTTATCTGTGTAATTAAGATAGTTAGAATTCATTCCATTTCCCATTAATAATTACCAGAAAAAGAGGCTTTTAAGCTTTGTCAACTGTTAAAGAAATTCCGAGGCTCATATCATATGAACATTCTGATATTTTATTGTAAAACTTATGGGAATTATTTTAAAGCTATAAGATACCTCCAAAAACTTTCTTCAACATTTGGGATATGTGTGTGTATGTGTGTGTTTATATATCTGCAAGAGAAAAGAGACAGAGACAGAAACAAAAACACAGACAGAAAATGCCCTTTACTACGTTTTCATATGGAAACATTTTTGGGAGACAGTTATCCATGAGTTTCTCACATTTCTGCACATCTTCTGAGTAGAGGCCTAGGCATTTGTTCTGGACTACTATTTCGAGGATGTTAGATTAGCAAACGGCATCAGGAGATAGATAGTTTCTCCCCCTGGACCAAAGGGCAGTTTAATTTTTTGTTCTGTGTTTTGTTTCAGGCTTCCCAGATAACTCAGTTGGTAATGAATCCACCTGCAATGCAGGAAACCCTGGTTTGATTTCTGGGTTTGGAAGACCCACTGGAGAAGGGACAGGCTACCCACTCCAGTATTCTTGGGCTTCCCTGGTGGCTCAACTGGTAAAGAATCTGCCTGCAATATGGGAGACCTGGGTTCAATCCCTGGGATGGGAAGATCCCCTGGAGAAGGAAAAGGCTACCCACTCCAGTATTCTGGCCTGGAGAATTCCATGGACTATACAGTCCGAGTTGGACATGACTGAGAGACTCACTCACTTGTTTCATTGTTTTTGTTGTTCTTATTTGTTTATGTTGCTGTCCACTGTAATGAAAACATGTTTGTCTTTGGGTAAAAAGAAGGCATGTTTTCTACCTATTACAGAGGGTTTGGTTTCTGTAACTCATGTTTTGTCTCATACTGTAACCATGTGCAAGATGTCAACTGAATCTCTTCGTGCTGCACTATGGGAATTGGAACTTGGGGAACCTGTGAAAACACTGACACTCTTGCTATTACTGTCACTGGAAATAAAGTCCTTTATCTCTTATCCCAGGGGGTTGTTTTTTAACTTATTTACCTTTTATGTTCTCTGAAAATCTATAACAGAGAGTAAGTTGCTAGTCAAGTAAAACCTCAAACCCCTCATTATTCTGATGGATGAGAGGCTGGCAGAGATATGGCTTTCTGCAGGAATAAAGATAAAGGTCTCGGGGGCTGGTTAAAAAGAGAAGAGGAAAGTTCATGTATGATCAAGTGGGTATAAAAAAATCCTCCATTTTATTTCCTTTTAATTAACAGGAATTGTGGAGATGTTTTCAGGTCGAGCACTAGGAAGTAAATGTAAACACAACCTCAAATGATGCCCAAGGTATCGCTTATTCTCTTCTAAGAGCAAAAACTGAAGTTTCTCAGCTGGATCATCCTCAGGCAGAAATTTCTACCACCATTTGTTCAAAAGAAATGGACTGAAAAGACTTCATTACCACAGAGGGTAAAAGCAGACAAACCATAGAATTTTGGTTAGTTTGGCTGAGGAGATGAGACATCGGGATATAATGCTTGACTTCGGGCGTGTAATGACTATTAAGGCAAAATGGCTATAAAAGGGTTGCTTATGGCTTAATCCTTTCTGCAATCTAGCAGGCCAACACTAGATACTTTCAGAGATCACAATAAATGGTCTCAGGGTTTTGTGCATTGGGCCTTTGCTACCATGAGGGGAATTCCTGGTGAGAAAGAAAATTCTTTTGGGAAACCATAGATGCAGCATTGACAAAGATTTGGGCTCTTATTGCCCTGGGTGAGCTTTACAATGCTGATGAAAGTGACTCACTAATAAATAAGAAATGGACTCAAAGAAACCTGGTAAGTTTGCTCAGCAAGGATGCCACTTTAGAAAACTCCCTTAGGCCTTACATTGAAACTGGGCAAGAACTTAAGTTGTTATTTTCATAGTTCAATTTCAGATGTTCTCGATTAAGGTAGAATCAAAAAAGTTTCCTCCGTATATGTAACATCCAAATCAGCCAAGAAGAATAAATCTCACAGCCTCAACCAAGCAATGTGACTATGGCAATTGAATCAAAGTTTCCCCAAAGCTAAAATAGTTGGTGTCAGTAGTTATAATCTTGGTCTCTTTTATGACTTTGGGTGGACAGAAAACATTGAAGCTTCATTTGGTTGAGCTGTATGTGGGCACCACTCTGCTCACAACTGAAAGTAAACATGACTTGACTTTTGATTACCCCAGGCTCTCTGATTCCTCCCTCCTGATTAACCTGATTTCAACCACTTTAAAGAGAAAGGTGATTTTGGATGAGTTCTAGGTGTCCCCGATTCCGTGAAAAACCAAAGGCTATACACATTCATCTAAGTCTACAAGGGAATTTGGAGGAAGGAAGAAATTCAAATGCGTGTAATTCTTTTGGAGAAGAGTGCATGCACACTCAGTTGCCAAGTCATGTCCGACTCTTTGCAACACCACGGACTCCTCTGTTCGTGGGACTTTCCAGGCAAGAATACTTGAACCTGAGACTCCTGCATTGGCAAGCAGATTCTTCATCACTGAGCTACCTGGGAAGCCCTTGGAGAAGGGTAACTGAGTCCCAATTCCTCCTGGTTCTATAGTTACAGGGATACCCAGATTCAGGTATTGAGATTTGGACTAGGTATGCATTGGGTAAAGAGAGTTAATATGTCCTTGTGGATGTGGCCCTTTTGATCAATTCAATATACTGTTGTGATTTCTTCTCCTAAGTGTACAAGTATATTAATTTATATGTGTTTCCTGTGAATACTTATAAAATGCAGAATAGATTCTCCCAATTAGGAAGTGTCATATATAGAAAATCACTATGGGACATGTAAATCACTTCCAAGCTCCTCTGCCTATCCACTCCAAGGTTGTCCAACAGAAACAATATATAATCCAAGGATAACAAATAGAAATCACAGTCCTAAGGTCTTAAAGACAGCAAGGATGGATCACAAAATCAAAACAATAATTCTGTGCAGCCAACGAAAAATCATAATGGGAGATGGAGTCTTATGGTGGCTTATTACCAACTGAATCTTGTTATTGCTACTATAGCCCTACAAATAAATTCATTGCACAGACTGATGGCCCTTGGTATGCTTTGTTAAACATTGGCAACACCATCTTTTGCATCCTGCTATCACCCAAGGATCAAAACCAATGTCCCTTCACTCAGCAAGGCCTTCAATATACATTTACAGTCCTCCCAGTCTTTTGCCTGCAGGGTGTGGCTCAGATAACACTAATATCTCTACCACATGAAGTCTGAATTTTTCACTAAATAGATGACAACCTGGGGGTCAGCAAGTCTGAGGCTTCAGTGTGAACAGCCTTAACTTCAGTGTTACCACATTTCTCCCAGCAAGAGTAGCTGATAAACTCTAACGAAATTTAGAGGCTTGATAGCCAAGGAGTATCTTGTGTGAGATTGTGTGAGATTGTGTGAGAATATAATCAAAATATATCAATATATATATATCAAATATATCAAAGAATATATCAAAGCTCTCAAACCCTCTGGCAATGAAGGAAAAACTACTGTCTCTTTGCTACTCCTCACATAGAGATTCAACAATTTATAGAATTTTTTGAATATTATTGGGGCTTCTCTGGTGGCTCAGATGGTAAAGAATCTACCTGCAATGTGGGAGACCTGGGTTTGATCACTGTGTTGGGAAGATCCCCTGGAGAAGGGAAAGGCTATACCTCCAGTGTTCATGCCTGGAGAATTCCATGGACAGAGGAATCTGACAGGCTACAGTCCAGGGGGTTGAAGAGTCCAACGCAACTGAGCAACTGACACTTTGAGTATTAAAGACTATACACAACTCAAGTGGGCATTCTGTTTGTAACATTATATCAGTTAGTTCAAAAACATTCATCCTTTGATGGGACCCAGACCAAAAGGGTGGATTAGAAGCTATCCAGTGAGCCCTGCATGGTCTCTACACAACTGACCTCCGTGACTGATGATATTGCTGATCGGAATCTCCAGCAAAGAGTGGTACCCTCTACCTAGAGATGCCTCATGCAACAGTGACATAGTTAAGTCACAAAGATAATGACCACTTGGTTGAGAACACTGCTTGCCATGATCCCCTACAGTAGACCACACTGGTCAGAGCAAGAGACACAACAGGGCTCTGTAAGTTCTATTAAATTGTCTTTGTCATTTTGCATTTATCCTTTCTGAATGTGAGTAGGGAATAGTTGAGAAAATATGAAGTTTTAGCTACTGTAATATGACATAGATATTTTATGGCAGTGGAGGAAGAGAATCATTCTGAAACCTGCAGAGGGAACATCTTAGAGTATGGGAGGCATGGATGAGAAAGTGACATTAAGATTTTATTTTTTCTTTCAAGCTATCCCTAGAGTCTTCCTCAAGAAAAGTGCATCGCTCCCAAATTAATGAGCACTTAAATTTAATTGATTTCAGGATCTGTTATCCCCCAGCAAGCAGGTCTGGTACCAACTGATTGCCAAATTTCTTAAAATAACCAAAAAGTCTACCAAAGGGGCAGATAACAGCCCTATTCTCTACAATTCACAGTAAAATTCCTGTCAACACCTTTAGTATCCACTTCACCCTGTGCCAAGCACTGTAGTTCAGTGGTGCTCCAGAGTGTATAAAAGCTGCCCAGCTGATAAGGCAGATGAGCAGGAGACAGTGGGCTCACTGTCCTTAGGCATTACCTTCAAAAACAATAACTAGACTCAGTTTTTCAAGTTGAATTGAGAGCCTTAAAGTCTACTAGCTGGGTATGAGGCCACCTTGGAACAGAGTCAACTTATGTACCTGGATGATGTAGGCCAGGGGTCTCCAACCTCTGTGATCTAATGCCTGATGATCTGAGGTGAAGCTGATGTAATTATAATAGAAATAAAGTTCACAATAAATGTAATGTGCTTGAATCATCCCCTCCACCCCCACACCCCCGACCCTTGCCACATCTGTGGAAAAGTTTTCTTCCATGGAACTAGGATTTGGTGCCAAAAACACCGGGGACGGCTGATGTAGACCCCTCTTTAGTGACTCCAGTAGCATTTCTTTTAGGGCACATGTACCCTTAGGACTATATGTCTTGTGTGGAAATTCAAACATTAGCTTTTCTCCCCTAAATGTTGATTATAACCTTAGGAATGGTCATAAAAGACCTCCAAGTTTTTAAGGAAAATTCCCCTAGGATAATGTAGGCCTTGAATGACTGTACCGTCTTCCCAAAATGATGACTTGGGGAGCTCCCTGGATAGGGAACTGACTTATACTTGCACCCACCTTGCAGTCAGCTTTCCCTGCAATGTGTGTTGCCCAGTTAGAAAAAGTGATATAAAATTTGTCTTCAGTATTAGTTGAGGTGATCAAAGATACTGCTGCAGTCCTGGAATGTATTCAGGTTAGTAGTAACTCAGTGACCAAGCTTGTGATAGATGATATTGCCCCTAAATTTGCTCCTTGAGTGCCAAGGTAAAGTCTGTGTAATCTTTAAAACTCCTGCTGTATCTGGACTAAGGCCATGGGACAATTTGAAAAGTCAATGTGGAATTAAAGGAAAAAAAAAACACACCTAGATTTCTGAGGTAGATCCAGATGGTTTATGAGATTTGTTCAGCTGGTTGAGGGACAGTTGAGCGTAATAATGCATATTTCCTCATCCAGCTGCTCAGAGTCCTGTTGATATCAGCCTTAATGAAATGTGATATGAGCCAAATTGAACAGATTTAGTCCTAATCTCTATCAGCCAGATTAATCATGTGGCTGACAGAGGGTTGTACTCAGAGGAAAATTTTCCAGATATCAAGACAGTTTTGGATGGAGGGGTAGATACCATTAGAAGACTAGTCTCCATAGGTCTTGAATGTTTATTGCTCAGTATGACAAAGATAGCTTTTCCCCTGGAGGCAAAGAGCAGACAGGTTTACTGCCCATTATAAAAGATTCAGTTTCCCTAAGGTTGGAACCCCACTCCTGTATACAAACCACTGTGTGTGTGTATGTGCAGGCACTTGGCTCAGTCGGCATTGTCTTATGGGGCACCAGCACAAATACTGACAGCTGCTACTCCTATGAGTAATAAACACCTTTTCTTCTGAAGTCTCCTGTCTTCTGCCAGCAACCATGAACTGTAGCATGCTAACTTGGCACACAGGTAGAGTAACATCTCAGAACCTTCTATGTTTTTGTCATGTATAAAATTACTAACATATACTAATTAGGATTTCGCTTACATTACAGAGAGTGGGAGAAAAAAACCCTTAGGCTACAGATCTTGTAGCTAACATTTTCAAGGCACACTGGGCTTTAATTAAGTGAGCAAATGAATGTGATTAAATAGAAAGCAATTCAGCACTCTCCTGAAAAGAAATTCTGGTTTGTACTAAGAGCACTTATTTTAATATGTTGGAGAAATTGATGAAGAGCATGCCCAATGACACAAATTGTGCTTTGACATTTGTAGATAGTTCTAAGTCTGTGGATTGTTTAATTGAGAACCTTGCTCTAAGTGAATTTCCTCCCTTTCTAGTGAGTATGCTGTTCCCAGGCCAATCTGCTGGCACCTCCTAGAAATGACATAACAGGTTACAATATCCTTTCACAGAATTCTAGGAAATGCAACATACTTGTAATCAGAACACTGGAACATTTGAATATGATTCATTACTGGGTAGATGGGTATATACTAATATGGCATAAATCTAGAATCACATGAATCAGATACATTTCTAAATTAATTTTAACTTCACAGATTAGAAGTTGGGGAAATAGCTTGTTGAAATTTTAAAAGTATACATAGTATCCAACTAATGAATTTGCTAATAGTTGTTCTCTGTCCATGGACATAAATCTAGCATTTTATATGTTATTCACATGAAGTTCAAATGCCAGGTAGCCAAGAAATAGAAAATCATTATCCATTTTAAGTGAGTGATTTAGCCATTCTTTAAACACAAGTTGTGCAATGAAAAATAGCAAAGAACAGTTAAGTCAAATCTTAAGGAACCATTTATTCTATAATGCCTTATTCTTACAAGAAAATGGACCATCACTTGTAATTCTATAATTCCTTTCAGAAATGTGTAAGGGAAAATGTACTTGGGAAAAAATACTCAACATTTTCTTCCCTGCTAGTATTAGAAAAGGTACTGAAGGTAGGGAAAAGTTATTTGTTTGCTATTACAGAACGTTTGCTGCACACAGAGCAGAAAATGGGAATAAAGAAAGGAAGTCAGCTCTCCAATCCCAGATGCAGGCTGATGAATCACTTAGTGATTAATTGTTGCTCCTAGTAATTGAAATAATCATATTTCAGAGAGGAGGAAAAAAAGCATTTGCTCTCTGAATTTTTTCCCTAAAATTATAATTGCTGCAATATCAAAGACTTTTTTAAAGGAGGTATACAGATTTTAACGTAAAACTAAAAGGAATATAACTTCTAAGATTGACCCAACATCTGGCATCAGGTTTTGAAAAACTTTCCTCTGGCTGTAAAAGCCAGTGCTCATCTTTACACTAACCAGCCATCTTATTTTCCTATATAGTTTTCTTTTCAATAGAGTTTGCCATATATAGAACAATGAAAAACTGTGAAATATATATTGTCTTTTTTTCCAAAAAGCCACTGAATTCACATTTACTACCCCAAAAATAATATTTAAACTTTTTAATCATTGTTAATCTGAGTCAATAGACAGGCTTTATCATGTTTGGAGTTCTAAATGTGTATGTTCCTTTGCCAAGAATTTGAGGAGTCACTACCTTCAAGGAGTTTACTGTCTAATTATGGAGGTATAGTGTGGCAACCCATTCTAGTATTCTTGCCTGGAAAATCCCATGGACAGTGGAACCTGGTAGGCTACAGTCCACGGGGTCATAAAGAGTTGGACATGACTGAGCAACTTCACTTGGTGTATACAGAAAATGTTAGCAATAAGTATGGTGCATATGAGCATTATAGAAAACATGTCATGAAGTTGGAAATTTGCATTTGGTGTGTGCTTAATATGTTTAGGACTTTTCAAAGTTTTTTTCATAGCTAATCTCCAAAAGACCCTGGGAAGAAATTATCATATCAATGTTAAGTGATGAATAAGTAGGATCAGAAAGACTAAGTGATTTATTCATGTTCACACTGCTAGTAAAAGTAGAGCTAGTTTTCAAATGTGGTTCTCTTTCCCTCTGATTTTAAAAGAAAGAGAGAAAGGTATAACTCCATATTTTAAATCCTTGGTGATAATAAAAAGTCTGAAATAATAGCATTTATAGGATAGAATTATGAGAAAAAGCTGGAATTAGAGAAGAGATGGGTTTATTTGTGTATATTGTTTCTGAAGCAATACTAGGAAATATAAGAAGAAATGTTATTCTACTATTCAGTTCAGTTCAGTTCAGTCACTCAGTTGTGTCAGACTCTTTGCGATCCCATGAATTGCAGCACGCCAGGCCTCCCTGTCCATCACCATCTCCCAGAGTTCACTCAAACTCACGTCCATTGAGTCAGTGATGCCATCCAGCCATGTCATCCTCTGTCGTCCCCTTCTCCTCCTGCCCCCAATCCCTCCCAGCATCAGAGTCTTTTCCAATGAGTCAACTCTTCACGTGAGATGGCCAAAGTACTGGAGTTTCAGCTTTAGCATCATTCCTTCCAAAGAACACCCAGGGCTGATCTCCTCTAGAATGGACTGGTTGGATCTCCTTGCAGTCCAAGGGACTCTCAAGAGTCTTCTATTATTAGATAGATATTAAAAACCCTAATTAAAAAATCAGTCTTGGATATGTAGGTTTGATATTCAACATGGTTTCAATGTAGACACAATGAATAATAATAATAAATGAGCAACTATATTCTTGATTCCACACAACAAAATGATGCCATCTGGAAATTCAAATTCTAGGAGGTATAATGAGTAGTTGGCAAAGCAGACTGTAACAATTCCTCCTGTGCCTGTGCATGCATGCAACACCTCATGTTAAAAATTGGAACCTATTTTTTTTTCCCTTGGAATATGAGTTGGCTTTAGACTTAACTTGAGCAATAGAATGTGGGAAAAGTAACTCTGTGCTAGTTAAGGTTCTAGGCTTTATGAGACATTGCAGCTGCTGCTTTCGTTCTTTTGCTATACTGAGCCTTCTGGTAAAGAAGTCCAGGCTCTCCATCTGGAGAAAGAGGCCCCTTGGAGAAAGAGGCCCCATCCAACAGCCCAGAACTAAGGTCCCCAACATGAGGGGATGGCGACCATCCTGATCCTCCAGCCCAGCTGCCATCTGAGTGAGTGCCACTGACACAACAGAGAGGAGAAATCTCTGAGGAGCCCCACTCAGGTTTCTGAATCACAGAATCATGATTAATACATGGGTTGCATTTTAGTCCACTAGGTGTAGTGTTACTGAGTACTGCTAAAAGAGAGATTCTTCTAACAGTAAATAATTAATAAATATTTGCCTTTTCTTCCTGACAGGAATTGAATCATTCTTTTAAGAAACATAAAACAGGACTTGATAATAGAGAGCTGCCAAGAAAGTAGTAGAGAAGTGCTTGCATTGGGTGATCAGAGAAGGCTTCCTGAGGAGGTGACATTTGAGCAGAAAAGGAAGTTAGAGAATTGAATGGGTTATGGTGATGAACCATGAATATCAGGGAAAAATGATTCCCCAATGTCTCATAATAGGTTATAACTGGCACACTCAAAATTAAGTTCCCACCTGTATATTGACACTGATTTAGAAGGCTCTGCTCTTTTCTTTTGTCTGTATTACTATTTGCATTTAAAAATGAATTCACATCCCATCTTCCTCAGAAAGGCCTGACTTCTGTACCCTGAGCGGGTGTCCTCTTCTACATAACCATCTCCAACCACATTTTCTTCTGGGAGAGTTTGAATATGTTATGCATCTTATTTCCTTTTATCCAAACCTCAAGCCACTAAGCTTAAAGCTTGTTTTGATCTCTGTACTCACAATATGTATATTGTAGGTGAAATGACACTACTGTCTTGCCCCTATTTACATTACATTCACTACATTTTATTCTTCTTTTTTTTTTAGGCTTCCACTGGATACCAGCTTAAGCACATCATCAAAATTTAGATTATATCACAAAAAGACTTTTTTTTTTTTTTTGGCCGGTGTCTGCTTAACCTGTTACTGAACGGTAGCAACAAAATAAAGCTTTTATTAACCAGAAAATGTACTGTGCTTCCTTTGGGAAGGTAAACAAGACAGCAGATACAGAAACCTCACTCCAAGAGGGAGAAAGGAAACTGAAGCATTTTGAGAGTAACACCTGTCAAATGGAGCAGTAACGTGTACTGCTTGACAAAATAGGCTGGTGACTGTCAAAACAAATAATAAACCTTCCAGCCCAGACTAATGACAGAACTACATCGGAAGACTTGAGGGAAGCATCCAACAAAATGCGAAATTGAAAGTAAAGTGGGAGCCATCAGCACAGACTCCCAGCAGCTACATTTCAAGTAATTTTGGAGAAACTCAAACCATTCACCAGGCTTCATTGCAGAGGGAAAATTTCCAAGAACTCTTCTGACTGAGAATTCCTCTTTCGTTAGAAAACACATCTCTTCTGATGGAGTGCCGGGACCTTATTTTCTGCTTTTTCAATACAGAAGCAACCTTGCCGTGACTGTGGCATTCTCTGTGCAGACATTCAGCTGACTGCCAATAATGTCATCAGGACGATCAGCGAGAGCTGTACCCCTTTGTTGTCAGAGTGGGGCACACTGCAGAAAAGACAGAGATCCAGGGAAAGGCCACTTCTGATTCCTTTCTGCGTCCATTTCTTCCTACGTGAGGTACCTAGTTTTCTTTTCCCGTAGCTCCTGAAAGGATCATCTTATTTTCTCTTTCCAGAAAGCAAGGTTTTCTAAAACAATTACAGAGCAAGCTGCCCAAGTGTCTGCAGATAATGTCATGACCCTTTCCAGGGGCAGTTTCATTTAAGCAAATTGTTTTTTGGAAGCCCTAAAAACCCCTGATAAATTTCTGCTCTGAATTTAATAATACATCACAAGTGGAAGAATATATTGTTAGTGGAAGAATTTTAAACATCTCAAAAACATAGTTCTGCAAAAGCCATCTTGCTTCAGAAATTATCCACTTATGCCTCTAGTTCCAAGTGTCAGAGGTGGGGGCGGTTTGTCCCTCTGCCTGACTCTCTTAATTATATTTTTGTTCCCAGGCAGAGCTATTCTCTGGCCTCCCGGAGTCAAAGTGAAAGAGAGAGGAGGAAAAACACTAAACAGCACCAACTCCCAAGGAGAAGCTGCTTCTAGAAATTATTTAGCCTACAGTAACATGGCTTGCTTTCTAATTTAATTTTATTTATGCTCTTCCATTATTTATTCTTCCTTTACCTGTTTCATCTATTATATTTATTGACTCTAGTTCCAAATACGTTTTTTATTAGAATCTAATTCTAAGCAAATAATTTAGAGATGTGCAAAAAGCAAACCATCAAATCTAAAAACATAAATTTAGTGCTGGTTTCTTTCCAGTCCAAAGTATTTACTAAAATGTGTAATTTAAGAAAAAAAAAACTGAACATCTTGTCTATTTTAAATGTTATCTTGGAGACTTATACTAATCTAAAAACTGCATTCTATGTTATTTTGATAGCCATATTTATTAAACCAAAACATCAAGACATACTCAGATTACAGAATGAATATCAGAACACAGGACCATATCAGATATATGAGTAGCAAGTGACTGTCAAAATGTGTCATAAGTGAAGTGAACGATTAGTTCCCTCAAATTACCTTGACTCACAAATGGAAAGGAATCAGGATGCCTTTACTTTGTATTCAGTGATTTCAACATTCTAGGATGATTTTATTCACCAGACCCTTGGTTGATCCACCCTACTCTGATTGAAGGTGACCCAACCCAGTCACCATCATGTCCAAGGAATCCTTCCTGCAGCAATTACTCTGGTTGGCAGGACTGTCCTCTTTAAAACCTTCTCTACTCATTATTCTTGCTGCCTCTGAAGGGTCAGTAATGTGTCTGCCAGTAAAGCATTGTCTCCTTCCATTTCCTATTCCCATAACCACAAAAAGTAGAAGCAGTTCCCCAGTTGAGGAAAGAGCATGTGTTCATTAATAACCACAGTAGTCTAGCAGCCAAGCCCTTGCTAATGCTCTGCTCATTTTTAACTTGGACTACTATAACCACACTCTGTATTGTTTCCAAGGCTTTATTCTTCTGTCCAGTTTAAAATGATATGCATTCTACAGATCAAATCATTTTCCAGATGGATTTAAGTTATGCCTGTGGAAAGAAACAGCCTGGGCTTGGCAATGTTGTGTATAAGGAGTGTGGTGTGGAATAGGGAGATGAGTGTCTAAAAAAGGCATATAAATATACTGTGTGATGATAGGGACCCAGTTTTGTTTGGTGTTTTTTGTTTTTTGTTTTTGTATTCCAGGAATCACGAACTCTCAAGATCTAATTGCAACTTTAATGACTACATTTGACAAATTATAGGAAATTTCTCTGCCTGTGTCCCACCTTATTACATAGTATCAATAAATACTTTGTGTATAGCAAGATGATTTGACTTACATACATTGTGAAATGATTACCATAATAAATTTAGTGAATGCCCATCATCTTATAGATATAAAATTAAATAGAAAAATTGTTTTCCTTGAGATGAGAACACTTAGGATTTACTCTCTTAATAACTTTCATATATGACATACAGTGGTGTTAATTATAATTATCATGTTGTATGTTACATTCCTACTACTTATAATGGGAAGTCAGTACCCTTTGACTACCTTCATCCAGTTCTCCTTCCCCCATCCCCACCTCTGGTAACCATAAATCCGATCTCTTTTTCTATGAGTTTGTTTTTGAAGTATAATTGACTAACAATGCTCTGCTAGTTTCTGTTACACAACATAGTGATTTGACATTTCTATACATGTAAAAATAATCATCACAATAAGTCATTACCATTAATCACTTTTCAAAGATATTACATAATTATTGGCTATGTTCTCCACATCTTACATTTCACATTGTGACTCATTTATTTTGCAACTAGAAGTTGTATCTCTTAATCTCCCTTACCTATTTCTCTCACCCACTCACCCCCCTTCCTTCTGGCAAACACCTGTTCTCTGTATCTATAATTCTGTTTCCGTTTTGTTACTTTTGTTCATTGTTTGTTTTTTAGATTCCACATGTAAATGAATTCATATAATATTTGTCTTTGTCTGATTTGTTTCATGTAACGTAGTGCCCTCTAGGTTCATCTATGTCTTTGCAAATGGCAAGATTTTATTCTTTTTTATGGGCAAATAGTATTTCATTGTATATAATACCGCATCTTTATCCATTCATCTAGATGGACACTTAGGTTGCATCCATATCTTGGCTGTTGTAAATAATGCTTCTTTGAACATAGGGTACATATATCTTTTCTAATTTGTGTTTTCATGTTTTTGGATAAATACCCAGGAGTGGAATTCCTGGATCTTATGATATAGCTCTATTTTTAATTTTTTGAGGAATCTCCATAATGTTTTACATAGTGGCAGTACCAATTCATATTCCCATAAAAAATGCAGGAGAGTTCCCTTTCCTTCACATCTTTACCATTTGTCGTTTACTGTCTATTTAATAAGAACCATTCTGACAGGTGTGAGCAGATATCTTATTGTGGTTTGACTTGCATTTCCCTAATGGTTAGTGATGTTGAACATCATTTCATGTCCCTATTGACCATATATATGCCTTCTCTAGAAATATGTCTATTCGGATTCTGTGCCTATGTTTTAATAGAGTTTTTTATGTTCAATTGCATGAGTTGTTTGCTATACTTTTGATATTAACCCCTTTTATGATATATTGTTTTCAAATATATTCCCCCATTTAGTAGATGTACTTTTTGTTTTGTTTCTTTTGCTGTACAAAAAGCCTTTTAGTTTGATGTAGTTCCATTTGTTTATGTTTTTATTTCTCTTGCCTGAGAAGACAGGTCTAAAAAATTACTACTAAGACCTATGTTAAAAAACATACCACCTCTGTAGACTCAAATTTTTACAATGTTCAATATTAATTATATCTCAATAAAACTGGAAGAAAAAAATAATTTTAAATTTAATAAATAATAAATAAATAATGGAGAGACCATCCATAATATAGAAAACTTATAAGGACCTGAATGTAAGAAAAAGCTCTTATATTAAAGGGTAATTTGGGAGAAATCTGCCTTACATTTATTTATTATCAGATTTTTTTAAAAGCACATAATTTGTGCATGATATGCAGTAGATACTCAATAAATTTGAGTTTCCTTCATGTGTGTGCGTGTGTGTGCAACTTCTGCAAGCTGAAAAGCCACCAGAGAGTACTGCCATGCCATTACTAAATAACTTCCTCTCTGATACAGCCAAATCAGCAGAGTCAATTTTTAAGTAACTTCTTGAGCAACAGATAAGTAGTCCACCAAAATCTGCAGATAGAAAAGAGTAAAAGCAAGAGGAACTTGAGACAGTGATAGAAAAGGAGTAATTGTCTGCCACCCATGGACATCGTTCATCTCCTGGCATCCTAGACATTTTTGTGATTTATCTTTTGAAATTACTGTAGCCCTCCAAGAGTTAATTCATTACCAAACAGTGAGCCATTTCCTGTCTACTGAATTGTAGAATCAGAATAAGTACTATTTTATCAAAAGAACATTGGCTGTCACCTAGCGTTAATCACTTTCAGAACAATTATGATTTATTATTTCCAGATTCCATTTTGGCAACTTGGAGCCTTACTTCACATGTAAGATTACTGCTGAAAACAGTGCTTCTCCAACTTGTCTTCCTTCATGTTTTTTGTCTCTTAAAAAAAATTAATTACATTCAAGCTAGTGAGCTTGTGAGCCTATGGTGAGGCCCAAGTTAGCTCAAATATTGTTTGTATATAATACTACACAGATGTGGAGCCAATAGGGAGCTAGATCACAGTGTGCTTTTACACATCTTTTAGTAAATTAAAAATCCAAAAGCTAAATCTTGTGTTCTGAGACAGTATGTGAATTTGACATTTCCTGGAGGCGATTAGAATCAAAAACCAATGAATAGACTATAGTCATCCATTTAAGTGGTTTGTGACTGTGAAAGACTAAATATTTACAATGTCTTTTATCCTTGAATACAATATAATGATTTCATCATTTTAATAGCTCTTTACTCAAATGTAGCTGCATCCCACTTAGATTTTAGAGACAAGAATTTAAAATAGTTTGGATCTCATTAACCATTTGAGTCGGAGAAGGCAATGGCACCCCACTCCAGTACTCTTGCCTGGAAAATCCCATGGATGGGGGAGCCTCGTAGGCTGCAGTCCATGGGGTTGCACAGAGACGGACACGACTGAGCCACTTCACTCTCACTTTTCACTTTCATGCGTTGGAGAAGGAAATGGCAACCCACTCCAGTGTTCTTGCCTGGAGAATCCCAGGGATGGCGGAGCCTGGTGAGCTGCTGTCTATGGGGTCGCACAGAGTTGGACACGACTGAAATGACTTAGTAGTAGTAGTAACCATTTGAGTAAAGCCCAAGAATGACAAAATATATAGCAAGAGTTCAAGGTGTTGAAATTATGATTTTAGTTTTGATTTATGTCTTCCCTCCTGAATCTTGCACTATTTACCACACTTTGCTCTAAATGTTCAGATAAGGAGATATATTTGTTTATACACAGTCAGAGGAAGGTCCCTAACAGATTCCAGGCATCTGCATATAAATACAGGGTTATGCACACAAATAGGGACTGGTTGATGAAATGTGAATGAACCAGGACAAAACCTTGGAACTATTATGGAAGCAATGAAAGCAACATTGTATACAGGAAAATATGGTATTATCTCATAAAACCCATTATCTTGTCATTTGCTTTTCCTTTTAGAGTCCTACGAATGCCTGAATGTTCTTCCTCTCATTATTTTCCCTATGTATACTCTTACAGTTTCTGAAAAGAAAACTGAGTTAATATATTTGGTTAATATTATTCTTCCCCTCTCCCTCCCATGTAGGATGAAAACAAAATTTGGTTTATTTTCAACACAGAAATGCAGAGACTACATTAACTGTTTTTTGTGGGGTTTTTTGTATTTGGCTCTAGTACTCACAGGTTTTCACTTATATTAATTCTCAGTCTTTTGCATAAAAAAGAAGTAAAACAATACTGACTGACATCGACACTATCAAAATAAATTTATAGTTGCCTCCCCAAGGTGTATAGAGGATATGATCTATTAGGAGTTTTGTACTAAGACTTTTGGCATTCTCCATTCATAGAAGTTGACTTCAAAGATTATTTCATAAATCATTATCCTAAGGCACCTATGTAAAATGTTTTATAATACCTTGGTTGGATCATCAGTCAAGACATAGTTTATGACATGATGAGGTAGAATCAAAATGAAAAAAAATTAAAGCTAAGGGATTTTTGATTTATAATATACTGATCCTTAATGATTATTCAAAGAAAACCATCTATGTACAAAGGAGAAATTTTTGTTTCTATCCCACAGCAGGGGGGGAAATACACACATATATATGTGAGATTAAATGTTATGTTTAATAATAAAAACTGCAAACAACAGGTCCTACTGTATAGCACAGAGATCCATACTTAGCACCCTATTATAAATCATAATGAGAAAGAATATTAAAAAACAATGCATATACAAATATAACTGAAGCACTTTGCTGTACAGCAGAAATTAACATAATATTTTAAATCAACATTATTTAAAACAAACAAAAAGTCACAGTTACTTATTGACTTTAACACTCAATTTCCTTGCATTACATGACAATGTAATCTGCTGTATAATACTTTACAAACTTATTGAAAGTATAAAGTGAAACAATGTGCTTGAAAGAACTATGAAAATCAAAAGCAACATGTACTGAGAAGATGGCATCATTAATTCACTGGTAGTGCTGGCAAGTGAGGATATATGAATAGCATCTGTCTGCCTTTTATTGTTGTTTCTTCTCTAAGTCATGTCAGACTCTGTGACCCCATGGACTGTAGCCTGCCAGGCTCTTCTGTATGTGGGATTTTCCAGGGAAGAATACTGTGGTGAGTTGTCTGACTTTTAAGGGCTGTCACACAGTGGAAGAATCAGACCTATAGGATGTCATGGGTAAATCAGGAGGGAGGTCTCACCTTCCTTGGAACATAGTAGAAAACTACACAGAAGAGATAATATCTGGACTTGATATTGGAGGTATAGTTAGGGTTCTTTCAAGTGAAGAAGAAAGGAAACAGTATTCTGCACAGAGGGAAAAATAGGTACCCATACAGATAAGCAAGAAAAATCGTAATAAACTCATCAAACTTGTGGCTGAATGGGAGAATCGAAGATAGCTGTAGGTGGCTGACCAAAAAACTGATGTATTAGGATCATTTATGTGTTAGTGTGATGAGTCAAGATTTCATTGCCTACTTGTTTGGAGACTCTAGGGTTTTATTTACTTATTTATTTATTACTGAAGTGTGGTGGATTTACCACATTATATTAGTTTCAGTGTATGACAGAATGATTCAGTACTTTTACAGATTATGCTCCATTAAAATTTTCACAAAATAATGGCTATAACTCCCTGTATTGTATATCCTTGTTGCTTATCTATTTTATACATAGTAGTTTGTACCTGTTAATCATGTACCCCTGTCTTGCCTTTCTTCTCTCCTAGAAAGAGAGAGGTTACCTACTGGTAACCCCTAGTTTGGAAACACTGGGGTGAGAAAGCTCTTGAATTTTTAGAATGGAAAGTGTGTAATAAAATGTATATTAAAAAAAAAAGTAATCTCAAGTCAACAGTGTGGACCTGTTATGGAAAGGATTGGTAAACAGACTAAAAAGAAAAATGGCTACAAATGTATTACAATTATCCAGAAAGAAAGGGCTAACAATCCATGTTAATTTGGCTGTAGTACATGGTGAAGGATAAGTTGCAGAGTAACAGAGGTAGTGACATGTCACTACCTTTGACATTGTATTAAGGATTTTGATATATAACTTTTTTGATAATAAAATGGGAGTAATTCTCTAAACATGGACTTAAACTCTACCAGAATGAAAAGTATGCATTCCTCTATTGTGGTTCTCTGCAATGTTTACCAGTAAGTAGTTTATTTCTAACTTGACCCTCTTCCGCACAGTATATAAAGCATTTTCAAAACATGTAAAACAGATGCAAGCTAGCAATCCTCTCCCTTTAGTAATTTCTGAGATGAGATATGGAAGATTTAGGAAAAATTCCACTGTGCCCCTCTCCCCTTCTTATCACACTCTCATTTGAACAGCATTGTCAAGTCCTGGGATTTCAGCAAGGGTCCTTCCTACATGATTGGTGATGCGGTCGTGAATCACCATGACATGCATCTCCCAAGTGTCTCCTTTTTCACTCAGTTCACTGATATACTTTGCTCAAGGGTGCAAATGTTCATGGTAAAAACTTACTTATCTCTTTCTCTTTGTTTAATGCATGACCTTAAAATGCCTGCATCATTGCTGTCTGGACAGTTCATACTCTAACCTCCAATGAGGCAGGAATTGAGCTTAATTAATTCCCGTTTATAACTGTACTGCCTTCTAAAAATACAGGCATTTAATAAATGTTTTGGTGATAATGGAATAATTTATCTCTTCTAAGGAGCATCCCTTTCAACTGAACCAAGAACAGCATACACTGTACTGGTTTAGGGAGGACAAATGTAAGTCCATGACAGTTAAAAATGATAGGAGGAATAAAAACTCATCCATCTGCCTAATGACTAAATTTCAGTGGTGAAGATTTGATAATTCTAGTGAAGTTGTTAGTGGAAGAGCCTTTTAGTTTAACACATTTTAAAAATTCAGGGGAGTCTGACTGCTTGTACTAGCTCAGTAGTGTCAAGTCAATTTAGGAAACCTCAGTGAACTCAGGAAAAGGACACGACCTGTATTTTCAATTCAAAACAAAAGAAAACATGATTTGTTTCTGTTTAAATTAGTTCAAACTTAGTTCAAATTTTTCCAATATGGTATCCAAGTCACAGAATTTAAGCTTGTCCTTATACACATATACACACAGACGTACACACAGGTGTGTGTGTATGTGTATATATATACACACACACACATATATACTTTACACATATATAAACATATGTACATGTATATGGAGAAGGCGATGGCACCCCACTCCAGTACTCTTGCCTGGAAAATCCCATGGACGGAGGAGCCTGGTGGGCTGCAGTCCGTGGGGTCGCTAAGAGTCAGACACGACTGAGCGACTTCACTTTCACTTTTCACTTTCATGCATTGGAGAAGGAAATGGCAACCCACTCCAGTGTTCTTGCCTGGAGAATCCCAGGGACAGGGAGCCTGGTGGGCTGCCGTCTATGGGGTCGCACAGAGTAGGACACAACTGAAGTGTCTTAGCAGTAGCACATGTATATACATACATATATTTATAAATATACACATGTATAAAATATATATGTGTATCATATAATCATTTTTATGTGTTATTACTTGAAACGATCATTATATTCAACTTCTTTCATCAAAAAGCTTATCAACTGACATAGATGTATAGCTGAATTAAAATAAGCTTTTATTTATAGAAATTTAAGAATTAGGTTGTTTTTTATTGATTTAGGTTGTGTATGGATTGATATGTATGTGTGTGTTTAATACCTACAAAAATTGACCCATGCAGTTCCTAGAGCTGCTGCTGCTGCTAAGTTGCTTCAGTCGTGTCCAACTCTGTGTGACTCCAGAGACGGCAGCCCACCAGGCTCCCCCGTCCCTGGGATTCTCCAGGCAAGAACACTGGAGTGGGTTGTCATTGCCTTCTCCAATGCATGAAAGTGAAAAGTGAAAGTGAAGTCGCTCAGTCGTGTCTGACTCTTAGAAACCCCATGAACTGCAGCCTACTAGGCTTCTCCGTCCATGGGATTTTCTAGGCAAGAGTACTGGAGTGGGATGCCATTGCCTTCTCCAAGTTCCTAGAGACTGCTTGCTAAAAACTTGGCTGATTGGTTGACTTCTTTTCATAGTCACATAATCAGTTCAGTTCAGTTCAGTCACTCAGTCATGTCCGACTCTTTGTGACGCCATGAATTGCAGCACGCCGGGCCTCCCTGTCCATCACCAATTCCCGGAGTTCACTCAAACTCACATCCATCGAATTGGTGATGCCATCCAACCATCTTATCCTCTGTCATCCCCTTTTCCTCCTGCTCCCAATCCCTCCCAGCATCAGGGGATGACTTTTCCAATGAGTCAACTCTTCGCATGAGGTGGCCAAAGTACTGGAGTTTCAGCTTTAGCATCATTCCTTCTAAAGAACACCCAGGGCTGATCTCCTTTAGAATGGACTGGTTGGATCTCCTTGCAGTCCAAGGGACTCTCAATAGTCTTCTCCAACACCACAGTTCAAAAGCATCAATTCTTCGGTGCTCAGCTTTCTTCACAGTCCAACTTTCACATCCATACATGACCACTGGAAAAACCATAACCTTGACTAGATGGACCTGTGTTGGCAGAGTAATGTCTCTGCTTTTTATTATGCTATCTATGTTGGTCATAACTTTTCTTCCAAGGAGTAAACGTCTTTTAATTTCATGGCTGCAGTCACCATCTGCCATGATTTTGGAGCCCCAAAACATAAAGTCTGACACTGTTTCCATTGTTTCCCATCTATTTCCCATGAAGTGGTGGGACCAGATGCCATGATCTTAGTTTTCTGAATGTTGAGCTTTAAGCCAACTTTTTCACTCTCCTCTTTCACTTTCATCAGTACTAAGATTAAAAAAAAAAAACAAAAAAAAACTTGAAGCAAAACAGATTTGTAAAAAGAAATTTCTCATCCTCACCAGAACACATTTTTCATATCTGTTCTATTTAGGTTAACATGTATTGTCAAACAACAGGAAAATTAAAAGTATAATAAAACCTTGTGTCCTAGTCTGTTGAGTAATTTCTTCTTGTTCTGTCCCTGAGCAAGAGAAGTGCATTGGTTATTTCAAAGACTTAGAAAAAGCATTATCTGAGTATTTTCAAATAAAGCTTATTAAAGCACATTGTTTCCAGCCAAGCCTATTAAAGCCACCATTGTGATCATACTATATTCCTTACTAACATGTAATACAAATTCAGTTTACTCCTTTTGCTGCAGTTATTGTGGTAGATGGTGATTTCTTAAAAAGAAACAATATACTCAAGTCAGTAGTTTTTAGTATGCATCAGAAATAGGATAGTTAGAATTTCATTTATATAATTTTAAATCATGGAGTTGATTTTGTAGATACCACTGAAATACTTATTTAAGGGACACACTCTTATTTTAGAAAATGTAGTTCCCATTTTATCATTTATATTTATGTTCCAGTAAACTTGCTTTCTCCTTTGATTTAATTTTATCCACTGAAAAATTGCCTCTGATGTGTTTTGCATTTCCCTCCTCCCTCCAGATCTGTCCTTACATGTTTCACCACCAGCAGATTTACTCTGATGTTGTTTGCAATTTCTGCCACCAGAGAAAGTTGTGGATTTTTCCCCTCCCTGTGGCTGCCTTGCAAAGGTTTAAGGGAAGCTGAGCTACATTTCAGTTCAAAGTGACACTTCTGTCCAGTTAAGCTGCATATTTATTTCTTTGAAAATTTAATTTTTGTGCCTACAAATAAATAACCATTGTTAGTTTATATTGACATTTTGAGACATCTGAGACAATAGTAAATAGACATTTACTATTCCTCAGTGTATTTCCCTTGAGTTAACAGTTTTTATTTATATGCTTGATTTTTAAAGGTTTATTGAATTCATAATTAAATGTATTATGTCTTTGAGCCAAATGACTTTAAAAGTATGTACATCTAGTTTTATATTGCTAATCAATAGAAAAACATTCAAAATACAGTGTTGAATCTTCTCCACTAAGGGGGCCTCTTTGGATCTAAGGGCTGCAACCTCTGACAGAAAATTTGAATTACTTTGACACTGCTTTTCCTATTTGTGAGGGTAGGATCAAAAGTACTTGCACTTTAATGCCTTAAACTCATTTAAGAGAAAGATATTGACTTCCTATTATATTTCTACACTTGCAATAAAAACATTGCTATAATAAAATTAAAAATGGTTATAAGAATTTACCAAATATTTTCTGGGTGTCAGACATTATGATAAGGCTTGCATCAGGAAGAATAGGATAGGCTATGCTATTGTAGAACAATCCTCAAGTCACCTCTAATGTTCAGCATGGGTCAGCATGACAGTCTTAGCTGAAGGAGGCCCTTTTTCCATGTATGTCTCCATAAAGCTTCCAGCAGGCAAGAAGAGATGTGGCAAATCTTAACTGGCCTTTCTGAAAGCTTCTGCATGCAACTTCTTTCTATCCAACTTTCAAAGCAAGTCACTAGGCCATGCCTAAATCCAAAGGTGGTAGAAAGTGTAATCCTATTATACATCAAAAAGAAACAGAATATGTGAGAGCGGCCCTAAAACTGGGAGGGTCTTCAACAATTCACAAATCAGCTTCTCTAATAAACCCTAGGACTTTCTGCTAACTCTGTCAAGCTCTGTTTCCTTACTTTGCTTTATTTTCTTAAAAGTAATCTTATGGCAAAACCAATACAATATTGCAAAGTAATTAGCCTCCAAAAAATAAAAGAAAAGAAAAAAGAGAAGTAATTTTAAATATATGAACTCCTATAGTTTGTTCCATAAGTGTGGATATGGATAGATATGAATAATCAATAGCTAGAGTGTACTCTCAATGAGGACAAGAACTTTGTCTACTTTTTCCTTTCCTCCTCTACCCTTTTCTTCCTATTCTTTCTTTTTTCCTCTTAACTTTATGGTCAGTACCTTCAGTAGCACCTGCCACATAATAAATATAAGAATGAATGAATTATATGCATTTTACAAATAAATAAGCTGAATCTTAGAGATGTTGAGTAACTTAAGTAAGATAATATAACCATGAGTTGCAGAGCTATGATTCTGAACCCAAGGTTTAAACACTCAACTGTAATAGCTCCTGTGCTCGATGATTTCTTGCCTGAAGAATCACAGGGACTGCGAAGCCTGGTGGGCTGCCGTCTATGGGGTCGCACAGAGTCGGACATGGCTGAAGCAACTTAGGAGCAGCAGCAGCAGCAGCATGAAAAGTTTTTATAAGAGAAACATAGACAGATTACTATGAAAATAAAAGAGTAAAATCTCACCATCAGATATAGCATGTTTGAAGCTGATGAAAAATGGTAGAAGGAAGGTTTCATGGAGGCTGTATTAGATTTCGAGTGAGATCTCGAAAATATATTTACTACTTTTTTTGAAATAACTTCTTAGAGTTTCTGCTATGAACTAGGCATGAGCTAGCTTTTAAGGATATTGCTATTGTTCAGACACTAATTCGTGTCTGACTCTTTGCAACCCCATGGGCTGCAGCACAGCAGGGTTCCTTGCCCACTGTTTCCCAGAGTTGGCTCAAACTCATGTCCATTGAGTCAATGATGCCATCCAACCATCTCATCCTCTGTCACCCCCTTCTCCTCCTGCCCTCAGTCTTTCCCAGCATAAGGATCTTTTCCAAAGAACTGGCTTATTGCATCAGGTGGCCAAGGTATTGGAACTTCAACATTAGTCCTTCCAATGAATATTCAGGGTTTATTTCCTTAGTATTGACTGGTTTGATCTCCTTGCAGTCCAAGGAACTATAAGGATATAGAAATACTCCAAAGAGGAAAGACAAACTTTGTCCTTGTAGTGCCTCTAATCGCATGAGTTATGTGCCAGACACACAGACAAAAGACACTTCTCAGTGAGAGGCTGATGGTCCTGTCTGCAGTTTTTGGAGGAACAGGTGTGCGTGAGGAAGGGGAGTTTCTACATGGTCAAGTGAGCAGATGTTGACAAGACTACACCCTGCACAAAGGTCTTTGGGAGCTATTGACACCAAAGGCTGTCCCAGCTCATGATTGTGGCACAAGAAGAAACAGGGTCTGGGTCCCTGCTGTATTTCTTCTTCCTTCTTTACTAAAGTACCCCCAATCATATTCTTCCACACTGCTTTACAGGCAGAGTCAGATAAAAGAAAAACCACTACTTGCCATAAGACAGACTTTGGGCAGGGACGCAGAAAGAAAATACTTAAACTATCAGTCTTCTGTACTTATAAGAATGTGAAATTTGACTCTTCCTAAATAAATGGGCAAAGTGTTTTACTTATCAATAACTATGTTGATTAACTTCTGAGTTCAGGGCACAACATTTTAGTTAGGGGCCAGTGGATGGTACGAGAATGGTACATAATAATACATTTAGACATTCTCAACTGAAAGTAAGTGGTAAAGACACAAAGTCTACTGACATCCAGAGGAAAGAGTGACATCCATGGGCTACGTTGAATGCTGATTGTGGTCAGTAAAGCAGCACTTTCCAGACAACTAGATAAGGAGTTATCAAAGTGGGAGTTATCTCATTGAGGATTATTCTTGGCTGCCTATAATATTTATTGTTGTTCAGTCAGTCAGTTGTGTTCAAGTCTTTGCAACCCCATAAACTGCAGCATGCCAGGCTTCCCTGTCCTTCACTATCTCCCGGAGTTTGCTCAAACTCGTGTCCACTGAGTCAATGATGCCATCCAATCATTTTATTCTCTGTCATCCCCTTCTCCTCCTGTCCTCAATCTTTCCCAGCATCAGAAAAATATAGAGCCCTCAAATCACAGTGTCTTTAAGAAAGATAGATTTTCTTTATCTCACTAAAAAACATCCATAAGTATGTGGTAGAATATGATGTGGTATTTCCCCAGGATTCTCTTTTTTGTTCTGTTATTTATTCTGGAAGAAAAAAAAAATACTGCATACTCAAAGGAGTAGAATTCCAGAGTTAAGTAAAGGAATTATTTATAGAAGTGTTGAAACTGCTAAGAGTAGCAAAAGAGAATGTTGAAGATACCAAGGACTAGCAACAGGGAGACTCCAACATATCCTTAGGCTGCTCCAGGAAGTTAGAGCTGTGGCCTTAGAAAGAGGGACACAGCTGCTGCTAAAGACCAGCTCAGCAGAGAGGAAGTATAAGGAATGAATAAATTATCAATTTCCCATTGACATTTTATTGCCTCCCATTGGCCAAACACAACCAGAAGCTACAGAGCAAGGAAGCCCAGGGAGATACTTTCAGCTTCTCAGAGCACAGAACCGGGGATATAAAAGTAAAGAATTGAACCAGAAGAACAAACAGAAAAATCAACACAATTCCCCACTCAGCATTGTACCCCTGAGCATCTGTTCTTTTTTTTTTTCCATTTTGGGCAGCTGGAGTCACAAAATTACTTGGTGTCTCATCATTAGGTGTTAAGAGTTTACCAGGACCCAATTGTATGGCAATGGCACCCCACTCCAGTACTCTTGCCTGGAAAATCCCATGGACGGAGGAGCCTGGTGGGCTGCAATCCATGGGGTTGCGAAGAGTCGGACACGACTGAGCAACTTCACTTTCACTTTTCACATTCATGCATTGGAGAAGGAAATGGCAACCTACTCCAGTGTTCTTGCCTGGAGAATCCCAGGGACGGGGAAGCCTGGTGGGCTGCCGTCTATGGGGTCACACAGAGTCGGACACGACTGAAGCGACTTAGCAGCAATTGTATGGCAGGAGCTACTTTTCAAATTGAGTTTATAACTGGTGGCAGAATAGGTTATGAATTTAATGAAAATCCAAGAGATCTCCACTATTACTCTCATATGTGGATTTATCAGACACCTCACAAAGTATCTCCGTGTACCACAGTCCCTTTCAAGACCACTGTCCCTGCCAGGTCCTAAGCCTAGACATGCCGTGTAGCCTTCTCTTGCTTTGGGCCGAGTCAGTATCATAACCTTAAAGATTACCTGGTAAACATAACAAAACAATATGCCCAAATAATTTGCACATTTGCTTCAAAATCTGAAGTTAATCAACTGTTATGCCTATTTGGGCAGTATTGAAAATGCAGCAATTTGTTTTTTCACTTTGAGAGAGAAGCCCTAGATATTCCCCACCTGAGAAACCCCAAGAAACTTCATAGATTTTGCCAGCCTGAATGCATCAAAATTTTGGTTGCTTGTTACTCTCTTTTTACTTGTTTCAATTAGCATAATGTAATGGATCAGCATGTAGTCTATAGAAAACTGCAAGCAAACAAATAGAGACAATTCCTTCATATTAGATTATGACAGTGGAGCAGGCAATGGCACCCCACTCCAGTACTCCTGCCTGTAAAGTCCCATGGATGGAGGAGCCTGGTAGGCTGCAGTTCATGTGGTTGCTACGAGTCGGATACGACTGAGTGACTTCACTTTCACTTTTCACTTTCATGCATTGGAAAAGGAAATGGCAACCCACTCCAGTGTTCTTGCCTGGAGAATCCCAGAGACGGGGGAGCCTGGTGGGTTGTAATCTATGGGGTCACACAGAGTTGGACACAACTAAAGTGACTTAGCAGCAGCAGCAGATTATGACAGAGAGCAAAAGAATTGTCACAGAACAGAAAAAAAAAAAAAAAGATGGCAAATAGTGTGACTGTTGCTGACAAGTGAAAACAATCTGTTTCTGATTTTCAAGTGTATTTTTAAGGTGATAGCATACCAGGGCCTAGGGCTTCTTCACGTGCTCCAGTGAAGACATCATGTCCAGAGCAACAGACGCAATTTTATTTTCTGATTATTATAAAGACTTTTATAATCCATAATCACTTTCTAAGATCTCTCTAAGTTTGTAGTAGGCAAACAAAAAAATTAAATGGGTAGAAAATAGAAATACCCACTCCATTATCTCTAGGTCCTTGGTAGTGGCATCAATGTCTGCAATACCCACCAGGAATGTGGTATTGCTTTTGATTTGTTATCTTTTGATTTGGTATTTTAGGGGAGAATGCCACAACAGGAAATTATATAGACCATTTCTACAATAATAGCCCTCATTCCTTAGCACAGAAAACCAATGTGAGGACTATGTCAGTCGCTAAGTATATATATTCACTCCAAAATATTTCAGGACTAGGGAAATAACAGGAGAAATAATCCCAAAGGATTTGGTGTTAAAATTGGCTTTGCCAAGATTTCCTCTCTCACCTGATCTCCATTAGCTCCTAATTGGACCAGAGGCCCACATGGTTCCACTCAGAGCCAGCATCTAATAATCACATAAGATCTGGCTATTTGCTTTTTCCCAGTCACATTATTAAGGGATAATAGCCTTCAGAGAGGACTTGGAGGAAGATTCACAGTAAAGGGTTGAGGCCATTTTGGAGGATTTTTCTTCAAAGAGGGCTGGTCTCCCTGCCAGTCATTCTGACTCTCTGAGATAGTTTACGTTTTAGAATTGAATGAGAGACCGTGAACCTCACTACAGTATTTCAAGTCTTAATTTTACTCAGCAGACCTGGAATGTTCTGCTTATAAGTCAAACAGCACATTAAGAGGTTGCCCAGCTATTTCGATCACAGAGCCCTGGGAATAATTAGCCACAGCTATAGACCTCTGTGGCTGATTAGGGTAATTGTGCCCACTACAGCTAAAGGTTACATGCTAGCACCTGACCTCACCATGCTGGGATCTCATTTGTGCTGGGGAGCCTAGCGCCATGGCAGCAGACTCACTTTCTTCCTGAGCTCAGAGAGAGCAGCCGCCCTAGCGCTCGTAGCTCTTGTCACGAATTCTGGTGTTCCATGGACTCCTTTGTGCATTAGTGAAGAGAATTTCCTGCAAGCTGACAGTCGTCTTTGTATGGAAGCAGTTCCTCATGGAGGAGGCCCTGACTGTACCATGCTTGGATCTAATTCTCATTTGGGGAATGGCGTCAACAAGGAATCTTGGGAGTGGAGACTGAAGAGAACCAGCATCTTCTCGTGAGATATCTGCACCAGGTAACATGATTTTGTTTATTTTTGCATTGTTTTTCTGTTTTCAGTGTGATAGAAGACAAGTTGAGTGCTGGAGAGGGAGGAAGTTAGGAGGGTTCAAATTCTCACGCCCGCTGGTGTCTATTTGAACCCAAGCTACATCTCAGGTCCTTGGTTTTCCCCACTGCCACTGTTAACTTACCATTAAGAGATCTGTAGGAATGTGCGGTGTAGTTTTATAAATCTGCACCACTTTCACAATCTGTCTATCCCCATATACATAGTGTGTGAGTCCGGGAAGCTAATAAATATTGGTCATTCAGGATGTAGTGAAAACGTATGAGCTGTGGCTTAAGAAAGGCTTGAGTTTAGAGCCTTCCTCTATTAGAACCTCTAGCTATACATCTAGTTATCTTTGTTTTATTGTTAAAATTTGGGTGTTGTTTTTTATCTATGTTTAATGTGAGGAATAAATGAGAGGACATATATAATATTCCTTATGAAAGCGCTGCTCATTATGAATTTCTGTTTCCATCATTCCCTTTATTTTCTTTCCTCTCCCTTTTACCTACTTCAGTGTAATTTATAAAATAGTACTGCTATAGTCCCCACTTCACCTCAAGAATTCAAAACATTCTAAATTCCCTGCCTTTAACAAGCTAAAAAATGCCAGTGACACCATTGTATGTCTTTGTAGTATCCCTTACAGAAAACATTAGAGAAAATAGTACTAAAGCATTCCAAACATCTTGGGAAAATAATAACTCAAATATTTATGCAAAATTTTGTAACACTGGTTATGTAAACAAAATGAAAACAAGTTTTATAAGTCATAATACTGCACATTTCAATTCTGATAATTTTAAGGACACTGTTTACCAAATATAAAATAGGAGTTGGAAATCTATAAGAATTTCAATAACTGAGTCTCTGTTCTGTGCCCTTTGAAGGCTAGTGCTAAATCTGATAGGTGCTTTTTAACTTCCTGTTAATATTTCCTCATTAATCATTTGTAAAGAATTAACAGTGCCAGAGGGGAAGTTTTTTTTTTTTTCTTTTTTCTTATTCTTATTTACTATACAAACAGCCATTTGTTTGATTTCAGTTTTATTCAGTGATTCCAAATTGGTCAATAAAATGCTAATGATTGCCAACATACTATATTTCTCACTGGGAGATCATCATTTAATTCTAACAAATGCCAGTTGGATACTTGTTAAAACAGCAGGAACTAATTCATATATTTGAGCTAAATAAATAAAGTTTGATTGCATATTTGTTCCACTCCGCTTTGATGACTAGCACTGTTAGGTGCTTCGTACAAATTATCCCGGAAAAGCCTGATAACCAAGTCTCAGTGAGAAAACTGACATGTTAACAGAGTGCGGCTAAATATCATTTTGTTGGTGTCGCTGTAAATGGGTGTTAGCCCTTGAAAGTCACATTCTGAAATTCTGGGGCAGGCTTATTACACCTGGAAAAGCCCCATAATAGAGACCTGCAGAAACTTATCGGTATTTTCCATAAAGTCTCTGTGTGTCAGCCTATCCACTCCCAATTAAAAAAATCCTGCTAAAACTAAGGATAATCCTAGAACATTATAAGATGATTTTTAATCGCCTAAACATAAAAGTGAGTTGAGGGAAATGCTTAAAGTTCACTTTAAAATAGACTTTGAGGGATGGTATGGGGAGGGAGGAGGGTTCAGGATGGGGAACACATGTATAATTTTTTTTAATTAAAATTGAAAAAAAAAATAGACTTTCATTGGTCCTCTTCTTGAAGCTTCTTTTGATTTCTTGAGAAAATTTGCACTCTCAAATATTCATTTTTGAATAGGTTTCTAGTAAAATATTTGTCAGGTTGTTTTTTTTAATTTCATGAAACTTTTCTAAAAATTTTTAATTGAAGGATAATTGCTTTATAATGTCGTGTTGGTTTCTGCCATATGACAACGTGAATCAGCCATGAGCATACATATGTCTCCTCCCTCTTGTACATCCCTCCCACCCTACCCCATCCCAACCCTATAGGTTGTCACAGAACACCGAGTTGAACTCTCAGGACTTGCTTTTGGGAAATATGACCACTGTCTTATTTGTGATTAGGTCATGTGACATTCTAACGTGATCTTCCTGTTTGCTCTTTACATATGGTTAACAAAGTGTCTGTGTTTACCCAACTAGGGTCTTATTTTGTGGTTTAATTTCACAATAGTCAAAACTGTATGGAAAACCAAAAGCTCAGTTGGCTTGTCTTGATGTTTTGCAAAATATCACATAAGAAACAAATTATGTGTAACTTTAATTTTTAAAGTTTAATTTCTTTAAAAGTTATTAGGATCACAGCAGAGTCAAAAGTTAAGTGACAGCTTATGAACCTTTTTATTCAGAGTTGAAAAGAAACAACTAAACAATTAAAATTCTGTAATTTTAATAAGTCCAATAAGGACATGGAATGATTCTGATTGCTGATTTATTTTATGTTTATAATTACCAAATAACTGTCTTTCGGTAACCTTCCTTCTCAAATATCACTAATATTCAGAGAGAAGATTTTTAAGCAGGTTCTCTAATGCAGATTCATGTTGAACAGTACTTTTGCCTGAAGACTTTTGTGTTTATTAGAGATTGAAGTTTCTAATGTCAAAATGATAATTCAGAGTAGGTGTACAAAACTTTACACAGAGCTGTCCTTGACATAGCAGGAAGCAGATTACAAAGATTTTGAAGTCATAATACACTGAAAAAAGGCTCTAACACTTCTTTATTGTATCTGTTAATTTTCTATTATTGCTAAGAGTATTTGATTATTTTTAAATTCCAAAGTACAAATGTCAGCCAGGTTATCACATCCATCTCCTTCTATGTAGAATGATTTACCTCAACTGATGTGACTGGCCAGATCATACTTATGGCATGATGTACATTACTATGTTACTAATTAAAGATCTAAGTTATTCAAATATAAAATCATTGTTTAACATGTATTTGTGTAATCATTATAAATCACTCTCATTCAAATCATTGGCATAATTTGAAGGCAAGAATATTGAGCTATAATTTTAATATATGTCTTAACAACAGAAGTGATTCTGAAATCAAGTTGAACCAGGAATCCTGGTGGCTCAGAACATAAAGAATCTGCCTGTGATGTGGGAGAACCAGGTTCAATCCCTAAGTTAGGAAGATTCTCCGCAGAATGGCTACCCACTCCAGTATTCTTACTTGGAGAATTCCATGGACAGGAGCCTGGTGGACAATAGTCCATGGGATCACAAAGACTCAAACACAACTGCGTGACTCACACTTTCACTTTATTTCTTTCAGAAACCATTAAAGTTTCTAAATGGAAAAAAAAATGAGAACAGGCAATATTAAAGTGAATAAGAGAAATAGAAAACCTTAAGAGAAAAATTAAAAGAGTAAAATCTGAGAAATGTTTATTAAAATGTAATAGCTAACTAACAAATGTGCATTGAACATTTGGTGTATGCAGAACACCATGTTTATCCTAGGTCAGTAATGAGTTCTTTACCCTGTGGACAGACATGCCTAAGAGATAGTCATTTATCAATGCATTAACAGTTTGGTTGTTACTCTGTAGGGTTGAGAAGAGAAAAAAAGATCACTTTTTACTTGATGTCTAGGTAGTGAAAAGTTAAAAGAAAAAGATATAATGCAGGTTATTTGTTCAGCCCATATAGAGACGCAGAGGCTGGGCTCTACCATATGCTGTGTTTATGTACCCATTGTGTGCTGAGAGCTGCTTTATACTTTAAAATAGCTGCTGTTTGTTGAGTACCTACTATGCGCAGACACAGTGTTCAGTATTTCGTATGTAATAGCAATTTTCAAAACCACTTTTGGGTGTGCCTATTTTACAACAGATGACTCCAAAGTCAGAGAATTAAACAAATTACCTGAATTTACACAGCTAGTGAAGGGATGAGTCAAACAGGAAATATTTGTGACCCTACAGTTGATACATTTTCTGATAAATTTCAAAGCCACCTTCAGAGCATTATGATGTTGATGGAAAAAATTCACCATCAAGGTGTTGAGTGAATCTGTACTTTTAATCTCATCATGTTGCTCAATATGCCCATCCACACTTTAAGCTGACCAATTATATTCCAATACACTTAAATGAAATCTTCATTTCTTCAGACATAAATCATTATGGTAATGTAACAGGATAATTGCTAACTGCGCTCCTTTTTATCTACACTTTCACTTTTTCCTGGGATTTAAGAGCACCTTTAAAACAGTAGTTTATTGGTGTTTAAAATCTCAGTGATACAAGTGAGTCTGTGATAAGCATGAAAATTGCTTCCACCTAATTGTAGTTCATAATTTCATTTTCCTTTTGCTCTCATTCCAAAGAAAATTTTATACAAATTTAAAAATCTAGTTCACCTAAGACACTTTATTAGAAATTAAAATCACCTGGGCTCAAACTGACCAGACTAGATTTGTGGTGCTAAAGGATATAAATAGCTACAAAATGTTGATGCTATAATTAAAGGGAGATAATAGAGCAAATATCAAAGGTGCCTTGAAAACAGGTAGTATCTATTTTGCATGAGGAAAAAAAAAATGTTCCAGTCCTTAGTAGATAGTGGTGAATAAAATGGATACAGTTCCAAAACGTGGAGCTTACAGACATGAAACAGAGAACACAAATAAGAGTATACTACAGCATATCATGGGACTTCCCAAGTGGTGCTAGTGGTAAAGAACCCATTTGCCAACGCAGGAGCGGAGACATAAAAGCACAGGTTCAATCTCTGGGTCAGGAAGTTCCTCTGGAGAAAGAAATGGTAACCCACTCCAGTATTTTTGCTAGAGAATCCCATGGACAGAGGAACCTGGTGGGCTTCAAGCCCGTGGGGTTGCAAGAGTTGGACACGACTTAGCAACTAAACCACCACCATCACAACATATGATAGTGCTAGGAAGGTAAGAAAAGAATGCTAAGAAAAATGAGGTAAGATTGAGATATTAAAGAAAAACTCATAGAAAATATTATTTCAGGTAAGCACTGGAGGGTAAGTTAGAATATACAGGTGGAAAATGGGAAGGGAAGTGCTCTAGATAGACCCTCTAGTGCAAAATGTTTTGGCACATCTAAGGAACTGAAATATCTGTTGGAATATTGCAACCCAGGCAGAAACTAGAGCACGATATTTAAATAGGCAATGGCCAGACTTTAGACTTTAGGACTATCATGTGAAGAAGACTACATTATGGTAAGGGAAAGACATTAAGGGTTTTAATCATGGGATTGAGATCATTCAATTTAGTTATAGTGGGATCACAATTTGATTAAAACATTAAAAATGTGCATAAAGATGTATGAATCCTGTTGCTTATTTGTAGGTTCTTATATTTATCTTTAATTTCCCCCTATCTTTTACCAATGAATCAGCAGGGGGTGGAAATAGCTATATTCTTCATTCTGCATAAAGTTTAATCAGACATGATAGTTCCCTTGTTTAATCTTTCTTGAATAAAAACACCCTTTCTCTCATCAGACTTCCCTCCCTACTCCCTGACTCTCCCCAAGGTGTCTTTTGGATATTTCCAAGGTATTGGAGAGCTAGGCTGGTATCGTGCAGTTGGGAATTGGTAAAGAAAGTGATTTTCAGATTCTCCTGTTTCTGTGGCTTCTCCTTCCCTCCCTCTCCCCCACACTCTGCTTCCGATCCCCCACATCAGAAAAGGGATGTTTTCAAGTTACTTCCCCTCTGTCAATACCTCCTAGCACCAGGAAGCAGCACTCATTGCCACACACGGAAGGAAAGCTTTTTTTTCAATAGGAACGACAGGAAAAAGATTCCTTGCCCCATATAAAGATGAAGATGAAGGAATTAAGGTGCTTCTTTCTCAACAAAGTTCACTACCAAGCCACTATTTTGCTGCAAAATCCCCTCATGAAGATGAGACAAAGAAAATGGTTTCTATATTTCTCAGTCTTCATTCTGCATCAAATCCTAATCTGCACAGTCCGCTCCATAGATCCTTATGCAGATATTGGCATGAAGTTTGTATAATGTGTAAAAATTTTCTAGAAGAAAGATGAAGTAGTTTACCCTATAATAGCGACAGAGGCAACAAGAATAAATGAAAGAGTAGAATGGATGAAGATAAGCAGTGATAGATAAGGGGAGACAGAGGGAGGAAATGTCTACATTTTGCTATAAATCTTAACTAAAAAATTAATATTCACCCCAATTCTTCAAGATTTACCTATATTTTATGTGTTTAAATATATTTAAATTAAAATCTGCCATAGTAGGAAGGAAAAAGTATTCTCTTATCATTAACTCATTTCTTAAAAGCTTTGGAAAGACTGTCCTCAATACTATTTTTATCTTTTAGAAACTTATAATATTTGGATAATCCCATTCTTCCATGGCCGACAAGAATAAAATATTATCAACCTTCATGGCTCAGTAAGTCCCAACATTTTCAATTTTATACTCTTATTAGTACTCATGTTTCTCCATTCCCTGTTTACATGGAGCATGGCTTCAAAAATATACTCTTGATTTGCATGTATACTTTATCTAAACTTAAAGAATTAAATGTCATTTTCTACCACCTAATAATGCAATTCCTAAGAAAGAAATGATATCAGTGGTATATACATTCAAAAGTATTCTATAGGATGCCCAAAACAGATAATGGGTTAAAACCCTTCATATTAGGTTAGTCTAAAAGAGCTCATTGAGCACTTATGTTTTAGATCCTGGCTAAACACTAGAACTGTATAGCTTGAGCAAAACCAACCAAAGCCCTGATGTCATGGAGGCTGTAATCCACTTTGGGGATACATGTAATAAAATAAGCAAATGACTTTTTTCATATTAAAAAGTAGTAAGTACTTTGGATACAAATAAACTAGGGAAGGTGATGAAGTACTCGGTATAAGGACAAAGTTCCAGTTTCAAGCAAGCCAGTCCAAGAAAGTTCTCATTAGCATTTGCCACTTATGCAAAGACTGAAGAAGTGTAGATAGCAAGCCTGTGAATTTCTAACAGGAGAAAATTCCAGTAACATATGAACAAGTTCAAAAGTCCTGTTGAGGGGACTTTCCCTAGTGGTCCACTGGCTAAGACTCTGTGCCCCAAGTGCAGGGGGCCCAGGTCCAACCCCTGGTCGGGGAATAAGATCCCAAAGGCCACAACTAAGACTCGGCACAGCCAGATAAATTTATTACTTTTAAAAAAGTCCTGTGGGGAGTGAGCCTTGGGTATGGGGCAGGGAGGCCTGAGGAGCTGGGGTGAAGCAGAAAGAGAGGAGACTGGCATAATAAAGAGAAACTAGATCAGGCAGCACCATGTGCACTGGACAGGAGTCCTCCTGAAAAGCCCATCTGTTCTGCCACTGCCTGGAACACACAGACATGCTAAGAATGAATACCAAAACCTAGGTGTACAATCTGTGGTGAGTTTGCTAAAAATGTCTTCAGAAAAGACAGATTTACATTTGTCTCATCTAGCTTTTCATTCAAATATTTTTGAATGGTATCCATGCATTATTAATCTCCTGGTGGGTGAAAAATGTATAATCCTTGACTTTTAATGTAGTACCTCTCAAATTCTGGGTCATAAAAAGCACCTGGGAATCTTGCTAAGCCTTTATATGGCCTATCCCCAGAGATTCTGATTCAGAAGTTCTAGAATGGAAGCAAGAGTCTTTATTTTATTAGACACTCTCCTTCAAGTTGATAAAGTTACTCCAGAGACCATAGTTTAAGAATCAGTTATCTGAGTGATGTGTTGTACTTTCAAAATATTAACAGGTTATACATACACAGATTTGTGCTTCTGTTTGAGTTCAGTTCAGTTGTTCAATCATGTCGACTCTTTGCAACCCCATGATGCTCAGCATGCCAGGCCTCCCTGTCCATCACCAACTCCCAGAGTGCACCCAAACCCATGTCCATTGAGTCAGTGATGCCATCCAACCATCTCATCCTCTGTCATCCCCTTCTCCTCCTGCCTTCAATCTTTCCCAGCATCAGGGTCTTTTCCAATGAGTCACCTCTTCGCATGAGGTGGCCAAAGTACTAGAGTTTCAGCTTCAAATCAGTCCTTCCAATGAACACCCAGGACTGATCTCCTTTAAGATGGACTGGTTGGATCTCCTTGCAGTCCAAGGGACTCTCAAGAGTCCTCTGCATCACCACAGTTCAAAAGCATCAATTCTTCTGTGCTCAGCTTTCTTTACAGTCCAACTCTCACATCCATACATGACCACTGGAAAAACCATAGCCTTGACTAGATGGACCTTTGTTGGCAAAGTAATGTCTCTGCTTTTTAATATGTTGTCTACGTTGGTCATAGCTTTTCTTCCAAGGAGCAAGTGTCTTTTAATGTCATGGATGCAGTCACCATCTGCAGTGATTTTAGAGCCCAAGAAAATAAAGTCTGTCACTGTTTCCATTGTTTCCCCATCTATCTGCCATGAAGTGATGGGACTGGATGCCATGATCTTTGTTTTCTGAATGTTGAGTTTTAAGCAAATTTTTTCACTCTCCTCTTTCACTTTCATCAAGAGGCTCTTTAGTTCTTTTTTGCTTTCTGCCATAAGGGTGGTGTCATCTGCATATCTGAGGTCATTGATATTTCTCCAGGAAATCTTGATTCCAGTTTGTGCTTCACCCAACCCAGTATTTTGCATGATGTACTCTGCATGTAAGTTAAATAAGCAGGGTGAAAATATACAGCCTTGACGTACTCCTTTCCCAATTTGGAACCAGTCTGTTGTTCCATGTCAGGTTCTAACTGTTGCTTCCTGACCTGCATACAGATTTCTCAAGAGGCAGGTCAGGTGGTCTGGTATTCCCATCTCTTGAATTTTCCACAGTTTATTGATCTGCACAGTCAAAGGCTTTGGTGTAGTCAATAAAGCAGAAGTAGATGTTTTTTCTGGAACTCTCACCTTTTCAATGATCCAACGCTGTTGGCAATTTTATCTCTTGTTCCTCTGCCTTTTCTAAATCTAGCTTGAACTTCTTGAAGTTCAGGGTTCACATACTGTTAAAGCCTGGCTTGGAGAATTTTGAGCATTAGTTTGCTAGTGTGTGAGATGAGTGGAGTTGTGTGGTAGTTTGAACATTTTTTGGCTTTTCCTTTCTTTGGGATTGAAATGAAAACTGACCTTTTCCAGTCCCGTGGCCACTGCTGAGTTTTCCAAATTTGCTGGCATAATGAGTGCATCACTTTCACAGCATCATCTTTTAGTAGTTGAAATAGCTTGGCTGGCATTCCATTATCTCCACTAGCTTTGTTTGTAGTGATGCTTCCTAAGGCCCACTTGACTTCACATTCCAGGATGTCTGGCTCTAGGTGATCACACCATTGTGGTTATCTGGGTCATGAAGATCTTTTTTATATAGTTCTTCTGTGTATTTTTGCCACCTCTTCTTAATATCTTCTGCTTCTCTTAGGTCCCTACCATTTCTGTCCTTTATTGTCCCCATCTTTACATGAAAATTTCCCTTGGTATCTCTAATTTTCTTGAAGAGATCTTTAGTCTTTCCCATTCTATTGCTTTCCTCTATTTCTTTGCATTTATCACTGAGAAAGGCTTTCTTATCTCTCCTGGCTATTCTTTGGAACTTTCTATTCAAATGGGTATACCTTTCCTTTTCTCTTTTGCCTATGGCTTCTCTTCTCTTCTCAGCTATTTGTAAGGACTCCTCAGACAACCATTTTGCCTTTTTGCATTTCTTTTTCTTGGGGATGGTCTTGATCATTGCCTCCTGTACAATGTCATGAAACTCCATCCAAAAAGTTCTTCAAGGATTCTCTCTATGGGATCTAATCCCTTGGATCTGTTGGTCATTTCCACTGTAATCTTAAGGGATTTGATTTAGGTCATACCTGAATGGTCTAGTGGTTTTCCCTGCTGCTGTTACTGCTAAGTAACATCAGTCTTGTCCGACTCTGTGTGACCCCATAGACAGCCCCCCACCAGGCTCCCGTCCCTGGGATTCCAGGCAAGAACACTGGAGTGGAATGCCATTTCCTTCTCCAATGCATGAAAGTGAAAGCGAAGTCGCTCAGTCATGTCCGACTCTTCCCGACCCCATGGACTGTAGCCTACCAGGCTCCTCCGTCCATGGGATTTCCCAGGCAAGAGTACTGGAGTGGGTTGCCACTGCCTTCTCCAAGTGGTTTTCCCTACTTTCTTCAATGTAAGTCTGAATTTGGCAATAAGGAGTTCATGATCTGAGCCATAGTCAGCTCCCATTCTTGTTTTTGGTGATTATATATAGCTTTTCCATCTTTGTCTGCAAAGAATATAATCAATCTGATTTTGGTATTGACCATTTGGTGATGTCAATGTATAAAGTCTCCTCTTGTATTGTTAGAAGAGCTGTTTTCCATGACCAGTTCCTTCTCTTGGCCAAACTGTTAGCCTTTGACCTGCTTCATTTTGCAGTCTAAGGCCAAATTTTGCCTATTACTCCAGGTATCTCTTGACTTCCTACTTTTGCATTCCAGTCCCCTATCAAGAAAAGTACATCTTTTTCATTATGAAACTGTAAAATGAAGACAGAAATGGTAGTCACTCATATATGTGTGTGTGTATATATATATATAAAATGTATATAGTGCATATCTATATCATGTATGTATATGCATGAAAAGTGTACAAAACTGTATATACATATATATACATATACACATATAGTGCTTAAAATACGATAAGTGCTAAGTACGAGGTCAAATATATTTCATAGCTATCATTATCATCACCATAATCCTGTGGTTTACAACTCTATTGTACTGACTCTTAACATTTGTTTTCCTTCTTGTTTTGCAAATTACACTGCTTTAAGAATTTATCCTTTCCCTAATTAAAAAAAAATACAAAAATAAGCCCTATTTATACAACACTCATACTCTTACAGAAGAAAGTCAGTTCGCATTAACCTTAACTTGAAATAAAAATGTTTCTACATGTCTAATATAATATATAAAATTAATATTATTAGTATTACCATGTTTTATAATCATTTCTTCCTAGAATATAAAGTTTAAGTCCAATGAACTGAGTAGGTATCCTGACTCATTTTCTTTTTTGTTACTTTACAGTGAAGCTTTATAATTTGCCTTGGAGATTTTTCTAAAGGTGATATTTTACATTTAAACCAAAATGGAGCATATGGAGTATAAAGACTCCTGTCTCAGGAAGTGCAGAGGAAAAGACTCCCCATATCTGTGGAGCATCCCAAAGTGATAACATTTACCACCTGGCCAAACAATCCTAAGGATGCTTCCCAGCCCAGACTGCTAAATAAGGATTTCCCTTCTCTTAGTCAGGTGACTAACCAAGTGACCTATAGGACAAAGAATAGCTAGAATTTACTCCAGTTAGAAGAGGCCATTTGAAAAGGTAATTTCTTACAAGAGCAGGATGGATTTGTAAGAGCTTTGTATAATTTATATAAACTTTAAAGCACAAATGCATGAGATATTTCAATGATTCAATAGAGAAAATTACATCTTAATTTAATCTGAGATAACTATTTCTAGACTGACACTGATGCTGAACTTCCAGAATGCACCCTATACATTCAAGTAATTTTTGAATCTTGTTAAATGCTTTGTAATGTTGATGAGTACTTTGAATTCCTTGTTATGTTTCTGTGTGTAGATGGTGATGATATAACTATGAAAGATAGGAAATCATTTTACTTTTGGCTATTGCATTCAAAAGAATTCAGTTGTCTGAAAGTAATGAATTAAAATGAATATTTCCATAAATTACAGGAAGCAAAAGTGAGCTGCATTAAATCTCCTCTCTTCTAAAAAAGTTAATTTTCACATTTTAGTTAGTATATATCAACATATATTGCCTTCAAGTGAGTGTACCTTGTGTTGGGGGGGGAAATTACTGTATTTAAAGAGAAACATAAAAGAACAAGCTATAAAATTATTTTATTGGTATACAAAAATATTTTTCATTAATATTGATCAGTCCCCTTTTACTATTAAGTTTTCCTTTTCCAGTAAAGGTTTTCCTGCATATATGTTTCTCAGGAGGCAGGTAAGGTGGTCTGATATTCCATCACTTTAAGAGTTTTCCACAGTTGGTTATTATCCTTAGTGAAGCAGAAGTAGATGTTTTTCTGGAATTCTCTTGCTTTTCCTATGATGCAATGGATGTTGGCAATTTGATCTCTGGTTTCTCTACCTTTTCTAAATCCAGTTTGTACATCTGGGAGTTCTTGGTTTATGTACAGCTAAAGCCTATGTTGGAGGATTTTGAGCATGACCTTGTTAGCATATGAAATGAGTGCAATTATGTGATAGTTTGAACATTCTTTGGCATTGCCCTTCTTTGGGATTGGAGTGAAAACTTACATTTTCCAGTCCTGTAGCCACTGCAGCCTTGGAACTTTTTTGGAGGGAATGATGCTGAAGCTGAAACTCCAGTACTTTGGCCACCTCATGTGAAGAACTGACTCATTGGAAAATTCTCTGATGCTGGGAGGGATTGGGGGCAGGAGGAGAAGGGGACAACAGAAGATGAGATGGCTGGATGGCATCACTGACTCGATGGACGTGAATCTGAGTGAACTCCGGAAGTTGGTGATGGACAGGGAGGGCTGGTGTGCTGCAATTCATGGGGTCACAAAGAGTCGGACACGACTGAGCGACAGAACTGAACTGAACTGAGCCACTGCTGAGTTTTCCAAATTTGCTGGCATATTGAGTGCAGCACTTTAACAGCTTCATCTTTTAGGATTTGTAATAGCTCAGCTGGAATTCTATCACCTCTACTAACTTTGTTTGTAGTGATGCTCCTTAAAGATGTCTGACTCTAGGTGGGTGACCACATCTTGGTTGTCCAGGTCATTAAGGTATTTTTTGTATAGTTCTTCTGTATATTCTTGCTGCTACTTCTTAATCTTGTCTGCTTCTGATAGGCCCTTATCATTTCTGTCCTTTATTGTTCCCATCTTTGCATGAAATGTTCCCTTTGTATCTCTAATTTTCTTGAAGAGATCTCTAATCTTTCCCATTCTGTTGTTTTCCTCTATTTCTTTGCATTGTTCACTTAAGAAGGCTTTCTTCTCTCTCCTTGCTATTCCTTGGAACTCTGCATTCAGATGGCTGTATCTTTCCTTTTCTCCTTTGCCTTTTGCTTCTTTTCTCAGCTATTTGTGAGGCCTCCTCAGACAATCATTTTGCCTTTTTGCATTTCTTTCTCTTGGGGATGGTTTTGATCACTGCCTCCTGTACAGTGTTATGAACCTTTGTCCATAGTTCTCCAGGCACTCTGTATATCAGATCCAGTTTCTTGGATCTATTTGTCACTTCCACTGTATAATTATAAGCGATTTGATTTAGGCCATACCTGAATGGCCTAGTGGTTTCCCCTACTTTATTTGATTTAAGTCTGAATTTTGCAGTAAAAAGCTGATGCTCTGAGCCACAGTCAGCTCCAGGTCTTGCTTTTGCTGACTGTATAGAATTTTTCCATCTTTGGCTATAAAGAATATAATCAATCTGATTTCAGTATTGACCACTGGTGGTATCCATGTTTAGAATTGTCCTTGTGTTGTTGCAAGAGGGTGTTTGCTATGACCAGTACCTCCTCTTGGCAAAGCTCTGTTAGCCTTTGCCTTGCTTTGTTTGCCGAGGCCAAACATGCCTGGTACTCCAGGTATCTCTTGACTTCCTCAATTTGCATTCGAGTTCACTATGATGCAAAGGACATCATTTTTTAAGTTTTAGTTCTAGAAGGTCTTGTATGTCTTCATAGAACCATTCAACTTCAGCTTCTTTGGCATTAGTGGTTGGGATATATAGACTTGGATTACTGTGATATTGAATGGTTTGTCTTGGAAACAAACTGAAATTATTTTGTCATTTTTGAAATTTCACTCAAGTACTGCGATTCACACTCTTTCATTGACTATGAGGGCTACTCTATTTCTTCTAAGGAATTGTTGCCCACAGTAGTAGATATAATGGTCGTCTGAATTAAATTTTCCTGGCTACTATTAAGAAATGCCAATGTTATGAATGGCAAAAGATAAGGAACCATTCCTGATAGAATGAGACTAAAGTGATAAGATGACTGGATTAGAAGAAATTCTAATAGAACTTTAAGACACTTGGCAAAATTTGAATATAGGTGGTATATTAAATAGTAGTACTCTAAGGTAGTAAATTCCTATCTTATAATTGCATTGTATATAAAATAATGTCCTGTTGTTTTAGAAGATAAACATACTGAAACAATTAGAGGTAGACATTCATGATGCCTTTAATTTACTCTAAAATTGTTCATCAAAAAGATATATACACACTCATACACACATACACAAAGTAAATGTGACAAAAGCTAACACTGGTGAATGTGAGTGAAGAGAATAAGCTTATTAAACATTCTTGTAGCTTTTCTATTTATTTGTAATTTTTTAAATTAAAAGATCAAAGAAAGATTGAAAGAGCAAAGGGATAGGGTACTTTTCATTCATCCTGAACTTTACTATTGTACATTGTTCAAGGGTGGGAGTGAGTTGTGCAATTAAAATTAGACATTTTTAGTCAAAGCAGCATAAATATTGATATTTCCTATCCGTCTCCCTAAAAATGTGTTTTCAGTAAAATATTATTCATGCACATGATAATTGTTAAAATTTGCAAACCTTTTATCATTTTGAAGAACTCTATTTTGCTATTAAAATAGTAAATAATTACTTTAAAATGAGAAGACATGACTTCCCCAGAAAATTTGAAAAAATCCCTAGCCACATTCCCTCCAAACTTTGACTCGGTGAATACGTTGTGGGTACAACCATCTGTATCCTTAACAAGCACTCCAGGTGATTCTGAAGCGGATTATTACAACCTATCTGGTGAGCTACACTGAAGTGCTTTCAAGCTTCCTCCCACAGATAGGCAGCTGAGTCTGGCTTTTGCCTAGGAGCAACTACAGGCAGCCAGCCAAGAGACTGAGGTAAGTCTTTCCTAAAACCAAGAGAGCAACCATTCTGGAGCAGAAAGGAAGAATGAATGCAATTTTGGTTTTATGCTATCTAGGACTGAGCATTTAATTTTTCCCACCCTTGACAAAACATTTTGAACATTTTCCTTACTAATTCCTTAACTCCCTTTCATGATTATATACATATTACAGTTTAAGTGTGTATTACACATTAGAATTTACATACATTTCCTTTTTAGCATTTAACAGTATAGAAAACTACAAATAGTAAATACAGTAAATGAGCCTGCCATTTAACTTTGACATTTTTTATGCTTTTTTTTTCTTTCTTATAAAAATTTTTTTTTTTCTGCTAAAATTGAAATTTCTATTGTTTGAGACTCCAGGTCTCATTCCCATACCTCCTATCCTCAACAGCTAAGCATTATTATTTGATGCACAGTAAAATTTTCTTGTTCATTTTCCTTACCTTTATATATACATATTTGGTCATAGAATATATATAGTAATTTGAGTTTTATTAACATAAAGATACCATATTTTGTGTATCTCTTTGGTATTTTGTCAGTGAAAGTATTTTTCAGTCTATTCATGTTGATATATAACTCTAGTTTAGTCAACACACACATAAGAGAAATGTGGCTTAAAATAATACAAATGTAGCTTAAAATGAACTCTTTTTAAGAGTTCCAAAATGTAGCTTAAAATGAAGTCTAGTGTAAAATAATATGTATTATCTTGTAATTTCCATGGCTTAATTTGAATGCTTTATTCAGAGTCTATAGGCTTAAAGAAAAGTGCCAGTGAGAGCTATGGTCTCATCTGAAAACTTGGGACTCTCTTTCATGCCAATGTAGTTGTTAGCAGCACCCAGCTCCTTGCAGTTGTAGGGTTGAGGTTGGCGGTTCCCTCCAATGTTGTCGTCTCCACTGACGGTTCACACATGGCACCTTAATTCTTTAAGGCCAGTGTGAACATCTTCTCATGTACGTGCTAGTAAGGCTGAGACTTTATACAGTCTGTCCTTTCTTTGCAGGTTATGGTGGGGATATACAAATGATGCTGCAAGCTGAAATCATGCAGAACAATCTTAACAAGCAATGAGAAATTACAGTTTTCATTACTATTTTTCGGTGACCTTAAATTTGGTCAAAACATTTTAAAATTCTTATTATAGGTTGAAAATATATATTGGAAAAAATTTAAATAGTAAAACGAAAATATATCTGGAACTACAATTTCAAACAATGGAAATATTCAGAATTAGTGTTTGATTTCTTTGCATAAAACACTTATTAAGAGTAGCTTGAACAGTGCTGACTTTTTTTCACCCCACAATCTATTATATGGAATGAGCAGCTTTTCTATGCCTTGGTGAAATGTCATAGGCCTTTCTAAGTTTGAGTTAACTTCCAATATTTTAACTTTTGCACCTTCATTAACATGAGATGGTTTCCAAGAGTTCCTTTTATATAAAGTGTTCTACTAGCTAGCCTCTTCTTCTGGATATCTCCATCCTTTCCATCCCAACCACTTCATCATTTATGTCAGTAAATTCACCTTCACCGAGTTCTTTAGGGTGCATCTCCTTTATGGTCACTTGCCAATCTGTATCATTATTCATCTACATTTTAATAGGATTACCTTTCAAAATTGATGTGTCTCAACACCATTAAATATTTCACAATTATTATAACCACTTAAGCGCGGTGGCGGTGGCTGCGACCTGTGCACTAAGCACAGCTGAGAGGAGCTACCCCACGTCCGAGGTCGGGGGCAGCGGCCAAGAGTGCAAGGCTGCGACGGCGCAGGAACGGCCAAGAAGAGCTACCCAAGTCTGAGATCAGGGGCGGCGGCTGGAAGGAGCTACCCTACGCCTGAGGCCGGGGGCGGCGGCAGGGAGGACCAACCTCAGGCCCCAAGGGCGGCGGCCAGGAAGACCAACCCCACGTCCAAGGAGCAGTGGCTGTGTGGGCACAGGAGGGCCTAGAAGAGCTATCCCACATTGAAGGTCAGGAAGGGCGGTGGTGAGGAGATACCCCTCATCCAAGGTAAGGAGCAGCGGCTGTGCTTTGCTGGAGCAGCCCATAAAGAGATACCCCATGTCCAAGGTAAGAGAAACCCAAGTAAGATGGTAGATGTTGAAAGAGGATATCAGAGGGCAGACACACTGAAACCATACTCACAGAAAACTAGTCAATCTAATCACACTAAACTAAGCCATGCCTGTGGGACAACCCAAGATGGGCAGGTCATGGTGGAGAGATCTGACAGAATGTGGTCCACTGAAGAAGAGAATGGCAAACCACTTCAGTATTCTTCCCTTGAGAACTCCATGAACAGTATGAAAAGGCAAAATGATAGGATACTGAAAGAGGAACTCCCCAGGTCAGTAAGGGCCCAATATGCTACTGGAGATCAGTGGAGAAATAACTCCAGAAAGAATGAAGGGATGGAGCCAAAGCAAAAACAATACCCAGCTGTGGATGTGACTGGTGATAGAAGCAAGGTCCGATGCTATAAACAGCAATATTGCATAGGAACCTGGAATGTCAGGTCCATGAATCAAGGCAAATTGAAAGTGGTCAAACAAGAGATGGCAAGAGTGAATGTCGACATTCTAGGAATCAGCGAACTCAAATGGACTGGAATGGGTGAATTTAACTCAGGTGACCATTATACCTACTACTGTGGGCAGGAATCCCTCACAAGAAATGGAGTAGCCATCGTGGTCAACAAAAGAGTCCGAAATGCAGTACTTGGATGCAATCTCAAAAATGACAGAATGATCTCTGTTCATTTCCAAGGCAGACCATTCAGTATCACAGTAATCCAGGTCTATGCCCCAACCAGTAACACTGAAGAAGCTGAACTTGAACGGTTTTATGAAGACCTACAGGACCTTTTAGAACTAACACCCAAAAAAGATGTCCTTTTCATTATCGGGGAGTGGAATGCAAAAGTAGGAAGTCAAGAAACACCCAGAGTAACAGGCAAATTTGGCCTTGGAATACGGAATGAAGCAGGGCAAAGACTAATACAGTTTTGCCAAGAAAATGCACTGGTCATAGAAAATACCCTCTTCCAACAACACAAGAGAAGACTCTACACATGGACATCACCAGATGGTCAACACTGAAATCAGACTGATTATATTCTTTGCACCAGATGGTCAACACTGAAATCAGATTGATTATATTCTTTGCAGCCAAAGATGGAGAAGCTCTATACAGTCAAAAAAACAAGACCAGGAGTTGACTGTGGCTCAGATCATGAACTCCTTATTACCAAATTCAGACTGAAATTGAAGAAAGTAGGGAAAACCACCAGACCATTCAGGTATGACCTAAATCAAATCCCTTATGATCACACAGTGGAAGTGAGAAATAGATTTAAGGGCCTAGATCTGATAGATAGAGTGCCTGATGAACTATGGAATGAGGTTCGTGACATTGTACAGGAGACAGGGATCAAGACCATCCCCATGGAAAAGAAATGCAAAAAAGCAAAATGGCTGTCTGAGGAGGCCTTACAAATAGCTGTGAAAAGAAGAGAAGTGAAAAGCAAAGGAGAAAAGGAAAGATTTAAGCATCTGAATGCAGAGTTCCAAAGAATAGCAAGGAGAGATAAGAAAGCCTTCCTCAGCGATCAATGCAAAGAAATAGAGGAAAACAACAGACTGGGAAAGACTAGAGATCTCTTCAAGAGAATTAGAGATACCAAGGGGACATTTCATACAAAGATGGGCTCAATAAAGGACAGAAATGGTATGGACCTAACAGAAGCAGAAGATATTAAGAAGAGATGGCAAGAATACACAGAAGAACTGTACAAAAAAGATCTTCACGACCCAGATAATCACCATGGTGTGATCACTGACCTAGAGCCAGACATCCTGGAATGTGAAGTCAAGTGGGCCTTAGAAAGCATCACTATGAACAAAGCTAGTGTACGTGATAGAATTCCAGTTGAGCTATTTCAAATCCTGAAAGATGATGCTGTGAAAGTGCTGCACTCAATATGCCAGCAAATTTGGAAAACTCAGCAGTGGCCATAGGACTGGAAAAGGTTAGTTTTCATTCCAATCCCAAAGAAAGGCAATGCCAAGGAATGCTCAAACTACTGCACAATTGCACTCATCTCACACACTAGTAAAGTAATGCTTGAAATTCTCCAAGCCAGGCTTCAGCAATACGTGAACGGTGAACTTCCTGATGTTCAAGCTGGTTTTAGAAAAGGCAGAGGAACCAGAGATCAAATTGCCAACATCCACTGTATCATCGAAAAAGAGAGAGTTCCAAAAAAACATCTATTTCTGCTTTATTGACTATGCCAAAGCCTTTGACTGTGTGGATCACAATAAACTGTGGAAATTTTTGAGAGAGATGGGAATACCAGACCACCTGACCTGCCTTTTGAGAAACCTGTTGCAGGTCAGGAAGCAACAGTTAGAACTCGGCATGGAACAACAGACTGGTTCCAAATAGGAAAAGGAGTACGTCAAGGCTGTATATTGTCACCCTGTTTATTTAACTTATATGCAGAGTACCTCATGAGAAACGCTGGACTGGAAGAAACACAAGCTGGAATCAAGATGGCCGGGAGAAATATCAAAAACCTCAAATATACAGATGACACCACCCTTATAGCAGAAAGTGAAGAGGAACTCAAAAGCCTCTTGATGAAAGTGAAAGTGGAGAGTGAAAAAGTTGGCTTAAAGCTCAACATTCAGAAAACGAAGATCATGGCATCCCGTCCCATTACTTCATGGCAAATAGATGGGGAAACATTGGAAACAGTTTCAGACTTTATTTTTTTTGGCTCCAAAATCACTGCAGATGGTGACTGCAGCCATGAAATTAAAAGACGCTTACCCCTTGGAAGGAAAGTTATGCCCAACCTAGATAGCATATTCAAAAGCAGAGACAACTTTGCCAACAAAGGTCCGTCTAGTCAAGGCTATGGTTTTTCCTGTGGTCATGTATGGATGTGAGAGTTGGACTGTGAAGAAGGCTGAGTGCCGAAGAATTAATGCTTTTGAACTGTGGTATTGGAGAAGACTCTTGAGAGTCCCTTGGACTGCAAGGAGATCCAACCAGTCCATTCTGAAAGAGATAGGCCCTGGGATTTCTTTGGAGGGAATGATGCTGAAGCTGAAACTCCAGTCCTTTGGCCACCTCTTGCGAAGAGTTGACTCATTGGAAAAGATCCTGATGCTGGGAAATATTGATGGCAGGAGGAAATGGGATGACAGAGATGGCTGGATGGCATCACTGACTCGATGGACATGAGTCTGAGTGAACTCCAGAAGTTGGTGATGGACAGGGAGGCCTGGCGCGCTGCGATTCATGGGGTCGCAAAGAGTCGGACACGACTGAGCGACTGAACTGAACTGATAACCACTTAAACCAATACTTGGAATTTGAGTGTAAATTTTAGAGCTGCATTATTATCAGTTCTCATAGCTTCACCAAGTAGTGTAATCTTAATTTATGCTACTTCTGAAACAATGAAACCAGACTTTACTGGCTATAAAAATGATTCCTTCAGCCTTAGTAATTATCTTCTTTATTTTAAATTAAATAACTAAAGTCAATACTTTGACCTGAATCTAGACAAACTGACTGGATTTTTTTTATTACAGCCTTCAATCCAAAGTGGAAATAAAAGCTCCACTCCTTAATACAATATAAACTGAAATTATTGAAGTGACTTTGTCCTTTTTTTTCCTCCTAGTAGATTTCATTGACCTCTTTCAATATCATTGAAATACCATGGAAAAAGTGCCTTCATGTAGAGATATGTCTAGTCCTATTTTCACTTTGCTATCTCTATATTCCTACTTAACTACATCAAACTTTACTTCTGGTGTTTTAATTTTTCATATTTCTGCTCTACATTTCTTGGTCACCTAGGTCTCTCTATCAATTATCCATTTCTGTAAAATGCTACATGTTTTATAACAAGAATAGTTACCTAAACTATGTCAAATGAAATTTGTGCCTATCAGAACCATGCTAAGCAATGACTCTATTTTGTAAGCTAATCACAATAGTGACATTCTTTCATCTTTATTTTATTGATTATAAACAAGTGATAGGTTCCACTCATACTCAAAGGGAGGGGATTATATAGAGCATAACATTAGGGGGCGGAGAAGGCGATGGCACCCCACTCTAGTACTCTTGCCTGGAAAATCCCATGGATGGAGGAGCCTGGTAGGCTGCAGTCCATGGGGTCGCTAGGAGTTGGACACGACTGAGCGACTTTACTTTCACTTTTCACTTTCATGCATTGGAGAAGGAAATGGCAACCCACTCCAGTGTTCTTGCCTGGAGAATCCCAGGGATGGGGGAGCCTGGTGGCTTGCCGTCTGTGGGGTTGCACAGAGTCGAACACGACTGAAGCGACTTAGCAGTAGCAGCAGCAACATCAGGGGAGTGGGTGGTAATCATGAGGACCATCTTAGAATTTTGTCTACCATAGCACTTTTAATCTTATAATGCCACAGAATTAATCAGAATCTAATATGTTCCCAGCAGGAGCATATGAGGATTCCTGCCTCTCCACAATTTCACTGAAACAATTACCAGATATTTATTTTTGCTGATTCAGTAAAGGCAAAGCCCTATATATAATTGAAATTACATTATCTTAATTTTCATTGAAATTAAATATTTTTCATGTTTTTATCCAATCTGTTTTCTCTTTATTCAATTACTTATATTCATTTCTTATTTTGTTACTGAATTATTGATATTTTCCCTTTTGCTTCTTAGTAGCTTATATATTTTGGATAGTAATTCTTAATATATTATATAAAATGAAAAGTTATCTTCTCAGTCTAGTCTATTCCTAGCTTTAGTCATGTCTGTCATTGTATAGAGGTTTTCATTTGAATGTATTCAAATTGATCAGTCTTCCTCTTCATGCTGTTTCAAAAATGCTCCTAAGCCCTAAACCAAGGTCATTAACATTTTTACTTCACAAAAATACAGTTCCAAAGTATGGAATTAGCAATCAATTGCTCAACCATGAAAATTACTTTAAGTGTGCTAAAATAATTAGTTTAATTTACAAATAGACAAAGTTAAAATTTAATATCACAAGCAAACATAAATATAGGGACAATTAAAACAAATAATTATTGCTGTATTAGTAGTATTTTCCAAAAGGATAAATGGTACATTCTGACAGCAACCCCTTCCAGTAGGATGTAGGTAGGAGATATCAAAGACAATTTCAGATTTGGCAAAAAAGGAATATGACTAAGATATCTTAGAAAATTTACACTCAAATGAAAAGTGCTATTATTCATTTAAAAATATCTCAAATGCATTAGGATAGCAACATTATTATACAAAATTCCTACACTACAAATTCAAAGCATCACTCTGAAGCTTGGCCTGAACAATTTATTTTCTAGAATATAAGATCTGTTTTCTTTTCTTCTTCTTTCCAAGTAGGTTAATACAAAAGCACTTCAGTTAATAGGAAAGCCAAAGGAAAGCCAAAGGATTGAGTCTTTTCATCAAAATATGAAATAGAAATGCTGTGGAATTAAAGATAGAGATCCTTTATTTGTGTAAAGATAAATTAAAATTGCATCTATAAAACAACAGTCGGCTTTTCTGTAGTTGGCTTTCATCTGAAATAATCTAACGCAAATATGAACACACACGTATACTATGTGCTTGTTAATTAGAAATGGCTTTTTAAAATAGCATCCCAAATACCCATTATTTAATTTTAGACAACTCCTCCAAGTTTTTGTTAAAACTGTCATTATATTACTGAGTTGTGATTCTTTTCTGTTTCTACTAAATGGTCTGGAAAAAATGTTTTTTCTTTTTTAAAAAATAACTTTAACTTGTACAGTACATATTGTTTCACATCAAAGATATGCACACCTTTCAAAAGTCTAATTCTGTTATCTACGTGCTCTGTATCAATATGCAAACAGAACCATTCAGTTCAGCACGAAACTTCACAAGGATCCTCTTAACCAATCCAAAGTCAGGATATCTGGTCTTATAAAGTGATTCTGCAGAGTTTTGAAGTCCAGCCTATTGCCTTGTGGGTTGCAGTTTATTCCCTGTAGGCAGTGCATCAACATCTGAAAACCTGAATTGAAGCTTTAAAAAAAAAAATGTCAGGTATATAGTTATACATTAATCTCCAGATGATTTCAATGCATTCTAAAATTTCAGTCTCAGAAATTCTCTGTACAATTTTCTGTCTTTTAAATTCTAGGATCTAAGAAATGTTCAGCTGAGTATTTATTTGCCCTCTGAATTTCCCTTATATTTTCATAACATTTATGACAACCTTAATTTAAAAATTTCATTTAATGGCAAAACCACAGGTGGAAGATCTCTTTTCTGAGGTCTCATACAGTCTTTCATGGCCCTGAGAGGTGTGAATGTCTGAGGAATGTATAGATATTCATTTTGTATATCTGTACATTCAAATAGCATATTTCAATAGTGTAGAGAATTGAGACAACCCTCTTGTTGTTGTTCAGTCACCAAGTCGTGTCCAACTCTTTGCAACCCCACGAGCTACAGCATCCAGGCTCACCTGTCCCTCCCCATCTCCTAGAGTTGGCCCAAGTTTATGTCCATTGAATTGGAGATGCTATCCAACCATCTCATTCTCTGTTGCCCCCTTCTCCTTCTGCCCTCAATCTTTCCCAGCATCAGGCTCTCTTCCAATGAGTCAACTCTTCGCATCAGGTGGCTAAAGTATTGAAATTTCAGCATCAGCCCTTCCAATGTGTATTGAGAGTTGATTTCCTTTAGGATTGATTGGCTGGCTTGATCTCCTTGCTGTCCAAGGGACTTTGAAAAGTCTTCTCTAGCACCACAGTTTGAAAGCATCAATTCTTCAGTGTTCTGCCTTCTTTATGGTCAGACTCTCACATATGCAAGTGACTATTGGAAAGATCATAGCTTTGACCATATGGACCTTTGTCAGCAAAGTAATGTCTTTGCTTTTTGATACACTGTCCAGGTTTGTCATAGCTTTTCTTCCAAGGAGCAAGCATCTTTTAATTTTATGGCTGCATACACCAACGCACAGTGATTTTAGATTCCAAGAGGAAATCTGTCACTGCTTCCACCTTTTCCCCTTCTATTTGCCATGAAGTGATGGGACCGAATGCCATGATCTTAGTTTTTTTTTAATATTGAATTTTAAGCCTGATTTTTCATTCTCCTCTTTCACTCTTAAGAGGCTCTTTAGTTCCTCTTTGCTTTCTGCCATTAAAATGTTATCATCTGCATATCTGAGGTTGTTGGTATTTCTCCTGGCAGTGTCAATTCCAGCTTGTAACTCATAAGTTTTCATGATAAGCTCTGCATAAAAGTTAAATAAACAGGGTGACAACATACACCCTTGTCGTACTCCTTCCTCAGTTTCGAACCAGTCAGTTTTTCCATATAAAGTTCTAACTGCTGCTTCTTGACCTGCATACAGGTTTCTCAGGAGACAGGTAAGATGGTCTGGTATTTCCATCTCTTTAAGAGTCTTCCACAGTTTGTTATGATCTACACAGTCAAAGGCTTTAGCATAGTCAAGGAAACAGTAGATGTTTTTCTGGAATTCTCTTGCTTTCTCTAGGATACAGTGAATGTTGGCAATTTGATCTCTGGTTCCTCTGCCTTTTCTAAACTCAGCTTGTACATCTGCAAGTTCTCAACTCAAGTACTGCTGAAGCCTAGCTTGAAGGACTTTGAGCATAACCTTACTAGCATGGTAAGAGTGCAATTATCCCGTAGTTTGAACATTTTTTAGCACTGCCCTTCTTGGGAATTGGAATGACAATTGACCTTTCCAATACTGTGAAAAATCCGCTGTTGGATTTTCCAAATTTGCTGACATATTGAGTGCAGCACTTTAACGATATCGTCTTTTAGAATTTTAAATAGCTCTGCTGGAATTCCATTTTACTTCCCCTCCATTGTGCTTCTCTCCCAAATCCACCCTTCTCTTTTTCTGGTTTGAGATGGAGCATGACTTAAAAGGACTAAATAGAAAGGCTTCTATATATGACCTGTGTTGTCCAGTTGTGAAGGACCAATGAAAATCTAAGCAGATGTGAAAGAGAAGAAAAATTTTGAAGATATTTATTTCCTTGCTCCCTTTTACCACAAATAGAAGTGACTACTCCTGCCCAGGCAGCTCTTTTACATTCTTTCCACGTTTCCATGTCAGGTTGAGGGGTGGGTGGTAACACCTTGGTAGTTACTAAACTAGCTCTGAGTTATTCCACAATTCTTTGGGTTCCCCTACAAGCACACTTTTGAAGTAAATCACTATTTTGTAAATAAACTTGTCTCAAATTATTTTAAGTACATGATGTTTTTATTGGAGCTTCTGATATACTCACTATAAGAAATTAATCATTAAATAAATCAGTGAGCCTGTAGACCAAATTATAAATATATTTTACATACAGAATTTTTCTAAGTCAGTCATCCAGAATGACAACTGTTTGGAGATATTCTTGATGTATTTATGTATTTATTCATTCATTCATTTACTTATTCTTAATTTCTGAAAGGAATCTAGAGAGAATGTAATGTCTATCCAAGTTGTACCTGGAACAGTTACATGAACTGAAGGGCCTGATGTTCTCTCACACAGATTGTGGAATAGAGAAAGACAGTATGTGTATTGGGAGTGAAATACCAGGGACCAGAGGAAATATTTGAGTTGTGTTTAAATCATTCACTAGAGGAGTCACAGGGATGACCAGTCCTCTAAAAGAGCAACAGACATGACATGAGCAGAAGAGAAAGGATGGCTGTGAGACAGGACAATTTTGTAGAGTACTACAGGAGTCCTGCTGGCGTAAAGTTCTAATGAGAGTTCCTTGAAGAATCTGGCCTGAGGGGTTTAGATCACTAAAGTACTGCTGCAAAAGTGTCACCAGGGACTTCCTAATCTCTCATAGTTCTGAGAGAACAGAAAGGGGAAGATAAGGAGGTAACATGTGCTTTCTAAAAGGAGTAAGATTGGCTAGCTGAGCCGTGGTGGTGCACACTTGGGGAACAGAAAGTGATATGCACCCTTAAAGTTGGGTGCTCCACAGGCAAAGGTCTAGAGGAGAGTAGGATAAGCAGATACTCTCCCATCATTTGATTATGGGCCTCATAACAGAATCAAGTCTTGTACTAAAATCTGTTGGACCTAGCTAGAAAGAAAGCACCATCTCCCAGTCCCCATTTTTAAAAATCCTATTTCTAGTATGTTCCTCACAACAGAGTTGGCAGACAAGGTCAAGATCAGATCTAACCTGACTTCTGGAGAGCACCTATAAGGAGCAGGGGACATGAACCTTTGCCAGATAGAAATCACTAACCCAAGGGGAAAACTCTCCCCCTAAAATGGCCTCACAGTTGGGTTGGCCAGCCCTCCTAAGAAAAGAAATTTGGGATTAGATTAAAGGGAGAACCTTTGAGTCTTGAGTTGATAGAGGCCTAAATACTACCACTAAATATCTTCTCAATCTTCCCACTGACTTCTTTAAGAGGGAATGTATTATGAACCCACTCAATGAACAAATATTACATGATATTGAAATATCATGTAAAATGAGCAAAGAAATGTACTAGGCACTAGGAGTACAACATTGTACAAAACAGGCAAAAACCCTGTCTCATAGCACATGGAGTCCAGAAGGCAAAGACAACAAGGTCAGTGAGGTTGTAGATGTTGTTGGTGATAAGTGCTAAAGAGCAAAACAAATTGAGGAGTCTAAAGAAAATGTGAAGGAGGGGAATTGGGAGTTAAAACCTGGGAGAAGAGGGTGCTGTGTATAGGGAGCAAGTAGACTGAACAGAAGTCTCTAGTTCAGGAGCAGCACAGGGGCCAGCACTGCTGGAGTGGAGGGGACCAGAGAAAAGCAGGAGAAAGGTCAGAAAGTCTGGGGATCTAGATCCCGTGAGGCCATTGTAGGGACTTTGACTTGTACATGGAGTGAGATGGAGGAGATGGAGGGTGATGACAAAGACGGGTATGATCTGACTTCAGTTTGGACAAAGCCGTTAGCTCCTGCTCTCTTTCAGCCACCTCTCAACCCAGCAGCCAGGAAGCTGAAGGCCAGGAAGAAGGCCACTGACTGAGGACAGTCAGAGACTTGGTGGCATCGGGGAAGGTGCCAGCAGGTAAGGTGGGCAGATCCAGTCCGGTTCTGCCTGTATTGTAGATGGAGAAACTGGAGGTTCTGATATCCTGGCCCCTGTTACACTCCCTCCTATGCCAGAGGGAGTCTCCACCCCAATGTCTGCCCCACATCTTGTGGAAAAACAGCTTGAGTAGATCTGCCAAGGGCCAAGAATATTCACCTCTTCACCAGTTGAGGAGGAGGTAATTTTTTTCTTAGAGATAGCTTCCTCTCAAGTGAAAGATTTGCATTTATCAAATTTGTATTTCCTTGTGATGTTGAGGCTTTCAAAGTGGCTGCTGCTGCTGCTAAGTCACTTCAGTCATGTCTGATTCTGTTCGACCCCATAGATGGCAGCCCACCAGGCTTCCTCGTCCCTGGGATTCTCCAGGCAAAACCACTGGAGTGAGTTGTCATTTCCTTCTCCAGTGGATGAAAGTGAAAAGTGAAAGTGAAGTCGCTCAGTCGTGTCCAACTCTTAGCAACCACATGGACTGCAGCCTACCAGGCTGCTCCGTCCATGGGATTTTCCAGACAAGAGTACTGGAGTGGAGTCAAAGTGGCTAGGGGTGGCTAAAGATCAAACTTCCATTTTCCTGAGTGTATTATACTAGTTAAGGGCCATAACTAACAGGATGAGAATCCTGAAGGGATTTTGCCTAGCAGTTTAGACATCTTCTGCACTAGCATTCAAAGGCATGATGTTGAGGCTCTACAAGGTCCTCTGAAACTATGTCAGATCTGAGGAAAGGATTGGCTCCAAATTACAGAAAAAAATAAAATACAAGCCAAAACTTGCATTATGAAAAATACTTAAATAAATTAAAATACTTAAATATTTAAATAGAGAAATGGTTAACTTTTAAATGCCTACCAAATAAAACCTTGTGTTAACTTCATTAATTGTTAAAATTTGAATTCTAAAAGTCATGATTATGAGAACAATTTTAGGTTACCTCTTTTCACTTTGCAAGAATCCATGAGTTAGCATGATAAGCACAGTACAATTAGGGCCAATTGTGATTTTAAAAGTCACTTCTAGCTAAATAACTTCAAAAGAAAAATTATAACAATTCTTTCCAAACTATTGACTGCAAAAAACCACTTAATGCGTTATTTGGATGTCCTGCTAAGTCTGAAAAAGGGGAGATAAAATGTCTAAAGGATGTCACAGGGATCTTTGGAAGAAATGTAGACATCAACCAGGGAAACTTATTAAATGTCTTCATTTTCCCATGGAGTCCTCAGTAAAAAGTTTACTATCTTACAAAGTTAGGATCCCCCAAAATGCTGATTCTGCTCCAAGATAAGATTGAAGCAAATCAGAGGCTACCTAGAAGGAAAAAATTAAGTCTGTGTAGCACTGAAATATGCTAAATGTTGACTCCATTTTTTAAAATAAGCATGAAAAGAATAAACATACAGATTTTTTTTAAATGTTGTAAATTGAAGTTTTTATTTCAGTTTGTAAAAGGTTCACCATGTTCAAGAATTTTTGTGGTATGTTTATAATTTGTAGATTATCTGGCATAAAAGAAAATAAAGCTTACTGCTTTAAAAATGAAACATAAATTATTGGACCCAGGAAATTATTAAAAAATGAGTTATCCAGAAAATTTTCTCTAACCTTAAACAAAAGGAAAGCTACAAACTACAGCAGCATGCAGCACTTCCATAATGAGGAAAGAGCTGAAAAGAATATGCTGATTAGGAGTATTTCCAAGAGTTAACAACAGGGGGAAAAAGAAGTAAAAATAGCTTAAACAAAATTACTTCCAGCAATAAATTGTCATCTTATTAAAATGTAGGTTGCTGGGTGCTGTATGTATTAAGTCATTGAAATAATGGGAAGATTTGCACCAAAATTTGCAGCCATTATGAGATAATGATTAGAAGTTTTACCATTTTTCAAGTTTGATAGCTTGAAATGACAAACTTGAAAAACTTCCCTTTCCTATTCTCCATCTGAAATTAACCTCTCTTCCAATCCGAAGGAAAAATAGTAAGGATATATCTTTTTCTTTGTTGTGTGATTTGACAGTTCTTATTCATCACAAATCCCCACAGAGTATCATTTTCATTTATCGTTTGTCGTTAACTGAAAGGAGGAATGGTTTAACAAAGTTCTCATGTTCTTTTTCTTTTAATCTGCAATTTCAGAGTTTGGTGGTCTACCAGAGGTCTTATTTCTAAACCAAATGCAAGAGACTGAAAGCCCATTTATAGCACTGGGCAGGGATTCAAGAGCAAGCTTGGGATTCAAGGAGCTCTGGGCCTGAATCATAACTTTGTTTCTTCTTATTCAGCCTTCTGTAAGGTTCACTTCCTTAATTGGTAACTCAGGGATTTTATAAGAATTATCTTATTAGGTGTATGTGAGATAGTGTCCAATTTATGGTGTTAAAATTCTAGAATGAACCACATTATGACCAGTTCTTTGGCTTGTGTGTTCAAAGAGGAACTAGAGGAGTAAACTTTCATAAACATGTATGTTTGTTTTCAGACTATTAACCTTAATATTCTTTTCCATTATGGAATTATTTAATCTCCTCAGAATAAACTTTCTAATCAATAATCACAACATACCTCCATGCTTTGGGAGCTGTAGTAAATGTCACAGCACCTTAACCTTTAGGTGGGATTGCATTTGATGGCCCATTAGCTACTGCATCACTGTGGGCACTTTCCCTCTCCTTAGACCTATTGCATATCAGTCTTCTGCCAGGCCTCATCAAGGACAGCTCCTGAGACTCCAGCCAAAGACTTTAACCTTCGAGAGTTAAGAAGAGTTGAAAGACAAAAATGCATCCCAGCTGTGTGAGCAAGTGTCCTCGAGCTACAAGTTGTTCTGGTTGATAAGCCTGTTACTCTCTCACTGGGATCTGTTGCCCTGGGGTATTCCATTTCACTGCCACTAGAGTTGGTTATATTCAAAGTAATTAACTTTAATGTGTTGATCCTAGATATTATTGAACAAATGTTGACTCTGTTACCCCTGCCCATCTAGCTACAGGCTATTTTGGTTATACAAGTATACATTCCTCATTTGTTGATGCTGATAAGATGCTGAGGCCACCACAGGGACCTAGTATCTCAATTCACAGATTAAATGAGCTAATATATCTTAAGAACATATGCCTGTGCTTGGCACTTTATTTATATCATATTAGTATTTTAAGAGCCAAAGAAAAGCAATAACCATTCATTGGTGTAGCCACATGAGAAGAGGTACGGAATGTATTTCGGTTTGAAAAATGAGTAACGATTTGCCTCAAATCTCAAGCATACAGAACATGAAACCATTTTGTTTTTTTCTTTAAGTCCCTGTTGCAGGTCATGAATAAAACTTAAAATTCCTGCTTGTGCAGGGATTTGGTCCAGTCGTGTCTCAGCCACTATCTCCTCTCTTTTAGGTAACTTCAGTAAAGTGAGAAGGTAATCCCAGAATTGGGTGTGATAAATTGTTTCTGTCCCCTTGCAAGTAGCTATCAGAGAAAGATTTAGGATTCAGTATAGGAATGTTTGAGAGGATCCACCCCCTTTATACATGTGGGTTAAGGAGTTTGTGTGTTTTTGGTGTTTTATGTGCTTGAAATGTTTAAAATATTTTAACCCATGAGAATAATTTTAAATGTTTAGGTCAGTATTTGATTTAGGCTTGTGTTTTTAAGTTGAAATCATACCATTTATTTATATTGTTAGAACAGTGAATAGTCTTTAGGATTCAACATATTTAAAAGTTAAATTTGTTAAAAGTTAAGTACTCAAGAAGATTTTAAGTCAGACTCATGGAAAAAGACCCTGATGCTGGGAAAGATTGAGGGCGGGTAGAAAGAGGGCAACTGAGATTGATGTGGTTGGATGGCATCACTGACTCAATGGACCTGAGTTTAAACAAACTCTAGGAGATGGTGAAAGACAGGGAAGCCTGGCGTGCTGCAGTCCATGGGGTCCCAAAAACTGAACAACAAACATATTGTCTATGTTTACTATTAACCTGGGAGGAAAAAAAGTGTTTATTCTTATGTATATTTAAACTTCCCAACATATTGTTACCAAATTGGAGATTGCTCTGCTGCACAATAGGCCAATGAATGTAAGATGAGATGCTGAGGTAAGGAATATGACTTTATTCAGGAAAGCCAGCTGACCGAGAAGATGGCAGACTAAGGTCTCTCGTCAGGGTCTGGATGCCAGGTTCTTTCATAGAACCAAAGAGAAAAGCAATGAGAAACTAAAGTCAAAAGGCATAACAGAGAGGGAGAGGCAGTGAGATAGTAAAGTAAAAAGGGCCTTCGGTCTTGTGAAACATCTCCAGAATGGCCAGCCCTTGGAAGAGGTGTGTTAATCTTGTCTTTTCACAGATGGACAGGGTCAGATTATCTCCCCATGAGCTAAACAAGTAAGATTAAACAATAGGTGCAGAGGGGCAGGGTCCTCTGAGGCAGGCCATTATGTGTGATTATAATAACAAAAGCAATGAAAGCCAAGTCAAAGAAACTATTCAAACATGTAGTCAGAATTGGTGTCTCACTGTAATATTAGTGCTCTTTGGTTAGCATAACAAATTTACCACAAATGTAGTGGCTTAAAACAACCCAGATCTAATTCCTATTAGCTCTAGAGTTCTGAAGTCTGAAATGAAGGTCATGAGGCTAAAATCAGGATGTTAGCAGGGAGGGTTCCTTCTGGAGGTTCCAAGAGAGAGTCTTCCTTGCTTCTACTAGCTTCTAGAAGTTGTTAGCATCCTTTTCTTGCTGGCTACATCACTTCAATATCTGCTCTTATCATTGTCATAAAGCTTTCTCTGGACTGTAATTCTACTGCCTCCCTCTATTGAGGACTCTCATAATTGTACTGGGATAATCAATTGGGAAAGGAATATGTCAAGGCTGTATATTGTCACCCTGCTTATTTAACTTATATGAATACATGATGAGAAATGCCGGGCTGGATGAAGCAGAAACTGGAATCAAGATTGCCGGGAGAAATAACAATAACCTCAGATATGCAGATGACACCACCCTTATGGCAGAAAGTGAAGAACTAAAGAGCCTTTTGATGAAAGTGAAAGAGGAGAGTGAAAAGGTTGGCTGAAAGCTCAACATTCAGAAAACTAAGATCATGGCATCCGGTCCCATCACTTTTTGGCAAATAGATGGGGAAACAATGGAAACAGTGACAGAGTTTAATTTTGGGGGCTCCAAAATCCCTGAAGATGGTAACTGCAGCCATGAAATTAAAAGATGCTTGCTCCTTGGAAGAAAAGCTATGACCAACCTAGATAGCATATTAAAAAGGAGAGACATTACTTCACCAACAAAGGTCCATCTAGTCAAAGCTATGGTTTTCCAATTGAATCAGGATCATTTCTTCATCTCTAGATCCTTAATTTAATCCTTGTGCAAAATCCTAGCTTTATCATATAATGCAAAATATATTCACAAGATCTAGTTTCTCTACTGAAAAAGATGTACAACATGAGAGTTCTGAGTCTCATTTTATTTGGGGCAAAATGAGGACTGCAGCCCAGGAGATAACTCAGATTGCTCTGAGAGATTGGTCCAAAGAGGCAGTGGGCAAAGGTCAATTGATAAGATATGGGTGAAGTGCAAAGGTCAGTGCAATCAAACACTTACCTTACAAAAGGTTTCCTGCTATTAGGCTGATTCACCATGAAGGGATTTTGTGATTTTTCAAGATATGAAGAGACGCAAAGATTGGATAACTATCTAAAGACCTGTTCACCAGTTTCCCTGGAACACAGAGTACCTCATTTTCCACCCTGAATTCCCCTCAGAGGGTGTTGAAGGTCCACAGCTGCAGCAGCAAAGGGTTCAATAGTCACAGTTCAGTTCAGTCACTCAGTTATGTCTGACTCTTTGCAACCCCATGGACTGCAGCATGCCAGGCTTCCATGTCCTTCACTATCTCCTGGAGTTTGCTCAAACTCATGTACTGAATCAGTGATTCCATCCAACCATCTCATCCTCTTTCACCCCCTTCTCCTCCTGCCTTCAATCTTTCCCAGCATCAGGGTCTTTTCCAATGAGTTGGCTCTTTGCATCAGGTGGCCAAATTATTGGAGCTTCAGTTTCAGCATCAGTCCTTCCAATAAATATTCAGGGTTGATTTCCTTTAGATCCTGGTTTTCTGCCCTTGCTGTCCAAAAACACTCAAGGGTCTTCTCCAGGACCACAATTCAAAAGAATCAATTCTTTGGCTCTCAGCCTTCTTTATGGTCCAGCTCTCACAACCACATATGACTACTAAAAAACCATAGCTTTGATTGGCTCAGATAAAGAATCTGCCTATAATGTGGGAGACTTGGGATTGATCCTAGGTTGGAATGATCCTCTGTAGGAGGGCATGGCAATCCACTCCAGTATTCTTGCCTGAAGAATTCCATGGACAGAGGAGCCTGGTGGGCTACAGTCCATGGGGTCGCAAAAGTTGGACAGAACTTAGGGACTAAACTACCACCAGCAGTGTGCAGTGATTGGGTATTTTACCGATAGCAATACTGAGGCAGAAAGGGGTGATAGGGGTATCAGAAGTTTTCTACAGAAAATGTCATAGTACTGCTCAAGGGGAATTTTGAATGTCAACTCAGACTCCAAGAAGAAAACTTATTTCCGGGATAAAGGATTTAACCCAGCCAAACCCTGCCTCTACCCAATAGGGTAGAACATTGTAACCTTGGGAAAGGGAATCTGAGAGACTGCCAAGACTGGAGTCCAAGATCAGGGAGACCCAATATCACCAAGTTGTTCAAATAAGTGGAGCTGTGCATCCCACAAATGTTGCCCACAGCTGTAAAGCATGGCATAGGGAAAGCAAGCCTTCATCAGAAAGCCACAGATGTAGATATCATATTCACACTTTCAGAGTAGTAGTCCCTCCTTCCCCTTCCAGAATTTCTTATTGACAGGGAGGTCTCCATGTTAAAATTAAAATTCAGGAATAGTTTGGAGATAGGAGAATCCACAGGATACAAGTTTCCCTGGTGGCTCAGAGGTAAAGAATCTGCCTGCAATGCAGGAGACTCAGGAGACATGAGTTCCATCCCTGGGTTGGGAAGATCCCCTGGAGGAGAAAATGGCAACCCACTCCAGTATTCTTGGCTGGAGAATTCCATGGACAGAGAAGCCTGGTGGGCTACAATCCATGGGGTTGTAAAGAGTTGAACATGATGGAGTGCACGTGTACACCTGGTACAAGGAAAATCTATTAGAATTGGCAGCAAGAGATTAAGATTTATAACTATATTAATATGGCAGATACCATTAATATCATACTTCTTCAAAACACCAAGAAATTCAGGATAATATATAACAAACAGCTTTTTATATGTATAGCTTAGCTTTTGAGAAATCAAGGAAGTTCCCTCAGGGGCCAAAAATAAAGAGGAAGTTGAAAGCCAAGGAACTAAGCTGATGCATTCAATGCCTTAGAGGCATTTGACTTTAAATGTCTTCCTTGACATTAAGCATGTTAATTCAATTATGCCTGTAAAAGTTTGGGAAATGAAACAACCACCAAAAAGTTGAAACAAGCCAGAGTGGAGAAATAATATATATGAAAAAAGTAGAAATTCAAGGGACTATTTTGAGAGGGGCAGTTGAAGTCATTTTCTCCTTGGACATAAGGATCTTTTTGGCAGTTGATGATGAACATCATGCACAATGCAATTTTTAGACGGAATGAAAGAAAATTTTCAAGGTTCTGTTTAAGCTTAAGTTGTACTCTGCAGTTGCTTGATGTTCATGGTATCTAAAAATCAGTCCACGAATTAGAAGTCTTCAGTAAAAGTTTCCCCTCTCTTCCTTTCCCTGCTCTTGCTTTACTTAGTTGAAGGGACCCCTACACCTCTTCCTATGCCTGCCCCTCCCTCTCCTCCTTATCCTCATCTTTAATTAACAGCAATAGCTGTTTAATAAATATTACTGAAAAGCTTATCTATCCTAAAACTTGTGCTTCTTTTAATTCCTCCTCTATCCCATCTCTAACCTTTCTCCAAGGAAAGAAGGACCCAATTCCCCCTTTTGTCTATGAGCAAACTTTCACAGACATTTAAGCCACTGTCTAGTCTATTCCTTTCTCTCTTTCACTTGCTGTCATTCACACACACACACACACACACACAAAATTTAACTTTGCCAAGTGTCTCTAATTATTCCTCAAAGGAAAATCTTTTACTCAACATTCAGTTCAGTCGCTCAGTTGTGTCCAACTCTTTGCAACCCCATGAATTGCAGCACGCCAGGCTTCCCTGTTCATCACCAACTCCTGGAGTTCACTCAAACTCACGTCCATCGAGTCGGTGATGCCATCCAGCCATCTCATCCTCTGTCATCCCCTTCTCCTCCTGCCCCCAATCCCTCCCAGCATCACAGTCTTTTCCAATAAGTCAACTCTTCGCATGAGGTGGCCAAAGTACTGGAGTTTCAGCTTTAGCATCAGTCCTTCCAAAGAACACCCAGGACTGATCTCCTTCAGAATGGACTGGATGGATCTCTTTGCAGTCCAAGGGACTCTCTAGAGTCTTCTCCAACACCACAGTTCAAAAGCATCAATTCTTTGGCAATCAGCTTTCTTCACAGTCCAACTCTTACATCAAACATGACCACAGGAAAAACCATAGCCTTGACTAGATGGACCTTTGTTGGCAAAGTAATGTCTCTGCTTTTGAATATGCTATCTAGGTTGGTCATAACTTTCCTTCCAAGGAGTAAGTGTCTTTTAATTTCATGGCTGAAATCACCATCTGCAGTGATTTTGGGGCCCCCCAAAATAAAATCTGACACTGTTTCCACTGTTTCCCCATCTATTTCCCATGAAGTGATGGGACCAGATGACATGATCTTCGTTTTCTGAATGTTGAGCTTTAAGCCAACTTTTTCACTCTCCTCTTTCACTTTCATCAAGAGGCTTTTCATAGCCCTTTGTCATCTATTTTTTTCACTTTGCAATCAATATATCAATGTTTCTGAAAGCATGGTCTATGCATATTTTCTATACTATTATACTTTCAAACTCTAAATCCCATCTCTGATAACATTATTCTCTCAACCCCAGCTAAAACTTTTCTAATCATGGGCAGTGGCAACATCCTTGATGTTAAATTCATTGCGGTTCTGACTTTTGAAATTAAATATCTTTTCTGCAGCTTCAAACACTGCTTATTCACTTCCTCTATCTTGATCACTTCCTCCTCCTTGAAATTATTTTCACTCTTATCTGTGTAATATCACCATTTCTACCCCTGCCCTCCTACTACAAGAGTTTCTCAAAATTTATGAGATGCTCTTTTCAGCTGACAGTCTCTAGAATTTTGTCTTGTTCTTCTCCCCTTATCCCTGGATGATCTCACTCTTCATGACTTCACTATCACATGCACAACCACTGACAAGGGCAATGTGTGATTTTAGCTCAAATCGAGTTGTTTTATATCCCACTATATATTTCCATTTGGGTGTCCCATCAATGCCAGATGAGTTATGTTAAAGATGAACTTAGTATCTTCTTCATAAAATACAGTTGGCTTTCTATATTTATAGGCTGGATCCTTGGATTCAAAGTGTTATAGATCCTGTACTATGTTTACAAGTACATAGTTGGTTGAACGTGAAGACACAAAATTTATAGATACAGAGGGCTGACTATGGGACTTGATCATCCACAGATTTTGATCTGAAGGTCCTGGAACCAATTTCCTGTGGCTAATGTGTGATGACTGTATTCTCTTATTCCTTCCATCAGAAAGAGACATCACTTTTTATTTAGCTGTCCAGTCAGAGATCCAGTTATTATTCTCTACTCTTCCTTCACTCATCCTTTGAAAAGCCACTGACTATGATCCTAAATCTGAAACATCTCAAACACTTTTATCATCCCAGTCTCATTAGAGTATTGCTGAAGAGGTATTGTGTGGTCATAAGCTATTAGATATATGAGATTCCACATCCACAGTTGTTTCTATAAAAATTGGGACATAAATCCTGAAGGATAGTATATTCAGAATTATGGGAAATCGGGAGATACAGGAGATGCAGATTCAATCCCTGGATCAGGAAGATCCTCAGAGGAGGAAAAAGCAATCTACTCTGGTATTCTTACCTGGAAAATTCCATGGCAAGAGGAGCCTGGCAGGCTACAGTCTAAAGGTTTACAAAGAGTCAGACATGACTGAGTTACTAAGTGTGTATGTATGTGGTATATATTTGTTAAACCTTAGTGTATGGATTTTTTTTTTTAAATTTTACTCAAGAAATTCCATATTCAATGTTGGGACTTTCTGAGTATAAATTTTTTGAATTATGAAGTTATTAGATTGTAACATTACATTACTGAAATAGAAGTCCTCAGTGGAATTTCAAACTGAAAAATGTGAATAGCATGATGTAAAAATTAATAAAATTGTGCAAAAAATGAGAGTAGAAGGAATGCTAAGTCACTTCAGTTATGTCCAACTCTGTACAACCCCATAGACGGCAGCCCACAAGGCTTCCCCGCCCCTGGGATTCTCCAGGCAAGAACACTGGAGTGGGCTGCCATTTCCTTCTCAAATGCATGAAAGTGAAAAGTGAAAGTGAAGTCACTCAGTTGTGTCCGACTCTTAGCGACCCCATGGACTGCAGCTAACAGGCTCCTCCATCCATGGGATTTTCCAAGCAAGAGTACTGGAGTGGGGTGCCATTGCCTTCTCCGAGTAGAAGGAATAACAATCAATAAATTTAAATTTTCCTATTTTTATTCATCTATATTGTACCTGTTTTTATTTAGGGAAAGAAAAAGATATAGCAAATAAAGCAAAGATATAGCAAATATAGGAAATAAAAAAGATATAGCAAAAAGAAGCAAATAAATTTTTATTTTACTTTTGGCTACACTGGGTCTTTGTTGCTGTATGCAGGCTTTCTCTAGTTGTGGTGAGCAAGGCTACTGGCTAGTCACTGTGCTCTGACTTCTCATCGGGGTGGCTTCTCATGTTGGAGCACAGGCCTCTAGGGTGGGCAGCCTTTAGTCGTGTGGCTGCTGCTGCTGCTGCTAAGTCACTTCAGTTGTGTCCGACTCTGTGTGACCCCATAGACGGCAGCCCACCAGGCTCCCCCGTCCCTGGGATTCTCCAGGCAAGAATACTGGAGTGGGTTGCCATTTCCTTCTCCAATGCATGAAAGTGAAAATTGAAAGGGAAGTCGCTTAGTCGTGTCCGACTCTTAGCGACCCCATGGACTGCAGCCCACCAGACTGCTCCATCCATGGGATTTTCCAGGCAAGAGTACTGGAGTGGGGTGCCATTGCCTTCTCCGTAGTAGTGTGGCATATGGGCTCAATTATTGTAGTTCCCATGCCCTAGAGCACAGGTTCAGTAGTTGTGGCTCATGGGCTTAGTTGTTCCTTGGCCTGTGGGATCATCCCAGACCAGGGATCAAACTGGTATCACCTGCACTGCAAGGCAGATTCTTCTACACCACCAGAGAAGCCCCAAATAAATGTTAATTTCATTATTTTATTCTTTTTAAAAATACAGTCATGATTTTTTTTTACTTGAGATACTTTGTATTTGATAGTAATGAAAACTATTTAGTGATAACATCCAAATAATTCTGTTGTTAAACAGAAATTTTACTTTGTAGAGTTATTTTTTTAACTGAATTTAACTAAAAAAACAAGATGTATAGAAAAGAGCAAAGATAGCAAATAGTTTTTTTTTCAATCTCTTTATTATATTAGTGTATAATAGCCCCATTTATAATATAAAAAGTGTTAAAATCACCATTTTTTATTTCTTATAACCTTATTTTAAACATTTTCAAATGTATTTTTAAATTTAATAAAATACAACCAAACTTAAAGCTCAGTAAATATTAACTGAGTCTCACTTTTTTATATTTCCTTTGAAACTTTTAAAATAACAGAATAAATAGTAAGTATAAACAAAGATATTAACATTATAAAAATATCAGCCAGGTGTAAAAAACAGATGTTTGTAAAACTATAAAAGAATGTTTATGGGAAAAATATTTAGAAAATATTCACTGGTCAGTCAATTCAGGTGCTCAGTCCTATCCAACTCTTTGTGACACCATGGACTGCAGCATGCCAGGCCTCCCTATCCATCACCAACTCCCGGAGCTTATTCAAACTCATTCATGTCCATCGAGTCAGTGATGCCACCCAACCATCTCATCCTCTGTTGTCCCCTTCTCCTATCACCTTCAATCTCTCCCAGCATCAGAGTCTTTTCAAATGAGTCAGTTCTTCACATCAGGTGGCCAAAGTATTAGAGTTTCAGCTTCAGCATCAGTCCTTGCAATGTTTATTCAGGACTGATTTCATTTAGGATGGACTGGCTGAATCTCCTTGCAGTCCAAGGGTCTCTCAAGAGTTTTCTCCAACACCACAATTCAAAAGCAATAATTCTTCAGTGCTCAGCTTTTTTTATTGCCCCACTCCCACATCCACACATGACTACTGGAAAAACCATAGCTTTGACTAGATAGACTTTTGTTGGTAAAGTAATGTCTCTCCTTTTTAATATCCTGTCTAGGTTGGTCATAACTTTTCTTCCAATGAGCAAGCATCTTTTAATTTCATGGCTCCAGTCAATATCTGCAGTGATGTTGGAGCCCCCCAAAATAAAGTCTGTCACTGTTCCATTGTTTCCCCATTTATTTGCCATGAAATGATGGGACCGGATGCCATGATCTTAGTTTTTTAAATGTTGAGTTTCAAGCCAGCTTTTTCACTCTCCTATTTCACTTTCATCAAGAGGCTCTTTAGTTCTTTTTTGCTTTCTGCCATAAGTGTGGTGTCATACCTATACAATGGAACCTAAATAAAAATGAAGGAATTAGTAGAACTTCCAGGTTGGTGAACATATGCACGTGTGTGCTGGGAGGGTAGCACACTTGAACACCAAAGGGAAAGAAACTCCTCTTCTCAGGACCTTTTCAGACCTCACTTTATGTACCTCTTCATTGGGCTCTTCATCTGTATCCTTATAGCATCCTTTATAATAAATTCATAAGCATAATTAAAATGTTTACCTGAGTTCTGTGAGCTCTGTCAGATCACTGAATATTCAGGAGGGCTTGTGGGAAGCCTGACTTCATAGCCAAGTCAGAAGTAGATACCTTGGGGAATGTAGTCTTGTGAGACTGGGTCCTTAAACAGGTAGAGTTTGACACTAACTCAGGGTGGATCAGATAATTCAAGTTAGGAGCAATTCTTTGATATAGTAGATTTGAAGTCATAATGTATTTGGCATAAACCTTTCATGGCAAACTTGCATTCTGCTATTATAGACATGATTACTATATTTACATGGATCTTCTGAGTTTCTTATATTTCAATTCAACAGAGTCCTCAGTCAGACTGTGTGAGAAAACAGGATGCCCATTACCTGTGGAGGTAGCTTTTTTGGATCATTTTACTTTTTTTCATTTTGTTTTTTATTGAAGTATAGTTGCTGTACAATATTACATAAGTTACAGTAATTTACAATTTTTTAAAGGCTATATTCCTTTTATAGTTATTATAAAATACTGGCTATATTCCTCATGTTGTACAATATATCCTTGTAGTTTATTTTATACCTGATAGTTTGTAATATTATATTTCAATTGAAGCCTAGATTTGGTGGCAAACTATGTGCTAGTTGGACATCATGTTACACACACTGGGCTTTGTATTGGTGGTATAAAAAACTTCAAGGGAACATTATAAAGAGCCCAGTGTTTCTAAATTGATTCCAAGATAACAAAATTTTATTTTTTAATGACTCTCATTAGCCCTTGTTTCTCCAGATAATTTGTTTCTTCTTTTGTTTGTTTGATTTTTGTTGTTGTTCTGCTTGACACAGTGCTTAGCTTAGGCACAGTGAAGATGGAAGGACTGAATTTGATGGCACATCTCACCATTAAGGGATGGAGAGCAGATTTCTCAAATGACTCAGCTAAGGCACATAAAGAGAGCTTTCTTTTGTACCTTGATGCAATGGATGGAATTATGCCAGTAAGCATGTCAAATGCCTAGCAGTAAATGTAAACCCTCTGACTCTTACAGAAACCCATTAAAACGTGAAGAATCTTATTGCCCTTAGAAATGGTCTTTGATGGCCCTAAAGTCTCCTAGAATTGCATATAAAGTTTCGCAAGAACCACCTTTAAAAATTCTAAAAGCTGCCCCTCCAACTTCCAGCTAAAGAAATCAGAATGCCAGCTAAACACTATCAAATAGTATCGCTTTACAAAAAAAAAAAAAAAAACAGTGATTAGTGAAAGAAGACATGAGAATGAGAAAGAAATGAATGCACTAGTTAGCTGAAACATGCTTCAGTTACAAATAGCAGGTATCCTATCCCCTTCCCTTATGAAGACAAGGTTAAGATATTCAGTATCAGAAGCCAAGTTGGAAACTATATAGAGCCCTATATTAAATTTGAGGAATAAACTATTTCAAATAAATTCATTGCATGCCTATTGCACTACAATAATGAAGCAGAGATATTTTTACACAACTGACCTCAAGAAGCTTACAATTTAGCACAGGAAAAGTAATATGCACACATATATGCCCATATGGAGAAGGAAATGGCAACCCACTCTAGTACTCTTGCCTAGAGAATCCCATGGACGGAGGAGCCTGGTGCAGGCTACTGTCCATGGGGTCGCAAAGAGTCGGACACAACTGAGTGACTTCACTTCACTTTATATGCCCATGACACAAATATGAATGAAATAAGTGTTACATTAGAAGGGCAAGCAAAGTCCTTTGGCAACAAGGAGGGGGGAAAAAGTAATTCTTGAATAAAGCATGGAAAGTTTACTGAGGTTTCACAGGATATGGGGATTCTAAGATGAAGGACTGTCATTAGTAAAGCAGAAATCATGAAAGTACATCTAGCATATTATGTTTGCTCTTAACCACTGTTAACATGGAAAGGCTTAGTTTTCTCAAATTCTCGCTGATTAGCAATGTGAACTGCCTGTGCTTTTGCTTTCTCATCTATAAAATGGGCTTAAAATAGTACTTGCTTCATAAATTCTTGAAATTAAAGAGAATACATGTGAAGTATATGTCTGACATGTGAAGTCAATGTCTGACATAAAATGAGAGCTCACTAATTTTTAACTGTTATTAAAACTAAGTTTTGTATGTATGTATTGGTTGATTGAGAGCCTCACAGCTTTATAGAATTAGCTACTATAGCAACTTAGTTTTCCTGCAATCTTTAGGGTCATTCCTCTCATGAACTTTAGATACCTGTCCTTGAATGAGTAGATAGAAAGCTCAGAATAGATAAACTTTACAATAAGGGAACTCAAGTGATCCAGTCAAAAAAACAGTGATATGCAGAGAAAAAAAGCAATCAACATTGACTAAATCATTTGAAAAAATAATATATCCTCTACTGCGCTCTTAAAAAAAATAAGCAAATGGATCCAATTGCATACATTACCATACCTGTTTATTTTAATTCCTTTTATCTTGTATCATCTCTAGTATTTCTTTCATTGTATCCCCAGTGAGTGTCTTAATCAGTGGAAAACAGAGTACTGAAACATACTGTTCTATTTACAAATGCCAAACTCTGTTTTTTTGTTTTTTTTTTTTTTAATGCTTATTTGGTGATGTTGCTAACCGGTAGTATCTAAACATATAGTGTAAAAGTGTTTGTCATTCAGTTGAGTGTGACTTTTTGTAACCCCATGGACTGTAGCCTTCCAGGTTCCTTTGTCCATGGAATTCCCCAGGTAAGAACATTGGAGTGGAAGAATATTGGATCTCCTTTGCCAGGAGATCTTCCAGATGCAGGGATCAAACCCAGATCTCCTGCATTTCACGCAGATTCTTTACCATCTGAGCATATATCCTTCCATTTATGCAACAAGACTAAGTTACATCTCTATTGCATATCACACATTATGTTAGGAGCCAGAAGTAAAGGAAAAGCAAGTTAATTTCCTTTCTGGTAAGAAGTTTAAGGCCTAGTGGGTGAGATGAAAATGTTAAAATATTTGCAATACATCTTGATCAATATAATAAAAAATCTATCACTCGTCTTAATGATGACACAAAGGATAAATATCTAAAGTATATCAGAAGATTTCCCCAAACCAGTGACATGGTAACTGACTCTCAAAGGTGAAACGTTCATTCTCTTGATAGCCTAGGAAGTAAAGGGTACTTCAGACAAGGGGTAAATTATGTACAAGGGGAGGCAGATAGTGCTCAGGGATCTTTCAGTGCTTAAGCAAGGCATGAAAGTGAAAGTCGCTCAGTCGTGTCTGACTCTGCGACCCCATGGACTATACAGTCTATGAAATTCTCCGGGTTAGAATACTGGGGTGGGTAGCCTTTCCCTTCTCCAGGAGATCTTCCCAACCTAGGGTTCGAATGCAGGGTCTCTTGCATTGCAGGCAGATTCTTTACAATCTGAGCCACAAGGGAAGCCCAAGAATACTGGAATGGGTAGCCTATCCCTTCTCCAGGGGATCTTCCTGTCCCAGGGATCATACTGGCATTTCCTGCATTGCAGGCAAATTCTTTACCAAGTGAGCTATCAGGAAAGCCCAATTAAGGCGTGAGTGTAGGTTATATTTGAGAAGTGGTGGGTGGTTAGAGAAGTAGTTTAAAGCAGAATGTTGACAGTTAAATATCTCCTATCTAGGGAATTAGAAAGACATTGAAGACTTTTAGAAAGCAGAGGAGCAATTATCAAATACTCCTCTCTCCACATTCTGGTACACATTCTGTCCTCTGCCAGGTTCTATGTCTCTGATCTCCTTATCCATCCCACACAGATTCTACCCATGGAAAAGAACTGAGCCTCACAGAAATGTCTTCTTTCTCTGGCATCACTTAAAAAGTTGACTCTAATGCTTTAAAACATTGTGTTTCAAATATTGTTTAGTCCACTTTTTACAAATAGTATGTTTTTCCAGTTCAGTTTTTTTATGGTACAAACCAATTCTGGGGCTTCCCAGGTGGTGCTAGTGGTAAGGAACACTGCCTGCCAACGCAGGAGACATAAGAGATGCAGGTTCAATCCCTGGATCAGGACGATCCCCTGGAGGAGTGCATGGCAACCCACTCCAGTATTCTTGCCTGAAGAATCTCCATGGACAGAGGAGCCTGGTGGGCTACAGTCCATAGCATTGCACAGTAGGACACTACTGAAGCGACTTAGCATGCACGCATAAGCCAATTCCACATAATTACTTTAGGCTATGTGACTCTTCTCCAATGTAAATATATTAACAAAACATTCTCTCTGTCAACTGTACACAAAATGTCTACTAACGTCTTTTTTAATGGCCTTATCTGAGAAGGGAGAATTTGAAGAGTCCACTTAGATGATTCTCCTTCATTTTATACACACACACACACACACATACATATATATACACCACACAAGGGTTGACTCAACCCTTCACTTAATGTATAATTGGGGTATATACAGAATTAACTTAAAAATAATCATTTACAACTGGCAGAAAAAAGGATTAAAAGAATGCTATTTTTTAAAAAAAGAAAGTGATTTGTTAAAAATGCTTACAATTTAGGATAAGACTAATTGATCTGCGGTCTCACAAACTGAGTATAAGAACAACACAAGATTCCAATTTACAAAGCAGCAGAATGTGTGGTTGTGTAACATAACTGTCTTGTCTTTTAAAATGCAAGTTTCTTGTATTAAAATGGAAAAGGGGTTAATAGCAAAATATATACTCTGTGTTATGCTCTTTATTGACTTTAAATATCATATTTCATTAATTATTTTATAGCATTGGGATTAGGATTCTAAAATTCCCAAATTACATTCTAGAACAGTTGATTTATATATCTTTATTACTGATGGAATAGTGTGAAATGTCACAGGCTCTAAAACCACTTTCTCTTTTATATTTCACTTCACAACTTCAGGCTAATATTAAAATATTTAGTAGAGTCTGATCATTTCCTGCTGGTTGGATTGTATTAAAAATATATGGCTTTATGGGCATGGAAATTAAATATGTGAACAATCAGGCTTTGTAAAAATGTACCACATGTTAACCTAAGTAAAAGTCATAAAATATAAACAAAATGTGAAAATTTAGAACATTCTCCTAATATATGTGCTTTTTATGAGCTAACTGCTCTGTTGTGGGTCATATTGCAAGACCAAAAAAAAGGATATAATTTAAAAGATCTTTTCATGTAGTTTTGAAAATGATAAAGCTAAACTAAATCTTTAGTTGGGTTTTTAAGTCATAAATCACTTTTAAGGTTAGTGGCTACCTGATGTAACATTCTGCCACCCTGACAATAAAGAAGGGATTATAACAGTGCTGGGGGCATTGTTTTAAAGTGTTTTCCTACAGTTAAGTAGTAAATCAGTGACAGACAAGATTCCTATCTTACCATGGTTACATTAAATCTACATTACAATATAAAATGTAATTTTTCCCAATCTCAGTTGAAGAAAAATTATTCTAGAAATCTGCATTTAAAACTTCTAGATGAAGTCTTGTTTGCATATAGCCATGTAATTTCCAAGGGAATATAGCAACTATTTCAGTAATTGTTTGCTGAAGGCCTAAGAAGGGTTATTCCAGAAAAAGAAGTCATAGGTTGATTGTTTTCCCCCCTTTAATGGATGTGTTTGTTCACTTGCCAGACTTTTTGGCGATGAATAAATTTAATACATCAATCAAAATAATGAAATTATTATACTAATTTTGAAAGGAAATGTGATGTAATACTTTTAATAGTATGCTTGCCTTAACTGTGTGTATTATAGAATAATTCAATAGAGCATGAAAGAATATGGGGACTTTATTTAGTACATCCAATATAACCTAAGCGATTTATCTGCAGATTCACTATAATGTCTCTGTTAAACAGAGTTTCAGGTAGAAAAACTGTGACCAATTTCAAAGGAAACTGAATTATTTTCAATATTTGCAATTGTCACTCATGTAACAGCAATGCCATACAGGCTTTCTTGGAAAGTTTTATTTGGAAAAGAAAAAGTTCCCTTAAATTAAAAAAAAAAAAAAATTGGAAAGGAAACTCAGACATGTACCTACCCTCACCTGGAAGAACTATAGAAAGATAGGGAAAGTGAAGATACCTTTATAACACATAATCTACAATGCCAGCATATGTCCATATGAACCTGTCTTTGGAGACATAGAGTTTAGGTGATTTCATTTTCTTTTTATTTTCAGTTCATTTACAAAGTTACTTTTAGTATAAGGATCAGATTATTCTTTAAACATCATTTCAATACTCAATTGCAATCAATATATAATGAAAATATGGATTAAAGTTGATAAAATTTGAACTAAGATTTTGCAAACACAGAGCAGTCCTCGGATATGGTTAAGCATTATGCTGCATGAGATATTCTAGCACGAGCCTTCATTAGTTGCTGACACTTTTTTTTTTTTTTTTTTAATCTCAGGGTTTAAATCAGGTCAAAAATCATTTAGTAACTGTTATACTGGAAGAAAATTTTTTTTTTTTTTTGTTGGCAAAGTAATATGTCTGCTTTTTATTTTTTATTTATTTTTTTTTTATTCTTCCAATTTTATTTTATTTTTAAACTTTACATAATTGTATTAGTTTTGCCAAATATCAAAATGAATCCGCCACAGGTATACATGTGTTCCCCATCCCGAACCCTCCTCCTTCCTCCCTCCCCATACCATCCCTCTGGGCCGTCCCAGTGCACCAGCCCCAAGCATCCAGCATCATGCATCGAACCTGGACTGGCAACTCGTTTCCTACATGATATTTTACATGTTTCATTGCCATTCTCCCACATCTTCCCACCCTCTCCCTCTCCCACAGAGTCCATAAGACTGTTCTATACATCAGTGTCTCTTTTGCTGTCTCGTACACCGGGTTATTGTTACCATCTTTCTAAATTCCATATATATGCGTTAGTATACTGTATTTATGTTTTTCCTTCTGGCTTACTTCACTCTGTATAATAGGCTCCAGTTTCATCCACCTCATTAGAACTGATTCAAATGTATTCTTTTTAATGGCTGAGTAATACTCCATTGTGTATATGTACCACAGCTTTCTTATCCATTCATCTGCTGATGGACATCTAGGTTGCTTCCACGTCTTGGCTATTATAAACAGTGCTGCGATGAACATTGGGGTACACGTGTCTCTTTCCCTTCTGGTTTCCTCAGTGTGTATGTAACAGTTATTAAAAAATATTTTTGTGAATCTTTTTATTTTGTATATTTAGAATTTATCTTTTAAATTTATAGTGTTCAATCTCTTATGACTTCAGCTTTTGGGGTTTTGTTTAGAAAGACTTATGTATTCCAAGTTATACAAATATTCTGATTTTTTTCTAATAAATATGTACTTTTATTGTTTAGTTTTAATAAAAAAAAAAAATCATTTAGGATCACAGAGCCTATTGGTAAGGTCTACTAGACATAGGTGCAATGAAAGGGACATTTACAATTAAATTTGTTTTAATTTTGAAATTTAATCTGCTGAAATCAGAATTGAAATGGTGTCTTCGACTCATTTGTCAAGCAGGAGAATGTAAATGCTCTGAGAAGACAGTTTCACCCTGTAAGTGGTGGCTGTAGAGATTGCAACCTGTCTGCATGCTGCAACAGTAGCATTATTCCGTTGTAGTATATCCTTAGCCTTTTTTTGCTTTGAATGCTATTTATTGATTTATGTATTAGAATTTTTGTTGTGTCCCTAACTCATGTGGTCCATCCTGGTAAAATGAATAACAAATTGGTGTTTGGAGGGCAATGTACCATGCAAAATGCAAATGGGATTCCTGAATGGAAGACATCCAGCATAGATCAAGACCTCGCCCATATGTGGGGTTTTTGTCTAAGCAATCTTTTTATAAGCTTTTTAATGCTTGAACAGCTACCGAAGCAAACAGAGACATATTATTTATTAATTGTGCACCGTTAATAGCGAGGTCTCACCAACTGCCAATCCATATGGACATAAAGCCCTCAGTCCTAAATCTGCTAAGATTAATTTCTTTCAACGGCCTCCAACAGCGTGAGGTTGAAGTGAGAACCAGGTTTTGCTCCTGCCTTTTTATGCCTTGTATGGCAGATTAGTTCACTAGGACTTCTTCACAAGCAAGAAAAGCTGCCGTCCTTCTTGGTCCTGTCCAGTCTAGAGATTTACTAAGATGAAGATGAAAGGACTTTAGCTCTGTTGTGTTTTTCCCAGATCCTCTCCAAAGCCTGCATAATCCTATTGTGCCCCCTGCCACCTAAAAAGGGGTAATAAAAAGAGATAAGAAACGTGCTTCAACAAATTCAAACAGCTACAAAATCTAATTATATTAAGTGGAACTCTTACTTGCAACAGCTCAAACTTAAAAAAGTAATTAGGCTTAGTTGCAATTTCAAGATGTTTGTACTTGTGATTCCTGGTTGCCTCAGTCATTTTGATTCTTCGTGAAAATGTAAAATCTACCTAATCTAATCCTAACCCACCCACCCCAACCCCATCCATATACACATTATATGCCTGCCACATTTCATTACGTTCATTTTTTGTTTTTAATTGAGACACATTCTGGTCTTTCCTTAAATTTGCAAGCTAGCTCAATATTCCTGGGTGAATCAGTTCAAAGAAAGGACCCAAATTTTGCTGCTTCCAGATCTACTTTCTGCTAGATGCCTCTTCCCACTCTTAAAAGGAAGAGATGGTCATTTTGAGGAGTCTGTTTGTCCCTGGTCATTCTCTTCTCTCTTCCTGCATCCCCTAAGTTTGGTGCAATGTTACTCTTCACTCTTATCCCTAGGGTTATCCTGCCTCAGTCTGTCTAAATGACTTGAGCCCTTTTGTGATGCATTTATTTCCTTGTAGAGATTCATAAATGATAGGAAATTAGACAAGTTTCTAGGTAACAAATGAAAATATAAAGACTGGAGATTTTGAGTATGTGTGTGTGTGTGTGTATTTTAATGAATTTAGCCATGGTCAAACCAAAAGCATTTTTAGTCACCTTTTAGGGCAGTGTCTTTACTATGTTAAGCAGTTGTCCAGTAAACTATTAGAAAAACTAAACTACTGAACTTTGGAACTGTGCTATTTCAACTGGAACTCTGAATTCTGACTTCCACCCTTTGCTGGCAAAGAACTAAAAGAAACTTCCTGAAGTAAGATTTCCTTGAGAGAAGCTGGAACTCATCAGTATCAACTGTAGATTTTAAATTTTTTAATCTAGAAGACTAGCTATTTTAATCTTTCCTGCCCAGTACACATAGAGCCAATAAAAGGAACACATTTGAGTCAGTTCTAATGAGGTGGTTGAATCTAGAACCTATTATACCGACTAAGTCAAAAAGAGAAAAACGAATATGTGTTAATTCATATATATGGAATCTAGAAAGATAGTACTGATGAACCTATTTGCAGGCAGCAGTGAAGATGCAGACATGGAGAACAGACTTACGGACATGGACAGTGGGGAGGAAGGAGAGCGTGAGATAAAGGGAGAGAGTATCATGGAAGTATATATACTATCATATGTAAAATAGAGAGCCAGTGGAAATTTGCTGTATGACTCAGGGAACTCAAATGGAGGCTCCATAACAACCTAGATGGGTAGGAATGGGTGGGAGGTGGGAGGGAGTTTCAAGAGGGAGGGGTCATATGTACACTGATGGCTAATTCATGTTGATGTTTGGCAGAAATGAAATCAATAGTGTAAAGCAATTATCCTTCAATTAAAAATAAATTTTCAAAAAGAAGTAAGCTAGAAGCAGCCTATTTTAGGTAAGAAGGGAGTCAGTGTGTGGACAGCCCTCTCAGCAGATTCTGGGAGCACTCAGCCCAGTTTCTACCTGGGGCTCCCTGGGCGGGAAAGGTCATTTTCCATAAGAAATAGCTGGACTTTTCAAGCAAGGGATAAACTCTGGCCTTATGAAAATCACTGGTTTTCCACTAAAGCAGTATTTTTAAAACAGTGTTTACTCTTGGCAGTGGTAGCACTCCCTTTGTATTACTTTTTGTTTTCAAACAAGTCATTTTAGAAGGTCACCACTGCTTCCTGAATGTATTCATATTTAAAGTTGATTGACTTTCAGTGACGTGCCAAGTTTTGTATGTTCCACTCTGGAGCAGTATTTAGCTGTGGTGAGTAAGCTCACCACTAAAAAATCTGACTGCAAGTATATACTTTTTACTTTTTTAATCTTCTCTTTATTCATCTTTAATTCTTAAATCCTGGGGAATGAAATAACATTTTATTCATCTTAAAGATGCCTTCTAAACCATTTGAGAAGGTTAGATCCTTGACTTTTTCATCTCAGGCAGCAGCTTGCTGTAGATCTAATGAAAATCTGTGCATGTGCACAAATTGACTAAAGGGAGTACATCAAATGTTAATTCATAGATGCAGAAGTAATATGCAAATAGAGATTCTAAACTTACTGTGCCATCATTTTTAATGAAATAAGTTATTCATCCTTTACTTTAAAGAAATAATAACATTTTGCCTTGGCTCAGCACACTGGAATATAGAGTCTTTTTCTCTTAATTCACTGATTGCTAATTCACTTCTCTTTGCCACCAGATGGATTTGAACTTTCTGAACTAAAAGAACTCTTTTTTTCTTTTATCTTAATTTCAGTAAGTTTGACAATAAAGAAGCCTAGCTGTGTACAAATATGTGCCAATATCTTTTTACTCATATGTAAATATGTACCTTTATGATAACTCCCAAGGCAGGTTGATAATTTGATACAATATTGATACAAATTCAATAAATATATTACTGACTCTTCAAGATAAGCTATAAACCTCCCTTGTAAATTGACTATTTATTAAAAAATTGTATCTAAATTAAAAATTACATTTATAACATTTACTTTAATATTATTTTATATTTAGCTAAATTTTTATTGTAGAATAATTTTATCATAATTGAGGATATCTATTACAGATGGAAAATATTTATTAACAGTAATTATACAAGTGATGAACCTACCCCAAAACTTTGAAATGAAAAGGACTCTCCATTTGGCAGCAGGATATTCATACCAAATTCTACCAAAGAGATATTTTTTCCAGTAAACTGTATTAACCATTCACTATTAAGCCAATTCTTTGTCTTCAAGAAACAAAAGTGTAATGTTTAAAAAAAAAACAAACAAACAAAACTGAAGAATAGTCATGAGGTGAATTAGTATAGAAGTTGAGTCTACTTACCCAGATTCTATCCATCTTGTCCATCATCTCCAAGTACACATTAACATTCTAGATTTGCTTCAGTCTAAACAATCTAACCATCATAGAACAGAGGTGAGATATCAAAGGAAACTATGATGTGACTACATGAAAAAAATAGAAAAGAAGCAAAATGGATATAATTCAGTTCGCTGCTCAGTCGTGTCCAACTCGTTGTGAACCCATAAACCACAGCACACCAGGCCTCCCTGTCCATCACCAACTCCCGGAGTTCACCGAAACCCATGTCCATTGAGTCGGTGATGCTATCTAACCATCTCATCCTCTGTCGTCCCCTTCTCATTCTGCCTTCAATCCCTCCCAGCATCAGGGTCTTTTCAAACGAGTCAGTTCTTCACATCAGGTGGTCAAAGTATTGGAGTTTCAGCTTCAACATCAGTCCTTCCAATGAACACCCAGGACTGATCTCCTTTAGCATGGACTGGTTGGGTCTCCTTGCAGTCCAAGGGACTCTCAAGAGTCTTCTCCAACACCACAGTTCAAAAGCATCAGTTCTTCTGCACTAAGCTTTCTTTATAGTCCAACTCTCACATCCATACATGACTACTGGAAAAACCATAGCCTTGACTAGACGGACCTTTGTTGGCAAAGTAATGTCTCTGCTTTTCAATATGCTGTGTAGGTTGGTCATAACTTTCCTTCGAAGGAGTAAATGTCTTTTAATTTCATGGCTGCAATCACCATCTGCAGTGATTTTAGAGCCCGAAAAAATAAAGTCAGCCACTGCTTCCACTGTTTCCCCACCTATTTGCCATGAAGTGATAGGACTGGATGCCATGATCTTAGTTTTCTGAATGTTGAGCTTTAAGCCAACTTTTTCACTTTCCTCTTCCACTTTCATCAAGAGGCTCTTTAGTTCTTCACTTTCTGCCATAGGGTGGTGTCATCTGCATATCTGAGGTTATTGATATTTCTCCTGGCAATCTTGATTCCAGCTTGTGCTTCCTCCAGCCCGGCATTTATCATGATGTACTCTGCATATAAGTTCAGAGAGGAAGAAATCATGGGCACTTGAAGCTTCATCTCACAACACAAAATCAGGAGGAGTGAATGAAAAGAAGAAAATACCTTACTTTGCTATCTAATTATACAAGCTGTCCTTAGCCTCAGGGGGAAGGAGGACTTGCTTTGCTTTGTTTTAATTGAAGTATAGTTGATTTGTAGTATACTGTTAGGTTCAAGTACACAGCAAACCAATTCAGTTTTACATGCGTGTGTGTGTGTATATATATGTTTCAGATTATTTACCATTCTAGGGTATGTCAAAATATTGTATATAGCAGTCTGCTCTATCAAATAAATCCTTGTTTGCCTATTTTATATATAGTAGTATTATATCTGTTAACCTCATACTTGTAATTTATCCCTCCCTGGCTTTCCCTTTTGGTGACCATAAATAAGTTTGTTTCGTGTATCTGTGAGTCTATTGCTATTTTGTAAATAAATTCATTTTTATTATATTTTTAGATTATGCATATAAGTGATATCATATATTTGTCTTTGTCTATATTTTTTCACTTAATAGAATAATCTTTAGGTCCATCTATGTTGCTGCAAACGTCATTATTTCAATCTTTTATAAGGCTGAGTAATATTCCATTGTGTGTGTGTATACACATCACATCTTTTTCCATTTATCTGCCTGACAGATGCTTAGATTGCTTTTATGTCTTGACTATTGTAAATAGTGCTGCTTTGAGCATTGAGGCATGTGTATCTTTTCAAATTAGTTTTCTATGGATATGTGCCAGGAGTGAGATTGCCAGATTGTATGGTAACTCTGTTTTTAATTTTTAAGTAATTTCCATACTGCTTTCCACAGTGGCTATGCCAATTTACATTCCCATCAATTTACAGGAAGTTTCTTTTTTCCATATATTATTTGTAGACTTTTTGATGAGGGCCATTCTGACAGTTATGAGAAGTACCTTCTTGTAGTTTTAGTTTGCATTTTTCTAATAATTAGCAATATTGAGCACTCTTTCATGTGTCTGTTGGCCATTGTAAAGACTTTTTTTCAAAAAATGAAGTTTTACTATATATATTTTAGTTACAGTACACAACACTTAATAGATAGTAGGTGCATTTACCTGTCTTTGTTATTTATTCATCCATCTATTCATTCTTTAAAAATTGAGGCTGAAAGCCTCATGTGTCAGACACTCTTCTAGGTGTACATTTTAATGGTAGGAAGAGATATATTAATTATTGATTATATAGAATAAGATTATTAAGAAAAATGTAACAGATAGAGATAGAATTATCTATTTTTAACAATGACTAAAAATAATTCTGGGGTTCTTAATATAAATTTCCTTTTTAATTCATCTGAGAATGATTCATCTGAGAATCATAATGTAGCGATCTAGACAACTGGAAAGTGACTCATTTGAATAAAATCTATTGAAACTGTATAATTAAATATCCAAAGTATATAGTTTTATAAAGAAAATAAATAACAGCAAAGCATTGCATAAAAGCTTTTGGAGGAAGTAAGATATTAATTACGTTTTGCCATTTAATATTGGGAGGATTTCAAAGCCTTGGTTATTGCACCCTTTCAAAACTTATTTCTATTTAAAAATAAGCTGCTTGTATACTTAGATGCATTAAAGCATGAGATATTACTGTAATAAAAGTATGAATTCTAAAGTCATGCCCTTTTCTGAGGTATTAACTTCAATTCTGTAATGGGTTTTTAGCCTGTCAAATTTAAAAACAACTGGAGTAAGAAAGATAAGTGAACAATACATATGACTAGAAGTTTAATGAAAATTAAAAAGTGAGAAATTTTGGTCAATGGAAGAGAAAAATGTAAGTCTTGGCAGCAGAATAACTAAATCATAAATAGTTCTGAATGACATGCCTATGGAATGTAGCAATGTGTGTAGACCCACAAACCCGATTTATGGCACACTCTGCAATTATAGTGGGATGTGATGTAAGGGCAACGTGCAGTTGTAATGTGTAAGCACAAAAATAGAATGTATTCCTTGTTAACACAACATTTTGCAAGACTGTGACTGCTTTTAATAAAATTATAAGATAATATCCCCTCAATTCAATATCTACCAGATGTAGTCCAGATTAATGCAGAGAATGTGAGGTTGGGATGATAGAGAACGGGAGGGAGGGGATGCAAAGAAAGAGAAAAGGGGGGAGGAAAAATGCCTAAACCTCCTACTGAGTAGGATTATATTGAATATAGAGCTAACCTGGGCGTTATTAGATTCAACTCCTAAGTTTCCACATAATGCTAATGTCCACTTCTACTCCTGAGAAAGTGGTTAAAAACTACATAAAATTGTTCTGACTTGGTCTGAATTCCTCTTGTTTTATTGTGCACCTTTAGCTTATCCTATTATTTGCCTTCCACACTATTTATGCTCCACTCTTCTCTGTCTCAGTTTGATCACCATCCTTATTTACAAAATAGATTATGAATCTTCATTTTAAGATTTACTCAGTGTTCATTTTTATGACACATTATTATTGCCAGAGACACTTGCTCCTCCCCAGTACACACTGCAAACCCCCAATGGCTTGAATGCTTACTTAGGGCCTGGTTGGCTTTTGTGTTGTGTGTTCAGTCAGCTCTCTAACCTGAGAAATATTTGCTTGTCTTCTCTATGCTTGATTCTTTGTCAACTTTCAACAGGAGAATCTGGTCAAAAAGTTGAACAGAGAGGAAGTTAGCTGAATAATTACTGACTTTAGAAGACATATTCTACTTTCCTAACCAAGCTGATTTTGTTAGATTCCATACCACATCCTTCATATTTTTCATAGGAGGTAGTCACTGTCTTCAGGCCCAAGAATAAGTCATGATTTGGCTCCTTGGCTCACAGTGGTCTCATTCCCTTTGCCAGTGAGTATTTTAGGCCTAGCAGGCAACATGACTCTGACCACCATTACAAGGGGTCAACTCTGCTGGATGTCATTTGGCACAGGTTTTCCACTCTGGAAAAAAAACTTTTTTTTTTTTGACCTGAGATGTTATCATGCAAATGGAATCTATAGCATCTTGCAAACAAGAGAAAAGCTCACCTGATGATGGTGGAGCAGAAACCTAGGGGAAAAACCTAGATCCTTGAACAGCTATGTATCACTCGCCAAGCAGGTGAGTTAACAAATCCCATATCTGTCTCAAATTCCATCAAAAGCAGAGGCTGATAAAAATATGTGGCAGTAGCTAAGTCGCTTCAGTCGTGTCCGACTCTGTGCAACCCCATAGACGGCAGCCCACCAGGCTCCTCTGTCCCTGGGATTCTCCAGGCAAGAATACTGGAGTGGGTTGCCATTTCCTTCTCCAATGTATGCATGCATGCTAAGTCGTTTCAGTCGTAGCCAACTCTGTGCGACCCTATGGACAACAGCCCACCAGGCTCCCCTGTCCACGGGATTCTCTAGGTAAGAATACTGGAGTGGGTTGCCATTTCCTTCTCCAGATAAAAATATGCACTATTACTCAATTAAGAAGCATAGCCTTAGTTTTTGTAAATGGTGAAAGGGAGACTAGAGTGAGAAAGGAAAAAAATGCCTTTTTAAGAAACCTTTTATTTTACAAATTAGAGTATAGGTGGTACTAGTGGTAAATAACCTGCCTGCCAATGCAGGAGACATAAGAGACACAGGTTCAATCTCTGGATCAGAAAGATGCCCTGGAGGCGGGCATGGCCACCCACTCAAGTACTCTTCCGTGGAGAATCCTGTGGACAGAGGAGCCAGGAGGGCTACAGTCTTTAACGTTGCAGAGTCAGACATGACAGAAGCGACTTAGCACAAATGAATGCATAGATGATTAAGAATGTTAGTTTCAGGTGTACAGCAAAGTGATTTAGTTATACATATATGTGTGTCTATTCTTTTTCAAATTCTTTTCCCTTTAGGTTGTTGCATAATGTTGAGCAGTTCCCTGTGCTATACAGTAGGTCCTTATTGACTATCCATTTTAGATACAGCAGTGTATACATGTCAAGATGTATTATTAATATCAAACTGATTACCATTGTATCAAATGTGGCTGATTGCTCCACCTGGAGCTACGTTCTTAAAAGAATCCCAAATAAAAGAACATAGGGCAGCTCTAGATTTGGTTTTTTTGATATAGATTTGGAAGAAAAGAAGGAAATTTTATCCAGGGGCTCCTCCTTCCATCATGTAACTTGATATTCTAGAAGAGAGAGATAAAGACAAAAAGCTCTAGAGTGGTGCATAGTGACACATAGTGGTACATATATGTACCTTCTATTTTACTATTTCTGGAGTGTTTCATTTCTTTGCAAAGAGATAAATCTCTTCTGGCATATATTTTTTTGAAATGAAGAACATTCCGTGTAATGCAGGTCTTCTAAAGAATTCTCTGTCTTCAAAAAAAGGTTTAATCTATTTTCCTTTTTGAGAGATCTTTGAACTGAATATAGAATTGTAGCTTAATACATCTTCCAATACAGCCATACCTCTTTTTATTGTTCTTCACTTTATCGTGTCTTGAATGTATTGCTTTTTTTTTTTTTTTAAACAAATTAAAAGTTTATGACAACCCTTTATCAAGCAAGTCTATTGGTGGCTTTTTTTCCCAAAAGCATTATTTGTTCTGTTGTGTCTGTTTAATATTTTAGTACTTCTTACAGGCTTCCCTGGTGGCTCAGAGGGTAAAGCGTCTGCCTGCAATGCGGGAGACCCAGGCGGGAAGATTTCCTGGAGAAGGAAATGGCAACCCACTCCAGTAATCCTGCCTGGAAAATCCCATGGACGGAGAAGCCTGGTAGGCTACAGTCCATGTGGTCGCAAAGAGTCGGACACAACTGACCGACTTCACTTTCACTTTCTTTCACAGTATTTCAAACTTTTCATTATTATTATATTTGTTGTGATGACCTAGATTAGTGATCTTTGACTTTCTTTACTGTTGTCGTTACTTCCAAGGCACCGCTAACCACACCCACATCAGAAGGCAAACAAGTGATAAATGTTGTGTGTGTTCTACTGCTCCGACATCTGGGTGATCCCCCATCTCTCCCCATCTTCTCAGGCCTCCCTACTCCCTAAGACACAACAATGCAGAGATTAGGCCAATGAATAACTCTAAAATCATGTCACTTAGAGAAAGAAAGTGTCATACGTCTCTCATTTTAAACTTAAAGCCAGAAATGATAAACCTTAGTGAGAAAACCGGAGAAGGCAATGGCACCCCACTCCAGTACTCTTGCCTGGAAAATCCCATGGATGGAGGAGCCTGGTAGGCTGCAGTCCATGGGGTCGCTAAGAGTAGGGCACGACCGAGCGACTTCCCTTTCACTTTTCACTTTCATGCATTGGAGAAGGAAATGGCAACCCACTTCAGTGTTCTTGCCTGGAGAATCCCAGGGATGGTGGAGCCTGGTGGGCTGCCATCTCTGGGGTCGCACAGAGTCGGACACAACTGAAGCAACTTAGCAGCAGCAGCAGCAGTAGTAAAGAAACTATGCTGAAAGTTTAGACAGGCTAAAAGCTAGGTTTCTTATGCCAGTTAGCCAAGTTGTAAATGCAAAGGAAAAGTTCTTGAAGAAAATTAAAAGCACCAATCCAGTAAACACACAAATGATAAAAAACCAAAACAAGCTTATTGTTAATATGGAGAAAGTTTTAGTGGTTTCGATAGAAAATCAGGCCAGCCCCAGTATTTTCTTAAGTCAAAACATAATCTAGCACAAGGCTCTAACTGTCTTCTATTCTATGAAGCCTTAGGATGCTGAGGAAGCTGCAGAAGTTTGAAGCTCTCAAAGGTTGGTTTATGAGGTTTAAAGAAATACATTATCTCCATAACATAAAAATGCAGGGTAAAGCAGCAAATGCTAATGTAGAAGCTGCAGAAAGTTATCCAGAAGATCTAGCTAAGATAATTGATGAAGGTGGCTACACTAAACAACAGATTTTCAATGTAAGCAAAGCAGCCTTCTACTGGAAGAAGCTACCATTCAGGACTTCCATAGCTAGAGGGGAGAAGTCAATGTCTGGCTTCAAATCTTCAAAAGACAAGCTGAATGATGTATGAATTCAGGCCTATTACTTATCACTTGACAATAGGTTGTTTTTCTTATTTTTCTGCATGTCTTATAATTTTTCACTTAATTCCAGACACTGATTTTAGATTTTTAGTAGTTGTTTAGTCTCTAAATCATATTCGACTCTTCTGCGATGCTATGGACTATAGTCTGCCTCACTGCTCCATCCCTGGGATTTCCCAGGCAAGCATACTGGAGTGATTTGCCATTTCCTAAATTTTTAGAAACCAAGGTAAATTATATTTACCATGAATATGTGTTTTTCTCTTCTTCAGGCTATTAGAATGGAGTACTGTTCAACCAAACTTATCAGAAACTGAGCTGAGTTTTGCTTTTGTAGCTTCTACAGTTAAAGTCAGTATATCACAAGCCTCAGTTCTGTCTGTTGCCAGCTAGCATTGCATTGTTGTTCAGTCACCCAGTTGTGTGATTCTTTGTGGCCCCATGGACTACAGCACACCAGGCCTCCCCCTCCATCTTCTGAAGTTTGCCCAAGTTCATGTCCATTGCATCAGTGATACCATCCAGCCATCTCATCCTCTGATACCCTTTGCATTATATGACGTCAAATTGGGGTGCCAGATAATTTTTTTTTGAGCATTTACTTTCCAACTTCAGCTTTCACCATCTTTGCAAGCCTATACCACAGAAAGGATCTCCCCCATTTTCATCCTTCCCTCAATGGTTGGCTGGTATTGCTTGTTAATATGTACTATCTTTGCCTTAGGGATGAAAGGATCTATGTTATTCTGACCTCACTTCAACCTTAGGGAGGTCATATCCATCTGGACCTTGGGTTGGGATTATTTCAGTATTCATTGGGATTACTGATAATCCACTACCTCATGGCAGCCAAATTCTACCTTGTATCTGTGGTTGGTACTAGGTGGGAATGTCCTACCACTGTTCCAGTAGTAGGAAACCTCTTCTTGGTGTTCATATAAGATATAAGACACTCTACTCTCAGAGGCTATTGCTTCATCATAAGAAGAACCTTGGTAAGAGAGCAGAGCTTTGCATCTATTTCTTGTTCTATTGCTTATCACTTCATTTACATATTGTGGATGAGTGTTTGCTGCCCTTCCTTAAGAAGCTTAAGGTGTTGTTCCATATGATAGAAAAGTCCACAAAAGTGTGCAGTGTTTTGGCCTGTTTCCCAACATCTCTGGGATGATATTATGGTGAATAAGTTCTCTTCTCTCCTATCCTGCTCTCAAGTTGCTGCAGTGATGGTGTTCCAGTTATCTGTTTCTGCCAGTAAACCATCTCAGTGCTCACTGGTTTAAACCTTTAATTTGTTAGAATGGTTCATAGTTCTTTTCACTAACAGCCTCACCTTAGCTATCCTTACTTGAGGTCTTTTATGCAGTTGTGTCCAAGATGAGAGGGCTTCCCTGGTGGCTTGGTGGTAAAGAATCCGCCTGCCAATACAGGAGATGTGGGTTTGATCCCTGGGTTGGAAAGATGCCCTGGAGTAGGAAATGGCAACTCACTCCAGTATTCTTGCTTGGGAAACTCCATGGACAAAGGAACCTGGTGGGCTACAGTCCATGTGGTCACAAAGAGATGAGACTAAACACGTTGGCACACATATTCAAAATGAGGCTGGGACTGGAGTCATCTGAAAACTTAATGTCTAAAATAGCTTATTCCCATGACTAATAGTGGATTATAGCTCTTGACTAAAATTCAGATGTATTTTTTAATGGAGTGGCTATTCTTTGTGCCTTGTGCTGCTCGCAGTGTGGTGGGTGGTTTGTTTTGTTTTGTTTTTTTCTTTCTTCTTCTTTAAGGATAAATTCTATAAGTTTTTTAAGATGCCCAAGTATACTGATTCCCTGGGCTTCCCTTGTGCCTCAGTTGGTGAAGAATCTGCCTGCAATGCAGGAGATCGGTTTGATCCCTGGGGTGGGAAGATCCCCTGAAGAAGGGAAAGACTACCCACTCCAGTATTCTGGCCTGGAGAATTCCATGGACAGTATAGTCCATGGAATTGAAGAGTCAGACATGACTTGGTGACTTTCGCAGACAGACAGACAGAACTATACTGCTAGAATTTAACTTAGCCCAGAGTGTCACATTCACCGTATTCTATGAGTTACATAAGTTACCAGAGCCAGTCCAGATTATGGGGAGAGGGATCTTGATGTGAGAAGCAGTAGGTATCACAGCAAGGGAAGGAACTGATGATGAGCATCTTCAAGACTGTCCTCCATAGACTGCCATAGGGAACCCGTAATGTGTGATTCTTCCATATAAGACATCCAGTTACTCACCAGATAAGAGTTTGAAACTCACCTCATTATATTACTCGTTTTAAATACAGGATTTTATCATCTAAATTAATTTTAACTCCAGGTTATCAAATATGAGTCCTCTCAGTCTGAAACTTTGTGAACTAGAAAGATAATGTCTCTGCCTCTTCTGCCCCCTGTTATAAAACCCAGTATAAGATGGTGATATAGGGATAAAATAATTGTAATAGACACTCCCATTTCAAACATGAAGAGGAGGACAGGGGGCACAGAGCCATCACCAATCCACCTCTGCACATATCACAAGTTACCTGGTTAGCTTAAAAATTTGTTCTCTAGGAATGATTTTCCATGGCTCTTGAGTCCACTCTTTGGAATCTTGGTTCTGAGATCCAAGTCATCCATAAGCAATGGCCAGTGTATGCAGCTAAGTAGCTGTCATCTTGCTTTCTACTCATATAAGGTTGGGAACCCTATAGGCTTTCACTGCCTCTGATGTTTTTACTCCAAAGTGATGACATTTTTATTAATCCAATATTCATAAAATGTTGGACATTTCTTATAAATCTTTTTAGGGTTTAGTTTACTAACTTGGCTGAAGACATAGTCAAAGATTTCATTAAGACAAGTCCCATTCTGATTAAGGCTGAGAATCATGACACAGTACTATCAAAATTTTAGAAATCTTTTGGTCTAGAGAGAGAGTCTCAAAGATATATCATTATCATTACTTCCTAGCTTAAAATGCCTAGGAAGTATATACCCTTAAGATTCTTTGAAGTCTTCTTTCCTAGCTGAGATGGTACACGAAGCCCTGCCTTAAATATTTCTGAGGTCTTAATAAAAGGTCTTATAACCACAACATCAGTCTGAACATTGCTACCCTGAAGCCTGATTTTACTGGCAAGACCTTGTATTTGATCTTTGCTCTGAGTCCATTCCTTATTTTGAAATCTATTTTAACATTGTGAAAGTCAAAGAACAAGCAATTGTTTAATTTTTGACAGTGTATTTCCAGGCTCTGTTATATTTCCTCAGAAAGTTTTTGAAAGTAAACAATTCACTTTTTATCTCCCCTGTCTCTGTACCTTATACATGGCTTTCAAAAAAAAAAAAAAAAAGTTGAATTCTTATGGTTTTGGAAATCTTAATCAAAATTGATAGATAATATATAGTATTTCTGTTTTCTGCTTATTCCCAAGTGTCATCAAGCATTTTGATACAACGGATTTAAAATGGGTCACTTATGTTTAACCTCTAATGAAATTTCCTCCATGCCTTTCAAGTCTACGGTAATTGTCTCAAGATCCCTCCAGTTTGTGTCTGCCTCTAAGTTTCAAAGAATGGCCACATGTTTCAAGTTTTTGTGAGGGCAACAACCAACCTCTCTCACTACTTTTTGTTCTACTTGTTTATTACTGTGGGAAAAAAAGTACTGCAAAACTCAGTGGTTTAAAACAACCATTTCTTGTGACTTCCTGTGCTCTGTAGGGTGACTGATCTCAGTTGGTTGATTGTCACTTTGAATTCCTTATGAAGTTATAGTAACTTGGCAGCTACGGCTGGAAGGATGTGAAGCCTCCGCTGGGCCAGACATCTAAGATGGCTCATTCATATTGTCAGTGATGCTATCTGTTGCCTAGAATCTCATCTTTGTTGTTTACCAGAACAGTAACTATGCTAAAGCCTTTGTGTGGATCACAACAAACTGTGGACAATTCTTAAAGAGATGGGAATACCAGACCATCTGACCTGGCTCCTGACAAATCTGTATTCAGATCAGGAAGCAACAGTTAGAACTGGACATGAAACAACAGATTAGTTCCAAATCGGGAAAGGAGTACATCAAGTCTATACATTGTCACCCTGCTTATTTAACTTATATGCAGAGTACATCATGAGAAACACTGGGCTGGATGAAGCACAAGCTGGAATCAAGATTGCTGGGAGAAATATCAATAACCTCAGATATGTGAATGACACCACCCTTATGGCAGAAAGTGAAGAACTAAAGAGCCTCTTGGTGTAAGTGAAAGCGGAGAGTGAAAAAGCTGGCTTAAAACTCAGCATTCAGAAAACAAAGATCATGGCATCCAGTCCCATCACTTCATGGGAAATAGATGGGGAAACAGTGGAAACAGTGACAGACTTTATTTTTGCGGGGCTCCAAAATCACTGCAAATGGTGACTGTGGCCATGATATTAAAAGATGCTTGCTCCTTGGAAGAAAAGTTATGACCAACCTAGATAGCATATTAAAAAGCAGAGACATTACTTTGCCAACAAAATCTGTCTAGTCAAGGCTATGGTTTTTCCAGTAGTCATGTATGGATGTGAGAGTTGGACTGTGAAGAAAGCTGAGCACCGAAGAATTGATGCTTTTGAACTGTGGTGTTGGAGAAGAGTCTTGAGAGTCCCTTGGACAGCAAGGAGATCTAATCAGTCCATCCTAAATGAAATAAGTCCTGCATATTCATTGGAAGGACTGATGCTGAAGGTGAAACTACAATACTTTGGTCACTGATGCAAAGAACTGACTCATTTGAAAAGACCCTGATGCTGGAGCATCAGGGTGAGAGGAGCAGGGGATGACAGAGGATGAGATGGTTGGATGGCATCACCGGCTCAATGGACTTGAGATTGAATAAGCTCCAGGAGTTGGTGATGGACAGGAAGGCCTAACAACATCCATGAGGTCACAAAGAGTCAGACACAACTGAGGGACCGAACTGAACTGAAGAGCAGTTAAACATGGTATCTCCATGTGGTTACAACTGCCTTCTCACTGGCTCCGTGGGGGCTTGTTTCCAAATAGAAACATCTCCACAGCAGGCATTCAAGAGACCTAAGGAGAAGCTGCAAGATTGTTTTTGACCTAAATCTTGTAAGACTCAGAAGGTTACTTCCACTGCATTCTGTTAGGTAAACAATTCACTAAGACTAGACTGGAGCAAATGACAAGCAGCATATGCTTATAGGGAGGGAAGGAAATTCTGGCAGTCATTTTGAAAACTATCCACCACAGAAGACATGCACAAATTTAGTAAAGAAATGATGCTCAGCATGGGCAGAGTTGAGAAGTAGGTTTTTCATAAAGCTCTCTGTATCTGTACACCATACATAGTATATACAGAAGCCACATCACCACGGACCTCTACTAACTTCTTTGTCATTTTCTATCTTGCCTTTAGTAATCATGTTAGAGATTGAAAACTTTATCATTTATCAAGTGTTAATCATTTTCTTTTTGTTTTATACAAACAATCACTCATATATGAGCCTCATTTTATGACTACATACACCACACACACACACACACACCCACACACACACACCAGGAAAGCATATATTAATACTGTGAGAGATTACTCCTCTAAAGTACCCATATACCAAATAAATGGAGAAGGCAATGGCACCCCACTCCGGTACCCTTGCCTGGAAACTCCCATGGGTGGAGGAGCCTGGTAGGCTGCAGTCCATGGGGTCTAAGAGTCAGACATGACTGAACAACTTCACTTTCACTTTTCACTTTCATGCATTGGAGAAGGAAATGGCAACCCACTCCAGTGTTCTTGCCTGGAGAATCCCAGGGACGGGGGAGTCTGGTGGGCTGCCGTCTATGGGGTCGCACAGAGGTGGACTTGACTGAAGTGCCTTAGCAGAAGCAGCATAGCAAATAAAATATAACACTTAACTTCTATTCAATGTTGGTTAGATAAATTTTTCAGAGATTAATCTGCTATGGACTTTTGATTCCAAAGACTGTTTTAACTAACCCAAGTTTTGCTTTATATTCTGCTTATTTATGATTAACCTCCATTATTCCATTCATCTAAAGAATGACTACAATTGTATATCACTGCTGCTGCTGCTAAGTCGCTTCAGTTGTGTCTGACTCTGTGTGACCCCATAGATGGCAGCCCACCAGGCTCCCCCATCCCTGGGATTCTCCAGGCAAGAATACTGGAGTGGGTTGCCATTTCCTTCTCCAATGCATGAAAGTGAAAAGTGAAAGTGAAGTCGCTCAGTCGTGTCTGACTCTTAGACCCCATGGACTGCAGCCTACCAGGCTCCTCCATCCATGGGATTTCCCAGGCAAGAGTACTAGAGTGGGGTGCCATTGCCTTCTCCGTGTATATCACTAGTCATTCCTAAAGGAAATCAGTCCTGAATATTCATTGGAAGGACTGATGCTGAAGCTGAAACTCCAATACTTTGGCCACCTGATGTGAAGAATTGACTCATTGGAAAAAACCCTAATTTGGGAAGGATTGAAGGTGGGAGGAGAAGGGGATGACAGAGGATGAGACGGTTGGATGGCATCACCGACTCAATGGACATGAGTTTGAGCAAGCTTTGGGTGTTGGTAATGGACAAGGAAGCCTGGTGTGCTGCAGTCCATGGGGTCATAAATTGTTGGACATGACTGAGCGACTAAACTAAACTGAACAGAAGCCATTTTAGTAGACTAAGTTTGTAATGGTTGCTGGTGATTTTTTTCTTTTTTATTGCAAACTTGTTGGCTGTTTGCCTTCAGCATCATCAGGTTGCTAGCTTTTGAACCACATGTACATTCATAAAAATTTTAGGAGTAAGTCGCACAAGTAATTTAAGATACTTAATTAAAAATACAGTATGTAAATGTTCTGCTTTCAAGAAAATTACTTAACCTCTATGTGCCATCTTTAAAAATAGAAGAAAATAATTATCCTGTATTATTTCATTGACATGTTTTAAGGGGCTGCTTAGAGGATCTTTAAGCTTGCTGAAGTCCTTCAGTACACTATAGTTCAAAGTAAAAGAACAGAAGGAAACATATTAATAATTCCTACTTTCAAAAAAAGAATACTATTACTTTCAAAATGCATACCCACAAACATACACATTCGTATTAAAGTTGGATAAAACCAAATATTTATCACCCGGTATTGACTCAAGACATCAATACACAAGAACTATATTAAAATCTGTGAGATTCATTTTTAAAAGAGTAGTTATAACCACAGGAGCTAATTTTAGGGATAAATGATATATAGAAAATAAGCATTGAAATAGTCAAGAAAACAAATCACAGATTTCAGCTAAAACATCTTTTCAGAAACTGAGTGAGGTAATGATAGAGAAAGAGTTGTACAACTTTTAAAGATTTTTTGGTATTATGAAGGAAATTCAAAATCAATACAAAATATTTGAAAAATAGAAAATAAGATAAATAAGAAAATGATCATTTATCTTGGACCCTCCATCAATTAGCTTTTGGAACTTGGCCTGTTTCCTCATTTATAAAGTGGCAGAATAATGGTACCTACATTATAGAATTGTTTTCTGGATTAAATGTGTTAATGTGTATAAAGAATATATTAAGATTAATTAATGCATAGGAAATATTTGTGTGTTAACCATTATATTATCATTATTATTATCATATAAATCTATTTTTAAAATTTGGTGAAAGCCTATTAACAGTCAGGCATTGGTCTGCCATTAGACTAAAACAAGAAAGTATAACAGACTTAAATTTTTGCCTCACAGAGCTCATATTCTAATGGAAAGAGAAAGAAAATGTATACCAAAATAATGGGTATATTGCCTGTTCAAAAGTAATAAATGTTATGAATATAAGTAAGGCAGAATGAGTAGGATAGGAACAACCTAATGAGCAGTTGATCATATTTTTAAGGAGTGTGAACTGGATAGACCTAACTGAGAAAGTTAATTCAAGAAAAGACCTGAAGGAGGTGATGGAGTGAGCCATGCAAAAACACAGTGCAAAGGTCCTGAGGTGTTCAGGCAGCAGCACAGAGCCCTCTGCTAGTCTAGAGAAGATAGAGTGAGGGAAAGGGCAGCAGAGCTGTGGTCAGAAAGCAAGAGGAGGAGTGCATCATGCAGGGATGTGTAGGTCTGTGATTTCTAATCTGCATAAAATGAGGAACTCTTGGAGGATTTTGAGTAGACATAATCTGATGGATGCTTTTAAAGTGTGTTATTTACAGCTTTGTTGAAGCTCGACTTTAAGGAGACAAAGGTGGAACTACGGAAGCCAACTGAGGGGCTACTTCAGTCATCTAGGAAGTGAGGATGATGACTTGAGTTAGGACAGTAGCGAGAAATGACAGTGCTGAGGAAACAGCTGGTGATGCAGAAAAGAGAGAATAGATTTCTTAAATAAAATCATTTAATAGGAAAGAAGAGAGCTTTGCTTTAGATTGGAACCCATGTCTGTACAATGACAGGAAGGATGGGAGGAAGGTGTGGGGTTGGGGATTTATGAGGTTCTCTTTTACTGTTCTTTCTAATTGCAGAGAAAAGAACCACTGATATTTGATGTGTCAGTGTCCAACCTTTACTCTCAATATCACATAGGAAAATAAGGGCAGAGATTGGGCTGATGCATCTGTAAAGGCAACAAATGTACCAGATTGCCAGCAAATCAACAGTAGGTAGGAAAGAGGCATGGAACAGATCCTCCCTCAGGGCCTACAGAACGAACTGAATCAGCAGACATGTGATCTTGTACTTCTAGCCCCCAGAACTGGGAGAAAATGCATTTCTGTTGTTTAAGGCACTCAGTGTGTCATACTTTGTTAGGCAGCCAATAGCAAACCAATGCACTACCGTGGCCAAGTGATCAAGATCAGCAACAGTAATAAGTCATGTTGTTGGAGTGTGCCTTTGATAAGATGTGATGAAAATGGCACTCTCTGGTCTTCCTCCAAAACACCACAACCACAGCCAAATCAGGAGAAAAACATCAGACAAATTCTAACTGGGGTATAATTCTATAAAATACATGACTAGTATGTATCACAACTGTCAGACATTAAAAGCAAGGAAAAATGTGAGAGATTATCACAGCCAAGAGACATCTACAGAGATACAATAATTAAATTCAATGTGGTAAGGTGGACTGGATCCTGGAAAAAATAAAAACAAAAGTACATTAAGTAAAAATTAAGGAAATCTAAGTAAAGTACAAATTCTAGTTAAAATCCATAAATATCAGTTTAATTAACTGCAGTTAATGTACTATACTAATCATTGTTGTTGTTATTCAGTCACTCAGTTGTGTCCAACCCTTTGAGACCCCATGAACTGCAGCATACCAGGCTTTTCTGTCCTTCATTATCTCCTGGAGTTTACTCAAACTCATGTTCATTGAATCAGTCACGCCATCCAACCATCTCATCCTCTGTTGTCCCCTTCTTCTCCACCTTCAATCATTCCTAGCATCAGGATCTTTTCCAATGAGTTGGCTCTTCACATCAGGTGGCCAAAGTATTGGGACTTCAGCATCAGTCTTTCCAATGAACATTCAGGGTTTATTTCCTTTAGGATTAACTGACTGTATCTCCTAGCTGTCCAAGGGACTCTCAAGAGTCTTGCTGTCCAAGGGATTCTTAAGAGTCTTTTCCAGCACCGTAGTTTGAAAGCATCATTTCTTTGGTGCTCAGATTTCTTTATGGTCCAATGCTCACATTCGTACATGACTACTCTAAAAATCATAGCTTTGACTAGCTATGTTTGTTGGCAAAGTGAAGTCTCTGCCTTTTAACATGCTGCCTAGATTTGTCATAGTTCTTCTTCCAAGGAGCGAGTGTCTTTTAATTTCATGGCTGCAGTCACCGTCCATAGTGATTTTGGACCACAAGAAAGTAAAATCTGTCACTGTTTCCATTTTTTCCCTATCTATTTGCCATGAAGTGATGGGACTGATGCCATGATCTTAGTATTTTGAATCTTGAGTTTTAAGCCAGTTTTTCACACTCTCTTTCACGTTCATCAAGATGCTCTTTAGTTTCTTCTTTTCTTTCTGCCACTAGGGTAGTGTCATCTGCATATCTGAGGTTGAGATATTGGGGAAATTGGAGCTTCCCAGGTGGTGCAGAGGTAAAGAATCTACCTACAATGTAAGAGACCTAGGTTTGATCCCTGGGTCAGGAAGATCCCCTCGAGGAGGGCATGACAACCAACTCCAGTATTCTTGCCTGGAGAATCCCCATGGAAAGGGGAGCCTGGTGAACTACAGCCCATGTGGTCACAAAGAATTGGAGGAGGTGGAGCAACAAAGGTTCTTCTAGTCAAGGCTATGGTTTTTCCAATAGTCACGTATGGATGTGAGAGTTGGACTGTGAAGAAAGCTGACCACTGAAGAATTGATGCTTTTGAACTGTGCTGTTGGAGAAGACTCTTGAGAGTCCCTTGGACTGCAAGGAGATCCAATCAGTCCATCCTAATGGAGATCAGTCCTGGGTGTTCATTGGAAGGACTGATGCTGAGGCTGAAACTCCAATACTTTGGCCACATCATGCGAAGAGTTGACTCACTGGAAAAGACCCTGATGCTGGGAGGGATTGTGGGCAGGAGGAGAAGGGGATGACAGAGGATGAGATGGCTGGATGGCATCACCGACTCAATGCACAGGAGTTTGAGTGAATTCTGGGAGTTGGTGATGGACAGGGAGGCCTGGCATGGTGCAATTCATGGGGTCTCAAAGAGTCGGACACAACTGAGCAACTGAACTGAACTGAACTGAGCCAACACATTGGGGAAATTAAGTGTAGGTTAAAAGTATGTGCTTTTCTTAGTCACTCAGTTGTGTCAGACTCTTAGCATCCCCATTGACTGTAGCCTACCAGGCTCCTCCGTCCATGGGGATTCTCCAGGCAGGAATATTCGAATGGGTCGCCATGCCTTCCTGCAGGGGATCTTCCCAACCCAAAGATCAAACCCAGGTTTCCCACATTTCAGGCAGATTCTTTACCATTTGAGCCACTAAGGAAGCCTGTAGTTTGTATGGGAACACTCCAGTATATGTCAATTTTTTTATAATCTTATAGTTTTGTGATTTTAGTACTTCTTGCAATTTTTTTCTATAAAGGTAAAACTATTCTAAAAATAATATGTAATTTTTAAAACTGTGGAAAGTTTTTGGCTGACCCCCATACTAGTTCATCTAGACACGCACTGATTTGCCATGCTTAACTGCATCTAACCCAGATGCTTTCCACAGTTAGGGTTCAAACATACAGGTTTTTAAAAGTTTTGATCAGCTTAGTTTACAGTGATGTTGATGACAAGGTAGTAGATGCACAAACAAGGTGAAGGCCATGCTTGTTTGCCTTCCCTCAGTAGAGATTTGAGAAAAGGCAAGTGAAAAATTTGTTTGATGATGACAATTTTTTAACTAAATAAATTTGTTTAGTCCTCAAATCTGATAGGTACGCAATCTAATGAAGAGGATTAAAGAGATGAAATTATTTTCAAAAAAGGAAGAATATATTCAGTATATAACCCCATCTTCATGAAAGCCAAAGAAAAAGTTTATAAGTCAATTGCATGCAAAAGTGATAAAATACAGAACAATGTTATATATTGGTCTTTCACTGTATTTTTAAAACAAATTAGGTTAAATAGAAAATGTTTTAATTTTTTATATTCCAAAATCATTGGTTAAAATAAAGGGCAATATATAAAGTATTGTAACATTGATATATACAGAGAAATATTTTTAAAATATTATTAGAAAGCAAAAATTCCAGGACAAAAGCTTCCACAAAAACAAAACAAATAAACAAATATCTACTTATAATATTTAGAAATAAATATGTTTTAAAAACTTATTTTGTTTGACTTTCAAGAATGAAAATAATCTTTAAATAATCCCAATTGACTTTAGAATGAATATTAGATTGAATGAATATTAATAGAATAGAATACTAATAGAATTAATATCAGATTCTCTAGTGTCTTTTAGCTAATGACTTTGTAGATCTGAATAAAAGAACAATAAATGAAACCTAATAACAAATTGAAGTAAAACTCTAATTTAAATATCAAAACTCATACTAACTTTTTGGACAGTGTCCATAGTACAAACTATTGTTTAATTTATTATAATTATTTTATTATTTAGCTATTAGATTTTCTAATAATATTATAGTGAAAAATAAGATTTTTAAATTGTTATGTTTTTATCTTTAAGGGCATTCTATCAATCTTCAAATTTAAAAACAGTCAACTTGACCTTATGCCTTATAGCAAATTTTATATTTTTGTTTTTTAAGGATACATAAAGAAAATCAGGAATCCAAAGTGTATCTTTTAAAAATAAATATGGTATTATTTATCCCTGTCTCTTGAGTGTGCTTTTGGGTTGTTGTTCTCACAATACTGTTCTTTCATCTCATCCCTTCCTGCAAACAAAGACAACTTGTCAGGGTTTGGGATATGAGCTGTGACCATAGGTTAAAGCAAAGTTAATTATTCTGTAGAAGCATCAAACCCAAGTCTTTGACCTCAAGAATGTCATGCTTGAAGTAATTGGACTAACTTGGCCACAGATAAATTAGTGAGACACTTTAAAGCAAAATAAAGTTGCAAATGAGATAGCATTTTGAACCAGTGGTGGTAGGGTGAAGGTGGGAACTCATTTTTCCTCAGCATTCCAATTTTACCTTTGAGGAGATTAATCCACTGCAGAGAGCTCCTGGCACTTTGGCTGTCTTCCCCTCCTCTTTGTTTACTCTCATTCCTCCCTGCCCACAAATCCCAAACCCTCACAGAATCCTGAGAGAGTTCAGAGAGTGCATAAAACAACCCTGTCTTTCATCTTCCTTTAATTCCCAATCATCAGCATTCTCTATCAACCAGGAAGGTTTTCAGATAGCTGGGATAGCTTTCCTAATTTACATAATTTGTAGTTTAAAAGGAAAAACTCTCATTTTCAGGCTTGGGACATTGATAACGTGTTTTAACCCTAATCTTTTCTTCCCTCTTGTGAAGGAGAATACTCAAGGTGCTATGCCTACAATTGTGATTTTCCCCTACAATTGTCTTTTCGTTTTATCCTTTTTCATCTTGATATGGCTTTCCCTATAGCATATGCACACATGGCTGATCCCTCACTTAAAGAATACTCTTAATGCCTGACATAATTCTATATCCTCTCTAATACATTCTACTCATGATCATTAAAATATTCTTCCTCAGATCCCTATATTATTACTGACTCCCCATCACCAAACATGTCACACTCAGGCTCTTCTCACTAACCTCTAGGGCACACAGGCATTTCTTATCTCCACAGAAATTAACTTCTCATTAACATCCAAGGCGCCCCAATTTTCAGCCTGGGGTCAATACCTTATAGGTCACAGAGAAAAGTTAACCGCTGTTTCCCTGTTTTCAAGTCACTGAATCCCCAACAGCTCTCATCATGCCCTTCATGGAGTTGATTTCCTTTCGGTGTTCCAGTCCATAACCATCACACACACACAAGAATTAACCCCAAATACAGCCAAGGAACCCTGACTCCTTCTATCCAAACTTTCATATGGCCTCTTCCAAGTGCAGAGTATATGCTGTTTTGTTTTTTATCTTTCCGAAGTTAAAGCTCATTAATTAGAGCCACACACAAAGAATTGATGAGTCACAAAACATTGAGCAGAAAAAAAAGGTAGAAGAATGTATAGTTTGACATCATTTTTATAGCAGACTTTTTAGCATAGAAAATAATATTATAAATACAAACATTAAATATTTGACCTTGTGGCTCATCTCGTAAAGAATCTGCCTGCAGTGCAGGAGACCTGGGTTTGATCCTTGGATTGGGAAAATTCCCCTGGAGAAGCGAAAGGCTACCTACTCCAATATTCTGGCCTGGAAAATTCCATGGACTGTATAGTCCATGGGGTCTCAAAGAGTCAGACACGACTGAGCAGCATTCACTTTAAACTTTCACTTTTCACTTTTTCAGATGTATTAAGATATGAGAAAAATATATAAAGAAATGTATGGGAATAGCAAATCTGTAATTCAGGAGTAGAGGCAAGTTCTCTGCAGGAGCAGAAGGAAGAGAGGGTCTTTAATCCTACAGAGAATTCTTTATTTTATAAGCTGAGTGGTGAATACATGAACTGATATTACATTATTTCTCTGTTTTGTGTATTCTATGCTTTCTTATACTAAATTCGTAGAGTAGGCAATATCCTTAATACTATACACCAAATTCACAATATATGCACTATTTTCTTAACTGTAATATTAGAAATCCTTGGTGTCTCTCAGATGGTAAAGAAACTGCCTGCAATGCAGGAGACCTGAGTTCAATCCCTGGGTCTGGAAGATCCGCTGGAGAAGGAAATGGCAACCCACTCCAGTATTCTTGCCTGGAGAATCCCCATGGACAGAGGAGCCTGGTGGGCATCTTTATTCTAACATTCACTCTCAATATTAGACATGCAATTACGAAAGGGACTTAAAAAGTTATCTATTCCAAACTTCTGTCAAATTAAGAATCTACTACCTAATATATAATTACTAATTTATTGTTAATATTTAAAATAGAAAAATTAAAAACCATCTCTTTGTGGAAAGCACCAGGATGTCAGTAAAAGAAACAGGGGAATAACTCTGCCTATTTATTCTGGGAATTTAGATTGTAGACAGAGAGACAGATCTTTAAAAACTTAAGTGTTGTAGACACTATGATAAAAGAATCCAGGTGGAAGGCAAAGCCTGATGGTAGCCTAGCATATGGGCTGAAGATAGCCCATAAACTAGGATATCTTCAGCATAACTTAAGGTAGCCTAGCGTATGGGCTGGACCACTGAGGTCAAAAGAAGAATAAGGCAACCTCTTAGATATTAGGGTTTTGTTTTCTACCCTGCACTCTCCAACGCTATAATCACTCTCTGTACTTGTGATCTTTACAAGTGTACTAGAAATACCCATAAAATGAATTTAATAATACTCCCCAAAGTTCCAACTGGTAAGAAAGATCTGTAACAGTTAAAATGCATAGCCTATGTCTCAATAAATGAGGTGAGGAAAAGATGTGTAATAAAAGGGAGAATCAGCAGTAATGCTACCATTATAATTCTAGAAAAAATGTTGAAGACATTCACTTTGCTTTCTGGATTTTTTATTATGTTGACTGCAAATATTGTTTTGTTCATCTCAGTGGTTACTTTTACCTTTGTTTGCACGAATGCTGGCATCAGAAACACTGTCACAAAATAGCTATGTGTCTTTATGGGAATTTCTTAACCTAAGACCTAATTTTCTTTTGTGTAAAATAGGAATGACAGGAATATCACTCCCAAATTGTTACGAGAATTAAAATAGATATTTCATGTAATTTTCTTCACACATTACCTGGCACATAATGAACACTCAAAAATGTTTGTTGGCTTATTATTATCATTTCAAATTGCTTTAAGGAAAATCTACATGGCCATATGCTGTATTTTATCAGACATTTGAAACTCTGTTATACAGAATTCCTTCCTAACCCCTTCTTGGTTCATTGACTATACATTTTCCAAGATGGGATACTTTCAACTCTATAGATAGAGTAAAGCTACAAACTTAGAGACTCATGAATTCTGCCTTTTACTCCAATCAAGGAATTGTCTACATGCTTTTCAGCAAGCACTGTCATGCATTCACTTCTATTTTCTTTAGAAAGAAACTGCTGATTTTAATTTGTGGCTCAGAACTGCTGTGAGAAATTAGAGAAATTACTGTAAAAAAAAAAAAAAAAAGAGAGCATCAAATTACATGCCACTAAGTGCAACATAACATCTAATGGCAGTGTGAATCTTGGTTTTATCTCCATGTGTGATAATGATTGTTTGCTAGAGAATTCAGCATAATTTGTATTTAAAATATTTGCATGCTAACTCTGGTATTACCTCAGGTTATGTCATTTTGTGAAGTTTATCTTTCTATAATTTATCTATGATAAAACTTAAAAAAAAAAGTTTACTTTTTTCTGTGCCAGATCTTCGTTGCTGTGAGGGCTTTTCTCTAGTTGCAGAAAGCAAAGACTACTCTTCTTTTTATTGTGTGGGCTTCTTATTGCGGTGGCTTCTCTTGTTGCAAAGCACAGGCTCTAGGTGTGTGGGCTTCAGTAGTTGCAGTGCATGGGCTCAGCTGTTGCAGTTTCTGAGCTCTAGAGCACAGACTTAATACTTGTGGTGCACAGGCTTAGTCATGCTGAGGCACGTGAGATCTTCCCAGACCAGGGAACAAACCTGGGTCTCTTGCAATGGCAGGCAATTCTTTACCACTAAGTTATCAGTGAAACCCTTATGATAAAACTGAGTATCAGAAGTTGACAGCTTTATCTGGTAGCTGTATTCCTTAGGAAGACTTTCAGTTCTGAATTGAACTGAACTGTTCAGTTGCTCAGTCATGTCCAACTCTTTGCGACCCCATGGACTGCAGCATGCCAGGCTTCCCTGTCCATCACCAAATCCCGGAGCTTGCTCAAACTCATGTCCATTGACTTGGTGATGCCATTCAACCATCTCATCCTCTATCATCCCCTTCTCCTCCCACCTTCAATCTTTCCTAGCATCAGGGACTTTTCAAATAAGTCAGTTCTTCACATTAGGTGGCCAACTGACTTTGGGGACTATAAATAAATGACAACAGTGGTTATTTTCTTCACTTTTATGTATTTTTGGCCTCAAAATACATTTTTTACAAATAAGTTTTTATTTGCACTTTCAAAGTCTACAGAGACTACTACTAATGAGGAAGAAATCAAAAGCATTCTTATAATTTGTGCAAACTCAGATCTGAAACCATGGATTTCCATAGTTTTGGGGAAATAAAAATTAGAATATGTTTTTGTGAAAAATGAGACACTATATGGAAAAAATTTACATATATTTATGTAAAGAATTTATTTGTGTCTTTCAGGAATATTAATATTTTTAAAATATTAATTTGAAAACAATAGAAAATTTAATTTATTTTTATAGTGTTTTATAAGATGACTTAAACTAATAATAGCCACCACTTTCCCATACATACAGTGTGACCTCTTTAGAAATACTAAGTAGAAAACTTAAAAAAAAAAAACTTCCATAGTCATTCATCACAAAATGTGGCAACTTTTAAAATATATACATAAAATGATCAACTTAATGGTACATTTTGAAAAAATGCAGTATCATCTATGGTTTTATTTCTTGTAAGTGATTGGTATACATTAGCCTTTCTGTGGGAATGTGAAGTATATGACATAACCTGGTATTTTAAAGTGCCCAGAAATGAAATCATGGTCAAGAGACAGTGTGTGGTGAAGAATTGATACAAGCCATTTATCTTTATTTTCTCTGTCTGTTTTTGGTTAATACCTATTCAAGGTTTTAAGGTAGTGCTGAGTATCATCCCACACTTGAAAGAAAGAGCTTCCTTTTTCTGTTAATAAGTAAACCTTTGATTTTTTAAGATGACAGAGTTAACGCTTTAAAAAATTGCTCAACAGAAAATCATATGGAGTGATGTGGAAAGTCAAGAGAGGCCAGTGGTGGTCAGTGAGGAGCCTTGGAGAATGGGAGGTTGTACTTATCAGAGCCTGGCAGCCTCCAGGAGCGGGAAGTCCTCTGCCAGCACTCGCTCCAACACTTGACGGGTGTGTAGTTAGACACAGTACGATGATCACAGCTTTGGATGCAGTCAGAATTTAATACCCTGGCAGCTGTGGAAACAGTAAGACGATCCACCTCGCTTAGTGGGATGGAGTAACGTTCACAGGCTTCACTGGGGGTTCAAAACAGCATAGCAGTGCCTGCTCCATCGAGCTTCTTATAATTCTCTAGAAGTTTGAAATTTTTTTCTGTTTCAAAAGGAACATTAGCTGAAGGTCATTTCTCCTGACTGAGGCTGCAGTGATTAATTTCATTTCCCTTGTTCAAGTGGCCTGTGTATACCTTACAAAATTGCATCAACAAATTGGGTTAGTGGCCTATTAGGCTAAGAAAAATAAAATTATCGCCCCTCATCTCCTCTTTGTACTTTCTGCTGCAGCATGAGTGTGTTTCCCTAGGTCCTGGATGTCTTCACATGATAAGATGAACTTTAATAGAAAAATCGTAAGTAAGCAGAAGAATATAGTTAATTCAATTTTCTTTGAATGTAAAATAATTAGAAATCAGGGAAATAGGCAATACTTCACTTTTTGTATTCGTATATGATGGTTTAGGAATCCAGTAATGCCTTTTACTAAATTGAGGTATAATTGAAACATAACATTGTATCCATCATCAGTGTACAAGATGATAATAGAATATGGGTATATATTACAAAATGGTTATCACAAGTCAGTTTAGTTAACAACCTTTACCACAGTTACAATTTTTTTCTTTCATGATGAGAAGTTTAAGATCTACTCTCAGCAACTTTCAGATATACAATACAGTACTGTTGATTATAGTCACCATGCTGTACATCCCTAGGCCTTATTTATCTTGTAACTGGGTGGCAACATCTTTTGATACAGTTTTGCTTAGTTCAGCAGGATGCTGCATCTCTTTGGACACTTGATTTTATTTTGAATGCATGCAACCATTTGTTACAGTGACATTTTCATATTTTCTGTTCTGTTACAGATGCTTAAATATTTTTTCCTCATAGTAATTAACAGTCATAGTAATTTATTCAGTTCAGAACTCTAGGAAATACTTTAAAATTCTAGTCATAGAAATACTTTGTTCTCAGAAGAGCAGAACAAGTGATCTTTATGCCAGGGAATAACATAAGTGAAAAATTGGACCTCTTGGATATGGTGGGAAAGCAGATCGGGATGTGAGCAGGAAGAATGTGTATGTGAGGGGGTGTGGGTGTGCCTGTGTGTCTGTGTTTTGTTGTTCTTGGTACTCACTCCTTCATCAGGAGGGAAGAAACAAAGAGAGCAGGTGAGACGTGTGGGTGATGAATTTTTCAGAGGAATAGATGAAGAAAAACAGGGCTATGTGAAAGCTAATGGAAAACTATTAAAAGAAACAACAAACAGCTGTTTAAATAAATCAAAACAAAACCCTGAGAGTACCATTACAAAGAACTTTTGTCTTCATATCAATAAGAACAGCAGTTCATTTTTCTGTAAATTTTCAGCCCCAAATGAAGTATAAAATATGTTGATTTTTTAAAAAGATTTGTTCAGTATGTTGGATGTCCTGGAGTTTTGGACTAGTGGCTTAGTTAATCATGACTCAGGCGCTGCATTTCTGTACCAGAAAGGAGGAAATGAAGCCATTTCATAGGCCAGTGACATACTTGTGACAAGCAATGGCTTTTTTACTGCTCATTCCAATGGGAGGTTACTTAAAGGATCTCTTGGAAACATTTTGGGCTTCTGCTGAAGGTAGAAATTAATGCTGCCCAAAGGACTCCTTTTACAAAGAAGACTATAGGCAAGAAAGAAAAAGATATAAGTTACCAATCATTGATGTCAAAGAAAGGCGTTTTGTCTTTTTATTTTTTTTTTTGGTGGTGATGGGTTGTTTTGTGGTTTGGAAGTTATGTTAATTTGATCATTTGCTCTCAGACTTGGATATTGTTTGCATATATTTTCTATGCAGATGTCAGTGATTTTTTTTCTCTAAAAGGATATTATGTATATATTTAATGTCCTTTATGTATGTATGTGTGTGTATACATGTGTGTGTGTGTGTGTGTGTGTGTGTGTGTGTGTGTATGTATGTATTTACCTTTATGGGCCACATAAGCTCTCTGTCTGAGCTACTGCTATTTTTTACCTACCCTCTTTTCCCTTCTTTCTTCCTCCTTCTTCTTCACCCTCCTAAAATGTCTGAATTGTTCCTTCCATAAAATAAAATAAAGCTTTGAGGAGTCACTTATATAACATTAGAAGGATATTAATTATAGGACCAGAGACCATTATTTCCATAAATGACCTTAAGGTCATTCTCTTTAACACTGACTTGTTTTTATGAAGTTGTTTTATTTTTCTGATGAGGAAACTTACTTAGAGAAAAAAGTGATTATATGTTGTCTTCTGTAATTCACAATTAAGATACCAAATAGTAATCAGTTTTAAGTAATCAGTTTTAAATCAGTGCTAAATGTCTTTTTCCATGGTGTCTAAAATGTTTGGATCTCACTAAAATATTGATTCTATAGATGTAATTAATAAATAAGTTTGAAAGGTAGCTGAGGGTATGTCAATGCAGCATCAAACTCCACACTTCATAGTACAGGTCATAACTAGTGTTTAAGTTTAAATATTTAATTTCTTTCAAGGAACATCTTATAAAGGACCTTTTGTCCCAAAGACATTGTCAGAAATGTCTCTAATGAGCAAACTAGGGATTCATTTTTCATAAGCCTTCAACAGTTCTGCTTCAGTCATCTTCCTTTTTCACTTTTCTCAGAGTTCTTGAAGGATCTCATCAACACCAATCATTTTTATATCTAGCTTCCCTAACCCCTACCTTTATAACGGCAGTCCTGACTTTTAATTTTTCTCTTGATTCATTTATCTAATTGCCTAATAGACGTCTTTTTCTGGGGCTATCACATATATCATAAATGCCACATTAGAAATATAACTAATTCTCATTTTTCCCAAGCCTCTTTTCCTATCTCTATTACAATATCTGTTTCATTCAGTTCCTCAAGCCTGAATGCTAGGCATCCTGTTTAGTTCATCTACCACCCCACCTCATCCCCATGCCAAACCACTTATCGAATTTTGTTGACTCTATCTCTTTTGTATCTTTTATATAGATTGTGTTTCCATTTCCACCACTACTGACTTAATACAGGACCTCATTATCCTGGCTTATGCTGGTTCAATAATCTCCCTGCCAGCAGCCTTGACCCTCTCTAATCCATACCTGACACTGCAGCTAGAGTAATCTTTTAAAATGCAAATTTAATCATCTTATTTCCTTGTTTAAATCCTTCAAATGGCTTCTCATTTCCTCTAGGTTAAAGTCCAAATGCTTCCCTATGGCATACAAGGCGCTTCCGTGATCTCACACTCATTCTCATCTCTCTTGCCTCTATATCCCCCCTCCAACCATTCTAACTCCCAACCATGAAGACCCAACAAACTTCTTGGAATTTCTGCACAACCGAATTCTAGTTTCTCACATTCTGATTTCTCTACTTATAAATCCTTTATCTCTTCATCCACTTCTTAAACTCCCACTCACATCTTTAATACTTAGCATAAGTGGCATATTCTATATGCACCAGGGCTCTCAAGAGAAAAAAAAAAAAAACATACAGATAGATAATTTATGATCTATAAAATTTATAAGGAATTGGTTCCTGCAATTATGGAACCTGGCAAGTCCAGAATCTGCAGGGTAGGCCAGTAATTCAGAAGCCCAAGGAGAGGTGAGGTTCGAATTCAGTGGCTATCAGGAAGGAAGATCCTAAGTTGGCAGTGAAGACTGAGGCAGTCAAGTGGAGAATTTTCTTTTACCTGGGGGAGGGAGGCAGTGTCCATTTTTTCTGTTCTATTCAGGACTTTGACTGGATGAGGCCCACCTGCAATGGGGAAGTCTAGCTGCTTTACTCAAGTCCACTGATTTAACACTAATCTCATCCAAAACACCCACACAGAAACATCCAGAATAATGTTTGATCAGCTACTATATCTGGAAACCCAGTGGCCCAGCCAGACAGACTTTAAAATTAACCATCAGTCTGTATGAAGTAATTTTCAGTTCTTTAAAAAGAGTGAGTTGATTATTCTCGGTGTAGCATAAACATCTATTATATGCCTCTATTTCTGTTTACAATACTTTTGTAATTATTTATGTCAATCTCTCCTATCTTGATATGAGCTCCATGAGGAAGATAATATTACACTGGCCAGAAGTAATGGTTTTGAAGATAATAATAAAACAAGATATTGTAGAGCTCTCTATTATTTTCAAACTCTGCTGTCTCATTTGATTCTCACATTAATCATGCTTATATACAAATGACTATTTTTCTTTCATCTAACAGAAGTGGTAACTGAAAAATTACAGATTAAAGAAAATATGGATTTGACCCAAAGTCACATAGTTAGCAACTGTCACTGCTATAACTACTGGATTCTCTCTACTTAGCACTTTCCCCCTCAATAATCAGGCTTTCATAAAAGCCTGTCCTAGTCTCTTATTTTGTGATTTTCTTTTTAGCTAAGTGTCTTTTACTTAGTTATTAATTTTCAGACTCACTGTACATAGTGAAGTGATATGCTGTTACTTGGAGCAATATGTTGGAACATGCTACCGCTTGACTCATTTCCAATTTTCAATATCTGTAAAAAATGGAAGTGGTTCAAATAGCTGCAAATTAAAGCACAGTTTAAAATCACTGTATCATATCAAACCTATCTGTACTTTGGTTTATAAGTGTGTGCTGCCCGTGCGTGGATAATCCATCACAGCTTAAAATTAGAAAAAGACTCACAGCAGGTCACTGCTTTTTCTGACAACATGACCTTCTAAATACTTCTTAAACGAAATAGATGTGTTTTCCCCTCCATATTTTCAAATCCAAATGCTTACAGTGGAGCCTCATTTCTGTCTGGGAAGCCTATTCGAGCCCATCATTTAATTAAACTGGTATTTGCATTCATAAAGCAGAAATAACCAAGGGCAAGGGCATTTCCTCCTATGTGTGGCCTACTTCTATAATGGAGACGTGCACATCTGTCAAGTTTGTTGAAACTGAAGCCATGTGTCCTCTGATGTCGGATGGTGTTCTGGACACACTGCTTTAGCCTGTCTACAGAGCAGTGTCAGATTTCACAGACCCTCAAGGGATAAAAGGCATCTGTACTGAGATGTGATAGTATTGAATTTGGTCAGTACTTCTCATCTCCCTTTTTAAAAACCATTTTTACTATGTTTATTTTTTGTGAACACTTAGGAAGTCTGAGGATAGCCATAAAAGTAACTGTTCACAATACCCACCCAATTCAAATATCCAGCTAATATCAAATACACAGATATCTAGAAACATGTGGACGACTGTCAGAAGCATTGCTCTTTACAAAGATTGTACCAATACAGTCCTCTTCCTAAACTCAACGTCCATGTTATTCCATTAAACCAAATTTCTTTGTTTATGTGACTGAATTCCAGATATTCTCCTTAGCATGCATTATCTTATATTACCACTACCCCAAATTTGTATCTCTCTGCCCCTCCTACTCACAATTTAAAATTTTTTTAATTAAACATATAGCAGATGATATTTTATGAGGCATCACATGTGATATTTCATGAGGCATACCTTGTCTTGTTATAAGATGAAGGTCAGTCCATTCTGAAGGAGATCGGCCCTGGGATTTCTTCGGAAGGAATGATGCTAAAGCTGAAACTCCAGTACTTTGGCCATCTCATGCGAGGAGTTGACTCATTGGAAAAGACTTTGATGCTGGGAGGGGTTGGGGGCAGGAGAAGAAGGGGAAGACAGAGGATGAGATGGCTGGATGGCATCACTGACTCGATGGATGTGAGTCTCGGTGAACTCCGGGAGTTGGTGATGGACAGGGAGGCCTGGCGTGCTGCGATTCATGGGCTCGCAAAGAGTCGGACACAACTGAGCGACTGATCTGATCTGAGTGATCACAATTCTTTTAGCCATGATCACCATATTTTAACTATGAACGGAAGGCTGCTTTAGGGCAAAATGTCCATTGCTGGACTGCCTTTGGTGAGGAGAATTTTCAACTGTGCAGCTGAAAAAGGAAGCTTCAGAGTTTTTAACTGTTGAGTTGTTCCAGGAAGTTATGCAGCTGAGAGGGGGAACATATTAATGGGCTTCTCACAGGGAGGTAGTATAAAGATGAGAGATTCTAGAGTGAAATAGGGGTGGGGGTCCTGCCACAGCTGTGGAGAATTGCAGACTTCTTTTAGCTAATGAAATGGATCTAATGAAAGGGATCTAGAAGAAGTATATGGCATCTGGGAGGGGCCTCCATTTTAGCAGACACAAGAATAGAAGATAAAAGGATTAAATAGATGGAATACATGCACTTTAGTAAAGCATTTGATACAGTGTCTGGTGAAATTGCCCTTTAACATACTTCTAGTAGGTATAACTACCCAAACAGATGAGAAACACATGAGAAAGTACACATAAAGGCAAAAGCATCATAGCCTGGCAGAGTTGGCACAGGACTGTCCAGAGAACTCTGAACCTGTTCCATGGAGTCCAGGAGACCATGGTGGAGCAATTGCCTAGTTCATCACCTCCTCTGATGACTAGAAATAATTGGAGGGGTCTGGTGCATAATTCACGATGATGCTGAGTTGGGGATGTCATGTGTATGCGTGTGTTAGTCGCTCAGTCGTGTCCAACTCTGCGCAATCCCATGGACAGTAGCCTGCCAGACTCCTCTGTCCATGGAATTCTCCAGTCAAGAATACTGGAGTGGGTTGCCACTTCCTTCTCCAAGGAAATCTTCTCCAGGGATTGAACCCAGGTCTCTTGCATTGCAAGTATATTCTTTACTGTCTGAGCCACCAGGGAAGCCCAGGGATGTGATATGTGCACATATAAATCCTACAACAGGATAAGGAGCTTGGGGATATACACATCAGAGACTAGAAGGTCATGGGAAGTAGGATTTGTGTTCTTCCTATGTTCTGAGCAGTACCTGGTTCACTTTTGGGATTCTGCCATCATTCATTTAGTGAAGTATCAAAGCCCATCCTGAATAAAGGTTTATTTTTGCTACCCTATCTTGACAAAAACCACAAGAGCCAATAACAGGAACTGAAATCTGATACTTCCTTAATATGAAAAATACAATACATTAAAAAATTTAAAATATAGTTTCTATGAAAGTTAAAGCCACAGTTGTACATTTATATGTAAAATGCAATTAAAAAGTTATAATTCATTACAGAATAAAAGTTAATTGTTTTATTTTAAACTGTTAGTGTGAAAATTATATTCCTATACTTAGTAAATAGAAGATCATCTAATGAATAAAGAAAAAGACACAAAGCCAAATTGAAGTGAACAGAAATTATATTTTTAGGTTTCGTTAGAGTAAGAGTAATTTAAAATGCAAAGATAATTGTAACCTTGAATGATTGCAGAATATTTTTCTTACAAAGAGTAAGTCAGAATATGCTAATGGATGAGATACAATGTGATAAGATATTTCGATAGCTTCACAAAGCCTAGGACAAAGGCCATATGGTAAAATCAATGTATATCTCCCTTTATAAATCTTGTCATGTTTAAAAGCGGTTTTAAAAATTATTTGTCTTATAAAAAGACACATGCTCCTCTAATGGAAAACAGTGTGCATTTGAGCACAATTTGTGACTTTATCTGATTGCTAATAAGAAGAAAACTTTATATAAATACAAGGCAAATAATTGATGAATGAGAAGGAAGGAGTAAATCTAACACACATTTTCTTCCCTTTTGGCCCTGAAAGAGAAAAGATGCAGAAGTTATTGAGCTGCATGGAAAATGTTAAAAAGGCAGAGTAAGGCTTTATCTCTAATTTACAGAAAGCTGTCATGGATGAGACTTGCACTCAACCGAAAGAGCAAAGCAATTGATGGATATTGGCCTAAAGCCCTAGAGCAGTGTGCGCACTTTGAAACATTTTAAATTTAATTTAAAATATTTAAGATGGTTGAGAGAGATCTACTCAAAACAGAGTATAAACTATTGTTAGAAAAATTAGTCATTATTAACAATTAAGGATCAAAGTCAAAATATAGTAAAATTGTTTACAAATATTTATTCTGGTATACAGAAAAAAAAATCTTTTCCAAGACCAAGAACTATATTTTCATAACTTACATTTTAAAGTGAATAGTGGCTAGTTGCCCATTATCACCACTCTAAAAAAAAAAAAAATCTTGATTTCTTAATTACGTTTTTAGGAAAGCTTGGTGTCCCAAACATGAGGGTATGCTCACTGAACTACCACTCTCAACATACTATAAGTTATTAACTTTAGTATTAAGCTTAAAATATTAAACCTAGAGATGGAGATAAATAGAAACCTGCCTATTTTGATGAATTATAAAGAGAAAGATAGCGATCATCAGACTCTCAAACTACAACTTCGAACTAAAACAGTCAAATCACTTACAGAAAATGTTTTAATATAAACTCTTTATTCATAATCATTGTAACCCGTGACTTACACTTTTTTACACTTTAACCATAGAGGAAAATTCTGTGATTAACATTACCATTGACTTTAAAAATATTATCTGTCATCTTTTAAAAATTACTTTATCAAACTCTTTTACTTCTTTCATTCTGTGTTAGTAGCTTTAATATTTTTTCTTTGTTCTATCCTTATTTTGTTCTTCATTGCTTCTATTTCTGGATGGAGACAAAGCAAAGTTAAAAAGTAGTTTTGAAAAAAAAGGACTTGAACTTATGTGAAGAAGCCTGGTCTGAGCACTGATTTAGTGTGAGGCCTTCCGTTCACCAGAATTTGCATCTACTTGAATTTCTCCGTCTACCCTTTTGGACTTCCCTATCTGGAAACTTCCCTGAGTAGGAACGGTCACACAACCAAGGTGTTTCCTACTGCCTTCATGTTATTACATTCTCATCATAATACATGCTTTTTGGCTTGTTTTTGGTTTCAAACCTAATATTGAATAGTTTATATGGGGATTCAAGATTCTGAGAGTATGTGACAGGAGGAGGGAGATCCTTTCTGTAGAAAGAGACAGGGTCTTACTTGCGGCTGTTGTCCAGTTGGATACCCTTCTTCAAGCTGGCCAGAAGTCAGGTTATCCCATGAATACACATTTTCTGTAATATTGCTCTACCCTAGTGATATCCCGGAGAAGGCAATGGACCCCACTCCAGTACTCTTGCCTGGAAAATCCCATGGATGGAGGAGCCTGGTGGGCTGCCGTCTATGGAGTCGCTAAGAGTCAGACACGATTGAGCAACTTCACTTTCACTTTTCACTTTCATGCATTGCAGAAGGAAATGGCAACCCACTCCAGTGTCCTTGCCTGGAGAATCCCAGGGACGGGGGAGTCTGGTGGGCTGCTGTCTATGGGGTCGCACAGAGTCGGACACAACTGAAGCGACTTAGCAGCAGCAGCAGCAGCAGTGATATCCAGTCTGTGTAAACTTCTTCCTGACATCTCTCCTAGTCTGAAACATTTGATATCCCTTTTGCAAATGCAAGTATATTCATTATAAAAGGAAATTTTCAAACATTTTAAAAGAAATATCTTAATCATCAATTCAATTTTACTATAGAATAACAGCCCTCACAAAATTAAATTTGTATAAATATATATATTCGTATAAAAAGATGTATGTAATCTTTGTTATTTAAAGATGATGTTATTGATGACAACAAAAGGTTACTATCAGTAATACATAAACTGGAAGTAAGAATGCTTGCAAAGAGTAAAGCAAAATGAATAATGTTTTCTAATGACGGTCCATGAATTATATAGCATAATCCACATTTCAGTTGTCCTTTGTAATAAAACACTACATTATCAGAAAGTGAATAAGTATATTTAATACTAGATTGGATCAGTTAATAAAGGAAAATATTGTTGACATGATTAAATTTAAGCCTAGAATGTTAGTAATCAGGTATATAAATTCAATGTTATGTTACTATTTTATTCTTGAAATTATTTTATAAAGACATATATAATAGATAAATATATAGATACATATTAGAGAGAAAATTTAATGTGATTGTTTCCTATTCATACAAGACATTTAAATCACAGTTATCAATCATCTTGGCAATAATCTTTATGATTCTCACAATGTCAAACTGTTTTGGAAACGTATTCATTTCAAGATTAAAGACAAAGTTGTATGGAATTCTAAAGAGCCAGTGACTCATCCATGAATTCAATAAATACTTACTGGTATCTACCATATATTCAATAACTGTGCAAAGTGCTAGAAATTCAAAGACAAGGTCCTACCTGCAGTTAATTGTCTAGCCAGATATGGTGTTTCTTAGTCAGCCTAGTTTCCTGGGTATTAATAAAGGACACCTTCCATGTTTCTTGATAGACTAAGGCTCTGGTTGGGCACGATTGTTCCTCTTTGCTTTTCACTCTTGATTTCCCACCTCTTTTAATTTTCATTTATTATTATTAATTGAAGTATAGGTGATTTACATATTCTTTCCTCTTCTAAATCCTTTAAACTTGAACCCTACCATCCTAATTTCTTTCAGTTTATATTCAGCTTGGACCTGAAAGATAACTGTTTTTTTAACTAGCTATGGACAATCTTTCAAGTTCTCCTCCTGGCTGTACTGTTTCAAGTCGCAGCCATCCTGTAAATGCTCCTTTTTATTCACCTGGTCCCAGCCCCATGGTCCCTCTTCTAAATGCTGCACATCTCCAGTGTAGTCTTTCATCAGATCCTTGAACAAGATCTGGAAGTCAAACAAGAAAAGCAGACATGTAAGCGCATAGTGAAACTATGTATGTGGAATATTATTCCACAGAAATCAACAACGTATGTTTATGATATAGAGCAAAGAAGAAATGCATTCATTTTTAAAAGTATAAGTAAGATAATTTTGCATAACTTTATTGTTTTTTGTATTCAAGTTAATATTTATTAACTTATTAATGTATTTTTAAATGAAAAAAATTATGTATTCAAGTTAATACATTTGATGAAACACAAAGTGAAATCAGAGAGACTATATAAAAGGAAAAAGTGAAGATGAAGGTATGAGTTAAGAAAATAAAGTTAAAAGCATCAAGATTAATAAATGAAATATACTCCAATACTCTGAAGGATTAATAAAACAGATATAGCCAGCAAATTTGTCTAAGGGCAAATAGTAAATAAATAAATGACATCATTCAGAGTGAAGGACAGTGAATGAGTTTAAGTACCATTCTCTATATCCTCTAACATAGTTCTTCTTTACTGATTTATTTATCCATTTATTAAGTAAATGTTTACCTACTATAGCTCTGGGTTTGCCATAGTGAGGAAGGGCCTACCCTCTTAGAGTTTACAGTTTAACAAGGAAAACAGACATTGAATTATGCGGTGTTGTGTGCTATAAAGGGGAAGAGGTGGGATCCCTGGAATGTATAATAGATAGCCTTTATTTAGCCAACCTTCTGGGAAAAAGTGAGAATCAGTGATCTCATATAATTAATGTGTCATTTTCTTGAGTGTCATGTCCATTTTTATGAGCCTACCTGTGATTCACCCAAGAGAAAGTGATCAACAGTTATTTACATTGTAATTCTCTTTTAGGACAAGGCACGATACTCTTAGGAAGTAAATATATTTACTGTTCGATTGCATTGCTTAATGTGTAATGACACATTTCTCTTGCTGATGATCTTCTATTATCATAAGTGCTTATGGTGACAAAAAACAAATGAACGCAAAAGTTAATGGACAGGAGTGCAGTCAGCACTTACCACAACATATTCCCCAAAGCACTAAGGTGGTAAATCATGAGAAATCCACAGATACTTTTTTGGTTTCATATAGATTCATTTAGGAATAAGTAGAAATGTAAATTTACTCAGGTGTCCAAGATGCTCTCTGCATAATATGGTTTTACAACAATGTACTGAATTTACAGAACTGCTCAAATCCCACCTTTTCCATTAAACCAGCCATCTACCCATAGATTTGGATAAATCTATCCTTTATTATTTTTATTTTCATTTATTGCACATCACATTTTCTCTCTGTATCAGAGTTTTGTTAGTATATACCATTGGAGGACCCTCTGTACTGAGTGTTTGTTTATTCTCTACTTTAAGTTTCCCACAGGAGTCCTAGCTCACTGTTCTATAGTGAATATTTAAGACATCTTTGGTAGGTTAAATGGAATGCAATGAGGGTAAGTGAAATATCTATAAAATCATTCTTATTAAAAGTTTGAAAATAAATGATCACCAAAAACACATCTGAGTACTGAACAGAAGGTCCACAATTGGATAAACATCTTAACCATGATTATAATTATTTTTCTACAGAACATGGGAACATGAAAAATTGAAATCACTGAATTATTTATTTCAGTTGCTATTTTCCATCCAATCTTCTTAGTAGAATTGCTAGCTAATTTTCTGATTTGAGAGTTTTTTCCTCTAACTGCTTTATGTTATGAAGAGAATAGCATCAGGGGAATGATTAAATACTGAAGAAACAAAAGACCTAGGCAGCCAATAGATGACAAGCCGTGAATTATCATGGTTCTCTTACTAATTGCAACCCAATTACAACAGATTGGGATGTTGCTATGTCAGAAAGAGGAGAATCAAAAACTATAGATCTCAATACTAAACAGGCATAGAGAACAAACAGAGACCACAGGGAAGACAATTATCAATCCAGTTCCTTCCTCTGTGGAAAAGACTCTGGTAACTTAGCATCAGTCTGCAGGCAGTAGCTTTCCTAGAAGGAATAGGGATTCAGAAAATACCCCAGACTAAGAAGGATACTAAATGTGATGAAGAGGTCATTGAGCAGAGATCAAAGGAAGTCTGCAGCTGTTCTATTCTGGTTGTGCAAGGGTGTTCTTTGATGTCTGTATAACTGTTTGGGCTAAAATCAGAGCCCTGTGGAGAAAAAGCCACGCCCCTTCTTCCCCCAAAAGTTGAGAATTGGGTAAACACCCAGGGAATATCAGCTATTTAAACATTTAGAATTACAGGAAATGTTTTACTTTGGAAAAATGTGGAAGATGGCTAAATAAAAAGTGTACACAAGTTAAATGTCTTTCTTTTTAATCCCCTATGCTAGTATAGTATTTTCATGCGTAAGAACCTCAGATTTCCCATGATCCATCTGCTGCCTCTTTCAAGTTGTGTCTGTGGTAGCTTGCTAGTTTCAAAATGATCTCATCTTTATTTGTATGCCTTTAGATATGTTCCTAAAAATTAAGAGGTTAATGTTGAACTAGCTAAATTAAATATATTAGCCACTGTGAATGCTATGTGTTAGGATGTCATTATGTTTTGTATCACTAACACTTTATATATTTTTAAGACTCAGCAATTATTTAATTCAGACATATTTCTTTTGGTAATGGTAACTAAAACCTAAAAGATTAAACTGTGAGAGGAAAAGGGTGCTTACACGTGTTCAGGGGCTTAAGGATAAATTAAAAATCCCCATTTTCACAAATCAATTGAGTGCACATTTCCTAAATCTTTCACTATGGCAACAGTGCCGGCAGATTCACTCAGACCAATGTGACACAAATCTGGTATCATTGGCACATTTTCATAGCCAAAATGAAATTTAAAGTGATTATTGAATAACTCAAGCACGAAACCCCTATCCCACAATTCCTTTAACTATTTGGCTAATAGGTTTCTGTCTGAAACATCCCAATTAATTATAGCATTTCACACTTCAGCCTGACTGTGGACACTTGCCAATTCAATGACATTCGAATGTCCTCTGTGCATGCAAATATCTCCGTAGCAAGGGACATGCTTTCTGAAGAGTGACTCTCCCATACACCTTAGCACATAAGTGAGGCAATCCAAACAACAGCACTGCAAAGTGGGTCTGTTTTATTTCTATTTAAAAGCCAGGGAGACTCAACACCAAGAAGTCAACCTGTTTCCCCAGCTGGGAAATTTCAATTAATCTCTGACACTAAAGGAACAAGTATTTAGAAAGTGTCTGATTAATGGGAGCAATGAAGCCCACCGATACACACCATATATGAAAAAGCTGACCTCAGTGACTAAGTTTGTAGTCTATTTTGAAACTCACTGTGTCTGCATTTGTACCCCATGAACCAGGTCTGGCTGACTGGGTAGATAATATACTGACCAATAGACAGAAGACAGAAACAATATTTGCTTGCTGATTGAAGACTCTGAAGATAAAGAAACATCTGAAAAATGGATTTTTCATCTTTTTTGCAATTCAGGCATACTTCATGTGCTAATTTGTGAAATATAAATATTCAATTTATGATGCATGATTTCTGAACAGACCTGTTTCTAGAATAATTTTTAAAAGTGCTTTATTTCAGCTGAGTTTTTGTCTGGTTTTATTTTCCTCAAAAAAAAAAAAAATTAAAAGCGAGAAACTATAAGGCTAAACACTTCAGGCCTTTTAAAAGTTTTTGATACATTCTATTTCCTTTCAAGGTTTTATGTTGAGAACTTATTTTAGAATAGAAAAATTAATTACAACTATAACAATTACAAAATGGAAGGCAAAAAGAGACCAGGTTAATATGTCATATACAAAGCATGGGGCCTGATTTATGTAAAAAAAAAAAAATTGTAAAATACTCCAGTATTATCAGTCACATCATGCAAAAGTAGTTCTAGCTCTAGGGTAGCCAGCAGAGGGGATTTAGAGATCAAGGGCATATTCCATTGCTGTGAGGTTTACCAGTGGCAATGCCTGTTGCAATGTGGGTTTTGCTGTTGGTTTCAAGAGGAACTTTGGCACTGAACTGGCCCTGGAGACAGAATTGTGGTGTCAACATACTGACCATTCTGGCTTGTGTGTTCAGCATCTCAAGTGGGAATTGATTGAATGGTTGTGCCCATGGCATTTTGTTGTCCTGCCCACTTAATCTATCCCTGTAGGAATGAAGGTGAAGACACTGAGGATGAATTCTGGGAAAGTTAAGAGATGCCTAAAGGGCCAAGGAACAAAACAGCTCTGAGCTCTGCAAATGTCCCCAGCTGTCACTTTGGACACTAAACACTAATTTTAAAGCAGAAAGATAAGCCTTAGCAAGTTGTGTGCCTTCAAATTCTAGCCTCCTACCTACAAACACAGACAAAAGTTCATATGTTCATTTTTCTCATTGAATAAAGAAAAATTAACAAAATGATGCACTACTCTTTATCTGTTTGGGAGTTATTTCAGTCCTTTCACACTCTTAAACATGGTTTCTGCAAAGATAGTATGAACACTTTTCCTATATAAATCACTACTCTTTGTTTGTTTTTAAAATCATAGTAATGGTTTGACCTCAGTCTCCAATTCTGTTCAAAAGCAGTATCTTTTTGTTTCATGTGTGCTTTGAAACAATATGGGTGCTTATGTCCGAAACATAAGACAGAATTTCTCCAGATGAGTGAAAATTAAAATAGAAAGTTGTAGTGAAAAGAAACCACCACCACCTCAGTCTCTTAGGGTACATTTGGTGACAAAAACCCAGCATTTTGCAGGACTCAGAAACATACCTGTTAGTGAACTTTGAATCTCCACTTTTGAACTTTTAGAAGTACAGTACTTGCTACAGTTCAGTACAGTGCGATCACTGTTTCTCTCTCATAGGTTGGCAATACAGACCATTGCTCTCTAGAACACTCATTAAGCAGACGTGCATTCAACAAAAATTTATTGAGTGCCTCCCATGCGCTCAGCATTTGATGTTCCAGTCACACTAAGCTACTTGCCATTCCACCCTCTCTCATCTTCATTCCTTTGACTGCACCAACCCCTTTGCCCAGATTCCTCCCCCTACCGTGACTTCACCACATATCTCTCTCTTCCAATCTTGCTCCTTCTTTAGACACAGCTCATATGTTTCTTCCTTTTGAAAGTATTTCTTATTCCTTTCAGCGGGAGGTGATTTCACCCTATTTCATGCCCCATAGGACCTTATCTGTACCCAGCTACTTAGTGTGTGGGGTCCAGTATGAAATGGAAATGAAGTGCCTCTTGTTCACAACTTAATAAGAATTTCCACAGAGTGACAGCAGAGCATGAAACAAGTGTGGGCCCTTCGAAGCAGGGGGCCCTGTGAGACTGCAGGTCACATGCCCATGAAGCCAGCCCTGTCTGTGCCTCCCCAATGCACTAATTGCTCTCAATTTTGTTAATGCATGAGCTATTTTTACACACAGATTGACTTTTCTTTTTACATATACTGTATGCTCCTTGAGAACAGCATCTGCATATATTCCCACAGTAACTGAGAGAGAGAGAGAGAGAGAGAGAGAGTAAATCTTGAAAAATATCAGATATTCTCATCCTTGCTTCTAAAATGTAGTCCACGGACTGACATCACCAGGAGCTTGTTAGAAATGTGGGATCTCAGACTTTACTCAGAACAACAGAATTAATCCACATTTCACAAGATCTCCATGTGATCTGTATGCATATTCAAGTTTGAGAAGCACTGTTGAATGAGTAAAAGAATAGCTCTCTAGAACAGAAGGCACACATGAAGTGAGAAAAATTATCTGTTAAGGGTTCTGTTACTATCTGTTACTCCTTCACACTGTGACAGAAAGGAGATTTCTGCTTTTCTCAAAAGGAAGGAAGCCTTGAGTTAACGGTTCCTGTCCCTCACTTAATCCTCTGATCTTCTTTCCTTTCAGAGGAAGGGCTACTTTTCTCATTGGTGATACGGGGGAAAGTCTGCTAGCTTCTACAAGTGTTGTCTTGTAAAAGACAGGTATGGAAACACAGATCTGGAAATTCCAGTCTCTCTCCATCCCATTCTCCCTCTCTCTCTTTTTCTCCTCTGCTTTAGGGTACTGGTTTGCCAGCAACTCCTATTGTTAAAGAAATAGCCAAGCAATTCTGTCAGTATGGCAAAAGTCAAACAAAATAGGCTTATTGATTGATATAACTCAGATTTTGCCAGAAAACTTAAAAGGCATCATGTCTACTATAATATTCTTCCTCTGATTCTCTCTTTGATATCTGTCTGAATTTTCCACATTAAGCCTCTTTCAGAGCAGCCAACATAGCAGTTGTGTGGGAAGATGGAGTATGTTGGAAATTCTCTAAAAATTCCAGGTCTACATTCCAGGAGATTCTGAAATATGTTTCCTCACAAAGATCATAAGATTTGTGCAATCATGTAAGTCACTCTCTTATAATGACAGCTCTGTGACTTGGGTTTTAAAGAAAAAGCTAAATAAGTTAATAGGAAATGTAGAAGGAAAAATAAATTTAACCTTAGAAAAATACTAGAGAATCTAATTTCACCAATTTAGGAAAAAAATCTATTAAATAAATAGTTGCTTCAGTGATAGCAGAAATGAAGCATGATTTTATTAAGAATGTATTCTGACATTACTTATGACTATTACTTGCTTACTTGCTCCCAAGATAGCTTATTTTATCTGGGTTAAATCTGAGGGCTCTGAATACTTAGGCATATAATCAAGGTTTAGAAATTCAATACACAGAGATTTTAAGAAAATTTATAAAACGTTTATAAAATTTCAACTCCAAAAGTGAGTGAGTGTAAGCAAGTATATTTGTGCATAAAAGTCCTCTAGGAGAAAGTCTCAGTAATCTGGATAGCCCTCAGTTTTTTCAGACCTCACTTTACCTGCTCCTATTCATGGAAGTGAAGTTTCCTTACTATTACATTTCAGAATTTGTGTTGTAAAGGTAATAATTGCAGGTAACACCACATTGAGTTCTACTACCGAAGGTCCAAAATGCTGAACAGAAGGCAATTGTGGCAGAAAAATAACATAGAGGGGGAAACAGCCAGAAATAGAATGGTAAGTTTGCTTAAAAGAGATAATTTTATTCAAGTCTTTTATAGTGATAATAGCAGGTAGGAGATTCCGGTAAAACTGAAACAAACCAAATATCCCTTGACAGATTGCTGGTGGCAGGAGATAGCTACAGTTTTACAATTGCAACTTTGATTCTACTGAATAAGCTCTGATCTTGATTCTGTTCCTATGTAGTATCTGTTTCTGTGTACTACACTACTTAAAAACTTAGCAACTTAAAGCAGTACCCATTTGTTATTTCATATTTTCTGTTATTTCATATTTTCAAGAATCTGTGTGCTGTGTATCTAGGTGTTTGTATGCCTCTAGGTCTCTCATGAGGTAGCAGTCAACCTATGATCTGAAGTTGGGGTCTAAACTAGAGATTTGACCAGTGGATGATCTGATTCAGATCTAATTAACAGGACAACTTCAAGGCATGGTGAAAAATCCGAGAGAGCAGAACTTAAAGAGGAAGCCCCTGTTTCTGTGTAGCCTAAATGTAGAAGTGGTGTGACCTCACATCTGCAGGTTTCTATTGGTTAAAAGTGAGTCACTAAATCCTGCCCACACTCACAGGGAGGAGATGATCAAAGGCGAGAATGCCAGGAGTGGAATCATTGGGAGTCATCTGTTATGTCCTACCATTTAAAGGAAATACGAGTTAAAAATAAGAATAATTTCTAATGTTTTAGTCCATTAGCATCATTTTCTAAAATATTTTAATTTGATGAGCCTAAGGAAATTCATGTGTAATGCTCCCATTCCACCCTAGAAATATGTCTATACTATATATATTCTCTCTACATACACACACACACACACACACACACACACACACACACACACTCACACTCTGTTTGGCACATTTTTGTTTTTTGAATGGAGCACAGTATTCACTTTGAGGGAAATATGAAACAATTTAAAAGGTATTAATCAGAATTCTTTCTTTTACACATAACCATAACTCAAATCAGATAAATAAATATTTTTAAAAAATTGTATTGAGTGCCTGAAAACTACAGAAGTGTGTTTGGATTTAGGCATGGCAGAATATAGGAATTTATCCAATTTATCATGTCTTTCTGTCTCTTGCTCTCACATGCTCTTTCATTCTCTCTGTTTTCTCCAGTTTTGAACTCTTTCCCAAACATACAGCGTTGATGTGGAGAAACCTGACATTTCCAGACTTATGTCATTTTTATAGCCAGAATTTCTATTAGAAAGCAAGATTTTTTTCTATTTCTAAAATTCCAACTGACATCCTAGAACTGAGTGTTTATCATCTAGGTTTAAGTTACATATTCATTTTGACCAGGGAAAGGCATATGTAAAGTATGTGAAGAGCCAGGCCTGGATAATATGTCTGTGCTTTAGTTGGGTGTGGGGTGGAGAGGGTGGGATAAGAATCAGTTTCACTCAAATAACAAGTAATTAGTGTGGAGGAGGAGTAAATCCCTAAAGTAAAATTGGGTGCTAAAGATTGGAGTGGCTCCAGCAAAAACTACACATCCATTACACGTATTTGTCTATTACAAATATTTATTCAATGCCTAAGATGTGCCTGGCACAATGCTTTCACTAGGAACAGTTTTTCTTCCAACTAGTATAGTTCTCTTCACCTCCTGCAAGAGAGGAACTAGAAGGCTGATTAAATGAGAACAGCATGGATAAAGTCTGCTAGTTCAGAGGGAAAACAAAATCAGCCCAAGTGAGTACTTTGCATCATAAAAATTTATGTGACTGTGTATGGTTTTAAAACATGTTGTATTACAGTGATTAAATAGCTTATAGAGAAAGTGTTTTCTAAGCAATTATTTTAAGGAAAAATTCGGATCCTTCACTTTTGGCATCATAAAGGTATCCCCTCTGGTATAACCTCCTGCCTCTTTGGGTACATAGCCATGGGAAGAGCTGAGTTATTTCTTAATTAGACCTGGTTTGTCTTTCTCTTTGGTGACTTGGAGGCTCCGTCACCAGAACCCTGTTGGAGCCAGGTTGGCCTTAAAATAATCATAAGGATCAACCATTATGGTATTCATTTTTACTCAGGAATATATTCCTAAGAGATGGTTGTTGATCAGTCGCTCAGTTATGGCCAACTCTTTGTGACCCCACGGACTGCAGCATGCCAGGCTTCCCTGTTCTTCACTGTCCCCTGAAGTTTGCTCAAACTCATGTCCATTGAGTCGATGTTGCCATCCAACCATCTCATCCACTATTGCCCACTCCTCCTGCCCTCAATCTTTTCCAACATCAGGGGCTTTTCCAATGAATCTGCTTTTTACATCAGTCTTTTCCAATTAGTTGGTTCTTCATATTTCCTAAAGTAAATCTTGTAAATTTATAAATCTGGTTTTACAAAGAATGATATGTTAATTCATGTCATAGAATTGAGCTAATCTCTGTGCAGTATGTTTTAGGACAGTCACACCACTCACATTTGGAGTTTCTCTTACACTTTGTGAGGAGATGAAGATCTAAAGGAACACTAGAAGAAGACCTAAAGTTATCAGAATAGACATGCTGCTTTTTCTGGCTTTAACCAAACAAATGAAACTGCAGAAGAGCTGACGGTCAGTGTATGCATGCAGTTGTTCAGAGAATATGTTCACTTATATTTGCTTAAGATTATGAACTGCTGGATTACTGCGACAGTTGTAAATGATGTATGGGATGAGATACATCCATGCTTAATGCACAGACTATCAACTGTGTTAGCAATTACAGAGACATGGTGCTATTTTTAGTGATATGGTTACACAGTAAGCGCATTACTATTATATGAAATATCATGAAATATAAACTAAGCTTCTCTCACAATGGCGTTCTTAGGAAATTATGCCTAATAAGAAAGTAGTGAGAGAATGATTATATTTCTCTGCAGTCTATGTCTACACTTGCAAAAATGAAGGGATTAACAGAGATTATACATCATTTTAGTCATAGCACTTGGTTCTGCAGGGAGCCTTAAGGGTCACGTATGCATCCCAAGTATTGGTCTCCCTTCCCCCTTCAAGGGTGCACATCCTCTACTATATTTGGGCAAAGTCAGTGTACCTTGGTCCACTTCTTAGCCAGCCATTTGCCAGCTGTTTCTCTACTCACACTGTGTTCTAGGCATGGTGTTCATTGCTATATTACTGTACCTCCAGGTATAACCCAGATCATTTCATTCTCTAAGCACCACCTATAGATGGATGTATGTATGGCAAATATTATGTATATATTTTGGAAAATGGAGGAGGTACTTTTTTAAAGCCTGGAGATGAGAGCATTATTAAAATCCAATAAATGTTTCTTTTAAATATTCCACACCATTTGTGCCATGAGATCTTCACACTGTTGACTCTCACCTCAAGGGTTCGCCTTTGCTCCCAGATTGCAGAACTTGCCTTTCGCCCTTGACCTCTTCCCCAGTCATCTCAAGCGTTCTTCAAACCCAAGATATCTGACAATAAGTGTATACTGAGAATGAAGTTATATTTCACCTAGTCCTAATCCACAGGGCTACAGACCCATTAACGCATTTTCCTTGAAATGCAAATCACTGGTCTCACAGATGTGTAAACTAATACACGTAGAAAACAAGATGGAGACACACAGAAACACACAAAAACACATGCAGAAAACAAGATACAGAGAGACATACAGACATAGACATGCTACATATATTATACATGATACATACACACACTCAACATATATGAATAACAAAAGACTGGGACAGAAAAGAGCAATTTATTTTTGTTGCTGCCATTCATTATTTTAATCAACTTTTTTGAGGTATAATTTCTGAAATAGTTCCTTGCAATCTAGACATTAAAAAAGGGAATATTATAGACATATAAAGCATAACAGTTGCTAAATTAACCAGGATCAAAAGACCAATAATGTTACTAAATAAATAGGAGTCAGCTGAAACATGCTAAAGTAAAATCATAGAATAAAAACAGACACAGACACACATACACACGCACAGAGCCCAAGCAGCAATCTACACAATTTGGGGAAATACTGCCTGTGAGTGCTGATTTCGCATTTACATGATCAGCATGATGGAAGAATTTCTCTAACTTAAGTAGCCATTGTCTTGTCCCTATTCCTTTTGATGACTGTGTATTGTCATTTTTATCCTGGCTTCTGAAAGCCATCATTCTGTGAGTAGAGAGTGGACCTGTGAGCAAGAAAGGTTTGTCAAATATATTCAGGAGTAGGAATACAGCTGTCTGGTATCTTGTCCTCATTTAATTTCTAGGCAGGAGAATCTTAGAAAATCTCTTTTTGTCCTGTATTTTCCTATGTTAGAAAGTGAGACAACCACATGTTGTTTAGGATTTCTCTAACCTAAAAATTCCTGTTATTCTGTTAAAACATAATAATTAGTCATATCTCACATTTGGGATCACAGAGTATCATAATGCTGAAAAATTCATTCACAGAGAAAAAGTCCATCAATAAATATCAAATGTTTGTGATACTGGGTAATCCTCCCCATGAAAGTGGAGGGTGGATCCAGGAAGGGAGTGCCAGTTCTCCTTGGGTGCCCTGAAGTATCCAGAAGATTCAGGCACCATTTCCATGAAATTTCCTACTTAGGATTTTTAAATGAAAACTTTACCCAAGCAAAAAGAGAACTGCAGCTCATTCAGTGGCACAGGATGGCAAAAAAAGGCATAAACTGTTTTATTAAACCATTTTATTAGGTATATCCAACTAATTCAGACGTCACTCTATGAAATATACAAATCTGAGTTGAATTGAGGCTACTTGATTGAGACTTGTGGCTAAGGATTGGAGAGGGAAACTCAGCTCCAGGTTTGAGCTTTTTTTTTTTTTTTTTTTGTCCTTTGCTCTTGAGCTAATTTCATAATGTGTCACAAGTGGTCCTGGTGGATCAAACTTGTTCAACTAACCATTATATTCTCTTGTCTTTAGTTATTGTATATTGTAGTAGGTTTACTTATGCATGTTAGCTCATATTAGTAATTATTGTAATTTATTAGCTCATATTGGTAATTATTGTAATATGTACTAAACACTATATGCTTAGCACCATTATAAGTACCTTATAGAGATTAACTCGTTTGGTCCTTGTAACTCAAAGAGGAAGGAAAGCAGTATCTCCATTGTAGAGCTGGGCAAACTGAGGCACTGAGTAGTTAAGTGACTTACTCAAGGTAACACATCTAGGAGGGATGGCCTCAGAACTTGAGCCTAGATGAACTGATTCTAGAGTCTATGCTCTTGACCACTGAGTACATGCCTCTTACTGGCTTCATTATTTTTATTGCATATTAGCTCGTTTGTTACTGTTATTCCAATGCTCTGCATCCTTGCTGCACATATTAATATTTTTACTGTCTGTTTTACCCTTTTCTCATGTATTTTTCATCTTTTTCTCTGTGGGACAGACTCTCTGCAACAGTCCACTCAGACTTGATAAGGTGCTCCTTCCTTTTCTCTGATCACTGTCTACACTCTTTTTTCCTGTCTTCTCACACCACTTACCAGCTTTGAACATAAAACAATTTATACCCTTTCTCTGCTAACATTTCCACTCAGTCTCTGCTGTCAAGGCTGTTGAATCAAAGATCCTCTTCTCCCAAAGGGTGATTTATTCTGTGATTTATTTTTATTATATATGGCTTGAGTGAATATGTTTCCTTCAGAAAAATACAGTCTTTGAAATAAAAAACAAAGCCTTCCAGGTTTTTGTTGTTGTTGATGTTGTTTTGTTTTATTTTTAAACAATAAAGAGATAAACAGTTGGTCTCTTCAGAGAAACCAATACACTGAAATTCCTTTCCATTTACTTGAAAGCGTCCTCCCACCTTAAAAAAATCCATATGTCAAAACTTGTCAGCTCTTTATGAATCACAAAAGTATCCCTTAAAGGTTAAGACACTTAAGATATGATTGCCCAGTTTATGTGTGCAGGACTCTGCTAGACTCCAAGGGAATGATAATCCAAGTGTCCTTTGATTGAACTTACAAAGCGACTGCACAATGTACTCAGTTTTACAAGAGTTACTCCCAGTACAAGCAAATTGAAAGATGTTCTTGTTTATCACCACGTGCATTTAAAGTATTATGGGAATTGTTTAATCCAGATGTCAGCTAAAACTTGTTCCTTCAGATGTTAATGAAATTGTTTCAAACCTCTAATCTACAGATTATGGAGAATCAAGTATCTTCCCCAAGGTTTCTATGAATTTCTGAAGATGTTTTTGATTTTCAACTGTTCTCTTGTTTATATTTAGGGATTAACTAAGTGTCTAGATTGTCTTACTCTGTTTTTAGGTACAAACACTGAGGAGGAGCACAGTACACTCTGTGTATAAACATTCATTAAGGAGGGGAGGGTGTTAGAGGAATAGGAGTGCATCACAAGGTGCTCAAATTGAAATCCCACCTTGGTGTATAAATGTAAGGGGAGGACCAGTAGACCCCACAGAGGATAGTTAGGGTACTGGAGCTTCTCTATCTGATACTATAACATGGGTATATGTCATTAGGTTGGTCAGCCAGATTTATTATTCCTTATTGTTGTTCAGTCGCTAAATCTTGTCTGACACTGTGCAACCCCATGAACTGCAGCATGCCAGGCTTCTCTGTCCTTCACTCTCTCCCTGAATTTGCTCAGACTCATGTCCATTGACTCAGTAATGCCATCCACCTGTCTCATTTTCTGTCACCCTCTTCTTCTCTTGCCCTCCATCTTTCCCAGCATCAGGGGCTTTTCAAATGAGTCAGTTCTGCACATCAGGTGGCCAGAGTATTGGAGTTTCAGCATCAGCATCAGTCCTTCCAATGAATATTCAGGACTGATTTCCTTTAGGATAGACCAGTTTGATCTCCTTGCAGTCAAAGGGACTCTGAAGAGTCTTCTCCAGCACCACAGTTCCAAAGCATCAATCCTTCAGCTCTCAGCCTTCTTTTTGGTTCAGCTTTCACATCAATACATGACTACTGGGAAAAACCATAGCTTTGACTATATGGACCTTTGTTAGCAAAGTGATGTCTGCTTTTTAAAACACTGTCTAGGTTTGTCATAGCTTTTCTTCCAAGGAGCAAGTGTCTTTTAATTCCGTGGCTGCAGTCATATCAGTAATGATTTTGGAGCCTAAGAAAATGAAATCTGACACTGTGTCCACTTTCCCCCATCTATTTGCCATAAAGTGATGAGACCAGATGCCATGATCTTATTTTTTTGAATGTTGAGTTTTAAGCCAGTTTTTTCACTCTCCTCTTTCACTTTATCAAGAGGCTCTTTAGTTCCTCTTTGCTTTCTGCCTTTAGGGTTGTGTCATCTGTTTATATAAGATTATTGATATTTCTCTCAGCAATTTTGATTTTAGCTTGTGAGTCATCCAGCCCAGCATTTCTCATGATGTACTCTACACATAAGTTAAATAAGCAGGGTGACAGTATACAGTCTTGACATTCTCCTTTCCAAATTTTGAGCCAGTCTGTTGTTCCATGTCCAGTTCTAACTCTTGCTTCTTGTCCTGCATACAGGTTTCTCAAGAGGCAGGTAAGGTGGTTGGTTATTTCCATCTGTTAAACTATATTCCACAGTTTGTTGTGATCAAAATCATCAGACTTTAGTGTAATCACTGAAGCAGAGGTATACTTTTTTTTTTTAATTCCCTTGCTTTGTCTTTTATGATCCAGTGGATGTTGGAAATGTGATCTCTGGTTCCTCTGCCTTTTCTAAATCCAGCTTGTACATCTGAAAGTTCTTGGTTGAAGTACTTCTGAAGCCTAGCTTTGAAGGGTTTTGAACATAATCTTGTTAGCATGATGTATTATTCCTTATACACTTGTCAAAACCCACACAATGTACAACACCGATGGTGAGCCCTAAGGTAAATTATAGTCTTTGAGTGATAGTGATGTATCGTTGTAGGTTCATCAATTGTAAGAAAGGACCATTCTGATGTGAGATAGTGATAGTGGGAGAGACTGGGGAAGGAGGCTAGAAACAGGGGGCATATGGAATGCTCTGAACTTTTGCTGTGAACCTAAAACTGCATGAAGAAGCTAAGTCAATTAAAAAATATTCCATGTCAGAAATATTCCTGTTTCTAAAGCTTCACAACCATTTCTTTGGTTCCAATCTTACCTTCCTACCATGCTATCTAGCCATCTCCTGTCTTCTATTTTCTTTACTCTCTCACAGCCCCTAACATTTCTGTTCACTTCCAGTGTAAGGTAGTGTTCCAGTCATATTTACCAGCATAGATTGTACAGAAACATGCTTTCAAAGTCTCGCCTACCACTTACAATTGTTTTAATAAGGTATTTTCTCCAAACAAAGACAGTTCTCTTCTTAAAGTTAGAATTCTGGAACCAGCTGTGGAGGTAATTATATATCAAATTCCACTCTAAAGAGATTGTGACCAAGGTTCTGATTGCTTCAAAGCAGCCCAGTACTCAGAATAAAATACTATTCAGTTCAGTTCAGTTCAGTCACTAAGGTGTGTCCGACTCTTTGCAATCCCATGAGCCACAGCACGCCAGGCCTCTCTGTCCATCATCAACTCCCAGAGTTTACCCAAACTTATGTCCATTGAGTCAGTGATGCCATCCAACCATCTCATCCTGTTGTCCCCTTCTCCTCCTGCCCTCAATCTTCCCCAGCATCACAGTCTTTTCAAATGAATCAGCTCTTTCCATCAGGTGGCCAAAGTTTTGGAATTTCAGCTTCAACATCAGTCCTTTCAATGGATTTTCAGTACTGATTTACTTTAGGATGGACTGGTTGGATCTCCTTGCAGTCCAAGGGACTCTCAAGAGTCTTCTCCAACAGCACAGTTCAAAAGCATCAATTCTTCGGCACTCAGCTTTCTTCACAGTCCAACTCACACATCCATACATGACTACTGTAAAAACCATAGCCTTGAATAGATGGACATTGTTGACAAAGTAATGTCTCTGCTTTTTAATATGCTATCTAGGTTGGTCATAACTTTACTTCCAAGGAGTAAGTATCTTTTAATTTCATGGCTGGAGTCATAATAGGCAGTGTTTTGGGGCCCCCAAAAATAAAGTCAGCCACTGCATCCAATGTTTCCCCATCTATTTCCCATGAAGTGATGGGACCGGATGCCATGATCTTAGTTTTTTTGAATGTTGAGGTTTAAGCCAACTTTTTCACTCTCCACTTTCACTTTCATCAAGAGGCTTTTTAGTTCCTCTTCACTTTCTGCCATAAGGGTGGTGCCATCTGTATATCTGAGGTTATTGATATTTCTCCCGGCAATCTTGATTCCAGCTTGTGCTTCATCCAGCCCAGAATTTCTCATCATGTACTCTACATATAAGTTAAATAAGCAGGGTGACAATATACAGCCTTGATGTACTCCTTTTCCTATTTGGAACCAGTCTGTTCCATGTCCAGTTCTAACTGCTGCTTCCTGACCTGCATACAGGTTTCTCAAGAGGCAGGTCAGGTGGTCTGGTATTCCCATCTCTTTCAGAATATTCCACAGTTGGTTGTGATCCATACAGTCAAAGGCTTTGGCATAGTCAATAAAGCAGAAATAGATGTTTTTCTGGAACTCTCTTGCTTTTTCCATGATCCAGTGAATGTTGGCAATTTGATCTCTGGTTCCTCTGCCTTTTCTAAAACCACCTTGAACATCTGGAAGTTCACTGTTCATGTATTGGTGAAGCCTGGCTTGGAGAATTTTAAGCATTACTTTATTAGCGTGTGGGATGAGTGCAATTGTGCAGTAGTTTGAGCATTCTTTAGCATTGCCTCTCTTTGGGATTGGAATGAAAACTGACCTTTTACAGTCCTGTGGCTACTGTTGAGTTTTCCAAATTTGTTGGCATATTGAGTGCAGCACTTTCACAGCATCATCTTTCAGGATTTGAAATAGCTCAACTGGAATTACATCACCTCCACTAGCTTTGTTCATAGTGATGCTTCCTAAGTCCCACTTGACTTCACATTCCAGGATGTCTGGCTCTAGGTGAGTGATCACCCCATCATGATTATCTGGGTCATGAAGCTCTATTTTGTACAGTTCTGTGTATTCTTGCCACCTCTTAATATCTTCTGCTTCTGTTAGGTCCATACCATTTCTGTCCTTTATCGAGCCTATCTTTGCATGAAATGTTCCCTTGGTATCTCTAATTTTCTTTTTTTTAATTTTTTTATTAATTAATTAATTTTTTTTTTACTTTACAATATTGTATTGGTTTTGCCATACATCAACTAATTTTCTTGAAGAGATGTCTAGTCTTTCCATTCTATTGTTTTCCTTTATTTCTTTGCATTGATTGCTGAGGGAGGCTTTCTTATCTCTACTTTCTATTCTTTGGAACTCTGCATTCAGATGGGTATATCTTTCCTTTCTCCTTTGCTTTTTGCTTCTCTTCTTCTCACAGATATTTGTAAGGCCTCCTCAGACAGCTGTTTTGCTTTTTTGCATTTCTTTTTCTTGGGAATGGTCTTGATCTCTGTCTCTTGTACAATATCACGTACCTCTGTAAAAAGCTCATCAGGCACTCTATCAGATCTAGTCCCGTAAATCTATTTCTCACTTCCACTGTATAATCATAAGGGATTTGATTTAGGTCATACCCCTGAATGATCTAGCATTTTTTCCCAACTTTCTTCAATTTCAGTCTGAATTTGGCAATAAGGAATTCACTATTTGAGCCACAGTCAGCTCCCAGTCTTATTTTTGCTGACTGTATAGAGCTTCTCCATCTTTGGCTGCAAAGAATATAATCAATCTGATTTCGGTGTTGACCATCTGGTGATGTTCATGTGTAGAGTCTTCTCTTGTGTTGTTGGAAGACGGTGTTTGCCTGGCCAGTGCATTCTCTTGGCAAAGCTTTATTAGCTATTGCCCTGCTTCATTCTGTACTCCAAGGCCAAATTTGCCTGTTATTCCAGGTGTTTCTTGAACTCCTACTTTTGCATTCCAGTCCCCTCTAATGAAAAGGGTATCTTTTGGGGGTGTTAATTCTAAAAGTCCTGTAGGTCTTCATAGAACTGTTCAACTTCAGCTTCTTCAGCATTACTGGTCAGGGCATAGACTTGGATTACCATGATATTGAATGGTTTGCCTTGGAAACGAAAAGAGATCATTCTGTCATTTTTGAGATTATATCCAAGTACTTCATTTCGGACTCTTTTGTTGACTATGATGGCTACTTCATTTCTTCTAAGGGATTCCTGCCCACAGTAGTAGATATAATGGTCATCTGAGTTAAATTCACCCATTCCAGTCCATCTTAGTTTGCTGATTCCTAGAATATCAACATTCACTCTTGCCATCTCCTGTTTGACCACTTCCAATTTGCCTTGATTCATGGACCTAAGATTCCAGGTTCCCATGCAATATTGCTCTTTACAGCATCGGACCTTGCTTCTATCACCAGTCACATCCACAACTGGGTGTTGTTTTTGATTTGGTTCCATCCCTTCAATCTTTCTGGAGTTATTTCTCCACTGATCTCCAGTAGTGTATTGGGCACATACCGACCTGTGGATTTCATCCTTCAGTGTCCTATCTTATTGCCTTTTCATACTGTTCATGGAGTTTTCAAGGCAAGAATACTGAAGTGGTTTGCCATCCCCTTCTCCCGTGGACCACATTCTGTCAGACTTCTCCACCATTACTCATTGTTTTGTGTAGCCCCACACAGCATGGCTTAGTTTCATTGATTTAGACAAGGCTGTGGTCCATGTGATCAGATTGGCCTGTTGTCTGTGACTGTGGTTTCAGTCTGTCTGCCCTCTGATGCCCTCTCTCAGTACCTACCTTCTTACTTGGGTTTCTCTTACTTTGGACATGGGATATCTCTTCTCACCTGCTCCAGCAAAGTGCAGTCACTGCTCTTTACCTTGGATGTGGGGTAACTCCTCTCGGCTACTGCCTCTGGCCTTGGACATGAGTATTTTTATGCCTAAAATAATGATGATAATCATACTATGGTTCTGCCTCTCTTCTTCTCATAATGCAGTGTAAGGACATATTTCCCAAACTCCTTTCTTCTCTCATGATTGTTAATAAAAGGATAAATCATTTGAAATCCTGACATTCCCAGACATTTAATTTTTTGAGCTTATCTTTGTTAAAGCCAGAGTTAAATATTTCCAGTTCTGAACTTGATTACTTCTCTTAGACCTTTTATGTACCCTAATCTTTCCCAAATTCCATGTTCATCTAGGCAGTCTGAGTCAAGAATTCCAGCACTGTAATTTCTATTCAATATACATATCAAATCAGGAAAGCTATACCATAAAGTTTCAAATCTTCCTCGACTATCTTCATATAAGTGATGCTGATTTTTTATCCAAAATGATATCCAAACATTGACTAAAATAGCTTAATATTGCTTTCTGCCTTCTTGTCATTGACTTTTCTACTTAATAGGGACTTATTTAATCTTGAAAATGTAGGTAAAATGATTCTAGTTGAGTTGGTATGTACAGCAACATTCTTGTGGTCTGTTTCTTCTAGGCAATTTCATTTAATTGTTAGACACAGTGGTCAGAAGAACATGAATTTAAAATCAATATACTAAGATTACTATTGTCATAATTATCTGTACAGAATTTAAATTTTTTTCTTAATTCTGTGTATGTCTATACTTTGAAGAAATCACTGTTAAGTTTAAAGCCAAGTTTAAACTGTTATTTTTTCTGTTGCTACTTGCTAATTCATTGTGCTTAATTATAATTCACTTTTAAACACAGTTATTATGAAAGTGTAATTATTCCACATTATGATAGATTTGGGTATAAAATAATGTATTCAAAGAACACCAAAATATCCTATTGAAGTAAATATTTTCCAAAGTTTGGGTAATTATTTCCCTGTGCTGCTTAAAACACTATAAAATGACTCATTTTAAATATATATTATTACAAGACCAAATTAAAAATTGTTAAGATAAATATTATGGTTTATCATGTATATTTTATATATGGACTTCAATTTTTTCTGCAAAACCTATTTGCATGTATTTTTTAACAATTATGATTGAAAGATAGTTGGGCTATCCAATGATACAAACTGAACAAAAATGAGAAAAGAATGCAATAGAGCATGACTTTTTTATGACTTAATTAAAATAATAAAGATATATTGGTGAACATGTTTTTAGTAGAACTGAGATCATACATAGCGGAGGTTATGCACAAGGCTCTGTCTTGCATTGTATCTTATACCCCTATTTCAGTTATCTATTGTATGACCAACCACTCCAGAACTTAGTGACTTAAAACAGCAACCACCATTTTTATTTTTTACCTTTCTGCAATTGGGGGCATCTTTGCTCTATGGGATATCCTGTAAGGTGACTTGACTGGGCTTGAGGATCACAGATGGTTTCACTCTCATGTCTGACACCTCAGAATAGTTAGAAGAACTGTAGGACTGCCTGGGACTCAGCACTCGTAGTCTTTATCACGCAGAATTCTTGCCCAGGTTTCTTTACAGGGAAGTGGGATGCCAAAAAACCAAAAACTAAAGCAACCGGGTTTCTTAAAGCTGACTTGAAATTGGTACAGTCATTTCGGTGGAATTCTGTTGATCAAAACAAGTTACAAGGTCATCCAAATTCAAGGAGTGGGGAAATTGATTCCCACTTGCGATGGGAGTTAGGACAAGCATGTGGGGGAGGGAGTGTGATGAACAGTTGGCAGCCATCTCTGCAGCCGTCGCGCCTACGATCACTGTCAGACTAGCACTTAAAGAAGTAGAAATGGTGGCCAGCAGGAATTGCCAATGTGTGAGACTTCAGATATCAAGTGAAACACCAAAACTTTTTAGATGAGGTTGCTGCTATTTAAGAATTCCGAGATTCCAAAATAAAATTTTAAAATGAGAACGAACATGCTGAAATGTTGGCAAAGTTAGACACCAACTAGCAGCTACCAGTTAGCACTGGTTAATTAAATACAACTGATTCTAGCCAGTTCAGTTGTATTAGGAATCTATTCTAGGCACTCAGAGTTTTTATAGGAAGGACCTGTAAGTGTTAGAATCAATAAATAATGTGCTAATAGCCAAAATTATGTCAGTTATCACATTTTCAACTATCTATCACATTTGGCAATTAACATGTTGTTAATCATCTGCTGTCCAATTTGATGTGACATTCTAAAGTAAGTAGCTTACCCTCTACCTCTTAAAAATTGCTGTTTATCATTGATGAATACATAATCAGTTCCTAAACTTTCCATTTGATTTAGAACTGTTTTGTGGCAATGAATTCACCTCAAGCAGAATTTGTTTGGAGTAGTGTACATACGTGAGAACAGACCATTGAAGCAATGGTTCTGTACTTTGGATGTCCTCACTATACAAATAGAACACCAAAAATGATTCTCAGACATTAAAAAATTAATTTTTAGTAACATTCATTTTGACAGAGTGCTTTTCATAGGATTATGTTGTTGGCAATGTAAGGAAAGCAAAATGGTATTATGGTCAATATAAAATAATATGAGCTGAGATTTTTGAGTAATACTTCAAATGCAATCCTTCTGTGTGCATTGTGGCTAATGAAGTGTGGTATAGTGGCAAGTACACGAATTTTGACAGATCAGAGTTCAGATCTTTGCTCTTCAAATTATTAGTGGATTTTGCAGCTATTGCAACGTTGATGCTACCTAACAAACCATCCCCAACAACAAACATTTAATTTTCTAGCTCATGGGTCTAGAGATCGAGGCAGTCTGGCTCTATAGGCTATGCTTGACTGGTCAGCTCTGTTTCAAGCTGTGATTAGGATGGGTTTGATTCTTTAAGTCAGGTTTGGGTACATCTTCCATGGATCAATGACCGCTTAAGGTATATTATTATCATAAATAGTTGAAAGATAAAAGCAAGCTAAGCCAAAAAACACATCTAGAGACTGTGCTCACATAATATCCAACTATGAATATTTCATTTCCAAAGCACATTGCCAAATCAAGATGAAGCATAGAACATACTAGATCCCAAGAAGGAGGCAGGATCTTGAGTGAATATTTGCTGGGTAGTACTGCAGTCAATCACAGTAGCACTCCATATTTGGACATTATCTTCATTGTCTCTGGAGTTTTAGTATTATCATCTATAAAATAGGAATGATGATATCACATATTCAATTATGTGGGGATTAGCATGTTCTTGACACAAAATTGCAGAAAAATAATGATGTTATCCACTTCAACAAGCATCTCTGTGATGCAATAGATTTAGCTGAACTTAAGTGAAATCTTGGCTATTGTGAAATTTCTGTAGGCAGCTAGTAAACTGCATTTGCTTCTGTTAAAATTAAAGTTGAATTCAGACTATTAGTGAAAGTTTACATAAAAATATTAAGTTCCATTTAATATAGTCATGAAGCCATATTCCTTAGAATATGATGCTGATTTAGTAATATGACAGTAGATAAATTAATCACATCATTAAATGCTCTGCACTAAATGCTCTGCAAATCTATGAAACTGCCATTGTAACAAAGTACAGAGAACAAACATAAGGAATTTCCCTTCTAGCAGCTTCCGATCTTGATGTGGAGTATAAAAGAAGAGTATTTAAAACAAAAATTAATGATGCAGATAATTAGATTACAGAATTAGGGAGGACAAAAATCCTGGTAGCTTGATAATAATCATAAATAAAATGTAAGACAAGAAGTAATATTGTTGTAACTTGATTGAAGGATTGGACTTGAATAACAGATGGCTGGAAACTACTAGCTGGAAGAATTTGCCACCATTATTATGACTACTGCCAGCTTTCTTTATAGACCATCTCCCATGCCTCAAACTCCATGCAGGCACTTTACCTTCATTAGTTCATCATGCTACAAAGTTGGTGGTTAACCCCCTTTAAAAAAATCAAAATTTAATAATTTTTAGAAATGCATCATAAGAGATTAAAGGCTAAGTGTTAAAAAACGACAGGTCTCAAACTCTTTACCCGAAGTATTGACTATGCAATACTCACTCACACAGTGTGACTTGAGTCTATGTAATATAACAATGAAAAATAATAATTAGAAAAGAGTCTCAGTTCATATAACTTTGAATATCAGGCTAAGGAGTTTGAACACTTTGTGTCAATAGCAGGCCACTGATGGATGTTGAGCAGGAAGTTGATGAAAGTAAAGTGTTATAAAGAAATCAGTATGATACAGATGCATTAGACTACATTAGACAGATGAAAAAAATAGATTAAATAATATGCCATAATCCAGCACTGTCAGTGAAGGGTGTACAGTAGGACATAATAGAAGTGAAATGGAGGAGGGACATTATGGCAACAGCATTAACAGGACCTGAGAAAGGGGGGGTCTACTTTTTTTGAATTCTTCAGTCATATTTTTTTATGTAGCATTTAAGGGAAATTTTTTTCATATTATAGCATACAGCCATTAATAACTTCTATATGAATGTGCACAAATATGCCTGTAAAGCAGGGCCAATAAATTGTTATCTTTCTCCTGTTAAGACATTCCATTGGCTCATACGTTATTGTTGAAAGACAGAAGCAGATGTTAATGGAAGTGATGTTTAATGATCTGTGACCCTATATACAAAGAATACAGGCATCATAGTCATCTGCTAACCACATCCATGAAACCTGCCAGTGCGATAGAATTCATGACCTTCAGATCTCAAGCACCAACCTCTTCCCAGTGAGTTGAAAGAGCTCAGCTGGAAGAAGAATAAAAAAAGGAGAATAAACATTTGAACAAGTGTGACATCCCCTTGTACTAGGGGTAGGTGATATATACACAGCCTTCCCTTTACCTCCCATTTCCCTTACAATTAGGGTGAAACTTGTTCTCAAGATGCAGAGCAGCTGGGGTTCACAGAAGGGCATTACCACAGTTGGGTGCCAATCTTTAATGATGCAGTACTGCCTGCATACACAGACATCAAGGTCAGCAGCAAATATGTAAAAACTATCACAACAAGCTTCTATTAAAAGTATCAGCAATGATTCAATGACCAAAGGAAGAAGTTCACTTTCTGATCAAATAGAATCTATAGACAGCTGAGCACACATAACTTTGCATATAAGAGAAAGGGCAGTATATATTATCAGTTGGAGGGTAAATCTCCAAAAAGTAGGTTTTGTTAATTATCATTACTGAAATGAAAGTTTCGCTTTGACACTGAGAGTCACCAAGAGAGAAGCAGTTCAAAATTCTTAGGCATGCTGCCATGTTATGATTAATTTTACAGTCCATGCATGGATGTTTAGTTAGAGAAGAGAACTGTAGATATCTTGTACAATCCATCAAAATAGTAGGAATAAACTGTCACTCCCAACCTGAGCCGTGAACATGTTTATTTATGAGCCACTCTGCTGAAATTGAAAAAAAGAAAATCAAGACAGCAATGCAAAGAGAGGCATCTGAAATGTTCTCTGTTAAGCAACAGCTAATGGAAAACATGCAGCAAAGAAACACCGGCTTATTTCCAGTTTTCAAAAAGGTTGAGGACTTTGGTTCAAATGGTTCAGGTTTCTTATTTGACCCACCTTAAGACCCTTAAAATCCAATGTGATTGTTTTCAGAATGTGGCTTATGTTTTAAAAGTGAGTGAAATTTATTTTTCAAATCTTTATTTTTAAACCTTAGTAAGAAAAACTGGAAATAAACACACCAATGTGGTAATGGTCATTATTGAGAAAAAGTACCATGGATGATCTTGTGTCTTAAGCATACTTTTTATCCCTTTTTCTATATTATAAATTATAATGCTACATAAAGCCAGTATCTTTTTTATCTTTTATTGTAGCCTTATCCCCATTTCATAGGACAAGGACTAGTATAAGGTAGGGACTCAAAAAATAGCTGTTAAATGAAAGAATGATTGAATTAATTGATCAAAGTGATGTCAGTCTTATTACCTCATAAAGAAATTTCTATTAAATTACCACTAATGTAGATAAAAGTATACAGATATAAATAAACTTTGATAGGTTTATCTTAAAAATCTACTTTATTTTTAGCACTTGGAACATGTGTTGGCAAACTAGAAGCAAGTAAAAGTTAATTGGTGCCTTCAACGTGTTATGCTAAGGTAAGAACCATAAAAACATAAACATATTTGATCCTCTTATTAAATAATATGTCAAAGGGAAGATAAAACTTTGATTGTAAAATCAAATGAGATGCTGTCAAAGAGATTTTTTTATGGAAAAGACAATGCATTAAAATTTGATCTAATATGTTAAAAAAAATAGACAAGAAGATAATAAATAAGGACTCAAGAAGCAAAAGAGAGGGGAGCTAAAGTATCATTGTCTGATATTTTATAAAAAAGATGACAACCAGTGAAAACGACAACAGCAAACACTGGAAACACATTCAGAGCAAAATACAGAAAATGACTTAGAGTAATTACAAAGTGCTATTAATACAATGGGAGTGGGTACGTTAAAAATCATGATAAAATATTCCTTACACAATGGAAATAAATTTGAAAACAAGCCTTTGTTTTATACAAGTATTAAAATGGTTTTCTGAAGTGGTAGAAAACTTAGGAATTAACCAATAATCAAAAATATAAGTCAAGAAGTATCAAAGAAACACTGAACCCGATGCAGCCAGTGTCTTATGATTTTTCTGACAAATGATATCAGCAAGTAAATCATCTCTGTTCCACTGAAACATAGACCAGAAAGCAGAAAATTCTAAAATTTCTCCCAATAATTTTGTGATACTAGTATTACCAAACCTAAAAAAATACCTAGAAGCCTAAAACCATTTTCTTGGGATTTTTGTTGTTTGCCTTCTCCCTGGAATGTTCTTCCTAAAGCTGAGAATCCCTCTCATCACGCAGGCTCAAATGGCAACTCCTGAACCTTCCCTTGAAGACAGCACTACCCCAGCCACTCTCTCCTTCTGATTCAAACAATTTTACTGGTTGAATCATCATGTGAATTTATTTTACTTTTTTTTCCAACATGCTTTCCTTTTCTTGCGTCTTTGGTCACTGCAGGGTAAATTTCATGAAGACACAGCTGAAACCTAAGTGCCTTAAACACTGCTGATTAGACACTGCTAAGTAGGCACTCTGTAGATATATGTTACTGTTATTTCTCTTTTGTGTAAGACATGGAAACATCTTAGACATGTTAGAGAGTAATTAATAATTTCTCTGTAAGCATAATATTTATATATTTTATAGGATCATAAACATACTATATCATAAACTGACTATAGTTTATTCTGCAAAAGCAGGGTTGTTTGGTTCAACATTTGGTCTGAATGTGAAAAGCTATGACAAACCTAGACCACATATTAAAAAGCAGAGACATTATTTTGCCAGCAAAGGTCCTTATAGTCAAAGTTATGGTTTTACCTGTAGTCATGTATGGATCTGAGATTTGGACTATGAAGAAAGCTGAGTGCTGAAGAATTGATGCCTTTAAACTTTGATATTGGAGAAGACTCTTGAGAGTCCCTTGGACAGCAAGGAGATCAAACCAGTCCATTCTAAAGGAGATCAGTCCTGAATATTCATTGAAAGGACTGATGCTGAAGCTGAAGCTCCAACTTTGCCCACCTGATGCGAAGAACTGCCTCCTTAGAAAAGACCCTGATGCTGGGAAAGATTGAAGGCAGAGGAGAAGGGAACAACAGAGGATGAAGTGGTTGGATGGCACCACCAACTCAATGGACATGAGTTTGAGCAAGCTCTGGAAGTTGGTGATGAAGGAGGAAGCCTGGCGTGCTATAATCCATGGGGATGCAAAGAGTCAGACATGACTGAGCAACTGAACTGAACTTGAATTTGGTTCAACATTAGAGAATCTACAACTGTTTACATACACATGTTAACAGGCAAAAATAAGATTGTTTGCATGGATATAATTGGGCTTCTCCAATGATGCTAGTGGTAAAGAACCTGTCTGTCAACACAGGAGAAGCAAGAGATGCAGGTTTGATCCCTGGTTTGGGAAGGTCCCCTGTAGAAGGGCGTGACAATCCATTCTAGTATTCATGCCTGGGAAATCCTATGGATAGAGGGGCCTGGTGGACTACAGTTCATAGCATTGCAAAGAGTCGGGCATGACTGAAGTGACCTTGCATGCATGGATATAATTAAAGTATTTTATAAAACTCAGGATATATCCTTGCATGCATGGATATAATTAAAATATTTTATAAAATTCAGGATTTATTCCTACTTAAAATGGTATATGTGATGGAGCCCACTATTTAAGTGAAAGTAAACTTCTGTGTGATAGCTAGTTACATTCCTGTGGCACATGGCCATAGATAATGGATGTTGGCTGTGGTCTGGGGAATAACTAAGCTTGACTAGGTCACCTGACAGGAAAGGTTGAGTTCTAACTTGGCCCAGTTATCCCTCCCTTCTGATGTTCCGGATGTAACTCTGCATTCTTGAAAGTGAACATGCAATGGAAGATGCTGTTAGATGGTCTCAGATGCTACAACAACCCCCTACACAAACTTTGAGGAAGTTGAGCTGCACTGTGTGGCCTGGCCTGTAGGAATGTGAAGGTACCAAACACTGAGAAAGCACAAGGTCCAGGGCACTCAAGGGAGACCAAGGATTCCTGTATGCAAATATAAGAAAAAGGAAAAGAAAGCAAGCTAGCCAGGCCTTATGGGAGAGAGGACTTAAAGTCCTCAAATTAAACAATAAATTACTAATGGGGACATAACATGCCAATCGGCAATAAAATTAAAATTTTTAAGAACCTAATATAATTTTAAAACTTCAAACAAGAACAAAAATAGAAATATGGCTTGCTGAAACAGAATTGAGTCCAGAAACAGAACCAAATTTTAAAAATGTATATATGATCAAAATTATATTTAAAACCAGTGGAGGATATATATACTGCATTAAGACAAATGACAAGCCATTTGTGAAAAATAGTTAAATTTTTATGTTATTCCTTCTACCTGAATAAATTTCACATTCATTTCTAAATTAAAAAGGAACATGGAATTATTAAATGTTCTAGAAGAAAATGAAAATTTAAATTAAAAAAATCTTATGGGTGTCACACTCTTTCTAATTCTGATCTAAAACCAGGAAAGGAACTCACAAAATTAATTTAAAAAATAGAACTGCCTTCTGATCCAGCAATCCCACTGCTGGGCATACACACTGAGGAAACCAGAATTGAAAGAGACACGTGTACCCCAATGTTCATCGCAGCACTATTTATAATAGCCAGGACATGGAAGCAACCTAGATGTCCATCAGCAGATGAATGGACAAGAAAGCTATGGTACATATACACAATGGAGTATTACTCAGCCATTAAAAAGAATACATTTGAATCAGTTCTAATGAGGTGGATGAAACTGGAGCCTATTATACAGAGTGAAGTAAGCCAGAAAGAGAAACACCAATACAGTATACTAATGCATATATATGGAATTTACAAAGATGATAACGATAACCCTGTATGCGAGACAGCAAAAGAGACACTGATGTATAGAACAGTCTTTTGGACTCTGTGGGAGAGGGAGAGGGTGGGATAATTTGGGAGAATGGCATTGAAACATGTATAATATCATATATGAAATGAGTCTCCAGTCCAGGTTCGATGCACGATACTGGATGCTTGGGGCTGGTGCACTGGGACGACCCAGAGGGATGGTATGGGAAGGGAGGAGGGTTCAGTATGGGGAACACATATATACCTGTGGCCGATTCATGTTGATATATGGCAAAACCAATACAATATTGTAAAGTTAAAAAATAAAATAAAAAAGAATTAAAAGAAAATGCTACTTGTGGTAAAAGCATGACAACATATTTAACAAACAAATGACAAACTGGGGGAAATGTGCAACATTCCACAGTCAATTATAAGTTACAGAATAACAGAAAAACAATATAATTACATAATTTAAAAACATATACACTATTAGTAATCCAAATGAATAAAAATTATAATTAAGCTGAGATATTATTTTTGCCTATTAGGAGCAAATTTTTTTTTTCTAATAATAAGGATAAAATGATAATGATAATTAAGAAAATTAGGCCTTTTATTATAATAGACTACTAGTAGTCGATTTGACATAAATTCATTATTAGGTATTTGAGACTATATCACAATTATAAAAGGGGCATATGTTGAAATTCTACTTATTGGAATTTGTGTCAATTAAATGCTGGACTGGAAGAAGCACAAGCTGGAATCAAGATTGCCAGGAGAAATATCAGTAACCTCAGATATGCAGATGACACCACCCTTATGGCAGAAAGTGAAAAGGAACTAAAAAGCCTCTTGATGAAAGTGAAAGTGGAGAGTGAAAAAGTTGGCTTAAAGTTCAACATTCAGAAAATGAAGATCATGGCATCCGGTCCCATCACTTCATGGAAAATAGATGGGGAAACAGTATCAGACTTTATTCTGGGGGGCTCCAAAATCACTGCAGATGGTGACTGCAGCCATGAAATTAAAAGACACTTACTCCTTGGAAGGAAAGTTATAACCAACCTAGATAGCATATTCAAAAGCAGAGACATTCCTTTGCCAACAAAGGTCCATCTAGTCAAGGCTATGGTTTTTCCAGTGGTCATGTATGGATGTGAGAGTTGGACTGTGAAGAAGACTGAGCGCTGAAGAATTGATGCTTTTGAACTGTGGTGTTGGAGAAGACTCTTGAGAGTCCCTTGGACTGCAAGGAGATTCAACCAGTCCATTCTGAAGGAGTTCAGCCCTGGATTTCTTTGGAAGGAATGATGCTAAAGCTGAAACTCCAGTACTTTGGCCAGCTCATGCTAAGAGTTGACTCATTGGAAAAGACTCTGATGCTGGGAGGGATTGGGGGCAGGAGGGGAAGGGGACGACAGAAGATGAGATGGCTGGATGGCATCACTGACTCGATGGACGTGAGTCTGATTGAACTCTGGGAGTTGGTGATGGACAGGGAGGCCTGGCGTGCTGCGATTCATGGGGTTGCAAAGAGTCAGACCTGACTGAGCGACTGAACTGAACTGAACTGAAATCTGATAAGTACAAAGACATGCATAAGGGTTTCCATACCAGCACTGTTTGTTTAATAGACAAAATGAGACATGACTAAAATGCCAACCAGTATTCAAACATTTACAGAAATGTTGTACATAGATCTTCACAAGGGAATTCTATGTAATCATGATACAGAATGATAGATGTGTGCATTTTCCACTCTGACTCTCTACATACAAAAAAATGGAAGTTATACATGTAGTTTTAACATTCTGTGGCTATTAAAGCAGTACTTCTTTATTTTATCTTTATTTTTTTATATATAAACTGATATATAATCTTTTATGTAGAAAGATAAGTAAATATCTTTAATAGGGAAAATTGGAGTAGTAATAAAATGGAGAAAGAAGGCTTTTCTTCAAGATATTAAATGACAGCACAAAGTTTTAATAATTTCTGTAATGTGATACAAGTATAAGAAGGTAAGCAGGTCAAAAAGAATTGATATAGTTGATACTTAAATATATATAGTTTAATTGGAGAAGACAATGGCACCCCACTCTAGTACTCTTGCCTGGAAAATCCCATGGATGGAGGAGCCTGGTGGGCTGCAGTCCATGGGGTCACTAAGAGTCAGACATGACTCAGTGACTTCACTTTCACTTTTCCCTTTCATGCATTGGAGAAGGAAATGGCAACCCACTCCAGTGTTCTTGCCTGGAGAATCCCAGGGACAGGGGAGCCTGGTGGGCTGCTGTCTATGGGGTCGCACAGAATCAGACACAACTGAAATGACTTAGCAGCAGCAGCAGCATGGCATGCTTAGAATATACCAAAGGACATATCACAGATAAATTAAGGGAAGGGATGGGTTACTTACCAGATGGTATAAAGAAATGCATCTAATTAGAGTAAAAAATTAACTTTGATCCTAATCTTATGCCACATTTTGTAATAATAAATTTAATTTGAAAATGAAATAACAAAATTTAACTGACTTCTGATCTGGGTAGGGATTAAAAATTATTTACTAAATATGAGAGTAGTAGAAGATAGTATAAAGGAAAATAAAACTTTATCTTTAAAAGCATTGTGTGCTGAAAAAACAAAATTTTAGAAATACAATTTTGGGTTAAAAGGCACTTCTATTTCCAGTTTTTTAAGGAATCTCCACACTCTTCTCCATAGTGGCTGTACTAGTTTGCATTCCCACCATCAGTGTAAGAGGGTTCCCTTTTCTCCACACCCTCTCCAGCATTTATTGCTTGTAGTCTTTTAGATCGCAGCCATTCTGACTGGTGTGAAATGGTACCTCATTGTGTTTTTGATTTGCACCCATCAGCAGACGAATGGATAAGAAAGCCATGGTACATATACACAATGGATTATTACTCAGCCATTAAAAAGAATTCATTTGAATCAGTTCTAACGAAGTGGATGAAACTGGAGCCTATTTATACAGAGTGAAGTAAGCCAGAAAGAAAAACACCAATACAGTATACTAATGCATGTATATGCAATTTAGAAAGATGGTAATGATAACCCTGTATACGAGACAGCAAAAGAGACACAGATGTATAGAACAGTCTTTTGGACTCTGTGGGAGAGGGAGAGGGTGGGATGATTTGGGAGAATGGCATTGAAACATGTATAATACTAATCGCTAGTCCAGGTTTGATGCAGGATACAGGATGCTTGGGGCTGGTGCACTGGGATGACCCAGAGGGATGGTACGGGGAGGGAGGTGGGAGGGGGATTCAGGATGGGAACACGTGTACACCCGTGGCGGATTCATGTTGATGGGGTCGCTAAGAGTCGGATACGACTGAGTGACTTAACTTTCACTTTTCACTTGCATGCATTGGGGAAGGAAATGGCATCCCACTCTAGTATTCTTGCCTGAAGAATCCCAGGGACGGGGGAGCCTGGTGGGCTGCCATCTACGGGGTCACACAGAGTCGGACACGATTGAAGCGACTTAGCAGCAGCAGCATGGCAAAACCAATACAATATTGTAAAGTAATTAGCCTCCAATTAAAATAAATTTAAATTAAAAAAAATACAATTCTTTATTCAATCAAATATTAAGGAAGGACAAAGGTATTTCATTCATGAAAAGACTCTTACTTCCTGAGTACTTTTCATAGGAAGATCAAACCAGTCAATATTAAAGGAAACTGACCCTGAATATTCAATGGAAGGGTGAATGCTGAAGCTGAAGCTCCAATACTTTGGTCACCTGATGCAAAGAGCCAATTCATTTGAAAAGACCCTGATGCTGGGAAAGATGCTGGAGAAGGGAGTAACAGAGGATTAGAGGGCTGGATGGCATCACCGACTCAATGGATGTGACTTTGAGCAAACTCTGGGAGATAGTGAAGGACAGGGAAGCCTGGGGTGCTGCAGTCCGTGGGGTCACAGAGTCAGACATGACTGAATGAACAACAACAACTGAGGCTATACATTAAAAAATAACATGATTGTAACAGACAAGAAACAGTTAAGAGATTCAAGATTAAGTTCATCTAATCCTTTATAGCTACAATTGGCCAAAAGATCAGGCTTGAAAAAAAAAAATGCTCCACAGAATACTTATGAAAATACAGACATAGTATGAAATAACAGGCAGTCAGAAACTTCAAGAAAAACAAGCAATTGTAAACGACAGCCACAGATCAATTGTAAAGAAGCCAGTCCAAAATAAACTAAGAAGGTTGTTGTTTAAAGGAAAAATAGAGTGGAATGAGCATATCAAAAATAAAAACTGAACAGCATCATTACAACTACAAATATTATTTATTGAGAAGAAAGCACGTATTAATTTTTCTACTGATAAAAGAAAGGTAATTACTAAATCCAGGAGAAACCTACAATTATGGAAAAGTCTGATTCACTTATGAAGGAGAACAAAAACAGTATAATTTAGATACTAGGTTTTAACAAAGAAGAATCTTTTGAGTGGTGCTGGAGTTGTGACACTTAAAGCACAGAAAAGAAATGTACTATAGAAAACTATGTGATTTTATGGTGAATTTTATCTACTTAGTCATAATCACAAGTAATGACCATTTTAAATTTTAGAACCAACCTATAAATAAAGCAAGAAACTAATAAAGTGTGCAAATCACAGATGTAAGGGAGAAGAGAGAGAATGAGATAGCAGAGTCATTGATAAGTTCCTTTACAAGTTACAAGGGAATCAAGAAATATTTATTATCTATGTATTTAAGGTATTTATTTAATGATCAAATGATAAGCAATAGAGGAATTAAAGATGGGTTTATAAAACTAAATGGAATTGGAGAGAGAGGTGAAAGGGGATGTAATTTAGCAAACACTTATGAAGTGAAAAGAGAAGCAAAAAGCAAAGGAGAAAAGGAAAGATTATAAGCATCTGAATGCAGAGTTCCAAAGAATAGCAAGGAGAAATAAGAAAGCCTTCCTCAGTGATCAATGCAAAGAAATAGAGGAAAACCATACAATGGGAAAGACTAGACATCTCTTCAAGAAAATTAGAGATACCAAGGGAACATTTCATGCAAAGATGGGCTCAATAAAGGACAGAAATGGTATGGACCTAACAGAAGCAGAAGATATTAAGAAGAGGTGGCAAGAATACACAGAAGAACTATACAAAAAAAATCTTCACGACCCAGATAATGACGATGGTGTGATCACTCATCTAGAGCCAGACATCCTGGAATGTGAAGTCAATTGGGCCTTAGAAAGCATCATTACGAACAAAGCTAGTGGAGGTGATGGAATTCTAGTTGAGCTCTTTCAAATCCTGAAAGATGATGCTGTGAAAGTGCTGGCACTCAATATGCCAGCAAATTTGGAAAACTCAGCAGTGGCCACAGAACTTGAAAAGGTCAGTTTTCATTCCAATCCCAAAGGAAGGCAATGCCACAGAATGCTCAAACTACTGCACAATTGCACTCATCTCACATGCTAGTAAAGTAATGCTCAAAATTCTCCAAGCCAGGCTTCAGCAATACATGAACGGTGAACTTCCAGATGTTCAAGCTGGTTTAGAAAAGGCAGAGGAACCAGAAATCAAATTGCCAACATCTGCTGGATCATGGAAAAAGCAAGAGAGTTCCAGAAAAACATCTATTTCTGCTTTATTGACTATGCCAAAGTCTTTGGCTGTGTGGATCACAAGAAACTGTGGAAAATTCTGAAAGAGATGGGAATACCAGACCACCTGACCTGCCTCTTGAGAAATTTGTATGCAGGTCAGGAAGCAACAGTTAGAACTGGACATGGGACAACAGACTGGTTCCAAATAGAAAAAGGAGTACGTCAAGGCTGTATATTGTCACCCTGCTTATTTAACTTATATGCAGAGTACATCATGAGAAATGCTGGGCTGGAAGAAGCACAAGCTGGAATCAAGATTTCCAGGAGAAATATCAGTAACCTCAGATATGCAGATGACACCACCCTTATGGCAGAAAGTGAAGAGGAACTAAAAAGCCTCTTGATGAAAGTGAAAGAGGAGAGTGAAAAAGTTGGCTTAAAGCTCAACATTCAGAAAACTAAAATCATGGCATCTGGTCCCATCACTTCATGGGAGAGAGATGGGGAAACAGTGTCAGATTTTATTTTTGGGGCTCCAAAATGACTGCAGATGGTGACTGCAGCCATGACATTAAAAGATGTTTACTCCTTGAAAGGAAAGTTATGACCAACCTAGATAGTATATTGAAAAGCAGAGATATTACTTTGCCAACAAAGGTCTGTCTAGTCAAGGCTATGGTTTTTCCAATGGTCATGTATGGATGTTAAAGTTGGACTGTGAAGAAAGCTGAGCACCAAAGAATGGATGCTTTTGAACTGCAGTGTTGGAGAAGACTCTTGAGAGTCCCTTGCACTGCAAGGAGATGCAACGAGTCCATTCTGAAGGAGATCTGCCCTGGGATTTCTTTGGAGGGAATGATGCTGAAGCTGAAACTCCAGTACTTTGGCCACCTCATGCGAAGAGTTGACTCATTGGAAAAGACCCTGATGCTGGAAGGGATTGGGGGCAGGAAGAGAAGTGGACGACAGAAGATGAGATGGCTGGATGGCATCACTGACTCGATAGACATGAATCTGAGTGAACTCTGGGAGTTGGTGATGGCCAGGGAGGCCTGGCATGCTGTGATTCATGGGGTCGCAAAGAGTTGGACACGATTGAGCAACTGAACTGAGCTGAACTATGAAGGATTCAGTTGATAAGATGCATTATGAGCAAATTATTTAGACATCTAGATGTGAGTGCGTGAAGAAATAAAAATAGAAATGACAAAATGAGGTTAACTCAGGAAATTAGCCCTGAAATCTGGGAGGAATGAGTTGCTACTGAGTTGAAACAGTTGCTATTCAGATTAGAAATATAAATCTCCATCTTATGATAGTTCTGCAAATAAAGTTAAATTGAAAGAGGAATGCTGGAAAAATATTTGCAGCACATAGGATAATATCAGGGTTAAAATCATGTATATCTTCTAAGTAAATAAGAAAAATATGATTATAGTAGTTTTTAAAAATTAAAGGAATCTAAACTGGCAACTATCAAAAGCAAAAATAGTCATAAATATAAAAAATATTTCATCACACCAAATAAACCAGTACATAAATTTAACAAAATATGGTACTCTTTTTAAGCATTTAAGTTTTTAAAATAGCTAAAAATATTTTAATATTAATGCTGTGATAGGGACAATGATGTAGATATTTCCACACATTGCAGTTGACAGTGTGATAAAAGGTTACAGATAGAGAAGAATAGTAAATATATCTAGTAGATTGATCTAATAAATTTTTAGGAATTCACTTTAAATATATAATCTTATTTATTCAAAGAATTATAGATGAGCATATCTATGTCAATATTATTTATAATTGTCAATACAACCACACTTTGATATCCCCAGGGGAATTTGTTCCAGGACTGCCCGCCCAATACCAGAACTTGCAAAATTCAAGTCTTTTATATAAAATGGAATATTTTCATATAATCTATATATATCCTACTGTGTACTTTAAATCATTCTAGATTTATTTTAATACCTGTGTATTAAAGTTGCTTCAATTGTTCAACTCTTTACAACCCTATGGACTATAGCCCACTAGGCTTCTGTCCATGGGATTCTCCTGGCAAGAATACTGGAGTGGGTTGCCATTTCCTTCTCCAAGGAATCTTCCTAACCTAGGGATTGAACCTGACTCTGTTAAGTCTCCTGCATTGGCAGGCAGGCTTTTTACTACTAGCACCACCTAGAAAGTCCAATTATAATACCTGAGTGAAGTGAAAGTTGCTCAGTCGTGTCCGACTCTTTGCGACCCCGTAGACTATATGGTCCATGGAATTCTCCAGGCCAGAATACTGGAGTGGGTAGGCTTTCGCGTCTTCAGGGGATCTTCCCAACCCAGGGATCGAACCCAGGTCTCTCACATTGCAGGCGGATTCTTTACCAGCTGAGCTATCAGGGAAGCCCATTATAATATCTAATACAGTATAAATCATTGTATATACAATGTAAATGCTATGCAAATAGTTGCTGGTCCACAACAGATCCAAATTTTGCTTTTTAAAAATTTCTTGAATTTTTATTATTTTAAGTAATTTTGATCTGCTGTTTGGTTGAATCTGTGGTTGCAGAACTTGCAGATATTGAGGGCCCACTGTAAATGAAAACAGTGCTCAGTTAAATGATTAAACATGGGTGAAGATCCAGTTAATGTTTTCTTAGACCACATAAGAACTGAGGAAAGCACAGGCAATGTAAAACTGAGACAGCTGACTGCTTGCAATCTCAATTTTAGTGTATTTTTGTTATCCCTATAAATTTAAGTAATTTATCTAAATAAATATGGATTACATGCACAATTAAATGTTATGTATACATGAACTTATGGATAATTGAAAAATATTATCATGTCTGAGTAACTTATTTATTGTTAAGGTTAATCATGTCCTTTATGTAATTCCAATTTTTTAAAGAGCCCTTCTATATTATAATCAGATAGAATGCATATTATTTATAATAGACAAAGTTAACTAAAATAAAAAGAACAGTTATTATGTCACAAAGCCAAATATATTATCTAAGAACTTTGTACTTACCTCAAATCATATCACTTGAATTAAACTGCAAACTATTTTCAAGGACTTTGTGAGACTTATGAGTGACTAGATATAACTAACTCATCATTTATATAGCAAACCCCTTATTCAAAAATAGTACTGAGTACTGAACACATAGTACAGTAGTACATAGTACAAATAGTACTGAACACATGGTTATAAACGAGGACAGATTTTATTAATGAAGCTTTAGTGGTCCCACAGAAAGTTTTAGTTACTTATTTAAGCTTAATTACAGTTATAGAATTCCTCCAGAGATGGTTGACATAAATATTTATAAATTTAAAATTAAATACATATAAGTAATTTTATTTTCTTGAAGGTTAGCATTCTGATACTGGTAATTTTGTTTCAGTACCTATTTAGAGGAATTTGTCAAACAAAGGGAAGATAATAGGAATTTTTAAAAATTCAATTTCAGTTCAGTTCAGTTTAGTCAGTCAGTCGTGCCTGACTCTTTGCGACCCCATGAATCACAGAACACCAGGCCTCCCTGTCCATCCCAAACTCCCGGAGTTCACTCAAATTCACGTCCGTCAAGTTGGTGATGCCATCCAGCCATCTCATCCTCTGTCGTCCCCTTCTCCTCCTGCCCCCAATCCCTCCCAGCATCAGAGTCTTTTCTAATGAGTCAGCTCCTCGTATGAGGTGGCCAAAGTACTGGAGTTTCAGCTTTAGCATCAGTCCTTCCAAAGAACACCCAGGACTGATCTCCTTTAGAATGGACTGGTTGCATCTCCTTGCAGTGCAAGGGACTCTCAAGAGTCTTCTCCAACACCACAGTTCAAAAGCATCCATTCTTTGGTGCTCAGCTTTCTTCACAGTCCAACTATCACATCCATACGTGACTATTGGAAAAACCATAGCCTTGACTAGAAGAACCTTTGTTGGCAAAGTAATGTCTCTGCTTTTGAATATGCTATCTAGGTGGGTCAGAACTTTCCTTCCAAGGAGTAAACGTCTTTTAATGTCATGGCTGCAATCACCATCTGCAGTCATTTTGGAGCCCAAAAATATAAAGTCTGACACTGTTTCCACTGTTTCCCCATCTATTTCCCATGAAGTGATGGGACCACATGCCATGATCTTCGTTTTCTGAATGTTGAGCTTTAAGCCAACTTTTTCACTCTCCTCTTTCACTTTCATCAAGAGGCTTTTTAGTTCCTCTTCACTTTCTGCCATAAGGGTGGTGTCATCTGCATATCTGAGGTTACTGATATTTCTCCTGGCAATCTTGATTCCAGCTTGTGCTTCTTTCAGCCCAGCGTTTCTCATGATATCTTAATTAAATCAGTAGACTGTATCAGTTATCCACACACACATATAAAAACTAGAATTTTGCTATAATAACACGGCGATAAATAATTTTATACAGGCATACCTGTTATAAACTTCAACCAAAGAGCCTTAGATGATAGTCTCAGGCCATGTACTCCAAGGGAAATATTTTTTGTTTTCTATGTATAATTATTTCTTCTTCAGTAAAAGTACTAAAGTTAATTGTTCAAGTACCTGAATTGTTTGGAAAATAAAGACATTCCATTTTCTCTCAGTAGAAAGGTGGGCAATAGAAGAAGGTGCTAGTAAATGAATTAAAATAAATTGGGCACAATTTGAAGGGGAAATTACAAATTATAGCAGAATTTGAAAAAAGTTCTGTTGGACAAAAGGAAACATTGTGAGTTTTTTGGTTGTGTTAAGATAGGATCTGTACTTCGGACAGAACGTCCTATAGAAATGCTCTGTGAATAAAGCTTTCTTGATTTAAGCTTTAGGAAATACATTCTATGTTTATAGACATTTATTCAGATAATCACAATGAATTTTATAACAGGAAATTCCCTGAAGAGTCCGTAATAAAATGTGAGATCTGTTTAACTTCGTTAAATATATTTGCTAAATATATTTCATCAGAAATTAGTCTTGTCAATAACAGCTAACCTTCCAAATCGTCTTTGGAAACAGTTACATTATAACAACATCAATATATTCTACAATGTAGAGTTTGATATAGATAGCAATAAAAGTCTACAGTATGTTTCATTTCAATCACTTACAGAAGAATTTAGTTTTAGAAATTTTTTGTACTAGGTCTTATTTCTAGATCTTCTTTTTGTATAAAAGTTAGTAAGCCCAGTTTTAAATATACTAAAATATAAATTCCAATAGATTAAGATGTCTCTCAAAATTATAAGAATTATTTTAAAATAATAAATTTTTATGAGATGTGTTATAGTCTATTAATTCCTTTGAAGGAGTTAAAAATTTTTTTTTAAATATCAAAGCTCAAAAACAATGTTTTAGTAGAATTAGGTAAAAATTGTGATTTTTCTAATTTTTTCTTGATGAAGCAATTTGAATTATATCACTAGTTTTGATCTGTGGATTTTTTTGAAAATTAATTTTATTTTTAGGGTGTAATTTATCTTTTTTTTTCCAGTACGTCTTTGTTATCTGTCTTATTTTTTATTAATTTTTATTGAAGTATAGTTATTTTACAATGTTGTGTTAGTTTCTGCTGTATAGCAAAGTGAATTAGCTGTACACAAACACATATCCCCTCCCCTTTGGATTTCCTTCCCATTTAAGTTTTTATTTTAGAGTAACCCCCTGTGGGAATTACTTTCAAATCTTGTCAAACTGTATAAATCTTCGTTTCTCCCCTAAAAATAAAAATCCATAACTACTAAAATCATCTATTTCATCCAAAATAAAATGACAACTTAAGATTTCTTAAAGATTTAATTCATACTCTTTTAACAGAATTGATTTTGTGCAAATAAGATACTCTTTCACCAAATCACTACTCCGAGCAGAGAGTTCACATAAACAGAATAGAGAAAAGAATATTAGCATCTTTGAATGTCAGTGTTTGAAATACATCTTAGACTATTGACAATTCTGTCTGGCAGAACTTTCTGACCACCTCATGAATTAGGAGAATGAACACAGCCTTAAAAGGTTAGAAGTTCTCCTCTTTTGGAAAAGTCATATTCACAATGACTTGTCATCTCCCACTATAAAACCCCCTCTCTGTGGAAGTTCTCCTGGGTCTTTATTTCAGTATTAGGAGAGACCAAACTCATTATGCTATTTAACACCTTGAACTAGACAGTAACTTGGCACAGGAAAGAAGCAGCCAGTGTTATATTTGCCACTAAATACAGGCACCTTTTAAACTATTCAGAGTGCAATTTTATTAAGCAAAAGACATATTATTGGCCTAGAGCCATTTACTATAAATATTTCCTGGTCAAGATCAATTGATGTAGAACATCTGAATAATGCTACAGGAAATATAAAACAAGGCTTGGATGTCAGAGGATATAAAACATTACATAAATGCTACAAATTAAACTTAAATTATTTTGAAATCTTGCTTTATGTATGCTATTGTTGAAATAAAGTACATAGAATCCAATCCTAGATATAATGACAAGATTGAATTTATAACGTATATAGGATATGCAAATGTGTCTCTTCTCTAGTGCTCTCAGAGTAGAATCCATGAAAAGCAAATCAATTTTTGGCTCAAGAGAGAATGTTCCTTTCCCTTCAGATGTGGGGACATTAACCAATCAATATTATTTTAAATGTTCTTTTTGGTCTTCATTATTCTAAGCCAAGAGTCCTAAATTTAAACAGTAGTAAAGGAGAAAGAAATGAACACATTATAATGAAATTTTACTGAAGCCAAAAGCTTATTTCAGTGGATACTAAGTGGTTAACATCAATTTGTTGGAAAATGATAACTTAGTGATTCTTGTCTTGCCTTAGTGATCCTTGTTTCCAAATGGATACAGAGCAGCAATAGGACTTCCTGAGAACAAAAAAGAGAGGAAGAATTATTTGGGGATGGGTAATAAATGGATAATCTGTATATTAAAGGAATCCAAAAATAAAACTCTTATGTACCAAATGCATAACTTTGATTAGTTATGTTTTATAGTAAATATCATCTCTTCTTTGCCAACACGGTTTTAACATTTTTTTATAAATAAAGAGAGAAAAGTATATTTGGGGCTCATACTGCTGCTGCTTCCGCTGCTGCTGCTAAGTCACTTCAGTCGTGCCTGACTCTGTGTTACCCCATAGATGGCAACCCACCAGGCTCTTCTGTCCATGGGATTCTCCAGGAAAGAATACTGGAGTGGGTTTCCATGTCCTTCTCCAATGCATGCATGCATGCTAAATCGTTTCAGTCATGTCTGACTCTGTGTGACCCTGTGGACAGCAGCCCACCAGGCCCCTCTGTTCACAGGCTTCTCCAGGCAAGAATACTGCAGTGGGTTGCCGTTTCCTTCTCCAGGGGCTCACACAATATATACTAAAACAGATATGAAAAAATATTTTTATTTATAAATATGTTTTCAATGTAAAAAAAATTACCTTAGCAGATACTTGCTGTACTTGTCCCTAAATAGGTTCAAACATTTGTTTAATGATTTCTTGCTGAATAAATAATTTATCATTTGACGTCTCTGAGACCAGCAGTCTCTTTCATCTAAGCATAGTTTTTTTTGGTTTGTTTTTTGTTTTTCCTTGATTCAGGGAGTGAACAATGTAGAGAGAAGAAAAATTACCAGGGATTGATAAATTTGTAGTGTAGACATATCTTCCACCACACATCCTAGATATAACCCTCCCTCATTAAGATTTGTAGACATGTGTTATAATTTTTCTATGCAGAATACCAATTTCTTAAGAACACAGAGATAATACTTGTACTTAGTTGATTTCAGATAGAAATCAACAAATTGTGAGTCCCTAAGAATAACAATGATATGCTAACTAAGGGTATAGTAAAATTAAATAATGATTAATAACAACTATATATGGATCCCCAAATTTCAACTTAAATAGACATCACACAGAGCACAGTATGGAGAGCAGTGTCTAAGTTAGCTCTTCACACTTACCAAATGAAGGTGACCTTAGGACGTTACCTAACTTCTCTAAAATTTGGTTTTGTCAAAGTCAAAATGGCAATAAAACAATGTGTGTTAAATATAGCACTAAAAGCACTATACTAATAATCATAATGTACAGAAAAGATAAATGGCAAATCAGCTCTATATCTATTATACTCTTCAATAAAACAGGGTAAGTAATGATGAGAACCCTGGAGGAGGGCATGGCAACCCCCTTCAGTATTCTTGCCTGGAGAGTCCATGGATAGAGGAGCCTGGCAGGGTTATCCATAGTCCATAGGGTCACCAAGAGTCAGACATTACTGAAGCGACTTAGCATGTACACACAACGATGATTATTACCTCTGTTTTAGAAAAGAAACTGAGTTTTAGATTGAGAGCACTTGAAGAAAACTGTAGGACTAGAAATCTATAATTAAGCCTCGAGAAGTATATATACTTATATGACATACTCCTGAAAAAAGAATAAAGGAACTCTTACATCTAAATACAGTTTGAACGGAGACAATTAAAAAGAAAAACAGAAGAAAAATAAACTCCTAAGGAACAGAGAAATAGCCATATTTTAGGAACCTACTATGACTTATTTAGTGTAGTTGGTATTCAAATTCCATCCAAGCTTTAGCAAAATTGTTGCTGTGGACAGATTGAGTGAGACCAATTTCCCCCAGCTGGTGTGAACTTCATGAAGGGTGAGCAGTTTTAAGTGCTCGTATGTGATGTTGAAGGGTTTTGCACATTCCCCAGTGAGTGTCTCCATTTTACCTATGCTCTTCTGTTTCCAGTCACAATCACAGTTCCCTCACAACTAGAAAATCCCTCACCCTGGCCTTAATTCTGATCTAGGCTATTTAACTCTATCTCCCTCAAGTTTATTTTATCCATGCGAAAATATATTTTCATCCATTCTCTTCTCTGCTACTGAGAGAGAACTATAAACGTCCTCCTGTCTTTTAAGGCCAGCTATCTTCTTGTGATACTAATTGTCTTCTCACTCTCTTCCATCATCAATCTCCTGCCTGGTCACTGTATTTCAAACTCCTCCTCTCCACTAAAATATTGATCTTTTCTTGGTGGTGGTGGTTTAAGTCACTAAGTCATGTCCGACTCTTGCAACCCCATGGACTGTAGTCTGCCAGGCTCCTCTGTCCTTGGGATTCTCTAGGCAAGAATACTAAAGTGGGTTACTATTTCCTTCTCCAAATTACACTTCCTGATACCTGCCTCATCCTAAAGTACAGAGAATACAACCTAGGGGGTAAACTGAATTCATGCTGAAAACCAGTTACTCATGAGCTACCCAAATCCTCTACCCACCCCAAGTATTCAGCTTGAGTTCTATTTTTAATTTTTCTTCCCTCCCAACTGTGTTTGAATCTAGCACATTGTGTCATTGTGCAGATTTTCTCTTAAATATTTTTGCTTTGATTTCTTCTTATTGGTTTCTTCCACAATCATACAGATTTATACTTTGATTGATTGCTTCCTTTCTGAATTATTGTCATAGACTACTATTTGGTCTTACCACTCTTAACTTCCTGATCTCCAATCTATATTTTCCATTATGTGATTATAAGAATAACTTCCCTGAATCATATTTTTCATCTAAACTTTGTTGTTAAAACCTCAGTGATTTCCATTGCCTGAGAAATAAATTGCTATCTCCATCAGCTTTCCAATTCTCCCTACAACTGAGTTTCATGGACCCTCACTTTACAATTGCAAAACAATAAAGTTGGCCTGTGCTTTCCTGCCTCTGTGCCTGTGATCATTGATACCAAGATCATTGATACCAAGATCATTCTTTTAAACTTCTCAAAACCCTGAGAGTCTTTGATGCATCTTTAAGGGTGCCCTTCAAAGTGTTTCTCTAACCGTAACTTTTCTAGGATTCCCCAGCCAGAACTTCATCCCATCTTTCCATTTTCCAGAAGTCTTCATGATTTTCTTTTGACATTTATCTTCTTTCTTATCCTTTAATTTTTTTCTCTGTGTATCTTTTCTTGGCTGTTAGAACCAAACTCATCCATATCCATCATTATGCCAATTTTGTCTCTGCTCAGTCCTCATCAAATCTTTTTGCTTTGAAAATACTTGTGGTTCAATTAAAAGTAAATGAAAGTTGACTTTGCACATCTCTACAAAATAGAGAATATAGAACCAATTGTTCCTTTCCTCTTGCATCAAAACAGAAGTTCATATTTTAGCAGTCTGTTGATGCACACCTACACACACAAAGAGCCCCTGAGATCTCATCAACTTAAGAAGTAAAATTTTGTGCCAAAGTGATGTTTACATGGTGGGTGAAAAGAGAGAACTGGATGACAGGAAGGATGACAAGTCAAGTGAACCAAATCTGAAGTGGTAATTTTTACAACCTGAGTAATCTGCTCTCCATATGTTTCCTGCAAATCCTAGGAAAGGTACTATAACCATGATCTTTGCATTAGAGTCAAGCATATAAAGATTCACCTCTTCGCAGGAATAAATTTAGAAACAGAGAACCAGGAGGAAAGCTTTTTGGCAACCTTTCCTGAAAGTGTGTGCAAGGCTGAAAAACCAAATGGAGAGAGGAGTCTGTTAACCTTTATCACACACCACATGCAAAGTAATCACACATCATAATGCTTTCATATCATATGTTTCTTTCACATTCTTGAACATGGTACTACACAGTTAAGCTTCCAGCAGCTGGAGAAATTGTAACACAGTGATGGTCTGTCTACCCATAGAGTTCAGTGCCTCATTTAGAGTTCTTGGCTTCAATAGTTTGATACAAACAAAAAGTTTTATGTTCATACACTAAAGCCAGACTGTGACCTAAATTAGTTTCCTCACATATATTTTTTTTTTAAGTTTTAACTACTTTAAGTCAAAGAAAAATCTATACAGTCAAAACTGGAGAAAGTAATTTTGAATTTAAATTTTTATGGAGGTGTGATGTAAATTTTTATAATTCTAATAAAAGGTCTTGTCCTTTCCTCCTGTCCACATGGTTCTCATTGTCCCTCGTTTGTCCCATCATAAGCAGGTGTATGTGGACTACCATTTGGGGAAGAGATATTGTAGGTTATTTGTTCACATCTTAAGGAATTATTTTATTGCCACCATCCTCAAATATATACCCTTTTGGAAATTTTCTTTAGATAGTATCCCCTTCATTAGAAAATATGAGTACTCATGAAGGCAGCACAGCAGAGGCATTCACATTTGGACTCCGTGTTAATGAAAACCTGTTCTCCTTAGGTACTCTCAACAGACAGAGGCCATGGTTCTGGCCCTCTTGTTTATATTTTTGACTAACAGAAGACCAAAGATATGAATAAGCAAATTGTTAACATACATCCACATGGCTTTTCATTGTTGACCTGAAGTGCTGGTGTGATAGGAAGAGAATGTTTTTGGCCTGGTTGTCTGGATTTGATTTATCCCCATCTTCACCTCTTCATTTGCTGTGTGATACTGAACAAGTTACTTAGAAAACTTATTTTGCATCTATTTAGTCATTTCTGAAATGAGGATAATAAAACTCACTCTCAAGTTGTCCTAAGGATTTAATAATATGACATGAGTAACCGTATCTAATAATGCTTATTAAATTGTAACTCCCTTTTATCTTCTTTCCCCCACCTTCATTATAAAGGTAATTCAAGCATTATTTTGCCTTTCAGATGGACTTTAGGTGTGGACCCAATTTTCACTTTTATCTTACATCTTCTCTCTGCACCCGTCTCCATGCTACATTTATTTCTGAAGCACTCTATTGTTTTTCACCATTTAAAAAAAATGTTCATTTAAAAAAATACTGCCAGTATAAAATCCATTTACATCTGCAATACCTCAGTGAATTCTCATAACAGTTATTCAAAATAGATATTATTTATCTGTAATCTATACATGAGGAAACTAAGGTTAAAAGGCTAAGTGGCTTTCACAATACCATGAAAGCGAATAACCAAGATTAAGTGGCTTCTACCGTCGCATAACATGAGTAAGTAGCAATTCTGGGAACGGAACCCTGGTTTTATAATTTCAAACTGACTCAACTTTCCTCTCCTCCATTCTGGGAGAGCTCTACTTTGGATAGTACTCCCCCTTTAATATACTTCTATAACTTTAATATTAAACTCAACATTTTGCTCTAGTCAGCTTCCTCTTCCCAATCTCTTCTAATAACCCAGAGAAACCTCTGCCTATTTCTGTAAATAGTAATCTATAGTCATCCTTATTTTAAAACACACTTAGGGGAAAATATTTCAATAATGGTATTTAAGCCAAATCAAAGGGGAAAAACAGTGCTTATCAATTATGTGCAATGAATTTTTGGGTAAATGACAAAATATTACACTTTTAATAAAAACATACAACTTTAGGGTATTAAATGATCATTAGCAAGAAAAGACATTAGATTAACTATGGCAGAAGGAACATAATTATTTGTACAATTAATACCGATAGCAATCTTGGAAATAACGTTGTGGTAAATATCATTAGGTAAGTAAACAGCATAGGCTTAAGGAAGGAAAAAAGACTGTGCACTATGGAATTTGAATGTCTGGATAATGTTATAGATCACTTCTATAGGGCTTCTGAGTAACATATCACATATTCCTCTAATTAAGATGGGAGAGAGAAAGGAGAGACTCTGTTATGCTGAGTGAGAAGTGTTTCTGAACAAGAAAAAGCAGCATTTCCACAAAAATAATGTATCCTCTTAATAAATAGTAGGAACACTGAGAATTTTTCTTAAGCCACCATCAATCATCAAATATTAAAGCTTATTATGTCTAAGTATCTCTATTTTAAATAATTTTTTCAAATAATACTCTAATAAAATTAGAAGCAAGAAATTATCAAATACTACAGTAGAATCATTTGGTTGAAAGATGAGAATATACATGAGATTCTTCTTGAAACGAGAGCTACCAAACTACATAATAAACTGTAGTGTAAAGGAATAAAAACTAAAAAGTCTGAGTGACTTGAGCAAAGAGGATAGGGAAAAAAGAAGAAAATGATTACGTTTCTCCACCAAAATGTTTACTGTTTTAGACATTCTTACTCTGGACCCTGAAAAATACATTTATTTTATAAGTATGATTTACAAATAAACTCGAGGACAGTCATATAATTGAGTTGCCAAAACATGAAAGTGATGTGTCTTTAAAGCAATGGAAAATTGTTACTGATAAAGTGATTTTAAAATGGCAATGTACCAAAAATACAGACTCTATCCCCAAATGTGTCTAAAGTCTTTACATTTAGATATATGATTGACAAGTTGATAACTTTTTGGGAAAATATAAGCAAAATATTAACAGAGGTTATCTCTGGAAAATATGCTTGTGCAAAATTTTTAATTTTGTGCTAGTTTAGATTTTCTAAAATGGACATAGTTTTAAGTCATGAAAAGGCAATAAAGCTGACATCAGAAGTCCATGTTGACTTAGTCTGTTTTGGATGCTGATCACTCAGACATGCCTCATGCATTTTCTTCAGTCAGGGAGATGCCACTACCAAGTGACTGACAAAGGGAAATAAAAAGGAACTCCTTTTTCAAAGAAAAAAATATAAAGCAGCCCCTTTTTGGTTGTCAGTATGATCACGTCAGACTCTGAGACCCATGGAGAGAGACGTTTCATTTAGACTTTGTGCTGTGCACAGAGCTCCCGGTGCCATGCACACAATTATGATCATTGACAGTCACTCAATCTCCTTCCTTCTCTTCTGTGCCATTGCTGCCCTGGTGCTGCCTCGGCAGCATATTTAGGTTTTAAATTGTCAATCATGATTCTTTTATATTCCAGCAAAATGATAAAAATTCATAATATAAAAAAGATGCCTAGTGGGACAAAGTTTTTGCTGGACAATTGCATTCTTTTCCATGTGTGTACTCTGCAAAGGTCTAATACACCAAATATTCCATAGGCCAATCAAAGTATGTTTCCTTGTTTTAGTTTCAATCTATTTTATGTCAAAAATTCTGTTCATCTTTAAAGAATGTTCAGCTATTGCTGCACAACTCCCCGAGACTGCCTGGGATTAAACAGGGAAACCAATCAGAACAAAACAAGATCTTCTTTGCCCTTCTACATCAAAACACTACAATCCATTCTCTAACAGTTCCCAGGAGGAAAATCTTCATTAAGTTGAAATACACACATTGCCATAAATCAAAGCAAATATATATCTCTGCTTTGCACATTCTATTTTAGGCTGAGTTATCAATTCTACTTACCACTTACTGAAAGAAAGTAGGGGTGTGTGTGTGTGTGTAGGTGTGTGTGTGTAACTGTGTGTGTGTTTTCGATATTTCAAATGGAATTTTCAGAGAATCTGGAAAGCTAAAGAAAATCTCAACAGCACAAGATTAGCATTACGTAGATAGACACTTAGTGAACTTAAAATTCTAAGAATAATGTGTGTGTATTGTTTTCTCTTCATGAGTCAGAATGACCTCAGAAATATTTACTACTCAAGAGATCACCTTTGAAAGCCCTAGAATGCTAGGGTGGGAAAGGAGTTGGCAATCTTCACAGTTTTAGAAACAACTAAAAGTAAACAAAATGTTTGGAGTTCTTATTCCATTGCCAAATCGAGCTAGCCAGATATGTGGCTGGTCATGCTGAATAATAAGGTTTGGGAACCGATTGTCCCCTTGAAGTATGTGAACTGCTAGACCTTCAAGTTCATTAACAGAGTTCTTCATGCACACACTTCTCAGTAAACATCAACTATCTAGTATGCTTAGAATTGTGTGAAACATCAATTGACAATGAGAAGAATTTTATTTTATACCAGAATTTCGTTTTTCCTCCCATAGAATAAATTAGATGCTAGCAAAATTAACAACAAAACCATGTCATTTATCGTTGCACAATTTTTGTTTTTCGTGCCTATTTAGTCTTACATTTATAGGTTCAAATGTAGTGGGTTTTTTTTTTTCTTTTTTAATTGAAGTATAGTTAACTTACAATGTTGCATTTCAAATATGCAACAAGATAATTCCATATATAGAGAGTTATATACATTCAAATATATATATATATGTATAAATACTTTTTCAGACTCTTGTCCATTATAAGTTAGTATAAGATACTGAGTATAGTTCCTCGTACTATACAGTAGGTCTTTGCTTTTTATTTTGTACATGTGTGCATGCTTGGTCACTCAGTTGTGTCTGACTCTTTTGCAACCCCATGGATTGCAGCCCGCCAAGCTCTTTAGTCCATGGGAGTAGTCAGGAAAGAATACTGGAGTGGGTTGTCATTTCCAGGGGATCGTCCCGACCCAGGGATCTAACCCGGGTATTGCATTTCCTGCATTGGCAGATGGATTCTTTACCACTAGCACCAGTTGGGAAACCCTATTTTATATGTAGTAGTAATGGCAACCCACTCCAGTACTCTTTCCTGGAAATTCCCATGGACAGAGGAGCCTGGTAGGCTGCAGTCCATGGGGTTGCAAAGAGTTGGACATAGCTGAGCGACTTCACTTTCACTTTTCCCTTTCATGCTTTGGAGAAGGAAATGGCAACCCACTCCAGTGTTCTTGCCTGGAGAATCCCAGGGACGGGGGAGCCTGGTGGGCTGCTGTCTATGGGGTCGCACAGAGTCAGACATGACTGAAGCGACTTAGCAGCAGCAGCAGCAGCAGTGGGTTTATGTTAATCTCAATCAAATGTAGTGTTTCAATAGAACTTTGCTCCTTGAAAAGTAAACAAATATTCATTGTAAAGTTCATTTTCTGTTTGAAATCAATGTTTCAAATTCCTGATGTTTTTAAGTGCAGAAAGACTAATGTATAATGTGTTCCAGTAAGTACTATGAACAGAAGTAGTTAGAACTTTGATTATATGTCTCATCTCAGAAAATCACCTTCAGAAACCTAGAATGCCCTAACTTGAGTATAGGGCACTATTGAAATTACATTTAAAAAGGCAAGGAAAATGTAGTTACAAGGTAAAAATGTAAGAGTAGTAATTACTTGGTCTGTGTTAGGGCAAAGTCAGGAGACAGAGTCATGGAATGAAACCCGATTAGCAGAGGTTACAAAAAGAAATAAGGAAACACTTACTGTAAGTGCCTGAGAATCGAAAGAATGTCACTGAAGAGTCCAAGTCCACTGCTTAATAGGAAAAGGGAAAATTGCAGACTACATGGAGGGCAACACGTTTAATTGCTCCTTGGGTTATTCTTTTCTAAATACTAATAATTGTAAAAGGTTGCTTAATGTGATAATAGTTACCAGGGTTGAAGAGATCAAAAGGCAATGTCAGAAAGTAATAGATTGAGGTGAATAAACATTATTGTGAATGTATTCATATTAATGGTACCCTGAGATGGACCAAGGAAGGAGATGCATCTGATGCAGAGATAACTGTGAGGATAGAGAATGATAAAATAAATAAATACTCATTTCAACTTGAGTGATGAAAAGACAACCATTATTCCACCAAAACATTTAAAAATTGATAATCATAAAGTCAGTCAACTAGCAAATGTCTGTTGAGTATAAACTATCTTCCTAAGAGAGGCTATAGACCCCAGTGAATCTCTAATACAGGACTTACTGCTACTCAAGATTTACTCCAGATTTTGGTGAGTAGCTAATAATGTGTATTACTCACATACGCATTATCTGTTAATTGTGTACAGTAATTAAAGAACAGTTATAATGAATATGAGGAGCAGTAATGAAAATATTCTAGGTAATATGTGACCAATGATCTAGGGTGTTGAACTTTATTAATGTGACACTAATATGAACTCTAACCACATCAACATTTACTGTGTAGAATAATTCTATTCTGTGTTCTCATGCTACTATCAAACTTTTCAAGGGAGCTTGTTACAGGGTTCAAGGCCCTGAGAAAATAAGTATGAATTGTAAATAAATACCTTCTCAATAGAACAGAACATATAAATATACATTCTGATTTCCTTAGATCATAAAATATTTTACACTATTAAAAATAATTAAAAAGACTTTTCACTTCATGTATTTGCTTTCTCTTCAAAGGATCAGAATTTTTTTCTTTTATATTTTAATTTTTTACTTAGTGGCATTTGATTTACTTAAACCAAAGAAAAACTGTTCACCCATTTTTCCTACCACCTACCCTGACCCCTGCCTCTGGCAACCACCAATCTGTTCTCTGTATCTGAGCTGATTTTTATTTTGAATTAATTTTTAGATTTCGTACATAAGAGAGATAATATGGTATTTGTATTTCCCTGGCTTATTTCACTTAACATAATGTCCTTGAGGTCCATCCATGTTGTGATGAATGGCAAGATTTTCTTTTTTTCTCATGGCTGAATTATATTGCATTGTATGTGTGTATACACATATGTGTGCATATATATGCCATAATTTCTTGATCCATTTATCCATGGGTGACACTTAGGTTGTTTCCATATCTTGTTCTTGTTCAGTCACCCAGTTGTGTCCAACTCTTCGCAACCCCATGGACCGCAGCACACCAGGCGTCCCTGTCCCTTGCTATCTCCAAGAGTTTGCCCAAGTTCATGTTCATTGGACCACTGATGCAATACAGACATCCCATCTTCTGTCACCATCTTCTCCTGCCCCCAAGTTTTCCCAGCATCAGGGACTTTTCCAATGAATCAGCTCTTCCCATCAGGTGACCAAAATGCTGGAGCTTCAGCTTCAGTCCTTCCAGTGAGTATTCAGGATTGCTTTCCTTTAAAATTGACTCGTTTGACCTCCTCACTATCCAACAGACTCTTGGGAGTCTTCTCCAGCACCACAGTGTGAAGGCATCAATTCTATGATGCTCTGCTTCCTTTAGAGTCCAGCTCTCACAATGGGATGTGACTACTGGGAAGAACATAGCCTTGACTATATGGACCTTTGTTGGCAGAGTGATCTCTCTGCTTTTCAATGCACAGTCTAGGTTTGTCATAGCTTTCCTGCCAAGAAGCCATTATCTTCTAATTCCGTCCACACAATGTTCTAACTTAACCCACATACAGGTTTCTCGGGAGACAGGTAAGATGGTCTGGTATTCCCATCTCTTGAAGAGCTTTCCACAGTTTGTTATATATAACCTACACAATCAAAGGCTTTAGCATAGTCGATGAAACAGTGGTAGAAGTCTTTCTGGAATTCCCTTGCTTTCTCTATCATCCAGCAAATGTTGACAATTTCTGGTTCCTCTGCCTTTTCTAAACCCAGATTTGACATCTAGAAGTTCTTGGTTTGTGTAATGTTGAAGCCTGACATGTAAGATTTTAAGCATGATCTTACTAGCATGGGAGATGAGTGCAATTGTCCCACGGTTAGCACATTGTTTAGTACTACCCTTCATGGGAATTGGGATGAGAATTGACCTTTTCCAGTCCTGTGGCCAGAGAAGGCAATGGCACCCCACTCCAGTACTCTAGACTGGAAAATCCCATGGACGGAGGAGCCTGGTGGGCTGCAGTCCATGGGGTCACGAAGAGTCAGACACGACTGAGCGACTTCACTTTCACTTTTCACTTTCATGCATTGGAGAAGGAAATGGCAACCCACTCCAGTGTTGTTGCCTGGAGAATCCCAGGGACAGGGGAGCCTGGTGGGCTGCCGTCTATGGGGTTGCACAGAGTCGGACACTACTGAAGCGATTTAGCAGCAGCAGCAGCAGCAGTCCTGTGGCCACTGCTGGGTCTTCCAGATTTACTGACAGGCCAGAATACTGGAGTGGGTAGCCTTTCCCTTCTCCAGGGGATCTTCCCAATCCAGGGATCAAACCCAGGTCTCCCTCATTACAGGCAGATTCTTTACCAGCTAAGCCACAAGGAAAGCCCATACAGTAGGTTCGGTTATTTATTTTATATAGAGTAGCTTGTATGTGTTAATCACCAACTCCAAATTTATGCCTCCCCCATTCCTACTTTGGTAATCATAAGTTTTTTTTTTTTGTCTGTGAGTCTATTTCTGTCTTGTAATATAAGTTCATATATATATGAACTTATAATATATAATAGATTATATATATAATCTATATATATTAGATTATATATTATATATATTATATATAATCTAATATATATATATAAGATATATATTTTATATATATATTAGATTCCTCATATAAGCTGTATCATGTGATTTTTGTCTTTTCCTGTCTGGATTGTTTCACTTAGTATGATTAGATCTATTCATGTTCTGAAAATGGCATTATTTCATTTTTATGGCTCAGTAATATTCCATTGTATGAATATACCACATTTTCATTATCCATTCATCTTTCAATGGACATTTAGGTTGCTGCCATGTCTTGGCTATTGTTAGTAGTGTGTAGTGAACATTAGGGTGAAAATATATTTTCGAAGTGTAGTTTTGTCTAGATATGCACCTATGACAAAGATCCAAAAAGATATCACTGAAATTTATGTTAAAGAGTGTATTGCCCTTATTTTCCTCTAGGATTTTTATAGTATCATATTTTACATTTAGGTCTTTAATCCAGTTTGAGAGAAACAGAAATTTTAAAAGGAATTTCAAATAGTATAACCCAATTATCAAATCTTACAGAGATCCAGCTATATATTTTTAAAATTAGTCCTTATTTAAAGTACTACTTTGAGGAACCAATAATTAATAATTGTGTATTCACAGTACTTGTAAGCCTCAACTTTTTCCTATTGTACAACTTGTAACTGACTGTAAAGCAGAACATGCTAATTATAATTAGCAGTGTTTTTGGTATCTTATGACTATAGTAAAATTACATTAAATAAATCATAAACCCGCAGGTAAAATAAAACTGAAATTGCTATAATATTAATTTTTGGATAATCAGCAAATAAATATAAATTTAGGAGTAAAGATATTTACTACTTTTACCCAAAGTAATGTCAATATTGATTTCAAAATTATAAGTTTCTAAAGTTAAATATAAGGAAAAAATAATAGGAGCAGACCAAAGTCCAGAAAACAATGTTGAAAAGACTACTAGAATAGATAATTTTATAGATGAGTTATTTCATACTTCCATTGACAGTAATAAATAGCACTTACTTTAAGAATAAATAGGTGAATTAATATGATACATGTATTGGTAAATTTATTTTTTCAAATTAAAAATTATATTCATGTTAGTAAACATAAAAATTAAGAAATCTTTTATGAAATCCTCGACCAAATTTAATTTTTCAAATCAAATCATCATAGAGATTAGAAATAGAAAAAAATATATTTCAATGGTGACCCACTACAAACAGTCCCTGGTGGCTCAGTCAGTAAAGAATCCACCTGCAATATAGGAGATCTGGGTTCAACCCCTGGATCGAGAATATTCCCAGGAGAAGGGAATGGAAACCCACTCTAATAGTCTTATCTGGATAATCCCATGGACAGAGGGGCCTGGTAGGTAACAGTCCATGGGATCAAAAAGAATCAGACATGACCGAGTGACTAACTTGCTCTCGCAACCATTTCTAATTTTTCAAATCAAATCAAGTTATCATAGAGATTAGAAATAGAAAAAAAAAAAAATCAATGGTGAACCATTAAAAACAATCTCATTATAATGGGGGGGGATAAAGCAGGGCAATCACTATTACTATTATTTTGCATATCCTAACAAATTCATGATTCTTATATGCTGAATATATAATATTAATCAAATATTAATATATTTTTAATATCTAAATTATCTTAGGTTTGGCAACTGGTATCTCTTTCTAATTGTCTTCTGTGTCAACTTGACTTGGTGTATTAGTTTTTGAGTATATTTACTTTCTGACACAAAAAGATATCCAGACCCACCTTATACATTTCAAGTCTTAAAACTAGAATCATCCATTTCTCAATGAACCCTAGTTTCTTAGTGGAGTACAGTAAACTGATGTTGGTTCTTTCATACTTTTACACATGCACACACACACACAGGGTGATTTCTGAAGCCTGTCACCATGGGTATTCTAATTTTTAGAAAAGAGTATAATGTTTTATTGAATATATTTATATCAATTTCTTAGTATATAATGTTTAGTTTGCTCTTTTTTAACCCACATTTGAGTCACAATAAATTCCTGTACTTCTCTTCCAGTATCAAATTTAAACTGGTTAACTTTTAGTCCCAGTTCATAACCAGGAGATAGTAGTGAGTTTAGTCCATTTTCCATGGACTCTCCCATCCTCTTCTATTTGTTAGTGGCATTACTTTTATATTATCATATATTTCTGTCATCTTTATGTCCATCATTTAGGCCTAGATATAAAGTTAAATTATTGCACGTACATCAATAGTATTCATGGCAAAACTTCATCAATCATAAGTTGGATAGCTGAATCTTATTTTCTACTTGGTTCTTCAGGCCAGCCACCTGGGAACAATATTCTCAGAGATCTTTCATGTCCATAAATGTTTGCCTATGATCTGTGAACAGTGTGGACAAATTTAAAGTAGTTGACTCACATTCTCTAAGTGTCTAAATAATGCTGCTCCAAAGTCTTCTAGCATTAATGTTACAGCTAAGACATCTGATCCTAGTTTGGTTTTCTTTTATGTGTGATTCCTTTTCTATTGATGTATAGTTAATTATAATGTTGTTAGTTTCAAGAGTACAGTGAAGTGATTCAGTTATACATATATATTCTTCTTTAAATTTTTCTCCCTTGTAGATTATTATAAGATATTTAGTACAGTTTTCTGTGCTATATAGTAGGTCCTTGTTGTTTTTGTATTTTTTAAGTAGTAGTGTGTATATATTAATCCCAAACTCCTAATTATCTCCCCACACCCTGCTCTCCTTTTTGGTAGCCATAAGATTGTTTCCTATGTCTGTGAGTCTAATTTTGCTTTGTCAATAAGTTCACTTGTATTTAGTTTACACATTTAAGTGACATTTTTCCTTGAAAGTTTTTAAACCAATGGCTGGTTAAAGTCATTTTTCTGGAAACTCAAAACATGCTTTTTAAATCTTTGAAACTCAGTCACTTTGTTAGGATATATCTCAGAACTGGACATTCAGATTTAAATTCCTAGATACATTGTATCTTTTTAATTTATGGTCATAATTATTTCAGAAAGTTTTTATTTGAATTACAATTTAAGATACTCCATTACATGACTTTCTTTCTCTCCTTAGCATACTACAACTACACATATTGTACATATCCTCTGCCTGTCTTCTATATTTACCACTTTTTTGATTCCAGTTTTCCTTTTTTATTTCTTAATATTTTCATCCATTTCATTTCAATACTTTCACTCTGCTTTACATGATATCTTTGCCCTCTTACCTTTCTTCCCAGTTCATCTGTTTTAAAAAATATTTTTCTTCCAGTTTCTCACTCTTAGTCCTGAATTCTATCGGTTTTCTTTTATTTCTGATTTTAAGCCATCTCATTCCTGAGATTTTCTGATTTATGGCATTCTTTCTATGATTTGAGAATTTGCCTGAGGTCTTTTAAGTTATTTTGAAAGATTAGGATACTCTGTTCATCTTCTGTGTGATATCAGTTTAATAGCATTTCCCCTCCACTTGGGGTATCATTTGATTTTCATCTTTAGCATGATATTTTTGCATCAGATTCAATCAAATTCTTGTGAGGATTTTCTAAATGTGTTTTCCTGTGACACTACAGAGAGAGATCATGGTGGCTTTCCCAATCTCAGAGCTTGGGGTTCCCTCTACTCTGATAATGTAAAGCATTCAAGCAGTCACTCTGTGCCACCATGTCTGACTTTACAGGCTAAGCCTGATTCAGGACAGCTTTGACTTAGATATTTCTCTAGGTTAATCAGATTTCCAAGGCCTGGCTGTCTCAAACTGTGCTCTTGCTTTAAACTCTATTTTACTGCTATAAAATAGCAGAGGTATGCCTCCTGTGTGTGTGTGTTTTTAGCATATCTCTAAAACAACTTTAACATTTATATGAAAGAATAAAGATACATAAATATCAAGGTCAGACATAAGAGAGGGAAGTGAAAGATTTGTCCTATCATATATCCAGATACACACCCCAACCACAGTAATAAAAATACAGGAATGAACAAATAAACCAGTAAAATAGAATTGAGACTTACCCATATACAAAAGTGTTTAGCATAAAATCAAAATGGTACTGTAATCAAAAAGGAAAGGACAAATAGTCTAATAGATGGGAAATACAATGGAACCCTCACCTACTCCATATGAAAAAGTGAAGTGAAAGTGTAGAGTACTAGACACAGAACAAGTATCATTTTAAAAAAGACTGCTTCTAACGCTCAAACCACAAGACCAGAAATTTATAGATTAAAGGATAAGAACTCCTGCACTGATTAGCCAAGTGAATTTGGCCAATCCTTTAACTTTTGTGTGCCTCAATTTCCTCATCTCTAAAAAGGATATTAAATGATTTAATATATGCAAAATGTAAAAAAGAATGTTTTGTACACAGTAAATGCTAAATAATTGCCTACCATAACTACCTCTACTACTGTGCCCATATCAAGAATTTCTTAAGGAGCAATACCATGAACAAAACAAGGTAACAGCAGAAAGAAGGGGAAAAGATACTTGCCATTATCTAAAAGTATTAAGAGATTAACATTTAGAATATGAGAAGCTTCTACAAAACACATACACACACACAAAAGAAAGTGACTTCATAGAAAATAAAAGAGATTATTTATAAACAGGGAAACCAAAAAGCTATTAGGTTAACTTGTATATTTTGTAAATTAAAAATGTTTGAATCTCAGCAAAGTCATATGCTTCAACTTAATCAGTAATTGATGAATATTATTAATCAAAAAATACAAATTAAAACTGTATTGGGGAAAAAAAAATAAGACAGTAATGCTAAAGGCTCTCAGGGATGTCAAAATGTATGAACCTTTGTACCCTACAGGTGAGCGTGTAGAGGGATATAGTCATTCTGGAAAGCCTTCAAGTAACATTTAGTCAAATTATGTAAGTACATAGTGAAACAGCAGGTCCACTTGTGAATGTGTATGCCTGGGAAAATACTACTCTAGTTCATAAAAAGATATGTGTGAAGATAATTCTCCCAGGGTGTGGCAGAAAGAAGGTAAAAAGAACCTCTGGGTCCATCATTTGGAAAATAATCAAGTAAAATATGGTAAATCTCAATCATGGAATATACAATACTTAGCAGCATTGACTAAATGCAAAATGCATATCTATCAACAAAGATAGATCTTAGCAATAGTGCTTTATTTTTTGAGATAGAAAACAGAATTTGGTATATAATATAATACTATTTATCCATATAGCAAAATGCAATTTATACACAAGCAAAATATTACACTTGAAACACTGAAATGATTGACTTTGCAGAGAGAGAGATGAGATGGTGATTATAGGCATTAAACAATTAATAAAACAAGGACAGGAAAACAGAATAGATATTCAAGTTGAAAACAAATGAAAAATTAAAAGGCAAATGCAAACTAAGAAAATGTTGCCACAAATATGACAAGGAGTTGATGTCCTTGATTTAAAGAGCAGTTTTCAACAATGAAAACAAAGTTATATCTCAATAGAAAAATGGCCAAGAAGAGAAACATAGAGTTCCCAAAGAATAAACAAAAAATAGATATTAGGAAAGTAAAGAAAATTCACACTTCTAGGTAGTAAAATTTTAATTAAAAGAAAGCTTTGTTTTCATGTTTCTTACAAATGCAAATGTGAAAATCATGGACCTCTGTACTGGGGAAAGTGTGGTAGCAAAGGTGGCAGCTTCTTAGGAAATAAATAAGTGCAGGACAGAATATGTATGTGTACAGGAGTTTGCTACAATGCAGGATAAAATAGGAGAAATTAGACAAAAACAAACTAGAGGGAGATGGTTAATTTATAAGAAATATGAATAAAATTATATTTACAAAGATTAGTAATCTATAAAAATGTTTACTTTGAGAGAGAAGTATTTCTATAATAAATTCATATCATAAAATTCATATAATAAAAAGTATTAATATATATGTGTAGTAGCTTTTTGAGATATCTGTTATTTTTACATTGTAAAAGTAACATTTAGAACTTGCTTGTCTATTCTACAAGTTATATAGAACATATTGCTTAATATGTTGAGCAAACCAGTATTATGGGGAAAAAAAAAGCAAATGGGGGAGGAGAGTTCTAGATTAGGAGGAAGTGAAGGAACACAAAACACAAATGCAAATCATGGTCTTTGAGAACATACTGATATGAACAAATTAGAAGTCAAAGATTTTTTTCTGGGACTACTAGAGAATTTTGAATATATAAGCTTATTCCATATTCTAGATTCATTGTCAAACATTTACAGTTTTAATAACATTTTTTGTGGAAAAATATCCTTGCTACTTAGAGATGCATTTGGAAGTTTTTGAGATGAAAATGTATGACTACCAGAGCTTATTTCAAAGAATTTATCAAAAGTAACACAATGTAAATAAAACAAAATTGTACAATTGTTAAACCTCAATTATTTATTAGTGTTCATTGTATTTTTGCTCTAGTTTTCTTCGAATTCTAAAAATTTTATCTTATGATGTTAAAAATTCCTCATAGATATCTCTTTATTAAAGATGGATCCATGAATTTAATATAGAGTTATATTTTGCTTTTAAAAGATGGAATCCTAATAAAGATCCTAATAAAATAGGATCTTTATAAAATTATATGTCCAACCATTAGAAAAGAATAACTTTAAATTCATCATCAACATGAATTCTAATACTTCAGAATACATTGGTAAAGTTTTTATTTAAATTTTTATACAAATTAGGTGTATCCTTAATAGAATGCTGTGCTCACAGGTTAAAGAAATGAATTTTTTTAACTTGTTTTCCTAAATACTTATGCATTATACCAGAAAATTCTTTGGGGGAAGCAAATGTGTCTTTTATCTTCCTTTACTTATATAATGTAAGATTTTGCTGAGTGACGAAGAAAAGACAGAACAAAGGAATAGAACTGGGCTTGGCACAGAATCATCTAGTCTGGGCTATTTTCTTGTGTGCATCTACTAGCAATTATGAATGTGTCCTATTTTTCTTATTAATACAAATGGTAGGTTACTACCTACACATTTCTGTACCTTGCTTGTTTTATTCAGCTCTGCATTTTAGAGATCTCATATAAGAACATAAAAACTTTCTTCATTCCTTTTATTTGGCTGCTTGATATTCCATATTGTCCTTATCCACAGACATGTCATCATATTTCTAATCATCTGCTACTTGCTTCTCATGAAATCAACATTTTACTATTATAAATTTCTCTCAGCTATATTTGGGAAAATTAGAGCAGGCTAGATGAGGACTGAACATGCTGAAGCAGAAACAAATTGAGCAGAAAAGAATAATAAAATGAAAGCCCAGTTACAAAACAGAAAAAGTTTCTTTCAGAATTCTGGGGCAGGCTCATTTCAAAGCAAGGACTGAAAATGGAGGTGAAACCAAATCTAGCATGAATTTCTGGGATATCCAAGCAATCATTAGGGACTTCAAGTAATACTTAGAAAAACTAATTAGGTAAAAGAATATACTTCTTCATTTTTTTTTGCAATATGTAAGATCAGACATTGTGTGTGTGTGCGTGTGTGTGTGTGTGTGTGTTTGGAGGGGATGTAGTCCAATAAACCAGTAGATCTCAATGAATCGCTGCCCCTTTACCATTTACTATGAATTGGTATTCAGTTGCTAAGTCGTGTCCAAGTCTGTAACCCCATGGATTGTAGTACGCCAGGCCACTCTGTCCGCCACTGTCTCCCAGTTTGCTCAAATTCATGTCCACTGAGTAGATGATGTTATCGAACTATCTTATCCTCTGCCATCCCCTTCTCCTCTTGCCTTCAGTGTTTCTCAGCATCAGGGTCTTTTCCAGTGAGTTGGCTCTTTGCATCAAGTGGCCAAAGTGTTGGAGCTTCAGCTTCAGCATCAGTCCTTCCAATGAATATTCAGGGTTGATTTCTTTTAGGTTTGGCTGGTTTGACCTCCTTGCTGTCCAAAGGACTACACCACAATCTGAAAGCATCAATTCTTCAGTGTTCAGCATTCTTTATGATTCAACTCTCACGTTCATACATGACTACTGGAAAAACCATAGCTTTCACTACATTGACCTTTCTTAACAAAGTGCTGTCTCTGCTTTTCAATATGCTGTCTAGGTTTATCATAGCTTTCCTTCCAAAGAGCAAGGGTCTTTTAATTTTATGGCTGCAGTCACCATCCATAGTGATTTTGCAGCCCATGAAAATAAAATATGTCACTGTTTCCAATTTTACCCCTTCTATTTTCCATGAAGTGATGGGACCAGATGCCATGATCTTAGTTTTATTTTTGTAATTTATTTTTTATTGAAGGATAATTGCTTTACAGAATTTTGTTGTTTTATATCCCCTCCCTTTTGAAATTCCCTCCCATCTCCCTCCCCATCCTATCCCTCTAGGTTGATACAGAGTCCTTGTTTGAGTTTTATGATCTTAAATTTTTTAATGTTGGGTTTCAAGCCAGCTTTTCACTCTCTCCTTTCATCCTCATCAAGGGGATCATCTGCGTATACGTATCATCTGCGTTTCTGAGGTTGTTGATATTTCTCTGGCAATCTTGCTTCCAGATTGTGATGTGTCCAGCCCAGCATTTCACACGATGTACTCTACATATAAGTTAAATAAGCATGGTGATAAAACACAGCCTATACTCCTTTCCCACAAAGCTATGGTTTTTCCAGTAGTCATGTATGGATGTGAGAGTTGGACAGCAAATAAGGCTGAGTGCCAAGTAAGTGATGCTTTTGAACTGTGGTGTTGGAGAAGACTCACAGAGTCAGACACGACTGAATGACTGAACAACAACTTCCCATTCCCACAGGCTTTCAGACACATTAACAAAGTTAAAATGGAGCTAATGTGATCTTACCAGAACACTGGCACTGTCTTCTACAAAATGCAGTTAGAGAGAAAGATACAATTAAAGATCAAGTCTAAGGAAACTCCCACTTTAAGAGGTCTGAGAAAAGCAAAAAAATCAATAAAGGTGACTGAGAATGGATGATCAGTAAGGAAGAAATAAAATCAAACGAGTAGATGTATTAATTTCATAGGGCTGCTATAACAGAGTTCCATAAACTGAGTTCCTTAAGCAACGAAAATTTCTTCTTTCACAGTTCTGGAAATTGGAAGTCCAAAATCCAGGTGTCAGTAGGCCCATGCTCTCTCCTAAGACTTAATGGAAGAATCCATCCTTGTTTCTTCTAGCGTTTCATGTTACCAATAATTCTTGGCATTTCTTGACTTATCAATCTGTGCCTCCATCTTCACACAGTCTTATTTCCTGTGTGTTGTGTCTTCACATTATCTTCCTACTGTCCGTGTCTCTGCTTCCAAATTTCCCTTCTTTTATAAGGACACCAGTCGTATTGGATTTAGTGCTTATCTGAATTTAGTATAACTTCATCTTAATTTGCTTACATCTGTAAAAGACTCAATTCCACACAATGACATATTCACAGGTTCCATATGGAAATGAATTATGTGGTAACACAATTAAACCCAGGACAGTAAAATATCCCAAAAGCCCAGTAAAGGAAGATGATCAAGGAAGGAGGATGATTAACTGGTTAAGTACCACAGTTAAAAATATCTACTTTGATTTAGCTACATTATTTCAGTGATGTATTTGACAAATGCACTTTTATTGATAGTTGGAGCAAAATTCTAACTCAAGTGGCTCAAGAGGAAATGAATACTGAGAAAATAGAAAACCTAAAGAGTCCTGGCATGCTCCAGTTCATGGGGTCGCAAAGAGTCGGACATGACTGAGCGACTGAACTGAACTGAACTGAAACATGGAAGAATTTTGCTACCGAAAGGGAAAAATCATACAGTATTGATATTATCTGGTTGGTGGTTGTTCAGTCACTAAGTCCTGTCCGACTCTTTGCTATTCAGTGAACCATAGCACGCCGGGTTTCCCTGTCCTTCACTACTCTCTACATCAGGTGGCCAAAGTTTGGAGCTTCAGCTGCAGCATCAGTCCTTCCAATGAATATTCAGGGTTGATTTCCTTTAGGATTGACTGGTTTGATCTTCTTGCTATCCAAAGGACTTGCAAGAGTCTTCTCCAGCACCACAATTAGAAAGCATCAATTCTTTGGTGCTCAGCCTTCTTTATGGACCAACTCTCACATCTGTATGTGACTACTGGGAAAACCATAGCTTTGACTATATGGATCTTTGTTGGCAAAGTGAAGCCTGTTTTTAATACACTGTCTAGGTTGGTCATAGCTTTTCTTCAAATGAGCCACCATCTTTTAATTTCATTGCTGCAGTCACTGTCTTCATTGATTTTGGAGCCCAAGAAAATATAATATGTCACTGTTTTCACATTTATCCCTTATATTTGTCATGAAGTGATGGGACCAGCTGCCATGATCTTAGTTTATTGAATGTTGAATTTCAAGTCAACTTTTTCACTCTCCTCTTTTACCCTCATCAAGAGGCTCTTTAATTCCTCTTCACTTTCTACCATTAGAGTGGTATCATCTGCGTATCTTATATTGTTGATACTTCTCCCAGCAATTTATTTTCTCTCAGAAATCTTGATTCCAGCTTGTGATTCATCCAGCCCAGCATTTCACATGAAAAGTAAAAGTGTAATCACTCAGTCCTGTCCAACTTTTTTGCTACCCCATGGACTCTAGCCTGCCAGGCTCCTCTATCCATGGAATTCTCTAGGTAAGAATACTGGAGTGGATTGCCATGCCCTTCTCCAGGGAATCTTCCTCACCCACGAATCAAACCTGGATCTCCTGCATTGCAGGCAGATTCTTTACCATCTGAGCCACAAGGGAAGTGTTTCACATGATATACTCTGCATATAAGTTAAATAATCAGGGTGACAGTATACTGCCTTGATGTACTTCTTTCCCAATGAAACAACCAATCAGTGGCTTCATGTCTGATTCTAACTGTTGCTTCTTGTCTTGCATACAGGTTTCTCAGGATACAGGTAAGCTGATCTGATATTCCCGTCTCTTTAAGAATTTTCCACAGTTCATTGTGATCCATACAATCAAAGGCTTTAGTCTAGTCAGTGACTCAGAAGATTTTTTTTTAAATTCCCTTGTTTTCTCTATGATCCAAAAAATATTGGCAATTTGACATCTGGTTCCTCTCCATTTTCTAAATCCAGCTTGTACATCTGGAAGTTCTTGGTTCAAGTACTGTTGAAGCCTAGCTTGAAGGATTTTGAGCATTACCTTCCTAGCATGTGAAATGAGTGCAATTGTATAGTAGTTTGAACATTCTTTGACATTGCCCTCCTTTGGGATTAGAATCAAACTGACCTTTTCATGTCCTGTGGCCACTGCTGAGTTTTCCAAATTTGCTGACATGTTGAGTGCAACATTGTAACAGCATCATCTTTTAGGATTTTAAATAGCTCAGCAAGAATTCCATCACCTCCACTAGCTTTGTTCATAGTAATGCTTCCTAAGGCCCAAATGACTTCACACTCTAAGATGTCTGGCTCTAGGTGAATGACCATCACGGTTATCCATGTCATCAATGAGCTTTTCTGTATAGTTCTTTGTATTCTTGCTACCTCATTTTAATCTCTTCTGTTTCTGTTAGGTCCTTGCCATTTCTGTCCTATATTGTATTCATCTTTGCATTAAATGTCCCCTTGGTATCTCCAATTTTCTTGAAAAAATCTGTATTCTTTCCCATTCTATTGTTTTCCTCTATTTCTTTGCATTGTTCACTTAAGAAGTATTTCTTATCTCTCCTTGCTGTTCTGAACCTCTGCATTTAGCTAGGTATATCTTTCCCTTTCTGCTTTGCCTCTCACTTCTTTTCTCAGCTCTTTGTAAGGCCTCCTCAGATAACCATTTTGCCTGCCTGTACAGTGTAACAAACCTCTGTCCATTGTTCAGGCACTCTGTCTACCATATCTAATCCCTTGAATAGAGTTGTCACCTCCATTGTATAATCTTAAGGGATTTAAGTCATACCTGAATGGTCTGGAGGTTTTCCCTAGTTTCTTCAGTTTAAGTCTGAATTTTGTTTAAAAGGAGCTCATGATGTGAGTCACAGTCAGCTCTGGGTTTTGTTTTATCTGACTGTATAGAGCTTCTCCATCTTCAGCTGCAGAGAATATAGTCAGTCTGATTTTGCTATTGACCATCTGATGATGTCCATGTATAAAGTCATCTCTTGTGCTGTTGGAAGAGGGTGTTTGCCATGGCCAGTTTGTTCTTTTGACAAAACTCGGAATATAGTAGCTCTCTGGGTCCAGTAAACTATGTAGTTCTACCAAGCAAATGGGAGAAAGAAATAGAGGAGTAAGAGAATCTAGTACATAAATATAGGAGTGGTTATACTGACTATGAAATCAGAATTTCAGTTGCGTAGGAAGTCAGGATATACATGGAATGAGAGACAAAGAAATGTCTACAGAATCAATAGACTGTAAGTCCCAGTGGAGTCAGAGTAGTAGAGGGTGGAAACTTTAACAAGTTGTTATTTTAAAGCTTTTTTGTTGTTTTTAAAATCTGTTGCTCTAAAGTTTAAATACTGACAGCAAAATATGTTTAGGTTACCTCATTTCACTCTTTTCATTTCCTCACATTCTTTATAAAACATTATATAAGCATCAGAGATGACTTGTAATAATTACTGTCCATGATTTTTTAAAATTGTCTTCCTCATAAAATTTGAATTGCAAAGTTCTGCTTTCTCTATTAGTCTCACAAGATAAGGAACTTTTATGTAGGCTCCCCTGGTAGCTCAGCTGCTAAAGAATCCATCTGCAACACAGGATACCCTGGTTCAATTCCTGGGTTGGGAAGATCCCTCGGAGAACATCCAGTATTCTTGGGCTTCCCTGGTGGCTCAGATGTAAAGAACCTGCTTGTAATGTGGGAGACCAGGGTTAAATCCTCGGGTTGGGAAGATCCATTGAAGAAAGAAATGGCTTCCCACTCTAGTATTCTTGCCTGGAGAATTCCATGGACAGAGGAGCCTGGTGGGCTACAGCCCATGGGGTCACAAGGAGTCAGACATGACTGAGCAACTTTCACTTCACTTCACTTTCTGAAATACTTCTACCACTGATGAATAACTACAAATTAAATATAGCCATTAAATGATATTTTATTGATATTATGAATAGTAGTACAATAGATAATTTAACACTATGCCTCATCTCACACGCTAGTAAAGTAATGCTCAAAATTCTCCAAGCCAGGCTTCAGCAATATGTGAACCGTGAACTTCCTGATGTTCAAGCTGGTTTTAGAAAAGGCAGAGGAACCAGAGATCAAATTGCCAACATCCACTGGATCATAGAAAAAGCAAGAGAGTTCCAGAAAAACATCTATTTCTGCTTTATTGACTATGCCAAAGCCTTTGACTGTGTGAATCACAATAAACTGTGGAAAATTCTGAAAGAGATGGGAATACCAGACCACCTGATCTGCCTCTTGAGAAATTTGTATGCAGGTCAGGAAGCAACAGTTAGAACTGGACATGGAACAACAGACTGGTTCCAAATAGGAAAAGGAGTTCATCAAGGCTGTATATTGTCACCCTGCTTTTTTAACTTATATGCAGAGTACATCATGAGAAATGCTGGCCTGGAAGAAACACAAGCTGGAATCAAGATTGCCAGGAGAAATATCAATAACCTCAGATATGCAGATGACACCACCCTTATGGCAGAAAGTGAAGAGGAACTAAAAAGCCTCTTGAAAAAAAAAATAAAAAAATACAAAGCCTCTTGATGAAAGTGAAAGTGGAGAGTGAAAAAGTTGGCTTAAAGCTCAACATTCAGAAAATGAAGATCATGGCATCTGGTCCCACCACTTCATGGGAAATAGATGGGGAAACAGTGGAAACAGTGTCAGACTTTATTTTCTGGGCTCCAAAATCACTACAGATGGTGAGTGCAGCCATGACATTAAAAGACGCTTACTCCTTGGAAGGAAAGTTATGACCAACCTAGATAGCATATTCAAAAGCAGAGACATTACTTTGCCAACAAAGGTTCGTCTAGTCAAGGCTATGGTTTTTCCTGTGGTCATGTATGGATGTGAGAGTTGGACTGTGAAGAAGGCGAGTGCTGAAGAATTGATGCTTTTGAACTGTGGTGTTGGAGAAGACTCTTGAGAGTCCCTTGGACTGCAAGGAGATCCAACCAGTCCATTCTGAAGGAGATCGGCCCTGGGATTTCTTTGGAAGGAATGATGCTAAAGCTGAAACTCCAGTACTTTGGCCACCTCCTGCGAAGCGTTGATTCATTGGAAAAGACCCTGATGCTGGGAGGGATTGGGGGCAGGAGGAGAAGGGGACGACAGAGGATGAGATGGCTGGATGGCATCACTGACTCAATGGATGTGAGTCTGGGTGAACTCCGGGAGTTGGTGGTGGACAGGGAGGCCTGGTGTGCTGAGATTCATGGGATCGCAAAGAGTCGGACACTACTGAGCGACTGATCTGATCTGATGCCTTATTCTGTTTTGTATCATTTAATTTTAAATTTGTTTTACTTTCTATTTTTTGCTAAAAGAAGATACATTTATCTCTAGTTATGTAGCTAAGGCCCTCTTTTAGCATTCATTTTTTAATCATTAATCTATTTTCCTGTTCTTATATTTGAAAGTTTTTAGTAATTACTTTTGTGTGTACAAGCAATTTTCACTAACTAACAGAGCATTTTGCCTTTGTAGTAGTAAACAAACATATGATTTGAGAAAACTAATAGAATTTCAACATATAAACACATTAAGAAATATCACTTCAAACTGCATTTGAAACACTTGGTAATGAGTTTCAATACACGTGTGAGTTTGCATTCTGGAATCTTTATTTTTTTAATTTTTAATTTTTTTTCTTGAGTATAGCTGCTTTACAATGTTGTTAGTTTCTATTGTACAGCAAAATGAATCTTCTGTATTTATACATATATCCTCTCTTTTTTTAAATTTATTTCCCATTTAGGTAACTACAGAGCATTGAGTAGAGTTCCCTGAGTTATCCAGTAGGTTCTCATTAGTTTTTTATTTTATGAAAGTGGAAGTGCAAGTCGCTCAGTTGTGTCCAACTCTTTGTGACTCCATGGACTATACAGTCCTTAGAATTCTCTAGGCCAGAATACTGGAGTGGGTAGTCTTTCCCTTCTCCAGGAGATCTTCCCAACACAGGGATCAAACCAAGGTCTCCCACATTGCAGGTGGATTATTTCCTTGCGGAGCCACAAGGGATATATATAGTATCAATAGTGTATATATGTCAATCCCATTTTCCCAATTCATCCCACCCGCTTCATCCCCCACCTGGTATCCATTTATTTGTTCTCTACATCTGTGGCTCTATTTCTGTTTTGCAAATAAGAGCATTTATACCATTTTTCTAGATTCCGCATTTATGCATTAATATATGATATTTTTCTTCTCTTTCTGACTTCACTCTGTATGACAGACTCTAGGTCCATCCACATCTCTGTAAATGACTCAATTTCATTCCTTTTTATGACTAATATTTCATTATATATATGTACCACATCTTAATCCATTCCTCTGTTGGTGGACATTGAGGTTGCTTCCATGTCCTGGCTGTTGTAGGTGGTGCTGCAATGAACACTGGGTTGCATGTGTCTTTAAATATGTAAATAAATTGAAATATAATTATATATTTTATAAATTTATATATATATACAAATTTATAAATATAAATATATAAATATGAATTTAAATATAAGTAAAATATAATTTTCTCTGGGTATATGCCCATGAGTGGGATTTCTGGGTCATATGATAGTTCTATTTTTTATTTTTTTAAGGAAACTCCATACTGTTTTCCATAGTGGTATATCAACTGGCATTCCCACCAAGGTCTAAGAGGGTACCTTTTTCCCATACCGTCTCCAGCATTTAATATTTGTATATTTTTTAATGATGACCATTCTGATGAGTGTGAGGTGATACGTCATTGTAATTTTGTCTTGCATATCTCTAATAATTACCTAATTCTTTTCATACGTTTGTTGGCCATCTGTATGTCTTCTTTGGAGAAATGTGTAATTAGATTTTATGCCCATTTTTTTTTTTTTTTGGTTTATTTTTTTTTTAAACACATTGAGCTGCATGAGCTGTTTGTATATTTTAGAGATTGATCCTTTGTCAGTTGCTTCATTTGCAGATATTCTCTTCCATTCTGAGGGTTGTCTTTCCATCTTGTTTATGGTTTCCTTTGCTGTGCAAAAGCTTTTAAGTTTAATTAGGTCCCATTTGTTTTGTTTTTATTTTCATTACTCTAGGATGTGGGTCAAATAAATCCTGCTGCAATTTATGTCGGAGACTGTTCTATGTTTTCCTGTAAGAGTGTTAGAGCATCTGGCCTTACATTCAGGTCTTTAATCCATTCTGAGTTTATTTTTGTGTATGGGATTAGGGAATGTTCTAATTTCATTCTTTTACATACAGTTGTACAATCTTCCCAGCAACATTTATTGAAGAGGCTATCTTTTCTCCATTGTATATTCTTGCCTCCTTTGTTATAGATTAAGTGACTGTGTGTGCATGCTGGAGCTCTGCTGGTAAAGAATCAGAATCCCCATGAACAAGGAGCCTGGGATCACAAAGAGTTGGACATGACTGAGTGACTCAGTACATGTACATGAGTTCCTCTATGGACTCCCTATCCTGTTCCATTGGAATCTTTGCTGTTACACTGATTATTCTCTCTACTCTAGCACTGTTATACTATATTAATTTTGCTATAACATCATAGTAATCCTGCTTTAAGATAATACTGATTATGGTAGATTATATTTCTCCACATTTGTATTTTTCTCTCAGCTTCCATAGCGGTCTAAGTGGCAAAGATGCATTCGTGTTATATGGGAAGGTATGAGGGCACACAGACAAACTCTTTCCCATATATGACACTTGGACTTAAGTTCTTGGCTTCTCGACAACACCACCCACCAACCCATACATGCACATTTGCTCCAGGAATTTGGCACAGGTTCCAGAAATTTCTCTATGAGACTCTTACTACTTTGATATCCTACTGGATGGGTACTATTATTTTTCCCACTTCACACATGAGAAAACTGAAGTTCTTGTTGTCCAGTCAGACTGAAGCACACCAGACTTCTCTTTCCTTCACCGTCTCCCAGAGCTTGCTCAAACTCATGTCCATTGAGTCGGTGATGCCATCCTACCATTTCATCTTCTGTCATCCCCTTCTCCTCCTGCCTTCAGTCTTTCCTAGCATCAGGGTCTTTTCCAATGAGTTGGCTCTTTGCATCAGGTGGATAAAATATTGGAGCCTCAGCATCAGTCCCTCCAGTGAATATACAGGATGATTTCCTTTAGGATTGACTGGTTTGATCTCCTTGTAGTCCAAGGGACTCTCAAGAGTCTTCTCCAACACCACAGTTCAAAAGCATCAATTCTTTGGCACTCAAAAGTTAATGTGTTTTAAGTAAATGGACCAACTAGATATTATGTCTATCAGCTATATTTTTGTATACTTCAGAACCTGCAACATTACTTGCCCATAAAGAAAACAAAAATTTGATCACTGACTTATTATATGCTTCATAAATAAACTCATTATTATAGATTAGAGAATGTATTTTGGAGAGGAAATCAAGATAACAGTCTTATTATTTTGACAGAAAATTATTAGCAAACATCAGAAGAAGCATCTTCTACTGTCTAGTTTGAACATATAAAATTTGATGTTGTCAAAACCATGTGTTAATTGTCTTTTAGACCAAAGCTGAGATTTGACCAGCTCATAAATGAGATAGTCATTATTCTGTGTAATCCATTACAAATCAGTAGGTGGTGCAGTGGTAAAGAATCTGCCTACAATGCAGGAGACCACAAGAGACATGGGTTCAATCCCTGAGTCAGGAAGATCCCCTAGAGAAGGAAAGGGCAAACTTCTCCAGTATTCTTGCTGGAAAATCCTATGGACAGAGGAGCCTGGTGGGCTACAGTCCATGGGGTTGCTAAGTCAGACATGACTAAGCACCCACACACATACAGAGGAGGTTGTCAAGGCCTTCCCATAGTTTGGCTGCATGACATACCTGTGAAGCTTGTTTTTAGTCTGAAGTTGCACTTACGGGCTATTTTCACCCAACTGTTCTGCATCATATTCTAAGTGATTATTCTTGCTGAAAAACATATCTCATCTCTGATTACTGCATGCTTAGTTGTGCTCTCTGCCCTTATGTTTTGCTAGCAATTTATCTAAGAATGCTTCATGTGAAGTTGTACTTAAATATTTTTTAAAAATTTATTTCCCATACCTCTTATACAATATAATCAAAGTGAAATTGTAGAAGACCACTTATTGGAGATGAAGTGCTCCTGAGAGGATTCCTTACTGCAGAATCCCAAGTGCATCAAATTTCCGTATAATGACTGGTACAGAGATGATAAGCTGACCACAATATCAGGAATGTGAAAATTCCATGAATACACAAGAGACCAAGGAATATTAAAAAGTGTTTCTACTAAAAAGTATAGTTTAGAATTAAATGATACTGTAAAAATTACTCAACTAACTACTCTTCATATGAATACATATCCAATTTGCTGCTGCTTCTAAGTCGCTTCAGTCGTGTCCGACCCCATAGACGGAAGCCCACCAGGCTCCCCCGTCCCTGGGATTCTCCAGGCAAGAACACTGGAGTGGGTTGCCATTTCCTTCTCCAATGCATGAAAGTGAAAAGTGAAAGTGAAGTCGCTCAGTCGTGTCTGACTCTTTGTGACCCCACGGACTGCAGCCTACCAGGCTCCTCCGCCCATGGGATTTTCCAGGCAAGAGTACTGGAGCGGGGTGCCATTGCCTTCTCCAACATATCCAATTTAGATTTGTTTATTCCATTTGACCTCTTTCCTTAACTGTATAATGAGTGGAGTGATTATTATGTTATGAATTATGTTTTCATTCAGGCAAGTTCATACATTCTGGGTTACATGAGAAAAAAGATCTTGGCACTTGATTTCCCTAAGATACCATCCAATCATAGTCTAATGATTTTTTTCCCCCTTTTATCAATTTTTATTAAGACTTTTTTCTGATATTGGACATCACAACACAGATTTGTCCTCTCTCATTATTATGTTACCATCCAAACCAGATTTCTTTATGAGAGTTATTATTTTTTCTTAACATCTTTATACTTAAATCAATCACAGTGCTACTCTCATTATTCCGTCACATGAGCCTTCCTAACTTTATCCTATCTCTTGAATCCACCTTTTTTAAATAAAATAGAGCTCCCCACAAAGGCAAAACCTTATGTTACTGGGGGCATTAGCTCAACACTCTCAAGTAAATAAAAATAGATATGTAAGAAACAGGCCCAGAAAAAATCAGTAAGCATGGTTAACATCTATTGATGATGATACTGATCATAATAGTAATTCATTGACCATTTGTTATGTGAGATAAGTGCTATTAAAATGTAGATTTTATTGATAAGGAAATAGGCGGAGATAATTACATAATTTAATGGAGCTCATGCACCTACTTAGTGGGAGAGTTTAGAATAAAAATCAGCTTTGATTCAGAAGTCATACTCATTTTGCTCAACTGTCTCAGAATTTTGGGAAGTCAGAGGTAAGATCCCATGAAGGTGTGGAAGACTTGAGAGACGAAACTGTGTATCTTGGCCTTCTGCACTTGACTTTTATAAGGACTGTTACAAACTGCACTTTCTCATTGACTGCTACAAAGGTGGCTAGAATTAAGTGTGTGAATTGTGCATTATTAAAAACAACCAACAAATAACCAAAATCACTTTTGAACCTGTCATAGTATCATATGTGGTGGAGTGGAGATGAGGGCTCTTTTTTCCCCAAGATGAAATAAATAGTTGTAAATTCCTGTGTGGATGCACCAATCCCTCCATTCAAGGGTAGCTTTATTAAACATACAAGGTTTAAGCCTCGGCATGATGCATTATTTATCAGAGGCAGACTTTGAGTCCTCTGTGCTGTAGTAAAATTAGCATTGTAGCTGTAGCTGAGATCTGTCAAGACCCAGCAGATAATAGAATTTATCAATCTTAAAATGTATTGGGAATTGCAGATTACTACATATTTCTCACAAGAATAATATTTGGCATCTAAGGAAACTACCAGAAACTCCACTCGATCATATCTGTAGGGGTCTCCTTGGTCATTATGACCCCTAAACAGCGTGAACAACTATATTATTTGCAAAGCACTTAAGTTCTTCCATATGGGCCAACTTTTTTGACCCTGTCTTGGAAGACCTGTTTTGTTGCCTCTAATCTTTTTCCACATGGATATAGCTAAGAAGGCATTTTGGACCTGTGCCTAAAAAGGATCACAGAACTGATACCATGTACATGTGGCCAGTAAGCTAATCTGCATCCAAAAGATGCTATCAGACAAGAAATTAGAAATTATCTAGTATAAGAAAAAAGCATATATTACCAGGTAATATATCCAAAATAGCAACCAGAGGTCCCGAGTTGGTGGAGATCTGTGCTCACAGCTGATAGACTGTGGTACTCCTAGGAATGTAATACATGGATATCCAACAAGAGTGTCATTGACCTATATATTACAGACTATATAATTACAGACCAAATGAGAGTGAGCTGAAAGTTGGTATCTGATATGCTATTTAAAAACCCATCCCTCATCCAGTTTGTGTAGGAATGGGCACACATTTTCATATATCAGTGCTGAGTAAAGAGTATCTGGCATAGAAGAGACACTAAATAACAAGGAGGATAAGCTGAATCATTCAATGCAGGTCAGTCAGCTTTAGTCCTTGACAACTCCTTACTTGTATAAAGGACCCATGAACAGAGTCATCACTGATATTTTGACCAATGGAATAAAAGTGACACACTGACCAGGTGTGAAAACTATTATGTTATCTGCAGCCTTGCTTCTTTCCCTTCTGTTGTTAGTATGGAAATAGCCTTAAAAGGAACTGCACTGTCGCACTGCGTCCAAGGTGAAAACAGAGAAGCGGTCAGAGAGAGGAGGGTACAGCTGACCAGTGATGGACATATAAAATATGCAAAAATTAAGCCAGTTTTTTTTTTTTAAGCGACTGAGGTTTTTGAGGTCATTTGCCACCACAGAATTACTTAATTTATTCTGGCTGATCACAGCTATCCACTCTGAGTAATTATAGCAACGATTTATCAAAGAAGAATTAACTATCCCTATTTTATAACCTATAATTCCCAGTGCTTAATTTTCACAAGACCCTGAAGTCCCTCTCACAAGAGACATAGACAGGAGGACATGCACATGTTTCTGGATCATGACTTAATATCTCTTGTTGTAAAGAATGAACTTGTTTTCCTTGTGGCAGAGCTAAGTGTGCACAGACTCATTTCAAGAGCAATCCTTGACAGATGTTCAGCCAAGTTAAGTAATAGCTTCCTTATCAACATGTACAATGGGCTACCCATGTAATAGTGCTTTCAAATTCAATATATGCCATCTCAAATGAATTCATGAGGCAATAAGTCAGTAATTTTCAACCTTTGCCTTCAAAATTTTATAAGGGAGGAAAGAGAGCAGCACATTCATTGCAGATTATCTTTCCAGGTCTAAATCAGGATCTTTACCACTCACAGACTGTCATTGTGAGAGAATATTCAGTTTCCTATCAATTTTCAGCAAATTTGTAGACCTATCATTACCACCAATGCAAATGCAGGCTCAGTCTGATTTAATCACATAGGCATCTGCTCATTTGTAAAAAGAAAACAAAACAAGAAAATCTACATAATGTGTGATGTAGTTCACATTTCAGAGATTGAAAAGACAGTTTCTGATGACAGAGCCTGATAAATTCAGTGTGGTTTTGAACCTGTAGTCTCAAAGTCTTCACAGTCTCCAAAGTACCTTGGAAGCTCACAAGCCTGTGAACATGCATTAATGTCTGTAGTGAAACCAGTAATTCTCATGTGTATTTCATAGAAGGGAAGAATTAATTCAAGGCATCTTCCATCAGGTGTACCCAGGGGTTGGGTATAGACAGAAGCATAGTATGTAAACAGAAGTATAGGATTAGCCCCTTCCTTTTTCCTTACTGTGAATCACTACTGTGTATTCTTATGTCATTTTCCTAGGGATGAGGTGATGTGAATAGTCGTTTATCCTGGACCACATCTCCACCATTATTCATATAAATATTGCTTTTTTTGGGTCTAAGACTCACTGAAATAACAGTGTACCTTCAACAAATATATATTTTTTAAATTACTTATCCTGGTGGCTCTGAATCAAAATCAGTGGATTGTTTTTTAAAAAATGAAGACAGTTGGTGGTTAAACTCTTGAGGGTGATAGCAGTAAATTCCTGTTTGCACACTGCTTGAACTAAAGGAATCACGTTTCACTATAGTCATAGTTACAACACTGCAGCCATCATGTTCCCTTTATGGTCATACTGATTTACTCACTGAGCTCCAGCATCAGTTTTTAAAATCCCCACACAAAATGTCCCAGAGTGATTTTAGCATATTATGCGATACACCCTGGTGGACTGCTGCCACTTCTTCGTATCACAAGCTACCTGGTGGCTTTCCCTACCTAAGTTAGCTATGTGCTCCTATACCTCCTCCAGACACTTACTGCAGGACTTCTTTAGGGTCAGTGTAGTGACCCCATGGGCCAAGCATTCCATATTCTTTACCCCAGTCATGAATTTTATATTCTGACAAGGATCTCATGGTGTCCACATAGAAACTTAAATTCTTTCATGACCCAATAAATAGCAAGACCAATGACATTATGGACTTGAAATCATTACTTATACTCTTCTAAGATGAGGACCAGAAAGAAAGAATGAGTTAGGCAATGATATATTACTGAACAATTTGGAGAGCAGCTGCAGTGAAATCAGTAATATAAGCAGAAGCTTTCACTCAAGATGGCTGTTTCCAATAACAGCAAAATCCAACATGAAAAGTTCTCAAGAACAGAAAAAGTTAAATCCATAGGCTCCATAATTATGTTATCATTTTTCTCAATTAATTTACTAAGTACTTTAATACAATCTTATATCCTCCTACATGTCATATCTGTCACATATTAAAATGGTCAGTTTTGCAGTATTTTGATTTTGGCAAAAGTCACATCAAATATACGGTTTTAATCATATGTAGCTGTACAGTTCAGCAGCCCTAGATACATTCACATTGTTGTGCAACTCTCACCATCTTCCATCTCCTAAATTTTCCACCTTTCTAAACTAAAACTCTGCCCCCATTAAACACTAATTCCCCATTTCTCCTCCCCACATCTACCAATGTACTTTCTGACTCTATGAATTTGACTATTCTAGGTACCTCAGATAAGTGGAATCACAGTCTTTGTCTGCACCTAATGTATGATGGAATGCATTTTTGAGGTTAACTTAATATATGTCCTACAAACATTATACTTCCCGCCCCCTCCATGCTACACAGTATGTTCTCAGTAGTGATTTGTTTTATACATAGTGGGCTTCCCTGGGGCTCAGACAAAAAAAAAGAATCTGCCCACAGTGCAGTCGGGTCAATCCCTGGGCCAGGAAGGTCCCCTGGAGAAGGGAATGGCAACCCACTGCAGTATTCTTGCCTGGAGAATTCCATGGATAGAGGAGCCTGCCAGGCTATACAGTCCATGAGGTAGCAAAGAGTCAGACATGACTGAGCGACTAACAACACTCACTACTTTTTTTCATTTTATACATAGCAGTGTATATATGTCAGTCACAATATCCCAATTTATCCTATCCCCCTTCCAATCCCTTGGCATCCACATGTTTGTTCTATATGCCTGGGTCTCTATTTCTGTTTTGTAAATAGGTTCATCTATACTATTTTTTTAGATTCTTCATATATGCGTTAATACACAATATTTATTTTTCTCTTTCTGATTTACTTCACTCTGTATGAGAGTCTCTAGGTCCATCCATGTCTCTGCAACTGTCACAGTTTTGTTCCACCTTACAGCTGAGTAATATTCTACTATATATACATATATAAATACACACACCCCTTGCACACACATGTTTATCCATTCCTCTGCTGAGGGACATGAGGTTGCTTCCATGTCCTGGCTATTGTAAACAGTGGTTCAGTGAACACTGAGGTGCATGTATCTTTTGAAATTATGATTTTCTCCAGGTATATGTCCAGGAGTGGGATTTCTGGGTCATATGGTAGTTCTATATTTAGTTCTTAAGGAACTTCCACACTGTTCTCCATAGAGGCTGTATCAATTTACATTGCCACCAATAGCATAAGAGGATTTCCTTTTCTCCACACCCTCTCCAGCATTTGTTTTATTTTGTAAAGATTTGTTTGTTTACTTTTGGCTGTGCCAGGTCCTCATCGCTGTGTGGGTTTTTCTCTAGTTGTATCAAGCGGGGGTCTTCTATCTAGTTGCTGGGCATAGGCTTCTCATTGTAGTGGCTTCTCTTGCTGGGTAGCACGGGCTCTAGGGCATGCAGGTTTCAGTAGCTGCAGCACATGGGCTTCGTAATTGTGGTTCCCGAGCTCTAGTGCACAGGTTCAGCAGTTGTGGCGCACAGCCTTAGTTGCTCTGCGGCATGTGGGATCTTCCTGGACCAAAGATAGAACCTGTGTCTCCTGCACTGGCAGGCAGATTCTTTATCAGTGAGCCACCAGGGAAGCCACATGTTTAGATTTTTTTGATGATGGCCATTCTGATCCGTGTGAGGTGGTTCCTCACTGTAGGTTTTGCATTTCTCTATTAGTGATGTTGAGCATCTTTTCATGTACCTCCTGGCCATCTGTACATCTTCTTAGGGGAAATGTCTATTAAGGTCTTCCACCCACTTTTTGTGTGTGTGTGTGTGTGTGTGTGTGTGTGTTTTGTATTGAGCTGCATGAGCTATTAGTTAGCTTCATATTATTGGGAAAAAATGTCTCCAAGTATCCAAATGGAAATTGATGAGTAATCTATTAAAATTTAGAACTCTATGTCCCAATCCCTTCACATATGCTTTTCAATTAATTCTTTATTTTCAAAATCACCATTATGTTCTACGTTAAAAACAAACAAAAAAATGCAAAAAAAAACACCCATAAATATGAAGTGTGAATCATAGAAAGTAATTTTTATTAAAAAACTGGTGTGTGTACTAAATGTCTCTGGAACTCTTACGAACACATTTCACAGGAATTCACCTTGTTATCAGAAATATGTAGTATTTGTTGTTGTTGTTCAGTCACTAAGTCATATCTGACTCTTTGCAACCCCATGGACTGTAGCACGCCAGGCTCCCTTGTCCATCTGCTCAGATTCATGTTCACTGAGTCTGTTATGCTATCTAACCATCTCATCCTCTTCCACCTGCTTCTCCTTTTGCCTTCAAAAGGAGAATGTATGAAAACTGTATATTTACACAATGGAAACAAACTTTGTATTGGTATTTCTCAAAAATATCTAGTATTTTCAAAATATCAAGTATCTAAGTAAACACAGTATTTTGGTTGGTCAACTGCCAAGTATTTTTGTAATTTTAAAAAATTTTTTGTTTTGTTCAATACCAAAAATTAGTGTATCATTGTTAATAGTAGAAAAACCTCTTATTTGTATTATATTTATAGATTTGTTTTCTCATGCATGGTATGGCAACAGGACTTCTAAGAATGATATATATTAATAATCTTAGCTCAGACTTATTCTTACTATCTATCTTGTGATTTTTATGGAGCACTAATATGGGTCTCGAGTTCAGAAATTATTTGTGTGTAGTCTTCCCAAAATCTAAATGGTAATCAGTAGTTTTTCTTCTTAAACCAGTGGAATTATTTTCACTTAAGCTGGCAGAGGAAAGCAGTTTCCTCTTCAGAAAATCATGGAATAGGATCATATATGGCCATAATACAATTTTATAATAATTATAAAATGATTGTGTAGACTACTATAACAGTTGGGGTCCAGTCAGGGAAACAAGAAATCATATTTATTATTTGAACACAGAAGTCAGTATATGAAATTGCTAACACATATGCTAGAGAACTGAAACTATAAAAATACCAAAGTACCACAAAACACTTGTCTGCTGGAAGTAGCTACCATCTCCAGGGCTGAGTAATAACGAGAAGAGGTGGATGGAGGGTCCTGAGAGCCATGTCCCTTGTACGTCTGAGGGGTCTGAGGAGTGGGGACAAATACAGGCTGGAATCAACTGCCGCTGCTGGGGTTAAGGGTTATTGCTAAGCCATCTATCAGGACCAGCCAGCAAAGAGGACAGAATAAGCCCCTTTTCCCCTCCACCCTTCCATGTTCTTTCTTATGACCCTACTGATGGAATCTGTTGATAAGCAGCTGACAGTGTGGTTTGCAAGATCTCCACCCTTGCATCAAAGTATAGAAGGATGATTTGAAGTTAAGAGAAAGAAGAGCTCAATAACTGACACATTTATTACTGTTATTACTGTGAAATTCTTAAAATCTAAGAATTTAGATTTCATGATTTAAAATATACTTTTAAAAAGTCAACTTTGTACATTATTTGTATACATTTTATAAATGGTATTTAATGATTTTTACTTATAGTAAAATATTACATAAAAAAGAAACATTGCATTTTCCTTGATAGTTTTTAACCTCTCTATTTCTCACCTTGAGGGGAGGTGACAGTGGTGTTTCACATCCATGTTCACTTCTGTGCTCTTTCCCATCAAGAAGGGCAGCTTGACTGGCTGGGCTGTGCCAAATGTCAAGTTTGTCAAGGAATGAGTGAGCAGTTCATTCAAACTGTAAGCTTCTCCTCTTCTATCCATGAAAGAATTATCTACATGTATTGTTATTGAATGACTAGTACAAATTTAAAGATTTATTTTTCTATTAATGCCATATGCACCATTTATATTCCATTAAGGCATAATATTCATGGTTAGGTACTAATGAAAATGTTTATATGTGGCAAAATACAAGATTAGTTGACATTTTTATTTCTCTATTCAATCAGTATTGCAAATGTCTGTGAAATAGAATTTTTTCAAAGAAATTGAGAAAATTGTAATTAAGGTATTATGATTTAATAAGTTCATACTGATAGTGGCATTCATGACAAATTTGAGACTGTCTCTTAAGTATACTTTGTCTTCATATAGCTAAAAAATGTCCTAAGTAAGAAAACTTTGAATAGGGTCTCAAGAACAATTGCTTCCCATGTAAAAGATCAGATCAATTTATCAATTTCTATTCTGAATACTGGTGAATTTACCTGTTAGTAAATGGGATCCTTAGTTAAAATTCCTAAATATTCTTAAAGCAGTCCATATTTCTAAATGAGTGGGGTAAGAGGTTCTCTGGAGTTATATAGCATCGTGAGTACATTCAAGGAATCAGGAACAGGAAACTTGAAGAAATTTTATGACTGTTTATTTTTTTGAAAGATACGAATTTATTAAGACAAGCCAAACATCACGTTAACTTACATGTCAAGGAGAATTTAGTACTGCAGGAAATCACCATATCTGTAGCATCACCAAAAGTAATTGCAAGACAAATAAGACAAGCAGTGTGTTTCATATAAACCAGTCCACAAACTATTCATAGTACTGCTCTACATCTTCTATTCATATTTTCCCATTATTCATTTCCGCCCCATTTAACTAAATCTCATAAAGAGATTTTTAAGGTATATTCTAAAAGACCTTCACATGATATCTGCCATTTCTGAAAATATGACTTTAATTAAAAAAATTTTTTGTAAAAGATAACATTTTATAGAAAAGTGTGTAGAACACATACAGTCCAATGAATAAACATAAAGCAATTACATAATCTCCACCAAGGTCAAGAAACTGACATCGCCATCTGGGGCCAGCAAGCTCCATGGACCTCGGTGATACCTGCTTCCTGTTGATTCATGTCCTTGAATGTGTTGGGGTAGATGTGCTTCCAACAAAAAGAATGAGGCAGAGGTGATGGAGAGTCACTTCTGAGATTAGATTATATAAAGGTTGTGGCTTCCCTCTTGGCATTCTCTCGCTTGTTCTCCACTTAAAGCACTCACAGTGATTCAAGTCATCTCTAAAGTCACCAGACAGCCCTGGGGAGAGACCCACATGAATGAGCTTGGAAGCAGAATTCAGGGGACTGTCAGAACCAAAGCCCTGAGTCTGGAAGAAGATATTTTAGCTCCAGCTGAGGCTCAAAAAGACTGTCCTGGCTGACACTTTAATCTCATCTGTAAGAATGATACTGAAACAGAGGGACCCAGGTAAATTGTGCCCTGATTCCTGATTCATAGAAGCTAATAATTTTAGAACTGTTATGTTTTCAAGCAGTAGATACACCATCACTCAAAAGCCCTTTCTGTCCCCTCCTACTCATTTCCCTTCTCTACTACCTTGTCCCCCACAGTAACCCATATTCCTAATGTTAATTTTTTTAATTGGAGTATAATTGCTTTGACAATATAGTGTTAGTTTCTGCTGTACAGCAATGTGAGTCAGTTATACAAATATTCACTACTTTTTAGATTCTTATTCCCATATAGGTCAGTACAGGGTACTGAATAGAGTTCCCTGTGCTAAACAGTAAGTTCTTATCTATTTTATATATAATAGTGTACATATGTCAATCCTAATTTTCCAATTTATTCCTCCCCTGCATTTCTTCCTTAGTAACCATAGGTTTTCTATATCTGGGACTCAATTTCTGCTTTGGAAATGGTTTATTTGTACTTTTTTTTTTTAGATTCCACATATTAGCAATATTATATTTCTTTTTGCTGTCTGACATACTCCACTTAGTGTGATAAACTTTAGGTCCATTCATATTGCTGCAGATGGCATTATTTTTTTTTTTTAATGGCTGAGTGCTATTCCATTGTATATATGTACCACATCTTCTTTATCTATTCATCTACCTGTTGATGGACATTTAGGTTACTTCCATATCCTGGCTATTGTAAACAGTGCTTCAGTGAACACTGAGGTGAGTCTACTTTTTGACTTATGGTTTTCTTTGGATATAAGCCCAGGAATGGAATTTGTGGGTCATAACGGTAGTTCTATTTTTAGTGTTTTAGGGAACATCCATAGTGGCTGAACCAATTTACATTCCCACCAATGGTGTTGTGAGAAGGTTCCCTTTTTCTCTACACCCTCTCCAGCACTTATGGTATGAAGGTTTTTTGATGATGGCCATTCTGACTGGTGTGAGATGATACCTCATTGTAGCCTTATTTGCATTTCTCTAATAATTAGTGGTGTTGAGCATCTTTTCATGTGTTTGTTGACTATCGTAGGTCTTTGAATAAATGTATATTTAAATCTTCTGCCCATTTTCTGATTGGGCTCTTCTTTTTACTTTGAGCTGTTTGAGTGCTTTGTATATTTTTGGAGAGTAATTCCTTGCTGGTTGCTTCATTTTCAAATATATTCTTCTATCCTGTGGGGTTTCTTTCATTTTGTTGATCCATAGTCCTACTTTTAACACAGTCTTTTTTAATTTTTGGCTTTTAAATGCTTATCTTTCCAACAATACAGATGATATTCTTCTGTGTCCAGCATCCTATGCTTCACATTATATTCATGAGATTCATTTTCATTAATCTATGGTTTCAGTTGGGATTCTTACAGTTATTATTGTTAAAATTCTTATGTATATTGTTTAGTACTCAGATTTATTTCTCACTAGTATAAACCTTCAATTAGAATTTCTGTATAAAAAGTTGTCATGTTTCTAATGTTTGTGAATTAGTGCAAACTGTTTTCTGGTAGTTGTACTGATTTACAAACCCAACAGCAGTGTATTAGAGTTCCCACTGTCCCACATCCTCACCCAACTTTGCTATTTTAGCTTCCATATTTTAGCTCTTCTTCCATGGGAAGAGTGGCATCTCACAGTGGGTGTAACTTACATCTTCCTGATGACTAATGTGGTTGGGTCTTATTTGAATTCAGTGCAGAGTTCTGCCACTTACTCTATGGATTTGTCCTTTCCTCATCAATTTGTATGGACACAAACCCTGTCTTAGCTATATGTATTTAAAATCATAAAAGCCATTTGTGGAGGGCAGGGGAGCTTGTGTTTCTATTCTTCAAATGGTACCTTCTAATAAGCAGTTTTATTTTGATTTTTCAGTCTATTCTTTTCTCCCCCTTATTACTGCCATAACGTCCTTTACATAAAATTTACAATTTATATTAGTATAGTTCAGTAGCATTAAGTATATTCATAGTGTGTAACCATCACCATAAAAAAGCTTTCCTCAGCGATCAATGCAAAGAAATAGAGGAAAACCATACAATGGGAAAGACTAGAGATTTCTTCATGAAAATTAGAAATATCAAGGTAACATTTCATGCAACATTGGGCACAATAAAGGACAGAAATGGACCCAATAAAGGACCTAACATAAGCAGAAGATATTAAGAAGAGGTGGCAACAATACACAGAAGAATTATACAAAAAAGATCTTCATGACTCAGATAGCCATAATGGTGTGATCACTCACCTAGAGTCAGACATCTTGAATGTGAAGTCAAGTGGGACTTAGGAAGCATCACTATAAACAAAGCTAGTGGAGGTGATGTAATTCCAGTTGAGCTATTTTAACTCCTAAAAGATGATGCTGTGAAAGTGCTGCACTCAATATGCCAACAAATCTGGAAAACTAAGCAGTGGCCACAGGACTGGAAAAGGTCAGTTTTCATTCCAATCCCAAAGGAAGGCAATGCCAAAGAATGCTCAAACTACTGCACAATTGCACTCATCTCACATGCTAGAAAAGTAATGCTCAAAATTCTCCAAGCCAGGATTCAACAGTACATGAACCATGAACTTCCATATGTTCAAGCTGGATTTAAAAAAAGGCAGAAGAACCAGAAATCAAACTAATATCCATTGGATCATTGAACAAGCAAGAAAATATCAGAAAAACATCTGCTCTATTGATTATGCCAAAGCCTTTGACTATGTGGATCACAACAAACTGTGGAAAATTCTTAGAGATGGGAATAACAGACCACCTGACCTGCCTCCTGAGAAACCTGTATGCAGGTCAAGAAACAACTGTTAGAATCGGACATAAAACAACAGACTGGTTCCAAATAGGGAAAGGAGTACATCAAGGCTGTCCCCTGGCTTATTCGACTTACAGTCAGAGTACATCATGTGAAATGCCAAGCTGGATGAAGCACAGCTGGAAATCAAGACTAGCAGGAAAAATATAAATAACTTCAGATATGCAGATGACACCACTCTTATGGCAGAAAGTGAAGAACTAAAAAGCCCCTTGATGAAAGTGAAAGAGGAGAGTGAAAAAGTTGCCTTAAATCTCAGCATTCAGAAAACTAAGATCATGACAGCCGGTCCCATCACTTCATGGCAAATAGATGGGGACACAATGGAAACAGTGGCAGACTTTATTTTTGGGGCTCCAAAATCACTGCAGATGATGACTGCAGCCATGAAATTAAAAGATGCTTGCTCCTTGGAAAAAAAGCTATGACCAACCTAGACAGCATGTTAAAATGCAGAGATGTTACTTTGCCAACAAAGGTCTGTCTAGTCAAAGCTATGGTTTCTCCAGTAGTCATGTATGGATGTGAGATTTGGCCTATAAAGAAAGCTGAGTGACAAAGAATTGATGTTTTTGAACTGTGGTGCTGGAGAAAACTCTTGAGGGTCCCTTGGACTGCATGGAGATCCAACCAGTCCATCCTTAAGGAAATCAGTCCTGAATATTCATTTGAAGGACTGATGCTGAAGCTGAAACTCCAATATTTTGACCACCTGATGTGGAGAGCTGACTCATTTGAAAAGACCCTGATGCTGGGAAAGGTTGAAGGCAGGCGTAGAAGGGGACGACAGAGGATGAGATTGTTGGATGGCATCACAGACTCAATGACATGAATTTGAGCAAGCTGTGGGATTTGGTGATGGAGAGGGAGATCTGGTGTGTTGCAGACCATAGGGTCACAAAGAGTCAGACATGACTGAACAACTGAACTGAATTGAACCCAGAACTACTGTCCATCTCCAGAACTTCTCATCTTCCCTAACTGAAACTTTGCACCTATTAAACAATGCCCCACACCTCCCTTCCCCCAGTTCTAGCTTTTGTCTAGTTTTTGTCTCTATGAATTTGACTTCTTTATGTATCTCATATGAATAGAATAGCAATGTTTATCCTTTTGTGTCTGCTTATTTTACTTAGCATAATGTTAAGGTTCATAACATCAAGTTTCATCCATGTTATATCAAAATAACTGTCTTCCTTTTTTTTAATATCATTTCTGTGATTTATATATATTGTTTTTTTGGGGGGGTTGTGATTTAGCTTTTTTTTAATTTTTTTTATTTTTAAACTTTACAATATTGTATTAGTTTTGCCAAATATCGAAATGAATCTGCCACAGGTATACATGTGTTCCCCATCCTGAACCCTCCTCCATCCTCCCTCCCCATACCATCCCTCTGGGTCATCCCAGTGCACCAGCCCCAAGCATCCAGTATCATGCATCGAACCTGGACTGGCGACTCGTTTCATACATGATATTATACATGTTTCAATGCCATTCTCCCAAATCTTCCCACCCTCTCCCTCTCCCACAGAGTCCATAAGACTGTTCTATACATCAGTGTTTCTTTTGCTGTCTCGTACACAGGGTTATTGTTACCATCTTTCTAAATTCCATATATATGCGTTAGTATACTGTATTGGTGTTTTTCTTGCTTTTTAAGGCTGAATAATATTCCATATATATGTGTATATATATATATATATATATATATATATATATATATATATATACACCACATTTTGTTTATCCATTCATCCAATAGTTATTTGGATTGTTTCTGCCTTTCAGCTCTTGGGAACACTGATGCTATGAATGTGGGTATGTATACAAATGTCTGTTTGAGTTCCTGCTTTCACTTCTTTTGGGTATATTCCCAGAAGTAGAATTACCATATCACACAACAATTCCTTGTTTTTCAGTTGGAAGATAATTGCTTTATAATGTTGTTAGTTTCTTCTGTACAATAAAGTGAATGAGTTAGTAATAGTCACTCAGTCGTGCCCAACTCTTTGTGACCCCATGGACTGGGGCCCACCAGGCTCCTCTGTCCATGGAATTCTCCAAGCAAGAATACTGGAGTGGGTTGCCCTTTCCTTCTCCAGGGGATCTTCCCGACCCAAGGATCGAACCCACATCTCTTGTGTCTCCTGAATTGCAGGCAGGTTCTTAACCTGCTGAGCCATTATGGAAGCCATATGGGAATGAGTTATATGTATACATATATTCTGTCCCTCTTGATCCTCCAGCTCCTGGCCTTAGGTCATCCGAGAGTACCATGCTGAGCTCCCTGTGCTCTACAGCAAGTTCCCACTAGCCATCAATTTTATACATGACAGTATATATATATATTGATATATATATATATCAATCCTACTCTCCCAATTTTTCCCACCCTCCCCTCCCCTGACCCCATGTCCCCATTTTGGTTCTCTATGTCAACATCGCTATTCCTGCCCTGCAAATACGTTCATCTGTACCATTTTTCTAGACTTCATATACATGTATTAATATATAATATTTGTTTTTCTCTGACTTACTTCACTTGTATCACAGACCCCAGGTCTGTTCTTTATGGTTATCACTTTAATATAAAAATTCTTTTCCTTTCCCAAGGTCAAGATGATTTCCTTCTATTATCTTTTTTTTAATATAAATTTATTTATTTTAATTGGATCTTTTAAAACTTTATTGGTATAATTTTCATATTTTTCACTTTAACCCACCAGGAACTGGCTTATATGTAAGTGTGAGGCAAGTGCCAGATTTCATTTTTTCTCCTATGGGTATATAGTTGACACAAGATAATTTATTGGAAAGATAATATTTGCCCCCTGCCATCATATATGTCATAAATCAAGTGACCATAAACAGGTGGTAGGTTTCTGGACTCTTCATTTCATTGGCCTACGTATTGGTACCTATACCAATACATACTGTCTTAACTACATTTTTATAATAGTTATTGAGTTTTGGTATATGTTAGTGTACATTCCCTAATTTAATTTTGGTTTTCTTTTTTGCATTTCCATATTCGTTTTTAATCTGTCAGTTTCTCCTAAAAATTACCCTTGAGGAATCTGGTTGGAATTGCATTAAATCCTTAGTTAAGCTCAGGAATGAAGAAGGAAATGGCAACCCACTCCAGTATTCTTGCCTGGAGAATCCCATGGACAGAGAAACCTAGTGGGTTACAGTCCATGGGGTCGCAAAAGTGTCAGATACGACTGAAGCAACTAAACAAGCTCAGGAAAAATGGACAAAGTTACAATTAATCTTCCAATACAGTCCCTGGATTTTTAGGCACTTTATCTTCGGTCTTAGTTCTTTGGCCTCCAGCTCTGTGCTGTTTTAGCGTTTAAGACATACACTGCAGGAGAGAGCACTATATCTGAGGTTTCTGAAACCTCTGATTCTTCTATGTGACCCCTCCAATCTCTGCCAGTCACTCTGTCTGTCCTCCTAGTAGCAACCCTGTGTGCAGGTTTGCTTAGGAATCTCCATTTGGTCTCAAATCTACAACCAACAAATGCCTTCAAGGATGCTCAAGCCCTTAGCTCTTCTCCATAATGAATCCTCTTGTTGGAATCTTACTCTTTTTAGTCTTTGCAGCTGCTGAAGTTCTCTGATGCCTTCAAGAGCCGGGTGAGTTAACGGCTCTTAATGAATCCATCTTAGAATAAAATATTGTCCAGAAATGAATAAAATAAAAAAGAAAATAATTTGGTAACTCTTCTAGGTTTTCTGTTTAATAATTGTTTTGATCTGCCTCAAAATGTTCCATCTTACCCAAAAGTGAATCCCTTTGAGGATTTATGTTTGATTTAGACCATCAGCTGGTGAACTAGCAAGTGGTGATCATCTTAATCCAGTTACTGAGCCTGAGACAGTTTAAACTGAGAGTGTCAACCCTTGTTAGGGACAGGATATTTCTTATTTCTGGTTTCTCTCTTCTGGAATGTATCCCTTGGAGGTTCTAATTCAAGTCATAGGGGTTTTCTAGGGTTTCTAATTTGGCTGTTTATATTTGAATTTCTGTTCCTTAGAACTGTTAATTTATCAAAAGTTCTGCTCAGCTTGTCTCTAATAGAATCTATTGTATATGTGTCTGTGCTCAGTCACTCAGTAATGTCTGACTCTGTGACCCCACAGACTGTAGCCCACCAGGCCCCTGGAATTTCCCAGGCAAGAACACTGGAGTAGGTTGTCATTTCCAACTCCAGCGTAGGAATCTACAGATAGAATAGAATCTACAGATGCCTCTAAACCTAGGAAAAAAGTAGCCCCAAATACTGAGTTTACCTCTTGGAGTTTCTATCTCCCCCTGGTTGTTGGTCCCATAATTCTTCTTGCCTTGTTAGAACTCCCGTGCTTCAAAGGGATTGTTCTTTATATGTTTTTCCTCAGCATTTCAAGTTCTCCCAATAAGGGAAATTAATATTCCCTTGTGAAATTTCTGTAACAAAATGCAGAATCCTAGAAACATTCATTAATGAGGTATTTTCACAAGAAAGACTATATCAGTGTTTGGACTTGGCAGAGTAAAGCAATTTGACTTGGTTTGGCAGCACTTCGTTTTGTTTCTGGTGGTGGTGGTTTACTTGTTATGCTTTCAGCTATCATGCCAAAGATCTGCTCTGTAAGTTCAAGTATTTGGAATGAGTTTTACAGTTGAAAAATGGTAGCAAGAACACATTAAAATATGAGGGCTAACTTCTTTCTTAATTTTTGAGGTCCTATTTAGAGGTTTCATTGACTGGTCTTCTACCAGTTAAAAAAAAATGAACATTTTAGCATGGTACATACTTTGCGTCTACAAAGTTGCTCATAAAAATTTATCAAATGTGCTCTCTAGGGATACAAAAGTACTCCCTTTTGCTGTCAGTAATACCTCAGTCCAGATGATACAGTTCTGTTTTATTGCTGAATATGAATGAACTCTATGAATGTACATATACAGAACCATCAAAATCCATAATCTAAACATTTATAATCTCCCATCATTTCTGGGCATCACTATACTCTTGTCCAATGTTTGCAACCTCACAACCTCTGCATCAAGTTAAGCTCCTATAGCTCATATGCTCAGAAGTAATCAATTTACCATAAAAATCAGCAGCTTAAAACAAGACACATTTTTAGCTAAGTTACTTAAGTCAAGAATCCAGGATGAGTTTGCTGGGTCCTCTGTTTAAAAGTCTCTTACCCGTTGTAATTCCTCGGTCAGCTGGGATGTAGTCATCTCAAGGTTTAACTGGGGAAATACCCACTTCCAAGTTCATGTGGTTGGTGGCAGGATTCTCTTCTTTGCAAGCTCTTGGACTGAGGGCCTCAGTTTCTCACTGGTAGTTGGCCAGAGGGAATTCTCAGTTCCTTGCTCGTGGATCTTTCCAAGGAGTCAACTTGCTTCATGAATCCATGCAAACTGAGCAGGCAATAGAGAGAGAGTCTGCTGTTAAGATGAAAGTAATAATTTTATGTAAGCTAGTTATAAAGTGACAGCCTAGCACTTACAGTACTTTCTGTTGGTTAGAATTTAGTTACTATGTTCAGCCCACACTCAACAAAAGGAGTTACACAAGGATTGGAATGTTGAAAAGCTATGGAGGAAAAATGACCAAAAGTTCATATTCATCTGGGACTCATGCTCTAGTCATGTTCTGATCAATCTTCCAGAAGCAGCTCTCTGATCATATCAGGAACCTGCCTAATAAACACGGCAAAGATCCTCTTGCCCATAGCCACCCACAATCAGACTCCGGTCTCATTTCCAATTTTTCTCTTTTCTCTTACTGCTCATGAATTCCATGCTCTAACCAGTACTGTGAGTTGAATTCACAAAGTGCTTGTTCTGTATATTTGTTGTGTTGCTTCCCTGCCTGACATAAAGGATTCTTCTCTTACTATAAAGTAAGGTTTTTAGCCTGGAAATAAAAAGGGGGGGTGGCGATGGAAGGCATATTATTTTTCTTTTCATATATGTAGAGAGAGAGCACCAATTATGCCAATGTTTAGAAGACTAAAAGGGCAGAATTTCAGGTATAATGGGGAATTTCTGACAGCCATCAAGGTAGTCCAACAGTAAAATGAACTGTGAGAACTGTGGAATGACAAACAGTGATTTTTCCAATTTTTTGTGTGTTCCAAAGAAGGGGAAAAAATTGTCCATTATGGGGATAAAGAGATATCTGTGTTCAACAGAAGTTAAAATGAAAGGACTTCTGAGGCATCTTCCAACTCTTTCGATTCTGTGAATCTATGAATCTATATAAAGATAGAAAGCAAAACTATTCTCTTTGATATGCAAAAATGAGAAATGATTTACATAAGAAAATTTTAAAATAAATCATACTTGCTATTTAAATGGTAGGTATTGCTCATACTCAGAAATCTTTTTTTTTTTCCCTCTTAAGTGAAGTCGCTCAGTCGTATCTGACTCTTTGCGACACTGTGGACTGTGTCCATGGGATTTTCCAGGCAAGAGTACTGGAGTGGGTTGCCATTTCCTTCTCCAGGGGATCTTCCCAACCCAGGGATCGAACCTGGGTCTCCTGCATTGTAGGCAGATGCTTTACCATCTGAGCCACCAGGGAAGTCTCTTCTAATTCATAGTTTTTGTAATAACCTATGGAATTACCTAACATTACAAATTTTAAAATAAATATCTTTATGATCAATGTGCAGAAATTAAATGTTTTATTTGTGTAAGAAGAAAGACAGTGCCATTTAAATGCCCCTTTTCTATTAATTATATTCCTAAGAATTTCCATAAAAACAATTCAGTCTACATTTCCACAGAATCTTTGGTTACTGTTCATTTTAGGTTTATTGATGACACTGAACTTCAGAAAAATATTGACCTTGTTTGAGAAAATTTACAGATGCAACAGCTGCCCAGTCTTATTGCTATCTCTCTGGATAAGTTGGAAGAAGTGGTATTATGAATGATGCTATGAATCATCACATGGGAAGAGAGATGTCTGAAAGCACAACTTTCAACTTCAACAGTGAGACAAAGAGGAAGGGAGACAGCGATCAAGGGAACTGGTGATGTCCAGTCCTTAATGGAGCTTCTGGTTAACAGTCCCTCTGGATGGTATCTAGTAGAAAAGAGATAATCTTTAGACAAAAACTGAAATGATTTTTTATTTATTTTTAAAAATTAATTTATTTATTTTAATTTGAGACTAATTACTTTACAATATTGTAGGGGGTTTTGCCATACATTGACATGAATCAGCCATGGGTATACATGTGTCCCCCATCCTGAACCCTCCTCCTTCCTCCCTCCCCATCCCATTCCTCAGGGTCATCCCAGTACACTGGCCCTGAGAGCCCTGTCTCATGCATCAAACCTGGACTGGTGATCTATTTCACATATGGTAATACACATGTTTCAATGGTATTCTCTCAAATCATCCCAACCTCACTTTCTCCCACAGAGTCCAAAAGTCTGTTCCTTACACCTGTGACTCTTTTGCTGTCTTGCATATGGGGTCATTGTTACCATCTTTCTAAATTCCATATATTACTATATTGGTGTTTTTTCTTCCTGATTTACTTCACTCTGTATAATACGCTCCAGTTTCATCTACCTCATTAGAATTGATTCAAATGCATTCCTTTTAATAGCTGAGTAATATTCCATTGTGTATATGTACCACACCTTTCTTATCCATTCGTCCATCAATGGACATCTAGGTTGCTTCCATGTCCTAGCTATTGTAAATAGTGCTGCAATGAGGTACATATGTCTCTTTTAATTCTTGTTTCCTCAGTGTGTATGCCCAACAGTGGGATTGCTGGGTCATATGGCAGTTCTATTTCCAGTTTTTTAAGGAATCTCCATACTGTTCTCTATAGTGGCTGTACTAGTTTGGATTCCCACCAATAGTATAAGAGGGTTCTCTTTTCTCTGTACCCTCTCCAGCATTTGTTGTTTGTAGACTTTTGATAGCAGCCATTCTGACCAGTGTGAGATGGTACCTCACTGTGGTTTTTATTTGCATTTCTCTGATAATGAATGATGTTGAGCATCTTTTCATGTGTTTGTTAGCCATCTGTATGTCTTCTTTGGAGAAATGTCTGTTTAGTTCTTTGGCCCATTTTTTATTGGGTCATTTATTTGTCTGGAATTGAGCTGCATGAACTGCTTGTATATTTTTGAGATTAATTCTTTTTCAGTTACTTCATTTGCCATTATTTTCTCCCATTCTGAAGGCTGTCTTTTTACCTTGCTTATTGTTTCCTTCATTGTGCAAAAGCTTTTAAGTCTAATTAGGTCCCATTTGTTTATTTTTGCTTTTATTTCCATTACTCTGGGAGGTGGGTCATAGGGGATCCTGCTGTGATTTATGTCAGAGAGTATTTTGCCTATGTTTCCTCTAGGAGTTTTAAAGTTTCTGGTCTTACATTTAGATCTTTAATCCATTTTGAGTTTATTTTTGTGTATGGTGTTAGAAAGTGTTCTAGTTTCATTCTTCTACAAGTGGTTGACCAGCTTTCCCAGCACCACTTGTTAAAGAGATTGTCTTTTCTCCATTGTATATTCTTGTCTCTTTTGTAAAAGATAAGGTGTCCATAGGTGCGTGGACTTATCTCTGGGCTCTCTACTTTGTTCCATTGATCTATATTTCTGTCTTTGTGCCAATACCATACTGTCTTAATGACTGTAGCTTTGTAATATAGTCTGATGTCAGGTAGGTTGATTCCTCCAGTTCCATTCTTCTTTCTCAAGATTGCTTTGGCTATTGGAGGTTGTTTGTATTTCCATACAAATTGTGAAATTATTTGTTCTAGTTCTCTGAAAAATACCATTGGGTAGCTTGATAGGGATTGCATTGAATCTATAGATTGCTTTGGGTAGTATACTCATTTTCACTACATTGCTTCTTCTGATCCATGAACATGGTATATTTCTGTGTCTATTTGTGTCATCATTGATTTCTTCCATCAGTGTTTTATAGTTTTCTATATATAGGTCTTTGTGTCTTTAGGTAGACTTATTCCTAAGTATTTTATTCTTTTTATTGGTGAATGGAATTGTTTCCTTAATTTCTCTTTCTGTTTTCTCATTGTTAGTGTATAGGAATGCAAGGGATTTCTGTGTGTTAATTTTATATCCTGCAACTTTACTGTATTTATTGGTTAGCTCTAGTAATTTTCTGGTGGAGTCTTTAGGGTTTTCTATGTAGAGGATCATGTCATCTGCAAACAGTGAGAGTTTTACTTCTTTTCCAATCTGGATTCCTTTTATTTTTCTTCTCTGATTGCTGTGGCTAAAACTTCCAAAACTATGTTGAATAGTAGTGGTGAAAGTGGGCACCCTTGTCTTGTTCCTGACTTTGGGGGAAATGCTTTCAATTTTTCACAATTGAGGATAATGTTTGCTGTGGGTTTATCATATATGGCTTTTATTATGTTGAGGTATGTTCCTTCTATTCCTGCTTTCTGGAGGGTTTTTATCATAAATGGATGTTGAATTTTGTCAAAGGCTCTCTATGCATCTATTGAGATAATCATATGGTTTTTATCTTTCAGTTTGTTAATGTGGTGTATCACACAGATTGATTTGTGAATATTGAAGAATCCTTGCATCCCTGGGATAAAGCCCATTAGATCATGATGTACAATCCTTTTAATATGTTGTTGGGTTCTGTTTGCTAGAATTTTGTTAAGGATTTTTACATCTATGTTCATCAGAGATATTGGCCTGTAGTTTTCTTTTTTTTGTGGCATATCTGTTTGGTTTTGGTATTAGGGTGACAGTAGTGATCTGGTCCCATCACTTCATGGGAAATAGATGGGGAAACAGTGGAAACAGTGGCTGACTTTATTTTGGGGGGGGGGCCCAAATCACTGCAGATGGTGATTGTAGCCATGAAATTAAAAGACACTTACTCCTTGGAAGGAAAGTTATGACCAACCTAGATAGCATATTCAAAAGCAGAGACATTACATGTTAGATGGCCAACAAAGGTCCATCTAGTCAAGGCTATGGTTTTTCCAGTAGTCATGTATGGATGTGAGAGTTGGACTGTGAAGAAAGCTGAGTACCGAATAATTGATGCTTTTGAACTGTGGTGTTGGAGAAGACTCTGAGAGTCCCTTGGACTGCAAGGAGATCCAACCAGCCCATTCTAAAGGAGATCAGTCCTGGGCGTTCTTTGGAAGGACTGATGCTAAAGCTGAAACTCCAGTACTTTGGCCACCTCATGCAAAGAGTTGACTCACTGGAAAAGACTCTTGCTGGGAGGGATTGGGGACAGAAGGAGAAAGGGATGACAGAGGATGAGATGGCTGGATGGCATCACTGACTTGATGGACGTGAGTTTGAGTGAACTCCGGGAGTTGGTGATGGACAGGGAGGCCTGGCGTGCTGCAATTCATGGGGTCACAAAGAGTCAGACATGACTGAGGGACTGAACTGAACTGAACTGATTCTCATAGAATGAGTTTGGCAGTTTACCTTCCTTTGTAATTTTCTGGAAGAGATTGAGTAGGATAAGTGTTAGCCTTTCTCTAAATTTTTGGTAGAATTCACTTATGAAGCCATCTGGTCCTTTTGTTTGTTGGAAGATTTTTGATTACAGTTTCCATTTCTGTGCTTGTGATGGGTCTGTTAAGATTTTCTATTTCTTTCTGTTCAGTTTTGGAAGGTTATACTTTTCTAAGAATTCGTCCATGTCTTCCAAGTTGTCCATTTAATTGGCATAGTTTCTGATAGTAGCCTCTTATGATCATTTGTATTTTTGTGTTGTCTGTTGTGATCTCTCCATTTTCATTTCTAATTTTGTTGATTTGATTTTTCTCCCCTTTTTCTTGATGAGTTTGGCTAATGGTTTGTCTAACTTATTTATCTTCTCAAAGAACCAGCTTTTAGCTTTGTTGACTTTTGCTACAATCTCCTTTGTTTCTTTTCCACTTATTTCTGCCCAAATTTGTATGATTTTTTTCCTTCTACCAACCCTGGGGTTCATCATTTCTTCTTTTTCTAGTTGCTTTAGGTGTAAAGTTAGGCTATTTATTTGATTTTTCTCTTGTTTCTTAAGGTAAAGCATGCATTGCTATGAACCTTCCCCTTAGCATTGCTTTTACTGAATCCCATAGGTTTTGGGTTGTCATGTTTTCATTTTCATTCATTTCTATATATTTTTTTATTTCTTTTGTGATTTGTTGGTTATTCAGAAGTGTGCTCTTTAGCCTCCACATGCTTGTATTTTTAATAGTTTTTTTTTTTTTTTTTTTTTTTTCCTGAAGTTGACATCTAATCTTACTGCACTGTGATCAGAAAAGATGCTTGAAATGTTTTCAAACTTTTTTGAATTTACCAAGGCTAGATTTATGGCCCAGGATGTGGTATATCCTGGAGAATGTTCCATGTGCACTTGAGAAAAAGGTTAAATTCATTGTTTTGGGGTGAAATGTCCTATGGATATCAATTAAGTCTAACTGGTCCATTGCATCATTTAAAGTTTGTGTTTCCTTGCTAATTTTCTGTTTAGTTGATCTATCCATAGTTGTGAGTGGGATATTAAAGTCTCCCACTATTATTGTGTTACTGTTAATTTCCCTTTCATACTTGTTAGCATTTGCCTTACATATTGCGGTGCTTCTATATTGGGTGCATATATATTTATAATTGTTATATCTTCTTGGATTGATCCTTTGATCATTATGTAGTGTCTTTTTTTATCTCTTTTCACAGCCTTTATTTCAGTCTATTTTATCTGATATGAGTATTGCTACTCCTGCTTTCTTTTGGTCTCCATTTGCATGAAATATCTTTTTTCAGCCCTTCACTTTCAGTCTGTATGTGTCCCTTGGTTTGAGCCGGGTCTCTTGCAGGCAGCATATATAAGGGTCTTGTTTTTGTATCCATTCAGCCAGTCTTTGTCTTTTGATTGGGGCATTCGAACCATTTACATTTAAGGTAATTATTGATAAGTATGATCCCTTTGCCATTTACTTTGTTGTTTTGGGTTTGAGTTTATAAACCTTTTCTGTGTTTCCTGTCTAAAGAAGATCCTTTAGCATTCATTGAAGAGCTGGCTTGGTGGTGCTGAATTCTCTCAAGTTTTGCTTCTCTGTAAAACTTTTGATTTCTCCTTCATATTTGAATGAGATCCTTGCTGGGTATAGTAATCTGGGTTATAGATTTTTCTCTTTCATCACTTTAAGTATGCCCTGCCATTCCCTTCTGTCCTGAAGAGTTTCTATTGAAAGATCAGCCGTTATCCTTATGGGAATCCCCTTGTGTGTTATTTGTTGCTTTTCCCTTGATGCTTTTAATATTTGCTCTTTGTGTGTGATCTTTGTTAATTTGATTAATATGTGTCTTGGGGTGTTTCACCTTGTGTTTATCCTGTTTGGGACTCTCTGAGTTTCTTGAACTTGGGTGGCTATTTCCTTCCCCATTTTAGGAAAATTTTCAACTATTATGTCCTCAAGTATTTTCTCATGGCCTTTCTGTTTGTCTTCTTCTTCTGGGACTCCTATGATTCGAATGTTGGGGCATTTGACATTGTCCTAGAGGTCTCTGATGTTGTTTAATTCTTTTTTCTTTTTACCTCTCTACTTCATTTATTTCCACCATTCTATCTTCCACCTCACTTTTCCTATCTTTTGCCTCAATTATTTTACTGTTGGTTCCCTCCAGAGTGCTTTGGATCTCAGTTGTTGCATTATTCATTATTGATGGACTCTTTTATTTCGTCTAGGTCCTTGTTAAACATTTCTTGCATCTTCTCAATCCTTGTCTCCAGGCTATTTATCTATAACTTCATTTTGTTTTCAAGATTTGAGATCATCTTTACTATCATATTCTGAATTCTTTTTCAGGTAGACTCCCTATCTCCTCCTTTGTTTGGTTTCGTATGCATTTATCCTGTTCTTTTAACTGCTGAATATTTCTCTGCCTTTTCATTTTGTTTAGATTGGTGTGTTTGGGGTGGCCTTTCTGTATGCTGGAAGTTTGTGGTTTCTCTTTATTGTGAATGTTGCTTCCTGTGGGTGGGGTTGGACTAGGGGCTTGTAAAGGTTTCCTGGTTAGGGAAGCTTGCGTCATTGTTCTGGTGGGTGAAGCTGGATCTCTTCTCTCTGGAGTGTCCAGTAGTGAGTTTTGAGGTGTCTATGGGTTTGGTGTGACTTTGGGCAGCCTGTATATTAATGCTCAGGGCTATGTTCCTGCATTGCTGGAGAATTAGTGTGGTATGTCTTGGTCTGGAACTTGTTGGCTCTTGGGTGGTGCTTGGTTTCAGTGTAGGTATGGAGGCTTTTGGATGAGTTCTTCTCAATTAATGTTCCCTGGAGTCAGGAGTTTTCTGGTGTTCTCAAGTTTTGGATCTAAGCCTCCTGCCTCTCGCTTTCAGTCTTATTCTTACAGTAGCCTCGAGACTTCCATCCATACAGCACAGATGATAAAACATCTAGGTTAATGGTGAAAAAATTCTCCACAGTAAGGGACACCCAGAGAGGTTCCAAGAGTGACAAGGAGAAGAGATGAGGGAGGAGGGAGATAGAGGTGACAGGGAGGAGAAGGGGGAGAATCCAAAGGGAAGAGAGCAGTCTAGCCAGTAATCAGCTCCTTGAGTGTTCTGCACAGCCCAGAATACCCAGAGAGATTCACAGAGTTAAGTAGAGAAGAGAAGGGGGAGGGAGGAAATAGAGGTGACCTGGGGAGAAAAGGGAGAGTCAAAAGGGAGAGAGCAATCAAGCCGGTAATCACAGTCCTAAGTAAAAATGGATACTGAAGATTAGATTCTTATAGGTAAAAAATTGATAACAAATATCAAAAAGCGAAGACTAAAAATCTAGAGATGTTAGACACTCAAAAATATAATATTAAAAATATAAAACAAAATCAATCACAAAAATTATAAAAAATATATATCAAATTTGCTTTTAAAATAGGGTATTTGTTTTTGCAAGGTAATAGTAGGTTATACAGAGAAGGCAATGGCAACCCACTCCAGTGTTCTTGCCTGGAGAATCCCAGGGACGGCGGGGCCTGGTGGGCTGCCATCTATGGGGTCACACAGAGTCAGACACGACTGAAACGACTTAGCAGCAGCAGTAGGTTATAAGTTGGAGAGGGAAATGGCAAGCCACTCCAGTACTCTTGCCTGGAACATCCCATGGACGGGAGAGCCTGGTGGGTGCAGTCCATGGGGTCGCGAAGAGTCGGACACAACTGAGCGACTTCACTTTCACTTTTCACTTTCATGCATTGGAGAAGGAAATGGCAACCAACTCCAGTGTTCTTGCCTGGAGAATCCCAGGGATGGTGGAGCCTGGTGGGCTGCTGTCCATGGGGTCGCACAGAGTCAGACACTACTGAAGCAAGTTAGCAGCAGCAGCAGCATGCATTGGAGAAGGAAGTGGCAACCCACTCCAGTATTCTTGCCTGGAGAATCCCAGGGGTGGAGGATCCTGGTGGGCTGCTGTCTATGGGGTTGCACAGAGTTGGACACTACTGAAGCGACTTAGCAGCAGCAGCCACAGTAGGTTATAAAAATGAAAATGAAAGGAGTAATAAAGAACTTAAAATTTTTTTTAATTAAAAATGATAATAGTAAAAATACATCTAGGAATTTCTCTGGTGCTGTTGAGGGCAGTGTGGGGTCAGTTTAGTTTTAGATAGTTCCTTGTTCCAGTTTATACTTCTTCTCAAGGTCTATAGGCCCCTTCCAATGCATAGTCAATGCTAACTATAGGGTTTTAACCTGTTGTACCTGTCACCTGTCACTTCCAGAGTGGTTCCTTGTTTGTTTGTTTGTTTGTTTGTTTGGCTTCCTGTGTTTGTATGTCTCTTCAGTGTTTAATTTCCACCATGACACAGGGGGCGAAGGTGGTCACTTATTTAGGCTCATTTGCTCAATTGTGCTGTGGGGAGGGAGGAACACTGCAAACAAATATCACTGGCATGTGTGGGAAATGCTAGCAGTCTATGAACCACACTGGGTTTGCCCCAGCTCATGGCACATGTGCTTTCCCGGTCTACACTGCTCAGGCTCCAGGTTGCTCTGCAGGGGAACTGTTCAAAGTGGGCCCTAGGTTTCATGCACTTCCCAGGTCTAAGCTGCTCAGGTTCAGGTTCAGTTTCTGGGGTACTCCACAAAGGCACAGACTCTGTTGGGCGTGTGTTTGTGCCCTTCCCAGGTCCGAGGAGCTCAGGCAACCAAGTGCTTGGTGAGTGCACTGTCCTAGGTGGGCTTTGCGTCTTAATCACCTCCCTGGATGTCTGGATGTCGGCAGGCCTGCCTCTCTGCCTCCGGTGGGGGGATGGGCTGGTCCACAGACGGATAACTCTCCTTTGGTATTCACTCAATTCTTTGTTCTGGGAGTGTTCCAGGATGCCCTTTATGTTAGAGCTTTTCATGGGAAAGTTATCTCTCTCTCTTTTTTTCCTTCTCTCTCTGGCTATTCCACAGTTTGGGTTGCTATCTCACGTTAGCTCCCTGATTGTCCTCAGGGCATTCAGTCCTGGTCCTTACCCTAAGAAAGCAACCTGCGCCTCCCTGTTCAGCCCCCACTCACTGGTGGCTGATGTGAGTTCTGGACTACGTCTCCACAGTTTATGCACATACTCTGTGGGCTTTTTTTTTTTTTTCTCTCCCAGTTATATTGCCCTCTGAGATTCCAAAACTTCTCACAGACCCGCTGGTGAGAGGGTTTCCTGGTGTTTGAAAACTTTTCCTCCTTTACGCCTCCCTCCCCCGGATGGGTCTCTGTCCCTAACTCTTTTATCTCTCTTTGTGTCTTTTATATTTTGTCCTACCTCCTTTTGAAGAGAATGGGCTACCCTTCTGGGTGCCTGGTGTCCTCCGCCAACATTCAGAAGTTGTTCTGTGGAAGTTGCTCAGCATTCAAATGATTTTTTGATGAATTTGTGGGGGAGATAGTGGTCTCCCTGTCCTATTCCTCTGCCATCTTCCCAAAGATCTGAAATGGTTTTTTTTAAAGAGAAAATTCGTTATTTACTTGTATTTTACTTTCTCTGCAAGGTGATGTGTGAAGACAGGGACCTGCCTGATTTTTATGGCATAATCTAGTAACAACCATCACAGACAAACACTGAAATAAATGTTTGCTTAATGAATCAGTCATTAAGTGAATGGATACAAGGATACATGAGACTCAATCGGGGTCCCAACATACTGATGGCCTTAGAACTTCAGATTCTGCTGAGTTGTTTGTTGTCCTGCATGCACAAATTGTGTGTCACAAAAACCAGGATTCTTAGGTAAGACAACACTAATGTACACTAACTCCCTGATGATGAAAATAGACATGGCTGTGCAGTTTCTGTCACATAGATGATGTCATTTAAGGCAAATAAGCCAGACAATAGACAATGAATTGGACTACTGCATAAATTTGGTATTATGGCCATATGATGGGACATACTCTTGTATAGGTGAGGGTGAAATTTCCTTTAAGATAAATGGGAAGAAGTTAATTCTGGCACCTATGGCAGTGCATTTTAGATTAGGGAAAGAAAGTTTCTTCTAGTCTCCCGAGGGCCTCAAGTAGATCTGACTCTGAGATGCAGGAAGGGAAAAACTGCCTTAGCTTCCAGAAGTGCAGTGAGGAGTAAGAGAGAAAGGCCATAAGGAGTATTTTCAACAACCTGCACAATTGTTGAAAATACTCTTCTTCTTCTTTTTTTTTTTTAAACATAGACCTACTTTATCAAAGCTTGCTAAAAATGTCATTACAATTTGCAGTGTGAAGCCCATAGTCTGGCCATGGAGCATCGTTGAGGTCAGTGCCAAGTTTCAGAGAGAGAGAAGGGGGCCAAATGCAGCATATAGTGCAAGTGGGGCAGGACACACGCAGCCAGCCCCTCCACCCAGACACACACAGAACGGCATTTGTTGGAGGAGTTTGTGAGACATTCTCTCTACCCTCAGAGCTCCAGGACTAATGGATCTTTCCTCCACCTTAAATCACTGGTGAATATCTCCTGGAACTAAAGAAAGACACAGTGTGGTGGAGCAGCTAGGTGGAGACAAAATGGCAGAGTAGAAAGATGAGGTCACCTTTTACAGAAATACCAAAATCACAACTAACTATGGATTAACTGCCAACCAAATAAATAAATAAATAAATAAATCCTACATCCAAAGACAAAGAAGAATCCATAGAAGTACAAATGGGCGTAATCCTGATAAAATCAAATCCTATACCTGCCAGGGATAACCTGGCATCTTTTAAGAAGATAAAAACTGATAAACCTGTAGCCAGACTCATCAAGAAAAAGAGGGAGAGAGCTCAAATCAATAACATTAGAAATGAAAAAGTTACAGTGGACAATGCAGAAATACAAAGGATCATAAGAGACTATTACAAGCAACTTTATGGCAATAAAATGAGCAACTTAGAAGAAATGCACAAATTCTTAGAAAGGTACAAACTTCCAGTACTGTACCAGGAAGAAACAGAAAGTATGAACAGACTAATCACAAGTACTGAAACTGAAACTGTGATTAAAAACTCCCAAACAAAAATCCGGGGCTAAATGTCTTCACAAGTGAATTCTGTGAATCACTTACTCTTCTGAAACTCTTCCAAAAAATTACAGAGGAAGAATGGGTGGAAGACCTAAACAGACATTTCTCCACAGAAGACATACAGATGGCCAGGAGGCACATGAAAAGATGCTCAAAGCCCAGAGAAAAACCCATGTACCTATGGTCAACTAATCTATGACAAAACAGGTCAGAATACGGAATGAAGGAAAGAGTGTCTCTTCAATAAATGGTGCTGGGAAAATAGGATAGCTAAATGTAAAAAAATAAAATTAGAACATTTTTAACACCATACACAAAAATAAACTCAAAATGGATTAAAGACCTGACATAAGACTTGATGCTATAAAATGTGAAAATGAAGCAGTCTTTGACATAAATCACAGGAATATCTTTTTTGATCTGTCTTCTAGAGTAATGGAAATAAAATTAAACATGGGGCCTAATAAAACTTATGAGCTTTTATCCACAGCAAAGGAAACCATAAACAAAATGAAAAGACTGCAAAGAAAGGGAGAAAATATTGCAAACAATGCAACATACAAGGGATTAATCCCTCAAATTTACAAACAGCTCATGCAGCTCAGTATAAAAAATAATAATAATAAAAAATGGGCAGAAGACCTAAATAGACATTTCTCCAAAAAAGACACACAGACAGCCAAAAGGCACATGAAAAGATGCACAACATCACTAATTAGTAGAGCAATGCAAATAAAAATTACAATAAGGTATCACCTCACAGCAGTCAGAATGGCCATCATCAAAGAGTCTACATGGGAGTTCCCTAGTAGCCTACTAATTAGGATTTCAGACTCACAGCTGTGGCTTGGGTTTGATCCCTGGTTGGAGAACTGAGACCAACCCCTATAAGCCATGCGGCATGGTCAAAAAGAGTCTACAAACAATAAATGCTGGAGGGAGTGTGGAGAAAAGGGAACCCTCCTACACTGTTGATGGGAGTATAAATTGGTAAAACCATTATGGAGAACAGTATGGAGATTCCTTTGAAAACTAAAAACAGAGCTACTCTATGATCCAGCAATCCCACTACAGGGCATATATAGAGAAAACCATGGTTTAAAATCATAGACTCACCTGAATGTTCAGTGTAGTGCTGTTTAAAATAGCCAAGACATGGATGCAACCACATTTCCACTGACAGATGAATGGATAAAGATGTGGTACATATATACAAAGGAATATTACTCAGCCATTAAAAGAAATGAAGTAATGCCATTTGGAGCAACATCAATGGACCTGGAGATTATCATATTAAGTCAAGTCAGACAAAGATAAATATCATATGATATTGTTTATATGCAGAATCTGAAAAAATGACTCAAACAAACCTATTTACAAACCAGAAAGAGATTCACAGACTTAGAGAACAAACTTGTGGTTTCAAGGCGGGAAGGATGGGGAGGACAGATTGGGGGTTAGGGATTGACACGTACACGCTACTACATTTAAAATAGATAATCAACAAGTACCTACACTGTATAGCACTTGAAATACTGTTCAATATTCTATAATAACCTGAATGGGAAAAGAATTTGAATAAGGATATATGAATATGTAACTGAATCATTTTGCTGTACACCTGAAACTAAGACAACATTTTTAATCAATTCAACTTCAATATAAAATAAACATTTTTTAATGTAATAACAGAAAAAAAAATTGCAATGTGAACTCTGCCTTATATTTGGGAAGAAGTGAGCACATTCTTGAGTGTCCCAGTCACAGTGGCAAGACAGTTATCAGATAAGTGGTACTACAGCAGCAGGGTGGGGGGGAGGTGAGGGGCAGGGGGCAGTCAACAGAAACAGCCCAGTTTCTTGTACACTATGGAAGGCCAGAGGAAAAAGTCCCTGAGAAATGCTTGAAAAGATTCTGCAGACATTTAGAAAGTGGTCATTTGGTAACAAGGTACTTCATCTGTAAAATGGGGCAATAATACTTGTCTCTGCTTTCCTCTGGGAAAGTTATGAAATGTAAAATAATTCATGACTGTGATGTGTTTGAACACCTTGGAAGAAATATGATATATAAGCATATGATATCATGATTACCTCCATAATAAAAAGAAAATATTAAAATAAAAATAATATGTGCATTTTCAACACCTGCAGTTATATATGAAATATGTAACTCTTTTTATTGTTTTCTATCTAATTCACTGCACCTGCATTAAGAAATGCACCCCAATGGTCCAATTTTTAAAAATATATAAAATTTAGACAGGTACTTATTCTTTTATTCACCCCATTGTGCCTAGGTCTCACAGAACATATTTTAAATAATATATTACCACAGAGAGACCACTTCAATACAAATCTCCAAAGTGTGGGTTAGTCAGAAAAAATTACTTTTAAAGGAAAACATCTGGCACCTCATAAATATATATCACCTTTCGTCAAGAGTTTCTCAAACTCTCTTCATATATATTACACTTATAAGCATTATTAATTCAGCATATTGTACATTGGTTTGAAAGTAGTCCCAAAGCAGAATTACATATGTAAAATATGTGCTGTAATATCTAAGCCCATGCAGCTCATAAAGAACATTAACCATGATGCTAAATCCTTTTGATTTAATGTGTTCTGTTAGCTAACAGGGGTGATTTTTTAAAGCACAGATACAAGAAAATACTCCAGTTAAGCTTAAAGACAGCTATTTATTCTGACTAATTTTTTTTCTCTTTTGTGACATTTAGCAAATTATTCTAGGCTTACATTTAGCTTGTGTCAAAAATATGTCTGAAATACTTTACTCTGGTTTATCTCTTCATCTAAAAATATTTTTCAGAGGTGACTTGCCTTTACAAAGGCTGAATCTGAAACACCTAACTGGTATTTCTCCTTTTTCCAGAGGATACTGTAAAAAAGAATATTCGTTAATGCCCTTCGGCACTTTTTCCTGTCATTAATGATCTTACTGTGAAGTTATTTGTTGTACTTCAGTTTTTGTGTTTTTTTCTGTACAAGTAAATGCCAATTCCTCTTGCTGTGTCTTTAATGATGCTGGAGAAAATACAATCAGGTTTATTGTTATATTTTCATAATGGTGCATATATTTAGTTCATAAATCTTACTACTGGCAAAATAACACTCCTTTAGCTGTTTCTGACAAATTAGAGGCATTTTTCTTTTTGTATTTTCATGTTTCTCTCAACCTCTTCAAGAAATGAATGCCACAACATGGGCAGAGTTAAAGCTAAAAGTTGTGAAGTTTTGTGGCCTGAAAGACTAACTGCGCTGTTTACCTTACTCATATCCCTGGTGCCTCATCTAAAACTATTGACTTTCAGGGACTATGTTAGGCAATGGAGATATAGTGACAAAACAGAATTTCTAACCATACAGAGCTTTGAACATAAAAGAGAGCAAAGGATAAGTAAACAAATAATTAAATACCTTAAAATTGTTTAAGTGCTCCAAGGGAAAAATATAAATGGATCTGCCTCAGAATGAAAAGAAAGGACCTTCTTTGGATGGTCAGAGGTACCCTCTCTTAATACCTGATATTAAGGGTATCATGCTGATATCTTGATTAAATAATGAATGAGACATACATTTAACTTCCTTCTCAAAATCATATTAAAAGGACTATCTGAATATACAATATATACAGAGAAAATCCTGTATCCAGCATTAGAAAACATGGAAGAATAACTGTCTCACACCAGGAACTTCAGGGAAATTCTCTATACAAGGACAATCTGCACAGACAACGTCTTGTCTGCATGCAAATGAATACCTTGCTTGGGAAATAAGTGAAGAGATCCCAAAAGAACTCACTAGCAGCAACTTGCAGAAAAACCAGGTATCAGGACAGTAAGATAGTAATTTGTGATTCCATCAGAATTTCAGTTAAGTGCCCAATTTCTGTCTGCCTTACACATCTGATCCCGTGGCACTCACTCATGGTGTATCCTGGGAAGTGCCCCTGCTAAATAATAGCTGCCATGGTAAACAAAGAGAGGTGGTCTTTGAGTGGAGAGAGGCTCCCACTGCAAAGCCCATCACATTGGTCTCTCTCTAGATAACTCTGGAAATGGAGCTCTAAACTGACAAAGTAAAACTATGATACATGGGAACTTTATTCTTATCCCTTCATTTCAGCTTGAAAGACTTAGTCCCACAACCTCCGACAGGCCCCAATTCACACCAGAGCAGAATGACCCAAAAGAGTTCTCTATAAGGAGAAACTAGTATTTAAAAAATCACTGGCTATAGGAAATTACATGAAAGTTCAAAACAGTGTAACTCAGAAGAGCAGTCAGAAGAGTTAGGTTTTCTGACAAAATCCTAAACATTTTGAAAGTATGTTTAATCAGTGTCCCTTTATAGAAGTCAAGGCAACAGTGCAGACAACCACAGGGAAAATATGAATCAGAAGCAACTACACAGAGAACAATATAATCACTGAATTAGAAACCTCAGTGAAGCAGATATTAGCAGATTGAAAAGGCAGAAACTATTATAATTACCCTCCAATTAAAATAAATAAATTTAAGAAGAAAAAAAAGGCAGAAACTAATAAAACAAATTTTCACTGTGAGCCAGTCTTCTTAGCACAGTGGAAACAGAAATGAAGAAGATGAAGCCCTTCTCTTCATGGACTGTATGTTCCACTGGAGAAAGAGAGACAGACACAAGGAGCAATTAAACATCTGCTTTACCGGAAGATGACACATGTAATCAAAAATCTATTAAAAAAAAAAGAGGGAGTAGAGAGCAAGGATGACAGTGAGATTGCGGTTTACCATGCAGGAGGTCAAAGAAGTCCTCACTGAGAAAGTGACACTAGAAAGACTTGATGTTGTACAAGAGACTGTGTGACTTCTGTAGCCAAGCTGTGAAAGACATGGTAGCTTCTGTCTTGATTTCTTAGTTCACTCTCTAGGGAGGGCCAGCTGTCATGGCATGAGGACACTCACTCAGCCCATGAAGAGGCCATCATGGAGAAGAAATAATGTTTCCCACCAATAGCCAATATCAACTTGCCACACATGTAAGCAGTCGCTTTGGAAGTTAACCTCCCAGGCCCAGTAAATACATGCATACATCGGATGGATAGAGTTCCAGCTAACATCTTGCTATATCCTGTAAAAAGGGAAGATAGAATTTCTCAGCCAAGATGCCCTCGAATTCTGGAGCCAAAGAATCTGCTAATATTTAAAATTTTAAATCACTAAGTTTCAGGGATAATTTGCTAGGCAGCAGTAGATAATCAACACACATGCAGATATCCAGAGGAAGAACATTCAGAAACATAACCAGAAACAGCAGCAAGGGTTAGTCTCTGAGATAAGAATATGCCTGGTGTGTTTGAAGAAGCATAAGGAGGCCAAACTAGCTGGATCTGAGTAAGGAAAAAGAGAACTGGAGTTAAGTGGAGAGGTAGGAGCCAGATGTATAGGACTCAATAAGCCATGGAGAGAACTTTGGGTTTTATGTTGAAAAAGATGAGGAGCAAATTTTAAACTCAGAAGTGACATAACCTGATTTAGAGTTTGAAACAGTCACTCTGGCTGAGGCTCCAAATACATTGCTATTGGGTGAGTAGGTGGGGAGTGGGCAGGATGGTGGAGCAGTCAGTGAACAAGTCTTGGGTAGAGATTAGTTAGGAGATTATGGTAACAACCCAGGCACAAATGATAGTGACATACCAGACTGCGACAGTTTCCCAGGTGGCTCAGTGGTAAAGAATCTGCCTGCCAATGTAGGAGACACAGGAGACGTGGGTTCAGTCCCTGGGTTGGGAAGATCCCCTGGAGCAGGAAATGACAACCCACTCTAGTATTCTTTCTGGGAAAATCCCATGGACAGAGGAGCCTGGCAGGCTACAGTCCACAGAGTTACAAAGAGTAGGACATGACTGAGCATGCACACACACACACAGTACCAGTGGAAGTGGCAGAAAGTGGAAAGATTTTGGACAAATATTGGAGAGAAGTCAAGAACTAGATGCAGGGTGAACAAAAAGGAATCTATGATGATTCCTACATTTTTATCCTTAATAAGTAGAGTAACAGCATTAAATCTGAAAGATAATCATAAAGGACTATCTATAATATTTATTGAAGAAACTACAGGATAATGGGGGAAAACAAGTAGGTTAGAAAAAGACTATACTTCTATAAATAAAAATTTTATTTTGAAATAAAAATTTTTTCCATAAAATAGCATACAGAAGTGAAAAGAGTATTAATGATTAGAAAAAAATGGATTTAGTAAAATAATACAGAAAATAGCATAGACAGCTAGATAGATAATCTATCACAGATAATATGAGAGATGTTATGAGATAAGGAGGATCTGACATGAATCCAAGGCTGGTAGTTCCATAACACCTAGTAAAGTATTGGTAACATGGTAACTCTCAATAAATATGTATATATTTACTGAATTAGTGATAACTCTAGGAAAAAAGTGTCAAGAGAATTTCCTATAACAGCATAGGAATTTCTAGCTCTACCCCAACAAAAACATCAACTTTATTAACTATGTGCATTCAAAAATATCTTCATATGAGTGAAAAATTCAAGGTAAGGGATTACAGCACTTGGGTAAAGCACAAAAATAAGAAAAGATGAAATGAGAAAGGTTAAGAAGCATATATTCACATTACCTCCATCATCCTTTCCCCAAGCCTGGGCAGCCTGGTGTGGACAAAGATATGCTCCCTGTGGGAAATGGAGAGTGAGGCAAGTACTCGACTTTACCATGGAGTCCAGAACAGACTTAACCCAATTCCAGACTAATCCCTGGACCTTAGGTCTCTCTTTGCATGCTTCTACTAACTCAGGCCCCTCACTTTCTCTGGCATCTGCCAATTCCAGTGGCCTCAGTGGCTCCTGAAGTCTCAGGCAGCACATACAGCACCAGGGTCCCCATAGGCTCCCCAAAATCCAGGCCCCTAGCTCACCCCTACTCCTGTCAGCTCCTGAAGACATGGGCAGTTCCTGAGGCCCCAGGTGGCTCCCATGACACCACGCTGTCAGTGGACTCTAGTTCCTAGGCTCCCACCCCAGTGCTTTTGGCTTCTATGACCCAGGGTGCCTCCTATGGCTCTAGGCTTTCAGTGGACTTCTTTGAAGCTAGGCTCTTAGCTTACCTTGGTGCCAGCTGAGTCCCATGGCAACTTTCATGGCACCAGGCTCCAAGTGGGCACCTGTGAATACAGGCTCCCAGCTAAGTCCTATGCCAGGCCAGCTACGATAGAACCAGACTTTTGACCCATACCAGTTGCAGGCCAGTATCCACAGACCTAGACTCTAGACCAGCTGACTGACCCAGGCTCACGGTGCCAGGCTAGGCCCAGGTCAGCATCTGAGACCCCAGGTTATAAGCTGACTCTTGGAGCCACAGTCTCTACCTCATCCTGCTAGGAGAATGATCTCAAAAACCCCAGCTTCCAGACTGGGTCCTACAAAACCTGGCTGCCAGTTCATCTCAGTATTGGTTGACTCCTATAGAATCAATATCTAGGTCTGCGACTGCATATCCAGGCACTAGTTGTGCCTGCCCAAAGACTCTGAGCAGCAAATTCATCCATGGACTCCATCAGCTGGCCCACTCAGAAGCTCTGGACAGATTGAACATGGAGGGCTTTGCCTACTGAAGCGTCTGTAAAGACTAGGAGACGTGCCTCTCAAATGGAAAGACACAAACACAAGGCCACAAGGATCACTGCTAATGAAGGAAATAGGACATTGCCAAAGGAAACCATAAAGCTTCCATGATAAATCCTAAGGAAATAAAAATCTATGAATTGTCTGAAAAAAACTAAAATACAGGTCATTTGAAGTCACACAAAGGAATAAGAAGAAAAAAGAATGAAAGAGTGAATTTGGGGATATCATTAAAAGAAACAATCTAAGTCTCAGAAGGAGAACTGACAAAGAAAGGAGCAGAAAACGTAAAGAAAAAATGGCTAAAAAGTTCCCAAATCTGGGGACAGATTTCAATATCCGATTTCATGAAGGTAATAAGTCACCACAAAATTTCCACTCAAAACAATCTAACTCCAAGACACACAATAATACTGAATAAAATCAAAAAAGAGGTAGAGGGTAAATCCCTTATAATTTGAGTATGAAGTTTAAAGACAAAAATAACTACAGAACAATAATTTGTAAATGGATATACAGTATATATAGAGGAAAAGTGAAATCAAAAACAGAATATATGAGAGGAAAAAAATGTAGAACATTTCTATGTGTTTAGAGTTATTATCAACTTCAAATTGATCATTATAATTTTTTTTTCCTGTGAGCCGCATGGCACACAAAGCAAAAGCCTACTGAAGATAATTAATAGACGAAAAGAATGAATACATAACATGGCGCTAGTGGTAGAGAACCAACTTGCCAATGCAGGGGACTTAAGAGACACAGTCAGGAAGATTCCCTGGAGAAGGAAATGGCAACCCACTCCAGTATTCTTGCCTAGGAAATCCCATGGACAGAGGACCCTGGCAGGCTACAGTCCACAGGGTCACAAAGAGTCAGACATGACTGAAGCAACTTAGCACAGCACTATTAAAGAATCATAAATCACAAAGTAAGAGAGCAACAGAAAAAGGAATAAACAAATTATAAAACAGCTACAGAATAACTAAATGGCAATAGTAAATCCATGCCTATCAAAATTACCTTAAATGTAAATGAACTAACTTCTCCAATCAAGAGAGAGAAATGGCTGAATGGATTAAAAATAAGACCCAATGTTATGTTATCTAGAAGAGTCTCATTTTAACTTTAAGGACACACATAGGCTCAAAACAAAGGGATGGAAAATTATATTCCAAGTAAATAGAACCCCAAAGACAGTAAATTGCTACACTTATATTAGACAAAGTGAATTTAAATCAAAAACTTTAACAAGAGACAGATAACGCCATCATATAATGATAAAGTGGTCAGTTCACCAAGAGGATATACTAATTATACTTATATATGCATCCAGTATCGGAGCACCTAAATATATTAAACAAACACTGACATGCAAAGGGAGAAACAGACAATACAATAATAGTAGGGGACCTCAATACCTCACATAAACTATGGGGAGATCACCCGGACAGAAAATCAGTAATGAAACATTGGACTTGAACTACACCTTAGACCAAGTGGACTTGATAGACATGTATAAAAGAATCCACCAAACATCAGCAGAATACATATTTTTCTCAAGTGCACCTGGAGTTTCTCCAGGATAGAGTGTATGTTTAGAGATAAAATAAGCCATAGCAAATGCAAGATTGAAATCACACCAAGTATCTTTCCAACTACAATGGTGTGAAACTAGAGATCAGTAACAGGAGGAAAACTGAAAAAATGACAAATGTGTGGAAATTAGACCACCACTCCTGAAAAACCGATGAGTCAAAGAAGAAATCAAAAAGGAAATAAAATTATTTGAAAACATATGAAAGTGAAAATACAAAATATCAAAACTTATGGGATGCAGCAAAAGCAACAAATTTTTATGACAAAAACTCTCACCTAAGTGGGTATAGGAGGAACATGCCTCAACATAATAAAGATCATATATAATAAGCACACAGTTAACATCACACTCAGTAGTGAAATGTTAAAACTTTCCTACTAAGATGAGAAACAAGTCAAAGGTGCTCATTTTACCACTCCTATTCAACATAATACTAAAATTCCTAGTCAGAGAAATTAGGTAAGAACAAATTAAATAAGAGGCATCCAAATTAGAGACGAATAAGTAAAAGTGTCTCTGTTTTCAGGCGACATGATCTTACACATAGAAAGTCCTAAAGATGACATCAAAACATTACTGACACTAAAAAGTGAATTGAGAAAAGTTGTAGGATACAAACGTCAACATAGAAAATCAGCTGTTTCTATGCACTAACAACTAACTACCTGATAATTAAAATAATCATTTATTATAGAATCACAAATAATAAAATACTTTAACCAAGGAGCTTGCATTGTAAGTACCTGAGTGTTTTTTTTGTTTTTATCATAATGCAAATGCCTAACTTAAGCTGTGATTAAGAAATCCAGTTCAAAGACAGCTACTAAACACATCGAGGGTCCCATGACTAGATAAAGAGCTAGGTTTTGCCCCACGCCCCTACAGCACCAAAGTTTGTTTTAGAGATCTTTGATTCACTTAGATAATTGACTAGTGGCTGGTGGATTTTCTCTTCTTGCACGTTAATTCCTCATCTTATGCTTTAAATTCACCAATAAAAAGTGAACCCACAAAATCATAGGTCCCCACTACTGACTGCAATAGAAGCAGAGCTACCAGGCCTGCGTGCCCACTCCCCCACCTCTTCTCATTCCACCTGAGGCCTCCCTATGTGACCCCTGGTGTGCCATGTACCCTCCAAGAGCTGTGAGTAATAAGCTCTGCTGTTTCATAGTCTCTTCATGTTAATTACTGAAAGCATCTTGCAATCATAAGAACTACAGTGCCAGTCCAGCCACAACAATGGTTCCAAAAGGGGATAAGTCTATGAGAAACTTGCCTCAGGCCCAAGTAAGAACCACACTCTGGTATTTCTAGCCAATATCAATACTTTCAATAGACTGGGATCAGCACAAAAACAAAGGTGAAAAATCTGTATGCAGAAAATTAAAAGACTTGGTTCAATGAAATGGAAGAAGTCACATGTAAATAGATATCCTATGTTTTATGAATTGGAATAATTAATATTGTTAAAATGTCCATTCACAAAGCCATTTATACATTCAATGCAATCCCTATCAAGATTCCAATGACATTTTTTACAGAAGGAGAAAACAATACTAAAATCTGTATGCTCTTTTTAAGTCAGACACCAAAAGTAATCATAGTATGGAACTGGCATAAAAATAGATGCAAAGACCAAAAAATCAGAATCAAGAGCTCAGAAATAAATACAAGCATGTGCAGTGAATGAATATTTGATAAGAGAGACAAGAATACTCAATGGGAAAAGCATAGTCTCTTCAACAAATGGTGTTAAAACTGTATATTCACAGGAAAAAGGATAAAACTCAACTCATTTTATTACACAAAAATTAACACAAAATGGATTAAAGAATTGAATATAATCATTAATTACAAGAAAAAAGGAAATCCTACCTTTTGTGACAATACAGTTGGACTTTGAGGGTATAAGCCAAGTGAAATAAATCATACAAAGACAAACGTGTTTATTCTTATTTATATATGGAATCTAAAAACCTAAACTCATAGAAAGAGAGTGGAGTTGCCAGGAGCTAAGGGGTAGGGGAATGTTGGTCAAAGGGTGCAAACTTCCAGCTATATATAAGATAAGTATATACAAATGACACCACCCTTATGGCAGAAAGTAAAGAAGAACTAAAGAGCCTTTTGATGAAATTTAAAGAAGAGAGTGAAAAAACTGGCTTAAAATTCAACATTAAAAAAATGAGATAATGACATCTGGTCCCATCACTTCATGGCAAATAGATGGGGAAACAATGGAAACAGTGACACACTTTATTTTTTGGTGCTCCAAAATCACTGCAGATGGTGACTGCAGCCATGAAATTAAAAGATGCTTGTTCCTTGGAAGAAAAGCTATGGCCAACATAGACAGCATATTAAAATGCAGATACATTACTTTGCTGACAAAGGTCCGTCTAGTCAAAGCTATGGTTTTTCCAGTAGTCATGTATGGATGTGAGAGGTGTAGTATAAAGAAAGCTGAGTGCCAAAGAATTGATGCTTTTGAACTGTGGTGCTGGAGAAGGCTCTTTAGAGTCCCTTGGACTGCAAGGAGATTCAACCAGTCCATCCTAAAGGAAATCAGTACCGAATACTCATTGGAAGGATTGATGATGCTGAAGCTGAAACTCCAATACTTTGGCCACCTGATGGGAAGAGCAGACTCCTTGGAAAAGACCCTGATGCTGGTAAAGACTGAATGCAGGAGGAGAAGGGGATGACAGGATGAGATGGTTGGATGGTATCATTAACTCGATGGACATGAGTTTGAGCAAGCTCCAGGAGTTGGTGATAGATATGGAAGCCTGGCATGCTGCAGTCCATGGGATTGCAAAGAGTCAGACATGACTGAGCTACTGAACTCATAAGAAGTAAGTTCTGGAGATAGAATATAAGATAGTGACTATAGTTAACAGTAGTGTATCATACACTTGAAAGTTAAAATGGTAATATTGTAATGGGATGTAGGTATTAGCTAATTTAAAGTCATTTTGCAATATACCTATGTATCAAATCATCACATTATATATACTAATTACATAATTTCAATAATATCTCATATTACATAATTTTGTACATAATTAGAAATTACATAATTTCAATAATATCTCAATAGAACTAAGAGAAAAATAATGAAAGTGTATATTGCTTGAGAATTTCCACAACAAATCTTTGTATTAACCAAACAGAAAAAAACATGTAATGGATAAATAAAAATAAATTAAAATTCAAACATTTGTTTAAAATTTCCTAAGAATAAAAACAAGAACTGCATGCAAAGAAGAATTAGGTTGAGAGCAGAAATTTTTATCAACAATAAAGGCTGAAGACATATCTTCAACATGTTGAACTTAGCACTATATACCTACATAAATTTTCATAAGACCAAAAGGGAAATAAAGATATCCTCAGAGAGATGGAAGGATATTACCTTTTACAAGTTATAAAAGAGATACAGATGGCTCTTGAATGACATAGGTTTGAATGGTGTGGGTCCACTTATAGGAGGATTATTTCAACAATAAAAACAACAGTCCTACACCATCTGTAGGTGGTTGAACCTGTGGATTGGAAACCACAGATATGAAGGAACCACAAATAAGCAGTAGCCCTGTATATAGAGGGCCTATTATAAGTTATACTTGGATTTTCAATTGAGTGGAGTTTAAACTGAGTGGAGTGGAGTTTCAGCTTGACCCTTGCATTATTCAAAGATCGATACTATATCTAAAAAAAGTACACAAAACTAAAAGGAAGGCAGGTAAGTTAGGTCAAGGGCATTGGAAAGCAAGAAAACAATTTTACAAAAGCATTGCCTGTTAACAAATAATAATAATATCAACGATGACAAAATAATACTGGCTATTTATGAAATGACATAAAATTAATGACTGAAGGAGATCATCAAAATTCAAAGTATTCTAAGAACCTAAGTGAAAGCGAAAGCCACTCAGCCATGTCCGACTCTTTGCAACCCCATGGACTGTAGCCTGCCAGGCTCTTCTGTCCATGGAATTCTCCAGGCAAGAATACTGGAGTGGGTTGCCATTCCCTTCTCCAGAGGCTCTTCCTAACCCAGGGATCGAACACAGGTCTCCTATATTGCGGGCAGAATCTTTACTGTCTGAGTCATCAGGGAAGCCCTAAGATTCTGACAAACATCAGTCTCAAAATACATAAAGCAAAATTTTATATTTTTAAAACAAAATTTTCCACCAAGGGCTATTAGTGACAGGAGAAGACAATTGAGCATTTTTACTTTGGTAAACATCCAAATTTGTTTAAATAGAAAGGCACTGATTCATCAGAAGAAAATTATTTTAGTAACACTGATGTTTTGTGTTTATGTTGTAACTTACCTAAGCAATGAATATCTCTCTAAGCTTCTGAGTTGTTTACCACAGGAAATATCCTTGCCTTCACAACTTACAGTACAGTTTTACAGCTGCATTACTTAAAACTGTAAAGAAACATATTCTCAGGCCCATGAATTTAGTCTTGGTACTTAGACCCAACAAAGTAACATGTAACATGTGAAAATAAACTATGGTATGATCTTTCGAAGTTGTCCAAAATACAAGGACATGTTTTTCAGAAGATTATTAAAAGACTTAGTTTTCATAATCAATTTTTATTTGTGTGTGTATATATATAGTAAGAAAAGGGTGGTTCCAATTAGAAATTTTGTTAATAAAATTCTTTAATATATTATGTGACACCAAGATGCCAAAGAAACTATCATCTTTAGAAAACCGAATTCAACATGTACAGGACAATAAGTTCTATGCTTTTCACTTACCAGGCCATACTATTTGAAATTTCTTGTCAGTGTGGTAAATAATAGTAGAACTAATTTGTAAAGGAAGGCATCTAGAATATGTCACTATCTATTTACCTAAAGAAAGCAAAGGGAAAAATTAAAAATACTTGAAAAATGGTATATATGTTAGACATAAAATATAAAGAAATAAAAAGTTTCCATGGATACCTAATAGTATGTAAGATGTGAGTCACTATAGCAACCAAGGTCTAAAATATATAGGAATTAATTTATTAAGAAATGTTTATGAAAGGTATCACAAAGCTTTACAAAGGAATAAAGTATTTTTAAAGGCAAATAAAAGAAACACACCAAATTTCTGGATGAAAAGATTTCCATTTCTAAAAATTATCTGTAAATATAATGAAATTCTAATCAATATCCAAAAAAGATGTATTTAAAACTTGGCAAAAATGATTTTAAGCCTTATCTGAAAAAATAGTTGGTGCTATCCCCATGCTCTATCCTCTAGAGAAAGTCATGCTTGAGAGAAGTATTTGGACTATATTTTACACATCTCTGAGGAAGATATTACATATATGGATGGAAAATTGGCATGTTACTGTTATCACATTAACTGTGTATCTTGATAAATGCCCTATTCCACACTAATTTTTTACAATGCTACTAAGTAGGAAATCATGTTTCAAAATTTAATGTACACTAAATAGATCTTGGTACTCAGAACTGCAAATAAACAGTGGACCATGTTTCAACATCTTTTTCTGTCATAAATGGGAGATAAATACTGATATTTACTGACTACTTATAATTTTCTAGGGACTTTACATGCATTTCCTTATACAATCTTTATGCAAACATCATGAGATAAACATATCAGTAGTTCCATGAAAAAATTCAAGCTCAAAGAAATTCAACACCAGATTTTCAACTACTTATTGGTGAACTTGACCAATCCCAGGATTTGGAGGCTTTAAATTCAGGTCACTTTATTCTTACTCTTGTTTTCTTATGGTTTTATTGCTTCTTTTATCATTTTAATAGTTTTTAATCTTACAATATTTCTAGTTAGGTCATTCTTCTCTTCATACTATGTGCCAATTCTCATGTTACTTTATTTGCTATATTTAGTTGAAATTCTATTTATTTATTTATTGTTTTCAATATGAGACCCTGAAGTTGTCATAAAAATGTTATTTTAGAAGTATTTTTGGATTGTTTAATTGAGGGAATTTCAAGGACTTCAGTGATCCTGGACCAACTTTCACCTGGAATTTTTGCTATGAGGTTCTCAACCATGCAAAATATGTGCATTTTCTCTCCATACCTACATGTAAGAAATGCCTGGAATTCCAAATTCCCCTTAAGTGACATTTTCTCTTAAAAGCAAAACACAAAAATCCCTGTACTTTTTTCCAAGAAAAGGGGTTGGAGTGAGGAGTGCTGAATTTTCTGTAAGTGCTTACCTTGCGCAGCCCTGAGGTCATACTGCAAACCCTGGTAAATCTTCATGAGATTCAGAGTCCACTTCTCCAGCCCTTATAGGACCTTCTAGAACCCCAATCTCTCAACCACTTGGCTATCAACCCTGACCTATCACTTTTGTACTGGTTTTCTAACAGTTCAAGTGGGTATGGATTCACTTTATTATTTTAGCTTAGCTGTTTTAATCTAGCATTTCCACATATATTTAAAAGGAATATTACCTTTTCCCTTTCTTTTCACGTGAACTAAATCTTGGGACCCCATGTTCTTCCCTTATTTTTTGGCTCTGTTGACTGAGAATGGTTCCTTCCTACTCTCACAATTTTTTTTTTTTTTTAAGATTCCTATCCATATATTTTCTGTTGTCTTACCTCTTCCTTATTTATTGATTTCTTCTATCTTCTCCCCTTTCCCTGGGATGCCCCTTCCTCTTTTCCTATGTTCAACATCAGCCAGCTCCATTTCTCCATCATTTTTTCTACTTTTATGTAACTTATTATCTTTGAGCTATAAATTTTGTTTGGTTGTCTCCTGTTATACAAGGATAAAAGTCACAGCTGGAATATTATGCTGTTTTTTGTGTGCTTCATTGGTTCACTCAGAACACTACAAGAAATTACAACCAAAATGGGGCTTTAGGGATCAAATTATGATGAAAAATTAATTAAGTTAATTAACTGCAACTTGGAGTTTGAATGAACAGAACTCTTTCAGGTAATTAGCACACCTACAAGCTAGGGACTCTATTATTTAGGGTGTAACAAAGTGTGAAGCTTAAACTGAAATCAGATAATATATGGAAAACTCTTTTTTTAACTCTAAGTTCTAAATTAATATCAAGCACTTCATTTTTAAAGGTAAGATTTGTTATATATGTCAAGATAGTTTCATAATGAAGATATTCTAAAAATTTGGTTAATTCTAATGTAGAAAGATAGGTAAAAATCACAGCAAAGATATTTTAGTTGATGTGAAGATAAGACTGCTCTATCATTTGGAGGTCACCTTTGTGCAGGATCTCAGTTTGTATAATAGAAAAGAAAAATAGCTCACACCTACTTTGTATTTACCATATGCCAGGGACTATTTTAAGTGACTTTTAATCATTCATCTCCTTTTAAAATGACCTTAAAAATAGGTTATATTTTTATTTCATCTTGCATGTGAGAAACTAAGGCACAGACATGTTAAGTAACTTGTTCATGGTCACATAAACATTGAGATTAGGAGTTGGGATTTGAAATTAGATAAACTGGTTTTGTTCTGGGCTTTAATGAAACATTACACTTTCAAGAATTTTACTTGAAATGTATAGCAACCACACTATAAGAACCATGAGTCCTAGAAGAGCAAAATCAATAGAAACCTATCATTCATTTAAGTATATATTAATATTTTAATGTTATAAATACCTATAGTTGACACAGAGAGATAATACTTGCAGGATTTTTTTTTCAAAACCAAAAAGTATTCCTTATTATATTGTAATTATGAGTGTGTGCTGTCCCAGTTGAATGTAATCATTTTAGAAATACCATGAGAAGAGAGGCAGAGATCATTAAAATAGTCTATGAAAAGAAATTAGAGGAAAGTCTCAACACTGGGCCATCTTTAACTCGTGTTGGTCCAAGAATTCATTACAGCTACCTATGGCTTTATTAAGATAAAAGAAATAGACAGGATAGAAAACAATAACCACATATAAATGAAATTATTTTGAAATACTTATCCTCAGATACTAAAATAAAAAGGTTTTAGCATTTCCTATGGAACATGCTTTAATTTGTGTATTTTATAAGTATTGTACTATATTTTCTTGATTACAAAAGCAATATATGCTAATTATGGAAAGTTTGGAAAGCATAGAAAAGCAAAAAAAAAAGAAAGAAAGAAATAGAAATGAAGGAAGGAAGAGGGAATGGAAGGAAGGAGAAGGGAAGGAGAGAGGATGGGAAGGATAGGTGAAGGAAAGAGAGGGAGAGAAAGAAAAAAAAAATAAAAGAAGGGAAAGAAAAAACTCAACTTCCCATTTCTCTCAATATTTTCATGTACATTCTTTCCAATGTATATTATATAATCTCATTAAAAATAGTCACACAGTGGGATGAATATATTCATTTATAGTCTACTTTTTTCTGTTATCAAGCATTATGAATAAAACATATCCTATGCCATTGATCAGTTATTTATCTGTTTAGACTTTTCATTTTAAAATAATTCCAGATTTATAAAAAACATTTTGAAATTAATACAAAAATATTGTATCCATATTCTCCAAATGTTAACACCATTACACAATAAAATAATCAAAACTAGGAAATTAACCTTGAGACAACACTTGTCAAAATCTAGAGACATCATTGAAATTTCTTCAGTCGTCCCACTAATATCCTTTTTCTTGTCCAGAACCCAATCAGGACCACATATTGCATTTATATGTCATGTTTCTTTAGACCACTTTATCTGGGACAATTCCTTGTTTTTATCTGCTGTGATCTTGAATCTTTTGAACAATATCAGTAAGTTATCTCACAGAAATCTCATGATTTAAGGTTGTCTGATGGAGATCAGCCCTGGGATTTCTTTGGTAGGAATGATGCTAAAGCTGAAACTCCAGTACTTTGGCCACCTCATGCGAAGAGTTGACTCATTGGAAAAGACTCTGATGCTGGGAGGGATTGGGGGCAGGAGAAGAAGGGGACGACGGAGGATGAAATGGCTGGATGGCATCACTGACTCGATGGGCGTGAGTCTGAGTGAACTCCGGGAGTTGGTGATGGACAGGGAGGCCTGGCGTGCTGTGATTCATGGGGTCGCAAAGAGTCGGACACGACTGAGCGACTGAACTGAACTGATGGTCAGATTATATATTTGGGGAAGTATATCACAGAAGTGATGTTTTGTCTTTGGTGTATCTTATCAGGAAGCTCAAGTTATTGATATAGTTCATTGCTGGCAAATTAACCTCTTTCACTCAAGTAAGATCTGCTGCTGCTGCTGCTGCTAAGTCGCTTCAGTCGTGTCCGACTCTGCGACCCCATAGACGGGAGCCCACCACTCTCCCCCGTCCCTGGGATTCTCTAGGCAAGAATACTGGAGTGGGCCGCCGTTTCCTTCTCCAATGCGTGAAAGGGAAAAGTGAAAGTGAAGTCACTCAGTCGTGTCCGACTCTTAGCGACCCCATGGACTGCAGCCTACCAGGCTCCGCCTTCCATGGGATTTTCCAGGCAAGAGTACTGGAGTGGGGTGCCATTGCCTTCTCCAAAGATCTGCTAGGCCTTTCCATTAAAAAGTAATCATTTCCCCTTTTGTTCTTATAATTATCTGATGGAAACATACTTGAGATTATGTCAATACCCCATTTCCATCATACTTTCACCCACTAACTTTAGCACCCATTGATAATTCTTGCCCCAAATAGTTATACCTACAGTCTTCAACAAATTTCAATTTTCTTTTTCCATAATTTCTTCTACAATTAATTTGAATTGTCATTTTTCTCTCATTTATTTATTCATATATATATATATATGGATATATGTATACATGCATATATAGGTACATTCATTATGAACTCATGGATTTTTTTTTTTATGTTTTATAATCCATTACTATTGTCACTTATTTTCTTGCTCTAATTGTACCAGATATTTGGCCACTGGTGCATGTTCCAATAATCTTTTGAGCACTTCCTTACTTTATACCACCATAAGATGTTCCTTTACTTTAATGTACTTTCCATTTTCTGGAATCTGCCGTTTTTCCTGAGAGTTCTGGTTCCATTGGTTGTAAACTACCATTCAGAAACCAAAAAGCATGTCAATTGCTACTTCATTTTGTTTCCAGACCCTTTCAGTAGACAGAGCTAGAAAATACATATATGTTATACACACACATATTTATCTCCATATGTGTGTATATCCTATTTGTTCACCTAAGTATATTAAACCCGAATTTATACTGATATTTCTAATTCTACTTCAACAACTTCTAGTCTCCTTTCCTTAATTCTAACTCCTTTTCTCAACAATAAGAAACCTGACACTTACTACCCACACTGTTTTCTTATTTGCTCAGTTAAAAATACAGTCTCTCAATTATCAACTCATTTTCCTAGTAGAAATGCTAGTTATGTAAAGTTGTTTTTGTCTGTTTTTAGATTAATCAAAATATTGTTTTGCAAGTTCCTTATATTCTTTTTTTTCTCTCCATCCCTTCAATAAATTTATGTTATTCATTTGTAACACTATTAAGTTAATTTATACTCTTTGTATTATATTTTAGGTTCCCTCCCCAAATCTTGTTTTCTTTAATTAAAAATAATTTGGAGTATTTTAACTCAGAAAGACTCATATTTGGCTTTGAGTTCTGTTGTTGCCATGATGAAATTTTTAACTTTGAACCATAGGCCCCCTTTTGTGCACTGGACACTCAAATTATGTAGTGGGGCCTGTGTCCTAATGAAGATATCAATATACTCTTACTAATAGTTTCCATGTCCACCTGTTACAACACCTCAAAATAATTCAAATATCTTTCACTATCCCTTACTTGTCATCCACTTCTCCTTTTTCAAGGAAAGTTTACTGTTGAGTTATTAATTCCATTACCTCCTAGTTCTCAGGAAATATTTTTTGTATACTTCATTAATTATTTCATCTTTAACTTCTTCAGACATAGTCATATGTCTGAAACATAGTGAGCTAAAAAACTATCCTTACTTGATAACTCACCAAGCTCAAACTGTGTTTATTTAAATCAGATACCCCAAGAATGCTTTCATTTTCTTTCTACTCACACTACTCCTTAAAAGTTTACCTAGGAATAAATCTAGCTTAGAAAGCAAAATATATACACTCAGAAAACTACAAAACACTGATATAAGGAACCAAAGTGAACACAAACATGTGGAAAAATACCATGTTCTTGGATTGGAAGAATCAACATAATGAAAATGAGTATACTTCCTAAAGCAATCTACAAATTCAATGCAATTCCTATCAAATTACCAATGGCATTCTTCACAGAATTGAAACAAGAAAAACTTCCATTTTGTATAGAAATACAAAAGAAACTGAATAGCCAAAATAATCTTGAGAAAGAAAAATGGAGCTGGAGTTTTTCTTTCTCAAGATTATTTTGGCTATTCAGTTTCTTTTGTATTTCTATACAAAATGGAAGTTTTTCTTGTTTCAATTCTGTGAAGAAGGACTTCAGACTATACTACAAAGCCACAGTAATCAAAATAGTATGGTCCTGGAACAGAGAAAGAAATATAGACGAATGGTACAGGATAGAAAGCCCAGAAATAAACCTATGCACATATGGTCACATAAACTATGACAAAGGAGGTAAGAATATAAAATGAAGCAAAGACAGCTTCTTCAACAAGTGGTGCTGGGAAAACTGGACAGCTACATGTAAAAGAATGAAATTAGAACACTACCTAACATGATACACAAAAATAAACTTGAAATTGATGAAAGACCTAAATAGGAGACTGGACAATATAAGACTGTTAGAGGAAAACATAGGAAAAGCACTCTTTGACATAAATCACAGCAAGATCTTTTTGACCCACTTCCTAAAATAATGAAAATAAAAGCAAAATAAACAATTGGGACCTAATTAAACTTAGGAGCTTTTGCACAGCAAAGTAAGTAAGTAAGTGAAGTCACTCAGTCGTGTCCGACTCTTTGCGACCCCATGGACTCTAGCCTACCAGGCTCCTCTTTCCATGGGGTTTTCCAGGCAATAGTACTGGAGTGGATTGCCATTTCCTTCTCCAGTTTGCACAGCAAAGGAAACCACAAACAAGATGAAAAGACAATCCTCAAATGGGAGAAAATATTTTCAAATGAAGCAACAAATGTTAATCTCAAAAATATCCAAATAGCTTATGGACTTTAATACCAAAAAACAAACAATCCAATCAAAAAAAATGGGTGTAAGGCCTGAACAGATATCTCTCTAAAGAAAACATGCAGATGGCCAAGAAGCACATGAGAAGATGCTCAACATCACTATTAGAGAAATCAAAATCAAAACTACAAAGGTATCACCTCACACTGACCAGAATGGCCATCCACACAAAAAAAATCTACAAACAATACAGGAGAGGATTGGTGAAAAGGGAACCCTTTTATTCTGCTGTTGGGAAGGTAAATTGATACAGACCATGGATCATGGAAAAAGGAAGAGAGTTCCAGAAAAACATCTATTTCTGCTTTATTGACTATGCCAAAGCCTTTGACTGTGTGGATCACAATAAACTGTGGAAAACTCTTCAAGAGAACCTGCCTCTTGAGAAACCTGTATGCTGGTCAGGAAGCAACAGTTAGAACTGGACATGGAACAACAGACTGGTTCCAAATATGAAAAGGAGTACGTCAAGGCTGTATATTGTCACCCTGCTTATTTAACTTCTATGCGGAGTACATCATGAGAAACGCTGGGCTGGAAGAAGCACAAGCTGGAATCAAGATTGCTGGGAGAAATATCAATAACCTCAGATATGCAGATGACACCACCCTTATGGCAGAAAGTGAAGAGGAACTAAAAAGCCTCTTGATGAAGGTGAAAGAGGAGAGTGAAAAAGTTGGCTTAAAACTCAACATTCAGAAGACGAAGATCATGGCATCTGGTCCCATCACTTCATGGGAAATAGATAGGGAAACACTGGAAACAGTGTCAGACTTTATTTTGGGGGGCTCCAAAATCACTGCAAATGGTGACTGCAGCCATGAAATTAAAAGACGCTCGTTCCTTGGAAGAAAAGTTATGACCAACCTAGATAGCATATTGAAAAGCAGATAGGGAAACACTGGAAACAGTGTCAGACTTTATTTTTGGGGCTCCAAAATCACTGCAAATGGTGACTGCAGCCATGAAATTAAAAGACGCTTACTCCTTGGAAGGAAAGTTATGACCAACCGAGATAGCATATTGAAAAGCATATGAAAACATTACTTTGCCAACAAAGGTTCGTCTAGTCAAGGCTATGGTTTTTCCAGTAGTCATGTATGGATGTGAGAGTTGGACTGTGAAAAAAGCTGAGCGCCAAAGAATTGATGCTTTTGAACTGTGGTGTTGGAGAAGACTCTTGAAAGAGTCCCTTGGACTGCAAGGAGATCCAACCAGTCCATCCTAAAGGAGATCAGTCTTGGGATTTCTTTGGAAGGAATGATGCTAAAGCTGAAGCTCCAGTACTTATCATGGCCAGTACTTTGGCCACCTTATGTGAAGAGTTGACTCATTGGAGAAGACTCTGATGCTGGGAGGGATTGGGGGCAGGAGGAGAAGGGGACGACAGATGATGAGATGGCTGGATGGCATCACCTACTCGATGGACATGAGTTTGAGTGAACTCTGGGAGTTGGTGATGGACAGGGAGGCCTGGCATGCTGCAATTCATGGGGTTGCAAAGAATCAGACATGTCTGAGTGACTGAACTGAACTGATACAAAGAACAGTATGGAGGTTCCTTAAGCCTGGGAACCTGCGGCCTAACAGGCATGTGGCCAATATAGTGCAGAGACTCTGAGAGGTTAAGGTGAGCCCAGAGGTGGAGCAAGAGAGAAATCTCTGTGTTCACCATGGAGAGAAACTCCACCTCTTCTGTGAGCAGGATGGGAAGGTCATTTGTTGGCTTTGCGAGTGATCTCAGGAGCACCGAGGTTACAACACATTCCTCATGGAGGAGATTGTGCCAGAGTACCAGAAAAAGCTCCAATCATGTCTGCAGAGGCTGAAGGGGAAAAAACAGGAAGCTGAGGAGTTGGAAATTAAAGTCAGAGAAGAGATGTCTACTTGGAAAATTCAAATACAAAATGAGATACAAAATGTCCAGGGAAAGTTTACACAACTAAGACAAATCCTGGACAATGAGGAGATTAAGGAACTGAGAAAACTGAAGGATGAGTTGGGAGTTATTCTCAAAGAGCTGGCAGGATCTAAGAATGATCTGGTCCAAGAGAAGCTATTGGTGAGCAATCTCATCTCAGATGTGGAGCGCCATTTGCAGGGATCAACAGTGGAGCTGCTGCAGGATGCGAATGTTATCATGAAAAGGAGTGAAACCTTGGCTCTGAAGAAGCCAAAATCTTTCCCCAGGGAACAGAGGAGAGTGTTTCGAGCTCCTGATCTGAGAGAGATACTGCATGTGTTTAATGAGCTGACAGATGTGCAACGCTACTGGGTTCAGGTGACCCTGAATTCTCCCAAGTGTGCAAATGTTGTCATTTCTCCGGATCAGACACAAGTTAGATATGCATCCAGTGACCAAGGCTATAATGCATACTTGAATTATAATTATGAAACTTTTGGTGTCCTGGGCTCCCCAGTTATCACATCAGGGAGACATTACTGGGAGGTAGACGTGTCAAAGAAAAGTGCCTGGATCCTGGGGGTATGTGGTGAAAAATGTGAAAATACCATGATAGTACCATCAGTATTTGGAAATTGAGGAAATGGAAATTATCCAATTGGTTTTTCAGGATATAAACCTAAAAATAGAAATTGTGGAAATTGTCACAATGTTTATTCAAGATATCAACCTAAAAATGGCTATTGGGTCATAGGGTTAAAACATGATTCTGTATATAATGCCTTTGAGTCTTCCTTCTCAGGTCCTGTGATTTTAAGCCTGTCCCTGAGTGTTTCTCCCCATCGTGTTGGGGTTTTCCTAGACTATGAGGCTCACACTGTCTTATTTCTCAATGTCACCAACCATGGGTTTCCCATTTATACATTCTCTTCATGTTCCTTTCCTCAGAACATAGTTCCATATTTCAATCCTATGAACTGTGGTGCCCCCATGACTCTGTTCTCACCAAGCCGTTGAGTCTTCTTACATTCACACTCACTCCTCTATAGTGCCTCTTACTGTAGGTGCATCTGACACACCTGTGCTTATCTGCAACATTCTTACCCTTTTTCCTTGCTGCCTCTCTATTTTTTTTCCATTTGAACATCCTTCATTCATTAGGAGGGTGAACAATTTCCCTTGTGTCATATTTTCCCCAATATCATGTATGTGTTAGAAAATCTTAATTTTCCATACTCCATGGTAAAATGATGGATGCCCCATAAAGAAAGAGCAGTATTGATGTAACACCTTTGCCAAATTTTACAATCTCATTTACTCTGCCACTGACTGAGAAAATGATAGAAAGCTTTTCAAAAACATTTGTATATTAGACCTAGTATAGGAGTCCTTCACTAAAGAGTGAGTGCTGAGCTGTGTCTCAGTTTATCCATGATGCCAATATTCATTAAGAAATTGAGGAAAAAATATCATGAATGATATGTATTAAGAATTAAAGTTTTGTGTTCAGAGTGTCTAAGTTCAAGCCCTGTCTCTACATATTAGAAGTGTAAACTTGAATAGCATATTTAAGTGATATGTTTATTTTCTTAAAATAATCTTGTTATAAAATTGTACCATACACAAGATCATTGTGAAAAAATAAACACAACTAAGTATAAAGCATAAAAAAAAAAACACACACTAAACAGAGAACTATCATATGACCCAGCAATCCCACTACTGTGCATATACCCTGATAAAACCATAATTCAAAAAAACACATGGACTCCAATGTTCGCTGCAGCACTATTTACAATAGTTAGGACATGGAAGCAGCCAGATGTCCATCAACAGATGAATGGATAAAGAAGATATGGGGTGTGTGTGTGTGTGTGATGGAATATTGCTTGCTTGCTTGCTAAGTCGCTTTAGTCGTGTCTGACTCTGTGAGACCCCATAGATGGCAGCCCACCAGGCTCCCCCATCCCTGGGATTCTCCAGGCAAGAATACTGGAGTGGGTTGCCATTTCTTTCTCCAATGCATGCAACTTTAAAGTCAAAGTGAAGTCGCTCAGTCATGTCCGACTCTTAGCAACCCCATGGACTGCAGCCTACCAGGCTCTTCTGTCCATGGGATTTTCCAGGCAAGAGTACTGGAGTGGGGTGCCATTGCCTTCTCCAGTGATGGAATATTACTCAGCCATAAAAAGGGAATGAAATTGAGTTACTTTAAGTGATATGGATGAACCTTGACCCTATCAGATTGAAGTAAGTCAGAAAAACAAATTGTATATTACCACATATATATGGAATCTATTAATAGAAAAATGCTACTGTTGAACCTATTTGCAGGGCAGGAATAGAGTTATACTAAGATGTAGAGAATGGACTTGTGGACAAATTGGGGGGAGGAGAGGGAGGATGAATTCAGAGAGTAACACTGACACATATACATTACCATGAGTAAAATAGATAGCTAGTGGGAAGCAGCTCTATAACACAAGAAACTCAGCTCGATGCTCTGTGATGACCTAGATATGTGGAATGGAGGGATGGGAGGAAGGCTTAAAAAGGATGGGATATATGTATACACAGGGCTGATTCACAATGTTGTACAACAGAAACTAATGCAACATTGTAAAGCAATTGTATTCCAATAAAAATAGAAGAAAAAATATACAGTACAGCTTTAGTTCCTTGAAATATTATTTTTAAAGCCCAACAATGATCTACTGGTTGCCTAAATGAGCACACTTGCCCTAGCTTTTCATACTTCCTTCATAATGTTGTTAACCCCTGTTTTCTATTTAATCTTTCTCCTCAACTGCCTGTCATGATAAAAATATTCATTTTTTCTCTCTTTTCTCTGATGCTTCCCCTTACCCAGTCTGCTTTTGTGTGGATCTAAATAGGACATATACCTTAAGGCCCAATCAATCTTCAAACAAAAGAAACTGTTAGAAAATCTAAAAGCAGGATCCAGAAGTAGAATCCAAAACCAAAAGATGTGCTAGAGAAAAAGCAGAAACTAAGATTTTCCCAGGGCTGAGCTATAGAAACTTGGAATTTCTATTCAGAGTTTTGCTACTGAAGTGCTTCATTCAGGTCATTCCTAATATTCAGGGAGGTTTCAAATTCCCAAAAGAAAGGATCTTATTGAGCTATCTTATGCTTTGGGTCAATCATTTTTGGCACCATACAAGATCTGGAATAGAGTCTTGGTTGGTTCTAGAAGTTGGAAAAGACCACGGTTGGCATCTACTACAAGTATTCATCGTAAATATCTCCTACATTCCTGCACTGAAAATACAATTTTTGGACTTCTATTCCATTCTGCATGATACAAGTTAAAGCAGACACTGAAAACTAGCTAGTTAGTTCACAGAGACATGGCTGAATGAACATAAAATCATATATATATATATATATATATATATATATATATATATATATATCAGATATGAGCTAAGAGTTTCAAGGAAGAAAATATACAGTAACAGTTTTCAAGAATTTTAAAATTATAAGTTAGAAAAAGTCAACTAATTTTCATACCTCCAGGGAATAGGAATGAATATCACAGTGTAAAATATTTGTGATTGTATTTCTGTGGCTCAAAGTAAAGAGGAATATTTTATCTTTTTTATTTAAGTATAATTGAGTTAAAATACTATACTGGTTCCAGGTGTGGCTCACAGTGATGCAACAATTTTGTACATTACAAAATGACCACCACTTTAAATCCAGTTACCAAGTCACCACACAGTTATTACAATTTCACTGACCATATTCCCTATACTGTATATTCTATCCCAGTGACTCAATTTATAACTGGAAGTTTATACCTCTTAATCTACTTGTCATATTTTGCTCATCCTGTAACTTCCCTCTCTGGCATCTACTGAGTTGTTTTCTGTTTTAGGATTCTATTCGCTTTGTTTTCTCATTCGTTTTATCTTTAACAAGATCAGATAATAGCTGTCTTTGTCCTTCTGAATTATTTCACTTTATAATACCCTCTAGGTCCATCCACCTTGTTAAAAATGGCCAGATTTGGTTTTATGTGTTATTCCTGTGTGTGTATCTCACATCTTCCTTATTAATTCATCTATCAATGAACACTGCAGTGAACTTTGGGATGCATATGTCTTTCCAAATTAGGGTTTTCATTTTCTTTGAATAAATACCCAGAAGTGGAATGGTTGGATCCATGTTAGTTCTTTTTTTTTTTTTTAATTTTTTGAGGAATTTCTCAACTGTTTTCCACAGTTACTACACAAATTTACATTCCCACCAACAGTGCACCAATGTTCCCCTCTCTCCACATCATCACCAACACTTGTTATTTATCTTTTTGATAATAGGCATCTGATAGGTGCGAGATTGTATGTCACTGTGGTTTTGATTTATAGTTCCCTGATGATGAATGATACTGAGCATCATTTCACCTGTCTGCAGGTCTTCTGTCTTCTCTGAAAAAAATGTCTATTCAGGTCTTTTGTCCATATTTTAAGTAGACTTGGAGGATTATGAGTTGTATGAGTTCTTTATATAGTTTGGATAGTAAGCCCTTATCAAATACATCATTTGCAAATGCCTTCTCACATGCATTAGGCTGCCTTTTCTTTGACAGTATGGTTTCTTTTGCTGTGCACAAAAACGTTTTAGTTTAATGTACTGCCATTGCTTAGTTTTCCTTCTGATGCCCTTGCTTGAAGAGACACATCCAGAAAATACTGCAAAGACCAATATCAAACAGCAAATTCTGTATGTTTTCTTCCAGGTGTTTTATGGATTCAGGTCTTATATTTAAGGTTTAATTCATTTTGAATTTATTTTTGTATGGGATGTAGGAAAATGGTCTAGTTTCATTCTTTTGTGCAGTTGTCCAGTTTTCAGAACATCATTTTATTAAAGAGACTGTCTTTTCCCCCATTTTCTATTCTTGCCTCCTTTGCCAAATGATTAGTTAACTGTATAAGCATAGATTTATTTGCAGCTTCTCTGTTCTGTTCCATTGATCTGTGTGTCTGTTTTTGTGCCAGTACTATACTGTTTATGGCATGATACCTACAGCTTTCTTCCTTCTCAAGACTGCTTTTGACTTTTTAGGGTGTGTTGTTTCCTCAAAGTTTAGGATTGTTTATTCTTGTTCTCTAAAAACTGCCATGGGTATTTTGATCAGGATTGCATTGAATATATAGATTGCTTTGTGTAGCAATGACATTTAACAACAGTAATTCTTCCAATCCATGAACACAGAAATGTGCCTCCGATTAAATATCTCAGTTACTTCCTGAGCATAATATACCGTAACATTCAAGGGCTGTTATTAGGTGACCATTTATCTTGTTTTGTTTAGGGAAATCCCAGTCTGAATCTGTTGTTTTGGTGTCATTATTCATAGCACCTCCTTTTACTCTTAAAAGTGTTCCAGTTTCAAAGAGTTTTATTGTCACCAATTTTATGATGTAACTCTTACCTAACCTTTCAGTCTCTTTTCCATACAGCACTTCTGGCTGTATGAATGTAATCCACTCAGCAATTTCAAATAATGCACATATGATGTCTCTGGCCCTTTGTCAAAGCTCCCCCTTTTCTATGGAATGCCTTTCCTTCCACCCTCATTTGATAAAATCCTACTTAACCTTCATGGCCCAGATGCAAGGTCATTGCTTCTGTCAAGTCTTCCATGACCCCTCTCTGCTCATCTGAACTCATGCTTAGTCTGCATCTGCCACTGGAATGAAATGTATTTTGAGGCACTAATGCAACCAGTATATTTTGATCAATGTATACAAGTCAATTTTTGCTAAAACCGAATATACGTAATGTTAAACAATGTCTAAAGAGTGAATATTGCACTTATAGTCCTTCATAGCTGTGCTTCATAGCTGGGCTTCATAGCTGGGCATAAGATGTGCTGTGTAAGAGTCAAGCAGAGTTTAATGTTAAGCTGGAGACAGAGAACAAACAGGAGTTAAGCAGGGTGTATGAGAACTCTCCCTGGTGAGTATATAACTGCGCTTGTTTAGATGGGCAGTAAACAGTCCAGCTCCAATCGTGGCCTGTGCTAGAGAACAGTGGATTCTTTTATAGACACTGGGAGACATTGTTATGCTGTCGTAGTGACTGCATTGTCATTACTGCTAACGTTTAGTGTTCTTTTGAGTCTTTTAATCACTTCAAGAGTATTGTCAAAAATTCTAGTACTCAGAACTGTGCAGTGATGACCAAAAAAAAAAAAAAATAGAGAGCTACTGGTACAGTAACTAAGAGCATAGGTTTTTGAATAAAGAGACCTAGAGACATATTCTGCCACCCTCTAAGTATGACTTTAGAGAAATTATTGAAACTCTCTAAATGAAGTTTCTTTAATCCATTAAAAAGGGACAAAACACCTGTCCTATTCTATCCAATTATGTAAAATCATGCTTGAAAAGGGCATATATAATGAGTATTCAGTAAACGTTAGCCACTCCTTCCTAGAAAATATTTTGTGTACTCTTATAGGTTGTGATACCAAGGGAACTAATCAGCCAATGCAACTTCATGTTTGTGGGGAAAAGTGTGCAGAAGAAAACTCAAGTATTTAGAATATAAATCTGAAAACAGCTTTGCAGCCCAAAGCTACTCTGAGCCACCAGTTCCAGTTTTTCATAATTTGGTTCAAGTAGGTTGGTCACAGAGAGACTGACAGAGAAACTAGGTCCTCCTTCAGTGTACTTCGGTGGGGATAATCTTCAAACTTGAATACCTTTATATCATTATATTTTCTCTTTTTCTCTCTGACCTTGTCTATCCCTGTCCCTCTTATTTTTTCTTTCAAGAAACCCAAGTGTTTACTTGGCAACGCTCTTTTGCAACCACTTTCTTAAGAAAGATTTCTGTATCTTCTGATGCAATATGATAAAAAATAATTTCCTGCCTTCTCCCCTCAATCTCTTCCTAAGCCAAGCAGAAAACATATTGAAGGTTTTATTAAAATGCTATTGTTACTAATGATGACAGAAAGAATAAAGGACTTTATTTCTAATGCTCACCTCCTTGCTGTACGCTTTGAAAAATAAAAATCAAGAATAACATCTCTTCACAAGACTACTGGTAGATTTGGGTTGACAAATAATAGAAAGATAGCCTGTCATATTTTTGAGAAGAAATTCATTCTAAGAATACCTGAGCATTTCTTCTATGCTAAGCTGAGTCAGTGCTTGGGCGGGTCTCTGGGTAAAGCGTAGAGGAAAAGAGGGAGGTAACAACGGAGAGACAGCAGCTGTACTGACTAGCAGTAAAGCAGAAGGTTAATGGAAGATCAAGTTTACAGAGGTATTTTTCTTCCTTTTTGTCCACTGTTCTTGCCCAGATCAATGTTAATCTTGCCTCACAAAATGTTCTCCTGTTTTCTTATGACAGGGATAATATTATCAACATCTTAGGGGTGCTGTGAGAATTAAACACAATAATAAATGCAAAACACTAAAACAATGCCTTGCCCACGAAAAAACCAAATGGTGTTAGTCATTATTATTGCTGTTACTTATTTTTTATTATTGACCTTACCCTTGAGGGACACTAAGGTAGAATGAAATACTGGATGGATTATGCAGTGGTGTGAGATGAGATGAAGAGAAAATAATGTTTCCATACAGGAGTTAGCAGATGAATGAAGAAAATGAAAAACACAAAAACATTCTACGAAGTGGAAAAGGGAGGTCCCATATCTATGAGCAAAGGGATGTGTTATATGTTCAGTATTTGTTTGATCTCACCCTGAGAGTCAAAAATACATGAGTCAGATGGAAAGCAAGATGGTGCAGAATACCAAGCACAGCAGAAGCTTCGTGGAGGATAACCTTGGAAATGGGCAGAGATAATTAAGCTAGTTCCAAGCCAACCTCCTGAGATTGAAGGGTGGGTATAAGAGAAAATGATTCTTCAGTGACAGGAATATGGTAGCAAAGCAGTAACTCAGTGAAAAAGCAAAGACAGTGAACTCAGAAGAGATTTGGGTCATCCCAGGAGACACATCAGAAAATTGAAGGAGACCATGAGCAAAAAAGTGTTCACAGTTCAGTCCATGGAAAATGAATCAAGTTAAAATAAGAGAGAAATATAACCTCAGTCAAAAGAGGCTAAGACACCAATATTCTTTAGGAACCAGTGTGATATGAGCTCATAAAAGAATGGGATCAAGTAATTAGCCTAATCTCCCAGGGAGAGTTTTGAGACAGACCTTTGTAACCCAATCAGGTAGTGAAATGTTTCCAAGTACATCTTATGAGTAAATTAATTAACTGGCCCTTTATCACATAAGAAAATGAGCAGCACATCCTGGAATAAATAAATATGGAGATCTAGAAAAACCTGAACACTACTATGAGAAAAATGCAATTGTATACTGCTACTTCCTTAAAAACAATTAAGACAGTCTTTTCTTAAAATTGTTCTTTGATAGACTTTTCCTTTAAAGGAAAAAGTAGAGAACTATTTAAAAGTGGGTGATGATATCTCAGAGAGAAGTAAAAATAAATCTATATACTTGAATGCCCATCTGACCCACCTGATTGGGGCAAAGATAATGCAGGTCCTCTCAAATGCTGAAGCACTTACAATCATAGAAACCCACTTACTGAAGTGCTTGTCTGAGTATAAATGCTGAATAAATGTGACCTGTTTCTAAAACAGAGCACATTTACATTTTAACAATACATTTTAATCCAAATAGAGAGTACTGATTCATGGAAGGGGTTTCTAGTACATTGACAGAACTAAGGATGGAGATATTTTGGAGTCAAGAAGTCTTTTGTATCTTGTCAAATCCTACTGGAAATTGGTATGTGGGATGAGCCTAGGATGAGAGTTCAACACTGGCAGGTTTTATATATAGAAGTTTCTAGGAGTTGTGAAGGACACCACAATAAATACTGTCCACATTTCCTGGGGAAAATAAGTCAAATAACTTACTATTTGTGGAGAAACAGTCTGAAACTGTTAAGGCTTCAGAAAGTCACCAAAGATCTGTCATGGGATCATGTAAGCTGTCAAAATTGTATAACTTAGGGGCTAGAGGATATGTTAAAATTCTTATTAGCTAAAATGAGGGTAAAGAAAGCAGGGTGCAGAACCGTACATGTTTATATAGAAATTAAATATATATGCAATTTGAGGTAACAATGTATTTGGAAGGACTTTCAACTTGCAGGAAGTTGAGAAATGAAGTTCAGGGTTACCTGAGAATAAGGGGCTGGCTTTTTTTTTTTTTTATTCATCACTGTAATGCCACTGTCAATATCTTTTCAAATAACCTTAAGTTATCTGAACCCTTCTGGATTTTACTCAGATTTCTAATGCCATTTTAACATTTTACACAGTGGTTTAATAATACAGAGTCCTTGGCTCAAAAAAATTAGGAACAGATGGCAAGAATGGACGCATTCCCATTCCTGATGTGCACTTTATTATACTCCTTTCAAAGAGTGACTTAAAGCGCATTCCAAAAATGTACAGTAGGTGTGTGGATTGCATCTCTTGAGAAATGACTATTTTGTGCAGTTATCCTTTAACTATTGCTTTTCCGAGCTCTGTTTCAGGATTAATGGGACAACCTTAGAAAACAAAGTAAATTAATAACTAGTGATGCAGATGCCCAATACAATTATTTCATAACCTATAATGAATCTTAGTATGTGAATCTCTTTTCCAAACAAAAATTCTACTTCCTAATATTTAAAAAGGACTCCTTACAATACTGAGAACCAAGCACAAAAATGTTTTAATTAATTCTATTTTAGTATTTATTTTTGAGGTATATTGACATATAATACTGTATTAGTTTCAGGTGTACAACATTATGGGTTTGATATTTGTATATACAGCAAAATGAGCCTAGGACATTTTAAAATTTCTGACTTCGGAATTATGAAATGGTAAGATAAAAAAAATAATAGCCATAGCTAATATTAAGTGAGTGCTTGTTATTTTCCACTCATTACTTTAAGTGTTGTATGTTTCAAAATCTCATTTATTGTTCAAAATTACCCCCATATTAGGGAATACATTTTTAGGGGTAAGTTTACTCCCAATTTCTAGATGAGAAAACTGAAAGACAAAGATATTAAGTATTTTGCCTTCTCAAGGTTTATTAAGGCTTCCCTGGTGGCTCAGACTGTAAAGCGTCTGCCTGCAATGTGGGAGACCCGGGTTCGATCCCTGGGTCGGAAAGATCCTCTGGAGAAGGAAATGGCAACCCACCCCTGTGCCCTTGCCTGGAAAATCCCATGGACGGAGGAGCCTGGTATGCTACAGTCCATGGGGTTGCAAAGAGTCGGACACAACTCAGCGACTTCACTCACTCACTCACTCAAGGTTTATTAATAACATACTCTTGCTGCTGCTGCTGCTGCTGCTAAGTCGCTTCAGTCGTGTCCGACTCTGTGCGACCCCATAGTTGGTCATTAATAGCAACATTTGATGACTAACAGAATGGAAAATATTTATATGTATACCTACAGAGTAAGATAACTTAGTTGATTTTTAATGTACTTACTACTAGATTACCATTCAGTTTGTTAGCTACCAGAAATATAGATAGCAATGAAAGGCTATCTATTCCCTGGTGACTCACTTGGTAAAGAATCTGCCTGCAGGGCAGGAGACCTGGGTTCGACCACTGGGTTGGGAAGATTCCCTGGAGAAGGAAATAGCTACCCACTCCAGTATTCTTGCCTGGAGAATTCCATGAACAGAGGTGGGCAACAATCCATGGGGTCACAAAGAGCCGGACATGACTGAGTGTGACTACTGCTGCTGCTGCTGCTGCTGCTGCTAAGTTGCTTCAGTCGTGTCCGACTCTGTGCGACCCCATAGACTGCAGCCCACTAGGCTCCACCATCCCTGGGATTCTCCAGGCAAGAACACTGGAATGGGTTGTCATTTCCTTCTCCAATGCATGAAAGTGAAAAGTGAAAGTGAAGTTGCTCAGTCGTGTCCGACTCTTCGCGACCCCATGGACTGCAGCCTACCAGGCTCCTCCGTCCATGGAATTTTCCAAGCAAGAGTACTGGAGTGAGTTGCCATTGCCTTCTCTACCAAGTTTTACTCCAGTATTCTTACCGAGAAAATCTCATGGACAGAAGAGCCTGGCAGGCTACAATCCATGAGGTCTCAAAAGAGTCGAACACGACTAAGTGACTGAGCATGCACACACACAAGTTTTCCTCAAAGTATACCACTGGCTCAATGTACTCCCACTAAATCCTAACAAAGTAACTAAAATTGTGATTAAAATTTGATAGTCTGCTTCTTAGGTCATAGCTATTTTACTAGAATTATACATAGTGCAGAGGCTTCAAGAGGCTGATTAATTTCTGTAGTGGTGATATTTTTCTATGAGCACTTGGCTTGGCGGGTGAGGAAAGCTAGATATCTTAGAAAGTTAATAAACCGAAGTCTCAATTAAATAGGCTCAGGAGACCAGAAGGGGGAGCTCCTGCACCCTGTGACAAAAGCAGAACCCAACAGGAAGAAAGACTCCTTTCCTGGCAGGGTCTCAGTCCCTGAAAAGCCATGGGTTCTGTTTACTGTAACCCTCCTAACTCCTTTTTCCCCTCTAAAAAAACATTCTCCGTTCTTTGCTTTGCTGGGACTTGCAAATGGCTTGCATTGATTGTAGACCCCAAATTGCAGTTTTGTGCCAATCCAGTATCAACTCCTCCTTGCTAGAGAAATATCCAGTAGTATTTTTACATCAACAATATACAAGAAAAAAAACAATGATCCTGTAAGGAGTGATCTGTTTGGAGTTTACTTCGGTGTTCTGGAGTCACACATCCTCAGATTTGCAAAACAGCATCTTGTCCTTGAACAGTAAGCCTTTTCTGCATGTGACTTCCAAAAAATCACACTTGCTTGAAAACTATGAGAGAAATAATTAAGCAAGAGATCTTTATCTTCATTTTACCAAGTTGTCAAGGTTTGGCTTGTACTTCCTCTGGACTTACAATTTAAGAACACTGCATTGATCTCAGCTCTGAATTAGTTCTTGCCAATTTTGCATGCTGTCTGAAGCAGCAGTTCTCAAACATTACTGTGTATCAGAACCAACTGGATGTTTGTTAAAATTCAGTTTATTAGGGACTCTAGCCCCAATTTTTAGGTTCAGTTGGCTTAAGATAGGGCTGAGGAATTTGTATTTCTAACATGTCCCAAGTGATGTTGAGGCTGCCAGTTGGGAGATCACACTTTGAGAAGACAAACTGGTGTGTGCTACACGAGTCTTAGAATCAAGCACAAACCATTTGGATTTGCATTACATTTTTAATGTCTTTAGTTGTTTTTCCTGACAGCTAACTAATATTATTTAATACTTTACATTTGGTTGTAATGTTTAAATTCTATACCTTCCTTTTCAAGCATAGTTGCCCTATATAAATTTATCTTTTGGCTACTTGAATTCGAAACTTTAAAAAAATAAATAAAATGTAGAATTTAGTGAAGGGATATCTTCACATATATAAATCTTCCTATGTTACCATCAGTTTTAGGTGGTTGATTTTACTCGAAAGAATTTTTCATTTATTTAATAGATTGGTAATATGCTTCAAGTTGATCTTCTATCTTAATGGATAATATTATATGGAATAATCATTGTAGCTTTCCACAGTATATACAAAACCATATGAAGTAACCAAGGTACTGTTCTAGATTAGTCCCATGATTTTTTCTTTTACAGAATAGTCACTTCTTTAATAGAGCTTCCCAGGTGGTACAGTGCTAAAGAATCCACCTGCCAGAGCAAGAGATGCAAGAGACGTGAGTTAGATCCCCTGGAGAAAGAAATGGCAATCCACTCCAGTATTTTCGTATGGAAAATTCTATGGACAGAGGAACCTGGCAGGCTACAGTCCATGGGGTCACAAAGACTCAGACATGACTGAGCAACTGAGCATGCATGCCGGCACACACACTTTTAAAATACACTTAGAATATTGTAAATCAAATTCTGCACAGCACGATTCCCATCAGGTTTTGAGAAAAAAAATTTTGGTGCTAGATATACCACCCCTTTTTTCAAGGAAGATTACCCTATAAACCTAATCTTAGAATTAAAAATGTTTATTGGCTAATAGTATAAAAAGTGTAAAAGCCAGTAAGAAATTATTTTCCATATTAAATTTTGTTACAGCCACTCATGGTTGTCACATAATGTGGAACTCATTTCACAGATTGTTTGACATGTTATTTTTTAATGTAACCAATGAGAGACTGTCTTAATCTGATAACTCTAAACACAATTATGTTATTAAGGTACAATATTTAAAGAAATGCTTACAAACAAAAGAAATGCTGAACATCTGTCTGCCAAGTAATTTTGCAGTCACTGAGAGTAAAACTATATTACTATTAGGAGACACAAAAGAAGACCAGAGGAGTTGTATTTTCTTGGCTTGTTTGTATTATGAAGCATAGTTAAACAAATACCATCTCCCTTTCATGGCTCAGAACACCAGCCAACAATATAGCTGAGGCTAAAACTACTTGAGAGAGAGATATAGATTTTGCAGAGATCTGGCTGGATGACACTGCTGAGTGGAAAGCCCAAGTGCTTCTGCTTTACCACAGATACTTTACAAGGCAAGAAACTTTAGGGACAGACAAGAGCAGAAACTATTAGAAAATTAATGAAGATCCCCAAGGCTTGTTCTTTTATGAATTGTCAGGAAGTCTTTTATCAACCGTATTTACTATGCAAGAAAATCTACTGCAAAAATAAGTATGTGTAATACATACCTGTATACATCTATCCATCTATCTATCTATATTTAAAAGGGTTTCCTACAAGTCTGCTGCAAGGTAAGATCCTAAGCAAAAGGTTTAATGATACTTTATCAACAATGAGAGACTCAAGAGGAATAAAAAAAAAAAAAACTAAAGGATAAAAGCTAGGAAAACTTTCATTGTGCATGCCAGTTAGACATTTTGTCCTTCAATGCCAAAAAGCTTCTTTTGGATTTTCTCACAAACATAAAGTAATGTAGGATGAAAGTGAAATAAACTAACAATGTATTAGTGTATATGTTAAATTATTTTAAAACTGCTTTACCAGTATTACTCTTATTTCAACAATAAAATAAATAAAATACAGACTTACGAATGAATTCATAATTGCATAAAATGGCAATGGCAACCCACTCCAGTATTCTTGCCTGGAAAATCCAATAGACAGAGGAGCCTGGTGGGCTGCAGTCCATGGGGTCTCTGAGTCAGACACGACTGAGCAACTTCACTTTCACTTTTCACTTTCATGCACTGGAGAGGGAAATGGCAACCCACTCCATTGTTCTTGCCTGGAGAATCCCAGGGACGGGGGAGCCTGGTGGGCTGCCATCTATGGGGTCACGCAGAGTCGGACATGACTGAAGTGACTCAGCAGCAGCAACAAGAAAGTAATGAGCATCATGTTTTGTTTTGTTTTTTTTTTTAATTGTAACTTCAGTATTATATTTATATACTCCCAATATAAACCTTAAAAAGTAGACTGAACATGTTTTAATCTTTGAATGGTTTAATAGGAGCAGAATAAGTTTACACTTCAGTTTCCAAGTAAAAGTATCAGAATGATCCATGCAGTTCTGGATTCATTAAAAAAAAAAAAAAAACGCACACAATGCAAGTAGAAAGAGTCCCTTTCTTTTGCAGCACTATACTTTCCCTTCCTTACTGCCTCCTCCTAGGGCAGCATGTATGGCAGAAAATATGCAAGTTAACCTAAACAGGATATATGATAACTCTCTACTAAAGAAGTGTGCTCGGCTCTACTGACGGACAATTACAACAAAGTTGAACTACTTTTATGGACTGTTTTGGTAACCATATTTTATAAAATTTAAATAGATACTATGTTGCTTTCAAATTATTTGGGATCACTTTATAACATTTGTAAAAAAAAAAACAGTATCCTAAATGCAGATGTATATTGACCCAAATGTAATTCACCTATGGAAAGAAACCAAATTAGAGTAATGGAGGGAGAGGAAATGAAGCAAGAATTGTTAGTAGAACTAATCAAATCTCACAATGTAACTCCAGCCACATACCCATATTAAAGAATATCAAAATAAGAGGAATGTGCTGTATTATACATAGAATACCATTACCAATATCAACAACATAGACTTTGGAACAAAATCCAGTACTTACATTTGAATTATAAGTACATTTGATCTTTCCAAAATTTATTGCATTTCAGAAATACTACTGCTTACATTGTCACATTATATCCACCAGTTCAACCAAATCCTAAGACCGTCCCAGTAGGTGAAAGAATAGTATTATTTCCAGACTAATGAAAAGTATAAACCAGCAGATCTGTCCTCTCCCTTTCTGAACCTATCCTTCTTTAAAATACAGTAATAAATAAAATGCTTAGACTCCAAAACCTTCCCTGTTAGGTAGCAGGCAAAATACAAGAGTAATCACATTTACTAAGAATTGAAAGAAGGTAGATATACTCTAAAAATACTAAAAGTAACAAATTTATTTCAGAGAAGGCAATGGCAACCCACTCCAGTACTCTTGCCTGGAAAATCCCATGGACGGAGGAGCCTGGTGGGCTGCAGTCCATGGGGTCGCTAGGAATCAGACATGACTGAGCGACTTCACTTTCACTTTTCACTTTCATGCATTGGAGAAGGAAATGGCAACCCACTCCAGTGTTCTTGCCTAGAGAATCCCAGGGACTGCGGAGCCTGGTGGGCTGCTGTCTATGGGGTTGTACAGAGTAGGACACGACTGAAGAGGCTTAGCAGCAGCAGTGACAAATTTATTTATGGAATTAGAGTCATTTTAAGGACAATTTCTAATACTGTTTTGGCCTTTAATGTAATAACATAATATACAGTATTTTAGTAAAAAATATTTAAACCAAAGGGTAATATATTCTAATGTTACTGTATTAAATTTATCATAAAATATTTTAATGATATGAAAAACTATTTTAAAGACTATTAAAAAATAAGTCCAAGAACTCAGCACCTAGATGTAGCAGTTTTCAGTTTGCTGTATTTTCTTCAGATATCTTCTATTCCCTCCCTTCCTCCTCTTTGCCACCTCTCTTCCTTCCTCTAGATTAGTAACAAAAACAGATATTAAATGTATCACTGATAAATTAAAATTGTGATTTGAGCTGTGAAGAAGTCATTACAATAAATTTTGCTGTTTAATGATTAAGCAAATAAACTCAAGGATTAAAAATAAATCTTACAAATATGTAATCCAAAGTCCTCATTTTTGCCCAACTGTCAGTTCCTTTTTACTTGTCAAAAATACCACAGAATAAATTATTTTTTAAATTGAAAGATGTCTGACATATAACATTGTGCAAATATATGATGTACAGGCTAATTTGCTAAGTTCATATACTGTAATGTGATTACCAAGTGGGAATAATTAGCACCTCTGTCACATTATATAATGATCTCTGTTTTAAGTGTTTGAAATCATTAAGTCTTAATCTTTTAGCAATTTGATTATTATAATACAGTACTGTGATCTATATCTCTAGGCTTATTTATTACTTGTTGAAAGTTTATACTCTTAAACATCTGTCCTATTCCCCTACCCCTGATTCCTGGAAATCACCATGATACTTTCTGTTTTTATGAGTCTGGCTTTTTTCAGATTCCAAATATAAATGATACTGCATAATACTCTTCCTTCTATTTCTGACTTATCTCACTTAGCATAATATGCTCAAGGTCCCCCCACGTTGTCACAAATGGCAGGGTGTCATACTTTCTCATGGTTCAATAATACTATAGAACAAATTATTAAACAGGTGAAGGGAAAAAATACCTACTAAGGTCACGTGCAACATTATATTCTATAATTCAAACAAATGTTCATAAGCTAGCTCTATTTTGCATGAATAGAAGCCATACAAGTTATCATGTTATACAATTGCACTGAAATACAAAGCTGGAGATAATGTAAGAAAATTTGAAAATATTCATGTATGAACACCAGGACACTGTTTTGTTTTTTCTTACGTCAGTTCAAACAGAACCCTTGTACTATCAGAATTCTTGGCATATTAGAGGTTCTCAATAAGTAATTGCTGAATTAATAAAGAAAATTATAAAATTGTATATTGATTCTGTCAGCTTTCTACTTAGTGGCCCACTATCTGCACATTATTCTTTAAATACTCAATAAATGTGTTGTGTAAATGACACTAGTGGGTCCCCTAAAAGATCCATCTGCTTCCTAATACCGGAAACCTTTGCATGTGACCTGACTTGAAAAGTGGTCTTTGTAGATGTTAACTAAGGCTCAAGACAAGATCATCTGGATTGTCCAAGTGGGCCCTAAATCTCATTGTTAGTATTCTTATAAGAAACACACCTAAAAGACACAAAGAGAAGAGAAGGTGGCCATATAGAGACAGAATTAGAGTTGCAAGTTATGTAGCCATTAACCAAAGAATATGTGAAACTACTAAAAGCTGGAAGAGGCAAAGAAGGCTTGGTTCTCACATACAGCCTTCTGAAGGAGTGTGGCACATTAATTTTACATTGTTGGCCTCCAGATTTGGAAGTGAATGTGTTTATATTGCTTTAAGTCATCCAATTTGAGATGTTAGTCATGCATGGTAGTCTGAAAAAAGGTTTTCAAGGCTGGAAATATTTGGATTCTAAGCCTGTCTTCATTATTCTTATTGGTGTTGTTACCTTGAACAAATGACCAAGAACAGTGACTAATACTAACAAATTAGTATCTTTGTCTCAAGAAGAGGATAACAACAATTAATCTATATTATTTCCAAGTGTCAATGAAAAAAAGCACAGAAACAGTAAAAATACCATACAAAGAGTGTTTTAATGTCTCCTATAGTCTCTTCTCGAAGATAAACAAAGAAAAGTCCCAAAGATATTTATCTTAAGCTGTAAGAACCTCTTGATGAAGGTGAAAGAGGAGAGTGAAAAAGCTGGCTTAAAACTCAACATTCAAAAAACTAAGACCATGGCATCCAGTTCCATCACTTCAAGGCAAAAAGATGGGGGAAAAATAGAAACAGTGCAGACTTTATTTTCTTGGGCTCCAAAATCACTTTGGATGGTGACTGCAGCCATTAAATTAAAAGGTACTTGCTCCTTGGAAGAAAAGCTATGACAAACCTAGACAGCATGATAAAAAGCAGAGACGTTACTTTGCCAACAATTGTCTGTATAGTCAAAGCTATGATTTTTCCAATAGTCATGTATGGATGTGATAGTTGGACCATAAAGAAGGCTGAGTGCCTTTATGCCTGGAAGAAATGGAAAAAATGGACAGATGGACCTGAAAGAAATGGACAGATTATTAGAAAAGTTCAATACCAAACCAGGAAGAAATTATGAACAATCCAATTACAAGCACTGACATTGAAACTGTGATCAAAAATCTCCCAAAACACAAAAGCCCTGGACCAGATGGCTTCACCAGTGAATTCTATTAAACAATTATGGGAGAGGTAATGCATATCCTTCTAAAGCTCTCTCAAAAAGTTGCAGACAAAGGAACACTTCCAAACTCAGTCTACAAGGCCATCATCACCCTGATACCAAAACCAAAGACAACACAAAAAAAAGAAAACTACAGGCCAATATCACTGATGAACATAGATTCAAAAATTCTCAGCAAAATTCTACCAAACAGAATTCAAGAACACATAAAAAAGCTAACACATTAAAAAGTTCATACACTGTGATCAATTTGGGTTTATTCCAGTTATGCAAGTGTTCTTCAATATACACAAATCAATCAGTGCAATACACCATATTAACAAATTGAAAAATAAAAAACATATGATAATCTCAATAGATGCAGAAAAAGCCTTTGACAAAGGCACTCATTTATGATTCAGTTCAGTTCAGTTCAGTCACTCAGTCATGTCCAACTCTTGGCGACCACATGAATTGCAGCACGCTAGGCCTCCCTGTCCATCACCAACTCCCGGAGTTCACTCAAACTCATGTCCATTGAGTTGGTGATGCCATCCAGCCATTTCATCCTCTGTCGTCCCCTTCTCCTCCTGCCCCCAATCCCTTCCAGCATCAGAGTCTTTTCCAATGAGTCAACTCTTCGCATGAGGTGGCCAAAGTACTGGAGTTTCAGCTTTAGCATCAGTCCTTCTAAAGAACACCCAGGATTCATTTCCTTTAGAATGGACCAGTTGCATCTCCTTGCAGTCCAAGGGACCCTCAAGAGTCTTCTTCAACACCACAGTTTAAAAGCATCAATTCTTCGGCGCTCAGCTTTCTTCACAGTCCAACTCTCACATCCATACATGACCACTGGAAAAACCATAGCCTTGACTAGACGGACCTTTGTTGGTAAAGTAATGTCTCTGCTTTTGAATATGCTATCTAGGTTGGTCATAACTTTCCTTCCAAGGAGTAAGCGTCTTTTAATTTCATGGCTGCAGTCACCATCTGCAGTGATTTTGGAGCCCAGAAAAATAAAGTCAGCCACTGTTTCCACTGTTTCCCCATCTATTTCCCATTTATGATGAAAACTCTTCAAAAAAATGGGCATAAAAGGCACCTACCTCAACACAGTAAAAGCCATATAGGATAAGCCCACAGCAAACATTATTCTCAATAGTAAAAAACTGAAAGCATTCCCCCTAAGATCAGGAACAAGACAAGTGTGTCCACTGTCACCACTATTATTCAACATAGTTTTGGATGACCTAGCTACAGCAATCATAGAAGAAAAAAGAAAAAAATGTATCCAGACCAGAAAAGAAGTAAAGCTCTCACTGTTTGCAGATGACATGATACTATACACAGAAAACCCTAAAGATAGTATCAGAAAATTACTAATCAGTGAATTTAGCAAAGTCACAGGATACAAAATCAATACACAGAAACCACTTGTATTCCTATATTACTAACTATGAAAAATCAGAAAAAGAAATTAAGAAATCAACCCATTCACCATTGCAACAAAAAAATAAAATATCTAGGAATAAACCTACCTAAGGAGACAAAAAAAAAACTGTACACAGAAAATTATAAGACACTAATGGAAAAAATCAAAAATGACATAAGCAGATGAAGAGATATTCCAAGTTCCTGGGTAGGAAGAATCAACACTGTGAAAATGACTATACTACCAAATGCAACCTACAGATTCAGTGCAACCCCTATCAAATTTCCAATGGCATTTTCCATAGAACTAGAACAAAAAAATTAAAAAAAAAAATCACAATTCATATGGAAACACGAAAGACCCCAAACAGCCAAAGCAGTATTGAGAAAGAAGAATGGAGCTGGAAAAATCAACCTTCCTGACTTCAGATTATACTACAAAGCTACAGTCATCAAGACAGTATGGTACTGACACAAAAACAGAAATATTAACCAATGGAACAAGATAGAAAGCACAGAAAGAAGCCCAGGCACCTATGGGTACCTTATTTTTGAGAAAGGAGGCAAGAATATACATTGGGGCAAAGACAGCCTCTTCAACAAATGGTGCTGGGAAAGCTGGACAGCTACATGTACAAGAATGAAATTAGAACATTTCCTAATACCATATACAAAGATAAACTCAAAATTGATTAAAGACCTAAATGTAAGACCAGGAACTATAAAACTCTTAGAGGAAAACATAGGCAGAACACTAGATGACATAAATCAAAGCAAGATCCTCTATGACCCACCTCCTAGAGTAATGGAAATAAAAACAAAAACAAGTGGGACCCAATTAAACTTAAAAGCTTTTGCACAGCAAAGGAAACTATAAACAAGGTGAAAAGACAACCCTCAGATTAGAAGGAAATAATAGCAAATGAAACAACTGACAAAGGATTAATTTCAAAAATATAAAAGCAGCTCATACAACTCAATACCAGAAACAACCAATCAAAAAGTGGGAAAAAGACCTAAACATACATTTCTCCAAAGAATACACACAGATGGCTAATAAACATATTAAAAGATGCACAACATCACTCATTATTAGAGAAATGCCGATCAAAACCACCATGAGATATCACCTTATAGTGGTCAGAATGGCCAAGATCAAAAAAGTCTACAAACAATAAATGTTGCAGAGGGTGTGGATGGATAAAAGGGAAACCTCTTCCATTGTTGATGGGAATGTAAATGGATACAGTCACTATGCAAGACAGTATGAGATTCTTTAAAAAACTAGAAATAAAACCACCATATAAGCCAGTAACCCCACTCCTAGGCATATACCCTGAGGTAACCAAAATTAAAAAAGACACATGTAACCCAATATTTACTGCAGCACTATTTACAAAAGCTAGAACATGGAAGAAACCTAGATGTCCACTGACAGATGAGTGGATAAAGAAGTTGTTTTACATATAGACAATGAATATTACTCAGACATAAAAAGGAATGCATTTGAATCAGTTCTAATGAGGTGGATGAACCTAGATCCTATTATACAGAGTGAAGTAAGTCAGAAAGAGAAAGAGAAATCTCACATACTAATGCATATATACAGAGTCTAGAAAGATAGTACCAAAGAATTCATTTGCAGGGCAGCAATGGAGAAACATGGACATGGGGAGAGGGGAGGAAAGGGTGAGATGTATGGAGAAAGTAACATGGAAACTTACACTACCATATGTAAAACAGATAGACAATGGGAATTTGCTATATGTCTTAGGGAATTCAAACAGGGGCTCTGTATCAAGTTAGAGGGGTGGGATGGGGAGGGATATGGGAGGGAAGTTTAAGAGGGAGGGGACAGATGTATACTTATGGCTGATTCATGTGGAGATTTGACAAAAAACAGCAAAATTCTATAAAGAAATTATCCTTCAATTAACAATATATAAATTTTTTAAAAACTCAATATGAAAAAAGTAAGATCACGGCATCTGGTACCACCACTTTAAGGCAAGTAGAAGTGAAAAGTAGAACCAGTGATAGATTTTTATTTTCCTGGGCTTCAAAATCACTGTGATTGGTGACTGGAGTCATGAAATTAAAAAACACTTGCTCCTAGGAAGGAAAGCTATGACAAACCTAGACAGCATATTAAAAACCAGGCGAGACAGCACTTTGCCCACAAAGGTCCATATAGACAAAGCTATGGTTTATCCATTGAAAGCCAGACCATATTTAAGGCGGAAAGCCAAAGAATTGAGGCTTTCAAATTGTGGTGCTAAAGAAGACTCTTGAGAATCCCTTGGACTGCAAGGAGATCAAACCAGTCAATCCTAAAGGAAATCAACACTGAATATTCATTGGAAGGACTTATGCTAAAGCTCTTTGGCCACCTGATGCAAAGAACTGACTCATTGGAAAAGCCACTGATGCTGGGAAAGATTGAAGGCAAAAGGAGAAAGGGGAAGCAGAGGATGAGATGTTTAAATGGCATCACCTACTCGATGGATATGAATTTGAAAGAACTCCAGGAGATAATGGAGGACAAAGCCTGGTGTTGTACAGTCCATGGGGTCAGAGTCAGACATGATTTATAGACTAAAAATGACAAATCACAAAACCACAGCCAATGTAATACTCAACAGTGAAAAGTTGAAAGCCTTCTCACTAAAATCTGGAACATGACAAGGATGCCTTCTTTCACTTCTATTCAACATAGTGTAAGTCCTAGCAACAGCAGTCAGGGAAGAAAATAGCAATAAAGTGAATCAAAATTCATAGAGAAGAGGTAATATTGATATTCTACACAAATAACATGATACTATTTATATATTGAAAACAAAACCTACTAGAACTGTGAAATGAATTCAGCAAGGTAGCAGGATATAATATTAACATAAAGAAATCAGTTGCATTTCTTTACACAATCCATGAAATATCAGAGGATATGCAAGAAAAGAAGCCCTTTGTAAATTGCCACAAAAAAGTAAATACTTGGGAGTAAACCTAACCAAGGAGGTTAGGAGTTATATGCTGAGAATTATAAAACATTAATAAAAGAAACTGAAAATGATTAAAAGAAATGGGAAGATATCTCATTCTCTTGCATTTGAAGAACAACATTGTTATAATGGCCAAACTATCCAAAGTAATAAAGATTTAATGCTATCCCTATCAAATTACCCATGACCTTTTTTAGAGAATTAGAAAAAATTAGTACTAAAATTTATGTAGAACAATAAAAGACCCAGAGTTGCCAAAGTAATCCTAACAAAAAAGATCAAAGAAGGAGACTAAACTCTCCCAAACTGCAGAGAATACTACAAAGCTACAGTGATCCAAACAGCATGGTATTGAAAAAGCAGATGTATGGATCAACAAAACAGAATAGAGAGCCCAGCAATAAATCCACAATGAAATTTTACTGAGAATGGCCCTGCCCACCAGAACAAGACCACATTCCCGCCCCTCCCCCCCACCATTCCCTCCCATCAGGAAGCTTGCACAAGCCCTTTAGTCTTATGCAACAGAGGGCAGAAAGAAGAAGGAAGCAAAACTAAAATCCCAAAGCCTCCAGAAGGAAAACCATAGTCACAGAAAGTTAATCAAAATTAAAAGACAAAATTCTCAGATGAAGGAAGAAGATAAAATCTCAGAAAAGTAACTGAATGAAGTTCAGGCCAACTTCCAGAAAAAAATTCAGAATAATGATAGTGAAGATGATCCAGGATCTTGGAAAATAGACAAGATGCAAGAAATGTTTCCTGAAGACCTAGAAGAGCTAAAGAACAAACAAATGGATTAAATGCACCAACATGCACATTATAGGGGTCCCTGAAGGAGAAGAGATGGAGAAAGCACCCAAGAATATATTTGAAAAGATAAAGCTGAAAACTTCCTTAATATAGGAAAGGAAATAGTCAACCAAATCTAAGAAATGCAGTCCCAGACAGGATAAAACCAAGGAGGAACACATTGAGACACAAACACTGGCATAAATTAAAGACAAAGACACAATATTAAAAACAACAAGGGAACAATGACAAATAACATAAAAGGGAACTCCTATAAAGTTACTAGCTAATTTCCCAATAGAAACTCTACAAGTCAGAAGGTAACTGCATGATATATTTAAAGTGAAAGGGGAGAACCTACAGTCAAGAATAGTCTACCCAGAAAGACACTCATTCAGCTTTGATGGAGAAATGAAAAGCTTTACAGATAAGCAAAAGTTAAAGCACTACCAAAGTAGCTTTAAAACAAATGTTAAAAGAACTTCCCTGAAGATGACTGAGGAGTAGGACGAGAAGAACACTTTCTCCCCCACAAATTCATCAAAAGAACATTTAAACGCCGAGTAAATTCCACAAAACAACTTCTGAATGCCTGCAGAGGACATCAGGCACCCAGAAAAACAACCCAAGTCTTCGAAAGGAGAGAGAAGAAATACAGCTCCACCCACCAGAACACCGACACAAGCTTCCCTAACCAAGAAACCTTGACAAGCCACCTGTACAAATCCACACAAAGTGAGGAAACGCCACAATAAAGAGAACTCCACAAACTGCCAGAATACAGAAAGGACACCCCAAATTCAGCAATTTAAACAAGATGAAGAGACAGAGGAATACCCAGCAGATAAAGGAACAGGATAAATGCCCACCAAACCAAACAAAAGAGGATACAATATTGTAAAGTTTAAAAATAAAATTAAAAAAAAATAGTCACCCAGAAAAAAAAGAAAAAAGAAAAAAAAGAACTTCCCTAAGAAGGAAAAACAAGAGAGGGAAAAGACCTACAAAAAATAAATCCAAAACAATTAAGAAAACAGTACTGTGTGTGTTCAGTTGCTAAGTCATGTCTGAGTTTGTGACCCCATGGACTGCAGCATGCCAGACTTCCTTGTCCTTCACTATCTCCAGAAGTTTGCTAAAATTTATGTCCATTGAGTTGGTGATGCTATCTAACTGTCTCATCCTCTGTCACCCTCTTACTCCTTTTGCCTTCAATCTTTCCCAGCATCAGGGTCTTTTTCAATGAGTCAGCTCTTCACTTCAGGCAGCCAAAGTTTCATATATATCAGTAATTATATTAAATTTGAATGGATTAAATGCACCAATCAAAAGTCATAGACTGCCTGAATGGATCCAAAAGCAAGACTCATATATATGCTATCTACAAGAAACAGACCCACCTCTGATGTAGGGACACTGACAGACTGAAAGTAGGGAATTGGGAGAAGGTATTCCACGTAAATGGAAATAAAAAAGAAATTGGAGTAGCAACACTCATATCAGAAAGAACAGACTTTGTAAAAAAGAAAGTTATAAAATACAAAGAAGGACACTACATAATGAGCAAAGTTTTAATCCAAAAAGAAGATATAACAATTATAAATACACATGCACCTAACATAGCAATACCTCAATATCTAAGGTAAATACTAGCAAACATAAAGGGAGAAATCAACAGTAACACAGTAATAGTGGAGGAATTGATCACCCCAATTTCATCAATGAACAGATCTTCCAAATAGAACATTAATAAGGAAAAACAGGCCTTAAATGAAACTTTACACCAGTTAGACTTAATTGATATTTATAGAGCATTCCATCCCAAAACAGCAGACTACACATTCTCCTCCAGTGCACATGGAACATTCTCCCACACTGACCATATGCTGGGCCACAGGGTGAATCTTGGTAAATTTAAGGCTGCTATCCAAAAGTCTACAAGCAACAAATGCTGGAGAGGGTGTAGAGAAAAGGGAACCCTCTTACACTGTTGGTGGGAATGCAAACTGGTACAGCCACTATGGAGAATAGTGTGGAGATTCCTTAAAAACTGGAAATAGAACTGCCTTATGACTCAGCAATCTCACTACTGGGCATACACACCGAGGAAACCAGAATTGAAAGAGACACGTGTACCCCAATGTTCATCGTAGCACTGTTTATAATAGCCAGGACATGGAAGCAACCTAGATGTCCATCAGCAGATGAATGGATAAGAAAGCTGTGGTACATATACACAATGGAGTATTACTCAGCCATTAAAAAGAACACATTTGAATCAGTTCTAGTGAGGTGGATGAAACTGGAGCCTATTATACAGAGTAAAGTAAGCCAGAAAGAAAAACACCAATATGGTATACTAATGCATATGTGTGGAATTTAGAAAGATGGTAACGATAACCTTGTATGAAAGACAGCAAAAGAGACACAGATGTATAGAACAGTCTTTTGGACTCTGTGGGAGAGGGTGAGGGTGGGATAATTTGGGAGAATGGCATTGAAACATGTATAATATCATGTATGAAATGAATTGCCAGTCCAGGTTCAATGCATGATACAGGATGCTTGGGGCTGGTACACTGGGATGACCCAGAGCGATGGTACGGAGAGGGAGGTGGGAGGGAGGGTTCAGGATGGAGAACACGTGTATACCTGTGGCAGATTCATGTTGATGTATGGCAAAACCAATACAATATTGTAAAGTAATTAACCTCCAATTAAAATAAATAAATTTATATTTAAAAAAAAAGAAATCTGAAATCACATCAAGTATATTTTCTGATCACAAAACTTTTAAACTAGAAATAAACTACCAGAAAAGAACTATAAAAAAAACAAAGACGTGGTGGCAAAATTATATTCTACTAAACAACCAATGGATCACTGGAGAAATCAAAGAAGAAAAAAAAAAATACCTAGAGACAAATGAAAACAAAAGCACAATGGTCCAAAACCTATGGGATGTAGCAAAAGCAGTTCTAAAAGGGAAGCTTAGAGCAATACAATCTTACCTCAAGAAACAAGAAAAATCTCAAATAAACAACCTAACCTTATACCTAAAACAATTAGAGAAAGAACAAATGAAACTTAAAGTTGGTAGAAGGAAAGAAATCATAAAGATCAGTGCAGAAATAAATGAAATAGAAACAAGGAAAATGATCACAAGATCAATGAAACTAAAGTTGATTCTTTGGAAAGATAAATAAAATTGATAAATGTTCAGCCAGACTCATTAAGAAAAAAGGGGGGGAGGGGAGAAGTCTCAAATCAATAAAATTAGAAATGAAAAATGAGAAGTTAAAACTAAGTCCATAGAAATACAGAGGACCATAAGAGACCACCGTGAGCAACTATAGGTGATAAAATGCACAACCTGAAAGAAATGGATGAAATTTTGGAGTGGTACAATCTTCCAAGACTAAACTAAGAAGAAACTGAAAATATGAACAGATCAATCACAAGCACTGACATTGAAACTGTAATTTAAAAACTCCTGACAAACATGCATCCAGGACATGATATATTCTCAGTTAAATTCTATCGAACATTAGAGAAGAGTAAACACCTATCCTTCTGAAACTTCCAAAAAACTGTAGAGGAAGGAAAACTTCCAAACTCATTCTTAGGCCACCATCACCCTGATGCCAAAACCAGACAAAGATGTCACAAAAACAGTTAATTATAAGCCAATATCACTAATGAACATAGATTCAAAAATCCTCAACAAAATTCTACCAATCTGAAATCAACAGTACACTAAAAAGATCATACACCATGATCATGCAGGATTCATCTCAGGGATACAAGTATTTTTAAATATCTGTGAATCAATGTGATACACCACATCAATAAATTGAAGAATATAAATCATGTGATCATCTCAATGCATGCAGAAAAATCTTCTGACAAAATTCAGCACCAATTTATGATAAAAATTCCAGAAAGCAGGCATAAAGGGAATATACCTCAACATAATACAGGTAATATATAAGAAACCTATAGCTAGCATCTTACTCAATGGAGAGAAGTTGAAAGAACTTCCTCTAAGATCAGGAACAAGACAAAGACATCTACTCTCACCACTTTTATTCAATAGAGTTTTGGAAATCCTAGCTAAAGCAATCAGAAAAGAAAAAGAAGTATAGGGAATCTAGATTGGAAAAAAAAGAAGTTAAACTGTCACTATTTGCAGATAACATGATACTATACATACATCTTTAGAAATACTAAAGATATTACAAGAAAACTACTAAAACTTATCAATGAATTTGGTAAAGTTGCAGGTTACAAAATTAATACACAGAAAGCTGTTGCATTTTTATACATTAACAACAAAAGATCAGAAAGAGAAACTCAAGAAACAATTCCATTTACCATCACATCAAAAAGAATAAAATACCTAAGAATAAACCTACCTAAGAAGACAAAAGACCTTACACTGAAAACTATAAGATGCTGATGAAAGAAATTGAAGAAGATACAAACATATGGAAATATATACCATGTTCTTGGATTAGAAGAATCAATATTGTCAAAATGACTATACTACCCAAGGCAATCTACTGATTCATTGCAATCCCTATCAAGTTACCAATGGCACTTTTCACAGAACTAGAACAAAATGTCTCAAAATTTGTGTGGAGACACAAAAGACCCCAAATAGCCAAAGCAATTTTGAGAAACAAAAACAGAGTTAGAGGAACAAGACTATATATAGTACAGACTTCAGACTATACTACAAAGCTACTACCATTAAAACAGTATGGTACCAGCACAAAAATAGAAATATAGATCAATGGAACGGGCTACAAAACCCAGAAATAAACCCATGCGCCTATAGTCAATTAATGTATGACAAAGGAGACAAGACTACACAATGTTGGAAAGACTAGTTTCTTCAACAAATGGTGCTGGGAAAACTGGACAGCTACATGGAAAAAAAAATGAAATGTGTTTTGTTTGTTAAAGATCATTTGTTAAAAAAAAATTTGTTTGTTAAAGATCATTCTTTAACACCACACAAAAGAATAAGCTCAAAACAGATTAAAGACCTAAATGTGAGACCAGATACTGTAAAACTCTTAGAGGAAAACATAGGCTGAACACTCTGACATAATTAGCAGCAATATCTTTTTCAATCCATGTCCCAGAGTAATGGAAATAAAAACAAAAATAAACAAATGGGACCTACTTAAACTCAAAAAATTTTGTACAGCAAAGTAAACAATAAATGAAGCTTAAAGACTACCCACAGATTGGGAGAAAATATTTGCAAATGACCCACATGGTGTTAGTCTCCAAAATTTACATGCAGCTCTTGATCTTTAACAGAATCAAAACAAATAAGCCAATCAACAAATAGGTAGAAGACCTAAGTAGATCAGATCAGTCACTCAGTCGTGTCCAACTCTTTGCCACCCCATGAATTGCAGCACGCCAGGCCTCCCTGTCCATCACCAACTCCCAGAGTTTACTCAGACTCACGCCCATCGAGTCAGTGATGCCATCCAGCCATCTCATCCTCTGTCGTCCCCTTCTCCTCTTGCCCTCAATCCCTCCCAGCATCAGAGTCTTTTCCAATGAGTCAACTCTTCTCATGAGGTGGCCAAAGTACTGGAGTTTCAGCTTTAGCATCATTCCTTCCAAAGAAATCCCAGGGCTGATCTCCTTCAGAATGGACTGGTTGGATCTCCTTGCAGTCCAAGGGAATCTCAAGAGTCTTCTCCAATACCACAGTTCAAAAGCATCAATTCTTCGGCACTCAGCCTTCTTCACAGTCCAACTCTCACATCCATACACGACCACAGGAAAAACCATAGCCTTAACTAGACGAACCTTTGTTGGCAAAGTAATGTCTCTGCTTTTGAATATGCTATCTAGGTTGGTCATAACTTTCCTTCCAAGGAGTAAGCGTCTTTTAATTTCATGGCTTCAGTCACCATCTGTAGTGATTTTGGAGCCCAGAAAAATAAAGTCTGGCACTGTTTCCACTGTTTCCCCATGTATTTCCCATGAAGTGGTGGGATAGGATGCCATGATCTTTGTTTTCTGAATGTTGAGCTTTAAGCCAACTTTTTCACTCTCCACTTTCACTTTCATCAAGAGGCTTTTGAGTTCCTCTTCACTTTCTGCCATAAGGGTGGTGTCATCTGCATATCTGAGGTTATTGATATTTCTCCTGGCAATCTTGATTCCAGCTTGTGTTTCTTCCAGTCCAGCATTTCTTATGATGTACTGTGCATATAAGTTAAATAAACAGGGTGACAATATACAGCCTTGACAAACTCCTTTTCCTATTTGGAACCAGTCTGTTGTTCCATGTCCAGTTCTAACTGTTGCTTCCTGACCTGCATACAGATTTCTCAAGAGGCAGGTCAGGTGGTCTGTTATTCCCATCTCTTTCAGAATTGTCCACAGTTTATTGTGGTCCACACAGTCAAAGGCTTTCTCCAAAGACAACATACAGACGGCCAAGAGGCACATTTAAAAATGTCCAATATCTCTAATTATTAGAGAAATGCAAATCAAAACTACAAGAAGATTATCACTTCACACCAGCCAGCATGGCTATCATCAAAAAATCCACAAACAATAAATGCTGGAGAGGGTGTGGAGAAAAGGGAACCTTCCTTTACTGTTAGTAGAAATGTATTAATACATTGGTACAACTACATTGGAGAACAGTGTAGAGGTTCCTTAATAAACTAAAAACAGAATTACCATATGACCCTACAATCCCACTCCTCAGCATATATCTGCAGAAAAACATGATCTGAAAGGATACGTGCACCCCAGTGTTCAATGCAGTACTGTTTACAATAGTCAAGACATGGAAGCAACCTAAATGTCCATTGACAGATGAAAAGATAAAGAAAATGTGGTACATATACACAATGGAATATTATTCAGCCATCAAAAAGAATGAAATAATACCATTTGCAGCAACATGGATGGACACAGAGATTGTCACACTGAGTGAAGTAAGTCAGAGAGGTATAAATATAGTAAGACATCCCTTATATGTGTAATCTAAAAAATAATGATACAAATGAACTCACTATCAGAACAGAAAGAGACTCATAAACTTAGAGACCGAAATTATGGTTGCCATGGAGTAAGGATAGTTAGGAAGTTTGGCATGGATGTATATACACTGCTATATATAAAATGCATAACAAACAAGGACCTACAGTATAGTACAAGGAACTCTGCTCAATGTTATGTGGCAGGCTGTATGGGAGGGGAGTTTAGGGGAGAATGGATTCCTGTACATGTATGACTGAGTCTCTGCTATTCCTTTGAGACTATCATAACTATAGCCAGTTGTTAATTGGCTATACCCCAATACAAAGAAAAAGTTAAAAAATCCACACACCTACACTCAAATAATCTTCAACAAAAGAGACAAGAATATACAATGGGGAAAAGATCTTTTCAGAAACTGGTGCTGGGAATGTTGACAGCTGCCTGTAAATAAATGAAGTTAGAATACACCCTCACACCATGCACAAAAATAAACTCAAAATGACTGAAAGACTTACATATAAGACATAACATCATAAAACTTCTAGAAGAGAATATAGGGAAAAAGTTCTCTGACGTAAATCATACCAATATTTTCTTAGGTCTTATAAACCAAACTTATAAGCCTTTGTATAACAAAGGAAACCATAAATAAAATGAAAAGACAACCTATAGGCTGGGAAAAAAGTATTTGCAAATGATGTGACTGACAAGGGCTTAATTCCCAAAACATATGAACATCTCATACAACTCAATAACAACAACAAAAACAACAATCCAATCGAAACAGAAAAGATTGGGTTAAACAGACATTTCTCCCAAGAAAACATACAGATGCCCAAAAGGCACAAGAAAACATTCTCATTATCACTAATTTTTAGAGAAATGCGAATCAAAACTACAATGAGGTTTCTTTTTACACTGGTCAGAATAGCTATCATTAAAAAGTCTACAAATAACAAATGCTGGAGAGGGTGTGGAAAAAAGGAACCCTCCTACACTGTTGGTAGGAATGTAAATTGGTGCAAACACTATTGAAAACACGTTGGAGGTTCCTAAAAAAAAGAAAAAATAAAAAAACTAACCAAAAATATACTTGTCATATGATCCAGCAATCCCCTCCTGCGTATATATTCAGATGAAAACTATTATTCAAAAAGACTCATTGCCCCCTCTGGTCATAACAGCACTTTTTACAGTAGCCAAGAGATGGAAACAACCAAATGTCCATTGACAGATGGATAAAGAAGATGTGTGTATATATATACACACACACACAATGGAAATCAGCCATAGAAAAGAATAAAATGCCATTTGCACCAACATAGATGGACCTAGAGAGTATCATACTAAGTGAATTAAGTCAGAAAGCAAAGACAAACAGCATATGATATCACAAATGTGGAATCTAAACTATGACATAAATGAACTTATCTGTGAAACAGAAACAGACTAACAGATATAGAGGACAGACTTGTGGTTGCCAAGGGAGAAGGTTGGAGATGGATGGATTGGAAGTTTGGGGTTAACAGATATAAACTATTACATATAGAATGGATAAACAACAAGATCTTTCTATAGTACAGGGGACTATATTCAATATCCTGTAATAAGCCATAATGGAAAAAATAGGAAAAAGAATGTGTATATGTATAACTGAAGGTCTCATCATGACCTTCATATATTATACATGAAATGTCCTTTCTCTAGTTCAAATACATATATGCATCACTTTGCTGTACAGCAGAAATTAAAACAGCATTGTAAATTACCTATATTTCAATAAAATAAATTTTAAAGTTAAAAAAAGTCATCTTCCCACAGAAGAATAAATTTGACTATTCTGAATATTAATTCTATATCTAATGATTACTGAACAAACTTGATATCTATCACTAGGATGGATAATGTATATTCTTGAATAATGTATGGCTACTCAGTAACTCTACCTGGGTGCCCTATAGGCATCTCAAAATTAATGAGTTCAAAACAGGAATCTTGACGCAAGCTCAGCCTCAAACTTACCCTATCCCCAAACCATTTCTTTTAGATTTCCTGAGTCATGGTCAATGATTCCTAGATGATCACACCTAGGCAATATAAAGTTATAAAAGGTAAAATTAATTTGTCTCTTTCATCACTTCTCACATATAATCCACCAGAAAGATCCAGTGGCTATACTTCTCACATATATGCCAAATCTGACCATTTCCATTGAACCCTGACAACTTTGATCATTACCATCTTCTCTCACCAGGATTACTATAATAGCTTCCAAACCAATTTCCCTATTTCTGTCATGGTTTTTCACATGGCTCATTTTCTGCATGATGGTCAGGCAGATTTTCAAAAATGTAAATGAAATCATGCCAATCCTATGCTTAGATCTCTCCAGTGTCTTCCTGTCACAATTACAATAAAATCTAAACTCTATGTCTTAAGCCCACAATTTACTGCCTTTATTTGACTTCTCTGTGCCTATCTAACCATTCACCATCCTCCAACTAAATAGACCTCCCTTGCTAAGCTCATTCTCTCATCAGAACCTTTACATATTCTACATAAAATTTCCTTTCTCAACTTCAAAACTTAGTCCTTTCTAATAATTAAGATCCCAGCTCAAATATTACCTCTTGTATGAGATCTTTCTTGCCCATTTCATTTAAAGCAGCCCTCCTTTCTGTTTCTACCCGACAATCCTGATCCCAAATTCAGTTTTATTATTATAGCACTTATCATACGAATGTGTCTTGTTTAATTATTTGGTATTTGAGTATGTGTTTTATCTGCTCTCTCTATTGCAAGGTGATCTCCTTAAGAGAAATCACCTTTCTGGACTTCTTACAATAACTTCATGGAGTCAACTACCAGACATATAGTAAGTACTCAGTGAATGCCATCAAATATTCAAAAAAGCAGATAGCAGCAATAAAACAACAAAAAATGTGATGATTAAGGGAAAATGTGCAAATAGTCACAAATATATTTAAGTGCTCTGACTGAAATAGAGAAAATAAAGTGAGACAATTACTTCAAAATTCTAAAACAGTGGAAGAAATGTCAGCATTTTGAAGTATTGATTTAATATCCTTGTTTTCCTTTCTAAAATCCTCTTTGCCACACATTGAAAAATAGTACAGAATCTAATTAGTAATAATAAAGATATAATATTAAGCAATAATAATATAATTATTATGACTTGGGTTATAACAGAAGAAATATAACCAAAATAATATGCCCTAATAAAATTTTAAATCACATAAACATTTAAAGATTGAAACAACTATACAGTAAGCTGATTCATATGAGCAGTATAAAGTAATTCCAGCATTAATAAATTAATAATAGTCATTGCCTTTAATGAAGGTCATACAATTTCCTTCTTCAAGTCAACATAGTAATTCTGAAGCTTTATAACTCAAGGAAAAATTATATGAAGGCTTGAAAACTATTCAAGCAAGTCATGAATAGCAAGGGTACACACTTTACTCCTGGAAACTTTATCTGTATAAAATGAACATGATTATGATTTGATTTCTGCAGATTTGTATCTGTGATTACTCCAAATGTTATTAATTCTTAGAATTATATTGAATATACTGAAGGAAGATTAGTTAATATCTCTTGAGATTTCCATGAGAAATAAATGTCTTTTTCATTTGGCTAGCCAGGTGGGAAAATATGAATATACAACAGATACTAATTTACATAACATGTTGTGTTGTTTTCGAAAGGCTCCAGAATATGCATTTTTCCAAATAGTAATAATCCCTTCCACTTTATAGCTTGTAAATCACACCACATACATTATTACATTCGAGCCTGATAAAAATCATTTGAGATAAGTATAATGGTGTATTATTTCATTTTTATAAATGAGAGTAAAGAAAGATGAGAATCAAAAAAATTAAGTAATTTTTCCAAATTGCATGGCTAGAATGTGGACTAACCAATAAGAGCCCAGGTTTGAAATTTCTGTTTCAGCACACTTTTCATCATACCATCCACCCCTGTTAATTTATTGACAGGTAGGACAGGAAGTAATTAAAGAAAAGTGTTTTCAGCTATTGCTATCCAAGGAAGCATCACGAAATCCGCATTTCCCTGCAACAGGAGAATCAGTTCTGCTTCCAAGCAGGAAGTAACTCTTAAAAACAAGGGGCTTAAAAACCCTTCTTGCATCACCAAAAACACTAATTCTACAAAGAGAAAGCAGATGCCAGTAGACACAGAGTTCTCAGAATAGCAGGGCAGAGACACAGAAGTATCAGAATAGAAGGGCAGAGAACAGCTGGAAACTACTCCTAGAGAGCAGTTTTCAAAATATATTAAGGGGAAGCACAGCTTTCTAAAGAAGTTAACTGATAAAAATCCAGTACTTAAAGATTATACACTGAAGAAGAAAAACAGAAAAAGACAAATGACTGTTATATTAAGGACCCTGAAGCTAGGTCAGGCAGATTTGGGCAAGAGAAACTTGAGGCAGAAAGATCAGAACCCAGATTGGACCATGTCACATGGCTGAAAGAATATTACAAGTCTTCTGTGAGGAAAATTTGGAAATATCAGAACTTCTGTAATGCTTATTATAGATCTTAGCAGACTACACTGTAAATTGTACAAAACCTTTCTTTGGCTAATGGGGTCAGTTACTCCAGGAAAGTTGCTAACTGCATTAAGTTTCAATATGAAAAGACTTATCTGTATATGTTTATATGAAAATCCAATGCAGCTCCTTTTAGAGTTAAATCTCTGGAGACCTATTCAGTTCACTTCAGTTGCTCAGTCGTGTCCGACTCTTTGTGACCCCATGAACTGCAGCACGCCAGGCCTCCCTGTCCATCACCAACTCCTGGAGTTCACTCAAACTCGTGTGCATTGAGTAGGTGATGCCATCCAGCCATCTCATCCTCTGTCGTCTCCTTCTCCTCCTCCCCCAATCCCTTCCAACATCCGAGTCTTTTCCAATGAGTCAACTCTTCGCATGAGGTGGCCAAAGTATTGGAGTTTCAGCTTCAACATCAGTCCTTCCAAAGAACACCCAGGACTGATCTTTAGAATGGAGCAGTTGGATCTCCTTGCAGTCCAAGGGACTCTCAAGAATCTTCTCCAACACCACAGTTCAAAAGCATCAATTCTTCGGTGCTCAGCTTTCTTTACAGTCCAACTCTCACATCCATACATGACCACTGGAAAAAACATAGCCTTGACTAGACAGACCTTTGTTGGCAAAGTAATGTTTCTGCTTTTTAATATGCTATCTAGGTTGGTCATAACTTTCCTTCCAAGGAGTCAACATCTTTTAATTTCATGGCTGCAATCACCATCTGCAGTGATTTTGGAGCCCAAAAAGATAAACTCTGACACTGTTTCCAGTGTTTCCTCATCTATTTCCCATGAAGTGATGGGACCAGATCTTCGTTTTCTGAATGTTGAGCTTTAAGCCAACTTTTTCACTGTCCACTTTCACTTTCATCAAGAGACTTTTTAGTTCCTCTTCACTTTCTGCCATAAGGGTGGTGTCATCTGCATATCTGAGGTTATTGATATTTCTCCCGACAATCTTGATTCCAGCTTGTGGTTCTTCCAGCCCAGTGTTTCTTGTGATGTAGGGTGACAGTATACAGCCTAGGAGAGCTATTAGGGCTTCCCTGATAGCTCAGTTGGTAAAGACTCTGCCTGCAATTCAGGAGACCTGGGTTCAATCCCTGGGTTGGGAAGATCTCCTGGAGAAGGGAAAGGCTACCCACTCCAGTATTCTGGCCTGGAGAATTCCTGAGGTCACAAAGAGCCAGACACGACTGAGCAACTTTCACACACTTCACTCAGGAGACCAGATCAGATTAGTCAGTTAAACAACGGTATACTTTTTAAATGAGGTTATTTCTGTCTTAGGCTGTGTCCCTCCACAAATGGTCACTGATTCTCTCTCAGACAAGATGATATATGACAGTATCCCTAATGCTCCCCAAACTTCTTCCCCTGTTCCTCTTGGACCTAAGCATGGTAATAGTTTGTCTGCTAATATATCTAAGATAACTGCAACAATCTTTGTGATTACCATATACCTACACCTTTATAATTAGTATCACTATAAATAAATCATTCTAGAATTAATCTATTTCACGTGTGCCATCTGTTTCCTGCTGGCTGTCTAAAAGATATAAATTCACATAGTACAAGACTTTGTTACTGAGTTCTCATCACAGCCATGACAGATGATGAATTTTAGTATTTCCTATTGACATTGATGTAACTTGGGCTTGTATAGTTCAAATAATTTACCTAATGTCTCACAGTAAGGCAACACTAAGATTTTAATATAGAATTATCTGAGGCCAAACTTCTGGTATTTCCATCATACTGCATTTTCTCTTGAGTTTATTATTATATATTTCCACATATGTATATCTGATTTCTAAACAAAGTTTGCTACAATATGACAGGACACTTGAGTGAAAAAGATAGTACAGATAACCTATCTTAAAATCTTTATAAACAAATGAGGTAAGAAAACTGGGGAAAATAATTTGCTCAAATTCACAAAGGTACTGACTGCCAGCCAAGAATACTACACATTCCTTAGATAAAGAGATACATGATATTCAATGACATACTGATGTAGAGAGGTGAAATGACTTCCCAAAGGTGTATTCTCAAAGGTTGAGACATATTCTCAAAGGTTGAAATGTATAATTGTTTCTTATTCTCAAGCAAATGTTACAAAATTATAGCTGTGGGGCAGAGTAGGTGCTCATAACTCTGCCTTATAGAGAGGAAATTGATATATTATCGCTAATAGAAATCATCCATCAATGGATTTGTCTGACCATCTTATAGATTTGATTAGAAATAATGACTCAGTTTCTGAAGGAAATGGTAATCTGGGGAACATATTTGACATTTTGAAATGTTGTAATTCTTATTATCCTCACATATATTTAGAGAATCACTATCTGATCAAGTAAGTAATTCTGATATTTTAGGCAATTTTGAGTAAACCTTGTTAGTGACTTTAAAATGCAAAATAAAATGATAGCTAAAGCATAGCTAACTTCATACTAAATATAAAGCACTAATAGATGCAAGAATTTTCCAGTAAAAATGTTACAATTTTCATGCCCTTGAAAGTTCTAACAAATACAATTAATCAAAAATAGAAGTTAAGTAACAGAAGACAAACCATGGGGAAAAAAACAAAATTATCAATTTGGGGATAATATGATTATATAGCTGGTAATAGCAAAAGAATGAGAAACACTACTAAATTGACAAGAAAATATAGAAAGGAGGCTAGAAATAAAATTTAAAAAATGAGAGTTTTCTTGTACACTGGTGTTAAATAATTAGAAATATAATTTAAAAACATGTATACTAGTACTCAAATATAAGGTAGTCAGAAGGAAAATGAACAAATGAGATCCACGTGAAATCTACAAACTTTCTGAAAGCCATAATATTTGTATATATTAAAAGTTACCCACTATTTTTAAACAAAATACAAAGTGTATAGATGTATAATTGTTTCCAAACTATAGTAAACTTATAATTTTAATAAAATCCCTAAAGAGATCTTATCCTAATTAAAAATAAATTATACTGTTCATGAACATACAAGCAGAAATCAAACAATTATGGGGGGAACTTACATACAGGAATTAGTTTACAGAAGGAATATATGATAAAGAAAATATGAAAATAATGAAGAAAGACATAGATTAATTGACCAATTATTTTGAACAAATGGTAAGCTAATTTAAAAGTATCAACTAAGAGTTTTTCTTTATAATACATACCAAATTACAGTATAGATTAATAATTTTAAATATAAAATATCAAGCCATAAGAAATAGAAAATATGATTAAAACTTTCTACTTTTAAAGTCATTGAAGAAATTATGAAGGATACAGTTAATATATGGACAAAATAAAAATATAAAACTGAATGTTAAAAGTATCATAAATTTTATTAAAAGATAAATGGAAAAAAAATGTTTGCAATAGAGAAAGGGTTAGTGAATTTAATCGAGTTCAGTCAGGCAATTAAGGAAAATTTTCAGACAATAAATAAATTAATAAAGAATATGAGAGAATTCATGAAAAGGAAATTTTATGTAATAAATATACTTTAAAAAGGCTGAATGTCAAAAATAATGAAAGATATCTTACTTAAAATAAGTAATAAAATAAATAAAATAAATAATAAAATAATTTTTCAACAAATTGATTTGCAAATTTTTTTTAAAAGTTAACATTATATGTGGTTGTGGAGCAACCCCACATGTCCACGCCCGAGGCCAGGGGCGGTGGCCCGGAGGAGCAACCCCACATCCAAAGAGCAGTGGCTGCTAGGCGCAGGAGGGCCTAGAGGAGCTAACCACCGTTGAAGGTCAGGAAGGGCGGTGGTGAGGAGATATCCCTCGTCCAAGGTAAGGAGCAGCGGCTGTGCTTTGCTGGAGCAGCCGTGAAGAGATACCCCACACCCAAGATAAGAGAAAGCCAAGTAAGACAGTAGGTGTTGCAAGAGGGCATCAGAAGGCAGATACATTGAAACCATACTCACAGAACACTAGTCAATCTAATCACACTAGGACCACAGCCTTGTCTAACTCAAGGAACCTAAGCCACACCCTGTGGGGCCACCCAAGACAGGCGGGTCATGGTGGAGAGGTCTGACACAATGTGGTCCACTGGAGAAGGCAATGGCAATCCACTTCAGTATTCTTGCCTTGAGAACCCCATGAACAGTATGAAAAGGCAAAATGATAGGATACTGAAAGAGGAAATCCCCAGGTCAGTAGGGGCCCAATATGCTACTGGAGATCAGTGGAGAAATAACTCTGGAAAGAATGAAGGGATGGTGCCAAAGCAAAAACAATACTTAGCTGTGGATGTGACTGGTGATAGAAGCAAGGTCTGATGCTGTAAAGAGCAATATTGCATACTGCACCTGGAATGGCAGGTCCATGAATCAAGGCAAATTGGAAGTGGTCAAACAGGAGGTGGCAAGAATGAATGTCGACATTCTAGGAATCAGTGAACTAAAATGGACTGGAATGGGTGAATTTAACTCAGATGACCATTATATCTACTACTGAGGGCAGGAATCCCTCAGAAGAAATGGAGTAGCCATTGTGGTCAACAAAAGAGTCCAAAATGCAGTACTTGGATGCAATCTCAAAAATGACAGAATGATCTCTGTTCGTTTCCAAGGCAAACCATTCAATATCACAGTAATCCAAGTCTATGCCCCAACCAATAATGCTGAAGAAGCCTAAGTTGAATGGTTCTATGAAGACCTACAAGACCTTTTAGAACTAACACCCAAAAAAGATGTCCTTTTCATTATAGGGGACTGGAATGCAAAAGTAGAAAGTCAAGAAATACCTCGAGTAACAGGCAAATTTGGCCTTGGAATATGGAATGAAACAGGGCAAAGACTAATAGAGTTTTGGCAAGAAAATGCACTGGTCATAGCAAACACCCTCTTCCAACAACACAAAAGAAGACTCTACATATGGACATCACCAAAATCAGACTGATTACATTCTTTGCAGCCAAAGATGGAGAAGCTCTATACAGTCAACAAAAACAAGACCAGGAGCTGACTGTGGCTCAGATCATGAACTCCTTATTACCAAATTCAGACTGAAATTGAAGAAAGTAGGGAAAACCACTAGACCATTCAGGTATGACCTAAATCAAATCCCTTATGATTATATAGTGGAAGTGAGAAATAGATTTAAGGGCCTAGATCTGATAGATAGAGTGCCTGATGAACTATGGAATGAGGTTCGTGACATTGTACAGGAGACAGGGATCAAAACCATCCACATAGAAAAGAAATGCAAAAAACAAAATGGCTGTCTGGGGAGGCCTTACAAATAGCTGTGAAAAGAAGAAAAGCAAAAAGCAAAGGAGAAAAGGAAAGATATAAACATCTGAATGCAGAGTTCCAAAGAATAGCAAGAAGAGATAAGAAAGCCTTCCTCAGCGATCAATGCAAAGAAATAGAGGAAAACAACAGAATGGGAAAGACTAGAGATCTCTTCAAGAAAATTAGAGATACCAAGGGAACATTTCATGTAAAGATGAGCACAATAAAGGACAGAAATGGTATGGACCTAACAGAAGCAGAAGATATTAAGAAGAGGTGTCAAGAAATACACAGACGAACTGTACAAAAAAGATCTTCATGACCCAGATAATTATGATGGTGTGATCACTCATCTAGAGCCAGACATCCTGGAATGTGAAGTCAAGTGGGCCTTAGAAAGCATCACTACGAAAAAAAAAAAAAAAGAAAGCATCACTACGAACAAAGCTAGAGGAGGTGACGGAATTCCAGTTGAGCTATTTCAAATCCTGAAAGATGATGCCGTGAAAGTGCTGCACTCAATATGCCAGCAAATTTGGAAAACTCAGCAGTGGCCGCAGGACTGGAAAAGATCAGTTTTCATTCCAATCCCAAAGAAAGGCAATGCCAGAGAATGCTCAAACTACCACACAATTGCACTCATCTCACACGCTAGTAAAGTAATGCTCAAAATTCTCCAAGCCAGGCTTCAGCAATATGTGAACCGTGAACTTCCTGATGTTCAAGCTGGTTTTAGAAAAGGCAGAGGATCCAGAGATCAAATTGCCAACATCCACTGGATCATGGAAAAAGCAAGAGAGTTCCAGAAAAACATCTATTTCTGCTTTATTGACTATGCCAAAGCCTTTGACTGTGTGGATCACAACAAACTGTGGGAAATTCTGAAAGAGATGGGAATACCAGACCACCTGACCTGCCTCTTGAGAAATCTGTATGCAGGTCAGGAAGCAACAGTTAGAACTGGACATGGAACAACAGACTGGTTCCAAATAGGAAAAGGAGTATGTCAAGGTTGTATATTGTCACCCTACTTATTTAACTTATATGCAGAGTACATCATGAGAAGTGCTGGACTGAAAGAAACACAAGCTGGAGTCAATAATGCTTGGAGAAATATCAATAACCTCAGATATGCAGATGACACCACCCTTATGGCAGAAAGTGAAGAGGAACTAAAAAGCCTCTTGATAAAAGTGAAAGAGGAGAGTGAAAAAGTTGGCTTAAATCTCAACATTCAGAAAATGAAGATCATGGCATCTGATCCCATCACTTCATGGGAAATACATGGGGAAACAGTGGAAACAGTGCCAGACTTTATTTTTTTGGGCTCCAAAATCACAGCAGATGGTGACTGCAGCCATGAAATTAAAAGATGCTTACTCCTTGGAAGCAAAGTTATGACCAACCTAGATAGCATATTCAAAAGCAGAGACATTACTTTGCCAGCAAAGGTCCATCTAGTCGAGGCTATGGTTTTTCCTGTGGTCATGTATGGATGTGACAGTTGGATTGTGAAGAAGGCTGAGCACTGAAGAATTGATGCTTTTGAACTGTGGTGTTGGAGAAGACTCTTGAGAGTACCTTGGACTGCAAGGAGATCCAACCAGTCCATTCTGAAGGAGATCAGCCCTAGGATTTCTTTGGAAGGAATAATGCTAAAGCTGAAACTTCAGTACTTTGGCCACCTCATGCGAAGAGTTGACTCATTGGAAAAGACTCTGATGCTGAGAGGGATAGGTGGCAGGAGGAGAGGGGGACAACAGAGGACAGATGGCTGGATGGCATCACTGACTGGATGGACATGAGTCTGAGTGAACTCCAGGAATTGGTGATGGACAGGGAGGCCTGGCGTGCTGCGATTCATGGGGTCACAAAGTGTCGGACACCACTGAGCGACTGAACTGAACTGATCTCATATAGATACAAAATTAAAGAGCAAAAGAATTTCCTTGTGATGAAAACTCAGAATTTCCTCTCTTATTAGCTATTATATATAACATACAGCAGCATAAATTATATTAATCATGTTGTACATATCTCTGCTGCTGCTGCTGCTGCTGCTGCTAAGTCACTTCAGTCGTGTCTGACTCTGTGCGACCCCAGAGATGGCAGCCTACCAGGCTCTTCGGTCCCTGGGATTCTCCAGGCAAGAACACTGGAGTGGGTTGCCATTTCCTTTTCCAATGCACGAAAGTGAAAGTGAAGTCGCTCAGTCATGTCCAACTGTTCACAATCCCATGGACTGCAGCCTACCAGGCTCCTCCGTTGCCCTCCCTCAACCTTACTTCTAGTAACCACAAATTTGATTTCTTTTTATGTGAATGTGTCTGGGTGCCTGTTTTTTTTTTTTTTTTTTTGTATTTCTATTACAGTATAGCTGTTTTACAGTGTGTTAGTTTCTACTGTACAGCAAAGTGAATAAAGTGAATCAGCTACATTTATACATATGTGCCCTCTTTTTGAATATCCTTCCCATTTAGGTCACCACAGAGCAATGAATAGAGTTTTCTGTGCTATACATTAGGTTCTCATTAGTTATCTATTTTACACATAGTATCAATAGTGTATGTATATGTCTATATGTGAATCTTCACCTCCCAATTTTTCACAGCCACTGCTTCCCCACCCCCCATATCCATATGCTTCTTCTCTATGTCTGTGTCTCTATTTCTGCTTTTAAATAAGATTGTCTATACCAATTTTTTCACATTCCACATATATGTGTTAATATGCAATATTTGTTTTCCTCTTTCTGACTTATTTCACTCCATATGACAGTCTGTAGTCCAACCTTCCAAAATTGAACCAGGAAGAAAAATACAATATGAACAGACCAATCACAAGTAATGAAATTGGAACTGTGATTAAAAATCTTCCAACAACAAAAAAGTCCAGGACCAGATGGCTTCACAGGCAAATTTTATAAAACATTAGAGAAAAGCTATCACCTAGCCTTCTCAAACTCTTCAAAAAATTTGCAGAGGAAGGAACACTCCCCAAACTCAATCTGTGAGACCGCCATCACCCTGAGACTGAAACCAGACAAAGATATCACAAAAAAGGAACATTACAGGCCAGTATCATTAATGAATATAGATATAAAAAACCTCAACAAAATACTAGCAAAGTGAATCTGACAGCACATTAAAAGGATCATACACCATGATTACGTAGAATTTATCCCAGGGATGCAAGGATTCTTCAGTGCACGCAAATCAATCAATGTGATATACTATATTAACAAACTGAAGAATAAAAACCATATGATCATCTCAATAGATGCAGAAAAAGCTTTTGATAAAATTCAACACATACTTATGATAAAAACTCTCCAGAAAGTGAGCATAAAGGGAATCTCTCTCAACATAATAAAGGCCATATATGACAAACCCACAGCAAACATTATTCTGAATGGTAAAAAACTGAAAGCATTTTCTCCAAAATCATGAATAAGACAAAGGTGCCCACTCTTGCCACTCTTATTCAACATAGTTTTATAAGTCCTAGCCACAGTAATCAGAGAAGAAAAAGAAATAAAATGAATCCAAAATGTCAAAGAAGAAATAAAACCATCACTATTTGCAGATGACATGACACTACACACAGAAAATCCTAAAGATGCCACCAGAAAACTACTAGAGCTCTCAATGAATTTAGTAAAGTCACAGGATACAAAATTAATACACAGAAATAGCTTGCATTCCTATACACTAAAAATAAAAGATCAGAGAAAAAAAAATAAGCCAGGATTTTTTTTAAAGCATGATTGATCTGCAAAACCATGTAAGTTTCTGGTACACAACACAGTTTTTCAGTGTTTCTATACATCACAAAATGATCAATATCATGTCTCAAGTCCATATGTCATCAATACAAAGCTATTACATTATTGACTATATTTCCCAGTGTGTACATTTTATTGACACATCTATTTGTTAATTTTAAGTTTGTACCTCTTGATCTCTATCACCTGTTTCAATCGATGACCGTACCCCTTTCCTCAAGCAACCACTTGTTTGTTCTCTGTGTTGATGACTCTGTTTCTGTTTTATGTTTCTTCATTTGTGTGTGTGTGTGTGCTTCACTTAGGATAATACCGTCTAGGTTCATCCATGTTGTTGCAAACATCCGTGCTTTTTCTTTTTTTGTTTTAACAGTTCAGCAATATAATATTCCATTGTGAGTGTATGTGGGTGTGTGCATGGCACAGTATATCTTTTAATCTACTGAAGGACACTTAAGTTGTTCCTATACTAAGGCAAATGTAAATAATGCTGCAATGAATACAGGGTTTCACATACCTATTTGAATTAGTGTTTTTGCTGATCTCAGAAAAATCCTCAAGAATAAAATTTCTGCATCTTATGGAAGTTCTAGCTTTAATTTTTTGAGAACTCTCCCTACTGTTTTCCACAAGGGTAGCACCAATTTACATTCCCACCAACAGTGCACAAAGGTTCCCTTTTTTTCATATCCCAGCAACACTTGTTATTTGCTGTCTATCTGATAACAGCCCTTCTAAGAGGAGTAAAGTAGTATCTCATTCTGGCTTCTTTCAGTTTGCATCCTCCTGAGTATCTTTGCATATGTCTGTTGGCCATCTGTATGTCTTCTTTAAAAAAGTGTCTATTCAGGTCCTCTGTCACATTTTTCCATTATTTAGTTTAATTCTTTGACACTGAGTTATATCAGTTCTTTGCATATTTTGGATATTAGTCCATTATTGAACATACCACTTGCAAATATCTTCTCCCATTTGGCAGGTTGCTTTTATGTTTTATTGATAGTTTCCTTTGTTGTGAGAAGGTTTTTAGATTGTTATAGTCTCAATTGTTTTTGCATTTTTTCCCTTGCCTGAGGATACATTAGAAGAAAATATTGCTCTTAAAGAGCATATGGCCTATGTTTTTCTTCTAGAAGTTTTATGGTTTCAGGTCTTACGTTCAAATCTTTAATCCATTTTACTTTTATATACAGTTGGAGAAAGCAGTTTATATTGATTTTTTTATATACAGCTGTCCACTTTTCCCAACAGCATTAATTGAAGAGGCTGTCTTTCTCCCCAATAATATAGTCTTGCTTTCTTTATCATAGATTAATTGCCCATGTAAGTGTGGGTTTACTTCTGGTCTCTCTATTCTGCTGTGTTGATCTATGTCTGTTTTTGTGCCACTATCACACTGTTTTGATTAATCTAGTTTTGTAGTGTAGTTTAAAATCAGTTAGTATGATACCTTCAGCTTTGTTTTCTTCCTCAAGATTGCTTAATTTAATCAGGGTCTTTTGTGTTTCCATATAAACTTTAGATTTGTTATAGTTCTGTGAAAAATGTCATGGATACTTTGATAAGGATTGCACTGAATTTGTAGATTGCCTTGAGTACTATGGTCATTGTTGTTTAGTTGCTAAGTTGTGTCTGACTCTCTTGACTCCATGGGCTGTAGCCCACCAGGCTCCTCTGTCCACGGGATACCCCAGGCAAGAATACTGCATTGGGCTGCCATTTTTTCTCCAGGGAATATTCCTGACCCAGAGATTGAACCTGCATTTCCTGCTTGGCAGGCAGATTCTACTAATTCTTTTAGCCCATGAGCACAGTGTATCTTCTTGTTTGTGTCCTCTTCAATTTTTTTCATGAGTGTCTTATAGTTTCCCTTTTACAGATCTTTTACCACCTTAGATTTACTGCTAGGTATTTTATTATTTTTGATGCAATTATAAATGGGATTATTTTCTTAACTTCTTTAACAGTTTGTTGCTAATATATAGGAATGCAAAAGATTTCTGAATTTTAATTTTACATCCTACCACTTTATTGAATTATTAGTTCTAATCACTTCTTGGTGGTGTCTTTAAGATTGTCTGTATATAATATCATGTCATCTGCAGGTAGTGACAGTTATATTTCTTCCTTTTTTCTAGTTTGGCTTCCCTTTCTCGTTGTTTTCTGTTGCTAGGACTTCCATACTATGTTGAATAAAAGTTGTGGGAATGGTCATTACCATCTTATTTCTGGTCTTACAGGAAATGTTTTAAGCTTTTAATTGTTGAGTATGATATTAGCTGTAGGTTTGTCACATATGTCCATTATTTTGAGGTATATTCCCTCTATACTCCCTGTATGGACAACTTATAAATGATTGTCGAATTTTGCTAACAGCTTTTTCTGCATCTACTGAGATGATCATTGGATTTTTATTCTTCAATTTGTTAATGTGGTATATCACACTGATTTTCAGATACTGAACCATCCTTATATACATGGAGTAAATCTCACTTGACATTGGTATATGATCCTTTTGATGTTTTTTGTTTTTTTTATTTAACTCAATTGCTAATATTTTGTTGAGGGGTTTTACATCTGTGTTTAACCAATATTCGTCTGTAATTTTCTTTCTTGTGGTAATTATAGAGATAAAGTGGAGTGACAAAGATGCTCCAGGATAGGACTCTTGATGTGAATAAAAATATCTAAAATAATTTGTATTTCCTAAAATCCCATGGACAGAGGAACCTGGCAGGCTACAGTCCATAGGGTTGCAAGATTCAGACATGATTTAGCAGCTAAACCACCACCACTACCACGAAGACCTAATAATGCTGAACATCATTTTTTGCAGTTTTGGATTATTTGCCTTTTTATTACTGAAGTTAGAGTGTTTTATATATACTCCAAATAACAGGTATATAGTGAAGTACTCAGAGAAGGCAATGGCACCCCACTCCAGTACTCTTGCTGGAAAATCCCATGAATGGAGGAGCCTGGTAGGCTGCAGTCCATGGGGTCGCTAGAGTCGGACATGACTGAGCGACTTCACTTTTACTTTTCACTTTCATGCCTTGGAGAAGGAAAGGGCAACCCATTCCAGTGTTCTTGCCTGGAGAATCCCAGGGATGGGGGAGCCTGGTGGGCTGCCGTCTATAGGGTTGCACAGACTTGGACACAACTGAAGCGACTTAGCAGCAGCAGCAGCAGTGAAGTACTATTCCACATCCATTAAAAGTTATAATTAAAAGAAACTGACTATACTGGGTATTGGCAGGATGTGAAAGAACTGGAATTCTCATACATTTCTGCTGGTAAGGTGGTACATCCACTTTGAAAAGCAGTTTGATAGTTTCTTAAAATATTTACTCTATGATCCATACATACTACTCCTGGTATCTCCTCAAAAGAAACAGAAGTATATGTCGATACAAAAATCTCAACATAAATGTTCCCAGAAACTTTATTTCTAATAGCCCCAAACTGGAAGCAAGTTAAATATCCATCAATAGCCCAATATATAAATAAATTGTGGTGATTCCATACAAATGAATACTACTCATCAGAAAACAGGAATGAACAACTTAGTGATACATACAACAATATGGATGAATCTCAGAATAATATGAAGTGAAAGAAACCAGGCAAAAACAAGTCATTCATGTATATTCTATGAATCTATTTATGTAATTCATTTGTTCTTGTTGCTGTTTAGTCCCTAAGTCGTGTTTGACTCTTTGTAACAACATGGGACTGTAGCCTGACAGGCCCCTCTGTTCATGGTATTTCCCAGGCAAGAATAATGGAGTGGGTTGCTTTTTCCTCCTTCATGGGATCCTCCCAACCCAGGGATTGAACCTGAGTCTCCTGCTTTGCAAGAGGACTCTTTAACACTGAGCCACCAGAGAAGCCCCACATAAAACTCTAGAAAATGCAATATAATCTATAAAGAAATCAAATGAGTGGCACATGAAAACAGGAGGGAAACAGCAAGAAGAGTGTGGAAAGGGTATAAAACTGAAATTACAAAAGGTTATGAGATTATAGAATGAAACTTTCCAAAATGTATATTTCACATATATAAATGTTAGTGTATGTCATATATACCACAATAAAGCTGATAAGAATTTACAGAGACCATGTGCTATTTTTCATATTTAAATTATTTTATGATTGTGAGTACATTATTTCGTGTTCAGATTCTGATCTTGTAGCAGTAACTTAGTGGTTGAAGAGTTTCTCTCAGGGGAAAGGTTTATAGAAGGAAGTCCTACATGGGCCAGTCTGGAAATGTTATGCAGATGTCTCTCTATGGCGTAGGAGGGAAAACAGAGAAGCAGGAGGGAGGTCAGGACGGAGGATAAAGAAAGATGAACATAAGCTAGTAGGAGGAAATGTGTTTAGAAATGTCCGGGAGCACACTAAGGCCAAGGTCAATGGCTGAAGATCTAAAAAATTTGCCCAGGCTGGTCACCTAATAGGTACAGTCTAGAGAGTCTAATTAGATTTGTGGCGAGAGCCTAGCATATTTCACGGGACTCAGGTAAGACAAGTGACATCTATTCTCTGCTAGGTAATGAATTCACCAGTTGAATAAAGAAGAGATCTCTCAATGATGTCACTTCAAAGGAAGTCTACATATATGACTAGGAAGAACACTTCACATTATGTAAAAATGACTGTTGATGAAGTTGGATTGTGACTGCAAAGGAAGATACGTGAACACTTTCATTTCCTACTGTGTATAAAAATAATTGCTCTTTGAAAAAGTAAAATCTCAATTTAGTGATAATGCTTGGGGATTAAGATGTTCTTGTTAATTCAATTTTTTATTTATACAATCATTGATGACAATCATAGAATGTCACAGCTGGAAAGGACCTTGGAGATCATTTAGTCCAACCTCATTTTATAGATTAGGTAACAGAAGACCAAGAGGTTAAATAAATGGCCCAAGGTGGCAGTCAATTAATGACAGTACTGGGATTATAAGAGAAACTTAACTAGAACATGCTTTTGTTTCAATCCTTGTGATTGAAAAGTTTTCCACTTAAGAATGTGTTCATCTGCTTAAATGTTTTAATATTTTAAGTATGGGAACTCTGAACCTACAAAGATATGTGTCTCTAATTCCTTTCATCAATTGTTTTAACTAATATTTATTGAATTTCTACAGGTTTAGGACATTAAGTTTTGAGAGCAAACAAATAAAATATAAATAAAAAGAGCTCATAGTCTCAGGAACTGACAGAAAATGTAATAAATGCTATGACAGTTGTAAACACAGCAACTCTCAAACCACACTAGAGGGATGACTGGTGGGATGGAAAAGAGTTGTGACAAGTATTGCATTACTACAAACAACATATTAGAAACATTAAAAAAAGGAATAACAAGAAAATAATTATCATAAAATTAAGGATAGCAATTATTTCAAGGATGAAGTAAAATGAAGCCATTACCAGGAGTCCATTCAACTGATACTGGTCATGATCTATGTATGGGGAGGGAGGAGGGAGGAGGGTTCAGGATGGGGAACACATGTATACCTCTGGCGGATTCATTTTGATATTTGGCAAAACTAATACAATTTGTAAAGTTTAAAAATTAAATTAAATTTAAAAAAATAAAAATAAACTGGATGGGTACATGTGCAGTCATTCTAAGTGACTATTCTAAGTAATAATATATGCTCATTTGTACACGGGCTACCTTATAGCCAGAAAAAAAAAAAAAAAACAACACTTTTCATCAACTGAGGACTAAAGAAAAAGAGAATGAGTGAAAACTAAGCTACCTCTAATGGGAAGAGAAGAAAGGAGTTTCTATAGGAGTTCAAGGGGATTTTGGGGGGAAGAAATAAAGTATTTCTTCTTTTCTGCTGACCAATAAGACACAGACTGAAAATGAAAGAGGATCACATCAATAAATATAGTTAAGAAAATTGGACAATGTAAAAGTTGTGCTTCAGAATGGTGGCAAGCACTTTCTTCTGTTGACAAAAGAAAAGAAAAAAAAAAAAAAAAAGTTTACTGTGAGAAAAATTAGGAACAAGTAAAGGCAGTTCCCGAAGTTCCTCTTGAAGGCTCATGGTTTTCTTAGCAAGAGTTTTTTTCCTTATTTTGCAAGAGAGTAAGGGCAAGAGGTGGTAAGGGAGGCATAGAGAAGTGGAAGAGGTAGAGATGGGGAAGAATTGTTCTTAGAAGCTGGAAGGAAATGAAAAAGTATGAAACAGCCTGTAATGAATACAAACATTACCCCTGAAGCCTATCTGAGGGGTAACAAGAAATCTGCAGTTGATTATATTGGCAGCCTCGTGACTTTTTTTTAAATTTTTTTGCAATGATAAGCAAGCTGGCTGCAGAAGAACAGAGTGCAGAGAGCTTAGAACCATACATAGTGTGCTATGGAACTGACTGAGGAAGCAAGGAGACATAGGGTGTTGGGACATGTCATGCATTGGACTGGGGTATGAGACAGGGAGCTCTGATCAGGCAAACACAAGAGTGGAAAGGATGAAGCCATTTGGACCTTAATCTGACCCTACTGGAGTAGAATAGGTGTGAAGGTTATCCTTAAGATTTAACAGTTAAGATTTACTTTGAGTCTAACTAGAAAGTGCAGTTGAAAGGGGAAGGGGTGTAGGAGGTTGTGAGCCATGTACAAAGAATGTAATAAACTCAATTTGGATTCAGACAAAAGTCAAAAGGGAGTTTCGAGAGCAGGTGTTAGATCCCAGCAGGAAGGCAGAGCACAGCTATAATCTGGTTGATGGTCCAGGAAATTTAGGAAGCAAAAAAAGGTCACTATTCAGAAACAGGTCTGTAGGTGGAAAAATAAAGCCCCATTTAGTAGGTGGGTGTTTAGAAGCAATACTTTTGTACTTCTAGAAGGGGGTAGAAAGGAAACAGGCTGAAAAAAACTACATTACTAATTAGCCATGTTCTGGGAACTGGAGCCCTAGGGATAAAGGTAAATGTGACTCTGAAGTCTATGCGTCAGAGACTTTGGCCAGAAGAATGATGAAGGTTAAATGCCTTTGACATTGATGTCTTCAGCTGTTCAGTAGTTCTTTTATGTTCAGTTGGTTTTGGAAATAGGGAGAAAGAAAGGTGTACTTTATGTGTACAAGTGGACACAGTTCCATCAGTGAAACTTAGAATAGTAGAATCAGGAGAAATAAGGTGGAGGGATTAATTAGGAGTTTTGGGGGTTAAAATATACAAATTATTATTTATGAAATAGATAACCAACAGGGACCTACTGTATAGCACAGGGAACTATACTCAATAACTTGTGATGACTCATAATGGCAAAGAATCTAAAAAGAACAGATTTGTGCATGATGCTGTGAAAGTGCTGCACTCAATATGCCAGCAAATCTGGAAAAGGTCAGTTTTCATTCCAATCCCAAAGAAAGGCAATGCCAAAGAATGCTCAAACTATTACACAATTGCACTCATCTCACACTCTAATAAAGTAATGCTCAAAATTCTCTAAGCCAGAATGCAACAGTATATGAACCATGAACTTCCAGATGTTCAAGCTGGTTTTAGAAAAGGCAGAGGAACCAGTGATCAAATAGCCAAAATCCACTGGATCATCAAAAAAGCAAGAGAGTTCCAGAAAAACATCTATTTCTGCTTTATTGACTATGCCAAAGCCTTTGACTGTGTGGATCACGACAAACTATGGAAAATTCTTAAAGAAATGAGAATAACAAACCACCTGACCTGCCTCCTGAGAAATCTGTATGCAGGTCAGGAAGCAACAGTTAGAACTGGACATGGAACAACAAACTGGTTCCAAATAGGGAAAGGATTATGTCAAGGCTGTATATTGTCACCCTACTTATTTAATTTATATGCAGAGTACATCATGAGAAACACTAGACTGGAGAAAGCACAAGCTGGAATCAAGATTGCTGGGAAAAATATCAATAACCTCAGATAAGACCACCAGATGACACCACCCTTATAGCAAAAAGTGAAGAAGAACTAAAGAGCCGCTTGATGAAAGAGAAACAGGAGAGTGAAAAAGTTGGCTTAAAGCTCAACATTCAGAAAACTAAGATCATGGCATTTGGTCCCATCACTTCATGGCAGATAGATGGGGAAAGACTGGAAACAGTGACAGACTTTATTTTTTAGGGCTCTAAAATCACTGCAGATGGTGACTGCAGCCCTGAAATTAAAAGACATTTACTCCTTAGAAGAAAAGTTATGACCAATCTAGACAGCATACTGAAAAGCAGAGACATTACTCTGCCAACAAAGGTCCATCTAGTCAAGGCTAGGGTTTCTCCAATAGTCATGTATATATATGACAGTTGAACTATAAAGAAAGTTGACCACCAAAGAGTTGATGCTTTTGAACTGTGGTGTTGAAAAAGACTCTTGAGAGTCCCTTGGACTGCAAGGAGATCCAACCAGTTCATCCTAAAGAAATCAGTCCTGAATATTCATTGGAAGGACTGATATTGAAGCTAAAACTCCAATGCTTTGGCCACCTGATGCAAAGAACTGACTCACTGAAAAAGTCCCTGATGCTGGAAGATGGCAGGCAGGAGGAGAAGGGGACTACAGAGGACAAGATGGTTGGATGGCATCACCAACTCAATGGACATGAGTCTGGGTAAACTCCAGGAGATGGTGATGGACAGGGAGGCCTGGCGTGCTGCAGTCATGTGGTTGCAAAGAGTCAGACACGACTAAGTGACTGAACTGAACTGATGTACAACTGAATCACTATACCTGAAACTAACACAACATTGTAAATCAACAATATTTCAATAATTTTTTTAAAGAGAACTGAGTTGTATATTGTCAAAGTCAGCATGGTTAAAAAAAAAAAAAAGGATTAGCATCAGGTCTAGGAGTGGTGCTAGGGGTAGAGAACCCACCTGCCAATGAGGAGAGGTAAGAGATGTGGATTCAGTCCCTGGGTAGGGAAGATCCCCTGGAAGAGGGCAAGGCAACCCACTCCAGTATTCTTGCCTGAAGAATCCCAAGGGCGGAGGAGCCTGGGGGACTACATTCCATAAAGTCACAAAGCGTCAGACAGGACTGAACCTGCTTAGCATGCATGCACACACTAGGAGACTGGAAGAATCTGAGTCCAGAAGCCAATGAGGTTTCTCTAGGTATAATTAATTCAATATGTTGGTGGTCTTCAGCTTTCCTACCTGTTTATATCTGTACCCAAACTGTACCAAATGATTTACAGTCACCTGTGTTTGTTCTTATAGATTGACTTCAAGATTACAAGCATCAGAATGTCAGCGCATGGGTTAGTGTTTTCAAATACTTATGTTAGTCTTGCAAAGCCTGCATATGTGCATGCTAAGTCACTTCAGCCATGGGCAACTTTTTTCCACCCTATGGACTGTAGCCTGTCAGACTCCTCTGTCCATGGGATTCTCCAGGCAAGAATACTGGAGTGGGTTGCCATGTGCTCCTTCAGAGTATCTTCCTGACCCAGGGATCAAACCCATATCTCCTGCAGCTCCTGCATTGCAGGTGGATTCTTTATCAGTAAGCCACTGAGGAAACTCTTGGAAAGCCTGAGTGTTGCCCAAAACACATGAGCATCAGTACTGTCAAAACTTCTGAAGTATATGAAAGTACCAAATACATACATAAAACACACCTGACTACACAAAAAATTCAGTTTCACCCATAAGTCACACTTAACAGAAAAATGACAAGCCAGAATCACTAACCTTGAGATTGGAATGTGGTCAATCATTTGGAAAGGGTAAAAAGAGAGATGTGGGCAGAGGGCAGTAATACTTGTCAAGACAATTTGATGTGAAAAATGAAAGAAATAAGGTTAAAGAACTGTAGAAACAAATACTCATATAAAATAAAAAGGTGAAATGGATTATTTTCACTCCAGAAAATTTTCTTTGTTAAAATATGTTAAAGTTACTTTAAATGTAAAAGACTGAACCTAAAAGAACTATCTATAGAAACTTTACTGTGTAGCTCTTCACTTGGGAACTCTTCATTATAGGAGCAAGTTAATTTGGGTATCATCTGGAGAACAAGTATTCAATAAGATACTCAGAGGATCTTAAAATTATTTCACTAAAGACAATCTCAAAACAGGAACCTTAAGTATAGAGTAGTGTTTTAGCAAAGTTCCAGTACATATTTCTATTTTAATCCTTTGGAATAAAAACTAGAATGATTTGTTTAGGAATTAAAACAGTACTCCATTTTTTATGGCTGAGTAATATTCCATTAGGAGAAGGCAATGGCAACCCACTCCAGTACTCTTGCCTGGAAAATCCCATGGACGGAGGAGCCTGGTAGGCTGTAGTCCATGGGGTTACACAGAGACGGACACGACTGAAGCGACTTAGCAGCAATATTCCATTGTATATATGTACCATGACTTCTTTTTTTAAATTTATTTGTTTTTAATTGGAAGATAATTGCTTTGCATACCATAACTTCTTTATTCATTCATCTATCCATGGACATCTAGGTTGCTTTAACATCCTGGCTATTGTAGTCAGTTGAAGTGACGTGGATGAACCTAGATCTTGTTTTACAGAGTGAAGCAAGTCAGAAAGAGAAAAAATATTGCCTATCAAAGCATATTCATGGAATATAAAAGAAAATGGCACTGACGCACCTATTGGCAGGGCAGGAAGAGAGATGCAGATGTTAAAACTATACTTGTGGACACAGCGCATAAAGGAGAGGGTGGGGCAAACTGAGAGAGTAGCCTTGACATATATAGATTGCCATGTGTAAAACAGATAGCTAGTGGGAAGCGCCTGTACAGCACAGGGAGCTCAGTTCCACGTTGTGTGATGACCTAAAGGGGTGGAATCAGGAGGAGGTGGTGGGAGGGAGTCCCAAAAGGGAGGGGATATAGGTATACTTAGAGCTGATTCAAGCTATTTTACAGGAGAAACCAACATAACACTGTAAAGAAATTATCCTCCAATTAAAAATAAATTGCTGGTTTAGTCACTAAGGCATGTCTGATTCTTTGCAACCCTATGAACAGTCTACCAGGCACCTCTGTCCATGGGATTTTCCAGGAAAGAATACTGGAGTGGGTTCCAAGGGATCTTTCCAACCCAGGGATGGAACCTGGGTCTCCCGCATTGCAGTCTTTACCAACTGAGCCAAAATTAAAAAAGTGAAACATGATATGCTAAGAAAAAACAGAAATAGACTCACAGGCACAAAAAGTAACCTTGTAGATGTGTTTAGTCGCTCAGTCATGTCTGACTCTTTGTGACCCCATGGACTATAGCCCTCCAGGCTCCTCTGTCCATGGGGATTTTCCTAGAAGGAATACTGGAGAAGGTTGCCATGGCCTCCTCAACCTTATGGATAACAAAGGGGTAAGTGCGTAGGGAAGAAACTATATGTACTGTGTGTACAGCTCAGAGAACTATATTCAGTAGTTTATAACAACCTATAATGGAAAAAATCTGAAAAAGAATATAACACTTTGCTACACACCTGAAACATTGTAAGTCAACTATGCTGCTGCTGCTGCTGCTGCTAAGTCACTTCAGTCGTGTCGGAGTCTGTGCGACCCCATAGACGGCAGCCCACCAGGTTCCCCTGTCCCTGGGATTCTCCAGGCAAGAACACTGGAGTGGGTTTCCATTTCCTTCTCCAATGCATGAAAGTGAAAAGTGAAAGTGAAGTAGCTCAGTGGGCCCGACTCTTAGCGACCCCATGGACTGGAGCCTACCAGGCTCCTCCGTCCATGGGAATTTCCAGGCAAGAGTACTGGAGTGGAGTGCCATTGCCTTCTCTTTAGTTGTGACCAACTCTTTGTGACTCCATGGACTGTAGCCTGCCAGTCTTCTCTGTCCATGGGAATTCTCCAGGCAAGAATACTGGAGTGGGTTGCCATTCCATCCTCCAAGATCAACTACGAAAGTGAAAGTCGCTCGGCCATATCTGACTCTTCGCAACCGCATGGACTATACAGTCTATAGAATTTTCCAGGCCAGAATTCTGAAGTGTGTAGCCTTTCCCTCCTCCAGGGGATCTTCCCAACCCAGGGATTGAACCCAGGTCTCCCACATTGCAGGCAGATTCTTTACCAGCTAAGCCACAAGGGAAGCCCCAAAATCAACTAACCTCAATTAAAAAAAGAAAAAACATAGTACTCTAAGAATCTATGATGAGAATGCTAAGAAAATCTTTATTTTCCTAAAAATTTGTACTTTATATCATTACCAATCTCTTTAATCTTCACTTTTTAAAAATTTACATAAAACTTTTGAAAAGTATTCAAAGTTTTTAATACCTTCCTTACTGTTGATTTTAATTGTTAACCCACAGTAATTTTAAACTTAGGTTTTCTATATTTAAAGCACAAAACTTCATGAAAGTTTTTCTTAACCTTATTTACCCTGAAGATATTCTAATGTATCTTAACTTGATTTCTGGTCTTAAATACATACTTCCACTTAACAGAGAATTTTTTTTTTTAATATAGATGCTATGAAGTAACCTAGATGTTGCTGTCGTACATATACATAATGGAGTATTACTCAGCCATTAAAAAGAATTCATTTGAATCAGTTCTAATGAGGTGGATGAAACTGGAGCCTATTATACAGAGTGAAGTAAGCCAGAAGGAAAAACACCAATACAGTATACTAACACATATATATGGAATTTAGAAAGATGATAACAATAACCCTGTGTATGAGACAGCAAAAGAGACACTGATGTATGGAACAGTCTTATGGGCTCTGTGGGAGAGGGAGAGGGTGGGAAGATTTGGGAGAATGGCATTGAAACATGTAAAATATCATGTATGAAACGAGATGCCAGTCCAGGTTCAATGCACGATACTGGATGCTTGGGGCTGGTGCACTGGGACGACCCAGAGGGATGGTATTGGGAGGGAGGAGGGAGGAGGGTTCAGGATGGGGAGCACATGTATACCTGTGATGGATTCATTTTGATATTTGGCAAAACTAATACAATTATGTAAAGTTTAAAAATAAAAAAAAAAGTAAAAAAATAAAATAAAATAAAATATAGATGCTATTCAGTTTCAATATACATACTTTTAAACTATTGCTCTGTAATAAAGAAACATTTTGCAAAAACATGCCATGCTCAACTTTCTGTTAATTTTTAGGTTAGTCTTGTACACATAGACACACACACTTACTTAAGAGTGAACAAACTTATGACCGTACCATGTAGTGGAGTATGGAAAAAGTCATTATTCACTTTGAGTTTTATCTATAAAATAAGAAATCATGGAAGTAGAAAAGAATTCTATCTGTTATGTTCCCAATAAGAAACAGATGTCACACTCAAATTAGGATAATTCAACAGACTACCTGAATATAGAGCTATTTACAGAGATGACATTATAAGGGAACCACAGAGTATGATGCTGCAATGTGGGCCTAGTTGTAACTGTGGAGCTGAGGCACCCTGACCCAAGGGAGAAGGGAGGGAGAAGATATTGGACCACTGAAGAGAGAGCTAAGGAAATCAATACCTGAGAGTATCCTTTTCCCTCCCCTGTGACCAGACCCAACCTAAAGCCTCTGGGCACAAGAGCCCTGTGGCACCAGGCAAGTTGTTCCTTTTCCTTGGGCAGAAAACAGGGAAGAGAAGAGAGAACAGAAAATCCAGAGGAATGAAACAACACTGTCAAAGTCAAAAATATAAACCATAGAAAAAGACTCTTCTCCTAAACTAATATAAGGTATGTAAATTATAATTATTAAATATTATTAGTAATTACAATCAAGAAGCATATAGTTGAATATTTATAATTTCTATTACCATTACTAGACTGAGTTTATAATCTGGCCTAACACAAATCTTGTCGATAGATCATAATTAGAGGAGACACACACACACATACACAAAAATTAATATATGCAACAGCTAGGTTCATCATTCGATCGTTCAATCATTAACATGTACTCTGCTAGGCACCAGAGATTAAAAAAGATCTCTGCTCTACAAAAATTCACAGTGTAGTAAAAAAGACAATTTTAGCAAGTAATTAGAAGACAATAGAAGTAAAAAGTGGTTAAAGACCTTAGAATAGGGAAGCCTTCATAAAGAGCTAACGATTGAGACTTGAAGAAATAATTACTCTAGGCAGGGGATAAAGCTTGAACAAAAGCATGGAGTGAGAGGGTCTGATATGTATGGGAAGTCACAAAAAAAATTCAGAATGATGGTAAACGGTGCAAGTGAGGATGTGCGATGCAGATAAGGCAGAAAAGATGACTTAGGACCAAATTATTAATGCCCTGTTCACCATGAAAAGAGCACAAGTTTCATCCTAGGATAATGTTTTTCAAACTTTTCACCATAAAAATAACAAAGAAGACTGAACTTATACACCCATAGGTCTGCCAGCAACATATGCAGCAGTTTCTACTTCAAGCAAAGACATTTTTAAAGTCTTAAACCTTACTGTGAAAGCTAGTGCGAATTTTGCATTCTACTCTTTTGTTTGTAATAACATGAAACAGATATTTTGACCCACTTACAAATGAGTTAAGTGGATACCACATTAAGCTCAGTCATAATTAGTTTGGTGCTTCTAATACTCCGAGGAATAAGCTAAGAAAACACCCTCTCCAGGAAGTTTGAAAAGCAGGTTTGAAAAATCTCATGAGGCAATAAAGAGGCAATGGAGTTTTTTAAACAGCACATATATATAAATACATATTGGTGTTGTTTAGTCACTGTGTCCAACTCTTTTGCAACCCCATAGACTGTAGCCCACCAGGCTCCTTTGTCCATAGGATTTACCAAGCAAGAACACTGGAGTGAGTGGATTGCCACTTCTTTCTCCAGGGTATCTTCCTGACCCAGGGATTGAACCCACATTTCCTGCACTGGCAGGTGGATTCTTTACCACTGAGCCACACACACACACAGAGCTATATATATTTATCTACTTATATAGATAGATAAATAGATATAAAAAGAGAGAAAATCAGGTCTAGAGTTCTAAAAATGGAGGTTGGGAATAAACATTAAAAATTAACCACCCTGCAACCAAATCCCTTCTATACAAGTGTTGTGTTTGATGTTCAAAGTGTGAAAATATGTTTTTCAACTAACATTTAAACATTCAGTTCAGTTCAGTCACTCAGTCGTGTCTGACTCTTTGTGACCCCATGAACCGCAGCACACCAGGCCTCCCTGTCCATCACCAACAGCCGGAGTCCACCCAAACCCAGGTCCATTGAGTCACTGATGCCATCCAACCATCTCATCCTCTGTCATCCCCTTCTCCTCCTGTCCTCAATCTTTCCCAGCATCAAGGTCTTTTCAAATCAGTCAACTCTTCGCATCAGGTGGCCAAAGTATTGGAGTTTCAGCTTCAGCATCAGTCCTTCTAATGAACACCCAGGACTGAACTCCTTTAGGATGGACTGGTTGGATCTCCTTGCAGTCCAAGGGACCCTCAAGAGTCTTCTCCAACACCACAGTTCAAAAGCATCAATTCTTCGGTGCTCAGCTTTCTTTATAGCCCAACTCTCACATCCATACATGACTACTGGAAAAACCATAGCCTTGACTAGACAGACCTTTTTTGACAAAGTAATGTCTCTGCTTTTTAATATGCTGTCTAGGTTGGTCATAACTTTTCTTCCAAGGAGTAAGCATCTTTTAATTTCATGGCTGTAGGAAACTGATTTAAACTATTCTCGAAATACATCAAGTTCAGGGAACCCTGGACCAAATTAACCCATGACACATCTTCCAGTTACTAAGTAAAGGCTGCCCCTTTTTGAAGATGTCTGCATCCTCCTCTACTGCATCTCTCATCAAGAAGGCACGTACACTCACCCCATCTGCCTCACTCATGTCCAGTGTTACTTGTGAGACTTCCATGATGTTTGTACTTGCTGTTTTTGGTGTAGGTGAAAGCTGAAGCTTTTATAGTTAATGAAATCACTAACAGGAGAGGGAAATAGAAAGGAGAAGAGATGAGAAGACAGTGAAAGGGAAAGTGAGAAGAGGGAAAGAGAACATTTTCTCTGAGAAAGAGTTGAACATTTGGAGAAAGACTTGCCAGAAAAGGATCACAAGGATGGTCAAGTTAGTAAGAAAATTAAGATTGTGCTGTTATGACAGCCAAGTGAGGAGAGATCTCCAACAAAGAAACACAAAGTCCCATGTGGTCAAAAGGTCAATTCCAATGAATTTGGAATTGTGGGAATTTTGGTTTCAACAGAAGTCTGACTGCAACACATTTGGGGAAGTGGAAAGAGAGAAGAGAGATAAGCAGCCCAAAACATCCTTTCAGTAAATTATTTTTTGTATGTGCTTTGAACGGTTTGATCCACAGGAGAGAGTGCATTCTAAAATGATTTTTGAGTTATTTTATATTTAAAGGTTTGCAAAACAGATGAGAAATTACTATCCTAAATTATAAAAACTTTCTTAAAGTTTAATTTAAATAAATTTTATTTTCAAGATACATGTATCACCAGAGAAAAGGCATTATTGGTAAAGAGCAATGACTCATACTGAATTCTAGAACAGTGTTTGAATATGAGGATAGATGACATCTTGAAGTAACCCAACTTCATGACAAAGCTGTTTTTTTTTTTTCTATTCAACCTTGATACTGACTCCTATTTTAGAGAAATGAAAAAATATTAGTGAAAGCATGTATTATGCCCAAGATTTACATAGATTATCCTCTCACTCAAATAATAATAAGTACATTTGTGGAACAGTAATAAATTCATTCACAGCCAATGATCTGTATGTTATGGCAGAAAACCAAAAACATATCCTACTAGGAGTCTGTGAAGAGAATTTATGGAAGGGACCACTTTACAAAGGCTTCCACACAGTTAAAGACAACTGTAAAGAATGGTATCCCATCCAAATACTCATGACAGTGGAAAGGCAGCCAGCCCCAGGCCTCAGTTAGAAGAGGGAATATTTACTAGAATCCACTCAAGTAAACTTGTAACTGTAGATGGAAAAAATAATGAACAGGAGCTTCAAGAGAGCAATAGCTGCAAACAATCTGAATGATGCCTGACAGGAAGGGAGCTGAGGGAATAAATATCTCAAACCCACTGTCATCCAGTTTTCCAATTTCCAGTCATTATCTCCCATTTTCTAAACTCAGAGCATAAGGAAGATCAGTTGAGTGGCCATTAACACCAGTCTTCCCAGTAGCAGAAGAAGAGAAGGGTTATAAAAAGGTATCTCCAGCATATCCTCCAGACAGTAAATAGTTTTCTCTAGGGGAGTTGTCTAGACTCTACATTACAGCATTTTCTTCAACCAACAAGATGGTCCCCTTTTGCAACAACAGGGATGTGTCATTTTCTCTCACTGTTGGGAAGACTGGCACATAAGGCAGCATTATGGTTAGTGTAGTGGTATTTTTGTTGTTTGCTCATTTATTTATAGCATCTAATGCCTTTTCTTATGTTGAGAGAATGTGTCACTGTTGACTGTCTCCACGAAGAGGTAGGGAAAAGATGCTTCTGCCTTAGACTATGAATGCTTGAAGGAAAGACCCTTGCTGATGTGAGCCTATCCCAGTTTGTCCTATACTCATTACCCAGCCACTTTCTTGACCTCGGTGACTGATCTAGTCCTTTCTTTGTCCTGACCCTGTCCTCAGCTGCGTCATTTCTCTTACCTTATCTACCTATCTTTTAAAATTAGTTCTAATTTTTTTTAAATGTTATTTTATTTTTAAACTTTACAAAATTGTATTAGTTTTGCCAAATATCGAAATGAATCCACCACAGGTATACATGTGTTTCCCATCCTGAACCCTCCTCCCTCCTCCCTCCCCATACCATCCCTCTGAGTCATTCCAGTGCACCAGCCCCAAGCATCCAGTATCGTGCATCGAACCTGGACTGGCGACTCGTTTCATACATGATATTATACATGTTTCAATGCCATCCTCCCAAATCTTCCCACCCTCTCCCTCTCCCACAGAGTCCATAAGACTGTTCTATACATCAGTGTCTCTTTTGCTGTCTCGTACACAGGGTTATTGTTACCATCTTTCTAAATTCCATATATATGCGTTAGTATACTGTATTGGTGTTTTTCTTTCTGGCTTACTTCACTCTGTATAATAGGCTCCAGTTTCATCCACCTCATTAGAACTCATTCAAATGTATTCTTTTTAATGGCTGAGTAATAGTACTAATTTTTTAATCTCAATACTTGCCTGTAGAAAAGTTCAATACTGGAATTCATTTAGATGTGTGTACAGGCTTCCCAGGTGGTGCTAGTGGCAAAGAACCCACCTGCCAACGCAGGAGGCATAAGAGACACAGCTTTGGTCCCTCAGGAAGATCCCCTGGAGAAGAGCATGGCAATCCACTCCAGTATTCTTCACTAGAGAATCCCATGGACAGAAGAGCTTGGCAGGCCACCGTCCATGGGATTGCAAAGAGTTGGACATGACTGGTGTGTAACTAATAGAAGCTTAATTAGACAAACAGTAGATTTTCAGGCGTCAGAGTTCAGCTGTAAGTTGAGCTATCTGGGGAACAAGAAGACTATTCTGGCAGTCTTAAAAAATCTCAGCAGTGAGATGACTGATTACCCTGCTTAAAAATCTGAATGTGGGACTTCCCTGGTGGTCCAGTGGCTGGGACTCATCTTTTGGTGGGGACCTGAGTTTGATCTCTAGTCAGGGAAATAGATCTCACATGTGGCAACTAAAGATCCTGCATGCAGCAGCAAAGCCCAAGGATCCTGTGTGCTGTGACTGAGACTTGGTGCAGCCAAATAGATAAAGAAACATTAAAAAAAAAATCTGAATACTAAAAGAAAGAGGAAAAACAGCATTTTATACTTGTCTCCTGCAGATTAACCACAGTGAGCTAGATACTTTCAGATGACATTATCTTTTTTCATTCTCACAATTTAAAAGTTTAGGAAATTTCCCAAAATAACTGCTCTTTAGACACAGAACTGGGATTTGAACATGTAACTCTTTCCTCAGCTCCTGCCATACTACCACTATGCCTAAAAATCACAGCTACTTCTTTAAAGATTCTGACATTCCAAGTGTGAGGAAATTAGTGGCAGCAGTCAGTTCAGTGACAAAAGTATAAGAGACTATATGGGATCTTATGTTTCAAGATGAATTTTTGACAGCATTAGAGACATTTTATGAAGAAGTCATGAATTTGATTGGGTTATGCTTAGAACATCTACTAGAAAACCATTTCTTAAATTACCATTTTATTTTCTATGGTATTGATGGAAAGGAAACTGTATAATTTGCTCACGTGTCAGAGATTGTTTACTGTTAATGCTGGTCAAAATATCTGACATGTAGTAATGTTCTGGTAACACTTAAATCAACCTGATTATATTGGAAACCTAATAAACAATAACTAGAATTTTTTTTATATGCTTCTGGCTGTGGAAGCACTGCCAATCTGTAAAATATTTGAATTCCTAACCGCAAATGGATGTGTATTCAATTGTATAATCAAAGGGAAGGAAATAAAAAACACAGTTTTGATTGAGTAGCCTTTTAACCTGAAATTGAAGAAAAATAACTGAAAATCATAAAAGGACCCTTCAATTTTGAATTTTAATTTTAGGGAATTAATATTATTTTGTGACCATGATGAGGTTAGCGTAATTGAATTCTTTTTGGTAATCAAGTTTCATAGGTGTGACTGGAAGCAGCTGCAAAAGCAAATCAAGTTTTCTCAGAAAGAATATTAATAGCATTCTGAAATTCCTCATTCCCAAGAGAAAAGTAAAACTTTAAGCTAAATACTTGAAAGAATACACATTTTACATGTTTCTTTTATTAGTGATGAGAGTTGCTTATTAATCAATGTTTAACAATGTAATTACAGCTGTTTTAGTCTCACCAGATAACACAGATTAATAAATGACCGGTAACTAGTGAAGTGTGCAGAAAGGGTAATGAATTCTTTCCATCAGCACACTAATTTATTAGTAATAAACAAAGACCATGATGAATTAGGAGAATTGTAGAGTTTCTGAATATTGAAATCAAATTTCCAGATGAAAGCATTTAATCATTCAGTTTTCCTTCATTTACTTCTCTTCATGTCTGATAATGGGGTGGGATTTGCTTTTCTGGACTGCATTAAATAGTTCATCTAAAGCTCATATCTTATACTGTTTGCAAGTTTACATTGATCCAACTCTTATTATTATATATTAGTTTTTACCTAACACTGAAAGTAGTGTAATTTTGATATCAACTAATTAAATTATGATGTTGAGAAGAGCTCCTGTTCCAGCTCGATGAGGCACTATTGAATGAGGCACTATTTTTCCAAACCTGGTTTTAACTATGCAGAATTCTGTTTGACAAATTGAGTTAACTCAAAGGAGAAAGACACAAATGCATATGCTTTATGATAAATATAACCAAAATCTGATGGGAAAGAAAAGTTATTAGTCATATGCACACACAAAATTAACATTGTACAATATTTGAGAATCATTTGAAATATGTCTTTAATTCTAGCTCCATTTTGAACTTCGGTATCAGAGAGGTGTTCAAATATGAGCACCACCTGGTGGCATATGTTAATTATAATACATGTCCCTTCTGTTGTCTCCACTTATCGCCATATGCTACTTTGTTATCACTTTTGTGGGGAGGACATTCCAAATCTGAGTCACTAAGTTAGAATTGCAATATTGTATTAAAAATAATTAGAAGCATAAGATACCAAGGCTTTTCTTACATTATTTAAGACAAGAAATGATTATGCCTATATATGTATATAAAGCACATGTATATATGTTGTGCGTATGTGTATGTACAGGTCACATACTGCTGAACTGTATTTTAAGAAGTGGATCCTGAAAGAAAGGCATAAATCCCTTTAAGTCACAGGATAAAGAGTGGACAAGAAGTGTGAAAAGTCAAAGGATAAGAATTTGAAGCAAAATAAATTGTTGCACTAACTTTCTGCTCAGAATGGAAATAATTTAGTGATAAAATTATTCTCTCCTGATGAGAAAGCCTAAATCAGAATTTTTCAAAACCCCAAGGGTTGACACTGATTCCTGTGTCCACTTACTGTTGTAGATACCCTCTCTTCTTGTATCTTGAGTCTAGCTGATAGAACAGAAAGCTTTTTCTTTCATGTAAAAGAAGCAGGTAAGTAGAGGGAGAACTACTTATACATAGGCAGAAGGTAACTTAGTGCTTTTTCTACACACAAATTTCCAAAGGAGGGTGTTAAAAGCTTCAATACTAAGACTGGAAAGTGTAGCCTGCAATGGCTGGAGAAACTGAAGTCATCATACATCATTAAGAGGGATGTGAAAACGTTTCAGGTACTGTCAAAAAAAGTTTGACAGTTTCTCAAAAAAATTAAATGTAACTGTGATTAAAAAGCTTCCAACAAACAAAAGTCCAGGGCCAGATGGCTTCACAGGCGAATTCTATCAAACATTTAGAGAAGAGCTAACACCTAAACTTCTGAAACTTTTCCAAAAAATTGCAGAGATAGAAACACTCCCAAACTCATTCTACAAGACCACCATCACCCTGAGACCAAAATCAGACAAAAATATCACAAGAAAGAAAATTCAGGCCAATATCACAGATGCAAAAGTCCTCAACAAAATACAGGCAAACTGAACCCAACAACACATTAAAAGGATCATACACCATGGTCAAGTAGGATTTATCTGAGGGTTGCAAGAATTCTTTAATATACGCAAATAAATGTGATATACCACATTAACAAATTGAAGAAAAACCATACGATCATCTCAACAGATGCAGAAAAAGCTTTCAACAAAATTCACCACACATGATAAAAATAAACAAAAAAATAAACTCTCCAGAAAGTGGGCATGGAGTGAACCTATCTCAGCAAAATAAAGACCACATATGACAGAGCAACAGCAAACATTAATTTCAAAGGTGAGAAATTAAAAGTATTTCCTCTAGGAACAAGACAAGGGTTGTTTCCCTTCTCAGCACTATTATTCAGTATAGTTTTGGAAGTCCTAGCCATGGCAATCAGAGCAGAAATGCAAATAAAAGGCATCCAAACTGCCAAAGAAGAAAAAGAAATAAGTAGAATTCAAAATGGCAAAGAAGGAAAACTGTCACTGTTTGCAGATGACATGATAATATAAATAGAAAATCTTAAAGGTGCCCAAGTAAACTACTAGAACTAATCATTGAATTTACAAAAGTTGCAGGATACAAAAATAATACACAGAAATCTCTTGTATTTCTATAGAATAACAATGGAAGATCAGAAAGAGATATTAAGGAAACAATCTCATTTACCATTGCTACAAAAAGAATAAATTACCTAGGAATAAACTTACCAAAAAGGCAAAAAACCTGTACACAGAAACTATAAGATACTGATGAAAGAAATCAAAGGCAACATAAATAGATGGAGAGATATACCATATTCTTGGATTGGAAGAATCAATATTGTGAAAATGACTATACTACCCAAAGCAATCTACAGATACAATGCAATCCCTATCAAATTACCAACGGCATTTTTCACAGAACTAGAACAAAACTTTTTTTACAATTTGTTTGGAAACTCAAAAGACCTCAAATAACAAAAGCAATCTTGAGGATAAAAAGAAAAACAAGTTGGAGGAATCAGGCTCCCTGACTTCAGACTATACTATAGGGTTACAGTGGTCAAGATTGTACAGTACTGGCACAAAAACAGAAATATAGGTCAATGGAAAAGGATAGAAAACCCAGAGATATGATCACCTAATCTATGAAAAAGGCCAGAATATAAAATGGAGAAAAGACAGCCTCTTTAAATAAGTTTTGCTGGGAAAACTGGACAGCTACATGTAAAAGAATGGTACTACGACACTCCCTAACACCATACACAAAAATAAACTCAAGATGGATTAAAGACCTAAAACTCTTAGAGGTAAACACAGAACATTCTTTGATATAAATCACAGCAAGATCTTTTTTGGCTCACGTCCTAGAATAATGAGAATAATAAGTTCTATTTATAATAGCTAGGACATGGAAGTAACCTAGATGTCCATTGACAGATGGATAAAGAAGTTATGGTACATATACACAATGGAATATTACTCCGCCATAAAAGGAACACATTTGACTCAATTCTAACAAGATAGATGAGTCTAGAGCCTATTATACAGAGTGTGTAAGTTAGAGAAAGGCAAATCTTGTATATTAATGCATATATATGGAATTTAGAAAGATGGTACTGACGAACCTATCTGCTGGATACATTGGAAACACAGACATAAAGAACTGACTTGTGGACACAGTGGAGGAAGGAGAGGGTAAGGCAAGTTGAGAGAGTAGAGTTGAAACATGTATAATTAGCTGTATGACACAAGGAGCTCAAACCTGTGCTCTGTGACAACCTAGAGGAGTGGGGTGGAGCAGAAGGTGGGAGGGAGGTTCAAGAGGAAGGAGACATATGTATACCTGTACCATGTTGATGTATGGCAGAAACTGACACAATGTTTAAAGCAATTATCCTCCAATTAAACTTAAATAAAATAAACAAATTGGACCTAATTAAATTTAAAGGTTCTGAAAAGCAAAGGAAACCATAAACAAGATGGAAAGACAACCCTCAGAATGAGAGAAAATATTTGCAAATGAAGCAATGGAGAAAGAATTAATTTACAAAGTTATACTAACAGCTCAGGCAGTTCAATTTCAAAAAACAACCAACCCAATTAAAAAAAAAAGAAAATGGGCAGAAGACCTAAATAGACAGTTCTCAAGAGAAGACACAGAGATGGCCAACACACAGGAAAGGATGCTCAACATTACTAACAGAGAAATGAAAATCAAAACTACAATGAGAAATGTATGATCTCAAAACTGCAATGATTCTGACCTCACACTGGTCAGAATGGCCATCTTTCCAAAGTCCACAAAAAATAAATGCTGAAGAGGGTATGGAGAAAAGGGGGACCCTCTTGCAATGCTGGTGGGAATGTAAACTGATACTGTCACTATGGAGAACAGTATGGAGATTCCTTAAAAAACTAAAAATAGAACTACCATGTGACCCAGCAATCCCGCTACTGGGAAGATAAAACCACAATTCAGAAAGATACATGCACCCTAATATTCATAGCAGTGCCATTTGCAGTAGCCAGGATGTGGAAGCAACCTAGATGTCCATCAACAGAAGAAAGGATAGAAAAGATATGGTACATACATATAAAATGGAACATTACTAAGCCATAAAAAGGAACAAACTGGGTCATTTGCAAAGATGTGGATGGACCTAGAGAGTGTCATACAAAGGGAAATCAGAGAAAAACAAATATTGTTTATTAATGTGTATATGTGAAATGAGAAAAAAATGGTATCAGATCAGATCAGTTGAGTCTCTCAGTCGTGTCCAACTCCTTGAGATCCCATGAATCGCAGCACGCCAGGCCTCCCTGTCCATCACCAACTCCCAAAGTTCACTGAGACTCACGTCCATCGAGTCAGTGATGCAATCCAGCTATCTCATCCTCTGTCGTTCCCTTCTCCTCCTGCCCCCCAATCCCTCCCAGCATGAGGGTCTTTTCCAATGAATCAACTCTTTGCATGAGGTGGTCAAAGTACTGGAGTTTCAGCTTTAGCATCATTCCTTCCAAAGAAATCCTAGGGATGATCTCCTTCAGAATGGACTGGTTGGATCTCTTTGCAGTCCAAGGGACTCTCAAGAGTCTTCTTCAACACCACAGTTCAAAAGCATCAATTCTTCGGCACTCAGCCTTCTTCACAGTCCAACTCTCACATCCATACATGACCACAGGAAAAACCATAGCCTTGACTAGATGAACCTTTGTTGGCAAAGTAATGTCTCTGCTTTTGAATATGCTATCTAGGTTGGACATAACTTTCCTTCCAAGGAGTAAGTGTCTTTTAAACTCATGACTGCAGCCACCATCTGTAGTGATTTTGGAGCCCAGAAAAATAAAGTCTGACACTGTTTCCACTGTTTCCCCATCTATTTCCCATGAAGTGGTGGGACCGGATGCCATGATCTTTGTTTTCTGAATGTTGAGCTTTAAGCCAACTTTTTCACTCTCCACTTTCACTTTCATCAAGAGGCTTTTGAGTTCCTCTTCACTTTCTGCCATAAGGGTGGTGTCATCTGCATATCTGAGGTTATTGATATTTCTCCTGGCAATCTTGATTCCAGCTCGTGTTTCTTCCAATCCAGAGTTTCTCATGATGTACTCTGCATATAAGTTAAATAAACAGGGTGACAATATACAGCCTTGATGTACTCCTTTTCTTTTTGGAACCAGTCTGTTGTTCCATGTCCAGTTCTAACTGTTGCTTCCTGACCTGCATACAAATTTCTCAAGAGGCAGATCAGGTGGTCTGGTATTCCCATCTCTTTCACAATTTTCCACAGTTGATTGTGATCCACACAGTCAAAGGCTTTGGCATAGTCAATAAAGCAGAAATAGATGTTTTTCTGGAACTCTCTTGCTTTTTCTATGATCCAGTGGATGTTGGCAATTTGATCTCTGGTTCCTCTGCCTTTTCTAAAACCAGCTTGAACATCAGGAAGTTCATGGTTCACATATTGCTGAAGCCTGGCTTGGAGAATTTTGAGCATTACTTTACTAGCATGTGAGATGAGTGCAATTGTGCGGTAGTTTGAGCATTCTTTGGCATTGCCTTTCTTTGGGATTGGAATGAAAACTGACCTTTTCCAGTCCTGTGGCCACTGCTGAGTTTTCCAAATTTGCTGGCATATTGAGTGCAGCACTTTTACAGCATCATCTTTCAGGATTTGGAATAGCTCAACTGGAATTCCATCACCTCCACTAGCTTTGTTCGTAGTGATGCTTTCTAAGGCCCACTTGACTTCACATTCCAGGATGTCTGGCTCTAGGTCAGTGATCACGTCATTGTGATTATCTGGGTCGTGAAGATCTTTTTTGTACAGTTCTGTGTATTCTTGCCATCTCTTCTTAATATCTTCTGTTTCTGTTAGGTCCATACCATTTCTGTCCTTTATTGAGCTCATCTTTGCATGAAATGTTCCTTTGGTATCTCTGATTTTCTTGAAGAGATCTCTAGTCTTTCCCATTCTGTTGTTTATGATCTTATTTAAAAGAAGAAATAGACACACAGATGGATAGAACAAAGGTGTGGATACCAAAGAAGAAAAGTGGGGTGGAATAAATTGGGAGATAGGAACTGGCATATACACACTATTGATACTATGTATAAAATAGATAACTAATGAGAATCTGTGCTTCCCTGGTGGCTTAGAGGTTAAAGCGTCTGCCTGGAATGTGGGAGACCTGGGTTCGATCCCTGGGTTGGGAAGATCCCCAGGAGAAGGAAATGGCAACCCACTCCAGTACTCTTGCCTGGAGAATCCCATGGCATAGGGATTGAGAATGAGAATCTACTGCATAGGGAGCTCTGTTCAATGCTCTGTGGTAGCCTAAATGAGAAGGAAATCCAAAAAATAGGAGATATATGTAAACATATAGTTTATTCATTTTCCTTTACATTAGAAACTAACACAACATTGTAAAGCAACTATACTCAAAAAAAATTTTTTAGGGAAAATAGAAAAACAGTGAAATGGAACCTTTGTGGAAAAAGTACAGTGAAGATGATTAAGCTGTAAAGACATAAAATGAACAAGTTAAAAAAAAAAGTATACAACTGAGCAATCCACTCAGTACATACCCAGCAGAAATAAAAAGAGGTACTTGAATACATATTCACCCGCACTCACAGCAGCACTGTTCACAGTAGCTAAAAGGTCCTTTGCCAACAAAGGTCCGTCTAGTCAAGGCTATGGTTTTTCCTGTGGTCATGTATGGATGTGAGAGTTGGACTGTGAAGAAAGCTGAGCACCAAAGAATTGATGCTTTTGAACTGTGGTGTTGGAGAAGACTCTTAAGAGTCCCTTGGACTGCAAGGAGATCCAACCAGTCCATTCTGAAGGAGATCAGTCCTGGGTGTTCATTAGGAGGACTAATGCTGAAGCTGAAACTCCAATACTTTGGCCACCTGATGTGAAGAGCTGACTCATTTGAAAAGACCCTGATGCTGGGAAAGATTGAGGGCGGGAGGAGAAGGGGACAACAGATGATGAGATGGCTGGATGGCATCACTGACTTGATGGATATGAGTTTGAGTGAACTCCGGGAGTTGGTGATGGACAGGGAGGCCTGGCGTGCTACAGTTCATGGGGTTGCAAAGAGTCAGACAGGACTGAGTGACTGAACTGAACTGAACTGAACTCACCCATCAAAGGATGGATAGACACAATTATTACAATGTATTGTTATTTGGCAGGAAAAGTAAATGAAGTATTGATAAATGCTACAATTTGGAGGAAACTTGAAAACATTCTGAGTGAAAGCAGTCAGTCATAAACCACCACATATTGATGGTATGATATCATTTGTGTGAAATATATAGGATAGGAAAAACCCAGAGAGACAGAGCTGACTGGCAATTGTCAGCTGGTGAGAGTAGAGAAGAATGAGAATGAGGAGTAACTGGTTAGTAGGTTTCCTTTTGGGTGGTAAAAATGCTTTAGAATCAGATAAAGTTCACAGTTGCACATGTTATGAATGTACTAAATACCACTGAATTAACATTTAAAACCCTCAATTTTATGTTATGTGAATTTCACTTCATTATTAAAAACAAATCAGGAAATAGATAAAATCATAATAAACAATGGCTAAATAGTGTTTACTCCAGAAAAAATGACCAAAATGAGGATCTCTACTTAAGTAAAAAATGTATATAATTATATGAAGATCAATAAAGTTGAAAGAGCCAATAATAACAACAAAAAAAAAAAACTCTAATAGAAATAGAAGGAAAAAATACAATGATAAATACTAGCAACAGATATTTAACAAAAACTTAATATTATACTGAAGAGTGAAATGTTAAAATAATAACACAAAAGTTAAGAATTAAGACATGTGTCAACTATTGCAATTGTGAAAATTATTGTGGACAGTTTGATTAATGCAATTGGACTTAAAGACGGGAAATTTTTTAAATACTGAAGGAATAAAAATATATCTATTTACAAAACAAATGATACATGCCCAGAAAAATCCTAAAGATATCAAACTTTCAGAATTAAAATAGAATTCAGTAAGCTGGGGAGAATATCCAAAAAACATGCCAAGTTCCATAAATAATTCCCAATAACAAGTTAGAAAAAAAAGGCTGCAAAATAAAAGTTCCAGTCACAATTATTTAAGATTACAAAATACAATTAGCATTTTTCTTTTTAAAGTAAAGTACCTATATAAAGGACCTGGAACGCAAAGCATTCTCAACACTCTTAGCCACCAAAATCACTTAGATAAGTTTGTGGTAACGGGTTCCCAGGACACTGGGGTAGTGTCCATTCCATAGAAGCGTTCAGGGACTGGAGTTCCTCAAACCTACCACAGATGCATGAGCAGTCCAGCATGGCAGAGATCTGTAACTAGTCCCAGTGAAGAAGCCGGGGAAATGGGAGAAGATAAGGCATTCATGAGACATGGATGAGATGGAGTCAAAGCCAGGGCAAAGGAAGCTGGGTCCATGTAGCAAATTGTTCTCCAAGTCAACTAGGCGGGTAAATGATCAGCAATAATACAATTTGTTAAATGACTACTGATTGAGTTTTTTTGCTGAAAAATAACTATTTTAAAATTTGACTGTAAGACACCATGGCCAGTTATGTTCAAACTTCAAACTGTTACAATCACTCTGGGAGATACATTTTTATCCCTATTAGACAGATGGGGAAACTGATACTAAACAGCTGGAAGACACCTGCCCTAAATCACAAAAAGAATAAGAATAGGGCCTGGGATTTGGCCTATTTCAGATGCACATGCACTGAAATAATGCAAAGAATAGAGGAAAATGATAGAGTGGGAAAAACTACAGATCTCTTCAAGAAAACTGGAGACACCAAGAGAATATTTCATACAAAGATGGGCATGATAAAGGACAGAAATCTTAAGGACCTAACAGAAGCAGAAGAGATTAAAAAGAGGTGGCAAGAAAACACAGAATTATACAAAACACAGCAGTGGCCACAGGACTGGAAAAGGTCACTTTCTGTCCCAATCCCAAAGAAGAGCAATGCCAAAGAATGTTCAAATTACTATACAATTGTGCTCATTTAACATGCTTATAAGATTATGCTCAAAATCCTTCAAGCTAGGTTTTAGTACATGAACTGAGAACTTCAAGATGTACAAGCTGGGTTTCAAAGAGTCAGGGAACCAGAGACCAAAATGCTAATATTTGTTAGGTCATGGAGAAAGCAAGGAAGTTCCAGAAAAACATCTACTTCTGGTTCATTAACTATGCTAAAGCCTTTGACTATGTGGATCACAACAAACTGTGGAAAATGTTTAGAGACAGCAATACCAGACTATCTTATCTACCCCCTGAGAAACCTGTACACAGGTCAAGAAGCAACACTCAGAACCAGACATGGAACAATGCACTGGTTCAGAGCTGGGAAAGGAGTATGTTAAGGCTTTATTTTGTCACCCTACTTATTTAATTTATATGCAGAGTACCTCATGTGAAATACTTGGCTGGATAAGTCACAAGCTGGAATCAAAATTATAGAAATATCAACAATCTCAGATGTGCAGATAATACCATTCTAATGGCAGAAAGAATTTGCCTGCAATGCAGCAGACCTGGGTTCAATTCCTGAGTCAGGAAGATCCCCTGGAAAAGGAAATAGCAAGCCACTCCTGTGTTCTTGCCTGGAGAATCCCATGGACAGAGGAGCCTGGTCCATGTGGTCGCAAGAGTCAGATACAACTTAGCAACTAAACCACCACCGATGGCAGAAGGTGAAGAGGATCTAAAGAACCTCCTGCTGAGGGTGAAAGACAAGAGTAAAAATGTTGCACTGAAACTCAACATTCAAAAAACTAAGATTACAGCATCCAGTTCCATCACTGGCAAATAGATGGGGAAATGTGGAAGCGGTGACAGATTTTATTTTCATGGGTTCCAATATCACTGCTGATGGTGACTGCAGCCATGAAATTAAAAGAAGCTTTCTCCTTGGAAGGAAAGCTATGACAAACCTAGACAGCATATTAAAAAGTAGAGACATCACTTTGCCAACAAAGGTCTGTATAGTCAAAGCTATGTTTTTTCTAGTAGTCTTGTATGGAGGAGAGAGTTGGGTCATAAAGAAGGATGAGTGTGGAAAAATTGACGCTTTTTAATTGTGGTGTTAGAGAAGACTCTTGAAAATCCCTTGGACTTCAAGGAGATCAAACCAGGCAATCCTAAAGGAAATCAACCCTGAATATTCATTGGAAGGGCTGAAGCTGAAACTCCAATACTTTGGCCATTTGATGTGAAAGGCCAACTCACTGGAAAAGACACTGATGCTGGGAAAGACTGAAGGGAAAAGGACAAGGATGAGATTGTTAGAATCACCGATTTAATGGACACGAATTTGTGCAAACTCTGGGAGATAGTGGAGGACAGAGGAGCCTAGTGTGCTATAGTCCACGGAGTTGCAAACAATGGGACATGACTCAGCAACTGAACAACAATAGTGATGCATGCATACATCATTATTCAACAATGTAGCCCAGAATAAGACCGTAGGAATGGTTTTGATGGTTTTCCTGAATAATATTTATTTTCAAGACATATGCCTGGCACTAAGAGTTGAACTAACTACAAAGATCACATTCAATTAGTGAACAGGCACCATTAATTCTTTTCCATTCATACAATTTTTCTAACAGTGCAGCCTTAGAACTTAGTTAGGCCTGAGTTACTGATGCTATAGTTATCATATATTATTATTATAGTTATTGAAGCTACTTCTTGAGAAAATGGATTATTGCAAATGGTGAGATGGAATAGAAAATTTATTATCAATTTATACATGATGCAAACAGGGGGAATAGAGCAAGTGCTTACAGAATTTAATAAGTGTTGTTTGAGGTTATATGCTGATACAACATATATGAGGAAGAGACAAAAATAGAGGGTTATATGGAAACATTCTTTGAATTGAAATAACTATCAAACAAACATAGTCCTAAGAAATTTACACCAAAAACCATAAACCAGGAAAGACCCTCTGCTGGGAACATGAAATTAAAACATACTTATTTCCCCAGATTGTCCAGATAGCACACATGGCTGATTATGAGTTGATTTAATAATTCTTTTTATCAAAGGTGAGAGTATTTGATAGACAAGGATACATTTACAGTATTCTGAATCTATATTCACTTGCCCAGCTGAGCTCAGACAAGGTTATTAAAAATGACACAGAAGCTATGGGATCTGCAGCAGTAAGAGAGTTGTTTATGGGTGGCTTCCAGTACTCTTGCTTGGAAACTCCCATGGATGGAGGAGCCTGGTAGGCTGCAGTCCATGGGGTCGCTAAGAGTCAGACATGACTGAGCGACTTCACTTTCCTGGATGTAAAAAATAGGAACCTTGTTACAGTCACATGGAGTGTGTTTCTCTAATCAACTGCTGATAGAATGGAGATGGGGTAAACAGAGATGGCTTTTGCCAAGACATAAATCTCTGATAAGGTGAAAGGATTTTTCTCCATAAAGCTATGAAAGGAAACCCTTTTAGGAACTTCCACTTCAAATCCTTCCTTTTGAGATATTTTCCTTGCAAGAAACTTCAGCTTATTCATGGCAGATGCAAAAGGACTTGTTTAGTGGGATATGACCATTTTACAACTCAAAAATGGCTTGGTAAGGACCTAGGACTTGAATTTAATGCAATTCGGAACAATAATGTGTTTTAACTTCTATAACCTACATTATTCAGTGGGCCATCTTTCAGCTTATTTCCTTTTTGATTTATTCTACTATATGTTGAGAATAGTGATCAATACATACATGTGTAATACAGTTTATTATGAGAGTAACTGAGCATTAAGGGGTAAAGCTAGATTTATATCATAAAGATATGCAGTCTCCTGCTGCTGCTAAGTCGCTTCAGTTGTGTCCGACTCTGTGCGACCCCATAGATGGCAGCCCATCAGGCTCCCCCATCCCTGGGATTCTCCAGGCAAGAACACTGGAGTGGGTTGCCATTTCCTTCTCCAATGCATGAAAGTGAAAATGAAGTCCCTCAGTCATGTCCAACTCTTAGCGACCCCATGAACTGCAGCCCACCAGGCTCCTCCATCCATGGGATTTGCCAGGCAAGAGTACTGGAGTCTCCTTAAACAGGTCCCAAATTTGGGCCTTGAATGTGTTCCTGTGATTGCTTCATACTATGTCAGATTATACTATAAAGCTACTGTTATCAAGACAGTATGGCACTAGCACAGAAACAGAAATATAGATCTATGGACCAAGACAAAGGGCCCAGAGATCAGGCTCCTCTGTTTATGGGATTTTCCAGGTAAGAAGACTGGAGTGGGTTGCCATGCCCTTCTCTAGGGGATCTTCCCAACCCAGGGATGAAATCCTTGTCTCTTACATCTCCTGTATTGGCGTGTGGGTTCTTTATCCCTAGCACCACCTGGGAAGCCCCTTTTTCAAACCTATACACCTACACTCTCCTTTTCATTGTTCAGTCACTCAGTCACGTCCAACTCTTTGCGACCCCATGGACTGCAGCACACCTGGCTTCCTTGTCCTTCACTATCTCCTGGAGTTTTGTCAAACTCATGTCCACCAAAATTGATGACAAAAGAGGTAAGAATATACAATGGAAAAAAGACAGCCAGTTCAATAAGTGGTGCTGGGAAAACTGGACAGCTATATGTAAAAGAATGATATTAGAACACTTTCTAACATGATACACAAAAATAAATTCAAAATAGATTAAAGATGTGAATTTAAGGCCACACATTATAAAACTCTTAGAGAAAAACATATGCAGAACACTCTTTGACATAAATTACAGTAAGATCTTTTATGATCTACCTCTTAGAGTAATGAAAATAAAAACAAACAAATAGGATCTTTTGCATGGCAAAGGATATAAAAGCCCTCAGAATAGGGGGAAAATTTTGCAAATAAAGCAACTGACAAAGGATTAATCTCCAAAATACAAAGAGCTCATGCAGCTCAATATATTCAAAACAAACAACCCAAACAGTATGGAGTTTTCCTTACAAAACTAGAAATAGAATTACCATATGATCTAGCAAACTCACTCCTGGGCATATACACAGAGAAAATCATAATTCAAAAAGATACATGTGCTGTAATGCTCATACTAGCACCATTTACAACAGTCAGGACATAGAAGCAACCTAAATATCCATCAACAGAGGAGTGGATAAAGAAGATATGGTACATATACACAATGGACTACTACTCAGCCATAAAAAGGAATGAAACTAGGTCATTTGTAGAGATGTAGATGAGCTTAAAGACAGTCATACAGAATAGAGCAAATCAGAAAGATGAAAACAAATATCATATATTAATGCATACATGTGGAATCTAGAAAAAAATGTCACAGATAATCCTATTTGCAAAACAGAAGTTGAAACATAGATGTAGAGAACAAATGTATGGATGCCAAGGGGGAAAGGAGGAGGGTGGGAGGGACTGAGATTGACACATATATACTACTGATACTGTGTATAAATTGGCTAACTAATGAGAACATACTGTATAGGACAGAGAACTGTACTTAATGCACTATGTTGACATTAATCGGAAGGAAGTTCAAAAGGGAGGGGCTATGTGTAACATATAGCTGATTCATCTTGCTGTTCAGTAGAAGCTAATATCATAAAGCAACTGTACTATATATGGTAAAGCAACTATATAATAAAACATGGTAAAACAACCAATAAAAATGTTCCAAAAAATTAAAAAACTATTGCCTAGTCTTTTTCAGATGGTGTTCAGGCACCTACTAGAACAACAAAACTGTTTTTCTGAAATATTCTATATTTAGATCAAAAAAATTAAATGAAAATCCTATTATAAGACATCTATTCTGTGCATATGAACACACATATATATTCATATGCAATAAATAAGGTTTGAGTACATATGAACACTTCTACATTCATAATCGTAGAAGAAAATCAGTCCTAAATATTCATTGGAAGGACTGATGTCAAAGCTGAAACTCCAATACTTTGGCCACCTGATGCGAAGAGCTGACATTTGAAAAGACCCTGATGCTGGGAAAGATTGAAGGCAGGAGGAGAAGGGGATGACAGAGGATGAGATGGTTGGTTGGCATCACCAACTCAATGGACATGAGTTTGAGTAAACTTCGGGAGTTGGTGATGGACAGGGAGGTCTGGTGTGCTTCAGTCCATGGGGTCACAGAGTCGGACGCGACTGAGCCACTGAACTGACTAAACTGAACACTTCTATGTACATGATGAAAATACACTCAGCTCCCCAGTAATCTTTTCTGTGGATGGATAAGGGAAATAAAATTGACCTTTGAACAGTGATTAAGGGTGCTGACATTTCCAGAGGTAAAAAATCTGAGTATACCTTTACAGTCCCCCTCTTTATCTGTGGTTCTGTGTTCCTGGACTCAACAAATTGCAGATGGTATAGTACCTTATTTCTTGAGGAAAAAAAAAAATCTGTCTGTAAATGGACCCATGCAGTTCAAACGTGTGTTGTTCAAGAGTGAACTGTAGGTGAAAATGTTTGTTGAATTACTTGTACCCCTATTGTCCTGGTTATTGTCTCCATCTTTTCCTACAGACCCCCCATCTACTCCTAACTCCCTGCAGCACGCTCTCCCCATCTAAATCCTACAACCTCCAGATGATGTTCCTCTCTCAGAAACGAGTTCCATCCACAAAGAAGGGGGAAAGCTAAAGACAGAGGCAGAAATAAAACCTTGGGGATGATAGATACCCTGGCTCCAGTTAGTCCTAAAAGAGTCCCACTCAATTCCTTATATGAGTCATAGGTTTTTAGCTATTTAAGTTATGCTGCTGTCACTCCCAGCCCTACAGATGCCACAGTACTGCAAAACTTATCATGAAGTCAACTTCTCATCTGCTTCTATTCTTCTTTCATATGCTACAATAAGATATAAGAAAATCCTGTCCTCATATTTCTATCAGCATAAAGTTTCTGTGTATAAAGCCCAGTCCCTCTTTTCTATCTTATTCGAACTCTCATTCTGCTTGGCCTCTTGTCAGTATTTGGCAGAGCTGACCACTTCTTGACAGAGAAGGCAATGGCACCCCACTCCAGTACTCTTGCCTGGAAAATCCCATGGACAGAGGAGCCTGGTAGGCTGCAGTCCATGGGGTCGCTAAAAGTTGGACATGACTGAGCAACTTCACTTTCTCTTTTCACTTTCATGAACTGGAGAAGGAAATGGCAACCCACTCCAGTGTTCTTGCCTGGAGAATCCCAGGGACGGTGGAGCCTGGTGGGCTGCCATCTATGGGGTCGCAGAGAGTCAGACATGACTGAAGAGACTTAGCAGCAGCAGCAGCAGACCACTTCTTGAAACACATTGCCCTATTGCATTCTGGGACACCACACTCTCCTTCCTCACTGGGTCTTCTGCTCCTTGACAACCCCTATATATTGGGATCCCTATGGCCTCTTTTATAACGTTGTTGCACAAATGTTTTTAACAAATGGTTCTGGAGCAACTGGAGCATAGGCCCCCTAAAATAAACCTTTACCTAAATCTCATACCTTACAAGAAAGCATTAACTCAAAAGATTCACAAACTTAAAAGTAAAATGTAGAAGTATTAAACTGTTAAAAGCATATAGAAAAGTCCTAAGTCTCTAGAGCAAGCAAAGAGATTTTAGACTTGACAACAAAAGCACACAGCTCATAAAAGAAAAAAAAATGAACCACAGAAAAATTAAAAACCTCTTCCTTGTGGAATATCTTGTGAAGAAGATGAAAAACCAAGCTACAGACTGAAAGGTAATATTTATAAATCACATATATTTATAAAAGGTCTTGTGTGTATGTATATGTGTGCACGTTAGTTGCTCAGTTATGTCCGACTCTTTGTGACCCCATGGACTGTAGCCAGCCAGGCTCCTCTCTCCATGGAATTCTCCAGGCAAGAATATCAGAGTGGGTTGCCATTTCCTTCTTCAATAGAAGGTCTTACACCTAGAATATATAACAAACTCTCAAACCTCAACACTACAAAAACAAATCAGTATATTTGACAAATATGAAAAAGATATGAAGAGTCATTTAACCAGAGAAGATATACAGATGGCAAATAAGCATATGGGAAAATATTCAATATCTTTAGGTATAAGAAAAGTTTAAGTTATACCCACAGGAGATATCACTACATACTTAAATTAGTGTCTGTGCTGTGCTTAGTCACTCAGTCACGTCTGACTCTTTGTGACCCCCATGGACTTTAGCCCGCCAGGCTCCTCTGTCCATGGGAATTCTCTAGGCAAGGATATTGGGTTGGGTTGCCATCCTCTCTTCCAGGGGATCTTCTCATCCCAGGGATCAAACCCAGGTCTCCCACATTGCAGGTGGATTCATTATGGACTGAGCCACCAGGAAAGCCCAAGATTACTGGAGTGGGTTGTCATTTCCTTCTCCAGGGGATCTTTGTGACCCAGGAATCAAACCGTGGTCTCCTGTATTGCAGAATGATTCTTTACCAGATGAGCTACCAGGGAAGCCCTAAATTAGTGGCTAATTTTTCAAAAAACTGTGAGAACACCAAATGCTGGCAAGGATGCATAAAAATGAGACCACTCATACTTTACTGACTAGAAAGTAAAATGGTACTTTAGTAGTCAGAAGGTAAAATGTTAAAATGGTAGCAGTTTCAGTTCCTCACAAAACTAAACTTGTGCTTACCATATGATCCAGTAGTGGTACTCTTGGGCATTTATGCCAGAGAAATGGAAACTTATTGTCATATAAAAACCTGTGCATGAACGTTCATAGTTTTATTTGTAAAGGTCAAAATCTGGAAATAATCCAAATGTCCTTCAGTGGATGAATGGGTAAATAAACTATGGTATATTCAGACAATAAAATGCTACTATCATGGCATCCGGTCCCACCACTTCATGGGAAATAGATGGGGAAACAGTGTCTGACTTTATTTTTCTGGGCTCCAAAATTACTACAGATGGTGACTACAGCCATGAAATTAAAAGACGCTTACTCCTTGGAAGGAAAGTTATGACCAACCTAGATAGCATATTCAAAAGCAGAGACATTACTTTGCCAACAAAGTTTCGTCTAGTCAAGGCTATGGTTTTTCCTGTGATCATGTATGGATGTGAGAGTTGGACTGTGAAGAAGGCTGAGCACCGAAGAATTGACGCTTTTGAACTGTGGTGTTGGAGAAGACTCTTGAGAGTCCCTTGGACTGCAAGGAGATCCAACCAGTCCATTCTGAAGGAGATCAGCCCTGGGATTTCTTTGGAAGGAATGATGCTAAAGCTGAAACTCCAGTACTTTGGCCACCTCATGCGAAGAGTTGACTCATTGGAAAAGACTGTGATGCTGGGAGGGATTGGGGGCAGGAGGAGAAGGGGACGACAGAGGATGAGATGGCTGCATGGCATCACTGACTTGATGGATGTGAGTCTCAGTGAACTCTGGGAGTTGGTGATGGACAGGGAGGCCTGGCGTGCTGCGATTCATGGGGTCGAAAAGAGTCGGACACGACTGAGTGACTGATTTGATCTGATCTGATCAATAAATAGCATAAACTACTGATATGCTCAAAAACTTGGATATTGCATGGATATTACATTGACTGAAAACAGCCAATCTCAAAAGCTCATGTACTGGATGATTCTATTTGTGTAAACATTTCTAAAATAACAGAATGATAGAGATGGAGAAGATATCAGTGATTGCCTAGGGTTAGGAATGGTGGGGAGAAGAGTTGACTGTAACTGCAAAAGAGGAGCAAATAAAGGATGTAAGATCTTTGTGATAATGTAACAATTCTACATCTGGATTATATTGGTGGCTATACGCCTTTACACACAGGACAAAATTGAGAGAACCACACACACAACCCCCCCCATATCCACGAGTGACTCAAGTGACTGTAAAACTGATGACATCTGAACATGCTGTGGATTGTAGCATCATCAATGTCATGGTTTTAATATTATACAATAGTTTTACAAAGATGTTAACACTGAAGGAAACTGGGTGAATGGTATACAGTCCCTCTGTGTACTCTGATTCTGTGAATCAATAATTCTTTGAGAAAAGTTACAAAATTAACTGAGAGTCTATTTAAAAAACCCAAGCCCAGATTTCATCTCAGACCAGTTAAATCAGCATCTCTAATTAAGCCAGGTAGTATCAAACAACGGAGAAGGCAATGGCAACTCACTCCAGTACTCTTGCCCAGCAAATCCCATGGACAGAGGAGCCTGGTAGGCTGCAGTCCATGGGGTCGCTAGGAGTCAGAAACAACTGAGCGACTTCACTTTCACTTTTCACTTTCATGCATTGGGAAGGAAATGGCAACCCACTCCAGTGTTCTTGCCTAGAGAATCCCAGGGACGGGGGAGCCTGGTGGGCTGCCATCTCTGGGGTCGCACAGAGTCGGACATGACTGAAGCGACTTAGCAGCAGCAGCAGCAGCAGTGTCAAACAATGGCATGTAAAAACATCCCAGGTAATCCCAATGAGCAGCCAGCATTAAAAACCAGTGTGCCAAAGTAGGTTTTTCATAGTGTGATCCCAAACGAGAAGCAAAAAATGATCTGGTAACTTGTTAGTCATGCACATCATCAGGCCACACCCTAGAGCTACTAGCTCAGAAAACAAGCAAAGTTGGGTTTTAACAAAACGTCTAGGTAATTTTGTACTATCCAATTGGTAGCAATTATTCACAGCTATGTGTATACAATGGCATCAATCAAAGAGCTCAAAAAATAAATATATCTAGTACTGATACCCCACCACCCCAGACTGATCTATATAAATCAAACTCTGGCAATGCAGAGCTGGGGTTGACAATTTTAAAAAGCTTCCTGGATGATTTTAATGTGTTGCCAGGTAGAAGAATCACTGATCTAAAGCTGGGTTCTGAATTTTTTCTGCTTGGATTCTTTCAAAAATTAGATTTAGGAAACTTCCCCCAGAAAATACACATTCACACACAATTTACATATATTTTCAAGACATTTCTAGGAATCATATAAAGAATTCCTGCTTTAGGGATTTTATATGGTTTGTTTTTAAGAAACTTGAGGGGTCCCCCCACTAAAAAAAAGAAAGGAGTTTTAGATAATGATAATTTATGTCCTTAGAGCTAGACATTTATCAGCATATTCTGTTTCTAAGCAGGTAAACTGGATTGAGGATGAGCTGTCCATCTTGAGCTCAGAGATAATTTTTGTAATTTACTAAGCATGTATAATGAGAACATATCCTGCTTAATTCTGTCTTATTTCCCCAATAATTATCTGCTATATTTTATTATGTATAGCTCTCTTTAAAAATGAATATACATCCTCTGACGTATTGTTCCCTCTTTTCAATTTTATATATGAGTCACTCTAATGCTTTTCAAAAATGTGAATTTTTGTCATTAATGGCACTGCCAAAAATCTCACTTTCAGAAAATCTAGGCTACAAGAAATGTCCTTGTGAAACACATCTCTAGAAATAACTTCACACAGCTGATTATAAAACACATGGTCAAACTAACTGAAAACTATTCATTCACATATTCAACTATCAAGTATGTAGTATGTGTGTAACCACTGTTCAAGGCACCAAAGAAAGAAAATATTCCCCATTCTCATGCATCTTACATTCTAGTTTGGAAAGAAAAGATAATAAACTTAAGTAATGACGTCACATATTGAATGGTGATAAGAACTGTAGAGAAAGAAAAAAATAAGGGATAGAGAAATCCAAGGAAAACCTTTGTAAGAAGAGACAAGTGAGTAAACTTAAAGGAGGTGAAGGAATCATAAATATAAACGTCTAGAGGCATTATATTCCAGGAAGAGGGAATCTGAATGACTTGATGAAGAAGCTCCCCTGGGCTGTTAGGAGAGCAAGAAATCAGTGTGATAGAAAAAACAAAGGGGGAAAGAGACAAGAGAGGTGGCAGTCACGGGGTCACAGTTTGGTGGGCTTTCTTGAGTCATTAATGAACTTGATTCACACCACAAAGTGAGATGGCAACCATTAGAGACTTTCCAGTGGAGGAGTGAAGTATTCTGTGTTGAAAACAGAACCCTCCAGCGCAGGGGTCCCCAGCCTCTGGCATCTAATGCTTGATGATGTGACATGAAGCTGATCTAATAATAGAAATAAAGTTCACAAAAATGTCCTTGAATCATCCTGAAATCATCCCCCACCCCAGTTGGTGGAAAAATTGTCTTCCAAAGCCAACTGGTCCCTGGTGCCAAAAAGGCTGGGGACCCTGGCTCTAGCAGACTATTGAGAATGAACTGAGAGTATGCGCAATCCTGGAAGCAGAGAGCCCAGGTTAACAGAATCATTTAAATGCTAGGGAACAGGTGATATGCTTGAAACTTAAATGTTGTATTTTTACCTAAGGTTCTAAATTTCTATAATCATTTTGTTTATAATCACTCTCAGTCTGTATTATGTCCCATGTGGGATAAGGGAGGAAGGCAAAGAACAGGAAGCAGTAGGAACGCATGGCTTCAAGGCTCTTATCTCTCTCAGAAAAAATTGATGGACATGTCTTTAAAAGCTTCTTTATTCTTGCCATAATTCATAACATCACTTGTGGCACTGAATGCTGCTTCCTGTCCAGTGAAACAGGAAGAATTAAGGCAGATGAAACATCTGTAGGTTTGTCTTAAGTAAGCAATATATTTTTCCAAAGATCAGGATAAACTTCAAATGAACAATAACTAGACATTGTCTCAAATTATAACAAAAGGTTTTTGAAGTCCTATCAACAAGAATGAGATCTCTGTGAAGCCATGCAATGGCACAGAATTTTAAATAGCACATTCCCCCCTTACTCAAAAATAAATAGGTAAATATGCCGGTTTTCTGACTAGTATGGCTTTTTCGACAACTGAATATCACAAACACTTAGAAGAATCTTTCACACACATAGTCATCCACCAGATTATGATCAAAGCTCTGTTATAGTACAATGCAGAAAAGTAGGTCTTTTGAAGAAATGATGCTGGGTCTATTATATACTTCATGGGGGAAAAATTGCATCTTGATCTCTACCTTCCATCATAAACGAAAAACAATTCTAGGTGGATTGCAAATTCCAGTATGAAAGAGAAAACAATACAGATGACAGAGGAAAACACAAAGAAATATCTTTGTGGCGCCAAATCAGGCAAAGATTGCTTGAACAAGATATTAACATTACTAATCCCAGAAGAAAATCAAGAATTTCTTTGTATCAAAGATTATATTAACAGAGTAAAAAGGCAAAACACAAAGTACACCTGATAAAGAATGCATATCTAGATATATGAACCACCACTATAATCTATAATAGACAACTCAAAGAGAAAAATTTTTATCAGATGCTTATAAATGATATTCACATAGCCAATAAATGTATAAAAATGTATTCAAGTTCATTACTCATCAGATAAATACTAAAACCACAATATATCACCACACAGAATGGTAAAAAAAATATGGAAAATAATAAATATATGGAGCAACTGAACCCCCATACTTCAGTGCTCTGATGTATGAGGAAAAAGACTACTTAGAGGCATTTTAAGCTGGAGAAAATTAATTTGGAAATTAGACACCCACAAAAGTTTGTGAAACTTCCTGTATTAGTTTCGGACAATTGCACAATAAATTAGCCTCCAAGTCAGCAGCTTAACATAACCACCACCGTTTATTTTCCCAGTTCCTGTGGGTTAAGAATTCCGTGTAAACGTGGTTGGACCCTCTGGGCCGGCGTCTTGTCTTCCACAGGCAGCAGTCCAGGTGCCCACCTGGATTATATTCATCTCAAGGATCAACTCAGAGGTTCTGCTTCCTAACTCACACCTGTGGTTAGTCTTCATAATATCTACTTTCAAGATCATTCCAATTACATTTCTTCAAATGTTTGGAAGTGTCTGTTCTTCTATAACATGGGCATACCCTGCTGTGCTCTTTATATACTATCTCTTCTCTCTGAAATGTTAATCATCAGCTGTATGTGACCAGCTATTCCTGAAACCCAAAACCAATCTGAAATGCCAGTTGCTTCAAGGATGTTCACCCCAGTCTGACTTATTGCTCTGAATACATCAGGGCACCTACCTCATTTAAAAAGCTCCACCTGTTACTTACATTAATGATGGGAATTTGTCACATACTAAAATTAATATTTTTTGTGTGTTGATATTTTACTATATGCAGAAATGTTGAATCATGTTATACATTTGAAATTAACATAATGTTTGATTGTTAACTATACCTCAGAATCATAAACTATGATAAGCTAGGAAAAATATAAGAACTAGTTGTGACTTCTGAAAATAGACATTCACACCAGATTTCAATTCTCTCCTCCCTTTTCCCAATTTTTTGTATCATACCTGCATTTTCAGAATATAAAGCTATTATGACATAGGCTGGAACCTGGGCCCCTTTACCTGAATGCTTGCACCTGGAGAAAAGTCTCCTCCAGCAGCAGAATATATAGGACCAAAATTAACCACAGGCACCCAAAGTCTGGTTAATTACAAACAATAAGATACCAAAAGGCCACAAACCCACTGCCACTTCTGAAGTGCTAGGATCAATGGAGGGTACTGTGTGTGATCACTGCACACAGCAGCACCAAAGGGGTGGGCAGACCACCAAAGCCACCCCTCCAGCATCCAATGATACACCATACCCTCACCTCTTTAAGGAAACAATCCCCTCCCCACCTTCAACAGCAAGCAAGGGCACTTGTTACTTGCTTTCACTCCCTTGGTGCAACAGGAGTCCCAATAAAGCCCTGTCTGAATTCCTCAGCAGATTTCAATTGATTAAATAGAGTCTGAGGACCCAAATCTGTATCAATTACATACTATTTTTTTTTAAACCTTCCTTTAATCTTCACACTAATCTTTACTGCAATGACTCTTCAGTTATTTTTATTTCTGAAGCAGGTTCTTTCGTAAACTTCTCAAGGAGGGCGCCTGGAACATTTTCATGAAACACTGTCGTATAATCAGGATCAGCACTACTGATTTTTCCTTTTGCCTCTAGGCTCCAGAATGGCTCCGCATCAAACTGTTAATGATTCTATCTTTAAAAGTTTGAGATTTTGCTCGTCAAGGATTTTTGGCATTAAATTCCCTTTTTGAAGAATTATTGCCTTAAAATTTTCATTTACTTTGATTTCTGAGTTGTTTGGAGCCCCTCGAGTTTCGTGTCAGACACCAGTGCCTTTTTTGCTTTTCCTGGTTCCTGACCTGAATTCGAGCTTCCCTGGCGTTCGTCTTTACTGTTCCCATCCAACTTAATTTTGATTCCACTCCTTATTATTGATGTCCATTGTGCAGTCTAGTCCCAGTGGAACCCTGACAGTTCAGTGTGAGGATATAAAGACTTTCATGCGTTAGTTTAGATGTCTGCCTCATTCACTGGTGGAGTTTAGCCAAGATCCTCTGCCTTCAACTGCACCTCCTTGCTGGACTCCTTCACCACTCAAGCTCTGAGCTCTGGTGTGGGGCCCTACATATTGCCTGCACAGAGCATGCGTGGGGCTCTTCTGGAAAGGGGTAGGGCTGGGCTCACTGTGCTGCTTTAATGAAAATGTGCCCAGCCTTCTGGTGTCCGGTGACACTTGCTTCTTTCTGCTTTCCCCACTTTTAGGGTGAAACTAGGCAGGTCAAGTGGATATTGTCCACCGGTTTGTATTTTGTGAATACAGGGGGATACTGGAGTGGGTTGCTATGCCCTCCTCCAGGGGATCTTCCCAACCCAGGGATCCAACCCTTTTCTCAGGCATCTCCTGCATTGGCAATTGGATTCCTTACCACTAGCACCACCTGCTCTTGTTGAAATATTGTTAGTGGATTTTGATTTTAATATCTCAATGGCCCTGTGTTATGTGGGAATCATGGAAGACACAAATTATGCTTCCACAACCGCTGCCATCTTCCCATAATTCTTAAACAATTTATTTTTAAAAGAAACTTTAAAGGAAAAAAAAATGGAGAATCAGATTTATTTTTTATTTATAGAAAGAAAAAAAAAAACCATCTACAAGATGACTGTTTGCTGGAGGCTTAGATATGTTCTCATTGTTAGCAAGGGAGACTACAACTGGTAGGGATGTGACAGCTCCTGGTCCAGACAAGACGTTGACTAGATAGTCCAAATGCCCTTGTGCTGCAAACGTCCAGCCATGTGATGGCCAGGCCTTGCTCAGAAGAAAGAGAGAGAAAGGCTCTGGGAGTGAAGAGGGAAGGGAAACCCAGGGGCAAGCTGTCATCCAATATTTCAGCTGCCAGGGTAGGGGTTCTCTTATTGGTCTATTGAGACAGGTGCCTGAATGAGTTGTCTTTTGCTGGGAGAGGAGGCAGAGATCTGCAGTGGAGACACACACACACACACACACACACACACACACACACACGTCTGATGGTGGATTGTGCCCCTAATAGAAGGTTGACTAGATACAGCAGTCCCCAACCTTTTTGGCACCAGGGGCCAGTTTCATGGAAGACAATTTTCCACATACAGGTAGGGGGGTTATTTTGGGGATGATTCAAGCGCATTAGATTTATTGTGTACTTTATTTCTATTGTTATTATATCAGCTCAACTTCAGATCATCAGTGTGGGAAAATTAATAAGATGGTGCCAGTTGAGCTTCCTTGCCCCATGCTCTCATGTCGTCTCACCTCATGTTCTGTAAACAATGACTTTACATGGTTATGTAATAGCTGAGATCACTTATAGCATTGCACATGCATGTCATGAGGTACCCACTTGGCCACAGGCTACTTTTGTTCTGTAAGTATATATAAGCTTCACCTGGAAGAGCCTGTCAGGATTGTGTGCAATTACGTTGTGTTATGTCTGCTGCTACAGCTGCTGTGCCAGCCAGGAGACAATAAACATGTCTGCAGTTCCTTTGGCTCCTTTCATTTTCTTCCAGTCTCTTAGCTCATGCCTTGCCTACCATGGGTTCAGCAAACCATGCACACAGTGAGACACAGAGAGAAAACTGATTCTGTGAGCAGGATCAGCAATACAATCAGGTATTAGATCCCAGAGATTGAGGACCCCTGGACTAGAAAACATTCTAATCATTAAGGAAACTTTATAGTCTGGGCTCTGGATGAGAAAGAAAATGACTTCTCTGAAGGAATCCCAGGTGGCACAGAAGTAAAGAATCTGCCTGCCGATGCAGGAGACACAGGAAACTTGGGTTCGATCCCTGGGTGGGGAAGATCCCTTGGAAGAGGAAATGGAAACCCACTCCAATGTTCCTACCTGGAAAATCCTATGGACAGAAAAGCCTGGTGGATTGCAGTCCATGTGGTCTCAAAGAGTTGGAAACAACTGAGTGAGTATGCATATGCACAGGGACTGAATATTTGTGCCTCCCCAAATTCATATGTTGAAATCATAACCTCTAAGGTGATGCTATTCGGAGAAGGCAATGGCACCCCGCTCCAGTACTCTTGCCTGGAAAATCCCATGGATGGAGGAGCCTGGTAGGCTGCAGTCCATGGGGTCGCTAAGAGTCGGACATGACTGAGCGACTTCACTTTCACTTTCCACTTTCATGCATTGGAAAAGGAAATGGCAACCCACTCCAGTGTTCTTGCCTGGAGAATCCCAGGGACGGGGGAGCCTGGTGGGCTTCCATCTATGGGGTCGCACAGAGTCAGACACGACTGAAGTGACTTAGCAGCAGCAGCAAGGTGATGCTATTAGGAGGTAGGACCTTTGGGCAGTGATTAGGTCATGAAGGCAGAGCCCTTGTGAATGAGTGCGCTTGTAAAAGTGGCCTAAGAGAGCCCCTTTGCCCCTTTTGATGTGTGAGAACACAGCAAATAGATGACTATCTATTAACCAGAAAGTAGGCCCTCATTAGACACCAAGTCTGCATGTACCTTGATCTTGACTTCTCAGCATCTAAAACTGAGAAACAAATTTCTGTTGTTTATATGCCATTGAGGCTATGGTACTTGTTATAGCAGTCCAAAATAAGACAGCCTGGGATTCAGCCAGCCAGTGTCTGATTATAAGTGTTAAGGGTATAATAAAATAGAGGAAGGGGTGGAGGCTGGGAAAGGGGGACATTTTGTTTTAACTAGGATGATAAGTGAAGTTTGAGTCAGGAGTAACATTAAGGAAATGATATCTAAAAAGAACACTACATGTTCATCTCCACAGGACCTGAAAATGTATTTGTGAAAAATCAATATTCTTTTGTGATTAAAAACCAAAATCACATTTAACAAAAATGACAACAGGTAAATATGTCCTTAACATAACCAAAAGAGCATATATATATATTTGTATATACAAGTGTATATATATATATATAAATGTGTGTGTATGTGTATGTATATATATAAGTGTGTATATATCTCAAAACCCCAAAGTTAGAAAGGATCCACCATCACCAAAATATGCCCTGATCTCACCATGAACAACAGTCAGCAGATACTACAAATGGGTGGATTACATCAAGACCTACATGAAATAGACAATTTAATAAAACTATAACTGATAAAAGAAATCCCTGTAAATTGGTTAAAGACATAAAAGATTCATACTGTAACCCTAAATGAATAAGATACTGTGAAAAAATAACTGGAAATTAGAAAAACAAAACAAGATAAAAAACAATTTCTAAAACTAAATAAAAAACAAGCCATGGAAATAAGAATTCTATTGGATGGAATAAGTAGCAGATTAATCAGAGCTGAAGAGAGGAAAGATAAACAGAAAATAAAAACAGGGCAAATATAATGAAATATCAAAGGGGTGACTGTAGAGCAAATTTTAAAAATATTATATTCTGCGATATTTGAACACACAGAACTATAATATTCATCCTAAATTTGTGACTGCTTCCCCCCACACTTTTTTATTTAGTATCTTTCACCATCCTGTTGTGTAGCCTTGGGAACAAGTGTAATAGATTGAATAACAGCTGTTATCCTCTAAAATGGACATAACTACCATTTAAAACGTGATGCTCTACTGGACAGTTTCCCATATTGTACTTATTATAGTATACCTTTATTCAAACTTAGAAGGTGATTGTTCCTCAAAATTTAACTCAAAGTTACCATGTAAATATATGATAAATTGTTAAAATAAAGACAGATGTGATTGCATAGAAACATTAAATCCATGTTGAGATTTGAAAGAACTCTCATAAGGGGTCTTGTCCTTCTTTATTGGAATGCAGATTAAATTTCCTTTCCCTGTACTTGTGAGGTAGATAAAGTTGGTTTTGCCTTTTCTGATTATCATCTACCTTAAATGAGGCAAATTTCTGTAGTGTTTTTTACATCTTTAGTTTTACACAATTTGCCACCAGAGCTTGTTGCATAAAAGACTGCCGAGAGAGTGACTATCAGATATTAAAATACTTAATTAAACTGAGATTGACCTCAGTCATTTCATCAATCTAAAATCAACTAGAGAATGTATTAGCTTAACTTTGTAGCTTTAGCTAAAGCATATGCATCTACATAACCAAGCAATGATAATAATATACTCACAGAATCTTGAGATGGAGTATGAATGTTCATGATTTTTTTTTTTTTTTTTTATCTGATCTGAGTGCAGAGAGGGGAGAAGAAAAGACCTTTGGACAAGGCGGATGATGATCCTTATTGTAGCATTGAATCACTGCAATTTATGGTTAAAAGTGTGACTATGTTAGATATCATCATCGTTCTCATGGCTGAAATCAATACTGAGTAAAATTGGCTAGTTACCTATTTCTCTAAACATATGATCTTCCTGTTTCTAAAAGGAAACATGAATCACAAAGGAATCCTGATGGCGTTAGGTCTTGAGAGTATTGGGCTATGCTTTGTTCATCTGAATATGACCCCTGTGCCTTTCTAAATATTTAATACTTGAAAATACTATTTTAATCAAGGTTTATGTCAATATTCTTTTACTGAAATATTATGTGTTTTAGATTGTGAATCTGTAATCTATTTGATCCGCATCATCAAGGAAAAGTATATAGTCATTTGTCTATTTTAATTGGCTCAGTTCAACTGAAAGGGAAATCTAGCATCTCCTTCTTGAGGTTTTCTTTTCTCCACAATTGTCTAAGAACTTCTAGAAGTACAGTCTGTTCAAAGGGATCATATTTCTTCTCAACGATTCATTTGTTCAGTCCGCTAATGTCTTCATTTTCCTTACTGTCACACTGTATAACATTTGAAACCTAGCTTTACACAGAATTACTGCAGTGAAACCTTGCTCCGTCACTCAACATTTGAGGTCTAATGGTATGTCTCTTTTAGTCCAGACTTAGATAATTAGGACAAACATCATACCTGGGTGGCTGGGTTCAGAGCGCTTCTGAGCCTCAGGCATGTAGGTTCACCCAGCAAATTTTAAGCCCAGAATTTTCATTCCCCTCTCAATGAGGACTTCTTTGAGGTCTTTAGGTGTATTTACGTCTCGGTCAGAGCCATTCTAGTATTTAGAGCTTCTAATATTGTTGAAATTCAAATGGGACTGCATTAGGGACTTAACACACTTTTCCTCCCAGAAATTTGCCCACTTTCTCCACAGAGAATACGCTGTGGGCCTAGTTAAGGGGTAGTAGAAGGCAACCGGAGAAGGCGATGGCACCCCACTCCGGTATTCTTGCCTGGAAAATCCCATGGATGGAGGAGCCTGGTAGGCTGCTGTCCATGGTCGCGAAGAGTCGGACATGACTGAGAGACTTCCCTTTCACTTTTCACTTTCGTGCATTGGAAAAGGAAATGGCAACCCACTCCAGTGTTCTTGCCTAGAGAATCCCAGGGACAGGGGAGCCTGGTGGGCTGCCGTCTATGGGGTCGCGCAGAGCCGGACACGACTGAAGCGACTTAGCAGCAGCAGCAGCAGCAGAAGGCAACACCTTTGGCAGTGTACAGAATTCCACACTTGAAAGTGAAAGTGTTAGTCGCTCAGTCGTATTTGACTTTTTGCCCACTAGGCTCCTCTCCATGGAATTCTCCAGGCAAGAACACTGGAGTGGGTTGCTATTTCCTTCTCCAGGGGATCTTCCCCATCCAGGGATTGAACCCAGTTCTCCTAGTATTACAGAAGTCTTTACTGTCTGAACTAGCAGGGAGCAGACTTAGTGGAAAAAGTACCCTCAACTTTATAATTTTATAGCTAGGGCACACTATTTCTAAATTCTTTTCCCTGTAACATAGAAATATTATTTCTAAATTACTTTGATGCATAAGATTACTATTGTTCAGACCTTTTCTTAGACCTCCTTGAGATCAAGCAGGCAAATTTTGACAAAATTTCATTTTTAGTATTAACCATGGCAGAAGACCATGGGTAGAAGTGGCCTATAAAATGTTCCTCAAGCAAGAGAGTCCTGGGCATATCACAGGATCCTTAAAAACTGTACTATCAAGTCTGAGGGAACACTCAATCCCAGCCTGGCCATGTTTCGAGGGTGAAAGACTTTAGGAGTAAAGTGGGTGGAAAGCAAGCGAGTATCTGAGGTCTACCTGGAGACTGAGAGTTCCTCAGATGCTTGGTTTAAAAGAATCGGAGAGAGCTTTTCTGCAATATAATTCACCTTCTAAGGTGCCTTCAGAATCTATTCAGTTAAATATGGCCTGAACAGTTTGAAATAGGTTATATAGCATCTCACAATTTTTTACAAAGGCGTTTAGTACACTGGTATAGGTACAGAGTATAAGAAACTTAAAAGTGTCAAAGGAACAAGTATGTATTTATTATATATATACATATATATAAAGTTATACACACACACACATATATGTATATACACATAATTATGTATGTAAATAATTTTATAATTACCTCATCCTTATTCACTGTGGGCTTGGTTACTCAGGACACCCAGAGATCCTGATGCCCCCTGGTGGTCACTGAATTATCACAGATCTCCTTGACATCTGAAAATCCACTGGGTTTGAAGAACTAAAAAGTTGCAAGATGAAAAACCATGTAGCATGTAGAAGTAATTTGCATAATTTAAGCTAGTTCTTCCTCTCAGTGCTGGTGATTTATGAAATAGAGAACTATAAGTAATGGACGAGCCTCCTCCAGCAAACCAAATTTGGAAAATAAATTCTTAAGCACAAGTGGGCATGTGTTAATGAATTTGAATATAATGTGTCACATTTCTCTGCTATGTTTACTAATTCTTTTAATAATAATCAAATAATTAAAGTTATTTTATTTAACACTATTTTATTGAACACATTTTAAGTGATCAGAAAATTTCAGAGTGACACCTCGGCAATATTCAATTGGACTTATAATTTTGATAAACTATTTTTGTTAAGCTCTCTTGAATTAACTCAGTAATTGCAGTTAAAGAATTATAATTTTAATCTTCTAAGTGTTACCAATTTATCCAACCATGCAAAAGTGAATGAACTTTTATAAAGGCACAAAATACAGCCTTGACTTCTGATATCTGACTTCTAACTTCCTATACTACTAGATAAATCTGAAAATCTGAAGAATAAGTAAAATCATTGCTATTTATGAGCTTTGCCTATGTACATTTTTTACACTGGACTACAAGTAAATATTTTATATATACTACATAAATCATGCTAATGTAAACATGTAAGTGATTTTCCTGCACAGTGGAAAGATTTGTTTACATTTAGACTGAAATCACAAATAGAGAACCCAATTTTCTGTAATATCTATTAACTGAGACATAATTTTTTTTTTCTATTTATAATCAGTTTCTTCTGTACAGGACCTTTTCTAATTCAGTTTAAATTACCCCTTTTCTGTGATGAACTTGCATTTCCACATTTACCAGCTGTGAATGCATTTAGAGAGTAAGTGCAAAACTACTAGGTTCAGAAACAGACCTTTGATTTTGTTGTCACTGTTAACTATTTAGTTTGGCAGCCTTGGGTTTGTAACTAAAGTCTCAGGTTTCTCCTTTCCCCTCTGAAGGCCTGTTTACTACACACACACACACACACACAAAGGCTTTTATTTGAAAATTTATGGAACTTATTCCCTGAAGTCATTAGAATGTACTCCTAAGTAACTATTCCTCTCTTAAAATTGGAAAATATCTCCCAGAGATTAACAGTGAGGTAAAATAAATATTAGTGTTGAAGCAAGTTAAATGAAGTTAATAGCTGTACCCTCATTTGGAATGTTTCCTGAATTTGTACATTTATTTCCATATATGTACAGTTATGTGTGATTATCAGTAATCAGATAGATAAAAATAACAGCACATAACTATTGGGCATATTTTCTTTGAATCTGAAAACATGCATTTGTCATCTTTCTGCTATACAGTTAAGACAGATGTTTCGAAAGAGGGTTTATAAATGTAATATTAAAGTTTTGGTCTCTTTTTTCCAAAGTTATCTAAATATAAGCAGGGTATTCTATTAACTGCATTTCCCAACAAATATATAAAAATTAAAAAGCAATTTTTCTGGAATTTCTGCTTTGGCTCACATGTGTTGGTTATATATATGCCATTTGGTATAGTTCAGGAAAATGATTTCTAATACATGTTACAAACATACATACATTTGCTTTTCTAAAATTTGCCTTAGCAATAATATGCACAAATAGATAAGATGCTAAAATAAACCATTTTAAAAGTGATATAAAGGAATTCACTATTTTAAGTTATTATAAAATAGGACAGTTTTGTGAACTAATTATTTTTTATTTCAATGGCTTCATGTACAAAGAGGTTTATAGACTTTGCTGTTAGTCAATGAGTCTATTGCTAATTTATACAGTTTTTATATATTAAAATATATACTGTATAAAACAGTATAACAATCATCCTTTCCTTGACTAAGTCATTTACTTTAAGTTAAATTCCATGACTTTTTCATCACTTACCTAGATACAAAAGAAAGAAGGTTGGTAAACCTGAAAATGAGTATCATTGTGCAACTCTGCAGGCAAAACTGTTAGCAGTCTGGCACGTGTGCATTTAATGCAAAGTCTCTTGTTTCTAAAAATGAAAGCGAGGCTGAACATGCCTCTATGTCTGATAGAAGGGACACAATAAGGAGATTCCTTACACCACCTACACTCATCAGAGTGAAGGATGTTACTTCTTTGGTTTCCTGGTCTAATGGAAAGGTATTTGTATTCACATCACTGAGTATTAGTCATTCAATAGATGAAAGGAATATTTTAAACTTTAAAGGCTACCTTGGTGTCATTCTAAGAAGTAGGGATGAGACCCTGGGGAAAGTGTTGAAATTCTGGAGAATTATTTTAACTATTAGAAGTGGTTTAATATCTGTGAGTATGTGAGATTAACAGTTTTATTGCCTACATGTGGGGATCTACATTCTTAGTTCTAGTGTTTTACCTTACAATTTTTACTCCTTAAAGCACCCGTTTGTGTAAACACTGCTTAATCTCTGTAACAAGTGCACTCTACATCTTTTTGTCTAAGGTTACTCTATTAAGTGATTTACATTTTCCATGCATCTTCTAAAGGGCACTAAAGACGCTCTTAGTTATAATTTTTAAAATGTTTAATAGGGGTAATGGCTAGGAACAAGTAATATTTAAGAAATAAAATAGAGACCCAAAGATAGGTTAGAGGGGAGGAAATCTCATTTCTCTTTTCTTCGTAATTGCATTAGGCAAGTAAAAACTACAGGAGACAATTTTTCATAAAATACAATTTTAAAATCTAGGGATCTGTCATCTCTGAAAAGTGTTTGCTATAAATACCAGAAACAATTCAATTTACTTTACATATCCAGATTGAAAAGATAGGAAAAGTTTGGAGTCTTAGACGAGGTCAAACTTTTTGCCTCTCTTAAATAGAGGCAAATCATGAATGACAGAATTTTTTTTTTTTTTTAAAGGGAGGAAATATATATATAGGACAGGAAGAAAATGAAGCTCCTCTTAGACATGTGATCAAGTTACTAGGCTTGACCTTCGGATTTGATGATTTGGCAATTAAGGTTTTTAAGTTCTTCATCTTATTGTATTACCCATCTTTTGAATTGCAAAGTGTCTGAAACTACCTAACGGGAATGGGATTCCTCTAGGTAGTCGTCCTCAATATTTTAGTTAGACGAAATCAACCGGCGTTGTTGGTGACATTTTTTATTCTTAGTTTGCCTTTGAAAGGTAATTATTGACTAATTATTGAAAAGTACTCAATATGTGCGAAAGAGGTCTTGATCTTAATTTAAATTAATTGCATGGTAACATTCTTTAAAATTAAATGTAATTTATGCAGCGAAGTGGAAAACGATCAAAGTGGGGGGAATTCCAGGAAAATCTCGGAAAATGATACGCATGTAAGAAAAACGTTTCAGAACTTTCAGAAGTTTCTCTTGCAGTGTTCTATTTAGTCCTACCAACTATCGGTAAACGATAGGGCGGGGGTGAGGGGGGCACATAAAACAAAAGACTTCCTTTCTCCACTCCCTTTTCCTCTGGCTCTCTTGCCAGAGCTTGTTGCAAACTCTTGGAAACATTGTTTGAATATAATACATTTGATTACTTTTATTCTATCAGAGATTGTGCTGGGTGGTGCCTAAAACTGTCTTTGGAGTCTTGTAGTAAGTCTTCAAGAAAGAAAAAGAACAAAGTTACCCGACCCGCGGAGGTTGTGAGTAACAACAACAAAAAAGTGAAAGGCACTTTACTTAAAGGCACAGCTCATTTCACTGTCCCGGCTCCGTGCTTGGTAGCTGAGAGAGCTTGCATCGCTCTGGTTTCTAAATGAGCGCGAGGAGCACTACTATAAACACGACTGTAAATTAGGAGGGTTATTTTAAGATTGATTTTGCTCCGCGAAAGCTGCGATTGCTAAAAGCCAAGCGCCCACAGCAGCACGCACCTCGGCTGCCATCCACGTCCTCCTCGGAGCATCCAGAGCCAGCCGAGAGCTCAGAACCTGGAGGGAATCCTGGATCCGCAACCTGACTCCGCTTGCCGCCGATTGGCCCGCGCCCCTAACCCAACCCCCAAGGTTGGGGCGGCCGTTTCGCTGGGACCCGCCCCTAAGCCCTGGGAATCGCCGCCTGGGAGGCCGGCTACGCCTGCCACTCAACCCGAGTGGCGGAGGCTCTCGGCTCGGAGCCCCGCCCCCTCCCCCCTAATTGATATTATTGGAGTGTGGAGCAAGCGGCCGGTCTGCAGTCGGAGACTTGCAGGCAGCAAACACAGTGTGAACGAAAGGAGGGGGGAAAAATTTTTTAAAAGCTAAACGTGGAGCAGCCAGCCGGAGATCGAGAAGGGGAATCAATGCGTGGAGCGCAATAAAAAATAAAAAGCCCATATACTTCGGAGCAAACAGCATTTAAAAAGCTACGGCTCAACTGAAACCTAAGATAAAACCTGCTCATGCACCATGGTTTTTCAAACTCGGCACCCTTCATGGATTATTTTATGCTACATCTGGCTGCTCCACTTTGCACACACCGGAGAAGCGCAGGCTGCAAAGGAAGGTAAGGTGATGGGAAAGCAAAGTTTGTTCTGACTTATTTATTTAGCTGTCTACCTGCAAGAGCCGGCTGGTCCGCGGGGCTGCCGGCCGCGCCTCTGGTGCCCGGCGACCCTCCCCCGCCGGCTCCCCGCCCCCTCACCGCTCCGGCCGCTCCAGGCTGGCCGGTGGCTAGCCGGGCTCTCTGAGCCGCCTGCAGCCCCGCGCCCAGGGCCGTTAGCCCGACGAGAGTGGGATTTCTGGCGCAGACTGTCCAGAGGGCGTGAGCATCAAAGGAAGGCGGAGGTGGGGGGGGGGGGGCGGGAGCTCGGGGGTGTGGGAACCGCCGACGAGCTCGTTCTCCCGGACCCGGGGCAGGTCAGATCTCTTCCTCTAGCCCTCTGCTCTTCCTCGTCTCGCCGTTCGTCTCACTGGGAGTAAGCTGTGGCCAGAGTTGGTCGGAGACCGGGGAGTGCAGCCTCTAGAACCCTGGCCAGCCCGCCGGCGAACGGCTGGATCCTTCCCTGAGGGGCCGTGACTTGTGTGAGCTCCGAACGCTCGGGTTACTAATGAAGTGCTCACTGCGTCGGAGGAGCAGGCGCGGGCCTGCGGTTGGCGCTCGGACGCCGGCGCGGAACAATAACGCCGCGGAGGTGAAGCAGCGGACGGCGCGCTCCCCGCGCCCCGCCGGCCTGAGACATCTCCATTCAGCGCGCGCCGCGCAGGTCCCGGCGGCCGCGGGGACAGTGGCAGACCAGCGGGCTCGGCCCGGCCAAGGGCGGGCGGTGGGAGTGGGGGTCAAGGGGAGGGGGATAAAGGGAGGGCTGGGACTGTGCAGTTGATAAAAAGATGCCGCCTGGGCGACCAGAAGTCCTCAAACCTCTGCCCCCACAGTTCTGCAGTTAAGGAATACGAGTGATCGAACCTTGCAAAAGACATGGACCCCGGGGCTAGTTCTGGTTCATGAGAGCAAGATTCTTTGGGGCAGCTAGATACGCCTGTATATGGCTTTTTCCTCTCGTCTTCTCCTTTGAACCATTGACAGAAGGTAAAAATACCTTTTGGTGCCTGTAGTTGGAGCTGGGGAAAAATAAATCCTGTCAATGGAAACGTCTTCTGAGCAGTGTCACAGTCTACCCACTCCCCTCCTTATCGTGCAGGCTGTACGTCTAAAGCTGATTTCCCGATATTGAAAAGCCGAATACTAATAATTACTTGTCCCTAAAGTGTGGAGGATGGAGGAATCTGTTACCAGATATAGGTCTGTTACCAGATATAGGTCTTGGGGTCGGGAGTTGATAGGCAACGGTACTCGCTTCATCTATGTCTGAAAACTTCCTGATTTAGTGCTGCTTTTTACGATTCTCTTCATGGGGCCTTCTTTGGTCACTGAAACCTCTCTCCCCACCCCCGCAACCAAACGCCACCACCTACTCTTTGATCCAGCCTGACCTTCTGACCCCAGTTTCCACATCTGCAACCTGTGTTGATGCTGAACCCATTCAGAGCAAACCTTAACTTCCAGCTGTCGGTTTCGCTCTTGCAGATGAACAGACATCTGCTAGAAACACACAGCCATACACACCAAAATCCACATTTCTACTCGCGTGACATCAGAGAATAGGGACATTGAATCCTGCAAACTTATATTGATTGCTTAGGAATCTCGGGACCCGAGGAAAAGTTTGCACCGCCGGGGCGAAACCCCGCGTGCGAGCTAGCGCAAACCCCGGCTGGAGTTTGAGCTATAAATAACTGCATCACTAGGGGGAGAGGTTCCTGCAGTCAGAATGGCTTGCTCGCCCGCGTTTCTCTTCTGGGTGCGAAATACGTGGAGAGGATTCTGATTCTAGGAGGCCGAATTCTTTACATGCAGAAGTGAGCTGTTTAAAAGGTGGGCGGGGGTGGCGAAGGCGCTCCGCTTCTCGGTGGCGACTCACCCGGCGAGTCGCGGCGGTCAAGGGCTGCCGTTCTGGGAGCGAGCGAGCCCCGAGGCGACGCCGGGGCACCCAGGGGCGAGCGCCAGGAAGTGCCTGGAGCAGGTGCCTAGCTCTCTGGAGCGGATGGGAATGATTAGAGAAAGATGAGAGACCTCCTTTCTCCACTTTTCCCGCACATGTTCTCTCGGGGAGGTCGGTTCCCGCTACTGGGAGCGCGCATATAAGTCAGTCTAACGCTTGGAGGCGAAGTGCAGACGCTGTATTTCCTCTCCATTAATGCCGCTGCCGCTGCCCCCTCTGAGGAGACGCTTCCCGATAGCCTCTCTCCTCCTCCTGGCTCCCTCTGGAGCTAGGGCGCCACCGGTTCCCTGGAGTGCCCAGGTCTGGCGGAGGCGTAATGGATGCTCCGCGCGGCAGGCGCGCCCGTCTGGCAGCCCCTGCCCCGCCCCGCCGACGGCCCCGCCCCGGCTCTCGCTGCTGCCCGCGCGGCCGGGTGCCGGCTCCACCGGCGCGCCCGGCATCTCGCTCCTCACCCGCACCCCCCGCATCCCCCACCCCAGCCCGCGCGGCGAGGGCTCAGAGTCCCGGAACCCGGGACCGCACGCCGCGTTCCCGATTGACCGCCAGGCTACGCCTCCGCGGGAGGGAAGAGAGGCTGGTGCTCCGAGCGGGAAGGCAAAAGCGCGCAGTTACCGGCTGGTCCAGAGAGCAGACAGCGGAAGGGAGACGGGCTGAATCTTTAAGAGCTAGTTAAACGCTCAGGGGCCGGTTTCCCTTTTGTTTTTATTTGCTCGTGTGTTTCTCTCTTAACTTGTTTGCCATCACCGCCCCACCTGGGTCCCTGGCTCTCACCCCAGGCTGTACCGAGGGGTAACGGAAAAGCAGTAAATCATCACTGTGCTTATTTCACCTTCAAAAATGACCCAAGAAAGTCTCCTGGGTTTAAAATTCACTTGTCACTATGAAAGACGGAAATAATAATAATAATAATAAAATAAATCATCTCTAAAGAAAAGTACATAGAACCCACATTGTTTGTGCATTTGAGGACAAAAACAAAATAAACTTTAAAAATCATTTACTATAAATTCAGTAGTCCAAACATTTATTGATGTTCCTAGTTCGAAGTACAACTTAGTATTTTAAAAGCGTGGCTTTTAAAATTATTATTATTATTCGAAAGGGTGAGTGCTATCATGGTCTCCCTGAGAGTCTTAAGTATAAAACATTTTGAGAAAAAAGTGTTTGTATATCTATATTCAGTTATAGGGAATAACCTTGACTAGTGTGAGGGAGTCGAACACATTATCAACTGTTTCTCTCTTTTCTTAGAGTAAAAAATTTTCATTACCTTTAACACCACAGTGTTTTACTCTATTCATAGTTATTGAAAAGTTTATTTAAGCATGTATTTCATTTAAGTTCAAATTTTAACATTTTTTGAGGTTGATGGCAAGCATATTTACATGCCTGAAAATATATTCACCATTATTTCTGGAAAGATTGATTCATTTGTTAAAATGCTATGGAATCATGGAAATATTTTTGAAGAATACAAACTCATAATTCTGAAACTAGTTTGAGCAAAGAGTCAATGCTTTAGGAGATTAATTGTCCTAAAAAGCAGTAAAATATATCAAATTGGAAGCATGGTATATATTAATGTGTGACATTTGAATGCATTACCTTGCATTATATTGTATTGTAAATGCATCCGGAGCATTTATTACATTTATATAAATATTAATTGCATTATACTTTATGGTAGCGTAAAAGCATAATATAACTGTTTTTAAAAGTTAAGTCAAAGTTTGAATATCCCATTTTTAGAATTAGCTAATGCTTTGAAATATTTGTAAATTTAAAAAGTAGAAATATTAAAAACAGATGTTTGAATAACCCAGAAATGTATCTTGTAAGTGATAGGCAATTTACTTTTCTCATAATAACACTGCTTAATATGATTTTTAATTATAGTCATTTTGGCTTAAGAGAAGACATTGTGTGTGGAAAGTTAAAAAAATAAACTCCAATTCTCAAAAGGCACAAGGAAATAGTTTTTGAAGAATAGTACAAGTCAGTGACTGAGGAGTAATATGGAATTATGCTTTATTATGTTAATGCTATTTCATTTGACAAAATTTAGAGCACTCAGTGGTTTACAGAATTCTTTATAATATATAATTACTACTGAATCAGTATGCATCACATATCATTTTTTTACTTTTGCTTTCATACTTTCAAGTTTCTAATTAATTTTAACATTTCAATTAAAAAATGTAAGTTGGTTTTTCAATGTCTTTCTTCCCTTAAGAAAGTGGAATATTTTTGTCAGGTGGGTCTATATTTCATCATTCACTAATATAAATAACTGTTTATACATTTTAAATCATAAAGTGATAATTGTTTTAAAAATTAGATTGACTTTAATAACTTTTACAAACATATTTTCCCTTTTCATCTAACATTTAGAAATGCAACTTTCTTTTTCAGTACTACTGCTGGATTCTAAAGCACAACAAACAGAGTTGGAATGGATTTCCTCTCCACCCAATGGGGTAAGTGCTTCTCCTCATAAAATACCAACCTCTGTTTTTTAAAGTAAGAAATAAAACCTCTTTCCCTTCCCCAGTGGAGTTATTCAGATTCTTCACATTTAAATTGTTTTGATTTCACATATCTTGTTCAATATTTTGTTGGGTTTATAATGAGACATTGAATTCTTGGAGTAGAGATGGTATACTTAGAACTCTGAAAAATAGATTAAAAAAAAAATCTCTTTAACCATAATCTTTTGAGTTCTTCTGTGAGTGGGACCATATGTCAGTTTCCAGGCTATAAATGTTAACTAATTACAGAGAATATGCCTTTCATGAACTCATATCTTTTTAGTTACTTTATACTTCTTTAGTATAATCACCAGGTAGGTTGTGTGTAGTTCTTTAAAAACAGTAGGTAATCTGTTTTCCTCTTTTGAAAAACGTTTTAGCATTATTCAAAATATACATGAAAGGATAACTAAAAGTCTAATATGCTCAACATTTTAACATAAAATTTGCTATGAAATATGATTTGGATTCTCCAAAATTTGTACTATGTGCTACCTGTTCTTATTAATCAGAAGTGATGGCAGAGCAAGCACATATCAGAGTAAAAATCTGTTATAACAAATGAGTGAAAGCTGTCCAATAAAAGTTTATGAGAATATAAGTAGATTCTAAAAAACTTCTGTTAAGTGTCATGTATCCAGAAAGATACATCATTTACTTAAATTTAGTTTGATGTCAATGTCTTTGGGTATTATTTTAATTGTGAAAGAGGGTACATACTTCATCCCTTACTAAGTAAAAAGGCTCCAAGAAAGGGAATTGTAATCCCCATTGTTACTTAAGTTAATCTTTGGTACAATGAAAAGTTTGGAGTCAAAGAGCCCTAAGTATAAGTGAGGATATAAAAAGTTTGCAAAGAATGAAAGTCTGAAAGAGATTTTTGAGTTTAAGAACATCATGAAATGAACATGTCATAAGCTGGAAGTTAGTTTAAAAAACGTAAAATGTGAACAATGCAAATCTGTTTAAAGTAGATTAGGTTTTTAAAATGAATATTTGAGATGCTTAAGATCATATTGCAGTTATCTGTATTGGTCAGAAAGAGCTATGAAAAAAATGACAAGTATTTTACAGATTAAATATAAAAAGTAGGCTGAGTTTGAAGTATGAATGTCATACTTAACCTTGAAAGTTGAATGGTTTCTGTGAGTAAAATAATATACATTATAGGAAGGCATTCACAAAAAAATTGAGCACCTTTCTTGCCAATGATAGATGTGGCCCATTTTCCACCCTTCATCAGTTAAAACAAATAGAGATAGAGGATGGTTTTTATCTCGTAAGGAGAAGTAAACTGATATATGTTTCTAATATTTCATCCATGCAATCCCTAACATGATAAACCATGACTTTCTGTGTTATCTTGGACTGAAATGGACATTTTATCAGTGCAAAATATCTTGAGTGAACTTAACCCTACATATCTTATGAATCAGCAGATAATATTAGACAATGATGATTGACAGTGTATTTCATGTATAAAATGGGTTGGCTTACATGTGGTTAAATATCTAACTGGAAATAAAATATTATTGATATAAGTGTCTAGAAATAATTTTATAAGCATACTATAAAAGCACACTAGCCAAACTAAGACTTCTTTCCCAGTGTAGAAATCACTGCAGTCTCTTAGTAAGATAGTAAACCAAAAGTTGCATTAAATGCATTCATTTTGTCTCAATCCATCTGAAGTTTCCCTTCAGGAATAAATTTTTAAGTAAGCATTAAAGTTAACTGAGTTTCATTGGTAGTAAAATTGATTTTTCATGCATTGAACAAAATAATATAATTGTTCTTAGAGCTAGAAAAAAGAGTTCTGCAGATGTATTCCTTTCTAATAATTAGCCTTGGCTTCTTCTAACTAGGGAATTGTTAAAAAGAGCACATTTATCCTTGGAGCTTTTCACTTTTTGGTAGATGCTATTACTAGTTTCACTTCTTTTAATAATTTCAACCTAATTAAGAGACTAAAATCTGCTCATCCAAATGGATGAATTTGGTTATATTTGGCTAAGAGCCATTCAAGAAGATTATAAGCAGCTAACTAAAATGGAAAACTATGCACTGCATTAACTAGTCACACACTTAAGTTGTGTTGAGTAAAAAGCTAAACATGATAATGGGCTGTTTGCTACTTTTGAGGACCTTTGATGGTGTGTATAATAAAATTGTAGCAAATATATGTCATCACAAGAAATTTCTGAATTTCAGGATATTGCTACTTTGTCTTGTTAGTTTTCTCAGAGCTACTTTTAAAAGTAGATATTAGTATTTTACAAAATATGTAAGGAAACCAATGTTTCTGATCAAGTTTTATAAATAAAACTCATTACCACATGCTTATTTTTTCCCATTTGCTTTTCTTGAAGCAGTAGTTTAAATATTGCATGCTATGTGACTTTGGATTAGAAGACTAATAGGATTTTATATTTGGCATTTCCTATTAGGGAAATGAATACAAGTAGGTGACAATTTCACTATTAAGGTATCATAAATACAAAGTTGGAAATTTTGTAATAATGGTAAGAAAGGACATAAACAACAATTGCCTTAGGCTTTTAGGTGAAATGAATTTATTAACCAATGAGCAATATAAATAATATTTAGCAAGGTTTAATAAGCTTTAAATTGTTGCAAATTTAGCTGAGCTTATTATTTTCCTTTTTTGTGAAAATAAATGAGTTTGCTGTAGTATATATTATATCAGCATATGAATGGGTATTTTTAAACATCAGATATTTTTCCTGTCAGAAAGCTTGTTACCTAAATGTGATTCAACGTTCTGGTTTGCCATGGACATTTTATTGTCCATTGAATCATACTTTTATAATTATTTATAGTTATGTGGCATTATGGACCATATTATATACAACACTGCAGTAAATAAATAGCTCTATAAAACATTACTCCTTTATATCTCATTTTGCAAAGATTGTGAAAGATTCCCCATTATGAATATCAACATGTTGTGAAATGCTCTTGCATTTCAGAGTACTCTTGGCATTTTCTTCCCTGTGTTTTTAGGTACTCTCTTAATTTAAATATAACATCAACACTTAAAATGTCAACGGAGTGATCAAAAATTCCGCCATGTAGCTGTATGTATATGCATTAAATGGTAATTTAAGTCATTTCGTTATGTGCTTTAGTCTATAAAAATCATAAGCTCAGTGGAGACATTGGCATAAGCAAACATGTAAAAAGCAACACTAATACACCAGCAAACAGATACTAAGCAAAATGAAAGATTTATTGTATGCATAAAAATATAAGCAACCTAAATGATGTTCTGCCACCAGGATGAAGCTGAACAGAGACTCATTCTAAAGGTTACATTGTTTGTCACCGTAGGAGTTCACCTCACTTTTTCAAAGATATGCATTTGTGCCACACTGAAGAGTCCTCAGGCACTTGCAAAACCCTAATTTTATTATTTGATGAATGACTGATGACCTTTTCTAAATTTTACAGTGGGAAGAAATTAGTGGTTTGGACGAGAACTATACCCCAATCCGAACATACCAGGTTTGCCAGGTCATGGAGCCCAACCAAAACAACTGGCTGCGGACTAACTGGATTTCGAAAGGCAATGCACAAAGGATTTTTGTAGAATTGAAATTCACCCTGAGGGATTGTAACAGTCTTCCTGGAGTCCTGGGAACTTGCAAGGAAACCTTTAATTTGTACTATTATGAAACAGACTACGACACTGGCAGGAATATAAGAGAAAATCTCTATGTCAAAATAGACACCATTGCTGCAGATGAAAGTTTTACCCAAGGTGACCTTGGTGAAAGAAAGATGAAGCTTAACACTGAGGTGAGAGAGATTGGACCTTTGTCCAAAAAGGGATTCTATCTTGCCTTTCAGGATGTAGGGGCTTGCATAGCTTTGGTTTCAGTCAAAGTGTACTACAAGAAGTGCTGGTCCATTATTGAGAACTTAGCTATCTTTCCAGATACAGTGACTGGTTCAGAATTTTCCTCTTTAGTCGAGGTCCGAGGGACATGTGTCAGCAGTGCAGAGGAAGAAGCGGAAAACTCTCCCAGGATGCACTGCAGCGCAGAAGGAGAATGGTTAGTGCCCATTGGAAAATGTATCTGCAAAGCAGGCTTCCAGCAGAAAGGGGACACTTGTGAACGTAAGTAATATGTGCTATTAAAATTTCTCTTTGCACTTTTTTTCTGTTTCAGTGTCAAAGATTTCAAGTAATAATGATTATTTGAACAGGTGAGTCAGTTTGTACCAGCAATCCGATTTGGTGGATTTTAAGCAAAGTCACTATTGAACTTATTGATGATTCGCTACAGCGATTTCTGCACTAAGTGTGCAATAGGTATTGCAGTAAATATTGATGATAGTGGTATTCCTTCCTAAGATTTAACTAACCCTGTGCTTGACGTGGAAGACAACAGTTGCACTTTGGGCTATGAGATTTAAGAAAGGAGATTGGGCAGAGTGAGGTGACATTAATTAGGATTGAATGATGTGTGATTCCTCTTGTTTTGAAACCCATATTGTCTGGACTCATGGGTAGCAGGAAAAGGGCATTGAGGGGGCTGCTAACAAGAGTTCTTCTAACAGATAAGATACATACAAATAGAGTTACACACTTAGAATTATTTTTTATAAGTACTAAAATTTCTATGCAAAAATCATCAGATTTCACTTGCTAAATCTCTGAGGTTGCTTCTGCCAAAGCTGTATTTCTTTCCAGGACTAAATAATAAAAGGAGTGTTCCTCTGATAAGTCAAGTTTTAGGTAGACTACATTTTTGTGGAAGTGGGCCAAAGTAAAGTTTTAGTTATCAGAATATATCAGCTGGACATTTTCTGTTTTGAAATAATAATAGCATATGAATTTGTGACCTTTTCCTTTGTGTAATAAAACTGAATTTTCTCTCACATAGCTTTATGTAGTCATAATAATTGGCCAGTTTTTTTCCTATTTAAAACTATGTCCAGGGATATTCAAAATCAATAGATATTTTTTCTGTTTGTGAATATCCTGAAAATATAATCAGGTTATATTATGTCTCTTATAAACTAGAAAACATAATACATTACCCGAAATAACTTTTATATATTCTTTGTACCCCTAAGGCAGCTGTATAATATTAATATTCGTACTTCCCAGTTAATTTAGAGGGAATTGTAGTGAAAAATAATTATTGTAACTAAATGTTTTTTGCTAATTTACCATGTGCAGATACTCTTCCATGTGCTTTACACAAAAGAGTTCATTTAATGAGATAGATAACATTATCACCTCTATTTTACAGAAAAAAAAAATGAGGCTGTCAAGGGTAAAAGATTGCTTGCAGTTACTTTAGAAGTAATTGTCCTAGCTTAGATTCGAACTCAGAATGTTCTGATTCCAGAGCCTGGACTTTTAGCGACAGTGTTGCTCTGGCTTCCATCAGAAAGCAGGAAGAATCATAGCAAGTATTATTGTTTCATTGCTGAACTTAAATGCCTTGGTTCTAGTTTGATATGTAAATCACATTACTTTCTTATAAAATTCTCATTCTCATAGAATGTTTCAAGAAATAAGCAAATATTTAGATCTGTGTTGTCTAGGAAGGTAGCCTGTGGCCACATGTGAATCTGAGGTTTTAAAAAATGGCAATTCTAAGTTAAGATATACTGTAAGTATGACTTACACACTGAATTTCAAAGTCTTGGTACAAAAAAAAATGTGGCAAACATCAGTAATTTTTTATGTTACTTTGATTTTGAAAAACTCATACATTAGGAATATTGGGTTAAATCAATATAACATTAAAAGTATTTCAGTTATTTCTTTTTGCTTTTTTTAATGTGGCTACTAAAAATGTAAAAATTGCATATGTGGCTTGTGTTATATTTCTACTAAATGCACTATTTAGATGGAATAACTGAATAAATATGTTTTTTCTGTCCTGATTGAAGTGTTAAATACTTCATGTGAATGGTCGCTAGCATATAAAATGCCTCTGACCCAGCACTCAATTATCATTCCTGCCATAGCTAACATTGTAAAGTGAGCTCTGAGCTAAACAGAGATGATGTATTCCTGTCCCCTAGACCAGTTTAGCAGCCTCCCTGGCCATTCCGTGAAGGAGTCAAACCTGTCTACCCACTGTCATCTTTTCCTTTCCCTCGCTAGTAGTATTTTTTATTAAGTAGAACATCCTGCAGGATGCATATGTATGGAAATCAAAAACTGATGGAGATTTATCACTACTAATAGGCAGAATGCTATTCCACTGGTAAGTATAGAAATATTCTTAGTGAATTCATCAATTCAGTGAAATGGAATGTTCTTATTGACTTGAGATTAACAACAGGTACTTGAAAATGATGGAGGATTCAACAATAACTATTATAAGAACATTTTAATGACACACTGTTACACTTCAGCTGTGAAAGCAGCCGGTTTCAGTAGTATGCAGATTTTGATTGATGTGAAATTGGAATTTAAAATGTTTGCACAATTAAAAATGGAACACATAAAAATTCATATAAAAGTGCACAATTAAATTTGTCTAAAAAGAAACTGGGAAATAACATTAAAGATCTTGTTCTTTTAAGGTTTAAAGAATTTTAAAGCAAATTATAATCTTTTTTGTTTTATTTTGTGTAATTTAACTCAAATGATCTCTACATTTACTTACTAAGAAAATCAACCAGGAATTGTTTGACTTCTGTACTTCTAAGTATAGAATTTAGTATGAAAAGCAGTCTTTAAATGCAGTGAAGAGATATATTTTCCGAGAAGTCTCCAGTTTCTTCGAAATGACGAAAATCATCTCATTAAATGTGGTACTATTAAGATTATTTACATTCATTTATTTTGGTTTCAAGCATTGGAACCACATTTGAGTATCAAATTATTGTCGCCTGCAAACTGTGCCAAGGTGCTTAAAAATAAATTAAAATTAGTTCACTGTCTTCTGCATTAATTCTGCATTGGAATAGGTGAAATTAGGTATTAATAGTGCTGTTGCTGCTACCGCTGCTGCTAAGTCGCTTCAGTAGTGTCCGACTCTGTGCGACCCCATAGACGACAGCCCACCAGGCCCGGCCGTCCCTGGGATTCTCCAGGCAAGAACACTGGAGTGGGTTGCCATTTCCTCCTCCAATGCATGAAAGTGAAAAGTGAAAGTGAAGTCACTCAGTCGTGTCCGACTCTTAGCGACCTCATGGACTGCAGCCTACCAGGCTCCTCTGTCCATGGGATTTTCCAGGCAAGAGTACTGGAGTGGGGTGCCATTGCCTTCTCCCATTAATAGTGAGAGTTCATTAAAAACATGTGATTCAAGGACTCAAGATTCCTTCTTATGGTTCAAGCTAAAAGAGGATGTGTGCACTGTTTTGTCTACCACGTAACTTTCTTAATTTTTAACCTTAGTGATGTTGACAAAGGAATTAAATACCTTATACTTAACCATGGCACTATGTTCATTTGCAAAAACATTTCCCTCCTTGGCATAATTCCAACGCATTGCTGTGAGAGTACTTGCCTCTGGAATCAATCCAGGCCTGCCTTTATAAGTATTTCTCCTGTTTCCTTTCAGTGATCCTGTTAAGAGTTTGAAAACAAATTTCAGTCCCATATTGAGGAAAACTAAAGAGTTTGGGAGAGGATGGTAGTGAGTCCCTAGCCAAATAACGGTAGTTAGTCACTTAAAGGCAAGTTTATCTGGGCACTTTCTAGAATGGCAGCCTGTTGTGATGTATGTTAACAGTGTAGTTTGAAATATGGACAATTATGAAAACTGATTACAGTTTTCATCAGTTGATGTAAAAGCTTTTATTTCTTTGTGATTTTGGAAAACATAATTCAATTTTGAAAACCACATGTTTCTCAAATCTACTAGTATATGGAGAACTTCTAATATTTTTATATAGTATTTTTATGAAAATATCTTTACACTCATTTAAAAACATAATTCTAGATAACATGTTGATTATCAAAAAGTCCTTTTGAAAATATTTAGCATATCAGTTCCATCACAACTACTGTGTAAACTAGCCAGTATATTTGGATAGAAGTGTATTAATTTAAAAGAATGAGAGCAGATTTTATTTTACATATACAAATATCTCTTGAAGACTAGTAAAATTGTATTCTGAAACATAGCTTGAAATTTTTAGAAGTTTTTTTACAATTTTATTTCATTTAAAAAGTATTCTCAAAGTGTAGAACTTGTTATTATAACTTAAATTTGTATAAGTAATTTGCAGCTCACACTGAAAAATCATGGTCATTTTTCTCATTTAATCCGTATTACACTGCTAAGAGGTGGAAAGTATTTTTTTCTCTTTCAATTTAGGAAGAAACTGAAGCTTAGGGATATTAATAAATAACAAAATTGGCTGAGAATCCAGGATCCTGTTTATCAGTTCAAGTCCTTTATTTCCCTAATATATCACAACGCTTCCTAAAATTTATACTGAACTTCAACCATTGGATTTTAGTTACTGAAGAAGTAATGAAATTTTATTCTAGGTAGGGTGACCCTAAACCTAGTTTTTCTGGAAATAATTGTTTTACTTTTTACACTGTGTCTTTTTGCTTTTAAAAATGTTCTGATTTGGCTGATAAAATATATGGTCAACCTAATTGTAAAAAATCCAAGGATGTGATGCAGTTTACATGCACATACATTGGCACTACTTGCATTATTTATATTGCTTAATTTTAATTTCCTGAATTAAAATGAAGATTTAATAATTTTTGATGATTTCATATAAAGGAAAATTCAAATAATCATAGGTTTTCTAGTTTTTATTATAAAGTATTTCCCTAATAGTTGCTTCTTAATATTCTATATACCATTATTTTATTAACATATAACTTATGGATATAGAACAAATGTTATATGTTACTTGAAGAATTAAAACATTCATTAATTAAAACACTCATTCAATTTAATGGCATTAATAATAGTTGAAATCTGGTTGTTGATTTTGAAAACTGTATTTTCCACAGAAAAGTAGCAATTTGTACCATTACTTTGACATTTACATTTGACAGTAACATATATCTTTATGATATATAGTATTTATAGTATATAAACAGAAATATAAGGTACACTACAGAGTTAATAGCTCAGATGCTGAAGTTATAGCTTTTAAATTCTGGCTCAACATCATACCAGGTGCAAAAACTAGGACAATCTTCTAAGCCTTAGTTTCCTTAAGTATAAAATGGTGCTAATAAAAATAGTACCTGTTTCCATAGAATTCTTGTCAGAAGTGAAAGAAATAATACGTGTAGAAACCCTATCTGGGACATAGCAAATAATCAATGAATGCTTGCTGTTGTCTCATTATTAATAATGCAACAAGGAGTTGTCTAAGTAAAGAAATTTTATGGCACTGGGTAAATGAACATGTTTCCAAAGACACAGATAGTTAAATATCCTTTAGGTCAATAATCTCATCCCTGGTCATTTGCTGAGGAAGATATATCAATGAAAGAAAATAACTTTTTATATAACCTTTCTTCCCACCAGCCTTGTTTATAATTTGAAATATTAAAAATAATCTAATTGTCCAAAGTTAAGTGCATCCTCTTGATTGAACTTAAAGTATCAGCAGTGTGATGTAGGAATTTTGTCATTTATTAATAATTTTAAATGGAAAACAAAGAAAAATATGTTATATATACTGATATTTAGAATTATGAAAAATATGCATATGAAAAAGAATAGATAAGAACATAAATATCACAGTGAATGTGTCAGATTGCTGAAATGGTGGGTGATCTTTTTTCTCTGTGTTTTTAAAGTATCTTGAGATTAAAATTTTCTAGCAATGTAAGTTTTAGGTAACCTGGTAGCTTATTCAAACACAACTTGAAATGTATCTCCAAAATATGGGTTTTTAAATTAACATCTGTATAAAATCGCTCAGGCAATAGAACAGCAGTAAATCTTTTAAATGATTTAAAAGAGGGGAGATTCACCAAAAGGCATTTAGTAAATGCAGGTCATAGATTTTGTTGGTTTTTAAATTATAAAAAGCTGGCAAGAGCTGTTTTAAGTGTTTCATTTTATTAATTCATTTAGTCTTATAGAGAGGCATTCCTAACTCAATCTGGTGGGTAGGCACTTCTATTACCTAGTTTAAAGGAGAAAAACATACTTAGAAGTATTTAAAATGTAAAAGTTATACATTCTGTATATTAAATTAGATTTACATAAATTATATTTATACACATTTTTATGTAAGAAAACCAAAGCACAGTGAGGGGTGGGTTATCTACCTAAAATCACACAGCACATAGACTGGCCAACTGCCATTTAATCAAGGTAATCTGACTCCAGAATCCCTGCCCATAACTAATACAATGGATCATATCTTTATAGATGAGCATTTATCTATCAGAAAAATTTTTTAAAAAGATAAGATTTTTTTCAGGATGTCTTAAAAGGTGATACAAATTTTCTTCAATTTATAATAATTTTAAAATACTTGTATCTCTGTCTTTCCCAAACATTCTAAATATTTCATCTGCTTTGCCATTTTCTATTCCAGTTCTTTTATGGAACAGTAAGAATGCACTTTGTAAAATGCGACAGAGACATTGTTACAGTATTACTCAGAAAGCTTCAGGTTTCTAATAACCAATAAAAATTCCCCATTTTTTACAGTGGCATTTTATTCTTTTCTTTCAGTCACATAATTTATCATCCTTGAGAGCTGTGTTCCATCTGCTTGATACTGGTCTCTTGTTCTACCTGAAGACATCTATAGATGTTTTTAACATTTGGTCCCCAATAAACAGAAATGCAAATAAACCATCATGACCTCTCACAATTACCTATTATATCTTAATCTCACATATCCCCGGTTTCAGCAACCTCTCTTCCAAATTCTGATGTTAGAAACTGGCTGTACTTACCCTGGTTTTTACCTTGCCTTTTTTCTAACCCACAATGCCACCTGCCCTGTATCAGACGGTTGAAATTATGCCCTTTCTTACAATTTCAAATTAAATGACATTTATACCTTGTTAGCAGAGCAGGCAATGGTACCCCACTCCAGTATTCTTGCTGGAAAATCCCATGAATGGAGGAGCCTGGTGGGCTGCAGTCCATGGGGTCGCTAAAAGTCGGACAGGACTGAGCGACTTCACTTTCACTTTTCGCTTTCCTGCATTGGAGAAGGAAATGGCAACCCACTCCAGTGTTCTTGCCTGGAGAATCCCAGGGACGGGGGAGCCTGGTGGGCTGCCGTCTATGGGGTCACACAGAGTCGGACACGGCTGAAGTGACTTAGCAGCAGCAGCAGCATACCTTGTTAGATGATCCCACTTTGTGGATTCCTATAAGTGCTTTGCCCTTTACCTCTGGAGATCATCATATATGGTCTGATTTTTATCATTGTAATTTCTTTTTACAAATTCTAAAACTTAACAACCAAAATCTACTTATAGTATGCTACCTATATTTCACAGTAGCTGACACAGTTCCTTGCACCACCCAAATCTTCCAGTAAATGTTTATCAGATTTCTTAAAGACTTTGAGAAATTTGGTAAATATGCTACCTACTCCAAAGGCAAATATATTCTATTTCATTTTGCTCATAGCACACAGCAAGTTGACATGCAAAGAATAAGCAAACATGAACAGGAGTCTGCTCCAGACATGAGGAATTTATTTCTATGAGGATAATGTAACTACTTATATGTATTCATTGTGATATTGCTATTTTCTATTTGTCCATTATCTTTATGTTTTTCTTTTTAACTTCTCCATCTCCCTCTTTTAATGAAAGGAAAGCCATTTCTCCCTTTATACTAACATACTATCTATGTCTTAAGAAAAGAGCCTGATAGATTTTCCAAAATAAGATCTTGAAGTTTATCTTACATGGCAAAGTGGCGTTTGTTTTAAGATTATATTGGTTTTCTTCCAAATTATATATTGTAAATATTATCTTGATTTGCAAAAGAAATGAAAAATAATACAAAGAAACAAAACACAAGAAGTCAATTCCTAAACTAACATTTCACTCTATATATTGGAAGTTAACATACATTCAGTTTCATGTCCAAATGTATTTCTGCTATTTGAGTCATAACTATATTGTGTTATAATTTTTATACTCTTCTTAAAATTATTAATTTTCAGAACCTTGTAGTACTTTTTTAAAAGGCTTTTTGAATAGGTAATTTGCAAGATCTGGAACAAGTGCCATCCATGTGTGCTCCGGTCCCAAATTTTGCTTTTCCCAGGAGCAACTACTGTTAATCAGTTTCTTCTGTCCTTTGCAGAGATATTTGTTAACAATTTCTTTAAAAATATGGAGAAGGATCATTGTGATACTTAATAAGAATCATAGTACAATTTCCTTATAGAACACTGTAGACTTCATTTAAAATTATACTGTTTTTTACTCATCTCTAGTCATCTTTGTATGTACCCAGAGTTCATTGAAATGATAACTATTCAAAAAATAAAGAAGGACAGAAAGAAAGAAGATCTGATGAAAGTGAGGAAAATTAATCAGAGGAAAGAAATATGAAATTAATATATGCAGTTTAATTTCATATGATTTAGAAACTCAGAATATGATATCAAATGATTTCTAATTATCCTATCTTCATATACCCCTTTATATTTCTAGTAGAAGTTTAAATTGGCATCAGTTTCTAGAAGCTAATGTTAAAATTTAAATCATTGATACCTTAAAATGTTGCAATTAGTTTGATTTTTTTATTGAACCTTGAGTTGTTTTCTGTAAGATAATTATCACTAATCTACAATAGATTTTATTCATAATAATATTATGTATAATATAGTTATTTTGTGCAAATAATGCTATTATTTTAACGGGATAAATTTAACCTAGCCATTATTTACTATTTTTCTCTATGAGCATAAAAATCTGATGCAGGATTCAGAGAGGAAAACTTCAGACAATCCTTTATCCAAATTTTCCTCAGAGTTAATTTATCTCATCCTATGCAAAATATCACACAAATTCATTTTTATGAAAGCATGTCTTCACTAGGATAGTCACATAGTACTGCTGCTGCTAAGTCGCTTCAGTCATGTCCAACTCTGTACTATCCCATAGACGGCAGCCCATGAGGCTTCCCTGTCCCTGGGATTCTCCAGGCAAGAACACTGGAGTGGGTTGCCATTTCCTTCTCCAATGCATGAAAGTGAAAAGTGAAAGTGAAGTCACTCAGTCGTGTCCGACTCTTAGCGACCCCATGGACTGCAACCTACCAGGCTCCTCCATCCATGGAATCTTCCAGGCAAGAGTACTGGAGTGGGGTTTCTCCTCACATAGTACTAATACATGTTAATTCATATAGTAATAATATGTGGGAAGTAGAAGAGTACATTCACATGTAATATGAGGATTGGCAACAAATCCAATAACAAAAACAATTCACCCTTAAGTTTAGGTCAGATTAATGAGATAAAGTCGTTAGTTTTTGTTTTCTGCCTATAATATCAATCTCATTAAAAGTTTAGAATCCCTGTGTTTTTGTTTAGTTGCCAAGGTGTGTCCAGCTCTTTTGCAACCCCCTCTCTCAATGGGATTTACAAGACAAGAATACTGGAGTGGATTGCCATTTCCTTCTTCACAGATCTTCCTGACGCTGGGATAGAACTCACAGCTCCTGCATTGGCAGGCAGATTCTTTACCACTGAGCCAACAGGGAAGTCCAAATCTGTGGGTACACATGATATATATTAATCTGTAATAATAGCATTTCACAGGAACCCAGAATAATACATCAATTGAAATAAGTTTACATTATTTTTCTTAACTTTTGTGGTCTTATTAAGAAGTAAGGAAGGTTTATTATTTAGTGTTTTTTGTTTAGTCTAGGGTCAATCAGTAACGTAGAAAACAGGGGAAAATACAGTTTGGGGCATAATAGTTTGAAAATTTTTAATAGTTCCATTTTGTGTATTATGTATTTTGAATTTTTAAATGTAGTTCATTCACTTATTTACTGTTGATAATTATATTATCTCTTGCTTCCAATATATTAGAAAATTAAGAGGCTTTGAAAGGACACATAACCGTGGTTTATTTTTTGTTTCATGTGTCATCTAGTTAACATCTCATTTAACCTCTTAACTATGCTGGTGTCAGCCTCGGACCTGCACTGAAGCTATTAGCACTGAAAGAGCCTTTCAAAGAAAACCTAGATCCAAGGAAGGATATTAACATTGCAATGCTTTTATTAATAAAATACAATATTGATCACATAATTTACATATCTTATCTTTGTCACTTTTCAGAGTTGCTTAACAATTTGTCATGTTAATATTACCTGTTATACTTTTTAAGAAGATCATTCTTTTAAAAGAGAAATTAAGGGTGGGAGTGTAAAGATGTGAATAAATCTAAAAATCACTAGATATAATAAAAGTTTTTTCTGAGAAAAATAAATTATTAATTCACTATATTAATCTATGTTTTCCAATGATATATATATGTTCCAATGATATATATAAACATATATATGTTCATTTTAATAATAGTTCATTATTTTAGCTAAACAGTTCCCATATAGAAGACACTTAATGGTATTAACTTACCTAAAAGATATTAATTAATGACCTTAATTTAACTAGTAGATGATCTAAATAAACCTAAGTGATTTCAAAAATGTTTTTTTATATCTTCTGTCTTAAAAGGTGAAATAAAGTATACTACATAGTGTTCTTATTTTAATTGACATTTTGCTGTAAAGTAGTTTTATCCTTGAAAAGAGATGTGAGATATGTATCTTACCCACTCAAATGTATAAATTCATTATAGCACAAATGTTCTGTGGACATTCTTGTACTCCTTGAGGGTATACTCTCCTCCAAGACAATTAGAATCACAAATTCTTGAAGGTTGAGTGTACCTTAAAGATTTATCAAAGATAAATTGAAGAGGTTTTTTTTTTTTTTTTTTTTGAGAGGATTGTAATAAATGGGACAACTAAAAACCTCATTTATAGTTATAACAGTTTATTTATGACAGGTCTCAAGGTAAAATCAGAACTTACTGTTTCCAGTCTTCTTTCCACTTCAGTATCACAAACACACAATACATATATACATACACACGCATATACAGAAACATTGCCCACCTCGTCCCCTGCCAAGAAGAAAACATGTAAGTGAACATAATGAAACAAAAAAATAAGATTATTGTTCTCTTTGACCCATTTTTAGATTTCTGAATTGCTGTGCACTAATCTCTTAATTTATAAGTACTGAATAATTAAGATTCTTTTCTCTGTGGAAATCTCAGGTGACAGTTACAAAGAGGCTGAATACTCATATAGGATATTCTTGGATTATTGCATATTTTAAAAAGAAAAAACTAAAGTAAAGCTGCCTCAGTAATGTCTTTAAATTTTGCTTCACAAAGTAAACAATTTATAAACAAATTTTTGTTTCTTTATTTTCATGTAGATTATATTTCCTCTACTATGAGTGAAAGTAAATTTCACTTTTTTTTTTTTAACTTACTTAATTCATGTAGTATTTTACCAGATCCTAAGAAGGAGGATTTTTGCAAATAATGTGTTTCAGATATTGTGACTGTTGTGGGTAAATATATTTTAAAATGAGAACAGCGAACACCTCTTACATTACCAGAAATCTAGAATTTGGGATGCAGCAGAAACTCTGCTGTATAACTTTATGGTTTCTGTCTAGATTTCCCTCTGAGAAACCTATAGACTTTAGCCGCCGCTCAGTCTTTTCAAGGACAGGGGACAGTCAGGCTTCATGAAAATCTGTTTCTCAAACTGACCTCTAAAATTAGCACATGCTAACCTTAGACATTCAGCTTGTGATCTGAAGCTAGGAAAACACGTGGCTCCAGGTTTAGTATATAGAGACAGTATTTGAGTTTGCAAAGAAAACCTGACAGGAAAATTTAAATTTGCTTTTTCGACCATGTTTCTTGCTGTGTCTAATGTTTATTCTGCACAAACATTATGTACTTGAGCACTGTGTGTTTCAAGGCAGAACATAATGGTTTGTTCATTTTACCCCTTTGTAAATCTTTCCCATAAGAAGACATTGCTACTTACTCCAAATTCAGAGAGCTCTCCGTTGATTTTCAAGATTATTCACCAGGTCATCACTGTATGTGTAGTCACTCTTCTTTCTAATATTCTTCAGTCATCATTCAAGGTGGCAAAGTGAATGTTCTTTCCCATTCCAGCTCCCTCTGATTTCCCTTTTATTTTCCCCGCATCTTTTCCTATAGTGGCATAGACTTTGAAAATAGCTTTTCATTTACCATTGAGAAGGTTCTCCACTCTTCCTGGGTTTAAAACTTTTTAGAAGGTATTGAAAGTACATCTTCCTTCCCTCCTCTGTGTTTTTATTGATGAGATATAGCTTGAAACATTTTGCCCTTTTACCTTTCTAACATGACAGTGATTCTATACATTATAATTCAGCATCATTCATATTAAATAAAGAAATTTAGACCTTATAACTATTGCTCATTTTCATCGCAAAGTTTTGGTCTCATGATGGTATATCTTTCTGTTTTGAGCTATTATCTATCCTTTCACATTTCTGGTTGAATTCTTAAGTATGTGTAACAGGAAATCTAGTTTTTATCTCTTCCATCATTGATAATGTTAATTCTTTGCAAACGTACATAAAATTAAGCTTTTACTATTGATCAGAGAAAGATGTTTTATAATGGAAAGGTATAGTGGTAAATTAAAAATTAAAACCACAAATCACAGTATGTGGCGTAATTTGTATTCTAACTTTGTTTTTTTTTTTTTTGAGCTAAGAAAATAAACCACACTTTTGATCAATGTTGAAGGTTATTGTCCCTTTTGTAACATTTATACTGTATCTAACTCTAGAATTACCATTATCAGTACCACAAAGGAACAGTCAAGATGTGTATATGAATGCTTAATCAGTTAAAAGTTGTCAACCCTGATATTTTAAAAAAGTTGTAACTATGACTGTTATGGTATGCTTGAATCTGAGAAAGAGAGATGGAGACACTAAGAGTGTAGTAATAATCTAAAAAGTTTTCCTGCCAGGAAGGCAGATTAAGGGTACATAACAGAAGAGGTGCAAGATTAGGATACTGACACAACTTCTTCTGATCTTTAGTTTTTTAAGGATCTTTTGTCTTATATACTCTATTACAGAGACAACAAACTACGTGTTAGGTCTGTAAAAGACAGCATACACATTCAGGAGGCTGTGAATACAGCTCACTTAAGCTCATATGATACAAGCTAAGACAAGGTTGATTTCTTGAAAAGCAAAACACTGATGTATACCAGAGACCACATTAAGCACATCTTTTATTGCAGCTACTTTTTAAAAACCATTTCCTAATACATGATTTAAAAAAAAAAAAAAACAACACAGCAAACAAATGCAAAAACCAAGTCTGCTTTTGCATATTGGCTAATCTGCACTGAAAAATAATGTACATTTTATTCATGTAAACCTAAATGGCATGGTTATTTATTATTCATTAATGTCAACAGATAACTGACTGTCACTTGCTGTCAGAGTGAAATCTGATAGAATGCTGACATTGATTGATAGACATGATCCTGAGAATCTGTATGGACAGACTTTTTAGATCAGTTCAACATAAAACCCAGACTGGATATGAGGCATCTTTTTTTTTTTTTTTTAAAGCGTATCCAGAATTCATTTGATTTTCAAGATTAGTTCTAGGTTTTTAGTACCACAATTATAAAATAAGACTACTAACTGATTTGATTTTAAAAATAATTCAGGCTGCTGGTGCTTCTTCTGGCTCACATTTTGGAGCAAGAATTTTAATTTTGTTCATGCTGTCTTATAGAAAGAAAAATCAATAAAATAAATTTTAAAAATTCATAGCTGTTTTGCATACGCATACCTGAAATAATTGAAATTCTTTGGGGAGATACTGTTTTCTTAAGAGAGTAAAAATTAAGAGTCATTGAGGTACCATATATAAAATAAAAGAGAACTGTGTTCTTAAATTTCTCCTTGAATATCTGTCAGCACTGTACATTTTTAAATGAACTCCTCTCACTAATAAGTACACTTCCTTTAGAGAGAGTTGTTAATATATTTAGAACAAAATGTTTGGCTCCAAAGATTTTAAGTGATGATTGTTTTTAATCATAATTTATTTTCTCAATTTGAGTGAAAGCACCAGCACTAAAAATAATATGCAGAATTAATGGTTTTTATTTCAAACTACGGGAAAATCATCATATTGTATTTTGTCTGCAACTTAATAAAAGGATTAATAAGTTAAAATTGGGACATCACATTTATTTTTGTGAAATTTATTTTTATTTTTAGTTCTTTTTTTTAGTACTGAGATTGAAATAATATATACATATATATATTTACTAGCTAACTCTGCAATTCCAGATATGCAAATATATTAAATTATATTTTGCATGGAATAAATAATGTTGATAGTTATGTATAATAATATTTTGGAGTCTTTGAGTTATAAATACATACATAATCAAAATAGTTATTTTTTTGTAAAATGTGTTGCATGTAAATCTCTTTGTAAAAACTTGTCATCATTTTATCATATGTGTTTTAAACATTTGAATTTGAATTTAGATAATTTCTATCAAATTATTCAAATATCAATAACAAATCTCCAACATATTAAAATAGCTCACAGTCAGGATCTCAAAGAAACATGTAATTTATTATATCAATAGCATCTTTGTTAGGCATTAAATATTTTTATGTATTTGTTAGTCAGAGAAGGCCATATTTCACAGTGTCAACCACTGGTAGAGGTCACAATAGAGTTCTGAAAATTATGTAGAATATTTTCAGGTACATTTGTTCTAAAATATGGTTGTCAAAACTGCTTATATAAAATGACTGGGAACCTTTTTTTCCCCTACTGACTGAATAGTTCTGTGTAACATATGTTACATACTAGTTAGTCATCAAAATGACAAAAGATTTTGATTTTCTATTTAGATATATACTAAGATTATCTAAGGGTTAATTTCTACAGACAAATGCCATATCTCTTTCATTAAAATTACTTTGGGAAATGGAGATAAGTAGTTCAGTGCTCTCTGTGCTGACATGATGTTTGCCTGTCCGATTGCATCCTTTCCAATAGACAGCAGAGATGGAATTACAAAAAAAGACATCTGTGCCAAGGTTTAGCTAGCCAAAAAGGGCAAGCTCTTGTGTTTAAAAGGTAGAGAATCCAATCGATGAAAATGTCTGGACCTGTTAGCACCAATAAAGCTGAAGGCCACTGGGAAGCTCAGAGAGGGTCTTTTGTTGTAGAGCTAGAAAGAGACCCAAACTATGACAGTTTAGGGGAGCAGGGTCAGCGAGGAAGATCATCCATCTTCTGCAGTGGCAGCTCTCTGTCAGAGTCTAACCCTGTTCTGTACAGGAACTAAGCCTCTACTGTTGACACCAACCAATTCTCAGCCAAGTGTAAATGAAGCTAATATTCACTGACCTTATGCATAGCAAATGAAGCTCTGTGTGTCACTTAAGAAATAATGTTATCTGACACTTCAAAAAGTGAGTGATGGACAGTGTGTATATGTGTTTTTGTGTGTGTGTATGTCTGTCTGTTTTTGTGGATCAAGTCAACAGATATGTATTCCTTAAGCACTCTGTATTTTTAATTGATTTTCACAATAGCCACAGATTTACCATATTGACACTGATTTACCTTTTGTTTTATTTTCACCTTCATGTCATGAAATTTTACATGCAGGGATTCACTGTGTTGCAGAACAAAGTCTCATTTGGCTTCCTTTAGATCTGATACAATACCTAGTCACAGAAAGAGAAGACTCAGTTTCGCTCATAAAAAAATTTTCAAAGAGAATTGAGTTACTAGTTCACATCCAAAACATGATAAATTAGAATATATGTCTTTCTGATTATGAAAAATGTATTTGTCTCATTATAGTATAGCAAGACAGAATTTGACTGTTTTGTTTATCATTTTAAAGCATTGTCTAAAACCTCTTTCGAGTTAGTAATGCCTGTTACAATATAATAGTCTTTCTTAGTCTCTAAATCAAGATATTCATATATTATGCTTACTAAGGATTATATGTTAAATTGCATTTTGTGAATTTCTCATTCACCAAGGTTTTTCATGGTACTTAAAAAAGATGCTCACAAAAGTGAGTGTTAAAATATACCGCCAGTCATAAATATCCATTACATCAACAATACTTTGTAGCCAGTGTGCTTTGTAAGTAAAACAGTACCACTAAAAAAAAATGGAAAAAATAGCCATACTAAATATAAAGAAAAAATTCTAAAGAATGTGAAGAATGCAAAGATTTAAGGGAAAGATGAGTTAAAGCATGGGGTTGAATTTTCAGAGAGTTCTATGGAAGGTGATTTATCTGACATGGTGGATTTCATGAGACTCACCAGGACAGATCTGCATCTAATTGACATCAATCATTTTTTAACTGAAAATAAACAGTTGTAAAATATTTGGGATCTGTGTATTGATTTTTGTTCACCTCATCAGTCTTGTTTATTTGTACTTATTAAATGAATGAACATGTTTTTTCCTACCAAACTTAAAAAGACAGCATCTGATCCGTAAGATATTTTTTTCTTCTTTTTTGACAAGTAACTAAAATCAGATGAGATCAAACACAAAGTTTTCTCCTGGCAGTGTTCTTGAATCTAATCACATAAAGACACTAAACATGTGTTTAGTCAATTCTTATTTCTTTTCCCTCACATTTCTGTGAATATAAGCACCCTTCTAAGAAAAATGATGCTCAAAAACCAGAGAGAAATTATCCATGTTGATAGTAACTTCACTGAATAAGGACAACTCTTTGTCTGTCATCAGCTGTTTATCTTCTACAGGATTTAACAATGATGTCCATATAAAACAAAAGTATTAGAGTTGCAGCTTGTTTATGAATTATATGTGATAGGATCTGCATATATGGTTAGTAAATTAGGTCAGTGAATCAATTATTTTCAAAGCAGTGCTCTGACAAAGAATAGCTTCATAAGCTTTGCTGTTAGTGGTGTTAAGGGCTGGGAGGGCGAGTTAGGGGTTAGAATTAGGGTTAGGAAAAGGAAGTAGACTAAATTGAGCTGATTTTCATATATTTTGAATTGCATTTGTTTGTACAAAGGATCTTTAAGATAAATATATGCACATTTACTCCAGAATTGACAGGAGCCTACTATTCTGGATATAAATTTATTGATAGCAATTGATAGAAATTTGTGAAAAGCTCTCTGCAAGTACAGATATAATTTTGCTTAGACTTTTTACATTATTTTGTCATAGATTTTGTTGATTTCTTCAGAAATGTCATTTGAAGGGTTTTCATAATAGAAGGAAATAAGGGCAAACTTATTAAAAGGAAGTATATTTTGCTTCATGGAATCACACGTTAATGGATTTAGCCAGGTGTTTGAATCTACATTGAAAAGACCAATTGTACTTTATGGTTTGCAGAAGTCAGATTGGATTAGTAACACTGAAGTTTAGAAACCAAAGTGTCATTTTGTGCTACGAAGTAAGTCTCAGCTCTTTTGCCCTGAGAGTTTACAAAGTTCCACTCAGTTCCATCCTGCTGGCTCAGTAGAGATTTTTTAACATGTGGGTCAGTGTATTATGGTATCATAAAGACTTCTGGTAACTTTCCAAAATGATTCCTTGTTGAATCATGTGAACTCGTGGTGGTATCATATCATAGGACTGCTAGGCTTCTTCTCACAGCCATTGTTTGAATTGGAAACTTGGGAACATTGAAAGTACCTAAACATCTTTCATATACTAATTTAACAGTCACTGATGGAGCTATATCATTCAGCATTATACTATGTAGCAAATTCACTTATTACAGTACTGATTTATATTTCAGATTTTTAGAATCCAAAGAATGCCTGAAATAATTGTGATTCCTGGTTTCTGGTGAGAAAGCTGTAATAGCTGACTGTTGTGGTTTGAGAAAAGATGCCATAGAGGGTTATTAAAAATGCCTAAATAAATCATGCTTCTTTAGTATGAGTTATAATTTGCTAGAGCAGATCTTAAGATGAGTTTCAAAGATCTTTGCATTCAATCAAACTGTAGAATCTAAGCAACCTTTTCCAGAGTTGTTTATAGTCATTGTCATATATTAGTATTAAATGAAATGAGATATTTTGTCCAATTAGTACTGGTTTCATGATTTTCTCTAAAGTAAGGATTGCCATAATTCATTTAATAAGTATTTTTACTTAAATCTTAAACTAATTCCCAAGAAAATTTTTGTTTCTATTTATTTTCAAAGAAAAATGGAAACATATTTCAAGTAAATTCGTTCTTAATTTTACATTTTATACTTTAAGACTTTACCTAGGAAACATGTATATACAGAGAGAGACATTATTGTTTTAAAAATAATAAATGGTGCTGTATTGTGTAAAAGACAGGCTTGATATGCTTATATTTTTAAATATGAATGAAATTGGTCTAGATTCAAAACCCCCTCTCCTCTGAAGTCAGTCTTTTCCATGGTAAGACTTTATATGCTGTGTTAAGATATCTTAATCATTGCTTATCTTCAAGGAACAATTTATGGAGTAATCAGGTAAATGGATAGTATTCAGTTTCAAATACTATTTATTTTTTCTATTCAAAAAGTGAAGGAAAAAATGGGACTGGTGATATGTAGTATAATAGGTTGGAGACTCATCAGGTGAATAGTGACATCTCTGACTTAGAGCTATGGAAGGTGTTTTTTCCTTTGTGTCAATCTGGAGGGAAAAATAAACTGGCAGTTCCAATGCCTGGTCTGACATTTCCCATCTTTTCTTGTGGAGGCAGCCGGGCAAAAGCACACATGGTGACTGAAAAGGTAACTATCCCTTTGAGGGCATGGTTGATTTTCCTTCTGATTCTTAAGGTGCTGTAGGGGTGAAGGATTTCTTGAGAAGCTTGACCTATGTTTGCTGTCAGGAAAAGTGGGTGATTTTCACTCTCTATACCTGCAAGTCTCTGAAGTTATGTGTAGATTGGAGTTTATTCTACACTGCTTTGTCAGCATAGCTGTGGCTTTTTTTGACAGTTGTAAAAGAATCCTGAGATGGAAAGAGCTGAGTGTAAAAATTGCTTTCTTTTGTAGAGCAGGAGACTTCTAAATAATTTATAGAAATTTAGATTGGACCATATACCTTTAACAAAATTTTACAGTATGCCATTTTATAGTTAAGAAAATTCTTTTTAATTCTGACTGATATGCTCCAAAGTACAAATATTATAATGAGTTGAAATCCAACTACAATTTAGTTCTTAGTGTTTTTTTTGTTTGTTTGTTTGTTTTAGATTTTCTGCTCCTAAACCATGAAGAGTTTAACTTTTATTCTGTTTTTAGGTAGCTGAAAGTTGAATGAATAAGTAATAGGTTAAAAAAATAGATTGTTTTATTCTGTTGTCCTTATCTTTTAGCTAGTTAACTAAATAACCAATCATCTTCTTCCTCCACTTCTCCCATCCTGCTTTCCCCTTTCCTTCTGTTATTTATTTGTAATCATTAATATACTATAAGTAGTTTATAATGACATAAATATATTCATAAATATACAGATAGATTTCCCAGGTCAATAGGCCTTGCAGTAAATCCTCTTATGTACATCTTTTCCTTTGTGATGGAGAAATTATTACTTGAGTTTTTCCCTATTCATGCTACTTCCTTTAGGCCCTCTTCTGACCTTTTCTACCAAGACATGAACATTAACATAGAAGATCAAGGTGCTATATTTTTATCTTAGCAACACAATATAATTATTGCACTAAGTAGTCTAAATTTTTTTCTGATTTTCTTTTCCTCCATTATCAGTTTTCTGTTTCTGTTTGTTTCTTGGACAGTGATATCATATTGGGAGTTTATTGAGTGAAGATGACACTGAAGATTTCATTCACATTTTTATACCTGTAATGACCTTTCTTGCTCTCAAAGTAAAGTTGCTTATTTCTACATCTGTTTGAACCCATGAAGGGCTAGTGTGCAGCATAAAATTCCAGAGGGATTGATTTCATTAGAATATACCCATGTGGTACTAGTGGTAAAGAGCCTGCCTACCAATGCAGGAGACATAGGAGACACAGGCTTGATCCCTGGGTGGGGAAAATCCCCTGGAGGAGTGCATGGCAACCCACTGGAATATTCTTGCATGGAGAATCTGCATGGACAGAGGAAACTGGTGGGCTACAGTGCACAGGGTCAGAAAGAATCAGACACAACTGAAGCAACTGAGAATGCACACATGCACAAGGCTGCAAGGACTGCTACTGCAGTCCAGCTGCAGTCGGACTTCGTGTCCGACTCTCTGTGACCCCATAGACGGCAGCCCACCAGGCTCTCCTGCCCCTGGGATTCTCCAGGCAAGAACACTGGAGTGGGTTGCCATTTCCTTCTCCAATGCATGAAAGTGAAAAAGTGAAAGTGAAGTTGCTCAGTCGTGTCCTACTCTTAGAGACCCCATAGACTGCAGCCCACCAGGCTCCCCCATCCATGGGATTTTCCAGGCAAGAGTACTGGAGTGGGGTGCCATTGCCTTCTCCAGCAAGGACTAGTAGGCTATATTTAAATATGTATTGACAATTTAGATTATTGCTGCAATTTAATGCATTTTTATTGCAGGAAATTTATGAAACTGACAGGAATATAATAGAAAGGGGAAGTAAGGATTCTTCAGCAGTACATGGAGAGTAGAAGATCAAACAAAACAAAAATATTGGCCTTAACAGGAATTCACTGGGAAAAGGACTGCTGGAGAAAAATGTTTGGAATATAAAATCAATTCAGTTGAGTTCAATAAATATTTCTTGGATGCTTTTCACTTATAGATAACTATGATAAGCTTATAGAGATAAACTTACATGAGTTTATAGATTGCCAAAAATACTCAATATTCACCAGATGGTGGAGTAAAAGGACGTGTGCTCATTTTCTCCTATGAGAACTCCAAAATTGCAACTAACCTCTGAAAAACCATTAACAGGAGAATGTTGGATCCCACCAAAAAGTTACCCCACATCCAAGGGCAAAGAAAAAACTCCAACAAGATGGTGGGAGGGAAAAATCACATTTAGAATCAAACACTATACCCGCCAGAGATGCTCAGAGGGCTCAGAGATGCACAAAATCTTGTGTGCACCAGGACCCCACAAGAGACTGAGCGAGACCTGCCTTTAGTGTTTGAGTGTCTTCTGTGGAGGCGGGGGTCACCTGTAGCCTGCCATGGGGGACAGGGGCTCTGGGTGCAGCAGACCTGGGAAGCATGGCATGTGAGCCCTACCATAGAGTCACCGAACAAACAACCCACAAACTGGAGAACAATTATACAAAAGAAGTGCTTGCACTGTTGTGAAAGTTCTAGGGACCACAACAGATTTCCTAACCCAGGGATTTGGCAAAGGGACTGAGAACCCCCCAGGGAATTTGACTTTGAAGGCCAGTGGGTTTTGATTATAGAACTTCCACAGGACTGGGGAAACAGACACTTGGAGGGCACAAGCAAAACTTTGTGCACACCAGGACCCAGAAGAACCACAAAAGACTGAGGCAGACTTGCCTGTGAATGTCCAGGAGGCTCTAGCAGAGGCTTGGGTGGACAGTGGCCAGCCATGGAGTCAGGGGCACTGAATACAACAGTGCTGGCATAAGTCCTTTTGAAGGAGATTGCAATTACCACCATTAACCCTAGCATCATTTGTCTTTAGGCCAAACTACAGGGAGGGAACACAGCCCCACCCATCAATAGAAAACTGTAATAAAGATTTACTGAGCATGGTTGTCTGAGGAGGCCTTACAAGTAGCTGAGAAAAGAAGAGAAGCTAAAGGCAAAGGAGAAAAGGAAAGATATACCCATTTGAATGCAGAGTTCCAAAGAATAGTAAGGAGATATAAGAAAGCCTTCCTCACTGATCAATGAAAACAAATAGAGGAAAAAAATAGAATGGGAAAGACTAGTGATCTCTTCTAGAAAATTAGGAAGAGAACATTTCTTGCAAACATGGGCAAAATAAAGGACAGAAATGGTATGGACCTAACAGAAACAGAACATAGTAAGCAGAGATGGCAAGAATACACAGAGGAACTGTACAAAAAAGATCTTCATGACCCAAATAACCATGATGGTGTGATCACTCACCTAGAGCCAGACGTCCTAGAGTGTGAAGACAAGTGGACCTTAGGCAGCATCACTACAAAGTTAGTGTAGGTGATGGAATTTCAGCTGAGCTATTTCAAATCCTGAAATATGATGCTGTGAAAGTGCTGCACTCAATATACCAACAAATTTGGAAAATTCAGCAGTGGCTACAGGACTGGAAAAGGTCAGTTTTCATTCCAATCCCAAAGAAAGGCAACGCCAAAGAATGCTCAAACTACTGCACAATTGCACTCATCGCACATGCTAGCAAAGTAATGCTCAACATTCTCCAAGCCAGGCTTCCGCAGTACGTGAACCATGAACTTCCAGATGTTCAAGCTAGTTTTAGAAAAGGCAGAGGAACCAGATATCAAATTGCCAACATCTGTTTGATCATCAAAAAAGCAAGAGAATACCAGAAAAACATCTACTTCTGCTTTATTGATTATGCCAAAGCCTTTGTGTGGATCACAACAAACTGTGGAAAATTCATCAAAAGATGGGAATACCAGACTGCATTATCTGCCTCCTGAGAAATCTTAAGCAGGTCAAGAAACAATAATTAGAATTGGACATAGAACAGGGTGGTTCCAAATTGGGAAAGGAGTACGTCAAGGCTGTATATTGTCACCCTGTTTATTTAATTTATATGCAGAGTACATCATGCGAAATGCCAGGCTGAATGAAGCACAAGCTGGAATTCAGATTGCTGGAAGAAATATCAATAACCTCAGATACGCAGATGACACCACCCTTATGGCAGAAAGTGAAGGAGAACTAAAGAGCCACTTGATGAAAGTAAAAGAGGAGAGTAAGAAAGCTGGCTTAAAGCTCAACATTCATAAAATGAAGATCAAGGCATCTGGTCCCATCACTTCATGGCAAATTGATGGGGAAACAGTGGAAACAGTGAGAGATTATTATTTTGGGCTCCAAAATCCTTGCAGATGGTGACTGCAGCCATAAAATTAAAAGATGATTGCTCCTTGGAAGAAAAGTTATGACCAACATTAGACAATATATTAAAAAGCTTTGATGAAAGCTTTTGCATTACATTACTTTGATGAAAAAGATCCATCTAGTCAAAGCTATTGTTTTTCCAGTAGTCATGTATGCATGTGAGAGTTGAACTATAAAGAAAGCTGAGTGCAGAAGAATTGATGCTTTTGAACTGTGCTGTTGGAAAAAAAAAACTCTTGACAGTCCCTTGGGTTTCAAGTAGACCCAACCAGTCAATCTTAAAGAAAATCAGTCCTGAATGTTCTTTGGAAGGACTCCTGCTGAAGCTGAAACTCCAATACTTTGACCACCTGATGTGAAGAACTAACTCCTTGGAAAAGACCCTGATGCTGGGAAGATTGAGGGTAGGAGGAGAAGGGGACAACAGAGGATGAGATGGTTGAATGGCATCACTGACTTGATAGACATGAGTTTGATCATGCTCTGGGAGTTGATGACAGACAGGGAAGCCTGGTGTGCTGCAGTCCATGGGATTGCAAAGAGTGGGACAGGACTGAGCAACTGAACTGAACTATACTGAGCATGGCCCTGCCCCCATAGCCAGTCCCTCCCCTGAGGAAGCTTCCATATGCCTCTAATCCTTATCCATCAGAGGGCAGACAGAATGGAAACCACGATTACAGAAAACTAGCCAAACTGATCACTTTGGTATCATCCTTGTCTAACTCCATGTAGCTATGAGCCATGCTGTGTATGGCCACCCAAGATGGATGGGTAATGATGGAAAGTTGTGAAAAAACGTGGTCCACTGGAGATCGGAATGGCAAATCACTTCAGTATTCTTGCCTTGAGAACAGCATGAACAGTATTAAAAGGCAAAGAGATATGACATTGAAAGATGAACTCCCTAAGTCGGTAGGTGCTCAATATGCTACTGGAGAAGAGTGGAGAAATAGCTCCAGAAAGAATGAAGAGTCAGAGCCAAAAAGAAAACAGTCAGTTGTGTATGTGACTGGTGATGAAAGTAAGGTCCAATGTTGTAAAAAATAATATTGCTTAGGAACCTGGAATGTTAGGTCCATGAATCAAGGTAAATTTGAAATGGTTAAGCAGGAGATGGCAAGAATGACCATCAACATTTTGGAATCAGTGAACTAAAATGGACTGGAATGGGCGAATTTTGTTCAGATGACTCATATATATACACACACACACACACACACACACACACATATATATATACACACACATACTACACTACTGTGGGCAAGAATCCCTTGGAAGAAATGGAGTAGCCCCCATGGTCAACAAAAGATTCCAAAATGCAGTACTTGAGTGCAATCTGCAAATATCATTTTGAGATCAGAGAAATCATAGAATGATCTCTGTTTGTTTCCAAGACAAGCCATTCAATATCACAGTAATAAAAGTCTATGCCCCAACCACTAATGCCGAAGAAGCTGAATTTGTATTGTTCTACGATGACCTACAAGATCTTGTAGAACTGACACCAATAAAGATGTCTTTTTCATCACAGGGGAATGGAATGCAAAAGTAGAAAGTCAAAAGGTATCTGGAATAGCAGGCAAGTTTGGCCTTGGAGTACAAAATGAAGCAGGGCAAAAGCTAACAGAGTTTTGCCAAGAGAACGCACTGGTCATAGTGAACACCCTTTTCCAACAACACAAGAGATGACTCTACACATGTACATCACCAAATGGTCAATACTTAAATCAGGTTGATTGTATTTGCTGCTGAAGTTGGAGAAGCTCTGTGCAGTCAGCAAAATCAAAACCAGAAGATAATTGTGGCTCAGATCATGACCTCCTTATTGCAAAATTCAGACTTAAATTGAACAAGGTAGGGAAAACCACTAGTCCATTCAAGTATGACCTAAATCAAACCCCTTACGATTATACAATGGAAGTGACAAATATGTTCAAGGGATTAGATTTGATAGACAGAGTGCCTAAAGAACTGTGGACAGAGGTTCGTAGCATTGTGTAGGAGGCAGTGATCAAAACCATGTCCAAGAAAAAGAAATGCAAAAAGGCAAAATGGGTGTCTGAGGAGGCCTTACAAATAGCTGAGAAAAGAAGAAAAGCAAAAGGCAAAGGAGAAAAGGAAAGATATATTCATCTGAAAATGCAGAGTTCCAAAGAATAGCAAGGAGTGGTAAGAAAGCTTTCCAAAGTTATTTCAAGTTAAAACTTTTGGTAGGTATATAGTGTAGTTGATACAGTTTATTTTTCACTGCATCAAATCATGTCACATTTTCCTCTTATTTGTGATGACTTGTTTCAAGTTATATATTTCAGATCCTTCTGTTGTAATAGACTGTCTTCTCTTTGAAATTAATCAGTCATCTATGCAGGGCTACTTGGAGACGCTATGATTTTCTAATTCCTTGACAATATTTCACCCATGTTTTATCATCTATTGTCACATGGAATCATCCACTGTTACACGAAATCACTTATTACATTGGTAGTTGTAAAATGTCAATTACACAATTTTTTTCATTTCTTTTATGTTTGGTAGTTTGTTTTATTCCATAAGAAAGAGTTTTACTTCCTTCGGCCCAAATTTTATTTTTTGAATAATGCTATGAACTCATAGAATCTAATAAAATACTTCTTTAAAGAGAGTATCTACTTGAAGAAGAATGAGTTCTATTAAATGAAGAAATAAATTGAATATTAATAATATTTAAATTAATGACTGTTCATATTTTTTAGGATTTAAATTCTACCCATGTCTTCCAGTTTTTATTCTATTATTTTTTTACATATTTTCCCTCAGAGAAGTTTAATGCATCTTTTTTGTTGTGCATCCTTTGTGACAGAATGAATAAATATTTTATTTTCAGAGACTTTTTGATACATCTTTCAGATTGGCAGCATAACCCTATTAAAGTAATTAAATAATGCTTAAAAATATCCCATCTATACTAAAGATACACAGAGATGCCTGTCCAGAAACCAACACCAATTATCTGTATAAATGGGCAAGTTACTTAATCTCTTTAAGACCTTGGTCTCTAACATATAAAGAGGGAAATACTGTCTATTTCAAGAGGTTGTGTTGTAGACCAAATGATCTAATAAACAGAAAACACTTGCACAAGGAAAGTGGAGAATAAATGTGCATAAAAATGGGGTGATTCTTGTAAAGCATTTAGCACACTAACACGTGATAAGCAACCCATAGATGTTTAGCTACAATTATTATTATTCCAAGAATTGCTATCTGTGTTTCTGTTTTGGTTAATGTGCCTGGGAATGATCGAGGAGTCTTACTGATTCTACCTCTGTAAAATCTCTCCAAGGGACACTCCTCCATCCTAATGCCACTATCTTAGTTTAAGTCTTTTCATGTTTAACTCAGAGAATACCAGTAGCCTTTTAATTTGTTTGTATTTGCTCTTACTCGCCTTCTGTATTTTCTACTCACCCTCAAGAGCTTTTTTAAAATGCAGATTCAGTCATTTCAAAACTTTCTTCAAAATGTATAATTGCTTCACATAGTTTCCAAGTTATTTTTTAACACCCTATTCAAAATCCTTTTAACTTGACTGTACATATCTGTTTACCCATTGCTCACTTCCCTGTTGGCTTAGTGGGTAAAGCGTCTGCCTGCCATGTGGGAGACCCGGGTGCGATCCCCAGGTCAGAAAGTTCCCCTGTAGAAGGAAACGGCAACCCACTCCAGTACTCTTGCCTGGAAAATTCCTTGGACGGAGCAGCCTGGTAAGCTACAATCCATGGGATTGCAAAGAATCACACACGACTGAGCAACTTCACTACTATACTGAATAATTTGAGGTATCCTAAATACTTTACTTCTCCTTCTGATTTTCATATATTGTACTTTTCTACCTAGATGGCCATCTCTTTTTGAAGACTTTTCTAATCTTCTTCCACTCTCCTCTCTTCCTCCTTCTTCACAAGTGCATAGACACACTGGCCAGGCAGGCATTCAACGTACATCAGCTTTGCTGTATGCACCTCATGGGATTATAGGTTACTACAAAGTAATGGCTTTTCCTTATGTTCTTCACAACTAGCACCCTACCTAAAGAATCAAACATAAAATGATTGTTTAATTAACTTGTTTTTGGATAGCAGGGCATAAAGATTACATATCATACCCAATATTCAGTTGTGTCAACAAGTAATTTTGGTGATGATAATTATGATGATAATAGAGATTCTCTTCCTAGACAAACAAAGAATTTTGACTCTTAATAGGGAAATGACAACCTTAAAGGTCCAAGAATAGGAGACAAAAACTACTATGAAATATCCCTAATTTAAGATGTCATGCATGCATGCAAAATCTCTTGAGTTGTGTCCGACTCTTTTTGACCCCATGGACTGTAGCCCACCAGGTTCCTCTGTCCATCTGATTCTCCCAGCAAGAATACTGGAGTGGATTGCCATGCCCTCCCCCAGGGTAGTTTCCTGACCCAGAGATACAACCCGTGTCTCTATGTCTCCTGTATTGGCAGGCAGGTTCTTTACCACTGAGCCAGCAGGGAAGCCCTTTAAGATGTCAAGTAGAGTCTCAAATCATATTGAATTATAAAGTTTACATGGGGAAGTGTTCACAATATTAGGTTAAGAGTAGTATGCAGAGTAGTATTTACAATATCATTTTTAGGAGAGACTGGAAAAGTATACATAAAGTTGCTAACATGGATCATCTGTGACCAGTGGGGATATAGGCTATATTTGGTTTTCTTTGAATTAGTCTATGTTCTTTATGTTTTCTTCCTTGATCATGTGTTACTTTGCATGGATGTATGTACAATATGTATGTATGTGTCCATATATGCATCTATTGGGGGCTTCCCAGGTGGCTCAGTGGGTAAAGAATCCACCTGTAGTATGGAAGACACAAGAGATGTGGGTTCAATCCCTGGGTCAGGAAGATTCCCTGGAGGAGGGCATGGCAACCCACTCCAGTATTCTTGCCTGGAGAATTCCATGGACAAAGGAGCCTGGTGGGCTACAGTCCATAGGGTCACAAAGAGTTGGGTACAACTGAAGCCACAGAACATGCTCACACACATATATCAATCTATCTCACCTCTCTATATGTAATGTTACAAAGAAAAAAAGGAACATGGGAGCTGCAAATGACAAAATTAATTCATCCTTGCCTTGATTTTTACTCTTAGCACTTGCATTCCAAATGCTTTTTTTCTTTTTTTATTGCTGTTTGATATTATGGGGCACCATTCTAGTTAATAGGTGGGCTTCTCTGGTAGCTCAGTTGGTAAAGAATCTCCCTGCAATGCAGGGGACCCGGTTGGATTCCTGGGTCAGGAAGATACCTTGGAGAAGGGAAAGGCTACCCTCTCCAGTCCTAGAGAATTCCATGGACTGTATAGTCCATGGGGTTGAAAAGAGTTGAGCACGACTGAGCGACTTTCACTTTTTTCTTTATTTTCAAGAATATTTTAGTATTAAAGAATTCCCCAAATTTGACTCCTAGTTGGGGAGCCAAGATCTGACAAGCCACATGGCAAGGCCAAAAAAGTAAAATAAAATAAATTATCTAAACCAATTTAGTAAATGAACCACTGTTAAGTGTATATGGAAAATGAACTTTTGAGGATTTAAAAAGTTATGGTCTTTAACTTTTATGATTTCTTTCTGATTACTAGATGACACAGAGAAGTAGATTATTTAAGCACACTGTATGTATCTTGTCCTTTCTCTCTCTCTCACACACACATACACACACATATATATGTAATATATATTACATACATATACATGATATATACACATATATTTTAGTCTTATCGATTACTAGCCCTTGAGCTGTAGCTGTTATTAAGAAGGTATTATACACTTGCAGTCATTTGCATTCTTCTATGGCATTGAATATTACTTATAGAATAAGCTACAAATGGGTAGTATAGTTCTAGTAGATTTTATTAATTCCCCAAAAGTAAATGTGTCTTTTTGTGTGAGGAAGAAATTGGTATGTAATTGCAATTTAATTACAAAAAATGAAACCAAATTAGTTATAAACTTAAGTGCTAAAAGGAAGTAAATACACAGTAACAATCACCTTCAATAACATATTGAATCTTGCCATGTTCTGTATACTACATGTACATTAATATTTGTACTGCAACTGATTTTTGATTGTCTGATATGGCATATTCAAACTCTGGGTTTCTTAGTTTGAATGAAACTACAGTTTTTAATTTTCGTGCTATTCAGTATGTCTGTTTTAAAGACTCCACTTTAATTTTCATATTAGACTACAGACAATATTTTAGGGTGATAAATCTTCTGGGAATCATGACAAGAGTATAATTTGTAAGAGTGTTTTAAAGATGTATGTAAACTTGTGGCCTCTAGATCTGCTTAGTCTTATATAATTTTGGCTAGATCAACCTTTTCTACTCAGACATTTAGGAGTAAAATAACATGTCAGAATCCCAATCTTAGAAGCTTCTGCAGCACCAGGAAACTTGTGATTAGTAGATGGAAAATAGATGGAAAAGGCTACCCACAACTTTTGTTTTCCTGCCACAAAAACTGTTGCCTAGCTCAAAACTTGGATCATGAACACTTCTGCCCCTGATGACAGCTTCCTACCAAATTATCTCCCTATCATTAGTTGAAAAAACAAACCAGACAAACAAAGCAAAAAACTGTACTGAAAATCTATTCTGTACATTGTAGGTAAACTTTCTGTTTTCATCAAAAGATAAATATTTAAATCAGATCAGATCAGATCAGATCAGTCTCTCAGTCATGTCCGACTCTTTGTGACCCCATGAATCGCAGCACGCCAGGCCTCCCTGTCCATCACCAACTCCTGGAGTTCACTGAGACTCACGTCCATCGAGTCAGTGATGCCATCCAGCCATCTCATCCTCTGTCGTCTTCTCCTCCTGCCCCCAATCCCTCCCAGCATCACAGTCTTTTCCAATGAGTCAACTCTTCTCATGAGGTGGCCAAAGTACTGGAGTTTCAGCTTTAGCATCATTCATTCCAAAGAAATCCCAGGGCTGATGTCCTTCAGAATGGACTGGTTGGATCTCTTTGCAGTCCAAGGGACTCTCGAGTCGTCTCCAACACCACAGTTCCAAAGCATCAATTCTTCGGCGCTCAGCCTTCTTCACAGTCCAACTCTCACATCCATACATGACCACTGGAAAAACCATAGCCTTGACTAGACAAACCTTTGTTGGCAAAGTAACGTCTCTGCTTTTGAATATGCCATCTAGGTTGGTCATAACTTTGCTTCCAAGGAGTAAGCGTCTTTTAATTTCATGGCTGTAATCACCATCTGCAGTGATTTTGGAGCCCAGAAAAATAAAGTCTGACACTGTTTCCACTGTTTCCCCATCTATTTCCCATGAAGTGATGGGACCGGATGCCGTGATCTTCGTTCTCTGAATGTTGAGCTTTAAGCCAACTTTTTCACTCTCCATTTTCACTTTCATCAAGAGGCTTTTGAGTTCCTCTTCACTTTCTGCCATAAGGGTGGTGTCATCTGCATTCCAGCTTGTGTTTCTTCCAGTCCAGAGTTTCTCATGATGTACTCTGCATATAAGTTAAATAAACAGGGTGACAATATACAGCCTTGACGAACTCCTTTTCCTCTTTGGAACCAGTCTGTTCTTCCATGTCCAGTTCTAACTGTTGCTTCCTGACCTGCATACAAATTTCTCAAGAGGCAGATCAGGTCGTCTGGTATTCCCATCTCTTTCACAATTTTCCACAGTTGATTGTGTTCCACACAGTCAAAGGCTTTGGCATAGTCAAGAAAGCAGAAATAGATGTTTTTCTGGAACTCTCTTGCTTTTTCCATGATCCAGCGGATGTTGGCAATTTGATCTCTGGTTCCTCTGCCTTTTCTAAAACCAGCTTGAACATCTGGAAATTCACAGTTCACATATTGCTGAAGCCTGGCTTGGAGAATTTTGAGCATTACTTTACTAGCGTGTGAGATGAGTGCAATTGTGCGGTAGTTTGAGCATTCTTTGGCATTGCCTTTCTTTGGGATTGGAATGAAAACTGACCTTTTCCAGTCCTGTGGCCACTGCTGAATTTTCCAAATTTGCTGGCATATTGAGTGCAGCACTTTCACAGCATCATCTTTCAGGATTTGGAATAGCTCAACTGGAATTCCATCACCTCCACTAGCTTTGTTCGTAGTGATGCTTTCTAAGGCCCACTTGACTTCACATTCCAGGATGTCTGGCTCTAGGTCAGTGATCACACCATCATGATTATCTGGGTCATGAAGATCTTTTTTGTACAGTTCTTCTATGTATTCTTGCTACCTCTTCTTAATATCTTCTGCTTCTGTTAGGTCCATACCATTTCTGTCCTTTATCAAGCCCATCCTTGCATGAAATGTTCCTCTGGTATCTCTGATTTTCTTGAAGAGATCCCTAGTCTTTCCCATTCTGTTGTTTTCCTCTATTTCTTTGCATTGATCGCTAAGGAAGGCTTTCTTATCTCTTCTTGCTATTCTTTGGAACTCTGCATTCAGATGTTTATATCTTGCCTTTTCTCCTTTGCTTTTCACTTCTCTTCTTTTCACAGCTATTTGTAAGGCCTCCCCAGACAGCCATTTTGCTTTTTTGCATTTCTTTTCCATGGGGATGGTCTTGATCCCTGTCTCCTGTACAATGTCATGAACCTCATTCCGTAGTTCATCAGGCACTCTATCTATCAGATCTAGGCTCTTAAATCTATTTCTCACTTCCACTGTATAATCATAAGGGATTTGATTTAGGTCATACCTGAATGGTCTAGTGGTTTTCCCTACTTTCTTCAATTTCAGTCTGAATTTGGTAATAAGGAGTTCATGGTCTGAGCCAGTCAGCCCCTGGTCTTGTTTTTGCTGACAGTATAGAGCTTCTCCATCTTTGGCTGCAAAGAATATAATCAATCTGATTTCGGTGTTGACCATCTGGTGATGTCCATGTATACAGTCTTCTCTTGTGTTGTTGGAAGAAGGTGTTTGTTATGACCAGTGCATTTTCTTGGCAAAACTCTATTAGTCTTTGCCCTGCTTCATTCCGTATTCCAAGGCCAAATTTGCCTGTTACTCCAGGTGTTTCTTGACTTCCTACTTTTGCATTCCAGTCCCCTATAATGAAAAGGACATCTTTTTTGGGTGTTAGTTCTAAATGGTCTTGTAGGGCTTCATAGAACCGTTCAACTTCAGCTTCTTCAGCATTACGTGTTGGGGCATAGACTTGGATTACTGTGATAGTGAATGGTTTGCCTTGGAACGAACAGAGATCATTCTGTCGTTTTTGAGATTTTATCCAAGTACTGCATTTCAGACTCTTGTTGGCTATGATGGCCACTCCATTTCTTCTGAGGGATCAGAAAATGGTAAATTGTATATAAATTCTAATTAAGGGTGGAAAGAAATTTCAACTAGAGAAAAAAGGCTTTTAGGTGATGGTATGTGTATTGAAAATGTTAGTCACTTAGTTGTGTCCGACTCTTTGCTACCTTGTGGAATGTAGCCTGCAGTCTTCTCAGCCCATGGAATTCTCTAGGGAAAAATACTGGAATGGGTTGCCATTTCCTTCTCCAGGGGATCTTCCTGACCTAGGGTTTGAACCCAGGTCTCCTGCATTGCAGGCAGATTCTTTACCATCTCAGCCACCAGGGAACAGACGGATGTGAAATCATATAAAGACACTTCCAGGCCTGGTGAGAATGATGAACAAAGATGGTGTATGTATGAAGTTACAGGTCATGTTTGTTAATCAGATTGCTGGGGTGAGTGTGGAAAGGAATATAGTGAGAAAGTTAGGAAAACAGAAGATAACTTGTATTGGGTCTCAAGGGGCTTTCTATGTTGTAGTAAGGAAATTGTACTTTTGTATTTATGAAGAAACCATCACAAATTTGTTAAGTAGGGTATATAATCAAAAGTTGTGCTGTAGTGATAACTCGAAGGGAGGTTGGAGACTGGATTAGAGATGAGAGAAACTGAAAGTAACACCTATTTGAGTGACTAGAAAAAAATCTCTGAAGGAAGACCCTGTTACTGAGAATGGGAAGGGAGAGGGGTGTTGGGACACATAAGAGACAAAACTAATGCTCAGAAAAACAGCAAGCTGTTAAGGGTGACATATGACATTAGAGTTTTGAGCTTATCTTTTATTACTGTCCTGTTTAAGCACACTTAGCTTCAGTCTAACTTTATTTGTCAATATTTCCTAAATGTAGTCCTTAATTTTTGGTTTCAGTGTTTTCTGTCATGCTTGTTTCAGATTCCTGATACTCCTTTTCCTCCATTCCACATGAAACATGCATATATTGTATGCCGTTCAAACACTCAAGTTTAACTACCCCCAGCAGCCCTCTGTGATTTTCATGGTCTAAACAAATTTCTTGCCTCCTGAAATCCCAGGATATTTTATTTTTGTATTTTTATGAAAAATATATTACTGTCTAAGATAACACATTTCACTGGTAAAGAGCAAGAGCTTTGAAGTCAAATTCTTATTCTACTGCTTCACTAGTCTTAACTTTGTGCAAATTACTTAATCTCACATAATGTTTCCTCATCATAAATTATGGATTCATGGTCGAATCCATGGAATCCAAGTGATATCTGATATTATTATTAAGAATAAATTGTATGGTGTATATATATTACTGAATGACATACCAGGAACAAAATAAATGTTTGGTAAATTTAGTATGGAGAAGCTCTATACAGTCAGCAAAAACAAGACTGGGAGCTGACTGTGGCTCAGATCGTGAACTCCTTATTGCCAAATTCAGACTGAAATTGAAGAAAGTGGAGAAAACCACTAGAACATTCAGGTATGACCTAAATCAAATCCCTTATGACTATACAGTGAAAATGAGAAACAGATTTAAGGGACTAGATCTGATAGAGTGCCTGATGAACTATGGACAGAGGTTTGTGACACTGTACAGGAGACAGGAATCAAGACCATCCCCAAGAAAAAGAACTTCAAAAAAGGAAAAAGGCTGTCTGAGGAGGCCTTACAAATAGCTGTGAAAAGAAGAGAAGTGAAAAGCAAAGGAGAAAAGGAAAGATATGCCCATTTGAATGCAGAGTTCCAAAGAATAGCAAGAAGAGATAAGAAAGCCTTCCTCAGTGATCCATGCAAAGAAATAGAGGAAAACAACAGAATGGGAAAGACTAGGGATCTCTTCAAGAAAATCAGAGATACCAGAGGAACATTTCATGCAAAGATGGGCTCAATAAAGGACAGAAATGGTATGGACCTAACAGAAGCAGAAGATATTAAGAAGAGATGGCAAGAATACACAGAAGAACTGTACAAAAAAGATCTCCTCGATCCAGATAATCACGATGGTGTGATCACTGACCTAGAGCCAGACATCCTGGAATGTGAAGTCAAGTGGGCCTTAGAAAGCATCACTACGAACAAAGCTAGTGGAGGTGATGGAATTCCAGTTGAGCTATTCCAAATCCTGAAAGATGATGCTGTGAAAGTGCTGCACTCAATATGCCAACAAATTTGGAAAACTCAGCAGTGGCCACAGGACTGGAAAAGGTCAGTTTTCATTCCAATCTCAAAGAACGGCAATGCCAAAGAATGCTCAAACTATCTCACAGTTGCATTCGTCTCACACACTAGCAAAGTAATACTCAAAATTCTCCAAGCCAGATTTCAGCAATACGTGAACTGTGAACTTCCAGATGTTCAAACTGGTTTTAGAAAAGGCAGAGGAACCAGAGATCAAATTGCCAACATCTGCTGGATCATGGAAAAAGCAAGAGAGTTCCGGAAAAACATCTATTTCTGCTTTTTGACTATGCCAAAGCCTTTGACTGTGTGGATCACAATAAACTGTGGAAAATTCTGAAAAAGATGGGAATACCAGACCACCTGAACTGTCTGTTGAGAAACCTGTGTGCAGGTCAGGAAGCAACAGTTAGAACTGGACATGGAACAAGAGACTGGTTCCAAATAGGAAAAGAAGTACCTCAAGTCTGTATATTGTCATCCTGCTTATTTAACTTATATGCAGAGTACATCATGAGAAATGCTGGACTGGAGGAAGCACAAGCTGGAATCAAGATTGCTGGGAGAAATATCAATATCCTCAGATATGTAGATGACACCACTGTTATGGCAGAAAGTGAAGAAGAACTAAAGAGCCTCTTGATGAAAGTGAAACAGGAGAGTGAAAAAGTTGACTTAAAGCTCAACATTCAGAAAATGAAGATCATGGCATCTGGTCCCATGACTTAAGTGCAAATAAATGGGGAAACCGTGGAAACAGTGGATGGCTTTGTTTTTCTGGGCTCCAAAATCACTGCAGATGGTGATTGCAGCCATGAAATTAAAAGACGCTTACTCCTTGGAAGGAAAGTTATGATTAACCTAAACAACATATTAAAAAGCAGAGACATTTGTCAACAAAGGTCTATCTAGTCAAGGCTATGGTTTTTCCAGTGGTTATGTATGAATGTGAGAGTTGGACTATAAAGAAAGCTGAGCGCTGAAGAATTGATGCTTTTGAACTATGGTGTTGGAGAAGACTCTTGAGAGTCCCCTTGGACTGCAAGGAGATCCAGCCAGTCCATCCTAAAGGAGATCAGTCCTGAGTGTTCATTGGAAGGACTGATGTTGAAGCTGAAACTCCAATACTTTGGGCACCTAATGTGAAGAGCTGACTCCTTTGAAAAGACCTTGATGGTGGGAAAGATTGAAGGCTGGAGGAGAAGGGGACAACAGAGGATGAGATAGTTGGATGGCATCACTGACTCAATGGACATGGGTTTGGGTGGACTCTGGCAGGTCGTGATGGACAGGAAGGCCTGGCGTGCTGTGGTTCATGGGGTTGCGAAGAGTCGGACACAACTGAACGACTGAACTGAACTGAAATTTGGTTTAGCTATAGATGGTGTGTGAATTGATGGGAACTGCTTAAAAGCTTTAAAGCAGTGGGGAATAAAGGTCTCCCATAAAATGTTGGGCCAATCAGATTGAGCACTCTTAATGTGAGGCTCTTAAAATCAGATAAAGACTTTGATTAAGTGCAATGGACAAAGAAGAAAGGATAGTTTCCAATACCCAGTTTTGCTAAAATCTCATCCTTGGTCAAGACTTAGCTAGTGAATAACAGCAACAACATCCTTGTTCAGGTCAGAAAACCTGGCAATATGGGCTTCTCCTTGAAAATGAATGTGGCTATAGATGGTCGCTGCATACAGTGTTAGCCATACCCCATACACATAACTTGAATAATCTAAGACCTTGTCAGAGATATTTGTGAAAATGATAGTAGTTGTAGCAAAAGGTGGGAAGACAAGTTAGATTTAATCTAGCTGGCATAGTTTCTCAGGATGAATCATACAGGGGTAAGTAGCGTCTCAGTCTATCATCTCGATAGTGGTAAGGGCAAAAACCATATTCAAGTGAGCCAAGAAATGAATGGTCAAGTGAGAAAATGGTGCTTGTCATGAAGAAAAGAAAACTAAGACAAAGTAAACTTGTTAGCAGGATGGATAAAAGTTTATCTATTTAGTTATTTGGATGGTCCACATTAAAAGGGGTTCTTATTCTCTGTTGGAGAGTTAATGATGGTAGACAAAAACTTTAAGGAGTTGGTATTCAAGACATTTTATTCAAAGTTTCCTAAAATTATTTGATAGAATGTGCAAAGTTGACTTTAAGATAAATCCTTTTTGTGTAGTAATAATTCATAGTAATATTTGGAGCAGCATTTCCAAATGCAGTGGAAGATAATCTATAGTCCTTGAAGGAGAAGGGCAGAGAACGAAGAAAGGAAGGAGATTCAAAGCTGAGATCAAAGTGGGGAATTTCCGAGTTTGTGACTGGGAAATGAAAAACATTTGATTGATGATGATAACTTAAGCATGACTGTGCTTGTTGACAGAAGGAGAGATTCTATAAGTTTATCCCTCCAAAAGCTGGAGCAGAATTGGAAAGAGAGGATCACAGGGTATAAGAATAAAAGGACAGAGGCGAGGGTGCGGTGTGGTGCGGTGGTGGTTGGGGTGGGGAAGGGATGCAGAACTCTGTCTTGGAATTTCAGAATGTAATAATCTTTTCTCCTGACTTATTAGCTCATTGGTTCTAATGACCTTTGATATAAAGTTTCTAAGCTTTTTAATTTGTGATTTAACTTGTGATTAATTTAATTGGTAATTAATTTGCTAATGTTTGTTAACCAGTTGTTAGAATTACTAAATACATGTGTTAATATTCACAATACCAAAGGAAGCTGCTTTGTTTGCCCTATAAATCAAACTGAAAGGTCCTACCTTTTTTTTTTTTGTTTGTTTTTGTTTTTTTTTTTTTTGAGAGTAAATAATGGACATTTATTAACTATTACATGTTTCTTTTTTTTTTTAAATTTTATTTTATTTTTAAACTTTACATAATTGTATTAGTTTTGCCAAACATCAAAATGAATCCACCACAGGTATACATGTGTTCCCCATCCTGAACCCTCCTCCCTCCTCCCTCCCCATACCATCCCTCTGGGTCGTCCCAGTGCACTAGCCCCAAGCATCCAGTATCGTGCATCGAAGCTGGACTGGCAACTCATTTCTTACATGATATTTTACATGTTACAATGTCATTCTCCCAAATCTTCCCACCCTCTCCCTCTCCCACAGAGTCCATAAGACTGTTCTATACATCAGTGTCTCTTTTGCTGTCTCGTACACAGGGTTATTGTTACCATCTTTCTAAATTCCATATATATGCGTTAGAATACTGTATTTATGTTTTTCCTTCTGGCTTACTTCACTCTGTATAATAGGCTCCAGTTTCATCCACCTCATTAGAACTGATTCAAATGTATTCTTTTTAATGGCTGAGTAATACTCCATTGTGTATATGTACCACAGCTTTCTTATCCTACCTTTTAAAGACATATTTTGCAATAAAAAGGATTTTCTAAAATAGAAATCTTTAGTTTGTTTCAGAGAAAGTAGGAAAACTTATGATCTTTTAAAGACATATTACATCTGATCTTTTTTTTTTTTTTTTTTTTTACATCTGATCTTACTAGTGTTCGCCACCACTTCTGTTCAGTTCTTGATTTGTGAAAGAGAAATGTATCACTTACCTATCTAATATCTTAATGTAATAATTTACTTTTATTGCTTATTTTCCTTTTCAATGAAAATTTATCACCTTAGAATTTTCTCAGTTTGTAATTGTGTTCAAGGACAGTTGTGCATGAAGCACTGTAAGGAGATGAATTTGTAAATAAAAAGTATGATCCTTTGAAATGAATATAGTCATGAGTAAAACACTAAATAATCCAGGGAAAAAAATGGCTATATTTTTTTTGCTGAAAAGGATTTCATTATATTTAAGAGAATACTCTGAAAAATGTTCAGGAGGCAATGCTTAATGTTAACTGAAACACATGAAAAGCAAATGGAAACAAGGCAGTCACCTTCTGCAGAGCTTTTAATAGTTACAGTGAAAAATTAAAGACCACCTGCCATGTTGAATTTTATAAGTATGAATGATGCAGCAGTATTTGCCAATACGTTCGTGAATAAGTGAAAAAAGAGGGGTTTTATATAGTAACACAAACCTTCAAATGGAGTTAATAAAAGACAGGGTTTTTCTTTACTGGGTGGAAACTTATCTGCTATATAGAAAAAGGCCTACTGAATGAAACATTTGTCCTCAAATTCCTTTTAATCTGCTGTGAGGTTCTGCCTTTTACCTCACTTGGAATAATGTGCCAATTTTGTAAGGATAAAGAGAATTTTATCCTTTTTTCATTCCTTTAGCTTCTTGATGCAGCATTTCCTTGAATTTCACAGTACCTGCCTGTTTTTAGCAGCTCTAATTTCAGACTATCACTTTCCTGGGCTAAAGTGTAAAAACTGATATTCTCATCCCCTTGGTGGAGAATATTCAAGAAATGCAATCCCAGTGAGAATGCTGCTTACTAATGGATATTTCTTTCTCCAGGCATCTTAAAAAATTCTGTTTCTGTTTCAACTCTTTAATACCCCCAGTTCTCTGCAGAGCTGGATTAAAATGTCTGGTATCCGTGGAAGAACGCTTTTGTAGTAGCAATTGCTTTTGTATTATATATTGTAAGTGGTTATTGTTCACAGCTCACACCTTAATGGTTTGAGTTAAAGGTTTTTTTTTTTTTTGGCTCCTACCAAAATATTTGCTTTGTCCTGTGACAGTTTGGAACTGAAGTGCAAGGTATGCAAAGGTATAATAGGGTTTGATTAGTTTGGCATTGAAGCTTGATTTTTCAAAGTTAATTGGGTATTGTTCCTATAGATTGAAAAGATTTAAGTGGAAATAATTATAGATTTGTAAAATGTTATGGAGATTGAAATCTGTTTGGTAACTATGGCAAAGTATTCAGGTTCTTAGCACTAAAAAAGATACTTTACTGTGCAGGAATGTTAAACAGCAACAAAAGATTTTACAGTTTCCAATTCAATGTTAAGCAAGTTGTTACTGTGAAATATATTGATCCTAACTTACTTCTAAAAATATTGGTATAATTTCCAAACTTTCCAGATTTCTGAACCTTGATGTATGTCTAGGTTATTTAATTATTTTATTTGTATGTGAAAGTGAATTTTACTGAGGAGCTCATCACTGTAATTTTAGGAACTCTTAGAAAATCCATTTTCCTTTGTTGTTATCTCATTCTAGTGATTAAGGTGACACTCATTCTGTTGTTATTATTAATAGCTCCTTTTTCACTCTTGAAAAGGCCCTGGTTTGGAGGATAAATTATATAGTCACCTTCCATATAAAGTTTTTAGCTTCATCCTTTTCATACATTTTATGTGTTTCTAAAATAATCACATTTAAAAATATATTTTTGTATGTTTTAGCTTTTAAAAACATAAAGTTCTTAGTGCCTACTATATCCAAAATAAAATTTATATATGTATAACTGGTAGTTATATCCACTAAGAAAAGTAATTATAATGCCCTAACATTAAGTTATTAAATTATGACTCAAGTCTTCATATTTCATGATATAAACTGACTAATTATAGTTTTTGGAGTCAAATTTAGAGCTGAAAATGTGGAGCATCTTATAGGATTACTTGTGAAAAGCAACTAAATGGAAAGAAAAATTGTTTTGGAGAAAGAGGCAGTTCAAGTTTTTTTTTTTTTTTTTTTTTGCTTCTCTGCAATCAATGTGTGTTTTAAGTGAACTTGCATGAGGGTAAATTTGATTTTTGAAATTCATTAAATATTTATGTTCTGATCATGCTACCTAACCCATGTGAAACATAAGTTTACTCTAGATAATGATAATAGATCTCTTCTTCTCATATGATTCATATTAATATAAATGTTCATTTATGATTTTATTCATCTTGTTATACTCCATATAATAAGGGTTTTTGCTCTTATTTTCATTTATATGTATAATGGTTAATGAATATACATATACACAAATTAAATTATTAGAAAATACTTGGCAGTAATCATATGCCAGAATGAATAGTATATACAAAAGAGCACAGAACTTTGACAGAAATCTAGATCCAGGAAAAACACTCTACTAGAAACAGAACTGGATTCAGAAACTGATGGCTGTGTTCTAAGCCCACTTTTACTCTTTGGTAATATCCCATGGACGGAGGAGCCTGGAAGGCTGCAGTCCATGGGGTCGCTGAGGGTCGAACATGACTGAGTGACTTCACTTTCACTTTCATGTATTGGAGAAGGAAATGGCAACCCACTCCAGTGTTCTTGCCTGGAGAATCCCAGGGACAGGGGAGCCTGGTGGGTTGCTGTCTATGGGGTTGCACAGAGTCGGACACGACTGAAGTGACTTAGCAGCAGCAGCAGCAGCAATATTATAAATTAGGATGTTCCTATGTTGCTTAATCTCTCTGAACTTTGCATCTCATGTCCTATGAAGGAGATTTGCTTGCCTACTTATATGATGTTGTGAGGAACCTCTTACTTATTCTAAATCAAACTGCATTTTAATTTCCAATATTTTAATATCAACTCTGCTGGCATAAGCTAGGTAATTGGAAAGTGTAAATGTAGAGACTGGGGAATATCTGGCGAAAAAAAAAAAAAATCTCCTGATTCTACCTCCCAAGTATCTACTGAATGTCCAAGTCTCTATAAGCAAACTCACGTATCCTCTTCCAGGCCATCTTCTTTCACCTGTATTACTGTAGCAGCCGTTTCTCTGTTCTCTTTTTCTGTACCCTCTAAATCCATTGTAGCCAGGGTGATCTTTCTAAGTGCAGGCCTTAGCAGAACACTCTTCTTAAAATCCTTCAATGGCTTTCTATTCCTCTTAGAATAAAATAATAATAATTATTAACTCCTGCCCCTGCTTCTTTTTTCCAGTTTCATTACTTGCTTCCACTTCTATTCTACATTTCAGCCCTTTGACATTCTGTCCATCATCCTTTTCCTTTCTGCTCTTTCTTTCTTTTGAATAATTTCTTTCTACTCTTCTCTGAATATTTCTTCCTGATTCTGCAGGTTTCACTTATAACAGAAGAGCTGTCATTTATCTTTGTTCTTAACAGCAATACTCTTTCTGAACACATCATGCTTTATGATAATTGCTTGTTTAATTATTGGTCTGCTGGACGAGAGCTCTGTGAGGGGAGGGATTTGTCTGTCTTTCTTCCCACAATGCCTACAGTTCTTTACATTAAGTATATATAGAAAAGTGAAAATATTTGTTGAATGAATGAATAAGTGAATGGCTATTATAGGAAGATAGTGCAGTAAACAAGATGAACTGTGATAAACATTTGACACAGGCTTGCTGTGTTCAGAGTATCAAAAGAATATGGACAGGAATTAACTTGATATGAGAAGTAGTGGAAAGTAGAAACTGCCAAACTTCCTGCTGTTGATGGAATGACAAGTTCAGGGTTTGTTTTGTTCTGTTTTTCCCTTTTGAATTTTAGGTTTGGGTAGGCTTTATAAGTAAAGACACTATTATGTAGCTGGAAATTTGAAATAGAGGGCACCCTGTGAGCAGAGAGATAGTGGTAATAACAATAGTTCTGTCAACCTCAATCCATATGGCACTTTTTTTTGAGTTTTCTAACTTTTTTTTATATAAATTTCAAATGAGGTTAATTTCTAAGCAAATCATCTAGAACTTTAGCTGGAGAACTTTGAAGAAAAATTAAATTTATGAAAGATAAATCAGATAAACCTAACTTTTATAACACAATTGTTTTCTTTTTGTATAAATATGAAAAACTCTACCCATGGTCCTTTTTTATTTTGCCTAGTTAGGACTAAGCTTCATTAATAAGGAGATGCCTAGGACTTAGAGTGAAACTGACAGATAGCTGTTTGTAGTAATGCAAGGTTTCTCAACAGCAACATTATTTTAGTTTCATGCCAGATAATCTTTTGTTTTGGAAAGCCCTGTAGGAGGTTTAGGAGCATCTCTGATGTCTGTTTACTATGTGCTGGTAACAGCACCACCCCTTTATAGTTATCGTAATAAAAACATACCTGCACACATTGCATAATGTTCCCCAGGATCATAATCACCCCCACTTGGGAAGTATTTCACTGGAGAATTAAAAATTATTTCCCTATGCCATAGATAGGAAAACCTTGTAATATATTGGAGTCTTGTAATTCCCTGGTAAATTATTTCTAGATCTTTATTTGGTGATTATTAGCAAAATGCAAAGGACCAAGGTCACTACTCCCAGATATTGCTAGTAATGTCGAGTGGTGAGGACTGTAGCTACTTATCTCAGAGAGCAAAGACACCAAAGGAGTAGAATAAGAATGGGAATGTAAGAAGGGGAAGGAAATTAATTTACATTTTGAGGATCTTCCTCGAAGGTGGAAGGAGAGAATGTATGTCTGCCTGAGTCTTTGACTTGGGGCCCATAGCAAGCATTGGGTTACAAGGGTGTATGTACACTTATGTAAATAAGTCTTTGTTTATTCAAAGGCATGGGTATGGAAGACAGTGAATATTTATCTTATAACGGAAGGACATGATTTTTCCAAAAATCAGCCACATATGTTCCTATAGGTGGGAGGAGCATCTCCAGCCTTCTGTTCTCATACATCATTGATCAGTTGTGTTTTCTCAAAGATATCATGTCAGTTGTTTGGCTGCAGACTACCGATATTGTGTCATTATGTGAAAATGACACCACAGTTTGTCACTTGATTACCTCATGACAGTAAAGCATGCTTCTGCACTGTGTGCTCTCTCTTTCTCTTTTCTCTTGTTATCTTCAGACTTGTTAATTAGGAGAAAGCTGCACCTCTTTCTGTCCAACTTGCCCTATATCCATAGATCGTGAATCTCTTACGATGAAAGTTCTATTAGGCATAGTGGCTAAGAAATAAAGCAACAGAAATTCTAAAATACTGTTCTTTTTTTTTATGTTTGTTTGTTTTGTTTTGGAGTCATGAAGGAAGAAAATGCTAGCTTTCATTTTTCTTTGTTGTCTTTAAAAAACATTGGCAGGCTTGGAAGATGCGGACGGAAAGCTGTTTGATATCAAATTGTATATGGATGCTTACATCCCTGTTAAAGGTAGAAAATAAAAAGCTTAACCTGACCTGAAAAAATATGTTATATGATTATAGAAATCTATTCTTTTTTCATTACTACCCCCCTTTTTTCTCAATGGATATTTCATCTACAATATCTTCCTGTAAGATATCAGAACGTTTCTTGACTTCAAATCTCAGTTTTTATCAGACGGTCTTATGTTGTTTTATTTTATTACATGGAAGGTTATACAGATTGAAATGTGTGTTTGGTATATTTCCTTTCATTGTCAAATATATGGCAGAGATCTGTCTCCACCTAAATAGCATATTAAACCAAGTAAGTTTATCCAGACCAAAAGAGCAGAAGGGGAAATACGTTAATTTTCAGATGAAGATCTTTTTTAGAAAAATGTTATTTTAAAGAATCTGATATACATGTTTTCTTTAACTGTTGAAACTGTTAAAGAAATTACTAAGTTGAAACTTTTACACATTAAGCTATGGGATTTATAAAGTGATGCATTTAAATAGATTGTTTGCAAAAATGTTGGAGAATATTCCAAAAGTTTTTGTATGTTTTAGTGGAAGCAAAATTATCTTAATTTAAAAAAGATAGTTGTCTTTACTATGTTAGCATAATGATAATTAAATTAACTGATGTTTGCAAAGTACCAACTATGTGTTAAATACTGTCATAAGTTCTTTAGTTTAACCAACACAGCACTCATATTAGGAAAAAATTTTTTTATTATTTCTAGGCACTTTGGTCCAGTGGTCTACTGATAGCTCTGGCATTTGAACCTAGGGTTTGAATTCAAGGTGTTTGGCTCCATAGCATGCAGTTTTAAAGGCTATCTTCTACTGTTCTATAAACTTTTCCTTAGCCATCAGTACATATCCACATATACAAATATTTTCTATTTTGGCAATAAAATTGCAACCTATATAAATATACTTAAAACAGCAACATATCTTGGGTGGTAATAAAAACTTGCTTAGTATTTCATGACACTAGGAAAGAAAGCTTCAAAGGACCAAATTCCTGTGAAATATAAAGGAAATGAAGTTAACATTGTTACATTTACTAGGAAGAATTTGATAACCATCTTGTAAGATTGTGGTGACAGTATAATGTACCTAAAATGAATTAGATGTGTAGATAGATGAGAAAAATAGGTAAATGGACAGATAGGGATAGATATAAAGATGGAGATCTTGAATCTGTAAGTGCTTAATTACAGGAAGGGGAAAAGAGAAGAGGGACTTAGTTGCCTAAGTGTCAGTTGCTCGGTCGTGTCTGACTATTTGTGACCCCGTGGCCTGTAGCCCACCAGGCTCCTCTGCCCATGGGATTTCTCAAGCAAGAATACTGGGGTGTGTTGCCATTTTCTTCTCTAGTGGTTCTTCCCAACCCAGAGATTGAACTCGGGTCTCCAACATTGCAGGCAGATTCTTTACTGTCTGAGCCACCAGGGAAGCCCAGTAACCAGAGGTCAAATATGGTATCACTAAGCAGGTGTTCAAAAGCAGAGACATTACTTTGCCAACAAAGGTTCATCTAGTCAAGGCTATAGTTTTTCCTGTGGTCATGTATGTATGTGAGAGTTGGACTGTGAAGAAGGCTGAGCGCTGAAGAATTGATGCTTTTGAACTGTGGTGTTGGAGAAGACTCTTGAGAGTCCCTTGGACTGCAAGGAGATCCAACAAGTCCATTCTGAAGGAGATCAGCCCTGGGATTTCTTTGGAGGGAATGATGCTAAAGCTGAAACTCCAGTACTTTGGCCACCTCATGCGAAGAGTTGACTCATTGGAAAAGACTCTGATGCTGGGAGGGATTGGGGGCAGGAGGAGAAGGGAACGACAGAGGATGAGATGGCTGGATGGCATCACTGACTCGATGGACGTGAGTCTCAGTGAACTCTGGGAGTTGGTGATGGACAGGGAGGCCTGGCGTGCTGCGATTCATGGGGTCACAAAGAGTTGGACATGACTGAGTGACTGATCTGATCTGATCTGATCTGAAGCAGGTGTGGTTTGAAAATTTAGCAAATATATTTGTAATGAATGTCCTTTCAGAAGTTCAGCACCACATACCTTACTCCATTATATAACTATCTCTAAATTTGAGCATGAATCTTAAAAAAGAAGTAATGTTCTATTTTAATACTTCTGTGAGACTTCATGTGCTTTCTTTCTATTAGGAATCCAATAGTCTACCATCTTATTATTTCTTCTGACATTTGATAAGGTTTTCTTTACTAATAGTTATGCTGTTTCTCTTTAGAAGTTAATAGTGGGAGTACTAATAAAACACCAAGGTGTACTGTAAAGGATTTATTCCTTCATATGTTAGTCTAATATATAAAATGAAATTTGGAGTAATTTTTTTTAACCTTTCACAAATCCACATGCAACAGTATATTAATCCATTAATAAATGGTGTGCTTATGCTAAACTCGTGATCCTTCAGAAAGGACTGCACCAAAAGAACAGGGAGAGTAACAGATATAGCTTAAAACTTTGTGTTTCTAGAGAAATGACTTTGGAGACATTGGTGAATCCTGAGAGCTAAGCATAACTCTAATTTTGATACTGTCATTCAAGCTCACTAATTAAACTATCTCTATAAAATAATACTGTGGAATAATATGTGTTGATAAACAGCTGAGAAATCAGTGTTATACCAAATTCATAAGAGACAATTGATAAGAGAAGAATTTCATTTTGGGAAAATCCTAGAACTTTACTGACACTGTGAGCTAGAATATCCTTCAACATCTGTAGCTTGAAAAACTTCACCTTTTAGACTCTTAAAAGACTACTAAGTTAAACTACAAAATAACCTTTTTCAAAAATAGCAAAAGGATTATTCCTTACTGGGTTTGGACTCTCTCCTTTTGTAATTGTTTACATTTGGCAAGGATCACCTTTGATCCAGTCATGTCATATTGTTTTTATTTAGTCACTAAGTCATATCTGACTCTTTTATGACATGGGCTGTAGCCTGCCAGGCTCCTCTGTCCATGGGATTTCCTGGGTAAGAATACTGGAGTTGGTTGGCATTTTCTTCACCATGGGATCTTCTAGGGATGGAACCCTTGTTCCTGCATTGGCAAGAGGATTCCTTATCACTGAGACACCAGGGAAGTCCCCTATTCATGTCATAGGTTGTATGTTAATTACAGTGACAGGAAATAGAAACACATGAAAATTTGTAGCCATCATTTTCCCATTGGCATACATCTACTCACAAAGGTGTTTAAGTCATAACTTTGCTGCTGCTGCTTCTGTTGCTTAGTCACTTCAGTTGTGTCCGACTCTGTGGGACCCCATGGACTGTAGCCTGCCAGGCTCCTCTGTTCATGGGGATTCTCCAGGCAAGAATACTGCAGTGGGTTGCCATGCCCTTCTCTGGGGATATTCCCAACCCAGGGATTGAACCCGTGTCTCCCTCATTGCAGGCTGATTCTTAACCACCTGCAATTAAAGTCATACCTTTAATTATCCCTAAATTACATAGGACTGAGTCAGTCACACCTTAGCTTTTAGATATTTTGTTTAATTTAAACATACATACAACTACTATTCTTATCAGCCTTTTGTTAAACACTTACTCAAAAGATAATTCAACTTAAATATTGAAAACAATTATTCTAAAAATATTGTCTGACCTAGTCCACCTGGTTTCCATCTCTGACAGTATATTTTCACAGTCTGTCACTTGCTTTTATTTTGTATGTTCTTTACCATTTGACTTGGGTATAATCTTTGAACTGATTTTTTTTCCTTCCTTATTATCTGAATTAAGATGAGTATAGATTGATATTTCCACACCTGTATGTAGGTTTTGAGATGATTTGATTCTAATTAATTAAGAAGATTTAATGTATTATTAGCTCTCAGTATATAATATTATATATAGGCTTCCCAGGTGACACAGTGGTGAAGAAATCCATCTGCCAATGCAGGAAATGCAAGAGATGGAGATTCGATTCCTGGGTTGGGAGGATCCCAACCATGGCATCCCGCTCCAGTATTCTTGCCTGACAAGTCCCATGGACAGAGGAGCCTGGTGAACTGCAGTCCATGGGGTCACAAGGACTTGAACACACTGAACACACACATGCATGTAATATCATAGTGCCATTAGTATAGCAGTAGAATCAATCATTATATTCTTTTTTATTCTTTTCTTTGTAAGAACTTTCCACAGATATTTCATTTACAATATTATCCTTTTCTATGAGAAAACAGTATTTCACTTCTAAAGTTCTCAGTTATTTCAGGTTGACATGTGCAGGCATATATATGTTGTTTGATCCTTTGTAGTATTGACATTACATTCCCTGAAATCACTTTAATGTTAAGGTACTTTATGATTTTATCCAGTTTTTCTGTTAGGATTAAGTTTAGACTTGAAAAAAGTGAGATATTATATGTACATGTAAATAGGCTTTAACCCTTAGTTTTATCATGCCACTCTTCTCATAGGTCATAAGCAAAACAATTAATCTGAGATATATGAAATTAAATGGAATAACACAAATGTATAGAAGGTTAGGTGAATGTATATATGTGTTTGCACTCATAATAAAACAAAAAATATAATATCCCATTGTATTTAAATTAGCTTTTTGTTTACTCTACAGTAATTGTTTTTTAAATTTAAAAGAGCCAGTTGGAAATAAATTGAAATCATTTTTCATAATGTAAGGCATCAGTGGTATTTCTTGTTTTCCAATAAAAACGTTAATTACAAGAATTTATTTTAAAGATGGCCTGTCTAATTCAAAGTTACTTGCAGAAGTGAACGCATTTGTGTACTCTTTAGAACATGGCAATTCTAGATTATCTAAAACAAGAATATTCTTGGTTTTGAGTTTGAATAGATCATATATTTAAAGAAAAGTGTTATTCTTTAAGAATATGAAGGGGACTATTTTCTTTAGAGTTTGGTCTTGGAAAATTGCCCTACATTGAAAGTTTTGTCATGATTTATAATTTAGTACTTAGTAGTTTCTCTTCCTTGGACTTTCCCTCTCCCATATTCAAAGAAAATGCTTTTGATTATACTCTTATGAAATATATTACATCTTGGACTTCCTTGGTGGTACAGTGTGATAAGAATCTTCCTGCCAGTGCAGGGTACTTGGGTTCAATCCCTGGTCCAGGAAGATTGCACATGCCGTGGGTAACTAAGCCAGTGTGTCACAACTCCTGAAACCTGAACATTTTCGGGCCTGTGAGCCACAACTGGTGAACCTGCATGCTGCAACTACTAAATCCGTGCACCTAGAGCCTTTGCTCCACCACAAGATAAGCCGCCACAATAAGGATGTGCATTGCAATGAGGAGTAGCTCCTGCTCACCGCAACTAGAGAAAGCCTGCAAGCAGCAATGAAGACCCAGAGCCACCAAAAAATAAAAAATAAATAAATATGTTGCACCTAATTCATACATTTACTCATATTACTATGTTAAGGATGCTCATAGAATCATTTTAGAAATCATCTACTGCATTAATCTAAACATGTGCAATTGTTTCCCTGTACAGTAAATAGGGAACTTAGGAGTGCAAGTCCATGAAATGTCTCCTTTAAGTGATATAGTCAAGACTGTACCACATTCAACTAAGAATGTATCATGTCATTTCCAGTGGTCTGATTGCTATGAAAAATTTACTAACTGGTGTCTGTGAATTAACCTTTGGTAAGTGGGATGACTATTACCAGATGCATACTGCTATAGGATGAATAAAGATTCTTTCTTTCAATGAATGTAGGTTAACCTCCTGCTATGTGTTAGGCAATGTGCTGTGGTTTTGGGATCCATGGATAATATAATCTCTGTCCTTGAGATGCTCACAGTGGGCTGGAGGAGACACACAGAAAGAAATAATTATGGCAGTGTTAATACCACAATTGTGACCAGTTTGTACTGCCTGCTACATAGCTTTAGGAGGTCAGGAAATACGGAGGAAGTAAAGCTTTTAATTGATTCATAAAAGATGAGTTACTTATTCTTCAAAAAGGAACTGAAGTAGTTAGAATGTATTTTTACACATCTAACACAGCTTTTTCTAAAGACTTTATTAAGAAACATTAAGTAATATTCTAGTAGTACCAACATTATCTTTTTGCAAAATACTGTGGATGCAAAGTAGATAGGACACTAGAGAACTACGTTAGATTCTTTGCTTGGTGTGGATATAAAAATTAGCGACTAGTTTTCTATTATTAAGAAGTTTTAAGGGGATCCAGTTAGAAAATTCTTACTGTTTTGTTTCTTTCTAACCATTCTGTTTATCTGACAATTCTGTGTATATCATATATATGTATATGTATGTGTCTATTTGCTTTTTGTGTGTATGTATAGCTAGCTCCTGTTTTGAGAAAAGGATTGAGCTCAAAATTATTTGTTGTAAGGACTTATTCTGCTATTATTTTATTTCTGAGAATTAAGAATTGACTGAATCTCCTCATGTCCTGATGCATCTTTTTAAAATGTCCTGCTTCAGGGTTAACTGATTTCTTTATGATCTTCAGAAAATTTTCCACTGACATAATAGAAATTATTTATTTCCCCACATGTTTAAATTGCCTTAAACTGCTTTAGGGTAATTTGTTTCACAAGACTTAGTATTGATCCACATTTTATAACTGACTAAATAAGAAAAAAAAGAGTCTCCGTGAAATAGCTAGAAAGATTGCCTTAACTGATGATTTTGTTTTAATCATGATTGAAATTATTGCAGAAAACGGATGGTTCAAAGCCCATATCTTAGGCTGCTTGAAATGGAAGGTCTGTTCTTTATTTTTAGAAGTCAAGATGAAATTAATTCTTTTCATTTTGCCTATGGATCTTGCAAACTGTTTCTACATATTTGTAGTTTTAAATAGATTGTAGGAGAAAGATCAATTATTGATGAATTGCTCACAAAATAATCTAATTTTAATTCTTTGAATTAAAGTAAAAATGTTCATTTTGTTAAATATAATTAATCACAAACATTTGTATGTATATACATATTTCTTGTCCACCTGAAGTTTTTTTAACGTGAAATAACCTGTCCTTACAGAGTATTCTTATATTGCCAGATCGCTATTAGCCTCATTGAAAAAAAAGCCAATAACTGCCACAAATAGCTCTCCAGTTTAAATATAATTGGTCAATAATATGTACTTACACACATTTCCTGCATGTCTACATACACTGAGTAGTTTTTTCCCTTCACATTGATGAAATGCTACAGCTCTGGCAGGAAAGGTGACTTTTGAGTCTGTGTTCAGCATGGAAATAGAAGATAATTAAGTACATTGTCAAAGATAAAAATTAAGGTACAATATTTATAATTTACATAGGTAATTTCCTATGAAAAATCAGAAATGTAATTAGCTTAAACACATAATTAACATAATTATTCATGCCATTTGATGGTGGTTCAAAAAGGAATATTGTATTGAGAGATCATCATATTTGTCTTTTAGCATATATAACTTTTGTCCATTACCTGACACAATGCAAAGAGTAGGCAAACAATAATTATTTTGTTAGAGAATAAATGCATACTAGGGCTATATTTGCCTAACAATTAATTCGTGTTTCTTACTTGCATATACATCTGGTCATGGGGAAGTAGCTCAGTGTTTATCAGTGGTAGAAACCAGAGTGGGATCAAAACTTCACATGAAATACAAACAGTCTGTTTTGGGGAAAAAAAAAACTTCACATGGAAATTGACATTGTGAAATAACTATAATAGTTTACTATTTATTGAGTGCTTATTCTCTACCAGACATTGTGCTAAGTTCTTCACATGAATCTTGAACTTTAATTCACAACAATCTTTGGAAGTAGTCTTATTAGATTTGTTGTTTTAGATATGGAAAATCTAGGTTCAGAGAACTTAAGCAAATTGAAAAAGGTCACACAGCTAGTACATGCTAGAAGGAAGTCAGATTCATAATTTATATAAAGAACAAGTAGTATTGCTTTTTCAAGACTGTTGGAATGAGACTTATATGATGAAATTGACAGTGCCTGTCTTTCAGAATATTAACTTTATCTTTTAAACAATGTTTTTTTTTTAAATATGATTGTGCTAAAACAGGGCTTCCCAGGTGACACTAGTGATAAAGTACCTGCCTGCCAATGCAGAAGACTTAAGAAATGCTGGTTTGATCCCTGGATCAGGAAGAGCCCTTGGTGGAGGGCATGGCAACCCAATCCAGGATTCTTGCCTGGGGAATCCCATGGACAGAGATGCCTGGCAGGTTATGGTCCATAAGGTCTCAAGGAGTTGGACATGACTGAAGCGACTTATCCTGCATTCATGTGTTAAAATTGATCTTTCAAAAGAGGAATTCTTACTTATATACTTTACATTATGTTTCACGTAGAGAACTTACATTACCTGACTTTTCTTGCTATTTTCAAAACTGTGAGGAGTAATTTAGCATAAAAGGAATGAATAATAAAAACAAATTATAAAAAGTATGATATCATAATAACTATAAGAGAAATATTTGAAAATAAGCTTTACAGTGGCATAAATGTTAGAGTAAATTGTATCCCCTGTCTGAATCTTCCTAACACCAATTGCTGTTTGAGAACTTATTGCAGCCTCTTGTTCTTAATGACATGCCCTCAAGGAAATCTTTTAGTAGAATACAGTAATAACTGTGTCATAAATAGGCTATATATTTTTTAGTTACTACAAATAACTAATATAATGTTTGGGTAGCTGGCCTCCCCTAATTTAAGTGTTTTTCCCCCATGGGAATTCCATAATTACACTGTTTTGCTTTAGATGTGAATTAAGGTTAGGATTATTTTACTTCATTTCCAGTGGGGTTACTAAATCCTGAGACTTCACAATTAATTTGTGCTTTTTATCTGTAGGTGGATCTCTCAGTGGACCTTTGAGGACAATACTGAGTGAGATCCAGAAGGATCTGATTTCATTTTGAATCTTTCTTTTTATGGGAGTTGACTGTTAAGTAATTTACATAATTAAAAATTCCACTGCTGGATCCTTACTGGCAGGAACCAAAATGAATGTGCATGTCTCTGGGAGCACACACAGGGTTTGGCAGCAATGGCACAGGGAGAACTGGAGGTGAATGGCTGAGAGGAGAAATCCTGGACACAGTGCCTGCTGCTGCCTGTCTGGGATGCATGCAGAGGCATGACAACCCTTCTAGGACCCGACTTTCACTCTCTTGCTGAGGCACCCCTGAAAGACTAAGTGGGTGTGATTTAGCACGTGTGGTTTTGGGGTGGTGACGGTGGTAGAAATATATGTGTTTTTACAGATAGCATTTCAATGAAAACACTTGCACTAGTGTTTAACAGCTAGATAACCAAATAGTGTGTTGTTAAAACAACCTTTTGAAAACTGGAAAAAAACAAAAAAAAACTATTGTCTATAGCTGTTAATAATTAAGAATAAGGAAACGAGGACATCGAAGCTGAGAATGTAAAATGGCTTTGTCTAAATCACATGCCAGTAAATGGTGGAGTGGATTTGAACATAAGTTCTTTAAGTTAAAATCCATTTCTCTTTTGAGAATAGGGATTAAGAAAAAACATTTTTAATATTCTAACTTGACATTTTTTTTTTGCTCTTTTTAAAAATCATTTGGTAATGAGGTCAGAATTAGGGTGAGATTCTGGTGTAGTAGAGAGTATTTTAATACCAGACTTCAGCAAAATTCCTAGCATATTTCAAACTGAAAATTTAATAAAGGAAAAAGCTATTTACATAGTGTTTAATTTTATTTCTCTTACAGTCTAAATCTTAAAATAAAATCTTTAAGTGGTTTTTATTTTATATTTCCTTTTTACTATATTGAATCAATAAAACATTAATTACTCAAATAACACAAATAAATAACATATATATTTATAATTTCCCCAAATTAGTTTTAAAAAACCCCAAAATTATTTTCAACACTTGAGCACTTAATATCAAACTTTATTTTTCTACATCATTTCTTTTCTAAATTCTTACAAGTTAGTTGTGAGGTGATATGGATGGTGATTCACAAACTGTAATATACTTGTTACATCATGTTGCTTTTATACTCCCTGCCCACTGTTCATTCTCAATGTGAAAAATCATAGCATGTCAATGACAGGCGGTCTGGCTTTCAGACAGACTTTTGTAATTATTCCCACTGAGGCACTGTCAATAGGATTAAAATACAAATTCTGGATCTGTCCATCCCGGATGAGGTCAGCACTTTGAGCAGTGGGAGTACTATTTCTGCAAGCTGTGCACTCCTCTGCATGGAGAAGCATAGACATGAATATGACACAAATATTTGAAAGCTCCTATGGAAACAGGCTAGCTTTTCCTAAATTAAATGTCCATCTGCAATAAATAAAATAACAGCATTCATTAGAATCCCTATGTACATATGTAGACTCTACAATAATATTAAGAACCAGAAAGTTTCAATTACAGAACAATCCACTTATAGTTCATAATTAATAAACTCTTTGCAGCTGTATAACTGTGGCCGGAAACATCTGCAAAGCCTCATATTTTACACACAGACACATACATATAATTCCTTCAGAAAAAGTTTAATTGTGCTTAAAATCATAGGTCTGGAAACAGAGTAAGAACTGAGGAAGCTGAGTCTAGTTGTGTTCAGTTAGCTCTTGGGAGAAGGAGATGGGAAGTGAAAAGGAAACCAGCCCTTGTCTGGCGCAGTGAATGTGGGTAAAAAATAAGAATGTTTAAATCTATTCATATATTCACTCAAAACTAACTTTGTATATAACCCCCCTACATATAACTTCATATTGATAGGTATCGAAATTATAAAATTATTCAGATAAAATTGCTAGTCTTCAGATAAAAGATAAATTTTTATAAAACCCTAAAGTTAGCAAATGGGTAAAATATATTGATTATATATTTTCCATCTTTTTGAATTTTTGGCTTAATTTTTTACACCCAAATATAGCTGTATAAAAATAGATGAATACAGAACATATGGGTTAGAAAGGCAAACTAACATATTTTTGACAGATAAAATTTGGTATTTTTTCTTAATGTTGGCTTACTTAAATGTTCAGTTTAAAATTGCATTATCAATGGATTTTATTATGCAAAACAACTTTACTAGATAAAATGTACATACCATACAACTCACCCGTTGCAGTTAACAGTTGTTAATATAGTTATGGGTGTGCTTAGTCGCTCAGCATGTCCAACTCTTTGCGACCCCTGGCAGCCCACCAGGCTCTTCTGTCCATGGGATTCTCCAGGCAAGAATACTGGAGTGGGTTGCCATGTCCTCCTCCAGGGGAGCTTCCCAACCCAGGGATTGAACCCAGGTCTCCCACACTGTAGGCGGATCCTTTACCTTCTGACCACCAGGGAAGTCCTAGTATAATTACAGAGTTGTGCAGCCATTGCTACAAATCAATTTTTGAACATTTTCATCGTCCCAGAAAGAAACCCTGCACCCAGTAACAGTCACTTTCTATTCCTCTCAATGTCCCAGCTTTTAGCAACCACTAATCTACTTTCTGTCTCTATAGACTTGCCTATTCTGGATATTTCATGTAAACAGAATTACATAGTATATGGTCTTTTGTGACTGGGATTCCCAGGTGGCTCAGCAGTAAAGAATCCACTTGACAATCCTGGAGATGCAGGAGATGCGGGTTCAGGCCCTGTGTCAGGACGATCCACTGGAGGAGGAAACGGCAACCCACTCCAGTATTCTTGCCTGGAAAATTCCATGGACAGAGGAGCTTAGCAGGTTGCAGTCCATGGAGTCACAAAGAGTCGGACAGGACTGAACACACACACATTGCTGCTGTGACTGGATCTATGTGACGGAATTCTTCCACATGGCATAATGTTTTCAAAGTTCAGTCATACCAGAATGTATCAAAATTTAACTTCTTTTATTGCTGAATAGTATTCCATTGTGTGTATTCATTTATTAGTTGATGAACATTTGGATTGTTTCCACATTTTGGGCTATGATGAATAATTCTGCTATAAACATTTAATTATATTCAAGTTTTTGTGTCAGTAAATGTTTTCATTTCTCTTGGGTACATACCTAGGAGTGGAGTTGTTGAGTAACATGATAAGTATGTTTAAACTGTTGAGGACTTGCCAGTTTTCTTCAAAGTGGCTGTACCGTTTTAGATTCCCAATAGCAGTATATAGGAGTTCTAATTCCTCTATATCCTTACTAGACTTCCTTTAGCTGTCTTATTGATTATAGTCTTCCTATTGGGTATAAGTGGTTTATCAGTATAGTTTTGATTTCCTTTTCCCTGATGACTAATAATCTTGAGGATCACTTTGTGTGTTTATTGACCACTTATATATGTTCCATAGAGAAATATCTGTTCAGATTCTTTACCTAATTTTTGATTGGCTTATTAATGAATGTCAAGTTTTAATTATTTTAAAATTTCAACTTATTATACTTTCAACAATATCTAATCTTATTTCCCTCATCAATTTTATGGTGGGAATATCTTATTAACATACATTCTTTCCAGACTTTGATAGTCTTTGAAAAGACATAGAACCTCCAGCATGATGATTCTAAGCACCTGGAAAGTTTTTATAATATAGAAATATCTAAGCCTTAATAATGATTCAGTTATTTTTAATAATGCCAAGACTAGTTTCTTTTCAAAGCACACCTCATGCTCAGTCATAGAAGACAGCCTACTAAGGCATAGACTTTCAGTGCCTTAAGGTTTAGGATGGGGTCAGCTATGTCTGAAATTAAAGGTGGAGTTTAAGATTTCCAAAAAATGTGCCCATTAAGGTCAAGGGAATCATTCTTGGCTGTAGAAATCTAAAAGTATGTGGATTTTCTAGAATAATCATTTTGTGGGAGAATGTCCTTAGAAGTATAATCATTTAGGATATCCCCCAAACTTATGCTTGTAGGTGATGCACCAGGGCAAGTCTGAGTATCTGCACCCTTGATCAGAAAAAAAAAAAAAAGTATTCTACTTCACCTAATTCCACCTAAAGAGCGGGAATTTGTTTGTGGCTTTTACAATGGTCTTTAGGATGGTTCATTGAGAACAAACAGTTGTTTATACCAGTGCCCTGATTGTTGCACAAACTGCCTCATGTAAGTGTATATTCAAAGGCCTGGCACCCCATTGCTTAAACAGTTGCAATCCATTGAAGACAACTATGTAGTGTGCTGTTGTTAGGAGAGTTTAAGTATCAGAATACAAGTCTTTTGTATAAACTCTCTTATATCTTTGTGTTCAGAATTTTATTGCTCTTAAGTAATTTACTTATAAAGTTTGTGTGTTTTTTTAAGAATTTAAATCCCAAATAATATTTGAACCAATTGTGTTATATAAGATGATATTCTCATTTAAATATAAAAATAATTCTCATATTAAAAATAATTGAAGTATAATGTTACAGTTATTTCATTACTGGAAACAATAAAGCAGATCTTGAAATATAGTATATTCTGTAATGTAATTTAGTATATATATATATATATATATTGCAGTAGATAATCTTGTTACTGTCTAGTAAACAGAAGTTTCATGTACTTCTTAGATTTTCTTTGGTGGTTTTCCATTTAAACAACTGGCTAAGCAAAAACTTGCTTAGTGTATGAAATCTGACAAGATTATGGTTCTTAGCTCTAGGATTAAAGAACTTATGTTATTTTATTCACTAAGGCGCATTCATTACTGCTTGGGAAAAAACAGTGCAAAGAATCAGTCCCAGGCAGGTATTTGTGGTGACATGGAAAAATACTGTAACTAAAATAATTGGTGAAGTATTACTTTTAAAAAAGTAATTGAATATTGAAAACAAATTTTATACATATTTCTAGTCTTCATCAATACAGTGAAACATTACCTTAAAACAATGTTCAGTTAAAAAGCAAACTTATTGAAAGGCAGGAAACTAAAATGGTATGTTTCTTACTGTAAATAATTTTACAATAGTGTATACACTATATTAATTAGTCTGCTTTGAGTTCAAATGCTGTTGAACAAATTGAGAATTGAAGCACAATAAGAAAAAAGCTGTAAAACCACTGTATCACAATTCCTAGAAAGTTATTCTTATATACTTCACCATTATGTATGAAGGGAATTTATCTTTGAGGCTTCAGAAGGCATTTACCATGAAAAACTTTTTTACTAGTACCTTTTTGGAAAACAAGCTGCATTTATAAGAAAGGAGAAATTGCCTTTATTTCTATGTAGGCTTTTGGGAGCAGTTGGAGAGCTCATTTAAGTCTTCCTTAAGTGGTTAAATCTCAGGTATATCACTTCACCCCAGTTTCTCTTCCTGAGTATTTTACTCAAGCTATTTCATCTAGATATCTTATCTAAATTTTACTTTTATGAGCATCTGTTTCTTCTTTCCTAAACTTTTACCACCCAATTGCTCAAACTACTATCCTAAGAGATACAGCTTATGTCTTCTTGTGTTCTTGGCTTTCCTCTTCATACTGCAGCTCCCAAGATTTTATACTTATTTTTAATAAATTTAAATTAATGGCTTCCTTAGAGGATGAGTGAAAACCGTCTTGTTACAACTTATTATTTTCAATATTAACTGAACTGAAACAGAATAGTACTTCAAAAAAAAAGTGTTAAGACTTTTATGAGCACGTTTTTCTGGGATTGCTTCTCTCATTATCTATTTAATGATGGCCATGCATGTACTCCATCATTTTGCAGGCATCCTCAGTGCCAAAATTCATAGTGAAATTGAAGAGATCTATTTAATACACCTCTTCTGTAAGGTGTGCTAGCTAGGATATTATTTCACCATTTTCTAAATTAAAGTAATAGCTTTAAATAGTCAAAGGGTATACTAAAATACAGTAGGTACCCACTGAAAATTCATTTGGGGGATGCTAAAGCTTCAAGACACATTGAATAGATGCCAGACTTTGGCTCATTCAGCAGTCAAGGCTGAAGCAATAGCATATGGTTAAGTATCAGCAGTCCTGTGTTTTAAATCCAGTTTTAACCTAGACAATGGAATTATTTGAGGAACTCATGTTAACTTTGCTTCAAATCTGTTTTCCCATCTGCTAAAATGGTAACAGAATTTAATGTAATTTGAAAGTTGAGTGATAAGGGTTTTAAATTTCTCTACATTAGGTACCATAGGTATTCTACAAATCATGGAAGTGGAGCAAGAAATGGTCCTCCCTATTTGTGAGAAAAGTGGGAGTAAGCCTTTAGTTAGAAGCCTTTATTTGCAACAGAAGGATGAGAATTGCAAGAGATCCCACTAGGTAGTTTGCTGCCTACCAGTTCTGGAAGTGTTACCTGGTTGTCGTTGTTCAGTTGCTCAGTCAACTCTGACGCTTTGTGACCCTGTGGACTGCAGCCTGCCAGCCTTCCCTGTCCTTCACTGTCTCCTGGTGTTTGCTCAGATTCACATCCCTTGAGTTAGTGATGCTATCTAACAATCTTATCCTCTGCTGCCCTCTTCTCTTTTTGCCTTCAATCTTTCCAAGCATCAGGGTCTTTTCCAATGAGTCGGCTGTTTGCGTCAGGTGGCCAAAGTATTGGAACTTCAGCTTCAGTCCTTCCAATGAATATTCAGGATTGATTTTGTTTAGGATTGACTGGTTTGATCTTGGGTTTCCCTGGTGGCTCAGACAGTAAAGAATATGCCTGTAATGCAGGAGACCCGGGTTCGATCCCTGGGTTGGGAAGATCCTCTGGAGAAAGGAATGGCTACCCACTCCAGTATTCTTGCCTGGAGAATTCCATGGACAGGGGAGCCTAGTGGGCTATAGCCATGGGGTTGCAAAGGGTCAGACACGACTTAGTGACTGAACAACAACAACAAGGTAAGGCTTCCAGAATTGATAGATAGCAGGCTACCTAGTAGAATCTTGTTTGATCTTACCTGCATACTAAGTCGCATCAGTTGTGTCCAACTCTCTGTGACCCTATGGGCTCCTCTGTCCATGGGATTCTCCAGGTAAGAATACTGGAGTGGGTTGCCATTTCCTTGACCAGGGGATCTTCCTGACCAGAGGCTCTCAAGTCTCCCACATTGGCAGGTAGGTTCTTTACCACTAGCACGACCTGGGAATAGAAACAAAATTTAAATGAAAAGAAAAGAAAAAAGCTTACCCAGTAGATGTTAAATGTTGATCTTACCTAGTAGATATTAAATCGTGTTGCCATTGTGTCCATTTCCTTGTTCCCTAAGTTCCTATCCCTGTAAAAAGTAAATAAATACACATAATATCATCAAAGACTATCAGCATACACCTCTTCTCTCTGTCTTTATCTTTTTTTCTTTTTTAATTCTCTGGGACTTTGTGTTATCAAGCTGCAGGTTGTGAATAAAGCATTGCAGTCTCTATATTATGGATGTTCTATCTAATCACTGAATTACAGATAATACATGGAGCAAGATACAGTGCATACTTACAGGAATTTCCAGCCTGGGAAATCCATGCTAAATCCTTTATCCTACCAGTTAACCTTTCTTTTATGTGGCAAGGTCATATCTTTAGAAACATTTTAAAGTGTTTTTTGATATTATTTCATAATGATCTCACTGTTCTGTGTCTTAGATTTGTTGTAATTGCTACAAGAACATGTGAAGATGCATTCATCTACTGGCCTAATATGTTTGCCAGTGTTTCCCTCTTGTGGGAATTGAGGAGGCCAACTAAAGGCAGACTGGCTTCTGAGAGCAAAAGTGGATCATATCTTTACATAGAGATGATGGTAGTTCTGTTCACAAATCTTTAACTTGTCTATCACAATATAATCTATCTTTAAGTTTTTAAGTTATCTAAAATACCTATCTTGTTCATATAAAACAGCCTTGTTTTTTCTTTAAGCTTAAAACATAATGTGGATTTCTTAATTGCACCAAATTATGTATTAAATATTCAGCATGTGAGCAAAAGTATAGAATGACTTAACTTTTTTTTTCTGGAGAATAAGATAGGATTTTCTTAATAAGATAGGATTGTTTTTCCCACCCATGAGTGAAAATGTGATTATGCTGCTGAATAATGCCCAAGTTGAGAATATTAAATAAACTTGAATATAATACATACAAGTTATAATTGAATTCATGTTAAATATTCAGTAATTTTTCTTTATAGATATGATTTATTAATTTCCACTAAATTTGAAGGTCACTGAAACTTAAAGAGATATTCATTTAATAAATATGGAGGGCAAATTGAATCTCTTTAATATATTCAATGTATGGTACCATCAATTAATTTAAAAATGTTGAAATAATGAAAATTGAATTTGCTAAATTTTAATTGAAGATAAATATGTAAAATGTCTGGGGATAGGAAATGCTTCCAGGTTACCTGATTTTACAACATGTAGTCTAAGTGAGTAAGGGAAACTCACTGGAAGGTGATAGGTGTCTTGGGTGCCTGTCTGTTCATTGCTGAGCTGTGTTACCCTGACTATCCTAACTTTTCCCAGTAGAGGAGAAAGAGTCATCACCTGTTTGTAGTTAATGGCTTTCTCCTTATTTCTGATAGAATAGGTTTCTCCTATCCATAGGATTTCATTATTTTTAGTAACAGGGAAGTTTGCTTAGTGGAAAACAGACTGCCTTAGAACTTAAATTGGTTGAAATTATATCTTGAAGTTTTCTGAAAATTGGTAGGGGGAATACATTTCTATCATTTTAAGATAAAAATTTTTGCATCACTGTTATTTCTAGTCAGGTCATAAAATGATTTTAATATTTTTCACTAAGAACCATATTCACACATAAAGACTTAATTTACAGCTGTATTAGATTAAGAAAACAGAACTTTGAAGTGTGTTAATGCAAATCAACAAGCAAGTTAATTATTACTGAAATCAAAGTTCCCCTGAATTAACCATGCTGAGATTTTGTCTAAATAAATTATGTTTGTGTTTAGTTTTGGGCTCTAGATTTTGGACTGATGCCAACTACAGGTCCAAGTTTGCTGTATCATTTGGATTTTATTATTTTATTTTAAAATGTAGTATTGTAAAATAGGTTTACTGATATACACTAAATAGAATTATAGACTTATACCATAAAGGGCATGTTCTTCCCTTTTTTTTTTCCTGTTTACTTAGAGACTTACAGCTTATAGTTAGTGATAGTTGTCAGGAAACATGGCTACAGATATAAAAAGAATGTTAGAAATTTCTTATTAGAATCCAGGTTTCTATTGAGTCTGATGATAGCACATTTGGAAATCAGATTTCATATTTTATTGTTTGCTAAAAATTACTAAAATTCAGAAAGGGTCTGCTTGTTCTCATGTTTCTATTTTTACTTTTGTATTCTCAGCCTGTGGCCGTGGGTTCTACAAATCTTCCTCTCAAGATCTTCAGTGCTCTCGTTGTCCAACTCACAGTTTTTCTGATAAAGAAGGCTCCTCAAGGTGTGACTGTGAGGATGGGTACTACAGGGCTCCATCTGACCCACCGTATGTGGCCTGCACAAGTAAGTTCATAATTGTAAAATAAAGACTTTCAGATCCCTTCCATTTGTTTGTAGAATTGTGACATCATTGAGATAAGCCTGAAATTTCTGAATACATTCTTAATTATTATTAAATACTTAAAAACTTTCCATAAACCAATAAGGCTAAACAATAATATAAAATAGATATGCCTTACATCATGAACAGTGTAGTTTTCATGTCTCCCAGATCTTGCATTTTAAACATATTTTACACATGTATCCAATAGGAATAACAAATAAAATGTAAAAGTTATTTGTGTCTTGCATGGCTTTAAATGTAATTAAAAAGTAATGGTTTCTGAATTAAAATTCCACCACTAAATAGAGCAAATCTCACATCTTGATGCTTCAATGAATGAATGTTTGAGAGACTCAAATCCAAAGCCAATTCCAGACATTACTATAAATCATTCTTGAGCACATTAAGAATGAATAGATGTATTCTCTCTTATATGGTTAAAAGGAAAACTAATTTTAAACAACTGCACAACTGTTTTTTTAGGTGCATTAACTATTCTTTTTTAATTGCTCGGAAGAAAAATAGCTAAAGACCGTGGCAAAACTACAAAGACAGTCGTTATCCTGTTTTCATTTTGACATATTAAATGGAAAATAAATAAAGCCTCTTGCCAAGTGAATTCAGGAAGGCTTTTATAAGGTTTCTCTAGGAAAGGTAATGAAATGTTTATGTGAAAGAAAGCATTTCAACCAGTTTTCTGTGTGGTAATTGGGCCACTAGCTTAATGCCCCTCGTGGATCCTTTCATTTGTTTGTTTGTTTGTTTTTGGCTATTTTTATTTATTCATTTACTTATTTTTGGTTTCCTAAGGGCCTCCATCTGCACCACAGAACCTCATTTTCAATATCAACCAAACCACAGTGAGCTTGGAATGGAGTCCCCCTGCAGACAATGGGGGAAGAAATGATGTGACCTATAGAATACTGTGTAAGCGATGCAGCTGGGAGCAGGGCGAATGCGTTCCCTGTGGGAGTAACATTGGCTACATGCCCCAGCAAACTGGATTAGAGGATAACTATGTCACTGTCATGGACCTGCTGGCCCACGCTAATTATACTTTTGAAGTTGAAGCTGTAAATGGAGTTTCTGACTTAAGTCGATCCCAGAGGCTCTTTGCGGCTGTCAGTGTCACCACAGGTCAAGCAGGTATGTTTTCCTGTTTGTCTTCACTGAGTGAAAAGTAAGTGAAATCTCGCGCTTGAATATTTCCTTAACTCAGCCGTACAGAACTTGATTACTCCAGCTTGTTGAGTATTCACACTGTTAGCTTTTCTTTGTTATTTCTTCTGTTGTCTGTTAAATCATTACTAGACTCATTAACATCTCCTGCAGAGATCTGGCAGGAGAAATAAAAGGGGATAAATTGTAAACCAGTTAAAGTTGCTCTAAGAGAAGCAATTCTGTTAAGCTTAAGGGGAGGACAGGGAAAATGGACAAAATAAGATGTGGGATATTTCTTGCATTTTTTATCTTTTGGTGTGCTATGTGTTAAGTGCTCGTGATCAAAATTTACATAACTAGGAATAATGAAGGAGTTGGCTTCAACGTCTCAAGTAGTGACAACCACATAAAATATGATATTTGTAATAGATGGCAAATCTGCCTTAAAAATTGCTTGAAGGAATTTACATTCCTCCCTAGATTTGTGATCATGTCATGTTAATGTCTATAATATTGGAAAAAGTATTTACAAGATCTACTGAAGATTTAAAAATAAATGAATGAAGAAATATAATAAATATGATGGTTGTGAACTGGTAGCTTAGCCTAAAAGCAGTTTTGGCTTGTCTTCTTACTGGCATTTAAGATGCCCTACTTGTTCATTCTTTGCTGTGTTTAAGTTGGTTTTAGAAAATATAAATTGGGAAGGTAGCTTCAGAAATTGGGGATTTTCTAAACCTTCAGAAAAATCTTATGACTGAGGGAAGTTCCAGAAATTGAGGGCTTTTTCAAACTTTTGAAAATTCTTGCTGCTGAAAGATGATGCTATGCAGTCAATGTAGCCAAGTGCTATGTCATTGTCATTAATAAAATTAGACCTGTACCGGAGTACTGAGTTGTGTAAGCATCATAATAAGGTTATAACAAGGTATTCTTACTCTTTGGCTAGCTGTCAACAGACATTATTATTACAGATTCCTGGACATAAACTAATCTATTCTTCATATCTATACCAATTTTAATAAAATGTTATCTATTTAAATCATATCTGTACAATGAAACCTATGCATAAGTCTTATGCTTACCATTTTGAACAGATTAATGAGTTCCTATTTTAAAGGCTTCGTTTTGATGTTTGTTTAAAAGGCTATTGCAAATCAGATTTCTTAATGTAAAAGCTGACATCTGGAGGTAAAACAGCATAGAAACTTTTAAATCTTCAAAAATTGGACAAAAGAAGTAACTGATTTAACTAATACTTGTATTGACTCATTTTATTTAGCCTCACTTCATTTACCATTCTTTTAAAATGCTGTTGTCGCTAGATATTTTTACTTGTGTTGCTTTATATTGAAATTTGTCATCATAACATTACAGTAAGTGATTCTGAAACATTTTGGGTTCTTGTTTGTGACCCTAAAGCTATCTTTGGAATCATTAATAAAAACTCTTAGGTCTGCTGAGCTAGAAAAACTGCTCTATTCCTGCTGATAACAAGTATAAGAAGGGATGTTTTTATTTATTTTTGAATTCAACCTAAAGATAGTGAACTGATACCACAAGTTGAGTTTGTCAGAGAGACCACTTTGGGAATCTGTTTTCTTGCTCTTTAAATGACTATTATTTAATTTTTCAAGCTAACAATTCACAGCCTAAATAGGTCGTAGATTTTCCATAAATTCCTGAATCAACTACCTTATAGTAGTTAAGTAAAATGGCTTTATCCCGTGTTTACCCTGGTTAAGAGTAAACTAGGTTTGTTTGCTTTGGGGAGTAATTTAAATGTATAAAAATTAGATTGCTGTGGTTATACAGCTCTGTAAATATACTTAAAAATGTTGAATTTTGTACTTAAAATGCATAAATTTTATGGAATGAAAATTATATCTCAAAAAAGCTATTAACATTTTAAAAAGAATAAATACAATACAGCTTAAAAAAAAAAACTAGGTTTGTACTTTTATGTTAAAATATTATTTCACAATTGCCTAGTCCCAACTACATACATCTCAAATGCTAAAAACCCACGAATATATACTTTTAGCTTTTTCTGCTTTCAATAAGAAGTACATTAATAAGGCAGCAAGCTGTGGTAATTTTTAAAGTTATTATATATATTTTAGCATTAAATATAAAATATATTAGTGATTATTGTTCAGTTAAATTGATACCCACTCCCTCCTCCCCACATCATCAATATTTTTCCTTTTTCTAAGAGAAGAATGATTTGAAACTTTGCCCATATTTATGATCATCCATGGAAACCTACAATGATCCTTAAAATTCTCATTCTACATTAACCAAACTGCATTACCTCCCACCTAGTATATGCTGCAGTCACTTCAATAATGAATTTAAGGGTCTCTGGTCAGTTATTACACTCATCAGCAACCCACTGGGACAAAAAGAATCTGCATGTGTTTGGGCAAGATGAGAGAGTAAGAATGGAAAATCATCAGGCAGTGTTTGAAAGACTGTGTGTATACTTTGTAGTTCTTTTTCTATTAAATTTGAAGTCTGAAGCTCAGGACCCTCCATAGCAGCATTTGTGGAAATGGAAGTGCACTGAAGACCCTTTGTCCTTTCCTCAGGATAGTAGTAGGGTTATAGGTCTTTAAGGACCTGTATACTAGCCCCTGTTGCCACTTACGAGGTAAATACTTTTGGGTGGACCACAGAGGTTCTACGTGAGTAAAATGGAGATAAAATGGTGTGTGTGCTCCTGTATTATCCTGTTAACGAGATGCTGGAGAAAATTTTAAACTCTTTATTGTCATAAAAGTGTTATTTCAGTGAGGAGCATAATGATTGCTGATTAATCCTCTTTTATGCAACACTTTGTGGACCTGCCAAGGCAAAGCAGACTATAATCATTATCCACTGTCATGTGTCTGAGGTGGGGCATATAATCGAGGCCCAGAATTGGCAACTGTGTGTTATAGCATGGCAGGAGGGAGAAATTAATTTTTTTCAGTCACAGGTTATCTTAAGACAGATTCTTATTTTAAAAAATAATTAACTTTAAGATGAGACATGTATCAGATCAGATCAGTCGCTCAGTCATGTCCGACTCTTTGCGACCCCATGAATTGCAGCACGGCAGGCCTCCCTGTCCATCACCAACTCCTGGAGTTCACTCAGACTCATGTCCATCAAGTCAGTGATGCCATCCAGCCATCTCATCCTCTGTCATCCCCTTCTCTTGCCCCCAATCCCTCCCAGCATCAGAGTCTTTTCCAATGAGTCAACTCTTCGCATGAGGTGGCCAAAGTACTGGAGTTTCAGCTTTAGCATCATTCCTTTGAAAGGAATCCCAGGGCTGATCTCCTTTAGAATGGACTGGTTGGATCTCCTTGTAGTCCAAAGGACTCTCAAGAGTCTTCTCCAACACCACAATTCAAAAGCATCAATTCTTCAGCACTCAGCCTTCTTCACAGTCCAACTCTCACATCCATACATGACCACAGGAAAAACCATAGCCTTGACTAGATGAACCTTTGTTGGCAAAGTAATGTCTCTGCTTTTGAATATGCTATCTAGGTTGGTCATAACTTTTCTTCCAAGGAGTAAGCGTCTTTTAATTTCATGGCTGCAGTCACCATCTGCAGTGATTTTGGAGCCCAGAAAAATAAAGTCTGACACTGTTTCCACTGTTTCCCCATCTATTTCCCTTGAAGTGATGGGACCGGATGCCATGATCTTTGTTTTCTGAATGTTGAGCTTTAAGCCAACTTTTTCACTCTCCACTTTCACTTTCATCAAGAGGCTTTTTAGTTCCTCTTCACTTTCTGCCATAAGGGTGGTGCCAGCTGCATATCTGAGGTTATTGATATTTCTCCCGGCAATCTTGATTCCAGTTTGTGTTTCTTCCAGTCCAGCGTTTCTCATGATGTACTCTGCATATAAGTTAAATAAACAGGGTGACAGTATACAGCCTTGACGAACTCCTTTTCCTCTTTGGAACCAGTCTGTTGTTCCATGTCCAGTTCTAACTGTTGCTTCCTGACCTGCATACAAATTTCTCAAGAGGCAGATCAGGTGGTCTGGTATTCCCATCTCTTTCAGAATTTTCCACAGTTTATTGTGATCCACACAGTCAAAGGCTTTGGCATAGTCAATAAAGCAGAAATAGATGTTTTTCTGAAACTCTCTTGCTCTTTCGACGATCCAACGGATGTTGGCAATTTGATCTCTGGTTCCTCTGCCTTTTCTAAAACCAGCTTGAACATCAGGAAGTTCAGAGAAACATAATATATGATTTTATATTTAGAGAGTTTTTGTGTTTGCTTATCAGGAACATATGACCTACACAAGCTGGCTAAAATGTATTCTTTTTTGTTGTTGTTTTGTTCAGAGGATATTGATCTATTAGGGTGAAGTCACACAGATCAAACTTGTACATTGGAGATGTGTATGTGTGTGTGTGTAAGGGGGAAAGCACATGCATTTGATTTATGATGTTATGATTCTCATTCTTCCTTACAGTGGAAGACTCTCTGGAACAGATATGGTCTTGATAATTGCATAAGTGTTCTGAAGAGGTAACTATTTAATTGCTACTTTTCAGAACATTAATTCAGACAACTGTTCTGAGTAGTATTGTCAATATAAGTCAATTTATGTCTAGCACTGTGTGGGATCCTGAGAACAGGAGAGCAAAGAATGGTCCTGTCCTTATGAGGAGCCATTACTGTAGCCAATGTATATTAACTTATACAACTAACGAGAGGGTACCTGAATATAATGTGATACATGCTGTAGAACAAGATTAGGAACAAAATCTAGAACCTCAAAGAAGGAATCATTTTCTTCTGTGGAAAGAAAGGGAGTCATCACAGAAAAGATGCCAATCAATCTAGAACTTTAGAATGAATATGATTTTGCCAGAAAGAGGATGAGTAATTCATTTTCTGAGCTGTCAGGAGGACTTGCCCCATGAAAACAATAATCGCTACTACCTTCCTCACACAGATCAACTGCATTAACACACCAAAATGGGCTGCAGAAAAGTTAGTAAAAACAGCTCACCCTAAAATTACTGTCTCTGTCTGTAATACCTTGATTCACTGTGGGATCCCTTAGACAATCAGATAATTTTTAGCTTTGTTAGAAAACATAAAATTATAATATGTGGTTTCCCGCCAAGAGATGTAAGAGACTTAGCAATTATTCTTCAGGTCAATAATTATGTTATGTTTGGGTCTTTACCATCTAGCACAGTTCTTTCTGTATTACTCATGTTGTGCAGTTAATTCCAATGAGGAAGCTAGTCACATGCAAGAAAAGTTAAGTGATTTTATGAGTGAAAACATTCAGACATGAATGGAAAAGGCATAGGATTTGATATTTGATGACATGATTACTTCACATTAGATAAGATATTTTACCTCTTTAACTTGAATTTTCTCCTAAATAGATGGGATCATGCTACTTAACTCCTCATATTATTAGAAAAATTAGCTTTTAACTTAATACCTGTAACATTTATTAGAGTAAAATGAATGTGTTATTACACTACAACAATTATAATAATTGGGAAGAACTTACTCATTGGAAAAGACCCTGATGCTGGGAAAGATTGAAGGAAGGAGGAGAAGGGGATGACAGAGGATGAGATGGTTGGATGGCATCACTAACTCAATGGACATGAGTTTGAGCAAGCTCTGGGAGTTGGCGATGAACAGGGAAGCCTGGTGTGCTGCAGTCCATGGGATTGCAAAGAATCAGACATGAGCAACTGAACTGAACTGAATGATAAGAATTACTAGTGAGTAAACACAATATATTTTCTGGTACTTTTTAAATGTAAAAGGTACACAAAAAGAGTATCATGTTGAATCACTTAATGTCTTTGGACTCGTGTAGTCCTCCATAGTAAAGGAGAGAGGTCTGAGACAGAATACCTCAAAGAGCTCATCTTGTGTCCATAATTAAATGGACAATCATAATAGAGTACAAACTGTACCTTGCACAGTGCAAGGTTGACTGCTGATTATTGATAGCTGAGTAATATGTGTACAGATACTATCATTTTTAATGAGATCTATGACTTACAATGCTTAATTAAGGATGAAAGCTATAACCTCTTAAAAGAGGATTAATTTCCCAAATTGGGCTCTCTAGGAAGCAGACAGTGTGACAGAGATTCTTGCAGGAATTGTGTTAGGGTTTGTAATTGGAATCAGCAGTATCTGAAGAGAAAGAAGGGAGTGGAACTGAGCAGAAGAGAAGTTGAGCCATGATACAGTCTCATTTGAATCCTCTGTCAACTCCATGGGAATTCTCCACCTGTAAGGGATCATCAGATTATCCCAATTTGAAAAGAGAGTAGCAAGCTTTTATACCTCTTTGTCACACAGGCATTGACTGCAGGCTCCTCTAGGAAGGTGTCATTTTTGAGACAAGGAAATTCTAAAAGGGGACAGGGAACTGAGGTCTGTTTTCGAGCAGCTGTCTCAGCAGCTAGCAAATTCTTTTTTCATTCCTTCACCAAAGGGAATGGGGCCATCTCTCATAACATACATTACATATAACTAAATCATGTCAAAGAATACAAGGGGCAAAGTTTAGAGTGTGTTTAGAGAATAAGTGGTATAAACTGGATGAATAGAGCTTTTTGGGAAGAACTAATGGGAAAGTTTATTTTTAAGAAAGAAGACCTTTCTAATTGGAGGAGGGAATAGTGGGAACAGGATGTTTTGAATAGGCAAGTTACATAACTAACCCTGGTTTATATTTTTTGTGTATCTTCACAGAACATTTGATGTATTCCATATAGCAGTTTTTATGGTTTTTAAATACCCTGCTTAGCCTTAATTCCTTTGCTGCTGCTGTTGCTGCTAAGTCGCTTCAGTCGTGTCCGACTCTGTGTGACCCCACAGACAGCAGCCCACCAGGCTCCCCCATCCCTGGGATTCTCCAGGCACTGAAGTGGGTTGCCATTTCCTTCTCCAATGCATGAAAGTGAAAAGTGAAAGTGAAGTCACTCAGTCATGTCCGACTCTTCGCGACCCCATGGACTGCAGCCTACCAGGCTCCTCCGTCCATGGGTTTTCCAGGCAAGAGTACTGGAGTGGGTTGCCATTGCATTCCTTTGGAAAGCAGATATGTAGAAAACATTTTCAGAAAGTATGAGAAAGTATCGGCAAAGCTGACATGTCAAGGTAGAGACCCGTAATTTCTCTACAAAGCTATCTCAGAGAATCTCTATCAAAAAAATAACTATTTTCTTTTTCTTATCTTCAGTTTTGTTGTATATGAATGAATGATTTTTATGGCACTTATATACATACTGTATCATTAAAATTTGAAGTAAATTTGTAAAGTTAGTAAGACAGGTATCAATACCAATTACAGGTAAAATGTTGCAACTTAGACATAGTAATGTCACATGGCAATTATAAAGTGGTGACCCAGAGTATTGTAATCAAGTATACTGCTTACCTCAAAATTATTATATTATGTAATCTTGTCATGGCTACTACCTTAAAGAATTTAGCTCTACAATCCTTTACATGGGAATTTGGAGAGTGATTCAATGGTTTGGTGATAGAGTATTCCTCAATCATTGAAAGGGTGACTCCTATGAAGTTTTGTTTCCTGAAAATATTAATAACACATATAGTCTCTGAGAAGGAAGTATTGGTAACTGTATTATTTGCCTCCTATCTATGATTTTATGCGCTTCCCATCTGGCTCAGTGGTAAAGAATCCGCCTGCTAAGAAATAGAGGTGGATTGATCCCTAGATCTCCCCTGGGGAGATCCCTCAGAGAAGGAGGTGACAACCCACTCCAGTATTCTTGCCTGGGAAATTCCATGGACGGAGGAGCCTAGTGGGTTAAAGTCCATGGGGTCACAGAGTCAGAAATGAATTAGTGATTGAATAGCAACAGCTATGATTTTATTACCCCCCTTTAAGAAACTTCAGAGACATCCCTTCATATCTTGACTAATTTCCCTTGTGTTTTCAAATGCCCAGATCTATTTCTCTGTTAAAATTAAGCTTTGCTTCAGTATTCCCTTTACTTAGATTTTTGAACTTTACATAATGTTCCAAATGAAATATAACCATAGAGTCATATTATATAACATTACAGGTGAGTAAAATTCTACAAAAAAAAAGAGAACCAAAAATCATTTTCTGTATTTGTCAGAAATATCTTCACTCCCATTCATTAATGTAACTCAACTGTGATGATTTTTCTCATATTGATAAATTAATTCAGATCATCTCTTTTCAATGATTTTAAAAAGTAGGGCATCAAGTTATATATCCTTTAAGTAAAAGCAACTAATTCCATATAAGTTTATGTATGTTGAGATTTCTTAGAAATCTATAAGCTTAACTTATATTTTAAGGGAACATAATGTTAAGAAAATATAGTTTCTTGTTTGAGAGATTTACTGAATATTATTAAATGCCGCAATTGCCATAAGGTGAAACAGGATATAAATGAAAAAAAAAACAAAAAAACAGTGACAACAAAAATTTTTTTAGAAATAGTGTTAATGTTGTTAAAATATACATTACTTATGCAGTCTGCAGCAGAAGAATATACACGCTTATAAAATATACATGCTTATGCAGTCTGCAGCAGAAGAATCAACTGAGTGAGATTCCTTTAACAGTAACCCATTCAAAATGTGCATTTCTGTTTCTAGTTATTTGATAAACCTGATGTATCTGAATGGCATAGCAGGATTCAGTCATGCTAATTTTTACTGGAGGGCATGACATTTCAGAAATTTATATGCTTTGCTTAACAAGTAGGAGATTTAGACTATGTTAGAGAAATTTAATGCTTTATTTTGAGTATTTTTGTGACATCTTTGATTTAAAAGTGTACATTTAGATCCATTTACAGTTTTTCATCAATATATATCAGTAATTAAGACATCTGTATAAAAGAAGATTTTTTGAATACTATTTTAGTAAAATTTTCATTATAAGAAATACGGCCATGTGGTATTAATACTGACAACTATAGTTTGAGCAAGCTCCGGGAGTTGGTGATGGACAGGGAAGCTTGGCCGGCTGCAGTCCATGGGGTCGCAAAGAGTCGGACACGACTGAGTGACTGAACTGAACACTACTGAGTACTTAGTGTGTGCTAATCACTTTAAACGTAAAGACCCATATGCCTACATAGCATCTTCACATCCCAAATTCACAACAAAAATTTGGGAAACAGTTATGTCTTTTTGTGATATGATCTTACAGTAAGGATCTCATGCATTTTCTCATAATATCTGTGAAATATTTGTCTTTCCTGTTAGAATTCATAGTGTAAAGAAACAGTGCCATCTTTGGTATTATTCTCTAGCCTCTACTATGTATAGGGCCCAAAGTACATGCTTAGTAAACTTGTTGAATTAAATCCGTAAATTAGTTATCTATTTTCATGTAAAGAGACTTTCTAAGATTATCAAGATTAATATATAAAGGGTTAGCTTAGTTCAAATTTAATAAATTTTTATTTAAATTATGCAGTGACTAAGATAATGATTTGAAGTATAAAATTTTCGTGATTTTGTCTTGAAGCTATAAATATATTTAAAATCTTAAAATGAGTTTTCATCCATATGTTAGTATTTAGTAGAGATTGAGAACAAAAGCTTGAAGGAACCTTATTATGAAATATTAAGATACAAGTCCCATTTAACTTTGAAATCTTGTATACTTACTTCTCCATGGGCTTCCCATGGAGCTCTAGTGGTAAAGAACCTGCCTGCCAATGCAGGAGACATAAGAGATGTGAATTCGATCCCTGGGTCAGGAATATTCACTAGAGCAGGGCATGGCAACCCACTACAATATTCTTGGCTGGAGAATCCCATGGACACAAGAGCCTGGAAATCTACAGTCTACAGGGTTGCAAAGAGTCAGACATGACTGAAGTGATTTAGTACACATACATACTGCTCCATATTTTGAAAACTTACTGAAAATGGAGTTGATTTCTTTTTAAATGATATCAAATGTAGTAAAAGCATGAACAGAGACCAACATTGGAGATTTTTCATCAGTGCTTAAGACTACTATTTTAAGCACATGTTATCAACTTTTTATAGCTTATTTTTAATATTTTTTCATTTGTGTAGTTTTATAACTGTTTAAGACTATAGCACATAGCAGTTCTATGATATTTCTTAATTAAAATATGTGTAAGGAAATGTCTATAAGCACCTGTGTTTACACCCCATACCTTCATCGTAGTCCCACCTTCTAGTCTCAGTATCTTTGTAAATTGTCAAATCCACCTTTTTCTGATTTTATAAATATTTGTAATGAACTATTTACACTTATATTGTTAGGACTGTAAGTTGATCTATGTACTATTGAATGAAAGAACTCTGTTAACATTTGAAAGAAACCTAGTATGTTTTAAGAGTCATGTTTTTATTTCAATACATCTTGATCTTTTCTTAAATTCTTTAATCTCAAAATTGTTGTTTTGTGATAATAATGTTTATGTGTCTGAGGAAAGAACTTTATATGTGCAATAACTCAGATATAATACTGCTGTGGACTGAGTTATGTCTTTCCCCAAATTTTTATGTTGAAGCATTATCCTCAACGTGACCACAGTATATTTGAAGGCAGGGACTGAAAGGAGGTAATTAAGGTTAAATGAGGTCAAAAGGTTGGGGCCCTAATCCCATAAGATTAGTGTCCTTACCATAAACAGCACAAGAGAACTGGCTCTCTCTCCATACACTTGCAATGAGGAAAGGTCAATGAGTACATCACCACAACATCTGGCTTGATCTACAAGCCAGAAAGAGAAGCCTCATGCAAACCTGAACCCTACTGGACATTAATCTGGGACTTCCAGCTTCCAGAACTTTGGGAAAATTAATTTGCTTTTTTAAGATAGCAAATTGATGGTAGACTGAGTAGACTAATACAAATACCCATTCCTGAGATAATATAGTTCCATCCTATCATTTGAAGAAAATTACTGGACTGCAAGGAGATCCAAGCAGTCCATCCTAAAGGAGAGCAGTCCTGAGTGTTCATTGGAAGGACTGATGTTGAAGCTGAAACGCCAATACTTTGGCCACCTGATGCAAAGAGCTGACTCATTTGAAAAGCCCTGGTGCTAGGAAAGATTGAAGGCAGAAGGAGAAGGGGATGACAGAGGATGAGATGATTGGATGGCATCTCTGACTCAATAGATATGAGTTTGGGTAAACTCTGGGAGTTGGTGATGGACAGGGAGGCCTGGTGTGCTGCAGTCCATGGGGTTGCAAAGAGTCGGACACAACTGAGTAACTGAACTGAACTGAATTTATTTTCCATATGAATGACAACAGTTAAGGTGTGAACACAATTTTGTGGCTAGGTCAAGGAGTGGGAGTTGTAGACATTTTATGCATTTCTGTGATTTCTCCTCATCAAAAAGTACTAAATTAATTTAGTGTGATGCATTAAAGTAAGTACTGGAAGGACCAATAGTAATATTTTCCTTTTAACATTCAAGATAGTTTTTTTTTAACAGAGCAAATTCATTATCTCATAAATTATAGAAAGTGCTACATTGATGGTAGCAGAACATTCAATATGAAATAACTTATGAATTTTGTCCCTGATTTTCAAGCTTGAGCAAGTTTGTCATATTCTTGGCAATTTTAAACTAGCAATTTCTACATGATTAAGAAGTGAGTGCTATTTCAGGATTCTCTAGTGGAAAAAAAAATTATAACTCTATGTTTTGGATATTTAAATTTGTAACTTGTTAAATTTGAGCTTCCTCTAAACAGACTCTGCAAAAAATATGACTGCCCGTTAGGTTCATTATCCTGGAATACTCCATAATGATGGAATTATGTAAAGTAATTCTTATTGTATGCATTGTCTTTAATAGAAAATCCTTCATTTTGCTACTGTCAGTTTGTAGATTAGTGATTATAGAAAATTGAAAATATATCCACTAGAATATTATTTATAAAGAAACAGTTACTTTTCTTTAAAAGTCAAAAGTGTTCAAGTGAGATATAAAAAATCTATTTTAACTGAAATATGACTAACCAAACCACCTACTCTTTACTTTTAGGGAGAAAAAGATGATAAAACAAGTTACAGCAGGGAGTAATGTAAAATGTGCAAATTTTTTTCAGGTTACAATCCTGAGTCAATATATATTGAATTCAGTCTCTTTTTTTGGAGGTATTATATAATCATAAATAATAAATAGAAAAATATATGTAACGTAATAAGATTGTTCTGCTGAGAATATAAACTAACATATTGGTAAAAGATTTTCAATATAAATTGAACCAAGAAGTGATTTTTGGTTGATCCTTAGTTGACCAAAACCAGTTACCTAATTTACTTGGTATTGTTCCACAGTACAAAAAGGCTTTGATCTGTGAGTTGTTTGCTTAGTTGTTATAGGGCAAACTATCATAACCATTATCCCAAAGGAATAGCATAATGAAGACAGACACAGCTTCAGAAAAACTTCATTTAAGAGCAGGAAATCAATAGGCTGCATTTCAGAGAATGAAAAGCCAATGGATGGTAATTTCATACATTATTCATATATAGACAAGTACATATAATGTTAATTGGTAATGGTGATGATGATGACGATGTTGATGATGAACATCTGAAGAAACTAATATAATGTTATATGTCAATTATACCTCAATTAAAAAAGCAAAAACTTCTACCTATAAACTTGAAGTACATATTTAGGTTTTCTCCCCAGTTTCATTTCCTGCACTGCTACACCCCACCACACACATCATTTTAAGCCCTGGATGACCTGAGGGACATGAGACAGGTAAGAGATAGTTTTTATTTTTTATTTAATTATTTGTTTAAAAAATTATTGGTGTATAATTGCTTTACATACTGTGTCAGTTTTTGCTGTACAGCAAAGTGAATCTGCCATATGTATACATATATCCCCTTGTTTTTTAATTTCCTTCCCATATAATCACCACAGAACACAGAGTAGAATTCTCTCTGCTATAGAGTAGGTTCTCATTAGTTATCTATTTTATACATAGTAGCATAGATGTATCCCAATCTCCCAATTCATCCCATCCCCGCCTTTTTCCATTTGTTGTTTGTTCTCTAGTTCTGTTGTCTGTGTCTCTGTTTCTGCTTTGCAAATAGCATTTGGTTGTTCTGTTTTCAGTATTGGTTTTAAGAGAGTAAATGTTGATTATTTTATTCTTTGCTTCATTGGTGATGATGAATTGAAGCAAATTTGATTCAAACAAGCTACCTGGTGGAATGATGCAGAACCATCCACAAAAACATCTGTACTAATCAAGCAATGTGGTAAATTAGAGCTATATAGAAAAGACATTGATCCAAGAGGATCATTAACCAACTGACCTAAGTTATAAGGTAAAGGAGAGAACACTATGGAGATCTTGCTTTTCAGATCTGTCAATTAGTACTATGAAAGCCTGGTTGCTGCTTGTTTCAATTCAAACTGTTTTATGACTTTGGTTTCCTTTATGCTGTTGTAAAGGGCCTCCTCCTAGGTGGCACTAGTGGAGAAGGCGATGGCACCCCACTCCAGTACTCTTGCCTGGAAAATCCCATGAACAGAGGAGCCTGGTGGGCTGCAGTCCATGGGGTCGCTAAGGGTCGGACATGAATGAACGACTTCACTTTCACTTTTCACTTTCATGCATTGGAGAAGGAAATGGCAACCCACTCCAGTATTCTTGCCTGGAGAATCCCAGGGACAGGGGAGCCTGATGGGCTGCCGTCTATGGGGTCGCACAGAGTCGGATACGGCTGAAGCAACGCAGCAGCAGCAGCAGCAGGCACTAGTGGTAATGAACCTGCCTGCCAATGCAGGAGAAGAGACCCAGGGTCAATCCCTGGGTCAGAAATATCCCCTGGAGGAGGACATGGGAACCTTCTCCCATTTTCTTGCCTGGAGATTCCCATGGGCAGAGGAGCCTGGCAGGCTACAGTCCACAGGGTCTCAAAGAGTCAGACATGACTCAAACAACTTAGCAAATGCTCTTGTAAGCAAGAAATAATTAAGAGGTAAAAACCCAGAAAAAATTATCCAAATTTCTTGCACTCCATTTACAAAGGAGTCAGTCACAAAGGGAGAGGTAATGCTGCAACTTAACAAAAATTAATCAGGGAGAAGGCAGGATGGATGATATACCTTCTGAGACAAAGTACTGTGTAGAGATGTGCATGCAGTCCTGTGGTTGCTTGCCTTTTAATGACGCAAGGACCAGAGGAGATCTGTGAAAAACAATTAGCTTAGCTTTAACACAGGCAGTTCTTAATTATCCATAGCATGTTGATATCAGATAATTAGTGTCCTGAATTTTAATAATATTTGATCGTTAACTTCAGCATATAGAAAGATGAAGTGTATACCTGTGGCAGATTCATGTTGATGTATGGCAAAACCAATACAATATTGTAAAGTAATTAACCTCCAATTAAAATAAATAAATTTATATTAAAAATAATAAAAAATTTTTAAAAAAAGATGTAGAACATTGTCTGAGTATAGCATTCATAATGGTGAATATGCATGATGACAAATGCAAAGATGCTGATTAAGCCATATCCCTATTGCATAGTTTATTGAAATGCTGCTAATACTCTTAAACACAACACCCTTAGCTCCTGTTACATCAGGCTATGTCACATGTGATCTACTGTATTTATAGCCATGTATATGAAGTTATAACTATATGTATGTTTTAATTTAATACATTTTGTGAGCACATATACATTCCTAAGCAAATGGATGTTCAAATGTCGGTGAAAAATGTTATAGATTTGGGAGTCGTAAACCTATAGTTGATGAGTTAATGAATGGCCTTTGGTGGGAAAGTGGGGGTAGAGCTAGAATTTAAAAGTTTGGGAGAGAACTGGTACAATATCAAAAACACATGATGAAAATCAAAAAGGAGTACCTAGGCCAGTTGAATAGGAGGCTGTCACAGTAACCAAAGAAGGAAAATTTCCTGAGTCAGTTGATCATAGAATTAAATGTCACAGGAGGTCAACAGAATGGAGGCAAGAATAAAGTCCAAGGATTTAACAATTTCCAGCCGTGAGACACAATTCTGATAGACAACTTGGGGTAGAGAATGTCATAATCGTATTTGTCATGGTTCAGAACAAAGCCTTACACTATGACATATGTGATGTAAGTGCTCAGCGCTGGCTGAATTGAAATGTAATAGATTACTTTTTATGCTGATTTCATACAACATTTATCAGACTGGTAAAGACTCTAAAATAGATTATGAGTCTGAATTTTGTTGGAGAAAAGGACTGCCTTTGTTCTCTTCTAATACATTATAATAACCTTGTTTTCTCCTTGTTTTGTCACTTCAGCCTATTTTCACACATCCCTGACATCACTAAGAACCCAAATATAGCCTCACAGAAATTTCATCTTTGAGAACCTGATAATCTCAAAAACAGAGGTCATAAAAGAAAAGGTGTTAATTCTGTTAAGATAAACTATGCATTTATGGGTCTCTCATATATTTGTTCTCCTGGGTTCCCTTACCCTACTGCTCTCCACCCGGGTGCCCTTTCCCAATAAAATCTCTTGCTTTGTCAGCACATGTGTCTCCTTGGACAAGTCATTTCTGAGTGTTAGACAATAGCCCAGTTTCGGGCCCTGGAAGGGGTCCGCCTTCCTGCAACAAATGGCGACTCTGGCGGGGACTCTTCTTCGCTGAGACTGACATCCTGACCACTCGGGGTACTCAGGGGCCAGATTGCCTGCTAGTGGACCAGACCCAGCAGCCACAACTGGGACCCTTTTGTCCCTGGTCTCCTCCTGACATGGACAACTGGCCAGAGTGCCCCGACCAGTAAGGAACAAGAGACTTTACTGACCTGTCTCCCTTTCCCTCTCTCTTTCCTCTCCTTAACGCTTCCTATCCTTCCCCGTTTTTCTAGTCCCCCGGTCCTGGACGCAGGAATCTGGTCGAAGGGCCCTCAGCCTGAGCTGAGGATTGGAGACTGATCACCTCCTCTTGGCAGAGAACTCGAATTCTGGTTCTGGTCTGGTCTGATTTCTGGTAGGGCCGAGTTCCAGTCCTCCCTTCTCTGGAGGCCCAGGGTAAAGTCCCATAACCCCTGGATATCTGCAGGTGGCCGGAGACGTCTGTAAGGCCACCCCTTTCGCCCCCCTCTCCCGCCTCCTCCCCCTTCTTCTTTCAACCTGGCTTCCTTTCCTCCCTTGAAATCTTTGATTTTAGTACTTAGATCTGAAGTTCTGTGTCTCTATAGGAGGTGTTCTGAGAGACTATATTCTTGTATTTAAGGGCTTCCCTGGTGGCGCAGAGGTTAAAGCATCTGCCTGCAATGTGGGAGACCTTCGTTCAATCCCTGGGTCGGGAAGATCCCCTGGAGAAGGAAATGGCAACCCACTCCAGTATTCTTGCCTGGAGAATCCCATGGACAGAGGAGCTTGGTGGGCTATAGTCCACAGGTCGCAGAGTCGGACACGACTGAGCGACTTCACTATATATTTGTTGGGCTTCCCTAACAGCTCAGATAGTAAAAAAAAAAAAAAAATTAGCCTGCAATGCAGGAGACCCTGGTTCAATACCTGGGTCAGAAGATCATCTGGAGAAGGGAATGGCAACCCACTTCAGTGTTCTTGCTTAAAAAATTCCATGGACAGACTATGGGGTTGCAAAGAGTCAGACTGACTAAGCAACTGACAATTTCACTTTCTCATGTATTTATTATCATTCTTAATAGAGAATAATTCTTAATTATAAATCTAATATATTTTTTTATTTGGGGGCTTCCTTGGTGGCTCAGATGATAAAGAATCTGCCTGCAATGCAGGAGACCCAGGTTCAGTCCCTGGGTGTAGAAGATCCCCTGGAGAAGGGAATGACTACCTATTCCAGTATTGGTGCCTGGAGAATTACATGGACAGAAGAGCCTGGCAGGCTACAGTCCAGGGGGTCGCAAAGAGTTGGACACAACTGAGCAACTAACAATTTCACTTTCTATGTTTCCTTTGCATAAAGTATATATAACTGTATATGTATAGCTATATTTTATGTTTTGGTTTTTGTAGTTCTTTTTCTCCCTAGTTTCTTCGCTTTCCTCAGAGATTTAAAATCATGCTCCATATCATGTGCTCATCTATAGTTTAGTTCAGTCGCCCAGTTGTGTCCAACTCTTTGAGACCCTTTGGAATACAACATGCCAGTCTTCCCTGTCCATCTTCATCTCCCAGTGCTTGCTCAAACTCATGTCCGTCGAGTTGGTGATGCCACCCAGCCACTTCATCTTCTGTTGTTCTCTTCTCTTCCTGCCTTCAATCTTTCCTAGCATCAGAGTCTTTTTCAGTGAATTAGTTCTTCACATCAGGTGGGCAAAGTATTGGAGCTTCAGCTTCAGCATCAGTCCTTCCAATGCATATTCAGGACTGATTTCCTTTAGGATTGACTGCTTTAATCTCTTTGCAGTCCAAGGGACTCTCAAGAATCTTCTCCAACACCACAGTTCAAAAGCATCATTCTTCAATGCTAAGGTTTCTTTATAGTCCAACTCTCACGTCCATACTAGATGTGACTAGATGGACTTTTGTTGGCAAAGTAATGTCTATGCTTTTTAATATGTGGTCTAGGTTGGTCATAACTTTTCTTCCAAGGAGCAAATGTCTTTTAATTTCATGGCTGCAGTCAGCATCTGCAGTCATTTTGGAACCCACAATAATAAAGTCTCTCACTATTTCCATTGTTTTCCTATCTATTTGTTGTGAAGTGAAGGGACCAGATGTCATGATCTTAGTTTTCTGAATGTTGAGTTTTAAGCCAACTTTTTCACTCTCCTTTTTCACTTTCATTAAGAAGCTCTTTAGTTCTTACTATCTGTCATAAGGGTGGTGTCATCTGCGTATCTGAGGTTATTGATATTTCTCCTGGCAATCTTGATTCCAGCTTATGCTTCATCCAGCCAGGCATTTCACATGATGTACTCTGAATATAAGTTAAATAAGCAGAATGACAATATACAGCCTTGATGTAACTCCTTTCTCGATTTTTGAACCGGTCTGTTGTTCCAGGTCTGGTTCTAACTGTTGCTTCTTGACCTGCATACAGATTTCTCTGTATATAGGACGCAGGTTAGTAGTTTGGTATTCTCATCTCTTAAAGAATTTTCCACAGTGTATTGTGATCCACACAGTCAAAGGATTTGGCGTAGTCAATAAAGCAGTAGATGTTTTTCTGGAATTCTATTGCTTTTTTGATAATCCAGCGGATGTTGGCAATTTGATCTCTGGTTCCTCTGCCTTTTCTAAATCCAGCTTGAACATCTGGAAGTCATGGGTCACATACTGTTAAAGCTTGGCTTGGAGAATTTTGAGCATTACTTTGCTAGTGTGTGATATGAGTGCAATTCTATGGTAGTTTGAACATTGTTTGGCACTCCCTTTCTTTGGGATTGGAATGAAAACTGACCTTTTCCAGTCTTGTGGCCATGGCTGTGTTTTCCAAATTTACTGACATATTTAGTGCAGCACTTTCACAGCATCATCTTTTAGGATTTGAAATAGCTCAACTGGAATTACATCACCTCCACTAGTTTTGTTTGTAATGATACTTCTTATGGCCCACTTGACTTCACATTCCAGGATGTTTGGGTCTAGTTGAGTGACCATACCATAGTAATTATCTGGGTCATAAAAATCTTTTCTGTATAGTTCTTCTGTGTATTCTTGTCACCTCTTCTTAATATCTTCTGCTTCTATTAGGTCCGTATCTTTTCTGTCCTTTAGTATGCCCATCTTCGCATGAAATGTTCCCTTGGTATCTCTGATTTTCTTGAAGAGATCCCTAGTCTTTCCCATTCTGTTGTTTTCCTCTATTTCTTTGCACTGATCACTGAGGAAGGCTTTCTTATCTCTCCTTGCTATTCTTTGGAACTCTGCATTCAGATGAGTATATCTTTCCTTTTCTCCTTCGCCATCAGCTTCTCTTCTTTTCTCAGCTATTTGTAAGACCTCATCAGACAACCATTTTGCCTTTTTGCATTTCTTTTTCTTGGGGCTGGTCTTGATCCCTGCCTCCTATACAACATCACGAACTTCTCTTCCTAGTTCTTCAGGCACTCTATCAGATCTAATTCCTTGAATCTATTTGTCACTTCCACTGTATATTCATAAAGGATTTGATTTAGGTCATACCTGAATAGTCTAGTGGTTTTCCCTACTTTCTTCAATTTAACTCTGAATTTCGCAATAAGGAGTTCATGATCTGAGCCACAATCAGCTCCCAGTCTTGTTTTTGCTGACAGTATAGAGCTTTTCCATCTTTGGCTGCAAAGAATATAATCAGTGTGATTTCAGTATTGAACATCTGGGGATGTTCATGTGTCGAGTCTTCTCTTGTGTTGTTGGAAGCGGGTGTTTGCCATGACCAATGCATTCTCTTAGCAAAACTCTGTTAGCCTTTGCCCGACTTCATTTTGTACTCAAGACCAAATTTGCCTGTTACTCCAGGTACCTCTTGACTTCCTTCTTTTGCATTCCAGTCCCCTATAATGAAAAGGACATCTTTTTTTGGTGTTAGTTCTAGAAGGTCTTGTGGGTCTTCATAGAACGATTCAACTTCAATTTCTTCAGCATTACTGATTGGGGCATAGACTTGGATTAGTGTGATATTGAATGGTTTGCCTTCCAAACCATATTGAATGGTTTGGAAATGAACAGAGATCCTTCTGTCATTTTTGAAATTGCTCCCAAGTACTGCATTTCAGACTCTTTTGTTGACTATGAGGGCTATTCCATTTCTTCTAAAGGATTGTTGCCCACAGTAGTAGATATAATAGTTACTTAAATTAAATTCTCCCATTCCCATCCATTTTAGTTCACTGATTCTTAAAATGATGATTTTCACTCTTGCCATCTCCTTTTTGACCTCTTCCAATGTACCCTGATTCATGGACCTAACATTCCAGCTTCCATGCAATATTTTTTTTAATAGCATTGGAGTTGACTTCCATCACCTGTCACATATACAACTGGGTGTTGTTTTTACTTTGGCTGTGTGTATTCATTCTTTCTGGTGTTAATTCTCCACTCTTCTCCAGTAGCATATTGGGCACCTACCGACCTGAGGAGTTCATCTTTCAGTGTCTTATCTTTTTGCCTTTCATGCTGTTCATGGGGTTCTCAAGGCAAGAATACTGAAGTGGTTTGCCATTCCTTTTTCCAGTGGACCATGTTTTGTCTGAAGTCTCCACCATGACCTGTCTATCTTGGGTGGCCCTATAGGTCATGGTTCATAGTTTCATTGAGTTAGAGAAGGCTGTGGTCCATGTGATCAGTTTGATTCATTTTCTGTGATTGTGGTTTTCATTCTGCCCTCTGAAGGATAAAGATAAGAGGCTTATGGAAGCTTCCTGATGGGAGAGACTGACAGGGTGAAACTGGGACTTGTTCTGATGGGTGGGGCCATTGCTCAGTAAATCTTTAATCCAGTTTTCTGTTGATGGGTGGGACTGTGTTCTCTCCCTGTTGTTTGACCTGAGACCAAACTATGGTGGAGGCAGTGAAGGTGATGTGGACTCACTGCTGCCTTCAGGGCCCCTCCCCTGCCTACCCAGGCCTCCGCCAGAGTCCTGGACACTCACAGGCAAGTCTGGCTTAGTCTCTTGTGGGGTCACTGCTCCTTTCCCCTGGGTCCTGGTGTGCACAAGGTTTTTTTTGTGCCCTCCAAGGGTCCGTTTCTCCAGTCCTGTGTAAGTTCTGGTGGCTCCATAGTGGGGTTAATGGTGACCTCTTCCAAAAAGGCTTATGCCAAACCCAAGTCTGCTGCAATGGCTGGCCACAGGGGTGGGGCTCTGGGTGCAGCAGACCTGGGTGTGGCTCATCTATAAAAATGTGAGAAAACCACCTAAAAAGTTTGGAAACTTTATTTTTCTATTTTTCTGTAAGATAATACGAATCTCTCACCTTTTATTTTGAGTCACATTTCCTTTATCTTTAAAAATTACATAGGCAACAAACAGAAATCCATGATGCTCTTTCACCAAACTTTGGGTATTATAATTTGTAAGTATCTTCTTCTGCATCTGCTGCATTAAATACTGGTGTTAGGTTTGAAAAGATAGCAACTGACCTCTTTTACACTGTCTTGTGACTACTTTGATGTTTCATTATTTTCTTCTATCCAGGGATGAAATGGATGAATGGATCTTAATTATAGTGTCCTGGTGACTCTTTTTTCAGATCATTTTTCTGGACAAGCATCAGCTAATCTGACAAATCATGAACAGTTTACTTTATAGTGTGGTTGGGATTAAGTTACTAACTGGAACCTGCAGGGAACATAAAGAACAGTGTCTCCTGATAAAACGCTTTGGATGTTTGCCATGCCTGTTTTCAATTTTAATCAGTAACCTTTAGGAATGGAGAACTATAAACAGATAATTCTCCAACAGATGTATTTTTATACATTCACTTATAGCACTTCAAACAAAAACAGGCCCTGTGTATCAGATTTACATATCTAAAATCTTATTGTGTCTTTGCCTATGAATTTTCTTCCTTCCAGTTTTTCACCATGTAGAAAGAGCTACTATGTAATATTTGTTTTTATTTAAAGCAACTTTAGATATAGTACTTTCTTAGAATTAGGTTAAAGTATTTATGAGGAGTCTTTTAATTTCCTGAAGGTAATAGTGCAAAATCATTAAAAAAAAATCATTTTTTAAAAAAAATTTTAACTGTCTTTTAATTTGACGGATATTTTTATGTGATAATGGAATGGATGGATTTTTGAGGAGAATTTGAATTCAAATTCTGTCTTTTTTCAAGTTCAAATAAAATAGAAAGTGAAAATTTGGGGGAAGCTACACAATTATTTCAGGATTTATAATAGTAAATCAATATTTACATTGTTATTTAAAGATTTCATACACCAAAGTCTTTCAACATTTATGCTATTCTTTTTTCTGAGAGCAATTGATTGTTTTTGTAAATTGCATGTGCATTCTACTAGATAACATGGTTTCTTGTTCAGCTTTATGTTTGTTGTTGTAGACAAGAAAACTATCATGCAGTTTCTTTATACAGGTCAATAAATGCAAAATGTGTTCATTAGTTAAACAAATGAGTAACATGTAAAACCATATTTTTCAGTAACTATCATTTAATTGACATTTTGCTTCATCTATCTTCTTTTAGGTATGTAATAAACATACTTAAAAGAAGTCAAAGTAGAAATTAGATTTAATAATCCCTCTATGTAACTGAAATTACCCTGATTGTTGTTATAAAACAGTCTTTTTTTTTTTATTGTTCTTAGACTGTTAATAAATGTATCGACAGTAAAGCATTAACAACACATCCAGAAAGACTTTATTTAATAATGATGATGTAAAATACATCTTATGCCATTCTATTTATCTAATTTATAACTCTGTTTGATTACCCCAGCATGCCTTTCATCTGTGGGAATTGCACCCTGGGGACTAGTCAGCTTATTCATTCATCGCTTGTTCTTTTATGGTTGCATCCCCATTATAGTAGGAACATAGAATAATACTCTCTTCTGAAAGCTGCCAGCCAACCAGCTCCAATCTAGCTGACCTTTTGTTTGTAACTATAATCCTAATGGTTTTTCTATTGGCTTCTGTTTCTAATAGGTTGCACTACAATCTCCCTTTTTGTCTTATGGTATCATGATGAGGATAGGCCAGCAAGAATGAATTCCACACCTGTGATTACAGTTTTATAAAGAGGAAAGACTTGCTTCAAGTTAACCTGTAGGCTTTTTTAAAATGCCTTTTGATTTATCTGTCACCTGATCCATCAGCAATGAATAATTTTCATGGAAGGTGCACTTTAATTACATTCCCATTTGACTTGCATTATCAAGCCCTATCTAGGTAATTAATCTCACCAAGTATCCAATTTCGGCCTTTATTGCTGGCAGGCAGGCCTCTTGAATTATGTGTGCTTGAATGGGTCTTGGGTCTTTTTAACCAGGCAGACCCTGAAAGAGATCTGGAGCCTTCCAAATCCTGGAACCGTGTCTCAGAAAGATTTTTTTTTTTTTTTCCCCTTAGATATTGTGATTAAATTATATTTGACATCAAAAGTACACTTCCATATTTAATGAGGCCTATATATTACTATAATCATGAAAGCCTTCACTTTTAGGTGTAGCCAATCTGCATGTCATTTTGTATGTGGTGGAGCTGTACTAAACTGTTAACTATAGCTAACATCTGTATCAATCTGCTGATATAAATTTGCCACAGTTACCACCTAAACTTAAGCGTGTTCTTTTAGTTCTGAATTTACGGTTTATATGAATTTAGGTGAATATTTAGTTAAAAGATGATTAAATCAAAATTAGAATCACAATTACCCTGCTTTATTTTAGTCATATACTTTTCAACAGTTTTCTTTATTTTGAATTAAAAAATAACTCATCTTTTATGTTTTCCCTATCTTTTGATTTTGATGAGCTTCATTCCTTAATTACTTATATCAGTTAATGCCAGAGTTCAATGATTTTACCAAGTTAGCTATATACATATGTGTAATAATTCTGAAATATATTATTTGCCTTTCAGTTAATAGTCTTATTTTAAATCTAGTGCAAAATTTTTCAATGTGCTTTATGATTTTCTAATTTGGAAATTATGTTTATAGGAAATACAGCTTTTTGCTTCTCTCCTCTGAAGACATTACAAAAAACACTGGGAGCTTCTTGAAAATTAATTAAAATATAGTGTAAATAGATCAGCTGCCTATTTGAAACTGATGTAAATATCTGACAATTTTTTCTTAGATTGCCTGATTAGTAGAAGAGAAGGCTGTTCAATCTTTTGTAGACTAAATAGGTTATAATATTTACACAGTGAGATATTTTGGAAACTATAGACTGATGATAGGGGGGAAAAAGGATGAGTACCTCTCCAACTTCTACTGTCACCTCTATATGGTTAATTGTATACACCTCTGCCACTTACCCTGACCCCTCTCACAAATTCATACCATGTATCTCAAGACTATAGTTATGGCTGAATTTGTAAGTATTTTGCCATCAAGCCAAACTCCACAGAAAAGAAACCTATTTTTTAATATGTAACTATTCGTAATACGTAACTTTAATCTGACCCTTTGTTCTTGAGACAGATAGTTGAACACATTTTAATGGAATACATATCATAATGGATTTCTAAAGCATTTAACATCACTTTGTAAGAATCGCATAGTATTTTTTTATCCAAGTATCAGTTGCCCTTGTCATCTAGAAATGCCTTCTATTTGTTTCAATTGTAAGAGTATATAGAAACATTTTATCATTTACCATATAGTAACATTTTACCAAAACATTTTACCATTTTACCAAATAATTCAGTTTAAGCTATTTCAGTTATATATGTTCATAATTCATGGGGTCTCAAAGAGTCGGACACGACTGAGCGACTGATCTGATCTGATCTGATGTTCATAATTATGCTTATAAGATACAAGAGAGCTTAACTCAGAATTTAAATTGGCAGGGATATTTGCTACTGAATGGTTCACTATTGTGAGTTCCTCAGTAGAGTGTGTATGTGTGTGCACATCTATCTATCTATATATCTATCTATATATATATATATACACACACACACACACGTGCATACCCATATATGTACATAATATGTAATATGAATATGTATGAATTCATATTAGACATTTTAAAAGAAATTATGCCCTTTATGAATATACTATTAACATATATGCCCCTGATAATTAGGTATATAGTGTCCCTTAGTAGCTATATTTCCTCTTAAATATTAATAGCTAACCAAAGAGCTCATGGCTTTTTAACATCTCTCCTTACATTTATTTTCTTTTTGGCATTTTTGATTCAAGATGGTTTGTGTGTGTGCATGTGCTTAGATGCTCAGCTGTGTCCGACTTTTTGTGACCCCATGGACTCTAGCCCACTAGTCTCTGTCCATGGACTCTGTCCATGGAGATTCTCCAGAGAGGAATACTGGAGTGGGTTACCATGCCCTCCTCCAGGGGATCTTCCCAACCCAAGGATCAAACCCAGGTCTACTGAGTTGCAGGTGGATTCTTTACTATTTTATTTTTCAGTAATTATTATTGTTCCATGTAGCAGCATTTTGAACTAGAATATAACAAACATAATTAATACTCACAGATAAAGGAAGTGAGACTTAAATGAGAAAGACTGCTTATATAGCATCATATAGTAAATCAATAGAATCTGGCTTAGAATTTAGGAATAATTTGTTAACTGAATCATTCTATCAGAGTTATTTGCTTTTCTTCTGTGTAGTCTTAGATGTTGATCTTTTTCAGTATATTGATTTGCCAAAAATATTTATTGCTTAGGCTGTTTACAGAGTCAATAAAGATATCAAAGTAAAATGAGTTTCTATATAATAGTGCATGTAGAGATACACTTAAAAGACATCAGATTAGTTTGATTTAAAATGATAGATTTAGAATCTGAATGTTTAACTCCATACTATACAAGTTGCTTTTTGACTTTGTGCAATTAATGCAATCTCTTTATCTTATTAGTTAAACAAGTATTATGTGAAGCATTGTGTGAAAAAGTTTTATAAAATTAAAACACTGCAGTTGTCATTTGGTGCTTTTGATATACTAGAATGGAACACTGTGCAGTAAATTTAACTGTAGCAAAGCACAGTCTTATAAAAAATTAGCAAAATAATGCTGATTATAATACAAATTAATGTTGACTTTATTCTCCCAATATATAGTCCTCTCAGTAGTCAGACCTACAAAAGAAAAGATTTTAAAAACCTGTTTCTGGGAAAAATCATCATAGTTAAGAAAATTCAAGGAATTAATAAGAGGTGTATTAGATATAATCGATTTCATAAAATGAGCTTTGAATTTATAATATATTGTCTCACAAAAAATTAAAAACCTATTTTTATTGTGAGTTTTCATATTATTTTACTTTTAGAACATGATGTTTGGTATCAGTGTTAAAAGTCTTCCCTAGTGGCTCAGTGGTAAAGAATCTGCCTGCAATGCAGGAGCCAGGAGCCTCTGGACGTGCAAGTTCGATCCCTGGGTCAGGAAGATCCCCTGGAAGAGAGGATGGCAACCCACTCCAGTATTCTTGCCTGGAGAATACCATGGACAGAGGAGCTTGGAGGGATACGGTCCATAGGGTCACAGTCAGACTGACTAAAGTGACCTAGCAGCAGCAGCTTCAGTGTTAAAATTGAATATGTTTATGAAATTTAATTTTCTGGATATATAGAGATATTATAACTATACATAATTTACTACTCCATCAGAATATAGAGATTTCTACTTTTAGGCTCAATTTATATTGTATTTTGAGGGTAAGATAATATAAAGCTAGAAGAGAATGATTTTATAGAAACAAATTGAAAGTATTCTAAAGATCAATAATCTTAGTTATATTTTTTAAAGATATTAGTATCCATCTTCATAAAATGATAGGAGAATTAAAATGACTTATTTTTGTTTTGATTATTTAATATTCAGATATGGTTGAAAGCTTTGAAGAACTTTTAAATACCTGGGCACATCTGTATTTGAAGTTTAAGCTCATTTATGGCAAACTGGAATAGGAGAAATATCACTTAGAGAGAAAGCTGAATTTCAGTGCTTCAGATATGGTATAGAATTTCTAAGTACCTGAAAATAGTTCTATTTGCTATATTTGATTGATTTCTATTTTTCCAGTGGTTCCTTCTCTTTTGGCTAAACCATGGGCCCCTAAATACACATTCTTGTGCACACCCCTCGATTAGATTACTGAAGACTACCTGGGCGGGGGGCAATGAAAGAATTAGAAAGCTAAAAAAAATGTAAAATACAAGAGAAAAAAAGAAAGAGGAAGGAGGACATGACTTTGCACATGCATTCTAACTTAGGAATTATATGACAGAAGTTCCAGGCTGACCTTTACCCCAGAAAGTCCTTGTCTACCTTTTATATTTCTACCTCCAGGGGCTGTTGATGGGTATTTCTAGCAACATGACAATATTCTTGGGCTTCCTGGCCTGGAGTTTTATACTGTTTGACATGGCATCTCTTTTTTTCTTTTTTCTCTTCTTTTCCATACACCCTGTCCCTTTGCCTTTTTCTCTCTCCTTCCTGTCTTTCCTGCTACTGTTTGATTTGGTGGTGAGCAGTAGTAGCTAGGTACAGAAGAAAGAAAAAAAAGGCTACGATATGAAACCGCGATCCCAATGTCACAAGAGTCGTATAAATGGCGAACAAAGAACAGGTTGTTCCCTGAGAATTCATTTCTTTGCCTCCAGGATGCTGCTGTTTTTTTCCCATCCTGTGATATTTACTTCTCTTTCTTACATACATCTGACTTGAGAGCTGCAGGTCTGAGATCAGTGGTGAGGAAAACAACAGACTTGTCTGTGATACTGTCCTGTTTGATATGGAAAAATATTGGGATATTTTCTTTTCCTGCTAGCTATCCGTGACAGAAATTTTTCAATTATCGACTGACTACATTTATACAAATATGCATGAGTGGTTTTTAAAAGTAGGTGTTTGAGACTTTTCAAGGCAAGATTTTCTTTCCTTCCGCTACTTCAAAATTCTCTTAAATAAAAAGCATCAGTACGTCCAGACTGATTTTATATTTTAAGAGTAACTTTTTCTAAGGGGGGAATTGGTCAGAGAACTACACACAGAAAAGTAGGTCTCATTTCTAATCTATATTCTAAAGAATAAAAATAGTCTTTTGTTACAGCCTTATTCAGCCAATGTGTAAATACACTCACTATAAGATCTTGTGATTCTGACCTTTTGGAAATGGTGTGCAGTCACTGGAACCTTGCTTTTGATCACGAGTAATCTTTGACATTATTAAGCAATCTTATCCTTGAGGATCTTTCTTAAATGTTCTGGGTCAGTCTCCCAGGGGAGAAAAGGGAGATTTGACATTGTAGATTTGAAAGCAAAGCAGCAGTACACTCTTCTGTTGTGTAATGTACTTTTCTGTGAAGATTCTCACTGTAGCTAATGTGCCTTCAGTCAAATACAGCAAAACCACATCATCAGTCACTTTTAATTACTCCTTTAAAGTTAGTTCACTCATACCTTTTTCATAACCACTCCTAGCCCTATGGATGCCTAACAAAGGAAGAAGTTAGCTGATAGAAGCTTCTCTGTTTTTTTCCCTTCCTTTTCTATAATGTTTTTTAGAGAGGATTTAATTTATATAACTCTAAGCACCCTTCAGATTTATGGTAAAATTTTTAAATTGGAAGAATGATGCAATGCAAAGCAAGAGATTAATCTTGGCTGCTTGATGGATAGTTGCTATTGGAGCTGGTGACGAGGGAAACTATTTTTCCTGTTCTTACAAGGTGTAAAAGGTTTTGTATAACTGTCCATTTGACTCGCCACTAGGCTTTCAAAGTGGTAGGAACACTGTATCAGATAGTTTGTAATGTGCAGCATATGAGTAGGATCTGAAACTTTCAGGTTTGTTTGCACTTGCATGGTTTACTGAAGCTAAAATCATGGAGGGGAGTGCAAGGAGTATTCTCTGAGCCATCTTAAGAATCAAGAGCAGTGTTGGAAATGAAGTTATGCAGTGGCTGTAGTTTTCTCTCTTATGTTAAAAGGCTTATAGTGGTTGAAAGGCTTGAGTGTTTTGGTACTCAGTACACTAAATAAACTTTTAAAGTTTTTTCCTTTATTTGTTACTACTTTAAGTCCACTTTTTAAAATAGATAAATCACAATTAGACTTTATTCAGTTCATATTGGGTAGCAAAGATAATACAGTGCCTCTTTTCTAGGTTATAGAGAAAAAGCTGCATCATTCATCTTTCATGTCTTGAATAGATAATGTTCAGATCTCCATACTACCAAATCTTTAGACTATGAAGAGATGACTAAGAGGGTTTTCCCGAGTGCTTCGAATCTTAATAATCTCTTTTAAATTATTAGATGGCTAAATAGTTTCTAAGTTTTCACCAAATGCAAAGGAAAATTACGTAATTTATAGTGACTCATATTTCAGTAAGAAATTATTGTAATATGAATTGAGAAACTATAACTAGTTTCCACCTCTCCTAAAAAATAAAAACTGTGGATAATTATCATAAGATCACTAAATTATGGGTGAACTTATGGGTCCAACAATTTTTTTTTCCTTTTCCCCCCTTTTTCTTAGTACTCTGTATCTTTTCTGGTGGGCTCTGTCACAAAACACAGGTGCGTTTTTAAGTGTAATTATTTCATTGCTTTTGTTTAAGTAATTCCTTATGTTCCTAATGACACCCAAAACCTTAACTAATCCTTTGAAATTGGAATGTAAATACCAATGAAATTGTAAAATCTTAAATAGAATTCATGTTCCAGGTTTGGTGAGACCAAAAAGCTTATATTACAATCCTAGACAGATAATATATCACACATGTAAATGATTATCCTTTACTTTGGATGAAAAGCCTCACTTCATTCTAATACTAAAAACAGACGTGGACAGAATTTTTATAATATTGCTTGAGTACCCCCCCCCCCTTATATTTTGAGACATAGAAAAAGTAAGACTGGAGTTACGTGAAAGGTATTTAGGGATTCAGTCCTGCCTGCTAACATTTTATTGACTCCCTAGTTTTCTGAGGAATGTGTTATTATTCAGAATGCCGGGGAAAATTAAGCAAATTGCCCCAGGTAATAAGGCCCCAGATGATGTGTTTGAATGAGATGACCACTGAGGTCAGACTATGGCCCATCCTCTTACCTCCTAGGTTATATTATTCCTTCCTGTTCTTGAGTTTTGAGGTTGTGTTGCTTTATTTCTAGAGAAAAAGTCCATCCTAATAAACATGATGCATAGACACACTGGAAATTTTCTAAATAGAGTTTACACATCACAATATGTATGCTACTTTTAGATTAATTGTAAAGGTATATAACATGCAAATACATTCATGGAATCCAGGGACTGAAATGGATTTGCGTTACACTTTTAACCTTAATATTTGTGAATTTGATTCAGTATATCCTAGTTATAATGCATGGAAAACCCACAAGGATACAGATTTCTACCCAGAGTAATAGCCACAGTAACATTTAACATACTTCTTTGGACATTTTTTCCAACATTATGTGTTAAATTTGCTCTCTAGTAATTGGAAAGTGTTTCAAATTGTGTGTGTGTTAGTGGCTCAGTCGTGTCCTACTCTGTGATCCCATGGACTGTAATCCGCCAGGCTCTTCTGTCCAGGGATTCTCCAGGCAAGAATACTGGAGTGGTTTGCCATTGCCTTCTCCAGGGGATCTTCCTGACCCAGGAACCTAGCCCAGGTCTCCTGCGTTTCAAATTGTAGCTGTTATGTATGCAGGTCAAAGACTTATCTCTAGAAATATAAAATTTATATAAGTAGAAATATAAAATTGGTTTCTGTTATTTTGATAATCTTAAACTAGGATATTTTATGTTTAAATTAAAACTTTACATAGTTTGATTGCTTTAAATCTTTGCCAGATCACATTGTTGATCGCATCTGTTTGTTTGAAATTCAAAAATAATGTAAATAATTTTTTTTACTTAAGTGTATTGAAAATTTAAGGCATTTTTCTGGAACATCTCTTTTGCCTTCAGGAAGTGTATTAATAGAATGTGCACATAAACAATACTAATGTATTTATGAACGTGCTTACTTTTTGCCATGAACAAGAATATTACACTGTGGCACAAAAATTTAACTTCATCAAAGTTACAGTATAATTGAATTCCTGTGTAAACACTGCATATAATAAAAATATAAGCCACTTAGCTTATATTATAAAGAAAGAAATGGAATTTGCAGTATTTATAAAAGTTCATATCAGACAAAAGATTGCCAAGGCTCCCCTGTAAATAGCCATTCATTCATTCTCTTTATAGTCAGAGCCAGTTAGCAAAAATGGAACTTGCCAATGAGGGTAAGAGGAGTCATAATATCTAGTTAAGTATATATTTTATGAACATTATCACTAATTTATTAATTTTCCAAGGAGATTTTTATTCATTAATTTTTAGTTTTTGCTTTATTTGTTTTCACTCCTCAGCTCCCACCACGTCCACTGAACTTCACTGTAAAGATTCTGTGAGTCTAGTTCTGTGAGAATATTCTTAAGAACTCTTATTCAACACATTTTCTATGGTCATGCATCTAAAAGTGTAAGGCATGTAGTAAATGAAAAACACATACTTCTTGAGAAAGCAGATTTACTTTCTTCCAGTTTTATTGAGATATAATTGGCATGCAGAACTGTATGATTTTAGGGTATACGGCAGCTTAATGATTTGACTTATATACATCATAAAATGATTGCCACAGTAAGTTTAGTGATTATTCACTATAGATACAAAGTCAAAAGAAAACAATTCTTTAGATACATAATAAAGATACAAAATAAAAAGAAAATTTTCTCTATAATGAGAACTATTAAGATTTACTCTTTACTTTTATATATAACATACAGCTGTGTTAACTATACTTATCATGTTGTACATGCTTATTTACTTGTAGTGCTTATTTATCTTGTAACCAAAAGTTTGCATCATTGAACCAACCACCTTCCTCACCATACAAAGATACCATGTTATTTTTTACTATGTTCTCCACCCTGTGCATTTCATTTCTGTGACTCATTCATTTTGTAATTGGAAGTTTGTACCTCTTAATTTCCCTCATTTTTCACTGATAAAATATTGGGTTGGGTAAAAACTCATTGATTTTTCCTGAAGATGTTATGGAAAAATCTGAACATTTTGGCCAACCTGATAGATTTTTCTATTTTATTTGTATATTAAAATAGATATCACTAATTAGATTTTAATACATTATTTCTATTTAATTGAACTGTGTGAATAAATATGACTTAGAGCTGTCTATGTTTCCCTTAAAAGAGAGAGCTGATTTAATGAAATCCTCTTTATTCAGTAGCCACTTGCGGATACTTTGGAACCAACAAAAGACGTAGTGGTTTACAGTAGCAGCTGAAAAGTGGAAAATATATACCTGTGCAGAAATCATTAATCTACAAACTAAACAAGTGTATAAAGAAGTTGCTGATATTTGTCACAGATATACAAATTATATTGAGAAATTTATTGGGTGAAAAAGCACAGTTGACTTAATTGTTTGTATATTTCAAATGAAAAAATAATTTTTTCTTAGTTATACAGATTATTTCTTTAGCTCTTCATGATCATTTCTTTGAAAAATGTTTATGTGCAAACATAAACGAATCTCATATACATTCCAGAAGGAAATTCTTTTTCAAAGTAAGTTCTAAAAGAAAGAGACTTACGTCTATGATTTGAAGGAGTTCCAGGGCATGCATTTTATATTCATTTTTAGCAAAAGATGTAATCTTTATATTTCAGGAAGGAACATATTAAAGAGTTGCAGAATTCAGAACGTGTTTATGGGTGGAGAAAACTAAGTAAGTCATTTGGACTTATTGGGTTGGCCAGATGAACTTTTTGGCCAACCCAATAGCTAGATGGATATCCATGAAAATCTTAGATAGCATGGTTTTATTATAGTGATGTGACTGTGCTGCATGAGAAATAAAACTAGAGGAAAAATTACTAGGCCATCTCTGTTTACTTCTCCTAAAGTACAGTGAAATTCCTTATTTGTAGTATTCTGATTTATTCATTCTTTGCCAAAAGATATATATTCTTAACTGTGGTGTTGGAGAAGACTCTTGAGAGTCCCTGGGACTGCAAGGAGATCCAACCAGTGCATTCTAAAGGAGATTAGTCCTGGGTGTTCTTTGGAAGGACTGATGCTAAAGCTGAAACTACAATACTTTGGCCACCTCATGTGAAGAGTTGACTCATTGGGAAAGACTCTGATTTTGGGAGGGATTGGGGGCAGTAGGAGAAGGGGATGACAGAGGATGAGGTGGCTGGATGGCATCATGGACTTGATGGACATGAGTTTGAGTGAACTCTGGGAGTTGGTGATGGACAGGGACGCCTGGCATGCTGCAATTCATGGGGTCTCAGAGTCGGATATGACTGAGCGACTAAATTGAACTGAACTGAAGATGTTATAGTTTTACTGCATACCTGTGTTGCTATTTACTTTTCAATATTACAGGCTTTTCTTCAAATAGCCATGCTTTATTGAAATGTTTGATCTTTATGCCCACTCTTAAATGTGAATATGTTCAGAGAAATCTTCTAAGGTAAAACCATTTAAGAAATGTTCAACATTGTGGTTAAGTGTTTTTGTTCATAAAGAAAAGTCCTAAGATCACTTCCAGGATGAGAAGTCAATAAATGTTTGACACTTAATACCCAAGCTAATGAAGAAGAGAGAGAATAATATATATATATATATATATATATATATATATATATATATATTTTTTTTTTTTTTTTGCCCCTGAAGAACATACTGTTGATTGCCTTGGATAAACAGTTTATCCATGATTACCAGCTTATGCATTATTTGGAAAATAATTTAATTACTGTGTTTAGCATTGTATATAATGATTATTCAGGCTTCCCTTAGCAATCACATCCCCTTATCCCACTGATTGTGACATTCTTCTCCATCCCCTCCAAAATATAGCTTTTCTTTTGGCCATTGTAAAATGAGAGAGTTTACATTACCGATGACTTAATTCAACAATATAAATTGCTTATATCATTACAAGATGAGATATTTGTTTTTGATTTCACTTCAACTGTGGAGTGTAGTGGGAAAAAACAAGATGGAGCCCTCAAGGAAGAGAGACATGATTTTACTTTCCAGTTCTGCCACATTACTATTGTGTGAAGTAGATAATGCATAGAGCAGGATTATTTCATACATAACATTATCAAAAGTTCTTGAGAAAATTACTAAAAAATATTTGAGAAAATCCAAGAAGTCCTAAGTTTATTTAACCTCAGTCATGCTTTCTAGAGTATGGAATGTACATGTTGGGAAATGTCTGCTTATTTTCAAAAGTTTACAAAGAACAAGTATATTGCAAAAGTACTTGAAAAATCAAATATATCAGGATTCATAATTAATAATTCAGTGCTCACATTCTTTATTAGGTGTAGAGTAAAATTCTTGCAAGAGCTCTTGGACCATATGCTGTTGCTGTGTTCAGTTCAGATCAGTTCAGTTGCTCAGTCATGTCTGACTCTGCTACCTCCTGGACTGCAGCATGCCAGGCTTCCCTGCCCATCAGCAACTCCCTGAGCTTGCTCAAACTCGTGTCCATTGAGTCAGTGTTAAAAGTCAGTGTCTAAAAATGACAATTTAATTCCATAGTTATGTTACTATTGCTTATGGTCTAGCTTGGATGTTAATTGACAAAACCTTTCAAACTTTTCTGTCTAAAATTAAAACTACTGATAATTGGCTATTAAAAATTACAGTTATTCCTGCTTAAAAGATAAATGGTAATTGTTTATTGACCAATATCTCCTTCAGAACTTGAGGGACAAGCTCTATAGTTATTTATCTTAGGCATAATTAAGCATATTTAAGTTATATCATTACAATATAGATTTGAAGAAAGATATTTGTTCAATCTGACACTAAAATATGAAATTTCTGATGGAAGACAAATGTTGCAAGTTCATGGTAATAAAAATAAACTACCTAACTTCATTAATCCTGTTTTCATGAGGAGTTACTTACCTGCATGCAGTAAAATGATGAGACTTCCACTGTTGTAGCATCATCACTGGGGCTTCCCCAGTGACTCGGATGGTAAAGAATCCGCCTGTAATGCAGGAGACCTGGGTGCGATCCCTGGATTGGGAAGATCCCCTCGAGAAGGGAACGTCTACCCACTCCAAATTTCTAGCCTGGAGAATTCCATGAACTGTACAGAGTCCTTTGTATATAGGTCGCAAAGAGTCAGGTATGACTGAGCAATTTCATGATTACAAGTTAATTTTGATCATGAAAGATGGTTTTGAACATGGATTTTATAATGCAGCTTCAGTGACTTGCTTTCCAAAATATTTCCTTTATTTTCCTTTTTTAATTTTATCTTTAAATTAGGAACCTATAACTTTGTCTATTTTGTTACATACTCCTGCTCAATCACTCAGCCATGTCTGACTTTGTGACCCCATGGACTATAGCGCTCCAGGCTCCTCTGTCCATGGGAATTTTCAGGCAAGAATACTGGAGTAGGTTGCCATTTCCTACTCTCAGGGATCTTTTGACCCAGGTATCAAATCCACATCTCCTTCTTTGGCAGACAGATTCTTTATTGTTAAGTCAGAGTATTGTTTTGTTCATGATGTGTATGTAGTTTGCTTAGGGAGACCACACTGTCTTTCTCCCTAAATCCTCCAGTGAATCTTTCTCCTGTTATTTAAGTTTTGTGCTTTGAGGGACACATTGATTATGTGGAGCTTTCATGGGAGTTCTCTAATGAGAATGAATTAATACCCAGAGTGAATAGTGATCCTATAATCCGCTTCATTTGCTAAAACTCAGAAACCAATGTCCTAGGAGAAATCTTGGCATCCAAAGATAATAAAGTCAGGTAAGAACAGCTTATCTCTATTTTGAGTTAGAAAAAGTCAGTAGTGTGATGTATGGTACACTTCTAGGGAGGTGAGGATTCTATCACACCAGAACTCTTCTCAGTTGGCTGATTGTTGAAAATTCACTGGTGACATACTTTCACTTAAAACATTCATTCATGGAATTCCCTGGTGGTCCAATGGTTACGACTCAGTACTTTCGCTGCCATGGCCGGGTTTAATCCCTGGTTGAGGAACTAAGATCCTGCAACCATATGATGTGGCCAGAGAAAACCCTTTCATTTATTTTAGTATGCAAAAGTCTATATTCACCATATCACAAATTCAGAATATCATAAATTGCACCTGATGGGAAAAACCGACTCAGTGGAAAAGACCCTGATGCTGGAAAAGATTGAAGGCAAAAGGAGAAGGGGACAACAGAAGATAACATGGTTAGATGGTATCACTGACTCAAAGGACATGAATCTGAGCAAACTCTGGGAGATAGTGAAGGAGAGAGGAGCCTTGCATGCTGAAGTCCATGGGGCTGCAAAGAGTCACATGTGACTTAGCAGACGAACAACATAAATTTAACACATATTTCTAGGTACTAGGAGAAAGAAATAGACAAAAAGAAAATCTGCTGTTAGAAACTTCTCGTAAGAGTGAGATGAAGAGTGAAACAGAAATCAATTAAATGTGTGCCATATTTAAAAATTAAATGATCCTGTCCAATTAGTGTCAGTGGCTCAGTGGTAAAGAACCACCTGCCGATGCAGAAGACATGGGTTCAATCACTGGGTCAGGAAGATCTCCAGGAGGAGGAAATGGCAATCCACTCCAGTATTCTTGCCTGAAAAATCCCCCTGGACAGAGGAGCCTGGTGGGTTACAGTCCATGGGGTCACAAAGAGTCGGACATGACTTAGTAACTGAGCATGCACATCCAATTAGTGTAGGAAAGGCATGAACAGAATTTCAGAGGGGTTAACTGAAAAAGCTTCTTAAGAGATGATATTTGAGTAAAAGTCTGAGTAAAGTATAGAAGCAAAATCAGAGGCAAGAAGAATGTTTCAGTCAGAACCATCTGTGTGAGGCCCTGAGGGAAGAGTAGGCTGGGCATGTTCAACTGGGGAGGAGAGTAATAGAAGATGTGGATGAATAGAAGAGAGTAGAGTGGATGCCAGAACTTTAATGGGATTGGAGGATATTGTATTGGTCCTTACAGATCATTTAAACCACTGGCTTTAGATGGAGATGGAATACCATTGGAGAATTCCAACAATAGAGTGATGTCAGCCTACTTGCACTTTAACAGTGTAATGTTACGAATGGATAAGAAGGGCTCAAGGGTGGAAGCAGGAGGTTCTGGAGGCTATTGCAGTAATCTAGAAAGGAGATGGCATTGGCTTGTGTTTGACTATTAGAAATGGAATGGTAAGGACTGGTGGTCAGAGTCTGGATACATTTTGAATATAGAATCCACAGATGAACTGTTAGAAGGTGGCCTATGAGAAAAAGAGAAAGACTAAGGGTGGTTTCTTTGCTTCCCTGGTGGCTCAAGAGGATAAAGAATCTGCAGTGCAGGAGATCTGGGGTCAATCCCTGGGTTGAAAAGATCCCCTAGAGAAGGGCATGGCAACCCAGTCCAGTATTTGTGCCTGAAGAATCCCCATGGACAGAGGAGCCTGACGAGCTCAAGTCCATGTGGTCACAAAGAGTTGGACATGACTAAGCTTAGGGACTAAGCATATGGAATGATTCTGAGCATTTTTACCTAAGCAACTGGAAAGATGAAATTGCTAGTAATTCAGATGCAGGAGATTATGAGAGGGACAGGTATAAAGGAGAAAATTAGGAACTCGGTTTTGGATATGCTAAGCTTAAAATGCCTGTGATTGGATATTACAAATCTGGAGTTCATATCTGAGGTCTGTGTTAGTGATATAAATCTGGAATTATCAGCAAAATGTGAAATTTAAAGTAATGAAACTAAATAGGATAATAAATGGAATGAATATAGCTAAAATCACAAAGAGGGTTCAGATCTAAGTGCCAGGGCAATGGGTGATGAGGAACAGTCAGAAATGACAGAGAATGAGTGGCCAGTGAGGTTAGGAGGAAAATTCAGAGTTTAATGCTCTGAAAGCAAAGAAAGTGTTTCAAGGAGAAGGCAGTGATCTGTGTCAAATGTTAATAGCCCTGCAAGGTGAACAGTGAGAACTGAACTTTGGATATAATCAACTCAGCATGAGTCTAGTGGCCATCAGAACATCTCATATGTCTTCGATTGCACTAATCTATCGTCTAAGGGTGGCTGGCTGACATTCTGCTTTACTCTACACTAGCCACCTCCAACCGAGTGTATTGTGTCTAGATATGATGCAGCTCACAAGCCTGTAATATGAATATGACTCAAAAAAATGGATTTGACTAACTTGGAGAAAACAGAGGATGATACCATGGTAATATTCAAAAACTATGAATCTTTGTATCTAAGAAAATGTTTTTCTAATATTTAGTTTATAATTTGTCTTTTTGTTGTTTCATCCTATTCATTCATTTATTCATTAAATATTAAATGCTATGGTGTGTCAAACACCGCTGACCACTAGAGATCAGGTAGTGAGCAATGAAGGGAAGATCCCTGTTTCTGAAGTAGATTGTCTGAAGAATTTTAGTCCAAAACTGTGATGTACCTTGATGAGGTTCCAGCTCTGTGTATATTCTGCATTAGTAGGAAACTCCCTAAAACTGAAAAGGGAAGAGGAAGTATAATCTTACACTAAAAATTCAAGGAACAAATGATTTCTTGGTTTTAAAAATTGCTTTTTTTTTACTTGCTTCTGCTTATACTATCCAGTGAATTACAGAAAATCATCACATATGATGGTTTTAGAGCACATGCTAGTCAGTCTTTCTTCTAAGGAAGTTCTAGCTGTGCTATTCATTAAACATTTAATACTCATGTTAAGTTCATTTAAAATCATTTCTTATACCTGTTTAAATTACACTGAATGTCTTGGCAATGTTGTGTTGTGATTTGGGTTGTATTTTTACTCGTTTGTGGAACAAATATTCATTGAGAATTTACTGTATGTCAGGTATTTTTGCTGAGCGCTGGGGATTCTGTGGTAAAATGGGCGTAGTGTCCCCTGGAACCTAGATTACTGAGGGAGATAGGTACTAGTCTCTGTCCTTTACTGCTTCCACATTCCTCTTAACATTGTTCTTGAGTGTTATGAGAGTTTCATCTAAGTGCTCAGTTGCTCAGTCATGTCTGACTCTTTGCAACCCCATGGACTGTAGCCTTCCAGGCTTTTCTTTCCCTGGAATTTTCCAGACAAGTATACTATAGTGGGTTGCCATTTCCATCTCTAGGGGATCTTCCCGACCAATAAATAGAACACAGATCTCCTGTGTCTCCTGCATTGGCAGGAAGATTTTTTTTTTTTTTCCACTCCACCACCTTGGAAGCCCATTATTTTCATTAATGAGTCCTAGTCTATTAATCCGGAGAAGGCAGTGGCACCCCACTCCAGTACTTTTGCCTGGAAAATCCCATGGACAGAGGAGCCTAGTAGGCTGCAGTCCATGGTGTCGATAAGAGTCGGGCATGACTGAGCGACTTCCCTTTCACTTTTCACTTTCATGCATTGGAGAGGGAAATAACAACCCACTCCAGTGTTCTTGCCTGGAGAATCCCAGGGACAGAGGAGCCTAGTAGACTGCTGTCTATGGGGTCGCACAGAGTCGGACACAACTGAAGCGACTTAGCAGCAGTCTATTAGAGAAGGCAATGGCACCCCACTCCAGTACTCTTGCCTGGAAAATCCCACGGACGGAGGAGCCTGGTAGGCTGCAGTCCATGGAGTCGCTAAGAGTCGAACACGACTGAGCGACTTCACTTTCACTTTTCACTTTCATGCATTGGAGAAGGAAATGGCAACCCACTCCAGTGTTCTTGCCTGGAGAATCCCAGAGACGGGGGAGCCTGGTGGGCTGCCGTCTATGGGGTCACACAGAGTCGGACACGACTGAAGTGACTTAGCAACAGCAGTCTATTAATAGAATTATCTGCTATATGGTTAATGTTTGGTGAATATACCAGGCAGTTTATAAGTCTAAAAGTATTGTTCCTGAATCTTTGATGATGTTATGTGATTTTCTTTTTTTTCCCAGTAAGCGTAGCCATCTCTTTACATCTGAGCCAGCAAAGAAAACAGATAATTATTTAATCTCATGTGTTTGATGATAACCATTTTTCTTGGCAAATGCTTGAATTGAGCAAGTTTTCTTCATTGGTATTTCTATGATTCAAAGTCCTTTTTTCAGCCAATTAAATATATTCAGTGTCTTCAAAGTGTGTCTGAGTAAATATAAACTATTAAAAGTACACCAGTATGTGTAAAACAGTCTTTCTACTGCAAGCAAAGTTGGTTCAGTGTACACCTGTTTTCAGTATTAAAGTGGTCATTCATTTGGTTGGAATATTTTTAAAAATTCCCTTTGCTTATTTTATCTTTTTTTTCTCTGCTGAGTGTCCTAGGTACATGTGTGTAGCAGGAGCAGGTGTAGAGGGTAGAAAGCAGCAGAAAATAGTAGCAGGTTGTAGACTTTTCTACCAGTTTAACCAAAGCTTGAAATTATGGAAAATTTTAGACAACCCATCCTAGCAGATGCTTCCTGTGAGTCAGTTACACATCACTGGTTTGGCCCATATTTTTGTGCAGCTGAATGGGCCTGGCAGTTGTTTTGAAGAAGGGGCATGCTATCTCTTTTAGAAGGATAAAGTAAGAAGTTTCTTACTTAAAGAGTTTTGATGATTAAAAGGAAGTAGAAGAAGTGAGATAATATTGAAAAATCTGTGAAATAAAAACCAAGCAGGTCTAATCCTTTTAAATTCCATTGGTCCTCTGCTTTGAACTTAGAATTAAATGTTAACTATATTTTATACAGATATTTCCCTGTGTTCATATATGACTCTTGGCAATCCTAATTTTTTTTGCCCCTGGTAGACTGTTAAAAGGAATTTTAGTCTATACCATAGGTATTTATTTGCATTGTGATTTGGACTGTTTTTTTTTTTTTCTTGCACTTTCTTTTCACTTGGGAAAGTGCAGAGATAGAGGCTAAACAGAGTTTTTCTGATAATATTCTTGTCTGAAGAAAATCTCCCTTTCTGCATACTCCTCTTTTCATCTCACTCTCCTTCCGTCCATACCCATTTTTTTAGCCTACATAACCTCAATCCTAGAAAAGGTGTATTGATGGGAAAGAATGATTTTTTCATGATTATTATTAATAAGTAGAGAATAGGAAAATGCGTTTGTGTAAGTTTAAGATGTGCAGCATAATGATTTGACTTACATATATTAATGACTATAAATATTGCTAACATGAATCTATTCTTTTCCTGATGATGTTTCTCAAAGTCAAAGAATGGATCCTTCTTATTTACCCCAACATACTTGCAGATATATTTTTAAAGCACAGCTGTCAATTTTATCTAGAAGTAATGTACACAGTTCTGAGAATATACAATTTCCTATTTCCAAACTTTTCATTTTATTCACTAATATATTAAGTGTATGAATTCTGTGATCCCAGTTTTTCCTTATTGATGATCCTGCTATATTTTGTATTTCAGGCCTTTCATTTGCTCTTGGGTTTCCCAAAATCTAATAGTGGTTTGTAGGCTTCCCTTTACCAAACTAAAAAAACCTAATAGCCACTGAAGTTTATGGAATATTATTTAGCACCATCTTAATTTCATTTTCAATTAGAAACTTTAAAAAATTCCTTGAGATTTCACTGATCACTCTATATAACTGAGGTCCAGTGAAAAAGATTCTGATAAATATTATAAGGAATTAATCATAAGAATATTTCTTGTTAATAAATTTCATATGTAGGTAAATAAAGTTACCCCAGGGCAAACCTAATGCAGATTTGAAAACAACAACATCAAAAAAATTATTCTATCCATTAACATTAATGTTGTAGCTTTTTCTAAGCAAACAGATAAAAAAAAATAGTAGCAACATTTCTATTAAAAAATCTCAAAAATATTCCTTGTACTCAAAAAGTCTGTCTCCCCCTTCAAGGATGCTTTTAGATAACTTTTGGCAACATAAAGCAGACCACTGATAATACTTGGAGGTAGTTTTGTACTTGTGATTAAATGAATGTGAAATATATAAATGGAAGGACTCCTGGAGTTAAGATTTTAATATTTCAGTTGTAGATAACTCTCTTTGAAAACATAGCTTTTTATACAGATTTGGTGTGAAAATGTTTAGTTGAGCAGATGGAGATCCAGCTGGTAGAGTATATGTTTGTCAGGGTATCTGGCATTTAGCTACATCCAAAAATGATATCAAACCAAAAGATGCTAAAGAGCAGCACTGTATGAAAGCCAGTAGGATCAGTTAGGGGTAGCATTCCCTCAGTTTTGATTTTCTAACCTTGTAGGGATGTATTGTAATCCAGATGGAATTTTCAATTTCAAAAATAAAGTCTGAGAAGATGTAAATAAAATTGTCAAACATCTGCCTTTCCAAAATCATGATTACAGTAGGCCAGGAAACACATGCTTTGTGTGTTGAAATTTGTTATCTAATGAATAGTATATATCTATAAGCATACAAAATCATACACTCTTCCCAGAATTTTATATTCTGTATACTTAAAGTCATTATTTTGGCTTCATGAGCTAAACTGTAAGAAGTGGCAGAGGATAATGAGTAGAAAAGTAAAAGGAAGATATAAAGCATTTGGAGAATAATGACAGGAGCCCTAAATATATTTGAAAACATTTTACCCTATGGGATAGCAGTATTTAAGCCCACATTGCAGTGGATAAAAAGGCCAGCTTAGTAAGGAATAATAATATGTTTACTCCTAAGTTTTGTAACATATGCATTTGGTTGCTTAATATAGTCTACTTATTCATTTCTTTCTCAAAGAGATGAATTTTTAGAAATAAATTATTTTGTCAATATGTACATGTATTCAAGAAGTTCTGTAGTGCACATTTGAAATCATTTGAATCAAGAGAAATGTACAAATGTCATAATTGTAGTTAATAAAAAATTTCACATCCTATTTTTTGTTTGGTTCTCCTTTTGATACTGTTAGTAAAATAGATATTCAAATTTAAAATTCACTGAAAATCACAAATTTGATTGTTGTTTTATGTGAGACCTACATAGCATCAGTTAATATATTTATTTATAGAACTATTAATACACACATAAGTATGTGCACACAGAAGTAGGGGGTGGGATGTCCCCTAAATACTTAAAACTGCATACCACAGTGAGTTCAAATATCTGCAGGTGACTTTTGGAAGGTTTACTGTAAAAATTTAAATTAATTACTGACTCCAAAGAAAATTTTAGATCCTAATTTGATTTAATGAACTCATAAAATTGGTTTCCATGATTTATAAGTATAAAATCAGAATAAGATAGTCACTAATATGCATCCTTGATTCTGCCATTGGATAATAAGAATTCACTTCACTGCTTTAAAATGTCCCCTTACCAAACACCTTTAGCATGATTTAGTTAGCTCAGATTTAGAAATTGTTTAAGGAAGCTTGTGTATCTATATAATGCTAGTGTATTTATCAGAAAAGCACACCTCTGTGAAATAAAAAATATTTTGGCCTCTTCAGGGAGCTTCATATTTTATAAAACAAGACCCAAAAAGTACAGTTACTTTGAATAGATTATAAAAGATATTTGCTTTTTATTTCTATGTAATTCTTTATCACAACTACTAGTAAGTCACTTCAGTCATGTCCGACTCTGTGCGACCCCATAGACAGGCTCCCCCATCCCTGAGATTCTCCAGGCAAGAACACTGGAGTGGGTTGCCATTTCCTTCTCCAGTGCACGAAAGCGAAAAGTGAAAGTGAAGTAGCTCAGTCGTATCCGACTCTTAGCGACCCCATGACTGCAGCCTACCAGCCTCCTCCATCCATGGGATTTTCCAGGCAAAAGTACTGGAGTGGGGTGCCATTGCCTTCTCCGCTTTATCACAACATTTCTTCCTAAATTTTAAAAAATGTTAATGTAAAACTTTCATCTCTTTCAGATATTCATCTCACACTTTACTTGTTTAAATAATTTTTTATAGTATGAATTATATGTATGTATGTAATGTATTAAGGGCTTCATCCATGGTACAGAGGTAAAAAATCTGCCTAAAGTGCATGAGACACAAGAGATGCAATTTTGATCCCTGAATCAGGAAGGTTCTCTGGAGGAGGAAATGTAAATCCACTCCAGTATTTTTGCCAGGAAGATCCCACAGACAGAGGAGCCTAGTGGGCTACAGTCTTACAGTCTTTGGGGTCACAAAGAGTCTTACACAACTGAGCAACTGAGCACATATAATATATAACTTATAGTGTAAATTATGTATGTATATATGTGTGTATATATATGTATGTATGTATGTATTATATATAAATAAAATATGTGAGTGTGTTCATCAGTGTGGTATGAAAACCTGATTGCTTCTTTTACTTTATACTGAGTTTTGTTAGGTTCTTTGCATCACTATTTCAATGAGTTCTAATAGTACCCTATAAGTTAATTTTGCCATTTTACAGATGAGAAAATACAGGTGTAGAAAGTTTGAGTAACTCAAAGTTGTATAAAGGCAGGAATCTAACCCCAAACCATGGTGTTTATCACTATGCCTTAGGCTCTGTGTTAATTTTCTAGTCCTTTTAAAAGTACAGATTAAGTCTTAAAGGGCATAGTTTAGATATCTGAGTAACCGACAAATTCCTTTAAAGAAATTCCCAAACTGTTAACCTATTAATGTTGATCAATTAATGTTGTGGTCCCCATGGAGTTGCATAGACCACAGGGGTCTGCAGAGGGAATGTCTGTCTCTAGAGAGCAGTGCTTCCCACTTCTTGCTGATGATCCACACATTTCCAGGGAGGCCACATCTTAATTCCGTAAGGCAAGCCAGAAACCTAGATTCTTTCAAGTGAAATCTTAATATTTTACAATTTGTGTGTAATAATTTCATTTTAAAATAAGCAATATGCTCACTGGGTTAAAAAAATAAGAAGGAAAGGAGAGTGCATTAATTTCTCAACTGTGAAATACTCAACTATAAGGAGAGGCAGGTTTAATTCTAATGGTAAACAGAATCTGAGACAAAAATGTGTATACACGAAGTTTCTTGGGGACTTTTCTTGAGATCAACACCTCTAGAGTGCAGCAGTAGCAGGACTGAACACAGGTATTCAAAGAGCAACCATTGATACAACTACAGCAGTAGCAGTAGCCAATCCCACAGAGCACTTTGGCACTGGATAGGCACTGTAGAGTTGTCCTGGTTAGGGAAAGGAACCAGGGCTTTATGCCTTCTGTCCTCCCTTCTGCCGTTAAGTGGTCATTGGATATGCTCCTGCTTAGGGGTGTAAGCTTGTGCCATGAGACTCTTTGTTTATTGTTCAGCCCCCAAGTTGTGTCAGACTCTGAGTGAGCCCATGGACTGCACCATGCCAGGCTTCCCTGTCCTTCACTATCTCTCAGAGTTTGCTCGAACATAAGTCCACTGAGTCAGTAATGCGATCCAACCCTCTCATCTTCTCTTGCCCCCCATCTTCCTTCCTTCAATCTTTCCCAGCATCAATTTTTTCTGATGAGTCAGCTCTCTGCATCAGGTGGCCAAAGTATTAGAGCTTCAGCTTCAGCATCAGCCTTCCAATGAACATTCAGGGTTGATTTCCTTTAGCGTTGACTGGTTTGACCTGTTTGCTGGCCAAAAGGACTCTCAAGTCTTCTCCAGCGCCACAGTTTGAAAGCATCAGTTCTTTGGCACTCAGTCTTCTTTATGGTCCAACTGTCACATCTATACATGACTAGTGGAAAAACCATAGCTTTGACTATGTGTACCTTTGTCAACAAAGTGATGTCTCTACTTTTTAATACACTATGTTTGTCATAGCTTTTCTTTCAAGGAGCAAGTGTCTTTTAATTTTGTGGCTGCACTCACTGTCAGCAGTGATCATGGAATCCAAGAAAATAAAATATGTCACTGTTTCCACTTTTTTTTCATCTATCTGCCATGAAGTGATGGGACCAGATGCCAAGATCTTAACTTTTATTAATGTTGAGTTTCAAGCCAGCTTTTTAACTCTCCTTTTTCACCCTCATCAAGAGGCTCTTTAGTTACTCTTGGCTTTCTGCCATTAGTGTGGTATCATCTACATAGCAGAAGTTGTTGATATTTCTCCAGGAAATCTTGATTCCAGGTTGTGATTCATCCTGCCTGGCATTTCACCTGGTGTACTCTGCATGTAAGTTAAATAAGCAGGGTGACAATATATAGCCTTGATGTACTCCTTTCCCACTTTTGGATTAGTTCATTGTTCCATGTTGGGTTCTGTTGTTTCTTGACCTACATACAGGTTTCTCAGGAGACAGGTAAGGTGGACTGGTATTCCCATCTCTTTAAGAATTTTCCACAGTTTGTTGTGATCTACACAAAGACTTTAGTGTAATCAATAAAGCAGAAGTAGATGTTTTCCTGGAATTCCCTTGCTTTTTCTGTGATCCAGTGAATGTTGGCAATGCATCTCTGGTTCCTCTGCTTTCTCTAAATCCATCTTGTCCATCTAGAAGTTCTAGATTTATGTACTGCAGAAGCCTAGCTTGAAGGACTTTGAGTATAATCTTATTAGCATGCAAAATGAGCACAACTGTATGGTAGTTTGTACATTCTTTAGTGTTGCCCTTCTTTGAGACTGGAATGCAAACTGACCTGGTTTTCCAGTCCACTGCTGACCACTGCTGTGTTTATTGAGTGAAGCATTTTAACAGCATCATCTTTTAGGATTTGAAATAGCTTAGCTGTAATTCCATAACCTACACTAGCTTTTATTCATAGTAATGCTTCCTAAGGCCCACTTAACTTCACCCTCCAGGATGTCTGCTGGACATCTGAGTGACCACAGCATTGTGGTTACCCAGGTCATTAAGAGCTTTTTTGTATATTCTCTTGGGTATTCTTGCCACCTATTCTTAATCTCTTCTACTTCTGTTAGGTCCTTGCCATTTCTGTCCTTTATTGTGCCCATCTTTGCATGAAATGCGCCCTTGGTATCTCCAATTGTCTTGACGAGATCTCTAGTCTTTCCCATTCTGTTGTTTTCCTGTTTCTTTGCATTGTTCTCTTATGAAGGCTTTCTTTTCTCTCCTTGCTATTTTCTGGAACTCTGCATTCATTTGGGTATATCTTTCCCTTTTTCACTTGCCTTTCACTTACCTTCTTTTCACAGCTATTTGTAAGGCCTCCTCAGACAACCACTTGGCCTTCCTGAATTTCTTTTTCTTTGGTTAATTTTTATCACCATCTCCTGTACAGTATTACCAACCTCTGTCCATAGTTCTTGAGGCACTCTATCAGATCTAATCCCTTGAATCTATTCATCACTTCTGCTGTATAAACATAAGGGATTTGATTTAGGTCATACCCCAATGGCCTAGTGTTTTTCCTTATTTTCTTAAATTAAAGCCTGAATTTAGCTATAAGGAGATCACGATCTGAGCCACAGTGAGCTCCTGGTCTTGTTTTTGCTGACTGTATAGAGCTTCTCCATCTTTAACTGCAAAGAATATAATCAGTCTAATTTCAGTATTGACCATCTGGTGATATCCATGTGTACAGTCTTCTCTTGTGTTGTTGGAAGAGGTGTGTGCTAGGACCAGTGCGTTCTCTTGGCAAAACTCTTGTTCGCCTTTGCCCTGCTTCATTTTGTACTTCAAGGCCAAACTTGCCTGTTACTCCAGATAATCCTTGACTTCCTATTTTTGTGTTCCAATCACCTACGATGGTAAGGGCATCTTTTTTGGTGTTAGTTCTGGAAGATTTTGGGCTTTCTGGTGGTGCAGATGGTAAAGAATCTGCCTGCAATGTGGAAGACCCACGTTTGATCTCTGGGTCAGGAAGATACCCTGGAGAAGGGGATGGCAACTCACTTCATTATTCTTGCCTGAGAATCCCACGGGCAGAGGAGCCTAGTGGGCTATAGTCCATGAGGTCGCAAAGAGTCAGAGGCAACTGAGTAACTAACACTTTCACCTTCACTAGAAGGTTTTGTAAGTCTTCATAGAACCATTCAACTTCAGCTTCTTTGGCATTAGTGGTTGCAGCATAGACTTGGATTACTGTGACATTGAATGATTTGCCTTGGAAATAAACTGAAATCATCCTATCATTTTTGACATTTCACCCAAGCACTACATTTCGGACTCTTTTGTTGACAAATTCTTGTAATGGATTTTTGCCCACAGTAGTAGATATAATGTCATCTTAATTTAATTTGGCCATTTCCTCCATTTTAATTCACTGATTACTAAAATGTCTTGCCATCTCTTGCTTGACCACATCCAATTTATCTGGATCTAACATTCCAGGTTCCTATGCAACATTTTTCTTTATAGCATCATACTTTACGTTCAGCACCCGACTTACCCACAACTGGGCCTCGTTTCTGCTTTGGCCCAGCCTCTTCATTCTTTCTGGACCTATTTCTCTGCTCTTCCCCCATAGCATATTGGACACATACTGACCTGGGGGGCTCATCTTCAGGTGTTATAACTTTTTGCCTTTCCATACTGTTCATGGGATCCTCAAGGCAAGAGTACTGGGAGTGGTGTGCCATTCCCTTCTCCAGCATACCATGCTTTGTCAGAACTCTCCAACATGACCCATCCATCTTTGGTGACCCTACATGGCATGGCTCCTACCTTCACTGAGTTATACAAGGCTGTGAATCATGAGATCATTTTGGTTAGCTTTCTGTGATTGTGGTTTTCATTCTGAAGCCTGTGAGATGGTAGTACTTGCTTCTTCTGTCTACCCTCTGATGAATGAGAATAAGTGGCTTGTGCAAGCTTCTTGATGGGAGGGGCTAGCTGTGGGGAAAAGTAGGTGGGGAAAATTAGTCTTGCTCTGGATGCAGAGCCATGCTCAGTAACTCTTTACTCCAATTGTATGGTGATAGGTGGGGCTGTGTTCCCTCCCAGTTAGTTGTTTTGCCTGAGATAACCCAGTTCTGGCTTGTACAGGCTCTTTGGTAGGGCTAATGGTGACTTCCAAGAGTCTTATTGTTAACACACAGCTCCCAGGACTGCTGCTACCAATGCCGCTGTCCCCTCAGCAGGCCACTTGTCGATTCACACCTCTGCAGGAGACCTGCAAACACTCACAGGCAGATCTAACTCAGTCTCTTGTGGGGTCAGTTCTCCTTTTCCCTGTGTCCTGGTGCAGACAAGCTTTTGTTTGTGCCCTCCATGAATCTCTGTTTTCCCCAGTCTATAATCAAATCCTGCTGGCCTTCAAAACCAGATTCCCTGGGGATTCCCAGTCCCTTTGTCAGATCCCCAGGTTGGGAAGTCTGATGTGGGGCCTAGTACCTTCACAACACTGTGAGAACTTCTTTGGTAGTATTGTTCCCAAGTTTGTGGTTCACCCACCCAGTAGGTATGGGATTTGATTTTAAAGTGATTACACCCCTCCTACCATTGCATTTGCCTGGAGAATCCCAGGGATGGGGAAGCCTGGTGGGCTGCCGTCTATGGGGTCGCACAGAGTCGGACACGACTGAAGCGACTTAGCACATAGCACCATCTCATTATGGCTTCCCCTTTGTCCTTAGCTGTGAGGTATCTTATTTTGGTGGGTTTCAATGTCTTCTTGTTGATGAATGTTTAGCAACTAGTTGTAATTTTGATGTTCTCTCAGGAGAAGATGAATGCATATCCTTCTACTCTGCCATCTTGATGCTGATGAAGCTCTCATTAGACTAGAAAAGTTTTCAGAGGGCCACTCAACCATAAGCTGTCAGGTTAGCTTAACATACTTAGTACTAAAGAAGAGGAGTTGTGGGCCTGGGTAGTACACCACAGCAGATATGGCAGCCTGCTAACCACAGTCTAGCCCTGGCCACTTTAACCATCTAAGTAATCCAATAACTGTTTTCAAAGTAAAAACAACAACAACAACAACAACAACAAAAACACAAAGTATTCCCTTATAATATAGACCCTTCACCAGAAATGCCTACTTTTCATCTCTACAAATTCAAATTCTATCCATCTTTAAAGACCTTCTCAAGCCTCCCTTTTTCTATGACTCTTTATGGACCATACCCTCAGCCACTCTCATATATTTGTATGTATTTATATATATGTAATCAAATAACAGTGTATTGATGTTGCCCATTCTTAGCTTCACAAAATTTTGTTCCTAAACTTCATGTCAGGTACTTGTTATAAGTGCAGACACTGGTACCTAAACTTCAGAAGTCCTGATTCTGTAGGTAACTGGGTTGGAGTCTAGTCATGTGCCTGTTTACTGTATGCAGCCGATTCTTTATAATTTAAATACAAATGCCAGATGTTTCTATAGCAGGTTGAGATACACTGATTTAAAAGAGAGACATATAAATGCAAATTTGATATCTTCTTCAGGTGTAAGTTGTGTCTTTGTAAGCCTTCCTCATAGGGCTTAGGACAAGTAAGCAAAGCAACTGCTATTTTATTTATAAATTATTAGATGAGAATAAAATACATACAAATATACAAATTCTTTTGTAAACATGAAACATTTTATGAGTGAAATTATGTTTCAACTAATCAAAATTATTCTGGAAAACTTCTGACTTGGTAAGCTCCCACAATCCTGTATTTCAGCATTTTAATGCTGCCTTAGGACTTGGCTAATTGTGTTGGGCCATCTTGTCTCTAAAGCATTAAGTACTAGTAAAGCTGTGTAAGCTTTAAATATAATTTTCTAAATTATGTTTTCTGACTAATGCTTATAAAATTTCATTTATTATAAAAAATGCAACACATTTTTATTATAAAATATATATATTTTCCTCAGTTGTAATTGCACATCTGACCTGTGTCTACTATCATCTTTCTAAAACCATTGAAGGGGAAAGTAAGCATTATACTTCCACCGAACCTGATTTTGCTAGCTACATTCTTAAATATATTTACTAAATATGAAAGGGAGTTGTTTTTCTCCCTAGTGAAGTAAAATTGCTCTACAAATCATTTTGTGCTAATGATTGTATTCTTTTAAAATAGCCAAGCATATTCAGTCTCTAATCACTTTTCCTATCACTGCAATATAATGTTAATTTTAAAGAATTCTCTTTTGGAATGAAATAACTAATTTACTGAATCTTTATTTGAATTTTACTTATGTATCAAAATACTTCACTAAGCTTTTGTTGAATCTTCAGAATATTCCAACATGCTGAAGCTTCTTAGTATTATAATACAACATTTATTAAAGCACGTAGGAGAAAAATAAAACCAAGCTTGACAGTATAATATTGGATAAAATTTCTTCAGTTTCACAAGAAGGTTAATTAATCAATGAAATGGATCAGTGATTTCTCTTCCTTCAGTAAGTAACCTATTAATACTAGCACACAATGTGTGCTATAGATTTTACCAGTAGGTCACATCTTTAATTATCTAACATACTTACTTATTGTAACATTTTACCCAATTTTACACACAGTCCATCATCTAAATATCTAGTAAAAATATATTATTAAAAGAGATCCTCATCCTAGAAAATTTATTTTTCAGCTTACCACATGAGTTGAAAAAAAAATGTAAAATGAACTATTTCATTGCATTAAGAATTTTATTTTCTATGTGAGTTAATAATTATCAGTTATTGGTTACTAAAGAAACTGATTATGTATGATATTATAAAAGTATGATAATACTTGATTATTTGATTATTAATATATGCAGTCTCAGGAAATCCTGTTGACTCTATCCTCAACATATTTATATGTTTAGAAAATATGTATGTAGAATCTGACCACTTTCTTCACTTCCATGGCTGTTCAGCTATTCCAGACCACAAGCATTTCTTACCTGGATGACAACAAAACTTACCAACATGTCTCTTGTAACAGTTTTCAACACATAACTAGATTCTTTTTAAAGCATATACGATTTTATTCCTCTGCCCAGAAAACTGTCATAACACTCTATCTCAGTCAGAGCAAAAGTCTACCAGGCCTTCTGTGCTCTGCTTCCTCCCCACCTCCTTAACTACCCTGGTCTCATCTTCTGTGATTGCCCCCTCACTCACTTATTCCAGCCATGTCAGTTTTGTTGCTGGTTCTAAAACACACCAGAAATGCTCCCAACTTTGGACCTTTGTTTGTGGTATTCTCACTACCTTAGAATTATCTTAACCTGGATATTGGTTTGGCTAACTAATTTGTCTCCCACAAATCCTTGTTCAGAGCCTACCTTCTCAATGAGATCTATTCTGACAACCTATGAAATGTGACAGCTTTTAAATTCTTAGCACCTAACATACTGACCCTGCTCTTCTGTGTCTTTTTGTCAGAACACTTTTCACCTTTCATCTTATATAATTTTTTAGTTGTTGATTTATTGTCTTTCTTCTGGAGAATGTAAGCTTCAGTGTGGTAGAGATCTTATTCCTGTAACACAAAGAAATGTGTGAACATAGTAAACTCTTAGTAAATATTTGTTAAATTGAATTGAATTGTGACTGTAGTAAGAAAGTGAACTATTAAACACACATTATGTGTTAAATGTGTTACAGATTATTTATGTGTTAAGAATTGGAGTATAAATGACAGCAAAGATTGAGAGGTTGAAACACCAGAAAAATTAGCTGTATTGATCAGAAAAGACCACCAGTTTTTCTGTCAGCCACAGTAATAGTTTCCTGGTTCTAGAATTCTGGGAAAATTAAAAAAAATTTTTTTTTCAAATAAAAATACTGACAGACAAGGAAGACCTCATGCAGCTTTAATAGCTAATCTTATTAGAATATCATCACCATAAAGATAATAACATAGACAACAAAGCAAGAAAATAAAACAAAAATAAAATCCTGTATAGTTTTATCTCCACTATTTCTTAAAAACAATTGTGTTTAAAAACCGTATTAGCAGAACATAAAATTTCATGATTAAGGACATCTTTTAGATTAAATGAACTTGTCATAACTTAAATTCCATTAATTTTTAGCATTATTTGTCTTTTTCTCATTTTTAATGTAAACTACCTAAGGAATAGCACTGGTCCACAACCCTCCAATGAGATACTGTGAATCAGTGAACTTGTTGCCTTCAAAATGACTGATTCCAAATAGTTTCTTTCTACATGTTTCTTTCACTTTCTCACCAAGCAGATGGCAGCATAGTGGCAAGCTATGGAGACATACAGGCCAATTTATTCTGCCATGCACTGAAAACTGTGCTCGAATTTGTAGGCAAAACAAAAGCAAGAGAAAGAAACTAACACTTTTGAGAGCCATATTATATACCAAGCACTATGTTAGTGTTTTCATACATGTATGTGGATTTCATTTAAGAAATCCAGAATTAGCAAGAGAGAGATATTAGCACATAGGAGTATGATATGTTTATAAATATAACATTTTTCTTCTAAGAAGGATAATGCCATAATTCGCTTAGCTCTTCATGAAGTGTACTATTTTGATCAAAAGGAAACAGTAGAGAATTCCAGATACAGAAAAGATTATGAAGAAGGTATAGAGGTGAGAATAAGAGCTGTGGTTATTGGATAGCTGAAGTGAAGGAGGGTGAAGAGTTCCAGTTCATATTGTAACCTCATTGGATAAACTATTTCATTACTTTCTGTAACTAATGACTCTCCAAGGGGTTCTTAAGCCAGCTGTGATGGCAGCAGGAGCCGGTTTCACAAATTGAGGTGCTAGACAGGGTCAAGATGTCTGCTTTCATAACAGCTGAAGGAGTTAGGGGGTGACTTGGGTTGATATGAAGGAAGGACATCACTTACTTGTTTTATTCTTGCAAAGTTAGTTATGCCCAAGCAACTGATATTTATACTTGCCATTCTGTATAACTCTGATAGAGTACAAATGCTTCCAGTATTAAGCCTTCATAGGCCAAGACCTTATTAAAAGAAAGTTCATAGTTGGATTTATTGCTTTGCTAGGGTTAAAATAGAATATCCTGAAAAATGTCTGGGGATCAACTATGGTCCATAATTCATACGTAAAAAGTACGAATCAAACGAGCACAAAGCTGGGTCTTAAATAAATGATCCTCTCAAGTTGGTAACCTTCTTTATTGCACACCTTTGTTTCTTGACTACTGCTTTTTATACCATGCATTCCTGGGGCATGCCTCCAAGTATCATGCATGGAAAATGTCAATTTATTTCCACATTCAGTTCAGTCGTGTCAGAATCTTTACAACTCCATGGACTGCAGCATGCCAGGCTTCCCTGTCCATCACCAACTCCCGCAGCCTACTCAAACTCATGTCCATCATGTCAGTGATGTCATCCAACCACCTTATCCTCTGTTGTCCCCTTCTTCTCCCACCCTCAATCTTTCTCATCATCATGGTCTTTTCCAATGAGTCAGTTCTTTGCATCAGGTGGCCAAAGTATTGGAGTTTCAGCTTCAGCATCAGTCTTTCCAATGAATATTCAGGACTGATTTCCTTTAGGATGGACTGGTTGGATCTCCTTGCAGTCCAAGGGACTCTCAAAAGTCTTCTCCAACACAGTTTAAAACCATCAATTCTTTGGTGCTCAGCTTTCTTAATAGTCCAAGTCTCACCTCGAAGGTTACTAGAAAAACCATAGCTTTGACTAGATGGACGTTTGTTGCTGAAGTCATGTTTCTGCTTTTTAGTAATTTGTCTAGATTGGTCATACCTTTTCTTACAAGGAGCGAGTGTCTTTGCATTTCTTGGCTGCAGTCACCATCTGCAGTGATTTTGGAGCCCCCAAAATACAGTCTGTCACTGTTTCCATTGTTTCCCCATGTATTTGCCATGAAGTGATGGGACCAGATGCCATGATCTTAGTTTTCTGAATGTTGAGTTTTGAGCCAACTTTTCCACTGTCCTCTTTCACTTTCATCAAGAGGCTCTTTAGTTCTTCTTCGCTTTCTGCCAAAAGCGTGGTCTCATCTGCATATCTGAGGTTATTGATATTTTCTCCTGGCAATCTTGATTCCAGTTTGTGCTTCCTCCAGCCCAGCATTTCTCATGATGTACTCTGCATATAAGTTAAATAAGCCTTGCATATAAGTTATATACTTATATATACTCTGCATATAAGTTATAAAGCCTTGATGTACTCCTTTCGCAGTTTGGAACCTGTCTGTTGTTCCATGTCCAGTTCTAACTGTTGCTTCTTGACCTGCATACAGATTTCTCAGGAGGCAGGAGAGGTGATCTGGTATTCACATCTCTTTAAGGATTTTCCACAGTTTCTTATGATGCATACTGTCAAAGACTTAGGCATAGTGAATAAAGCAAAAGTAGATGTTTTCCTGGAACTCTCTTCCTCTTTTGATAATCCAGTGGATGTTGGCAATTTAATCTCTGGTTCCTCTGCCTTTTCTAAATCCAGCTTAAACATCTGGAAGTTCATGGATCACGTACTGTTGAAGCCTGGCTTGGAGAATTTTGAGTATTACTTTACTAGTGTGTGATGTGAGTAAAATTGTGTGATAGTTTAAACATTGTTTGACATTGCCTTTCTTTGGGATTGGAATGAAAACTGACCTTTTCCAGTCCTGTGGCCACTGCTAAGTTTTCCAAATTTGCTGGCATATTGAGTGCAGCACTTTCACAGCATCATCTTTTAGGATTTAAAATAGCTCAACTGGAATCCCATCACCTCCACTGGCTTTGTAGTGACACTTCTTAAGGCCCCATTGACTTTACATTCCAGGATGTCTGGCTCTAGGTGGTTATCTGGGTCATGAAGATCTTTTTTGTATAGTTCTTCTGTGTATTCTTGCCATCTCTTAATATCATCTGCTTCTTTTAGTTTCATACCATTTCTGTCCTTTATTGTGCTCATCTTTGCATGAAAATTTCCCTTGGTATCTCTAATTTTCTTGAAGAGATCTCTAGTCTTTCCCATTCTGTTGTTTTCCTCTATTATTTGCATTGATTGCTGAGGAAGGCTTTCTTATCTCTCCTTGCCATTCTTTGGAACTCTGCATTCACTTGTGTATCTTTTCTTTTCTCTTTTATCTTTAGCTTCTCTTCTTTTCTCACCTATGTGTAAGACCTCATCAGACAACCATTTTGCCTTTTTTGCATTTCTTTTTCTTGGATATGTTCTTGATCACTGCCTCCTGTACAATGTGATGAACCTCCATCCATAGTTTTTCAGGCACTTTGTCTATCAGATCTAATCCCTTGAATCTATTTCTCACTTCCACTGTATAATCATAAGGGATTTGATTTAGGACATACCTGAATGGTCTAGTGGCTTTCCCTACTTTCTTCAGTTTAAGTCTGAATTTGGCAATAAGGACTTCATGATCTGAGCCACAATCAGCTCCCAGTCTTGTTTTTGCTGACAGTATAGAGCTTCTCCATCTTTGGCTGCAAAGAATATAACCAATCTGATTTTGGTATAGACCATCTGGTGATGTCCATGTGTCAAGTCTTCTCTTGTGATGTTGGAAGAGGGGTTTGCTATGACGAGTGCATTCTCTTGGCTAAACTGTCTTAGCCTTTGACCTGCTTTGTTTTGTACTCCATAGCTAAATTTGCCTGTTACTCTAGGTACCTCTTGACTCCCTACTTCGGGTTCCATCCCCTATAATGAAGAGAACATCATTTTTGGGTGTTAATTCTAGAAAGTCTTGTAGGTCTTCATAGAACCGTTCAACTTCAGCTTCTTCAGCATTACTGGTTGGGACATAGACTAGGATTACTGTAATATTGAATGATTTTCCTTGGCAACGAACAGAGATCATTCTGTCATTTTTGAGATTGCATGTAAGTAATGCATTTCAGATTCTTTTGTTGACTATGATGGCTACTCCATTTCTTCTAAGGAATTTTTGCCCACAGTAGTAGATATAATCATCATCTGAGTTAAATTCACCCATTCCAGTCCATTTTAGTTCACTAATGCCTAAAATATGGATGTTCACTCTTACCATCTCCTGTGTGACCACTTCCAATTTACCTTGATCATGGACCTAACATTCCAGGTTCCTATGCAATATTGCTCTTTTCAGCATTGGACTTTACTTCTATCACCTGTCACATCCACAACTGGGTGTTATTTTTGCTTTGGCTCTGTCTCCTCATTCTTTCTGGAATTATTTCCTCACTCTTCTCCAGTAGCATATTGGGCAACTACCGACCTGGGGAGTTCATCTTTCAGCGTCATACCTTTTTGCCTTTTCATGGGATTCTCAAGGCAAGAATACTGAAGTGGTTTGCCATTCTCTTCTCCAGTGGACCACGTTTTGTCAGAACTCTCTGCCATGACCCATCCGTCTTGGGTGACCCTACATGGCATGGCTCATAGTTTCATTGAGATAGACAAGGCTGTGGTCCACATGATCAGTTTGATTAGTTTTCTGTGATTGTGGTTTTCATTCTGTCTGCCCTCTGATGGATAAGGATAAGAGCTTATGGAAGCTTCCTGATGGGAGAGACTGACTGAGGGGGAAACTGGATCTTGTTTTGATGGGTGGGACCATGTTCAGTAAATCTTTAATCCAATTTTCTTCTGATGGTCTGTGCTGTGTTCCTTCCCTCTTGCTTGACCTGAGGCCAAACTATGTTGGAAGTAATGAAGATAATGGCAACCTCCTTCAATATGTCCAATGCAAGCACTGTTGCACTCAGTGCCCCTGACCCTGGAGCAGGCCACCACTGACCCACACCTTTGCCAGAGACATTGCCATATTAGCTTATTTAAAATATAATTGAATTAGTAAATCTTCTTTAAATCCCTATAATAAAGTCCAAAGCCAGAAGGTTATAGGTTTTCTGTAAGATTGTTTTATAACTACCCAGGGGAACATACAACTTACACAGTAGAGAATAAAGCCCCCAAGGACATCTGCCTTTATACCTGCTTTCATCATAGCATAAGAAAGGAGAGAAGAGAGGAAATTCGAAGTGTCCAATATGTTTGGCAAAGACGAGCTCGGGAGAAATGACCCTTAGTAAATACAGCAGGTAGTGTTACTAAATGCACAATATGAAATTACTACATTCCATCTTGGGCTTCCAAAGTTGTAAAGAATCTGCTTGCCAATACCGAAGAAACAGGAGATGTAGGTTCAATCCCTGGATCAGGAAGATCCCCTGGAGAAAGAAATGGCAACCCACTCTAGTACTCTTAACTGGAAGATCCCATGGGTAGAAGAGCCTGGCATGCTGCAGTCCATGGAGCCTCAAAGAATGGGACACAGCTGAACCCACATGCATGCACATACATTCCATCTTAAGGTTGTAGTTTAGTATTCTCTTGTCAAGGCCAAGTATTGTTTTCTTTCTGATTTCTAAATGATTTCAATATTTGTTCTTATCGCTACATTGCTTACAAATTTAGAAGCCACACCTAAGAAATATATCCAGAGAATCTTGAAATCACCACCATTGGTTTATATAATGTAGAAACTCAATAATCAACAAGAAATTTCTGAAAACGTATGATTCTGCTTTAGAAGCGAAGTGAAAAAATATATGTCTTAGGTTTACTTAGTCATTTTTACCAACTGACATAGAAAATAATAACTTAACTCAATTAGTAGTTTATGTGTTGTTGTTATTGTTCAGTCGCTCAGTCCTGTTTTACTCTTTGTGACCCCATGGACTGCAGCACGCCAGGCTTCCCTGTCCTTCACCATCTCCCGGAGCTTGCTCAAACTCATGTCCATTGAGTTGGTGATGCCATCCAACCATCTCGTCTTCTGTTATCCATCTTCTCTTACTGCTTTCAATCTTTCCTGGCATCAGAGTCTTTTCAATTGAGTCAGCCCTCCACATCAGATGGCCAAAGTATTGGAGTTTCAGCTTCAGCATCAGTCCTTCCAATGAACACCCAGGACTGATCTTTAGGATGGACTGGTTGGATCTCCTTGCAGCCCAAGGGACTCTCAAGAGTCTTCTCCAACACCACAGTTCAAAAGCATCAATTTTTTGATGCTCAGCTTTCTTTATGGTCCAACTCTCACATACATACATGACTACTGGAAAAACCGTAGCTTTGACTATATAGACCTTTGCTGGAAAAGTAACATCTGTGCTTTTTTATATGCTGTAGAGTTTTGTCATAGCTATTACAAATGTGTAAATTATTAATTTCATATAAAAAAGTGACTTGAGGCCTGATAAGTAGTCATTTAAAAGAGAAGATACTATTTAAAATATGCAGATGTTTGCAATTAAATTTTTTCACATATAACCTAGAAATTCTGTGAATGTAATACATACTTAAAGGCAAACTATAGCTTTCAAAGTCTCTAAAGATATCTGTAGCTCCACAGAGAAAAGCCCTAAATATTTCAAGTTGATTCTCTAAGAGTAACTTCTAATGTTATGAGCTACTTGACACATTCAGATAATGAAAAACTTATAAGGATTTAGTGTCACATTATTTAGGAAGCTAGAAAGGGTCTGTTATATTCTTGGTCTTAAATATAGATAATGTGCTGCATATTCAACATTAAATAGAAAAGATTTTTAGAAATCAATTCCTGATGAGACAAAAGCTTAGTGCTGTGTAGTAAAAAGCTGAGCAAAGAAAGACCAGCAGATGCTCAAGCTGTTGCTGTTTAAAAAGTGGCACCTGTATTCTTTTGAATAATGCTCACCAACATGATTTTAAGGTTGTGTTTCTAGTGCTTGGTATGGTCGTAGGACATGTCTGTAAGTTGGACTTGTTACTCTGCTAGTTGAATGAAGATAGCTAAATGCTCAGTAGATGCATGTTATCATTAATAATTGTGAAGTAAGTTAGGACATATGAGAGAGCTGGGCAGGTCTCTGGAAGTGCCTCTGGCCCTTTGCACTCAGATGTCTTTTTATGCTACATTGTTAAAAGTTCCCCAGCTCTAAAATTCTTCATCTCCAAAATTGAATCACCACAGCAGTTATTAGGATGATTATTGTGCCAATTAAATAATTGATAATTAATATTAGAAAACGTAATAGGAGTAGTAGTAATGGGTGTATTATATAGGATTTTTTCCCGTATTAAGGCTTCTTAAAAATAAAGCAACTTACTCATATAACAGAAACTTCTCAACATTTTTTGATGTAATTTATTTTTATTCACCGTATTTTAAAAATTATGTATTTTATAATAACCTAAACTAGAAAAGAATTTGAAGAAGAATGCTGCTGCTAAGTCGCTTCAGTCGTGTCCGACTCTGTGCGACCCCAGAGACAGCAACCCACTAGGCTCCCCCGTCCCTGGGATTCTCCAGGCAAGAACACTGGAGTGGGTTGCCATCTCCTCCTCTAATGCACAAAAGTGAAAATTGAAAGCGAAGTCAATAGACATTTATCTGTAACTGAATCACTGCTGTACACCTATAACTAACACATTGTTAATCAACTGTGTTACAATATAAGCAAAAAATTAAAAACTATTGTACTTTAGGTATTTCCCTTAATGAAAAGAAATATTTCCTATGAAATATTTGTTTAGCCTCAATGTGTTTGTTTAGCCTCAATGTGAACCCAAAAAGATTGTTTCAATATGACTATTTTTATTACTAATTTTCAAGACATTATAAATAGGCTCTACTGTACATATTGAGACAGCTGTTGTCAAATGGAACTTATGTTTTATAGAAACCAGACAATGGAATAAGTAAATGCAGGTAGGGATAAGGTAGTTGATGGAATAGAAAATAATGGAGAAAAAAGTATAGACTACAATACAGAAGCAGAAGAACTGAAAAGAGAGATAAAAGGACTAGGAATATAACATACAACACAGGAAGGATAGAAAACATGAAGAGAAAGGCCATCCCTAAAGTCTTCATTTTTCCTAATGTATTTGCTACAATCTGTGTCTGGCTGCCAGTTGGTAGTAAGAATGGTGCTGTTGCCTCAAAGCTCCCATTTTCCCAGACTGAGACCATCTTCCTTAGTCTGGTTCTCTTCCTTGACCATTACTTTATACAGGGCAAGGAAATCTCTGCCTGAATTTTTTTTTAATAATTTTTATTGGAGTGGACATGGATTCAATGCCTAATCCGGAAAGATGCCCTGGAGAAGGAAAGGCAACCCACTCCAGTATTCTTGCCTGGGAAATCTCATGGTCAGAGGAAGCTGACAGGCTACAGTCCATGAGGTCACAAAGAGTTGGACATGACTTCATAACTGAACAACATCAACAATATAGTTGCTTTACAATGTTGTGTTAGTTTTTACTGCACAGCAAAGTGACTCAGCTGTATGTATACGTGTACATGGGCTTCCCTGGTGGCGCAGATGGCAGAGAATCTGCATGCAATGTAGGAGACCCAGGTTCGATCCCTGGGTTGGGAAGATCCCCTGGATAAGGGAATGGCAACCCACTCCAGTCTTGCCTGGGGAATTCCATGGGTGGAGGAGCCTGGTAGGCTATGGTCCATGGGGTTACAAAAAGTTGGACACAACTAAAGCAATTGGGCACAGCACAGCACACATGTATATATGGGCTTCCCAGGTGGTGCTAGTGGTAAAGAACCCACCTGCCAATCAGGAGACATAAGAAACAGGAGTTTGGTCCCTGAATCGGGAAGATACCCTGGAGGAGGAAATGGCAACCCACTCTAGTATTCTTGCCTAAAGAATCCCATGGACAGAGGAGCCTGGAGGGCTACAGTCCATTGGGTCATAAACAGTCAGACATGACTGAAGTTATTTGGTATGCATGCAGCATGTGTGTCTGTGTGTGTGTGTGTGTGTGTGTATATATATATATGTCTGCATATATGTGTATATGTGTATATATATATTGCAGAATGTATCAGATCAGATCAGATCAGTTGCTCAGTCATGTCCAACTCTTTGCGACCCCATGAAGTACAGCACGCGAGGCTTCCCTGTCCATCACCAGCTCCCAGAGTTCACTGAGACTCATCTCCATCGAATCAGTGATGCCATCCAGCTATCTCATCCTCTGTCATCCCCTTCTCCTCTTGCCCCTAATCCCTCCCAGCATCAGAGTCTTTTCCAATGAGTCACCTCTTCACATGAGGTGGCCAAAGTACTGGAGTTTCAGCTTTAGCATCATTCCTTCCAAAGAAATCCCAGGGCTGATCCAACCAGAATGGACTGGTTGGATCTCCTTGCAGTCCAAGGGACTCTCAAGAGTCTTCTCCAACACCACAGTTCAAAAACATCAGTTCTTCAGCGCTCAGCCTTCTTCACAGTCCAACTCTCACATCCATACATGACCACAGGAAAAACCATAGCCTTGACTAGATGGATCTTTGTTGGCAAAGTAATGTCTCTGCTTTTGAATATGCTATCTAGGTAGGTCATAACTTTCCTTCCAAGGAGTAAGCGTCTTTTAATTTCATGGCTGCAGTCACCATCTGCAGTGATTTTGGAGCCCAGGAAAATAAAGTCTGACAATGTTTCCACTGTTTCCCCATCTATTTTTCATGAAGTGATGAGACCGGATGCCATGATCTTCGTTTTCTGAATGTTGAGCTTTAAGCCAACTTTTTCACTCTCCACTTTCACTTTCATCAAGAGGCTTTTGAGTTCCTCTTCACTTTCTGCCATAAGGGTGGTGTCATCTGCATATCTGAGGTTATTGATATTTCTCCCAGCAATCTTGATTCCAGCTTGTACTCCTTCCAGCCCAGCGTTTCTCATGATGTACTCTGCATAGAAGTTAAATAAACAGGGTGACAATATACAGCCTGATGTACTCCTTTTCCTATTTGGAACCAGTCTGTTGTTCCATGTCCAGTTCTAACTGTTGCTTCCTGACATTCATACAAATTTCTCAAGAGGCAGATCAGGTGGTCTGATATTCCCATCTCTTTCAGAATTTTCCACAGTTGATTGTGATCCAACAGTCAAAGGCTTTGGCATAGTCAATAAAGCAGAAATAGATGTTTTTCTGGAACTCTCTTGCTTTTTCCATGATCAAGCGGATGTTGGCAATTTAGTCTCTGGTTCCTCTGCCTTTTCTAAAACCAGCTTGAACATCAGGAAGTTCATGGTTCATGTATTGCTGAAGCCTAGCTTGGAGAATTTTGCGCATTACTTTACTAGCATGTGAGATGAGTGCAATTGTGCGGTTGTTTGAGCATTCTTTGGCATTGCCTTTCTTTGGGATTGGAATGAAAACTGACCTTTTCCAGTCCTGTGGCCACTGCTGAGTTTTCCAAATTTGCTGGCATATTGAGTGCAGCACTTTCACAGCATCATCTTTCAGGATTTGGAATAGCTCAACTGGAATTCTATCACCTCCACTAGCTTTGTTCATAGTGATGCTTTCTAAGGCCCACTTGACTTCACATTCCAGGATGTCAGTATATATACATATACTGACATACACACACATATACATACATGCATCCCTCTTTTGGATTTCCTTCCCATTTAGGCCACCCCAGAGCATTGAGTAGAGTTCTCATTAGTTATCTTTTTTATGCACAGTTTCAGTAATGTATGTGTGCCAATCCCAATCTCCCAATTCTTCTCACCTGTCTTTTCCCCTCTTGATGTCCATATGTTTGTTCTCTATTTCTGTGTCTCAATTTCTGCTTTGCAGATAAGATCATCTGTACTATTTCTCCAGATTCCACATATATACATTAATATACAGTATTTGTTTTTCTTGTTCTGACTTATTTCACTCTGTATGACATTCTCTAGGTCCATCCATGTCTGATTGAGTCTTTATACTGCTGTACAACATCTATTTAAGGAATATTTAACTCTGATGATTAATATCTTTTTTTTAATTTTGTGTCTTAAAATGGGAAACATATGAGAAATATCTTGTGTTTGACTTTGCAATTAAAAAAATTAAAGAATACATTTTATTCTGTTAATGTATGTATATTAAATTTTATTTTTATATATTTGAGTATACCAAATAAGAATCTTTTACTATATGAGACTCTTTCATAATAACGTTTATTGTTTCTGGCTATAAAAGCTACATGTGTTTATTATGGAGAATAGGAGGTTCAGATATGTACAGCATTCAAACAGGAAAGGAAATGATCACCAACTGTTAAAATTTTCCCAAATTTTCATTAATAGTGTTAATTGGATTCTATATTCTACTTTTTCTTCAATACCATATAGTACCATTTTCTTTTGAAATGAAATATTTCTTAAAAACATTACATTTAGTGGCTTTATAATATTAATATATGGAAAATATTCAATAGATTGTTTTTAAATCTTCACCACTATTGATAATCCTTTCCTATTTTTCTAAAAGTATACCTTTTAGCATCTATTTAGGATACATTTACAGAAATAAGATTAGTTAGTCGAAGATGTTATACTTGTTGTTAAATTGTTTTACAAAGGGGTTATTTCAGTGTATAACAATATAGGAGAGAACTAGTTGTCATCTACTGAGGGGGTTTCTCTTGCTGATTTTCATTCAGTTTTCCGTGTCTTCCACAATGAAACTGAAAAGTTACTTGGGGGTTTGAAGATATAATTTTCTCCACTGAAGCCATAACCAAAATTTATATTAACTTGATTCATATCATAGGCCAAGTAATTTATTCCAAAACTCAGCACCATGAAAATGCAAATTAACTATAATCATTCATCTCATTGAACACTATTCAAAAACATACCCCTTTTTAGTCTTTTTAAATGTACTTGTTAGCTGCCTGATAAAGCAATAAAGCTGTCAAGGACTGTCAACCAAGTACAAAGTAACTAAAATGGTTAAAATTCACCTCTTAAAAACTTGCTTCCCATACTCCTGACCTCACTTTATTTGCCTTTTAAAAAGTAAGAACTGAGGGATGTTATTTTCTGATGTAAGTGAGGATTAAACAAAACTTCTATCTACATTGTTTATTTAATTGTGCAACTACTCATATTGATCAACATCAGAAGTTACATTAATGCTAATTTTACTTTCTAGTCTCTACATAAACATTTATTTTGTTCTTTACTTACATCTGCTCAAGAATAAACTATCTTATATTTTAATTGTATAGTGATGGGCATCCGGTCCCATCACTTCATGGCAAATAGATGTGGAAACAGTGGCTGACTTTATTTTTCTGGGCTCCAAAATCACTGCAGATGGTGATTGCAGCCATGAAATTAAAAGACGCTTACTCCTTGGAAGGAAAGTTATGACCAACTTAGACAGCATATTAAAAAGCACAGACATTACTTTGTCCACAAAGATCCATCTAGTCAAGGCTATGGTTTTTCCTGTAGTCATGTATGGATGTGAGAGTTGGACTATAAAGAAAGCTGAGTGCAGAAGAATTGATGCTTTTGAACTGTGGTATTGGAGAAGACTCTTGAGAGTCCCTTGGACTGCAAGGAGATCCAACCAGTCCATTCTAAAGGAGATCAGTCCTGGGTGTTCATTGGAAGGACTGATGTTGAAGCTGAAACTCCAGTACTTTGGCCACCTGATGCAAAGAGCTGACTCATTGGAAAAGACCCTGATGCTGGGAAAGATTGAAGGCAGGAGGAGGGGACAACAGAGGATAAGATGGCTGGATGGCATCACTGATTCAATGGACATGGGTTTGGATGGACTCCGGGTGTTGGTGATGGACAGGGAGGCCTGGTGTGCTGCGGTTCATGGGGTTGCAAAGAGTCGGACACAACTGAGTGACTGGACTGAACTGAATTGAACTGATAATGATACTTGGGTAGGTTTGTATTCATTTTCTCATATACTTTTGTTTGATTAAATAAATTATATGACTATAATTTATGAAATTTGAAAAATGGATTTTATTTGAATGGCATATATAATAAGAACATCTTTGATTAGCCTTATTGGGCACCAGGAATTTTTGGCATTGTTTCAGTATAAGTGATAATTTCTTTACAATTCATTATTCTATAAATCAATATTGCCTTTCAGTTAAAATTTTATGTGGTGAATGCTGGAAAAAAGTTTTACCTAGAAACATTTTACAAAGGAATGATGCTAAAGCTGAAACTCCAGTACTTTGGCCACCTCATGCAAAGAGTTGACTCATTGGAAAAGACTCTGATGCTGGGAGGGATTGGGGGCAAGAGGAGAAGGGGACAACAGAGGATGAGATGGCTGGATGGCATCACTGACTCGATGGACATGAGTCTGAGTGAACTCCGGGAGTTGGTGATGGAATGGCAGGCCTGGCGTGCTGTGATTCATGGGGTCGCAAAGAGTCTGGCACGACTGAGGGACTGATCTGATCTGATCTGATGATTTCTTATTATTGGCATTTTATATGGTAAAGTATTTGATATACAACACTTTTTAAAGTGGGCTTCCCTGGTGTCTCAGCTGCTAAAAAGAATCCACCTGCAATACAGGAGACCTGGGTTCAATCTCTGGGTCGGGAAGATCCCCTGGAGAAATGAACGGCTACTCACTCCAGTGTTCTGGCCTGGAGAATTCCATGGATGTATAGTTCATGCGATCACAGAGAGTCGGACATGACTGAGCGACTTTCACTTCATTTCACTTTTTAAAGTAGCCATCATTTCAAACAGAATTACATAAATTAAGATTATTCCATTTTGTACCCTTCAAGGAAAGGAGATCTCTGAAATTGAAAGATAGTTTAATTATGTGTAAAAATTGCCATATTAATTGGGTTTTAAAAATCCACATGTAAATATCAACTAACTATATATTTTATTATCTTAATCAATAGTGCATTGATTCTACTAATTATAGCAGCAAAAAAAAAAAAAAGAAAAAATAAAGTCTTTTTCCTCTTATGTATTGAAATCTGTTCTGTGGTAGCAAGAGCAGGTGTTGAAGGGCTTGTGGGCTCAGCTTATTGAACCCCAGAGAAAAGATTCTAGCATCCTGAGCAAGTGGATGATTAGAGCCTGAGACAGAGTTATCATGTAGCATACCACTCATTAGTGATTAAAACTCAAAAGATTAAAAATGGCCAGCATTTCATGAGATTCAAAGAATAGCTTTCTCTTTGGATAGCTTCAGGTTTCTGTGACTCTGATACTGTTAGCTTATTCTGCTCCAACACATCTCTCCCGCCCTACACGCTTTACCGAGAACACTGCCAGTGTGAGAATTCAGGATAATGTTCTTTCTCTATTCTGAGAGTGCTGACATCCAAACAAAAATGCCCACATCCATATCCATCATAAAGAAATATTGATATTTGAGAACTAAGTAGAAATTATTTACTACTTTCCCTACTTTCAGGTTACCATAGAAGGTGCTTTTGTTATTAGTAAAGCTTCCTGGTTTCATCCAGACTTGAAGCCTGGATGAGAGCTTTCCCTAGAATGAAGAGGACAAGATGGAATTACACGGTCCTCAGGGGATAAGCAACACAGTTATAAAGACTGGTCTGTATTAAAATGTAGCATAAGTGCACACATATTTTACCATAATTGTTCTTACTTTTCCACTGTCTGCTAACTGCTTGATCTGAATGCTGTGAAATTCAGTTTGTACTAATCAGACTAAGGGGAGTACAAACAAGCTTGATTCAAATATTGTATACTTTACAGCATGAAATTTAAAAATAATTTTTTAACTTTCATTAAAAACATTCAGCTCCTTAAAACTTTCTATTTTAGGAAGAAAAAAAAATGGTGAGGCTAAGTACCATTCCTTCCATAATACCTATTTGGCATGGTATTGTGGATGTAATTTAGTCCAGACAGAGCTGAAAGAAAGAAAGTGAAGTCATTCAGTCATGTCTGACTCTTTTTGCGACCCTATGGACTATAGCCTACCAGGCTCCTCCATCCATGGGATTTTCCGGGCAAGAATACTGAAGTGGGTTGCCATTTCCTTCTCCACGGGACCTTCCCAACCCAGGGATCAAACCTGGGTCTCCCACATTGTAGGCAGACTCTTTACAATCTAGCCACCAGGGAAGCAGAGCTGAAGGTGACAGCAAAAAAACAGTTACTTAAAATTTGTTATCAGAATCAGAACAATTCATTCATTAGCTGAATAGATTTAAAGTTTATTATTTTCACGTTTTCTATTATATGGAATAGAGATTGTTTTAACTGGGAATTTGTGCTTATGTTTATCATCATGACTGTACAGTGGAAGTGAGAAATAGATTTAAGGGACTAGATCTCATCGACAGAGTGCCTGATGAACTATGGACGGAGGTTCGTGACATTGTACAGGACACAGGGATCAAGACCATCCCCAAGAAAAAGAAATGCAAAAAAGCAAAATGGCTGTCTGAGGAGGCCTTACAAATAGCTGTGCAAAGAAGAGAAGTGAAAAGCAAAGGAGAAAAGGAAAGATATACCATTTGAATGCAGAGTTCCAAAGAATAGCTAGGAGAGATAAGAAAGCATTCCTCACCAATCAATGTAAAGAAATAGAGGAAAACAATAGAATGGGAAAGACTAGATATCTCTTCAAGAAAATTAGAGATACCAAGGGAACATTTCATGCAAAGATGGGCTCAATAAGGGACAGAAATGGTATGGACCTAACAGAAGCAGAAGATATTAAGATAGGTGGCTAGAATACACAGAAGAACTGTACAAAAAATATCTTCACAACCCAGATAATCACGATGGTGTAATCATTCACGCTCACCTAGAGCCAGATATCCTGGAAAATGAGGTCAAGTGGGCCTTAGGAAGCATCACTACAAACAAAGCTAGTGGAGGTGATGGAATTCCAGCTGAGCTATTTCAAATCCTAAAAGATGATGCTGTGAAAGTGCTACACTCAATATGTCTGCAAATTTGGAAAACTCAGCGGTGGCCACAAGACTAGAAAAGGTCAGTTTTCATTCCAATCCCAAAGAAAGGCAATGCCAAAGAGTGCTCAAACTACCGCACAGTTGCACTCATCTCACACTGTAGTAAAGTAATGAGCAAAATTCTCCAAGCCAGGCTTCAGCAATATGTTAACCGCGAACTTCCTGATGTTCAAGCTGGTTTTAAAAAAGGCAGAGGAACCAGAGATCAAATTGCCAACATTTGCTGGATCATCGAAAAAGCAAGAGAGTTCCAGAAAAACATCTATTTCTGCTTTCTTGACTATGCCAAAGCCTTTGACTGTGTGGATCACAATCAACTGTGGAAAATTCTGAAAGAGATGGGAATACCAGACCACCTGATCTGCCTCTTGAGAAACCTGTATACAGGTCAGGAAGCAACAGTTAGAACTGGATATGGAACAACAGACTGGTTCCAAATAGGAAAAGGAGTACGTCAAGACTGTATATTGTCACCCTGCTTATTTAACTTCTATGCAGAGTACATCATGAGAAATGCTGGGCTGGAAGAAGCACAAGCTGGAATCAAGATTGCCGGGAGAAATATCAATAACCTCAGATATGCAGATGACACCACCCTTATGGCAGAAAGTGAAGAAGAACTAAAGAGCATCTTGATGAAAGTGAAGAGGAGAGTGAAAAAGTTGGCTTAACGCTCAACATTCAGAAAACGAAGTTCATGGCATCCGGTCCCATCACTTCATGGGAAATAGATGGGGAAACAGTGGGAACAGTGGCTGACTTTAGTTTTTAGGGCTCCAAAATCACTGCAGATGGTGACTGCAGCCATGAAATTAAAAGACGCTTACTCCTTGGAAGGAAAGTTATGACCAACCTAGACAGCATATTTGGAGAAGGAAATGGCAACCCACTCCAGTGTTCTTGCCTGGAGAATCCCAGGAACAGGGGAGCCTGGTGGCCTGCCCTCTGTGGGGTCACACAGATTTGGACACAACTGAAACGACTTAGCAGCAGACAGCATATTAAAAAGCAGAGACATTACTTTGCCAACAAAGGTCCGTCTAGTCAAGGCTAGGGTTTTTCCAGTAGTCATGTATGGATGTGAGAGTTGGACTATGAAGAAAGCTGAGCGCCGAAGAATTGATGCTTTTGAACTGTGGTGATGGAGAAGACTCTTGAGATTTTCTTGGACTGCAAGGATTTCCAACCAACTAAAGGAGATCAGTCCTGGGTATTCATTGAAAGGACTGATGTTGAAGCTGAAACTCCAATACTTTGGCCACCTGATGTGCAGAGCTGACTCATTGAAGAAGTCTCTGATGCTGGGTAAGATTGAAGGCAGGAGGAGAAGGGGATGACAGAGGATGAAATGGCTGGATGGCATGACTGACTCAATGGACATGGGTTTAGGTAGACTCTGGAAGTTGGTGATGGACAGGGAGCCCTGGCGTGCTGTGGTTCATGGGTCCCAAAGAGTCGGACGGGACTGAGTGACTGAACTAAACTTACCATCATGGTGAATTTTTTTTCTATACTACATATTTTCACAGTGTTTGGTTTTCTAACATGGAAAATACAGAGAATTATAACATTTGGTTGGTACAATGGTAGTGTCATCAAGTATTTTCTTTGTAAGGAGATACAATTTAGATAGGCTTAATAATTTATAGTCCAATTTAGTTTTTCTATCAGTTCCATTAAAGTCCTGTGTTCAAATATATTATTTATCATTATGCTTAAAAAGAAGCATATACTATATTATTCTTTTAAGGTTAAATTGAGATATGAACAGTTCTAAGCATGTTGATCCACTATGATATTTTCTGTTAAGTCTCAAGATAGAGTGGATATATGTATACATGTAGCTGATTCACATTTTGTACAGCAGAAGTTAACACAGCATTGTAAAACAATTGTATTCCAGTTAAAATAATAATTGCTACAAAAAGAGTTAAATGTTTTGCTTTATTCATTCCTTCAAGAAGGAATTGATTTCTCTCATGTGATGAACTAAAACCTAGGATTTCCACTGTTGTTCATAGAATTCTGTGCAACTTTTATCCTATCTGGAAATAAACCAAGGGCTGATGCTCTCGTGCTTTAGAAAATGCAGTTAGACTTATAGGGAGTCTGTGTTATTTACATATTTCATGAATATGTGAACTGACTTGAGCTGTACATGGAATTTACCTTAGGAATCAGGGAAATAAAAGGCAACTTATTTAACACTGAGCGTTATTAAACATTAGAATTAATTTCACAGAAAAAGACTACATTCAGTTCAGTATAACATAGGTTAGCTTTAGGTATCTGTTTTACTCTAATGTCTCTAGTTTTATAATTTTTAAGATCATAGTTCTGTGCCATGCATACTTTTAGGGCGTTGGATATATCATCGGGAATTACTATTTATTTTAATTAAATTCATTTGAGTAGTTGAGAAATATATTCCTAAAGCTTTGAGGTACTTTGTAGGAACCTAATACTTGGCAAACTCTGAAGGCATTTTTTATATTTTCATTCTGACAAAAGCAAACATTTAAAGTTTCATTATCCCATTAAATGAGATGAAATATAAAGTTTTCAATTTCTAGCATGTCAGCAAAATAAAGAGTCTTCCAACTGGGATTCCTGGAAGAATTTATGAGAGTAGAGAAGAACTGTAGGCTGCCTCCACAATTCTCTAGTCAAATCATGTTTTTAAAAGTTCTATTAAAGTTAGAGAGAAGTTTGAACTTATTTAGTTGAAATAAGTATGATTCTAGCATAAATAGTGATTACCACATAGTTTTCTTTGGATATCTGTTAATGTGTGTAATGGTGACTGTTTAAAATACCATTACATCTGTGTGAACATTCAGGGTATATGGGAGCAGTATATTTTTTTAAATCTTTCTGCAAGTTTGCAAAGATGACACTATTTGAGATATTGACAACAGGGAGAAAGAGATTTATTTGGTTTCCAGTATTTATTCCCATAAGAAACAGAATAAATGAATGACTTTGACTTTCATCTGCCTTGGCAGTTTACAGTCTGTATTTTTCACCAGTAGCTTAAATATGTCTAATAAGTCCAAATTAACATTAAAATTTATGAAGAATTAGAAGGAAAGCCACTTTCAGAATCAGTAGTTATTGGTCACTTAATTGCTTGGTATTGTGTATTATGCTCTTTTATTTTTATTTATTTCTTTATTTTGCCATAGAAGTATTTCTCTCTTACATGGACATTTTAGTTTGGAATCATACATGTGGCTTTTGATGGTTATAGAGAAATTGAAGGAGGAAATATTCCTTACAAAAAGTGATTTGTAACCATCACAGGGCATCATGGGATTATTTTTAGGAGATTTCAATCCACTAAATTCTGTACAGCATGAACTGCTTCAACCTCTCGTATGATTCCTTGAACATTTACTTAAATGATTTCTCTTTTCACTATCATCACACTTACATTTCTTTTTCCCTCCTTAATCAAATCTTCTCCCATACTTAAGGTCCAGCTTATGCTTTTCTTCCTAAACTCTTTCAGTTGTTCACTGAGTCCATACATATAGATTTTATATCAAGAAATAATAGAAATAGTATAGAAACGGAAACTATAGAAATAGTTGTGAAAAAATGCAAAAATTGAAACCCTCATTGGAGCTGCAGTTTATGTTTTAAATATGTTTTAAAATAAAATTTTAAAATTTATTTTATGCTTCTAGAGACATAGAGGGGAGATAACTAAGAAAATTAATAAACTATATGGTGATTTAGATGGTAATAAATTGGAATAGGGAGTAGGAATGGGTGGTAAGGCAGAGGTTGATTAACAAGTTTAAAAACAATTAGGGTAACATTAATAATATGAAGGAGGAAAGGGAGCAAACCATGGGCAGGAAGAATGTTCCAGACAGATGGAACACCATATGTGAGGCCATGAAGCTGGAACATGCCTGGTGAATTCTGGTCACAAGACTATAACTAAAAAGCAAGGGAGAAAGTAGTAGGCAGTGAAGTTACCTAGTTACTCTAAACACTTGAGCTGTTTTTACTGATGAAACTGGGAAAGCACTGGAGAATTTCAGCAGAAGAGTGACAAAAGCTGAATTAGCGTTTTATTTTTTATGTATGTTTTTATTGGGGTGCATTTGCTTTGAAATGCTGTATTCTTTCTGCTGTACAGTGAAGTGAATCAGCTATGTATATGTATATCCATATGTATTTTCTTTTTTGAATTTCCTTCTCATTCAGGTTACTACAGAGCATTAAGTAGAGTTTCCTGTGCTATACAGTAGTTTCTCATTAGTTATCTAAGTTATACATGTGTATGTGCTCAGTTACTAAGTCATGTCAGACTCTTTGCAACCCTTGAACTTTAGCCCACCAGGCTCCTCTGTCCATGGGCTTCTCCAGGCAAGAAGACTGGCATGAGTTACCATGCTCTTCTCCAGGGGATCTTCCCAACCTAGGGATCAAACCTGCATCTCCTGTATTGCAGGTGGATTCTTTTACCCACTGAGATACTGGGGAAGCCCCAGATAGTATAGTGGCAGTCAGTAAGTGATTTGGCATTGATCTGATTTGGAAAGCTGGAGCAGAACAGATAAAATAATCATTACAACAAGCAGTGGAAGCCCTGAAAATCTTTTCTACGCAGATTTGTTAGTTTACCTTGTAAATACAAGCAGTCCAATAAAAACTATTTTTCTATCTTCAATCTAGAACACAAATTACAGACCCTCAGGGTACCTCTATATTTCCCTTCAAAACACGTAATTTGAGCAAGTATCCACAATTTAGGACTTACATATAACAACCCCTCCATCTTATAATGCCTATTAAGTCTTTATACCTTTTTCTTAGTGGATCCTGTGATTTAATCAGAAATTTTTCCAGTGTTCTTTTCCTTTGAGTGCAGTGAAGGCTGTCTTTAGCAACAGATGCAGAACCATCTTTCTCCTATTCATTTCTCAGACATTTATGTCTTGCAGCATGTGAGAAGCATATTAAGTGGTGGTTAGGTAGTAGTAGAAAGGTTTCCACAGATAATGCCTGACAATTCAATCAAAGAAAATCAGGAGGAACGATTCATGGAAAGAAAGTGACAGAGAAGATAGGTGGAGTTCCTGTAGACATTCACAGAATAAAGAGTGGTCCTTTGCCTTGCTTTTTCATACTTCAGAAATGCAGCTTCCTCTCCCATCTTTACAGAATCAGAAATCAGATATCTACTGATAATATTAAAAATCTCCAGTAAAAGCTTATTTAATTTCATTTTAAAATGCAAAGTAGATACTCTGCTGATTCATATCATTATGTATATGCATTTGCCCCCATTTACTTCCATTTTGTTTCTTAAAAAGGAATAAATGATCAGGTTTTGCTACTCAAGGTGATCTGTATGCTGGATCTAAAATTGCAGCCATCGGCAATATTTCTCGTCTTTCTACCCTGCCTTATTTTTCCTTCTTAGCACTTCTCACTGTTATCATATATATACTTGTATATATTTTACTTATGTTGTTTCCTATATATCTGCATCCCACCCGTATTAGGATATAAACTCCTTGGAAATATAGGTGTATATAGTTTTATGATCTATTTTATTCATTGCTTAATAAACAGAACTTAAAAGAGTGCCTAAAATACATTAGACACTACAATATTTGCTGAGTGAATGAAATAATTGTAATTAAAAATTATATATATAATTTGATGTATATGTATACATATATTTTGTATATACACACACCAATTGTTTCCAGTTGTGTTCTGGTTTTACATATACCACTCTTTGACACAGAGAAGTTTACCTTTTTATAAGTCTATCTTTTGCTTAATGGTTTGCTGCTGCTGCTGCTGCTAAGTCACTTCAGTCGTATCAGACTCTGTACAACCCCATAGACAGCAGCCCACCAGGCTTCTCCATCCCTGGGATTCTCCAGGCAAGAACACTGGAGTGGGTTGCCATTTCCTTCTCCTAGGCATGAAAGTGAAAAGTGAAAGTGAAGTCGCTCAGTCGTATCCAACTCTTTGCGACCCCATGGACTGCAGCCTTCCAGGCTCCTCCGTCCATGAGATTTTCCAGGCAGGAGTACTGGAGTGGGGTGCCATTGCCTTCCCCATGCTTAATGGTTTATATCACTATTATTATGCTTTGAAAAACCTTATCCATAACAAATTTACAAAAATACTTCTTTACTATTCTTTTATTAAATGGCTTTGATTTTATATTAATATTAAAATTCTAAACTATCAAGACTGTATTTTATATGCAATGTAAAGGTGTTTTTTCCCTGGAGCAGGAAGTGGCAACCCACTCCAGTACTCTTGCCTGGAGAATCCCATGGACGGAGGAGCCTGGTAGGCTACAGTCCACAGGGTCGCAAAGAGTCGGACACAACTGAGCAAATCCTTAGTAGTAAAGGTGTTTTTAAACTTTCTCCTCCCATTAATCTTTTCACTTGCTTTGATATTATTTACTGTAAAATTCATCCTTCTCACAGGGTTTTAAAATTTTATACGAAGGTCATGTAGACCCTAGGGTCTGTTCTGGACTTCCTAATCTTATTTACTTCTTTATTATTTATTTTGTTGGCTAATATGACATTATTTTACTTAATATTTAGATTTTTATATTATGTAATTATTT